>NC_088779.1:24898252-27525943 GCF_954871325.1 Gordionus sp. m RMFG-2023 | reverse complement strand
CTTTTTATATTTTATTCCACTACAGAATTAAAGATATAACTGTCCATAAATCTAGGCATTTGCGTCATATTATATTATTGCTTATAATATATAAATCAGTTTTAAGCTAAGATCCAGACAATTAGACAAGGGGGAAAGGCCAGAAGTGGTTAGACCCCTTAAATAGTTTTCTATATTAATCCTAGCCATTTGATAAAATTATGGCCTTCACAAATATCTAGAAAAATTCCTGCAAAATGAAAATTGAGGGTTTTATAGCTAAGAAAATCAATGAAAGTGAAAATAGAACAAAATTTTGTTTTAATGGCTTATGAAAAAAAAGGCCATAATTCTTTGTTTATTTATTTATGTTAAAATTTTAAAATATAAATGGTCATATTACATTAATGCATTATTTTGTATATTCATAATTATTTATGTATACAAATTTTCAAAAAAATAAATAACAAAAAATATGTAAAAGTGAGGAAGAAGTTAATAATATATTTTTAGGTACATATATATCTAAGGTTTAAAATTCGGTCTCGTTGTCAAATAATAAATCTTCAAGTAAATAAGCCATATAATATTACATGTTCATGTTTATAAATTAAAACTTTAAAAAATTGAAAGGGAAATTATTTGGGATGATAATAATCCAGATGTTGTGTGTCAGCAACAAGGAGGTCCTTGTAGAAGTGGAGGTGATTGTTGTAATGGGTGTCATTGTAGTAGTCAACGTTGTCGTTGGTAACAAATTTTATAATTTGGAATTCAGAGGAATAAACATTTTTCATTGTTTGTAAAACAAATAATGGAATACTATTTGATATGGTTTCTCATCAGAGAGCGAGAAAGCTAGGAGAGAGAAAAGAGTGTAATCCTCTCTATAAATTACTCTAGGGATTCTAAATTTGATAGACTATAAGTTGGGAAAATGATATGATTCTAATATTTGGGCCAGCCAGTCTATAAACCTAGTGGGTTCATTTTATAATTATTTAATATTTTTATAAAATTTTAAGTATTAAAATTACTATAGTTACAAAAGGTCCGATGAATCAGAACAAGAGCTATATGAAGGTTGTCAAAGTAGGGAAGCGATGTCGTAATGAAGAAGCATGATGAGAGGCCAGGGATATAAACGTATGATATGAATGTGGAGTTGACACATTTGACGATGGTGTCCCAGGGAGCAGTATCGAAGACTGAAAAGGCAAGCCCCGAATACAGAAGTGCGGAGACAAAGAAAGGTAGAGGCCCCTGATTCAGGAACCGCTTCACTCTCATTACCATCTTTGTGGAGAAGCATGTATATCAAGAGATATTTTGGTCTCAAGGATTGGTTATAGGTGGAAGGTGTCGTAATTGAATATAAATATATGTAAAATCATCGTTTGTAGGAATTATTAAATTATATTTTATATTTTTAGATTTATAAAATTTAATTGTATAATCATTATGTATTGCGATTTGTGAGTTATTTTTATTTTTATAATTAAGATTTTTCGGCATGATTTTGGGATTTATAATTTTAAAGAAATGTATTTATAACACTTTTTCTATTATTGTTTTTTGCAATTAGGAGCTTCCCTATAAAAGGGGAGCGAATCGTAATGTAAATTAATTCTTTTTTTTTAATCTTACATTTATTTTAATAAAGAGGATCATTAATAAAAAATTATTACTTAATTACTTTGGGTTATTCGTATTAAATTTTTGCTGCACATAACCAACAAAAATAATGGGGGAACGGAAGAGAAAGGTAAAAGAAAAAGGAATTGGGAAGGAGAAGGGAAAGAAAATGTAAAAGAAAAGGAAAAAAAGGGAGAGATGAGAAAGGAATGAAAAGGTAGATGAAAAGGAAAAGAGGAAGATAAGGAAAGAAAAGGGAAAAGTAGATATGGAAAGAATAGGTAAAAGAGAGAGAAAAGGTGAAAGGGAAAGAAAAGGTATAAGGGAAAAAAAATAAAAGCCGAGTGAAAAGAAGGGCAGAAAGTTCCGTTCTAAATCGATAAAATAAAATGGCTAAAAAATATAAAAATGGGAATCTTGCTTTAAAATTAATATTAATAGATGCTAAAGAAGTAGATTCTTGTATTTAAATTAGAGATTTTTTAGTAAGTCGCTAAAAATGAGGAAAATAAGTACTCATTGTGAATATGAGTGTTTACTTCCAAGTATCTATTAATATTATTTTCAATATTGCCTTTATAATTTTTAGAATATATAAGCAAGATTCACAATTTTTAAGGGCTAGAGAGAAAAAACGAGAAGTAAAGAAAAGGGGAGAGGAAAAGAAGATAAAGGGAAATAAAAAGGAAATATGAAGAAAAAGAGAAAAAAGGGGAAGGTAATAAAATTAAAAATCAAAGGAAGGAAAAGAGAAAGAAAAAAGAATATGGAAAAGAAATTAAAAAGGAAAAGAGGAATGCGAAAGAAAAGGGGAAAGGAAAAAAAATGAAAAAAAAGAAAAGTGGTCATGAAATGGAAAAGAGAAGAAAGAGGAAGGTAATAAGAATTAAAAGGGAAAGGAAGGAAAGGAGAAAGAATATGCAAAAGAAATTAAAATGGAAATAAGGAATCGAAAGAAAATGGGAAAGGGAAAAAAATGAAAAGAAAAGAGGTAATGAAAGGGAAAGGAAAAGAGTTGAAAGAGGAAGGTAATAGAAGAAATTAAAAGGTAAAGGAAGGAAAGGAGAAAGAAAAAAGAATTTGAAAAAGAAATTAAGATAAAGGAATGAGAAATAAAAGGGGGAAAAAGGGGGTAATGAAAGGGAAAGGAAAAGAAAGAGTAAGGTTATAAAAGAAATTAAAAGGGCATGCTAGGAAAAGAGAAAGGAGAAGGGAAAGGAAAAGAAAAGAAAGGAAAATTAATAAAAGGAATTAGAAGGGGAACGAAAGAAAAGAGAAAGAAAAAGGAATATGGAAAGGAAATTAAAAAGGAAAAAGGGAGGGAAAGAAAGTAAGAGGGTAATGAAAGGAAAAAGAAGAGAGGAAAAATAAGTGAAATTAAAAGAGAAAGGAAAAGAGAAAGGAAGTAAGAAAAAGAAAGTAAAAGAGAAAGTAGAAGGGAAAAGAAAATAGATGGAAGGGGTAAATTAAAAGAGAAAGGAAGGAAAGAGAATATCGAATATACTCTATACAAAAATTTAAAACAAACAACTGGATAAAAATTTAATTAAATTTAAACAAAAAAACAATTAGGAGATCGGTTTACTTTTATTGTTATATGGAACCGGGAATATCAATGCAATTACTTTGATGAATAGCCATCGTAATGACTTGTTTAAAACAGAAGGCTTCATTACGATCGCCACTTATTTGGCTTAATTTTCTCCCTCATATTGTGCTAAATTCATGGAATTCCTTAACCAAAAACACCAGGAGTATTGGTGAAAAGTGGGATAAAAATTACGTTAGCGATTTCTGAATTTTTCTTTATTCTCAAAATTATCTGCCGAATTGATTGCTGAGGCATTTTCGTTAGATCGCACCAAATATAGGTTCATGTGTAATCCCATCTACTGGAAGACCATGGTATTAGGGTGATAGGGAATTGTAAAATAATTAGGCTCTACTGTATTTGGTATGCTGGCCCATTTAGGATCCTTTTAAGATTAAATTATTTTTGTTTGTATCCTGTGGAAGGTGACCTTTGGAATATCTACATTATAAAAGGGTGCCCATATACTTAAATAACATATTAATATATTACATGCTCCGCCGCCCTAAATTTTCGGTGGCGAGCTTGCGTGGCACAACTTGATCGGCAGCTATACGCATGGAGTTTTGTTGACGTGGAGAGGCGGCGTCGCATAGGTCTACTCGCTTCTCGTTTATAACTCCTTTTCTTTTTTGAGGTTAGCACAAATGACTTAGGAATTAATAGCAATATAAAGGCAGTAAATATTAGCCGAACCAAAAATTTAGTCATGCTATTTGCATTAAGACATAATGCCAACCCGCAATTTTTATATTTTCTCCTGAAAAATAAATTTTTTTATCAAATTTCTCGCGCAATTAGAAATTTTGAGCTGAAGGTCTCATTTAAATAATTGGAAAATATCAAAATAATATGGTAAGGAATTATAAATTTCAAAATTTCCAAACATTTTTTGAAAAAAAGGAAGATTTTAGAGATGTTTCATAATTTTATAAAGTTGTGAAAGTTTAGAAATTATGAGGTTTTTTTTTAAGTCATAGCCTTTAAGTAACTTTTAAGAAATTTTTATCAGCTAAATAAATAATTTAAAAAAATAAAATCATAATAAATATTACAATGTTCACCCCGCTACATTGATATCAGCCAGCACACTCTTGATTTAGCTTATATTTTAATTTTCAAAATAACCATATACACAACACCCACTACTCCCGCGACCTATGTCCTATAAATTAATTAATAAATAAAAATGATTCCATGGAATAAAAATGCCAAATCAGAATACAAAATTTTATTATAATAGAAAAATTATTTTTATATACTAGTGTTTTATATATTATATTACGTTTTATATCGATATATTACGATTATTCATTATGTGTTTTTTTTAATGCTTTCGATATTGTATATTGTTTACATTCATAATGTAGTCTTCTAAATTCTTTGATAAATAATATTGATAAAATTTTAAATCTTAATTAATATAAATATATAATATTAAGCTTAATTTTTAGCATTTAAAAGGAAATTATTAACGTTTATAGATTGTCACCTTATACATAAATACTATCATTCACTTAAATTAATAATCATATACATATTTATTTTTTAAATCAATAATCGTCTGCTTATTATTTTTTAAATTAATAATCGTCTGCTTATTTATTTTTTAAATTAATCATCCGCTTATTATTTTTTATACAATTTTTAAGTTTTTTATATTCAAATGGGTCAAATAAGGCAAGATATCTAAATTCGCAAATCATTAACTAATCTAAGAGAGGAAATTCTGGCAGAAATATGACAACTTATAGCCGTAAGTCCATATAGATATACAATATAAATATACTGAGAATTTCAAGAGCTACTCAGAAAGAAAGAAAGAAAGAAAGAAAGAAAGAAAGAAAGAAAGAAAGAAAGAAAGAATAAAGAAAGAAATGTCAATGAAGATTATATTCAATAGAGATATTTTTTTCTATAAAGTGAAAAAAAAATTTTTGAAATTATAACATATTAATTTGGACTTCAAATATTTAAATTTAAATGTTATTAACCCAGTCCCTTTTTGTTCTCCTGGCGTTTAGAAAAATAGTATAATGCAATTGATATCTATTAAAATGAAAAATTGTTTTTCTATGGAAACACTTTAGTATAAATACATATCATTATTTATTTTTTAATATCTATATTATTCTATACATTATAATTTCTTAATGAAGATAAATAATAATCGTTAAAAAAAATAACTTTTATAAATTACAAAATTTTATTTAAAAAAAAAATTAATAAGGGACAACAATAAGTTTCGTAGTTTAAAAAAAATAAAATCTGGACAATATGACGTATAAAAAGATAAATATTTTGTGGTATCAAAATATTTCCATATTTCTATTGAATTACCCCAAAGGCCTGTTGAGGGATTAGTCTATATATAACCAATTTTTTTTTGATCGATGGATGGAAAACCGAACATTAATATATATTCAGCGTAAATACTTTTAAATTAAATATGGCCACCAACAGTTTAAAAAGTTGTAACTCTATTACAGGAAACGGTGAGCATTAGAAAGATTTTCTCTCAAAAAGTGAAGAAAAAAAAATGAATATAGAAAAGGGTAATTTATTTAAAAACTTTTACTCCTGTAAAACAATAACGAATTAAGATACTAAATTTGTTTTTGTAATTTATTACATTATCACTCTCCAAGAGGCAAAAGCAGCTTTATTTATACATGTCATAAATGACTTGTCATAATCATACTTAATATATATATATAATTGATTAAAAATAATATTGGACAATAACAATACTGATTTATGTAAATTGAGAACTTGTTTTGATGACACAATGCAAAAAAAAATATTTTTAAAATAAAAAATAAAGACGAAAAAGGGATTATCAAATTATTGCGACTCGAAATTATTAATATTTGTTTCGCTTTTTAAAAATTTACATTTTATGGTGTTTTATAAAAAAAATAAAATATGGTAATTTATTAGGTTTCTTTGAATTTCCCTTAGGTGTTGGAAGGTATAGGTTGAGCAGGTGAGAGCAAAAGGGGAAAATACTTGATGTGAGTTTGCCACTGTGAAGAGACCTGAAAAAACTTCACCCCGTTCCATTCAACCCCGTCAACGATTACTTTAAATATTAGTAGTAATAAAAATATGTTACTTTTTGACAAAGAAATAATGAACAATTCAACGTAATAAATGTAAAACAATCGATTATAGACAATCATTAAACTTCAATATCCCTCTGGTAACGTTTAACGTCTCTTCTTCAAAGGACCAGAACTTTTTCTTAGGAAGATTAAATTTTCCTTTGGAATCCCAAATTAAAAGGAACCAAGACAAAAAAAAATGTTTTTGATTGCCTAAGCCCTCATTACTGATATAAAAGAAGATAATATAAAGAAAAACCTTTCAAAGGATGGGTCAAACTCTTGGTGGAGCAAACTACTAATCTTTGCACGTTGTTTTGGGATAGTATAGAGTTTTCATTTATCTTGCTTTTCTTGCCCAAATTTTTGACTTTGTAAATATAAATATATATATAAGTTAGTCGTAAATTATTGTATTTACAATAATAATATTCTTTATGAGGTCATATTCGTAAAAGGTTTACATGATAAATATGTAATTCTTAAACATTCAGTAGTAACGAGAGTGTCTTTTCGCGGCGTTATATAGTGTCCCAATAATAATATCGCGGTGACACCATGTTCGTATTTTAAAAAGTGTCGGGTCCATTACAGGTAAAAATGAAATTTTTGGCCGACCCTCTTCAATTTTTTTCAAAATTTTAGCCTCGTAAAACATTTATATTTTTGGAGATATTCGGGTTCAAAGTGCCAAAAATAAGGTATTTTTACCATTATCTTCTTTCACTTAATTACAAAACTACATAATTCTAAATAACAAATTTAATATCAAAATCACGTTCAAAGATTCTACATTTAAGATAAAAAAAATTTTTTTTGATTTTTTCAATTTTCTCCCATTTTATTTAATATTTAAGAACTAAAAACAATTTTTGGAAATAATATGACCTTCAATTTTTATAAAAGATTTAGTAGACATTACTAAACTCTTCCTTTATATTTATAAAAAAAATCGGTCTGGAACACGGCAAGCTTCATTCTTAAACCCAAAAAAAATAATTAGACAGTGAAGAAATATTTTCAAGAAAGGGATGTTATAAATTAGTTTTTAATGATTATTATTTTTAACTATTTGGTATAATTTAAAGGTTTATTCATCTTGTAAATGAAAATAACAATAAATCAGTTCAAAAAAACCATTAAAAACTGATTAATGTATAATTTTATACAAAGACACCCCCTTTCGTGAAAATATTTATACACTTTTCATCATTTTTATCGATTTTGAGAAAGCTGGCCGCCTCCCAGGCCAATTTTTTTTCATAAATATAAAGGAAGGATTTAGTAATGTCTATTAAAATATTTTATAAAAAAAATGAAGGTCGTAATATTTTCAAAAAATATGTTTTAGTTCTTATATATTAAATAAAATGGCCAGAAATTGGAAAAATCATTTTAAAAAAATTTTTTTTTAAGTATAATCTTTAAATTTGTTATTTATAAATTTAGTTTTTAAGATATAATTGAATGAAGGCGCATAATGGTAAAAATATGTCATTTTTACCACTGAACCCTTCCGAAAATATAAATGTTAGTAGACTAAAATTTAGGCTATTTAGTTAAATTAACCTTTCTTGGATTACCAAATTTTTAAAAAAAATCGAAGGGGGTGAGTCGAATTGTGGTTGATTTGTCATGGAATGACCCATCATGTTTTTTTAACAAATTTTATTGGTTGATTTAATATACTAAATTTAATTGTTGAGAATTTGGGAAATAGAAAAAAAACTAGATTTTACGAGTTAAGCTTCCTACTTATCTCATAGCATTGAATTAGCCGAGGAGATCAAAATGGCACAGACTGAAGAATTTATTTTTTTAAAAATCTAGCTCAATTAATTGGAATAATGAATTTTATTACTAGAGATCGAGACAAATAGGGTTAGATTTTTATGATTAATATAAATGATTGCTAATATATTATGCTAATAATTTACATGTTTGTTTCTTTTCTTTGATACCGCAACGTAAGGTTAGCAAGTTGTTAGATGTCGGGGCCGATTCCCGACTAACCCTCATGTACTGAAAGCGGGAACCAGCTTTAATGCTCCGCTTGTGTAAACGTTCCTTCCGCTCCATCATCCCCATATTAATATTTTCTAACGAATCGGGACAAGCTTTATCGTGAATAATTTCTGGATTTTTAGGGATTTTGCTATTCAAGTCTTTGTTCCGAATATTTGTTTTGTGGTGGATAACGTTGTCTAATCGTTCTTCTAATTTGTCGAATTGTCTTTCAAATTTTTTGTTGAAATTACTTTCGGGATTATTGCAAGAATTATTAAGTTTTGGTTTTGTTTTGGGATTTTGGTTAGCATCGAAATTTGTATTACTTGAAGATGGATTTTCGTGAGAATAATACCAATAATCCATGTGGATGTAATTGGGTTGGTGAAAGGTTAATTCTAAAGGCTGAATATTGACACATGTCAGTTTTGGCCTTTGGTAAAAAAAACATTTTTTAATTTCTAGTTAGTAAAAATGATTCAAATATCATCCCCAATTTATATAACTACTAGTTATAATTTTAAATATAAGCATATGTCCAATTTGTAAGCTAGATTTAGTATACGTTCATTCAGCTTCCTTATAAAAATATTTCTTTTTTAGTTATTTGCAATCCTTTCTTCATATTTCGATTCACAAATCTATTTATTATATTCCCCTTAATATTCGTTTTCTTAATTCCTGCAATCTGTCTCAATCTCTCCCTACTGGGCTATTCCAAATACCACCCAGCTAAAATTATTTAGACTCCATCATTTATTAGCTTATATAAACCCCCTTAAAAAACCTTAGAAATTATGAATTATAATAATAGGCATGGCCCATCAGAAACCATTATCACTCTCAAGAGTTAAAAAAAATCTCCTTAGACCCCATTCACAATAGGAGGCTAATCTTCGCTTCCTGTATCTCATGCTGAAAGAACATAAAAATTAATAATCACATAAAATATTCGTCAACCTTTTGATACTCTCTCCTGTAGAATTTAAAAACGAAATAAATATTTAATAATAACGTACAAGTATTACTTATTATTATTACGATTTGTTGGAGGGGAAAATTGAGTATTCTTCTTAGGGTGATCTTCTAGGTAGCTTCCAGTTGAGGAACTATAATTGTTGAAACTCATTTCGTCGTCCACTAGGAAGAAGTGATCCAAAAAAAAATATATTTAAGAAACATTGATAGTCAAAGTATTTGAGTTGAGAGTAGTGTTGTTAAATGACCCAATTTTAGGTCGATTTTTTAAAAACGACCCGATTAAGATTTTAGCCAAAATAATATTATGTATAAGCCTCGAAATTTTTCAAACATAGGTTTAAACCTTTTTGCCGTCTATCAGCAAAATCTTCGGGCTTACACGATATCATTTTATCTAAAATCTTATTCGGGCCGTTTAACAAAACTAGTTGAGAGATTAATTATATTCAAAAATATTTAGAAATATCATATCCTCTCTTTTTCCTCTATTCTTTCTTCCTAATTTGTGTAACATCTACACGAGAAAAGTATTAAGGGTAGGGCAATTACTCGATAACGACATGATAGGGTTATTGTCGATATTAAAAGATTGGGTTGGGTCCTTTTGCGAACATTTTTTGGACTTTGATATGAGAGATTTGACCACGGAAGCGTTAATCCTATCGTTGAAGACCATTTTGACATCCTTTTTTTTTCATCAGAATATTATTTATTTAAAAAAGAAATTTTATTTACACAAAATTTAATATATTATAGTAATGCTAATGATCAATAAAAATATATAAAATAAGTAAATCGCTACCTTTTCAAGTTCTTAAAAAAAAGAAAGAAAATGAACAATGAACAATGACGGGCTCGAGCACCGTGAAGAATTAATTTTCTACAAGCCCGACCCGGTTCGAAATTTCTTTTGGCCAGCCTGCGGGCAGGGCTGAACCTACCTCTACTTAATATAAAGTATTCCTTCGTTAACAAAATATTTCATCATAAAAACCTTCCTCTTATAAGTTAATTTTTTTTTAAAAAATAAATATATACAAATATAGAAATCGCATTTATAAAGTATCCAAACCTTTTTGAGTTTTCGATTAAGAGTCAGTTCAGGTTTTTTTTTAAGAAACGGTATAAATGGCTATTACTTAATCATATGTTAAAGACCCCTCTCGCGTCCCAGTTATTAACATTTAAACGTGGGAAAATCTACAAATCGGGACCGAGAAAGGTAAAACCCGAGAAATTAGTGCGCACAAATTGAGCATTTCAAATGCTGCGTTGCAAGCGCAAATAAGGCATTTTAAATGCTTTTGTGCATATTGGTAAAATTACAGTATTGCGTTAGCAACCATTTAAAAAAACGCAAATAGGTTTGCTTGTTCATTTACTTTTTTTTTTATTCTTCGCTTTGTAATATTATATACAAATGTAATATAAATAACTTACTTATAACCTAAAAAGGAATATTTAGAACTTATAAGAAATAAGAAGGCAGACGATAATATAATTTTCAAAGACAAATACTTTTTTTTCAAAAATCTTATTTAAAATTTTTGATAAGACGGATATTAATAAAAAAGGCAACCTCAATTTAAAACAAGAGACGCGTTACGTTTTTTTTTATTAAAAAAATTACGGCAAAACGTAAAAGCCTCGATTTGTGTGCACTTATAAAGATATTTATTTATTTTGAAAAAACATTAAAAAATATACGTTTAAGAAGGGAACGAATATTTGCGTCGATTCCGCCAATTCGTGAAAGCTTATTGGAGGAAAAATAAAATGAAACGAAAAAAAAAAATTATTTTTTTTATTTAACAAGAAAATTGATAATTTTTAAAACATATTAACTATTTAATAAAATAATAATTTGAAGAGAAAAAAAACTTACTGATTTTGGTTAAAGTTTAACATGATTTCTCCCAGAGGAACATAGATTCGGCGACTCAAATCGTTTAGGTAATCGAAAATGCGATTGAAAACTATTTCCATTTCTTTTGTAAAAAATAAAACAAAAAAATTATACATAAATATTTAAATCATGAGGGAAAAATATGATTTTTGCGTGCGCCTCTATACATACCTGAAATTATTTAGCGAGACTTTTTATTTATAAATGTAATAAAATTTATTTTCCTATGCCAATAAAATAGAAAAAATTTTTGCCAATCAAAAAGTAGAAAATTAAAAGCCTAAAGTAGATACAGAAATACATTTCTTTAAAAAAACCAAAAGCATTTCCTAGTGACATGAAGTGACGTTGATTAAAGTAACGCCGTTACCTTTTTTGAGGAAAAGGAAATTCATTCGTTACTTTTTTCAAATAACGAGTAACGTCTTTCTTTAATATTCGAGTCACGGTAGCGTAAAATTTTACAAATATATTATATTTTTGTTTTAAAATATATTTATTAAATAATTAAGGCCGAGTTTATAAATTCAGATCAACCCATCAAAAGGTCTTCGTTTTTTTTTATTTATCAAATTTTATGTTGTTGTTTTGAATAATTTTATCACAGTCAAAGGAATGTTAATCTATTTAGTAATTGAATCAATTAAATGATTTGTGTCCTAATTCAAATTTTTCAACCTCGATGTCCAGTTACCAAATCTTTAAAAAAAACATATGAAAGTTAAAAATATATACTCAGTCGAAATTCTTGTAGAAATAAAAATAAATACAAAATTCGATCAAGATCTGAATGAAGATTTTTGACGATGATTCATTTATAAAAAATTTGAAAATATAAGATCATTTTTTAAAATATTTTTAATAAATCCAATTAAAATTTTAATTTATTAAATATACCCCTCCCCATTCTCTGAGTCAGCTGACTATCTGATCAAAATTGTGAAGATCAATTGTTTTTAAAAGATAAAATAAATTATTACAAACAAAAAAAACACTTATCTTATAATATACTCTTATTTTTGTATAATTTTATTTTTTATATCTATGGGGGGAAAAAATATTTTTAAAAAATTTTATATATAATATTTAGCATTTTTTTTAAGTGACACAAAACGCGTTACTTTCTTTTGAATAGCGAATAACGCGTCTTCTTTTACTGTAACTAGTAAAGCGTTATTTTTTTTGAAGTAGCGTTTATAGCATTAGTAAAAACAAAAAATAAAAATTATAGTCAAGACGAAATATTTAATAATTCCTGATTTTTTCCCCTACTTCTTACATTTGCGTAGATCGTTGTGAAATCCTTTTTCGATATCTCTAACTGAATCCTAAGAAGAAGAAGAAAATTCAAAAATCAATATAACAACTTAAACAACATCTCATTTGTTTCCGATAGCCTCCGATACTATTGGTTCATTGGGACCTCAAACTTTAAGACTATTAAAAAACGATTGGTCAAAATATTACGATTAAAACTGGGCGACCCATAAGAGGGATATCAGCCATCATCATAAAAATCTTTACCGAAATTATTATCGTCGGATTTTTCTTGCGTCTTTTCAGATGACTCGATATTGATTTCCGAGCGAAAAAAGGTGTGCCATTTGTCATCACCAAAGTATTCCGAGTATTTGCCGTCGAGCCGACACATCATATCGCAAATCGACGAGAATGAGCAATAATTTTCGAATGATGTGTCTGGAGCTGATAAAAATTATTTTATTTTATATATTTGAAATTCTTTCTCTTTTTTTTTTCCTTCTTTCTTTGGGAGAAGCAAATATGAACAAACTAACATGGTCTATAAAAGGTTTAAAAAATTATAATCCCGAGCGAATAGGTATATAATATTGCTGTTTCTAAGAGATGGTTGTGGTAGGGTGGAGGGGGGGGGGGGGGGGGTATAAACAAATTTACCACTTTACAGCATACCCATATAAAATACCTTCTTTAAACAAAATAATAAATCTTTATTTATAAACTAAATATGATTTATTTTGATTTACGATATAAGGGCACCAAGGCGAAGGCCAATTTGTTCTGTATTTCTCCGTCCTTACCCCGGAAGCACTCTGTAAAATATCTAATGAATGAATGAAAAGTGCGGTCATTTCCTAAACATACTACAGTGTATGTTGGAATATTCTTATATTCCTCGTTGTAATTGTTGTTATGGTGATGAACGGCTGCAGGATTCAAGGCAGAAACGGCTATTTTTGGCACTTGGGTTCGGCAACTATGCATGTTGTCGTAAACCTTAGAGATAAGGAAATTGAAGAAAGGCTTGATATCGCAAGGGAATGAAAGTTGGAAAGAACACATGTTATTGAGAAGGTACTTCTCGTGAAGTAATTTTGAGCAAGCGATGTCTTTGTCAAGCACAATCCAGACCTTGGAATGATCCGATATTAAATCTTTATTCCTGCCCAAAAGCTGTTCCTCGAACATTTCAACGGTTAGCGTGGATTTTGTTAAAGTATTTTCGTTGAAGGAAGCGTTAGTGGAACATCTGCTCATACCGGCGACAAGATGATTAAGGTGATGAGATGCGCTTATTGGAGTTAATCGTTTGGAAGAGGATGTATTTATCAAGGACTTTTTAGGCGGTGCGGAGGAATACTTTTTTATGGCAAACCGGTTTGTCTTTTTGTCCGTCTTAGTTTGTTCAGGCGTTGTCGTATCCTTGGACGCCTCTCTTTCTGGATCGGATAATATTTTTTTGCATCTATCAGAGATCTTTTTGTTAATGTTGTTGTAATTATTTAGTCGGCGATAATCGGATATATCAGTATCGGTTACTGTTTCCTTTTGGCTTACATCAGATTCCGGAGTCAGGAACGAGGGATTTTCATTTTCCTGCTCCTTTTTTGATTTGCCGGTTAAACTTTTATTGCGATCCAAAAATTTATAAGTTGCGCGTTTGTTAGCGGATCGATTTGAATCGTCAATGTCTTCCTTATTATCGTCACTGTAGGAGTCCTTGTTAAATGGGCAAGAAAAGGATTGAGCTAAAGCAGCCGATCCTTTAATCAAATTCAAAAATTTGTCTTTGCGACGTTTGATTGAAAGCTTTCTACCTTTAATACCAACATCTTCTGTGTCTAAAGGTATTTCGTCGATGTGATCTGTTATACCAGAACTATCTTTGGCGCCTCGAACTCTATGGTCATTAAAGACAACTTTGAGCATGCCCTCACAGGCCTCACTTATTTGAGTGCTAGTACCTTTACCCCGTGACTTAAACTCCGTTTTTTTCTTGGCTACCTTAGCTGCTAACTTGATTTTGTCATTGAGCGTCATGGTTCCTGCAGTTTTTGAGTCGGTCATTCCAGCTTCGGCATTGATATCATTTATTATATTAGTTTTAAAATTGGAGGCACCTTTGACGGTTTCAAATAATGGTGGATTAAATTGATTTTCCGACTTTAGTTTAATCGATTTATCAGTGAGAGTTTTCTTGATGATATCCAGCCTGACATCTTGGGGCGAATCATTATTGGTCATCTTGTTGTGCTGATTCTTAAGTCTGTCTACGTCCAAGTCACGTGTTTTGGCTATCTGCAAAGCGGCTAACAAGAATTTAAGATTATTTTTGCTATTAACATTGACGATATTGCTACGTCGATGATGTTTATCATTATCGTTCAGCATTTCTTTGTCTTTGTATTTATGGTTGCCATTTATTAGATTGGGATCCGTATGGGAGTGGCCATAATTATCATTCAAAGGAACACGGTCGTAATTGTTGGCATCGTCATTATTATGGTGATTATGATTTGTATCTAAATTATCGTGACCATTAAAGCGAGATTTGATTTTGGTGACGGTATTACTAGAAGACCCGTTATTTAACAAGGTTTTGGTTGTGGATATATTGTTGGTATTAGAGGGGGAAGAAAAAAACGGGAGCAGCAGGGGCCTTTGTGGTGGCAATGAATGAATGCTAAAATTGTCCATGCGTCGAAAGTTGGAATAACAAGCCGAAGACGAAAAGCGACGGGCAGATGAACCCGAAGAACCTGAGGCGGACGTGAAGGAAGAATCGGACGATCCCGAGGAGGTCAACAAAAGGTCGTCCACGTTGAAATCGTCTGCATCGAGTTGGTAGTCATTATAATAATCGTCGAATTCATCGATATCTTCTGCCATTAACTCTTTTTTTTTCGATTCACCACTAAAAAAAAATTGGTTAAAGGTTAAGAATTATTAATAAATATATCTCACCCATTGGAAAATAACTCCCCATTCTTCCGCGTGATAATCCGCTGATCCATTTCGATGAGTCTAGAAGAACCACGCCTATTATGATGTACCCCTTTGCGCAATATCATATTCATCAGCCGCTTTTCCAGGTCTTTGATATCGAATTCTTTCCTAAAATTTAAATTCCAAAATCATTATTTGGAAGAAGAATGGCGTGAGACGCTTCAAGCGAACTCATAAGAAAATGTAAAAATTAAATTCTTCCAAGTTATGTATATCCAACCAATAAATATGAAATAAAGAACCATATTATTGTAAAAGGGAAAAGGAGTTATTTTTTTTAAAAATAAATAATTAAAATTGAAAAAGTAAAATATAAATATACCTGCCTTCCCTGATAGTATTTGACAGGACATTATTGTAGGTGATAGAACCGGAAGGGTCATCTACAATCAACGAGGGATCCAGAACTTTCAATTCCTTAAAAAAAATGTTATCAGCATTTTATCTTTATCCATCATTTATCAAATTTATTTCCCCTCCCCTTTCAAATTGATTAATTTTTCCTTAAACTTCGCCTAGTAAATATGATGATTTAAATTACGATGTTTGGAAGGATATTATTAATAGACGTGTAAGAGCAAAAAATAAATCTCTTCAAATTATCTTACTTATTGTTATTTAATAGTTATGTTTTTTTTTACATCTTCGGAGACTTTTAGTTTTTTCAGCAACCAAACCAGCTTCTTTTTTATATTCCGCGGAATTTGCTACAAAAAATTAATAAATATAACTTGGAAGTGAAAGAAATTAGAATCATATTATTTAAGCTTTAAATGTCAAATACTACATATACAATACCTGATGCTTTCTAAATATGTCATTAACGTTCATATTCTTAAGATGATTCTTGGAAGGGGCCGAATTTTCGTAATTAATATTTTCGTCTTCAAGCTCGCTGCCTCCTTGGTCGGTGGTGGAATATTCTAACCCACTCAAGTCGCTCTTTTCTTCGACTTTGTTTTGATGAATGAAAAGAGAGGGGAAAAAATTTAGCGATAATTAATTTTGAAGATAAAATATGAAGTGCTGATAAAGTTTAAATAAAAATGTATTATTTATGACTAAACTGATCTCAACTCCTAAAAACAATTCCTCGTCAGCGCCATTGGCATTATAGTTATCGTTGGCGATAACGTCTTGGCTGATGGAATACAGAAGATTCTCGCTGCTGACCCGCTGCACCCCTATGATGGCAAGCGGAGTTTGACGGTCGTCTCCGAGGAAATTGTTAACGTCTTTTTTGGTCGGAGTCACTTTGGACCACCCGACGACGGGGTAAAGTGGTACATCGCCAGAGAAAGGTTTTTGGTCCGAAACCTTTATTTATTTGAAAAAAAATAACTTGGAGAGTTCCAAAAAAAAGGAATGATGAAAAAAAATATTTATAAAATTTCCAAAGACACCAACTAATTATGTCGTATTTGCCTATTAAAGATTGAATACTGATGTTCTAGTTCTCCAGCCATATGATTATATTTGTTCATATGATATAATAATTTATTAAATGATTGGCGTGTACCATTTCATTTCTTCCAAAAAAAGAGGGTTCCATTAAAATCATGAAGGACAATTATAGTAAACGAAGGAATGTTTAAGTAAGGCTTCGATTTACGATTTGATAATCTACGAATAACTAATGATTGATTTGGCAGGAGATTTGTCGCCTTTTTTTTAAATAGTATAAATATCTAATTCTTCACTGCATTAGTTGCGGAATTGTATAAATTAAGATTTTAAAAAAATCTTACCTATAATTTGATACGAATTTTTTTTTTTAATTTTTTATAAAGTATTTCAAAATTTAAGCAATTATTTTTTAACGATGTCAAACGGAAATATTTACATATAATTACTTATATTTATATTTATTATTATAATAATGAATAATTTTTAGTTTTATAATAGCTTTAGTTCTGAAATAATAAGCAATACCTACCTTATATTTAAAAAAAATATATAGGTCTCTCCAAACCATCCACTAAATGCAACAACGCCCCTCCAACCCCTTTACTGAGGCATCCACCGCCAAAATGATCTCCCAGTCGTTATTAAAACAAACTAAAATCGGCTCTTTTCCAATCCTTTCCTTTTAAACTTCGAAAGCTGATTGCTGTTCACCTTTCCACTCAAAATGAGTTCCCTTCTTCAGTAATTCATATAACGGCGCTGCCAACTTGGCGAAATCCTCCACAAAACGATGATAATCACCATTCCCAGGAACGACTGTATCTCCGCCTTATGATTGGGCTGCTTCATATTTGTTATATTTTTCAAATTCTTATCAAGGGGTTTCACCTCAATACCATTTATTCGATGACCCAAATAATCTACCTCCGTTACACCCAGAACGCTTTTCTCCTTACTAGTTCTCAAGCCCTTGTCCCTAATTCTCCTAAACACTTCTTCCCAAACGTTGATTATGCTGCTCCGGCGTCGCCGGTAATTAACACATCATCCATATAATAAAATACTCCTTCCAATCCTTGAAAAACTGACGCCATGGTCCTTTGAAAAATCGGAGCCGATACACTCAACCCAAACGGCAATCTACAAAAAACAAATACCCCTTTGGCGTATTTATCGTCAGTAATTTACAAATTTCTTCCTTCAAAGGTAATTGTAAATACGCTGAAGAAAAATCAACATTTGAAAAATATTTATCCCCCTTTAATTGAGCCAAAATCTCCTCAATCCTAGGCAATGGATATTTAACCTCCACAACCCATCGATTTACTGTGACCCTGGAATCCGCACAAAGTCTCAATTTACCATTTGCCTTTTTAACAGGCACTAAAGAAGTTGCCCATTCACTATATCCTACAGGAATAATATGCCGTCCTTCACCCATTTATCTAATTCCTCATCGATCTCCTTCCTTTATTCGAAAAGAACCCGCCGACAAGCCAAAAAAATCGGCGAAAAACCCTCTCTAAGTTGAACATCCACCTGATAATCATTTAAACATCCCAATTTTTCCTCAAAAATTATACCATATTGTCTAACTAAAATAGGAATAGCCCTGTTCACGGTATCCCCTTCACTTATTTCCCCGGCCATAATTTGCTTCTCATTTATGTCATCATTACAATCTAACTTAACCAACTTCCCCATCATCTCCTCCGAAATTTCACAAATTTTATTATCCGTATTATCCAAATTTTCATTCAACATCAGTTATTACGTTATCACTAGTAATAAAAATATTCCTATATTTATTAAAGGGACCCAACCGAACAATCCAACTCCACCCCATGATGGTTTCCACACTTTCCTTCACCACCCATAAATCAAGAAAAAACCTAGTATCGTTAAGATCAACTCCCAATTTGGCCTTTCCCAACACAGCAACTTCCGACCCATCAAATTGCCTGACGCACATAGCCTCTTTCTCAAGTTTTTTTTTCAGGCCAATACTTATAAAAATTTTCGCTAGACATAATCGAGATGCTAGCTCCCGTATAAAATAACATATCTATATTTTTATTGCCAATCCTCAAATTAACCTTCGGACACAAACATTGTCCATCTAAGATCTCAGTCACTAAAATATCATATACTTTAGTCGGAGGATTAATGCTCATTCCACCTAAAATAACCATTTCATTAGAATTAATATTATCTGCCAAATTCAACTCGGAATTTAGAGATTTTTTACTGACAACCTTATTTCTTTTAACAAGATTTTTGGGACATTTTTCCCAAATAAAATTCCTAATTTCTGAGAGAATAACGGACAATATTCCTCGGATATTGTTCCCACCTAAATCGACTAACCTCCCTCTCAGGGAAATTACGAGAATGATTTCTTATTTTTATTCTATCATTCGACTAATAATATTAAATGTTTTATTATACAAATTTTTCCGAACTCTCGGAGTCCCAACTCCTATATGATTTACCTTGCAATCATATAATCAACACGAATTTTGAGATACTTCCATGCAGTCCACAGCTACATGTCCCGGCTTTTTACACCTAAAACATAATCTGGCCCCGTTTAAACTAACCATTTTTATATTAGCACTCCCCATTTCAGATTTCTTTAACGGAAATCCATCTTTAAACCTATGCTCTGGGACCACAGGTATCTTTTTTATGTCCTCTCCATCCGCAACGATGGCAAATGATAATTTCCTCAAATTTCTTATTTACCAGCACCCCATTATTTTCCCTGTAATTATTTTTACCATTATAACTACTTTGTTCACATTAAAGCACCTCCCAGAATTTTTGCTCAACCTCATCAACGCATTGATGACCTCCTTCATTTCCTTCACTTCCCGGAGAATCTCTCCGAGCCTCTCCAAATCATTCCCGGCCTTGATTTCATCTAAAACATCTTTTACACTACTCTCCAAGTCTGCCTTTTTAACAAAATCAGCCAACACCGCAGTGTCCTTTTTAAAATTACCATACATTTCTGCCATTCTCTTTTTATAAACATCTGACACCGCAGTGTCCTTTTTCCAACTGCAATACATGCCTGCCAGTACCGCAGTACCCCTTTTCACAAAAAATCTCGATATAATAATCAATAAATAAATGAATACCAATATTCCCACAGTCATGAACTGTTGTCTTAAATCCAATTCATTAAAGTTCTTATACATAACTTTATAACCCAAATCCTTATAAAAGAGAACCTTATCCCCAAAACTATGCTCCCCACTATGCCTAAAAAAACAAACCATTTGGTCATAAATTTTTAATCAATACTAATTAATACTCAATTACAAAAACTTTAAATATTTGTAGAAAATATTAATACAACACCTTAAATAAATACTTAACTATCAAGATCGTATAATGGTTAGTCCAAATGCGCAGTCCAAAAAATTTAAGAAAATTATATAATTAAAATTTTTTGTTTTACCTTCTACACCGAATAACTCCTAAGTAACGATCAGCGTCACGAGCACCACTAAAAAAAACCAGACAGAAATACTAAAAACAAACTACCAAAAAAAAACTACTGTCACAAAAAAAAACTATACGAAACTCGAAAATCACAAAGTAGACAAGAAATATAACTCGTAAAGAATGATTTTCTTTATTAACAATTTCCAAATATAAATAAAAATTAATTTCACAATAATGATAAAAAAATCCGTAAGTTTTTATAACAAAAAATTCATTAATAAATCAAAAAAAAAGAATAATATCTACATATATTATTGCGTCTAATTTTATATCCAATCAACCTTATTTAATCGGTTGATTGGCATTTCGCGTAAAATACATGAATGTAAGAGAAGAGAAGAGAAGAGAAGAGAAGAGAAGAGAGAGAGAAGAGAAGAGAGAGAGAAGAGAAGAGAAGAGAAGAGAAGAGAAGAGAAGAAGGGTAAGAAAAATGGTAGGATAAAATAAAAGGGGAAAGGAAAAGGGAAAGAAAGGGTGAATTGAAAAGTAGAATGCAAAATGAGAAGGAAATAAATGGGAAAAGAAAAATAAAAGGGGAGAGAAGAAAAGGGGAAAGAAATATGTAAAGAAAAAGATAAAAGTCAGAGGGGAAATGAAAAGAAAAAAAGTAAATATAGAGAAAAGGAAAAAGGGAGAAAAAAGAGAAGGAAAGAAGAAGAAAGGGAGTGATGATTAGAAAGAAATTAAAAGAGAAAGGAAGGAAACGGGAATTTGGAAATGAAGTTAAATACGAAAGAGGGGATAGGGTAATAAAAAGGAAAAGTTAAGGGGAAAGGGTGAGGTAAGGGAAATGGAAAAAAAGGGAAAGTAAAAGAAAAGGGGAAAAAGGAAATAGTGAAAAAAAAGTGGAAAGGAAAAGAAAAGGGGAAAGTAAAAGATATCTGTCAATTGTTTTTCAACATGTTTCGAAAAGATACGAGATAACATTAATTATTATATCATGTGAGTTTATATATAACAATTATTAATTTTTGTTTTTGATATTTTTATTATTGTGCATTATATGGAAATAAATAGTGGACATGAAATAGAGATTTAGAGTTGTAGTTGACAAATACATAACAATATTGAGCAATAGCAACCTCATACAGGCTAAGAAGAAAGTCTGTATACCTGACATGTAATAGCGTTATCATCATCCCTAATATCCACTAAAAAAATTAAATTTGGATCCAGTTTTAATTTTATCATTTTACTAGTAATGTCATATGCCTTATTTACTGTAAGGTTTATGATTTGACAAGGTTGAAATTAAACCTTAGTATAAATATCTAAAAATATTTTTATCATTTTTTATTTCCGCCCTTTAATTTCTCAATTTATATATAAAGTTTAATTGATTAGATTCCATTTGAAATTTATATAAGAAAAGGGAGTGATGATAATTATAGTAAGCCCGATAATAACGAGACATTGCACCACGGAGCTTCAATCTAAGAGATAACATAAATTATATAGTTTTGCCATCGTTTAGAGATAGTGCATCACTTAGTCACGAAGACACGTAATAAATAAGATGTTTGCAGACCATGTAGCTTGAAATTATTACTTGTGGTGGAAAGCAACTGTTTATTTGGGAGAGGAACAATAAAACAAATAGTCGGAAACTCTTACAAATTTTTTGCCATTTCTAAAATTTATATATGATAATGTTTGTAAACCAACGCTTTCAAAATGAACGCTTTAGTGAACGAAATTCGTTCTTTTAAAAAAAATGATGAACGGCTTTCCTTTATTTTTGACGAACTTTAAACGTGAACGCGTTCCTTTATTTTTGTTCTTGTTTATTTTCTACGTTCGTTTTTAAGAAAATTTTTTTAATCAGTCATTCTTTTTCCTATTTTAATTTTTTTTAACCAGCCACTATTTTTGTTCCTATTTAAATTTGTTAATTTGAATATCAGTATCTATATTATTTTAAATTGTTAATATCAGAATAATTTTAATAGTTATTATTTTATTTTGAAATTTAATTAACTTAGTGTGCGTTTCCTTTATTTAGGTAATATACTTATACGTTATAATATAGCAAGGTACATGTGTTTCATTATTTTGAATATAAAATAAATTAATGGAGGTATTAAATTAATATATGATTATGGATAAAAAAGGGATAGAATTTTATTAAGATATCCGGAAAATAGTAAAGAGAATCACGGATAAGAAAGTATTTTCTGAGGAAGTTAGAGATTATCTGATGGAACATATAAAATTGAGTCAAATGATTTAAATAACAAACCTTTGTCTTTAGAATATAGATTTTATTGGTTGATCAATTTTTCCACGGATCAACATGTCTAATAGCTTTCTAGCAGAACAAGTTATAGGTAAGAATGTATAAGGCAATCGATGGAATGATATTTGTTTATTTTCAGAGATTCGGCGATTGCGAGAACATCAAATGTTGGATGGAGCATTTGAATTAATGCAAGGAATGTACCAATTAATCCTAAAAAAATAGGTTGAATCAATTTTTAACTGTTACATATAAGTTACGATTTTATTTTGTTCATATATTTTTTTATTGTAGATAATGAAGGTTTAAGGCTATCGTATGATATTTTAAATTAAACATATTTTTATAGAAAACGTTATTTTATATGATATAAATTTACATAATTGATTTACTATGGATATGAAAAGAGATCTAATATTATAAAATTGATCAGTTAATTTTACATTATATAGAATTTATTTTATAAAAACTGTATTTTGCTTGATAAATAAATCCTTGTTAAATCCCTAATGATTCTCTCAAGACCGACGTTTAATATTCTAGAAAAGACTTTTCCCCGCTTGTTTTTATTGTGGAGGATATATAGGCACCATCTTACTGGAAGCTGGTATGGAGACTGTAGACAATCTATGCGCTCCTGATATGGGTCTGAAGATTAAGAGACGTTTTCAAGAGACTGGATACAACCTGCACGATTGGTATGGGTTTGAATATGAAGAGACAGTTGTGAAAAGAAAGATTCTTTATTCTCGATATTTTAAAAAGAAAAGTTTTCATTTATTCCTCCTCAATTTTATAATCAAAACAGTTTTTAAAGGCTCTTAAATTTATGTTATTTTATTTAACATTTAAATTTAATTTATTTTTAATAACAATGAATAGTATTTCAAGTAGTACATTACTGGACTGTGGTGATATAATAATTAAATCAAAACCAGTATTGTCATTATTATTATATTATTCCAATTAATATAGTGAGTTATACCTTTCTTATATATATCTATCAAGGGTAGCTATATTTTCTATTTCAGGTTGTTCATCCCCATTAAACATATATAGTGTAATTAATATATAATTATGAAAAAGAACTATTATGTATAACTACTAGCACATTTATATTGTAAATTATACCCTTCTTATATATGTCTAAGTCAAGGGTATAATTACGAAAAAAACTATATTTTTAAGTAAAATATATCAGCCATTAAATTGTAAAACAATTTATAATTTATATATATGATTATTAAAAATTTGGTGTATTATTTTACTTTTTTATCTAACGTAAATTTTTTATTCTTATTAGTACACTCCTATTGTGTTATAACTTTAAAAAAAATAGAAATCTGATTTTATATGCCAAACCCAAAATTTTATTTGAATATTAAATCACAATTATTGAAATAATATTACCCAATTATAGGAAGAAATGAAATGACCATATAAATAAATCACAATATAACCAAAATAATTTATGCCCTTAAAAAATTATCGAATATCAAAATAATTTATCAATCACATAATTAATTTGATTGTAAATTTCCCAAAATGTTTTCTGGATCATTTATAGCCTGTGTAACATTAAAAATAGATAAAGAATATAAATTAAAAGAAGAAAAAAATATATTAAATTTTACGACGCCATCACCTAATTTTACTAAACATTTTATAAAATATTCTCATTTTGACTATACAACTCGTGGTGCTAGTCAATTTATAATAATTTACTGACCCACTACGATTTTTCATGGATAGAATTAATACAATTTCTTGTTTCGTAAATTAATAAAATTTTACAGAATAAAAGATATAAAGCCCTTGCTTTTAAGGCTTTTCTCAATTATCCTTTTTTATTTACTGAAAGATTTACTATATATCCTCAAAATCTTAAACCCCCTTGCAATCTTCCCCATAATTATCAACAATCTCAACCTACTATGATTAAGACCAGCTCTAAGAGCATATTAAATATAAGTTTTCTAAATCTGGGGGTAATGGAGGGCGATGGTAGATTTACTTCTGCAGAAATAACACTATAATAGCACAATTCCTTAATTTATCCATTCCTATTTAACCCACTATTCAAGGATCTCACTAATCATTAATTTATTTATAATCATAATGTTTGTGCATGGCTAGACACTATTCCTTGTCAGAACCTATGTATATGCATCTCAATTGGCCTTCGGCTCAATTCAAAAAATATATAGAGATCCCATATTTGCAGCCTATTCAAGATCTATGTTGATAGTATATAATGCCAATTATAACATTGTATAAACAATGAATGAAGACATTCGCACTATCGTATGTTTTCATATATAAGGCTCTTTCTACTGCTCCCACTTCCTCAACACTAGAACAATAAGAATTTAATACCCTAGACAACAAACACCCAATTGAAATAGCATTTATACCTTGGACTAGAGGATAAACTCAAATTTGGGAAATAACAAATCTACACATTTCTTCAATCATGTATGCCACTTCGAAATGTTTTAATACCCTTTCTTAAAAAATACCACTGTAGTCACTTCTACACAGAAAAACGTTAGCAATGAGAAAAATGTTTCCTAAAAAAACTTTAGAAATATGATAATCATAAGAATCTATTATTTCTGGTGCCTTCACAAATATTCTGATCATATTATTTTTAAAATTTATTAATTATAAAGATAAAAGCTAGAATGTCCTAGCAAATAGGAATGTTAAAAAAATATATATAAATTGTGGGATTTATTTATTGCCATCGGAATAACAGTGTGGAATATATTTTTACCAGAGTTGAAGGATAACAATGCTAATTGTTTTTATTTCATTATTTGGAATAATATTTTTTCTAAGGAGTCATCTTAATTTCAAGGCATACTCGAAACCTGTCATACGAAAATAAAAATTTATACCTACTATAAGTGTCATATAAAATATCGGAGATTGATATTCACCTGCCGTTAGTTTTGAAATATAATTAACATTAAAAAATCGATATTTTACGAAAATAAATTATTATGACAAATTGGTTGTTTGTTTAAAACTCACTGCAGTTGGATTAAACAAAATAAAAACAAGAGGAGGAGGGTTGGGTAAAAATATGATAATTATAAATTTCCTTTCATTAAAATATTCATTGGTTATTTATCATGGGAAGAAAATTTTTTGTAAGAAAAAAAGAACTCTTGATTATTAGTATATTTTTATAAAAATATATCACAGATATGTAATATATAATAATTAATCTTTCGATGCAGAGAAATTCGTTCCAAACATGATATACGGAAAGAACAATTTAAAAAACTCCCTGGCATAAAATGTTGGGATAAAATTAGGCTCTAATTTTCTGTTCCATATTTATTTTGTATTAGGGCGGCTTTTCATTTCAAAATTATTAATTACAATTAACTTTTCTGATGATCCCTTATTTCAATTACTCTTTAGAAAGACGCCATATTCTAATTTATATCTAAACTTTCTTATCCTCACTTTATTGGAAATTTATTTCGTCTAGTTTTAATTTGGCCCTAGTAATTTATAATTATAAAATTTTTAATTTTATTTTAAAAAAATTAAATCTTATTTTGTTTATTTGTAAAACTTTAATAAATTATAAATGAATAATATTTCTTCGAAAATAATATTGTTATTATTTATCAAAATCCAATCAAAAATTTGCAAACATTATTGATATAATAATCGAAAATAATTTATATTATATACCAATATAATAATTTGACGTTCTGCAAAGCAAATGATAAACCTGATGAAAGAATCTTACCATCTTTGGCCCCCCATAATAGGTACATATTATAAGGGTTTAACTAGAAACAAAAATTTCCCACTGTCAGTGCAGCCGAATTCTTAATTTAAAATATGAATAGGTTTCATTTATCTAGGTCAACATTACATATGGAATCTTTTGAGATGACTTCTAAAAACTTATTTAAGGCACAATATATAATAACAAAACTTTTTACATCAAAAATGTAAATTGTTGTTTTCCAAAATTTTCGTTAGTATACAAATATTATCTCCGTTTAAAGAAAACATAAATGATATGTAATTATTAAAAATATATATGTATACTTATTTCATTGGGCCTACAAAAAAATTTATGATAAAATTTTAAATAAAAAATCCATTCTAATTTTTATAAATATTAATATTACATGATCAATAGGATTGTTATATTATGGCTTGAAGCTATAAGTTTATGAAGATATAAGAAAATATTAAATATATTTTGATTAAATAATAATCTGAAAATTAAATAATATATTTATTTTTATTCTAATCTAAAAGCAACGCCTACACGACGGAAAATTTATGAAATTAATTCCACTCCCTTTGCAATACCCACCTCTATCCTCCTCTTTCCACCTTTCCAAGATAAAGTACTCGGTCTTCGACTGTGGTAGTTATATAATGATTTTTCTATATTCTAGCTTTCACGAGTTGTAGGCCTTAGTATTAATTTATATTTGATAATGTTGCTACTTCATAAGTAAATTATGCTGTTTACCCAACACTTCTATACTCTTACTTAAGTTTTCGACATTTTTTCATATTTTCTCATCAAACGTTCATACTGTCTTAGTTTATTTACGATGATTTTTGTTTTTATGAGTAATACCTATAAATTTACTAGTATATTTATATTTCATATCTTATCCTTCTTGGTTCTCCAGCTATCATCCCCAGAATTTCTATTTCCAATCTCTAAGCTTCTCTAATTTGATTCCTTGCTAAACCATGTTTCTGAATTATATGGGATTGATTTATTATCGAACTGCATATTTCCATATTTAATTTACCAATAATATCATGATCAAAAATATTTCAGGAATTATGATTTATGAATAACAAATAAACATTAGTTGATAATATTCATGGTTATTAATAATTATTTAAAATTAGACCCTAGATATATTGTCAAACTGTTTTAAAATGTTGTGTGACTTAAAAAATGATTAATTAAATTTATCAATTATTTTACCCTTAATCATTAAATATTGTTAATTTTTATTTTACTCTAATCTCTAGCAGGGCCAAATTTCATATTGCCAACAAAATGAAAAATATATTTTTTTTAA
Organism: Gordionus sp. m RMFG-2023; assembly: GCF_954871325.1. Classification (NCBI taxonomy): domain Eukaryota; kingdom Metazoa; phylum Nematomorpha; class Gordioida; order Chordodea; family Parachordodidae; genus Gordionus; species Gordionus sp. m RMFG-2023. The sequence continues at coordinate 27,498,234 of NC_088779.1, read as the reverse complement.
AAACCGCAGACATTAAAACTTAAAGAGTTATAGTCGTGGTCATGTTCTTTAAAAACGTAGAGGCTTTCTTTACCGCATATAAATGACAATAAATTTTGATTAAAATATTTTAATTATATTTCACAAGTCATGACAAATTTCAATTTTAAAATCTATATTTAGTTGTTCATAATAGAAGTTTTTTAGTCATTTTGGAATTTTTTGAAGCAAGAATAAATAACTAAATTAAAGCGTCTTTCAAGGCTTAATAAAATAATAATAAATTTTTTAATGATCGAAAAACAAATAAAATGTGAAAGATGTACAAATCAAGGTGCTGCAACTTGTCAAATTCCTAAAAGTAAACAAGGTTTATATTTTTTAATCTTTTTAAATGGAGAATGTTACATAATTATTTCAGTAATCCTTTTCTCAGTCAATTTTTGCCTTTTAATATATACTTTTGCCTTTTTTATGATATTAACAAATTCAGTCCATAATTACTTCTCCCGCAGGGTGTACCAAAAATTAACAAATATTACATAATTCAGATTAATCATGCCATGATTAATTGAATAAGAATGGTAATGATAATTTAAAACAGATTTTTGATTTAATATAAATTGATAAAATTAAAACAAAAAGTGAAGTCACTTTACCAATCTGAATTATCAATTGTTTTTTATTTAAAGGGCTTATTGTAATGTTGTTAAACAGTCCTATTTGGGGCGAATTTTAAAGTCCGATTAAAGTCAAAATAATATAATGTAAGCCTCGAGATTTGTTAAATAAAGGTCAAAACCTTTCTGACAAGTTCATTGTCGATTTTTATCAAATAATAGTCTTTTGAAAATAAAAAAACAAATCGATTAAATGAATATGGGCCCACTAACTAGTCCTGTGTTGGAAAATTTAGTAAATCTTGAGATCTCATCCAAATAATGAATTTCAAAATATCGCATATTTAGTATAAATTCAAGCTGTTTTGAAACCGGGTTCGATAAAATCTCTGAGTTTCCGAATTTCAATATTAAACATGGTTAAGAACAAATTTTGAAAAACTTGGATTGGCTAAAGGATTCGTGTTTAATTCTAAACCCTGATTAAGAGAGGCTAGGTATTATTTTAATATTTATTATTCATGTATATTATGTAGTAGTTAATATATTGCCTGAAGTTTATTATTTTTCTTATAAGAAGTATTTTAGGGGGACGCAATGAATAAATTTAAGTTTTATAAATTCATCAGATGTTTAAAATAATTTCTCTCTCAAACTCTGATTTAAACAAGTATTAGGACCAGATGATCTTAAAAATCCTGCGAGCTTCGCCCCCAGACCCCCTTCGGCCCTTTTGCCCGGTCTCGGCCTGGTTTATCTTAAAAATCATAACCATATCTTCGATAATATATAATAAATATTTTTAAATGCATCAATAATATGTTATTATAATTTAGTAGATTATTCTAATGACTATAATAATACTATCCAGAATAATTTCAATAGTAATATAATATCCTTCCACAAACATCAAAACCAGAAAAATATAAATATGGTATTTATTTGATTCACTTTTAAGTCTTTTGAGCGTATAATCTAAAAAAAAGTTTTGCTCTGGGAGAGGTCCTAACACGAAAACCACCCCTCATGTCTAGGTCACTGATTTATAAAATATTACCATACTCACCATCAAACACACTGAAGGTAAAGGCCACCAATAGTAAGGTATGATAAATTTATTCATTTATAAAAAATTTCTCACTGCTTTATCTAAGCCAATTGTAACAATAAGCAGTAAGAGAATATTATATACTTTAAACCACATAAAGAACTCGTTATACAATTTTTTAATTGGGCCATTTAACGAAAGAGTGTATTTGTTCCATAATTTTAAATTATAGAGAGGTGTTGCAAAATTTTTTTAGTTGTCCTGTAATTTATGAAAATATAATTTTTCCTATGATTTTCACGTCTTCAGATATAGGTATTCTCAAGGAAATAAGCACAGAGGAGAAATTCATTCTCTTAAAGTTTCTGCCAAGGTTTTAAATGCATTTCAAATACTCTGGTTAAGGAAGGGCTAATAAAATTCTGCTATTAGGGTTCTGGAATGAACTAATGAAGAAATAGGGGTCGGTGCAGCTATGGCTGCGCCATCATTAGACTTATAGATGTCTTTTAGTTCTAAATAATTTATTTATTTATAGATGGAAATAGCATTTGTCAGTTGTGCAATACCTCTATATCTTACTCGGAAGAGCGGCTGGTGATAATATTTTCAGCTCTTGCTTTGACTTTTAAACAGAATATAAATTAATACATAAAACCATAAGTAGTGAAATTGAAACGAACGATAAAGTAAATTACTCAGATATATCAAAATTTAACTTTTAAATAAATAAAATACAGTTATCAAAGAAATCATGATAAAGTGTTGCGTTATTAAATACCGCGTTATCAAATGAGTGTCGTCATTAAGTGATGGAAAAGGTGGTGGGAGGGGTTATATATTTTTAATATTCTTTTTATATGAAATATATTTATAATTGGTTTTTAAATTGGCAATTATTTTCTTTTTTTAAGATAATAGATTAATATCTATTCAATTTGGATGAACTTGGATTATTAACCACAAAAAATAATAAATTAAAGATAAAATTAGTAGCATCTGTCATAAAAATAACATTCTCCAATTATCACATTTCCTACATCATTCAATTGCCCTTTCTAAATTATTATTTCCATAAATGGGCTAGACATTAAGAGGAACGCTTAGGGGAAAAAGATATCTCATTTAAAAAAATTAAAATCTAAGAAGATAATTATAATGTTAACGACTAATATAAAATCATTAGGCAATTAAAAATTTAATTTAAAACAACATATTCTCGCAGCAAAAAAAAAGATTATAAAGGTTTTACCAAATTCTTGGACCTAAAACAAGAGGAATTTGATCAAAAAAATTGGTCAAAAAATCAAAATTTTTTAAAATTATTTATTTCTGATTAGCGCAATTAGCAAAAATAACCAAATGGTTATCAGCAAAAGCTATCCGGATTAACATGAGATTCAAATATGAAAGACCTTAGATTTATTAAATATTCGTATCAAATATCACTGAAATAAATTATGCAAATAAATTATGTATGCAAATAAATATCTTATTTATGCCAAATTCATTTCCGAAATAAATTAATCCTTTATACCTCTTAGGGAAAATTAAATTATAGTATAATAATAATGTTAAAAAAAATTTTTTGTCTTCAAATTTTAATCATTTGTATTTTGTAATCATTTTTTATGAGGATAGAAATTCAATTCATCAATGAATAAATAAAAATAAATTCTAAAGGATAAAGCCAAATCTCTTCTCTATTAAATTAAATTTAGCATTCTGTTCATTTTAAAAATAGTGTAAATTTAAAAAAGTAGTAGAATAAAAACAAGGATGTGACGTGTATTATATAGTGTAATTGTAATAACAAAACTAAAGTAGAGGTCCAATGGGGGAAGAGGTGTGTGAGAAAAAATACAATGCATTTTTCTTCCTCTTTTGAAATAAAATAATCATGCATACCTATAATATGTTATAAGTAATAATATACGTAAATAATAATATACGTAGATTAAGAGCCAGTCCAATTATAAATAATTATAAAATTATCTATTACTAATGAAAAAAAAATATAGGCTGCTTGATCAAAAATATTACATCAGAACCTAAGGGAAAATATTTTCTAATATAAATGAGCATAAATTTTTATATTACTCTAATTTTTGGAACCTGTAGTTCCCATTTTCGTTTTTATAAATGACCTTTTTTCATTTTAAATATAAAAGAAAGAATAAAGTATTCCAACTTTTATATTTTGATTAAGAGTTATTTGTCATGTGGTCGGTTTTCAAAATATATGCTGCCATTTTAGTTTTATAAAAATTATAATATAAATTGATCACTTCATATCTATAGTGGAAGTTTTATTTTAACCAATAAAAGAAATCCTGCTAACTGACTCATACCGTTTTAAATATATAATTTTTCACCTATAATATATAAGAATAAATCTTCCATTGGTGTCAATTATAACTATAAATAATGGAATCGAATATTCCATTATTCGTATTCTGGAATTGAATAACATTGAATATTCACTTTAGGTATATGCCAATTGACCTTTTTTTTAAAAAAGAGTAGCAAATAAATATATAAAAATATTATTATACTTACTTTCATTAAGCACGAGTTGAGCTATATTTATTATAAACAAAAAAGAATATTATATATAATAAGCTTTATTAATCAAATTAAATGATAATTATTTACTTATAAAGTAAAATTAAATTTTAATCATACTGAAATATGGAATTAATGGGATTTTGGAATTTTCAATAAATTAAAGGGTTTATAATTAAAATTTACAAGATGTAAGTCAAATTTTATTTAAAACCATTTAGGGCATTGGTCAACTTTCATATTTATTAAAATTTATAATTATAAAATTAATATAATTATAAAATTAATATAATTATAAAATTAATATAATTATAAAATTAATATAATTATAAAATTAATATAATTATAAAATTAATATAATTATAAAATTAATATAATTATAAAATTAATATAATTATAAAATTAATATAATTATAATTTAAATTAGTTGGGCACCATTATTTATGCCTATTTTTGGCTAATAGCTTCAGTAACATTTTATTAATAAATCTTAATCTGCCATTTTAGTTTTATGAAAATTATAATATAAATTGATCACTTCATATCTATAGTGGAAGTTTTATTTTAACCAATAAAAGAAATCCTGCTAACTGACTCATGCCGTTTTAAATATATAATTTTTCACCTATAATATATAAGAATAAATATTCCATTGGTGTCAATTATAACTATAAATAATTGAATCGAATATTTCCATTATTCGTATTCTGGAATTGAATAACATTGAATATTCACTTTAGGTATATGCCAATTGACCTTTTTTTTAAAAAAGAGTAGCAAATAAATATATAAAAATATTATTATACTTACTTTCATTAAGCACGAGTTGAGCTATATTTATTATAAACAAACAAGAATATTATATATAATAAGCTTTATTAATCAAATTAAATGATAATTATTTACTTATAAAGTAAAATTAAATTTTAATCATACTGAAATATGGAATTAATAGGATTTTGGAATTTTCAATAAATTAAAGGGTTTATAATTAAAATTTACAAGATGTAAGTCAAATTTTATTTAAAACCATTTAGGGCATTGGTCAACTTTCATATTTATTAAAATTTATAATTATAAAATTAATATAATTATAAAATTAATATAATTATAAAATTAATATAATTATAATTTAAATTAGTTGGGCACCATTATTTATGCCTATTTTTGGCTAATAGCTTCAGTAACATTTTATTAATAAATCTTAATCTGCCGTTTTAGTTTTATAAAAATTATAATATAAATTGATCACTTCATATCTATAGTGGAAGTTTTATTTTAACCAATAAAAGAAATCCTGCTAACTCACTCATACCGTTTTAAATATATAATTTTTCACCTATAATATATAAGAATAAATCTTCCATTGGTGTCAATTATAACTATAAATAATTGAATCGAATATTTCCATTATTCGTATTCTGGAATTGAATAACATGAATATTCACTTTAGGTATATGCCAATTTACCTTTTTTTTAAAAAAGAGTAGCAAATAAATATATAAAAATATTATTTTACTTACTTTCATTAAACACGAGTGGAGCTTTATTTATTATAAACAAACAAGAATATTATATATAATAAGCTTAATATGGAATTAATGGGATTTTGGAATTTTCAATAAATTAAAGGGTTTATAATTAAAATTTACAAGATGTAAGTCAAATTTTTATAAAACCATTTTGGGCATTGGTCAACTTTCATATTTATTAAAATTAGAATTATAAAATCAATATAATTATAATTTAAATTAGTTGGGCACCATTATTCATGCGTATTTTTGGCTAATAGCTTCAGTAACATTTTATTAATAATCTTAATTAGATAATTAGAAAAAGTCGATTTTTTTGCACAAAATTAAAGCTTATTTGCTTTTAATCTCTGTTAATGTATAGGCTTTTTGCAAGACTAATCATAAGCAGTTTTAAAAAATAATTCTTAAGTTATTTAGATCTCTGACTGTTTATAAAAAATATAATTAAGAAAGCTATTAGTAATAAATAAAGTTAACTTTACTTATTTCAATAATATCATCCTCAGTTTAAAAAAATTTTACATATAATTTTTCTTGAGCATCTATAAAACGGGAGCCTATATTTTTTATCATTCATTAAAAGTTAGGCACATTTTAATAGGATGTTATAATGCCTATTTGAACAGATGGCATAATCGCTTAATATCCTGTTTGAGTTCTAAATTAATTCATTTGTCCAAAATGAATATATATAAAAAATTAAATGACCTCAGAATTATTTTCAAATATTGTAAAATAGATGCCAATATTACTTAGAACTCAGCTTATATTCTCTCTCCTAATTAAAATTTGGATTCTATCTCATACTATTTTAATTTTCCCAATTATGAATCTAAGTTATTTGAGCTTCATCTAGTTTTCAGAAAAACCGCTATTTGATGTTTCATCACCATCTCACCCTGCTGCGCCGGCAATATTTATGACTCCAAAGCAAAACTCTGATTGAGCTCATCGCACTGTGAGGCATAATTTAAAAACGACAAGATCTGGAAATTTTTAAATGCTGTTTGATTGTATTTATTATATTTATAAATTTTAAAAGTTTCTCCATTCATTTTAAAAACTAAAATTAATATATGTATAGTTTATTAAAATATGTTTTTTAATGAGAGAACAAATAACAAATTGGATCCCAAAGATTGCAATTATAACATAACTACCATTTTGTGGGGTCATTAATCAATTAAAGAAGGATTGCTAAAACAACTAAATTATAATATATATAAATATATTTCAAAAAAAAACCAAATTATAAATATCAAGTGTATTCTTCAATTCATTATAATGTTGTGATATAATATTGAGAAAATATGATAACTAATTTCTATAAAAATTAATTGAGAAACTATTCATTAACGAATAAAAAAAATTATAATATTTAAAACATTTACCTAACGCTAAATGGAAGAAAATTGAAGAAAATATGATAAAATTTAATATGGATATCCACGTGATTAACACACGCCATAATACATAACTTAATATATAAAAACTTAAAAATTTGATTTTAAGCCATATTTGAAGAGTAGAATTTTTACTATTTTTGTTAAAATTATATTTATTCTATTAAATTATTTTTTAAATATAACAAATAGGAATAAACATTGTTTTATTATTTAATATAATTATAAACATTGTTGAGTCCAAAATATTTCACATTTCTAAAAATTTGAATATTTCCATAATGTTAGTTTTGCATTTTTCTATCATGAAACATTATAATATTTTAGAGACAAAATGTATAATATATTAAAGTAATTATTCATTTTTAATTCTAAAATTAATATCTTCTCATATTTAATTGGTTATTAAGAACAGAGGATCCTAATAGAAATAGGGAAATCAAATTATAACCTACTTTTATTAGAGATGTAAAAAATTTCAAATTAATTTGATAAACAATGTAAGATCAACAAAATAAGTACTATAACCAACGTTATATGCATGAATCACCTTTTAGAATTACACTTTAAAGCATTTACTGGCACGATGTATAATTTCAAAAATCATAGTCTATATAAAATAGCGCCTAAATTTTTTTCTAAATATTAGAATGGTACCTGATCGATTTTGCAAAATATTAGAATTGTACCTGATGCACAATAAGTGTTTAGCATTTTTCCTGTTTTTAAGACAGTTTGGAGTGATTATAAAGCCCTTATTTGTAATTTAAAAATTCAACTTATTTATCCTATTAGTAAGCTACAAATTCATATCAGATCTGGCCTTGATGTATAGTGTTTCATTTAACTATAAAATCTGTTCCACGACTAGAGACAAGAACAATCATATCACCTAACGCTAAAAAATTAATAAAGCGAACGATTCTCAATCTACAAACCGTTAACGATATTTTCCATATGATCTAAATCTTTTTATGATTTCTAAATGTATGTTTATATAATATTTTCTAAAAGGAAACTATCTGAAAATATCAACAATGAAAAAAACTCTCTAAGCTAAAAATGCTAGCGAAAAAAAATAGACTGCTAATATGACTTAATTCACGCTAGGATAAACGATAATTTATTTAGAAATAAGTTAAGGGATACTAATTCTAATAATTCTAGTTATTAAAAAAATAATAATAAATTATGCAGTTTTATATATTAAGCTATCTAATCTGATTGATATCTTATTACTCAAAATCAAAGTTGAATTTGCCTTAACATTATTGATAGACATCTGGCGCTAAAAGTTAGGATAATAAATTTATTCATTTAAATAAAAATTTATGTAAAAAAAATTTATGGAATAGAATTTATTTTGAAATAATTTTTAATTAATGAATTTTCAATCAAGTAAAATGTCAAGATTTTTAGGAATATTTTTTTTAAATAGTATTTAGATTGAATACCCTATATTTATAATTAAAATACTCTTATGAATTATTTTTATTTTATTTAATCTTCAAAAATGTTTATAAAAATTTGTTTTTTTTTCCATTAGAAAAAAAATATATTTCCCTAAAATTTAATTTGCTTTTTATTGAATGAATTTCAAAAATAAATTATAAAAATATTTTTAGATTCATTTTTATATAATATAAAATAAGTAGTATAAATATTTTAGGGGAAATTTGCGGGAATGAACCAAACATGGGGGTGTACATAGGGCCATTGGCATATTTATGGTAAGTTATCTTTTTACTAATTAATTTTGTTCAAACTATACAAGGTGCTCAGTTCATAATAAAAAAATTCTATCGAATTTAAAATGGGAAGGTTTATTTAAAATATTCCTTAGATATTTATTATTATCATATTAGGTATAAATTAAAATGCAATCCAAAACTCATTTTTTTTTTATTTTGTACGCTCAACTTTCTTTAAATTGTTTTTTAAAACTAAACAAATATATTTACTACAATAAATATAAATTTTTATATAAGAATTTAATTTTAACTAGAAAAATATAAAATTAAAAGCTAAATGTTTATAATTCGCAACATTTTATTATAATATCAAAATATTTTTTAAAAATTGCTAGAATTTTTTATTAAATAATATCTTTAAATTTGTTGAACTTATATATTTTTTTCTTTTTTTTGATAATTATATATTATTTTTTAAAAAAAGAATATAAAATATTTTAATGATAAAGAGATGGAAAGGGAAGGAAGAGAGGAACACTTGTCAAACTACGCAAAAAGATTTTTAATACTTGATTTCTAGTACATTTTTCAAATAGATATTTTGTATATAGTTTTTATGATCTTATGGTGAATATATACATCAGAGATAAATTTTATTAGATGGCATATCGCTTAATATCATGTTTGAGTTCTAAATTAAATCAATTGTCTAAAATGATTATATTTGAAAAATAAAATGACCTAGGATCAAGATTTGATTTTGAAATATAGTGAAATAGATACCAATATTACTCAAAACACAGCTTAATAGGCAATATGTCCTCACCTAATAAAAATCTAGACCCTATCTAATCCTATTTTAATAATCCTATTGATGAATCTCAGTTATTTGAACTTTATCTAGTTTTTAGAAGATAACTTAGTTGAGCCGGCAATATTTATAATCTTAAAGCAAAACTGTGATTAGGCTGATAGCACTGTCAAGAATAATTTAAAAATGACATGATCTGGAAATATTTAAATGCTGTTTGATTGTATTTTATAATATTTATAAATTTGAAATATTTCTCCAATTATTCATTTTTTAAACTGAAATTAATAAAAATATGGTTTATTAAAATATGTCTTTTAATGAGAGAACAAACAACAAATAGGTCCCCAATGATTGCAATTATAATATAACTACTATTTTTGTGGGGAGATTAAATTATTAAAGAATGAGTCCAAAACTAATTATAATATATATAAATATTTTAAAAAAATAATTATTTTATTATATTTTTTTCCCTTTTGGCTTTCACTTTCTGGTGGTAAGCTCCTTTAATATCTCTCTCCACTTTATGTTATTCATATTATATCGTTTATCTAATTTATACTTCTTCATATTGGCTCTAACTTTATGGCCCCATTGAAGTTTTGGCCTTCCTCTTTTACGTTTACCCATCACTAACAAACTCTCAACCTTATTTCTTATGTATTTCATAAGCCTTCTCATTGTATGCCCATACCACCTAAATCTGTTTACTATTATCTTACTCTTAATGGGCACTACCTTTAAACTTCCTAGGATTCTTGTACTTCACACCTTATCCTTTCTTGTTACCACAGCAATCATCCTAAGCATTATCATCTCCATAGTTTGTAGACTTCTCTCGTCTGATTCTTTAGTTGGCCATGTTTCTGAACTATATAAAATAGTTGGTACTATATGATTGTAAATTTTTCACTTCAATTTGTGTGGGATTCTTTTGTCAAAGATTTCTCCAATTTAACCATCCTTGTTTAATTTTACTTTTTATCTCTCTATTGTGCCGTTTGTTTGTATAATAGAGTCTAAATATTTGTAACTTTCAATTGCCGATATCTGCCACTCATTTATATCAATGCTCCCTATTTCCTCTCCTCCTATAAGTATACTCGTCTTTTCTCTATTTACTTTTGGTCCGTGCTTTTCTAGGATATTTATCCAGCTCACTAGTCTTTCATTTATTTCATTTTTGGATTCGGAAGTATCACAATATCATCTGCAAATATTGTATTCCACGGGACTGTTTGTGGTATACTGTTATGAAGAGAAGTGGGCTGAGAGCCTACCCTTGATGAACTCCCTCGGCTATTGTGAAGCCTGTTGAAATACCAGTTGTGTTACGGACCACTATTGTATGGCCCATATACATATCCTGTATTATTCTTATATATTTTTCTGGAATTTTATGGCGCAGCGCCCACCAGATAAGTTTTGTTGGGATTCTGTCGAAGGCCTTTTCTAGATCGAGAAAGACCATTTATAGCTTTTTGTTCTTTTCTACGTATTTTTCACTCATTTACCTCGTGGATAGAATCAGTTGTTAATCTTCCAGGCATAAAGCTAAACTGAGTCTCTCCTATTTGGATTATGTCTCTTAACCTTTTTCTATTATTTGAGGTTAAGACAGTGTGACATTAGTTTTACCCTTTATTTTTGAAGATCGGAACTAAAGAGCTCTACCTCCATTTTTAAGGGATCTCTTCTTTTCCAATTTTTTTATTTTACAGATGTGTGAGGAGATGTATTCCATCATCTACTAGTGCTAAGGCTTTCTATTGAAATATCATCTAGATCCCTAGATTTGTTGTTTTATATGCTTGAGGCATGTGATTATTTCTTGTTCTGTTATTGGTTGTAACAAGGTTGACATGGGGAGTGTTCATCTAGATTTAGTATGTGGTTATTAAAGTTGAGAAGCTCCTGAAAATATTTTTTCCATCTATTCATTATTTGTTTTTCCTTAATTATCAATTTCCCATTTTTATATTTGATCGAGCTCATTTATATCCGTAGAATTCTTTTCTCGCTGTTTCATACATGTCATCCTATACCATAGCTCTGGCCCTAGCACCGCCTGTAGCTATTCTCATGGATTTAATTTGTCTTGTCATCTGGGTTTTTGAATTAGTACCATATTTTATATAGGGCTTTTTTCTCCATTATAATGGTTTTTACCTCTTCATTCCACAACCATAGTTCTATATATGATTTATTGCTTCCCCTTGTCAAGCCTAGTGTCGATTTGGCAGTGTCTATTAATCTGGAAAAGTCTGTCAACATTTATTCACTAACTTGTGAGAAATTTATTATTTCAATGCTTGCATTGATTGCAAAGACATCTGTCATTGTTTTTAATTTACCCCATTTGATCATAGTTCAAGTTTTATCTTATTTTGAGGATTTATTTGAGACCTATTGCTAACAATTCCATAATAGTACAATTTATACCCATCTCCAAAGTCTTCCGACCTTTCCATTTTGTCTCTTGTATGCACGCCTATATCAACTTTTCTCTTGTTCAACATTGATGCCAATTTTCTCGTCTTACCTTTAAGTGTCCCAATATGCAAACTTGCTAATCTTGTCTTCTTTTCTTTGACTTTTATTTTACTTTTCACAGAATGGAGGTCTACACCCTGCGCGTCGCTTAGAGGGAACGCCCTAGCTTTTATATTCATATTTTCATTTATGTCCATCATTTTTGTTTATTGGACAAGTATCCTTAGCACCCGGCTGACCAAGCCTGTTGGTAAAGGGGTGTCATCTCTAAGCTCCGAAATCATCCTACCATATGTCTTTACACATCAATCCTCGAAGAAAAACCGGAAAATTTTTACGTTCCTTAACAGTATCGAACCTGGGACCTTCTGTTTCCAAGCCTAAATCATAACCCATTAGTCCACCCCTACGATAGTTACGGCTAATTATGATATTTATAAAATGAAGGCTAAATAGAAAAAATAAATAAAAAAATAATATAAATCACAATATAATATGGATATCCAAGTGTATAACTTAAGACATAACACATAATTTAATATTGAATAAATACCCTCTATTGCACAATGTAAATTACAGTTAACCATCAAACCCTTATAAAAACTCAATAAATTTGATTCTAATAGTAATAAATTGTTTGATTATATTGTAATTTTTAATATTGAGTGTTATTAGTCTAAAATATTGATATTACTAAAAAATTTATATTTTTTTTACGATCTTAGTTTTGCATATTTTATATCATGAAATATTATATAATATTTTAGAAAAAAATGTGTAATATATTAATGTAATTGTTCATTTTTTAATTCCCAAAAATGACCTTTTACAATTTTAATTGCTTATTAAAAACAGAGGATAATAGAAATAGGGAAATCACATGGTCTGTGCTAAGGGTTCGTGCTCAGAGCTGGTTAGGTCAATTTTTTGGACCCAAATCCAGGGTTTGGGATTTACACAATTGGCCTACTACTGACCTCAGGAAAACTGTTGATTATTAATTTAAAAGGGACGATTCTATAAAATTAAATTGGAAGTTAATTTAAAAAACTCTTTATGATATTCAATAAAATATTATTATTCGTTACATATAAAGGTATAAATAAAAACGCAAACAAAAATCAGAAAATGTATTATTTTATTATATTATATCATTTTATTTTTATTAAGTACATTCAACTTTTTTAGAATTTTTTTGAAACTCAACAAATATCTTTACTACAATAAAAATATATTTATATAATATAAGATTAATTTTTTTAATAAAAAAGAAAATAAAAGGATAAATGTAAATTCATAATATTTTCAAAATATTTTTTAACAAATGATAAATTTTTAATTAAATGATGTCAGTAAATTTATCGAGCTTATAGATTTTTTTCTTTTTTTTGAAAAATTTTATAAAAATCATAATAAAATGAGGTCTAGTTTTTTAAAAAAGACGAAAATCTTATACTAAATGGATGTATCTAAGAATCAGGCTAATCGTTTTCAAAATTGTTTTTTTAACAATAAAATACAAATTAAATAAATTTTATTCAGCAATTTTCCCTTTTCGACCATCTTTTTTAATGATTGTTAGATAATTAAACAAGGATTTCATTTTGAATATATTCCTAAAACTTATTAATTGTTTAACTTTTTATCAATTCAAAATTAAAACAATTTTTATATTTTAGATATAAAAAATAGTGAAATTTATGATAAAAAAGATTAAATATTTAAAATATAAAATGAAAATGATTTTATTGGTTTGTAATTTTTTCATTCGTATGATTATTTCTTTTCCTTCGTATCTTTTCTACAACTTGTTTTAATATTAAATTTCACCTGAATGAATATATTATGTTGAGGACTTATATGAATGAAGAGACTAATTTTTGCGTTTTTAAAAGATGGCCATATCTCATGAAGCCGATTTGGAAAATATAAATTTATATTTACTTGTTTCAACAACCACTATTATACAAATTTGAAAAAAAAATATTATTTATTTTGTTGAAAATAACTATATTATGATTCTGAAAAATATATTTTTGAATATATAATTAAAAAATGATAAAAAATTGATTTTTATATTTTTTTTTTAAAATAATCTATTCCAAATATTTACACCATCTATCTATCAAATAATATTTTAAAAGCATAAAAGAAAAAGGCATCTAGATAAATGTAGTATCTTTAGGGATGTAAGACAGGGGAAATTTCCCATATTTCCCCTATAGTTTCCCCAATTTTTATAATAGGTTTTTTTTGCCTAAATCAACATGATTTTTATAATATTAACAGCCCAATTTTGAAAATGATCTTATGATAAAATAAATACGATTTTTATTAGATTTTATAAAATCATTTTTTCCTCGTGGTTCATATCATAAATTATAATTGTGTTTTGTTTTTGAATTATGTCAATGCGAGATTTTAGAAATAGAGCAGTTTATCAAAAGCCGAAAAATTTTTTGTTGTCGGGACATTCATTATGCTGCTCATATATTTTTGACCCAAGGTTTTGCGGATTTAATTTAAGAGACAATGAAGTTGCAAAGGGGTTGGATATTATTAACCGATTTTCTGGATATCTAGATTTAGATATTGCAAGAGTAATAGGAAGCCTATCCAAATATCGTGCAAGGGAAGATTTTTTTAATATAGCAAGTCTTTGGCAAGGCGCATCATTTACAGATCCAGTGAGTTGGTGGAAAGGTTAAATACTTTTATATTTCTGTAAACAATAACTTAACTCTTTTTCTAATCTTAAAATTGTGTTATTCAATATTTTATTAAGTCTATGTTGCAATCAATACATATCGACCCTAGCCATACGAATTTTATCTATACCACCAACAAGTGCAGCATCCGAAAGAATATGGTCCTCCTTTGGAAATATTCATTCTAAATCTAGAAATAGAATAAAAAATGACAAAGTTCGCAAATTAGTTTATATAAGAGCCAATCTACATTTTATGGGAAAGGAAATTTCAGAAAATGACAAATTGCTGGATTCCAGAATTTCAAGCTCTGATCTGGAATCATTTTCATCTTCAAACGAAGATAATTAACTATTCAAAATTAATTTTTTAAATATTATTTAGTCTATATATAATATTTCAAATAAAACATTTTCAGTAATTGCAAATTAGTTAAAATAATTTATATTTGTTTAATTATAATGTTTATAATCTATATATTTTCAATAAAACATAAAAAAAAATCAATATTGACCTGTAAAGTATTATAAAAAAGATAGTTTCCCGTTTTTTCCCTATTTTCCCATTATTTCCCGTTTTTTCCCCAAATTTCCCGGGAAATTTCCCCAAAATATAGTTTCCCGGGAAATTTACATCCCTAAGTATCTTTATCTAGATACTCTTTTATAGAAAATAAATGTATCAAAATCCTATTTTAGAAGTATCTCTATCTGATTTTAGATTAAATTTGATATTCTTTTATTTAACGTAATATATAATCTTAAATTAAATAGAATAAAAAATTCATCTTATATATTAAAAAATGTTAAGACTAAAAAAATACAAAAAAGATTTTTTAACACATATATAAATAATTAAAATCAATATACATAAAAAATAAATATATCATTAATATTATCTTTTTCCAATTTAAAACTGTATCAATTCAGGATTGGATATTTTAATAGTGTAAATGAATATACAAAACATTTCTTTATTAAAAACAATGCCATTGATGAACAAAATTATTTTAGGCAAATAAATTTATTTAGAATTTTTTAAATAATTTATAGATATTCCACTAACTTTTAATATATAAATTATAAGTTTAATGTAAAGAAAATTTATTTTAATAAATGTTCTTTTAAATAAGAATTTGACAATAGAGTTTTCATCATTTTTTTATTGAAATGTAATTTGGTTTTATCGAATTTTATAAACATGCGTATAAAGTTTATGTTTAAAATTAAATATAATTTTTTGCTCTAGAATTTTTAATTTTACAGTTCACATTATAATTCTATAGTCTGGATGTCTACTACTTGAAGAAAAAATGTGATTATCGCATTTATTATGAGATTTGTATTACGCATCTTTAAATTTAAAGAGTATCAAATAAATTAGGAAAATTTGATAATAAATTTAATTTTTATCTTTAAAAATATTAATAAAATTTTAGTTATAAAATAATTTCTAATTTTTAAAATTTAATTTCCATTTTATTGAACACCAAACTCTTATCTAATAAATATTTTTGCATGTTAAAAAATATAATTTATTAACTCGTTTCGGTGCATGGCAACAATAATAAACGGTGACTATATTACACGCTTAACTTGTATTGTTTCTCCTCTTTTTTTCATAAAATAAAGCTCCCAATTAATTACACTTTCTTCAGATTTTTATAAATTATATTTATAGATTGTTTCAAATATTTTTTTATGGAAATTTAAAATATAAAATTCTTAAAATTTAAGTTATTTTTATGGTTGTTTTATTCTCCTATTCGTTTTTAGAAAATTTAAACATTATTAGGGAACTAATCCAAAATGATCTATTCAAAAAATAAATTTTATCTTGAATATTACAAATTTTAAATAAGAATAACATAAATATAATATAATTCATATTGGAAAAAATGTCATAAATGGTCTTTTAAAAAAGTTAATATCCATAAATAATTTTATTTTGAAAAATTATAAATTTTAAAAGAAAATTAATAAATATTGTGTTTTAACAATGTATTAAATTGTCATATTTTACATCTATATTAATAAAGAATTGAGTAAATATTAAAATTTAATGCTTATCTTAATTTAGTTTCAAGATTTCTTTTCTAATACGACGAGCTACGCTTCGTTTGGTTATAAATTAATAGATAACCAATTTTTTTAACAGTATATTTGTTTTTAAATTTATTTTAAAAAAAAACACACAATTATTTATTTTATCAGAAGTTTAGGAATTATATTATCCATTTAGAAGAAGTATAAACCAAACCTACAATGTAAATAATTATTTTTTTGAAATTTTATGATTCATTTTTTTTCGTTTTAGGTTTTTTTTTATCGAATTCTATGTAGCGTTAATGTGTTTTTTTCAACTTAATTTAAAAATTCTAATTTTAAGGCATTTCAGCATACTTGGAAAATATGTAATTTTTAAAAATGATTTTTCTTAAATCTTCTTATAATATCTCTCAATGTTTATTAAAAATATAATTAAATATTATAAGAAGCTGAATGCTTTTAGTAATTAATCAAGTTAACTTTACTTATTTCCATACAATCATCCTCAGTTTTAAATATTACTTATATAATCCTTCATGGGTATCTTTAACACGGGAGAATTTATTTTTTATCATTCAGTATTAAAAAGTTAGGCCCATCTTAATAGGGTAGCATAATGACTGTTTGGACAGTTGGGATAATCGCTTAATATCCTGTTTGAGTACTAAATTAATTCATTTGTCTAAAATGATTATATTTTAAAAATAATATGACCTAGGATTTAGATTTGATTATGTATTTTATTATATTTATAAATTTAAAAAGTTTAACTATTCATTTATTTTTTAAACTAAAATTAATCAATGTATAGTTTATTAAAATATGTCTGAGAGAACAAAAAACAATTGGCCCCACTGATTGCAATTATAACATAACTACTATATAAAAACTCAATAAATTTTATTTTAAACCATATTTGAAGAGTAGGATTTTTACTATTTTTTTTTAAAATTATATTTATTCTATTAAATAATTTTTTAAATATAACAAATAGGAATAAACATTGTTTGAATATTTAATTTCAATATTGTATGTTATGAGCCTAAAATATTTCGAAAAATTTCTAAAAATTTGAATTTTTTAACAATGTTAATTTTGCATATTTTCTATCATGAAACAAGTAATTGTTCATTTTTAATTCACAAAAATTTAATATTTTAATTGGTTCTTAAGAACAAAGGATCCGAAATAGTGACATCACAATATATTCGTTTTGTGTTTATTAGAGATAAAAAATTTCAAATTATTTAGCTAAGCAAAGCAATATGGAAAAATGAGTATTATAGCCAACATTATACATTTTAGAATCACCATCTATTACATTGTAAAGCCTTTACTAGTGCGATATATAATTTCAAAAGTCAAAAGTCTATTAATTAGCCACATTGGTCATTTAGTTTCGTAATTAGCAGTTTTGCTGTTGAAAGGCAGTTGATTATAAAGCCCTCATTCGCATTTCAGAAATTTAATTAATCTAAAATAAAAGTTTCAAATTTATCGGGCCATACATTTAGTAAGGTGAAAATTATTATCATATTTTGCTTTTATATATGGTGTTTTATTTGAACTATTAAATCTGCCCACATCTTGAGACAAGACAATCAGTTTACCTAACACTGAAAAATAAATAAAGCAAATGATTTATAATTTATAATTGCTTAAAGGTATAACAGTGTTTTCTAAATCTTTTTATGATTTTTAAATGAATGTTAATTTAATACTTTTTAAAATAGAACTTATAACAAAAATATCAACTATAAACTATATAAACTAAAGACTCTAGTAAAAAAAAAATTTATATTAGTACTATTGAAGGTTAAAAAAAACTATAGCATCAGCGATAATTTATTTAGAAATAAGTTAATGGATACTAATTCTTAGCTATTAAAAATATGATATTAATAAATTATGCAGTTTTTAGCTAACTAATGTGATTGATATCATATTACCCAAAATTAACTTTGAATTTGCCTTAACAATATCGATCAGTGGCGTAGCTAGGAATTTTCCTTAGAGGGGGTCCATACATATAAAATCCTGCGAGCTTCGCCCCTAGACCCCCTTAAACAGGCCTTCGGCCGTTTGCCCGGTCTCGGCCTGGTTTATTTTAAAAATCATAACCATATCTTCAATAATATATAATAAATATATTTAAATGCATCGATAATATGTTATTATAATTTAGTAGATTATCTAATGACTATAATACTATCCAGAATAATTTCAATAGTAATATAATATCCTTCCACAAACATCAAAACCAGAAAAATATAAATATCGTATTTATTTGATAAAAAGTCACTTTTAAGTATTTTGAGCATATAATCTAAAAAAAAAATTTTTGCTCTGGGAGAGGTCCAAACATGAAAACACCCCTCATGTCTAGGTCACTGATTTATAAAAATATTACCATACTCACCATCAAACACACTGAAGGTAAAGGCCACCAATAGTAAGGTATGATAAATTTATTCATTTATAAAAAATTTCTCACTGCTTTATCTAAGCCAATTGTAACAATAAGCAGTAAGACAATATTATATACTTTAAACCACATACTCGTTATACAATTTTTTAATTGGGCCATTTAACGAAAGAGTGTATTTGTTCCATAATTTTAAATTATAGAGAGGTGCTGCAAAATTGTTTAGTTGTCTTGTAATTTATGGAAATAAAATTTTTCCTAACGTCTTCAGATATAGGTATTCTCAAGGAAATAAGCACAGAGGAGAAATTCCTCTTAAAGTTTCTGCCAAAGTTTTAAATGCATTTCAAATACTCTGGTTAAGCAAGGTTAATAAAAACCTGCTATAGTAAGTCATCATTAGACTTATAGATGTCTTTTAGTTCTAAATAATTTATTTATTTATAGGTGGAAATAGCATTTGTCAGTTGTGCAATACCTCACTATCTTACTGGAAAGTGTGGCTGGTGATAATATTTTCAGCTCTTGCTTTGACTTTTAAACAGAATATAAATTAATACATAAAACCATAAGTAGTGAAATTGAACCGAACGATAAAGTAAATTACTCAGATATATCAAAATTTAACAAATAAATAAAATACAGTTATCAAAGAAATCATGATAAAGTGTTGCGTTATTAAATACCGCGTTATCAAATGAGTGTCGTCATAAAGTGATGGAAAAGGTGTTGGGAGGGGTTATATATTTTTAATATTCTTTTTATATGAAATATATTTATAATTGGTTCTTAAATTGGCAATTATTTTCATTTTTAAGACAATAGAATAATCTATTCAATTTGGATTAACTTGGATTATTAACCACAAAAAAATAATAAATTAAAGATAAAATTAGCAGCATCTGTCTTAAAAATAACATTCTCCAATTATCACATTTCCTTCATCATTCAATTGCCCTTTCTAAATTATTATTTCCATAAATGGGCTAGACATTAAGAGGAACGTTTAGGGGAAAAAGATATCTCATTTAAAAAAATTAAAATCTAAGAAGATAATTATAATGTTAACGACTAATATAAAATCATTAGGCAATTAAAAATTTAATTTAAAACAACATATTCTCGCAGCAAAAAAAAAGATTATAAAGGTTTTACCAAATTCTTGGACCTAAAACAAGAGGAATTTGATCAAAAAAATTGGTCAAAAAATCAAAATTTTTTAAAATTATTTATTTCTGATTAGCGCAATTAGCAAAAATAACCAAATGGTTATCAGCAAAAGCTATCCGGATTAACATGAGATTCAAATATGAAAGACCTTAGATTTATTAAATATTCGTATCAAATATCACTGAAATAAATTATGCAAATAAATTATGTATGCAAATAAATTATGTATGCAAATAAATATCTTATTTATGCCAAATTCATTTCCAAAATAAATTAATCCTTTATACCTCTTAGGGAAAATTAAATTATAGTATAATAATATTGTAAAAAAAAAGTTTTGTCTTCAATACATTTTAATCATTTGTATTTTGTAATCATTTTTTATGAGGATAGAAATTCAATTCATCAATAAATAAAAATAAATTCTAAAGGATAAAGCCAAATCTCTTCTCTATTTTAAATTAAATTTAGCATTCTGTTCATTTTAAAAATAGTGTAAATTTAAAAAAGTAGTAGAATAAAAATACAAGGATGTGACGTGTATTATATAGTGTAATTGTAATAACAAAACTAGAGTAAAGGTCCAATGGGGGAAGAGGTGTGTGAGAAAAAATACAATACATTTTTCTTCCTCTTGAAATATATTAATCATAAAACAAAATACGCAAAATATAATATATGTAGATTAAGAGCCAGTCCAATTATAAATAAATTATAAAATTATCTATTACTAATGAAAAAAAATATATAGGCTGCTAAATCAAAAATATTACATCAGAACCTAAGGGAAAATATTTTCTAATATAAATAAGCTAAAATTTTTATATTCCTCTAATTTTTGGAACCTGTAGTTCCCATTTTCGTTTTTATAAATGACCTTCCTTCATTTTAAATATAAAAGAAAGAATAAAGTATTCCAACTTTTATATTTTGATTAAGAGTTATTTGTCATGTGGTCGGTTTTCCGAAATATATGCTGCCATTTTATTTTATAAAAATTATAATATAAATTGGTCACTTCATATATATAGTGGAAGTTTTATTTTAACCAATAAAAGAAATCCTGCCAACTGACTCATACCGTTTTAAATATATAATTTTTCACCTATAATATATAAGAATAAATCTTCCATTAGTGTCAATTATAACTATAAATAATTGAATCGAATATTTCAATTATTCGTATTCTGGAATTGAATAACATTGAATTTGTAAGAATAATAAAAACATTGTTCGATTTTAGTCGAATATTCAATTAGTTAAATTCTTTGAAAATATTTTTAAAAAATGAGAAAAACATGATATAAAATTTAAAACTTTTTTTCAATCATATTATATTTTTTACTAAACATATTTTGAGGTAGAATAGTAGAATATAATCAAAAATCTTTCTTCATTAAAAAAATCTTCACATATTTTTGATCAAAAAAATTTGATTTCGAACTCTGGAAAAATTAGATAATTAAAATTTAAAAAGTGATTTATAAATGTAGAAATTAAGTAAAAAATAAAATGTCCCTATAGGAACATGTTAAATAATAATTTTAAATATTTAAAACTAAGTTTTAATGTTTACGAATAATGTAAAATATATACAAAAATTTTCAATAATATAAAAAAGATAAATTGAACAAATAATATATTTCCCTTATTCGTAATAATTTTTTTATTAGTATTTATCAAATTCAATTGAATAACGAATAAGTAATAATTCATTTTAAGTATATGCCAATTGACCTTTTTTTTAAAAAAAGTAGGAAATAAATATATAAAAATATTATTATACTTACTCTCATCAAGTATAGATTGAGCTTTATTCATTATTAACAAACAAGAATATTATATATAATAAGCTTCATTAATCAAATTAATAATTATTTACATATAAAGTAAAATTAAATTTTAATCATATTGGAATATGGAATTAATGGGATTTTAGAATCTTTAATAAATTAAAGGGATAATTAAAATTTACAAGATGTAAGTCAAATTTTTATTTAAAACCATTTTAGGCATTATTCAACTTTCATATTTATTAAAATTAGAATTATAAAATCAATATAATTATAATTTAAGTTAGTTGGGCAACATTATTCATGCCTATTTTTGGCTAATAGCTTCAGTAACATTTTATTAATAATTTAATTAGATAATTAGAAAAAGTCGATTTTTTTGCATAAAATTAAAGCTTATTTGCTGTTTTAATCTCTGTTAATGTTAGGATAAGCAGTTTTAAAAAATAATTCTTAAATTATTTAGATCTCTGACTGTTTATAAAAAATATAATTAAATATTATAAGAAAGCTATTATACTTATTTCTATAATACCATCCTCAGTTTTAAAAAATATTACTTATAATTTTTCTTGAGCATCTATAAAACGGGAGCCTATATTTTTTATCATTCAATAAAAGTCAGGCACATTTTAATAGGGTGGTATAATGCCTATTTGAACAGATGGGATAATCGCTTAATATCTTGTTTGAGTTCTAAATTAATTCATTTGTCCAAAATGAGTATATATAAAAAATAAAATGACCTCAGATCTATTTTCAAATATTGTAAAATAGATCCCAATATTACTTAGAACTCAGCTTATATTCTCTCTCCTAATTAAAATTTGCTATCTAATACTATTTTAATTATCCTAATTATGAATCTAAGTTATTTGAGCTTCATCTAGTTTTCAGAAAAACCGCTATTTGATGTTTCATCACCAACTCACTCTGCTGCGCCGGCAATATTTATGACTCCAAAGCAAAACTCTGATTGAGCTCATCGCACTGTGAGGCATAATTTAAAAACGACAAGATCTGGAAATTTTTAAATGCTGTTTGATTGTATTTATTATATTTATAAATTTAAAAAGTTTCTCCATTTATTTTTTAAACTAAAATTAATATATGCATAGTTTATTAAAATATGTCTTTTAATGAGAGAACAAATAACAAATTGGATCCCAAAGATTGTATTATAACATAACTACCATTTTGTGGGGAGATTAATCAATTAAAGAAGGATTGTTAAATCAACTAAAGTATAATATATATAAATATATTTCAAAATAAAACCAAATTATAAATATCAAGTGTATTCTTCAATTCATTAAAATGTTGCAATATAATATTGAGAAAATATGATATTCTGGCTAATTTCTATAAAAATTAATTGAGTAACTATTCATTAACGAATAAAAAAAATTATAATATTTAAAACATTTACCTAACGCTAAATGGAAGAAAATTGAAGAAAATATGATAAAATTTAATATGGATATCCACGTGATTAATACACGCCATAATACATAACTTAATATATAAAAACTTAAAAATTTGATTTTAAGCCATATTTGAAGAGTAGAATTTTTACTATTTTTGTTAAAATTATATTTATTCTATTAAATTATTTTTTAAATATAACAAATAGGAATAAACATTGTTTTATTATTTAATATAATTGTAAACATTGTTGAGTCCAAAATATTTCACATTTCTAAAAATTTGAATATTTCCATAATGTTAGTTTTGCATTTTTCTATCATGAAACATTATAATATTTTAGAGACAAAATGTATAATATATTAAAGTAATTATTCATTTTTAATTCTAAAATTAATATCTTCTCATATTTAATTGGTTATTAAGAACAGAGGATCCTAATAGAAATAGGGAAATCAAATTATAACCTACTTTTATTAGAGATGTAAAAATTTCAAATTATTTTGATAAACAAAGTAAAATCAACAAAATAAGTACTATAACCAACGTTATATCCATGAATCACCTTTTAGAATTACACTTTAAAGCATTTACTGGCACGATGTATAATTTCAAAAATCATAGTCTATATAAAATAGCGTCTAAATTATTTTGCTAAATATTAAAATGGTACCTGATGCACAATAAGTGTTTAGCATTTTTCCTGTTTTTAAGGCAGTTTGGAATGATTATAAAGCCCTTATTTGTAATTTAAAAATTCAAATCCTATTAGTAAGCTATAAATTCATATCAGATCTCGCCTTGATGTATAGTGTTCCATTTAACAATAAAATCTGTTCCACGACTAGAGACAAAAACAATCATATCACCTAACGCTAAAAAATTAATAAAGCGAACGATTCGCAATCTACAAACCGTTAACGATATTTTCAATAAGATCTAAATCTTTTTATGATTTATAAATGTATGTTTATATAATATTTTCTAAAAGAAAACTATTTGAAAATATCAACAATGAAAAAAACTCTCTAAGCTAAAAATGCTAGCGAAAAAAATAAATTTATTTTAGTAATAATAGGAAAAAAATAGAATGATAATATGACTTAATTCACGCTAGCATCAACGATAATTTATTTAGAAATAAGTTAAGGAATACTAATTCTAATAATTCTAGCTATTAAAAAAATAATAAATTATGCAGTTTTATATATTAAGCTATCTAATCTGATTGATATCTTAATACTCAAAATCAACGTTGAATTTGCCTTAACAATATTGATAGATATATTTATAAAAATATCATACTTACCTTCTGCACTAAGGGGCGCTAATAGTAAAGATAATAAATTTATTCATTTAAAAAAAAATTAATGTAATAAAAATTTATGGAATATAATTTATTTTGAAATAATTTTTTAATTAATGAATAGATTTCAATCATGTAAAATGTCAAGATTTTTAGGAATTTTTTTAAATAGTATTTAGATTGAATACCCTATATTTATAATTAAATACTCTTTAATATTCAAAATTGTTTAAAAAAATTGTTTTTTTTTTCATTAGAAAAAAAATATATTTCCCTAAAATTTTATTTGCTTTTTATCGTATGAATTTCAAAAATAAATTAAAAAAATATTTTTAGATTCATTTTTATATAATATAAAATAAGTAGCATAAATATTTTAGGGAAAATTTGCGGGAATGAACAAAACCTGGGGGTGTACATAGGGTCATTGGCATATTTATGGTATATCTTAGTTTTACTAATTAATTTTGTTCATACTATACAAGGTGCTCAGTTCATAATAAAAAAATTCTATCGAATTAAAAATGAGAAGGTTTATTTAAAATACTCCTTATGATATTCATTAAAATATTATAATTCATTATCATATTAGGTATAAATTAAAATGCAAACAAAAACTCATTTTATTTTATTATATTACAAGATTTTTTTTTACTTAGTACGCTCAACTTTCTTTAAATTTTTTTTAAAACTAAACAAATATATTTACTACAATAAATATAAATTTTTATATAAGAATTTAATTTTAACTAGAAAAATATAAAATTAAAAGCTAAATGTTTATAATTCGCAAACATTTTTAGATAATATCAAAATATTTTTTAAAAATTGCTAGAATTTTTTATTAAATAATATCTGTAAATTTGTTGAGCTCAAATTTTTCCTTTTTTTGATAATTATATATTATTTCTTAAAAAAAGAATATAAAATATTTTAATGATAAAGAGATGGAAAGGGAAGGGAAAAAGAAACTGTCAAACTACGTAAAAAATTTTTAATACTTGATTTCTAGTACATTTTTCAAATAGATATTTTTGTATATAGTTTTTATGATCATGGTGAATGTATATATATCAGAGATAAATTTTATTAGATGGCATAATCGCTTAATATCCTGTTTAAGTTCTAAATTAATTCATTTGTCTAAAATGATTATATTTGAAAAATAAAATGACCTAGGATCAAGATTTGATTTTGAAATATAGTGAAATAGATACCAATATTACTTAAAACAGAGCTTAATAGTATGCCCTCACCTAATAAAAATCTAGATCCTATCCAATCCTATTTTAATAATCCTATTGATGAATCTCAGTTATTTGAACTTCATCTAGTTTTTAGAAGATAATCTACCTATTCTTTCATCGTCAACTCAAGCCCCTGAGCCGGCAATATTTATAATCCCAAAGCAAAACTGTGATTAAGCTGATAGCACTGTCAAGAATAATTTAAAAACGACATGATTTGGAAATATATAAATGCTGTTTGATTGTATTTTATAATATTTATAAATTTGAAATATTTCTCCAATCATTCATTTTTTAAACTGTAATTAATAAAAATATGGTTTATTAAAATATGTCTTTTAATGAGAGAACAAACAACAAATAGGTCCTCAATGATCGCAATTATAATATAACTACTATTTTTGTGGGTAGATTTAAATTATTAAAGAATGAGTCCAAAACTAATTATAATATATATAAATATATTAAAAAAATAATTATTTTATTTTTTTTTTGCCTTTTAGCTTTCACTTTTTCTGGTGGAAAGCTCCTTTAATATCTCTCTCCACTTTATGTTATTCATATTATATCGTTTATCTAATTTATACTTCTTCATATTGGCTCTTTATGGCCCAATTAAAGTTTTGGCCTTCCTCTTTTACGTTAACCCATCACTTCCAAACTCTCAATCTTATTTCTTATGTATTTAATAGGCCTTCTCATTGAATGCCAATACCACCTAAGTCTCTTTACCATTATCTTACTCTTAATGGGCACTACCTTTAAACTTTCTAGTATTTTTGTACTTTACACCTTATCCTTTCTTGTTACCACAGCAATCATAAGCATTATCATCTCCATAGTTTGTAGACTTCTCTCATCTGATTCTTTGTTTGGCCATGTTTCTGAACTATATATAATATTTGGTACTATATTACTGTAAATTTTTCACTTCAATTTGTGTGGGATTCTTTTGTCAAAGAGATCTCCATTTTAACCACCCTTGTTTAATTTTACTTTTTATCTCTTTCTCTATTGTGCCGTTTGTTTGTATAATAGAGTATAAATATTTAGCTTTCAATCGCCGATATCTGCCACTCATTTATATCAATGCTATCTGTTTCATTTTCTCCTATAGGCATACTCGTCTTTTCTCTATTTACATTTGGTCCGTGCTTTTCTAGGATATTTATCCAGCTCACTAGTCTTTCAATCATTACATTTTTGGATTCGGAAGTATCACAGTATCATCTGCAAATATCATATTCCACGGGACTGTTTATGGTATAGACTGTGCTAATACATCTAATACTGTTATGAATAAAAGTGGGCTGAGAGCAGACCCTTGATGAACTCCCTCAGCTATTGTGAAGCCTGTTGAAGTACCAGTTATGTTACGGACCACTGTTGTATGGCCCATATACATATCCTGTATTTCTTTTATATTTTTCGGGAACTTTTTATGGCGTAGCGCCCATCAGTTTTGTTGGTATTCTGTCGAAGGCCTTTTCTAGATCGAGAAAAACCATTTATAGCTTTTTGTTCTTTTCTATGTATTTTTCACTCATATGCCTCGTGAATAGCATCATTTGTTCCAGGCATAAAGCCAAACTGAGTCTCTCCTATTTGGATTATGTCTCTTAACCTTTTTTCTATTATTTTTCCGTAGAGTTTAAGACAGTGTGACATTAGTTTTATTCCCCTATAATTGACAATTGTGTGGTCCCCTTTATTTTTAAAGATAGGAATTAAAGAGCTCTACCTCCATTTTTGAGGGATCTCTTCTTTTCCAATTATTTTATTTTACAGATGTGTGAGGAGATGTATTCCATCATCTTCTAGTGCTTTAAGGCTTTCTATTAAAATATCATCTGGATCCCTAGATTTGTTGTTTTATATGCTTGAGGCATGTGATTATTTCTTGTTCTGTTATTGGTTGTAACAAGGTTGACATAGGGAGTGTCCATCTAGATTTATTATGTGGTTATTAAAGTTGAGTAGCTCCTGAAAATATTCTTTCCATCTATTCATTATTTGTTTTTCCTTAATTATCAATTTTCCATCTTTATATTTGATTACTTTCAGAGCTCGTTTATATCCCTAGAATTTTTTTCTCGCTGTTTCATACATGTCATCCTATACCATAGCTCTGGCCCTAGCACCGCCTTTGTAGCTATTCTCATGGATTTAATTTGTCTTGTCATCTGGGTTTTTGAATTAATACCATATTTTCTATAGGACTTTTTTCTCCTTTATAATGGTTTGTACCTCTTCATTCCACAACCATAGTTGTTTGTATGATTTGGCCTCCCCTTGTCAAGCCTAGTGTCGATTTGGCAGTGTCTATTAATCTTTAAAAGTCTGTCAACATTTTTTCACTAACTTGTGAGGAATTTATTGTTTCAATGCTTGCATTGATTGCAAAGACATCTGTCATTGTTTTTAATTTACCCCATTTGATGCATAGTTCAAGTTTTATCTTATTTTGAGGATTTATTTGAGACCTATTGCTAACAATTCCATATAAGTACAATTTAAACCCATCTCCAATCATTAAAGTCTTCCGACCTTTCCATTTCTCTTGTATGCACGCCTATATCAACTTTTCTCTTGTTCAACTTAATTTTCTCGTCTTACCTTTAAGTGCCCCAATATTCAAACTTGCTAATCTTGTCTTTTTTTCTTTGACTTTTATTTTACTTTTCACAGGATGGAGGTCTACACCCTGCGCGTCGCTTACAGGGAACGCCCTAGCTTTCATATTCATATTTTCATTTGTGTCCATCATTTTATTGGACAAGTATCCTTAGCCTCTGACTGACCAAGCCTGTTGGTAAAGGGGTGTCATCTCTAAGCTCCGAAATCATCCTACCATATGTCTTTACACATCAATCCTCGAAGAAAAACCGGAAAATTTTTACGTTCCTTAACAGGATCGAACCTGGGACCTTCTGTTTCCAAGCCTAAATCATAACCCACTAATCCACCCCTACGATAGTCATGGCTTATTATGATATTTATAAAATGAAGGCTAATTAGAAAAAATAAATAAAAATAATATAATCACAATATAATATGGATATCCAAGTGTATAACTTAAGACATAACACATAATTTAATGATTGATTAAATACCCTCTATTGCACAATGTAAATTACAGTTAACCATCAAACCCTTATAAAAACTCAATAAATTTGATTCTAATAGTAATAAATTGTTTGATTATATTGTAATTTTTAATATTGAGTGTTATTAGTCTAAAATATTGATATTACTAAAAAATTTATAT
Source organism: Gordionus sp. m RMFG-2023 (assembly GCF_954871325.1). NCBI lineage: Eukaryota > Metazoa > Nematomorpha > Gordioida > Chordodea > Parachordodidae > Gordionus > Gordionus sp. m RMFG-2023. The sequence goes on along the minus strand of NC_088779.1, from coordinate 27,468,696 downwards.
TTTTTTTACGATCTTAGTTTTGCATATTTTATATCATGAAACATTATATTATATTTTAGAAACAAAATGTGTAATATATTAATGTAATTGTTCATTTTTTAATTCCCAAAAATGACCTTTTACAATTTAATTGCTTATTAAAAATAGAGGATAATAGAAATAGGGAAATCACATGGTCTGTGCTAAGGGTTCATGCTCAGAGCTGGTTTGGTCTTTTGGACCCAGACCCAGGGTCTGGGATTTACACAACCTGACCAATTACTGACCTCAGGAAAACCGTTGATTATTAATTTAAAAGAGACGATGTAAAAAAATTTTAAATGCTGTTTGATTGTATTTTATCACATTTATAAATTTTATAAGTTTTTCTATTCTTTTATTTTTTAAGTTAAAATTAATCAAAGTGTTGGTTATAATAAGTTTTTTAATGAGAGAACAAACAATTTTAAAAAATTAGTACCCAATTAGAGCAATTATAATTAAACTACTATTTTGTTTATTTTTATTTTATTTTATTTTTTTTTTGGGGGGGGGGGGGATTAAATTTTTAAAGAAGGAGAAGCACTAGATTTACCATATACAATATATTATATTTCAAAAAAAAATTAAAAACATTATGTGTATTTTTTTATTCATAGAAAAAAATTATATAAATAATATATAATATGGATATCCACGTGTATATCATCACATAATAAATATATAATTTAGAAATTATTTTAATGCTCTCTATGACAAAGGAGTAAATTACAGTTAACTATCGTACCAATATAAAAACTCAATATATTTTATTTTAATAGATATTTGAAAAGTAGAATTTTTATTATTTTTTTTAAAAATCGTATTTATTAAATAAATTTTTAATTATAGGAATAAATATTGTTTGATTATTTAGTTATAATTTTTAATATTATGTGTTAAGAAATTTCCAAATAATTTGAATTCTTTATCATGTTAGTTTCGCATAATAATTTTCTAACAGGTAATAAACATCAACGATGAGTGTTAAATGTTTAAAAGAGAACTTATCAAAAAAATATCAACTATAAAAATAACTAAAAATTAATTTATATTAGTACTATTGAAGGAGAAAAAAAATTATAGTATCAACGATTTAATTTATATAAAAAAAATTTAATGATTGCTAATTCTGATAATTCTAGCTATTACAAATATAATAATAAATAAACAGTTTTATATATTAAGCTATCATATCTAATTGATTCTTAATGCACCTTTATATCAACTTTGAATTTACTTAAACATATTATATATTTATAAATATATTATCATACCACCATCAAGGATGCTGAAGGTACAGGCCACTAATTGTAAGAAAATGATGAATTTATTCATTTAGAATAAAAATTTAAGTAAAAAGATTTTTTTAAAAATATTTTAATAATTATTAAATAGATTTCAATAAGGTAAAAAAGTTAATATTTTTTAAAAAAAAAAATTTTTAAATAGGATTTTGATTGAATATGCAATATTTATAGTACAACACTACTATGAATTATTTTTATTTTATTTATTATTTAAGTTGTTTATATAAATTTGTTATTTTTCTATTAAAAAAAATATTTTCCCTTTGAAATTAAAAACATTTTATTTACTTTTTATTTTTACATTTCAAAAATAAATTATAAAATATTTTTTAGGTTGACTTTTAATAAATATAAAAGTAAGTGAGGGGGAGAGGTGGGGGGGGGGGAGTTATTATTTAAAATTATTTTTGATTTTATTACTCATTTATTATAACTTAACATCCCCGGTCTCCAAAGAATCAAAATAAAAATAATAAATGTAAGTATAAATATTTTTAAAAAATATCTTTTAAATCAAATCGAAGGCTGAGTAATAAAAAATTATATAGAGTTTAGGATGCCCTCTCTTTCCAAGCTCTCCAAGATAAAATTTAATATGAGATATTGCAGAAATTTTGTTAAACTTCAATTTAAAAAAAATGATTAATTCAAAATTAATACAATTATTGCCATTATCTGATAGGAATCAAATAGTGTAGCTAAACAGTTCGATATTAGGCGACTTTTAGTAACTCAATATTTTATTCATAAAAATATTAAGCAAGCCTGAGGATTTAGCTTAGAGGGGACAGATTTGAACATCTATTACTGAAATCTCAAGGTGTGAGCATTCCGGCTAAAAATCGCGCTAATTAACAACAATAGAATAAATTAACCACAAAAATTGGCCTCCAAATTTTGATACAACTTGTAAATAAATATATTTTGGGCTTTTACATTAACATGATATGACAATTTTAGGGGAAATTTAAGGGAATTAACTTACATTTCTCCTGTACATAGGGCCAAAGGTATCCGTTACCTTAGTTTTACATATTAATTTTGTTTTATTTTGTCCAAACTAACAAGGTTTTTAGTTCTTAATAAAAAAATTCTATCTTAATTTGGGATGGTTAAAATACTTCATATGATATTCATTAAAATATTATTCACATCGTATAAGGTATAAATTAAAACGCAAGTAAAAATTCAGAAATTATTTTATTTTATTACATGATATTATTTTATTTTATTATATTACATGATTTTATTTTTATTTAGTCTCTCAACTTTCTTTAAATTTTTTTATAATTAACAAATATGTTTACTATAATAAAAATAAATTTATAAATTATAATATATTTTACCTGCAAAAAAAGAAAATAAAAGGTCAAATGTAAATTCATCATAATATCAAAATATATTTTAACAATTGATAGATTTTTTAATGATATCAGTAAATTTGTTGAGCTTTTAGTTTTTTTTTAAGGATTTATAATGATTATAAAATGTTTTAATGATAAAAGAGAAGAGAGGAAAGGAAAGGAGAAGAAAATAAAAGAAAAAGAAAGAAGAAGAAGAAGAGAAGAGAAGAGAAGAGAAGAGAAGAGAAGAGAAGAGAAGAGAAGAGAAGAAGAAGAGAAGAGAAGAGAAGAGAAGAGAAGAGAAGAGAAGAGAAGAGAAGAGAAGAGAAGAGAAGAGAAGAGAAGAGAAGAGAAGAGAAGAGAAGAGAAGAGAAGAGAAGAGAAGAGAAGAGAAGAGAAGAGAAGAGAAGAGAAGAGAAGAGCTTTATTTATAAAAAATTCACTTGAACCTTCCCGCATTATGAGGATGTATGTTACGTTTATGAATATAAGTAGTTATCAGTGCTGCATTATAAATGTGTCATTAAACTTATTTTTTGAATCAATATTTCCTAACTTTATTTTATTATTATATTCCAAAGTGTTGACGAAGATTTTTACCTTCTAAACATCATCAATTTTAATTCTTGGTGTTATGCTCAGTCTTTTTTAAATTCAGCGCCTCTCCTAAATGATATCAAACTCAGTTTATTAAGACAGGGTACGAACTGATATTCATAAGGAAAATCTGATTTTTCATAAATAATTTAATTCCTAATTTAACATTAATATTGCGTTTAAACTCGTTAGCTAACTCCTTATAGTTATGTAACCAGTAGGGGATGAGAAGAAGAGATGTCCCCCCCCAGCAAGAATTTTTGAAAAAATATAAAAGCATTTCGTGAATTTTGAATTGCTAAATAATTTATTTAAATATAAAAAAATTTAATTATTTTTTTTTGTCTATTGTAAAAAAGTATTCATTTATTTGACAAAAATGTTATATCATACTTTAAAAATTTAAGCCTGACCCGGCCCGAAAATTTTTAAAAAAAATTTATAAAAGAGTATATCAAATAAATGGTAATTATAATACATTTTAACTCAAATAATAGTAATTTATGGTCTTAATGAGTTGGAGATGGTTTGGAAGTGGAGGGAGGTTTAATATCCATTTTAATGATAATTAATAACCATAAGTGGACCGGTCTAGGTCTTTGGGAGATAGAAAAAGTTTTAATGCAAAATATTAACATTTAAATAAATGCTAATAAAATAATAATGACTTTAATAGTATCCATTTTTTGTTTTAATGGGTTTGACCTAAAATTATTCTAAAAAAATTAATACCCCCCAAGAAAAAGAAGTAATTTTGAAAATAATTTTAAAAAGTTTTTCGAGCCCCTGAGATTGTAAAGGCTAGTGACGGCCGGTTGGACTTAGGTCTGAAGGAAGGGGGTATAAAAAATAAAATTTGGATATATCATCAAAAGGATAAAATTTTCATTCCTAATCATTCTATATACTAGTGAATATTAAAAAAAATAAATAAACTTATTTTATAAGTAAAATTTCCAACACAAAAGTGACAAAAAATTAAATGGAAAATACCCTCCAATGATTTTTTAGAAGATTTAATCAAATTGATTATAAGGAAAATAATATATTAGACACGTTTAATAAATATTTACTCTAGAATTTACAGTTTGCGAGTTGCTGGGAAGAATATTTAAATTTATCATATTTTGTATATTTCGCCGCTAATTCGCGCTAACTATGAATTCAGGGTCAATTTTATAATTTTTCGAAAATAAAAATTTCTACGTTATTTTAAACATTTTTTTAGTTCAATGCCGTTATTCTTATCATAATTTTTCTATAAATTTCGTAGAAACTTTGTATTTTTTTAAAAAATTAGGATGACACATATATAATACACCTTCTAGAATTGATTTTAATAATTAACTTTGTATTAAAGTTTAAGAAAAATATACGATGAAGTGTTCTTATAACCTTAACTTCACAATTTTCATACTTATTCTAATGAATTTTATATCCCATATAAATTCCATTGATAACCTCGAATCAGATGGGAGCCTAGATTATTACCACCCGAGGAACTATGTTAAACAAAATAGGTTGAATCTTTTTATATTTTATTCCACTACAGAATTAAAGATATAACTGTCCATAAATCTAGGCATTTGCGTCATATTATATTATTGCTTATAATATGTAAATCAGTTTTAAGCTAAGATCCAGACAATTAGACAAGGGGGAAAGGCCAGAAGTGGTTAGACCCCTTATAGTTTTCTATATTAATCCTAGCCATTTGATAAAATTATGGCCTTCACAAATATCTAGAAAAATTCCTGCAAAATGAAAATTGAGGGTTTTATAGCTAAGAAAATCAATGAAAGTGAAAATAGAACAAAATTTTGTTTTAATGGCTTATGAAAAAAAAGGCCATAATTCTTTGTTTATTTATTTATGTTAAAATTTTAAAATATAAATGGTCATATTACATTAATGCATTATTTTGTATATTCATAATTATTTATGTATACAAATTTTCAAAAAAATAAATAGCAAAAAATATGTAAAAGTGAGGAAGAAGTTAATAATATATTTTTAGGTACATATATATCTAAGGTTTAAAATTCGGTCTCGTTGTCAAATAATAAATCTTCAAGTAAATAGGCCATATAATATTATATGTTCATGTTTATAAATTAAAACTTTAAAAAATTGAAAGGGAAATTATTTGGGATGATAATAATCCAGATGTTGTGTGTCAGCAACAAGGAGGTCCTTGTAGAAGTGGAGGTGATTGTTGTAATGGGTGTCATTGTAGTAGTCAACGTTGTCGTTGGTAACAAATTTTATAATTTGGAATTCAGAGGAATAAACATTTTTCATTGTTTGTAAAACAAATAATGGAATACTATTTGATATGGTTTCTCATCAGAGAGCGAGAAAGCTAGGAGAGAGAAAAGAGTGTAATCCTCTCTATAAATTACTCTAGGGATTCTAAATTTGATAGACTATAAGTTGGGAAAATGATATGATTCTAATATTTGGGCCAGCCAGTCTATAAACCTAGTGGGTTCATTTTATAATTATTTAATATTTTTATAAAATTTTAAGTATTAAAATTACTATAGTTACAAAAGGTCCGATGAATCAGAACAAGAGCTATATGAAGGTTGTCAAAGTAGGGAAGCGATGTCGTAATGAAGAAGCATGATGAGAGGCCAGGGATATAAACGTATGATATGAATGTGGAGTTGACACATTTGACGATGGTGTCCCAGGGAGCAGTATCGAAGACTGAAAAGGCAAGCCCCGAATACAGAAGTGCGGAGACAAAGAAAGGTAGAGGCTCCTGATTCAGGAACCGCTTCACTCTCATTACCATCTTTGTGGAGAAGCATGTATATCAAGAGATATTTTGGTCTCAAGGATTGGTTATAGGTGGAAGGTGTCGTAATTGAATATAAATATATGTAAAATCATCGTTTGTAGGAATTATTAAATTATATTTTATATTTTTAGATTTATAAAATTTAATTGTATAATCATTATGTATTGCGATTTGTGAGTTATTTTTATTTTTATAATTAAGATTTTTCGGCATGATTTTGGGATTTATAATTTTAAAGAAATGTATTTATAACACTTTTTCTATTATTGTTTTTTGCAATTAGGAGCTTCCCTATAAAAGGGGAACGAATCGTAATGTAAATTAATTCTTTTTTTTTAATCTTACATTTATTTTAATAAAGAGGATCATTAATAAAAAATTATTACTTAATTACTTTGGGTTATTCGTATTAAATTTTTGCTGCACATAACCAACAAAAATAATGGGGGAACGGAAGAGAAAGGTAAAAGAAAAAGGAATTGGGAAGGAGAAGGGAAAGAAAATGTAAAAGAAAAGGAAAAAAAGGGAGAGATGAGAAAGGAATGAAAAGGTAGATGAAAAGGAAAAGAGGAAGATAAGGAAAGAAAAGGGAAAAGTAGATATGGAAAGAATAGGTAAAAGAGAGAGAAAAGGTGAAAGGGAAAGAAAAGGTATAAGGGAAAAAAAATAAAAGCCGAGTGAAAAGAAGGGCAGAAAGTTCCGTTCTAAATCGATAAAATAAAATGGCTAAAAAATATAAAAATGGGAATCTTGCTTTAAAATTAATATTAATAGATGCTAAAGAAGTAGATTCTTGTATTTAAATTAGAGATTTTTTAGTAAGTCGCTAAAAATGAGGAAAATAAGTACTCATTGTGAATATGAGTGTTTACTTCCAAGTATCTATTAATATTATTTTCAATATTGCCTTTATAATTTTTAGAATATATAAGCAAGATTCACAATTTTTAAGGGCTAGAGAGAAAAAACGAGAAGTAAAGAAAAGGGGAGAGGAAAAGAAGATAAAGGGAAATAAAAAGGAAATATGAAGAAAAAGAGAAAAAAGGGGAAGGTAATAAAATTTAAAATCAAAGGAAGGAAAAGAGAAAGAAAAAAGAATATGGAAAAGAAATTAAAAAGGAAAAGAGGAATGCGAAAGAAAAGGGGAAAGGAAAAAAAATGAAAAAAAAGAAAAGTGGTCATGAAATGGAAAAGAGAAGAAAGAGGAAGGTAATAAGAATTAAAAGGGAAAGGAAGGAAAGGAGAAAGAATATGCAAAAGAAATTAAAATGGAAATAAGGAATCGAAAGAAAATGGGAAAGGGAAAAAAATGAAAAGAAAAGAGGTAATGAAAGGGAAAGGAAAAGAGTTGAAAGAGGAAGGTAATAGAAGAAATTAAAAGGTAAAGGAAGGAAAGGAGAAAGAAAAAAGAATTTGAAAAAGAAATTAAGATAAAGGAATGAGAAATAAAAGGGGGAAAAAGGGGGTAATGAAAGGGAAAGGAAAAGAAAGAGTAAGGTTATAAAAGAAATTAAAAGGGCATGCTAGGAAAAGAGAAAGGAGAAGGGAAAGGAAAAGAAAAGAAAGGGAAAATTAATAAAAGGAATTAGAAGGGGAACGAAAGAAAAGAGAAAGAAAAAGGAATATGGAAAGGAAATTAAAAAGGAAAAAGGGAGGGAAAGAAAGTAAGAGGGTAATGAAAGGAAAAAGAAGAGAGGAAAAATAAGTGAAATTAAAAGAGAAAGGAAAAGAGAAAGGAAGTAAGAAAAAGAAAGTAAAAGAGAAAGTAGAAGGGAAAAGAAAATAGATGGAAGGGGTAAATTAAAAGAGAAAGGAAGGAAAGAGAATATCGAATATACTCTATACAAAAATTTAAAACAAACAACTGGATAAAAATTTAATTAAATTTAAACAAAAAAACAAATAGGAGATCGGTTTACTTTTATTGTTATATGGAACCGGGAATATCAATGCAATTACTTTGATGAATAGCCATCGTAATGACTTGTTTAAAACAGAAGGCTTCATTACGATCGCCACTTATTTGGCTTAATTTTCTCCCTCATATTGTGCTAAATTTATGGAATTCCTTAACCAAAAACACCAGGAGTATTGGTGAAAAGTGGGATAAAAATTACGTTAGCGATTTCTGAATTTTTCTTTATTATCAAAATTTCTGCCGAATTGATTGCTGAGGCATTTTCGTTAGATCGCACCAAATATAGGTTCATGTGTAATCCCATCTACTGGAAGACCATGGTATTAGGGTGATAGGGAATTGTAAAATAATTAGGCTCTACTGTATTTGGTATGCTGGCCCATTTAGGATCCTTTTAAGATTAAATTATTTTTGTTTGTATCCTGTGGAAGGTGACCTTTGGAATATCTACATTATAAAAGGGTGCCCATATACTTAAATAACATATTAATATATTACATGCTCCGCCGCCCTAAATTTTCGGTGGCGAGCTTGCGTGGCACAACTTGATCGGCAGCTATACGCATGGAGTTTTGTTGACGTGGAGAGGCGGCGTCGCATAGGTCTACTCGCTTCTCGTTTATAACTCCTTTTCTTTTTTGAGGTTAGCACAAATGACTTAGGAATTAATAGCAATATAAAGGCCGTAAATATTAGCCGAAATCCAAAAATTTAGTCATGCTATTTGCATTAAGACATAATGCCAACCCGCAATTTTTATATTTTCTCCTGAAAAATAAATTTTTTTATCAAATTTCTCGCGCAATTAGAAATTTTGAGCTGAAGGTCTCATTTAAATAATTGGAAAATATCAAAATAATATGGTAAGGAATTATAAATTTCAAAATTTCCAAACATTTTTTGAAAAAAAGGAAGATTTTAGAGATGTTTCATAATTTTATAAAGTTGTGAAAGTTTAGAAATTATGAGGTTTTTTTTTAAGTCATAGCCTTTAAGTAACTTTTAAGAAATTTTTATCAGCTAAATAAATAATTTAAAAAAATAAAATCATAATAAATATTACAATGTTCACCCCGCTACATTGATATCAGCCAGCACACTCTTGATTTAGCTTATATTTTAATTTTCAAAATAACCATATACACAACACCCACTACTCCCGCGACCTATGCCCTATAAATGAATTAATAAATAAAAATGATTCCATGGAATAAAAATGCCAAATCAGAATACAAAATTTTATTATAATAGAAAAATTATTTTTATATACTAGTGATTTATATATTATATTACGTTTTATATCGATATATTACGATTATTCATTATGTGTTTTTTTTTAATGCTTTCGATATTGTATATTGTTTACATTCATAATGTAGTCTTCTAAATTCTTTGATAAATAATATTGATAAAATTTTAAATCTTAATTAATATAAATATATAATATTAAGCTTAATTTTTAGCATTTAAAAGGAAATTATTAACGTTTATAGATTGTCACCTTATACATAAATACTATCATTCACTTAAATTAATAATCATATACATATTTATTTTTTAAATCAATAATCGTCTGCTTATTATTTTTTAAATTAATAATCGTCTGCTTATTTATTTTTTAAATTAATCATCCGCTTATTATTTTTTGTACAATTTTTAAGTTTTTTATATTCAAATGGGTCAAATAAGGCAAGATATCTAAATTCGCAAATCATTAACTAATCTAAGAGAGGAAATTCTGGCAGAAATATGACAACTTATAGCCGTAAGTCTACAATATAAATATACTGAGAATTTCAAGGCTACTCAAAGAAAGAAAGAAAGAAGAAAGAAAGAAAGAAATAAAGAAAGAATCAATGAAGATTAGATATGTCAATGAAGATTATATTCAATAGAGATATTTTTTTCTATAAAGTGAAAAAAAAATTTTGAAATTATAACATATTAATTTGGACTTCAAATATTTAAATTTAAATGTTATTAACCCAGTCCCTTTTTGTTCTCCTGGCGTTTAGAAAAATAGTATAATGCAATTGATATCTATTAAAATGAAAAATTGTTTTTTTATGGAAACACTTTAGTATAAATACATATCATTATTTATTTTTTAATATCTATATTATTCTATACATTATAATTTCTTAATGAAGATAAATAATAATCGTTAAAAAAAATAACTTTTATAAATTACAAAATTTTATTTAAAAAAAAAATTAATAAGGGACAACAATAAGTTTCGTAGTTTAAAAAAAATAAAATCTGGACAATATGACGTATAAAAAGATAAATATTTTGTGGTATCAAAATATTTCCATATTTCTATTGAATTACCCCAAAGGCCTGTTGAGGGATTAGTCTATATATAACCAATTTTTTTTTGATCGATGGATGGAAAACCGAACATTAATATATATTCAGCGTAAATACTTTTAAATTAAATATGGCCACCAACAGTTTAAAAAGTTGTAACTCTATTACAGGAAACGGTGAGCATTAGAAAGATTTTCTCTCAAAAAGTGAAGAAAAAAAAATGAATATAGAAAAGGGTAATTTATTTAAAAACTTTTACTCCTGTAAAACAATAACGAATTAAGATACTAAATTTGTTTTTGTAATTTATTACATTATCACTCTCCAAGAGGCAAAAGCAGCTTTATTTATACATGTCATAAATGACTTGTCATAATCATACTTAATATATATATATAATTGATTAAAAATAATATTGGACAATAACAATACTGATTTATGTAAATTGAGAACTTGTTTTGATGACACAATGCAAAAAAAAATATTTTTAAAATAAAAAATAAAGACGAAAAAGGGATTATCAAATTATTGCGACTCGAAATTATTAATATTTGTTTCGCTTTTTAAAAATTTACATTTTATGGTGTTTTATAAAAAATAAAATATGGTAATTTATTAGGTTTCTTTGAATTTCCCTTAGGTGTTGGAAGGTATAGGTTGAGCAGGTGAGAGCAAAAGGGGAAAATACTTGATGTGAGTTTGCCACTGTGAAGAGACCTGAAAAAACTTCACCCCGTTCCATTCAACCCCGTCAACGATTACTTTAAATATTAGTAGTAATAAAAATATGTTACTTTTTGACAAAGAATATATGAACAATTCAACGTAATAAATGTAAAACAATCGATTATAGACAATCATTAAACTTCAATATCCCTCTGGTAACGTTTAACGTCTCTTCTTCAAAGGACCAGAACTTTTTCTTAGGAAGATTAAATTTTCCTTTGGAATCCCAAATTAAAAGGAACCGACAAAAAAAAATGTTTTTGATTGCCTAAGCCCTCATTACTGATATAAAAGAAGATAATATAAAGAAAAACCTTTCAAAGGATGGGTCAAACTCTTGGTGGAGCAAACTACTAATCTTTGCACGTTGTTTTGGGATAGTATATCCGAGTTTTCATTTATCTTGCTTTTCTTGCCCAAATTTTTGACTTTGTAAATATAAATATATATATAAGTTAGTCGTAAATTATTGTATTTACAATAATAATATTCTTTATGAGGTCATATTCGTAAAAGGTTTACATGATAAATATGTAATTCTTAAACATTCAGTAGTAACGAGAGTGTCTTTTCGCGGCGTTATATAGTGTCCCAATAATAATATCGCGGTGACACCATGTTCGTATTTTAAAAAGTGTCGGGTCCATTACAGGTAAAAATGAAATTTTTGGCCGACCCTCTTCAATTTTTCAAAATTTTAGCCTTGTAAAACATTTATATTTTTGGAGATATTCGGGTTCAAAGTGCCAAAAATAAGGTATTTTTACCATTATCTTCTTTCACTTAATTACAAAACTACATAATTCTAAATAACAAATTTAATATCAAAATCACGTTCAAAGATTCTACATTTAAGATAAAAAAAAATTTTTTTGATTTTTTCAATTTTCTCCCATTTTATTTAATATTTAAGAACTAAAAACAATTTTTGGAAATAATATGACCTTCAATTTTTATAAAAGATTTAGTAGACATTACTAAACTCTTCCTTTATATTTATAAAAAAAATCGGTCTGGAACACGGCAAGCTTCATTCTTAAACCCAAAAAAAATAATTAGACAGTGAAGAAATATTTTCAAGAAAGGGATGTTATAAATTAGTTTTTAATGATTATTATTTTTAACTATTTGGTATAATTTAAAGGTTTATTCATCTTGTAAATGAAAATAACAATAAATCAGTTCAAAAAAACCATTAAAAACTGATTAATGTATAATTTTATACAAAGACACCCCCTTTCGTGAAAATATTTATACACTTTTCATCATTTTTATCGATTTTGAGAAAGCTGGCCGCCTCCCAGGCCAATTTTTTTTCATAAATATAAAGGAAGGATTTAGTAATGTCTATTAAAATATTTTATAAAAAAAATGAAGGTCGTAATATTTTCAAAAAATATGTTTTAGTTCTTATATATTAAATAAAATGGCCAGAAATTGGAAAAATCATTTTAAAAAAATTTTTTTTTAAGTATAATCTTTAAATTTGTTATTTATAAATTTAGTTTTTAAGATATAATTGAATGAAGGAGCATAATGGTAAAAATATGTCATTTTTACCACTGAACCCTTCCGAAAATATAAATGTTAGTAGACTAAAATTTAGGCTATTTAGTTAAATTAACCTTTCTTGGATTACCAAATTTTTAAAAAAAATCGAAGGGGGTGAGTCGAATTGTGGTTGATTTGTCATGGAATGACCCATCATGTTTTTTTAACAAATTTTATTGGTTGATTTAATATACTAAATTTAATTGTTGAGAATTTGGGAAATAGAAAAAAAACTAGATTTTACGAGTTAAGCTTCCTACTTATCTCATAGCATTGAATTAGCCGAGGAGATCAAAATGGCACAGACTGAAGAATTTATTTTTTTAAAAATCTAGCTCAATTAATTGGAATAATGAATTTTATTACTAGAGATCGAGACAAATAGGGTTAGATTTTTATGATTAATATAAATGATTGCTAATATATTATGCTAATAATTTACATGTTTGTTTCTTTTCTTTGATACCGCAACGTAAGGTTAGCAAGTTGTTAGATGTCGGGGCCGATTCCCGACTAACCCTCATGTACTGAAAGCGGGAACCAGCTTTAATGCTCCGCTTGTGTAAACGTTCCTTCCGCTCCATCATCCCCATATTAATATTTTCTAACGAATCGGGACAAGCTTTATCGTGAATAATTTCTGGATTTTTAGGGATTTTGCTATTCAAGTCTTTGTTCCGAATATTTGTTTTGTGGTGGATAACGTTGTCTAATCGTTCTTCTAATTTGTCGAATTGTCTTTCAAATTTTTTGTTGAAATTACTTTCGGGATTATTGCAAGAATTATTAAGTTTTGGTTTTGTTTTGGGATTTTGGTTAGCGTCGAAATTTGTATTACTTGAAGATGGATTTTCGTGAGAATAATACCAATAATCCATGTGGATGTAATTGGGTTGGTGAAAGGTTAATTCTAAAGGCTGAATATTGACACATGTCAGTTTTGGCCTTTGGTAAAAAAAACATTTTTTAATTTCTAGTTAGTAAAAATGATTCAAATATCATCCCCAATTTATATAACTACTAGTTATAATTTTAAATATAAGCATATGTCCAATTTGTAAGCTAGATTTAGTATACGTTCATTCAGCTTCCTTATAAAAATATTTCTTTTTTAGTTATTTGCAATCCTTTCTTCATATTTCGATTCACAAATCTATTTATTATATTCCCCTTAATATTCGTTTTCTTAATTCCTGCAATCTGTCTCAATCTCTCCCTACTGGGCTATTCCAAATACTACCCAGCTAAAATTATTTAGCCTCCATCATTTATTAACTTATATAAACCCCCTTAAAAAACCTTAGAAATTATGAATTATAATAATAGGCATGGCCCATCAGATTATCACTCTCAAGAGTTAAAAAAAATCTCCTTAGACCCCATTCACAATAGGAGGCTAATCTTCGCTTCCTGTATCTCATGCTGAAAGAACATAAAAATTAATAATCACATAAAATATTCGTCAACCTTTTGCTCTCTCCTGTAGAATTTAAAAACGAAATAAATATTTAATAATAACGTACAAGCATTACTTATTATTATTACGATTTGTTGGAGGGGAAAATTGAGTATTCTTCTTAGGGTGATCTTCTAGGTAGCTTCCAGTTGAGGAACTATAATTGTTGAAACTCATTTCGTCGTCCACTAGGAAGAAGTGATCCAAAAAAAAATATATTTAAGAAACATTGATAGTCAAAGTATTTGAGTTGAGAGTAGTGTTGTTAAATGACCCAATTTTAGGTCGATTTTTTAAAAACGACCCGATTAAGATTTTAGCCAAAATAATATTATGTATAAGCCTCGAAATTTTTCAAACATAGGTTTAAACCTTTTTGCCGTCTATCAGCAAAATCTTCGGGCTTACACGATATCATTTTATCTAAAATCTTATTCGGGCCGTTTAACAAAACTAGTTGAGAGATTAATTATATTCAAAAATATTTAGAAATATCATATCCTCTCTTTTTCCTCTATTCTTTCTTCCTAATTTGTGTAACATCTACACGAGAAAAGTATTAAGGGTAGGGCAATTACTCGATAACGACATGATAGGGTTATTGTCGATATTAAAAGATTGGGTTGGGTCCTTTTGCGAACATTTTTTGGACTTTGATATGAGAGATTTGACCACGGAAGCGTTAATCCTATCGTTGAAGACCATTTTGACATCCTTTTTTTTTCATCAGAATATTATTTATTTAAAAAAGAAATTTTATTTACACAAAATTTAATATATTATAGTAATGCTAATGATCAATAAAAATATATAAAATAAGTAAATCGCTACCTTTTCAAGTTCTTAAAAAAAAGAAAGAAAATGAACAATGAACAATGACGGGCTCGAGCACCGTGAAGAATTAATTTTCTACAAGCCCGACCCGGTTCGAAATTTCTTTTGGCCAGCCTGCGGGCAGGGCTGAACCTACCTCTACTTAATATAAAGTATTCCTTCGTTAACAAAATATTTCATCATAAAAACCTTCGTCTTATAAGTTAATTTTTTTTTAAAAAATAAATATATACAAATATAGAAATCGCATTTATAAAGTATCCAAACCTTTTTGAGTTTTCGATTAAGAGTCAGTTCAGGTTTTTTTTTAAGAAACGGTATAAATGGCTATTACTTAATCATATGTTAAAGACCCCTCTCGCGTCCCAGTTATTAACATTTAAACGTGGGAAAATCTACAAATCGGGACCGAGAAAGGTAAAACCCGAGAAATTAGTGCGCACAAATTGAGCATTTCAAATGCTGCGTTGCAAGCGCAAATAAGGCATTTTAAATGCTTTTGTGCATATTGGTAAAATTACAGTATTGCGTTAGCAACCATTTAAAAAAACGCAAATAGGTTTGCTTGTTCATTTACTTTTTTTTTTATTCTTCGCTTTGTAATATTATATACAAATGTAATATAAATAACTTACTTATAACCTAAAAAGGAATATTTAGAACTTATAAGAAATAAGAAGGCAGACGATAATATAATTTTCAAAGACAAATACTTTTTTTTCAAAAATCTTATTTAAAATTTTTGATAAGACGGATATTAATAAAAAAGGCAACCTCAATTTAAAACAAGAGACGCGTTACGTTTTTTTTTATTAAAAAAATTACGGCAAAACGTAAAAGCCTCGATTTGTGTGCACTTATAAAGATATTTATTTATTTTGAAAAAACATTAAAAAATATACGTTTAAGAAGGGAACGAATATTTGCGTCGATTCCGCCAATTCGTGAAAGCTTATTGGAGGAAAAATAAAATGAAACGAAAAAAAAAAATTATTTTTTTTATTTAACAAGAAAATTGATAATTTTTAAAACAT
The DNA here is from genome assembly GCF_954871325.1 of Gordionus sp. m RMFG-2023. Taxonomy (NCBI): domain Eukaryota; kingdom Metazoa; phylum Nematomorpha; class Gordioida; order Chordodea; family Parachordodidae; genus Gordionus; species Gordionus sp. m RMFG-2023. The sequence continues at coordinate 27,452,793 of NC_088779.1, read as the reverse complement.
ATTAACTATTTAATAAAATAATAATTTGAAGAGAAAAAAAACTTACTGATTTTGGTTAAAGTTTAACATGATTTCTCCCAGAGGAACATAGATTCGGCGACTCAAATCGTTTAGGTAATCGAAAATGCGATTGAAAACTATTTCCATTTCTTTTGTAAAAAATAAAACAAAAAAATTATATATAAATATTTAAATCATGAGGGAAAAATAGGATTTTTGCGTGCGCCTCTATACATACCTGAAATTATTTAGCGAGACTTTTTATTTATAAATGTAATAAAATTTATTTTCCTATGCCAATAAAATAGAAAAAATTTTTGCCAATCAAAAAGTAGAAAATTAAAAGCCTAAAGTAGATACAGAAATACATTTCTTTAAAAAAACCAAAAGCATTTCCTAGTGACATGAAGTGACGTTGATTAAAGTAACGCCGTTACTTTTTTTGAGGAAAAGGAAATTCATTCGTTACTTTTTTCAAATAACGAGTAACGTCTTTCTTTAATATTCGAGTCACGGTAGCGTAAAATTTTACAAATATATTATATTTTTGTTTTAAAATATATTTATCAAATAATTAAGGCCGAGTTTATAAATTCAGATCAACCCATCAAAAGGTCTTCGTTTTTTTTTATTTATCAAATTTTATGTTGTTGTTTTGAATAATTTTATCACAGTCAAAGGAATGTTAATCTATTTAGTAATTGAATCAATTAAATGATTTGTGTCCTAATTCAAATTTTTCAACCTCGATGTCCAGTTACCAAATCTTTAGAAAAAACATATGAAAGTTAAAAATATATACTCAGTCGAAATTCTTGTAGAAATAAAAATAAATACAAAATTCGATGAAGATCTGAATGAAGATTTTTGACGATGATTCATTTATAAAAAATTTGAAAATATAAGATCATTTTTTAAAATATTTTTAATAAATCCAATTAAAATTTTAATTTATTAAATATACCCCTCCCCATTCTCTGAGTCAGCTGACTATCTGATCAAAATTGTGAAGATCAATTGTTTTTAAAAGATAAAATAAATTATTACAAACAAAAAAAACACTTATCTTATAATATACTCTTATTTTTGTATAATTTTATTTTTTATATCTATGGGGGGAAAAAATATTTTTAAAAATTTTATATATAATATTTAGCATTTTTTTTAAGTGACACAAAACGCGTTACTTTCTTTTGAATAGCGAATAACGCGTCTTCTTTTACTGTAACTAGTAAAGCGTTATTTTTTTTGAAGTAGCGTTTATAGCATTAGTAAAAACAAAAAATAAAAATTATAGTCAAGACGAAATATTTAATAATTCCTGATTTTTTCCCCTACTTCTTACATTTGCGTAGATCGTTGTGAAATCCTTTTTCGATATCTCTAACTGAATCCTAAGAAGAAGAAGAAAATTCAAAAATCAATATAACAACTTAAACAACATCTCATTTGTTTCCGATAGCCTCCGATACTATTGGTTCATTGGGACCTCAAACTTTAAGACTATTAAAAAACGATTGGTCAAAATATTACGATTAAAACTGGGCGACCCATAAGAGGGATATCAGCCATCATCATAAAAATCTTTACCGAAATTATTATCGTCGGATTTTTCTTGCGTCTTTTCAGATGACTCGATATTGATTTCCGAGCGAAAAAAGGTGTGCCATTTGTCATCACCAAAGTATTCCGAGTATTTGCCGTCGAGCCGACACATCATATCGCAAATCGACGAGAATGAGCAATAATTTTCGAATGATGTGTCTGGAGCTGATAAAAATTATTTTATTTTATATATTTGAAATTCTTTCTCTTTTTTTTTTCCTTCTTTCTTTGGGAGAAGCAAATATGAACAAACTAACATGGTCTATAAAAGGTTTAAAAAATTATAATCCCGAGCGAATAGGTATATAATATTGCTGTTTCTAAGAGATGGTTGTGGTAGGGTGGAGGGGGGGGGGGGGGGGGTATAAACAAATTTACCACTTTACAGCATACCCATTTAAAATACCTTCTTTAAACAAAATAATAAATCTTTATTTATAAACTAAATATGATTTATTTTGATTTACGATATAAGGGCACCAAGGCGAAGGCCAATTTGTTCTGTATTTCTCCGTCCTTACCCCGGAAGCACTCGGTAAAATATCTAATGAACGAATGAAAAGTGCGGTCATTTCCTAAACATACTACAGTGTATGTTGGCATATTCTTATATTCCTCGTTGTAATTGTTGTTATGGTGATGAACGGCTGCAGGATTCAAGGCAGAAACGGCTATTTTTGGCACTTGGGTTCGGCAACTATGCATGTTGTCGTAAACCTTAGAGATAAGGAAATTGAAGAAAGGCTTGATATCGCAAGGGAATGAAAGTTGGAAAGAACACATGTTATTGAGAAGGTACTTTTCGTGAAGTAATTTTGAGCAAGCGATGTCTTTGTCAAGCACAATCCAGACCTTGGAATGATCCGATATTAAATCTTTATTCCTGCCCAAAAGCTGTTCCTCGAACATTTCAACGGTTAGCGTGGATTTTGTTAAAGTATTTTCGTTGAAGGAAGCGTTAGTGGAACATCTGCTCATACCGGCGACAAGATGATTAAGGTGATGAGATGCGCTTATTGGAGTTAATCGTTTGGAAGAGGATGTATTTATCAAGGACTTTTTAGGCGGTGCGGAGGAATACTTTTTTATGGCAAACCGGTTTGTCTTTTTGTCCGTCTTAGTTTGTTCATGCGTTGTCTTATCCTTGGACGCCTCTCTTTCTGGATCGGATAATATTTTTTTGCATCTATCAGAGATCTTTTTGTTAATGTTGTTGTAATTATTTAGTCGGCGATAATCGGATATATCAGTATCGGTTACTGTTTCCTTTTGGCTTACATCAGATTCCGGAGTCAGGAACGAGGGATTTTCATTTTCCTGCTCCTTTTTTGATTTGCCGGTTAAACTTTTATTGCGATCCAAAAATTTATAAGTTGCGCGTTTGTTAGCGGATCGATTTGAATCGTCAATGTCTTCCTTATTATCGTCACTGTAGGAGTCCTTGTTAAATGGGCAAGAAAAGGATTGAGCTAAAGCAGCCGATCCTTTGCTCAAATTCAAAAATTTGTCTTTTCGACGTTTGATTGAAAGCTTTCTACCTTTAATACCGACATCTTTTGTGTCTAAAGGTATTTCGTCGATGTGATCTGTTATACCAGAACTATCTTTGGCGCCTCGAACTCTATGGTCATTGAAGACAACTTTGAGCATGCTATCACAGGCCTCACTTATTTGAGTGCTAGTACCTTTACCCCGTGACTTAAACTCCGTTTTTTTCTTGGCTACCTTAGCTGCTAACTTGATTTTGTCATTGAGCGTCATGGTTCCTGCAGTTTTTGAGTCGGTCATTCCAGCGTCGGCATTGATATCATTAATTATATTAGTTTTAAAATTGGAGGCACCTTTGACGGTTTCAAATAATGGTGGATTAGATTGATTTTCCGACTTTAGTTTAATCGATTTATCAGTGAGAGTTTTCTTGATGATATCCAGCCTGACATCTTGGGGCGAATCATTATTGGTCATCTTGTTGTGCTGATTCTTAAGTCTGTCTACGTCCAAGTCACGTGTTTTGGCTATCTGCAAAGCGGCTAACAAGAATTTAAGATTATTTTTGCTATTAACATTGACGATATTGCTACGTCGATGATGTTTATCATTATCGTTCAGCATTTCTTTGTCTTTGTATTTATGGTTGCCATTTATTAGATTGGGATCGGTATGGGAGTGGCCATAATTATCATTCAAAGGAACACGGTCGTAATTGTTGGTATCGTCATTATTATGGTGATTATGATTTGTATCTAAATTATCGTGACCATTAAAGCGAGATTTGATTTTGGTGACGGTATTACTAGAAGACCCGTTATTTAACAAGGTTTTGGTTGTGGATATATTGTTGGTATTAGAGGGGGAAGAAAAAAACGGGAGCAGCAGGGGCCTTTGTGGTGGCAATGAATGAATGCTAAAATTGTCCATGCGTCGAAAGTCGGAATAACAAGCCGAAGACGAAAAGCGACGGGCAGATGCACCCGAAGAACCTGAGGCGGACGTGAAGGAAGAATCGGACGATCCCGATGAGGTCAACAAAAGGTCGTCCACGTTAAAATCGTCTGCTTCGAGTTGGTACTCATTATAATAATCGTCGAATTCATCGATATCTTCTGCCATTAACTCTTTTTTTTTCGATTCACCACTAAAAAAAAATTGGTTAAAGGTTAAGAATTATTAATAAATATATCTCACCCATTGGAAAATAACTCCCCATTCTTCCGCGTGATAATCCGCTGATCCATTTCGATGAGTCTAGAAGAACCACGCCTATTATGATGTACCCCTTTGCGCAATATCATATTCATCAGCCGCTTTTCCAGGTCTTTGATATCGAATTCTTTCCTAAAATTTAAATTCCAAAATCATTATTTGGAAGAAGAATGGCGGGAGACGCTTCAAGCGAACTCATAAGAAAATACAAAAATAAAATTCTTCCAAGTTATTTTGTATATCCAACCAATAAATATGAAATAAAGAACCATATTATTGTAAAAGGGAAAAGGGGTTATTTTTTTAAAAAATAAATAATTGAAATTGAAAAAGTAAAATATAAATCTACCTGCCTTCCCTGATATTATTTGTCAGGACATTATTGTAGGTGCTAGAACCGGAAGGGTCATCTACAATCAACGAGGGATCCAGAACTTTCAATTCCTTAAAAAAAATGTTATCAGTATTTTTATCATTTATTTATCAATTATGGAATTTATTAATCCCTTCTACTCCCCCCTTAAATTGATTAATTTTTCCTTAAACTTCGCCTAATAAATATGATGATTTAAATTACGATGTTTGGAAGGATATTATTAATAGACGTGTAAGAATAAAAAATAAATCTCTTCAAATTATCTCACTTATTGTTATTTAATAGTTATGTTTTTTTTTACATCTTCGGAGACTTTTAGTTTTTTCAGCAACCAAACCAGCTTCTTTTTTATATTCCGCGGAATTTGCTACAAAAAATTAATAAATATAACTTGGAAGTGAAAGAAATTAGAATCATATTATTTAAGCTTTAAATGTCAAATACTACATATACAATACCTGATGCTTTCTAAATATGTCATTAACGTTCATATTCTTAAGATGATTCTTGGAAGGGGCCGAATTTTCGTAATTAATATTTTCGTCTTCAAGCTCGCTGCCTCCTTGGTCGGTGGTGGAATATTCTAACCCACTCAAGTCGCTCTTTTCTTCGACTTTGTTTTGATGAATGAAAAGAGAGGGGAAAAAATTTAGCGATAATTAATTTTGAAGATAAAATATGAAGTGCTGATAAAGTTTAAATAAAAATGTATTATTATGACTAAACTGATTTCAACTCCTAAAAACAATTCCTCGTCAACGCCATTGGCATAGTTATCGTTGGCGATAACGTCTTGGCTGATGGAATACAGAAGATTCTCGCTGCTGACCCGCTGCACCCCTATGATGGCAAGCGGAGTTTGACGGTCGTCTCCGAGGAAATTGTTAACGTCTTTTTTGGTCGGAGTCACTTTGGACCACCCGACGACGGGGTAAAGTGGTACATCGCCAGAGAAAGGTTTTTGGTCCGAAACCTTTATTTATTTTAAAAAAGTAACTTGAAGAGTTCCAAAAAAAATGGAATGATGAAAAAAAATATTTAAAAAATTTCCAAAGACACCAACTAATTATGTCGTATTTGCCTATTAAAGATTGAATACTGATGTTCTAGTTCTCCAGCCATATGATTATATTTGTTCATATGATATAATAATTTATTAAATGATTGGCGTGTAACATTTCATTTCTTCCAAAAAAAGAGGGTTCCCTTAAAATCATGAAGACAATTATAGTAAACGAAGGAATGTTTAAGTAAGGCTTCGATTTACGATTTGATAATCTAAGAATAACTAATGATTTATTTGGCAGGAGATTTGTCGCCTTTTTTTTAAATAGTATAAATATCTAATTCTTCACTGCATTAGTTGCGGAATTGTATAAATTAAGATTTTAAAAAAATCTTACTTATAAAAAATTTTTTATAAAAGATTTTAAAATTTAAGCAATTATTTTTTAACGATGTCAAAGGGAAATATTTACATATAATTACTTATTTATATTTATTATTATAATAATGAATAATTTTTAGTTCTATAATAGCTTTAGTTCTGAAATAATAAGCAATACCTACCTTATATTTTAATAAAATATATTAAGTTCAACAGTATCAAACCTTTAGAATATCCAAATTTCAATCGTCATTATATTTAATTGTTTTCTTTTTTTTCCTTTCTCTTTCTATCTTATTTCTTTTTTGACCAAATATTTTCAGTTTCAAATTTAAATTGCAAATAATCAATATCCATTTTTTTAATCCTGAACCCTAGATAATCCAGAAATTGAATTTTGTAAATCTGGCCCGGCCCGTAATAATATTATATTAAAGTGAAAAAGGCGTAAATTTAATTAATTCTAGGGTCTAGGGTTGTATTTTCCCCAAGTTATCGAGCCCCAGCCCCCAAAAAAATAGATCGGCAAATTATTCCGCGCCGACTTCCGGTTTAAATCTATTAATAATTCGCTGTAAATATCATATTATGTTTGTTCCCGGTTTAATTTACTTGAGATAAATTGATGAATGCCGACGCTAGCCGCTTGTAACCCATGATGGTCTTGTTCCTGTATTTCTTGCGGCGCTGGAGCATTATTTGCAACGTATTTGCGTTTCTTTTCACGTAGTGCGAATACTTTTTATCATTTATCCCAAAAAATGGGTGAAAAGTTAATAATAAATGGCGCAGAAGAAGTATTAAATAAAATTGACAAATTAGCACATCTTTCCTCGAATATCGGGACAAACACAATTCAACATCTTACTACATCTATCCTAGCATATTGGGACATATCCGGCATTTTACTTCTTCCATTTATTTTTGATGTAAAAGAGTTTGTTTTGTTTTTGTTAAAATTAAAATTAATGACGAGAATAAAAAAATAAGATATTTAACTATTTCTTGTTGAAACTAATTTTACATTTTAGAACCAAAATCCATTTAAAAAGATTATAATATTTAGAAAGAATCGAGAAGTATTATAAACATAGAACATTTACGGTGACGTAGATTGACTAAACATCAATCATAAAAGCCGAGAAACAATTCTTTTTATTTTATTGCCAAAGGATTGAGGGATTTTCCTAGAAGACCTTTCTTTCTACAAATTTTATTGAAAGGTTTTAGATTGATTTTTTTTGCAGGCCTCTGGTTTTGGTTACAATTATTTATTAAGAATTGGGCTTTTCATTTTAATAGAGCGGGGTAAGAATTAATTGAGTTATTAATGTATTTATGAGGTATCTCGGGGGGGGGGGGGGGAGTACTCTTTTAATCAACATACAGTCAATATATCCATCACTCATCTGGGTGGCATTATTAAATATCAGGAAGGTACCTCAAAAGGGTATACATTATTAGTCAACATATATAGTCAGTATCTATTAGACATGGTCATCCTTATAGCTTACCTTAGTTAGACATTGCCTGCACAAAGAAAACAGCATATCGATTATTACTTATTTTAAAAAAAAATTAAATCCAGTTCGGTATATAAAATGAGGGCTAGAATGAGACGATGATATAAAATATGATCCAAGTCGAAAGAGAATCCTTACTCTATTTTTCAGCGAAATTTTAACTCTTGTCTAGGGGTAGTTCCGGGCTTAGGGGGGTTTAGAGAATGATGCCCTATCTAGGTTATGCCATTAGGCCATATAAACCCAGTATACGAATGGCAATTTCGTCAAGTGGTCAACTTTAAAGAAATTTTTAGGAATTTAGAAAAAAAATATATATTTCAAGCGCATATAAAATGGTTATAAAAACTTCGAACGAGAATTTGAGCGACAGCTGTATATCGGTATTCAAGGGACATCGAGTATTTATTTCGTCCGATCTCAGCACCCGTTTAAAACCCTGTAATCACGCGATAAAAATATAAAAAAATTTCTTATAGCATTACTTTATTTATCTTTTTTTTTAAAAAATAAATGAATATTTCTTTGAAATAAAAGAAGGTTTAAATATATTTAAATCTCAATTAAAATTTAAAAAAGTCAAAAAAAAAATTTTTTGACATTTAAAATTTTATCGCGAAAAATAAAAATAAAATAATTAAATGTCAAACATTTTATTGTCACCAAAATTTTGGACTTTATTTCTTAATATCGTTTTTATAGAGATTTTAAAAAATTTAAAATTCTAAACAAACAAAATATCACAAGATTTTGTGATAAAAAAAAAGGGATTATTTGAAAAATTCTTAATAAAAAAATACTTTTTTTTAAATATTTTTAGTCGAATTAAATTTTTATTTTAAAAAAACTGGAAACTGGTGGAAAAAATTAAGAAAATAAAAAATCATGGTTTCTTAGGTTTGAGTTTTTCAAAAATTAATAAAAATAAGTGAAGGAATAAAAAAAGAAATGAAAAAGAATGAATTAAAGAAAAAGAAAAAAAAAGGAATTTAATTTTAAAAAAAATGAAAAAGGAAAATTAGAAAAGGTTAATCGATGAGTATAAAAAGGTGCGTTTTCGTTAATTAAAACTAAAAATATGATAACATATCAAAGTGCGAATTTAACCTTGGAAAATAGGAAATTATAGATTAAAATCTCGAAACAACAAAACTATTTGCTACTTTTTCATTATTAAAAATAAAAAAAATATGAATATTTTATTTTATATTTTTGCCACAAAAAAAAGAAAAATATTAATAACATTTGGACTAGCTAAAGTGCCAAAATATAAAATGCTTAGTTAGTTAGCTCTCGAAACGTTTAAATTTATCCTATTTTTATTATTTATTTCGATTTTTTTTTAAAAATTATTCTTTCTATTCATTTCAATCCCATCTCTCCGTGCATGCAATCTTTCCATTCCTAATTTCTAGCTTTTACTCAAGGTCACGGAATTTCTTATTAGGCTTTCTTTTTTCAAAAAAACAAAAAAACTATAATTTAATTATAATAAATAAATATTTTCTTCTTTTTTTTTATCTTCCAATTTTAAGAACATTGTCACGTTTTATCCATATTTAAAAATCTTAGTAATAATTTTAAAAATTGAAGGAAAACTTAGTAATGTGACTTCATAAAATAAAAGAAAAAATTTTATCGCATTAAAAAAATAAAGAGGTTTATATATTATATAATTGAATAACATAAATTTTCGATATCGAAATTCGATAATGAACATGGGTGGAAGGAGAAAACATAAAATATTATTAAAAAATAAGTAAGCCTAGGTTAGAGGGGCCAATTGGCCATTTAATCCAAGTCCAGTTTTGATTCGACTCTAAAAAAAATTTTAGGCAACTATTTGGCGCGAATATGACTCACGCGACGGATTTTTTTTTGCACATGCTTCCTTACATGGATCTGGTCGTACCAAAACGCGCGATAAACCCGGACAATGTTATCAGTTTTATATGCGATATAATATAATATCGAGAAATATATATTTATTTATTGCTAAAAAATGTTTATAAAAAATGGGGGTTGGTTGGAGGATCATCGATAATATTTAATATGATTTTCCATCTATTCCCTCGAGGAGATTCTTGTTTTATATATATATTAAAAATCGGATGGGGCTAATTGAGATGGCCTTCTAAAGACGCTGAAATCGGGGCGAACCTTTTTATAACGCGTAAAAATTATGAACGAGCTTGGCTAAATATTAGAAATAGGCACCAAAAAAAAGCGTTCAACAAATTACATTCACCATTATTTTAAATTATTTTTACCAAAAAAAAAATTTATAGTTTTTGTAAAAATGATTATTTTCGAATTCCTTCGAAAATCTAATTAAACTCTCTTTTTTTTTAAGAAACAATAATTCTTAAAATTATATTCCTCCCCGGGGAATGGGGAGTTTTAAAAAAACAAAAATGTCAATTTTTTTATTGGCCAATTAAATCGAGATAAAATGGGGAATGTCCGGCAATGCGAATACGAGTATAAACATTATATTCATTATTTTATAAATAAACTTAGCATTTATGGGTATGCCTTGTCAAGACAATATCTACTTCTTCGAGATATAATACTTGATCAGGCGAATTCTACGATTTAATGGTCATTTTCCTTCTATGCTTAGGCGATGAGAACAATTGTCCGGGGCAAAAAGATCCGAGTAAAAATACCCCAATTTTCAAAAAAAAAAATTAATCGCCTTTAAAAGGCTAACATTTTTATATTTACCCTTTTACAAAATTTTTTTAAAAATTGGTGGATTTTTATCCGGTATTCTTTTGACCAGTGTTGCCAGTGGGTCATTTTGTCCAGGACATTCTTGCCCGTTATTTCGAATTGAATTTTATACTATATTTTTTTTTCTTCTAAGTAACAAAATTAAATGTCAGTTTAAATATTTATTTTTTTGTTATTTAACAAAGGGTTTTAATTATCAGAAGAAGATAATAAAAATAATCATATATAAACAGGTATATATTTTTTTAAATATTCTGATGATTGTATTTCCTTTCCTTTAATTTTAAATCTTATTAGTTTTTTTTAATTATAATAAAAGATCATAACGAATAATATAAATTACTATCATCCGGGAGGAGGGTAATGGGAAAATAAAAATTTTAATATGAATATGGAAGGGTAGGAGGGGGGTGGGGCTATAGTTTTTACAAATAAATATTCTTCCTTTTGTGGGAATGACAAATTCTCGAAAAGAAACCAAAAATGGTGTAAAAATATTAGGAATTTAGAGTGCTGTCCAGTCTAGTGATGTTAAATCGTTCCATTTGAGCCGCCTCTAAAATGATTTAACCGAGATTTTAGCCTCTCCGAAAACAGAGGGTTCGGTTTCAAGGTTCGAAAAATGGAGGATAATAACTTAAATAAGAATATTCATTTGAAGGAATTTAAATTAGGTGAACTATACTTAAAAGCAAAACAAAAAGGTTTAAAAATTGATTAAAGATTTGGGGGATATGGGTAAGGTGATATTAATATATATATTAACCGTTTTTTTAATCATATTTAATTAATTTCCCTGTCAAATCTGGGAGGTCATGCTATTATAATTAGAAATAAATAACAGCATTTGCATATTTTGTGTTCTGCGAGGTCTGGTTAATGTCAAACCTCGCAATTATGGCATGTTCAAAAATTAACATATTATCGATAATATATATACCCCCCCCCCTATCCTATCTGAAAAATAAAAATTTCGGTCCCATGACTTAGATTTCCAGATAACCTTCTTTGGTATTCCCTCAACTGAAGCTCCCTTCTAGTTACGAGCCTGAATATACATTTTATAAAATCGAACTTTTTTTTGTGGGTTAGCTTTAAGTTCTCGGGTTAAATTTCATAAAGGAGGATGGGCTAAGGGTCTTAGTGTTGTTTAAACTACTTAACTTTAGTCGACTATAAAACAGGGTAGCCATATTTTTATCCAAAAATATTCGATCAATCTTCAAGTTGAGACTTGAATAAGCCGTACCATTTGCGCGGCCCAACCCTGATAGGGTGTATAAATTATTTTTCTACGACTTTGGTTTTTTAAAAATAAATATATACCTAATCGGCATTTTAAAGATCGTTTTTTTTCAACGAATAGATGAAATCCATATATAATGACTTTTTCTAAGTGAGTTTGAAATCACTACACTATCTCTTCGACAGGTGGATGGTAATTCCCTTATTTTTCCTTTTGCTCCTGTAAATCTATATAATCTTCGCTCTCTCCCTGGCAACATACTTAATTGCCTGAATTTGGGACAGAGAAAATGAGAGATAAAATGATACACATATAAAATATAATTTTCCCTTTTAAAAAGTATTCTTTATATTTTGATTATTGAGTTATATCTTTGTTGCTTTTAATAATTTGATCGATTTATAATAATGATTAGTCGAATAATTAATTTGAATAATATTTTAAACTATAAATATTTACTAAAAATAGTAATAGGAAACATGATAATTGAATGAATGTGATATATTGTTCTAATGATAGTATGCACACAAATTGAGCGTTTACGCTTTGCCGTAATTTTTTAATTAAAAAAAACGTAACGCTTCCCTTGTTTAAATTGAGGTTGCCTTTTTATTAATATCCGTCGATTCAAATTTTAAATAAGTTCTAAAAAAATGAAGAATTTGTCTTTGAAAATTATATTATCGTCTGCCTTCTTATTTCTTCAATTTCTAAATATTCCTTTTTAGGACATGAGTAAGTTATTTATAGTACATTTTATATAATATTACAAAGCGAAAAATATAAAAAGTAAATGAAAAAGCAAACCTATTTGCGTTTTTTTTAAATGGTTGCTAACGACAAACGGTAATTTTACCAATTTGCAAGAGTTCATTTGAAATGCATTATTTACGCCTGCAAAGCAGCGTTTGAAATACTCAATTTGTGCGCACTAAAATGGAGATTTAAAATATTTTGTGCGCACTAAAATGGAGATTTAAAATATTTTGTGCGCACTAAAATGGAGATTTAAAATATTTTGTGCGCACTAAAATGGAGATTTAAAATATTTTGTGCGCACTAAAATGGAGATTTAAAATATTTTGTGCGCACTAATGCAGATTTAAAATATTTGCCCTAACCCTGATATTTTATTTTAAATTAATCATGATTATTATGTAAACAAGAGCACTAAAATGGAGATTTAAAATATTTGGCCTAACGCTGATATTTTATTTCGAAAAAAAATTTAAGCCAGACCCGGCCCGGGCATAATTTTTTAAAAATATACGGAAGTCTCCGATTTTTATTACTAACTAGCTTGTCAAATGACAGGTCACGTGATTAAAATTAATCTCCTTCAGTTAAACCATAATCTGGTTCGGTTCGACTAAAAAAAAAGAAAAGAGATAATAATAATGGTTTCAGATTATATATTTTTTTTGACATGAATTATATAATATTAATTAATATTATTTATGGATACTTATTGTAACTATATCTAATTAAATATTTATGTAATAATTTGATGGATTAATAAAATAATGATTTTTTTTTATCAAATTTTCATCATATTTTATTTTATAATGAATAATATTTTATTTTTATTTCAATTCTCGTGTTATATGAAAAATTATAATTTATATTATATTTATTTCTTAGTATTTGAGATAAAGAGCAAACTTAACAATCGATAAATTCAGTTGTGAAAAAAGGATATATTATATAATATTAATTTTTTTTTATATGCGAAAGTGCTTGGCTAGAATATATACTTAAAATAGTTGAAAATAAAAAGATATATCCTCCCTTAGGCGTGACCTATAACTAAGCAAAATGATCCAAAAAATATATGTATTTTTTTCTTTTTTATAGATCTTAACAAATTAATTTGTGTTGAGAAGGTGATCAGCTTAATTTCGCCTTATGAGGGCATAAATGTACCGATTATCGGTAGCCGATAATCATCGTATCAATCATTATCGATGACAAATAAAGAAAGAATGAAGGAAGGAAGACTGGCACACTAGTAATTCGATTTTTTGCGGAATATACAAGTATAATTTATTCATGGTGCGGAAATAAAAATCTATTTAATTTAAACTGCATTTTTTTGGTTCAATCATTAAATTTTTTTCTTTTTTGAATAAATAATTTTTATTATTTATTTTAATATTGTATATATATTTTTTAAAAATAAAAATTGTTTAATATCCGATTTCGTATCTATCTATACTCTATTTTTTAGTATTATTTGATTTTTCGAAAACATCAATAATTCGGGAGTGGAATACAAAAAATAGTAGGGAATGAACTTTGGAAACCATCTTCGTTTTATGACCAGCCATATAATAATAATAAAAAAATAATAATCTATACCTAAAAAAAAATTGATTTTACTTATAAAAAAAATACTAATTAACCAAGTATATAAACTCAAAATTTTTGCAAGAATTATATATTACGACAGAAATTTTAATTTTTTGCAAGGGTGAGTGGTAGTGTTGTTAAACGGCTACCTCAATATTTTAGCCAGAAAAAATATTGTCTAAGCCTAGATATTTCGATAATATATGTCTAAACCCTTGTTCCTTCAATGAGTAAAATCTTAAGGCTTGCATAATATTTTTTTTGTGGATGAAATATTGAGTTGCGGTTTAACAACACTAGTGATTGGGTTCATAAATTAAAATATTATAATTTTGGTAATATTTTAATAAAAAAATTATAAAGCAAAGAAAATCGTAACAACGGTAATGCATAAAATGTATATTAGGTCAAATGGTATAATTTTTTTTATTTTTAACAATCACTAATTGTAAGTTAAGGATAAATATCTAATTATAAATATTTGCTCACCTAAAATTCTACTTTTTTAAAATAAAAAAATCTGATTTAAATTTTTTTTTAAAAAAAAGTTGGATTTAAATCAAAAAAAGAACCGTTCGTTTCTATATCAACTAAAGTGGTATGGTGCATCTTGCCAGGTATTTGATTGATTGGGTTTTCAACGCACCCAATTATCTATTTCTCCGGAAGTAGATCAAGAGGTAGGAATGGAAAGAGTCACCAAAAAGGTATATCTGGAAAATATGTGGGGGATTCTGCGAACGTTAAGGGCGCCGAAAATAGGTGCAGGGTTTTAAAAAAAATCAGAGGCATGTAGTTGGCCGCTTCGTTTAGAGCACTGAAGGCATATCAACTTTCCATCAAATGACAGAGCTTTTAATATATGAGACATCCCAGTCCTTAAGGGATTATCAATTTTTCTTGAGGATTAAGGTTTAGAAATTGCTTCCATCTTTTGAGAAAGAGGAAACACATATTTTAAAAAAATCATTTTGTAGGCATGTTTATCTGGGTGACACTTTTACCCCATTCTTATATAATGCATTCTCAGGCAAAGTAATCAGAGTTTCAGACATGAATATCGATTGAATGGCTAATGAAATTATGGAAAAATGAATAAAGTTTAAACTTTAATTATATGTATATATATATATATATATAAAGTTTAAACTTTAATTATATGTATATATATATATATATATATAAGTTTAAACTTTAATTATATGTATATATATATATTATATAAAGTTAAGATAAGAATTGATTTAAAACTATATTAGCATTAGCCAATAATTTTATGCATATCCCAATAAAAAAAAATTATCGATGTAATCTTTGCCATTATTTACTCATTCCACTTAGATAGCCGTTAGGTTATTAAATAAAACTTTATTTTTCGTCATTTTCTTATAATTGTTTTTTTTCAATCAAATGTTCCCGCCCCCTCTTTACAAAATTAACTTATAGATATTATCGGCAATTTTTTTTCTAGACCTTTTTATATATTAATTTATTCATTAATTCAAATCAGAGACCTGGAGGCCTGACCATAAACTCGGTCCCGGCCGTATTTTAATTTTTTTAAATGCTATTTATCTATTCGATATTTTATATTTTGTCAAAAAAAATATTTTTTTTTATTGTTATATGATATATTTAGCCATTTTTAGTTACATAGCATCGTTATCATAATGACTTTTTTTTACAAAAACATAATGTTCTTTTTTAATCTAATTGAGTTGGATAAAAGATACTATTGAAAAAAAAATCGCTAAAAAGTAATAGATCATGCTAAAAGGCTTCAGTCGATTTTTTCTTCTTTACTCTTTACATTTCAAATTTATTAAAATTAATTTACATTATTTTTTCTTTGTTCGGTTTCTTTAAATTAATTTTTTTTAAGCTTTCTTTTAAAAATTTAAACGACAATTCTGATGGTACAATTATATTTTTTTATAAGGATAAGAGTAGATCTAACGTCCATCCCGGAAGAGAAGGAATGGTCCCTTCGAAATTATAGTCTTTAGGGGTTGCGATCTATCAGAGAAAAAAAAAGTATCATACAATGATAAATATAACTGAATAAATGAGCCTTAAAATGATAATTTATAAAATTTAAAAATATATTATGAATGTATAACCAACAAAATGAGATCAGTCATACGGATCATCGGTAATCGGCAGGCATCAATTTAATTTCGGCGATAATGGGATGGGCCTCGAAAAAGTGGCATCGGGTTAGGTACACGCATAATAATATTAAGAAAAAATTCCCACTTAAAAATTTTAAAAAAAAAGTAACAATCGCTAGAAAATAGGTAATTATTTGTTCATACATATTTTCATAATGAATAATACTATTATTTATATAATTGTAGTGATATGTAAACGTTTATTAAAAAAAAATTATTATTAATAATGGGATGGATGGATGAATTAAAACTTGCCAATATATTTTTTAAAAAGTCCCAATCGTATATTTATCACAAAATTATTAAAAACGAAAAAAAAATTGGCCGTGAACGCTTTTTATTCCTCGTACGTGGGAATAGAGTCAGCGGAATTCCCCAGGAAAATAAAATATGGGTCTTGAGAATTCGACCATCCCTTAAAGGGGAACTTAATCTTGTTCGCGTCATCAAAATACGACGATCAATTTAAAGTTCCTGATAGTGCAGTTATTACATTCATTTGTATCAACCCGGTCATTCCAGTCATTGAGTTTATATAAATGTTTTTTTTTAAGAATTAATTTTGTTTAAATGGCTCGATTTAACCAAAAGAATATAATGTATAAGCCTCGGGATTTCACTAATAAATGTCCAAAACTTTTCTGCCATCCATGAGTGGAATCTCCAGGCTTGCGCTATGTTTTCGGCTAAAATCTTGGGTTAACCCCTTTTAAAAATCGGGCCTTTTAACAACCACTATTGAAGATGGTAAAGATTTTCTTTAAAATAGGCTCGCCCATAATCCGGATATAAAAGTACGAGTCGGTTTATGTCGGGTTTCGGTCAATTATCAGCTGAATATTGGATATTGGCTCGGCTTCTAAACAGCGGAAAATAATCGAGAAGATGATTTTTTTTAAAAAAATTCTAAATTTTTTTTTAAATATTAACCTGTAATTTAATAGCTATTATCACGCCTGTCAGGGCCTCTCCATCTACTTCCAGCGCTTTGAGGATCTTCAAATGATTCACTATCAAAGTACATATCCTTTTTTAAAAAAAATAAAAATTCATGATTATTATTATGCAATTTTTAGTACGAAATGAAATAAAACCCCCCACCATACTAGACGGAGTTTATATAAAAAGTAAAATTAGAAGAAGAAAAAAATGAGTAATAAGAAAAAATAATAAATCTTAAGAGTTCAAAAAATCACTCTGACTTTTTATAAAAGCTAATTTATATATGCAAATAAAGCAATAAAATTCACGATATATGAATGGAAGAGGGAAAAAAAATAAAGACATAGAAGAAAAAAGAATAAAGAGATTAAAAGGGGGGGGGGGGGGGGAATAAATATTTTTGATGGCAAACTCAAAAGCTAAAAGAATAGAATATTTATTTATTTTTGTCTTAAAATCAGCGATAGGCGCAACTTTAGGGAAGGGGCAAAGGAAAATCCTTTCACCCTACCCCTTAGAAAATTTGCCTGTTCTCGTAAATATCATTTTAAAGAGATTTAAAATTGTTTGGTTGGGTATTTTGAAATTACAGACCAAACATAGACCGATTTATGGCAACCCATCAAGCCCCGGGGGATCCGGGACGGGTTCGGACCTCAATTTTGAGTTTTCGATTAAGTCATTGTTAACAAAATTTCCGTTAAAATTGAGTTTAAAATACCATACTCGGGTCCATAACCCTGAGTTTAAGCCCCAATAAAAAATGCAACCCCCCCCCCTCTCCTCTCCACAAAAAAATGTATGCATCTATATAGAGAAACGAGAATTTTTAAGTATAATCTAAGTAAAAAGTTAATATTTTTATAAAATAACGACTATATAAAACCAAATTATAAAATTTATGGGTACCCCACCCCTCCCTTTGGCAAAATCCTGGCTATGTCTTATGAAATCATGCCAAATAAAATTTCTTCCCACTCATTTCCCTTAAATCAATCAATCAATCAATCAAATAATCGACTAAATTTATTTATTTTTTTTTAGTAGGAAAATTAAAAATTCTATTTTGTCATATCGCAGAATTTTTTTTTATAAAAATAGGTTTTTAAAATAAATTAATCATCTAACTTTATAATATTTCTATATTTTCTTTTTCTTCTTTACATTCACTTTTATTTTAATATCTATTTCAATCGATTGTTTTTTCTTTTTTTTCGACCGGGAAAAAAAAATTTTTTCCCATATTTTTTTGACACTCGCAGTATTGTTTATGGCATTTCGCGCCTTTGCCGTCATAGACACAAAAATATTTAATTAATAAAAAAAATAAGTCATGAATAAATCAATATTTTCCTCAAAAAAATTATCTAAATATTAGTGTTGTTAAACGGCTCATTTTGAGGCTATTTTTAAAAAAAAGCTAACTCAATATTTTAGCCAAAGAAATATTTCCAGATTTCGCTAATAGATGTCCAGATCTTTGTGCCATCTTATGAGCAAAATCTTTAGGCTTGAATAATATTTTTTCTGGATAAAATATTGAGTTAGCAGTTTTTAAAATTCAGCTCGAATCGAGCCGTCTTCATATATTCTCATTTAACCGGTTAATCTGCAAAATCGGACCCGTTAAACTCGGTCCATGGGCCGGATTTTTTCCAAAAATTATAACGGGTCGGACAGGATCTGGCCAAAAATTTAACCAGTCGGTTAGGCAATTCATACATTAAAAAAAATAAACTGGCCAAACTTCACAAATCTCTGATTTTTCGTAAAATTTGTTAAGACCAACCCAATGACATATAATGATACCCTAGACAGAAAATGCATTCATTAAAAGTGTACATCAAAGAAAACAGCTGGGGAAGCCATTACCCATATCATTATTAAAAATTTTAAACGAGAGAACAATTTATTCCTATGTCTGACGCAAACTTTGTTAAAGAATTGTCTGATCATCGAGATAATAAGGAAGCAAGTTATCAATTTAATAGTAGTTTTTAACATGGGTTAATAAAATGGCACGTTTGGATCAACCCCGCATTAAATTTTGATATATATATTTTTGGAATTTCAAAGCCAATATTTTGATATATTATTTTTTTGGAATTTCAAAGCCAATATTTTGATAAGTATCATTTTTAAAAAATAATAATAAATTACAATTGTGCTCATCAAATCTTTATATTTTTAAGAGGATTGTCTAACAAAAATATTAAATCTTTAAATAAAATAGTCAATTCACGAAAATAAAAAACAAGCTATTTATTTATGATATAAATCCATTATTTAATATATATATACAAGTCTAAACCTATCACCGGGTTTGAGTTAGAAAATTTCTTCGATAAAAAATTAAAACATCAACGTTCCGGGACCGGCAAAAAAATTTAAAGGGCCGGGTAATTCGTGCATAGAAAATTATCTGTAAATTTATACGTAAAAATATCAGGATGGGTCTTGCAAATCTCTGATCGTAAAATTTTAATAGGTTCCTTGAGCATTAAAATTTTGATATATATATATTTTTTTTTGGAATTTCAAAAGCTAATATTTTGATTTTGACTAATAATATTTGAAAATAAATTACAATATGATAATTCTTTGCATTTTAATATCTGTCTAACTTAAATATAAAATCTATAAATAATATAGCATATTCACATATAAAAATTAAACAATTTATTTATGATATGATCAATGACACATAATAATACCTAGACTGATGATGCATTCATTAAAAGTGTACATCATTGAAAACAGCTGGAGCTACCATTTTGATTACCCATATCTTTTTTAAAAATTTTAAACAAGAGGCCAATTTATTCCTATGTCTGGCGCAAACTTTATTAAAGAATTGCCTGATCATCGAGATAATAAGGAAGTTATCGATTTAATAGTAGTTTTTAACATGAGAATAATTACTATGTGTGTTACATTCAACGACGCTTTCAAATGCAATGCATCGTCAGTCTAGGTATTATTATATGTCATCGGATATATTGCAATTATAAATTAGCAATACATATACAAAAACAATTACAAATTAACAATACAGATACACAATTGATTTAACGATTGTTTTAGGAATAAATAGCCCTAGAGTAGATATAAGAGTCTTAATTGTCATTGAAAAAGATAACCGGATGAGTCATTTTTAAAAAAAGCTAACCGGTCTGGTCCTAATTTTTCAAAATTTCACCGAGCCAGGAAATTTGTAAAAAAAAATGCAAATACAAATCTTTGATACTGGTATATGTCCTATTTTCCCATTGTTTTCCGTTTTATCCCCACACTTTCCCGTAAAATTTCCGCTCCGGTAATTATGCTTTTCCGGGAAATTTACATACCTCGTTTTTAAACCTGAGCTGTGATGATGACAAAATAAATATCGGGGTGGGGGAGGCTGTCTCCAACCTTATTGAACCTAATATCATCGGTTAAAAAACAAATAAACAATAACCATTTTGTATTTTAAATCGTCAAAATGTTTTTTAGCTAATTTGTATTGATTTTTTTCTCAGTTATATATCATATTTTAATAAATTTCATTTGTAATACAATATTTTTAAATTAATTTTTAAAAAAAAATTTTTATTTTAATATACTATTTTAAAAAAAGTTAATTAATATTAATCGACGTTTAAGTGTAGACAAAAATGAGTGTCAAGGTCTCCTTGTAGATATTTTGGTCTTAATGTATGATTTTCAATTTAAAAAATCCATATTTGGTCTAATATTTAGAAATCACTGTTTTTCTGAACAATACTTTTTATATTATTTAGTTTAAATAATTAAATATATTCATTTTCAAGTATAAGGGGATTGAAAATCATTTATTTTGGGTGGGGGATGGGGAGGGGGGGGGGGTAATTGCCCCTCCCACTTCATTGTTTTAAGGTATCAGATAATAAGGCAGAAAAACTTGGTACCAATGTTTATAAGGAAAAATTATGTAAATTTTAAAACATACACAAGAAAAAGGTAATATAAATATTGATTTACATAGCATCTTACATCTCAGTTTTAAATTCTATTGCTAAAAAACATTTTCATTTTCAGAAAAATGAGAAAAGAGTTGCCAAATGGCACACTTGATTATATTTTTTTATTTAATCTGCCAATAATATTTATATTTTATTATAATTAATAGTGACCTGTATGCCTGACCCAAAGACTGGCCACGGTATACAGCTTGAGCAGTATTTTAATTTTTTTAAATATATCCCTAATAATATAAAACTCGGACCATGCTGAAAATTTTTTGGAAAAAAAACAATCCAGCCCTGTCCATGCAAATGGTACCTCTAAAGGTTTTTGCTAATTAATATATGTATATATATATTAATTTACAAAGTAAATTCTTTATATTTTTTAAAATTGTGAGCAAGGACTTAATTTTTGGGTGAACTATAAACATTAAAATAAGAAAGTTATTTAGTGAATAGCAATAAGAAAAAGTAATTTAAACTAATTTGGTATCAGATAACAGTAGTATTGATTAAATTAAATTAACAGGTGGTATTTAATCCTTCTAAGTTGCCTTAAAACCCAGTTTAAACAACAATTATGTTACCATCAAATTAAATTATTTATATAATTTTAAAAAAAACAATCAAATACAGGTAAAAATAGAAAGTTAATTATTAAACTAAACATTAATACCAAAATAAATAAAAAGAAATATTATTACAAAATATAATTCAAGAATGATTTAGATGTTGAATAAAATTTATAACAAAAATATATCATGAATAAAATCTGAAAACATAATAAGGAGTTTTTATTGGATAAACTGCTTAATAATTTAAATAGATATAAATAAAATTCTAAAACATAAATAAACATATTTTATTATAATTCAAACCTGGGAACACAATAGGGATTATTCTTATTAGGCTCAAGAGCAGATAGCAACTTTGTTCGAATATTAGAACTTGAAATTTCTTTCGTGCGCTGAACAATAGTTTTCCCTTTTTCCATTAGTAAAGCTTTTCATTCATAACAACACTATATCGATTTCAGCTGTAAAAGGTATGAATGAATGACGAAACTTTTCCAAATTTAAAATTTTTAATTTATAATAAAATCAAAGTCAAATTTTTAGATTCATGTTTACAATATATATTTTTAATTACAACATTTATATATGAAATTAATTATACTTATGTATCATATGATTGTAAATTAACGATATTACTTTAAACCCTTTTAGATATTTTTTACATTGTATTAATTTGATTTTTCCCCAAAGGTTTGTTTAAAATTATAATCTAGTTTTAAGCATATAGGGGCATCGCTAGCCTTTACAATCTCAGGGGGCTCAACTAAAAACAAATTTATGGGATGCTTCACCCCCCATTCCCCTTATTTGCTGGCCTTAGGCCCGCTTTTGCCCGGCCTTCGGCTGGGTTTTATATTAATATATTATACTTTTTTGAAATTTGTTAACTCTGAACAATTATTCTGAATTTCATATTTTGTCATTTATTATATTATGCAAACAAAATAAGCTGGAATATAAATAATTAAAACATAAAACATTTTTAAAAATAATATTTTTTAATACAAAATCTATTTATTACAGTATAAAATATTTTCGATTGCTGATATAGAAAAAATGCGTCTAAAGAATTACAAGTGATAAAAAAGATTATTTAATTCATACATATGTCTCAATTGATAATGATTTTTAAAAACCACATAATACAATAATATAATTCTTAGCAACTTACATTGACAAAAGGTTATCAAACTTATATAACTCTCTGTTACCATTTTAGACAATGTTTTATAGAATGGACTAATAAGGAAAAATTTATAAGCCTAAACCAAATCAACAATTTTTGAAGAAGAGAGTATAAACGACCAATCCAAATCATAAAACTATATGGTGGGTAGAGCTTCCTTTTAGATGACATTATGGAAGCTAGATAATTAATCTAAAATTATTGTGAGATATTAAATTTCCAAAATATCTTGCATTTTAAATTATATATTAACGACTACACAGTTGACCATTATTGTTTATCTATGGGATTAGAGTAAGATTAAACAAAAAGATTTAAAACTTATTAAATATTAAAAATATTTAACTACAATATAACTGAAAAACTATAATAAATTTATCCTTTATTTACAAAAAAAACTATTAAATAATTCAATGAAACTATTACGTAAAGTTAATATAAATTGTGTAAATTAGATGAATGCGACATACAAAAATTTGCGCTATATAATAACCATTATAATAAAATAATAATCCATGTTTAACATAAAATATGCAACATATGCTCTCAGCCTTTGTAGTAATAATCTTAAATTACATAGCAACACAAGTAATAGAGGTTAATTTGCAGCCCGACTTTTTGGGAAAAAAATCTGAATCCGAACCGAATCTGAACAACGTTTATTAAATTTTCAAAACCCCGAACCGAACCCTTGAATTTTCTTTGAACCCGGGTTCAACCGGGTTTGTGTATTATTGTTTAAATTAATATAAGATATTTGTATAATTGTAAATACAAATATTAATAATTTACTTGACATTTTATAATATTTTCAAATTTCAATTAAGTGAAGTGTTAATAAATTTTAAACAACTTAATTCATTTACTCCATTTTTAAATTTTTTAAAATTTATTGTCAAAGATTCCAAAGTTTAAACAATTAAAATCATTTACGCCATTTATTATAAATTTTTAACTAAGATTATTAATTAGAGGAAAATGAAAGCGAACAAGTTAAAAAAATTATTATAATGGATATTGTTAATTTAAAGAAATACGCCTAAATAAAATTTTTTAAATCTATACATGACTATGCTTTGTATTTTTAACTTTATTTTGCTTATAAATAAAATTAAAATTTGTTTTTTATATCTAATTTATGTCTAGTTTTTTAATTATGATTTTTAAATATAGAATATTTTTTTTATCAATTCAAAAGTTTTTAAACCCAAGCTGAACCCGGATTCAAAAATATTTTTCTGAACCGAACCCGAACCGAACTCATCTATTTTTTAACCTTAAACAACCAGGGCAGATATTTTGCCGGGTTCTCATCCCTGCTAAAAACACGTAAAAAAAGAGAATAAAAGATATCAAATTTATTACGCAGGATGAATAATAAAATGTTTTATTATTAAAACTATTTATAACTAAATAGATGGCGTTAAATACTTAAATGCAATTTGTTACTATATTTATTATCAAAACCATTTATTAGTAAAATTTATTATAATATTAACTGTAATATATTATATAACTGTCAAATACGTCTATAAAAGTGGCATTATATCTAATACTTTATAAACACCTGTATATAGTATATTATAAAATATATGTCTACTTACTTTTTATAAAGAAATCTCTTATACTTATTTGGACTTTGAAATTATTTTTATGAATAGGCATGATAATAAAATTTAAAAATAAATATACAGTTGATTAGTCATTTTGAACTCTGCTAATTACAATATTAAATTTGTTAATTTTCAAATTATATATGATTATATATATTTAATTAGGGTTATATAATAATTTAAATAATAAAAGTCAATTAAACTTCAACTGTTAAAGCTAAATTAATATTTAGTTAGTGATATTAATATTCTATTTTTAATACAGAATTTGATTGCAAGCTGACATAGTGAAAATATAATATATATGTATTAATCTAATCTAATAATTAAAATAAATAAAAATTTAAATAGTCTTATTAATTTCTAAATAATAAAATTAAATCTATATATTACTTTATGGAATTATAAAAGAAATCATTCAGTGGGCAATCAAAAAAATTTATTTTAGTTCAAGTGAATATTAAGGAGCCATTAAAAAAAAATTTTGCTTCAGGGGCCTATTCAAATTTTTCAGGGGGCTCGAGCCCCTGCGCCCCCTAGCGACACCACTGCATATCCTTGATTTTATAATGGTAAGACAACTTATTTAATTTGACTATATGTCCTACTTTCCGCGTGGGAGAGGTGTGACAATATCTCACAATCATAAACTAATCACGTTTATGTAATTTTTTTATTATAATCAAACAATTTTATATCCAGCTAAAAGGCACCCCTGCCTGTTCTCGAAAATATTATTTTTAGTTAATAACTCCCCCCCCCCCTCCACGCATACACAGACCCTATCCCTTTCTCTCATAAATATGTAAACAAGTTATAATGAAAGATGAAAATAAGCAAAACAATAAATTTTTTAATATCGACTCAATATCCTGCAATAGGTGGTTCTAAAAGCCTCCAGTACTTTCTAATAGTACTTTCCCTCTTCATTGGAAAAATCTTTGCTATGTCTTTGATTCAATTTTTTTGTTTTATTATAAATTATTTTTTATTTACATTGGATATTGCTTTAATCTATAATAGAAATTATGTTTTATTTTGTTGAAACAATTTAAATTGATTAATATTTGATATTATTACTAATTTAAAAAAAATATTTATGTTTTTTATAGTGAAATATTATGATATACTGTTGAAACTGTGTAAATACAATGCATTGGTTTGGGGGTAAAGCTAAAAAAAAATTCTGCATTTTATCAAATATTTCGTGTGACTAATTTAATTTATTAATGAATTGTATTATTTTAAGTTTAACTTTTAATAAATAAATATATTAGTATAAATTTTTTTTTACTTTTAAAATTTATTTACTTTAAATACATTATTCTCATTTCTTTCTTTTTTAATTTGTTTTATCCCTTTAGTCTTAAAATATTTCTTTATTATTTCTATTTTCTTTATTTTTATTCAAATCACAAAATTTCCAATAGTCTATTTTCAACGTAAAACATCAAATTTAATAATTTCCATCTCATAAAAGTTTTTGTTTTTTTCCAATAAAACATAAAAATTCATCTCGTATAATATATTTATCAAAAGTCAAAAGTAAAAAAGTAAACAAAAAAAATACCAAGTGTTTGAATATCAATTCTCGATAAAATAACTAATAAATAAAATATATTCTTTTTGATTGACATTTTATAATATATATGTACAAAATAATACAAAACTACAACACGCCCACCCTTCATAGGCCACGTGTTCCATTATCCCTAAATATAATTTCGTATATTCGCTTCATTTTCATAATCTCCAAATCTTCATTTATTTGATATCCTTCCTTCATAATCTTCAAGCCTTTCATTTGTGTCATAGCTCTTGGTCAACATTTCTCCCATATTTCAATCATTTTCTTATCTTCCAACACATCCGGGTTATATGTAACATATATGATAAATATATTTTCAAAATATTATAATCAAAATATATGAATCTAAATATAACTTCTTTCCCAACATAATTACTCAATATTTTGGTCTCAAATGAAATTTGAATTTTCATTTACATTTGTATTATAAAAAAAATGATTTTGTTAACATAATTATACTATACTACATATTATAATAAATTTGTGATCTACGCTATTACTTTGTTATAATTTAATATAATTATGTAAATATAATGTTGTAAAATTTAATAATAATATGTAAATATAATTTTGTGACATGTATATAATATTTTGTTAACATTTGTAAATACAATTTAGTGACATATATACTATATTCTGTTAACATTTGTAAAATAAATTTTGTGACATATATACACTTATTTTCAGAGTTGTACAAAAGATCTTCTTTGAAGATTTTTGAGCGAGATCTAGCTCAAAAATTTGAGCAAGATCTTTGAAGATCGTAAAATTTGAAGATCTTTTATTTATAAAAAAATTTGAGCAACGATCTTAAAAGATATAGATCTTTGAAGATCGTAAAATTTGAAGATCTTTTATTTTTTAAAAATTTTGTGTAACGATCTTCAAAGATCTTCATGATATTTATTTTTTTACCCCTTTATCCAGATGTTTTTCAATTTTATTATACCTCTCCTCCTGCCTTGATGAAAGAAAAAAATAAATTTTTTTAAAAAAAAATATTGACACAGCATGTTTCTAAAATTTTTGATGGCTTTATTATTAGATTGCAAAATATTAAAAAAAGAGTGCCTACAAGAATATTTATTTTGATTGATATAAGAGTTAGTGAAATAATTTTTAAAAAATATTTAAAAATTTATTGAAAAGCTTCCTTTTCTTTCGAAATTTTTTAAAAAAAATAAAATTATAACTGTTTCCAATGAGAGTGTAGGTAGTGTTGCATATAATATAATAGTAAAGATGTGCTAAACCCATATTTTAAAAAAATTGGGTTTGGGCTTTGTGGGTTCTAAAAAAAATTTTTAAAAATTCCGGCCAGGTCGGGTAGTGCCTTGGAAATTTTTTAAAATAAATATAAATATATGAATAATTATAAAAAATTAATTTTTGCTGGCTGTGCTGGTAAAATTTTTTTAATCGGGTTCGAGCCGGAAAACATTTTTTAAAAATTTTGGGTTGGGCTTGAAAAATTAGGCCCTATGCAGATCACTATAATACATTATTATAATATATTTTCCTCTCGCTAATTAATAAGTAATTACTATGTTTAAGATAACACATTTGCATTTTATATATCCAGTAATAAATTTTTATTTCATTTTTTTTTATATTTTTAAATCAAAATATAAATATTTTTTTTTTGTGAGTTTTAAAAATAATTTCCGTTATTGAAAAAAAGGAATCAAAAAAACAGACCGGTCTATGGGTTTAGGAAACTTTCTTAGAAAGTGTGTCAGCATACCCTGGCTTAATAAATTAGTATCGCTATGCCAATTCCCCTTACTACTAGTTCAGAATGAGGTGCTAACTTTCTTTTAATTTCATCGCTATTTTTTAATATTGATTTTTTAAATAATTTTAGAAATGTATCTATTGGACATATATATTTGATAACATTAGTTCCTAAATTTGATTGAGATAATTAGAATACTTTTGGATATTCGTATTATTTAAGGGGGGGGGGGGGGTGTGCCTATTCTTAAGTCAAAATATAGTATAATTTATAATATCAATTTATACTTTTTATCTTTTATTAATTAATAAAGTTTAATAATTATTATTAAGGATAATTTATCTTAATGAGGGTCTGAACCCCGGGTCTGTGCTTAGAGCTGATTTTGGTCGATTTTTTAGACCCAACCCCCGGGTCTGGTTTTATACAACCAACCAATTAACAAAACTTTAATATTAAGTAAAAGTCATGCTTTTACTATTTAAAACGATATAAAAGCAAGTTGCGATTTTAAAAATAAAAGTAAAACAAAATTAACACTTTCCCAAGATGTCTAGGAAATGTCATAAAAACCACCAATAAAATCAGAATGATATGATATATTTGTCATTAGTTATTTTTTAAAATAGTTTACCAACGAATTTTTTCTTCTAAGAGAAATACTTCAAAATTTATGAATAATTTACCTCTTATTTGATAATTAATTTTTTTTACTTTATATACTCTAACTCAAAGCATTTTTAAATCTTTCTATTTCTTTTAAAAATATTTTAAAAACGGCAAATCCAGTCAATTATATAGATGGCACAAAAGTTTGGACATCTATCAGCGAATTGGCGAGGTTTAGGTTAGGTCATATTATTAATAGCATGCCGAGCCAAAGTGTTTATCAAATTCGTATATACTATAATTATATTTTTGTGTATTATATTTTGATGTTTATAAAATGAGATTATTGTACATTTTTAAAAAATTTTAATAAAATTTGAATATTAGATTGAAGAAATAATTTAAATATTTTTTATAAGCATTTCTAATTCTAAAAATCGGACGTTTTTGGTCAATTTGTTTGGATAACGTTATATGAAATCACTAGGTTTTATTTCGTTTATTTTCTGTAAATTGTTATATGCTAATGAAAATTAGTTTCCTTATAAGTGTCATCTTGAAACATTATATCTGTTTATAATTTTTTTTGCAAAAAATTATATATTTTTTTTATAAGCTTTAGCAAAATTTTCGAATCGAGTCGAATATTCGACGAATCGAAACGAATAATGATTTTATTATTCGTACGAATACTAATAACGCAATTATTCGATTCGTATTTTCGAATCGAATACGAATAATAGTATTATTCGATTCAATTTGTTTTTTTGTAGGCCTACTTAAAACAAGTATGTGTCTAAAGTAAAATTAATTTTGATTTTTTTAGTATTTCAAAAGTTTTGGTTAAGCCTTACATCCTATATATATAAATATTTTATTTTGTGTTTAAATTAATTGTCATTTTAAAATTAGTATCCCTTCACCTTGTAAAAATAAAATTTTATTAAAATAATTTTTTTTATTTATTCAAATAAAAAATAAGACATGATATAAAATTTTTAATTACAAATATTCAAATAAATATTTTATATAAATAAAAATCAAAATATAACGTTGTTTAATAAATTTTTATTAAGCTTGATTAATAAAATATCGTTTAAAGTAGATTTGTCCAATCTGGTTCGTAAAGGCGTTACGATCAATCCTAGGGCTCTGAAGGATCTTTCAACCGACACTTGAGAACAAGGAGCAGCTAGAACTACTCGAGAGAGGGTATATAATTCAGGATCTTTATATTTTTTGGATTGCCAATACTGCAAAATATTTTGATCAGATGGCAATTTTTGGCCATATATTAAACCATTTATTTTGGTCTTCATATCGATACTTTCAATATTTTGGTATATTGGAGCATTCGCGCTTTCTCGCTCCAAATATAAATCCAGCCTTGTTTTTTTAGAACTGATAGGAATAACAGGAGAGCCAATCAGAGATTGATTGTCTTTTGGCTTATTAAAGATTTGAATTTGTCTCCACGTAGACATCAGATGGTCCTAAAATAAATTTTTTTATATTTAATTTAAAGTCAAATATTATAAATTTACCCTAGCCTGTAATTTATCGTATTCAGATGGATAGATTCCATTTTGATAATTAAATCTGGGATCCATGTAGATCCCACTTCTAAATACATTATTATCGAATAAATATTTCTGACGGTTATCCAAACATTTTATCAAATCATTAAAGAATTCGTTATTGATTTCCTCTAAATCTAATTTGCATTCCAGCCAGAGTTTAAAAAAATCCCCTATGGCACAAGATTTTTCTTGTAATTTTATTGTACATGTATTAGCCGGCGATAATACTGTGAGATATGTTTGAATTCTATCCCACAGTCGCGAATTAATAAATGTTTCAGAATATATTTGCCCCATTTTAATGTAAAAAATTATATTATCATTCAGATTTTTTAGCATTCTATAGCTATTCCACCTAGTGACAGTGTCCAACACTGGTTTATTAACTTTTTCTAGTGTATATAAATTTTTATATTTTTGTGATTTAAATAATTTAAGAATCGATCTTATTTCATCTAGGTCCTCCTTAATAAATTTTTTTATAAAATCATTAACCCCTAATTGAATTGTATGGGCACAACAACGCACACAAATCAGCCCAAATGATATTCTTAGATCATTTATTAAATTTTCCAAGTCATCATTGGGGTTCAGACCCTCATTAAGATAAATTATCCTTAATAATAATTATTAAACTTTATTAATTAATAAAAGATAAAAAGTATAAATTGATATTATAAATTATACTATATTTTGACTTTAGAATAGGCACATCCCCCCCCCCCCCTTAAATAATACAAATATCCAAAAGTATTCTAATTATCTCAATCAAATTTAGGAACTAATGTTATCAAATATATATGTCCAATAGATACATTTCTAAAATTATTTTAAAAATCAATATTAAAAAATAGCGATGAAATTAAAAGAAAGTTAGCACCTCATTCTGAACTAGTAGTAAGGGGAATTGGCACAGCGATACTAATTTATTAAGCCAGGGTATGCTGACACACTTTCTAAGAAAGTTTCCTAAACCCATAGACCGGTCTGTTTTTTTGATTCCTTTTTTTCAATAACGGAAATTATTTTTAAAACTCACAAAAAAAAAATATTTATATTTTGATTTAAAAATATAAAAAAAAATGAAATAAAAATTTATTACTAGATATATAAAATGCAAATGTGTTATCTTAAACATAGTAATTACTAATTAATTAGCGAGAGGAAAATATATTATAATAATGTATTATAGTGATCTGCATAGGGCCTAATTTTTCAAGCCCAACCCAAAATTTTTAAAAAATGTTTCCCGGCTCGAACCTGATTAAAAAAATTTTACAAGCAAGCCAGCAAAAATTAATTTTTTATAATTATTCATATATTTATATTTTTTTTAAAAAAATTTCGGAAGAAAAGGAAGCTTTTCAAGAAATTTTTAAATATTTTTTTACAATTCAAATAAATAAAAATTATTTCACTTTTCAATGATAATATTAAAAACTCTTATATCAATCAAAAATAATATTCTTGTAGGCACTCTTTTTTTAATATTTTGCAATCTAATAATAAAGCCATCAAAAATTTTAGAAACATGCTGTGTCAATATTTTTTTTTTAAAAAAATTTATTTTTTTCTTTCATCAAGGCAGGAGGAGAGGTATAAAACATAAAAGAAATATTATATTAATAAAATTGAAAAACATTGGATAAAGGGGTAAAAAAATAAATATCATGAAGATCTTTGAAGATCGTTGATCGCAATTTTTAAAAATAAAAGATCTTCAAATTTTATCTTTTTATTTTGAGTAAATGTACAACTCTGCTTATTTTGTTAACATATTTTAATATTTTCTTTTCTTTCACATTTGGTCCTTTAAACCAATTATGAACACTACTTTTTTTTTAAACAAAAATAAATATATATACACTCATATTTATTTCTCTTCACACCATTGGAGATCAATTATCTTATTTAAGTTTTTTTTTATTTTCTATTATTAACTGTTTTATCAAAGATTATAGTAATAAATTTTTATCTCACTAAATTCACTATTCCCACTGGAAAATTTTTCTTTTATTTAACTCATTTTTGCACATGTTAATTTAAAAAATATGAATTTAATTATATTTAAAAGTTTGTATTTTAAGTATTTTTTTATATATTCACTCATATTTTTTTCGAAATTAATTTTAAATCACATATTTAAAAACATAATTCCATAATTAATGGAAAACATTATATAAATTTCAATAATTAAGCATTTATTAAAACTATATCTACTCATATTTTCCCAATAATTAATAATTTAGAATTAATGGAGAACATTTAAGAAATTTTCATAATTTATATACATATATACACAATATATATAAATCACTAATTAAATTCCCATTTAAACTTAATTTTTCTCAATAATTAAGCATTTATTGGAACTATAATCACTAATATTCTCCCAATAATTAATAATTTATAATAAATATATCTAATTTAATAGAGTATTTTTTTAAATATTAATGATTTATAACCAATATATACATTTATATGGTATTCATAATAAATAAAAATTAACAATCAATATATTCACTATTAATTCCTTACTTTCATATGGTCGTTATGACGTATCCCATTATTTCCGTCACAAAATTTAACCTTACTCATTCTTAATCCAAAATTTTCAAGTACAATACCTTTCTCTTATTTCTGATCTTTATTATCAAAAATACGACCCCATATTAATTTTCCCACCGGAAATTTTATAATGGCCTTTTCACAAGGTAATATTTTATTACTTCCATTTGGTGTTAAAAAATCCAAAAGAAATCTTGTTCTCCTATTCAAAAATAATAACTCTACAGAAGTAACTCCCTCCTTATTTTTTGAATTATAGTAAAATAATTGCTCTAACCAAATATCACTTTTTTTTTTGTTTAGCCTTTTTTATCCAATTTTTTACAATAGCTACCATCTTTTCAGCTTGCCCATTCGAGCTAGGATGATAAGGTGGAGTAAGTATGTGTTGTATTTTTAATACATCACAGAATTGTTTAAAATTTTCACTTATGAAGGCTGGACCTCCATCAGACACTATTTTGTCCGGCAAACCAAATCTTACAAATAATTCACTTAATTTATTATTAACAATTTTAGTTGTATAACCATGTACCTCTGCATATTCTATCCACTTTGAATATGAATCCACCACTAAAAAAATATGATCCTTTATCCAAATCAAAAAAAATCTATATGAATACGTTCCCACGGTTTCTTTGATCTAGGCCATATTTGCCCTAACTCTTTGCGGGGCTTATTTGCACATGTATTACATGGAACACATTTTCTTGTAATTTTTTCAATATCCTTACCCATATCAGGCCACCATACATATTCACGAGCCCAAGATTTCATTCTCGACCCTGATGTCCGGCATGTAATAAATTCACAATTTTAATGCGTAATTTCAAAGGAATTATAGCTCTATTTCCTCGCATTACACAATCATCCACCGCGGACAATTCTTTTTCAATTTTTTTATAATTTTTATAATTATTACCCCGCGGTTTTTTACCTAACAAGAATAATTTTATTTGACTCAATTCTTTATCTTTTAGAGTATTAATTTTAAGAGTTTCCCAATCTGTGGGACCTCCTTTTAAGATGTATGAAAGCGAATACACTAAAGCTTTCTCTTTATGCAATATTTTATCTTTATTTAAATCACAATCGTTTTCACTCGATCCTAACCTTGATAAAATATCAGGCAAACAATTTTCTTTGCCTCTACGATAATTAATTTCCACATTAAAACTACCCACCAGTAACAACCAACGTTGTAATCTCGGGGACATCGTTAATTCTTTGTTATCTTTCTTGAACAAATGAATTAATGGTTTATGATCGGTATAAATTACAAATCTTTTCCCTATTAAATACTCGCGACATTTGGTTAATCCAAAAATAATCGTTAAGGCCTCCTGTTCTATAACAGAGTACCTCTTTTCAACTTCACGAAATATTCCCAAAAAAATATAATTGGTCTCTCTCATCAATGACATGTAATAATGCGCCTCCGACACCTTTATTCGATGCATCAACAGCAAGAATTATCTCTAAGTCATTGTTAAAACACACTAAAATTGGTTCCTCACCAATTTTTCTCTTTAAATTTTCAAAAGCACTTCTTTGTTCAATTTTCCACTCAAAATTAACACCTTTTTTTAATAATTCATATAATGGAGCTGCTATTTTTACAAAATTATCCACAAATCTATGATAATAATTTATCATGCCCATAAAAGATTGTACTTCGGCTTTATTACTAGGCTGATTTATGTTTAAAATATTTTTTAAATTTTTATCAAGCGGCTTCAATTCAATTCCATTAATTTGATGACCCATATACACTATTTCGGTGACACCAAGAATACTTTTCTCTTTACTGGCTTTTAAACCTTTATCTTGAATTCTCTTGAAAACCTCTTCACGTTGATTATGCTGTTCTGCCGTCACTCCAGTTATCAACACATCATCCATATAATAAAATACGCCTTCCCTGGAAAACTGATGCCATTGTTCTCTGAAAAATCGGTGCAGATACACTTAATCCAAAAGGTAATCTACAAAATGCAAATAATCCTTTAGGCGTTGTTATTGTTAATAATTTACGAATTTCTTCTTTCAAAGGCAATTGTAAATATGCTGATGAAAAGTCAACTTTTGAAAAATATTTGGCTCCCTTTAAATTTGCCAAAATTTCTTCAATTCGAGGTAATGGATATTTCACTTTAACAAAAACAACCCATTTGTTAAGTGTTACTCGAAAATCTGCACATAATCTAAGTTTTCCATTAGATTTTTTAACAGGTACTAATGGTGTAGCCCATTTACTATATTCCACAGGAAAAATAATACCATCATTAACCCATTTATCTAATTCTTCGTTGATCTCCTTTTTCCACTCAAAAGGAACTCTACGACACGCTAAGAAAATAGGTGAAAATCCCTCTTTTAATTTCGACGATGATATCGCATGTACAAGTGAGGAGTCAAATGAAGAAGATGGACACTTGATAATCAGTTAGATATCCCAAAGTGTCTTCAAAAATTATACCATATTTTTCAACTAAAATAGGTATAGCGTTTTTAACTCTGTTTAATTCATTAATTTCATTCTTTGAATCTATCATGTATTTTGCAGGATATTCACAAATATTCTTATTAACGATAGATTCTTTCGCTTCACTTATTAATTTATTCTTTTCCCTTTCTTTAAGCTTTTCCCTGACTTCACTAGCCATTATTTTTCTTTCGGCATTATCTCTAGCCAATTCGCTATCAATGATAAATAAATCCCAATAATTATTTCTAGGTCCAAGTTTGCTAATCCAATCCCAACCCATAATTGTTTCAACATTTTTTTCTACTATCCATAAATCCAAAATTATACTAATATCATGGAAAAGAACATTCCACTGAGTTTTACCCAAAACTTTGATTTCAGATCCATCAAATCGTTTTATACACATATTTTGTCTCTCGACAATACCATTCGGCCAATATTTATAAAAATTTTCACTAGACATTATTGAAATACTTGCCCCGGTATCAAATAACATTTCAACCATTTGTCCACCAAATTTTAAATTAATATGAGGACATGAACTCTGTTCCTTTGCTCCCTCAGTTATTACATTTTTATGCAATTTAATCGGTTGAATGATATTTATTTTAATCTCTTTTTTAATACAATTAATATTCATACCTAAATTCATCTCAGAATTTAAAAGTCTCTGAATCTCATTTAAGTTTTTATTAAAAATCTCTCCTGGATATTTCTCACTTGTTTGATTACAATAATCCTTTTTATTCAGATTATTGGTTAATTTAAAATTTTTTATTTCATCAAAATGACAATAAAAATTTCCTACATTAAAACTGTTTTTATTCAATTTAAATTTCAATGTATAATCATCATTCCCATGATGATTATCAATTTTATTATATATATCCACAGGATTTTAATAAAACTATATATATCAAAATATTTATTATTCCCTAAATATGATTTTTCTATTTTTATATGATTCTCTTTCAAATCATATAGTCACTGTGACCCACTCACACTTTGGATACAATGTATGGCAATGTGTCCTATTTCTTCACATTTGAAACACATTCTATCATGGTCTGTATTATAATTTTCAGTTTTATCCACATTTTTAATAATAGGATTTTGTATATTTCTAACCACCGGTTGTAACACTACCGAGGTTCTTTGTGCCACTTCTTTCAACATGCAATTTCGTTTTATATGTCCTACAAAACCACATCTATGACACACTATGTCATTTTTTTCACTTGGTTTTATAATCACATTCTCATTAGTTTTTCTGTCTCTTGCATAGCAATTTTTACCAATATGTCCTTTTCTTCCACAAAGTTCACAACTATCAATCACATTATTACTTTTGATTTTTAAGTTGGAAACATCTCTGGACAAATTTTTCATATTTTCTCTCATTTCTCTAATTTCACATAAAATTAGAGATTCCTCTTTACTTTGTCTCAAAGTATTATTGTTATTATTTGTATTATTGTTTTTCAAAATATCTATAGGTTTCTCAATTAAAACCTCTGAAATCTGTTTTTTAAATTCAATCACAATTGAATTTAATATTTTATTTATATCCTCCGATATGTCAATATTTTGAGGAAAATTAAATACTTCACCCTATCTAATATTTTCTCATATTTTTCTTCAACATTTTTTTTAAAATGTAAACTATTTTTGATATCTTCAGTAATATCTGGAGATTTCACCCAAACTTTAGGAATTAAATTTTCGGTATTTGTATTTTTTATATCATTTTCTCTATTTTTAAGAGATCTTCTTTTTATTTTCCTTATTACTTGTTTCATTATAATTAAGATTACATAAAACACAAAAAAAATTACTGCAGTAATGACATTATTGGTCATATCCACTTTATTAAAGTTTGAATTAAAAATTTTATTAAAATAACTCTTAAAATTTGACATTTTATTAATATTATGCTTATTATAATTATCATTAAAATAAAAAGCCATTTTTTCATTAATTACCCAAAATTTAAAATTTTATCTTATATATTTCTAATTTTAATCCAAAAAAAAAATTTCTTACCTTTATATATCCGGAATCCACTATTATTTTGAGGAACCCGGTCCTAGAAAATCTTTTTCATGATTAATAACGTCTGAAATTTATTTTTATAAAACACTCTTGTTTTATTTTTTATCTAAATATCTCAATTTTTATATTTTTCTCTAACTTATTTTTTCCCTAATAAGTGTTTACGAATCCTGGTCGTTCGGTACCATTAAAATATTTCTTTATTATTTCTAATTTCTTTATTTCTATTCAAATCACAAAATTTCCAATAGTCTATTTTCAACGTAAAACATCAAATTAAATAATTTCCATCTCATAAAAGTTTTTGTTTTTTTCCAATAAAACATAAAA
Organism: Gordionus sp. m RMFG-2023; assembly: GCF_954871325.1. Lineage (NCBI taxonomy): Eukaryota > Metazoa > Nematomorpha > Gordioida > Chordodea > Parachordodidae > Gordionus > Gordionus sp. m RMFG-2023. The sequence continues at coordinate 27,415,445 of NC_088779.1, read as the reverse complement.
ATTCATCTCGTATAATATATTTATCAAAAGTCAAAAGTAAAAAAGTAAACAAAAAAAATACCAAGTATTTGAATATCAATTCTCGATAAAATAACTAATAAATAAATTATATTCTTTTTGATTGACATTTTATAATATATATGTACAAATATATATCATAATAATACAAAACTACAACAAGTCGGTTTTTCAGATATTAAACATTATGAATAAAAGTGGTTCCCGTAAAATCATTTTTATTTAAGTAATGATTTAATTAATCTTTAATAGTTACATTCTCATCATCCATATCCCCATAACCAACTTAAGTCTTTATCAAATATGAGATAAGACAGGAATCCAGAATTACTTAAAAAATTCTCTTCCTCTTTAATATTATATAAAGCTATTATAAAATTTATTATCATTATTGTCTTCTAATTATAAAAGCATTTTTTTAATTATATCTTTAGCAAATAAAATTTTAAAATATGCTTTAAATTGAGTTATTTATTTATATTTATTAAAATTCAGAGATGTGAACCTGGACCCTGAGCCCTCCTGAACCTTCGTGGCTGAACCCGGGCCCGGACCCTGTTTAAAAGTTGAGGGTCCAAGGGTTTTATGTGTCATAAAAAATTTTAAAAATAAAAATATTTTTTTAAATTTTTATTAACTTTTTTTTGTGGAATCATCGATTTCTTCGCGTATTTCTTTCAATTTTGTTCCTGGACTTCCATTTTATTTAAAGATTGGTATCATTAGTTAGGTAATAATATTTTATTATGTAAATTTTTTAATAGGCTATATTATAGAAATACGTTGATTATTTTTAAAGTGAATTGTGTAATAATATTTTAATTTAAATGATAATGCACAACACGTTGGTCCTCAATTTGTTTGATGCTAAAACGATTAATGATTTTATTATAAAAGCATGTGAAGTCATTTTGTCGGAAGATGATTGGTACCAAATAAATGACCTTACTAGTGTATTAGTTATTTTAAAAATAACAGTATTAAGATTATAAACAGAACAATTATGTTTATCTGATTTTTATGGCATATGGATTAGATGCCGATTAGATCCCGATTAGATTTAGAAAAATTTACAGTCCTTTTTATAGGTATTATTAGAAAATATGAAAATTCGAGAGCAACAAAATTTACAAAATAGTGTTGTATACGCTTCTATATATGTAGACCCTCGATATCAAGTTTTATTGAGTTTTGAACAAAAACAAATGATTAAAGACCATCTTAAAGATTTATGGCATACGCAAAACTCCATTATTTACAATATATTTGGAGACTACATACCTACTGGTTCTAGTGACAATAATAATAATGATAGCAACATTGATGATTTTGAAATTTTACTTTTGAAAGAATATCAATTATCATCAGATAGGATAAATACCTATTGATCTTTAATAGTAAAGTTCTCAGAAGTTAAAAGAATAAATAAGGATATAAATATTTTAAAATTCTGACAAAAAATTCTTCAATATATCCAGAATTATACATCTTATCCTTCATGACTGTACCGGCGACACAAGTACAATAATTTTATAAAGATAACTATCTATTTTAAGTAAGGGTAGAACGTGAATTTTCATCTTTAAAATATATATTGTCTACTTTACGTGGAAATCTCAAGGAAGATATTTTAGAAGATATCATGATTGTGCGATTGAATAAAAAATTTAAAATATAAATTATTTCATTTTTAAATTTTTAATAGTATAATAATAAATGAATGAAAAAAATCTTATTTTAAGTCATTATTTTTATGTTCCCTGAACCCGAACCCTGGACCCTTTTTTTGTGGAAGGGTTCATATCCCTGTTAAAATTAAGCATTTCTCAAATTATAAATAAACTTGAACAGTTAACAATTTTTTAATGATATTTTCATCCCCATTATTTCAACTACCCTTACTACTTTTGGGAAATATGCCTTATCCTTTTTCAAGGAACTCGGCTCCCACATTCGTCAACTAACCGGTGAACCGTGCGAGGGCTTCTTCTTAAGGCAAAGGCTCTCGCAATACACAAGGCTAATTATATTAGCTTCATAAGCAGTCTCTCCCCACAAGATTATCCTTCCTAACCTCAATATATTTTTTTTTATTATTTTTTTAACACCGTCACAAACATATCCTCCAATACTATATTTATTTATTTTTTTAAAATGTTTTTTTTATATGTATATAAATATATATACAAATATTAATTATATTGTATTATGTAAATAATTAGCTAAATAAAGTTATAAATATTTTTACAATTATTTTCTTTCTAAAATGTAATTTAATTAGATAAATTCCTCAATCGTTAATTGATTGATATTATTTACTATATAAATACATATATAAGGACTTTAAAAACTTTGCATATATCTGATTATTTATTACTTAAACCGTTTTGCATTAATACGATTTTAAATATATTACCTACTAGATTGATGATTTATTCGTTAAAATGCTTTTAAAACTGTATATACTTAGAAATCAAATGTTGACTCTATTTTATATTTTACACATTAACTAAATGGAAAAATATATATGTAAACAATATATATTAAAGATAAATATAATTTATTCTACACGCAGATCAGAAAATGGCGTCTACAGCTGACTCTCATGTACACTTTTAATAAAAGAATCGTCAATCTAATTTTAGTATTGTCAAGTTACCTTTGAAAGCATTCTTAAAAATTTTAAATGGTACTAGTTACATTATTTCAAAAAATTGTTGAGATCGCCTTTATTAAAGAATAAATATTATAGAAGCACTAACTTGGGTTGTAGAAATGTTTATTATTTGATATTTACTATATAAAAAATCAGCTTTTCTAGTCCCGTCAGTACACAGTAACCATTTATAACTTAGTTAAATTTAAAAAAAAAAATATTATGGCACAATCATTGGGAAGCAATCCAATTTTTAATTTTTTTTTGTAATTTAAAAGCAAAAAAGAAATTTAATGTTGAAATTATATATTAAGAATAAAACGTGTCTAACATCTTTTTAGATAATATATCGTATACTTTTTTTTCCCGTATATAAAAATAAATTTATGACATTTATGGAAGTAGGAATATTTGGGGTTTTTTCAATTAAAGAAATGAAAACGTATTTCCATTTAGATAAATAACAAATTATTATGGAAAGACGTAATTTTCCCCCAATCAATATTTTTTAATGAAAGGTAGGAGGGGGGGAGGATGGGGGGGGGGGTGAAGTTCCATCTTGTTAATACCACTGAAAATAATAAGAATTTAAAAATGTTCGAAATTTATCAAATTTTAATAAATTAATGAAAAATGAAAATTTTAATATTACAATTAACATAGTTTAATCGTGAAATCTCGGGAATAAAATATTTAAATATTTCTCAATTATTCGATTGATTTAAATCCTTTATTTATCAGAAATCAATTTGTGTCTTTTATAAAAATAGTTATCACCATATATGCCTTAAAGCATATAAATTATCAAATTTTGTTATAAATACAATTTTCTATATTATGTATTTATATTTGAATAGGTAAAACTATTTAAAACATATATTTTAAAATTTTGACTAGTTTCTCTAAACCAATGACATATATAATACCTAGACTGACGATTCATTCATTAAAATGAATTTTTAAGCGTCGTTAAAAGCAAATCAGCTGGACCCGCCATTTTGGTAACCCATATAGTAATTATTCTCATGTTAAAAACTACTATTAAATTTATTACTTGCTACCTTATTATCTCGATGATCCGGTAATTCTTTAATAAAGTTTGCATCAGATATAGGAATAAATTAGGCTCTCGTTTAAAATTTTATAAATTATTTGTGTAACCAAGATGGCGTCTCCAGCTGATTTGCATTGATGTACACTTTTAATGAATGAATCGTCAGTCTAGGTATTAAATATGTCATTGGTTTAAACATATGAATTTGATTTTTCCTACATAAATATAATAATTTTTAACTGCTAGGATTATTGGGAAATTCAAGCAATAACAAATATAATTAATTATTATATATGTGTGTGTGTTAGAGTAAACGTGTTTTTTTTGGCAATTTGTTATTTATACAACTTTAAATCATTTTTTGATTTTAAAAATTTAAAAATCTATCTGAACCGGAAATGTATCCCGTCATGTTTGGAATACCTACCCTATGAATTTCAAATAATTTTTACATGAACCTTTAAAAATAATATAATTTATTTATATTAAATTTTCTATATATTTTTTTAATATAAATTATAAATAACTCAAAGGTTAACGATAATATTTTCCAAAATTTATAAGATGGGTATACCAAACATGATAAAATATTATTGCAGTAAAAATTCGATTTTTACATTTAAAAAAAACGGCTCAAAAAATGATTTAAATTAGTAAAAAATAACACATTGCCGGATAAAAAACAGGTTGACTCTAATAACTACATTACTATTATTTTTAAGTTAAAACTCTAAAGGAGTGAATATCTTAATGTCTACAAATAATCAACAAATATGCCTCCCATGAATTTTATATAAATATATTTCAATAAATTATTTTATACATTTATTAATGAAATATATTCCTTTGGATTATTCTGTATTTAAAAAAGGTAATATACCTTGGGTTTTTTTTGATTAAATTATTAGATATCTCTAGATTCCCTTCACTCAGACTTTCACTAACTTCTAAAAAATGACCTAATCTTTTAAATAAATCTAATTTTTAGCTATGATATATTGTATATTTATTTATTATACCTATAATTCATGTTCTAATCTCCTTACACACTATTTAAAATTATGAAAAGTGATCGAAATATGTATTCTGTTAAATCTGATCGAAATATGTCATCAAAATACAGAAAAAAAGCATTCCTATATTAATATAAATATAAGGTTTTTGTCCTAAAAAAAGCTTCTCAGTTCATTAAAATTGAGCTTTGTTGCAGTAAGGGGTGAGAATGGAGCAGGCGATGGGTGAATGAGTAAAAAGGATCGATGAAACAGTATTTGGTGATTTTCCGGGTTTCTGTTAGGACCACAGCTTCCACATTAGGGTTGGATAATACATTTGGATCAATTCAGATAAAGTCTCCAATCAAAAGAGAACCCCTTGACCAAGGAATTAAGGATATTCCATCAGTCGCTTTTCTCCGGTTCTATATATGCCAGTTGTTTCAAGTCTAGAGAGGATACCCTCAAGTTTAAACCCTCAAAGTCGTTACATTGTGTGTGCCGTAAGAAATGGCCTCGACTAAAGCGACAATGGAGGCAATGCCTACCTTTTAGCAAGGTAGGACATTTGCCATGGGCCGTAACCCAATAGCAAACCTTCGTTCATATGCGGAAAGCAGAGGTTATGATTTTCAGAAATTCTTGGTCAAGTGGTGATAAACTGTGAGATCCTCATTTTGAAGGCACGATTCTTGATAAGCGAATAAGCCTTCATTGAGTGGAATATCCCAATCTTTCTGTGAATATTGAAGAGTGTTGGAATTATCCCAAATGGGCTGGGTTTCGGTTAATAAGGTAGGCTGGCAAATATTTTAATATTATTTTTTATTATAATCCGATAAATTTAAAACTCTATTTTTAATTAAAATTTAAGTTTGGAATTAATTTTTGGCCAAAAAAATCACTATAGACGTTCAAAAAAAAATTTAACTCTCACTGGTATGAATTTTGCTGGAAAGATAAATAACAAAGTGGATAGGTTATATTACACAAAAATTTGTAATTTAAATTATAAAATTGTTTGTCAAAACAAAAACAAAGACGAATTTTAGTGTACAAACACTAAATTGTTTATTTTTTTTTACCTTAAAATTTAAATATACTTTCTTTAAATTAAAAAAATTTTTTTTTGAAAAAAAAAAATGAGAAAGTAATGCTAAGATATTTATTATCCCACATTTTAATCCTCTTCTCTATAATCGCTGTCTGTTACCCTTTCTATCCTAACTACCGCTTCAATTACAAAAGTATAATCATTGCAAATTTAAATTTTCATAAAAAAATAAATTCTTTTTTTCAAAATTCTTCCCTAAAAAATTGCTTTTGAAAACCTGTAAAATCAAATTAAAAATTTAACCCAAGCCCATTTACGATCCAGTGACAATTTTTTTGGAGTTAGATCAGATTTGGATCTAATATTTAAACATATAAAAGGTTGAGGAAATTTTAAATTCAAAATAATATTTATTATTCTTATTCTCTTGTGTTAGTAATGTTATTCATTTAGAATTAACCATATTTGAAGCAATAAATTAAAATTGAATGTTTATTTTTCCATACTTATTTATTCAATTTATACAAAAATAATACAAGAAAATACAGTGTTGTGCAGATTTAATTCAAAAGATTTAGATATTTATTTAATTTATTTGAAAATAAAATTATTTGACTTGCAAAAACATTGTTAAAATTACATATACTTATATATTCTTATCAATTTTTTTACAAGTTAAATTATTCAATTTATTAGAATTTTAAAAAAAAATGAAAATGTTTTTAAATTTAATCTGCTCAACCCTTGTAAATAGATAAATATATTTCCAACCTTCAGATATTATTTTTTAAAAAAGTATTTCTTATTTTTTTTATAATTGGATTTTATAAGGTGATAATTCAAATCGGGCAAAAAGGGGAAAGCTATGAAGAAATACCACATCGAGATCATGGGCAGGGCTTATATTTAACTAATCTCTTATTATAAATTGACGCCAAAATTTAATAAAAATAGGAATTCGAAAATTTTTTTAATTCATTTTAATTAATATTTTATAATATTTCTTTAAAAAAATCATTACTCTCTCTTTTTAAAAAAAATTTTAAAATTCATTTATTAGTGATTTTGAAAAATCTTTAAAAATATCTTTGTAAATTTCTTTTTAAAAAATTTTTTAAGCATGAAATTTACAAAAGATTTACTTATAATCTATTTATTTTATTTTTTAAATAAGATTTTATAAGTTCCAAAGGTAGAAATTGATCAAAAATATACTTTTTGAAGATTTTTTTCTGATTTTTATTCAGTTTTATGTATTAATTAAGGTTATTTTAATATATAAATAGTAGTATTTAATTAAAATATTATATAAGAGTTTAAATTTCTTTTATATTTTGCAACCCTAACACTAACCCAGATGTTATATTTCGCATTTCCAAGTTCTATTAATTCCTTTCCCTCTAAATTAAAAATATGATCCTTTAAATCAGGGCTGAGAACCCCCCTTCCTTCTCCTGATCTAGAACCTTAAAAAAACCAAACATGACGCCAGAACCTGAACCCTTTAAAAAAGTTTAAGGTTTCAGAGTTCAATAATTATTTTTTCTAACTCACTCTCATTATGAAATAAAAAAAATTTTTTCATGGAATAATTTTTTTAATTTCATTTTGTGTAAAAAAAATTCCCTTATATTATTAAACACCTTTTAGTCAATGACATATATAATACCTAGACTGACGATTTATTCATTAAAATGCATTTTTAAGCGTCGTTAAAAGCAAATCAGCTGGACCCGCCATTTTGGTAACACATATAGTAATTATTCTCATGTTTAAAAACTACTATTAAATTGATAACTTGCTTCCTTATTATCTCGATGATCCGGTAATTCTTTAATAAAGTTTGCATCAGATATAAGGATTAAATTAGGCTCTCGTTTAAAATTTTAATAATGATTAGTATACCAAGATGGCGTCTCCAGTTGATTTGCATTGATGTACACTTTTAATAAATGAATCGTCAGTCTAGGTATTATATATGTCATTGCTTTTAGTACGATTTTGTGACTATAAATTTTTTTTTATTATTCATTAGTTTTTCCATATGCATTGGGCCTAAAAATTTATTCATGGATTTTTTATTCAACTTAAAACCAAAATGAGAGAGTTTTCAGTCCTGTGTTTCTTTTGTGTAAAACTATTAAAATTTGTATTTCATTTAATTTTATTTATATTATTTTTTACAAAAAAAAATTAAGGAAAGGACCATTTTTTAAAAAATAAATTAAATTCTAATATACAAACTCATTTATAAATTTTTAGAGTGCCTTAACAAACAGTGTAATCTAAGATGTGCTTATGGATTGATTTATGACAGCCAGGGATGTCAGCAATGTCAATGTATTCCGAAAGCCGAAAGTGAAAACTTCTGATATATTAAACATAAGGAATAATGAGATTTATTTTTGTCACTTAACTATCCGACATGGGTGAGGCTATTCAAATCAACTGGGGAAAGTGCATCAACATTCCTGTTAAAAATAATATATTTTTTTGTTGCTATTTTTGTTTAAAAAATCGTTTAACTCAAGGAATGTGAAACTGAAGGAAATTTTTTTTAATTGGAGGAATGTATTTAAAATTAAACAGGTATCTTATCTAAAATAAGGAACAGAATTAAGGGTTAGTCGGATATGGGTTAGGTTTTACGGCTTGAGGGATATGAGAAAGAAAGAAAGAAAGAAAGAAAGAAAGAAAGAAAGAAAGAAAGAAAGAAAGAAAGAAAGAAAGAAAGAAAGAAAGAAAGAAAGAAAGAAAGAAGAAGAAAGAAAGAAAGGTCATTTGATTATAAATGGAATAAGTTGTTGTAATGGCAATGCCTTATGTTGGATAATAATCCTTTGTTTAAATGTAATTATATATATATATATTTTAAGAAAACATTTTCTAAATATTTTGTAAATTTTATTTTGACAAACCTTAATTAGAAATTTGGCAAAAGAGATGTAAAAAAAATTCACTTGAAATTTCATTTTAAAAATTATTTTAATTTACAGAATGCCCATCCAAAAGGCTTTGCAATATTAGGTGCCTTGGAGATCCTATCTTCAATGATCAAGGTTGTCAAATGTGCCAATGCTATACTCCTTTAAAAAGTTTTTTTTTTAAATTGCATTATAATTGAATAATAATAAATAGAATATAGAAAAAGCATTACAATTGTAGATGAGATGAGCTAGATAAAATCATCAGTATTCTTATCTACTAGTGTTCATCTATATTGTAAGAGATAAAGAAAAAAAAATCTCATATTATCTCAAATATTAGAGTTAACATTACCAAATATAATAAATCATCTAAATTCTTTGAAGGTTAAAATATCACAACCATTGCCATGTTTTTGTGAAATGTACATTTAACATTTTCGATTAGAGTAGTCACATTTTATTTTTGTTAGAAAAATAAATTAAATTAAATATGAATTTTATAAATTTCTGGGGTGTGATGGTACTGGGTTTACTGGTTCTTGGTCAAATGACAATTGGAAGCGAGCTCGATAAAAGTTTAATTTAATAAACAAATTTGCAAAAATTTAAAAAAAAATATGTGTTTTTTTCTTCTTTTTATACTAGCATAATTTTCGGGCTTACAAATATATCACCTTTACCTAATCTGATTTTTATTTTGAATATCTCATCAAACGTATATAGTGCTGTTAGACGGCTCGATTTGCGCCAATTTTAAATTAGGATTTTAGTTCAAAATAATATTATTGCAAGCCTCTAAATTTTATTAATGGAAGTCCCGGCCAAACCTTTCCCTAATATATGAGCAAAATCTTTCAGAATTGGGTAATATTCTTTAGCTCCGTTATTTAAAATCGAACCGTTTAACAACACTATACTATATATACATATTACCTTTTTAATCATAATAATTCAATTTATTAAGTATTATAGGAAATTCAGTCTTATCCGTTTAATCTGATAGATGGGTAATTCGTATTTTTCTTCCTATTTTAAACAATGAATATTTTTTTCTTAAAAAAAAATTATATTATCAAAATTTCTCTATTAGAGTGTAAAGTCATCATATGCAGCCTCCGATGTATTAATGGCTTACAGAAAGATATCAACGGATGCCAATTGTGCAAGTGCGTTCCGCCATCATCAAATACAACTCCCAAAAGTTTATTTTTTAAAAATTTTACAATAAAACTTTTTTTTTAAAAAAAAAAACAAAAAAATACAAATATAAAAAAGTATAGATTTCTTTCTAAGTCACTTTTTAACTAGTTAGAGAGATAAATAAAATGAACAACATTTATTAGGATTAGAATAAGATTTGGTGATGACAGGAAATATACGCGCGACGTTATAAAATACCTAGAAATCTTTATCTGTTTATATTTTTAAGAGTTATAATTTTTTTAAGTAAAATATAGGTAGTTAAGATATTAGTCTAAAATAATATTTATGCAAACCTCTAGATTTCGCTAATAGATTAAACTCTGCCTTCTATGAGTAAAATTTCCAGAGCGTGCTTTAATATTTTTGGCTTAAAATCAGAGTACATCTAACTCTGTCTTTGATAACTTACTACCTTTGCTCACTTAGATTTTCAATTAAGCTTTGCTTTATAATGAAGAGGACACGATTTAAAAACTAATTAAATATTTTTATTTATCAATTTTTCAATAAGTCAAAATAATGTTTTTTTTAATTGAAAAAAATACTACATATTTTTATCCAATAATTTAATAATCTTATAATAATTCAATAATGAATAACATCATCGAAAAAAATTATATATTTTTCACATATCATAATAATCATTTTATTTATTATTATTATTATTATTTAATTCCGACCAATCAACAATATGCAATATTGTTGACTGACGGTTGCCTTATACTTAAATATACGCATCTTAAAAAACTATATATAACTGAGACACTTAGGTTAGCCGTTTTTTAAAAAATCCAGCCGTTTGACAACACTAGCTAAATGATAGCAACATTATTAAGAATTCCTTTGCCTATATTTAATATATTTTTTTTAAAAAAGTGTGTCCAGAATTACCTTGTTTTAAGTACATTAAATGTGCCCATGGTCAAGTATTGGATGCCAATGGATGTCGCACCTGTGCTTGCAAACCTTAAACCAAATTATACCAACTCAAAAAATTCTTGAAAGGCTCTAATTAAATATAGAAACACAAAATTTTAGATATTATCTTTTTAATTCAAATTTTTTTTTGAAATTTATTATAACTTTTGTATTTATTTATAAAAAAAATTATATTTATAAATTATTCCAAATTATAATGATTTTTGAATTCCATTACTTAATATATGACAGAGATGAGGGGAGAAAAATACCCACCAAATAAATTGTAATAGTAATAAAACAACCGCTAATCAAAATATGAACGAAAAAAAAGGAAGAGTATAAGTGAAAAGGGGAATAGTAATATAAATATTTATTGGTGATATTAACGCTACAAGCCTGGCTGAGGATTTGTAATTAAAAATTATATTCTGAAATTCAAAACATGGGATTTCCACAAGGTTATTATGATAGGATAATAAACAAATAATAGGGCCCCCTAGATCTTCTTTTTTGGATAATTTCGCTTTTAATTATAATACATAATTTAGTATTGCAAGTTTGTAAAGCATTGAGTCATATATATATTTAATACCTAAGGTTTGCATTAACCTCCCTATATTTTACTCTTGTTTACGCTAAGATACGCTGTCTATTAATTCACGCTTTCTCCCTAATTTTTGTTATAATAAATTTTAGACTACTCTAGAAATATTTTATTATAAAATGTTAAATACTTTAAATTAGTCTAACCAGAAACTTATTTTTTATTCTAATTCAATCTTACATATTTATGGTTATTTTTTATTATTAAACAAAATATTTAATTTATTATAATTTTACAACAGAGAAATATGATAAATAACTTCTTCTATTGAAAATGAGTCTTATATGGATAAATGCGAAAAAAGTCGTCTTCGCAATTTTTAAGTTGCAATTAGTTTTATAAAGTTAAACGATTTTTTGATTAGTTAAATTAAATTTCCTCCTAGTTGAAATTTCTATTTTTACAAAGATTTTTTTGTAAAAAAACAACATCAAATGACTTTTAACGCAATATATAAAAACATAGAATTCCACCAAATGACTAAGAGAAAGGTAAAGAAAATATTTAAAATTTAAATGTTGTAATATACAATTAAAAAAAATTAACATGGAGGAGTCGTGAAAAGCATTTAAAAAGTCAAAAAACGGAATCACGTGGTCAAGTTCGATCTACTATATATCATCCCACTGGAACCACCAAGTTGGCTTTAGAAAAAAAGATGACCCTTGCTGGATTCGAACCCAAATTATAGAATTGTGATATACGCACCGGACCGACTAGGCCACAAATGCTGCTTGAAACCATAAAATTTATTTGTATATGAGGATAAAATTATAACGGTATCTAATATTTTAATATAACATATTTTAAAAAAATTAATAACATTTAACGTTATATTACTCATTTTAAAAAATTAGGAGTCATAATCAAGCCATACTTTGAAAACAATAATTTATGTGATGATATTCCTGTAAATATCCAAACCGACCATTCATCCATCACAGGATAAAATCGCTTAGTTTTCATTGCAAACTTATTGCTATTGTCTATTCTGTTTCCTCATTCGAAAATTGCCAAGATGTAGAAGAATATAATCTTAAATAGTTTTGAATATTAAGGTCTTACCAGTTACCACAAAGAGACACATTTTAGAGGTTTTGAAGGAATATCATATGCATTTCCTTTATTAATGTGGAAATACCGTAACATTCTCAATAATACCGCACTATTTTAAATATAATAATAAAACAGGAGTTAAACTTCTAAAAATATTCAATCGGACATGTAGAAATCGAGGGGCATATATTGATTAAATGTTTGCTCAGTACTTGATTTTAAAACAAAAAATTAACAATTTAAATTGTAGTATAAAATTTTCTAAAAATGAATAAGATTTATTTTATATGCTGAATTTATATAATTATTTTGTGTGCACATTTCTTAAGTAAAAATTTAACGAAATAGTTATTGAAATTCTTTTTATTTGAAGGAAATCTGGCAACCTTAATAACTCGAATTATATTTAAAATTAGTTGCTATTAAAATATTGAAAGAATAATATTATTTTTTTTAAAAATGTAATAGAAACTTTATGCAATAATAATAAAATATATATACTAGAAAAGGGAAGTTCGAACATTTTAGAAGAGAAAAGGTAAGAAGTGGGAAGAATGTAGAGGGAGAGAAGAAGATATACTATTAAAGATAAAAAATTGGGATATTATTCAATGGAAGGTATAAAACTGAGATAGTAAAACAAATAGTATTAGCAAACCTTTATCCTAGAGTAGGTTAATCGATATTTTCATAAATTCCCTAGTTATTTGTACCAAATTTAAATTTTGCTAGTGTGAACAAGAAAAGGAAGATCAATGGAATTCTATTTGGTTATTTAAGATTCTATCTAGAGTAAGAGCATCTATGATTAAATGAATATTATTCAAGTGAAGATTCCCAAACAAGGACTTGATCTCTCGAAGCAATGAATTGAGGGTATTTCAATTTGCCTTTTTTTCTAATACTTTTATGATATTTAAGTAATGAGAAATCAATCCTTTTTAAAGAAATTATAAATATAATGCCTAAGCGTTTTCGTAAAATAAACGTTTATAATTGTTTGCAATTTGCAGGATACCATTTGAAATGCATGGGTGCATTTTAGCATTACGAAACTCTCAATTATCTTCCACTATTATGCGTTTTTATTTTAATATAATAATGTAGAAGGTTTCTAGAAGAAAAAAATTTTTTTTTAATTATTATATTATAATGTTAATATCGTCGATATTTTGCTTTATCAATATTGCGCCTTTTTATAATTTGTAATTTTATATAATTGCTTTTTTCGAATTAATTATTAAGACATATACTTTTAAAATTTACAAACCAAATGCATATAGAACTACTATCAACTAATTCAATTCTTTTCTATATAATCATTGTGTGCCATTCCTCCACCAATTTTTATTTCTTCCATAAAAATTTCCAAATATTTCAAAGTTAAAAACTTCTGCAATTAACCCTGATAAGAGGAAAAATCTCGCCTTGAAGATAAGATTTTTCGGGCCGGGCAGAGTGACCTGCGTGAAAAATAAAAATTTTTATGGGCCTATCCTAAAGTTTGCAAATTTTTTTAGCTTATAATTATATTTATCCTTTTTTCTAGTGATTCGGATCGAACCTAAACCAAATTATTAAACTAGTATTAACGGTTGCCAAACCGAACAGGAACGGTTAATTTGTCATCCGAACTTAGTTGAACCTCTAAAAATATTTACAAACCGGTTTAAACTTTTTGATATTTATACTCTCTTAAAGGTGATTAACAATCAGTTTTTGGCTGATAAGTCATTAATTATTTTTAGATATTTTTGTGTATTGCTATTTGACGGTGCCAGCTATCCAAGTTAGCTTATATAATATAGAAGTGTTCTCATATTCATTCTCCTTATAGATATTATATATAATTTTAATACGCTTTTTAAGCGAAAAGGCTTTAATAGGTTTTTATTCAACCCGAAACATAGGGGGGAGTGGGAGACGTGTATTTAGTCTATGAGAAATAAGTTGAAATAAATATAAATAATAGATTGTTTATAAATTCCTAATATTTAACATCTGTTTACCTTTTAAATTACATTTAACTTTAATTTTGCGTATAAATTGCACAAAATAATATTTACCGTTTATTAAATTCTCTATAGGAAAAGAGGCTTTCAGCTATAAAATTCTAGAATGATTGACGTTCTTTAACTTTTATTTCTAGACAAAGTAATAACCGGCCCCAGTAACCCCACGGCTAAGAATACAATACGATATAAATCTAATAATTAATGCATTCATATATTATTAGACTTCAAGCGAATTCTCTATAAAAAATATGGATGTAGAGTTTTTACCTTTTATTACCTTTTATTACTCCTTATGAGCTTGTACATTTATTTTATTTGGTTTAACTCCATTATTTCGCTCACTTTCTATCTCCTAAGCTTAATTTTTAATTAAGAATATCGCGTCCTTGGAAAATATATACCCATGCTCATATTTTTTTTATATTCCTTGTGGAGTTCATTTATTTAATTTATTTTGGAGGAGGGAGGGGGGGGGGGGGGTTCTCAACTATATTTTCTATCCTTTTCATCTCCCACGCCTAATTTTATATTTATTTTCAATTATTTTTAAAAAAACAATTCCGAGGTTAGGTACCTAAAAACGAAATTATAAAATAAGGTATCTTCAGTATGAAAGTATTATTTTTATATTTAATTTGTTTTTTTTTACATTTATTGCTATTTGTAACATCTCTTAGTGATCCTAATTATTTCGGGAAAAAATGGCACCATTATCTACTCTACTTAATTTCAACATTACGAATTGCTATAGCTTAACGATTCGAGCATAATATATTTAAAAATATCTTGAAAATTAATATAATATCAACTAAATGGGCATACCCCTTCTTAAACATATTATATAATTGCTAAGCAGCAGGCATATTAATTGATATGCTAAGGGCTTCACATGAAATATCATTTCTCATTGCTCTAAAGGCTACTTTATTATACAAGAGAATAGGCGGAAGTTAATAGAAAAACAAAATACTTATTAGGGAATGGGAAAGAATGGCCTTGAATTTGATGATTTTATAGTAATGTTTAAAAATACAAACTCGTGATATAATAATATTGTAATATTTTTTTTAAATTTCATTTACATATTTTCATATTTTATATTTACACATTTATATTTTTTTTAAAAAAAGCAATCTTAAGGGAAAGGTGAATATATGGTTATGGTTTAATATTTATAATATCTATTTTTTTTTAAATAATGTATCTGTAAGATCTTCTTGGATACCAGTGGTGAAATACTTTATCATTTCATCCATTTTTATTATTATTAACGCCAAAAGCAGGTGCCAACTATTCGTAGAATCTGTAAAACAAAGGTTGAGCGAGCGATCTAAATATATATTCTGAAATTATTGCATATTATAAAATTTTTGTATCTACCCTGGCGGGATGCAATCATCTCTCCTCATTCCATTATCAGGATTTACTCTGCAAATCCTTCCTTTCCCGATCCTAGTAGAAGCCATACCCTATATCACCCCCCTCTGCAGCCATAAACATGATTTAGTCTCAGAGCGGGACACATTTACCAAAGCATCAATAACTAATTAATGGACACGAAGATTAATTACGTCTTTACGTATTTTATACAAATATATTTAATTTAAGCCTTAATATTCTTTTTAAATAGGTATGACGATGGATCATATTGTTATAATCAGATGGATTTGTAAATATAGTTTTTTTTTTTTAAATGAAGGGGATAATTTCACAAACGTTTATTACTAAAATAAATTGATATCACGTTTTCATAAATTTCTAGCCTAGAGGTTGGAACCAATTTTTATAAAGTTAAACTTCTAAAGCTGAAGCCATTTTTTCATTTTAACTTTGAGATTATGATTTAGGCCATTCTGTTTAAGTTTTCTGGCGCGGCGAACGAGGTTAAAATCTGGTTTAACCTCGAGATTGAGATTCGAATGGGTGGTCAATTAATTTAAAAGAAAATGATGATGTTATGTCACTTCTCTTCAATTTCCTCTTTTTTTTAGCCCTTTCTAAATTTTTGTATCTGTAACAGAGAATGAGGCTCTTTTATTTTTCTATAACTTTGTTGATTCATTTTAGCATATTGCCTAGCCATGAATCCAAAACTTCATATTTATTTTCGTCCTAAACCATGGTTACGAAAATGGTATGAGTTATAAGCGTAACTTATTTCTATATCTTTGTTCTTTTAAGCATCTGTCTCTTCCAGGCATAATTCAAAAACTTATTATTTATTTCTTCGTAATATTTATAAGTGGCATATGTAAGTAAATTTTTATAAGTCTTCAAACGGTCTTTGAGCACACATATTATTTACTACAGATAAAGCTAGCGAATGGTTTCGTTTCCTTCTCCCTCTCTAGCTGCATTGATTTTAGCAAAATAAGAGAGTGAGATCAATACACATCTAATATATAAAAGAAATTCATTTTATACTGTTAAATCATTAAATTTCATTTTATTTTGATTTTTTTTTAAAAAATAAACCTTATTTCTCTAGGGGTTTTCCCTAAAGATTTTTTTTATTAGACAAAATTTATATTTTGTTGTTAAATGTTTTGCTAAATCCATTTTTTTTTATTCTAAGAATAATTTTGTATATTATATATTACACTACAATTTGTGATTTAATTTTTTTTGCGTTTATTTTAAATATTTAAAAATAATGTTCTAAAAAACATAAGTCTTTTTCTTTCACTTTCATTATTCACCATCCTTTATGTTTAAAACCACCATTAGTGTGTTTTAAAATTCAAAGTTTTAAGTTTAAATTAAAAAAAAATTTATTGAATTTTTATAATATATAAAATTAAAAATTTTTTATTTTCAAATGAATAAAAAATAAATAAGATTTTCTAAAATCGAAAGAACGTAAAAGCGTTCACGTTCAAAGTTCGTCAAAAATAAATGAAGCGTAGTTTCATTGAATAGTATATTTATGTAAACAAATCATTTATAAATTTTCAGATTCCCCAAACAAAGTATGCGATATTACATGCACTTATGGCTTAATTTACGACAGCAAAGGCATTCAGTATTGTCAATTAAAAAATCTACCAATATTCTTTGATTTATAAAACTATATTTCAGTATTTAAAAATATTTTTGGAAACAATTTTATAAGTGTAAAAAAATACTTTAACAACCCATAAAATTTTTTTCAAAGCCACTTTAGGAATTTTCGGCATACCTTTATATAAACAATTTTGGATATCATGCGATTTTACAACTATTAAAGACTTCGACCAGATTAAAAATAATACTTTCAAAAAATATAATAAAATTTATTTGACAGATTGCCCACCCAAAGAGCCTTGTTATTTAAAATGCACGAAGGGTCTCATTTACAATAGCGAAGGTTGCCAAAGATGTCAATGTATCCCATCACTAAAAAAGTATAATTTATAAACATCTATAATAGAATTTTGATCCATGATAACATTATAAAAAAATATATATGTAGGCTAAATTGAGGCTAATCTGTATTACACGAAATTCCCCATTAATATACAATTGCTGCTGGGGGAAATAATTTTGTTAATATCTAGATGTATTTTTTTTGCTCCCTCTTTCCTACGCATCATTTGCCATAACATTTTTGTTTCATTCCGGTCCGAAACTTGATAAAAAAAAGCCTTTTTAAACATTTAGTGGAAAATTTGATTTCATCTATTTTTATGGATAATATTATTAGTCGATCTCCCCATTTATATTCATTTTAGACAATCTTTTTTTTTCTCACTATAATGGCTACAAATTTACGTTGAGAAATTATTTTTATATAAGAAATAAGACAGCGAAATTAAAAAAATATGTACAATAGCAATAATTTTTTCTATTTTATTTGATTTCATTTTTACATTGGTTTCCTAAAAACCAGGTTTTACTGTATTATGAGCTTACCTAGGCTTTTTTGTTAATAGGGACTTTGAATATTATGATTCCTTCCTATCTTTTAACTTTAAAAAAATATATATATAAATAGATTGTAAAGATTTACTCTGCAAAACCAAGTGCCCCAATGGTTAAATATTGGAAGCAGATTATTGTCGTACCTGTTCTTGCAAGAACTGAAGCTCAATTACACAAATTTTTGAAATCATAAAACTCCATTTAAAAGGAGCAAGATAAAAATTTATGCTCTTCTTTTTATTTCAAAATTTAATTAAATAACGAATGATATAATTATTTGCGCATTTATTTTTTGAATGTTAATGTATATATAAAATTTTAAATTATTTGCGTATTTTATTAATGAATGTTAATATATGTGTATATAAGTTGCAAATTTAACGATTTGATACAATTTTTATTTTTTAAATGGTTAATAAAATAATTAAAATAAGGAGGTAATAAAGTATGTAAGAAATATTTTTCTTATTTTAAGAATGCATTTTATTATACCTAATTTACAGCAGCCTTTCATCCAGGATTTCAGAAAGAAAGAAAGAAAGAAAGAAAGAAAGAAAGAAAGAAAGAAAGAAAGAAAGAAAAGAAAGAAAGAAAGAAAGAAAGAAAGAAAGAAAGAAAGAAAGAAAGAAAGAAAGAAAGAAAGAAAGAAAGAAAGAAAGAAAGAAAGAAAGAAAGAAAGAAAGAAAGAAAGAAAGAAAGAAAGAAAGAAAGAAAGAAGAAGAAAGAAAGAAAGAAAGAAAGAAAGAAAGAAAGAAAGAAAGAAAGAAAGAAAGCACAATATTTTAATATTTTTTGGAATAAATATTTTACAAGTAATCAGCGATAGAAAATTAAAATGATGATTTTTGGATCCAAGACTCCAGCAATGTGTGCCTTATAATTAGCAGTTATCTTCATTCTAAATTACTAAGAGTTTGAATGTCAAAGAAACCTAACATTTATTTTTTGTTTTTAAGTTTTCTACATGTATCTTCTTTTACATTTACACCCAAGCGGTAATTTTATAATCTAATATTTATGCTTTTAACGCCCTCTTATGGATAAATATTTATTAAATTTAAAAATTCAATATTAATATTTGAAAACATAATAAGATGATAAATATATTTTATTTTCCTTTACTATTAAATAGTAAATGGAAATTATATAGTAGATTAATAATCTAGTTTTTATTTTAGTAAAAATTGATTAAGAAATGAAGCAAAAACATATTTTTCTAAAAATTATTTTAAAAAAATTTTTTATATCATAAAATATACTAACCTAAAAAAAAATTAATAAAATTGTTGTAATTTTGGTAATATTCAAATTTTTAAGATTAAGAAAAACGAAAGATAGGCAAATTACTTTTAAACAAAATTACGAAGCCGGAAGATATTCAAATCTACTCAAGAAAAAAGAAATAAATCTCGATGTAAATGAGGATTAAAGAAAAAGAATATGTAATGAAGAAATTATGATAATTTATTTTTCTTATATTAATTTTATTTTGTTTTTCACTTTGTATTTTTATAGTTAATTATTGAATAAAGATTTATTAGCATAATATTTAAGTATATACATTTTTATTTTTTTAGGTTCTGATTTCCAATGTCAAATCACTCAATTGTGACAATTTTAGTTATAAAAATAATTTCAAATTTTTAAAAATAATTTTCGTTATTTATTAAATATTTTTTAATTAAACCCTTATCGAAATATTTATAATATTTTTACGATATCACTAAAAACTGCATTGCTAAAAAAAATAATTAATCAAAATTTTACGATAGATATTTTTATTTAAAATATAATTTTCAGAAACATGTTTTTATATTATTTTTTTTAAGGGTGGAACGAGATTTCTAATAGCTTTCGACAATTTAATTTAACTTTTTTTTTGACATAGAAGATAATTACCGGGTATACCCGCAAACATTTATTGCAGGCCTGGCAAGGCCGAAAAACTTTTTCAGAGCATTACACGGGCCTTACCTCACGCTGACCACTACAAAGCATCATGACGAAATAGTGGTTATATAGATATTTTATTTTAAAAAAATCGACAATTGTAATAGTGAATGCTCAGATATAAAAAATAAATAAATAAAATGGCATAAATTTGTCACAATTTGCAATATTAGTTAAAAAAGAAATTCAAATGTTGCTTTTGTAGTAACTTATTACATGGTTATTTATTGTTTTGGAAAGGTATAACCTGGCAAGTTAATACAATTAATTATTAAGTTATATATATAATAAAATTTATATTCATATAAATAATAAAAGAATTTTATATTATTTTGCCAAGATAGAATATTTAAAAATGAAATTTAAATACCTTTAAAAAGATCTTTTAATTGTTGGCAAACTATTTATAAACAAAAAAAAATTGTTTTTTATATTGTTTTTTTTTTACTTTCTAATATTCAAATCATTTATTTTCGATTAAGTCTCCAAAAAGTTTATAATATTTTTTTAAATTATTTTTTAAAAGTGAACATATTTATTTTTTGAATAAAAATGCTTAGAAATTTTATATTAATTATTATCCTTTGTTCTATAGTTGGGTATCATTCTTTCTATCATGTTAATATAAGCAGTAAAATCATTACATATCTTCATTATCGAAATATTTAATATTCCCGAATTAAGTATTATTAGAATAAGCATGTTTAGGAGAAAATTCTATATATGGTAAACGTGAATTATTTTCTTTAACAAATTATAAAATAAATGTTACAATTGTTTTAGAATAAATTTTAATAATACAGAATGTCCAAATAGAAAAAAAAATTTATTATGAATTTTAGATAAAAAAAATGGGAAATAAGAATTTTTAAAAAAAAAGATATTTATTGAGTCAGGATCAATAATTTTAAAAAAAGTTTTTAGGATGCTATTCTGAACATAATTTCAGAATTAAGAAGAAAAATGTGGCTAACTTAATATTTTATTAAGAAAAATATTATGCAAGTCTTAAGAAATTGCTCATAGTTAGCACAAAAGTTTGAACATCTACTAACGAAATCTCGAGGCTTGCTAAAATATTGAGTTAGCCGTTTAACAACACTAATGATGGTCGAGCTAAGGACGCGGTCTAAGGACTTTATGAGGAATTTGTTAAGAAATTTTAGGATTCGACATTGAAAATATTGATTATTAGGTAAATATCTTCAAACATTTATGAAATGGTTTTTAATTTACAGATTGTCCAACTAAAAAACCATGCACTTTACTATGTAAGATAGGTTTCGTTCTAGATAATGACGGTTGTGAGTGCAAATGATGTGCCGCAAGGTTTTTATTTTTAAATTAAAATTATATATAATTTTTAAAAAATTTTAATTGATCAATTTTTTTTCTTCTAAGAAATCAAGCCTAAAATTATGTCCAAATTCGTCCTTTTTTATTTTTAAAATTTCTGAAAAGTGAATTTTAAATTTAATAAAATGGGAAATAAATATATATATTTTTTTAAGATATTTACTGAGTTCTATAATTTAATTTTAAAAAAGAAAGGTTTTTAAAATGATATTCTGAATAGAATTTCAGAATTAAGAGACAAGAAACATGATTAGGGGAGATAATGACGCGGCCTAAGGGCTTCATGAGAAATTTGTTAAACAGGGTTTTACGTCATTACAGAGAATGTATTTTTATAGAGAAACACTTTTGTAGAGAAAACAAAAATAGATTGCACTTATAGAAAAAAACAATTACAGAGAATATCGTTTATAAAGAATAATTTTATAGAGAATGATTTGAGAATGATTTTAAAGAAAATGTATTTTATGGATAATTATTTTGTAAGAATTTTATTTAAAGAATATGATTAATACCATTTTAATACCAAGTTTTTATGAACCTATAATTTACTAAATAAGATGTTAGCTATATTCATTTCGAAATATCAAATATATTTTTATTTCATAATAAATTCTAAATAAACATAGTATAAATAATATACCAATATAAAAAAATACATTATATTATTATATGATTAAATACATTTAAATTTATATTGTGGGACCCTTAAATAATCCAGCATGGTTCTTGAATAAAAATCTTCAAAAATTAGAAAAATCCTTCTGGTTCACGATATTCTTTCTTTAACATTGGAGCCAATATTCCTAAGGATTATTGTTCCAATACGTCTCTTCAAAGTACTCTATCAAGGAGGAAAGAATATCCCTAATTTCTTGATAGAATTCAAAGGCACATAATTCCTAATCCATGAATTACATACTCAACTGATACATATGTCAGTGACATTCACATTTTTATGTACATAGCAAAATTTGTTTGTGTTTTGTATATATTGCAAATTATCGGATTTATTTGAACAGTACGCCATTTGCATCGCGACATATGAAATAGGCACCCGCGCATTGAAGTCAGTGGAAACGACTGTTTAAAAGCAGATAACGCTGCTAATTCAAAGTTGATCATTATGAATTTAGGGTTTATATAAATTAGAAATTTTTTATTTGATTGAAAATATTAATGTAATCTTGTTGGCGACGGACTTGGTCATACCAATTGATAATCAATTATCCAATAATAACGAACAATTTTTGTTATATGATAGTAATCATCATGATCACCGATGCTTCACAGTTTCAACCATCAAAAATATAATTTTTATCAACCATGCTATATATGGTATGCAGATGTCCCATTCAAGACATGTCCTCCTCTCTTCTAACAAATATACACCATCCAAAGGATGAAATATAAAGCCATTATCTCCGCTATTTATGTTCGGATGACATCACATCGCCAACAAGATAATATTAATATTTTCGATCAAATAAAAAATTTTCAAATTTTTTTAAGTCCTAAATTCATTATGATAGACTTTGAATTAGCAGCTTTATCCGTTTTTAAAAAGTCGTTTCTACTGTCTGCAATGCACGGGGGCCTATTTAATATGTCGCAATGCATATGGCGCGCGGTTCTAAAAATATCCGCTAATTTGCAATGCATACAAAACGCACGCAAATTATAATATGTACATAAAAATGTTAATGTCACTGGCATATGTACTGGTTGAGGATGTAATTCATAGATTCGAGGAATTATGTGCCTCTGTATTCTATCAAGAAAATAGGGATATTCTTTCCCCCTTGATAGAATACTTTGAAGAGACGTGGATTGGAAAAATGATAGAGATGGAGAGGAAGTCGCGCCATTTAGCATTTCTCTATGGAATTGCTACGAATCGTCACTATCTCGTGAATCTAATACCAATGATTTAGTAGAGGGCTGGCATCAAAATTTTTCGCCTTATATAAGTTCCTATCAGTCGACGATCTGGAAATGATAAAGAGTTAGTAATTATATTATAAATTTTAACATTTTCATTTTAAGCTCTCAACGACGAAAATAGCCTGAATCGTTACAAATTGGAACAATAATCCTTAGGACTATTGGCTCCAATGTTAAAGAAAGAATATCGTGGACCAGAAGGATTTTTTTAATTTTTGAAGATTTTCATTCAAGAACCATGCTGGATTATTTAAGGGCTTTATCCCACAATATTAATTTAAATGTTTAATTTAATCATATAATTGTAATTTTTTATATTGGTATATTATTTATACTATGTTTATTTGAATTTATTATGAATAAAAATTTATTTGATATTTCGAAATGAATATTGCTAAGCTCTTATTAGTAGATTATCTAGGTTTATCTTATAAAAACTACATATACAAATGGTATTAATTCATATTCTTTAAATAAAATTCTGTATAAAATAATTCCCTATAATATACATTCTCTATAAAATCATTCTCTGTGAATTCATTCTCTATAAAATCAATCTCTATAAATAATCTCTATAAAGAAATTCTCTATAATTGTTTTCTCTACAAGTGCATTCTCTAAAAACATCATTCTTTATATAAAACTTTCTCTATAATTGTTTTCTCTGTAATGGGTTAAACCGATGTGTACTTTTAAGATTCGATGTTGAAAATATTAGTTATTAATTTGTAAATATCTTCAACATTTATGAAATTGTTTTTTAATTTACAGATTGCCCAACTAAAAAACCATGCGCTTTACTATGTAAGATAGGTTTCGTTCTAGATAATGACGGTTGTGAGTGCAAATGCGTGCCACAAGGTGGTTTTTTTTTAAATTAAAATTATACATAATTTTTATATATTTAATTGATTAATTTTTTTTGGCTGATAAATCAATCCTAAAGCTGAGTTTAGATTCTTCATTTTTATTTTTAAAATTCTAAATAAATAAATTTTAGATTTTAAAAACAAAATAGGAAATAAATATATATATAATATATATATTGAAAAAAAAGGTTTTCAGGATGCTATTCTGAATAGATATTTCAGTGCAAAGATTAAAAGATAGATCAAAATTCTTTTTAAAACAATTTACTGTAAGTAGTTTCGAGTGATTTGTCACCCTAAGGCATTCCTGATATAATTTAAACAATTCTATAATTCCTTTTTTTTTATAGAAAAAATTTTATAATACCATTTTCTTATCTCAAAACCCCCAAAATTTGTATTTTTTTTTAAAAAACTACCTTTAATATCGTGAGTCTACTAAAAACAGCTCTCTACTCTTAGAGGAACTTCCCAACCTTATGGGTGGGATATGCCCCTGTAATATAAATGTAATTGTAAATTGAATTTAAATTGAATATAATATTAACTTTTCGTTTGTAAATTACATAACTTGAAGGATTGAATTCATTATATATATATATACGTAATATTTTGTATTAAACATACTTTTACTTACTTTACTTATTTTACTTCTACTTCCATTGAGTCTTTAACTTTAATAGGAACTACTTCCATTGAATCTTCAACTTTAATAGGAGCTACTTCCATTGAGTCTTTTACTTTAAATTTAATAAATCTTCTCTAAAAAAAAATCGTCGCCAATGAAGTGTTTTATTAAATAAGTAAAATAAGTAAAGTAAGTAAAAGTATATAATATACAAAATATCACGTATATATATATAATGAATTCAATCCTTCAGGTTATGTAATTTACAAACGAAAAGTTAATATTATATTAATTTAAATTCAATTTACAATTACATTTATATTACAGTTCTCCCCACTATAAATTGAATTCATCGTGATAACGTAGTGGGGGTTTCGAAACTCTTTTTTCAAGAGTTGTATTCTCATGTTCTGCCTTTTCCACTTCTTCGGTCAACGTAACGGGTATTTCCTTCTCTTGTGTATGTGCATCCCTCAATTGATCTGCATGCTTGTTTTTAACGATCCCCTCTGATTCCACATCGTACAAAATTGCGCTTTTTCGATGTAACACTTTTCCTTCATACCCTGCTGTCCTTTCGTTTGCTATCCAAACTTTTTGCTGCTCTTCAAACTCCCGAGGTTCAACACTTCTATCTTTGTAGTACTTTTGTTTCCATAGAGCGTTTTCCGTCCTTTCTCTCGTTGATAATTTCCACTGATCTAATGTCGTCCTAAGCGACCTTCCAAACATCATCTCGGCAGGGGATTTACCAGTAGTTGCATTGGGAGTATTACGGTGAGTAATTAAAACATTTGCTAAATTTAACTGGTCCGGAGTCCCACATCTCCTTCCAGCATAGAAACGCGTCTTTATCGTCCGTATATATCGTTCAGCCAAACCATTCGATTTGGGGCTATAAGGGGCCGATCTAAAATGTTTTATATTGTTTTTAAAAAGAAATGTTTTGAATTCAGATCCAGTAAACTGAGTACCGTTATCTGAGACAATGTAGCGAGGTAACCCAAATCTAGCGAAATAATTACGCAGATTATTTATTACACTCGCCGAATTAATATGTGTTAAAATTAACATGAGAATACAACTCTTGAAAAAAGAGTTTCAAAACCCCCACTACGTTATCACGATGAATTCAATTTATAGTGGGGAGAACTGTAATATAAATGTAATTGTTGAATTTAAATTGAATATAATATTAAATTTTCGTTTGTAAATTACATAACCTGAAGGATTGAATTCATTATATATATATACGTGATATTTTGTATTAAACATACTTTTACTTACTTTACTTATTTTACTTATTTAATAAAACACTTCAGCCCCCAAGTTTTTTTTCCCCTATGAGTTAAAATCTAGCATAGCTGAGTGAATATTTTATTAAAAATTTCTTTTCATTTTTTTATTTTTAAACTTTACAAAAATAATTTTTTAAAAATTTTTTTAGTATGCCCGGATTTGCCTTGCTTTAAACTCATCAAATGCGCCAATGGACAAGTATTGGATGCGAATGGTTGCCCTACCTGTACCTGCAAGCTTTACTAATTCAAATCCTTTTTTAAACCCCTTTTTTTAAATATTTTCTCAATGTTACCTAAACTTATAGACATACACCGAAATAACGTTATCATTTTACCAACAAAACTATATTTATAAATATATTATATTTTTTTAAATTTGTAAATGATACATATAATTTATTATTTTTTTTTTTTAAATAATCACGAATAAATAGTCATTTTTTTAAAAAAAAATAAAGTGTTTAATAGTCTGATAATTTCAAATCTTTGATTAGCTATAATATAATAAGTTTTAATTGGAAAGAAATCTCCGACTCCTGTGTTAATAATAGCTCCATCACAAATAAAACAACACATCATCCCCAATAGGCGGCAATAAAGCAATCGAATATTTCAAAACAAAATTTATCCGCAATTTCTACCTTTTACATAAAATTCTTCAAGTCCTTCCTTCCCATCAAGCTTTCTTCCTTCTCAAAAACTTTTTATTTATCCCAAAAATCCAACATGCCTTCCGCTCTGCCCTACTTTTCTTAATCCCGGAAATTCTCATCCAAATAGAATTAACAATCAAAGACTCTTTAGAAGGCATCCTCAATATAAAATTCAGCCTTAATTCTGGGAGGCAGGCCTCCTTACCTTCGAAATTTAGGGATCTTGGCCTAAGATCACCCACGTCACTCAGCCTTGCTACCTTTTTAGCCTCAGATTCAAGCTGCCGCTTAAATATTCTATCACTTAACAATAGCCCCATAGACCCCTACCTTCCTCACGCCCTAACAATCTGGAAAGATAATTCCCTCTCCGCTCCAATCCCTGCATCGCGAAATCAACATGACTGGGATCTTCCCTTAATACGCCACTCCGTTGAATATCTAATATCGAGTGCTGCTTCTAAGGGATCCCCATCAATTCTTTCACATTTATTCTCCTATTTCAGTTGATGAATCCTTAACTGTTGATCATCTCTCTCTCCCACAACTGCAAGTTCCACAACTTTTGCCTTCCCTATCGGGCTATGAATGTTAGAAGCTTTGCCCAACTCAAACTTAAGACTCCAACAAACGAAGAATTACGCATAGCCATAGGTCTCCGGCTTGATTGTAAAATACTGACTAACTCCGCATTACATTATGTTCCCAACCCGTTTTGATTGTTTCGGACATCATCCTTTTCATTGTCGATTCTCTAAAGGTAAAAATTCTCGACACAGTGTAGTTAACGGCACCATTCTCTGTGCTTTACGCTCAGCTCAAATTCCCGTAACCCTTGAACCCTGTGGCCTCTTAACTGAGAATAGTATACGGCCAGATGGGCTGACCTTAACACCTTGGAGTAATGGAACTTCATTAGCATGGGATTATACTCGCATCGACCGATTTGCTCCCTCGTTTAGTAACAACTCATTCGTGCTAGCGGAAAACTCTAAAATTAATAAATACACTTCCCTAACCAATTGCAATCTCATACCAATCGTATCCGACACAATCATGTTTTTTGGCAATCATGCCCTAACCTTCTTCAAATCCCTTGGTAAAAAAAATTCGCGCCATCAGTGGTGACCCACAGGAAGGCTTCTATCTTAGACAGCGCCTATCTATTGATATATGCAGATCTACCTGTATTGCCATCCACGGCTCCCTTTTTTGACCTCCCACCCAACATACAATTTAATATACTAATTTTATTTTATACAGTTTTTATATAGATTTTATTTTACAAATAGTTTACATGATATTTTTAATATATATTTTTAAATTACGTATATATGTTTTACTTTTAACGTTTAATTTGACCAATAAATAAAAAAAGTTTGAAAAAAATAAAATAAATAAAACTATCCTAGTTAATATTATACCTTATTATAATATAGGAATTTTTCATAACTGATTAAGATGGTTGTAGACATCTATGAAAGTTATGGGACCAACGCCATACCATGTTCGCTGCCCAGGAGGAAAAATAATTTAGCGGACCTTTGAAAAAACGCAATTTACTTAAGCGTATTTGATAATTTTTCAAAATTAAAACCAAAAACATATATATCGCATTAAATTTATCTTTTAAACTTGTTTGGGCCACCAGTAGATTTATTATTTATAATCATTAAAACTGAAATAGCAACTAAAGGATAAAACCAGAATTTTAAATTTAATTTTAAATCACCTTAAAAATTTTTTTAAAAATCTCAGTTAGGCTTAAAAAAACGATTTTTAGTTAATTTATTTTTAGTGGAATATAGAAACAAGCCGGATCTAATATATTATATTAGAAATTAAATACAAATTAACAATTATAAAAGTTGTGACAACGAATATATTTGAATTAGAAGTCCACGCAGCAATGCCTGGCCAGAGATCTACAAGCCATACCCCACGGATAGAAAGATTTTTTTGAGCATCTCAAGTCTGGCCTGAAGTCTGCCAAAATTCTCTGAAGCTACTTTGAATTAGGCTCATTTCCGTCTTTTTTGCTTGGGTCAAGAAGGCTTGCATAAAATTTTTTTTACGCGCCTGGTATTAATTGAATTTTTTTAATTTTGCCCTAATGCATCAATAGCAGATAATTTTGTAGTGTATATCAATGAGGAGCTTAAAAACAGAGGGGCCTATAAGTTCTCATCAACGTAATTTAATTAGAGCAAACCTAAAATATTTCCTATTTAAGGAAAGCGTTTATTTTTTTTTTGAACAAAAACTATACTAAATGATAAGAAATTATAAATTAGTTTAAATAAAATAAAATAATTGAACAATTTTTGCCTTAATTTTTGAATTTGGCCACATATTGCTAAAAAAAAATAAAAGAAGTATTTTAACATCAGCTGATTTGTCTTATTTAAAATTATGAATCAAATCTGGGTTTAAAATATTTTTTCCTTCAATTCCCATTTATCCAATAACAATCCTTATCTTTTATGAGATTTCCCTAACATTTTAAGAGTATTCACGAAATTGATATATACAATTTAGACCATGTCTGTCTCCCTTTGGAGTCAATTTGATAGATAATTTATTTTTTTGCAGAGACCTGCAGAGGTCACCATTTTTACAGCCCGGCCTGGTTCATATTTTAAATTTTTATCGGCCCGGCCTGGGTTTTTTTAAAGAAAATTTTCAGACCCGGCCCGGATTTTATTAGAATATATTTTATATTTTTGATTTTTATAGCTAATAATGGCGCTTTAAAATATTTGGTTTTAAAATATACGGCCCGGTCCGGATATTTTCTTAGACCAGGCCCGGCTATATTTTAAAAAATTATATATGGGCCGGGCTTAGGGTCGGGCCTGCAGGTCTCTAAGTTGTATAACTCCTTAATAATTATAATAAAAAAGTGTAAAATTTGCGTGTTTTTGCCTATTGCTATTAATCATATCATTAGTAGACAATTGTTAAGGAATGAGAAATGATATTTAAAATTGATTAATATAAAAGGAATATTACATAAAATCAAATGCTTGATATAGAATATTGGAGTTGGTATATATATTAGATATAGGCGAGGGTTTTATTTTGGCTAAAAAAAATTATAGAGCTAAATTTCAAAATTTTTAAAATTTGTTTTTAAAAGATATTATAAGAACCGGAAATCATTTTAACAGAGAAAATAAATTCGAGAATTCTTAGCCAGAACTGGTTATAACAAATGACACTATTTATTTATTAGTGATATATATGTATTAAAATCTAAATATCACTATATTCATAACAGCTGTCCAGAATTTTAAAAATTAAAATAGACCAATCAGGACACAGCTTTATAATTCAATTACTTGGTAAATTTTTTAAAAAATTTTTTTGTAATTTAGTTTTTTTTTAAAAAATGAGGCACCTGCTAAAAAGAGATTTTTTAAAACCCATATACAATATTTTCTTTTATTTTGAAGTTATATTTGTGTTTAATTGTTCTCGATATTGTTCCTAATTCATTTTAGCCATATTTGCATAATAGATATATTGCAAGTCATATATCGTCAATCAATCATACCTTATTAACTTAATTTAGTCATGTCAATCATTTAAAAACTTTCAATTTTTTTTTCCCTCTCGTTCCTTAAAATCTTCTTTTTTTTTTAGTTTTCCTAAAATAAAGATATGCTTATCTTCAGCATAACTTGAATGAATTTACTCTTCAAATTTCCTTTTTTTTACTTTTTTACAAAAATAATGAAAATAATGAAAATTAGTACGCCAAGATCTGCCCTGCTTCGAATATATGACATGCACCCATAGACATGTAACGAACTCTAATGGTTGCCCTACATGCACTTGCAAGAAGCGATGCTAATTAAAATCTAAAATCATTTTGAAAATTTATATTTTAATATTTCTAATATACTTTATATTTATATACATATTTCCAATTTTTGTAAAGGATATTTTTTTAAAAAAATAAATCATAATCCCAAAATAAAATAATTTTTAAAAGTTATAAAAGTTTTTGATCTAATCTGACAACAAATCTTTGATTAGTTCTTATGATATCTAATTGAAAAGAGGCCCTTGACTCTGATCAATAATTATTCCTTAAACATTTCTGAATGAAAAGAATGATAAGCTTGGAATGAAAAATTCTATGAGGTTGGGTAGTGATTATTTGTCGAGGGAAAATAATCCCGAATAAACAATTTTTAATAAAGTATCTAATCTGGTAATTCCAAATATGTGGATTAGTTCTATAATAAATTTTAATCGAAAAGAAACCCTTTGATTATGATCGATAACATATCTGAATGATGTTATCTTTATATAATAATATATATATTTATAAATGCGTAACCACACAGGGGTAGACTGGGCATAAAACCAGGTGGGCATTTGGTTCCACAAGGCTGTGAGAAAATGTCGATTATAAAGAAAAGAAAAGAAAAGAAAAGAAAAGAAAAGAAAAGAAAAGAAAAGAAAAGAAAAGAAAAGAAAAGAAAAGAAAAGAAAAGAAAAGAAAAGAAAAGAAAAGAAAAGAAAAGAAAAGAAAAGAAAAGAAAAGAAAAGAAAAGAAAAGAAAAGAAAAGAAAAGAAAAGAAAAGAAAAGAAAAAGAAAAGAAAAGAAAAGAAAAGAAAAGAAAAGAAAAGAAAAGAAAAGAAAAGAAAAGAAAAGAGGCCGATTAAATATATTATTTTTTAATTATTTTCTTTTTTAGCATTCAGAATATCATATCGATATATTTCTTGAAGGATTATCATTTAGGTATACTATTGATAAATGGAATTGGAAAATCATGTGAATTTCCTTGAGATGATAACAAATTATATCAAAAAAAAGGATAAAAAGGTTATTTCCTTGAGCAAACATAGAAAAGGAAAGATGAGACTTCCCGATAAATTAAGATTCGAGGGATAGGGTTTCTCTAATAATTTTATATCAAAGATAACCGTTAATAAGTTATTAATAGGTGTTTCTATGTAAAATTAGAAATTTAAATATTATAGTGGGTTTTTTAAATAAATTAAGAAGATAATGGGTATATGATATATATATGAGGAGAGAATTGATTTGGATAAAAATATACATGTCAATAATAATAATGTTATAACAATTTCGAGATCTGTGACAAGTATAACTGGTTATAAGATGTGTAAGAATTATGTTATTTTCAATGAAATATTAATAATACTTTTCAAAATTATATATTATATTATGCTGCATACTTAGATATATGTACTATAAATTAATCTCCTTATATTAGTTACATTATCGAATGAATGTTATCATTAGTCTAACTACTTTTTTTAATGTTACCGTTATAGATTATAAAAATATTTATGCCATAGCCATAGATATTATAAGCGCATTACTATGGCTTAATATTATTTTATTAACGATAAAAGTTTTTATATATACCCTAATTTAACTTTATAACTTTATATTACTGGGAGATAGGCCACCTAGAGAGTGCCAGTCTTCGGTCGGAAAAAGGGAGATTGTGGGGCATACATCGAAATTCTTGGATCGTGGCGGATTATGGTGTGAATTATTATATATTTTCCATATTTGCTCATTGATTTTAAAGTTAATTACAATTATTTCTATACATCCCCTAAATCAATCACTATATTACCCTGCCCCCTCCCTCACATAAATAAAAAAGAAAATTCATATCATCGAAAATAGCACCAAAAAAAATAAAATATAAATACAAATACAAATTAAAAGCAGATCTGCCCCTATTTTCTCCTATTCAACCTATACCCTACGCCCATAGTAAACAATAATCATTCATTATATATTCTCCTTAGATGATTTATTTTTAGGAAATATAACTAACATAATTATTATCCAATGTTAAATACTGAGTTTTAATTTTAAAAAAAATATAAAATTAATAGAATATTTGGCCTTAGCTTATTGTCGTGGTGGTTTAGTTTTGCTAAAACTCTGTGAAAATTTAGGGGAGAGGGTGAGCTAAAAAAAAATTAACGATATAAAGGAGGAAAATTTATATAACAGGCTGATAGCACCTTCTTCAGCATTATCCGAAGCACAGCTTAGTATATAGTTAAGACAAGTTAAGTTTGAATCAAGATATGTATCACAAAAAATTATCTTAAGTTATTAAAAGTAACAGTCCTTATATTTTAATTGCTAAATTATATGGTGAGTATAGGTAATAGTAATATAAATGAATCTGCAAGATAAATGATAAGAATTCAACAATTTCCGATGAAAGATTTGAGTTTGTAGTGGCCTTGCCACCAATTTGTAAAAGCTGCGTAAGCACAACATTATAAGTTGGTATATAATAAAAATTATAAAGAATTTTGCAAAAAAAATGAAATAAGCCTCAATTATATCAAATACAATTAAAAACACTTAACATTGTAACGATGCATAATGGAGTGGAGTTCGCTAGGCACGATTTGTTAAACATATTTTAAAAAACGACCTAAATTATATGCAGGTATAAGTGAATATGGTAATGTTTCAGATGCAAAAGTAGATAATCATCTATCTAATATGGAAATGTTCAACCTCAAAACGCGGCCAATTTTAAAAACTATGATCTTAATGCATAAACTATTATACATTTATCGGAGACCTGGTTAGAAGTACCATTTGCACACCCCGGCACGGATCTTTTTTTTAAAAAAAAAATTTCAGCCTGGATTAAAATAAGGTTCGGGTCATGTACCTGGTCCTGCAGGTCTCTGAAATTTATATATTTTATTTAGGAAGATAACTAGCTCAAGTCATGGCATAAAAGATAGATATAAAATCTACTTACAAAATCAAACAAGAATACTATAGAATATATGGTTTTTTTAAAAAAATATATGTGTATTTAAACCGAAATATAATGGATAAGTTTGATATAATTGATACATGGAAATTTTTAAAAAGTTTGATTATTTAGCATTTGAATTTAGTAATTTTACATTTTCTACGCAGTATTCGTAATTTTACATCATCCAAAATATATAATTCGTATTTTTTGGCAAATCTAAATCAAAATTTTTGCAAGAATCATTATTTTAATTTACTAAATCCTATCTTTCAATTAGCAATATAAAAAATATCAAGCAATTTTCTGCAAAAAACCTTAAAAAATATTTAAAAATTTTTTTTTTAAAAAACATCTTTAAATCCATGATATGCATAGAGATCAACAATCAGCCATTTTGTTCATTTCTTTCTCTGCCATCCTTAGATGCCATTCCTTCTCATTTGACTTCCATTTCGAAAAAGGTATGGTTATGTTTTTTGTAAAATATAATATATTAATCAAATTATATCTTTTTAAAACGCATATTAACTATCATTTAATAATATAAATGAAAATAAAAACTGAAAAGTTGAGATTGTTTTATCTCACAATATCGATGACATTAATACCGACCAAGAAATTATCTATTTATTCAAAATATACGCAAAGTGTAATCTGTTTTAAATGTCATCGGTTGTAATAAGAAGCCATGCCATTGATAGGCATTTCGTTTAAATATAATTTTATCTTTAGTCTAAATTATACTTTCAAACACGGACTTCAATGTATTTACACTTTTTAATGCATTTTAATAAATGAATGGTCAGTTATTGATCAAGATATATGACCATTAGGGTCAACAGTTTGGTTTAAACGATTCCCTGAATACTGTCCTCTGTTAGAAACCGATTCATTTAATGACTACGCCTTCTATAGGGGTATATTCCTAATAAAAAATTGAAAGATCCCCTTTCCATTAAATAAACAATAGGAGCAACAATGGAGAAAATTTGTCATAATTGCGTAATATATATCTATTGGCGCGGGGAAGCTATATTCTTAGTGTATCCGTTGTTACTTGAATATTTGGTTTATTGAAGGTCTTCTGTGTTAATCGGTATTTGATTAAGATTTCAGGTTATAGGGGTCTGTGGGGAAGTCCTGGTAGTTGTGGGTAAAGAAAGTCCAGAAATAAGTGAATGTTTGTTAATCGTTTTTTGCCCGAAGAGGGAAGTCTCCATGTTATAAATGATGTTTTATTGTATGGTATTTTCGAAGAGATGAGGGGCTTTGTTCCCGATCCTTGTTCTCGAAGGCTCATTCGCGGGGTTTTTTCGGTGGGAACCCATTATATGTTTTGAGCTATTGCAGTAAAATTCGGCAAACCTAGTTTGTTCAGGATTTTTGATTGAGGACATATCTAAATTGATGGCGATCTGGATCCTCCTTTTTTGTAGGCGAAGAAGCATACTGAGGAGTCTGTGAATATTATCGGGGGAGCGTTTTCCTTATTGAATGGCTGAAGTGCTCCTACTCCTGCATCCAGTATTTCTTTCGCGTTGATGTGGCATATGGCATGCGCTGGGTGTTAAACAATAGTAGCGCTTCTTGATAGGAGGCAGACATGTTTTCGTAACCCCAGAAGGAGATGCCAATGTGCGAGTCTGAGGGGTCTACATAAACTGCATTGCTGGCATGGTAGCATAATTGAATAGGCTCTTGCAGGGTTCCGATAATAATGTCGGCCATTTTGAAGGCGATGTATGTGTCTGTTACGTTAAGGGCGCTAGCTAGGTCTCGTTCATCATGACGTAGTAGGGAGAAAATAACCAAGACACCGACGTGGTTGACGACTCCCAATACTCTTGCTGTTATAACTCAACAGGTTCTTAGCCTTTGATAGGATGTCTTTTAAGCACATCTAGGCACTTTGCCAGCCCCCATCTGGTATTGTTATCTACCTTGATAGTTTTGTTGACTAAGTCGATGGGAATTCCCAAGTAAGTAATGTAATGTTGATCCAGCACTAATTTATTTAGGGCAATTGTAAGACCCACTGTGCATTTTGGTGATCTTGTAGACCATTTAAATTTAATCTCTCCATAGATTAATACGTTATAGTTCGCATTGCATACCGTCTTGGCACATACGTCAAATATTATGCTATGTAAGCTTTATGGACTAAATGAGGCACCCATGGAAAGGACTTTGTATCTGTACGACTGGCTTTGGAAGCTACCTCTGAAGAATTTTCTAACTTGCATTTCCAGCGGGATTGAGAAGAAAGCAGATCTTATGTCAATTTTGCAAGTGTATTTAGCTTTTTCTATTTGTAGACATGAGTGGAATTGACTTGAGCCTAAAGGGATAATGTAAAAAGTTTTTGAATACTTCAGAAAAGTCAATAATGACTTCGAAGATCCATCAGATTTTAGGATAACAGAGAGGAGAACAGATTTGGTCGTCCCGTGCCGGTTCGATTGCACCCGCCGTCAAGTGCTGTTGGGTAATTGGGATGTAGTTTTCGTCTGGTTAGCTGGGCCGTGCGTGGAGCTACCTTCGTTGTTATTGAGATATGTAGTCGGTAGATCCTAGGCTTGAATCCTCTTCTGGCCACCACCTTGGTGAAGGTAGACATCAACGGTCCATACGAGAGCTTAGCCTCTGCGATATTCAGTGAAGTCCCGTTGTTGAGGAGAGTATCTTTAGACATCCTGTTGTCGTTGACGTTAACGATACCTGTGAGGATACCGTTGATTGTCGGGCGGTGACTGATCCTTCTTGGGGCACACCAAAATCATGTCCGGAGTCTTAGGCAAACTTGTTTCCCTAATTGTAAAGTTTAGGTCAGTATACAATGTTTAACTAGCATCCATTATATATATTTTGATATAATATGGTACATATATTTTGATATAATGTTTATTTAATTAAAAACAAAAAGAGTTAATGT
Organism: Gordionus sp. m RMFG-2023; assembly: GCF_954871325.1. Lineage (NCBI taxonomy): Eukaryota > Metazoa > Nematomorpha > Gordioida > Chordodea > Parachordodidae > Gordionus > Gordionus sp. m RMFG-2023. The sequence continues at coordinate 27,378,618 of NC_088779.1, read as the reverse complement.
ATCATTTTAAAAAAAAGATATATATTAGCTTTGTTATAGAGAAATGTTTATTTATTTTTATTACTATTCTGAGGCCATATTTTTGTTATATAAGAAAACAGCAAAATTATATAAATAGATCATTATTACTGTTTTTTAAATATCTTTAATTCTTGTCTAACACTATACTTGATATCCCTTATACACTATTCTTAATTCTGAGAAAAATCACTGTACATTCTTGTTTAATGCCTTCAACCATTATCCTCATTATAAACAAAAAATTTAATTTTATCGTATTTTGAAGAATAACTCTGATATTTATAATTTAGTACTCTAGTAAAATAGACTCGTGGCATCTTTGAGAAAATATGATATCAAAATAAGATGGATTGATTACGCTGAAATTTTAAAACGGTTACAACAGATGTTATTTTATCCTTTAGAGTTAATGGCTGGGCTGGGCGATGGTTTAGTAAAATCATTCTAATTCTGAGTGAATTATTACGCTTAAGAATAACAGATCAAAATCCCTTAAGAATCGTGTATCCTTTGGGAAGAGTTGTTTTCCAATTTTACTTTAAAGAAAATGAAATTTATATCAACTTTTTAATATGAATATCTGATTTAAAACTTAAGTTTTTCAAAAAAAATTTCCCACGTTTTTAAATAGAAGAAGATTTTATAAAAAAAATAGAAAATTAAGGAGAGAGTTTCTTTCTTTTAAAATCAAATTTAGGAGAAATTAAAGCAAATCGCAGTCTAAATCAATATAAAAAAATATTAAACAAACAAAATATTACTTAATCATATATTTCATGGATTCCTTTTTTCCCTATCTAAGTCAAATCAGGTTGAACTTCCGGCTTCGAATTCTGCAGAAGAAAAATGTATTTCTTATAATTATAAATTTTTATCAAATAAAAATTTAATATTTAAGTTTTTTTTATCAATCAATAAAAAAAATAAATAATCTTCAATTTAAAAATTATTAAGATTGCCCTAACAAAAAACCTTGCAATATTAAATGCCCGTATGGCCTGATTTACGATAGCGAAGGATGTAAACATTGTCAATGCATTCCTATGGATGTGGGTAAGAAATTTTTTTTAAATTTTCATCATCCAATCACCGCTACTTAGATTAGAGGTCGATTCTAGACATTGGGCGGGCGAAAGGGTGGTTAAGCGGATTAAAATTATAACAATGAGCAGGAGGGAAAGAAAGTGCATTTGTACAATTTTTTCTGGTGGAAATTAACAAGGACGAAAGTATATTTATTAAAGATTATTATTATATTTTTTTCTCCATAATATTACATGTATTATATAAGTAGTTAAAGATAAAATGAAAGTAAATTTTCGGCCGGTGAATTTTTAAAAAATAAAACTATGGGATGGGCGGTCGAGAGGAAAAAATAAAATTTAAACGATGAGAAGATGGGTCTGGCAGTCTAAACCCTCTTATAGCGGAACTCTAATTTAGATCGTCTTTTAAGATTAATTAAGCATAAACTTTAGCCAGAATGCGGGGTTTTTACCCCATTATATTTTGATTTAATTTTGAAATATTTTTAATTTTACAGATTTTCCAATCAAAAAAAAGCCTTGCAATTTACATTGCCTTGAGGGTTTCGTTTTAGATGAAGATAATTGTCGGTGCAAGTGCTCTCCGCTAAGTTTGTTTTTTTAAACAGTTTATTTTTAAAATTATTGCATATTATTTATTATTATATACTATTTAGTGTAGTGTATGTAAGTTAGTATGAACGGCTAACTCAACATTATAGCCAGGAAAATATTGCCTAAGCGTCAAGATTCCGCCAATACATGTTCAATCCTATATGCCATCTATGAGCAAAATCTTTAGGTTCGCATAATATTCTTTCTTTCTTTCTTTCTTTCTTTCTTTCTTTCTTTCTTTCTTTCTTTCTTTCTTTCTTTCTTTCTTTCTTTCTTTCTTTCTTTCTTTCTTTCTCTCCTTCTTTCGGATAAAATATTGAGTTAGCCGTTTTTAAAAATCGGCTTAAATTGAGCCGTTTAACAACATTAATGTAAGTATGAGAAGAAGAAAAAACAAAGAAAAACAAAGGGTTTTTTTTAAAAAAAAAATAGGCGTATATAATAATTATTTTTTTAAAAAAAATTTTAAACTTTCTAAAATTTTATTATTGAAATAATATATTAATTAGTAAAATTTATATTTTATTATGAGGATTTTTTATAAAATTATTATTTTTTTTATGATAACAATAACTTTTTTCCACCCCATTCCTAAATATTGGCGTTTTAAATTTTAAATGATCGACGTTATGTGAAGATTTATTTTTGGTAGGCTAAAGTAAAAGCATTTATTTGACTTTATCATAAAAACCGTTATATTTTACATCCTAAATAATAAGTTCTTATTTTCCTTAGAAAATAAATCCTAAGAATTTTACTGAAAATCCTTTAGATTCATGTTAATATATGATGAAATAATTCATCGTAAATATTTAATCCATAATATTTCACAAAAAAAAAATATTATAATTTTCAGAATGCCCATCCAAAAAACCTTGTAATTTGGTGTGCGGAAAGGATTTCGTTTTAATTAATGATGGTATTCAGTGCAAATGCGTCCTACAAAGTTTTATTTTTGTTTTTTAAATAAAATTCTTACATTTTTTTCCATTCAAATAGTAACATTTCGTGTTGTCAAAAATCTTAATTTAGCCTATTTTGAAAAATAAATAGAAATTTAGCAGAGTTGTTAAAAGATACTTTTTAAATGGATCTAGATACAGATACAACGTCTAAAATAATATCTAGATACAGATTATTTAATCAAAAATCTATCTAGATACATACCACATTTTTATATCTAGATACAGGATCTAGATACTTGTATCAGATCCTTTAACAACTCTGCAATTTAGTCAATGAATATATATGACTTGAGATTTCATTTAAAGGATGAGCAAACTATCATTTTCTGCTATTTACACAGGAAATATCTCTAGGCATTGGGCAATATTTTTTTTAAATTTAGCCGATTTTTTTTTTGAGATTTGGTCAAAGGAGGAACAAATCTTCACTTTCTGCCATCTACATGCAAAATCTCTTAGAGGTAGGCGATATTATTTTGGCTAAAGTCTTGATTAGTCGTTTTTTTAATAATCATAAACGGTAAATTATTTAACAATACTACTCACATTATAAAGAAGATTTATTGTTTTTTTATCTTTTTTTTTCAAAGTTTTATAATTCAATTAACCTAATATTTGTATTTCATCGGACAGTGATAATTCATAATGCGACCGTTAGTAAGATTATCACAATTTTAGTTGTTAAGTTCTTTTCAAATAGGCAATAATGGTAGGTTAGAAGATGCATAAAACAACAAATTATTTTTGTAAAATATTTTACCATTTCACAAGGGAATACCTAATTAAGATGTTTTATATAGAATGTTCGATCATCCCATGCGACATCCGATGTATGTATGGCCTGCTTAACGATGCCAATGGGTGCCAATTGTGCAAATGCAATCCAGTTCCGCCATCGATAATCACAACCAAAAAGGTTCAATTGACATCTATAGCCATAACCAAAAAAGGTCAGTTGACATCGATAGCCACAACCAATAAAGGTCAGTTGATATTATTTTTGTCTCGTGATGTACAGATAGAGAGGCTTGCTGCTGCCCGACCTGAGCTTCAGGCGAGGCTCGAAAATGGACGACTTTTTATCTCGGGCTTGGGCTAGAGGCCGGCTGTAAAATATTAAAAATATGCTCAATAATCATTTTGTTTCAGCGAAATGTCAAATCAAAAATCATACGTTATATTTAATCTTAAACATGTCAATTCATTCCTTTACGTAATTCCCATTTCCCCAAACAAAAGGTTTTCCTAAATGCGCAATTTTGTGACTAGTTGAAACTCTTATCATTTACTTCACATTCTATTTAGGTAAAATAAAATATGTATTATATTCTACTGTTAGCCAACATAGAATCTGGGAATATTAATTTGTAATAACAGTTACGAAATATTTTTCGTTCGATACTTTTTTTTATATACATCCAGGATCTATTAAATTTAACTATCCTCGAATTTTTTTATAGTTTTAAAATTGTTCATAGGATCCAAATTCCAAAATAGTTTTATAAATCGGATCGAGCTGGAATAAAATTTTTTGCTCGAGCTGGGTTCGGGGCATCAAAATTGAAAGTCGGGGTCGGGTTCCGGAAAATTACCTTGTAAGGCTCCATGTTGAAGAATAACGAATATCCTCTTTCATCGAAGGCCTCTACCTGATGATTAACTGTAACCTCGAGATTTTGACCCTCACTTTCCAAGGTTGTAATGCATGTAATGGATATCGCACTGCTCATGTGCCATAAACGAGACGATTGTGAAACCCATCAACCATGGAATTTTTCTTGATACTTCTTATTCTGGAACGTTCTTTGCAGCACTCATTTATGGGATGATAATATGATAACATCTTTCTTTTGTCTGTACATTTCCCTCCAATCTACGGTATAGGTCTTTTTGTATCATTTATCTTCGAACTGATTTACAGGATGGGATAGGATTTATAGAGGTCACAAATTTGGGTATCATAGTTATTTGTAAACCAAAGTCAATTAACTGTGTACTCGGGTGTGAAACATAATTTTATGATTATGTAATTTAGTTTTACCTTCCTTAAAAATTATAATACAGCACAACTAATATATCGTTTATAATTTTTTTTTTTAATTTTTCTATGAGACTTTCATTTCCACTACATATGCTTCTGCTGGCTAAATAAGGAAGGAGTATAAGCAATAGGTTTGTTAGCGCAATCTGTAGATAAATAACTAAACAAATGTTTTGTCGTGTGGGAGATGAATGTCGTTTTCGGCTATTGCTGTATTATTATCCCATAAATTATTGTTTTTGAAGTATGGTTAGATATTATTTGTTGATTCCTTATTTTGTAAATTGAAAATATTTTTTGTGCCTTGATGAATGCTTTTGTTTTGCATCATGGAGTCCTCCATGGTTGATATTAAAATTTTGTATTGCATATTATACTTAAGATGACTTTTATGTTAGATTAAATTTCTGATTAAGCTATTTTTAATCATTTTATATTTAAAAAATTGGAAGAAAGCATAAAAATCAGGAGAAAGCATAAAGCAATAGACGGCGTGTTTTGGCATAAACTAAAGTTTAAAAAAATCGGGAAATTATGCCAAAAGTGGGAGATCTGGCAACCCTGGTTTTAACTTAAAATATCCAAACTTATATTCAAATTTATATATTTGTCTAATTTTTTTTAACCTTATATCTAAATGGGAAATGAAAGGTTGGAACTTAAATATCCCATCTCCTCCGATTCGAGAAACCTGTTTCAGAATAATTCAGGATCATAGAATATATCTCAAAAATGTAAAACAATTTAACCCTCAACTCTTAGCCAGCAAAATGATAATAATTCCAATATTTTTTAATTAAGTATTATTAATTGGTCTCGAGCAGAAATTTAAATTGGGGGATATTTTCTTATACCAGATTTTGAGAAACCAACCAACATGATCTTATTTATATTTTTCTTTTTTGTCATACTTAAACATTAAATTTATGATGTTATACAACAAACACTGAACAATTTATTTTTTCGTCACAGTTTTGAAGTTAACAATAAAAAATTATTATAACGATTTGTCATCAAATCAATCTTTTCTTTACTCCTTTGGCTTAATTAAATAAAGATACATAAGATACTTAATGTATCTTTATTTAATAAAAAATGTCCCTAAATAAATATTTTATTTTTGAAACGAACTATTGTTTCTTTCTTAAAAATTTAATTATTTTTTTTTCTCCCTTATTACATTTTACATATTGAAAAATGGTATAAATTTAATTTAATGTTTCATTCAATTTAGATATTATATAAAATAATATGTATTATTAGTAATTAGTAATTAAAATATGATGAATATAATATGTAAAATATGATATATAATTGAAGATGCTTGAGAATCTGTATTGTAAATCTGTTAACTAAAGAATATTTAATTGTTGAAATATGATAATTTAAGAATTATGAAAAACACCCGGGGTATCTATTATCCCTTTGCGTTGCGTATCATGGCGCTCCTTTATTTTTATTTTTTTTATATAAAAATATTAATTACTAAGTAAATAAATGAAAACAAATTGTCAAATATGTTAAATTTATCAGCTGCAACCATATTATATAAAACACCCGAAAGAATTTGCTGTCATTTAAAACTGTCATGTAATATATAAAAAATTATAAATTTAGTTAGATTTACTTTAAATTTAAAATATTCCCTACATAAAAATGGCTAATACGTACCCCGCCAAATCTACACCAGGTCTTCACAATTAATTAAATTCCCATAAATATTGTTAATATTTTTTAAAAAATTGAGTATTTTTATCATTTAAATTGAAAAATTATTAGTAAAAATGTTAAAAATTAATTCAAACTTGCATTTAAAATTTCTCAAGAAACAATTTGTGAAACAAGGCACCTTTATTAAAATACATATTTGAACTCAAATTTCGAAATCTCAAAGTTTTTTTAAAAAAAAAATTACCTGCCCTGAGACAACACTAGTCTCCTCCTATGAGCTTTCAAATGTTTAAATTAATAATTTTATAAATAAGATATTTTATTTTAATTGTAAACTTTAAGTATGACATTTTATAAAAAAAAAATTGCTCAGTATTAGTATTATTAAACGACTCGTTTTGAGCCATTTTATTCAGAAAAATATCACGTAAATCTGAAGATTCTACTCATTAAAGGAACAAAGGTCTCTAGACATACATTATCCAAATCTCGTGGATTAGCCAATATTTTTCTGGCCTAAATATTGAGTTAGCCGTTTTTAAAAATAGGCTCAAAACGAGCCGTTTAACAACATTGTATTTTTATTAATACAAATTAATGTTTAAGTACAACATATTGTTTTTTTAAGTCGAATTCGAATAATAAATTAAATATATTTTTTGCATTTCATTTTTTGTATATTTTTTTAAGACCGTGACAAATAATTTTTCATTTTTTTAAAGAAAATATTACTTTTAAGAGAGTAATTTTAACAATTTATAGTTCTAGATATCTATAACTATATATCTCGATAAGATTAGATGTCTGGTCTGAGGATAATGTATTCAAACTGATCCACTCAACGTTGCTGAAATTTTCCCACCCGATACTTATTTGAGACGAAATCCGAAATATTTCCCTAAAATCCTTACAATAAATTTTTATTACGAGTATTTTAAGACCCTCAATATGAGACATTATATAATTGTTTTTAAATTAAGCAATATTTTTTAATATATATAATTTTAATTTTACAAGGTCTTCAAAACAAAAAGCCTCCATGCGATAAACTTTGCGTTTCGGGGTTCAATTTAATCGAAGCTGAATGCCGGTGCATATGCGATCCAGAAAGATATCTTAGTTTCATTTTAAAAAATAATTGCATATAAACATACTATTCGTAGTGTAAGCATGAAAAAAACAAGAAAAAAATTGTTTTTTAAACCATAAGATATTAAGAAAAACAAGGCTTACATAATGTCATTTTTTTAAAAAAAGAAATAAAAATTTTATTTTCAATATAATATTTGTAATAATGGTTTAATTGAAGATTGTTATTAAAATTCTTTTTAAAAAAAAAAAAATTTCCTATCCTTAAGTATTGCTGTTTTTAATTTTTTTTATGATCAAGATTATGAAATTTTTGTGATAGGATACAATGTTAAAAACTGAGACAAGTTTTGGGTCAAGAAAATCGATCCAAACTTACTTGAGTGAACTCAAGTTCATAAAATATTCGTCCTCTGAGTCATGATTAAAACCGTCAATATTTGCATCCTACTGTTAAACGGCTCGTTTTGAGCAGATTTTTTAAAAACGGCTAACTCAATATAAGTCAGAAAAAATATTTTCTAAGCCTCTAGATTTCGATATAATGTGTCCTAGACCTTTGTTCCTTCTATGAAGAAAATCTCCAGGGTTCTGCAATATTTTTCTGGATAAAATATTGAGTTAGCCATTTTAAAAAAAAGGGGTCAAAACGAGCCATTTAACAACACTACATCCTACATAAATATGCCTAATTTTTCCTAGAGGTAATTCCTAAGAATTTCAAAAATCCTTTATGATATGTTAATTAAAAACATATATTGAATATCTTTTTTAAAGACTTTCATTTCAATGACGATAAAATAAAAATTTAATCCATATCAATTATTTTACCAAATTATATCGTAAATTTTGTAGATTGCTTTCCCAATAAACCTTGCAATTTACCGTGCAAAAAGGGTTTCGCTTTACTTAATGATGGCATGCGGTGCGAATGCGTTCCGCCAAGTTTTTATTTCCTTTTTTTCCTTTAAAATATATATATTCTTAGATTATTCTTTTAAAAAAGGATAATTTTAGCTGATGAATATACCACGAGATTTGGTTCAAAAAAAAGGGATCATACGTTCCTTATTGCCAGCTACGTGGGAAATAGCTTACCCTACCCTGAATTTGCAGTTGGCGCGAATTCGCGGCGAAATATATATGCAAAAAATGGATGTAAAATTATTATATTTGTATCGCGAATTCGCGATAACTTGTGAAGGCAGAATTTAGGGAATATTTCCTTTTTTGCCCCAAAAAAATCTTGATTTGGTCTCTTTTGAAGAAGGGCAATTCCAATTTCAGATTTTAGGAACAGCATAAAATCAAACAATTTATTTTTGGGAAATATTTTTTTAAAAAATATGTAACTGATTAACAATTATTGATATAGGATGTTCGTATGCCCCTTGCAACCTCAATTGCAAGTATGGCCAAGTTTACGATTCCAATGGATGTCAATTGTGTGAATGCCCACCTCCATCACCTAAAACCACAACCAAAAAAGGTCAGTTGGCAATATTAACGTTGGTTTAAAAAAAATAATTCTATTTTTTAGCATGTCCAAATTCCAAATGCTCTGAGTCAGTATGTCCCTTAGGACTTCTAGTGGATGCTCAAGGTTGTCATACTTCTAACTGTACTTGCAAGAAGACACCTTAGTTTTAAATTTAAATTTAAAAAAAAAAAAATTTTTTTTTGATTGTGTTTGTATATGTATGAAATGTTTTAAGAAAGAAGAAAAAATATAAATTTATGTTAATATTGTCGAATGTCAAAAAGCTTTTTAATTTTTATTATTTAAGTTTTAATAATCATAAAAATAAATAATTTTTTTTAAAGAAATATATGCTACACTATAACAAATTATTGTACCCGAATTCTGTTTGGAAATCTTATAAGGATTTTGGATCTTATAAGATTTTAAAAATGAAGATTTAAGATAAAAAGGATTGTGTTTTGAAAATGCTCAATGCATATATAACTAGAAAACTTTTTCAGAAGGCTCTCCAAATTTTTTTTGATAGGAATTGTACTTCTACCTCTCTTTTTTTTAATAACTAATAGAAGGGTTTCCATAGGGTATAACCTTGGCTTTTATGGCTTTACACCAGTGCGCTTTTGTTTGTAAAATTTTGGTACGTACAAATGTAAGCTTCAAATAATACGGTAAAACACACAATGGTATAGAGTTTAAGCAAAAGTATGACCGACAAGGCAATGAATGTGTCACACAAGTTTTAAAAATAAGAATAAATTAACGATGTTAGATAAGGTTTATAAAATTTTTTTAAAAGAAATTAGCAAGTTTAGGTTAAGTTCGAAATCTTTTTGAAAATTCGAATTGTTTTAAAACTTTCAGAAGTTTTAAAATCTTGATGAAGTTAAATTTTTTGAAATTTTTTTTAGAATTATATATTGGACATGTTTATAAATTTTATATTTAAAAAATGCTTATATATTTTTTCTAATAAAGTTTCAAAAGTTTGCGAATAGTATTTTGTTTTTAACGGGGGGGGGAATTTAGCCTTAATAAAATTCATATTAAAATGACAAACATTGTCATAATCAATAAACAATATTCTTTTATAAATATTTAAACACTCCCTCTAGACCACTTAATACCAGTTACATTATGGTTATTTCTTGTGTTGTAACCCTGCCAAGTTTAAATAACTATATTTTAATGTTTTGTATAAAAAAATTTTTATATATATTATCACCTTCAGACAAGTTCATCTAGATATTTAAAAAAATATATATGTATATTCATTTTATCAGACCAAAACATAATATTCAAAAAAAAACAAATTTTTAAGACCTTTTAATTGTTGATGTAAATTTTGATAATTTTTTTTCGTCTATTATTCAAATAAAGATTTTTTAAAAAATAGATTTCAAAAATATAATTTTTATTTTAGAAGTTTCAAAATAAACTTTACTTTTAATCTATTTTTTTTTGAAAATAAAAATTAAGGTATTATATTTAAAAAAAAATTATGTATAGACATCTACTATCATTTATTCCAATCCTTTTCTCTATCGTTGGGTACCATTCCTACCATCAAAATAGTTATAGCAGTAAGATCGTTAGAAATTTTCATTTTTTCAAAATATAATTACAAAAATATTAAAATACATTTGCATGCAACTTATATTTAACCCTGTTAAACAAAAAGGAACTTATTTATATAATTTGTGCATTCATAAAAAAAGGGGATGTTTTAAGTCTATAGTTTTAAATCAATTAATTGGGTAAAACATTTATTCTAAATGGAGCCTAAAAGTAAAAGTTAGTGTTGTTAAACAGCTCGTTTTGAGCCGATTTTTTATCGAGGGCTAACTCAATATTTCATCCAGAAAAATATTACGCAAGTCTGAAGATTCTGCTCATTAAAGGAACAAAAGTTTTTAGACATATATTATCGAAATCTCGAGACTTGTGCAATATTTTATTTTTCTGACTAAAATATTGAGTTAGCCGCAAAATAACGGCTCACGAGCCGTTTAACAACACTAAACAGTTGTGAAAGCTAAAACAAGTTTTGAAACTAGACTTATAAACTTAATTTTATATATTTATGTCCTTCATAAATCCATTTTTAATAAACATTATAAAACAATAAATTTTGATTTCACTGGTCATCAAAAAATTTAATTTTTATTTTCTTCTCGTTTAAATAAATTAAATTAAATATTTTTTGGAAATAATTTTTGTTAAAAATTAATATTGAATTTTTTTAAGAATAATTATAAGAAAATTCTCTGAAATTTAAGGTTCCCAAAAATTTGCCAGAAAACATTATTTTATTAAAAATCAATATTTTTTTTTAAATGTTACCTCTTTTCCAGGCTGTGTTAACATACCATGTAACATTAAATGCATTTATGGCTTGATTTACGATAGCAAGGGATGCAAACATTGTCAATGCATTCCTAAAGCCGAAGGTAATAAAAATAATTATAATTAGTAAAAATTCGCTTTTAAATTAAACGGCGGTCTCATGGTTTGGCTTATTTTTTTAAATAGCCGGTTATAATGTTGTTAAAGAACTCGATTTGAGTCGATTTTTTAAAACAGTCTCGAGATTTGCCAGGTGTCCAAACTTTGTGTCAAAACGCAAATAATATAGAGCCCACCAAACACTTAGAAAAACCAAATAGGATCTCTAAGAGCTTATTTAATAAGTCACCATATTATGGAGAAGGATTTTTGTATTAAGAGGGGTGATGTAATATACTCCTCAAATTACTACAGCGAGGAGTATATCATTTTGATGCACTCTCCTCCTTGTCTACCTTGGTTATTGGGGTTGGAGATAATGTGTCTTGTCTCCAATCCCAATCCAAAAAAAAAATATTAATTTTTTCCCCTAATTAGGCCCAAAGCCAGAGGAATAAAATGGCAAAATTCTAAAACTTTATAGAAGAAAAAGAAAAAAATTAGTTTATTGTGTTATAAAATATTTTAATTCGCAGAATGTCCGTCAAATAAGCCTTGCAATATAAGATGTCGAGATGGTCTCATCTATAATAGCGTAGGGTGTCAATTGTGTCAGTGCATTCCACCATTAAACGGTTTTTTCTTTAAAAAATTCTTATCTTACTATTTATTTTAAAAAATAAATTTAATTAATCTTATATTTAATTATTTTTGATTTTGGTATCATGTTTATCTTATTTTATGAGAAATATGTTAAACAGATTATGAATATTTTTATAATAATTATATATATTTTTAATCCCATTTAAATAGAACATATTTTTATAATTTACAGAATGCCCAACTAAAAAATCTTGCAACTTATTTTGTAAAAAGGGATTTGTTTTGAATAATGATGATTGCGAATGCAAATGTGTCCCCAAAAAAGGTTTGTTTTTTTTTGTTAAAGATTTTTATAATAATTTTTAAGTGTTTTTAAAAGGCTATTTTGAGCCGGTTTATTAACTTAACATTTCTATTAGGAAAAATATTATAGATTTTGGCTCATATGTGTCATAACGCTTTGAACATCCATTAACAAAATCTCACGGCCTAGGGTACAATATTTTTCTGTCTAAAATATTGAATTGACCCTTCTTATAAAATAGGCTCAAATAGACCCCTTTTAACAACGCTAACAATTATTCCTTTAATTTTTTTTTTAAAAAAAAGTAACTTTTTGTGGTTTTTGGAATCTGGATTAAAAAAAAAAGTATTCCGGTTCCATATCCCTGTTTTTGGAATATTTTTATTTCGATTCATAATTTTTTTATATTTTTTTTGAATTTTAATTCCTAATTTCTAATTTCGTACACGGGTCAACAAAGATTCAACATTTTGAATAATTTACTCCACCAAAAAAAATTTGAGAAAAATGGTTTTCAGTTTTCTTAAAAGTACTTCTGAATCTTTAAATTTGTCATCTCGAAAAAGTTTCCCGATACAAAAATTATCACTTTTAAATAAAAATCTATATTACACCGATTATCCCTGCGCGATAAGTGGAAGATATTTTTCCACTGAAAAATTTCCCTCTATAGGGACATTTTGGTAATTCATCCTTAGGCAATGTCATGGATTCTACCTTATCCCTTACAATTTAGTTATGTCAAATAAAACATTCGAAACTTTAGATTCCCCCCCCCCCTTTTGTGAGTTTTCGTTAAAAAATATAAATATTCGTTGTTCTTATTTTAATTTTACCAAAAAAAAATAATGAAAATTAGAGTGTCCTGATTTGCCTTGCTTTAAGTTCATCAAGTGCGCCCATGGACAAGTATTGGATGCGTATGGTTGTCCTACATGTACTTGCAAGAATCTTTAAAATAAAATAAGTCGTTTTTAAAACTTATTACAAAATTTATCTTTTATAAATATTTTTGATTTCAATTAATAATAAATATATATAATAAAATAATCGTGAATAAATTTTTTTTTATAGTTTATATTAATTGCCTATTTGTTAATGGTTTTAATTGGTCTAAATCTAGTATAGTTTCAAATATGTGATTAGTTCTATAATAAGCTAAAATTGCGAAAATGTCTTTAACTCTGATTAATAATATATTCTCGATTTAACCTATTTTAAATTTAGATTTTAGCCAAAATATTACTAAGCAAGCCTCAAAATTCTGTTTAAAGATCACCAAAAAGTTTTGCCATCTACGTGCTAAATCTTCATGTAAAATATTGAGGATAGCCGTTTTTTTATAAAATTGAGCCATTTTAAAAACACTTATTTCTGCATTAAACAATTTCTGATTATTATTACCTCTATATTAATAAGTGTATATTAATGCTCAAACCACGGATTGTTAGAGTGGATTACAATGGTTTCGCTCATCTACGTAAGTTCTGCAAACCATCTAATGCCTTAATAAGCGTTTAATCTTAAAACTATATCCACTCATGTATAATTATTAATACAATTTTGATATAATGAAATTTTATTTCGATGAATAATTTATTCGTGAATTTGTTTTAAAAAAAGAATTTTTTCCATATAAATTTAATCTAAAAACTATATATTACTCAAAACAATTTTATTTTAAGATGACTGATAATTTTTCCAATTATTAAACAAAATATATCTTTGAAATACAAAAATGTCAAAATAGAGTGATATTTCCGAGGCCCTACTTGATATTATAACTTATGTATAAATTATCCACTATGCCCTAAAATTTTTATCCATTAAGTGCCCGTCCCAACCAGCTAAACCTTTTAAACTGCCCGGCCTAGCCCCCTAAATTTTTCAGCAAATTAAAATTATATATATATAAATATGTATTGAAGAAAAAAAATTTCTTTAAATCCTTCATTTTTGTTTTAGCGTGTAATTTTTTTTTGTTGAAAATATTTCATTCACCCCCCCGTAATAATTTCTTTTCTATATTTTGATATATGAATCTGGAAATCCATTCCAAATATCTATGATCCAATAATATTTATGAACATTCAATTTGACAAATTAAGCTCGATAATCTATCATGATCAAATTCATCGAATTCGCACTATCAGCAGCATACTGCAGGATAAAATATCCAAACAAGTTAAGCAATATTTTTAATATCTACATGGATATTCTGTTGACAGATTATTTTTCTTTGTTTCTCGTCCAAATAGCGCATCTAGATTCTCAGGGAGCCAATTTTCTCTTAGAATATAAAGAATATATTTGCAAGACGGGTCTTGCCTGATACTTTCTAGAAAAATTATAAATTGGATTTTTTTTTTAAATTTTTTACTATGTTTTAAACCCTTTAATTATTTGTAGATGTATTTTATATAACTTTTATTTGAAAAAATAAATTTCAATGTTTGGTGGAAAAACTATCATTTTAAATAGCTATAATTGTATGCAATGTATGGAGTTTGGTCGATGCTTTAGTCTATGCATATTACAGATTTTCCTCAAAATTTAGGAAGATGGCTAAAGATTGGGGAAAAATTAACGGGGGTTTAACTATCTACCCCCTCCTCTTCCGCAATTCATCCATGCACCAAATCTAAGCTAGCGTTATTCATTCAAATTTATACCTTCATCATAAATTTAATCAACACCCATATTTTCACTAATAAAAAACCATTAGTTAACATAAAAAATACACTAAAAAAAATGCGTTAAATATAAAATGGCATAAATGATTTTAAATAATAATGTGTTTTTTTACAAGAATTTCGAAAATGAAAGTTTTATCAAAGATTTCACACTTTTGTACAAATTATCTTCTTTATATATGTAACGATTATTAAGATTCGTCTAATTAAGGGCCAAAATTTTGTTTGGAATAATTCTTGTCCAAAAAATATCTTCATTGACAAAAGGCCAAGAGTTACATTCGAGAGACTTTTATCTCCGCTAACCTGCAATAAAAGTTCTTTCGAAATCCCAGCAAATCATCTATTACTGTTGCTGTCTTTTCAATGATATTTTTACCAAATTTTCATAATTTTGTCTGATAAATAATTTTTCGATAATATCTGGGACATTAAGCCCATCATTTTATCTTTACTGGAAGTAGCAATTTCTATACTAGGCGATGTTATATTTTCTAGCACACTCATCAAAATATCTAACCTCAAGTAAATGTCTATATCAAATTTAAGTAAGTATTAAGCTTTGTTACATGGAGTGGGTAACCATTTCAAAAGAGCACCAATTTTATAATATAGATTTTTGCAATGATCCTTGAAGTAGCTTGTATGATATCAATCACTACACTCCTTGATTCTATATCTATAACCACTAACTTCGACCCTCTTTCGGCCACGGTTTACATTCCTTCTCTTTACTTCCTCTACCTTTATATTCGGTGAATTGACTTTAGATTTGACAATTTTAGATCACAGTCTTAATTTTGCAAACAATCTTTTCGTTGCGAGAATTTGACAACGGTATGATAACTGCTAAAAATTTTAATAAGTTTGCTAGAAAATATAACATCGCCGAGTATAGAATTGCTGTACTTCCAGTAAAGATAAAATGGTGGGCTCAATGTCCCAGACATTATCAAAAAATTATTTACAGGCAAAAGTACGGAAATCTGGCCAAAATATCATTGAAAAGGCAGCACCCGTAATAGATAATTTGTTGGAATTTCAAAGGAGCTTTTATTGCAATGTGTGGATTGGAGACTCATGATACGCGAGAAAGGGCATAGAAACTTTGTCGTTGCAAAATATTTCGAAGAAGCATTCTACCCCTAATTCTCAAATATTGTAGTAGACCTTATCCAATGAGTCCCAGGTTAGTGGAGATACTTTATCAAAAGTCTCTTTAAGTATTGCGATAGCCCTTTCAATGAAGACCGTTAAGGGACCAGAATTATTTTGAATAAGACTATCACTTCATTATACGAAACTTGACCCTTATTATGTTGATGTGAAAGATAGCTTGGACAATAAAAAAAATATATATTCGCCCCATATGATAATATTAAATTGATGTGAATGCTTCATTTAGTAATTCCCCACTTGTAAAAAATTTTTTTGTTTGTTCGTCGTTTAGCAATGTGTTTTTAGCGAAAATAATTGGTTGTTAATATATGGCTGAATTGGTTAGATTATATGTATTATTACCAATTATATAATATGGACGCAGTCTTCGAATGTATTTTATTGTAAAAAAAATACTGACATTTAAATTGGCGGCTCTCATTGGCAATTTTTTATAATTATCAGCTATTTAATTGCTAGTGAGATATATAAGAGGCGTTGGCTTTTTAAAGTTTATATAGGATGTGTTTTAAGGCTAGAGCTTTAAATTATGTGGAATTAAAAAAATTACATTAATAAACAGTTTACTTTTTTTATTATTATACCTCTCTAAGACTATGAAGTATACCTCCCCCTCCCACCTTCTTTTAATTATTTACATACCGTGGTGTACCTAGATTTCTCCAAGGAGGGGGTTATGACTATATTTAAAGCCCCATAACCCCCATTTACTATGGCTTCGGGCGGGCCTCTCCTTTTATAAGCACTAATTCAAAAATCAATGTTATTGTTTAATGCTTTATGTTTTAGACAGTATAGTATAGTAACCAGTTTAAAGGAAAAACTATTAAGAAACAAATTATGGCAAACCTCACGATTAAAATAAAATATAACTAAAATTTCTGACTATGTTTTTTATAAATAATAGGTTAATACATTGCAAACAGATTGATATTATTTAGAATACTTTTATCCAAACCAAAAAAATAAATAAAAAGTTTATGAATTTTGGCATTGCCTGTCCAATGTATACGGATGTTGTTAAAATGAGTAAAAAAAAATTGTTATATCATTTTGAAGGTATATAAATTTAATAAATTTTTTTTAAACAAAAGTTATAAAAATGGCTAAGTGAAATTAAAATTGTAGGAACATGACAAATTCATTTAACATATTAATGGAAGAAAGAAAGTGCAAATATCTGGGATTTTTTTTTATAGTAAGGAAAACATTAGGCTGGGTTTTCCGTTATAAATTTTATTGTGCTATATTATATTTTTATAAATATAATGGTTTTCACTTATTTATTTTAATAATTTTGAATTATAGTCCTTATTTTAAGAAGTTACTAACTTTTACCAATTTTTCTTTCAAATTCTTCTTTATAGTGAAATATTATGTACATTTTCGAGGGAGATGAGGTTGGGAGGAAAATATTTATTAGCTTAAAAATTGATATTTACAAGAACGGCTAAATTAGCGATGACAATAATATTTCTTTTTTTTTGTTCATTTATATTGTAATTAACAATTTTGAAAAGAAAATAAAGTTTAAAAGCAATCATTACTACTACTAATAATAATAGTAATAATGATAATATAGGAATATAAACTTTGATAAGATCCAATCATTCTATTATGAGTTGTCACATATATACACTTCATTTTGTCGTAATAAAAATTTATCTGTCTCATTTGCACTGTTTTTTATATTTTTCTATTAAATGATATTCTACTTAAACTCCCACTTCTATTTCTACGACGTTTAAAATATTAATGGGTCAATAATATCTATCTTATAAGAATATTTTAATGAGAACCCCGCCGCCTTCAGTCGAGTCAACGCAACTGAATTTAAAGTAAAAATTTAAAAAACCTGTCATCACCGTCGATTGTCATTACAGCTTCATCCGCAAATGATTATGGTAACCTTCGCACGGCGAAATTATCGAAGCCCTGCTTCTATACCAGTTTGGGTGTCTTTATTTTATTTTCGGTTTTAAATTGTTAAATATGAGAAGTCAAAGTTTTTATTTTGAGTTGATAATATTAAATATAAAATTTAAAAATCATTGCTTCTCTATCTAACAGGTTATAAGATAAAAATAAAAAGGGAACAAATAATGAAGAGAAAAGTGATTCAAATGTAATACTTTCAACAAAGAAAAATATATTAAAATTTTTTTGACAGCAAGGATGATAGGGGGAGGGGGGCTCAGATACTACTCAAAATTTAGAAAGATGGCTAAAGATTGGGAAAAAATTAACGGGGGTTTAACCATCTCCCCCCTTCTTCTCCGCAATTAATCCATGCGCCAAATCTAAGTTAATTTTATTCATTCAAATTTATACCTTCATCATAAATTAATCAACACCCATATTTTCACTAAAAAAAACCATTAGTTAACATAAAAAAACTAAAAAAAAATGCCGTAAATGATTTTAAATAATAATGTTTTTTTTACAAGTAAGAATTACGAAAAAGATTTCATACTTTTGTACAAATTATCTTCTTTATATATATAACGCTTATTAAGATTCGTCTAATTAAGGGCCAAAATTTTGTTTGAAATAATTTTTGTCCAAAAAGTATCTTCATTGACAAAAGGCCAAGAGCTACATTCGAGAGACTTTTATCTCCGCTAACCTGCAATAAAAGTTCTTTCGAAATCCCAGCAAATCATCTATTACTGTTGCTGTCTTTTCAATGATATTTTTACCAAATTTTCATAATTTTGTCTGTAAATAATTTTTCGATAATATCTGGGACATTAAGCCCATCATTTTATCTTTACTGGAAGTAGCAATTTTTATACTAGGCGATGTTATATTTTCTAGCACACTCATCAAAATATCCATCCCCACGTAAATGTCTATATCAAATTTAAGTACGTATTAAGCTCTACAATGAGTGGTTACCCATTTCAAAAGAGCACCAATTTTATAAGATAGATTTTTGCAATGATCCTTGAAGTAGCTTGTATGATATCAATCACTACACTTCCATGATTCTATATCTATAACCACTTAAACTTCGACCCTCTTTCAGCCACGGTTTACATTCCTTCTCTTTACTTCCTCTACCTTTATATTCGGTGAATTGACTTTAGATTTGACTATTTTGGTCTTAATTTTGCAAACAATCTTTTCGTTGCAAGAATTTGACAACGGTATGATAACTGCTAGAAATTTTGATAAGTGTGCTAGAAAATATAACATCGCCTAGTATAGAAATTGCTACTTCCAGTAAAGATAAAATGATGGACTTAATTTCCCAAATATTATCGAAAAATCGTTTTCAGACAAAATTAGGAAAATTTGGTAAAAATATCATTGAAAAGACAGCAATAGTAATAGATGATTTGCTGGGATTTCGAAATAACTTTTATTGCAGGTTAGCGGAGATAAAAGTCTCTCGAATGTAGCTCTTAGCCTTTTGTCAAGGAAGATACTTTTTGGACAAGAATTATTCCAAACAGAATTTTCCCATTAGACGAATCTTAATAATCGTTATATATATAAAGAAGATAATTTGTACAAAGATAACCTTCATTTTCGAAATTCTTACTTGTAAAAAAAACATTATTATTTAAAATCATTTACGGCATTTTATATTTAATGCATCAATGGGTTTTTAGCGAAAATAATTGGTTATTAATTTATGGCTGAATTGGTTAGATTAGTGTATTACTATCAATTATATAATATGGACGCTGTCTTCGAATACCTCTTTATTGTCAAATGATGACATTTAAATTGTCGGCTTTCATTGGCAATTTTTCATTATTATTAGCTATTTAAGGTGTTATTGGCTTTTCAAAGTTTATATAGGATGTGTTTAAAGCTAGAGCTTTAAATTATGTGGAGTTAAAAAAATTACATTAATAAACAGTTTACTTTTTTTATCATTATACCCCTCCTTTAATTATTTACATACCGTGGCGTACCTAGATTTATCCAAGGAGGGGGTTATGACTATTTTTAACGCCACATAACCCCAATTTACTATGCTTCGGGCGGGCCTCTCCTTTAAATACTGAACAGTTTATAAGCATTAATTCAAAAATCAATGTTATTGTTTCATGCTTTATGTTTTAGACAGTATAGTATAGTAACCAGTTTAAAGGAAAAACTATTAAATATGGCAAACCTCACGATTAAAATAAAATATAACTAAAATTTCTGACTATGTTTCATATAATTTATAGGTTAATACAATGCAAACATATTGATATTATTTAGAATACTAAATCCAAACCAAAAAATAAATAAAAGTTTATGAATTTTAGCATTGCCTGTCCGATGTATACGGATGTTGTTAAAATGAGTAAAAAAAAATTGTTATATCATTTTGATGGTATATAAATTTAATAAAATTAAAGACCTTTGGCTATATCATATTTTTATAAAAATAATCGTTTTCACTTATTTATTTTTTTATAATAATTTTAAATCATAGTCTTTATTTTAAGAAGTTATTAACTTTTAACAATTTATCTTTCAAATTTATTTTTGTAGGGATATATTATATACATTTTTTGGGGTGATAGGGTGGAGGTTGCGAAGTAGGAATTACTAGATTTTAAAAAAATGATATTTACAAGAACGGCCATGCTATAGAGGGACCCCCCCCCTTTACCCCACTCCCATTTATATAACTTATACTATAATTTCTCATTTGTTCCTAATTTTTTTTGTTCATTTATATCGTAATTATGTCATTTAGACAAGAAAATCTAGACTTTAAGGCAATCATTACTACTACTAATAATTATAGTAATGATGATAATATAGGAATATAATCTTTGATAAGATCCAATCATTCTAATATGAGTTGTCACATCGAAATCTACACGTCATTTTGTCGTAATAAAAATTGATCTGTCTCATTTGCACTATGTTTTTTTAGTTATATTTTTCTATGCAATGATTTTCTACTTAAACTCTCACTTCTATTTCTATAAATATTCCGATATATATATATGACCGAAGTTGAACATTGGCAGAATCTAACAAAATATAGAAAATGCAACAGTAGCGATAATGCTAGTAAATGTCCTAATACTGTCACAGGCAATGACAGGCATAATTATTATGATCATAATAAACTAGAAGCTTATCAAAATATTCAATAAGAGGTTTTAGCTGAGGCTCCCCATTTAACTCACTACGAGAGGATCTAATTGTATTTTTTATCCACGATTCATCTGAGTTATGTTCTGACGATTTGATTATTCTAGGTTTCAAAATTCCTAAGAAAACCAGAGTCTAATTTTGCAAACAATCGTTTTATTGTGAAATTAACAAATGTAAACTATCGGTAAATGGGCGAAAAATGCAGATGGCTATATCTATCTCGAGTTATACTTAGCATAGAACTCTGTGGGTTTAGTGAGTACGCTAGTAATGAGGTTTATTGTTTATTTGATGGCTTACCGCTAGCATCTAATATATGTTTGTAGGTAAAATCACTATTAACTTTAGCTTGTAATTGATTAATAATAAATAAATTTTTAAATAAATAGTTTTGTTCGTCAAAATTGTTTATGCCGTTCTTTATGATTTTGGGATAGGTTTGATACAAGGAAGTAACTGTATCATCGATATCAAAAAAAAGTAGCAGATGAGTTTTCGTAATTTAAAAATCTCTTCTAAAAACTCGTTTTGAATCCTTTCATCAGTCTGTAGCTTATTATTATCATAAATATTATTTTCCGTGATTTTAGTTTTATCACAATGTTGCATTTTCTATGTTTTGTTAGAATCAGTCATTAATCAAATAGGAATACATCCGTTGGAATATTTACACAAATACAAATTAAGACTTTATGCGGCAAAATAAAGGGTAGATTTTGATGCTACAACTCATAACAGAATAATCAGATATTGTAAAAGTTTATAACCTAATTATTATTAGTCGTAGTAATAGTAGTTGTAGTACATAGGCGTAGTTAGGGGGAAATCCCTAAACCCCCCCTTCAAAATATATCATTTTTTGAGAATATCATTTTGAACTAATAAAAATGTCCTCCTTAAATCTCCCTACCCCCTGTCCCTAAAAAAATGTATGCATATATCTTAGACAATAATTTGAAAGAAATATTGTAAAAGTTAATAATATTTAAAACTAAAAACTAGCATTTATATATAAAAAAAGAACGCATATTTTTTGATACCATTTTTTTGGTTGTAGTAAATTGAAAATTTATAATAGAATGATTTTTACATATACATTTTTTTAATATTTTTATAATAATAATGTAAAATATTATGAACTTTATTCGTTAATTATATATGTATGTTTGATAAATATAATATATTGGTTAAGGTTTAGCTACCTAACATTTTTGGAGATATTATTATTATCCTTTTTCCCGATTGCATTTTACTCATGTTATGTAATATGAATAAAACGAAAGAATCAATATAACAATAAGTTGGTAACCAATTTCGTTCATTTTAAATTATGATAATAATTTGTTTTTATTAAATATAATCTCCTATCCTAATGAAAATATTTTCTAACTATGTATAGATTAAGGAAACCCATCCGAAGGCAAGGCAAAAGCGGACCGAAGGCCCTCAAAAATTTAATTAATTCTCCCCCTCCCCTTGGAAAATTCTTGGCTACACCTATGAGTAGTAGAGTCATGGTAGTTTAATAGTGTAGAAGTAGTAATAGCAATGCTTTTCACTAATCGCAAGAAAACATAAATAGTAGGACAAATAGTCTAGACACTCTTGATATTGAGGATAAATACATTATAAATGAACAGAAAAAAATTGAAGATGCAAATGAGAAAAATTATAGCAAAAGGTATATAGACAGGGTTAGCATGTGGACTAATACGATTTATAAAATAAATTTATTTGATGAAATAATAAATATGTTTATTATATTATTATCTAAATAATCATATTTAAAGTCTTATATTTTTCGAATGTGTTTACAATATATTTAAATATATGAAATCGTTATTATTATGTCTTAGAGTTAGTTAGAATTTAATGTAACTTGGTAAACTTCTGAGGTTTTATGGAAAATCTTTTTTAAATATGATTGTTATAAATTTTTGAACAATGTTAAGATTATATTTTATATGCCCTTGTGACCCCTAGCTTATAGAATCTGTTTAAATATACTAACCCTTACTAGCTCATATTTAGACTTATAGCTTATACCATGCGGCATCACTAGCCTATACGATCTCAGGGTCTTTAAATTTCTCAGAGGGCTCGAAGCCACTTATCAACATATATACAAAAAATTTAATTAATCCATATATTGTTTAAAGGGGGGTATGTGAATTAAGGCCTTGAAGGGATAAATAATGTTTGTTTCTATTAGAATAAAATAAGCTTGAACCAGCGTGGTTCACAAATACCCTTAAAAATATTTATCAGTTAGTTAGTGACACAAAAAATGCATTTCTTATAATATCAAATAAATTAAAATTTATATTTAAAAAAATTTTTATCATTTATTCTAATCGCCATAGTTAATATATCATTAAAGAATATGATTATATTATCTATAATTAAATTCGTTTTAATTTGTAAAACCCGCTCTAGGTTATCTGTAAGGTCATAGGCCATAAAATTTTTTAAAAATATGATATCACCCACCAACTTACCTATACATCCTAACTTTTAAAGGTATAAAAAGTCCTAAAGTCTTTCGTAACTTCAAAAAGTGCTATTGACTTACGATATGGATATATTAATTGAAATAGTTATCTAGACTCCTGCGTTTTAATCGTAATGGGCTCTAATTAGATTTTATAAAATTAACTCTATTCTACTGGTTATGTGAATATAATTGGCAAAATTTTAACTAAATAAAAAATATTTTTCTTTACTCACCCTTGAAAGTCCCGGATATTAAGTAAAACAGAATATAGATGACAGAATTTATTAATTTTTCGGAATTTTGATATTAAATTTTTATATATAATAATTCACTTAAATATAGAAAACGAACAAAAAATATTTTTTTCTTAATTATATTAAATGGAGTTTTACTGGCTTGGTAATATTTTTCAATTTCTAATTATTTTTCATTATTTTTGTAATTTATTTTATTTATTATCAATAAAATTTCCAAATTTCTTAATAATTTTACAAGTAAAATAAACATGTTTACATAAGACTCAGCAAAAATAAAATATTTAGGGGAGTAATAAAAATAAAAATAAATGTATATGATCAGTGTTGGGGAAATTTACAAAAAGTTGTATTTGACTTAGCGAGCTGCAACGGGCCTGATTTTTCAAGCCCGGCCCGGCCCGAATTTATTTAAATATAGAAATTAATTTTTATAATTACTCAAAATAAAAGACATATGGTATACGGCGTTTAGTTTCAATAAATTAAATCAAAAATTTTCATTTTACATAAAAAAATTCAATTTAAAATTGATAAATTTAGATATATTTAAAAAAAATTCTAAGGTCCGATCCGACCCGGCCCGAAATTTTTTTAAAAATATTAGGTCAGGCCCGGCCCTAACCCGATTATTTTAAATAGAATAAGGCCCGAGTCCGGCCGGGCCTAACTTTGCAGACCTTTAATTTGAATATAAAAACAAACTCTTTAAAAAAAATGTGTTTTAAATTTAAATACTAAATATACCTACAAAATTTTTTCAAAAAAAGTTAGGCTATATCCAAAATAACAAAAAAAATTAAATTGGCAAACTTTCCAAACTTTAATGAAAATTAACAAATAAGCTTATTTCAAATATAAAAATAAAAACATGTCCAAAAACATAATTCTGGAAAAATTTTATAAATTTCAAAAATTATCATATTATTTCATTTAAATTATATGAAAGTTTAGAACTTTTAAGAATTTTTTTGAAAACTTTTTGCACAAAATAAATACTTTGACATAAACATTTTGAAAATCAATATTTTTTTATTTATTACCACTTAAATAATATTTTTATTATCTCAAATTATCAAATAACTGCAAGTGATAATATATGTCATATGTATACATTTACGTAATAATTGCAAATATAATTAATAATCAATGTTTGCTTTTAAAAAAAATATTCTATTTATATTTGTCAAATTACATTTAAAGATGTTTGACGTTGTCATCGGAATCCCTGCAAATATAGAAAAAATATTTGCTTAAAGGAAAAACTCCGTGTCTTCAATTATCTTATCTTCAAAATAAAAATAAGCTAGGATTATCTTTGAACTTCGAAGCCTTTTTAAAAGGATTTATTTTATAAATATAAAATCCATATTTTTGATTAAGTCTTATATACTAAAAATTCTATTTATTGGTAAAATATCGGCAAATCTTTTATAATTTTTGTACATAAAAAATAATCTTTTAAGATGAAATCAATCTTCAAAATATTTTAAAGCAAAATTTATTTGGAAGATTTTTGATCAAATTGACCAAAAAAATATGGCAAAATCTCTTTAAAAAAAATCTTTTACAAGCAAATCTTATTTATTTTTCATGCATAAAAAAAATTAAGATGAAGGACACTGAAAAATTTAATGATCTTCAAAATTTTAGATTGATGTAAATTTTTTTCAAACTCTTGTTTTATCCTTATAAAACTTTTTCAGGAGACTCTTTAAGATTTTATTATAAATTGCTTGTCTTGTACGTCAGAATAGATAGGAATTTAGTCGGGATTTAGATCAATATAAAGAATTTAATTTAAATATAAGATTTTACGACGATTCTTTATTATAAAAAAGTTAACTGATTAAATTTTAAAATATATAATCTCTTTTTATATGCAACGTAAATCAATGATGTAAAATTGTATAACATATAAAATCACGTTATCCAATTTACGACATAATAATATATTATTACAATATAAAATATCGTTACTAAAAAACGCTGGCCTTAAACGAAGTATATTAAAATATATAGTTACAAACATGTAACAGTTTTAAAAAATGGAATCGAAAACCCCTGATTTAAATTTAATTTTTAGAATCAAAATCTATTTTCTTGCAAGAATGAAAACCATTTACCTCTCTTGTTTACAACGAAAATGAAGGTTTCCATTGGGTACCTTGGCCTATAGGGCTTTTACTACCCAAGGTTATTTGGAAAATTTTTGCTAAAGACAAATGTAAATTTCAAATAAGGTGAACATACAACGGTATAATAAAAAAAAGGTAAAAGTAAAAATATAAAAACACAATTGCAAAAAGGCGAACGACAATGAATGTGTAAGTAAATATATTCGTTCTTTATAATATTAATGTCGTGTCGAGCTCAAATGTGTTGACGGGTATGCTTTCATCGGGTATCTTCTAGAGGTCAGATATCAGTTAACAGTGTTGAGTTGCTAGCCAATATGGTGTCCTATTTGGCACTTGAAAGACCTGTTCACACAAAAATAGTTCAAGTTTGTCACCTATATAAGTTCTCGTCACTGGATTGAGATGTTGCAGAATCCGGATCAAGAGGGAAAACCGGGCACTTAGTCCCTGAACTGATATAATATTCCTATTTGAACCGACCAACCGAGTCGTTAATTAATGGTTAGCCCTGAAAGGGTTGTTAGTAATGTATCTATCCTGAGTATCTTTGACACATATTTGTCCCTGAAAAGAGCCGTTTAACATTATCTTGAATATAAAAACTAGCAAAAATTGCTAATCACTTATAGCAGTATACTTCCAACCAATTACATTTATTCCCCATCAAAATATTGAGCTGCATAAGAGACGTCATGGGAGCTCATTGTCTGTCAATTAGACTGGATAAGGTTAAAATACATCCTGTTCAATGAGGGCCTCAAATGCGATCAAATTTCAGAAGAGCTTTTTCAAAGCTCTGACAGTGATGGAGTTTGGCGACTTTCTTTGCTGGTGACCGGATAATTCTTCTCTAGCGGCATAACTATCTGGGGCAGGGGATTAGACGAATTGCCTGTGTGAATAACAAACCAAACATCTTCGAATTATTGAGATAGGTGGCGTTTTAATTCAGAACGGGGGCTATTGGGCTGGTTAATCAGCTTCTTAGTTGGTGGGTATTTAAGAAAATACAATTAAAAAATGCGATATCTGTAACTTTATGTTAGATTTGGGAAAAAGTCGAACAGTTAAAAAGCAAATAATTGGCTATATAATGGATATATTACCGTATCCGATATTAATCGTAATAAAACCGAGAATATTCATTATTATTGAATAAAGAATAATATTCATTTTTAGTCTTAATTTTATGAATAACAAATAATTCAAAAATGAATATTTTCAAAGAACAAAATTATCAATTTATTAATAATATATAACTTTTTTAATGGATAAATAAATAAACAGGAATATAAAAATTAATACAAATAATTACAAAATTTTTATTAAAGTTTTAATATAACAAAAAAAAGTGTAAAAAAGGAAGTTATGAAATTCTATGTCATTATAAATATTATTAATAGAATTACTATATATATATATAGCATTCAATATACATTACTGCCTGGAATAAATATATAGCACGTGAATTAAAATAAATATGAATTTCAAGATAACATACTGGCTAATAGAATAAGGGATAGCAAATATTTTTTCCATTTGTGGTATTTGTATGAAGACAAAATTCATATTGAAGATTATTTGTAGAACTTTGCTATATTAATTGACTAGAAGGGGATTGCAAACAACAACGAGATACGTAAAATATTGCTGTCTTACGAGGGGTTTCAAAATGTGGCTGAGATATATAAAAAATTAGCATTCTCATGAAACTAATGGCAGCTTCGTGGGATATCATTAACGGCAAATAAAACGTTAATGAGCTAATTTAAAAAGAAAAATGCCACCTTTAATTTTATTCAATTTTTCTAGATGTAGCCGAAAGCAGGAGTCTATCCTCCATTTTAGCCAGCAGATTAAAACTTTAACTGGATGTCTATATTTTGAGAAAGCCAGCAGCCAAAAGCAGGAGTCTGTCCTCCATTTTAGCCAGCAGATTAAAACTTTAACTGGATGTATATATTTTGAGAAAGCCACTAATCGACATTTGGCTAAGAGATAGATTTACCTGCTGAGGATAATGACTATCAAATCTATAGCACGGATAAAATATTTTGAGAATGCATCATTGATTTGATCAGATAAATGACGAGTCTTCCTCTATCCCGGGGCTCTTGTCAAAACGAGTAACCTTGGGGATAGGGATTAGCAGAATTCAGTAGCTCAATTTAAAAAAAATAACCAAATTCAAAATTGGTACAACAATTAAAGGCGAAACGTATCAATTCGAAGCAAGAATTTAAATTAAAGGAAGACAATAATCCCAAAATGGCAAGGATTTCTGAAAAAAAATAGATAGATCTTTAAAAGAGACCATCCATGTGATGAATCTGCTCGTTTCGATATACCACTAGCAACATATCTCATGGGCTCGAACACTTCACTGCCCATAAATTAAAGCTATGAAAGATAATAACTTAGATAGTTCTATTAACTCCTAACACCAACCCGACACAATAATGACGATCCGCCCTATAATCAACAAGAATTACGACTTGACTCTGGGGCTCAAATATTTAATATTGTAAATGAATGAATTTATATGTGTTGGAAAGTGAAAAATAAGCCCTTGTTAAACGTCAACTTAACGGGACTGTACCATCATGGATTACCCTGGATTTTGGCTTTTTATTTACCCATCCCAGTCAAAAAAAAAAGGTATAATAATTACAAATCTTATATCAGGAATAAAAATTATCAAGATGATATTGCTAATCCTTTGAAATATTGGAAAAGTAGAACAATATATGATTTCTAAGATAAACAACCTGAAATACCAAGCAAAAAATCTCAAAATCTGCTAAAGGGGTTTGGGAACAAAATCATTCAGGCTTTTATAATTTGGTCTCCTCAAGGAAAATTTTTCTAGCTACAGCCACAGTATATAATTTTTATTAATGGACAAAAAAAATATCTTAATAGTTACTTTTAGGAAAGATATCACAAGCAGAAGGGTTCTCAAATTAGTTTTTCATCTTGTGAATTATATCCCAGACTTACTTATTACTTTGATATGGCAAATTTATTTATGATTTGAACAAATATTCACTAATTTAGATACATTGCCAGTCAAGGTTCTGACACAAACAAAATAATCATCGAATTTTAATGATTTTTTTGGTAAATTACAAATAAAAAGTGGAGGCTCAACCTCTAACCCGTTCTTATTAATTTTTAACCGAATCTTTTAAACCTCACCCTGAACCCGAAAATTTAAACCGGCTTGTAAAAATATTTGGCGGGCGTTATCCGGTCTCGAGGCCAAACTTCGAGCCGAGCCATATTAACCTATACTTAGCGATAAATTTGCATAGATTCATTTTGAAGAAATCAGCTGTTTAACAATATGAATATTGAAATTCTTAGATTTAAAGAAAAAAAATCGCTTTACAAAATGTTTGGCAAAGTTAATCAATTTTTGATTTTTAATAAAAAAAAACGTAAAAATACTTACTTTTTACCACTTATATCTATGATTATTTCCTGTTTAGACTGGTGTAATCATGTCAGGTTTAAATAAGTTTTATCTAAAAAAATATATATATTTTTTTGTATAACAAGGTTAAGGATGTACAATATACATCAATTCATCCGGCTATTTTTTAAAAAAAAAAGGTATTTATATTATCAGGTCAAACCAGATATTTAATCAAATTTAAATATCTTTAAAAAAACCTTTTATTTGTTGACAAACTAATATATATAAATCAAAAAATTTGTTTTTATATTTCTATTCTCAAATCGCAATTTATTTTTAATTTTATATTTTTTTAAAAGTTTTTTTTTCAAAATATAAACTAATTTTTTCAAAAATTATATATTATAAAGCATGAATAGATATCTACTATCAACTATTTTAATTCTCTTCTATGTCGTTGGGTATAATTCTCTCAACCCTGATTACAAAAGTATGATTATTTGAACAATTTATTAAATGAAATCCGAAAACACTTATAGTTTATAAAATTAATAAACTCTTAATAAGGCCAGAATCCCTTTATTCTCAAGCAACAGAAGACCCGATGGTATCAGCCTAATACCTTGGCCTTCGTTGCTTGGGATTACACATGCATTGATTTTTTTATTTAAAGCAAACATTACGATGGTTAGCAATTGATTTTTGTTTTTTATGGTTCTATATAGCAATGCATTTTTATTATCTAATTTAATTGTATTTTTTAAAAAATATATATATATTATGAACCATATTTTTATGACCTTTATTTTAAAATTTTAATAAAAAAAATTTTTTTTTAAAGAAGTTTAAGGTTATATGATTTTAAAATTTTTTAATATTAATTCAGCATATTTTAAATTTATTTACATGGTAATCATCGGTAAATTTAACAATTAATTTATTTATAGTTGTAAAATTCATTGAAAGTTACCTTAAAGTTGCCCATAAATTGTAATTAAAATATATATCTTAATGGGAAAAATATATATATTTTTTAAACTTATATTTTCTAAAATATTGGATTTTATAATTTTTAGACTGTCTTAAAAAACCTTGCAACATTAGATGTGCTTATGGCTTGATATACGATAGCAAGGGATGTCAACATTGTCAATGCATTCCTAAGCGTGAAAGTATTATTTTTTTAAAAAATGAAATTTCAAGATTCCCTTATCAGCTGGTTATTTATCTCATTACTACTTCAAAGAAATGAGTTTCTTTCTAGGGATCATTTTTAATTTAGAAAGATTCTAATCGAATGCTTAAATTTTTGGTTTAATTTATGAAAGTTTGTCCAAAATTGTATTTCCAGAATATTTTAAAAATTATTTGGAATTTCATTAAAATTTTAAAATTTAGAAAAATTTTTCAAAAGTTATGTATTTTGAAATTTGGTTAGCGAAAGAAATTTTCCCCGGCAAAAAAAAAGATCTAATTCGAATCGCGGGAAGATAAATAAAAAATTCTTAAAAATAACCCTTTCCCTTAGACAAAATTAAAATTGAGATTTTTTTCCGGGGAATTTTCCCTGATTTCAAATTTTAGACACAACTTTAACAAAACAGTTAACACCTATTCGCGGGCGGAAAATACGAAATACTGCGTATTATATAAAGTTCGCAGATTGGCGCAAACTATGAATGGGAGGTTTACTCTTCTTTTTTTTTAAACAAAATTATATCAATTCGTAGAATGCCCCTCCAAAAAGCCTTGCAATATTAGATGTCGAAATGGTCTCATCTATAATAGCAAAGGTTGTCAATTGTGTCAGTGCATTCCCCCGACAAAAGGTTATTTTTAAAATAAATAATTGTTTGAATAGTAAAAATTAATGCATAATATAAAAAAAAATTTTGATTTGAAATAATTAAGTTATCTATTTGACGAGTTTGTAAAATTATAATTATTAGCAGATTTTTTTAAAATTAATATTAGATTCAAATCCTAAGAATTTTATGAGAAATTTGGTATTTTTAATATTAACAAATATGAGAAATATATATATATAATTTTTAGATTTCATTAACATTTAAATTGTTGTCAATTTACAGAATGTCCAATTATAAAGCCTTGCACTTTGCTTTGCAGGAAGGGTTTTGTATTAAAAAATGACGGTTGCGTATGCAAATGTGTCCCAAAAGGTTGTTTTTATTTTTTATTTTAATGGAATTTAATTAGAAAATAAAAGAATGAAATATAAATAAACTAACTTTGAATCGTATAATTTAAATGGCAATCGTTAAATAAAAAACAGGAAATCACGTGTCAAATAGATTCAGAATAATCTGGACCAATAGAGTTTCGACTCTGGATATTTTCTTTCGTGTTAGAAATTTAAAAAAAAAAACTCTGAGGGCTGCAGGATATGGTTCCATTTCCGGTTTAAACCTTTGTTAAATGGCAACGGAAGGAAAAAAAATTCACGCTATATTTTAAAATAAATAAATTTTCCTCTTAGAATTAAACCCGATCGAAAACCCGATCGATTCGGGTTCGAGTTATCGGTTTTTTAAGAGCTACCGTTACTTGATTTCTAGAGGGATGAGATTTTTCTATAAATGGTATAACTGTATTTTTTTCAATAGAATGCCCTAACATCCCTTGCAACATCCGATGTATTAATGGCTTGAAGCAGGATATCGATGGATGCCAGTTATGTGAATGCGTCCATCCCGAAACAACCACAACCCAGAGAGGTCAATTAAAATCTTAATTATGACTTCTAATTTATTTGAGTCATTTAAAATCTTCAACTTACAATTTTATTTTTTTCCTCTATAATTTTTTTTACCTATTCCTATAATTGCTGCTGAGTAAAATCTTATTAAAATCCCTCTTGTTTCATACTTTAGTGTGCCCAGATTTGCCTTGCTTTAAGTTTATCAAATGTGCTCATGGACAAGTATTGGATGAATATGGTTGTCGCACATGTTCTTGCAAGCCTTCCAAATAGATTTAAATCTTTTTATTCGAAAATGTATTTTTATATTTTTTTAATTTTTTTATTAAAATCTTTATTAATTTACAAATATATTATTATTTATCCGAATTGTAAATGATATTTATATTTTTAAAATGATCAACGAATATATTTTAAGAAAAATTTATTTAAATTTATAAAATTTTTATTTATCTAATTTTCAAATCTCTATAATCAGTTTAAACTGAAGAACCTTACTCTGTTTATAATCAGCGGCGTCATTATTTTTTTAATATTATTTTCAAAATTACTTTGTCTTTTTTTTTAGCTAACATTATCCAAAATTACTAATATTATCAAAATTACATTTGATATAAAGAAAAATTCAAAATTTCGAGCCCCTGCACCTCTCAATGAAACTTCTGTTAATAATAGTGGGACTGACTAAATTTAATTAGAAGGCGCTTAACATATTTCTTTATTTAGGTAAGAATGTAGCTGAGCATGCGCAAAAAATAACTAATTCGGCATTTCTAAATGACGAGAGCTAGGATGATGGTTACCAATTGGTTTGAAATAAGTGTTAAAATAACTTTTAAGTGGCCTATTTCTACAACAAATCTTATTGGGTGGTTTTGGTTAATGATGCTTACTACCAAAGGCAATACCGAGTGAATCTTGATTTTACAATTTTTATTTGATACATACCACCAAATACCAAAATTTATTAAAATGTAATAAGACCCTATTTAACATATATTATAGTAAAATCACGTGGTCGAGTCCGGCCTCCTATATATCATCCCCCAAGGACGGAACCACCAAGTTAGATCAAGAAAAAAAAATTGGATCATTGCTGGGATTCGAACCCATAACCATCGGATGGTAGGCAACGATCTTGCCGACTAGGCCACAGACGCTTTTCAAAAATCACCATTTTTCAAATATATATTATAATATATATTTGGTAGTGCCTATCCAAATGAAAAATAAACAAAATACAAATTTGATAGGTAATACCAGAGTTGTTAACGCTCCTTTTTAAAAGTAACTAGTTCCCGCTCCTACCTTCTCAAAAGGAGCTAACTCCCGCTTCCGCTACTACATTTTTAAAAGGAGCTAGCTCCAGCTCTAAGTAATGGAGTGCCAATCCATAACCGCTCCTTTGATTTTCATTTTTTTAGAAGAAATACGAAACAATTTTTTTTATCAAAAAGCTTTATTTATATTAAATAATCTATTAAAATATTTATAACCTTTAAAGGTAATAAATTTTCTAAATTAGAATCTAACATCCACGCCTCTCCCCTAAGACCTCTTTTGCAATAATAAGTAGGCGCTCCACATGAGCACTAGAGGGAAGCGGGGTTTTGTATTTTATAAAGATATTTAATAATTCAGGGAATTTACCAAAAATAGTAATTTTGGTATTTAAAAAATATTTGTCCTATATATTATCTTCCTGATGATCAATTTCATAAAATCCAAAAAAAACTTCCAAATCATTTTGTATTTAAAAGAAAGATATTTTACTTTTAGATCCTTTTTTTATTGAAGCTGCTCACTTTTGTAAATTAAATAGTTTATTTAAACCAGGGTTGGCATGTCGGTCAATTGACCGGTCAAATATACGGTCAAATACTCTAAAATATTAATGGCGAATAAATATTTTGATATAATTAACTAGTATGCATTAAAAGCATGTTTATCAATCTTATTAGGTTACAATTATTTAAAAAATTATTTGTATCATGAATTGTTAAAAACAAAAGAATTTTTTTATTGTTAAAATATAAATATGTAATTTTTCTAAATATAGTAATATTTTTAGTTATTTTTTTGCCTAATCATTGCCGTTTCTCGCCTTCTTTATTTTTTTCAATTCATTTTTCTTAAAAAAAATAAAAATACCCGATTTATTATAATCATAATATAATTTTTTCATTCTTATTTTTTAATAAATTTAAATTTTATTTAATATTTAGCCGAGTATAAATTATATTAATTCTCATTTGTTTTACTTACACTTGCTATATTTGGTTTTTAAAATTAATTTTCATTTTAATTGTTCTGGTCAGATTTACGGAATATTATTCAATTCTGGTAAAAAGTTATATATTTATATTATATTTATAATATTAAGAAATTATTGGAATAATTGGTCGATAATTATAAAATAGATAAGATTGATTAACTTTACAATAATCAAAATCATTTTTTGTTAAATTTTAATATATTAGGGATTATGGTCAAACCAAAGCATCATGTTTGGAAACATTTTCAAGAAGTACGCGATGGTAAATCAGTTAAAGCGGTGTGCAAGTTTTGCAAGATGTCCTATATCACCCACGTTTATAGAATGGTCAAACATTTATTAAGCAGCTGTACTATGTGCCCTGTTATAATTAAGGAAAAATTTTATTCAAATTCCAAAATATCAACCTCTACAAAAAATATCACAAATGTAATTTGTAATACTTCTAAGTCTAACTCTAATGAAGAATTGGGTGAAATTAGTGAGAATGATTATCAAATGAACAATATTTTGTCTTGTGACTCAGGAAAATTTAATTCCATTATTTCTAATCAATCTACAAGCAAGGCGATTAAATATAAATCTCAATCTTGTATAACCGGTTTCATAGATAGAATTAATCCCAAAGAAAAAAAATGAGCTGGATCAATTGTTTGCAAGGGCTGTATATGCGAGCAATTTACCTTTCCACATCACTGAAAATCCCTACATCCAAGAATTTTTTAAAAAAATACGTCCTATTTACACATTACCCAGGAGAAGGCAGCTGGCTGGATATCTTCTAGACAAAGCGTCAGGTGATATGGAGGTGAGAGTTGCAGATATAATAGATAAAGCTCCTTACTTATCAATTGTATCAGATGGCTGAAGCAACATTAGAAACGAGAGTATTATTAATTTTATGGTGATGACGCCTGTTCCAGTGTTCTACAAATTTCTAAATACTGAGGAAAATCGCCATACGGCAGATTATATTGCCCAGGAATTTAAAAATGTAATTCATGAATTGAATCCGGTAAAAGTATATTCTTTAGTTACTGATAATGCCGCTAACATGAAAGCAGCCTGGAGAATTCTAAAATCTGAATCTATTTATATCATATACAATGTTATGGTTGTGCAGCGCATACATTGCAGTTATTCTTTCACGATTTTGAACGATTGAACGCCTTCAGTGACCATATTTCAATAATTAAAAAAATTGTTAAATTTTTCAAGAATAAACACATACCAGATGCAGTATTTTCCCGTAATAAGAATCTTCATGGCATACCATCTACATTAAGTACAATTAGCCAAACAAGATGGGCATCGTCAATAAAATGTATGGAGCAAATTCAAATATGCAAGAAAGCTCTAAAAGCATCAGTTGTTGAAGAAGCTGTTTGTGATATTTGTCCCATAGAAATTACCAATAATATATTAAACGAAGAATTTTGGACGAAAAATTTAAAATTTTTAGCTATACTCCAACCTTTAGCTACCTCATTGTTGAAAGTGCAAGGGGATAAATGTACTTTGGCCCAAGTAAAAAACGAGATGCTTAATTTGGAAAAACACATACATAATACAATCATGCCATGATTCTGTATTTTCTCCATCTCAAGAAAAAAAAATTAAGGTTATGTTTGAAAAGAGAAAAACTGATCTAAATACATGTGCTCACAATGCTGCTTATTTATTGGACCCCCAATATCAAGGGGAGCATCTTACTAATACTGAATTTGATGAAGCATGTAATATAATACAAGAATTGGGTATTTTACAAGGTGGTGATAATCAAAATGTTTTGAGTAATATAGTAAATTTCAGAAGCAAAAGCGGTATATTTAATAGCCATAATATGTGGAAAGTTGTAACTTCCATAAGAAACAATCAAATTTCGGCCTCAAGTTGGTGGAATGCATTTTGCCCACCTTGCCCATTAAGAGAAGTCGCTAATATTTTACTAACATTTCCTAGTTCGACTTCTTCTTCTGAAAGAAATTGGTCGGTTTGGGGCAATATTCACACGAAAAACAGAAATAGATTAAAGGCTTCTACAGCAGGAAAATTAGTAAGAGTGTATCATAATTTAAGATTGATTAAAAATATTAAAGAAAATAATGATATTGAATATGAATCGGAACAAGACTCTGCCACGGAGGGTGAAACATTGACTATAGAATGAATTAAAAAATATTATGATATTTATTATTATACATAGATTTATTATAATATTATATAAATGCAAAATAAAGTTAATATTGGTGTAAAAAACATTTATTTAAATTTGACAATATTTGACCATATTTGACCGGTCAAATATCGGTCAATTGACCGAATTGTATTTGACCGGTCAAATGCACAACCCTGATTTAAACACAAAAGGCATTTTGCCCTTAAATTTGTTTGATCATTTGGATCAACATCTTTTAGAAGTTTAAAATATTTTTTGTATGATGGAAATTGAATATCGATTTCTTCATCTATGATCTCTAAATCCATAATATCTAACATATCCATAAAATGAATATTAATATGACTTACAAGATTTTCCAAAAAATTTTCAATATAAAAAGGAAAAACTTGATGTTTAATATTTAAAATGATTAGATTAAAAACCAATATAAAACTCGGCTAAACATTTAATAATGGATAAATTTACAGATAGTTAAAAAATTATTTAATTTATACACTAAATTTAAAGGAGCCGTGGAGCGGCGCTCCTCCACTCCAGCCCTAAAAGGATCTAGCTCCCGCTCTTGCTCCTCACTTTAAAAAGGAGGGACGCTCCAGGTGTTTTTGAGAGCGCCGCTCCTTAACAACTCTGGGTAATACCTTAAGGTAGTAAGCATCATTAACCGAGGGTTTTAGGGTCACCATTTAAAGGTTTTGTTTAATTACATTTTTTTGAAAAAAATATATTAACTTTCACTAATTATTTTAAAAAAAATTATAAAATTTTGTTTATGATGACATTTTGTATTAAAATTGTTGTGGAGGTAGGGCAGAGAAAGTTAAGGGAAGGGGAATAAGAAAAGAAAACTATCAAATTTGTCAGGGAGGAAAAGTTTCCCTGTCCTTTGCTTACTAACGCCTATGGCATTCCACAATAGATAACCGTAACTTATAGTGCGCACACGCAACATTTTAAATAAATTTTTTTAAAAAAAGGATTTGTCTTTTTGAAAATTATATTATCGTCTGCGTTCTTATTTCTTTAATTTCTAAATATTCCTTTTTAGGATATAAGTAAGATATTTATATTACATTTATATAGTATTACACAGCGAATAATAATAAAAAGTAATGAAAAAGCAAATCTATTTGCATTTTTTTAAATGGTAACTAACGCCAAACTGTAATTTTACCAATTTGCACGAGGTCATTTGAAATGCATTATTTGTGCGCACTATTAGACACATAAGTTGTGTAAATTTATTATTACTCGTAGTATAGTGTACAGTTTTTTGAAAATATGTGACACAAATACCATAAATTTTTTTTTCCTCTTCATCATTCATCAGCCAAATATAAATTATTCTTCTAATCTTCTTTTCCCACTTTTCCAGCTTGTAAATTACTATGTTCGA
Organism: Gordionus sp. m RMFG-2023; assembly: GCF_954871325.1. Taxonomy (NCBI): domain Eukaryota; kingdom Metazoa; phylum Nematomorpha; class Gordioida; order Chordodea; family Parachordodidae; genus Gordionus; species Gordionus sp. m RMFG-2023. Next base: position 27,340,496 of record NC_088779.1, on the reverse strand, counting down.
TATTTTTCTAAATTACGACTATAATCCTCTATTTTTAAAGTATCTAGATAAAAATGTTGCGTCATTATTTTATTCCTGTCACATTTTCTTTTGCAAATATATAGAAATATTTTATTTTGTATCGATCTATTTTATGAATTACATTTTAATAAATACATTTTGTTGCAATTTTTTTTTTTTTTTTTATTGCTATAAAATAAATTAAATTTATTTAAATATCTGTTTGAATTTTATTTCTTTCCAATTTGACAGTCTTGTTAAGGAGCGGCGCTACAGGAGCGCCCCTCCTTTTTAAAAATGAAGAGCGGGAGCGGGAGTAGCTCCTTTTAGGGCTGGAGCGAAATATTAATATTTGTTAATTAAAATTTAATGAAAATAATATTTTATTTTATTTAAATTTATTCATTATTAAATGTTGAGCCGAGTTTTATATTGATTTTTCATCTAATCATTTGAAACATTAAACATCAGTTTTTCCTTTTTATATTGAAAATTTTTTGAAAAATCTTGTAAGTCATATTAATATTAATTTTATAGATATATAATAAAAAATAGTTTTAGATATTATGGATTTATTAGAGATTATAGAAGAAGAAACCGAATTTCCATTCCCACCATACAAAAAATATTTCAAGCTTATAGATGATACAGATGATAAAGTCAACTTAAAGGCGAAATGCCTATTGTGCATTAACAACAAAATGATTTCTTTCTCTAAAATCAGCAGCTTTAATTTAAAAAAACACCTTAAGGTAAAATCAATATTTCTTTATTTTATAATAATTTTTTTTAAAATGGTTTTAATTATTTTTGGGCAATTCATTACATTAGTTGAGCTTGGGTTGTCAGATATGATGCTTTTTTATATTTTTATATTTATTTTAATTTTCTCATTACTTGTTCAACCTCCTTTTTATATATTTTTTTTCTAAATTTAAAGTATTTTTTTAAATTGAATTGTAACATCCAAATTAAAAATATACATTTTATTATGGTAAAATTTATATTTTATTTTAATTTGATTTTTTCTTATTTTATTTTAATCAATAAACTTGGAAAATAATTATTTATTTTTATTTTATATTAATAAAATAGGTAATACAAAATAATAAAAAAAAAAATTAAGTACCTATAAAGATATTTATACTGCTCATTAAATATTTGTCAATTTCTTATTTATAAATAATTTGATGTTTTAGATTATCAGTTAAAAATAAAGTTGATTTTTATAAAATAAATTTTAATTTAATTTATAAATTTATATTTAGAGAGTACATGATAATCAATATTCAAAAATTGAAAATCATATCAATAGTTATAATAAAAAAGATATTAGCCAAAATATAAAGTCTTCCTCTTCTGAGAAAAATCAGTCAATATTAAATTTTAGTCAAAAAACATATGAACCTACAAAAACTGAAGGAGATAATGCAATCATTGATTATGTCATTGAGACACTAGTTCCTTTATCAACTGTAGATAATCCTAGCTTTGTCAAAATGATAAAAACGTTTTCCCCTTCAGCAAAGGTAATGTGCCGCCAAACACTAATAGCAAAGATAGGTTTGCGTTATGATAAAATGATGGATGATATTATAGAAATGCTTTCTGGAGTTGTGTGTACCACAGCTGATTGCTGGAGTGGATTTAGAAGGTAGTGCCTATATTTTTAAATGTGCTTGATTAATTTAACTTATAAAGGTCTTTTTTGGGTGTAACTGCTCATTGGATTGACACAAAATCATTGCAAAGAAAATCAGCAGCTTTAGCCCTAAGACGTGTTCAAGGCAAGCATACTTTTGATGTTTTGGCTAAGATGATAATTGATATACATAAAAGCTTTAAAATTCAGAATAAAGTGATAAAAACCATTACTGATAATGGTAGGAACTTTGTGAAGGCATTCAGGTAATCTCAAATATTTATTTTAAAATTATAACTTTCCTTTTATTTTTTAGAATGTTTGAAGATAAAAGTTCTGAGATTGATGATGATTTCCAATTTGTGGATATTGATAATATCCTAAATAATAGGGAAGAAAGCTTTGATTATCTCCCTCAACATTCAAGATGTGCTTGTCACAATCTTAATTTGGTGGCAACAGTTGATGCAGATAAAGCTTTAGGGGGATAGAAGCTTTCAAATAGTATCTCAAAGTATATTCCAAAAGTGTCAATCTTTGTGGAATAAACAAAATATGTCTACAAATATGGCGGACGAAATTATCAGAAAGTTGGGTAGGTATCTAATATGCCCAAATTCCACTAGGTGGAATTCGTATTATGAGTCTATGGTTTTGCTAGATAAAATGTTAGATGAAAAACAAAAGGACCTTGATGAGTTGTGTGATAACCATGGGCTTATACGTTTTAACTCCCAAGAACGTAAATTTATTAAAGAGTATAGTCAAGTAAATATTAATATAATCGTTATCTTAGTGATAAAAATAAATTTTAGGTTATGGAACCTATGAAAAAAGCTCTGAAAATCTTTGAAGGGGAGCTTCATATGGACATGGGTTTCCTAAGTCCTACCATTTTTAAACTCATTTCAAAATTAAATGAATTATCAGATTTAGAGTTTTGCCAACCTCTTGTAAAGTCTCTCATCAACGGTATTAATAAAAGGTTTATAATAAAACATAAATTATATCTATTTAAATAACCTTATTGCAAATTTCCAAATATTTATAATGATGATAATATAATTGCAGCGATTGTCCATCCTGCATTTAAATTGAATTGGGAATAGATAAAAGATCCAAAAAATATGGAACTAAAAGCCAGATTAATTAATTTTTTAAGGAAACAAATACCCGACGGAAAAATAGCTACAACTAGTTCACGGGAACCTTGTAATGATTTGGAAGATTTCTTTGGATTCCATGAAATCGATTACCATGAAAATAATATATTGGATAGATATTTTTTAAATAATGATAGCAAAATTACTATTTTTGAACAATTCCATGAATTAAAAAATATTTATATTAAATACAATACCCCGCTTCCCTCTAGTGCTCCTGTGGAGCGCCTATTTAGTATAGCAAAACAGGTCTTAGGGGAGAAGCGTGGGTGTTTGTTAGATTCTAATTTAGAAAATTTATTACTTTTAAAAGCTAATAAAAGATTATAAATATTTTGATATATCATATAATATAAATAAAACGTTTTGATAAAAAAATATGATTTTGTTTCGTGTACCTTCTAAAAAAATGAAAATCAAAGGAGCGGTTATGGAGCGGCACTCCATTAGTTGGAGCGGGAGCGCTCCTTTTAATATGTAGTAGCGGGAGCGGGAGTTCGCTCCTTTTGAGAAGGTAGGAGCGGGAGCAGGAGTCGCTACTTTTAAAAAGGAGCGTTAACAAGACTGCAATTTGATGACAAGTTTTATTTACATATAATTGAATGATGAAAATAATGATAAATATTGTTGCAAATCTTTATATATTAAAAAAAAAAATTTAGTTGATTAATATTTAGTTATTATACTGATGAAGAAGAATAATCAACGGAAAATCAGAAAATTATCAAACTGAATATAAAAAAATAATTGGAAATTTGAGTTTTAATGAAAACTATGCACACCTTACATGATTATAATAATAAATATTGATTCCTAAATTTGTCGTAAGAAAATCGATACATACTAGCTACATTTTTCCTGTATCGATTTATGCAGACTATTAATAAATACATTTTTGATGATATTTTATTATAAGCTTTTACCTAAAAAAATATTTTTATTTAAAGTTATCTGTTTCGAATTTCTTTCTTCTCATTTCATTAAAATTATCATGCAATGAATTGAGTATGGCAAAAAAAATATGGTAAAAATGGTGGAAATAAATTTTTATATAATTACTTACAAATTTAAGATGATTGCAAAAATTTTATTTAATTAAAATAATCAAACTAAATAAGAAATAAATTTGAATAATTTGAAGCTATAATAAAAGTTTTTCTATTTTTGGAATTATGCACACCCACAGACTAGTAAAAAAAATGTATCGTAAATATACATCGTAGAAATTGCATCCATAATTTTTAGGCTTGTATCAAGTTCGATACTTTTTTAAGCCAGTGTTTATGAGTGTAAATACATCTAAAAAGTATCTGGCGAAACCTATTTTTGAGACCCTTTTTCCATCAGTATTTCTGTGTTTACAGGGTTAGTAAAAGAGCATATACATGATTTGGGGTATACGGTGGGACTTCATAGAAGAGGTTTAGTAAAATTTGTTCTTTATTACAAAACGACCGCATCACCCCATCCTTCATAAATTTATATATGTCGCTCGAGATCCTTGACAATTTAAACATTTTATATCTCAATTGATTTTATTATTCTCTCTTCTAGCGTTTTCGCCTCCCTCAATAAATGTTGGAAATTATAATTTAAATAATATACTTTTACTAAGTATCACAATTTGTGACAATATATATACATAATATTTTTAAAAAAATTATTTTACCCCTTTTGTTTGAATAAAACTATAGAAAACAAGCTTGGATCCTATTATATATTGCGTAATTCGGGTTTAACATCCTAAATTTTTGTACTACACTTGGAGGATAATAATATAATCAGATATTCCAAAAATTTCTTGTATATAAAATCTTTTTTATATTTTGGATGACGGAAAAGTACGAAAAAAATGTAAAGGATTGGTAAAGCGCTATTATTTAATTTAAAAAATTATGTAATCAATGTCATCATTTAAATACTTTTAGTTATGGTAATATTTATTCTTTTTAATTTTAAGATGGGAAGAAAACTATTAAATTATAAATTTTTTCCTAAATACATTTACTTTCTAATTTCTAATCCTTCAATCTATCCGTAATTTATTAAGGGCTTGATAAAAAAAATTATTAGCACAAGCAATATCTCATTGGGAGATAGAAAGCTTGAAAAAGCGTTGGTTAAAATACAATAGCACTACCTTCCAGTGAACCCATTTACTTTTAAATACAATTAAGTCAACTATTATGATACCTTTTCTTCTATATATTCAACACCCTACCAGGATCTTCCTTCCCTTAAGATTTTGCTCATAAGTGGCAATAGACAATATTTTTTTGGCTAAAATATTGAGTTAGCCGTTTTTAAAAATCGGCTCAAATCGAAGCCGTTTAACAAAATTAGACACGTCATCTCCTATTGATTTTTAAAATGGGTGAATTTGATAGGTCTAAATGTTTTGTAAACTTGTAATGTAAAGACTAAAAGCCTGCTACTAAGCATAATCTATATAGGATAGCTATGGTTAGATTTAGTTTTTGCAGTGGACCGGTCTATTTCGGTCTCATCTGACTATTGGGTCGGACGGGGCGGTTATGGTCCGATCGAAGACCGATTAAAAAAGATAACAGTTTACTATGAATTGCTTTATAGTTAATGTACTTATCGGAAGAGAGAATTATTAGGAAAAAAAATGTCTTTTAAAACGACCTTTTGATGATCGGCTGGTCAGAGGGTCTATAAATTTATCCACCAATTTTATCATTTTAAAAAACCTTTCTTTTCTCCTAAAACATTAAGCTATTTTTATTAATTAATTATTGTTTTCTTAATTATATATTCAAGTTTATATATATTAATAATAGTTTTTAATTCTTAACCCCCAACACTTAACCTTTATTTGAATTAAATATTGCGCTTTTCTTTGTCCTTTTTATCTCTTTGAAAACAATATAAATAATAAATAAACTCAAATTTCAATAAAAGTGTCAAATGTATACAAACTATAAAAATTAAAGAATTCTCACAAAAATTTTTACTTTTTGTATTAGCTTTTTCTCTATCTTTTCTTGATCTTAATCTAGTGAAAAATGTTTTATGTATATTTATTTATATCATTTCAAATGAACTTTAATTTTCGTTTTTAATTAATTAAAATTTAATTTTATCTCGTATTTTATATGAAAAAAAAGCGCTTGTTTTTAAATGTATATAAAATGTGATTGAAATCGCGCCTATATTTACACAATTATTGTAAGTATGTATAAATATGAAAACAATTTTGATTATTTTATTGATTGGTCGAAGATCAAAAAAAACAATGATGTGTTGTGATGACGTCGTTGTGTGATTTATATAATATATGTTAGGAGGGGAAAATATTTTGATTTAGTTATAATATAAAATTTGGAGCTATTTTGGTCACATAGTATTTAATTATGATTTGTTTGTCTGTAAAGTAAAAACTTTTCTATACATTTGTGACAACTTTCTTCTAAAATTGTTTAACTTGCTTCTAATTATTAATTTTTCTTTTTCTTTCTCTTTTTAGATTTTAATTTTATATATACGTCATTTTTGCAAATTAATTCAGGCAAGTTCAAACAATTTTATGGGAAAATTGTTACAAATATAATTTTTACGACATTTGCTTTTTTTTCAAATATACGTCAAAATGGAATAGCTCTTCTGATTATCTTTCTATTATTATTCATAGGAGGAAAAAAAAACTAACCTTTCAAAATCTTGCTTCCAAAGGGAGGGGTTTTGGTTCTTAAATCACCCAGTGTATTTTTTTTTGAGCAAATTACGAATCATTATGTAAATTTTTATAAATTGGCAGGATTAATTATGAGTATAGTTATATATATATAAATTTAGGTAGATTGGTTGTAAAATTGCATAATATATATTTTTATTTTTAAAAAAAAAATTGCTTTTTTGTTATCTTCGTTAAAAATAATTCTAAATAAAATAAAATATGGACTCAATTCCCTGCAGCATTGATTAGATGATTTTTGGATTTGCAACTGTAGTCCAGTGGTTGATCGGAGGGAAATGAATGAACGCCTATTAGTTTTAAAAAAAAAGAAATAGATAAATGGCAGAGTTGTTAAAGGATCTGGATACAAATATCTAGATGCTGTATCTAGATATAAAAATGTGGTATCTGTATCTAGATAGATTTTTGATTGAAATATCTGTATCTAGATATTATTTTAGACGATGTATCTGTATCTATATCCATTTAAAAAGTATCTTTTAACAACTCTGATAAATAGTATATACACATGTAGTGTTGTCGGCGGCTCGATTTGAGTCGATTTTTGAAAATAATTTTTTAGCCAGAAAAATATCAGGCAAACCTGAAGATTTTGGTCATAGATATCACAAAGGTTTATATACATCTATTAGCGAAACCTCTAGGCTTAGGCACTATTTTTCTAGCTAAAATATCGAGTTATCCGTTTTTCAAGATAGGCTCAAATCCAGTCGTTCAACCACACCACTACACACATGTATATATATCATTTCGAATTTACACGTGTATTAAGTTTGATCAATTTAGAAAAGTGTAAATTTATTTAGCATATAAATTATAATAATTATACTCATTTACCATGATTGGCTTTCAACAAGTATTCCCAAATCATGTCGGAATGTGATTTGGCGAATTGCCTTTTATCCGGGATTTTCGATGGAATATTTTCTTCGACCGGAACTTTTTTTGAATCGCTATCTTTTACTGATTTCGGCAAGTTTTGACCTATACTTTTTGGGTGAGTATTGATATCTTTGGAATTAGGAGAATGCGAAATTGAACCATTTTCCGCCTTAGATTTTATCCAGTCTCTGTATCGTAATCTTATAGGCTTCCTGTTTGATCGTATAGAAGAGAGAGAAATAAAAGCGGGTTAAAAAATTCAGAAATAAGAAAAATTATACTTGAAAATTTCTTTGACATCTTCCGTCTTCCTGGAAGCGCTCACTTTGAGATCGTTGTTGATGGAGATCAAGTTATCAGGGTTTACTCGAACCTGATAATCGTTACTCGCGTTATCCTTTTGTTCATCATCGAGGTTATTTGGACGACCATTTCCCAATCGGAATTTTAAATCGATTTCTTCTAAAATGGCCCCAGCTGTGTTTCTCCCCGTTGCATCGGGTATTTTGTCTTCTTGGTTACTGTCAAGCGCTTCGTCGTTAATATCTCTGACATTACTCTTTGTATTGCTTAGAGACCTACGAATTTCTTTGGTCAAATCAAAATCGCGATTCTTATCATACTCCGTTTGATGTAGGGTATCGCCCTTAGCCCAAGATTGTTTAGATGGGGTAAAATTGAACTGTGTTGCGAGATTGGACGAAGATAGTAGTTTCATTATATGGGAGTTTTCTTCTAGCCTACTACTATCCGTGACTGCGGGTCCTGTCATTTCTCTTTGGGTAGTCGCGAATTTTTTGAACCCATTTTTGGGAGAAGGTGGTTTGGCACTTTTCACTCGCTTTGAACTTGAAGAGAAAAAAAAAATGGTTGCGAAATAAATATAAACATTTTTGTTATCCACGTGGTTTTAAATAGAATCTATTTCCTTATTAGAACTATTAAAAGTTCTTTTTGGGAGAGACAAAAAAAAATCTATTTTCCACGAGGAACATCTTTATAATAACAAAACTAACTTTCCTAAATTTTGATATATATTATAATCATTATTTTTATAAAAGCTAAAATATTTCAATTAATAGCAATAAAGTGTATCTGAACTTTTGTGTAGGAGTCAAATTTGAGTTAATATTTTCCGGTGCGACACGGTTTGAGTTAGGAATACCAATTATATCTCGCTTCTCTGTACCGAGGTTCCTATCGAAATTGTTGGAATAGTTTTGGTTGTAAAACCAATTCGATATTACGTAATTGAGCCAAAAGCCATGATTGTTATATTGATCATTGTAACTTAGTGATTGTTCGGGTCTAAAAAAAAACACGTTATAAAAAATTGTTATCATCGTAATTGATTTAAATACATCGAAGAGTAATATTAAAAGGGGTGTATTTTTTTTTACTTGAAAAAGTGAATATATAAGAATATGAACTTATTCAAAAGTTGTGTCAGCATATTATTTTTATTCGCAGCTGGCAATGAGCCGTTCATCTCAGATAACTCTTCCGTCGTTGAATCAACCAATAACTCGTCATTTACACGCGAGCCTAATTTGATAGCATCCTTCTTTTTGAGGTTGTTATTAGATTTTTCTGATTCAGACTCTGATTCGTGATAGTCATAGACTTTGCTCTTGTCCAATAAAGTCGATATAGAGTGATCCTTCTTAGGTTCGGTTACCTGTAAAATACAGTGTTAAAAATAGTAAATAATTGTTTTTAAACGAGATAAGCTCCTGCTTAAAACTGTTTAAAGGGAAAAGAAAAAAAAATACTCCATAATCAGCTGATTATGAGAGATGTTGACAAAATTTAGGGGACAATAAAGAAATCCATATTGATATAATCAGAATTAAAAAATAATTAAACAAAGAGTAATAATATCGATTGTATTTCTTTATAACTGTTCAACGCCGAGCTAAACTATCTGTGAGTTCAAAACTGAAACTCTCTCACAGTTTCATTGAAATTCAGACTCTTAGAATGACATGAAAATCAGGACTTCATGTTTTTATATCGTGGGCAGTACTAGATTTTTCAATTTTCTATGGTTCTATTGGTACTCAGAGCCAATAAATTCTTTAATAAATCAATATATCTCTTATCAATTTTAGTTTCAAAATTTATATTGATCGAGCCCACAGTAGTGCCCCCGCCCCCTCTTCCTAGGGATACCACTGCTTTTTTAGCAGTTTTAAATGAATATGTGTACATTTTACAAACATTTCAGATAGTAGAATTTGGTAATCTAAACTCGAGAAACTTCTTAAAGAATTGGTCAACAGATTATAATTAAACTAGCCTTGTAATAAGAGATCCAAAATCTTAGGAAGATTTAGCCTATATCATCTTTATCAACACCTACAATAATTAAATTAGTGATGATGATGATGAATAATGGCATTTTCTCAGGATACTTAAGTGGGAACTGTAAGATTTTTGTTTTAGGAACAATCTTGGGCAGAACCATCGGGAGCTTGTATGGTTGAGTTAAAGGGATATTATTAATTTTCTAATTAATAAACATAACCCGTTTGAGTTTCAGAATGATTATCATTAAAAATAAGTTGTCATTAAAATAAATCATTTAAATGTGTTATTTTTAAATTACCTCTGGAAGAGAATTGAGTAGCGGGATATGATAAGGATTTTGGGATGTTAGAGCATTCGCGTACAAATAAGGATCAACCATGTTGCTATAATATTGCAGCCACAAATCATTTAATCCTTGAAACAAATATGAATAATCTTACATAATTTTTCTAACAATTATACTGAAAACAATTTGCTTAAATTTGTATAACTACCTCCATCAGAAGAGGGGTATTGAAACTGTGGAATCATTGATGGATAGGCGTTGAACCGGTTTTTCTCGTGGCCGGATAGGTATAAAGCTTTAAGATATTGATCGCATTTAATGATATTGCTCGGTTCCAAACCAGAGGCGTATGCGTTCGAAAAACTTTCTGGATAAAGTCCATTATCTAAATCTTAAATTATTTATTTTTTTTGTTTACGAACATATGTTTTAAGAGTCAATCTTATAAATGTCTTTCATTCACTTTTAATTTGGACATATAAAAAAGTCTATGAATACATTTTTTTTTACAAATCATAACTAATACTTCTATCTATGGGATGGAAACTCCCATGCCTAATCTTTTGATCGGGATTTTCGCTCATTCCTTGGCCAATTATTTTTTGCGTTCTGGCATCGCGCGACTCGATGACATTTGTATCGCAGCGCAATCTCAGGTCCCTGTCAGACGAAGCACTCTTTTGCGGCGGACATTTTTTTATTCTACCGTTGAGAGTTAGGTCTTCGCTTTGAGGGGATTTGGAAATTTTTGAGAGAGTTTTAGGCTTGTTCATTGATTTTCGCAAACTTTCCATGAGTTTGATTGGATTGTACCCATTTTTCGAGGCGAGGTCCGATTTCCTGGAAGGCGGAAGGGACAATCCTGCATAAATTACACATATTTTCTCGAATTCACGTTAGTCCAATATTGTATTCAAGTAATTTGTAATTATTCTTTAATCAAAGATCGGCAACCGGACCAAGTATTTTTACAAAATTCGGGCCGGGTCGATTCAAAATTTTTTTTATTTTTAAGGAAAATCATATAATGGACGCGTTTAAGATTCATCATTCCCATATTTTCGATTTCAATTTCCCTTGTATAAATTTTTTTATAAACTAAGAACCAAAATCATCTGAAATGACGAAAATTTTAATAATTCTGTGATGCTGGCCATACATCTTGGCAGGTTTCTTAAATTTATATTTTAACGATTACACACGTTATATATTTATATATGTTAGCGGAAATGTGTTATTTTTTCAACTATTAAATCATATTTTTAAGCTCGTTATTTTTTTTATAAATTTAAAAATCTGATTTTAGCGGAAATGTATTTGAGCCGGAAGTTCAAAGGTTCATGGCAAAAATTGTCCTAAATTTATAAGGCTAAGTATTCTAAACATGATCAAACATAATTTTAAAAAAAACACACATTGACGCTTATAAACTTCTTATATTTATATCGGGGAAATAAAAAACAAAAAAAAAATCGACTTGAATTTTAAAATCCTTTTTTTTTTAAATATACCCGGGCCGGGCCTGGGAAATATTTTTTAAGAAACAACTCGGGCCGGGTCGAAAATAATTTTTGAAAAAAAAATCCGGGCCGCGACGTGCAAATGGTAGCTCTGCAGGTCTCTGGTTAGAATATAAACGTGACATCTTGATACACTGTAGTAATTATGCTTAAAATTCGAAAGAAAAATAGATATGCCGTTAATAAGGTTTTTACGCCTATGGTCATTACTAGTTAACACCCCCCTAGGTCTTCATTTCTGTAGAAAAGCACTCCATTAAAATCCTGAGGCAAGAAAACAGATTCAGACACAGAACATTGCTAGCCAAAAAAAATTTATTCAAAATCTGCCGCAATTTTAACACTCACACCCTATTCCTTATGGTGATATTCCTTTTCTTTGTATTTATACATCAATTATTTTAGTTAAAAATAAAACTTATCATTTGGCCTAATTCATTTTAGGTGGGATTTTAAAATGTTTTTTCAAATTATTTGGCTATCTATACATTAGAGATCTGCAAAAGTAAGCCCGGCCAAAAAAATCGAGTTAGGGCTGGGTCGGGCCGAATATTTTTTAAAAAGATTTCGGGCCGGGCCGGGCCGGGCCGGGCTTGAAAAATTAGGCCCGATGAAGATCACTAATATACATATTACCACTATATATTTAGGTAATTGTATGTTTTTCTTAACTTACAAAAAATTTTGAAAAAAAAAAATATATAAATAAATGCATGAAGGTCATTTTGTCCTTCACATCACACCAAGGCACTGTCTGCCTTTCCTCAATTTTTGCGCGAAAACAATTGAATATTATTATTTTCTTTTCCTCCCCGCCCTTGTTATACAATAATTTTGTTATATATATTTTTTTTTATGGAAATAAAAGAAATATTATATTTAAATATATAAATTTTGACCTTTAACCATTACAACTGACCACAGGAGAGAGAAATTAAATTACAATTATAATAAGGGATATAGTGGGAGGGGATGGAGCAAGAGGTGGCATTTCCATGAATATAAAAAGAATTATTATTTGCTGTTATATTTATTAATGGAATTTTAATTTTAATATATATATTCATAACGGTGTGTTTTTTTTTGTCCTTGAAAAATAAATATCATTATAATAAAGTTTCATATCTTCCCCATTTTTCCATGACATTTATAATAATCAAACAATATTATTTAAAAATATGAAATTAAGAAGATATTAGAGACCTAATGTATGACCCTGCCCGTTTTAGCGGCCCGGCCCGGATTTTTTCAAAATATATTATATTTATTTTTGATATTTATAGCTAATAATGGCGATTTCAAATATTTGGTTTTAAAATATATGGTCCGGCCCGACCCGGCCAGGCCCTAGATTCGGGCCGGACCTGCAGGTCTCTGGAAAATATCTAACGATAATTTTTCTTCCCTGCGTTTTTGTTTTTTTTCCCTCCTTATAAGTGCTAACTAAAATTGAGCATTTTCGAAAAAGAAATCAAAAGTTAAAACCTTGTTTACGTTTTTTATTTAATGTTTAAAAATCGTTTAGGTTATCAATTTGCAAGAATACCATTTGTAACGCATTCTTCGCGTTTCGCTTAATAACGAAACTCTAACGCGAGATTAGGGTCGCAATATTATCTTTAAGTTTTATAGTAGTGTTGTCAAACGGCTCGTTTTGAGCCAATTTTTTTTTCAAAATGGCTAACTCAATATCTTGGCTAGAAAAATATTGCCTAAGTCCCCGGATTTCGATAATATATGTCTAAACCTTTGTTCCTTCAAATCGGCTCAAAACGAGCACTCTTTTATAATTAAAATGAGTCCCTTAATAAATGATTAGATTATTTTGTTATAATAATACAATCATTTTTTTCTTCTTCAAAATTCCTATAAGTAATTAAAAGGTGCAAGGTCAGTTTTTATTTTTATTAGAGAGTTTTCTTAAAATTATATATAGTAAGATTTCCAACTTGAAATTTAAAAAGAAAAATGATAAAAAATTGTTTTATTGTCAGTATAATGGTCGGTTGATGATTTTTGGAGTGATTCAATTCTCGACATTTAAAGTAATAAAAACATATGTTATATAGATTAAAACGGTGGAATACCCGAAACGCGTGAAATTTTTTCGAATAAAATATTGGACCCGGTCCGTTAAATAATGTTGTACAAGTTATCCACTCCCCTTACCCTCGCCAAAATTTATGTTCCGCGCAAAATTCTTTTTTAGCCCCCGGCCCACTGAGGGGTTGACACTCCATATAGTTTTTTAGGGCGGGTTAGTCTTATTTAGAAATTAAGCACTAGATCTTACCCAATCTTTTTTATATGTTAGACGTAATCTCCAATCAAAATTAAAAAAAAAATTTCTTAAATTTATACTGCCCTAACCTATATTCTATAAAATTTTAAATAAAAATTATACAACTGATTGATGATAATCAACGGGGGGTGCGTGCGGTCTATAATATAATTTAGGATTAATATTTATTAATATTATTCTGACGAAAGAAATTAAGAAATTCAAAGTAGACAAAATAAAATCATTTTTTTCTTATTACTTAACGTTCATTTTAATTTTATACATATTTTTTTTAAAGTCCTTCCGAATTAATATGGTTAAAACGGCTAGATTTTTAAAAAAATCGGCCAATCAAATATTAAGGATGATCAAGCCATTCTACCATCTATAAGCGTAATATTTTTTTGACCAGAATATCGGGTTAGCCGTATTTTAAAAATCGAACCGTTTAACAACACGTCTTAAATTGATAATTTAACAAATGCCCGGCCCGGAACAAATTGTGAGAAATATTTTTACGGGTTCTTGGCCATAGTTTTAAAAAATGTTTTAAATTTATGTCGGTTTCCTTCATTGAAAAAAATCCGAGTCGGATAAACTTGCTCAAAAAAAAATTTTAAGGGCCGGTCAGAGTTAAGAAAAATTACGAATCGGCCGAAAAAATGCTATAGAAAATTTCTATTCGCCGGTTCGGTAGGTTCGGTCACGCCAACTATCTATTCTATCAAGGTGAAGCCTTACATTTAAATAGGTTATGATGATTAAAAATTGAATCTTAAAAAAAATCGCTATCCGTTCTCATATATTTAAAGATGGAGGGAATGCTATTAACAGATGATTAATTAATTGCGAAAATCGGTATTTCAAACTTAATATCATTTTTTTTTAAAAAAACCTTTAACGGCTCTGCATATTGTCGACGTTGAAATTTTTTCTCCGGGCAAATAAAAATCTTCCACGTCATCGATACCATCCTCCGCCTGATCACTCCCGCCAAATTCGTTCTTAAAGTCATTACCATCTATGAAAGTTTGTTGATGAATATCGTAGGTTTTCGCAGTATTCGCAGTAATTTCGGCTAAAAAATAATTATGTAAACGTAATAAATAATAAATTTTTTTACACTCATATATAAGTTAGGATTTGAGTTTATATAAGGAATAATAAATGATGAAAAATTTTTTAATTACTTGACTCCTCTCCGGGTCTTCTTATAACAATGTCCATGGAAAAGTCATCGTCAAGTATTTCCCTTTTGATCTCGCCATTTCTATTCGCCGTTAGGTCTACTGGTGTTAACTCACCCAGGTTAATTTGGACATTATTCCTTCTGTCAGTACATTCATGTTTCGAAAGTTCTTTATAAGATAACGATACTTCCTCATCGCGAACGTTATCGCTTTCTTCGAAACAGGTTATCGTCTCGTTGCTTCTTTCGCTAGTTATCTTACCACCAGTGGACGATAAAAGTCTTTCCATCAGCCGTTTTCGCCCTTTACCGTTTTTCACCATCAGGCATTTTTGGATTTGGGCGTAGGTGATGGACGGCGCGCGGCACTTGAGTTCTCTAATGAAGGCCAGGTCTGACGGACCAAGTTTCTTTTGTCTGCCACCAGCGTGCGGTTTAGGCGAGCAGGACCCGCTATCGCAATACCGCTCCCATATATTCTTCACGGTCTGTGTGCTTACGCGGTGCCTCTCTGCCACGCCAATGTAAGTTCCGGGAAACTGACGGGTACGGGCGTCTCCTCCTTGCGTCAGAATTTCTTCCACTATGGCCTGGCGAAGTGTTTTATCGATGGCGGAACCGCTGGTGTAGTTTCTTCCCCTCCTATTTATCTTTTCGGCCATTTAGATTAAGAATGTTTTTTTTTAAATGAAAAAAAATTGAAGCAAAATTTTATATTTTATTAAAGGTCTAAGATACATACATACAGAGTATATTAAGATATATAAAAAAAATTTAATATATTTTCGTTATGGTCATTTTAATATTTGCCATTTAATTTGATATTTTTGTCTTATTTATAAAAAAATTTTCTTTTTAAGAAATATTAAATTTATATAATTTATATTTTTTATATTTAATTTTTACTCTAACTATTAATTTCTTTATATATAATATATAAATTTTTTTTTATTAAAATGCACAAACATAAAAATATGCATGAGATGACCGTAATATAAAAAATCAAATCTTTAATTTAAAAAATAAAATATATCATATTATTTTTTTTATCCACAACACAGTGGTCATTTCATTTTATCACCACCACGTTCTTTTTTTTATATACGGCATTATAATAAAAAATATCAACATTTAATTTTTTTTTTATTATACATTCGCTTCGGCCCCTTATTTATTATACTTAACCTCATTTAATTATTTAACATTTCTAATATTCTATTTATATACAATTCCATTTCTTTTAAAATTATTTAAACTGACTCTATCATTGTAACAAAAACCAATCTACGAAGTGGCCCTGGATAGCTCACCTCTGATATTTTAAACCTTATATTTATTATATTATATATATTATTTTTGTATGATATACAATAAAACGTCCCGATGGTTTATCCCTAAATTCCATGGAAGAGTGGTCACTTCTTAACCTGTGATTTTTACTGTCTAGACCCAAACCATAACGCTGTTGTTGACGCAGAATTAAGTAAATCTTCCATAGTTTTACCTCCCAACCATTTATTCATACCAATAATAGCTACATCGCTAACTCTCTTTTAGTACTCTCCCTCCCTAGCTTTCTTCAGGGAATCTAGGGCATCGCCATTACATCGATGACCTAAAATTCAAATGAAGGCTTTTATCTGAGACAAAGAATAGCAACTTATATCAGTTTCCTATTCTATGTTGATGGATAAGATTTTATTATTCCATTTACTTAATGATAGCGTGTTATTTATTTTAGCCTGTCATATATATGAATCGTTAAAAGGATAATATGTCTTAGGTTTATTTTTTGGGGGAAGTATCACCTATATATACAATATGGCAAGAAAAATAATATTTAAATAAACTTTTATGCCTAAAATTTCGTTTGAGGTTAGAATTAATTGATCAATTTTAACAATATTTCGTCCCAAGTAATTATTTATCATTAGTGACTAACAGTTTAGGACTGAAAATATACTATAATAAATATATTATCATATCCTTTTCAAATTACATATTTTATTATTCTTTCCCAAATCAAAATTTTTTCAGATTATTTCCACTTTTTAATAAGCTAGCCACAATCTCGAAATTAATTTTTCAAAAAAAAAACCTTAAATTTTATTATACATCCAATTATAATAATAATTACAAAATAATTATTATTAATTTTTAGTGTTAATATTTAAATAATATAATAAATTGAGTGGTCATTTTTTGATGAATTTTTAAAAGGTGGAAATATTGGAAAAATAGAAGAAAAGTATAAAGATAAAAGCAATTATCACTTCCATTCAAGGGACTTTCTAGTGTGTCATATCGAATAAAATAAATAACTTTTTTTAAATTTTATTTCAAAAAATAAAGAAAATTACATTATAAAAAAAAATTAAAATGAATTAATTTATTTTTTATTTATTTTGTATATAACAGTCAATTTTTTATATTAAAAAAAAGAGCTCATCCTTAATTTGACCTTTTAATTTTATTTTTCTTCTATTTTTATATATATATTCGCTTAGATAATGATTCAAAAACACATAATTCCTTTTTAAAATTATTTAATATATATAATATTAATAACTTTTTTAAATAATTTTATAAATATTTTTTAAAAAAATATTATAAAAAATGACCATTCATTAAAACTGGGCTTGACCTATAACAATTTTACATATATATAAAAGAATTCTTATTTTGTTTAAAAAAAAAAAACTTTTTTTTTAATAAAAAACACAAAATATTAATGAATAAGTGTGAAAAATATATATTGTATAAATATATAAAAAAAAGGTTTTAAAATAAAATTAAAAAAAATTACCACAAAATCAAACATGTAATAATGAAAAGAAAAGGGCCAAACCATGACTTGAGCCAAAATTTATATTTATTATATTATTATTAATATTGGTCAGTTATTTTTTAATGATAAAAAAACCTATAAAAAAATTTAAACGATAAAATTTTTTATTTTAAATGAATTTTCATATCTTTTTATTTATTTTATTTAATTTTTTTGTGTGTTCAATCATGAGTGGACATAAAAGAAAGAAAATAGGCCTTCTTATTAGATATTGTAAAACTGGACATCGTTTACCTTTTTTTTTATTATAACCAAGTTTGACCTAAGTAAACTTACTATAATAATTTATATATATATACTTGTTTTAAACTTGTGATTTTATTAAATTCAAATCGAAAACAAAGGAGTAAGATTTCAAATTTTAAATGGGGTGTTAGCATGCATGAAAATGGATTTTTTTTAAAAAAAAAATTTTTATGATGAAAAACTAGGGTGGTTGGGTTTCATGGTTTGGTAATTAATGAAGAAAATGTTTGCCCAACCATAACATTTTATAATAAAGGGAAACGAGAACGAACGAGAACGATAATTTTTTTCTAAAAAAATAGATATTAATAATTAAATCAAATGTATCGGATTTTTTTTGGTGGAAGCAATGAATCAATGGGGAGAGGGGGGGGGGGGTTTACGATTTCTATCTTGCTTTGGATTTCATCTGTGATTCTCCTATGAGGGCCTTGTGATACTTTTATTTGGTAACAGCAAAATTTAGGGTCTTCTTAGATACCAAGAGAGGTTTCGATAGGTTGTAACTCTAGTTATCAGAGACTTGCAGGCTTAGAATCAAGTTATCTTTCCTAGGTATATACGAAAATATTTTAACAAATAAACCATGGGCTAGGTCTAGGAATATATTTTTTTTGCAAAATTCAAGCCGTGCATAATCAGATGGGAAAATCTTATATAAATAGAGAACGTTTAATATTCATTTACTTGTTTCGTATTATTTACAATTTAAAACTGTTTACAGAAAAAAAAACCCAAAATTTATTCGAAATAACGAAAATTTAAATTAAAAAATTATGGTCGGGGCCGGGTCGCAATTCCTTAATTGAACCAAATATTTTTTAAAAAAAATATCGGATAGATTTTATGAATGGGGATAAATCCCAAATCCCAATTTAGAAATCCCCTGAAATTTATTGATCCAAAATCCCAATAATCCATTCAGATTTAGCCTAAACGATTTAACTCTCCTTCTCTCTAATTATATAGCCTAGGTGTCTAATCATCTTTATTTTTTTTTCGGAATTTTAATTAGCAGAAATTTTATGAGATATTTTTATAGTTTATTTGTATTTCTTTTCTTCTTTTTTTTCAGACGTAATGGATGTAAATGTTTATCTTTTCCAAAATTCTCTCAATTTTTAAGAATTTACCACATCATTTTTGAGGGAAAAAAAAAGCAATAATTTCAAATCAATTTAATTAAAAATTTGAAAGTATTGGGATAACAAAATGGTAAAAATAAGGTAGAACTTTTATTATATAAGCTCCTTTTTCAATATAACGTTTTTTATATATCTATCTAATATTTTTATAAACACTTTTGGTTTTTGTTCATAAAATTTAAATTCTTCATTTTAATTTTTAAAAGGGTCAAAAAAATATTTGAGAAAAATATAATAATATATTTAATTTATTTATTTTATAAAAACTCCTCTATAACGATTTCATTCAAAATATTTTTCAAAATCAAATGTCGCTGTCGCGTATAAAATATTTTATTTTTTAAAAAAAAAAAGTAAAGATAAAAAGTACAAAAAGTACAAAAAATAATATTGTTAAAATTACATATTTCTTTTCTCATTGTTTTGATATTTTATTTATTTTTTATTATAAACTGTCTTTTAAATATATTTATATATTTAATAAAATATTTAAAAGTTATTAATTAATGGCCAATGACCTGATTTTTGACCATATTTAAAATAAGAGATAATTTTTTTTATTAATTTGTTAAGTAAAAAAAATATAAAAGAAATATATCAATTACACATTTTTTTTTAAATGAAATATTCATTTTTATTTGAACTATAAGATAAATAAATATGGTCAGCAAATAAACAAACTGGCATGGCAATATTGGCAAAAAAAAAATCTTTATGAATTCCACCCCCTATTTTAGTTTGATTGGTTCCATCATCGATTCACTCGCGTTATAATATTCGTGGTGGCTTAAGACTTTAAATTAGATATAGAGAGGGAGAGATCAACAAACCATTCATATTAAAGATGAAAATGTATAATGTAATACTTTAAATAACACTTTTTTTTAAAAAAATTAAAATATAAAGTATAATTAGTGAACATATGAATGAGATTCGCGAATTTAATATTTATTTTTTTTTGATGATGATCAATTCTTATTGATTCAAACTGGACAACTGGGTTTATCAAAAATCACAAAATATTATATATTTTAGAAGGTGATTCCCCCCTCCCCTACTGGATTTTAGAAGAAGCCCTGAAGCGTTTTCGACTATATTTTATGGAGATTATTAGACTCTCCCGGGTATAGATTTTTTTAAGTAGATATAATTGACTGTAAATGGTACGAGATATCCTTATAAATTTATCAGTGCTTTCTTAAAGTATAAACTAATTTTTTTTTGTAGGAATGTACCGATAAAAAAGTATTAAAATATGTTAAATATTTAACTCTTGAATACTTTGGGGAAAAACATAGAGACTAAAAGTAACTAGTTACATTTTAAGTTACTTTTAAAAAATCTGCTAAATACAGTGTTGTGCAGTTTCCATATTTATTAATTTATTTGAAAACAAAATAATTCGACTTCCAAAAATTCGTTAAATATAAACATACTCATATATTCTTAGCAATTTTTGCAACTTAAGTAAATTTTATTTACGAACGAATTTAAAAAAAAATATGGGAATGTTTTAAATTATCTGCACAACACTGCAATTATTTAGCAGGGTTGTTAAAAGGCTTGCTTTAAGCCGATTTTTTAAAACGGCTAAATCAATATTTTATCCAGAAAAAATATTACGTAAGCCTGAAGATTTTGTTCATAGAAGGAACAAAGGTCTAGACATATATTAACGAAATTTCGTGGCTTAGGCAATACTTTTTCTGGCTAAAATATTGAGGTAGCCGTTACTATTATTATATAGTATATATCTTATTAATTATCTTAATAGGATAATTTCGCAAATTTTAAAATTACTTGTTTATTAAATATAATTTCTCACTCACATAAAATCCCCTCTTACGTGAAGCTTATTCTTGTATAAAAACGAGAATTGAACCTCCTTTAGATACAAATTTAATAAATTAAGTTTATTTTTAAAGTTAAAATAAAATAAATACCGCAATATTTAAATATTTTTTTTCAAATGAAAGTTACCTCGTGGTGATATATTTTTTTTTCCAGTGCGATTATATCTTTATTTTGATTATATTTTTTTTAAATTTCTTTTGATTAGAATTTGGTAAATCATAAAATCATTTTGAATAATTTTTTTAAAAAAAATTATATTAAATAGTAAAGAGTTTTATGTTTAATTTATTAAGGTAATTTGCAATGTTACTAGCCAGTTTTTTTTAAAAAAAGATTTAACTAGTAACTAGTTGGCTATCTAGAATGTAACTTGTAACTATAATGAATTACATTTTAAGAGTAATCTTTAACAATACTAATACTTATGCCAATTAAAATCTTAACATTGGCATTGATATTGGAAATATAAAAAAAAATTTTAAAACATGATAACGACAAAATTAACGAAAAGAAATCTCAAAATATGAATCTAGATAATCATTTATTCTACATTCTTATTTTCTCAAAAAATGTATAATTAATATTTTTGTTAGAAAAGTGTTTTTTTTTCTAACTAAATGTTTTTATACTTTTTAAATAAATAAACCCATGATTATATTTTGAAGAAATACCACCTGCAGAGGGTTTTTAGACCAAAAGCCCTCCCATCCAATGTTTTAAATAAAATTTCACCAGCCCGCGCGTTAATTATAAAATATTTCTAACCCAAGCCCGCTTATAAAATTTAATTTTGGTCATTCTTTCATTTTTTTTAAGCATCTAAATAAAAATATTTCAGCATTACAACCTCTACAAAAAGTTTATAATTTAGGAAATTAATACAAGTATATAAATGATCAATGTAAATTATGGACAATTTATTTGATCAAATTGAATATTTATGAAGAAAAAAAAAATACAAAAATGTTTATTTATTCTAAAAAAAAAAAAGTTTTATTGATGTGTTTATTACATAATATAGTTAGGTAAATGTTCCTCACTTTAAAAAAAAAAAACGATTGGTACGGTAATAAAAGAAATATTGTTATAGATCATTTAAACAATTATTTTTTTTAGTTTGTTTTTGAACAAAAATTTTAAATTTCCTTAACCCACCCTCCATGCCAGCCCATAGTTTCAAATTTTTTTAACCCGCATGCCTGCCCATTTAGATGGGCGGGCGTAGGCGGGTGGGCTGAAACCCCGCCCAAAGCAGACCTCAATGCCAAACACCTGCAAACCCGGCCTTAGCAAGACATAAAATAGGAAATCGAAAAGTTTTGAGCAAACTAAAAATGGTAACCTCTTAACAAATTTTTGGCTGTTATTTACAATTTCTTTTTAAACGTCTAACACACTTACATCGAATAATCATTTTCTGAACATCCTTAAAACCTTCTTAAGATAAGCCTTATAAACAAAGATTTCCCTATACAGATTCAGTAAATTCAATACGGTGCTAATCTTATCGCCTTGAGAAAACGCAACGGAAGTGTCCATCTCTTGCTAAAGATTCTATATTCAGGATATTATTAGCAAATTTGGTTAGGGTTCGAAGTCAAGGGGGGATAATAATGGTTTCACACGCCATTTATTTAACTCCTCCTAATACCGCTATAATCAAGCTAGACTTTTGTAATCAGCCATGGGTAAAGATTTGAAATTTTTAAGCGAAATGTTCTTGGAAGAAGGAATGAGGTATAGGGAAAGGTTAGTAGATTATCCAATTATTTTATTATTACTATAGTTATTGCTTACAAGCGAAAAAAATGTTTTTTAAAATTTGTACGAATATGTCTATTATCCTTTAGTAAGGTTTTTGGGTTTTAATAGAAAATTGGATCTTTCTAAAATATATCCTATTATCACTCATATCTTATAGGATAGTTTTAATTTTAGCCCTAGTTGCCCCAACTAACTGTAATCTTACAGAAGCTCCTAGGGTCTTTCCCTCTTTTTATTTATTTTAGGATTTTTCACCCAAAAATTAAATTCAATTTTATTAATTAATATAACTCAAAATAAGTCATGCAATTCATCCTAGCAAACAATCAATTTGCAAATGATTATGCAACAATCGAATGGTCAAATTACCGCTGCCATTAAATTTAACATGAGAGGTCCTTCTGATAAACATCGCTTAAGAAATTATTCTAATTTTAATTTATATTTTTTGTTAGATTTATAATTTTATCGGGGATGTTTAAAGGATTTTATGGTAACATGTGTTGAAATCTTTTGTTAGGCGATTAAATGTATTAAAATTTATCTAAATATTCTTTTAAATTGAGGGCAGGCTTGATTTTGATATTTTAAAACAGCAATCATAATAATGTAAGTATTTAGTTTTCGAAACAATGATAAAAATGTGTGCCCATATGATGTTATCAAAATTAATATTATGTAATTCTTTACAATTGATTACAAGCGGAGTTTAGCAGGACCTATAACATTTGTTAAAAGACACTTTTACTATCTTCATTTCCAAGAGATTCTTATTGACAAAGAAAGCAGATAGTTTTTTTAATTATTTTTAAATTATTATTTAGAATTAATATCGTTGTTTTTCATTTTTATTTTATATCTTAATTATTTTAATCATTACATATGTTTTGGCAAAATCATCATACCCTTTATTGTAAATTATATATATCTGTACATACATATATAGTATTATTTATAATTAATAATGATGAATAGGCTAATATCAATACCGAAATATGTATTTTACCTATTCTGCAAATATCGATAATGTGTAGTATCATATTAAATAACATTTTAAAGAATCACCATTCTTATCACTTTATCATTGTATTCAAATAATTATATCTATTTTTAAAAGGGAAGAAAGGTAAAATATATTTATTATTATATTTCTAAACATTTTTTAATTGTATTTGGACACAAAAAACTGGGTATTAAAAGTAGTAATATTTATGTAATATCGATGGTTGATGCGAGTCTACATGATGGGATTTTCACTGAATGCACCTCCCCCCCCCCACAAAAAACCTATGCCTACCCCCTAAAAATATTTATCCACCTTCGAAGGTGATGTTTTTCATTATTAATTATACTTTTTTAATTATAATGGCACTCCTTATATAAATTATAAAAAGATTAACTTAAATTATTTTAGCTCCACTAACAACTATCAAAATATTGTGAATATATATGAGTTATTTTTTAGATCATGAATTCAATTTAAAAAAAACCCTCATTTACAATGAAAGTATCATTATAGCATATTCTTAGGT
Organism: Gordionus sp. m RMFG-2023; assembly: GCF_954871325.1. Lineage (NCBI taxonomy): Eukaryota > Metazoa > Nematomorpha > Gordioida > Chordodea > Parachordodidae > Gordionus > Gordionus sp. m RMFG-2023. Next base: position 27,316,113 of record NC_088779.1, on the reverse strand, counting down.
ATTAATATGAATTTTCTAAGAATGTCTAACCCTCTTAAATTACAATTAAAAGGATAAGATAAAGTTTTATTTAGAAAATAAAACTTATTGTTTACAATATATAGATTTAGTCGATGATGTATATCATTGTATCAAAATAAGTCTATAAGGTCATTCCATGTCAAATGAGCAAAAAAATCAAGATTTTCAGCCGACCCCTTTCAATTTTGATAAAAAGTTGTAGACTGGTTATATATGTTCCCATTATATTGTAAACAAAATTTTAGCGCATTAGCAACTATATTAGCGCAGATAATCGGGGTTAAAGGTCCAAAAAACGTTTTTTTACTTTTTACTGATGTTAAATAATTAGTTTTTAATTTATAACTAAATATGATCAGATATTGAATCTAATATCAATAGCTAAGTTAATAATTGATAATTTTGGCGAAAACATCAAAATTAATTTTTTTTTTAAATATGGGTCATCTTATGGTCAGTTGAAAATTTGAAATTAATATTTCGAAATGTATATGATCACCGATTTTTAATTTTTTTAAGAAATATTATCCGTTTACTATATTTTTAATAATTTCTTTAACAATTATCATGGCTGGATATTTATTTAAAAAAATTATAGCGATTTTTATACTTTAAAAAAATAGATGGCGCTATATATAATAGTTATAATATGTTAAAAAAATTTTTTTATTGATTAAAAATATTTTAATGTATAATATATCATAAAATTCGATTATATAACTTTGTAAACCTTAATCCCCTGAGATATTCGCAGCATAAAAAATTCTAATAAATTTTTTAATATTTCATTGTAAATTAAAATAATTAAAAAATCCGACTAGCACACGAACAAAAATGCAGGATTAAAGGAATGCAGGAAAATCATTAAGGGAAAAATCGAAAATCACATTAATTACCAGGCCTACCCCCCCCCTCCATCCACACCCCCCCCCTTCAGACTAAGTCATACCCATCAAGACGAAGAATGTTATGAAATTGTCATTACCTTAAATTATTAAAATAGAGATAAATAAAATTTGGGAGATTTTGAAAAAATTTTTAAGCAATAAAAATAACAAAATTATAGTTCTGATGAAATAAGCTGACTCATGCCTGGAATAAAATATTGTGTATCTGTTAAAGGCGAGAAAAACCAGTCCAAAAAAGACTTATATTAAATAATCTTAAAGATAATCAAGATGTTTAAGGAAAAATATGCAAATATATCGATTAGATTCTCTAAATTTGCCGAACTTAGACCAAAGTGGCACACACACTGTTTGTGTCTGCGCCATTCATCAGAATGTGAAATTAATTAATGACAAATGTAATAGCTGAAATTACAGGAGAAGATTACTGTATAAATTCTTATAACTATCTTTGGGCGCAAATTATTTGTTTGTAATCCATCTCAGCTAAAATGTTTTTTAACAAATTGTGATCAATGCCCTGGTGTAGAATCTCTTAAGGACCAAGTGTTCCAATTATTTCAGGGAATTCGTATAGAATATGTCACGTTTAAACAATGGATCATGGTAGAGAGAGCAAACCTTGAAACTATTATAATGTCCATTGATGATTTCATCGAATATCTATTAGAAAAAGTTCAAATTTTACTGCGTCACTCGTTTATAGCTAAACAACGAAGTTTATTTTTAGAATTCCAAAGAAAATTTAAAAGATGGGGAATTTTTAACAATTCTAGATTATTCTGATAATAATTCCTTCATTTTACAAGATGAAGTTCAGTGATTTCATTGAAACAATGTGCAGGCCACTATACATCCATTTGTAGCATATTATAAATCTGGAGAAGAATTAAGAAATATAAATTTTGTTATTTTATCCGAATCATTAAGCCATAATACTAGTGCAGTCCACCTTTATCAAAAAAAAATTTATTAATTTCTTGACAGCAAAATTTAATTCTAAACCAGAAAAAAATTATTATTTTTCAGATGCCGCGTCTCAATACAAAAATCGCAAAAATTTTCTTGAACATATGTCTTCACAAATACGATTTTAATATTTCTGCTGAATGGCATTTCTTCGCCACTCACGTCAAAAATGCATGTGACGGCATCAGAGGAACTATCAAAAATTAGTTGTCAGAGTTAGTCCTCAAAGGCCAAATAATAATCAAATCCTAACCCCATTAGAATTATATAATTATGCTAAAGAAAATATTAATGGAATTCAATGAATATATATCCAATCTAGAATATATCGAAGGGGAATTAGCCATTCATATAAGATTTAATTCTGCACTGCCCATACATGGGACCTAAAAAATTCACGGGTTTATTCCCATTGATCAAAATAGACTAAAAACCAAAATATATTCAAATTCCAAAAAATATAATATAAAACAAGTTTCGTTTTTAAATGATAAAATTATATTTAAATATATTAATGTATATGTAACATGTGTATATGATGATAAATGGTGGTTAGGATTTATAATCGAAAAAATGATACAAAAACTATTTTAATTAGGCAAAATTTGTGAAGATTTTAAAAATTTCATGATCTGAATTACAAATAAAAATATATAATGCACATTGTAATCGATTTAGTATGATATATATACATTAAATTATTTTTAATCAATAAAAAAAATGAATTTTAACATATTAAAACATTATATATAGCGCCACCTATTTTTTTAAAGTATAAAAATCGCGATATTTTTTTAAATAAATATCCAGCCATGCTAATTGTTAAAGAAACAGTAAACGGATAATATTTCTTAAAAAAATTAAAATTCGGAGATCATATACATTTCGAAATATTAATTTTAAGTTTCCAACTGACCATAAGATGACCCATATTTTATCAAAAATTAATTTTCATGTTTTCGCCATAATTATCAATTATTAACTTAGCTATTGATATTAGATTCAATATTTGATCGTATTTAGTTTTAAATTAAAACTAATTATTTAACATCAGTAAAAAGCAAAAACAGACGTTTTTTGGACCTTTAACCCCGATTATCTCCGCTAATATAGTTGCTAATGCGCTAAAATTTTGTTTATAATCTAATGGGGACATATATAACCAGCCTACGATTTTTTATCGAAATCGAAAGGGGTCGGCTGAAAAGGGATTGATACAGCAATATATTTTGTCCTATTTCATATAAAAATTTAAGAGATAACCCAATAAATTTATCCTAATCCTCGCCCCCTTAAAGACGCCTACCTCCTATCCTCCCTCCCCTCTCAATAAAAATTGGATGCACCCCCTCCACTCATGTAGACGCTGATTGTTGAATTTAGTTATTTCGAATCTATATTTCATCTCGTTCAAACGTTTAACATATTTTACACATCGTATTTACCTATGTATATCTGTTGGTTCATTTATGTATCTCCAATCTTATTGTTATATTCAATCTCTTTATCTTTGATCATAGTCAATTTTTATTGTAGTTGGGTATAAAATTGGATAAATGTAGAAGCATTATGAGCCACGGACTGGAGGGTTCTTGACTATTTAAAAACTTTAAATTTTATTATGCGTGGTGTATATTAGATGCAAAGTGTGAGCCATCTGTTTCCAAATTTCTGAAGGCCTGAAATAGCTATTTATAAATGAGAGGCGGGTAGGCTGGTAGGGCAAAAATAAATGCCAATGCTAACTAGTGCAGAGATCCTAATTTATTAATAGATAATTATTTTTATTTTAATAGTTAATTAAATTGTAAATTATTCATTCGCGGAGAACATTTTAGTATATAAGAATTTTAACACATTGGTGGCTAATTTTTTAAATTAAGGTTACGATTGGTAACACCTACTTGATTCTCACCAACTAAAGTTTATTTGTAATTACTAGCCTAAATAATTATGAATCTTGAAAGATATTAATTATATTTTCCTGGGAGGTTATAAACGGTGGCTTATTATATTTTTTATTTATATCATGAGGTTACTTTACTACAAATAATATTATAGACGAAGCTTTTATGGTTTAGATTATATTTTGGAAGAGGGATTACCTCCATCTCTCAGTAGACCTTGATTGGGCGTGACAAATTTGCAATTTTATATAATTAAATTATTCAATATTATATCCAACTTTGTAATTATATTTAAATTTAATATGATAATTATGACGTTAATATAATAATGACCTATATTAATATTTGCATTCAATGTCTTATTTTCCATATTATATTCAAGATGTTCTACAGAAATAAATACTAAAAAATGTGATTATAAATTTTATTTTACTATTTTTATTTTGCAAATAACTATCAGCTAAAAATAAAAAGAATATCTTATATCTTAGAATCTTTTATTTTGTAAACAATCCAAGTATCTTATATTTTTTTTTAAATTTTTGAAAATTTATATCTTCATCGAGGATATATTTATTTATAAAGAATCAAAATCTAGTTTTTTTTCTAAAGACCCTGCTATGATCATTTTCATTGGGGTTATATAAAATCATATATATATGAATATGAAATAAAGTGAATTTATAGAAAAATTTATTTTAGCGAAATATTGTTAATATTGATTTTATTTAATTTAACTAAAGCAAATTAAAATAATTTGCTAGTAGGCTGATCTTAATTAATTTTTCGTTAAATCCTTTAATATATAATAGTTAATACATACCATTTGACATAATTTGATTGAGATTAGAATAAATGGATTCCAAATTTAGGCAAAAATAACTAAATGTTTAATGCTACTATCAAATAAAATTTCAATTGCTTTAAATAATATATACAAATTAATATACTCAAAGATTCCTTTATTAGTCTTAATTTTATCTTTCAGTTTCATTAGCCATTTAGTAGTACAAAGATAAAATTTTTCTAGTTTAAGACAGCCCTCCCCCCAAAAAAAAAATTTTTTGGCCCCCAAATCTGGCTTCCAGAAAAAATCTTTGGCCCCCAAAAATTTTTCGCCCCCCCCCCCCCATTTGAAAATTATTTTTAGAATTGATTATTTTTATATTTTTTAATTTAAATTCAAAAATATTCAAAAAACATGTCTATTAAGAATTGATTATTTTTATATTTTTAAAATAAATTTTGAATATTTTTCTATCCTGTTTTATTTTTATTTTTACCCAATATTAAATTATCATTCATTCATTTTTTTTCATTTGTTTTTGTTGTGTATAACATTCTCTATAGGTATCACATTTATATTATAATATATAAGCAGTTATTTTATTTTACAGCGTTTATTTTAAAATTATGAAGAAACAATCAGTTATAACTCTTATTTAAAGTTAAAGTTAAACAAATGTCAAGCAACATCACCTCTACAAACTACTAGTAATACTACATCAGAAATTTTAGAAACTGTTTCTTCTCATAGTTAGTATAAATTTATATTATTATTTCATGACTTATATGATATTGATATAGGGCAATACCTATATATTATTATTTCATATTTATTTATTTTATATAAAATAAGAAACAGACATTTATTATTAATATTATCATTTTTGTATAATAATTTTAATTATTAAAATAAATATATTCACTCATATTTCAAGATATGAATGAAGCTAATAATCTAGAAAATGATCCTCACTACACTCAGGTGGAGGAAGATGGTGAATAGTTTAAAATTTAACCCAAATTTTTCTATTTATATATTTTTGACAATATCAATAGGAGAAGGAGATTATGGTGTTTCATTTTTACATTTTGATTTTAAAACAAATAAAGACGAAGAAGAGACTCAATTTTCTTCATCTAGCAGCTCAGTCTCTCATTGTCAAGAGGCAACTAGTAATTGATTTATAAATATAAAAATATTATATTTTTTGGTTAATCTTTAAAGTTATAATGTTTATGACCTTTTTCTAGTTTTTAATATGAATATCTATAATTTTAATGATCAACTTTACTGATAATCTTCATCAGGGTTGGGCACTACAATATAGCAAATATTTGTATCTTAAATACAAGATAAATTTTGTGTTTGTTCATTTTCAGTATGCCCTTCCTTCGCCCATCCTAATGACCATTATTATTTATGACCCTTTCCCTCATTACAATTTATTAATTATAATATATTTAGTGTAAAAAAAGTCCTCTAATGGTTCAATTCAAATCCCAGGTGATCTTTTGAATAAATCACAATTAAACAATTACGCGAAAAAAGATATCCATGGAAGGCAAAGATCATTTCAAAAATCATGGTATAGAGGCCGAGACTGGTTGGAGTATAGTGTAGAAGCTGACGGTGCCTTTTGTTTTCCATGTAGGAAATACTTGTGTAATCCAAGTAATGAATTTGGACAAACGGGATTCAGAAATTGGAAAAATGCATTAGCTGCCAAGAAGGGACTGCTAAAACACGAGAGCGCAAAAGCTCATTTAAATTCAATTACAATATGTCATGATAAAAATCAAAATATAAACAAAGGTACAGAAATAACTAAAATGTTGGGAGGTGATCAAATTAATCGTAATCAATATTATATTAAATCAATATTTGATTTGATGCTATTTCTTAGCATACAAGAGATACCTTTCCGTGGGACTGGTTCAACAAATATTATGGATGCTGCAAAAGATGAAAACATAATTTATTCTTCTGGGCTATTTATAGCAATGTTTTCCTACACCATCCAAAAAGACCCTGAATTAAATAAAATTATGAAATTTATACCCCAAAATGCCCAGTATACATCACCACAGATTCAAAACGAAGTAATATCCATTATGGCAGATATGGTGCTTGAACATATTTCAGACAAATATAATAAAAGCGAGATGCCTTTTTTTTGTCTTAAGGCTGATGAGACAAAAGATGCTTCAGGTTGTGAAAACCTGGGCATAATAATTCGCTATATTTTTTCTGGAGAAATCCAATAAAATTTAATAGGAATCATTAATTTAGAGTGTCTTTCTGCTGAAAGCATTACAGATTGTATTTTAAAGCAACTTAATGATCTAAATATTAATTCAGCTAATATAATAAGCCAGGCATATGATGGTGCAAACGTTATCTCTGGCCGAAATGGAGGAGTGCAAACACTTCTTCAAAAAAAAATTAATAAAAATGTTCCTTTTATACAGTGCTACAACCACAAGTTGCATCTTGTGGTTCAAAATTGGTATAATAATATTGTTATTATTTCTAATTTTTTTAATTTATCAAATGCATTGTATAATTTTTTCAGGCGTTTTAACGTATCCTGTAAATATACAGGCCACACCCTTAAGAGACTTTTAGACCAGAGGTGGACTGGTCATTTGGAAACATCTCGCATTATTTGTGAGAATTTTGAGGCTATTGGTGAAGTATTATTTTACTTTTCTAATAGAACTCTTAATTCAGAGGCTCAATTCATGATTCAGTCGAAGCCTCTGGTCTTTTATCTCAATTTATTAATATAAATTACATTATATTAGCCATCATAATTTATGAGATATTAATTACAATAGATCCATAAATAAGTATCTACAATCAGTAGGTACTAATCTAGTGGATGCTAAAAATTGTATTGATTCTACTATCAATATATTAAAAAATAAAAGAAGTGATAATTCTTTTGCTTTGATTATGTTTAAGGCTGAAAAACTTTTATCAAAATTTAATCTTACTCCCCAAAAATCATCACGGGTAAGTAAAACGCCTAAAAATTTCCAAGATTTTTTAGTTGATAGCAAACTGGAATTCGATTGTGAAAAAGATTCCAATTGGAGTTCTTTAAAAGGGATATTTTATGAAATTATAGATAACTTTCTGGATCGTTTTTTAGACCGATTTACAGAAGATTATTTTAATCTTTTTTCATCTTTTAATACTTTGTCCCCCCTTGATGATTATTTTTTATCAGATAAAATGGCCTCATTAAAATCCCTGTTAAACTTAAATATGGAAACACTGCATCATGAAATGAAAGGATTGCTAGCTTCAGAAGCTAAAGAAAATCATAATTTTGAAAATATCTTACATATTATAAAAAAAATATAATCATGCATTTAAAGAATTATATAAATGCTACTCAGCAGCGACAATCTGGGATATCAACGGCTTCTTGAGGCCTCGTTCTCTACATTAAAGAGAGTTTTATCGAGCAGTAGAGAGTCTATGAAGGATAAACGTAAACAAAATTTAGTATTAATGGCGTATGAAAAAAGAATAATGCAGAATTTATCTTTTAGTTCATTTATATTAAAATTTAAAAATAAAAATCGCCGTATTCTATTATAGTAATATTTTGTTTTGTATATGCATATTATAGTATTATTTTGTTTTGTATATTCATATTATAGTATTATTTTATTATTAAATTTTTAATAAAAATAGGAAAATTTTTTTATGAATGCTTAATTATTTGTTTGATTTTAAAAAAATAGTGCCCCCCTTCCCTATGTAAGCACTTTGCCCCCTAAGTGAAAATTCCTGGCTACGGCCCTGTTGTTCTGTCATGATATGTAACGACAGTTACCGTTTAGCATATGATATATATAAATTATTAGTGATATTTTCATCATGCATTAAATAAATTTGTAATTTCCTAAACATCTGTTTTTAAATTGCTCTAAAATTTTTAACTATTCCGTTCCGCTATTATAAATATAAATATGTCAAATTTAACCGATTTAGAAAAAAGATTACATGACTTGAGAGGAGTAATTAAAAATTATGATATTAGCTTATTTATATTATTAAGGACAAAACTATACCTAATATAGAAGAATTAGAAAAAAAACTAAAAGAATTGCAGGATAAACCTAACATTACTTATTTTGATAATAATAACGTACACTATTAATTATTATCTTTATAATTTAAAAAAAAAACTAGATGAAATTAAATCATCCTCAGACTCCTGAAGATCTCATTAAACAAACCACACAATTAATACAACTTGAGAATAAATTAATACCTGATTTAACTGAGAATCAAATAAGAGAACGTTTAAAAAGATTAAGAGGCATAATATAATTATCTATTCCATTATATTTTTTTTGATAGAATGTGGAAATTTTCTTGAACCTTCAGGATTGCCAAATAATGTAAGTAGTGTGATCCTTGATTTATTAATTACTTATTTATCTTAGGATTTACCAACTCTTACTGAAGAAGAAGAAACTGATCAAATTGTTTCTAATGTAATAAATAAATATAGTAGAATTATTAATATAACATTACAATTTTTTTTGCTTCAAACAATAAATATACCTTTGACTTTTAACTTATTTCACGCACCTTTTACATTTTGATTTTTAAAAAAAAATTATTACATTTCTAAAACTTTATGGGGATTGGATCAAAAAAGTCTATATAGAATATTACTATTTTTTATAACTTGGTAATGCATAGACTTAGTATGAAATAATGTCTTTATAATTTCTTTAATTCAATATATAAAATAACAGTTATTGCTTATGCCAAATAATATTACCATGCCTTTCCTTTCGATATGCTTAGTTCTTTTTTTACAGATATGAGAATATCTCATTGATAATAATTTTAATTAAAATTAGTAACTTATTGTTAGCATATACAAATTTTAAAAAATTTGTCAATATTATTTACACCTTCTATGGTTATGATACATATGTAGTAATGTTTTTAATTATTATTTGCTTAGCTGCATTGCCAATTCCAATCATTATATTTTCATAATACATGAAATAAAAATATAATTTAGTATATCAATCAGATATTTTAGCAATACAACTTTGCCGGGCATGACTAAAGTACATCCCCGAAAACTACGCGTCCCTGGTCAAACGGGTTTAATTTATATAATATTGATAAAAAAATCTTATTTAGCTTTATAAGATGAGTTAAGAAATGTTTTTTATGATTTTTAAAAAAAATGATAACTTAGTAAATTTTTTTAAAAATTATTTTTTTTACATCAAAAAACTACGCCCTCGGTCAAGATACATTTTTTTAAAAAAAATAAAAGCAGGCTCATTAAATGAATACAGAAATTGTTTTTTTATGATTTAAAAAAAAAATGATAACTTAGAAAATTTTTAAAAATTATTTTTTTAAAATTAAAAACTACGCGTCCCCGGTCAAGATACATTTTTTTAAAAAAAATAAAAGCAGATTCATATTAAGCTCATTAAATGGATATAGACGCGTAGTTTAGTCAAAAAAAAAAATTTTCGAAAAAAAAATTATAAATACCATTTTCGGAATTTCCTTGAAAAACTACACGATTCTATATTCATTTTTATAAAAATAATCTATCTTGACCGGGGACCCGTATTTTAGTCAAAAAATGAAGAAAAAAAAGTGTTTTTTTCAAAATTTTACTAAGTTACCACTTTTTTTTTAAATAAAAAAAAACATTTTCTGTATCCATTTAATGAGCTAAATATGAATCTGCTTTTATTTTTTTAAAAATATGTATCTTGACCTGGGACGCGTAGTTTTTTTTATGTAAAAAATTAGTATTTTAAAAATTTTACTAAGTTACCACTTTTTTTTAAATCAAAAAAAACATTTTCTATATCCATTTAATGAGCTAAATATGAATCTGCTTTTATTTTTTTTAAAAAAATGTATCTTGACCGGGGACGCGTAGTTTTTAATTTAAAAAAATAATTTTTTAAAAATTTTAAGTTATCTTTTTTTTTTAAATCATAAAAAACAATTTCTATATTCATATAATGAGCTTCTGCTTTTATTTTTTTTAAAAAAAATGTATCTTGACCGGGGACGCGTAGTTTTTTGATGTAAAAAAATAATTTTTCAAAAAATTTACTAAGTTTTTTAAAAAATCATAAATAACATTTCTTAACTCATCTTATAAAGCTAAATAAGATTTTTTATTAATATTATATAAATTAAACCCGTTTGACCGGGGACGCGTATTTTAGTCATGCTCCAACTTTGCCAGTACCAATTTAAAAATTAAATATAATCCAAAAAAATCTTCATTTCCATAAAAATTCCTTTAAATGAATTTTAGCTGTAGTTTATTTTTTATATTTATTTTTTATCAATTCATGAATTAATATGTAGGCTAATTTTCTTAAAAATTTTAAAGGGTTATTATTATGAGCATCAATCATTGGATTGGTTAATAATATTAGCCTTATATTTTATCAAGTGATTGTACATGTTATTTCCTATTTTTTTTTTGACAAATTATATTAGATCATTAAAGAGGTAGAGATTGAAAATGCTATGGCCAAATATCAGTCCTCCTCTGAACCATCCTTATCTCAGGAATCTAAGGACTTAGAAACTGATGATGATATTAAAATTTGTGAATTATGCCCTCACCTTGCTGTTATCATATGTTTAGATTGTGAAAATAAATATTACTGTTCAGTGTGTTATGATGACTATCATGATAGTGGAGACTTTTTTGACCATAAAATTCAATTTTTTTAACAGTGTATTTTTCAAATTTACAAAAAAGAAGATTTATTTTCTTCAAATATGATTATATCAACAAGAAACTTGGCATTTGATAAATTCTGAATGCAATATTTTTATAACAAAATTACTAATCATACTTGATTAAACATTTTTTTTTTCTTAAAGTTATTTTAATATATTAAACAAAATAAGGGGGGGGGGGGGAATTAACAAATTATTATAAAGCATGGAAATACAATATATTTTTTCACTAAATTATATAATATAAATCCGATAAATCTTATCAATTCTCTATGAATATTTAAATTGTATTGTAATACTCTGTGATATGTTATATATGCCTCATGGAAAATTGATTCTCTAAATATACCCAACTTTTACTTAAGAATTAATAGTATTTATTTATAGTTTTATATCTATCTATCTATCAACAATGTATTTATTATATTTATAAATTATTAATTTTACATACTGATTGTAGAATAATTTTTAATATATTAATAAAAGAAATTTTATCATCATGTCATTAGAATGTGAATTTTTTAAAAAAGCCTTAAAACTGGCATGGCATTGGCCCATATCCAAATCTTGAAGAGCAATTTTCTCAGTTTCCCATCTCTTAAGGATCATTTCCCAACTAAGTTTTTAATTTTCCGCTATTCGTTTTCCTTCTAAATTAATTTATTTAATTATTTTTATTGTAATTAATTATTCTATCAAATTAAGGGTCGACATGACCTAACTTGTTTATAATCTAAAGAACGGTTTAATGCTATAGAGCTATTAACTCTATAATCTCCAACAAATTAGGGTTGGCCTTAACCCAAACCTTCTGGAACTCACGTATCCCTGTCTGATGGGAAAAGACCAGATGCTGTCACATACCCTGGTTTAGAGAAAAACACCTTATTTGGAATTTCACATGTGTCTCCAATTTTCCTCTAACCCAAACATTGATTCGATTATTACAGCTGAAAGGTCATTTGATAAAATGTAAAATATAACGAAAACTAACTCACAACCCCATAATATCAATTTAGCTTGGCGGCCTTTTTTTTAAAGTAATAATTTGTAAAATTGAGACTCCTTTATTTTATTTTTGATGAATAGGGAATGAGCTATGTTACTTTTATACCTTATAATTAAAATATGAACAACTATATATGTTCAATTTCCGATTATCAACCAATACATGTACCGCTTTAGGTCAGCATGTGTAATCTCTTACAAATTTGTTTGAATATGGTAGTAGATAACAGGGCTGTGAACTCTTCAAAAAAGGGTTTTCGTATTCGGCTAATTTTATTAAAAATGATCGGGTTCGAGCGGGTCGGGCTTTTAAAAAAAAATTCGGGTCGACCCTGGGAATTTTTTTAAATATATCTAAATTTATTAATTTTATATTAAAATTTTTTATTGTAAAATAAAAATATTTGATTTTATTTATTGAAACTATACGACTTATAACATATGTCTTTTATTTTGAGTAATTATAAAAAATAATTACTATATTTAAATAAATTCGGGCCGGGCCAGGTCGGTAGATTTTTTTTAAAAAAAATTTCGGACCGGGCCGGACTTGAAAAATTAGGCCCGATTCAGATCACTAAGCTCTAATATAAAAAAAACGATTCCACGATTTTAATATTGAAAATAAAATAAAAAAAACAAATATGTTTTAAATATTTAACATTGTTTTTTAATTATATAAATATTGTACATGTTATATTTTTAATACTGTTCAATTTTTTTATAACTTATAGAAAATAAAATTTTTAAAAATTTATCAACCCTGAACCCTAAAGGCTCTGGTTGAATAAAATTTCAGGGTTTGGGTTCACAGCCCTTGGTAGATACATTTCAAACAAAATCAAATTTATTAAAACAGTTTGAAAATGGCACAATCATTTGTAGTAGGGCTTCTTTTTTTTTGAAAAATATCCTATTCTCTGAAAAAGTGTTCCAGTATATGAATTTAATATCAACCTAGAATGACGATTCATTTATTAAAAGGTGTACATACGGCATTAAGACGAAATTTAAGAGACATTTAGACGAAATGCCTTTCAGTGGCGTCTGCTACGCCTGAATTCAGTGTAAGGTACACTTTTTAAATAGATCAATCACCAGTCGAAGTTAGTACTGATATCAGGCGCGTACGCGGGAATTTGCTGTGGGGGGGGGGGGGGGGGTAAGGTGGTAATAATTTTAAAATTTTAGAATTACTCTAGGAGTTATTTAATCAGTAATTTCTTAGGACTATAGTAACTATAGAATATTGACAATTAAAATATAAATTAATGGGAAAAAAATATCAATAAAAAGCACTCTTTGGATTGAGTTAATTTTATAATTATTTTATCAGTTGGAACTCCCTATGTATAATAAAGAGGTCTAAGACATTCAATTTGTTTTTAGAGGCAGTACTCTACAGTTTTGTTAAAGGGTCGATATGAATTAATTTTTAAAAACGGCATATTATCCTAAAAAAGATTACTCAGCCTCGAGATTTCGCACATAGATGGCGCAAAAGATATGGATATCTTTTGGGAAATCTCAAGGTTTAAGCAATATTTTTCTTGCCAAAATATTGAGTTAGCCTTTTTTAAATCGGGGGTCAATTCTAGCTATTTAACATCACTACTTCTCAGGTATCTTTTTTGCTGTTAAGAAGACAATGTTCTTTCATTAGTAGAAGTACTAAATGGGTAGTTGCCAAAACATAATAATTTCAATGTATTAGGAAAATAGGTTTGAAATCATGTGAAGTATTTAGCATTTTTTTGCAACATTATTAAACTGACATAGTTTGTATTCAGGTAGTAATGTATTACATGGGATACCTTAATATCTTCAAAATAGAAATCTGCCGTAATTCATTTTTTCCCCTCTATCATCTCAAATAGATTATGAAGAAGCGGTAATAAAATTTGCAGATTTGTTTGTGTTGACTGATTGATCATGAACCTTTCATTCATTTGAGTTATAAAAGTATCCAAGTAGATAAAGCAATTTATTATATAATACTCTTCGATAGACCCTATATTAATATCGTAATGATGGGTTTGTTTGGTTGCCTTAAATTCATAAAACTCAACTTTTGACTAAACAACATTTAATTTATGAAATTAATCATCTACATTGGCCCTAATTTCCTTAAAACTCCAAATAATGCTTTCAGCTATTCTAACCTCAATCAGATCGATGCTTGAAATATTTTACTTTAGTTTTGGAGGAAAAATGTTTTAATGGGGAAAACATTTGAGATCGATATTGTCATAAATTGTAAGATTTTTTTTTTATTAGAATGACAATCATGATGATAAAATTTTATCGTTTTTTTTGTAAAAGCATTTTTTTTACATGATTGTTAATTTATGCTTAAAAATCAATTAATTTTTTTACGATTTTTCAAAGATTTCTGGATTTTTTCATATTAGATCCATTTAAAAAGTAACTTTTAATAACTCTAGGCAGCTATGGTGGACATGGAAATTAAATTTTTTTAATTAAATTGCTTTATTTTGAGATTGTTGGATTCATTTGATTGTGGCTTTTTCTTCGTATTTTTGGAAGTAAGTTTTGTACGATTATATTTTTGAAAGTATAATCATTATTTTTTTAAATTAAGTTGTTTGCTATTTTTGTTAGATATTAATTCATATAATAAATTAGTAGTGTGTTTATTTCTGAATATGTAAATGTAATAATAATAAAACAAAATATTTTAGCCAGATGCATTTTTTTTAGCTCACCCCGCATCGCACGTCAATGAATATCATTGATTCCCACTATATGTAAAATGTCTATCTTGTAGATTTCAAAACTATTGTGGAATCATCTTTTAATTTATATAATTGCAATACATAGATAGACCAAGGGTATGTGGCGATACTGGCTTGGTAACATTATATATAATATATTAACTATATACTAAATTATCGATTTAACTGGAATTTTGATAATATTCATGTTGATAGTTTACTAATGAAATTTTAGATATACTCGCCATTTTAGGGGGTAATGATAAATCATGGTGGAGCGATTTTAGCAGCTGACAATTTTTTAAAAAATTATTAAAATTAATATTAATAAATAAAAATTGATCTCGTAAATAGATTTGTTAAAATCGATCAACTGTTAAATCGCGATCGCAATCGTATGAATCCAAGGTAAGCCACGACTAAAATTTATCAAAATAGCAATAAGAAAAATCCTTATATTTTTTCATATACCTAAACGTAATCACGTGGTCACGCCCTATCTAATAGGAGTAAAATTACAACGCTATCTAATATTTTAATTAAAAAATCAATAACGTTCTACGCTATACATCATTCCCCCAACGTTAGGTCATCCACAGTCATGTATTGCGTGGCGCTGACTATTTGTATCCTTATTTAGCAGATAAAGTTTTTTCTCCCCCCCCCCTAAAAGTTTTGTATAATTTTTTTATTAAACTATAATCCTCTAATAGTCAACTACCGTTTGAGAGATATTAATTAGTATAATATTCCCAGCTTTTATTATTTGAAATAAAAAAAAATTCATAAAATGCTACGTAAGATGCAAGGCATTATATTTTATCAATATTTTATTGAAAATCGGATAAAAATATCATTATTATTTATATATTAATCATTACAATTTTAATTATTTTAACCATGATTTATAAGTGTGTTCATCATCAAAAAAAAAAGAAGTTTAAAAAAAAATTGATAAATTCATTGATAATGCATTTAATATATATTTTTTTTGAAGAATAAGTAAAAATATCTCATAAAGTTATTGTACAATATTTTTTTAAAAGTAAAAAACTGGCTTGAATAAAGTATTACAAAATAGTTTATTAATAATTTTGCATAACGAATAATACAATAAATATTCATTTTTTAAAGTCTATTACATTAAAAAATAGTAATTGTTATCCGAATCATTGTTAATTGTAACTACTTAAACTCATCTTAAAATAGTTGATAAAATAATTTATTTAATATATCAAAAAAAAAGAAATATTTAGCATTTATTTCTAAGTATTTTAATGAGAATTAGTAATTATTATAATAAATTAAACCTTTTTTTTTAAATAAAATAAAATATATATATAATTGCAATAAGATATAATAGGATAATCCTGAATCTTTTCGATAATAAATTTACAAATATATATTTTATAACTTTTTTAAAAAAAATTTTTCGAAAGAATTATTTTTTTGTTATTGCGATCTTTCCCTGAAACGTCTTTTAGTCAATCTATAATATTCTGTGCCAGGAGCCATATTTCCCATTGTAGCTATGTTTGGCGCCATATTGGGACTTTGTCCGGCCTTCGTACAAGATTCGCAGCAGAACTGGGCAAAGTAAGGGTTGTGACATAGCTTGGCTTGAACCACGAGCTGACATTGCATGAGAGCAGAGTTGTCCACGCAAGCGCCCGCTGCTGGCGGAAGCTCTTCATCGCCCTTTTCAACTTCCTCGCCTCCCGCGGCCTCACTCTCGGGTTTTATGGGTGGTGGTATTCCTGTCACTCCGCCCTCGCCAGTCTCCCCTAAAGTTTCTCCGGCTCCTTCTCCTACCTCTTCGGTCCCGCCTTCTTTAGGTTCACCAGCATCCTTAGGTTCTCCATCATCCTTTGGTTCTACTTCATCTTTGTGTTCCTCACCACCTACCTCGGCTTCGCCACCTCCAAATTCGTCGCCTTTAGACTCAGCTTCTTCGGAATCGGGAACTACTTCGCCACCTTACATTTAAAAGAAAAAATAATAATAAATTATTATTTTTGGAAATAATATTAAAAAATGGAATGCCATTATAGGTTGACAACTAGGTTTTATGCATTTCTTTGTCACTTTGGGCCGAAATAAAATATGGTCATAATTTTATTCTTAACACTCATTTTCACCCACCCCCCCCCCCCCACTCCTCAATAATAAATTTTTAATGGTACTCCTGTGAAGATAAAATGGAAAGTTAAGAGTTAGAGCTTTATAACTTAATTCAATCCTATTATATATACTTAACGAATACGATAAGATCTTGTGTTGTTATAAAGGGCTCATTTTGAGTCGATTTTAAAAATGGCTAACTTAATATTTCATCCAGAAAAATATTACGCAGAAGATTTTGCTCATAGAAGGAACAAAGGTATGGGCATATATTATCGAAATCTCGAGGCTTGGGTAATATTGGCTAAAATATTGAGTTAGCCGCTTAACAACATTAAAGAGAAAAACGAGATAAAATTGCACTTTATCTATAATACTATAATACATTTTACCCTTAAAAAAGTGAATTTATAATATTATTGAATGTATCTTTTATTTTCAATTTGATTGAATAGTAACCTAAAATAATTATTAGTTGAATAATTACTAAGGATAACAAAACCTTCAAATCACAATTTTAAAATATAATTACTCATGTTTTTTGGAAACTTGTAGTCCCACCTCCGTTTTTATATAATATTGTTTTATTTTATTTTATATTTGATGTAAGAAAACTATTTTGAATAAAAAATTTTAATGTTAAAAAAAAAAAAAAATTACTAAGGATTGAAAAAAATGGAAATAGGAAATATGATAAGTGAATGAATAGCGATATGTTGGTTCTATGATACGCAATATTTTATTTATTTTAAATTTTTACAGATAATACGATATTTTGCGCATATAATCAAGGCCGTGTTATCATAAAAATTATTGAAATTATAGTGAAGGTCATGCGTTTATAAAACTATTTTAACAGTCTTTGGGTAAAGTATTTTGTCTTTTTGATAATTTTGCAAAATTGATATTTTTTAAAAACAAGAAAAATTAAGATTTACGTTCTAATATGACAACTTTCGTCTTATCCGATGCAGTTGTGAGCTTGTTCTTGGCTCTGCATTCATATTCGCCTCCGTCCCATTTATTAGCACCGGTTATTATCAGAGTACCATTACCTAATATCTTTAAAAGAAATATATATATATAATAGTAGGTTGCAAAAAATGACTGGGAATAATATTCATATGAAAATTAAAAACTTTAATTCTCGGATCATTTTCAGGAATTTGAGTATCGTCCTTAAACCATTCCATCTTTTCGTAATTACCCGAACCTCCGCAGGTCAATTTGATACTTTCGCCTTTGTGGTATTCCTTACTATGACTATCGATTTTGGCTCCTATGGATTCTTTTTGTTGAGTATAGATTTAATATTCAATAGGTGAATGAAAACAAAGTTTTATAATAGAAGCTTTCCATCCTTTCTTGAATCCAATCTTCACCATTCCTATTCCATTTAATTAGGTATTATTTTACCACACGCGAAAAAAAACTAACCTTGTAATTGAACCACAACTTCTCCGCTTCCCGATTCGCCATAGGGGTTATTGACTAAACATTTGTAGACGCCTTCATCCTGAGCCAATACTGGGTCTATAACTAAAGACATGTTGTCCAATTGAGTGTATCTTCCGCTATCCAAGTCTACCTTGTTACCACCCTTAAGCCACATAGCCTAAAATAAAATAAAAAAATATTATAAAAAATGTTAAAATAAAATTTTAAATAAGGATGAAAATATCATAAAATTCCTATTTTTTACATATGGTTCGATTATATCTTGCATTGGACAATCTAATACTAATCTTGCTCCTAAAGCACCTTGCCCAACAGCTGAAGCAGATGGGGTAGGGGTCGCCTGGGGCGCCTGTGTTGGAGGTCCTTATAATAGAAAAAATTATGACTATATAAAAAAAATTCTATTTATAAAAGAAAGAGAAGAGAAGAGAAGAGAAGAGAAGAGAAGAGAAGAGAAGAGAAGAGAAGAGAAGAGAAGAGAAGAGAAGAGAAGAGAAGAGAAGAGAAGAAGAGAGAGAAGAGAAGAGAAGAGAAGAGAAGAGAAGAGAAGAGAAGAGAAGAGAAGAGAAGAGAAGAGAAGAGAAGAGAAGAGAAGAGAAGAGAAGAGAAGAGAAGAGAAGAGAAGAGAAGAGAAGAGAAGAGAAGAGAAGAGAAGAGAAGAGAAGAGAAGAGAAGAGGAGAGAAGAGAAGAGAAGAGAAGAGAAGAGAGAGAGAAGAGAAGAGAAGAGAAGAGAAAGATTTTACATAATTCAATATATATTTATTTTGATACTTCCTGCATCTGGTGTGACTCCGGGAACAGTATAAGTATCTTAAATAATATATAAATTTTATATTTAGGTTGAGAACATTAATCAGAATATTGAACGAATGAAAAAGGGTTATGATTCGGGTTCCAAATAAATCATATAAAAAGTGTTTCCACTTCTGGTTTCAAAAATCTTGGTGAAACGGGTTTTTGGTCCGGATTCCTAAATATAATGTCCGTGAGTTTCGAGTTTCATTTCCGGTTCCAAATTATTTTAAAAGCAATCAAAAAAAGATTTTTTTTTAACAAATAAATAAAAAGAAAACCTTCCAAAAATGATATCATACTAAAATATACAACATTTTAAAAAATTACAAATCAATAAGGCAATAAAAATGTGATTTAAATGATTTAAAATATTTACCGCTAACAACTAATTTTATATCGGATAAAGCAGAGGGTCCGACTCCGTTATCCGCTCGACATATATAAGCACCCGAATCTTCCGCCTTTGCTTGATTAATTTTTAAACTTCCGTTGTTCAACTTTTAGTATTTTTTTTTAAAAATGGAAATTGATAAATGAATGATGTTGAGATTGTTAATATGGAATTAAATAACCGCTTTAACTTAAGTTTTTTTTTAAACAGTTACATAACTTTAAAAAAAGACATCAAATTTTAAGAAACATTAACTTGTGCATAAAATTTGAATGCGTAAAATTTCTAACGAATCTCTGCATCATAAGCCTATATTCCCTACGATGAGTATTGATAATATATATATTATCCATCCTTCTACAAGAAACTTACAGAATTATTTTAAAAAAATATATAGATAAACTAACCAAGATTGTATGGGCGTTATCGGGCTGTATTATATTTCGGTCTTTGTACCAAATTATTCTAGGTTTCGGATTTCCTTGAGCATCGCAAGGGAGTTCAACATTGTCTGCAGGTCTAACCACATATTCACCCGGAGCTGGGGATATCTTAGGCGCGCTTTGGCCTGCTGAGATTTTTTTTTTAATTTGTAATGAACAAAACTAATTTATATTATACTCAATAAATCCTGAATAGAATTTACTTGAATAGAGTTCTTAAGAATCTTATATAATTAAAATTAATATATGGCTTGTTTTCTTTTATAATTCAAGGGTGTCGAAAATAATTTATATACCCTATGAAAGCTAAAGCAAATGATCATTAACAAAAGCGTATTTAAAAAATAAAATTTATTCAGTTTTCCAAAAAGTTGAGTTTGGTAAAATATGAATTATTAGGATTGTAAATAAAAAAAACCTTATATTATGAAAATTTAATATAACGTGAGACTTAACTCTTCAAATTTTGATTTTTGTGTTATTTTACGATCAAATCGAACTCAAGATCCCTTAGACTAGTAAATATTTTCTTAGACCCTTTATTTTGTAATTTATGCGGGATAGGATTAGAACCACGCCAACATTTTAAAATACTAAGTTAAATATACCGGAAGGTGGTTGTCTCGCAACAGCCACACCTGCAGCAGCAGCAGCAGCCGCGGCGGCGGCGGCAGCAGCTTGAGCAGCTCTAGGATCACTTGGCCGTTGTTGTTGACCTTTTAAAATCATTATAATAAAACCGATTAAAACTTTCTATAACTTTTCTCATGGTTTAGATTGGTTGTAGAGGTAAAACAAAAATAAGAATCAGCCAACTAAATTAATCACTCCTAATAAAATTTCAATAGAATTTACAATCAAATCTAAAGGAAAATATGGATCATTTAAATAGTTCATGTATAACAAATCTTACTGACCTGGGTAAGCCGGTTCTTGGCCAGGATAACCAGGTTGTTGACCTGGATAACCCGGTTGTTGACCTGGATAAGCTGGTTGTTGACCTGGATAAGCCGGTTGTTGACCTGGATAAGCCGGTTGTTGGCCTGGATAGCTGGGTTGTTGACCTGGATAACTGGGTTGTTGACCTGGATATCCTGGCTGTGGAGGGTATGCGCCGGGTTGTCCTTGACCATATTGTTGAGGATATTTTTGTTGCTGCTGAGAGGGTGAACCCGGGGGACCCCTCTGCTGCTGCCTGATTTGTGTTTCGTAATTGATCGGTAAAACTCCACCTGGATAACCGGGGGATCCTGGATAACCGGGAGATCCTGGATAACCGGGGGATCCTGGAGCTCCTGGGTACCCGGGTTGCGTAGGAGGTTGACCAGGTTGGCTGTAAGGTGGATATCTTGCCGCACCGTAACTAGGGTCTTGTCCCGGTACGATTGGTGGCTGGCCTAATTGTTGACCAGGCTGTAAACCCTGTGATATCGAAGGTCTTTGTCCAGGAATAGCTAGATATCCTGGTGCTCCGGGGTATGGAATGCCAGGATAACCTGGAGACCCAGGAATCGCGGGATAACCCGGACTGCCTGGAGTGCTAGGTCTCGATGGGTACCCTGGAGGTGCCGATCCACTAGGGTATCCTGGATAACCAGGATATACTGCTATGCTCGAATGAATTGAATCGGCCGGATAACCCGGCTGACTTGGCCGTCGTTCTGGAATTGGTTGTCCTGGCTGACCAGGTGAACCAGGTTGCCCTGATTGTCCAGCTAAACCAGGTTTTCCTGGTCGTCCATAACTTGGTTGTACAACATCTGGTTGGCCAGGTTGCCCTGGCAATTGAGCAGCGGCACCCCCTGGCCCTTGAGGTCGGCCTCTTTGTTGCTGTTGCCTGGCTCTCTCTTGATTTAGACGATCCTGCTCTTGCTGTAACCATATACGCTGTTGTTCGCCTGTAGATAACCCTGGGGCGCCTGCTTGTCCGGGGTAGACCGATATTCCTGGCGAGCCAGCCTGTCCTGGGTAAGATCCTGTACCATATCCAACTCCCGCCACGGCTTGAGATTTTCTCAGGTGTGGTTCAATGGGTTCTAAACACTTGGTCGCACCACACGTGTCGCTACAACATTTAGAGCTATCGGGGCAGTATGCATCGTTAGCACATTTTTCGTAATTAATAGATTTACCATCGGCCCCCATTCTAGGAGGGCATTGACCACCCGGTGGTGAATCTGGGGGTGGACATGTACCAGGTTTCTTCTTAGGCTTGCACACTGGTTGAGGCACACATTTAGGGGTACCAGGTGTAGAGGTCTGCTTATCACAACCTGGCCCGGAGTTCGGGGTTCTTTCTAGCAAACACTGGGAATCTCCTGGACAATTATGTGTTTGGCATGGATCTAAGCAATCGCAAGTTTGACAGCCCGCATTTTGACCGTACCCATAAGGACAAAATCTTACGCATTGAACTGATGCACAAGGACGTCCCGATATGGATACACCACCTTTTATTAATTATATATTAAAAAATTGATATATTAGCGTTATCACTCTTGAAATTATAATATTACTAAAAAAACAGGTTAATTAATCTATTAAATTTAAACCTTCATTAATAATCATTTGTCCTCTGTTTTGGTCAAGAGAAATGACTTCTTGAGGTCCAGGCTGTAAAGCCATCACGTCATTACTAGACAAGGATCCACTTGATAATCTTTCTCTATATAATATATTTATATATAAATTATGAATTTATTTTCATTCGAACAGGAAGAAATCTCATTTTTTTCTGATGCTTTTATAAAATATTTCTCGGAATCAAATCTTTCGAGAAAAAAATTGGATTGGTTCTGGCAATTTTTTTTATCGATCCAGGGATGAAAATACGTCAGATGCATGGATCCACTTAACATATACTAATAAAGAAATAAACCTAGCTATTTTATCTTGTTTCTCCTTGTTTCGTAGAGCTTCTTGTTCTTTCATATATTCTTGAGCCGCCACAGTTCTCTGCGGTTCGAACCCGGGTGAGGGATTGAAAGGCATTCTGGCAACATCAACTGTTGAAGGTCTTCTGGGAGCCTCGCCTGGATAATAGTTGCCAGGTTGTGGCTGTGCGCCCCCATCTCTATGAACCCCTGATTCCACTCCCCTATTGGAGCACACTTCAGAGCATTCTTGTTGATCCAGGAAACGATTTCCATTACCCTCACAACCTCCATAAGTAAAAGGATAGCAACGTCCTTGTGAACGATCAAAGTACCACATTGGTATTTCTGATTTACAGCTACCGGGATCTTTGACTTGGGAACATACATCTACAATATTCGTATAGATATAAGATATCAAATTTTTGTTGATATAAATGTACCAATATCTTTATATATTCCACATTTCCTTTCGCAGGTTTCCCGCGTTTTAAAATTGTTAGCGTTGCCATCGCATCCGCTGAATCTAAAAGGTTTGCAGCCGTTATCCGCAAAGTAATAACGTAAATGTGTTTCCGAACAATTTCCAGTAGCACGAGGAAGATTACAAATGGCTTTTGTCATAATAAATAAATGTGAATACTTCAAAAATTTGTCCAGATATGTCGCGCCAAATCAAGAAATTAATATATTATATAACAATTATGCGAGCAAATATTTGACTAATTTAAAAGATCTCTAAGATTTTCCTCGTGGGCTTAGGGTATCTTCAAATTTAAACCTTGGCTGAAAGTCTACATGAATAGGGGGGAGTACATTTCAGGCGTGTTGCCTCCAAGTATTTTCCTTATGTAGACGCTGGTTGAGACACTCATTAATATTACAAGAAAAGTCTTGGGAACGATGCCCTGTGGGAGACCAAAGATTATATGTACAAAAGGCGTGGTCAATGACATGAGGTATTTAAACCTCCATTACTGGGCACTAAGATGGGATTAAAGTAAAGTTACAATATTGCAGATTGGATAACCAGTATAGACCATAAATTAAAATTTATAACTTGAATAAGAAAATTAATTATTATTTTGCCAAAAGGTTTATTAGAATCTTAAAATAATGTAAGTATTCATCCGTTAAATTGTTTTCTGCGAGTCGCTAAAGTGAATATAATATTATATATATTAACGAGAGATATCTTGGGGTGAATGTTGACTTTGCGGCCTTTGCTGATGATGCTGACTGCCTGGTTGAGCTGAATAAACAAATAGTTAGAATATTAGATATGTGTAATGCCTCATGGGATTACAATTATTAATATCTATATTTTATATAATTTATCTCATAAGCCCAAACTTAATATAAAGAAAACCATTTAATCTTTAAAAAATATATTTAACTAGTTTTTAAATTATTGTAATATTGTTTTATTACCATGATGAGCGTCTTGTTGGTAATGAGATTGCTGCGGTGGTAGTACAGAATATATAGGCTGCCCTGCTCCAGCCCCTCCAGCTGCGCAACTTAGTAGGCACAGTTGTTGGCTAGCGAACCTATTTTGATTTCCCTCACATCCCCCGTACATGAATTGCTTGCAAGT
Source organism: Gordionus sp. m RMFG-2023 (assembly GCF_954871325.1). Taxonomy (NCBI): domain Eukaryota; kingdom Metazoa; phylum Nematomorpha; class Gordioida; order Chordodea; family Parachordodidae; genus Gordionus; species Gordionus sp. m RMFG-2023. The sequence goes on along the minus strand of NC_088779.1, from coordinate 27,291,328 downwards.
CTTTGTGATGGGATCGAAATGCCATTGTGGTTGCCAATTCTGACATCTTCCAACCTCCGGCGCTAATCCGCAAATTCTGACATCTGATAATATAGTTTAAGAGAAATGGCAATGCAATCGATGGTTAGTAACTGTTATAATTTTAAACCTATCAGATTGATTAACATTTTAAAGTTTAAACCCTAGAATATTAGACATATCTAATTGAAAAAATATCTCTACGTTGATATTATCGTAATGTTGCTTATTTTATTATTTTATTAGGATGTTTGAATAATGAATGTCTTCTAATAATCATAAAGTCACGGACATAAATGTCTTGGACAAAAATACCAGGATAAGAGTAACGCGGGGAAAAACATTAGACAGAAATACCCACATAGACCAAAAAAATGGTGGCTTTTAATATTTTTGACCGGGGTACATCGGGTCTTTTTGTTCCAGAACATTATCAGGCGATTTATTATGACAATCGAAGACTCGTAGTAAATTATATAAAGAAGTATATGAACGGAGGAAAGAAATAATACCGATATTTATTAATTATTTTTTTTGAAGGGACTTCATCACTCTTTTACCCTTGTAAATTAAAAGCAAAAAAAAAAAAGAAGAGTATGTAATAACCATTTTTAATGACTTCCATCGTGACATGTCTAAAAACTTCTAATTGGGGAATCGAATTGGACCCTGAATAGCAATAATCAAATAACAAGTTGTTTTATTTTGGTTAAATTTCCTTTTAAATAATGCCAATTGGTTAAAAATATAATAATCAGCTGCTAAATCCGAATTAGTGAGCCGTTAAAAAGCCGGTTTTGGGTCGAATTTTTCAAAACAGCCCGATTAAGATTTTGGCTAAAAAGGCAAATAGATGTCGTCGAAGCATTTCCTGCCCAGCTATGAGCGCAAAATCTTAAGGGCTTTTGCAATCATGTTTATTTTGGTTATAATCTTAACCGGGCGGTTTTTTAAAATCGACCCGAATCGGGGTTTTTAACAACACTCTTTTCCGAATATCCGAATATTTATAGTTTTTAAATCCTAAAAAATGAATTATTTCATTTAATGAGGGAAGACTTTAAAATGTAAGGGGTTAAAAAAATAATCTATTAATTATACATTTTTTTTCGCATCTTTGTTTAAAGTTATTAAAAGTTGAAGAAAGAAAAAATATATATAATAACAGAGAGTAGAAAAATAAGGTAATACCTATAGGAGCTTGATTAGGCGCAGGGCCTCCTGGATAACCTGGTCTGGTTGGAGGGATTTGGTGGCCTATAAGTAACCATTATAAAATATTTTTTAAAAATAACGGAAATACAATTTTACAAATTTTTTTTTTGTTTTGTTAGAATATTATAGTATTTAAAAGTGAATCAAAACTTTATTGAGAACTTAATAATATTTCATCCAGAAAAATATTGCGCGAACCTGAAGACTTTGGTCATAGATGGCCCAAATGTTTGGACAACTATTAACAAAATCTCGGGGTTTAGGAAATATTTTACTGGCTGAAAATATTGAGTTAACCGGTTTTAAAAAATCGGCTCAAATCAAGCCGTTTATAGCGACACCATTTAGAACCAAAGTTATGAATCAAATAAATAAAAATTATCGTGATTATTCCAATGACATACAATATAATGCCTCATTAAAAGTGCACAACAATGAAAAACAGCTGGAGACGCCATATTGGTTACCCCATATCATTAATAAAATTTTTAAACGCTGGGCCAATTCGTTACTATGTCTGAGGCAAACTTTATTAATGAATTACCAGATCATGGATAGAGATATTTTTTAACACGAGAATAATTATTATATGTGTTACCAAAATGGCGGGCCCAGCTGATTTGCATTCAACGACGCTTTCAAATGCATTATTATGAATGCATCGTCAGTTTAGTTAGGTATTATTATATGTCATTGAATTATTCGTAATTTTTTTAAAAATAAATTTATCCTTGTAGATAAATTATTGGATAAACGACTCGAATGCGAACACCGCTGTTAGGCCACATTTATGGTAAATGCGTTATGTTCGAGCGTTGCGTTATTATAAAATCAAGCTAATAAATAGGTGTAAATTTATATGACGCGTTATAATGATAACGCTATGATGAAATTTGAAAAACGTATGTTGCGATGCGTTGAAAAAGAAATATGCGATATGATAAAATAATAATAGCAAATTCGTTAAAAAAAAGGTATATAATTTTTCTTAAAAAAAATGTACAAAATAATTATCTCTATTTTAACTTTATCTTAAATTAGTTTTTAAAAACTAAATCAGCTATCATAACGCTGCGTTAAATAACGCAACGCTTGAAGATAACGCGTTTATTATAAATGGAGCCTTAGATATTCGTATTCATTATTTGAATAGGCATAATTGTAAAATACCAAACCAATTTCGAAATATCGGGTAAAATATCTTATCAGCAAATTCATAGTTTTTAACGGTATAAAATAGATATCATACACGAAATATGTTAACTGGTAAAATCCTAAAATATTAACTTAGATTACCTGGACTCCCGGGGTAGCCTGGAGCACCGGGGTAGCCTGGAGCACCTGGGTAGCCTGGAGCGCTCGGGTAGCTTGGAGCACCTGGGTAGCCTGGAGCACCTGGGTAGCCTGGAGCACCTGGGTAGCCTGGAGCACCTGGATAGCCTGGAACAGCCGGGTAGCCTGGAATACCTGGATAACCTGGAGCACTTTGTTGGCCTTTATAATTCAAAAATATATGTATAAAAGAATGCCATCTTTTCACCTTATATTTATATATATATATATTTATTTTATTATTTAAATTGCATGGGCCAAAATATGCTAACCTGGATAAGAGGATGCCGATTGAGAAGAAATTACAGATTGAGCGGCGATATTATTTTGAGTAGGACAATGCAGATAACACAGTTCTTTAGTTTCGTAATTGTTGGCGTTCCCATCGCATCCAGCTTATTAAGGGTTAAAGATAATTTCATTATAAACAGATATATATGTGTGTGTATATATATATTATTGAATATGGTTTTAAGATTATTAACAAGAAAGGAAGAAAAACTATAAAATATCGTTTATAGGTCTAAGAAAAATTAATGATTCTGTTTATATATATTATATTTTGATATTGGCACGATTAGGCTTATAAGCGACCCGGCCAGAATTTTACAAAATAGCCGGGCCAGTAATTGCTTTCACCCGGGTCGCTTTCCTGGCCTGGTGGATAATAAAAAAAATTTGAATTATTCAAGGTTATAAATAGGAAAATTCCCTTGCGGCCCAGCAAAATAACAAATGGTCCGACTACTATATAACAGATACACAAGGCACACACCCTTACATTATAGTTACTTATTTCCACTTATAATATTTGAGCATAATAACGTAAGTTATTCAATATTTCCATTTAATTGACATTGTACTTTCCCAATAGTTTATAGAGTCAGTGTCAATGAAAAGGTAGACGAAAACGAAATTTAATTTTAATGGCAATATCAAAAGAAAAAAATAACCCAAAATTTGTCTTTTAAATTCTCCAAGAATGATTTTAGTCAAGTTTTAATCTTAAAAATTGGTCTTTAGGCTAAATGATTTTCTAGGCAATATTGGGAGTTTTTAAAGTGTGTAATTTCTGAAATCCTAAAATAAATAGGAAAAAGATAAAAATATCAAAATGTACACCCAAATGCAAAGATTTGATCTAACATAAATACCGGGAAGACGTTAATGCTAACCAAAACATTATATACAAATTATATTGATTGTCTATCATTAAGAAATTAAATTTTTAAAACAAATCAGACCAAATATATTTTAATGCTTATCCCAATCACACATTTATTAGGCATCATCTAATGGTTAAACTTGTGTAACATTTTGAATAATATCAAAACCTAGTGTTGTTAAACGGCTCATCTTTAGTCGATTTTTAAAAACGGCTAACTAAATATTATAGCTAATAAAAATATGGCCTAATCCTAGAGATTTCGCTGATAGATGTCTAAACCTTCGTGCCATCTATGAGCAAAATCTTCAGGCCTGCGAAATATTTTTCAAATCGAGCCCGTTTAACAACATTATTAAAACCAATCAAAATTCTTAAACCAATTTAATTAAAATATTATATTTCTGATAATCAAACTCTAAAATATTATATTAGGGAAAATAGTGTGATAGAATAGTAAAGAAAGCATAAAACAAACACAATAACGTAAAACATTTCAAATCAAATAAATAATATTATTGCTAGCTTGCGAAATCTTCGAAATGGATCAAATTTACTCATTTTATGCAATTATTGGAGCTGATTCATCACCGCTATATTATCTATATCTGCCTTCTCTCTATTATAACAGACTTAGGGGGGACCGTCATCATGCCTCTATGATTAAATGGACTTGATATAAAAAAAATTACTGCCCAATATAAACGATAATCTACTACACTGGTTGGGCCCTCTATAGGGTAGTGGAATTACTCAACCTTTTGTGGAATTGTCTTCCTGCGTGTAATGCTCAAGTATTTTTTTTTAATTTATTTACTATATATGAACTGGATGCATTCCTTCTTTATGTAATCGAAAAACCAGCGAGGATTACTCTCCTTGCAGTGGCCAGTGACTTTAGGTAAATCGCATTCTGCCAAACGATTAAATAAATAAATAAATAATAAATTATATTATTGATTCAGTAAATAAATAATAATCAGTACTGTAAAAGTTACTTTAAAAAAAACGCGTTACTCGTACTAAGTTAAAGAGGAACGCGTTACCGTTACTCATTATCTTGCGAAAAAGGGAAGGCGTTACTCGCCTTTCCAAAAAAATGTAACGCGTTACTTAAAAATACCTTTTTGTGAATTTTTTTAAACAACTAATTTCAAAATTTTGATCGGATATTTAGCTGTGCTATATATACTATACACATGATCAACTTGCGGAGAGGATAGGAGGGTTGTATTATATTTAATGATTAAATAAAAACTTAATTTGGGGAATTTATTAAATTAATATTTAAAGAATGATTGACATAGAATTTTCATTCATATCTTGATCCAAAATTCTTATTATTTTTATCAGAATTCACCTTTTTTTTTTATTTGAGCTACTGGACATCGAAGTTGGAATATGTGAATTAAGGCACAATTATAAACTTATAAAGTGTAGACTTAGTGCACTTAATTTTCTTTATTTGAGTAAAAAATATATCATGATGGGGCCAGGGCAGAGTAAAGTCATCTTCATCGGAAAAATTTATAGAATAGATCATAATATTAAAGAATATAAATACCTTGATTGATTCAATATCAATTAGAATAACAATCTTGACTATATAAAATTCAACAACAAAAATAATAAATAAAATAAAAATTTGGTAGTAGATTTTAAATAAAAACTGGGTTTAAATTTAATGTTAAATTTTAAAAAAAAATATATATATATTATTTTGAAAAAAAAAAATTAAAGTAGCGTTTATCGTTACTTTTTAAAACAAGTCACATATGGCGTTTTCCTTTTCATCAAAAAAAAGTAACGACGTTACTTTAACAGCACTAATAATCAATGTAACTACTAATTTTGACAACATTAAAAAATTTATCTAAAAAAAGTCATTAACCTGGCGGTAATCGATTGGTAGAAACGTAACCTATAGGTCTAGAACGTCCATCAATATTGGGAGCTGGTTGAGCTTGCGGAACGGGAGTGGTTATGGTTGTATCTATGGGTATGAAAACCAAGATTAAATAGTTTCGAATTATGAAATATATATATATCAGATCAAACTATATATTTATAAATATATATATATATAATCACCTGGTGGCATAGGTCCTCCTCCAAAATTTTGAGAAGAGCATTTAGCCGCGCATTCATTAGCATCGTTAAAATTATTTTTATTGCCTTCGCAACCACCATAATAAAAACGATCGCATTTTTGGGTCTGGGGATCGTAAAACCAGCGAATAACGAAATCTCTGCAGGAACCAGGGTCTTTGGGCAAGGAACATATATTTGCTCCGCCAGGTAGAGGTTGAACTGATGGCCCTATAATTTTTTTAAAAAATTTGGTTAAACACATATTTGTGAAAATATTGTATAAATAAATAATCAACTTTCAAGTTAAGTAAGGTTTTTTAAGGAGTTACTGGAAGGCATTATTGAAGAGTAAGGAAGAAAAAAAAATATAATGAAAGAGAAGCAAGTAATAACAATATATTACCGGCTGGTCCGTGGATGGCCTTCTTCAAGAACACTGGTACTACGTAATCGACACTAGAATGGGAGCAGCCATAAGTACCGAAATCCGATTCCGCTAGGTTATTTATAGTTAGGAGCCCTTTATCGACCCTGGCGTTTGCAGGTAAATCCCCGCCTGATTTTGACCATTTAACATTTTCGGCTCCGGGTTTAGATCCCATCAATCCACCAGGTCCGTAGGGTGTGCAATTGAAAGTTACGGTTGAACCTACATTTGAATAAACTGTTCCGGTAGGCATCATAAATAGATCTGTGATTAGTTCAGTATTTGGTACAACTACACCTGTCGGATGTTGAGGTGGGTGGCTATCCATTCGAGGTTGTTGAGGAGGGTAGGCTGGTTGTTGAGGAGGGTAGGCTGGTTGTTGAGGAGGGTAGGCTGGTTGAGGCGGTGGGTAGGTTGGTTGAGGCGGTGGGTAGGTTGGTTGAGGCGGTGGGTAGGTTGGTTGAGGCGGTGGGTAGGCTGGTTGAGGCGGTGGGTAGGATTGTTGAGGTGGGCCAGGTTGTCTAGCAGGTAGATATCGGGCTTGTTGAGGAGCCGGTGGATGACCTTCAAAAATTTTGTGCATTTTAAACTTATCCAATTTGAACATAAATATATTTTTTTTTTTTAAAAAATAGATTATTGAAAATAATAATTAGATTTATTCCGGCCATTAAAATATTTTATAAATGTCAGATTCAGAATTTTAACAGAGATTTATGGCTCTTTTAAAATAGGAATAAAATTGATCAGTTTAAAATGCGGCATGCTACCATAGGGGGGATTCAAATTATAGGGAAAATGGTCTAAGAGGGATATGTTAATTTGGATTTTTTTGTAATTATATTAATTAGATCTACTTGTGGAGGTAAAGAGAGGGATAATAACGTTATTGGCTTATGGGGGTGTAGAAACGCTTGGATTTATTGAATAAATAATTATTCTAATTACCATTAGTATAATACAACCGTAAAATAATAAAATTTTACAAGCCAACTTAGCAATTTTCTTAGCCTAAAATCAAAACATTTCGTTTTTAAATTGCTTATATTTTTCTTAATTTCATTCATTGTACGTATATTATTTTTCTATTCCTAGATGCAAGGGCATAATTTGATAGTTCATTTTAAAAGATTATAAATTAAAAGAGGTTAGGCGGCAACCTTGTGGACTAGGGGGTTGCCTCTGTTGTAGGGACGAGGCATCATATTGAGGTAGGTATTGTTGTTGTGGGTTTGGACGAGGAAGAGATGGCTGAGCCTGTTGACGAGATTGCTGATAAGATGGAGGTAGAGGGTAAGGTGATAGAGGTTGTTGTGGTGGAGAGCCTCTTAGACATTTCTGTTGGCATTCTTCTTGAGTCGTGAAACTGATTTAATATTAACACAATAAGTTGACAAATTTGCGAAACTAATAGTAACTTTAATTCTTTCTTTTTTTTCACGTCTTATATATTTCGCGAGAAAAAAAAATAAATAAAATTTGTTAAAATAATCTAAAATAAAATATATTTAAATTAATCTTGACAAATAACGATCTCTTAATACCAAAAAAAAATTATAATGATAATTTGGACAATTTCACACACAAAAACAACACATACCTTACCTTACTTCTTTTAAGTTTTTTTTTTAAAAATACAGTAAATGTTAGAAACTTATTAACTCTGCTAAAGGCTCTGTAAAAAAAAATCGTATATAAATATAAGTAATATTTATTTTTGTTATTGCGATAATGGCAACATACCATGAAATACTTCATAAAGTGGGCTTTGCGAGAGTTCTAAAATATGGTCTATAATTAATGTATACTCTTATTTTAGTCCTTATCAAAAAATATCTTCGAATATATTACCACCCCCCTCCCCGGAATGGAGAATAATACTAAAGTAACTAAATTCAGAATATATTAAAATCTATATATTTTAAAAAATACCGATTATCGTTTCCCGGGCATCCCCCATAGTAAAACTGTTTGCATTGTCGTGACTGAGCGTCATAAGTCCATTTCATTTCGTATTTATTGCAACGGCCAGGATCCGTGGGTTGAGAGCAGGGATCTTGTTTTAAATAAATAATATTTATTTATATTAGGGATGTAAACTAAATATTTACTATCGGATCAGGCCAATATCTTAAGTCATTCATATACTTGTAGATAGATTCATGAATATAAACTATAACTTGATCATTACAATATATTTAAATGACTTGTGTTTATGGTAAGGTTAAATTATAGATGTTATACTGCTCGAGCCGATTTTTAAAAGCTATATCTATATTTTAGCCAATAAAATATTGTCTAGGCCTCGAGATTCTGCCGATAGGATGTTCAAACCTTTGTGCCATCTATAAGCGAAATCTACAGGCCAAGCGTAACATTTTTCTGGATAAAATGGTGAGTTCGCCGTTTTTAAAAAGAGACTCAGATGGAACCAACACTAGATGTATGCATTAAAAAATTTAAACGATTGGTGTTGTGTGTGATGGGAAGTCAAATAATGACGCCTATATAAAATAAATTAATCCGCGAGAAAAAAAAATGTTTACAAATAATCCAAATATGTATAAATACAATAATAACTAAAAGGAACTCCCATCACAATATCTCAACCCTTCCCCACTCCAACGTTCCTCATTAGAGGGGGTAAGGATCTTTATTCTCCAATCCGAACAATTCCTCCAGTTATCGAGCGGCTACTCCTAGCTCTAAAAATTCCTCCTCTGTCACCGCTTGTTTTTCCAGAAAATACAACAGGCCGCCTCTGTTGAGACGTTGACGGCATCCCCAAAGTCTCCGGTCTTCTCGGCGACGGCATCTGCAGTACTTCCCCTATTCCCCCCCTCCTTTCCACGTTTATTTCCCTCCTCCGCGGAACATTCACTTGCGGACAGTCCCTTCTCAAATGTCCCTTCATACCGCACCGGAAACATTGCACTTTGCTCGTCTCCTATCTCGTCTGTGGCACTAACCTGGTTTCTGCACTTTTGGCTAGCGGGGTTCGGGCATCCTGATCTCTTGAGATCAATCTCATTCACTCACCAAAAGTTCCATATCATTGCTGATAATGGTGTTCCGAAGCATGTGAGATCCTTAATCTATATATCTGTACACTCAATGTTTAGCAAATATTTCTGTTTGGATTGGGTAGATTTTTAGGATCTCACATGCTCCGGACCACCATTATCAGCAAGGATGAGTGAATGGAGATTGATCTCAAGAGATCAGGATGCCCGAAACCCCCGAGCCAGAAGTGCGGAAACCCGGTTGGTGCCACAGACGAGATAGGAGACGAGCAAAGTGCAATGTTTCCGGTGCGATATGGAGGGACATTTGAGGAGGGTCTGTCCGCAAGTGAATGAGCCACGGAGGAGGAAAATAAACGTGGAAATGAGGGGGAAAATGGGGAGAGTACTGCAGATGCCGCCGCCACGGCCGAGGAGACCCGAAACCATGGGGAAGCCGCCGCCACAACAGATGCTGCCGCTGAGGAGACAGGAAACTTTGAAGATGACGTCAACGTCTCAACAGAGGAGGCCTGGTATTTGAGGTTCCGGAAAAACAAAAGGTGACGGAGGAGGAATTTTTAGAGCTAGGAGTAGCCGCTCGATAACTGGAGGAATTGTTCGGATTGGAGAATGAACCTTACCCCCCCCCCCCCTGATGAGGAATGTTGGAGTGGGGAAGAGAGGAGATGTTGTGATGGGAGTTTCTTTTTTTTTAGTTATTATTGTATTAATACATATTTGGATTATTTGTAAAGTCTTTTTTTTTTCTAGCGGATTAATTTATTTTGTAACCTAGGCGTCATTATTTGACTTTGAAATGGAAGACTCAGAATGAGTCAGTTTTTTTTTATTTTGAATTAAAAAATTTTAACAAGTATTTTCCAAAGTCAATAAAGTTATTCTTTTTCAACTCAATTAAGTGAATAAGTGATTCTTCAAAGGAGAGAACAATTCCGAATAACTGTAATAATTAGTATGTTTTCCAGAATACAAAATAAGATATATCATATCGGATAGGCCTCCTAAAAGTGGTATTGGTGCACTGCTAATTTATATATAATTATTATTATTATTTAGGTGAATACTATATTATAAACAATTTTGTCTAATATTAAAGTGAATAGCTAACGATAAGGACAATTTTCATTTAGCGCTCATCTTTTAAAAAATCAAGAGTATTTATGATAATTAATACAGGATATTTGTATTTGTCTCGATTTTTAATCAGAATTATAAAAAAAAAGGGCCATCTTTAAACAATGGAAATTATAGATATAACAAAAAAAATTCCTAAAATAAAATTATCTCAAATCTTTAGGTTAAGGCTAAACTTGGAAGTTTATAATGTCTTCAGTCTTATTAATATAATAGAATCTGATCTTTAATAAAGGACTAGATAAAATATGATCATTATTAATCGTAGATAAAAACGAAAAATATTTGTAATATATAAATGATTCCCCGTTTCCATTTTATAAAGAAAGAAAGAAAGAAAGAAAGAAAGAAATAAAGAAAAAGAATATTAAAATAAATAAAGAATATATTACCCACGGAAGGAAAAGGTGGACCGGGCTGTCTTGGATAACCGGGTAAACCTGGTTGTCTTGGATAACTCGGTTGGGGAGGGTATTGCGCTTGGGGTTGAGCTTGAAGAGGCGGTGGGTAACTTGGCCTTCTACCATATTCGTCCGCCTCACCTGGAGATTCTGCATCATCATCGTCCAAATCTTGCAAGCAGAATTCCTTGCAATCGGTTTCGGAGCCAAAATTGTTGGCATTTCCACCGCAACCCGTGTAGGTAAATGGTGTACACCTTTGACCGCGGGGATCGAATGAAAAACGTCTTTCGTTCTTTTGACAATTACCTGGCTCGGTCGGCAAGGAACAAATGGAGACGTCTTTTTTTTAATTAAATATATAGCAATTTAATCACTTATAAGCATATGGGGTAATCTCTCCATTTTTAGCGGGACCAAAAACAAGCGATAAAATTTAATTTTGGTTACTTCGGCGAATTTGCAAATCACCCCCAACTAAGTTAATTAGTAATCGGTTTTAATCTAATTGATATAATGTGTGTGTTTAAGCACTCCTAAAACGAATAGACATTGTCAAAAATTTCTTATCGCATAATGTTATAGTTAAGTATGATATTTAAATTACCTGGATCAATCCCAGCGCTTTGGCAAGCACTTTCGCAAGCTTCCTTCGTTTCGAAATTGTTAGGATTCCCACCGGAACCTTTAAATTTGAAAGGCTGACACATGACAGTGAATGGATCGAAATAGTATCGTGATTTTTCTTCATTTCCAGCCCCGGATTTCTTAGGCAAAAGACAAATCTCTGAAGGAAATATTACATCATTATTATTTTTTGAAAAATTTTAAATATTTTGTATGAAAATCTATAGTAATTAGTTAGAATAATGATCCATTTCTCAGTTATGAACTAGTAGTGGTCAACCGAAAAGGTTTAGGCATTCTACGATTTCAGATCGAGTTCATAAACTTAACGGATGGAATCTAGTTATTTTGTCAGTCAAAGTAATTAGATTCCATTTGATTTCTAATCTGAATAATGCAACTAATTATTTTTAATTTTTTTTCCGTCTTGTGGGGCAGTTTGAACCTATCCTGGTTGGCCCTCATTAGTAGTTAAGTAGTTATAGAACATTTTGATAAAGAAAATTATGAATTTAATTAATAGCGTAGGCATGGTGGAGGTTAGAGCCCCCTCCCCCCATGTTTTTAATTTATAAATAACAATTTTGACCTACTGTATTTGATTTATTTTTTATATTTTTTTAAATAAATTTTAAATTGTGACAAAAAACCTGTCTAAATTGTCATATTCCTTCTTTTTTTAAAAAAAAATCTACTTTGTCAATTTTATTACAAGGAAAGAATCGATAATTTATTCCTTATTTCAACGAATGGTAAGCACAGATATGCCACAAGTTTATTTGTCTGCCTTTTTATGCCTTTATTAGCTACTACCACATTTAGTCTCTCTAAAATTTTTAAAAGGTGATTGGATTTTTTTTATAATGATAATAATAGCAAAAAACTTATTTTAGTTTTATTTAATTTTTTTTAACTTGCTTTTGTGCTACTAGAATCTTAGATTTATCTTGTTTAATGAGATTTATAACATCTAATGAAGTTCATAGAATCATAAAATCCAAAAATATCTTTAATCGGTGAAAGAGAAACCTTAAAATTTGATATTTAAAATTCATCCGAAGACTTTTGGTACTGCTTTTTATTTATTGGCTGAAAAAAAAATACTGATCGATGGAACTAGTAGCTACTAATCATGCATTACATATTGTTCATTGCTTCTATAACTTTCCTTATAGCAATGATGCCAATTTATTTTTTATTTTGCCAAAAATGTTTTTCTTTTAAAATATCTACCAAACGGGTTGAAGCGGTAAAGAAGTATTGAAATACGCACTAATTATTGACATAAATTTCTGCGATAATGCTTCCAGATTGTTTAGCTTACTTTAACGATTTAAGACGTAATATCATAGTTAGTATTTGTGTTGAGTGAGAAATTGAAAGTAATAATCAGGCATTAAATATTAGCGCACGCCAGATATATAGTTTTTCATATTTTCCCATTTTACCACGATATTTATACTGTCTACCAAACATTATGATCTAAACAAAGATAAAATTTTACTGACAGTCATTTAAAATCTTAAGGTTAGCCAAATCTTGTTACAATAATTTTTTCCTTCATACTGGCTACTATACTAGTTAAAGTAAAACACTAATAAAACACAAAACATTGCTATATTTAGAATTAGGGCTTGTTCAGCCAACTTTAACGGGGATCATTATAAATACCGCCGAACATTCAATAATATTGAAGAATTTTTTATAGTAGGCACCCGATCGAAGGCCGGGAAAAAGGGGAAAAAACGGGGAAAACCCACATGATTCAATTCCTCTAGTCTTTGGTGCATGACTAATAGCATTTGAAAAACAAATCGAGGCACATTAGTCCTATCGCTTTCGGGTAATTTATTGAGAAATTTGCAAACATAATGATTCCTTACCTAATATTTTAGCATCTAATCAAATTAGAATTTGGGAATAAAGGTGGATGCGAAACCGCAAGCCATACAGCTTGAATTACTCTGGAGAATTATTTGCCTTCAGATCATTCAATCGAGCTTAATATAGCGAATGCTTTCAACTCATTTAAACCGCAACATTATAACCCATAGTTTTTCCAAAAAATATCCGAAATTCTTTAATTACATACAATCTAGCTATAGAACACTATCAATAATTAACGTTACCAAAAAGGAACAGTTTTGTCATAGTAAGGACCCCACAACAGGGTAATTCTATAGGCTCGGCCCACCCGTTCTGTTTAGCAATAAATAAAAATAAGATTAATTATGGCGTTAACCTGAATATTTAGCATCTGGATAATGCTACACTGTCGGGCCCTATAAAAGAAATAAATAAAGCTTTCAGCAACTTATCATTATTTTATAAAAAAATTTGAAATATATTCAAGAATAAAATACTCTTCTTCCATCCTAAACCATTTACTCTTATGACCAAGAATGAAATCTGTGTTCTTGGGTCACTAATAGGCGGCACAGCCATTATTCAAAAATTTCTATAAATGAACCTCCATATTCTAAGATTAAAGCAAAATATCCTTTGCCTTCACATCAAGCCTAATATATAATTAAAAACTTTTAAACGTACCCAAAATTCTTTACAGCTTCAAATCATCAGGGGCATTCCTATTTTCAGAAATTCTCCAACGAAATCAAAATCAAATCCATAATGAAAGATATTTTTAATATTAAATTTATCCAGAGAACATGGCTACAAATTACCCTCCCCGCAAAATCTGGGTGACATGGGCTACGTTCTCCTTTATTTCTATCAAACTGATCTTCCATCCGTAACCATGAACTTATTCTGCATATAATCAAACCAGCCGAAGATTTGTTACTTAATTTTTCGCTATTCACTGGTCAGCAAATGTAAAAGGGAACAAATTTTCCCACAACTCACAAAAGGATTGAGATGTAGCTATAGTGTCATGCTCCATTGATTATTAATTTTAGAGGAATGCCACAGAGCAGATTGCAAAACTCCTGTCAATGGTTATGGACAAGTTCGGCTATAAATGGCTGGACCTATTCACTAAACTATAAGATCACTTCTTACAGACACCGAATTTATTTATGTAGTGGCAACCAGGTTAGGGGTAAAAAAATATTTCTTACTGTCAAGGATATCTAGCACAAGTGAATGAAAAGCAAGACATCCTCTCCATTACCTTTCTAATATATACAAATACTTAAAGCATGAAAAAAAATAATTAAATAATAAAAAACTCGTTATTTAAAGCCGATGTCTCTTTGACGTCTAGAACCGCGAGATTACTTCAGCTATCTATAAATTCACGGCCTGGTGGATACAATTTAATTCCCTGGGATATTGGGAAACACATATAATCTAGATTTTAGGTCCATAGATATTCTTGCCCCATCTGATAATAATCTCGATCTATTAGATGTTACCGAGAAAAGATAATCACAAAAATATTGACATCTATTCGCAAACAATTTATTCATACCAATCGTGGTAACTACAAAACTGCTCATAAGGAAAAACAGGCTAAATTCCTAATCAAACGAATCAGTCAACAGGACCATAAAACAACAATTTCGAAGGTTTTTTTTATGATCAAAAATCAAATCAGCTTAGAAATTTTAAGTTTTAAATTATCCTAATACTAATGTATTCTCCCACCCTTTAGGATTAAGGGTATTCATAGTTCTTCCAAGAATGGAGGGCAGCTGTTTTAGTAAACTTCGATCCATTTTCCTCCTTGTTTACCTTGGTTATTGTAATAACTTATACAGGAAATATGCTAATTTTATTTTTATATTCAGATGAAAGTGCATCAAAATGATATATGGATATATCTTATGGACTCGCTGTAGTAATTTGAGGTGTATATTACATCATCCCCGTCGTCAGATTTAGTGACTTTTTTTTCAATGCATGTTTTTAAAATGATTTTTTTTTTTAATTTTTTGATATGTATTTTAAATTACATTTTTTTTAGTATGTTTATTTAATACATAGTTTGAACGTTACTTTTTAAATTTCTTTATATAAATATGAAATTATTTTTAATTCTACAAAAAAAAAAAAAAACTTGGTTGAACGGGGCTAGATTTCGCCAATTTTTTTATAAAAAGGCTCTAATTCAAGATTTTAGGCAGGAGCATTACCAAAGTTTGAAGATTGTTGCCTTATCGATGACAGAAAGATTATGACATCAATTTGGCAAAATAAACTAAAGAGAGTGCAAGCTCAATGCTTGTATCATACCCACCCCCTGGTATATATATATTTATATGAGGAAAACGAAATATTCGATCTTTAAAATTTCGCAATTTTTATTTTCTGATTCGGATTTTACGTTTGTCTCCAATAAAATATCGCGCGACGTAAATTCTCCAATCCTCATTTTATAACAAAGAAGTTATATACTCACAATCCTGCGTGAACAATTAAAATAAATAACAACTCATCCTAAAATTAAGTAATGTATTATATTAGCAAAATTTATAAGGTATAATACTCTCTCACCCTTTAGGGTTAGGTTTATATTACCTTTACTAAATATATGATAATATATTTCAATATACTGATAAAAAAAAGGAAGTTTACTGGCTAAATTGTGATCGGAACAAATGGTTTCGCATTCTTCCAACGTTTGAAACACATTTTCAGATATTTCGCCGCACCCAGAAAAATTGAAAGGCGTGCAAAGCCACTCTTTAAGGTTAAAATAATAGAGTTTAATGGCCTCTCCCTCGCAACCAGGTTCTGACGCTATTTGAGGTTTAGGGGAAATACACACACCTAGCAACATAGTTATTTTGTTGGAAGAAAAAAAAGACACACCGATTTAATAGTAAAAATTTATAATTCATATAGTTCAGGCAAAAAAAAAAGGCGTTAAAATATTATTTACTAAGATAACAAAAGTTACATTTTTAATTAGGCAAGAAAGCATAGGAAATTATATATTTTTAGAAAAAAACTCATTCAAAAATATTTGAGCATATAATGAATAGACAAGAAAGCATCTTGCCCAGCTTTTGATATATAAAAAAAAAAAAATAGAAATTATTCTTGAGAACATCCTGTTATATATTCATGCGCATGCGTAGTAATAAATTAATAAAAATTTGCCCTGAAAACAAAACTATAAGATTTAAATACAATTTAAACCAGCTGAACTGAATCATTAGAAATAATTATAATGTATTGTTAAACACAAAGTCAGAAATATATAGATCCCGGAAACAAATGCACATTGTGTAAAAGATTTGCAAGGCAATGCATGCATATAAAAATTTCTTATCAATTAATAATATATATTATATATATCTGTTCTCTGAGGTTACATACAAAACTATATAATACATATAATTATAATTATAATTATCAAATTTGTCTTGCAATAGAAAGTATGCTGTGAAAAATGCTAATCCCAAAATAAACCTTTTCAAACTCTAAATTTGTAATCACCCAAATTATATTGTTCAAAATAAATATTTTTTTTAAAACATTTTTAGTAACCCTTGAATAGCCCTTGAAAAATATTTGCTAATCTGTAGCTTCAAAATTTACTTTAAACATAACATAATCTTTGGCCGTTTTCAATAGCTAATAAAGTGTTGCTCGGACTAAATCAATTTCAAAATTTAAACATATCAAAAAATCTAATCAAGCCCATAGCCAGGAAACTTAAGTTGAGAGGAGGGCAAAATGGCTATTCCATCATCCCTCCATGGTTGTTTCTAATCAATAGATTTAAGATTTTCATTCTCTTCTAAATCGTGACCTAAAGACACCCTCTCGCGATTTTTCTGAATACAAGTAAATTATAAAGTGCGCGGTTCGCGAACTAATTCATGCTTTTTAAGTTTATAACGATATATATATATGTTTTTTAAGGCGACATTCAATTTGATTTATATTTTATTTTTTTTTGTGGTGCAAAATGATTAATTCATTTTACTTTTTTCTGTTGGTGGACATTTACCCTCACAATCTGGCTCTTAAATAAAAAAATATTATGAATTTGACGTTTATATCATATGTTTTTTTAATTACGTTGTATATTACACGTATAACAGTTAATATAATTACCATCGGGTCTTTTGGGTTTAGCGGATTGAGGTTTAGGAGGAGTTTCCTTGTTTAGACACACCTTTTCGCATTCCGCTAGCGTCGCGTATTTGTTACCGTTGCCTCCGCACCCGCTGTAAACGAACGGGAAGCAGGCCTTCGACTCCGTGTCAAAGTAAAATACAGGCACGCTCTCCTCACAAGTCCCCTCTATTTTGGGTAGATTGCAAGATTCTAATCATGTAAGAAAGCACAAAAAATTTAATCATATGCTTTCAAGCCAAGCTAAAATGGCATTGGTTAAATTAGTGTTGTTAAAAAGCCTGATTAGGTCGATTTTTCAAAACTGTTGGATTAAGATTTTAGCTAGAATAATAGAATGCAAGCATCGAAATTTGGCGAATAGATGTCCAAGCATTTCTACCCAGCTGTGAGCAAAATCTTTAGGCTTGCATAATGTTATTCTGGTTATAATCCTTATCTGGTCGAAATAGGGGCTTATTAACAACACTAGTTAAGATAATAGGTTATGATTTTACTTAAAGTTGAAAAAGGAAAAGGGAAAAAAGATTAAGATAATTTTTAATGATAGGCTATATGAGTAAATGACGGGAAAATAACGAACATGCCAAAAGTGAATTTGAAAGAATAAAATTTTAGATTAAAAGAAAACATCCAAGAGAACTGCTTTTCAAGTATAAATAATTGCTGGAAAAATTAAAACAATCCAAGAGAGCTTTTCAATTATAAATAATTGCTGGAAAATTTTTTTTTAAAACATCTTCTGTCTTCTATTTTTTTTAATATCCAAGGCAAAATTTACAATACTGCTAACATCTTATTCGCCCACTTTACCATTACGTCTTCACCCATTCGTGTAACTCGTAAAATAGAGTGATTTTATTGCAATATCTTTCCAACACATGCCGCATACCATTTTTTTCTTTAACATTTTCGGCCCTCCTTCCGTTCAATCATGACGTTTTTCACCATCAAAACAAATTCATCGCCATGCAATAATTGAAAAACTTCACTCACCATTTTCATCACAAATAGTTAAGATCTTTGCTGCAGCCTCAACAAATTCGAGCTCTTGGTTTCCTTCCCAGTGATTTCATACATTTTAATATGATCCCTATGTCTCTTTTCTTACACCCTCTATATCACTTTCATGATCTTCGCTTCGATATGCCCCATCCCCTTTTCCAATGGACAACTCCTTTATTTATAAACTGGAATAAACCATAATTTAAAAGAAGCCACTTCATATTTCCGCTTACTTATTTGTCATTTTTGTCGCTGCCTTTCTCCGTCTCCTGCAAAATTGTCTCATTTTTTGGAAATCCACAGCAACCCCTTTCGTATTAGTCAAAAACTAACGCTCATTAACCGATTCTCTTCACTATTTAAAACATTTGCCAGTAATTTTATAAGGCGCCATTTTAATTCTGTGTATATCATTATTTTTGATATTGAGAATTATATTATTCTTTCTTTCCCCGTTCTCCGGCTCACCACAAACTCCTGACTCTTAGTTTCTCGCGTCTTTGTGCCTCCGAGATTTTGTTCTTCTTATAGGTCGTCCCTCTTTCGTCTAAGTACAGAATTTTTCCAATTGTCATTAACACACTAATCCTGGAAACTTTAGCCGCTCTTGTAATCACCGTTATAATATCAGCTGATCTTTTTCTCCCAATCCTTTCCGCTCACGCCTCTGACAAAATATCTCCTACAACTAACGGATACTTGTAATAGAAACTTTTATCGCTATATTTATTCTTTGTATCTTTCAGCATATTTTTTTGGTTTCTCGCCAATAATTTTTATAGCTTCGCCATACTCCAAAATTCTTTTGCCCTCGCCTTTCTTCGTACCAAATCTAAAAACCTTAAGACCCCTATAACTCCATTCAAGTCCCCACCTGGAAATTCGTCTACCCCTGAAACAAGATGGCACTTCCAACAATGTAAAAAAAAAATTTCATCGTTCCCGCAACGTATGGAAACCATTTTTACCATTTGCTTTCCAGTGATCAACCCATTACTTATTGGCTCAGTTTCGCCTCCACAACCTTGTTTATCAATTTCCCTATATCACCCAGGCACAATATCAGTAACTACTTGACCACAACATTTTGCACCAATCGTATCAATCATAGTAAATAGAAAAAAAAGTCGATCTAAGTTGGGTTTTATAATCCATGTAGAATGTTATAGGGTGAAAGTAGACCTCAAATGAGAGGACCCTGCGCCAAACAGCAAGAATAGGATTGGATATTTCGAAGAAAAATTAATCAATTTCCTAGTATATATAGGCAAAAGTAATGGTGTATAAATTGTTTATTCGAGATTCAAATACAAAAATATGCATTTATTCATTTATGCTTTAATCAGTGTCTAACGATGCAAAAATTAAATAACTTTATAGTATAGGATCCTCCCCTATTTTTTAAAAATAAAATAAGATAGTTTCTAATGTCCGTGGGATATACATATTCCAATTTCCTTTTCTTCTTTCTTTTTTTTTTATAAAAGTTTTCCTGTAAATGGAGCGTAAATTTCAATTTTCATTTTTTTTTTTTTAAAGAAAAAAAAAAAATTATTATTTATTACTCTCCGGATCTAAATTAACGCAAAATTTTAGGCAATCTTCTTTGCTTTTAAAACGATTCGCGTTTCCATCGCAACCGCCGTACCAAAAACGGGCGCATTGCCCTTGTTTGCTTTCGAAATGCCAGTACATGGTAAAGTTAATGCATGATCCTTCATCAGATGGTAATGAACAGTCCTGTGGTTCTAAATTTATTTTTTATAAGCGTCATTATTATATATCGCTCCTCTTATAAAAAGAATGGGTTTTAGATAGAATATAGGTTTATTTTTATTTTTTTTAAAAAATAATAATCTTTTTTCCTTCCAATTAGGCTATATATTGTATTGGGTTAATGGTCATCTAGAATGGTTGCTTCTTTGTGAATTGATTGATTAAAACAGGAATTATGTGTAGACATGAAAAATTATAGAGGTTATTACATTATATTGTCAATTTATCTTTAATAAGACAGCTCTAATACATTGTGATATTGTGATATCTTTAAATTCTTATGAGTAGCATACTTTTAATATTAGATTATGACATCGAGAGTTTTCACATTACGAATCTAAACTTAGTCATGTAGAATATCAACACATTACTAACGATTTTTATTCATTTTCATGCGTAACACTTTTATTTTAAAATTTAAACTTATAAACTCTAAGACTACTTGTATAATTGCCATCCCCTCTCAGCGAAGTTTATAATTTGCTCAAAATCGATTAGAAGATTAACCTTTAATTTTTAAAAAATAAAATGGTTTACTTCTATCCTCATCTTTGATCATGTTCTTTTCGTGATCCGGGTGGCCACTAACCCCCGGCCTTGGGGCAGGTATGGGTGGTATGCGTTCGGATGTCGATGGTGGGGGTTCCTTACTGAGATTACGCGAGTCCGGTATATTAAGCAATTTGATGTCCGACCCTGATTTGCATTGAGGGTCGTTTGGGTTCTATTATAATTGTTTTTTTGGTTGAGTTTATTTTACGTTATATTGGAATAGAATATTAATATATATTTTATTGAATATTCTTCCCTCCTTTCCTTTCTTTCTTTCTTTCTTTCTTTCCTTCCCTCTTTTCGAGAGAAAATAAATCTGCAATGGAAATCAAACACTTTAACAAAAAATAAATATCAATTATTTATTCCTAATAAACAAAGAAATTCATTTCTCTTCAAAAACGTTTAATAAATACAAATAATGATAGTTACATTTGAAAGTTGGGTATTAAATGCAAAAGAAAATCTTATTTTTCTACTCCATTTATTGCAATCTTATCCGAAAGTTAATATATATTATATATATTATTATTGAAAATATTATATGATGATGATGGTAATAATTATGATGATAAAATGCATATTAAAAGCTTCTATTATATATAAATAATATTTATGTGACTTTCGTTAAATATTATTATAAAGAATAACTGGACTGTTGTAGCCGTTGAAAAAAAAGAAGAAATAAATTTAATATAATATATTAAATGTCAGTCATTTTCTGACAGGAGGATTAACTTTTCCTAAAGGGAGAGGAGTGAAAAGGAGTGATCACATGGGGTTTTGGGGAAGAACAATGGAGTTTTCTTTGTGTGTCCTTTGGGGTGGAGAAGACATGGAAGCTGGAATTAATTCATATTTTGGATAGTTTATGATAATTATTATTATATTTGATGACTGTTTTATATTATTAAATAGTTTATGATCTTAATTAGATATTTTTATGAATAAAATGGACGTTTACAATTGAAATATTAAATATGGACTTTTACAGGACCAAATCATTTTTCTCGAAATTTCGGCAAAATTTGTGCTAAACAATTTTAAACTCCCATATCTCTTACCAAAGGGGGTCAACGGATCCTGAAACTGATGTTTATAACACTATTAGAATTATTTATAAATTAATCTTACTAAAGTTTCGATGATGAAAAAATATTTTTAGAAATCCCATCTTTTGCTATATAATAAAATCAATTTTTAGCTGTTTTACTTTTCTTCTCAATTATAGCAAAATAAATAAAAACATAATATCCTTAATAACTTTGTTTGCCCAAAAATAGCAAGTAATCATAAAACTCTAGAGCATTACCCGCATCTTTGGCACCGTCTAAGATCTAAATATAGGCCTCGAATAATACTTAAATTATACAGTAATTTGATTGTATTGTAACAATGACTCGAAATTATATTGACTTTATCAAATCCTTAAGACCATAATTATCATCAATAGGTTTTTGTAATATTTTAAAAAGAGATTAATATATATTCTTTTTGGTTTGTCAAAAAAAAGGCTTTTTTTGAACCAAAATAATTTTAAGAAAAACATAATTGGGTTCCTAAAGAAAAGGGAACAATAGTTTTATTTAAAATGTTTCTTTGTATGTTTTGCCTAAGGAATAAGACCGTAGGTTTAAGGTTTGTGATTTAATTTTGCGAGCTAAATTTAAGGTGATAGGAGCGAACTGTCCGTTGGTCGAAGTTGCAATTGGCGAGAATATGAAATTGCTGAAGTTTTTGTATCTGGTTTACTTTTTTTCAGAGAGTAAGCAGGTTGCTATTTATATTGGTGGGGGGGGGGGGGAAGACGTTTTAGCGTTAAACAATTTCTCTGTTTTAAATAGATATGGTATTTTTTTAAAAATATATTGTGAAAAAAATGTTTCAAGGAGAAATCGAAAATATTATTTTATTTTGTTCGCGAGCCGTGATACGCGCTTTTATCGTGCCTAATATTAGGACCGTGCAGATCCACAAATTTTTTTACCTATTCGTTCCGATATTTTGCGATATTTATTATACTATAAAACCGATCCGGTGACCGATATAGATATTATAGTGCACAAATTGAGCGTAACGTAACGCATCCCTTTTGTTTTAAATTGAGGTCGCCTTTTTATTAATATCCGTCGATTCAAAATTTTAAATAAGTTCTAAAAAAAAAAAGATTTGTCTTGGCAAATTATATTATCGTCTGCCTTCTTATTTCTTTAATTTGTAAATATTCCTTTTTTAGGATAGTAGTAAGTTACTTATATATTACATTTTTATATAATATTGAAAAGCGAAGAATAAAAACTATTTATACGTTTTTTTAAATGGTTGCTAACGCCAAACAGTAATTTTACCAATTTGCCACGAGGCCATTTGAAATGCATTATTGGCGCCTTCAACGCAGCGTTTGAAGCGCTCAATTTGTGAGCACTATTAAGTCAGATTTTTATTTACCATATGTCTTCATATCGATGCCATAGAAAAATCAATATTTTCTATAGTTCTCCAAAAAATTAGTTATTTCATTTAGAATATGAGGCAATGTTTATAGGGCTTAATTGTGATGTTGTTGAACGGCTAGATTATTTAGTAGATTTTTTTTAAAAAAACAGCTAAATCAATCGCCAAATTATTACCTAAACCAATTTCGCCAATAGGTTTCCAAAACCTTTCTGCCATCTGTGGGCAAAATCTCTAAGGTTGGATAATTTACACTAAACTAAAATCTTGAGTCTGTCGTTTTCAAAAAATTGGAGAAATCTAGCAGTTAGCTAGATGTGTGTGACCTCGTTAGATCTTGTTGGAGATAATAAATAAACATAAAATAAAATATCTAATTTTTAGCTCTACACAATCTTTTAAAATATTACCATTATTTTTTTTTTACATTACAAATAAACTTGAATTTTGGATCTATCATTATTGAAATTATGTATAAAAAGGGTTAAAATATTTTGGTTTAATCATCATTTGTAGGCATTATTAAGTAAATTATAGTTTATATATATTTTTAGATTTATTAAATTTAATCTTTGTATAATAACGATGTTTTGCCATTTATGAGTTAATTTTATATTTTATAATTATGAATTTTTCGGCGTGATACTGGGAATTTATAATTTTTTTTTTTACAATTAGAAGAGCTTCCCTAATAAAAGGGAAAACGAATTGTTATGTAATTTTAAAAAAAATTTCTCTTCGATTTTATTATTGGAATGGAAAATTATTATTCCTATCATATTAATAAAGGATTACTATTATTTTGGGTTATCATACGTGTTATAAAAATTCATGCGTGGATCATAATGTATTCAAGCATGTTTGGATACCTATCTTACTAATTGTAGATAATTTTTTACCGCTTAACGTTCGAGTATATAATTTACGAGAAAATATATACGAAAAAAAACTGATATAAAATTATATTAAGTAGAAAGGTTTATGGCAAAATTATCGTGATATTCATAGGAATATGTGTATTCCAAACATGGTGGAAATACATTTCCGGTTATAACCATATTTTTAAATTTTTAAAAAAAAAACGCGCTCAAAAAAATGATTTCGCCGGGGAAAAAAAAGAAAACATTGCCCGCTAAAACATATACAAATCATACAATAAACCCTAAACAATAAATAAAAATATATCGGCCCGATCAGATATCTATAAAAATGCTAGGTATCGGTTCAGCCCTACTTTCTATAAATGAGATTCTGAGAGCGAAACAACGCTAAACCCCTTTGATAACATCAGAGACCTTATAGTGCGCACAAATTGAACGTTTTAACGCAGCGTTTCAAAACGCGAATAATAAAAACGTAAACGCAGCCATGTTTAAATTGAACCATTGATTTAGGTTTTTTATTATGATACGTCTAAATTTAAAACAAAAAAAAACAAAATGCTGTCCATATTGAACGAATGCATTTTAAAATGTATCATTTGCGTGGCGTTTTTGAAACGCTAAATTTGCGCGCACTACTGGTCTCTTGGAATGCATTGTAGATAAAAGAATTTATTTAGAAGGGGGAAGGTAGTGGGGGGAAGCTCATCTTAGCACCTCGAATTTTTTGCTAAAAAAAATTTGTATATATAGATTTCATTATTTTATTCCCGCCATTGGCTATAAAATTTTCCTTTTATTTGTTGCTAAACTTAAGTTAATTTTTGAGCGCTATGCCACGCCATTATGTAAAGGACTCGGTAAGGAATTGTTAAATAGTCTTGAGAACGAATTCGCGGATCGAAGCAAGTAGGAACCGCTCCTTCGATCATGATTAACTGATCACAAAATCTCGTATATCGTCTTTTGCGAAGTGATATTCTAATTTTTTTTAAGAAGAGTCATTTCCTAACAATTATTCATCTCAAATATATTTTTTCTTAAAATTGCTTAATTCTATGATTATAAGGCATTAAATTTATTTTATTTTTTTCCGTTATTAAAATAACAATTTTTAACAATTTTTGACATGAAATCTTTTTTTTTTAAAAGAAATCTTAATTTAAAATTAATTATTTATAAACTATAAAAAACTCAAAAAGAACGAACAAATGTCGTATTAAGTTTTGGTGACATTAGTTAATTTATGTATAGGTTCCTTTTCTTAAAAAAACTTTTTGGGAAATTAAATTATTTTTAAGTTTCTTATAATTACTGATTCCTCCATTTATTGAATAATTTTATTTCATATTATTTACACAAAATAATATAAAATTATGCGGTTAAAATCTCGTTAAAAAAAAATAAATGAGGGGAACAAATGCCATATTTGTGTGATTAATCTTACGCAACATAAAATGAGGATATTTTAAAAAAAAATTTTGATTTGCTTTGCTTTGCACATTTACAATATATAATATATATTGTTTTTAAAAAGTATGTATTTGAATTACATGAAATTCTTCTTAAAAAAAATTTAGTTTTTTTTAATAGGGATAGGATATCAAAAAAGAAGAAAAGTTTGAGAAGTGAAATTAATTAAGGCAGGTGTATTTAGTTAATATATTTATATATATTTTTATACATTGAGATTTTTAAAAAAAATACTTTAAAAAACTTAACTTTTTTCAAGAACATACAAAAACAAATAAAATTCTGTTACCATTTTAAATGTGGTAGGAAGAAAAAAAAGGAAAGGAAAGAATTTAATATTAACATTTAGAATTTTTAGAATTCATTTTTTTTTAAATAAATGAAAAATAATCTTTAAAAATATTATGCGAAATATTATAAAATTTTACCTTGATAATTTTTTTGTATTTTTTTACAAAAAAAAATAAATTATAATATACTAACTTTATAAAGATAGAAAGAAAGAGAGATTTTTTTTGAAAGAGAAGATATCCTTCGAATCAGGATATGGAAGGGAAATGGAATGGAAGGAATAACGAGGATCATCAACCTTTTTTTTCCTCAATACGTTTTTTTTTATTTTAAACATAATTTGTTACACATTTTTATGTGTGTTCGTGAGAATTATTTATTAGGCTTTCGGATTTTTTGGATAAAATGTTAAAAAATGATTAATTTTTTATATTTTAAAACTTAATTAAGTTATGAGTTTTTTTTTGTGCTTGCCTTTTTTTTGAGGTCGGGGCAGGTCTTGCCCCGGACAACTTGCGCAAAATATTTTACAGAGCCGTGCCTAAAATTGGCAAAAAATTTTGTTAAGGATAGGAAATAGCCTTATCTATGTCTTTTTTCATTAGTAATATAATTATTATGGGTCTCAGGGTGGGCAGAATTGAGTTGTGTTCATAATATCCAAAAATTAAATTTCACAAAACTTTTGAAACTTTAATGAAAAACAAATAAACAAGTTATTTTAAATACAAAAATATTAATAATGTCCAAAATATGATTCTAAAAAATAATTAACACAATAAACTCGGATTCCATTAAAATTTGTGAAAGTTTTGGAACTTTTCGAATATTTTTTTTAAAAAAAGAGAGATTTTGAACATTAGCCTTAAAAAAAGGAAATTGAAGATATGAACCAGCAAAATGAAATTTAAAAAATAATCCCAATTATACATAATTTTCTGACTGATTAAATTTGGTATAACCTTTGAAAAGTTTGATTAATTTGTTCAGTTTTGTTAGTAGGGGTCATTCGAAAACGAATATAAATCGAATATTGAATTATTAGTAAACGAATCGAATAATTTTATATTCGAATTCGGATTATTCGTAAATGAAACGAATCATTTATTATTCGAATTCGTACGAAGGTATTCGATTCAAATAATTTCCATCAAATAATTCAATACGAATAATATATCGACAAGAATTTGTTTTTTATGCACAATTTAGTTTTAAACAAACTCTGATGATGGACTAAGATTAATGCGCATGGGCAAATAAAGTTTTTTCTTTCTTCCTTTATAAAACATTCCGTTTGTTTTTTTTTGGACAGAAAATAAGTTGCGACTTGGAACTTAAATAAAACCTTTCACGATTAGTTGATAGAAGTGTACCTTTGTCAGTCATATCGCGTGTCAAATTGATAGGTCTATAGAAATGACAGTTGATTCAATTTATATTCGGAATAATTCGCTATATTGCATCAAATAATTCAATTCGAATAACACAAATTATAATTATTTATTCATATTCGAACAGAATGAGCAATTTTAATTATTTAGTATAATTCGTTAATATTCGTTATTTTTTGAATGGGCCTACCTGTGATATAGTGATTTGTAGGGCTATTAAAGACCCTAGATTTTGCTGATTTTTTTTAAAAAAAACGTATAAACCCTGCATTCATAGTTAGCGAGAATTCATGACAAAGTAATATAAAATATGATAATAAATATAATAATTTTACCATTCATTATTGTGTATGTGTAGCTAACTGCGATTGCAAGGTGTCAATTTTAGTCAAAAAAAAATATAATAATCCAAGCGTAAGAGATTTTGCCATAATAAGGACCAAAATTATCTTGCCATTTTTCGGCGAAATTCTCCTGGATTAATCCGTTTATATTTTTTAGTCGAAATAAATTTATCACGATTTACATATTTTTAGGCCTAGTTGAAAAAGTTTGAAATATAATAATAAAAATAATAATATTCTCTTTTTCTACCCAAGTATTTAGGCGCGAAAAATATATATAAAAATTCTGACTAAAGGTTTAAAATATAGTAATTATATTCCAACTAATATAATTAGGCAGACTGAAGTATTATAAAAAAAATGATAAACAATATTTCCCCAGAAAACGTCAGATGTTGTGTAAACCCTCTTCTTCTTTCTATCGCCTTACCCAAAAAGGTATATAATGTGAAGGGTTATGGAGAAATAATTTTTCACCTCGAAAAAAATAATTGCACATTTTCCTCTTATCAACTAACACCAACGTTTCAACTTCGCATAGATAGTTAGAATCTTTGTAAAAAAAATTTATTTTAGGCCCAATCCCGGCCCGGTTTTTTTAAATATTAAAATTGTATCTGGCTTGCAAGTCTATAAACGAAAATCCGATTTAATATATTTATATTTTAAAAAAATATTATAATTTTCATTCGTTCGAATTTAGATCTTGACATGAGATGACGATATCTTTAAAATGGGCTTAAAAATATGATGTTTTTTTAAGTCTAAAAATTACTATCCAGACAATTTAGAAATTTTTAAAAGGAATATATTTAACAATACCACTAGGAAGCCCTTTTAACTCGTAATTAAAAGTTAATAACCCATATAAGGCCTATAATTTTGTTTAAAATAATTTATAACCCCCTCACTTCCCCCCCTTCTTCAGTTCTCTTAGTTTTTAAAAAATGACATTTGTGAAGCAATATATATATTTTCTTTAAATTTTCAATCAATCAATAATTTGAGAGAAGAGAAATGATTAATCATTACGTAGTGTTGTTAAACGGTTCGTTATGAGCCGATTTTTAAAAATGACTAACTCAATATTTCATCCAGAAAAATCTTACGCAAGTCTGAAGATTTTGTTTATAGAAGGAACAATGGCCTAGACATATATATTATCAAAATATCGAAGCTGATAATCAATAATTTTTTTTCTGCCTAAAATATTGAGTTAGCAGCCGTTTAACGACTCTTAATCATTAGATTTCTAAATAAATTTTCCGATTACAAAGTGAAATTGTAATATATCGTAAGAATAATATATTACGCCATTTACTAATTACAAAATACGTATAATATACCTGAACGAAAATAATTTGATTAAATAAATAAATGGATGTTTTTTTTTCTTGCCTTTTTTTTCCTCCCTAACATAAGTCATTATTATACCTCACTCAAAATACTACAATTGGATAGGGCGTAGTCCCGTTCATCTTAATAACTATACATCTGAGTTTACCCTTGAGAAGAAAAAAAAATTGACAGGGGAGAGGCCCCCATATAATTCACGTTCGCTCATTTTGGGCCGGTCTGAACATGCTAGAAAAGAGAGATAAGTTTAGACCGAACCATTCCCATTATTTTATTTTTGAAATAAAATATAGTTATGTAACATTCAAAATATGAAGGAAGAAATATTTTTTAGGGTTAAAAAAAAAAGGTAATCAAACTTTTTGGCAGTCGATAGCAGCTCCAGCTACGTATAAGGAATTAGAAATGCAGGATGCTATTAGAAGAGAGATGAATAACATGTGACGAATATTGTAGTTAGTTCTCAGCAGACTGTTACACGGCGAAGCGAAGGGTGACGCGGTTTTCTCATTTGTGTCGATGTTCTTGCCTCGGCGACTACCGATCGATTTTGGGAAATCCATTTTGGATAATATGATCTGATCGGAAAAAAATGTAAACCTTCCAGCTTCTTCGGACCAGCTATTTTCTTTCATGGCAGTGTCGGGACTTGCCCTATTTCCGGGAAGAAGATTTTATATTTTTATTAAATAATATAGGGTAAAAAAAAGAAAGATTATTTTTCGCTAATGAAATTATATTGTCGCAAAAAAAATAAAAATTATTCTCAAAAAGAATTTTTCGATGGGTTATATTGATAAAACAAATTAATAATAATAACTGGAGTTGATGATATATTTTATTAATTTTTTTTTTAAAAAACTTAAATCAATTTACTGGATTACGATATTTATATTTATTTATTATTTGTGATTTGGGGAAGAAAAGTAGTAAAATTTAAAGCAATTTTAATATTAATTTTTATTATTTTTTGTGAATTAAATATTATATAAAATAATAAATGTTTAAATATATTTTTTGCATAATAAAACAGATACAGATAGTTACTTTAACTAATAACAAAAAAAAAATACTTTACTTTTCATAATGCAAAATGCAATTACAAAGAATGAAGAAGAAAAACAGGCTTTGAAAAGAAGGCTGAAATAAAAAAATTAGAAGAAAGTATTATATAAGCAAATTTAAAATACGTTTATTTGTATAAAAGAATCTTGAAATATTTTTTTTTCGCAATTGCAATATGGGCATTTCCTAGTATATAATAAGTAATTAATGTGTCTATTTTTTTTTATAAAAAATTATATAAACAATTTTTCCTTTTATTTTTTTTCTTCTTTTCTATTTTTATTTTTATATAAATTTTTATCTCTTTTTAAGTATGGCACATTCATCGGATCGAGGGAAGTGAAATTAATTATATTATGTATACGGTGTTTTAAATTAACCTTTTTTTTATTGGACAAAAACTAAGGTCCCTTTTTTGATAAAAAAACAAAAAATATTCTAACTTTTATCCATGTTAATTTTATTATTTATAGCTTATCAATTCATTAATACGCACTATAGCAATTATAAACGTCGCTTCAAAAAGACCAGATTGTTGCCGTAACTGATAATTACATATTAATATTATTTATTATTATTTTGAAAAAATATTAATCAGAATCAGAACGGACATATGAGTTTCATTAAGAAAGCCATGTATTTATTTTATTAAATATTCTGAATAATTCTCAATTCTACCAAGCACGGAAAGTTTATAATAAGAAATAGAATGCGTTTTAATATTGAAAAAAATCTATTTGGACCTGGAATTAAACCAATTACTGTGTAATTTCATACGAATCCTTATATCTTTGAAGTATCTAAGCAAATATATACGCAATTTTATTAAAGATGATAACCGACATTATTAATTTGGACAATTAAAATTCAATTATCAATTCCTTAATAAAATGCCATCTAGAAAAAACAATATCTGTTTTGAATTAGAAATTTATTTCTAAATTTCAGCCCACCCTTAGCTTGGGGACTTTGTAGCAATGATAAAAAATACTAGTTGGATAAAACTATTAGGCACTCTAAGTCTTGATAATTATTTACCTTAGAAAATATAAAGATACACTTTCTACATTTAGATATTTTTTTATAGCACAATTTTTTTATTAAAACAAAAGATAAATATAATAAAGTAAAGTTTAAAATAGGTTAAATTTATATTGTTTTTTTAAAAAAAAATCTTCTTTTATATCAAACAAAAACGCGTAATTATCCTTGAAAAATGTTTAAAAAAAAATTTTTAATATATGATGTAAATAATAATAAATTTTCTTCTTTTCCAAAAAAGCCCCTCTCCAAATTTGCCATCATTATCAGCCTATATATTTTTTTTAATACTAAAAAAATACATTGTTCCGAACGAAAGAGAGTTATAACTTCGGTTAACTCATACCGGTCCAAGGATTAAACAGCTTCTTCTTTTTTTGGATGATCTGGGAACCAAATGGAAGATTTTCCAATTCCACTTATTTTATGGTAACAGTAAGAGTTATAACTAGTGAGTGAAATATTAGATTAATGAATGGCTAGTACCCTTAATTCACGGTTAGCGCAAATTCGCCGCGAAGTATGAATTAGGGGTTACATTCCGACTAATTTTACTGGAATCTACAGACGTCGGTCGAAGAAAATCCACTCAACATCTTTCTCATAAGGTGAATTACATTTTCTAAAAACTAGTTTTAGCCGGCTAACTACCCAACTAAAATTAGTAAGTAGATTCTTCCTTCGTGGTAAGTGCAAAATGGTATATCCTATACCATCCATCATCTCCTTAAATCTAAAGTACAATTTTAAAGATGGATAGATTATTCAATATATTATTTTTTTAATGCGCATGTCAGAAGGCTACACCGAAACGACTATTTTTTTTCTTTTCAAGAGTTTAAAGATATTTCCCCATTTTCTACTTCTTTCCTCCAGCTGACCTAGGTCTTTTTATCACGTGAGCTTACACTTGTATCTCGCTTATTTTGAATTGAGTGGTCGAGACACGGGATAAAAATTTATTTAATAAAATTTTTTTTAGCCCGATTGACAGCTTTCGCTGACCTTCATTTTGAATGCGCCCCTTGCGGGAGCGGGAGCTTGCTCCCTTTAGGGCTGGAGTGAAGGAGCACCGCTCCACCGCTCCTTTAAATTTAATGTATAATTTAAATTATTTTTTAAATATTAATTCTATCTGTTAATTAAAATTCAATAAAAATGAAATTTTAATTTTATTTTAAATTTATGCATTATTAAATGTTTAGCCGAGATTTATATTGGTTTTTCATCTGATCATTTTAAATATTAAACATCAAGTTTTTCCTTTTTATATCGAAATTTTTTGGAAAATCTTGTAAGTCATATCAATATTCATTTTATAGATAAATAATAAAAAATAGTTTTACATATCATGGATTTAGAGATCATAGATGAAGAAATAGAATTTCCATTCCATCATACAAAAAATATTTTAAACTTCTAAAAGATGTTTATCCAAACAAACAAATTTAAGGGCAAAATGCCTTTTGTGTTTAAATAAAACTATTTAATTTTCAAAAGTGAGCAGCTACAATAAAAAAGTATCTAAAAGTAAAAAATCTTTCTTTTAAATACAAAATGATTTTGTGAATTTCATGAAATTAATCATCAGGAAGATAATATATTGGACATATATTTTTTAAATAATGTTACCAAAATTACTATTTTTGATAAATTCCATGAATTAAAAAATATCTTTATAAAATACAACACCCTTCCCTCTAGTGCTCCTGTGGAGCGCCTATTTAGTATTGCAAGAGGTCTTGGGGGAGAGGCGTGGATGTTTGTTAGATTCTAATTCAAAAAATTTATTACATTTAAAAGCTAATACAAGGTTATAAATATTTTGATAGATTATTTAATATAAATAAAGCTTTTTGATAAAAATAATATGTTTGTTTCGTATATCTTCTAAAAAAAAAGAAGGAAAATCAAAGGAGCGGTTATGGAGTGGCACTCCATTACTTGGAGCGGGAGCTAGCTCCTTTTAAAAATGTAGAACGAAGGAGCTAGCTCCTTTTGAGAAGGTAGGAGCGGGAGCTAGCTACTTTTAAAAAGGAGCGTTAACAACTCTGCTATATTCCAATGCCCATTCTATATATTTTAGATTTATCTTCCTTCTCTTTTTTTTTGTTGTTGTAATTTTTTTAAAATTTTCGCAACAATTACAAATAACACAAATAGGCAAAATGAAAAAATCTAATAATAAATGCGAGCTAAATATTTTATCAATTAAAATAAATATAGATTATTACCGATCCCAATAATTATAAAAAAACACAGCATATTGTGTATATTATTTTTAATTGGGGCAACATAAGTTCATATCAAAAATCTGTTTTCTAAATAAAAAAAAGAGAGAAAATTATTATTTCATGTTTTAAATATTTTATTTTGGGAAATTTTTTTAGGAATAACCGGTAATGTTTCTAATTATATTTATTTTATTTTTTCGATGATTTGTTTAAAAATAATCTCAATATTTTAATATAATGTATATGGGAAAATGATGGATAATATTCCAATCCAAATCCATCGTGTAACATTATACATCTTATTTAATAAATAACAAATGCTTCCAAAACTTTTAAAGAAATCGAAAAGAGGAAAATTTCGTTTTATTATTTTTTTCCTTTTTCACTGTTTAATATTATTTCTTTTCCCATCTTTCCTTGTATCTTCTCTTCTTATATTCTTGTTGGCTGACCTATACAAATGAAATTCGGTCCAATTATGATTGGGTTAAATTGTTTAATTTTTTTAATCTAAATGATAAACGAACAAAAGCAGAACCACTTTGAAGTTAGATATAGGTTAAGTTTAGCTGAACCCTAGTTTTTATATTTATATAAGGACTTCAAAAAGTAATAAATATACATGGCCTAGCAAATGGATCAATTACCGTGATACGAGCGCCTAGCTAGCGATACCCCGCCACCCCCAGTAGCAGACATTTTTGAAAAAAAATATAAAAGGTTTTCATGAATTGTGAATTTCAAAAGTATTCTATCTCGAATAGGTTATTATTCTATTTTAACTATTAGCAAAAAGTTAAAATTAATTTAAATATTTATTTATTCAACGCGTCATCGAGAAGGTTAGAGTGGCTACGATTTCCAAAGAGATCAGGAGAGCAGTTAGGAGCTCCATGACTATAGAAGACATATATAATCTAGGTCTAGAGATATCAGGTAGTCAAATGATATCAAAGGCGGGGTGAAAGCAGAAGCCATACATATGAATGGATAACCTGGAATACAAGAGGTTAATTACATGGGCAGAGCTAAAAAAAGCCATGAGACACAAGTTTATTTTCTTACATTTATTTATAAACGGTAAACACTGATGATGGGTATAAGAAAATTTTATCAACCCAAAAAAAAATTCTATACCATTATAGAGTTTAATGAGATGTTCAGATATCCCAGACAGATAGAATTTACTGAATATAATTATTTCTGTTTTTTTGTGCTTCGGGGAAAAAAAGAAATTGCAAAATGAATGCCCGACAAGATGGAGCCTTCGATATCAAGCTGTTACAGCATTTTTTGGATCTGGAAGTGTTTATTTTTGAATGCGGACAGGCGCGTACGCAGGAGTTTGGTCTGGGGGGGGGGGGGGGGATAATAAATTTTTTTAAGAAATATTATTGTTATTTAAAAATATCAAGCATAAATTTATTAGGACTAATAACTATTTCTAATACACAATTTTAAATTATATGAATTATAAAAAAATTATATATATAAACCGGCACATAAAAAACTTTAAAATAAATGTGAAATTAAAAAATATAAAGTGAATATAACCACCACATGAATCACTTAAATGACCCAAGATAGAAATTTGAATTTTTTGAGCCTTTAAAATTTATATATAAAGTAAAAAAAATTTTAATGTTGGAAATATAAATATTAATACACAAAAAGTTTCTTAGGAATAATTGTATTTTGTATTATATTTACAATGTAAAATCCAATCTTCGTTGGGATTGAGCTAATTTTTCAATTACTCATCCTTGCTTGGCGTCAAATGCCTATAAATATTTAAAAGATCCAAACCATTCAATCCACTTTCAGAAGTTGTACTTCTTATGTTTTCAGAGAACTGCAGGCCCGGTTCCCGGACCGGACCTTATTTTAATTTTTTCACCTAGGCAGGGCCCGTTTTTTTTTAAAAATAAACCCAGGTCGGGCCTGAATTTTTTTAAAAAAAATTATCCGGGCCCGGCTATATATTTTAAAACCAAATATTTAAAATTAGCTATAAAAATAAAAAATTATTTTAAAATATCCTGGCCGAACCTGAAAAATTTAATTTAAAAAAACCTTGGCCGGGCCGAAAATAAAATTTTTGAAAATAAATCCAGGCCGTGCCCTGCAAATTGTATCTCTGCGGGGCTCTGTTATTCTTCTTAAAAAAGAGAATGTTCTCTCATTAGTTTACTAATGCGAAGAGTTGCTAATATATATAATCATTTTAATACATTGGGAATAAAATCTAAAATATGTTTGAAATTATACAAAGCATCCATAGCATTTTTTGGGACTATATCTTAGTTAATCTTTTAAACATAATCACCATCTGAAAAAGATTGGGAAGGCTTTTGTAGAAGTAATATCTGCAGATTGGTAAGTGCTGCATCATGAATTAAAAACCATTCATTTATTTGGATTATAGTTTTATAATACTTTTCTACTGATCTTATGCTAATGTTTTGACGATGAGCTTGCCTCGCTGTAAATCGAGTGAGACAAATATTAAACACGTATAGCTCTCCTTTTGACTCAACAATAACATATAAAATATGAAATTCTTCATCAACTTTAGCCCTTAATGATTAGTTCTAATAAATTTAGTATGATGATTGTAAGTTCTAATATATTTTTAATGCTCCCTAAAAAAAATCATTTCATTATATTTAAGAAAAATTAACCCACTATCCCACTCCCCTCAAAGAAAATTTCTAGCTACGCGCCTGCCACAATATCACTCAAAAATTGAATGATTATTAAATATTTTTTGTTAGCCCTTCAACTCAACACCCAGCCTAACGATATTTTGGGTTATAAAAATTAGTTAATACACTAAGCAGGAATTAAATAGTGACCTGAACCACATATCTCTGCATCTAAATTATATTTATTTTATCTTTCTGATAATTATGTTTAATTTTTCTTCTACTTATTTTGCTATAATAACTATTTTTATATATATATATATATATATATAAAGAGACAGTGCTAAAACTTTTTTATTTATTTTTTTGAATTTTAACCATTGTAATCAAAAGTAAAAGAGAACAAAATTAAATTAAAAGATGTGCAATTCTTTTATCTACAAAATGACATAAAGTGGAGCTCTATTACCTATAAAACTTTAGGAGCTATGATTAATTATGTGAAATCCAGCATTTTCACTAGTGGCTCCACCAGGGTAAAGGTGGTAAAAATAACATTGAAAACAACTTTATTGCTTTATTCAGGGATTTGAACCGAACCCGGACCCGGAGAAGAAAACCCGGGTTTTTGAAAAAAAATTTAAAACCGAACCGAACCTGAACCCCGTTTATAAAACTTTCAAAACTCCTAACCGAACCCGGGAATTTTATTTGAGATCTGAACACGGAACAAAACCCGGGTACAAAAATATTTCCCTAAACCGAACCCTAACCGATATCTTGCAAAAATTTTGCCGGGTTCGCACCCCTGGTTTTAATATAACAAAATTTAACAATTTCGACATTTATGTATTATTTTTTATTATGAACTATTCAAATACAATAAGGTTCATTTTAAGATATTATTAAAATTTGCATATTTAGAATGGACTTATCTTAGGTATGCATCCTACATTTTAACTATTATTCTTTACGTCTACACGTAAAATATTTTTATATAAACTCAATTTCCCTTAATGTTTGCTAAATAATTTATTTTTTATTATAGAGTAGATGCTAGTATTTTAGAATTTTCTGTTATATAGCTTTTTATCTAAAAGGATATATTCTAACCTTTTTACCCATAGCCATTTTAACCTTATGATCGTTATTGCCTGACTTTTAGCTATGATTTAAATATCTACTAACATTTATTTTTATAGTTGAGACTTTCAAGAAACATATACAAAATTTTAAAATGAATATATGTATATATTTCTAAAATAAATACCAGGGGATTTCAGGAATATTTTGCAAAAGATATTTAGGTAAGAAATTATTTTTAAAAAAAATGCATCTTCCACACCAAATTTAATGTCTTTATGTTCAAGGGTTGAAAATTTATTCGCCACAACATTTTTACCAGGTCAAACGCTCCCTCTGTCTCTTTACTGGCTACTAAACTTATTGAATTACTAAACTTATTGAATTACTAAACTTATGGAATTACTAAAATATATTAAATAAAGCCCAAATATTAGCATAGGTTAACAGAATTGACGCTTTTAGGCTTACAAATTTTATCACCCGTGTTTTAGAGAATCATTAAAATTTCCAAAAAAAATTAAGTTGCAGATTTCCCTGGAAATCTACCGGTCAAATTTTATAAGCATTCACTCTTCTCTAGGGTGATTTGTAACCTTTTTTTAAACATTTTATAATTTTTTTTATCCCATTTCTAATTTGTACATACATATTTTTTAATTCATTTTTTATAATCAGAGTTTTTATATATTTTTTTAATTATAATTCGTAAATGAAAAATTTGTTACTTAAATAAAACTATATGATTTGTTAATAATTAATTAACTTAATATAAATTTATCTATTTTTTTTATTTATACGAAAATTGTGAAAAATTAAATTCGTTATGTAGGATACCATCTGTAAAAAAATTTTAATATTCAATTATTTTTATTTTTTTTTAAATGTGATTTTAATAAAAGAAAAGTGGGATAGAAAAATTTGGTTATTTCTTTATTAATTATAATACGATTCTATAAAATTAAAAACTTTAATAGTCTAACCATTCACCTTGATAAGGTAGCTTTTAAACATAAACGATTTAACAAATTTTATTATTATTATTATGATTCCTGATGATATAATCATATGTTCTAGGCGCCTACATATGACCAATTTATTTCGGTTCAGCCCAATCCTTAATTTTAAAAAATAATTTCAGCACCCAATACGATCCGACAAAAAAAAACATTACGAAAAATATTGAACTGTGGAAAAAATACGATTTTTATTGGAGAACGAAAATAAACGATAGCGAATTTTTTAAGGTTTATAAAGGTATTATAAACACCAAATACTATAAATTTTACCTAGTCTTTACATTTCGTTATTGTATTTATTGATTAGTACTTGAAAAGAAATAAATAGATATCAAATATGGAAATATTTCGTTCAATGTATATAACTATAAAGTCGCGCTTAATTATATTTTTAACCACATCACCCTGGTGCTTTAGCCATTTTGCCCCGGGTACGGGGTAAACTAGCACACTTCGGGTAAGTAATCACAGCCTCCTAGAATATTATAGATAGAGAGCCAAACTTCCTCTTTTTTTCTATTTTGTAGGCGAATGATTTGGACTACATACAAAATCAATTTGGTATATTTAGCTCATGTTTTCAATTTTTATGGTAAAAAATGTGCAACAAAATACCAAATCGTTTTACCCCAGTTTCTCCTCAACTGATAAATTATATAATATAGTTTTAAATTAAGAAAATATACAAAGACATATACAAATTTAATCATTGTGAATTGGAGATGATCATCAAATTTCGAATAAATACCTTTAAATTTAAAATAACCTTTTTTCCATATTTTAAAATAAATTTCTGGTTTTAAATAAATGGTGTATTATGCACAACATAAATTAAACCTCTTTTCGTTAAGAAATAATTTTTCTAATTAAAAAATAATATGCAACTAATTAAGATGTTAATTAATATGTTTTTATTTTGAAATACATATAAAAATTAAAAATTTAAATAATTAATAATTTTCATCTTTATTCATTCAATATACCTTTTTTCTTCAATCCTAGAAGAATTATGATAGACTTACTCGAATAATTTAACCTTTTTTTTAGACCGGCTTACTGATAAAAGTAATTAAGCGAGAACCGAACCCTATTTTAAATTTTATTTTAATCCCCGTGAACACGTCAGTTTAGCCCAATTTAATGGTCAAGATTTTTCTAGTGGATAAAAATACTCAATTTTTTCAAATTATATAGATTAATGTTCAAATATGATATTCTAATATAACATAAATTTAACATCAAAGCCTTATAAATTAATTTTTTAATGTTAAAACTTCATTTTTAAAAAAAATGTAAGATGTTTATCTATTTTTAAAATGAATATAATTAATATTTCATCGATTCATCATAACCCGCATATATAAAATGTGCTTAGTTTCAAAATCGAGTCTTGTTTACATCTAAATTACAATATAAGAAAACAGAACCTTTTTTATTATTATTATTATTGAGTGTCATCTTTTATCATGCAATTTGAAAAAAAAAATTGTTCCAAGGTTATATAACATTTTTTTTAAAAAAATAATAAGTTTTGTGGAGTAATAACGTTCCATTTTGGCATTTCTTTTAAAATTATAAACAAATATTCATATTTCCATAAATATAACTTCTTCTTTTTTTAAAGATTTTATCGTCGAATATAATTTTTTTTTTAGACATTCATCACTTAACCCGCAAAGCAAATAATAGTAAAAATAAGCTATAATTACGATGAGGTAATATCGCGCGGAAGAATCTAAATAATATATAAAAAATGAGATTCTGATTTAACACGAAGTCCAAAAATCTTTAATTAATAAAATGACAAATTTTTATATTTTTACTTTTATTATTTTATAAAAATATTTTTTTCAAAAACTTTGTTTTTCTTTTATCCAATTCAATTCATAATGTACAAATCAAATCAATTTAAATATATTTTTAGGGGTCTTATAATTTTTTAAAGCTCTGTAAATTTGACTAGAATATAGCGAATTAATTATGTATTTTTTTTATAAAGCTTTTTAATCTCAAACGATTTAATATTCGCGACTCGTTATAACCACCGAATATTTTATGTTCCCAGAACTGTCCCTGAAAGAAACTTTCATGGTGGGCCTAGTGCCGTGATTGATGCTAAAAATGCCGAAACCTCCTTTATGATCGAACCGAAATTTAAAGCATCCTTTAGGATTGGATTTCATGTTTTTGGCGCTTCTTGATAACTTGGATCCGGAACCGATGATGAAATAGTTCAAATTTTGGGAAGGTTCCGCTAAGTGCTTTTTTCGGAATAAGTTAATAAGTATGAGAAGAATAGGAGTTGTTTTAAAATTGTAAGAAGAAAGGAATAATTAAAAACTAGTGCTATAATGTAACATCGATGAAAGAAATGTCGTTACCAATGGCGATACTTTTTTTGAGGAAAATGAATTGTTACTCGCTTCAAAAGGTAAGGGTAACGAAACGCAGTTACTCGTTACTGTAGATTTATTTTTATTAAAAAATAATGGAACATATTATATTTTTATTTTTTTTTTTAAATTTTATAATTAATTTGAGCCGAGTTTTTAATTTCAGATCAACCACTAAAGTTCTTCAATTTTATTGTTGAATTTTATGGTCAATATTGTTAATTTTCATTTAATATTGAATCAATCAAGGTATGTTAATTTATATTCTCAAATTTTAAATAGAATAATAGAATGTATATTAACAACTATGGTAACTTATTTCTTCTGATGAAGATGATTTTACTCTTTTCCCTGACCCCAGCATGAAACATTACAAATATAAAGGAAAGGTTTCTTTAAATAAACACACAACCCAGATTAATTTCCGGTAAAAGATATATAAAAAAATTGAAGGTAATCTGAATGAAAATTCTTTTGTTTTTTTTTTGAAATAAAGACCATTCTTTAAACAAATTCTCCCAAATTGAAATTTTTATATATTTCAACATAACTTTCTCATCTTCCGTGATAGTAACGTTTGTTTAACACAAAGAAAGCTGTGTTGAGCACTAAAGTTGTTTTATTTGATCAAAATTTTTTAAAATCATTTAAAAGCAATTTAGGAATTATTACAAAAAGATCTCCATCGTATATTATATTTATTTTCGCGTAATTTTACTTTTATTATCTTTTTGGGGAAAAAAAACGATTGAAAGAAAATTTATATATAATATTTCGTCTTTTTTTTTTAAAGTAACGAGTAACCCTATACTTTTTGTTAATATCTAGTAACGCCATCTTTCACAAAGTAACAGTAACGCGTTCTTTCAAATGTAACGAATGGCTCGTTTTTTTTTGAAGTAACGT
Organism: Gordionus sp. m RMFG-2023; assembly: GCF_954871325.1. NCBI lineage: Eukaryota > Metazoa > Nematomorpha > Gordioida > Chordodea > Parachordodidae > Gordionus > Gordionus sp. m RMFG-2023. Next base: position 27,249,932 of record NC_088779.1, on the reverse strand, counting down.
TTACCACACTAATTATAATATCTCTTTTTTTCCCTACTTTTATTTTTAAACAAAATTTATCTTTACCTGAAAACTGTGGTCATGCCCGCTTATATAGGCGGAAACATTATATTTGAGAAGTTTCGGTCTCAGCGATTTGAGGAGACATTTGGTGGGGCCATGACTTCCGGTAGAATACACGGGATGGTGACCATTCACTAGTAAAATATCGGCCCTTTTAATTATAAAATTATATGGTATATAATTAGGAATGATGGTAATTACTAACTAATTAGCATTTTATGTACCATTGAAAGATTGCTCAAATAATGTCCGACATTGAAGCTTTCGCGATACTTGTTAACATTTTAATAAATTTAAAAGAACAAAACTAGGAATCAGAGATCCAGAAAGTTCTTACAGTGATATGAGACAAATACACATTTAGAGGTGAATGGCCTATTAACCGCGCATGAATACATGTATTTTGTCGATTACTTACAATAATTCAGTTAACAAATCTATTATTTTATTTAATTTGCCTCCCCTCAATATACACCTTACTGTGATAATATAGTATTGCAAGGTTAGGTTACAGATGTCCACAAAATCAATATTTATGGAGTATATCTTATAGGATATGATGCAGAAACAGCTGATTGATTTCATATGATTTCGGTGATCGATTCTCAATAAACGCATCTAAAAATTATCTGCTTATGTATTAATTTAAAAATATCACAGAATCATTTTTATAAGGGATATTTTGAATATTTATAAATAATATGGCCACCAATCATTTTGAAGTGGTTAAAAACAAAATAAGGTTATGCAATTCAAAAGATGGACATCAATAAAATAGAAGCCGATTTAATATAAGTTATAGATATTAGTGATAGAGATCGGACCTATTTTTCCAAACCCGGCCCCACCCGGCCCCAATTTGTTTAAATATGGAAATTAATTTTTATAATTACTCAAAATAAAAGAGATATGTTTGTTATATGACATCTAGTTTCTATAAATAAAATCAAATATTTTTATTTTGCATAAAAAATTCAATATAAAATTGATAAATTTAGATATATTTAAATAAAATTTCAAGGCCCAACTCGACCCGGCCCAAATTTTTTCAAACAATATTAGGCCCGACCAGGCTCGAACCCGAATTTTATGGCTGGGCTCGGGCAGGGTACGGGTCCTACTTTTGCAAATCTCTAATAGATATCATGATAACGATTTTTCTATTAAATTTTATGGATATTTTAAATATATATAAACATGGCCGCCAATATATTTAAGGTGCCATAATATAAAACACAATTGATTATTAGGTATTCAAATCATATTGCTACATATCCGTTGTCAAATGAATTATTATTAGTGTAATCCTGGGACATCAGGACCAAAAAATTAGTATTAGGAAATTGGTGAATGAGGCATAGCGTCAGTCGTCATTTATGTATTTTCCATATAATATTCGATAACTCGTAAATTATCATATTATAAATCCTGAGTTATTGAATTGCAGATGTGACTTAGAAGTTTTGTATATATATTGACTGAGACACAGCATCACCCGGGTCAGGAACGGGACCAATTCTTTTTGTGAAAACAACACATTGGACAAGGTTAAGGGTTCGATTAGAACTATGGAAAGAACGATAGGATGGAAAATCCTATGAGGTTGGGAAACACGGGTTTCAAGGTTTCTATCATCTGTAAGAGATATAGGGTAGCCTCGAGATTTCGTTAATAGAAGCCCAAACCTTTGTGCCATCTGTGAGATAAATATTCAGGCTTGCGTAAAAATTTTTCTGAATGATATATTGAGTTAGCCATTTTTAAAAATCGCCATAAATCGAGACGTTTAGCAACACTAAGGGTAGGGCTAAAGTTTATATAATAATAGTTTTGGCTGTTGTAGTTGACCGTCGCTTTATATCATTAAGAGAAATATAGGGTGTTCAGGAGTTTCCAGTACAGTTTTAGTGCAATTGGCGTTCTCGTAAAATATTTTGACTTTTTGAAACGTTCCGAATAAAATCTGAAAGGGACAGGAGCACACATTTTTTATCTAAGGAACTGATATTGGAAACGGGTACCAAAATGTCAACGGAATACTTTAAATTTAGGGTAACTGAAATAAAGTAAAACAAAAAACAAAGAGTCCATTTATCCGGTATCTTGAGGTTAACAAAAATGTTCCATGAGGTTGAACAAAACTAATCTAAAATTGAATAGTTTTGTTCTCAACTAAGATCAAATAAACAAAAGGTGAAAGTAATCATGATCATTTAAGTATATATACAAAAATAACATCAATTTAATATTAAATAAAAATCATTGTATAACTTTTCAAAACACATCAATTTAATATTAAATATAATATAATATATCGTTTTAAGCCTTAAGTCTTCTACAATACAAAATCCATTAATAAACATTGTCACTTGTAACAGATAGAATTGTTTAAAATAAGATGCGAAAGCTTTGACTAGATGACAAACCGAGATTATTTAATATAACCCTGGTATGCCTACTTTATGATCATAGATTTAATAATCTAATAATGATTCATATAAGACGCTAATTGGAAACACTAGGAGTAATTTAAAAGTTACTTTTCACATATAGATCTAGATATCTATACCGACAAATGAGCAAAAGATATCTACCACACTCTTTCATGGAATGTATCAAGTTATAGATACAATGGTGTATGAAAATGTCGGAATAACTGATTTACTCAAAATCTTTAGAAGACATGGAAAATTTTTTACTAATTTAGAATTTTTGTTTTCATCGTATTTAAAAATAGTCTTTGTAATTTGATCAAGGAAATTCAATAGTTTGATTTTGTTTTTTCCTTCTTCATAATCATCTATATTCTAAAATAGCAATCACTTCATATCGCAATCTCATGGATAATTTTTTTTTCTTGTTTGAAGAGAATTGTAAGGAAATAAAAACTTTTAAACTTGAAAAATCTATTACAAAAATGTAATAGAATTAAATATTTTTAATAATAAAAAAAAACATAAAAAAATAAGCTTATAATATCTGAAAAATATATGTTATTTGAAACTGAACTGGTAGATATAACTATATTTCAAAAACTATACAGATGATACATTAAATACAAAGATACAGGAAACTATTTAGACAACCAATTAGTTATAGATGCATGTATAGATATACCCTAACATCTCTGCAACTAGACAATGTTTTATCAATTGTCGAAAATTTAATCAAACAAAAATAAGCAACTAAGCAATGTAATAAATTATATATATTCTATTACTTGGAATTGGAGAGAACCGTGTCTAGCCAAAGGTTCTGTAGAGATCTTGTATAATCGTTAATGTACTTACGACCTTCCCCCGATATCTTTGGAGGGCTGGGATAACACATAACAACGGTGTCTATTATGACTAACTGTAAAGTGATATTCCTTAGATGTTTATTAGTGACTCCTGGGCTTATCCGGTAAATCTTAGTGTAAAATAATTGGGGAAATACCCTATATTTTTTTTTATAAAATGGATAATATTTTCAAACATTTAAACATTATAAATTAAATTATTAGAGAAAGATGAAATTAAAATTTAAATATACAAACCAAAATAGGGTGTCGTCCTAGTTTATCTGTTCAATGAAATTAAGCAGAATACGGCCTATAGATTTAATTTAAATATTGTCATCCCTTTTCTTTATTTATAGATCTAGCTATGTTTTTGTTAAATTTATTTTATACTGTCCTAATAATCTTTAGGATATATATTAATAATATACATATTTTTAAAAATTTTATTTAGACATTACTTTTTATAGTTAATAATGTGAGAAGTAAGATTTGATAATCATTGGAGAAGATAATGAGAGTAGAATATAATAAAAGAACTCTTGACAAGAAGTAAGAAACCTTGGAAAGATGTAATAATTTGTAAAGTAATTGATTAGGAATCCAAAATGAAATAAATTATAAAAATAAGTAATTACCCTTTTAATAATCTTTATTCATAGAATAATCATAATTACGTCCCGTAAGTAAAAGGTATAAACAAAGAAATTATAAAAATTAAAAGTCAAAATAATATATTACAATTTATCTTCCAAAAATTAAAAAGTGGCAAGTATACAATACAAACATCGAAATATCAAATCATAAAAAATATAACTTTCTTTTAAAATTAACATACTCTTTTCCTGTTTTTTTCTTATTAAAAATACGTAAAAATCAGAGTTGTTAAACGCTATTTTTAAAAGTAGCGCGCTACTGCTATAGCTATTTGCCAAAAAAAGAGCTACTTTTAAGCTACTTTTTATAAAAAAAATTTTAGAAACAAATGAAACAAATTTTTTTTATTTTTTTTTGCTTATAATGTAAATGTATAATAAATAATATATAAAAATCAACATTTATAAATATAAAAATATAGTTAGTTTAGATTATAAAAAAATAAGCAATATAAATAAATATTTATTTTAATTTGTTGCATTTTAATAATAATATCATTTCAATATTATCATCCCCAAGTCTAGAGCGACAATCAGAAAGTATAAGCTTTGCTTTACTAATTAATCTCTCGACACTAGCACTTGAGGGCAAGGAAGCTCTAAAAATATTTAATCAGATCAATTTATAAATATAAATAAGTTTTTACCTTCTGTTATATGTCCAACTATCTGCCGTGGTACATACATAAGATATATCTGATAACTCTACTATTAGAGCATCTTTCATCACTTTGAAGTTGTCGTCTATTTTATCCATAAGTGTCTAGCGACATAAAACTGTTGTGCCAGGGGATAAAGTTTTAATCATCATAGTAAATGATGGATTATCAACTAAGGACAATGGCTGAACTCTGTCAATAATAAAATCAACAATTACTTTATCAGCCAATTTTTGTGAAATATTGGCATGTTTATTATCAGTTAATTTGGTTTGGATAGTATTTGTCTTTTTGAATGAAGATTCTCCTATACCAAAATTTTTTATATGTTTCTCTATTTCCTTATAGCAATTGGCGTGAACAGTCTAATAAAATAAATAATATCATAATGTAAAAATAACAATTTACCTTTAGGTGTTTCTTCAGGTTATAGCTACTCGATTGATTTGATGATATATTTTTTTTACATTTTAAGCACAGGAATTTGAATCCAGATTTTGTTTTAATATTTATTTAAAAATTTTTTTCAAATCTAGGGAATGGGAAATCGTTATTAGAGTTATTAAGTACATTTTCTTCCATTGAATCTTCCATGTCTGAATCACTTTCAAGAATTTGGATATCCATGGGCGATGCCATTTTAGATTATTAACACAGATTGAAAATATAAATTAAAAATTGAAAATATATTTAAATTTCCAAATTAAATAATAAATTATAAAAATTATAATTAATTATGATATTATATTTAAATTTTCATGTTTATACTTATATTCATTATATTTTTTAAAAGTAGCGAAGTAGCGCGCTAAAAAATTAAATAATTTTAAAAAAAGTAGCGGCTATTAGCTATAGCTACCAAAAAAGAAAGCGCGCTAAGTAGCGAGCTACTTTAACAACTCTGGTAAAAATCTTAAAATTAATAATATACATTCATTTTGCATATCTATAATATATTCATTTTCCAAACATCATATAAATTCTTCTAATTTTCCTAATATTCAAATTAGTCATATAACTTCATTGTACTCAAAACAAAAAAAATGAATATGCCAGTTAACTAGATAGATAGGGTAATAGGCATAGGCATAGCAAGGATTTCCCTAAGGGGTCGGAGGAATTAAAAAGGCGGGCCTTCGGCCGGGTTACCTTAGTCAATATATAGTTATAAAATATTTTTACAAAATAGGAGGTTAATTTTAATAAAAAAAAATTCTGGAACAAATATGGAATATATTTTCATTAGTTTATATTAATGAATTACTTGTATATATATTAATATAAAAGCATGGCAATGATTTATTCCCAAGTTTTTTTTTTTTTTTTTTTCTCTTTAGCTTTCACCTTTTCTGGTGGTAAGCTCCTTCAACATCTCTCTCCACTTTATGTTATTCGTACAATCTCTTTTATCTATTTTATACTTCTTTATATTGGCTCTAACTTTATGGCCCCATTGAAGTTTTGGCCTTCCTCTTTTACGTTTGCCCATCACTTCCAATCTTTCAACTTTATTTCCTATGTAGTTCATAGGCCTTCTCATTGTGTGCCCATACCACCTAAGTCTGTTTACCATTAACTTAGTCTAAATGGGCACTACCTTTAAACTATTTAGTATTCTTGTACTGCGCACCTTATCCTTTCTTGTTACCCCAGCAATCATCCTCAGCATTCTCATCTCCATAGTTTGTAGACTTCTCTCGTCTGATTCTTTGGTTGGCCATGTTTCCGAACTATGTGATTTATTCCCAAGTATAAGAAATTTATTTATAAAAAGTAAGTAGTCATATAGTTGAAATTCCTCTATTATATAAAATTAGTTACAAAAAATTAGGTAAAATACCACTTTTGCAGACATATTTGACAGTTAGAGAATATATTACAGTTAATATTTAACAAATTTTACTAATCAATGTTCTTGATAATAAATATAGCAACAATTTGCATTCAATTATTTAACGCCATCTATTTATTTAAATAAAAAATAATATTAAAAATTAATCTTCATATTATTCATCCCACAATGTTTTAAAAAGATATTTTCTATGTCCTTATCAATATTTTATAGTTTTCTATAAAATATATAATTCGCTATATTGGTAAAAGTTACTTGATTGTCATATGATTGATAAAATTTGATATACTGTAAATCTACGACATATAATATTCCACTGTTTGTATTGTGCTTTAATTTTTTTATTTAATTTATGATTTAATTTTATCAATAGTTTTATAATTATATTCTACTTTTATTAAAATTACTCACTTTATAAAAAATTATATTTGATATATTATATTATTTAGTAATTTTATAAATCTAATATTATTTATAATTAAAATACATTATACTTTTGTCAAGACTTATCTTTGGCTTACATTCCATTTATTAAAAAACATTTTTGGTTCACTTTATATATATAAATGCTTTTTTCCAAAAATGTATAAATTATGATGAATAGTTTTATAAAAAAATATCAACTTTTACATTCTTTCTTTCAAATTATTGTTTAAGATATATGCATACATTTTTGAGGGTCAGGGAGTGGGGGGAAGGACTAAGGGGGTATTTTTTATTAACTTAAAATGATATCCACAAAAAGTGAAATTTCTGAAGGGGGGATTTCCCCTTGCCCCCCCCCCCTCTGCCTACGCCTATGGTAATAGGTAAATATAACTATATAACTAGATTTTACAGTAATTATAAAAATTACAATAAAATTATTCATAAAAAAGATGAAATGTACTCGTTATTGTTTCCAATGCAATAAGTGGAACTAGCTCTTAAAATAATGTTTACAGTTACCAGATCTATGCTATGTGAATCTAAAGGTTAGTAAGTCTGGAGAATGAATAGCACTATGGTAAGTGGGTAGTAATGTCAGGTTATCATTGGCATAAATATAGTTTCGATCATGATACAGACAGAGGCATCCATGATTAATAATTATGTCTGAAAAAAAGTAGGAAATAAATTGAATCAATAAGAAAGGGTGGTACCATAGCTAAAGTGCAGTTAGATAATCGTGTCTAATTAACCCAGAATACTGGTATTCAAGAACATATTACATACAGGCAAATATCCTATGAGATTCAAATTCCCACATACTAACATTCATATACATCCTCTTTAGCCAAAATAAAAGTTTCCCTTAGCCCAACAAGCACACAGTGGTATATCTGTGGATAATGAAAGAAATTTCAGCTGTATATCGAGTATACTGAGATTTTTTAGGACAGTAATCCGGCACAATTAGCTTGTTCAAACAAAATAAACAAATTTATGTTATAGCTATAATCTCAATTAGTGTATGTCCAAATTTATTTCAAATATATAACTTAATGATCGATTTACCCTAGCAAAAATAAAATAGTATAAGAGAAGAGAAGTCACTTAAAACAAATTCGAAAAAAATTATAGACAACATTGAATTCATATTCATAATCTTTTAATTTTTATGTAGATACTATTTTTGTTTTACATTTAATTCCTAAATAGTAAATAATTATAATAGTATATGGTTATTTTTGTATCTGTCGATTTGTAATTGACAGATATGGACGTTTTTCAATATTTTTCGAGAAGATAAAATATTACTATTATTAATCTTTGTTTTAAGTTTAGTGTCACGTGAAAATATATATTACAATTATATTATCTTTGTTTAGGATTTTTACCAACATATATATATATATATATTATTGTGTATTATATGTAAATAAATTCATGGACATGAAACACTGATTGAAGTGTATTTTAAAACAGATCATATGGAAATGTGGGTTTGGATAGTTATCATCAGCGTCTACATGAGCGGGAGGGGTAGGAACAGTTTGCATCCTATTTTTTTGAGTGGGTAGGGGGTAAGCTGCTTTAATGAGGGTAGGATAAATTTTTTGGGGGGTTATCTATTAAATTTTGAGATGAAATAGGACAAAATTTATTGCTTTAAAAATTAATACTTTTATTATAGAATTATTATAATACATTATAGACCAAATCTATATATTGCAAACAATCATACACATTGTTTTCCAAATAAAACTTTCTGCTATCCTTTTAAATTACATTAAAAAGGTTTAGATATATCAGCAAGCTCATAATGCCATAATAATTAATTCATTGTAAATAATGGAGGTTTTGATTGAATTTATTATCTAAAAAATAAATTCTTTATAATCTAAAAAATTAATTCTTTATAATCATAAAATTAGTTGGTAGAGATAGATTAATTTAAGTTATATTTATAAATTCTCTGAAAATAGTATCAATATAATTATAAAGGTCAAAATAAAAATAAAAAGACACCGCCGCCGAAGGCGGCGGGGATTTTTTAGGGGGGTAGGCAAAAGTTTTTGAAGAGGGTTTGCATCCAATGAAAATCCTATCATGTAGACGCTGGTTATCATTATTGGTATACAGTCTATATTTAGAAAAATAGTAGCTGTTTACGAAAATGATTAGGATTTAAAACAACTCATTTCTCCGGCCCCTTTCCTTCTTTCTCCTCTATCCTTTCTCTTCTTTCTACCCCTGTCCTCTCATTTAGAATACTAGAGCTACCATTTTTGCGAATGATATTGGTACATCATTTGCGCCGTGACATTTCCATAATGGTCATGGTTACCAGCTAGTACGTACCAAGGGATACTATTGAGGCTTGAATGATTGTACAGTTGTTCGAACGATGTCTTTTGTATTTTTATATGATATATTTTTTTTAGTATTTTAACAAATTTGAGTAATATTAAAAAATCTCCTACTAAACTCTTATAATATTAGCACTTCTTTGAATGTACGAAACTAAGCTAGTTACAGATGTTAAATAATAGTATCCAATGAAATCCAATCTTAAAGAAGCCATTGCTCGTACAATAAAATAATATTATAAGTATTTACCTTAAATCGATTATCTGCAACATTTCGCACTCCATGCATATAAAAATTATCACCTAGGAGACTGACAAAGCGTGGAGAATTCAAATTAGACCATTGTTTCAATTCCTTCGCCACATGTCTGCCAATACTAGATGTGTAGGGATACTTTGGAATTCCGCCTATATCACCCATTACTACAAAATTAAAGGTGCCATTATTGTGTTCAGTAACGATAGATTTTGATACTTTATTTGTGTTTATTTTTTAAAAAAAATTTCCTTTCATTATTTATTACATAAAATTTAATGTTGCATATATACTACTCTTTAAAAGTGTTCATAAATAGGAATCATCTGTTGTTCCATTTTTTGGTTCGCCCATCGAATAAATTACATTAATGTGCATTCATATCTTGTAATGATACATATGAAAAATTGGTCGATGTTGAAATCCACAAAATGGCGTTTCAGTTTGACTCCTATATATGTAACACTTCTAATTAACGAATCGCCAATTTAGTGGTATGTATACATCATGCCATAAAATGCAGAATTTTTAAAATTCCAACCAATCGCTTTACAAGAGCCATCCTTCCGAAATGTGTATGTCGTAAGGGGATTCGCGAATTCGAGTTTCGAAGAAAAATATTTAAAACTTAGATTATTTAATAGTGCGCGTTTTTAAATTTTGAAGGATCTGATTTTACCGGGAACCCTAAAGTGTTTAATATTGACAAGTCTAGGTCTAGACTTGCCGGAGGACGATTCCGACAAATGCGTTATAAAAGGATTTAATTGCAGTGAATTTTCTAAAACCCCGAGTCATTGAAGACTCCTGAATTTGTTATCTCTATAACATATGGTAGATAACTGGGGTAAAAAAAAATATACACATTATTTTAAATAAAAGCCAAACAGAACAATATATAAATCAATATGTTGCCCAATCTCTCATTCTCAAAATAAAAAAAATTATAGCACTATGCTAAGAGTAAATGAAATGGTTAAGCACCAAAGGTAAAGTCTGAAATTGAACATAACTTTCTTGTCTTATTGAAAAGAATATGAGCGATTTTAACATTTATTTATTACTTGTACTAAAATTTCAAATATTCTTCATCTTTGCCACCATTTTAAAACTTTTTTGTTTCATATGACATAAAAACTAAAAAATTTTTTACATGATGTGGATCGGATTAATCGAATATCTTTTTTAATAGCTTTAAGTAGATGGAACCTTTTAACCGTTTTACATATAGCTGCTTCACCCCCAAGGGGTTTATTTTATAATAACTCGCTATTACACGTCTTCTGAACTAAACTATAAACTTATAATAACTTTTAATTTATAGCAATAATTTCAAGGAACCTATGTAAAAAAAAATTAAAATCATAAGGCTAAAAATGCAAGTAGCTATTTATAATTAATTTTTCAAAAACCATTTTTTGGCAAAATACATATAACCCATAACATTCGCCAAATAAAATGAACATACGTACGAAATTATTATATAAAAAAAATTTATGGTTTTTATGCCAAATGGCGAAAGTTATTTGCGTTGACATAGTTTACCTAGACAATCACTCCAGTCTCCTCCATATGGTACAATTTGGGTCAAATGTCACGTTATCAGCAAATTCGCGTATTGCCAGTTAAATAATCCAAAATAATTTGATATTTTATGATTAAAATTGTCTGAAATTTATTGGATAGGTTATTCTACTCTACACATATTCGTCAAATAAAAATTTGGCAAAATCAGATTATTAAAATGTCAAAAAAAAAGAACACTTACAAATGATTGTGCTATTTACCATCTTAAAATCACATGTTATATACCGCGTTTTATTTAAATTTCAATAATCTAATTTTTTGGAGATGTATTCCAAGCACATGTTGAATATCTACCCTATAAATCTTAGACAATTTTATAAGATACGCTATGCTAAGGAGATACGCGTATTGACTAATTACCCGATTTCGCAACATATATTATACCTCAAGAAATATCTGATATAGAATTTTCTTATTCACATCTAGAAAAACAATTTATAAAAACTTATTTATCATCTAATTTATATAATATATTCCATTTTTGTACCTTCTGTCTTAATGGAATGATTGGTGGCCGGAATAACTAATTGTGCTTGACCTACTACCAAATTTTGACCATTGGAATTTTTGATTTCAATAAATAAAATCCATAATAGCCATCTCATGGTATGAATTTTAGACATTTCATCCATTATTCGAAAGCATAACCTTAATTTGCCGCAAGAAAGCAAAAAATTTTTAATGCCAAATTCGATTCTACATAGTTTTCATAATTAGCATTGTTGTTATCTTTTTTTAAAAAAAGTTTTTCTTATCTTATTCACTGATGACAAAAAAATATTATGTTGAGGAAGATTCATCCTTTATGATTCTTATCAAAATTTTTACAAATTTTTGATTGTTCTTCCATTGTTTGATATTTTTTTTTGTGCAATTAGATAAAGATATGCTATTTATTCACTTAGAAAATTATCATTTTCCTACTTAATTTTAATGTCTAAATAAAAAAAAGAAATTTACTATTTTAAATAAAATTATCCAAATCTAGAATCTAAATAACTTAAAATTTAATAACATAATTTGTAAAAAATGGCAAATATTTATTTATATATTTTTTTTTCCTAAGGAAATGTCATTATTTAAACAGGTGAAAGGTAAAAACCAAAAATTTTAATCAAAAAATACCTTTTTTAAATACGTTCATAAATTTTCCGAAATATTTTTATTACTAAAGCAAAAATTTAATTTAAATGTGATGGTAGGTTAAAGCTGAAGTGACCCAGTGCCTCAAAGTTTTTGAGGACAATTTAGAATTAAGTGAGCAATCACATTCCTATTTTCTTCGAGAAAGAAAAAAAAATTATATATATTCCATCTCGGGATATTTTTAAATATACCAGGAAAAGGTCAGTGAAATTTTATAAAAATAAGTATTTAACTTCCTTCAAAATATAATTTTCAATTTTCAACTTCTGTATTCGTTGTTAAATTAGGACCTACATCACAAGGGTACAATTTACACAGCCCGGCCGGATTTATTTTAAAAAAAAATTTTCGAACTGCGGTTTTATATTTTTTAACCCAGCCTGGGTTTTTTTTTAAATATTTTATATTTATTTTTAATTCTTATAGCTAATAATGGCGATTTAAAATATTTGATTTTAAAATATATAGTCCGGTCTGAGTATATTTTGAAAAATTAAAATAAGGCCCGGCCCGGCCCGTCTACCCGATCCGGTCTTAGGGTCAGGCCTGCAGGTCTCTGTGTTAAACAATTACAAATATAATATTTATATTGGCTTGGCTTGGCTTGCTCATTTATAAATATTAGTTTTTTTTTGTCTTTAATTCCACAGTTTGTTTCACATAACAAAATTATTATATCCCATATTTTATTTTTAGTGTTATCATGATTTTAAGATTTGAAATTAATATTATATAATGAAAGCTTTAAATTTCGATGGATGATTTTGTTACCAAATTAGTACTATAAGGTATTTTTCGACACTCAAATTTATATTAACGCCACGGCACAAATATAATTGTCAATCCTTCAAAGAATGCCTTAATTAACTTAGATATGTGTAATAATATATCTATATTTTGTAAGATAATATATGTCTATATTATAAATATTGATAAATAAATAAATTGTATATATTTTATTAATCGAAAAGAACGAAAAAAATCAGATATTTTTCTTAGGAACGTGTTTCCTGGAGGAATTAAAAAAGGGAACTGTTTTTTTGTCCGGTAATTAAGCATTTTAAACGCTAAGGTTAACGCATGCGGTGAAATTACCGCTTGACGTTAGGAACCATTTTAAAAAACGCAAACTGTGTTTTTCAGGCGCGTTGGACTAAGGTCAGTTCTTTAATAGTACGTTTCTTTTCGCAAGAAAGCTGACAAATCCAGATAGCAGTAATAATTGGGATGGCACTAATTCCATGTCTTAATCACGACGACATAACAAAAATATTTAGAAAATAATAATTAAAAAAAGGATACAAAATCACCCTAGAGAAGAGATATATAAAACTCTTTTTTTTTGATAAATTACACATTTTGGAAATATTATTCCCAAAAGTAACTAGTTACTTTTTTTAAATATGTTAAAAAATATATAATATATATCTCATTCATTATTTTTTTATTGTACGATGAATTTCTTAATATATAAAATTATTATTTTTTTGTTATAAATTATAATGTCTCACTTAAATCGGGAACACCCGTGGTAAATATTTCTTTAGTCTATGAAAGCTTATACTTTTATTTTTTGGAGAACAAAAATATCTCCTTTCTTTCTTTCTTTCTTTCTTTTTTGTTAAAGTCGAATAAAAATTTATTAAGCCAAATTTTAATATAGAAAAAAAAATAATAATTAAATATTATACATTGTGGTTACAATTTGCATGGCGCAAAAACAAAAAAATTATAAAATATTGATCAAATTAAAAAAAATTTATATAAATATTTTTGACTAAATGTTCGGTGGGCATTTAATTTTCATCTTGCAAATTCGTGAGCGCCAAGGGATTGTCGTGTCCTTTGTCGTGATACCCGGGTTCATCGCTCGCGGATTTCGGTCTAATTTCATCGAAGGAAGGCGAGGGTTTTACCGCATTATGGAATTTCTACACATTTCGTAGGCGTATATATTTTTGAGAGTTAAGATTTTGGATTATTTTTTTATATATAAACTTCCGTGAAAGAATCTCCGTCAACTTTCCTCATTCGCAAATATGCCCATAAGGGGATCTGAAAAATAATGACGCAAAATAAGGTCCAACCAATAAATTGAGCCCATACAGGGTAGACATAACTTCCCGAAATCAATCTTCGTTCAATAAATATGCTTTGCACAAAATACGCCCCACACACAAACTAAATTATATATATATATATATATATTAAAAAAATATATCCATTTTAGGCCTCATTTGTAGTAAACGCGTTATTTTCAAGCGTCGCGTTATTCAACGCAGCGTTATGACAGCTGATTCAGTTGGTAGAGCTAAAATAGAGATAATTATTTTATATAATATTTAAGATAAATCGTTTACCTTTATTATTTTTTATAATCGTATCTCACATTTTTTTTTATCGACGCATCGCCAAATTTTATCATAGCGTTATCGTCCTAACGATTTATATTTATAAATTTATATCTATTTATTGGCCTTAATTTTGTAATAACGCTGGGTTTAAACAACGCAACGCTTGAACATAACTCGCTTACTATAAATGAGGCGGCTAATACTCATTTTACTATTAATCCTGTAGGTGCGATATATGCCCATGATATTTGCCAATATCTCTTGTGCGGCAATTCGAATCCTAGCATGTAAGATATATCTTTGGTAAATTTTTCAAATCCTACAATATAAATAAAAAAATTTTTTTTAAAAATACTCACAAAATCCGTTACTGTTTGTGTAAATAACTTATTATTTCTAAGTAGTAGGGAGACCGGGGCAAAACGGAACACCTTCATGAAGTAAAAACCCACAAATGTTTTTTTTTATAAATTGCAAGATAAGACATTTAGCCGGTCAAATTATGCTCAAATTAAAATCATAATGTTTTGACAATATTCACTTCATTTGGTAAAAATAATAAATATAAAAATAAATATGCATATAATTAAATTCTATTATATTTATGATTCGATTCATTTTAGAAATAATGTTTCGTTTTGCTAATATAGTTTTTGTCATGCAATCCAAGTCGTAAAATCAAATCTCCAATAACTGTATCTTATTAACTTATTCATCACGTGACTCTTTTGATATTCTGTCCTCATCTTTCCCATTTTTTTCTTTCTCATATTTAATAAATTTTATTTTTTTTTTAAAAAAAAAATCACAATTTTTACAATTTCTATATTTTGTTTTATTCGTTCGACTTTCAATTTTTTAAATTTCTGTTATAATGTTGTATACTATTATATGTTCGATGGTGTAGTTATCATTTATATGAGTAAAAATAAATTACGAGGCAATGATTATCATTTTATTTTTAACTTAAACGTAGATTACATGGGCGTGCGCAACTAGGGGGTCGGGGGAGGGCCAATCCCCCCCTTCTCCAAAGCCAAACTTCAAATGCTGGTTAATAGTGCGCACAAATTGAGCGTCGTTTTAAAAGCTGCGTTGAAAGCGCAAATAATGCCTTTTAAATGGCCTCTTGCAAATTGGTAAAATTACCGCGTTAGCAACCATTTAAAATAACGTAAAAATAGGTTTGCTATTTCATTTACCTTGTTTTTATTCTTCGTTTTGTAATATTATATAAAAATGTAATATAAACAACTTACATATATCCTAAAAAACAAAAGGAATATTTATAAATTAAAGAAATAAAAAAGGCAGACGATAATATAATTTTCAAAGACAGATGCTTTTTTTTAGAACTTATTTAAAATTTTGAATCGACGGATATTAATAAAAAGACAACCTCAATTTAAACAAGAGACGCCTTACGTTTTTTTTTATTTAAAAATTACGGCAAAACGTAAACGCTCAATTTGTGCGCACTATAAGATATTTTTCAAAAATATTACTTGTTTTTATTATTATAATTCACACTTTATAATAATCAACCTACCTCTCTTATCGTATATATATATATAAATATTCCAATTACTCTGCGCTCCTACAGTTAGCGTAAATACGCGGTGGAGTATACAAAATATAACAAATTGTGAATGCAGGATTCAATGACATATTATAATAATACCTAGTCTGACGATTCATTCATTAAAATGCATTTTTAAGCGTCGTTAAAAGGCAAATCAGCTAGACCCGCCATTTTGGTAACCCATATAGTAATTATTCTCATGTTAAAAAACTACTATTAAATTGATAAACTTGCTTCCTTATTATCTCGATGATCAAGCAATTCTTTTAACAAAGTTTGCGTCAGAGATAAAAATAAATTGGCCTCTAGTTTAAAATTTTTAATAACGATATGGGTAATCAAATTGGCGTCCCCAGCTGTTTTCATTGATGTACACTTTTAATGAATGCATCGCCAGTCTAGGTATTATTATATGTCATTGGCAGGGTTACATGTATTTATCCCATTCACAACATAAATAAATACTCTACTAATTTATTATACGAATTAGATTTCAGATATTTCAAAAAAAAACACTCTTTTGATTAAGACTATTTGAATATATGAACGCATAATATTGGAACTTAATGGAAATTAAGGCAAATGTAGATGACGAATTTTCATAAATTATATGTCGTTGCTTATGTCAAAAGCAGATCTCTATCGATTTAAAATTTGTTCTAAGTGACTCGCAGCAAGGCAAGCCCATCGTTCCAATATTAATATAGGGTCTCATTCGAAGAATACTATATAATACTCTTTATTTCCCACTTGGATACTTTCATAACT
Organism: Gordionus sp. m RMFG-2023; assembly: GCF_954871325.1. NCBI lineage: Eukaryota > Metazoa > Nematomorpha > Gordioida > Chordodea > Parachordodidae > Gordionus > Gordionus sp. m RMFG-2023. The sequence continues at coordinate 27,232,937 of NC_088779.1, read as the reverse complement.
CAAAATGGATGGAATGTTCTTGGTTCAGACAGCACTTACAAATGTGCGAATATTATTACCGCTGTTCAAAACTATTTCAAATCTTGATACAGAAAAAAAAGAAAATTAAACATATGGAAGATTTTAATAGTGAGGATATTAGAGAATCCCATGAAGCATTACTAAATGCAAAACTGAGGTCTAAAAGGTTAAATAAGTTTGATCAAAATTTTACGGTAAAAATACAAAATAATAATCATTTTACCTAGATCTTCCCCCTAATGTTTAAAAAAAATGAATATGATACAACACTACAATCCGGGAATTATATAAAAGAAAAAAGTATAATTTAAAATAATAATTTAAAAAATTTATAAAGAAGCTTAATAAATAAGTGTCTTGAAATGGTAGCTTTTATATAAAAGGGAACTTTATGACGATATAAGGGACACACTCAAAAGAGTGCTAAATGAGGGCATGTTTTAAATTAATTGCCTCCTAGTTGATAATCATTTCTCAAGAGGCAGTCACAATGTTGTTATGAGTTTTGCCTATTTTCCCGCCAAGGAGAGGGACCTAGTAGAGAATGCTGATATAAATGACTGGGGTTCAATTCAACTAACGTACGAGCCGCTATATTAATAATAGAAACAAAGATATTCACGTGTCGCTTCTCAATTAACTCTAACCTATTCTTTAAACAAGTTAGTTATTTTTTCAGTAACTATCTCGTAATATTTTGTTGAATTTTATTAAATTTTAGGTATATTATGTTTGTGAAAAGTTATTCTAATTCTAATTTTTAACCATTTAAAATGGGAACATAAGAGAAAACTATATAAATATAAAATAATGTACCGTACAACCACATTATAGCCAGTACTTCGACAATGCCAACAATCACGCAACATATGTTGGCGCAATAATGATCCATAATATCCAAAACGAGCATGCCACCCTATATTATAAATCATAATTTTTGACATTGATCGATATGATAATTTTATATTTCTTCTTATGGATCCATGGAGTGTTTTTTTTTTCATTTTTCAAATTTCGCATCATAGGATAATGAACTGATCAAAATTATATTTAAAAAGGGGGGGGGGGGAATAGTATATTTATCACTTTATATATAATTAGGGCGTTTTAAAAAAAAAATAATTTGAAAGATCTGATTATGCCGGAAATGTATTAACAGCTGGTGTAGAGTATACATTCTGTGGGTGAATATTAGACATTTTTGTCATGAAGGACAGTCCGGTGATAGATGGGCATCTTTTAACTCGTGGCAGCTACTGCTTCAAATCAATAGAAATTTAATATGAATGTGTAGCACAAACAAAGCCCTGTAAAGTAATTTTTTCCAATGTCCAAGTCCGACCCGAGACCGAATTTTAAGAAATTTTGTATCCCGGCCCCAACCGAGCACAATTTTAAATACAAATTATAATATTCAAAGAAAAATTAAAAATTACGTGTATTCATTCATATATTGTCACCTTAAATAAAAATATATTTGATTCCCAATTTTATAAATATAATATTCTTGGGCATTTAATTTAATAGATCTTAGATAAAGCAAAAATTATCGAATTAAAATATTTTGTAACTATTATAAACAGATTAACATTCTAGATTTTATGTTTGCTATGTATTTTATTTTATTTAACCTGGTAGAATATGATGTATGTGAGTAAAAAGATGGAAAGAAGGAAGCGCCCCATTACAAATCACAGTAAATTGTTAATTTGGGAAATAGAAACGTAAATAAATAAGTGAAGTGTGGTGGATGAAAAATGAATGTGATTCTGATTGACATTTATATAAAACAAAATTGTTATTGAGGATATTTCCAATATTTAATATTCGGGAGGCAGCCCGAACCCAAGTCAGGTCGGGCTTTGGACAGCTAGAGTAGTGCTCTACGTGCATATAATAAAGATTTACTTTGTCAGGACCTACAACTACATGTACCAGGCACGTAGCCCTTGGGGAGATTTATCAGAAATATATTCTATCATGTTTGGAATACCTGTCTTATGAATTGTAGACAATTTAGCTGTCAACCTTTGAGCCATTTATAATTTATAGAATAAATGTATGGAAAATCGAGTATAAATTATATAAAGTTTAAAAGTTTATGAAAAATTTGTCTGTAATTCATAGGATAGGTATTCCAAACATGATGGAAACATTTCCGGTAATATCGGATTTTTATTCAAATTTTTTTAAAAACGCGCTCAAAAAATGATTTAAAATTGAAACTTGCTTTTTGATTAACGTTAAACATAAATTTATTAAGTTTTAAATTTTTTTTTTGCAATTATTAATATTTTTTATTTATAAATATTACATTTTAAATTAAAATAGGATATTATAATTATTGTGCCTTATTTTAATCAATATTTTTTTTTCTCGCGATAAAATCCAAATGGCTTAAATATTTTCTTAAATAATAATAACCATCTTTCCTTATTTTCTTGACCCTTCGCATCCTTTAAGGTCATTTACCCTGCTATATTACATTTTGTGTTGTTAAATCGGCTCATTTAAAAACGGTTATCTCAATATTTTACTCAGAAAAATATTACGCGAGCCTAAAGATTTTTCTCGTAGATTTCTCAAAGGTTCTGGACTTAGCTAAATCTCGAGGCTTAGACAATGTTTTTTTCTGTCATAACAAACACTACGTTGACCAAAACTTAACTTCAAACTCTATAGCCACTTTATGGCGGTAGGCCTCTGAGGAAAAAGTGCCAAAATATGAGATAAAGGTGCAATAAAGAGTCAAAAAGAAGAAAAAAAATGTCCAAAGATAAACTAAAGTCATGACAAAATATCTAATAATTCCTGATTTTTTCAGGTCTTAAATGGAGGTTTCCCGACTTTAAAAAAAATGGTCCAACCCTGTCTTTGGCTTCGGTCTTATCAGTTTCCGATCCTGTTTTTTATTTCATATCGGTCTTTGGTCTGGTCTTATTTCGGTTCCTTCCATCCTTGACCTTCGCTAATGTAGAAGTACCTGGGTCCCTTTAGACATGATTAAATACGATTTCTGAAAATCAGATCTTTCAAAAAATTTTTAAAAAAAATGCGTTATTAATAATTTAAGTTTTAAAAATTTGTTAAAAGCCGAGGGTTCATCAAAAGCCCTCAATTTGATAAACTCCTAATCCTGATCACTTAGAAACTTTGAAAAATTTATGCTCTAACCACTCCAGCGATCTAACCGATGAAATATAATAGGAGGTTTAATCGCGGTGCGTATTCAATATTTTACCCTAGTCAGGCAAGGGAATCCTAAAATAAAGCACCCAAAGCATAGGGCGCCACATATTAACGATTTGTTCTTCCTCGGAAAATTGCTAGGAAATTGATCGTGCAGAGCTGCCTGAACCGTTTCTATAAACATTATTTGGCTATCAATGCCCAGCGTATATAACATGATAAAGAAGATCAGATTCCAAAACTGAGGAACGGGTAGTTGCGAAAGAGCTTCGGGATACACGATGAAAGCTAAACCGACACCTAATTAATTTTTAAAATTTTTGAGTACAACTTGCTTAGTATTTTTACCCCCAGCGACAACTTTATCGACAGTTGTGTGCTTTAATTTTGCCATGAACCCGAGAATGGAAAATATTACGAATCCCGCCATGAGACTCGTGAACGTGTCCAATAAACTTACCATGATTGCGTCCCTGTGACAGTTGTTATTGAAAGAGATGTAACTAGATAAGGTCTGGAGACCTCCCATAGTCACGCTCAGTGAAAAAAACATTTGCCCGGCTGCTTTTTGCCATACCTAATTTATTTTTTTTAAATCCAAATGTAACTCGATACATAAATTTTTTTTAAATTTACGATAGGGCTAAGTAACTTTTTGAATTCTGGATAAAGGAAATACGATATACCAACACCGGATCCCTTCAAGGTTAATCCCTTTATGAGTAAAATTGACAGTATGAAATAGGGCATAGTAGCCGTCACGTAGACAACCTAATATGTGTGTTAAATTTCCAGATTACGTGTTATCATAATTACGAGTAACTGGCGTAACAACCTTGACAGATGTCATTAGCGGCACTCATTCGATAATTCGAGGTGGGGGGGGGGGACGATTAAGGCAAGCCTGGATTAATTAATTAAGGATTAGGTCTGATTTTGTGATACAGAAATTAATCAGAGGACTACCGTACTTTAGTTGTTACGCCATCGATGATGATTATAGAATTTTTATGTATACTTTCCCGGTAACGTTTACTCCTTTAAACAATATTAAAAACACAATGAGCCAAGATATGGCTAACCATATTAGTAAATCCATTTTAATCATGCCTATATCATCAATCCCCGACGATTTATAACTTTCCAAAACTTTGCGTCTAATAAATTTTATAATAAAAAAAAAATTAGATAATAAAGTTTATTCGTTTAAATACTCCCAATATTCTTCCGTAGGAGTCGTAGCATTTTCGGGCCTGAATTCATTGGGATTGGTATAATTGAATTCCAGACAATTCGGTGTATTAAAACTCTAAGTAATAATATAAACCTTTAAATTATGAATGATTTCCCCTATTAAATTACATTTCCGCAGTGTGTCCACGGCAATTTTTTTTGTAACGAAGCAAAGCTGTAATATAAAGTAAAAACCATTATAACGTTATAGTAGATGGCCACGTTAATCGAGATTAGAAGCATGGCAAATCCACAACCTACAAGTAATAATGAAAAAAAATATAATTTTATCGCTTATAATATCCGCGAATTTTTCTTGATAAATTTAACGAAACCTTTCGCTATGGGTACAAAGTTGAAACAGCCTGGTGGTCCCTGCCTAGTAAATTGTCCCATACCGAGCTCCATCAAATACATGGGTTTGCCAATCGTTAATAGCATAAAAAGATAAGGAATCAGGAAAGCGCCTGTTCGAAAACAATTATACGTATATACATATACAATGTGACGAGAGAAATAATCTAAAAAAATATATTTTGTATGTCATGAGCCGATTGTTTTCTAATCTTGTATAGGTGTAGCCAAAGAGGAAAGCGAAGAAAAATCGCCCCACCCCTTCTCTTCAAAAATTTGCCTGTTCTTAAATATCATATCAAGCTAATAAAAAAGAAATCCCCCATACATCTCCCCTCAAAATTATATAGAATCACTAATATAACCTATAATACGTGAACCCAAAGATATAATAAAATTTATGGGGGAAAGCCTACCCATTAGCCCCCCCCCCTTCTTAGAAAATTAGGAGTACGCCTATGATTGTATGTTATTAATCTAAAGTTATTCTTATAAAAATTAAAGTCTTTTAAAATATATAACATCATCATCCCATTAAAACGGATAAAACAACACAGCAACATGGGGGCAATGGTGAATTTCTAGAGCCCTCTATCGGATTATAAATATATCCAAGTATCGTATAATAGTATTTTTTATTAGTCGTTACTTTAGTCTTTTTTTTTATATATATTTCAACTGTTTTATTATTGTATAAAGAGGCACAAATTATAATATAAAAGATTAAATAATATATAATACATTTTTATTTTGTGAATGATATAGTTATAATAATAATAATTGTTATATTTTTTTAAAGAAAGTGTTTCTTCTCATATTCACTTTAACACAAAAATAGGTCATCACATTTAAAATCAAGTTCTTTAGTCTCCTTCTTTATTAACATATTTAAAATTTTGACATGATTCAGTGTTGCTGTTTCATCATAGAACGCCAATGAGTTCTAGCCTTGAAAACGTTATTTCAGCAGTACAAGTCCTAGCGGAAATCGCTAATAGTATGATAAAAATTTTACACAAATCGAAACAATTTCTTTTCTTATTTTGTTCTTTTAATCAGGGTTATGACGTACCCTCTAAAGAATTGCCAGATCTAAAACTTCACAATAAATTTGCCTATAATATTCATTAAACTGTCCCGAAATGACGGTATGATAAATTCGAAGCCTCTTCGAATCTTAAAGGTGTTTTTATTTCTATCGCTTAGAACTAGGTTCCTCTGAAATTTAATTCCTTTGGCTTTCTGAACTTCTCTCCAAAAATTATCGGAACTGTCGCCTTGTCGCATTGCATCAAGAATTTTGATCAAGATTTTTTATATTATATTTAATTTGTAAAATAATAATATTCTTTCTTTCTTTCTTTCTTTCTTTCTTTCTTTCTTTCTTTCTTTCTTTCCTTCCTTCCTTCCTTCCTTCCTTCCTTCCTTCCTTCCTTCCTTCCTTCCTTCCTTCCTTCCTTCCTTCCTTCCTTCCTTCCTTCCTTCCTTCCTTCCTTCCTTCCTTCCTTCCTTCCTTCCTTCCTCTCTCAAATATTATTATCGTTATTTTAAGAAATATTATTATCGTTATTTTAAGAAATAGTTTTTGACAAAAGACTTCGTTTTGCTCGTACAAATATGGCGCAAGTTTCCGATTCACCCGTCATCGCTTACCCGTCACTTTTTTTTGATGGCTTAATCTATGACAATCAATTAAAAGATTCTTAAATTTCACACAAAACGGCATTTTATTTTATTTTTTTTGACTGACTACCAATATTAACTTTTATATATATATACATACTATACTTATATATAATAGAAAATGGATAGTGTAATGATTTGTAATATAAGGTAAAGATTAGTATTGCTAAAAAAAACACGATTCGAGTCGATTTTTAAAAACGATTCGATTAACATTATAACCAATCAAAATAATATTGCGTAAGCCTCACGATTTTGCGCACATATGGCAGAAAGGTTTGGGTTTCTTAGGTTTCTACTCGCCAAATCTTGAGGCTTACAACGATATTATTTTGGTATAAAATGTAACACTAGTTAAAGATGGGAAAAATTAAACCTCCGCCATTTTCGTAACACGTTGTCGGAAAACGCCAAACATTCCCGATTCCGACGGAACATCCCACGCACGCCAAAATAAATTCTAAATGACTGCTCCATTTCTGTCTACCGATATATATATCCTCCTCGTACGCCGGCTTCGAGAAATTTTTTTGCGATAGCGGAAAAAAAAAATGTAATTTACAAAATAGGATATTAAATTTCAAAATTCTGAAGAACTATATATAATACATACCTCTTCTTTCCCGAATAATTTTTGCACCTTTTTAACGACTAACGCCATAATGTTAAATGAATGATAAGACTAAAATAACATAAATTGAAAATGTAGAAAAGTTATAATGTAAAAGTATACATATTTTTTTTTCTATTAAATTATCTAACGTTCTTTTTTTTTGTTTTTTGAAATAATTCTATTTTTATTTTTATAATAAATTAAACGAAATTACTTGAATTTAGGACTTTAATGGAAAATTAATAGATATTTAAATATTTTCTTTTTCGATTTGATTGATTTAGAAATCTGAGACACGCGAAATTACGCGTATTCGTAAAAAAAAATTTTTTTGAATATCTTATAAAGGTTTAGGTATATAATGAATGTTTTGTTTTTAAATTTTAGAAATTTTATACGAAAATATTCGTAATTAAATAAGGTCATTTGCAATATTAAGATTTTGGCAGTGTTACTAACTCTCAGTATTTTTATCCAGAAGAATCTTATGCAAGTCTTAAGATTTTGCTCAAAGATGCCATAAGTGTTTGTACATCTATTAACGAAATCTCTCGAGGCCTAGAGAATATTCTTCTGGCTAAAATGCGGCTCAAAGAGAGCCGTTTAGCAACACTAGTTAAAGTTATTTCCTGTTTAAAATTCCTAAAATCAAATTATGACAAATATTATAAATGATAAGATAATGCAATGGTAGGGAGAGTATTTGAATAAAACTTTTCTATAATCGTTTGAACATATATTTGTAGGGTTACTTCTATTACGTAAAACAAGAAACAATTAGGAAAATGTTATTCCAAGAAATAATGTTTTAAAAATAGATTATTTTCTTTTATTAATCATGAAAATAAAATGTTTGATTATTATTCGTTTTAAAAAATTGTTGAAAAATACCAAACCCAAGACTTTTAGATTCATCACTTCGTACTATATTTAGCAGAGTTGTTAAAGGATCTAGGATAGATTTTTGATTAAAATATCTGTATCTAGATATTATTTTAGACGATATATCTGTATCTAGATCCATTTAAAAAGTATTTTTTAACAACTCTGATATTTAGGCATTGACTAAAAATTGAATAATTCGGCTCAAGGAAAAATTTGCACCCCAAAGGAAATTGGCAAAGCATTGAGGGGCGAGTTTATATAATTATACTTGCTTCCAAATTGAGTTATGACAGTTCTCGGGGAAAAACTAGATTTAGTCCTCTTTTAGCCAGTAAGAATCAACCTAAACGCTTTAAAATAGGGTTATAACGTGATTATACTTAGTTCAATATCCCCATCACACTTAAGACTTCTTCTGAGCCGGGGGAAGGTTATTTTTGATTAAAAAAATTCCCCACAGAATTGTCTTCCATGATTCATTTGGCACATGAGAAACTCCCTATCTTTTTTTATACTTTAGATAATTTCTGTTCTGCCATTATAATTAAATTAGTAGCGATTCATTTTTACAGCTAGATGTAGAAGGCATCAACCAACCCGGTTTAATCTGTTTTTCCAAAAATGGTTTGGCAGTCATTCAGACCTTGATTAGAATTTGGATGACAAAATAACTAGATTCCACTTGGTTTCCAAACTCGATCTAAATGCATTCTTTGAGGAATTTTTTTTGAATGTGTGGCGGCCTGAGCTAGTTTCGGTTAGTCTTCACTAGTCGGTTATTTTTTATAACCAGTTGAGGAATCAGTGATTCTACACTATCCCAGAACACAGGGTAAAAGGAACCCCTTAACTTTTGTTAATCTTCTGTAGCAGCCATTGCCACTCACCTATTACTTCCAGATAGAAGGTATGGCTATAGTTATCAACTTCAATCCTTTGCATACAATTTAGTTTAAATAAAGACTCGGAATATACCCCCCCTAACCTTTGAGTAGTGGGTTATTTCATTTTGAATTAGTATTTTTAATTTAACCATATAATGTTTAGTTTTTTTTAAATGATCGATGTCAGATTAAATTTAGACATATCTTATCACTGTGATCTGTCTTTAAAGATGAGGCGTGAGGCATCAGTTAAATATGCCCCCATTCAATAGTTATGATATCAATATTCCCTTATAATTTTTTCTTTGAATAAAAATATATCCCCTTGCTGATTTATTTTTTAATAAAATTTTATTTCCCCGGAAATGATATGATATTATATCAAATCACTCCCTAACTTGATATGTTGATGTTATATTAAACAGCTGCTTTAATATTTGTACGATGATGTTACATCATGGTTCCTGATTTGAAATTTTTACGAAATGGTCCGTTCTTTAAAAAAAAAAGAATGTTTATCATAAATGCTACATTGCCAGAAGACATATTGGACTATAGAACTCTGACTCAAAATGAACAATTAAAAATGATTGACGTATGGAAATATATTTTTTAACGAGAAGCCAATTTATTCCTATGTCTGACCCAAACTTCATTAAAGAATTGCCCGATCATCGAAATAATAAGGAAACAATTTATGGGTTACCTTAAAAGGCGACTCCAGCTGATTTACATTCAACGACACTTTCAAATGCATTATTACCAAGGCATCGTCAGTTTAGGTATTATTATGTGTCATTGGGGAAATAATAAAATTAAGAATCCTTATAAATTATTACGATTAAAAATTTTTATCGATTCGAACTATTAAAAAAAAAAAGGTATGAAACATATATATGCTAAAATTTTTAATAAAACATAACCCTAGCCATTCACAGTTATCGGGGCTCAAAAAATTCTAAATACAGTAAACATTATATTGCATTCATAGATACAGTTCGCTGTCTATATTACGTTAAAAGCATAACCTGGTCGCAACGAATTTTGTGAATGCTAATAATTTTCTAATGATGAATCTTAAAAGGAAAGTAAAAAAAATTTTTTTTAAAGAAATAATTACATATTGTTGGTTTTTATGAATTGATATGATCATTTATAAAAATATAATAATCGCCCTATATCCGTCGGTCCCATGTCAATTCAAACAAAACTTTTACCACGAATTTGGTATATCGTGAATGAATTTTATAGCGAAACTTTTTATCTCGAATGAAAGTGCGCGAAAATTTTAAAACAAAGTCTGTATCGCGACCAAATAGTGAAGACGAAATAACGAAAATAATTCAGCCATTTTAGCGAGTTTAATATGGCGATAATTGCTAATAGTGACCATTTTATTTTTAAAATTGAACATTTTTTAAAAAATAGGTAACAAAATGTATTTGATGAAATAGTTTATAATTTTCTTTTAAACCTTAATAAATTTATATGGTTTATAAAATAAAATATATTATTGGAAAATAATTTTTTTTTTCATATCCTGTTCCTAAATCTTATTTTACAAAGAATCGCAAAATATTAATCAATATTCTCATTCTTCATTAGTTAAATCTTGATCCTAACTGGCGAAATTGATATCTGGATTGCACCAATATTTATTATCTGACGAGTATACTTAATAATTTATAAATTTATCGATCCAGTTTTTGTCAATCATTAACCAAAAACAGTTATAAGCTAAATTTAAAACATTACACACTTTAGGGCCATCTTTTTTTTATAGAATTTTGAATGGCGATTCAAAAATAAATTACATCTAAAATAAGGGTTCCAAAATATATTGTAATCTTATGATTTTACCATCTTTTGTAGATATCTTTTCCGGTTTACCTAGAATATAAAATATTGGTTATATTTTCAAAAAAATTTAATAGGAATCTTGAATCCAATGTTATGACGCAGCCTATAAAGAACGAAGTTTGCCAAACTTTAGCAAGTACTAATTTTGAAGCTTAAGCCAATATGTAATACTTAATTAGAATACATATATTAATGCCTCAACATTATATTATCTTCTTTTTCCCCTTAATTACCCAGAATTAAAATATTTAAAGTAATTTTTTATTGAATTCCCAAAAGACGATTTTGCTTAAGTTAAAATTTTATTTTCTCAAAATTGAACTTCTCAGAAAATATATTAACGCTACTTTTATCAAAGAATTATTAATTATAATTATCCATTATTTAAAAAAAAATTAACATAAAAATGGATTTATTTATAAAAATAGATGGTTTTTAGTAGGGATGTGAACCTGATCCCTAGTACTTTTGCTAAATCCAGACACTATTTAAAAGTGGAGGGTCCTGGGTGTCAAAGGAAAATTAAAAAATTTTGATACAAGTTTAATACTCGGGTTTTCTGGTTGCTTGGGATTACATATGCATCCAGCAAAAATGCCTCAGCTATTGATTAGGCAAAAAATCTTGAAATAAACAAATATTCAGACATCGCAAACGTATTTTTTTTCCCACTTATCACAAATACTCTTGGTGTTTTGGGTGAGGAATTCTTTAAATTTAACACATTATTAAGGAGAAAATTAAGTGAAATAGGTGATCGTAATGAAGCCTTACAATGGTCATCAAACTAATTTCAATGCTATTCTTGGTTCCATATAACACAGGGCCCATTTTTTGTTGAAGGGTTCACATCCCTGGTTTTTATATATAACTTTTTTGTTAAATATAAAAAATTTTCAATTAAGATACAATTTTATATTGGTTCAGAAAAATATTATAATGATAAAATATTGGCCCAACCAATTCTGATACTATAAAATATCATGGCCAATTTAATAATTAGTTAATATATTTTTTTTTAATTTCCACAATATGAGTTTAATATTTTTGATTAGGGGGTGTCCTGAGATGGAATCACCGTGCTTGGTTATGCCACTGTGTATGTGGTATTGGTTTTTAGAAGAAAGGAAAATCTTTTAATGATTGTTATCAAGATTATTTTTTAAAAAAAATAATATTATTTAAAATAATCATGTTAATTTATAAAAGTCATAAATTAATTTTTTTAAATTTATATTATAATATCCAAGGATTGGTAGAAGATAAAAATCCATGATAAGTAATATCAATAAGATTTTACATCCATCCAAATAACTTTTAAAATAAATAAATAATTGATCAGACAAAGGTCTAAATAAAATTTACACATACTAATAATAAAAATAATAACCTTATGTAAGATACCATTCAACATATTTATTAGGCTTATAATATATATAAATCAATCAAATTTGAATAAAAACTTGACAATGTATAAATTAAAATGGACACAAAAAGTAAAGGCAGCAAATGTAATCAACAATTTTATCTAATTAACTTGGATTAATTATAAATAAATAAATAAGTTCAGCTGATATTCTAATATATAGAAAAATATGCATTTTCTTTGTTGTGATATTTGTTGAGAATAACAGTTTGAAATGCACTAACAAATATATTAAAATTTAAGGATATTAAAAAAAAAATATATATTATAATATAGAATGATTATTTGATTTAAATACAATCAACCAAATGACAACATATATATGATTAAAAAATAAGGTAATACTCTTGTAAATAATAAGAAAAAAATTTGATTGCAAAAAATATCCTTTATCTATATTTACAAATTATTAAGGACATTTTACAGAAAACATAAGAGATAAATGAAGTATTTCATTATAATATTTTTTTTAAAGGATCCCTGATTAAAAAACTTATTGTGTTGGGTAATAATTTATAACGATTTATTAATCAAAAGTTATTATTGAATAGATCACCAAATTCGTCATAGTCCAATAAGAATGTATAATCCCCTTCCAACAGGGGAGGTTCAATCGATAAAGGAGAGTAGCAATTAGTAAATCTTGAGTTAATAGGACTGATTTTATTATCTGGTTCGATAATTTTGTTATCATCTTGATTTGGATAAATATAAAATATAAAGATTAGATTTAATAAAACTATATTTAAAATTCAATTTATCAAAATATTCATTAATTTTACAAAAAAAATTTAATAATATAATGTATAAATATTATTAATGAAAAAAATGGAATAGATATTAAATTATTTTTGTAAAAATTTTTATCATGTATATATTTAATAACTCATTTAATTTGAGATTATGGTTTTAGTATGACAACTTTAATAATTTATTAAATTGTTGTCAAATTAAATTCATAAAAATTACTTTGATCACAGATATCATTTAAAATTTGAGCATTAACAGGATTGCTTTTTATAGGAGAAAATGATTTGAGTTGTTCCTCTTCATTTGTGCATAGATAAACTTCTATTTCCCCTTCTGGACTTTTAAGCCAGGCTTGATGTCCCTTTAATGATTATATAAATGAGTATATCTTTAAATAAAATTATTACTGATTTTTGATCTGATGTAACAATTAGGTCAGTTTTTGATGGAGCTTTTATTGCCATAATTAATCTGTTTTTAAAACATGATAAATCTCTTATATCTTTATAAGTTATGTATAAGAGTGGTTGATTTAAGGGATCTTCATTTAAAATTTTTAATTGCACATTTGCTGCATTTATCAAGCCATCAATTTCCTTTTCCATTTTATCAAGTTCTAAAATGTCTGAAAAAATTTGTTAATACATTTATACATGCAAATCTTATCTTAAAACCTTTTTGTAGATTTAAAGATTTGCACAAGTCTTGTTCCTCTATATTATTATTTGAAATCAAGGATGAACCACTAAATATATAATAATTAATAATCAAAATAAGTTATATTACATCCATTTGACATTATTTTTGGAATTTTTTTCTACAAGATTAATGCCTTCTAAAACATTAGTGATGTCATAAATTCTTCTTTTTTGAACTTCTAAAACTTCTGCAGCTCTATTCAAATCAATGATCTAGTTGTAGATAATTTTTAGAAAATTGTTTTTTTGTTGTTTATATAAAGCTTACACCATCAGGAGATTCTTTGAAAAGTGCAACAAATTTTTTGGTCAACATGCCCAATGAAGTGTAATATCTCACCTTATCAGGTGTATCTATATTTTAAGATAATAAAATGATTACAAAAATATTAACTACTAAAACATTGGTCAGGGCTAGAAAAGGAATTTTTCCTACATTTGCTTGGTGTGCATTCAACATCCTCTCCCAATACAAGCCTTCGTTTGGCCTTTAAATGAAATTGATTAAAATATAAATAAAATTATTTTACCTGATTTTTTTTATAAAACACTTCTTCGGGGTCTATTTGAGATTTACATAGTGCTTGGTAATGACTTTCCGGAGTTAAGCTTTTTGAATGTAAATTTATATTTGCACCATAGAGTTTTAATTGATTTATTGTGTTATTAAAAGGTGATGAAAATTTAGTCATATAATCATTCATCTTAGTTATATATAGGCGAATTCCATGTTATTAATAGGTTCGATATACAAATTAAAGAGATTATATCAAGCTAATTAAAATTTTATTATTTACAATAGATCATATGGCGCGAAATTTAACTCCCGCAAAATATTTATAAACCGATATATGATTGGTTTAAAGAGATATAAGTCTGATTAGTTTTTTAGCGTAAATATTACATTTTATTTTAATCCGGAAATATGTTATATTAAATTTAATAATATTATAAGTTATATATTTTAAATGTAAATTTTCAAAGTTGTAGTATAGGAGACTGTGGTAGTTATACAAGATTGACTAAATTTAAAATTTATTATTAAATAATCCAAAAAAATAATATTTCTATAAAAAGTAATAAATATTATATAGTATAATCATTTATCATTATTTGCTTAGTCCTAAAAATTGAAATGTATTAATTAATAATGCACTCCAAAAAATATGAATAATACAAAAACATAAAAATTAAAATAATTCACACAAATTTAAATAATAAAAATCCATCATAATTGTAAATTAGTAGGCTTTTAAATTATCCATATTAACCAACATTATTATTTTCTATGTTGACTTATATTTTTTTTACACATATGAATAATAATATAATTCTAATCAATGTAAAATGTTCGGTAATATATATATAAATCCGTTCTCTTTCATCTATATCTGTGTAATAAACATTTCCAAATTTGCAAATTTATTAATGAGTGTATATGAATAACAATATATATTTTTAATTTACAACATTATTTGTATGGTTTAAATTTGGAACCACATGTTCTATTCATTTTAGTAAACGATAATTCAGAGTTGTTAAAGGATTGAGATCAAAAGATCGATGATCCTGAATTCGATCCTTGGCCATTTGCCCATTTGCTCGGATTTATGAACCTGTCTAAAATTGAGGATGGTAATCGATATCATTTTGTTTAATATTCGATCTCTATTTTTTTTAAATGTATTATTTTCTACTTAAAAAGAATAAAAAAATTTAAAAATTAAATTAAAATATTATTTTATTAAAGAATATCTTTTACATCATATTTTATTCTCCCCCGTCATATTTTAAATTTCATAAATTTCATTGAGACAGCCAAGTTTTATTTATTTAATTATATATGATATAAACTAATTCTAGATTTTAAATAATGTGAAGTGTTTTATTAAATAAGTAAAATAGGTAAAGTAAGTTAAAGTATATTTAATACAAAATATCACGTATATATATATCATGAATTCAATCCTTCAGGTTATATAATTTACAAAAGAAAAGTTAATATTATATTCAATTTAAATTCAATTTATATTACATAATGTCATCAGAGATTTAGAAGATAATACACCTACTATTAATGTGAAAGTTATAAGTGAGAATCGTTTACCTCTACATAAGCTACATAAGTATTTTGTTGATTATAAATAGATTAGAAAAAAAACGGGTATTCCAGTAAGCAAACAACAATAAGATAAAGGAACCGCTGTTATAAAATTGTTTGGATGATTGACAGATAAGAAAATAAAAACGGAGATTGAGAAATAAAGGGATAGAACTATCATGAAGTGTTTCATATTTTCTAATTTACCGAATTATATACAAATTCAATATTTATTTTCATTTTTAAAATCAAAACTAATTTATAGCATTATTATGTTAGAAGAAAAATATTTGATAAATATACTCCAACATTTGAGATTATTTTTTACTCACCATTATCTCAAATCTTAATTGATATGTTCATAGCTATCCCAAATACGTGTATCTATGATACAAGATCCTCTTTCAACATTTTACTTTGTAAATTTTTGACATTTGTAACAAGAATAACTTATTTGTATCTAAGTTATTATATTTTCAAATAAATCATGTCTTTTTTTAATTTTTTGGCAAAAGATATAGATGTAGATACTATACAATATAAATTTTTATAAAATGCAATAATCACATATAAGATATAGTCTTCTTTTTTCTTGAATAACTCCAATATTCTCTAATTAATCCTTTAACTTAAAAAATTAAATTAAACTTTTAGTTTAGCTTCAAATTGAAGATAGTAACAAATATTTTAGGATTAAAACTTGGCTAAATCGCTTTGGATTCTTAGTGATTTAACAATATTCGTGGACCTTTCTTGTCATCATATTTTCAAAATACTGTTAAAATTAGAGTAAAACAACTATAATATTTTTTAATTCATAAGATTATTAACGCTCATGATAGTATAAATAAGAAATAAGGAAATTGAAATTATGAAAATAAATTCTCATGAACAAATCAAAATCCTAACATTAAAAATATTTTTATTTTAATAGAGAGATGTAAGGGCTGACGACAACTAAAGCTTAGATTTTATGAAGAGAAAAACAATATGGTTATTTGAGTAACTGTGATCGGCATATATAATATTGTTGAAATTGTACATTATTTTAAAGTCTTTTATTTTATCATATTTATTTCACTTTATTAAACATTTATTTAAAAAAATCCAATTAAACATATTAATGAATCTTTACAAAATGTAATGATCTTATAAATAATGAAAGGTCTAAAGTATATAAAAGATGAATAATAAGAAATCATATTATTGTTAAAAATATAAACGCAACGCGGTTACCTTGATACCCACATTGAATGGTTAATAAAATAATGTATGAAATGAATAATCTAAATTAAATATGTTAATATTCATAAATATTTGTTGACAAATGATCTAACATAATTCTTTAATTTAACTGAATAATATTTTCATGGAAATTTTTTTACAAAGGAAAAACAAAAAATTAGATAGTAAAAAGAAAATTATAATATGGTTTTATTGAAAACCTAAAGATTAAATTGTAAAAAAATAATAAATAATATGATTTTCTTGAAAAATATGAGATTTGATTAAAAAGACATTAATAATACGGTTTATATTGAAAAACGAAAGCTTAGATTGTAAAAGGATAGTAATATTTTTATTATTGAAAAATGGAAGATAGATATAAATGTCAAAAGAAATTTAGAAATTTTTAGGTACGAATTTATCAATAGATTTTTAGTATAAATTTATAATTAGAGAGTGTTGACAAATTATAATCAATATATAAAGGCGATTATAGGTAAATGGTTTAATGAAGATATGACTTTAAGCTACATGGAGTCTAAAGGGAGTCTAGCATTAAACATAATTATATAATTCATTTTGGTGACTATTATAAATTTAAGGTTAAATTTAAGAATCAAAATAAAAATAAATGGTAAATTGTGCAATAGTAGGGATGTTTAATAGATTATTTAGGTATAAATTAATGAAATGACCTTAGAAATTGAGACAAAAAACTAAGATCAATCGTTAGATTTAAAAAATAGCACAATCGATATCTAGAAAACTGTCTCAGAAGAAACAAAAAGCAAATTTAGACGCTATTATTAGAAACATTATTTAAATGAAGGATATAGAAGCATTCGTGAAATATTTACAAACGATCGTTAATCGTTTACCAGTAATCGTCAATCAGAGATGAAGATCAATTCATTTACAAAAAGTCGTTAGATATTAGATACCAGCAAAAAAAACTTGGATGAATAGCCAAGAATTTTAAGTTAATATTAGAAGAAACAATATTTAGAAAATAGGCTTAAAATAATCTAGAATTGTTAAGCAGTCGTTAGAAGTTGCGAATACTAGACAAAGGATATCTATAGTGAGAAATAGAGGTGGGCAAGGGCCATGAAATTACGCTTGACCCATCGTGTCACGGTAGGTCATGGCGTGAGTATGAATAAATTTTAAATTATTAGGAGTGATTGGGCAGACGGGTCTATTCAAAATTTTTACCGGGTGTGATCGGGCGTGAACATGAATTTCCAATGAATCACGGAAATTTTAATTTTTTTTTATAAATATAAATTTGAAAATAATTATAATACAAATTTTATAATTTAATTTAGTTCTTTTTTAAAAAATGAAAATTTATGTAAACAAAAAATATTCCTACATTTTATAAACAACATCTAGTGTCACGCTCAGTTCTATTTTCTTTTTATGTTTAGGTGTTTTGTCGCGAGATTTTTTACTTAAACTTTAATTATTATTCTCAAACACTTAAGGTAGCCTTAATTCTAGATCCTTTCAAAAGCCTTAAGTTTTTAATAGACGAAGAAAAGGAAGATATTTACAAAACAATCTTAAAAATGTGAAATGATATAAAATTAGATGATATGCATAAGTCAATGCCAACTGTCATTTGTAACTTTCCTAATTCATCCTACATTCATAAACCATACATTCTAGATGAAATATATTTTTAAATGATTCTGATGAAGCATCAACATCTACCGATGAAAGCTGTGTAAATTTAAAAGATTCATTCCATTAAACAAATAACAATGCAATATTTTGAAGTTTTGGAGGCAGAAAAATTTATTTCCTTTTTTGAGAAAATTAGAGAGTAAAATCCCTGGCAAATTCGGCTTCTAGTGAAAGGTTATTTTCTGTAGCCACGCCCATTAGAGGAAAAGCGTACACAATCGAAATAAAAAAAATAGACATTCTTCTTTTTCTAAGTAAGGATTTATAATATGTATTTATTTTTTGTTATTAAGAATTATGAAATGAAAGAATTAAATAGAATAAATTCAAAAAAGTGTAAAAAATTATAGCATTAAAGTTGTGAAAAGTTTAAAAACACAGTGAATTTTTGGGCGTGACGGGCGTTAATCAAAATATTGCCTTTCGTGAGCGGGAGGGTCGGGTCGAAAATTTTTTAGTGGTAAGCGTGAGTGGGCGTGCCATCATGAGAGGGGGGGCGTGAATAAAAATTAGGCCCGCGCCCACCTTTAGTCAGAACTATGCAAAAAGACATTTGAACAAAAGCTCATCGTGTTGAAAAATATTGACACTTTTTGGTTAGGTTATTTTCATTTGTATTTTTAAAAAAATTCTTAAATCTCAATTCATTAGCGTGAGTTTAGAACTAAACCATATAATTTTTGGGGTAAATTAATATTAAAATTGTATTTTAATGTTGTTTTTAATGTAAATTACTAGTATTTTTTAAGCTTTTATATAAAGAACGATAAAATTTTATATTCTTTATAATTTAAATTTAGGCCTAGGCTGCATTTATAGTAAGTGCGTTATTTTCAAGCGTTTCGTTATTTAACGCATCTTTAATACAACTGATTCAGTTTTCAAAACTAATTTAAGATAAAGTGAAAGAGATAATTATTTATATATAAAAATCATATATATTTTATCGAATTCGATAAATTTTATAATAGTATCGCATATTATTTGCATCCCAACATATGTTCTTCAAATGTTATAATAGCGGTATCATACATATTTATACCTATTAATTGGCTTTTATTTGTAATAACTCTGCTATAAATAACACGATGCATAAATAAAACACGTTTATTATATATGCGGCCTAATATTGATACAAGATCTTACAAATTATTTTGGTTTAATATTGTTTTCTAAATATTAGATAAACAAAAATTAAAATAAAATTTCCTCTGAATGTATCCTTCATCGTAACCACTTTTGGTCTCTCAAGACCAAATCATAAAATCTGGCATAAAATTTAACTTAAATCAGAGGATCCTAAAGAAGGATTTTATCTTTGTCAAAGAGTTGCAATCCAAATCATCAAATTTTTATGACCTTACATTCCTCTCTTAAATTTTTTACAATTATAATACAATGTTACCTAATTTGCTATTTTATATGCGATTTTTTATATTCATTTTCATATCTGTTGATTGATTTAAATTTGAATATTGTTTATTTTATATATTAACTATTTAAGTTGATTATTTAATATGTTCAATTAACTTTTTATATATATATATATAATGTTTTTAGATAAAAAATATATAGTAATAAATTTGATTTAAATTTAAATAGTAATAGTTGATATAAGTCCTTTCCTTTATTTCTTTTATGGTGCCCCGGTTACGGTGGTACGTTTTTCGTTCTTTTTTTAAAAAAATAAAATAAAGTTAAATAATAAAAGTTTAAAAAAATAAAATTTAAAAATATCCTTACCTTGATTTCTTTTGTAAAAATAAAAAGAAAATTCGTCGTTCGATATGGGAGATGATAAAGGACAAATAAATTTTTTGACTTTTCTTTTCGATAGTCAAAATTTTATCCAAATTTACAAAGTTATAAAAAGGTAAAAAAAAAATAATAAAAAAATAAAATAGAGTATATATATATATAAATAAAAGAGTTATATGATAAAAAATATTTTTTCATCAAAATCTTTCAATTTTTATGTTGTGATGTTTTGTTTTAAAACTTATGATATACCTCAATACGTTATTATTGATAAAATGTTGAAAGAAATGGGAATATGTAAAGAATTTTCTTATGTACGTGATAATAGGACGAACGAAATTGTTTTTTATTTTAAATCTTTACGAAAAATGATTGATGCATATACAGTCAAAACCGTTTAATTGCGAAAGCTTGGGACCGAAATATTTAAAAATTTCGCAATTATCCGATTTTTCGCAATTATACGATTAAAATTCAACAATTTATTTATTAAAAATCAGTTTGTGTTTTTTATAAAGATATTTATCATCTATATATATTTTAATCAAATAAGCCATCAAACTTTGCAATAAATACAATTTTTAATTAATGTAACCAACTATATATTTTAATTTGAATAAGTTATGTAACGAATAAAAAAACTAAATTTTAAAAATTTATCTTATTTGTTGAAACATATGATCATAGCTTTTTTTTCTTCCCACCAATAATCCTATATTTTTATCGTCAATTCATCAAGTTATTATTTTATAAAAAGTATTCAATTAATTTAGATCAATCAAATAATATTAAAATATCTGAAGCACTTGAAAGTAATGTGATATATTTTGATATATATACTTTCTCTAGATCTAGACATGATTATAGACAGAAAGGAACAAAGAAAACAAGACTTAATTATAAAAAGATTGTAATTATTTATGTATTAGCATTATAGTTGTTGATAAATTATTTTTTATTGAATAAAATTATAATTAAATTTGTTTACTTGATTTTATCTCATTTTTTATTTAAGATATGTAAGAATTAAAGCAAAAAAAAGCTTTTATGAAAGATAATAACATTTTTTCCTTTACAATACCCTAATATTTATTTCCATTAATTTTAACTACTTTTGTCATTTTACCTTCATTAAATTTACTGAAATATAATTTTACACAAATATATTATCACTTTTTAAATTCTAATTTATTATTAAAGCCAAATTTTAAAATATTTTGCCTAAAAAACTGGAAACAATAAGATTAATATAAAAGAATTTAAGTTTATTAAGTGTTTTGTTTTCATTCACATGATATTTGATTTAAAATCCTATGCCTATTCAAATCTTATAAATTCTAATATTATAAATGTAAATGTATTAACAGACCATGCTGGAATGAAAGTTTATTAATGCTTTATAACATAAGATTTTATTTGAACTAATTTTATTATACATGTATCACAATTATTATAAAGTAATATAAGATTTAATAAAAATATTTTGTGATAAGAGTTTGGCTAGACTCTGGAGTAAATAATTCTTTTTCCACTATATTCTCTAGCTTTCTTAGTGAATCTTGATCCCTTAGATGTTCATGAGCATATTCAAGAAAAGTATAATAACCATTAAGAGCCTGATTTTTTGTAATTAAATGATCAGATATCTCTAGGTTCCCTTCGTCATTCTCGGAGCTTTCATAACCTTCTATAAAAAATAAGATTAATTAAAATTTTAAGTAATTAAACCTTCCAACTCTAATCTTATCTGATTACAAATATCCTGATCATCTAAAATTCCATGGCAGCTAGCATCATCATCGTGTAACACATATTCTTCAAATATGGGATCAAATTCATCTTCTTCGTTGTCAGTTAATGCTATTTCATCCTCCGATTCCCAATCAAATGCCATAGACTTATCAAAAAATTTAGCTTCAATAAAACACTTTATGATTGTGGTACTTGTCACCTCACCCCATGCAAATTTTATAAGATAGAGGCTATCATATAGTGTAAATCTTTTATAAAAAGAAATGGTGTCATTTCCTTCCATCAATGTTATCATTTTTCTCATGATACCCTTTCTATAATGACATTTAAAGGATCTAATTGCACCCATGTCCAATGGTTGAATTAATGATGTTGTATTTGCTGGTAAAAAAATTAATTTTATATTGTTAAATGTTAATTTTGTTTTGTGACAAGATGCATTGTCACAAAACAATAAAATTTTCTTCTTTAATGAGGAATCCCATTCTTTAAGAATATCTTCAAAAGTTGAGGTTGTCATCCAGCTGCTTTTATTGGAGTAGTATTTAACTGGTAATTTTTTATTTTTAAAGCACCTAGGGTTTTTAAATTTCCCTACAACATATAACTTTTTATCAGATCCATCCCCATTTATGATAAATAGAACTGTGACCTTTTCCTTGTCTGGTTTGAAGCCCAGTGGTTGAGTTCCACTAAATTCCATTGTGCCCTTTGGTAATGCTCGGTAGTATAGTCCTCATCACAATTGTAAATATTACTCCTTTGATAATCTTTAATCAGAGATGGGAGTGTATTTCTGCTCCATTCATTTGCATTAATAATATCTGCACTCCCCTTTTCATTGCAAACATTATGAAAATTTATATTCTGTCTTTTCCTAAATCTCTGCAACCAGCTGCTAGTAGGAATGCCTATAATTTATATATATATATTATAAAAAGTTATAATTACCTTCATTGAATGTTTGGCTAAAAAACATAGCTTTTTCTGACATCACTAGCCCATTTAGACTGCAATTTTTACTTCGCATTTGTGTAAACCAAACCAATAAAGCTGCTTCTGTCTTTGGGTAACAACTCATTCTAACTCTTTTAGTTGTAGGAGGTTTATTCCTTAGAAATTGTGAGCATAGATTTTCTTTATACGCTATTAAACGGTAGATTGTCGAGACGTGGCAATTGTAAGATGTAGTGTTTAATTTATCAATTATTTCTTTTTTATGCTTCAGGGTTAATGTTTGGAATGATTTTTTTACCATTTTTATATTAATTTCTGGCGTGGTAATGAATGAATGAATGAATGGAAAAAGGTTAAATAAAAAAAATGATGAATAATTTTTTTCGATAAATTTTTTTTATTTTTTCACTTATCCGATTAAATTAACGTTATTGTTATATAAATGGGACCTGAAAAATTTTGCAATTATCCGATATTTCGCAATTAACCGATTCGCAATTATAAATGTAATTTAACATTATACCATAGTAATTATTATCAAAATCGCGGGGTTTTTTCGCATTTAAAAGTTTTTGCACTTAAGCGATATGCAATTAAACGGTTTTGACTGTATGTCTCTAAATGGGAAACCCTATATTCTTGATGACAATAATTTAATTTTTATATTTTGTAAAATTATTGAATATTAAAATTTAAATATCTTTATGCATTACATATTTGACATTATATTTATAGGGTAAAGAAAATTTTCCCTATATTTCATTATTAAATATAAATTTACGCAATGTTTAACTTATAGAATATCAATAAATTTTTTTTTCTAAAAACTTAGTCACGAATTAGTATTAAATTTTTCACAGATAAATTATATTGAAACTTAGTGGATTAAATCCTCTTTACGAATTCGAATTAGAATTTTTATAGATAAACTATTAAAACTTAGTGGACCATATTCTCTTGATTAAAATTAAAATTTTTAGACAACTTAAATTTGATTTTAATGAACTACAATGTTTTGCTTTTACGATTTTAAATATTGAAAGTTTACTTTACTCAAATAAAATTATATCATGGACGAAAAATTAACTCTTACACACACTCAATATGTTCCTAAATTTCCCAAGTTATCAGGAAAATTATCTGAGACTTATCTTAACTTAATAGAAACATACTTTGAAGGACATATTGAGTCAGACTCATCTAAAGTTAGGACACTACTATGCAGCTTACCAATTGAGATTGTAGACCAAGTTACATCGATATGTTCTAAAGCACAGTTAAAAGACTTTAATATTGTTTTTGGTAAATTGAAACTGTTAATTCCAAGTGAGGACATTAATGTAAATATAAAGAACTTTAACTTAGCGGTACAAGGTGCCGAGGAGTCCTTCCATACTTTTTATTTTAGAATTTCAAAACTTCATAAAAAATGCGATTTTGTTAACGATACAAGAATGATTGAGAAATTAATAACTTGTTCTTTAAATGATAATATTAGAAGGAAGTTAAATAAACATAAGCACGAAGGTTTAGATAAGATGATGAAATTAGGAGTGGAGTTAGATGGCAGCAATATTAAACCAGACGTTAGCGATACAAATTATGTAGATAATGATAAAAAATTGGATAAAAATAAAAAATTTTACAATTTAAACATGGATAAAATACCATGCAAAAGTACTTTTAGTAATAATGAGAATAATTCTAATGATTATGAGCATAATAATTTTAAAGAAAATAATTTTAATTATAATGGACGTAACACTCATAAGGAAAATTTTGATTTTAAGAAGAGGAATTATAATGATTTTAGGCCTAATTATAGTGCTAGCCGAAACTATCAAAACAATATTTTTCGAGACAGTGAGGGTAACTCTAGAAATTTTCGTAATAACCAATCTTCGAATAACAATTCAAACTATTACGGAAGAAACTCCATGTGGCACAACAACAATAATGCAAACAATTATAATAGAAACAATGCCTGGCAATACAATAACAATTCAAACAATTATGGTAGAGGTACTTGGCAAAACAATAATTATAATGGGATAAACAATTCCTGGTCTTACAACAATCAAAGAAATTAGAGTCAATATAATAATCGATATGGTTATCAATATCAATCCTATAATAACAACAATAATGGAGAAAATAATACGTGGAAAAATTATAATCAAAATATTAATCAAAGAAAACCATTACAATATAATGACGTGAATCAAAGTAACATCAATTGTAACATGAACATTGAAGAGATTGTTGAAGAAAAATATAACCCTACACAAAATAATAATGGTAGTGATTTTAATATCAACAATTTAACTGAGTTTAAACTTAATGATAATGCGTTCATGACCACTTTAAAAGTAAATGATGCTGTTGTTACTATGCAGGTTGATACGGGATCCAAGTTTACAATTATACCTCATGATATGGCTAAACAAATAGGTATTAAAGATCTTAAAAAGTCCACTCTACAACTCACAGCTTATGATGGAAACTTAATCAAGATTATTGGCGTCACTCAAGTTAAAGTAACCTACGAAGGTATCACCAAACACTTGCAAGCCGTGATCGTTAAATCTAATAAAAATGCGTTATTGGGACGTATGTGGATTAATGCCTTTAGTAATATTTTGAACAAATTTATAGCAAACATTGATACCAACTATGAAGATGAAATAAAGAAATTAATAAAAGATTGCGAATCTAAACTGACTAAAAAACCGATCAATAAAGGGAATGTCAAGATATATCTACGTAACGATGCCAAACCGAAAATCATACCACCTAGACGGTTACCTTATTCAAAGATAGACGCTGTTACTAGAGAACTTATGAGATGGATAGGAGATGGAGTAATTGAGCCTGTAACAGATGTCCGATGGGCAAGTCCGATAACCGCTGTCTACAAGGATAATGGGAGCGTTAGGGTTTGCGCAGACTTCAAAGACACTGTCAACCCAGCCCTTGAGGACTTCAGATACCCACTTCCAAGAATAAATGATCTTATCGCTAAGCTCAAGGAAGGGAAGAAGTTCACCAAGATAGATTTCAAGGATGCGTTCCTACAAATTCCCATCGATGAAACCTGCAGAGACATATTAACTATATCTACACACAGGGGGTACTACCGGTTTACCAGACTTCCTTTTGGGTTAAAGACTTCATCTGCGACTTTTCAACAAATTATGGATCAAATTTTCAGTGACATGAAAGATGTCATATTTTATATTGATGATCTACTAATTACGGGAAGTAGTGACGAAGTTCATTTCAACAACATAAAGAAGGTTTTTGAAAGAATACTATCTCATGGTTTAGTGCCTAATTTTGCAAAAAGCTTATTTTTCAAAAAAAGTCTAAGGTTCTTAGGACACGACATCGACGCCAAGGGGATCCACGCCAACCATGACAAGATCGAGGCGATCGTTAAAATGCCGGAACCAAAATCAGCCGCGGAATTGTCAACGTTTCTAGGTATGGCCGGGTACTACAGAAAATTTTTGAACAACTTCGCTGAAATAGCTGATCCTTTATACAAGATTGTTAACAAAGAAAAATGGGAGTGGAATTTAGAACACTCCAAAAGTTTTGATGATCTAAAGACATTAATTAGTCTTCCTCCAGCTTTGACGTACTTTAATCCTGAACTACCTATCGGAATTGCGACTGATGCATCTAAAAGAGGTTTAGGAGCTGTTTTGTTTCACACTGAAAAAGATGGCAAAGAAAAACCGATAGCTTTTGCATCAAGAACTTTAGCAAAATCCGAAACAAACTATACCAATATTGAGCGTGAAGCTTTGGCCATTATGTTTGCTATCAAGAGATTTCAAGAATACTTGAAAGGGACTAAGTTCACTATTATAACGGATCACAAGCCGCTAATCCATATTTTCACCAAAGGGCTCAAAGATAATAGCACCATGTCATTAAGGTTACAGAAGTGGAGTATAATTTTGGGGGGTTACGACTTTAACATCAGATATAAAGCTGGTAAATACAATGTTGTTCCCGATTGCCTCTCAAGACTACCACAAGTAATTGATGATGACGTTATTGATGATATCGCGAGTATAAATGACTTTGGCGATATACCTCTTAGTTTTGACCGAATACGTGATGAAACATCCAAAGATTTTGAATTATCTCAAGTTATGAATGACATAAGAAATAATGTGCCTATCCAAAATAAAATTTATGAAAATATTGAACAAGAACTAAGTATCATTAAAGATTGTCTGTACAAAAGCGACAAAATAATAATTCCGTCAAGTCTGAGAAAGAACATACTGAAGGCGTTACACGAAGGTCATTTGGGAACAGGTAAAATTAAATCCTTAGCCAAAGATCGTATGTGGTGGTCTGGTATGGTCAACGACATTGATTTGGAAGTCAAAAGTTGCGATGATTGTAATATTTATCATGACAATCCAAAGAAAATACAAAATCCATGGGTAGCAGCAACTAAACCATTTGAAAGGATACACATAGATTATGCGGGTCCGTTTTTTACAAAAAATTGGTTGATAATCGTTGATGCTTACAGTAAATTTCCGGTTATAGTTCCGGTAAAGAGTATTACGACTGAATTCACGTTAAAGGAAATTTATAAAACTATTTCACTATTTGGTATACCTGAAACCATTGTTACAGATAATGGTACCAATTTCACGAGCAAAGATTTTGAAAAATTTTGTAGCAATTATGGTATAAAACATGTACTAACGTCGGCCTACCATCAGCAATCTAATGGACAAGCTGAACGTATGGTGAGAACATTTAAAGCTCATATGAAAAGAAACATAAAGATTGGCTTAGAAACTGCGCTGGACAGATTTTTGTTCAACTATAGAAACACGCCGAATGACACTACGGGAGTTACACCGTCCAAAAGAATGTTTAACCGCGACATTAGAATAAAGTGGGATTTATTAAAACCTTTGGAGGATAAAGTTGGTGAAGTCTTCATGTCGTTACCACGAAATCGAACTTTTAATAGAGGAGATTATGTTTGGTATAAGAAACAGGGTGATGATACGTGGTGCAAAGGCAGCATCAAGCTTAAAGAGAGTAACACCATGTTTCAAGTTTATACTGATAAAGGGATAGTAAGTAGGCATCTTGATCAGTTAAGGAAAAGAGAATGTTACAACAGTTTAAAATATTATGAAATTGACCCTAAAAATTCCTCTAAGGGGGAGAGTGTGGACACAAAGAATGAGATTAAGATACCAATTACTAGACCAATAAGAATTAAAAATAAACCTGATTACTTAAAAGATTACGTGCTTAAAATTTAAATATAAAACGCAAAAAATATAAAACGCTAAAAATATAAAACGCATAAAACGCTAAAAGTATAAAACGCTATGATTAATATAATAATCGTTATGATTTATCATTCCTTATTCTGGATTAAAATTTTATTCCTTATTCCATAAATTATCATTCCTTATTACATATTTTATTGTTCTGAAATTCAAAATTTTATTAGTACATATTATTCATATATTTGATTTGATCAACTATTCCAAATTACATATTCCGACTTATTCCAAATTCCAATATTCGACTGGATTAATTATGAAACATGATAATAACAATTTTGAGAAATGTGAACAACATACGATAAGGATATCAAACCAACGATAACGTTCAACGATTTTATCAAACCTACGCGATTGATTCAAGCCTACAAAAAACGTACAAACTCACGCAACTCTAATAAACGATTTATCAAACCTACGTGATAGAATCAAGCCTACGAGAACATTTGAGACTTATGTGCTAACCAAGATGAAACCGAGTAAACGGGAAAAAACTTCTGGGACAACAAACTCTCGATGACTGCTGAGAAGAAGATTAGTTCTTTGTAGAAGAGGGGGAATGTTGATTGATTTAAATTTGAATATTGTTTATTTTATATATTAACTATTTAAGTTGATTATTTAATATGTTCAATTAACTTTTTATATATATATATATAATGTTTTTAGATAAAAAATATATAGTAATAAATTTGATTTAAATTTAAATAGTAATAGTTGATATAAGTCCTTTCTTTTATTTCTTTTAATATCATATTTTGCATTGTTAATTTATTTTTAATAATTTAATAAAAAATTTTATTTTATTTAAATTTCCATAAATGAATGATACGTATTTAATTTAAAGAAGAAGACTGCTAAAATGACTTAATTCATATATTATTAAATTATTTAATTTAAATATTAAATAAATTAAAATGGCATACATTAGCTTTTATTTATAAGACATTGAATTAATAACTAAAAAGCAACTAAACACTTTCAATTCACTACCCTCTAGTTCTTTAACAACCAAGGTCAAATTTAATATTTTGCATTTAAATATAAATAACTCTGTACAAAAATTGACTTGCAATAAATATAATACATTTTTTTCAATAAATCTATTCAAATTTTTAAAAGAAATTTATTCAACCATATAAAATATATCAAAAGAATATTTATATACAAATAAAGATTAAAATATGTAAAAAGAGTTACCAAGAATATAAAAAAATAATAGTTATGTAAATAATCTATATTATAATTTTCCGATGTCCTCGTCATCGTGACGTCATGTCATCGCTACGTCATGTCATTGTTACGTCATGTCATCGGTACGTATTTATTTATTTATTTTTTACTTGTTGATTTTTTTATAAACAGACGTTCATACCAAATTTGAATTCCTGAAATCAGAAGAAGTAATTTATTTGTTGATTTTTTATGATCATATCTATTTTTAGAGACTATCATTTTCCTTGACTGAAATCGGAGTGCCAGATACCAATTTTTAGAGATTATCATTTTATTTGAATACCTAAAATCAGAAGAAGTAATTTATTTGTTCATTTTTTATGATCATATCTATTTTTAGAGACTATCATTTTCCTTGAATCCATGAAATCGGAGTGCCAGTTATTTAAAAAAATTCTCTAAATAAAAGCACTCTTAAACAGACTTAATCAAAGTTTCCTTTTGAAGAAGTAAGATTATTAAATTAAGCTAAATCCTTTTTTAAAAAAAGAAAAGATATATACTCAAATAAGAATATTAAATTAAGTTAATTATACTAATTATTTTATCTACTAGGCTATACCAAATTTGAATTCCTGAAATCAGAAGAAGTAATATATTTGTTGATTTTTTATCATCATATCTATTTTTAGAGACTATCATTTTCCTTGACTGAAATCGGAGTGCCAGATACCAATTTCTAGAGATTATCATTTTATTTGAATTCCTGAAATCAGAAGAAGTAATTTATTTTTTCATTTTTTATGATCATATCTATTTTTAGAGACTATAATTTTCCTTGAATTCCTGAAATCGGAGTGCCAGTTATTTAAAAAAATTCTCTAAATAAGGGCACTCTTAAACAGACTTAATCAAAGTTTCCTTTTGAAGAAGTAAGATTATTAAATTAAGCTAAATTATTTTTTAAAAAAAGAAAAGATATATACTCAAATAAGAATATTAAATTAAGTTAATTATACTAATTATTTTATCTACTAGGCTATACAAAATTTGAATTCTTGAAATCAGAAGAAGTAATTTATTTGTTGATTTTTTATGATCATATCTACTTTTAGAGACTATCATTTTCCTTGACTGAAATCGGAGTGCCAAGATACCAATTTTTAGAGATTATCATTTTATTTGAATTCCTGAAATCAGAAGAAGTAATTTATTTGTTCATTTTTTATGATCATATCTATTTTTAGAGACTATCATTTTTCTTGAATTCCTGAAATCGGAGTGCCAGTTATTTAAAAAAATTCTCTAAATAAGGGCACTCTTAAACAGATTTAATCAAAGTTTCCTTTTGAAGAAGTAAGATTAATAAATTAAGCTAAATTCTTTTTAAAAAAAAGAAAAGATATATACTCAAATAAGAATATTAAATTAAGTTAATTATACTAATTATTTTATCTACTAGGCTTGAGAATTTTTTTTATAAATTATAAGGTCTTGAACGCGTGGAAATTTTTTCCAAATATTATGAGCTTGGACCTGGCTTGAAATTTTTTAATGTTAAATGTTGGTCTTATGTAACCAGTAATATATTTACAAAGGATTTTGGTATTGGGTACAAGCTCATTTAAATATATTTTGACTCAAATAATAGTTTCCACTCTTAGTCCTAATGGGTTGGACTCAATGACATTGCTTGGACCTGACCTAAATGGGGAGGGGGGGGGGTTTAAAAATTATATAAATTGAATATGATTTTTAAATAAAAGGTAACATCTTTCTTAAAAAAACGAATAAAATTCTCATTCTCCGTCATTGACGGGCTATCTACTAGTATATATAAAAGTCTGACATTATTATATTTGTATTTTATTTTTTTATTCAGGTTGAACATCTCTGATCCCTTTCGATAATAAATTTTATTTAAAAATAATTCTCTAATTGAGTTGGGGATTTTAAATCATTTTTTAATAAATGGGAAAAATATTTTGCTCCTTTCAAAAAAAAGATTTTATTGTATATATCCTTGGATAAATCTTAAGCATCCTCTAGTGTCATTAATTATACTTGAGTAATTTATCATCATCATTATTAAAAATATTTTAATTTCATGAGCTATTCAAATTTTTATTTCAATTAAATCATGAAGCTTAAAATAATTATCAATATTATTCAAGGATAGATAAAACGAGGGACTATTACATTCAGCTAAACCTTAAAGGGAAGGGCTATAAGTGTTTTGTTTTTACAAACATTTATTTTAATTGTTTCATTATATATGCCTAAATCATAGGCGTAGCCAGGATTTTCCTAAGGGGGGGAATCAAAAATTTACTGGGGGCGACCTTAGTCTATATATAGTTATAAAATATTTTTACAAGATAGGAGGTTAATTTTAATAAAAAAAGCCTGGAACAAATATGAAATATATTTTTATTAATTTATATAAAATATTATGAATTTAATGTATATACATTAATATAAAAGCATGGTAATAATTTATTACAAACAAGTATAAGAAATTTATTTATAAAAGGTAAGTAGTCATATAGTTGATATTCCTCTATTATATAGAATTAGTTACAAAAAACTAGGTAAAATTCCACTTTTACAGACATATTTGAGTCAGAGAATATATTACATTTAATATTTTAACAAATTTTACTAATCAATGCTCTTGATAATAAATATAGCAACAATTAGCACTTAATTATTTAACGCCATCTATTTATATTAAATAAAAATTGATATTAAAAATTAATTATTCATCCCACAATCTCTTTAAAAGATATTTTATGATGTCCTTATCAACATTTTATAGTTTTCTGTAAATTATATAATTCGCTATTTTGGTAAAAATTACTTGATTGTCATATGATAATTGATAAGATTTACTGTAAATCTACGACATATAATATTCCACTGTTTGTATTGTGCTTTAATTTTTTTTATTTAATTTATGATTTAATTTTATCAATAGTTTTATAATTATATTTTACTTTTATTAAGATAAATAAATTAAAATTACTCACTTTGTACAAAATTATATTTGATATATTGTATTATTTAGTAATTTTATGGATCTTATATTATTTATAATTAAAATACATTATACTTTTGTCTTAAGACTTATCTTTGGCTTACATTCCATTTATTAAAAACATTTTTGGTTTACTTTATATATATAAATTCTTTTTTCCAAAAATGTATAAATTATCATGAATAGTTTTATAAAAAAATATCAACTTTTACATTCTTTCTTTCAAATTATTGTTTAATATTTATCTATACATATTTGAGGGTCAGGGAGGGGGAGACTAAGGGGTATTTTTTTTAACTTAAAATAATATTCACAAAAAGTGATAAATTTCTGAAGGGGTAGGGGGATTTCCCCTTGCCCCCCCTCTCTGGCTATGCCTATGGCCTAAATAAAAATATGTATCTAATTCGCATATTAACCTGATGCTGGTATAGTGCACCATTTTAACTCTTTGTACCATTGTACATTCCTAATTTAATATGGACATTATATTTATAATACACATTATTTTTCGCGATTTTTAACATCATCACATGCATATTAAAGATAATAATATAAGTATGATGGATTTAGATAAACATTTTAATGAGTTTAATAGGTGTACATTATTACTTTTTTTAAAAATTATTACATGTATTTTATTCAATATATGAAAAGCGTATGGTTTCTCCGATATCATAAACAAAGTTTTACGTTTTCTGATGTAATAATGGATGTTCTTAGAATTAACTCCCCCTGCATTTTATTTTTGCCAACAATATTGTATTTCTCTATTAGACTTTCCAGTTTTTTTAATTCCTATATAAAATAAAAATGTAATTTTATACATAGAAATAAATTTCATTTTATGTTAGCTTTCTTAATTGCATTTGAATTGAAAGTCTGGCAATAAAATTAATTTGAATCGTGAAGTTGAAATTTTACCAGTGCTCAATATTTCTCAACACGATGAGCTTTTGTCAAATGCACAAAAGAGACAATCGTGAAAGAATAAAGACAAATATATATGCACATGAGTCTAAATTGGAAAGGATGAAGGTTGGACCTAATTTAAGTGGAATGGTGTTGAGATAATAGAATATATTTTTTTAACATAATTTTAATATTCGTTTTATTATAATTTATATACAATATATTTTGAGTAATTTTGGAATTATTATCATTCATAGACAATCAGAAGATATATTTTTATATTTGATTACTTAAATCAAGATAATTAAAGATATATAAAGATTATTTTTTTTGCAAAATGAGGAAGAAATTATAATTTTTAATTTTTAATTTTTAATTTTAACTTTCAAATATAAAATTTTGTTTACTTTTATCTAAATTTTTTTTTATTTTTTATTATAATTTTAATACTATATAAATAAGGACAACATTTATATAAGTCAAATGGGTGTTATAATTTATGTTTTAATTATATTTCTATTCTATTTTAGTTTCTTAATTTTATTAAACCCAAATTTCAACTTTTTTATAATGATAATACTGCATCAATTTAAATGACAATTTGAGAACAGATATAACATCATATTTGATTATTTTTTTTTTATCTTAAGGAAGAGAAGCTAATATTTAATGTTTAATTTTCAAAAGATATTTTAATCTTAACTTTTCTTTTTCTTCATTTTTCTTCTTAAATTAAATATTATTTTATATACCATGATTGATATTACATTTTTTAGCTTAATTTAAACTTAATATTATTTATCTTTTATTTTTATTATTTTTTGTTTAGAATGCTTTATTATATTTTAGCATATAAAGAGTGTGTCAAAAGTCACAATTTAATTAAAACAATTAAATAATAAAAAATTTTAAATCGAGTTTGGACGCATAATATATAAATGCGAGAATCATTTTTTTTAAACCTTTTGAGTTTAGACGTACCCAAAGTCTAAATGCAGAAAAGGATGATTAAATTATTGTCAAATTGACATATTTTATAGTGTCAAAACTATTCTTGTGCTATCCCAATGATATATTTGCACAATTATATTTGGATTTTCTTCAATTAATTATCTTTGATCATTACTTCTTTTCAACATAAGTTTTTATAGATCGACGAGGTTTAGCATTACCTAAATTAATTTATGTATTGTTCATCAATCCTTTTAATCCATATGGTTATATGAGGAGTGGTTTGATAAATGTTTTGTTTTAGGAAAAGATTTAAAAAGCATGATATTAGACTAAAGATATAATATTAATAGTTTATTTTTAGAAATAAAGGCCTGTTTCTCAATAATGCACATATTAAATTTGATACACATGTTAAAAAGTAAATTGTTAAATTTTCATTCTGAAAAATTACCATTATGGA
Organism: Gordionus sp. m RMFG-2023; assembly: GCF_954871325.1. Classification (NCBI taxonomy): domain Eukaryota; kingdom Metazoa; phylum Nematomorpha; class Gordioida; order Chordodea; family Parachordodidae; genus Gordionus; species Gordionus sp. m RMFG-2023. Next base: position 27,197,982 of record NC_088779.1, on the reverse strand, counting down.
ATTTGCATCAATTTTCTTTATCTTTAATAGTTTAGTAAAATATTACAATTGCCAAAAATATTTGAAAATTCTAAAGTAATATTCATTTTTCAATGTATCATCAAGAGAATTTACTTGTTTGTTTTAATTCATCTAATTTATTAGTTTAAGGATTTAGACATAACTATCTAGTTTGTAGTTAATAAATTGATAAATTATTACAATAATTATTTAATTTTTATTTATTATTAAATATGAATGTTTTAATTAATTTTATTATCAAGGCAAATAAATAGACAACTACCAGATATACCATCAGTTAAGCTTCTGGAATCAGATGTATTACATAATGCTGATATAAATACTCTGGAACCTATTACTTCTATAATTGAATCTTCTTTTAAAAATAGCAAAAAAAATTGTGGTCAATTATATGCCTCATTATCAGAATGCTATATTCCTAAATATAAAAGGGTTATTTTTTATTTTGTTAAATAATTCAAATGATGTTTTTTTTAAAAAAAATTATGGATTGTTTAATTTATGCCTATAATAAAATATTCAAAGTCATACATTTGGATATTTTAAATACAGCAGGAATGTACTAGAGGTTCAAAAACCTGCCCACCAATGTTTAAAATTTTTTTTAACCCACCTTCCCAGCCCACCTATAGTTTTCAAAAAAATACATACCTACCTGCCTCACCCATTAGTCTAAAATTTATTGCCTGCCTGCCCATTGGTCTAAATTTTTTTACCTGTCCACCCATAATTTATAAAAAAATATTAACTTAAGCTTGCTTATAAAATTTAATTATGGCCATTATTTCAATTTTTTAAGCATTTAATAAAAAAAACATTGCACTACACCTCTACAAATAGACAATTAGACCCGATTTTATCATTTTGTATAATTGAGAATTGTCTTTTTTAAAATATCTGGTTATTTTCTTATTATCTATAAAATCTTCATAATTTACAGATGAACATTGATGCCAAAAGAAGAAGGATGTGCCACTTTTATTATTATATTTATATATAGATTCATAATCATTGCAGTGAATCCAATTTAGCTTTTTATCATTTTCATTGAAAATGATTTTAAATTGTTTCCACATTGAAGATTTGAGTTTATTGTCTGATTCATTATCTTTTAACTTGTAAAAAAATTTTTTTGTATTCATAATATAATTTTAAAATAAAAATTAAATTAAAAAATATTTTTTTATTAAAAATTATGTTATAAAAAATAAAATTCATATGTTTTATATAATAAAATAAAAATAAAAAGAAGAAGTATAAAGATAAACAATTATTATATTACTAAAAGAAAATAATACAATGCAGATTGCAGACCCAAAAAATAAAATTTTTATTTTCAATATCCAAAAATTTTAAAGTTTTATTATATTCCCATAAAAGGAAATTTTAATTTTTAATACACAAAAAAGTTTATTTATTTTAAGAAAAAAAAGATTTATTGTTGTGTTTATTACATATACATAATATAGTTAGGTAAGTGTTCTTCACTTAAAAAAAACGATTTGTACAATAAAAAAAAAGAAATATTGTTATTGATCATTTAAATAATTATAATTTTTTTTAAGTTTATTTTTGAACAAAAATTTTAAATTTCTTTAACCCACTCGCCCATTGTTTAAATTTCTTAACGAGCTCACCCACCCGCCCGTCCATAGTTTCAAAATTTTTTTAACACACCCTTCCCGCCTGCCCGTTTTCGAAAAATTTTTCATCTAATACGTACCAACCCCTTCGAATACCTCTCTGAGGGTCAGCATTGGGCAAGTTTTATCCCACTCACATGCCTACTGTTTTAAAATATTTTAACCCCTGCCTGTTCACTTATTGAAAAAATTATCCACCCATAAATTTCTTTAAAAACAGTGTTATATTTGATTGGTTGGTTATTTATTTTACTATGTTATATTTTAATTTATAAAATATCTAATATTTTGAAATAAAGATAGTTAATTTTTAATAAATATGAAAAAATGCCCTGCCGATTTCAACCATATAATATTCCAAACTAACTTCATACCAGCTCTTTTTGCTTCCCCACCAATTATAAATTTTTATCACTAAATTATTTTTCAAATCATTTAACCTTTATAATGCCACAACTTTTTTTTTAAATAAAAAAATTACATAATACAATTCCCTTGCTTAAATTGAGGTTGCTCTTTATTAATATTGGTGATTCAAACTTTAACTAAAGCTGAATTTATAGTAGACAGGTCTTCAAGTGTTGCCTTATTTAACGCAGTGTTATTACAGCTGATTCAGTTTTTAAAAAATTAATTTAAAGATAAAGCTAAAATAGAGATGATTATTTTATATAACATTTAAAAAAAAATAATTTACCATTTTTATCATTTTTTTAAAATCGAATCACATATTATTTTTATCAACGCATCCATCACAAGATGTTTTTCAAATGTTATCATCTTAACCACTGGCGTATCCAGAATTTTGCTAAGGGGAGATAGGGGGAAGCAATATTAGGCCAATTTCTTTGCCAGAAATTATGTTAGAGATCTTTAGGTCCACCTATTGTCCTTTGGTTATATTAGATTTTTTAAAAAAAAATTATTTTGGGTTAACTTTTTTTTGTTAATTAGAGTCATTATTTAAAAAGTTATTAATTTTTAGTAATTTTTTCTTTCAAATTCTTCCTTATAATGAAAATGATATTTAAGAAAACAGGGAAATTTGCTGTAGGGATGGGGAATTCCCCCCACTCCCATTGGTTACGTGCCATCATAACGTTTCATATTTATAAATTTATATCTTTTTATTAACTTAATTTTGCAATAACGTTGTTTTAAATAATTCAACGCTTGAACATAACGCGTTTTCTTTAAACGAGGTCTAAGTTATAAAAATCGGTTTTTGTAAAGTATATTATCGTCTGCCTTTTTATTTCGTTGATTTCTATATATCCCGTTTTTGAAAGGTAACTTATTTTTATATAATATTAAATTTAATTCATATATAATTAAATAACTAAAAAGGAATTTTTAATGCTCACCCCCTCCCCCCCCCCCCCCCTTTCCCTTCCCATATTCTTACTTGGATAACAAGGTTGTTGGCTTTATTGCGAAAAAAAACCGAATTCTTAAAAAACCAGTGGTAGATAGACCAACGTGCAGAATAAGTGAATAAAAAATTTCGAAAAAAGCAAAACAGTTTCCGTTTTTTTTAAAAAATGCTTTCTAATTCCAAGGGGTACCATTTTAAATTTCTTGAAACGCTCAGTTTGTGCCCACCATTATGTATTTATTATAGACATTTATGATATTATGCTTGTCTATCATTTTTAAAATAATATAATGTTAAAGTGGCAGGCATGATATATTTTTTAATTTTAGCGCACATATGTTGAATTTAAAAAAAAATATATATGTATATGTATGTAATATTGTAATCATTTTAAGGCAACAAATAGTTCCAATTTCTACCAAAATGTTGAACAAGACAAATATTACAAGACTATAAACAATACCTACCAACAACCATCAACCCACCATTACACCCGCCCCGATAAACTTAGCGATGTTAATAAAGGAAAGAATTTCTTTCAAACACTCTTCAGAAAGGGGAAAAAAAAGACCAAACCTAAAATCATTAGTGAATACCAATTTTTACCCCAAAGTATCCATCTGCATCATTCCTCTCACCCAATCAGTGATGATTATGACACGGTTCAAAATGACAACAATGACCGATTGACCCATAAAAGTCAAGTGACGTCTGACCAATCGAAATTTCCAGTTGCTTTAATCACTTCTACAGTAAGCGATTCTCAGTATGATGCCTACGATTTGGTAAAGGAAGACAGGGTCGAAAGTGGGGATTACGGTAAAGTGCAATACAAATCCGAAGCCTTTTTACCTACAACATCTTACCATATAAAGGTCTCTCTCTCTAAATATTATACGCATGCGCGATTGATTTAATTGGTTTTTTTAAAAAAAAACGTTACACACATGAATCTAGATGAGGACAACAGAGTGACGGACTTGGCTACGAATTAGGTCTGTGCCGATTTACGAATTTTTTGCCGATCCTATCCGATATTCATACAAAACCGATCCGATATTTACATTGATTTTTATTTAACATCTACTCTTCTGAATCAATGTCAAAAGATAAAATAACTAACAATAATCTATGAGCAAAGCAAGAAACACTTTAAAAAAATTTTCGTTTCTCAAGACCAATGCCATATTTGGTGCATTATCACGAACGATTAAATGCATTTTGCCTTTTTTTAAAAAATATTTATTCTCCAATAGTTAATCATCTCATTTAAAATATTGGCAATATCTATGATGGTTTCTGACTAGTTTTAAATATCTTTTTAATATCATTTTCTTGCCATGATAATATCGCATCTGGTAAAAAATTGGCATAGACCTAATAAAAAAGAAAATTTTATTATTACATCTACCTTCAATGGATACCATTTTATTAATCGTCTGCTTTTAAATAATCCATGTCAAATTCTTTTGTATGATGAAATTATCGATTATTAGATATATATTATTAAACATAAAATACGAATAAATTTAAATATAAAAATGGGTTCAATATAATCAATAATCGAAATTCTTTCAAAAAATATCTTGCACACCTTTGAAAATAAATAATGTCGGATTCATAATGAAGATATCAAAAAAAATGACGAGTTTATTAAATATTTTAAAGGCCGATACCAATCGAAACATAAACACTCCATATCCTTCGATCTTAAGAGACTCATCACGCAAACACATTACGAACAACCCAGACTACCGTAAATCTTGCATGGATTACTATGGTCTACCTTCCCAATCTCACATTTCACACAAAGGTACGATATGGTTACATTTTTGGTTCTCATGATTTTTTTAAAAAAAATAATATGGTTTGGCTAACTTATAGTGCGCCCAAATTGAGCGTTTCAAACCCTGCGTTGCAAGCGCAAATAATACTTTTTAAATGGCCTCGTGCAAATCGGTAAAATTACCGTTTGGCTTTAGCAACCATTTAAAAAAAACTCAAATAGGTTTGCTTTTTCATTTACTTTTTTTTATTCTTCGCTTTGTAATATTATATGAAAATGTAAATTAAATAACTTACTTATATTCTAAAAAGGAATATTTAGAACTTAAATAAATAAGAAGGCAGACGATAATATAATTTTGAAAAATAAATATTTTTTTTAGAACTTAGTTAAAATTTTGAATCGAAGGATATTAATAAAAAGACAACCTCAATTTAAACAAAGGAGGCATTACGTTGTTTTTTATTTAAAAATTACGTAAACGTTCAATTTATGCGCACTATTAAGCTGCCTCTTGCTCTCAAAGGGATAAGGGCCTCATCCCTTCTTATTTTGCAAGATTTTTTCTCTATCAAACCTCAGGATTAAAAGATAAAATTTTAAATTTAAAACCAAAATACTTCTTCTCCATTCATTTAATTGTTTTTTTTTTCTGCCAAGGTATCAAAAGCCACAGAAGACAGAAATCTGCCTTTTCCGCACTCGACCGAAAACAATCCACTCCTCCACCTTTACCGGTTCGATCCTTCAAAAACTCCGAAAACGCGAATTTTCTAGCGCCGCCACATTTGAACTCGCTCACGACGACCCCTACGATCGCCATATCTTATGCATCCTCCAGGGACGACGTCATTATGGCGAATACAACGCGTAGCGATGTAATATTTCCCTTGGATAACAATCATTTGGTCAATTTAAATAATTCCAATTCATATAATAAAACCTACGAACCTATTCCACTATACAGCTTGAGGAACGGGGATGAGCCTCAAACCACTTTTCACAAAAAGTTGTTAGGTAGTTTTTTTTAAAAAAATTTAAAATCTGCATTTTATTTTATATTCAAAAGAGTCTTTAATCCATGGTTGATAAACAAGTAGCAAAGTCCTGGTTCGATTCTTAAGGCTTCGTTTATAGCAAGCGCGAAATATCGCGATGTCGGTTAAGCGATTTGCGTAATTTACAAAAAAACATGATGTTAAATTATACAACTATGCTATCATCTAGCGATAAATTACGCGTCGCTTATCGTGCTACTATAAACAAGGTTTTTAAGGCGTATCCCGAAAAATATATCCATAAGCTTTGAATCACGAGTTGATTTTTTTCCGGCTCATTGATTGTGAACCATATTTTTTAGGCTAAAACCTAGGAATTTGGTACGAAACAGCTAAAAAGAATATCGCTTATATCTTTTAGAAATTTTTTTAAGTAAATTTGAAATTGATATCTATGAATGATAGGGAAGTAAACACATTAAATTAAATAATCTATAAAAATGAACGAAATATCATCTATACCCTCAATTTGATTCCCAAATTGGGAATATGGAGAATATTTCGTCAAATTAAATCGATGTATTTACTTTTCTAGCATTTATTAATATCAATTTCAAATTTACTTTAAAAATTTTCTAGGAGATATGAGATTCGCAATTTATAGCTGTTTCGTTTTTCGCTGTTTCGTGCTCTTACCAAACCTATTGCGCTTTGACCATTTTTTGAAAGTCAGTTTAATACTGGTTTAAAATGAGAATTCATTGGGTGAAAACCTAGAAATTGACATGTAGTTTTTATTTAAAAACCCAGTCTCGCAATTTTTTTGTAAGTCGGGCTCAACCCCGGGGTTAAAAGGAGAAGCGATCTTGCAACATCACTGTTAAATAATATTTTTATACAAATCTCAATATTCAAATTTTTTTTTTATAAATATATATATATGATATTTTAAACCTGATTTATAAATTAAGAAAATTCAAAAATAAAAATCATAACAAAAATCAAAACAAATTATTTTTTGAATTTATTTGAATACCCGTTAATTCAAGTTTAAAAAATAATTTTAAAATTTAAAAAACCAAACTGTATATATTTTTTTCCCGCCAGATAATTATAATTTTTTTAAAGAAAATATTCTATACAATAAAAACTATGTATAGTGTTGTTAAAAAGCCCAATTTGGGTCGAATAGCTAAAATAATATTATGTACTTTCAAGATTTAGCGAACCCAAACCTTTCTGCCAGCTATGAGTAACATAATATTATTTTGGTTATAACCTTGATCGGGCCGTTTTTAAAAATCGACCCCTAATCGGGCTTTTTAACAAACACTAAATTATAGGTCCCTTTTTAGGATGACGCCATACCAAAACGTTATAGCGTTTTAATTGCGAATTATTATTTTAAATTTGAATATTTCGAAGTGTTTGCATATTAAAAAATTTAGTCTGCTTTAATATTTATAATAATTACGAATAATTTCCATATAAATAAAGTAATATATGCATACAATATGTTTAAATTACTCTCTAGCCTTATTTGCATTTGTCATTTTCTAACTTGTACAATATTTCAGCTCTTCACAAGCATAGGTGTAGCGAAGGGGGGGGGGGTGTATGAACTTTCCCCATTTTGGCTGCTCTTGTAAATATCATTTTAAACTAATAAGAATTTTCTCTCATACCCAATCCCGGCTTCCCCCCCCCCCCCAGCATCTTCGCCATTTCCTCAAAATATATATACGATATATTACTATAAACAATAATTAGATAAAAAAAATTAAATAATAAGCAAGAGCTAATAATAATTTGACTTAATTTTTTATTGGACGTAATATTATAAAAATTAAATTCTAGGCCTTATAACATTTTAATAATCCAATAATATATTATTTATGCAATAACGGCCATTTTTAACATATATTAACTACAAATCACTTGTTACTTACAATCCTAACAATAATATTTTTTAGAGGAATAATAAACAGGAACGTAGAGGATAAATGTATAAATCCTCCCTCCCCCTATCGTAAATTTGCCTGGTTAATAAAAAAATCTTCCCCTACACACCCCCATACCTTTCTCTCTCCCCTCCTTCCAAATATAAACAATATATCACTATAAAGAAGAATTTGAAATAAAAATTAGTAAAAGTTAATAATTTTTTCGGCTATAATTCAAAATTTTTAGAAAAAATAAATCATTTTCATAAAAATGATGTGTAAACCCAAAATTATTTTTATAAACATTTAATTTAGGCAAAAACCTACAATGTGGGCCTAAAGTCCCCCAACAAAGTCAATGGGGAAAACTCCAACTATTTCCACTCCCATTTAGCAAAATCCTGGCTACGCCTATGTGATACGCTATAATAAAAAAAACATAAATTACAGACAGGATCAAAGAAGAATCATATGCCGACATCATTGTACGTTTGCCTATATCTCGTTTGATAGGCATGCTTACGGAAAATCACTCTTTATTTAACCAAAGACCCAGCAACGAATATAATTTTCACTATTACGATTATTTGATAAGCAATGCTGCTTCCCACACTCCTCCGGGTCATATGTACGATAGAGTAAGTCAATACAATATATGATAATTAACTTATAAGGCAATGGGAAAAGATACTTTAATAAGTAACGCGCTATTACTATTATTTTTTAAAAATATCTTATGATCATTCCTAAGTTTACGGCAATTGCTTTATTGAACAATCGCTCAACTCTAGAGTTTAAGGCTTCTATGATATTAAGCGCTATATCACTCATGCGAGGCATAATTAATGGCTAACGATAGCATAGCTTTATAATTTAATATTATATATATATTACGCATTGCTTGAACGACCGCGGTATTTCGCCCACTATAAACGATGCCTAAAGGTAAGCGAGCATTTAATTTTACATAAAATAGAGAATCTTTGAAATATGTTTATTATTTTTCTTAGATGTAAAGAGACCCTAAGTATATTTCTAATCGAATCAATATTACCTTTTTACTATTTTAGTTTTCACTTTACTCTTTGGTAACCTAATTAATCTGTTCTTTCTATACCTTTTGTCAGGGGGATTCTATCTTCCACACCTATTGCGGTAATCTAATAATAACTTAATTTTTGCAATTTTCATCGTTACAAAAAAGCCTGATACGATTTTTACAATTAAAAACTTCTAAGAGGTGTATCATTTGATAAAATTTCACATGTTATTTATTTATTCGTTAAATCTTTTCTCCAAACACCTCCTTAATATGGTAACATTTCCTTATTGTGTACGCAATAACAATACGAGTATTAGATTTGAACTATTTGAGTTTTAATATAATTCCCAATGTTTAGTTAAATCATACTTTTATATATTTATATAAACTTTCACAATGAATGGGGTTAGAAATGTCGTGCAAAATAAAGTTATCAAGAGTTTTAATTTTTGAATAAATAGCAATCGTACTTATTTTATTTAAAAAATATCTATCTTTTAATAATATTCACTAAGATTGATTACTATTACATTTCCAATATCGTTTCTCGGTCTGCCCCCCAAAATGGTTCTCTCTACGCCCAACATCACACTCGTAATCATCTCGCGTCATCTATCCATCCCATATACCAGCCGGCTCCATGTATTAGTCACGTGTCTAATAACCTACCCATCAGTAACGAAAACAATATCATATATTCGGTAATTACTTCTACTAGTCCATCCTCTTACTCCTTCAACCCTTGTGGAGTTGTATACTCGATTCCCAAAACCAAGATCAGTTATTCGCAGAACGAACCAACTTCGAGTATATTAGTTTTTTAAGCTTATTTTTCAATGAATAATATTTTTCTTAAAATAATTATTAAAAAAACATCTTTAAAAGCATATGCCGCAAATGACCAAGGCTCCACTTTTTACGATGTACCTTATTGTGGCTCTGTGGATTCATCTTACTTGCCATCTAACATTCGCATCTACGCTCGACCGGCATCTATCCATCTCGATCATCCTATTAATCAATACACCCTTGACAAAGAGGTAGGAAACAACCATAATTATTATTACTATCCTTACTCTAGGAACATTTTGCTGGAGAATAGTATTTACACACTAGACAAAAATAGTATCAATAATTGTCCGTTCAACATTAACGATTTAGACGAAGTTAATGATAAAAAATTGGATACAGATCCAAAAGCACGGCAAAGTTCGCCTAATCACGATAGTAATATCATTACCACGCAAAAGCCGCGTATAAGCCCCAAACCCGTGAAAGATCATGTTTACCAAGAGATAAATACCAGGAGTATTCCAGAAGAACCATCAACATAAAGAATGCATCACTGAATGTTGTATAAAATATAATTGCAAATAATGTCTAAACGTTGTACTTTTAAAATCTCGTTATTTAGATTGTAATGTGTTTTCTAAATATCAAATGTGAGGGTAAATTGTGTAATTAAAGTAAAATTCCTAAATTAGAAAATCGCGGGACTTGAAAAGTTGCAATTATTTTCATGTAATAATTATATATATAGTTCTATTTAAAGTCTTAATTAATATATTTTTTATATCCATATTGTCAATGTCCATTAATTCCGAAAAGACTTTAATCCTCATACTGAGTTATATTTTTTTTATTCATTTTTTTGCTCAATAATTTTTAATGACCTTTTTTTGAGTTCAAAAAAGGAATTTTTTTTTCATTATATACATTTTTATGGATTCGTTTATAGAATATTTTTTAAGTATTGTATCCTATTATCTATAAACAGCTAATTATGTCATTTTAATCTAATAATAAGGGTATATTTTTTTTTAAATTTAAAGGCGCTCCGAAAATTGATAATATTCTCATTATTATTATAACTTATAAATATATTTATTTTATAATTTTTGCAAAAAAGAAATCTTATTTTTTTTTAAAATATTTTATAGAGAGAATATTTATTATTTTTATAATATATTAATTTTTTAAAAATATTTTTAGCTTTAATAAAAAATACAAAATATTTATAAAGTATTATACTAATTGATACGATAAATATCGTGTAAGTCGTATCTTATTATTTTCATAATTGTTATATTTTATTATTTTTAAGGCGTTTTATTTAAAAAACCTAATTAAATTGTTTATAAACTTCTTAATTTTAAGTCATATTTATTCAAAAAGTGATTAATGACAATATTTTTATTAAAAATATGAAAGACAGGATAATAATTATATCAAAATGCTTGAGCCATACAATAATATATATAAAAGGTTGGAAAAAAAATTCCCCTTCCTGGGGCTGGCAAGCGTCAGTGGATTTATAGGAAGTCGGACGCTCAAAATTATCGCCAGAAATTTACCAATACCCTTTTTTTGATGCCGATAATCCTTGTTAGCAGCCAAAAACCTAATGATATTTTATTTGAATTCATCCATTAAATAGATCATAATTTATATAATCAAAATAAAATATGAATTTGTGATTTATTTTCGGATTCTTCATCATTTTGAAAGGTGCTAACCAAAATGGTAAAATACTTTAACTGTTACAAATAAAAGTTAAAGTCCAGGGACAAAAAAAATACATTGATCTCGATTACGATTCTGTTAAAATTAATAAGGTACGGTTCGGTTGGGTTTTATAAAAAACTAGAGGTTTTCCAAGTTTTGTTATGAGGAAGGAAGTTTTAATCCAGAAAATCTCCTTTCAACTGAGATTAGGTTGCGTGGACTCCGAGCACTGTTGAAGCTAGCAGTTGGCCATCAAGAAAACCACCCCTATCATACTAATTAATTGGGGAACCTAGCAATCTATTATTATTTTGAAATCCTGAGACACATTCAAATCCCATTAATCTAGATTTTATTTATGTTAAAAAGAAAAGGTATTCAATATAAGATTTATACCTACCTGTCTTCTCCAATGTTTAAAATTCAAAAAACTAATCATAACTAGCAAAATAGACGAAGAATAAGGCCCCGTTTATAATAAGTGCGTTCTTTTGGGTATTTTCAAAAGTAAGCAAATAATAGCCAAAATTTATAAAGCATGTGTACCCTAAGTAACTTTTCAGTTAACCCAATTGTAGAAGGTTTGGTAATAAATGAGCATTCCTCCTCATCAATATAAAGACTAACCCTTATCTAGCAGTATAGACATAAGCTAACCACTACCGCGGTTCAGGATTGTATTGGGATTCAATCTGAACTGTATACTTTGGTAAACAATAAGAGAAGCTAATTAGCTACTTCGCGCTGTTCAGTAGCCCTAAGTATCTTTTAGATTTTCCCAAATGTAGTGGATATGGTTTCTAATAAAATGAGTATTTCTCCTGATTTACTATAAACAACCCTATCTCTATTGCATAGCCTAAGCTAACACCCCCCCCCCCTCCCCCTCCCCTCCCCAATGTGATCCACAAGCTTAATATAAGTCATTAACCTATAAATAATAGAATATCTAATCATCTAATATTGTACTTATTAGATTAATCCTACACAGCAGGTAACAATTCATCCACTTTGGTCACGCATACAGGATAATTTAAAAAAAGACACTCACCTAGACACTAATAAAAACTTGCCCTTAGCTCTTACTAGTAAAAAGCCCCATTTGAGTCAATTTAAAAAAATGGCGGGTTTATGATTTTATCCAAAATAATATTATGCAAGCTTGGTGATTTTGCTCATAGATGGGAGAAAAGTTTAGACTCCTATTTGCCATATCTTGAGGCTTGCTTGATATTATTTTGGCTATAACCATATTCGGTTGGTTTTTAAAAATCGACCCAAACAGGTTTTTTAACAACACTAGTCCAAACCTATTAGTCCAAACCATTATCATTGGTCCAAACCTAATTTTCTTAAAATGATAAATTATATTTGCTTTGGGTAATATTTAATAGCTTATAGACACAATTAAACATTACGTATATATATATATATAAAATTTGCAAAAAATAAAGTAGTATTTATTACATAGGCGTAGCCAGGATTTTCATAAGGGGGGAATCAAAAAATTATAGGGGGCTTCGCCCCCAGATTCCCTTTTGGGCGGGCCTTCGGCCGGGTTACTTTAGTCTATATATGGTCATAAAAAATATTTACAAATTTTAATAAAAAAAATAAGCCTGGAACAAATATGAAATATATTTTTATTAGTTTATATAAAATAAAAATATAATAAATTACTTGTATTGTATATAATATAAAAGCATGGTAATAATTTATTCCAAACAATTATAAGAAATTTATTTATAAAAAGTAAGTAGACATATAGTTGATTTTACTCTATTATATAGAATTAGTTATAAAATACTAGGTAAAATTCCAATTTTACAGACATATTTGACAGTTAGAGAATATATTACAGTTAATAATTTAACAAATTTTACTAATCAATGCTCTTGATATTAAATATAGCAACAATTTGCATTCAATTATTTAACGCCATCTATTTATTTAAAGTAAAAATGATATTTAATTTAATCTTCATATTATTCATCCCACAATGTCTTAAGATATTTTCTGATGTCCTTATCAATATTTTATAGTTTTCTGTAAAATATATAATTCGCTATATTGGTAAAAATTACTTGATTGTCATTTGATAATTAGATATACTGTAAATCTACGACATATAATATTCCACTGTTTGTATTGTGCTTTAATATTTTTTTAATTTATGATTTAATTTTATCAATAGTTTTATAATTATATTTTACTTTTATTAAGATAAATAAATTAAAATTACTCACTTTATAAAAAAATATATTTGATATATTATATTATTTAGTAATTTTATGGATCTATTATTAATAATTATAATACATTTCACTTCTGTCTTAAGACTTATCTTTGGCTTATATTCCATTTATTAAAAAACATTTTTATTTCATTTTATATATTTATAAATTTATTTTTCCAAAAATCTATAAATTATGATGAATAGTTTTATAAAAAAATATCAACTTTTACATTCTTTCTTTAAATTATTATTTAAGATATATGCATACATATTTGAGGGTCAGGGAGTGGGGGGAGGACTAAGGGGGATATTTTTTATTAGCTAAAAATGATATTTACATGATAAATTTCTGAAGGGGGGGATAATTAATATTTTGATATAATAATGGATGTTATATAAAGAAAACAATCAATATCCATATTAATAATAGCAATTTACAAGAATAACTATTATACAAATTAAAAATGATATAATATACTTTTTATAAAAAATTTTATATTAAGTTAGATTCATTATTATAATTATATAATTACATATGTTGTTGCATAAGAATGTATAAATTAATACTGAAAATAAGACAGATTTAAAATGATATAATTATTCTTACATAAAATCCTATATTAAGTTAGTTTCAATAAAATTTTAATTACATATTTAGTTGCATATGAATACAATGTTATTTATATTTTTTAAATAGAATTTAATAATTCAAAATGATATATTTAAAAATTTCTTAAATAAAATTCTGTAGCATTAAGTTAGTTTCATTATAATTATTAATATTGTAATGTAGTTGTATATATATGATAAGTTATTACTTTCAATAATATTGTTTTCATAAGAATGACATCTAAAATGGTTGAATTCCATATGCTGAAAGAATAATTTAAATAATGTAAGTTGTTAAAAACTAACATTGTACAAAACAGCTGATTAATGACTGAAAACTTCACTTCAGCCAGTCACTCCTTTTTCGGTGTTTTTTTACGCAGAACCATATATCATAAATATTTCAAAAACTAATGAGATGACTTTCACAAATGCGATATTTTAATTTAACTTGCCTACTTTATAAGCACAACATTAGATATTTAACTAAAATGCCTTCTGATAAAAATACAAAAGAAGTAAAAGATCCTGAAATTACTTTAACAAAGGGTAAAAATATGTGATTTTATATATATACATATATATAGTAAATTTTTATAATAGAATACTATTTGAATTTGACTCCTAATAATAAAAGAAAATTTTATAAGTGCAAGAATGAATATGTGGAACCAAAATCTTTAATAAGCTGGGCAGAATTAGATTTACCAGGTTAACTTGCTTTATTTTTATGATATAAACACAACATCTAGGACTCACATTGTACAATTGCTCTTAAAACTTGAAACTGCCCCTAGAATTTTTTTTATTTAAATAAATAAATATTTAACACAATGGATAGCTTGAGAGACATTTAATATATTTCTTTTTCCTGATATAGACCTGACAATAAGTATAAGATTAAAAGTTACCAATTATAGATACTTCCAGTGTTTTATTGCTTAGAGATTTCCTGGAGCTGTGAACAAGATTCAGATTGAATTTTGCGAATCTAGACCCATTTTTAATCTCAGTGGGACCTTAACCAATTAGATTCATTAAAAAAATTTTATGAGGATAAATTAGACATGTTCTGATAGGATAAGTATGATTTAGTACTGATGAATAAAAAGAATAAATATAAATAATTTAAATGTTATAAAGGTATTCAAAATTACATTATAATTTGCATTAGTGTTGAATGAAATATTATATACCCCTAAAAAACACAATTTTAAATTTAGTTTTCAAAATAATTTTTTAAAATTTTTAATTAATATTTTAATTCTCATTTTAAAAAGATTATTTGAACCTATTTTTTCCCAGCCCACTTTAAACTGAACTGGGTTTACCATTTTGATCTTGTTTCAAATCATAACGGAACCTGGTCCCCATGAAAATACTAGCCACACCTATACACCAAATTTATTTACGTTTTTTTGATATGCATGAATAATGCCAATTTATTTGTTTTTCTAAAAATAACGTTGATATTTATATAAATTGACCTTAATCCCCCCTATGAAATTTATAATCATTAGTTTTTCTATAATTTAATTCCACAAAAATTTTCCTTGGCTTCACTTACTACCCCCCCCCCCCCCCCCACTCTCCAATGAAGAGTTTTATTAACTCACAATAAATATATTGCAAAAATAATTAATTAATAGATACAAATGACAAAATAAACTCACACTACAAGATATTTCCAGAAATAAACTCAAAAATTTACATATACAAGGGCGATATAACGACATTAGAAATTGATTGTATAGTGAATGCAGCTAATAAATCCTTGACGGGAGGTGGAGGGGTAGATGGAGCTATTCATTTAGCTGCTGGACCAGACCTAAAATCAGAGTGCTTGCTCCTGGGCGGTTGCGAGATGGGTGATGCCAAAATAACGGGTGGTTATAACCTGCCAGCTAAGTACGTCATCCATACTGTGGGCCCGATTGGAGAAAACCCCCAAAAATTGGCCCAATGCTATCAAAATTGCTTGAAGTTAGGAAGAATATTTTCTTAACCCTTCAACTGGTAAGATGGATTTCAAGATCCAAGATATCTAGAAAATTAATTGTTAATATAAAATGATCTTTTTAGGAAAATTTTCAAATTATGCTGGCTAGTTTTTAAAATTATAAACCTTTAACACTGGTTGGATTACTGAAAAATATGACTTTAAGTAAGTTTTTTTTTAAAAAAAATATCAGAAATCTAAAATATTTTTCCTCACCAATTAAAATTTACTAATGTTTATTTTAAATACAAGTATTATGATTTATGATTATTTGTCAGATATTTATTAATTTTGAAAAAGTCAGTGGAAATATATTTCAGCTATTATTTTTTTTAGCGATCTTTACAAAAAACTTTTTAAAGTTTATTTTTATTTACCATTTTCGGTAAACTAAATTTCGTAAATGCTTAAAATTTTAATGAGGTGTTAAATGATAACAACGGATGTCTCATTAATCCCATTTTACCACTCGAGGAAGTTTTTTTTCCTCCTTACCAACTGAAGGGTTAAAATTCATATTTTGTTGTGCAAAAAAAATAATTTTCCGATATCATGAATAGCTTAAGATTTTTGATCATGAATAATAACGTCAAAGTTGGGAATTGTACAATTAATCACCAATAAATTGTAATGTGAATTCGAGAAAGAAATGTTGTGAATCTTTATAAAAATGTATGGGCGATTCAAGGATGGTAAATAAGAAAATACATAATTATTATTTCTATCTTGCTATATATGATACCTTTTAACAAATATAACCTGTGAAGTTTGATGAGGTCCAAAAATCTGAAATCCATAGCCTTTCCTTGCATTTCCACGGGCGTCTATGGTTACCCGAACGAAAACGCTTGCCAAATAGCTCTCAACACAGTCCGACTTTGGTTAGAAACCGACCGGGGCTACATGGACGTTGATAACGTTATTTTTTGCTTGTTTCTTCAGATTGACTTTGACGCCTACTACAAATACATGCCTGCATATTTTCCCAAATGAGGGAGTTCAAAATTAGATAATGGAGCAGCGCGATTATTATTTATTTATAATACAATATACGAACTATTTATTTTATTTCTAAATTTAAAAATAAGGAAAGCAAAAATTTTTCCTAATTACATATAAATAAATGACTAAAGTTATCATTCATTTGTCATAGGATGTGGTGTTTTTAATGGTTTGCATTTTTAAAAAAACTATAACTTTAAACTGTTGTTTAATGTAGTTGAATTAAATATTACTAGATAACCACTCACTTATTATAGCTATTTTTTTTAGACACCCAATTGCTGTATTAAATTATAACTTTAAAAATGTTACCTCAATTAAGTTACTTTTGAAACACATTTTTGAGCTACTCAAAATTTGTAATCCAGTTAACTTTTTAACGATTATTTGTCTTAAATTTTGTGAATGAAATGATTTGATTTTTAAGAAAAATCGTGATTTTGCAAAATTAAAAGTTTCTTGCCTACGTTTTCCAAAAAAGAAAAGAAAGAGTAGAAAATGTATTTAAATTTTCAAAAAAATAATATGATTTTAATTAAATATAAAAATCATGCAAAGGAATATCGCAAATTCGGGATTTTTCGTTAAATTTTAATACAGTTCAGGTATAAATCTAATAATTTGATTTACTATTTAAAATAAATTATAATATATTGATATCTTTCTATTTTAACAGCTGTCTACTAACTTAAAATACGAAATCTATAAATAATATAGTAAATTAACATTAAATTAATCCAATAAACAAATATACAATTCAGATATCAAACACAAATGATTTATAAAAAAGGTTGTTGTAAAAATAGATAGCCATAAATATAGTTATAAATAAGAGTATTAATTAACTTAATTGATTTTGGGGAAAAAATATTATTTATAGATATTAAAAATTTGTTATCGGAAAATTCGTATAAAAAATATTCACGAGCCGAGCCCAAATTTTAGGAAATTTTTTGGCCTGGCTGGGGTATCTCCGTGCAAATCTCTAACGGGCCATGAAACCTGGTGGAATTCCCTCCAGTCTAGTTTGTGACAGATAAAATATTATCTAGATATGCCACTTTTTAAAAAAAGTGGACGCCTATTAATTATTAAAAACAGTACCATCGATGCATAAAATTATTTCAAGTAGTGATCTGCATCGGGCATAATTTTTCAAACCCTGCCCGGTCCGAATTTTTCAAACCCGGCCACGTCCGAATTTTTTTAAAAAAGTTTTGCCGACCCGGCCCGAACCCGAAATTTTTTTAAAGAAAATTTACCGACTCGGCCCCAACTTATTTAAATATAGAAATTAGTTTTTATAATTACTCAAAATAAAAGACATATGTTATATGGCGTCTAGTTCTATAAATAAAATCAAATATTTTTATTTAACCTAAAATATTCAATATAAAATAGATAATTTAAATATATTTAAAAAAATCCGAACCAAATTTTAAAATAAAGCTGAGCCCGAAGCTTGTTTGAGTCGGGTACGGGCCGGGCCTTCTTTTGCAGATCTCTAATTTCAAGCTAATAAATTTATTTACTATTTTTTAAAATAATTTTCAAGATATTCCGCTGACTTTTAATGAATAAATTATGTTTTAATATAATCTTTTTTTTTATAAATGCTCGTTTTAAATTAGAATATGTTCGAAAAAACGATAAAAAGTAGTGGCATTTTTTGAAAAATAATAAAAATAAAAGGCCCTTTACTCTCAACCCTTTACTCTCACAAATATAACTTATCAATCCAAAATAATCCTTTCTAATAATATTAAATAAATATTATAAACATTAATACAATTCATCTTTATTCAGCATATATATAAAATATAAATATACTAAATCTTCCCAATCAATCTCGTCTTCAATATCTCAACTCCAAATCCAAACAAAGAATGTTCTTTTTTAACAACAACCCATGTGATGATCACGTTTTCCCTCCATCCACCAGGAAAACTTATTTTCTTGTCAGAAAATAACTGACATTTGATGTATTATATTAAATTTATTTCTTTTTTTCAACAGCTACAACAGCATTGACATTATATTATTTTTTTTATATGATGTTCGAATTGAATGAGAACAAAATATAAAAATATTGTATACGTACTTTGAGCTCACTTAATAATAGTGTTGTTAAAAAGCCCGATTTTGGTTGATTTTTAAAAACGCTCGATTAAGATTTTAACCAAAATAATATTGTGTAAGCCTCGAGATTTGGCAAACAGATGTCCAAACCTTTCTACCACCTATCAGCAAAATCTCCAGGTTTCCATAATAGCATTATATTTATAATCTTAATCGAGCCTTTTGAAAACACTACATAAAAGTATCGGTTCAAAAACAACCGCAAACCCTTATATATAAGTAAAGTAAAAATTGTATCTCTAGATGCGTCTTTTAGACTATGTATTTATATCTAGATCCATTTGGAAAGTATATTTTAACAACTCTGATAAATATATTGGTCTTATTTTATAAAATGTATGAGGGTGCTTGGGGAGAACCTTTGTCTCTAGAGCGAATGGGAGGGGCAAGGGTTCAAATCTAATCGTTGGCAAAAAAAAATTCATTTCAGAAGTCAAATTTTGATCTAAAACCGATTTTGTCGGGCCGGATAAGCCTGGTGAATCGATCGAAAATTTATTAGGTATTTAGCCTCCCTCAATTTTATAACATTAATATGAGAGGAAAGTTGATAGATAAAATTAAATTAACATTAAGAAGATAGGGAAACGATCACTTATAAACTACGGAGATAAGATTGTTAAATATTCATTATTTTCTGTAAAAAAATTACGAATGATAAGTCAAAACGTAAAATTTTTTTTGGTGAGTTGGCTATTATGTAAATTTTATGGGTTATTGAATGATTCTTGCAATTCTAGGATTATATATAAAAGTACTATGAATAATAAAAATCTATTTATATTAACAAGAAAGGTATTTTGCGTAAAATTATATGAAAATTTAATAAATCAGTGGTAACACCTTCTCTTAAATTGCATTACTTTATACGGATAATGATCGAAAATATTCTTGTGAAAAACCCAAACGCAAAAAAGTGAAATTCCTCCCAAATCTATTATTTGCAAGTTTTTCCAAATAAAATTGAGGCGTATGATGACAACAATCTGCGGACACTGCAAAAAAAGACATTTGTCGGATATATCAAACAAAACACCATTGCCAAAAATGCAATTTTTATAATTAAATTTTATTTTAGCATTCGTTGATGTTTTACGATTATTATACATAACAGTTTTTGTCTACAATTGTTTCTTAAATTATTTAAAATTTTATAACGTCTTAATTTTTACGATAGACTAGTATTAAAGAAACTCGTTCATAAGGTTAGTAGTGTAAGGTTAAAACTTTTATAAGTTTATAAACCTACATATTATCTTTAATATAAAATGATTTCGGCCCCTTTTATAGGGAAAATTCAATTTAACGCAATGTAAAAAAAGGAACATTTTTTGAATATACAAGTTCTTAATTTTTTCTAATACGATCTCTTTTAAATCTAAAACCTATTTAGATCTTTCAAAAATACTTATGTTCTGCGCCTCTATTCTAAATTCTCCCGCTATTTAGGATATATAGTTCATTACAAAAAAAGAAGATACTTAACCAAAATAAAAGAAAACACAAATATAAATAAACTTTGCACATAAAATGGTTGACACCACTGGAAATACAATAAAATATTTAAAAAAGTCTAAGGGCAGAGTTGACGAGCAATCAAAAAAATATTACCACTTTATACAACATTAGCCATCATATAGCATATTGCTAAACAACAGAGAAATTTGCTAAACAAAGATCAAATTTTATTAAAATTCAATAAGACATATTTTATTTTAATAAATATTAGAGGTGGGCGTGGGCCTGATTTTTTATTCACGACCCGCACACTCACGTTTATACTAAAATATTTTAAGCACACTCATGTATGATATTCAGTTATTTTTTTTAGCCCGCCCCGTCCACTCACGAAAAGCAAAATTTATATAACGCTCATGAAGGTCAAGAAAAATTACGGATTTTTAAAAATAGTATAATTCTGCCTAATTTATTTTCTAATTTTACTCATTGAATTCACTAATCAACTCTTTTATAATTAAAAAAATCTTTAATCAAAAAGTGATAGGTATCAATATTTTTTTTTATTTTACTCGCGTTCGCCTTTCTTTTGATAAACAGTTGAATATTGAAAAATATCGTTCATTATAAGTCGAACGGGCTAGGGCTCAAAAACTTTTATTGGTTGATTTTTTGGAAAAGTCAACGCCTTGTATCTACTGTATGACTTACCTTTGTAGGTAAAGAGCCAAGTTAAAGCATCGTGGACCAAATTGCAGTTGAGATGTCTCAGAATGTGAGCTAAGAAATGAATTCGTTTTTTCTTTAGTATGATGTGGAAAGGAGTATGTTTTGATTGTCTCCATAACCTTTCGTTCAATATTAGTCTGGAATAGAAAACACCGTTAATTATCCTTAAACACTTGTTGATAAACGTTTGACATTTTCTGTTATCGGCTTTGCTTATTTCCCACGTTTCACAGCCATATAATAGAATAGGAATCACAGTAGAATTAAAGATAGGTAATTGTGTAAAGGCAGGTATCTCATTTGTCTTCCACAACTTGAAGTACTTGTAGAAGGCTACCCTAGCTTTTTGTATTCTTAGCCTGAGTTCTTCTTTACAGTCCCCTCTATTATCTAGGGTAATTCCTAGATATTTTATTTGAGTAACCACCTTAATCACCTCAGACGCAACATCAATACTCTCTATGGGAGACGTGTGTCTTGCTAACAGAATCATGGTTTTTTTGAAATTTATTTCTAATCCGACTTTCGAGCTCATCAATTTCAAGAAATGACTAAGATTCAAAGTTTCCTCTAAGTCCTTGGTGATGATTACCACTTCATCGGCGTAGGATATAATCCTGTTCTCTAGATTGTACACATTACTCGGAGAAAGTATCTTTTAAAATTTTATTCATAACTATGTTAAAGAGGATAGGCGAGAGAACACAGCCTTGTTTCACTCCTTTTCTAATCCTAAACGGCGGAGAGCTTTTATTATTTATTCTGTATGAGGTAAGCAAATTGTTATAACGGTATCGTAATGTCTTGATTATATTCGGGTCAGCCTCAACTTCTTATAAAATCTTCCAAAGCGCATCATGATTAACGTTATCAAACGCCTGTTTAAAATCGATAAATGTGAAAAAGAAAGGTAGTTTATACCTGTCACATTTTTGGATGATGTTTTAAGAGCAAGAAAAGGTTCCATAATATTTTTGCCTGGGCGATAAGCACAAATATACTTGGCGAAGAGGTTTTGCGATGTTTGTAATATGCGAATCTTGAGGATTATAAAGATCTTAGATGCAGTCGAGGTACGTGCTATTGCCCTAAAATCTCCGAATTTAGTGGGATTTGAAATTTTAGGGAAGTTGTAAAGAATGTAGATTCCAATCCTTCGGTGTCACCCCTGTAGACCAAATTTTATTAAAGATGATTTGCAGGAAGCGTGGTACAGCATCTGATGTTGCTTTAAGATGTTCACCAGTAATATTGTCTGGGCCGGGAGCTTTGTGATTTCTAAGTTTTCTAAGTGCAGTAGAGATTTCAGTATGTGAAAATTGAGAAGTAGATTGAGGAGTAGCTTGGAGTTCAGATAATACGCTTGTTGTTTTCGTGGATTAGAAGATCTTCATGTAATGATCTGTCCAAAGCGCCAATTGATCATCCTGATCAATTATAATTCTGTAATTCTCCAATCGAATTGAAGGAAGTTTTTTGAAGATCTTAGATTTGCAAAAATATTTGAGTTTGCTGTAGGCGTCAAAAAGCCTGTTTCCTCTCATATCAGCATCAATCTCGTATGCTTTTCTCACCGTGAAAATTCTTCTGTCACTTCTAAGCAAGATTTCCACAGTTCCCTATTAAAGTGACCTTTTGAACGGAACTCCTCAATTTTTATCATAGTAGTGGTGGATTTCCATTTATTCCTTCCTAAAAGTTGTTTCCTCCTAATACCTTGCTTGCTTCGTGAATGTCATTTTTAAAGATCATCCAGCATTCTTTCACCGTTTTTGCCCGGGATATGCTTTCAAAATTTGTAGCCTTCTCACCTAGTCTACGGTCGAAGCATTCTCTGACCTCTGGTATTTATAAACTATCAATATTTTGCTTGGAGTGTAACAGGTTGGTTGGGGGTGTTATTCGATCCAATTGAGGTTCCCCATGAATTCCTTATCAAAATCTTTGCTTTATCATTTTGTGATCAGATAAATTAACACTCGTCATGGTTATTACATCTTTGAACCAGCCATGAACATTTGAGATGAATAAGTCTATCTGCGATTTGTAATTTCCCCTTCTAAAGGTGAGTGTATTTACCTCCCTATGAGAGAAGAAAGTATTTTCAATTTGAAGATTGTTACTACCACATAGATCAAGTAATTTTCGACTGTCATCCCCATTGAGCTGTGCGAGGGCTGCATTTCCAATGATGTTGTTCCTTTTATAGATCTTCTCCAAACCAATCCTGTTATTTAGATCACCTAACAAGATTATGTTATATCTTCTAGGTAAAGTATTAATTATATTCTCCAGATCGTCAAGAAAGAGTAACCTGTCTCTCCTATTTCGAGGTGCGTAGATATTTACCAGTATTGTTGGCCTATAATTTGTGTTGATGTATAATAGCCCATATCTCTCTGAGATAGGTGTAAACTTATTTATGTGACTATGAATTCTTGTTAATCAAAAACCCGACGCCTGACCAGATATTTGAAGTGGTTCCAGAGCAGTATAAAATAAAGTGGTTAAAGGTTGCCGTGACGTTACCCAGGGCATGGGTTTCCTGTAGAGCGATTATGTCGATTTACTCGTCTGTCATTAGTCTAAAAATGGCGAGTTTATTCCATAGGCCATTGATATTTAGAGAAGAGATAAGTAGTGGTCCCTTGAGTTTGTGCATGAGCTTCACTTGAATATGCTAACTAGAAATTAAGGAGATTCTCTGTTTCGATGTAGGATCCTAGTATATTTGGTAAGCAACGATAAAAAATAATTATTACAATAAAATTCACGAATTAAAATTTTAGCAGAAAATATGAGAAAAGTATTGGGAGAAAAGTATTCAAAACTATTTAAATTAACTAATATAAATTTTTTTTAAAGTAACTGTAACTTTTTGAATACAAAGTTGGTTAAGATACAAATACTTTTAAATAATATGTATCTTAGATACTGGATACAAGATACTTTCCAAAAATTAATAAAAGATACAAATATCCGCGATACTACCCAACCCTGCCTCGTAACACAGAGCTACTTAGTTGGCTATAGAAACCTCGGTCCTTGCTGGAGTCAAATATATATCTATGCAATTTATAATGTATTGAGACTGTTGATGTAATGTAATCAATTTCTTAGTTTTTGTAATTTCTTATTTAAGTTTTAAAACTTATAATTTTGTTTTTATATCCCTAGGAAAAACGTTTTTTTTTATATATATAAGGATAGAATTAAGATCCTATCTAATATTTTAATAAATAACATAAAAAGTTTATAAGGTTCAACTCTATACTTTATTACCCTATATAGATGATTGGCTTATAAAAATAACCATTAATTTAAAGGTAATAAACAGACTGTTTTTTTTTATTCAGCAGGACTTTTCCCATTTTAGAACCTTAGCTAGTTAGTGCCCAAACAAGTAAATGGATGCCCATAGATTATATGTCAAATAATTATTAAAAAATCATAGATACTAAAGTTTAATATTCCCTATAATATATGCTAGTAATAATAAGAAAACATAACACGCAAAAGTAGAGAAGCAATTGCAAAAAAGATACCTAGGATCTGTTCTTGCGAACCAGCTAAATTAAAGAAGCTTGATTTTAGGAAATAAGTTACCAGTCTTTAACGGAAATAAAACATTGTTCACTTTTTATAAAAACTATTACCAGGGCTATTTAAATCGACTATGACTATTAGTGGTAGTTATTTTTTGTTACTGCCACTACTAGCTATGTTAATAAAAGCTATAGATTATAGAGAGAAGAGAAGAGAAGAACTAAGAGAAGAGCTATAATTACATGAGTTATATTCTCCATTGATGAATAATACATTACATCACCTCCTAATACCTAACAACAGCCATAACTGATCTATTTGTTGTAAAATTTCTTATATTATACTCAATACAAAATATAAATTTTAAATAAAAAAAAATATATCTCGTAAATTAACTCTTATTTTGGTACGTTAAAAAGTTTTCAAATGAACATTCGTAAATTCGCTCACATGGCTAAATTATGAATTAAGTTATCGATAAAAAGCTAATCCATCATAT
Organism: Gordionus sp. m RMFG-2023; assembly: GCF_954871325.1. Lineage (NCBI taxonomy): Eukaryota > Metazoa > Nematomorpha > Gordioida > Chordodea > Parachordodidae > Gordionus > Gordionus sp. m RMFG-2023. The sequence goes on along the minus strand of NC_088779.1, from coordinate 27,172,452 downwards.
AATAACTATGGAAGATTTTGTTCTTGCAATATGTGATAAAGATATCAAAAAACTTCTAAAAACAGGGCAAGAGATATTAGACTACTTAAGATTAAATCCAGATCCCATCGATTCTCAACAATTACCATTTTTGGTTGATGGTCTTGTTCAATGGTTATATAATAGTAACTTTAAGGTAATATGATATTATTAATAAGAAACTTGCAAATCATTTTAGCCATATGAAAATTTATAAATATTGATTTTTAAAAAAAAATACCTTTAAAAATAGTTTAATTTAAGTGAATAATTTGGGTGTTATATAATATAGGCTTTTATTGGTTTACCCAATTTACATATTACAATCAACAACTAAAATTTCTTTCTTTTCTAACTAAACATAACTGGCATTTATTGAAAGTTAAAAATATAAATTTAAAGAAAATTAATTAATTTTAATCTAATTAGTACTTTTTTTAAAAAATTATGAGATGAATAATGTTTCTTTCAAATAATTAAAAAAATCATAATATTTTGCAAAATAATGAATATAATGGATATATTTTGGAATATGATAGGCTTAATGTGTAAAAATTTAAATCTTACTATATTAAATTACTATTATAATATATAAATTATTTCTCTATATTTAAATTATTTTTTAAGAAATGATATATGAAATCAAGAATAAATTTTTGCTAAGCTATTTATCAGTCTATCAGTGATTCATAAATTCTTTTACTGCTTATTTTCATATCAAATATCCACCTGGCTCTTGGCTGAGTTTAAAAAAATCTGACCAGGAATCTGACCAGGAAACTTTACAAAATACTTTATCGGGCTAAAATTTGTTAAAAATTATTATTTTGGTTGGATTAGCTTTGTTTTTTAGATTCTTTTGATTCTTGAATAATGCGAATTTATGATTTCTCCTTTACCAAAAATAATTATGAAATGGACAAGGTAAAAAATTTATGGGTTGGACTAGACTGGGATTAAACATATGAGCTAGAAAAATAAAATTTTAAAAATCTTTATTGACTGGTCCAGAACAAGTCATGCCGAACCTTGAAATTTAATTAACTGGTAAAGTTTTATAAAATTTTTAAAATCATTTTTTTAAATAATTATAATTTTTCTCATATATAATGAAAAATAAATAAATATAATACCTAAAGATAATAAAGTGGAGTGTAAATAAATTAAAAGATTTAAAAAAAATAAGAATAAAAATTTTTTTGATATAAAAGAATAAATTGAATTATTTTATCTTTAGTATAGAGATCTGCAAGGACTGGCTGAGCCAGGAAAATCTTAAAACAAATGAAAACAGGTTTAGCCAGGCCAGAAAATTATATCAGGCCTGGCCAGCAGGAAATTTTTAAAACAGATTAGACAATTCCTGCATGATTTTAGGGCAAGGTTGGACCATTTATATATGAAATATCAAACAGGCCCTTACAAATCTCCAAAATTTTAATAGGCCAACCTGGGAATTTAAATTTTGATATATTTTTTTGAATTTCAAGCTAATTTTGATTAATACTATTTGAAAATGAGTCACAAAATTAAATATTTCTGAAGAAGAAAGTACGTTTTTTTATTTTTCCTACTATTTTTAAAGTTTTGTTAATAGAATTAACTTTATTTTGAAGAATAAAACAAATTTTACTACTACAAATTTTATGAAATTAAGCGTATTTTTTTTATGGCTTATCAATTAATAACCCATAAAATATTTAATTGTTGAAATGGAGACTGAGCAAAAAAATCTTATAATATTCTTTATTTTTTTTTCAAATATTATATCTCATTTTGAAAAAAATATTTGTATCAGTTGTTCAGCAAATAAAGGGTGTATTGATGCATCTCTGAATATAATTGAAATTCCTATGAATTTTGAAAATAATTTTTAAATTGTTGATCGAGAACCTTTACAGAAATATTACTTGGATTTCCAAGGAAAGTTTCCGACCTTTACATTAGTAAAGCCAGGTTTCTGAAAATCAATCACATGATTGCTTCTCATATCTTTGATTACCTTTTAACAACTTCATATTCACTCCAAATGGTGACTTCGAATAACGGCCATTTTTCGCCAGTTAACATATAAGTGTTTTAAAAAATTATAGGCAATTAAATGCGGCTTTTTGGCAAACGAAGAATCATTATATGTGCCAAAAAATTCGTATAGAAATTTTTAGATATAATTATGGTTCCTTATTGGGAACTCAATTATAAAATTTTATTTTTAATTATACAATTTTTTTAAAATTTGATCATGTAATTGAGATAAACTAAATAAATTTTTAATTTAAACCCTTTCATTTTGGAGTTACCAAATTTAAAGGCAGACTATGATCAAAATCACGTGAATCCTAGCCGGGTCTAAAAATTAAAAACATGCATTATTTTGCAGCTTAATGAATATAAATTACTGAATAATTTTTTAAATAGAACTAATTTTTTTGCTCACTATTAAATAGTTCTATCTGCCATTATTGATCGAAAATAAGTTTATAAGAAAAAAAAATATTTGTTGTATTATTATATTAAAAGAGGAAATGTGATAATAATGATGATAACATATTCTTCTAAAAATTCATTCATTCGCGAAAATGTTTATACATGTTTTGTTTTACATTTAGAAATTTGGGTCATAAAACATTAGCTTTTTTTTTTTTAAAAAAAAAATCTAATTAATTTAATTTTCCTAATATTCTTCTCCGCCTTTCCCCCCGCTTCTCCGAATCACTATTCATACTTTACGCTAGAACCCCGGCATGGACAGATTTTTTTGAGTCGCGAAAATCAACTTGGGCAAAATAATTTTGCGAAACGGGCCTAAAGTTCGCGAATATATTTTTTTTAAAAAAGGATTACAAATTGGGCGGAACAAAAAATTATCGCGGGCTGGATTGTTCAATTTATACAAAATAATTTTACAGGTCGGGTTGGGCTTAAACCGTTTCCAAAACTTTCACTAACCGGTTAGGGGGCCAGTTTGGGTTTAGCCGCGTCTATCTCTACGAATAATAGATTGATCTAGCTATTAAGAAGAATTGATCAAAGTTCTAATCTAACTCGGATTTGTTTTTTTTTCAATGGACAAAATATTTTTGGGGAAATTTTTAAACCTTTGTACACCCATCGTATTTTAAGGCTAATCTATATGAGAAGTTTAGTAATACAAATTCAGAAGATGCATCTAGGACATAACCGCGTTTTTCCTGACTTTTAAAAATCCTACCAAACCTCGGAAAACAAGGAGTTTGGAACATGAATTTAAAATGGGTTCTGTTTTTCGGTTCTGATTAATATATTTTTAAAATGGTTTCGCTAAATTTTTTTTAAAAAAGATGGGTCTTTTTCCGGTTCCCAGATTTTGGCGCGCTTTTCGAGTTACCGATTCTTGCTCCTGTTCCAAACTCAAAACTACTAGATGTTTTTTTTTTTTAAAAAAAATATTAAAAAATGGCAAGAATATAATAATAGCTGATATTTTTTTTACCTCGTGGTGAGAGATTTTTTTAAAAAGAGGGTAGAGAGGAGGGGTGATTATATTAACAGCGGAGCTTTTTTTCTGACAAAGATCGACGATCCAGGCTAGACTGAGGAATCGGACCAATTTAGGAAAAAGGACTTTTAGCTGGGTGCAAATTTCAAAAAGCCCAATTTAGCTGATTAATAATTTTTCCGGTTTATTGCTTCACCAATCTGTTCCAACTCTATTTTTTCCCCAAAAAAAGGACACGTAAATTTTGTGGTAAATTTTTTTTTAAAAAAAATATTCATTTTGGCAATGACATAGGATTTTGGCCGACATATAGCAATTTACTAAAATCAAAACCATTTAAAAAAATATATTAACCCCCCTCATATCCATACATAACCTTTCTACCTTATCCTAATATTGTCTATTAAACTGATATTGTCGGAAATCGAATTCGAGTCGTTTTGCATCTTGGTAAAGATATTTTATCTAACAAAATACGACATTTATTCAATATTGAACTTCGCTAAAATTGTCAGTCATTTTTGAGTAGAATATTTTAAACTTGAGAGAAGGGATAAAAATGGATGGATTAAATGCTAAATATTTTGAGCCTGAGATATACAATTAATTGCACCCACCTGGCCACTTTCGGATTTCGGCCGTAAAATATCGATTCTACTGCGCGCGCATACTTCGAAAAAATGCGCATACATGTGTTTAGATATAAGCTCTATTTTTTACATGTATAAATTGTTTCCCTAAAATCCGCAAAAATGCTCATATCTAGAAACTTCCGAAAGAAGTAAAGAATATGAAAAAATATATTTCAAATGGAGAAGAAAAATGTAGAAGAAAAAAATGTGGGGTGCATATGATACTCTCGCGGCTTCTCTCACCGGTTTTTTTTTAGGTAAGTCTATTATTATGGGGCCATCAGAGCTTACCGTTACGCGCATGAACATTCACCAGAAAGGAATGATGCGAATTGAGAAAATCGATTGATGATTCCTAGCCAGGAGACGTCTGCTTAAGATTTGTTAATTTTTTTAAAAAAACATAAAATATATATAAAGTCGATTTACGACAGAAATAACACTTTTTCATTTTATTAAAAATTCATAAATCGTACATATTTTCTCCGCATCGATTTTTTGTTAATATATAACTCAAGAACAAATTATTAATTTTCAATGTTTTATATATCTTGATTCTTTGCTTTGGGACTTGGATGAATGGGTTTTACATCACGTTCCAAATCCCTCTTGGATCTCCAACTCATCCAACCAACCGAGACTCCCCTTTCATGACCAAAATAAATGGATGATGATTTATATGTGTACTCCCCCCTCCCTTTGGCTGATATCTTCATTTGCAGTCCCGACTGGATTAATAATTTTCCTGGTAATTTTTTGTTAGGACCTACAGCTTCAGAAAGTTGGGTTATTTAAGACCCCCCTCTCCCCTTTTCTTAATCGGGCCGAGGCAAAGAATTATGGCTAAATGAGAATTATATCTTGTCTTTATAGCGCGCACAAATTGAGCCTTTACGTTTTCCCGTAATTTTTTAATAATAAAAAACGTAACGCGTCCCTTGTTTATTGTCTTTTTATTAATATCCGTCGATTCAAAATTTTAAATAAGTTCTAAAAAAAGGATTTGTTTTGAAAATTATATTATCGTCTGCCTTCTTACTTCTTTAATTTCTAACTATTCCTTTTTTTTAGGATATAAGTAAGTTATATATTATATTTTATATATATTAGAAAGCGAAGAATAAAAAAAGTAAATGAAAAGGCAAACCTGTTTGCGTTTTTTTAAAATGGTTGCCAACGTCAAACGGTAATTTTACCTATATGCACGAGGCCAATTGAAAGGCATTATTGGCGCTTGCAACGCAGATTTTGAAACACTCAATTTGTGCGCACTATTATTTTGGCAAAGATCTTATTCTTTTAATCACCCCCCCCCCCCCCCACTTCCTCCCACATAAATTGCGAATTCATTTATCACTTTTTTATGCGAAAATCGAGATAGCATTGAACTATTAAATGCATATTATTGTTATCGCCTTAATCGGAGACTAGTTATTTTTAGTGGAATACTAAAAGGAAAATCAGAAATAAATTGTGAAAGTCAAAAAAAAGGGCGCTGGAATTTTTATTAACATGAAAGAAAGAGACCGGAATCAAAAACCCTATCCGAAATAAAAATTATTTGTCCATCCTGCCGGTTCATAGAATCCGTAGTTAAGATCTCGAAAACGGCTTTATTTGTTTAAAATATCTTACTAAAAATAGAGCTCAACTACAAAGGCTTAGTGTAAACATATTCACCCCCTCTTCAATAATGACAAAAATTATTGTGTTGAAGATTACTGAGGTTAGGATTGTTAAAAAGCCCCATTCAGGTCTATTTTTAAAAACGAGCCGATTAAAATTTTAGCCAAAATAATATAGATTTTGCTCGGCAGAAAGGTTTGAACCTATATTTGCCAAATCTTTCGACCCTAATCGGGCTCTAACAACCCTATCCCGAGGTCCCAGTATCTGCAGAAAGAGAACTACACTGCTCAGGTCAGCTTCATTTTCATTAATCTAATTGACATTTTGTTTAAAAAATTCCCAAGTTCTACTTCTCACCCAACATCGCAACTAATACAAACACTTGTTCCATAATGAAAATCCGATTCCAATGTAAGGAATGTCCCATCTTTCTTATGTGTTTATATAGCATTTGATTTTCTTTTTGTTAAATAATAAAAAAAATTTTTTATACTTAATAATTGTTACTCCTTTTATTTGATAACAAATATTATATTATCTAATAAAATTATTATATTTTAAGAAATATCATTTATTTAATAAAATATATATTTATTTACCTTTTATTATAAAAATTATCATTTCAAGTAGGTGATATCTTAATTTCTCTTAAGATATGATCTTTCTCTCCCCCTTTTCCCTTTTTTTTCTTCTCTTCAACTCGTCATTGCATTGTTTGGAAGAGGATAATTTATTATATCGCTTGAATTGCGGGTCAGAGTAATGGGTTTAATATTATATGTTTTTAGTGGGCCTGAACTGGGCTTAGATTTTTGGGAAATGGAAATGGTCCTAAATTTATCGCTCCAAATATTTGAATAGTTAATCAGTATTGTACGAGACGGGTCTGGGCCTGCATGTCGTGATCAAAAAATTAAGAGCCATGTAGGTCTCTGATCGTACTACGGTAGTCTAACATGGAGAGGGGTCAAATGCCCCCTGATACGCTAATGGACCACAAACCGATTTACAAAAAACGGTTTCCATGTTCGTTTTTTGGTTTAACCTTAAAAAAGTTTATCCAGGTTATTGTTCCATTTTCACCCCAACTTTTCTTACCCCTTTCCCTTCCTTCCTTCCTTCCTTTTTTTTCCAAAAAAAAAATAAAAAAATAACAATGTATTTATATAAGGAGCTTAAAATTTTATATTTATGGAACATGATAAGAAAAATTAAAATGTGATTTGAAAAAATTTTTTTATTGATTTTATTTCGATCTATAAAAAAAAAATAATGTAAATATAGAAATAGATTTTTGTGTCCCATTCTAATGTACTTAACGAGATTACGATATGAGATCTTTTATTCACCCGATTTTATTTAAAGAATGATAGGAGAAAGGGCTATAATTAATTAATGGGTAGTGGTGTGATTAGTATGGTTGCGCAACGGCTCAATCATCAGGCGCCTGCCGGAGAAAATCTGTTAATATTGAGGCGTATTAATTTCTATTACTTTCTTCCAAATTTGAATTGCTTATCCTTTTACATGAAAAATCCCGAGGCCAAAGTGATAATTTTTTTTTCCGCTAAAAACTGGGTTTATTCGATTTTTTAGCTGGCTCCCCCGGAGTGGATAAAAGATGGGATTTCGGTTTACCTTTTCAAAGCCATTCTAAATAATGCTACGTCATAATTAGTTGATATGCCCGAATATATGATTGTGCGTTTTCTTTAAATGTTATTATAACCTATAGTCATACGTTTTTTTATGCGATTTAATTTTGAAATTTCGTCCAATCAGGAATGCCGTTATTTTCTCTACCTTTTATATCGATTATCGAATAATGTAAAATATCGCTAATTCACTTTATTATTATTTTTCTCGCAAATCAATAAAAATTTTGAGTAATAGTTTTTATTGAATTTGTGAAAAGGAAGTAAGAAATAAAATTAAGGAAAAAAGAAAAAAGAGATGGAAGGAAGGAAAGGAAGGAAAGGTTGATAAGAAAAAACTAACTAAAAAGGAGATAAAACTTGAAATTGCAACTTTATATTCTTTGCATTTTTTTATTTGTCATGGAGTTCCTTTTCTTCAAAAAACGTAACGGCATTACTTTTTGACGATATTTTACAATACTATGAATGATTGATTGATATTTTTAAACCTACGTCCAAAACAGATTTTATCTTCCTAATCAATTACGTATTAAGAATGCAGCTATCCTAAGCACTCATATCTTAAAACATTATTATAGCTTACGTAGTAAATTAGCATAGCTAATTATTTTTTTTAAAGAAATTTAGCAAAAAATTTTAATTTTTAAAAGAAAAATTACATCCACTAGTTAAGAAGGTAAGAATAAAAAAAATATATATTTTTTTAACTAGCTTTCTCATGAAACCACAGAAACATTACACATGTTATTTAAATTAAAAATGAAAAATGTTTTTTTCCCCATCTTTTCATCTTATTATTTTATAATGGATTCTCGATTAAAAGATAATAATTTTATGTTTTTTTTCCAATCATCACGAAAATATAGGGATAAAATATTTTGCGGTATAAATAAGCGCGGGAGATTATTTTTCCCCTTTGATAATCTTTGTATTTTGATTTGAGTAGCAAAATAAATAAAATGCATATTAAAAGAGTAAGGCATGCACCGATATTTTGTATCGGATCGGGTCGAATATTTTTAAATGTCGGTTATCGGTCGATATTATCAAATTTTCCGACCCGATAAAATGACGTCTTTATTTAAAAAATTTTTTTTGCAGGCATTGATATTTAATTTTTTTTTATAAAAATATTTTCAACAAAATTACATTTATTAAATTTAGGGAAGATTTTTATATAACTTGAGAAGTAATAAATTTTTTGTTAAAATAAAATGAACGGTAAATTTTAAATAAAATATGGTATAAAAAGAAATTAAAAAAATTCAGAATTTGAATTAAGATTTTTTTTTTTTTATAAAATGATGAAAAAATCTTTGAAAATAAGATGATTTCATCCAATGACATAATAATACCTAGACTGACGATGAATTCATAATAATGCACTTGAAAGCGTCGTTGATTTCAAATCAGCTGGACCCGCCATTTTGGTAACATGTATAGTAATTATTTAAAAACTACTATTAAATTAATGACTTGCTTCCTCATTATCCCGATGATAAGGCAATTCTTTAGTTTGCGTCAGAATTATGTATAAATTGACCTCTTGTTTAAAATTTTTAGTCATGATAGGGGTAAACAAAATGGCGCCCGCATCTGTTTTTATTATTGATATATGCTTTTAATGAATGCATCGTCAATCCAGGTATTATAATGTCATTGGATTTCATCATGAAATATCTTTTTTGTTTCAGACTCAATAATTTAGGTTAGATGGGATTTTCTACTTTCTTTACGATAGAAGGCTGCCGATATCAATATAATATTAGCAGGATCAGATCGGCCTCTTAAAATGTAGTGGTATCGGTACGCGTCTAAGAAAGGGGTAATAATAATGCGCGTTAGGCGTGCATTAGGACCCCCCCCCCCCCCCCACCCTTGATTGGATAAGATTTTAATCAAGTTATTGAACTAGGTTTGGGAGAGGTTAAAAGAGTCGCCATTATAAGGATAGAGTTGATATTTAATATAAAATTTCTAAAATTTGATCGTTGTAAATCGCTATTACGTTTTCCGACGACGTGTATTATTATTAGTCGCGAAAAAAAATTAACCAATATAATTACCAGTTCCAGACCGCTTGTCCAAACAAAATATTCTTAGAGTTTAGATACCCTTATAAATAAAAAATTACTAATTTAACTCAGAGGGATTCTAATTTTCATCATATTTTGGTTAAAAGAACTGGTAAACATTAATTCATTTTTAAGCCCTGTCCCGACTCGATATTCAATTTTTTTAAGGCCTTATTTTGGTTGGTATTCTTTCCAATTTGCAGGAATCTAAGTGGAGATGCATATCCGATCAATTTATAAACCCCCATTGGATATCGCACATCCAATATATATGTTTTTTTCTTCATCTTTTAAACCTTGAACTATTATTTTTTTTTAAAAAAATTTTTTTTTTATAATTCCCCCTTATTTTAATTATAAAATATAAAACGAGGTGAGCAATAATGGGTGAATTAAATGACTTATCATTGCCTAACTCTTCCTGCACATTACGGCACCTATTCCTAGTTGGTTAGCATATAAATATGGTTGAGTGCGTATTTTGGGGTTTAGGATTACGTGATCCCCAAATCTGTAATATACGCCATTTTGAATTAGACAGTTCCATACAATATGGAAGGGGGGTGGGGGTTCTTATTTTTTAAAAAAGAATTCTATCATCTCTAAAAAACAGTAGGAGAATGAGCTTACATTTAAAAATAATACACCCCCCCCCACCTTCTTCCGCTCATTGAATATTAATGATTATTCATTAAATTAGCAAGGTCTCTCTTTTCCTGCTTATATTATTCGTTTGATTTTAATTTATCTTTAAAAACGAATTAAATTATTGAAATAAAAAAAATAAGATTATATAACCTATTAAATGTTTAATCCTCATATTTTTAAAATTTTAAATATTATTATAACGCGACGAGCTAAATATATTTCGCGTTAAAATACTCATTTTTTAAGGATCATGAAAATTTTGATTTATTTAAATCCTGGACCATTTTAAAAATCAATTAAAAATGTCATTTTTTGATTATTTTTTTAAGTGCTTCTGACTCGCAATCTATCTATAGTTGGGTAATTATTATGATTTTTTAGTTAGCTAAGCCGAGTTTTTTTGCCCGAAAACTATCACTTTGGTCTCAAGGGGGGAAGTTTCCTTAAAAATATAGCGGCTTCAAATTTGAAAAAAAAACGGATGTAGCATTTAAAACGCCTTAATGCTAACTGATTTTCTCCGGCACGCAACCATTACCCAACTATACTTAAGACGCCTTGCCTAGAAATGAGCCCTAAGAAAGAGAAAGAAGGGAAGTAGGAAGCAATTAAGGAACGAAAGATAGACAAAAAACTATAAAATATAATTAATATCTCACGTAATTAACACCTTTTATTATTAATTAATTTTTACAATCATTTGCAGATAAATTTGAATGGCCTGGATATTTTGAGGCTATTGGCTTACCAAAACAAGAGAAATTTCTCCCAATTCATAAATTCCGGTAAACTTAAATAGAAACTTAAATTAACTCTTTGCAAATTTCTTTTTTTTAGAAATTTAAATTTTCTTATTTTTTTGAAATTTAAATATTGCTTAAAATTCATTTCTCAATTTATAATTTTGAAATTGTGTCATCTTATTAAAAAAAAAGTCGTTCCAGCTGTTATGGACAAGCTAGGAGACCAGAAAGATCAAGTTATTAAAATTTTTTTTATCAATTTATAAACAATTTTGTAAGTCAAATTATCAATACACAATTAATAAATAAAGTAATGTTAAACGGCTCATTTTGAGCCGATTTTTAAAACGGCTAACTCAATATTTTATCCAGAAAAATATTATGCAATCCTGAAGATTTTGCTCATAGGTGGCACAAAGATTTGAACATCTGTTAACGAAATTTATTTTTCTGGTTAAAATATTGAGTTAGCCATTTTTAGAAATGGGCTTAAATCGAGGCGTTAACAACACCATTATATATATATTAGTGTAAAAAGGTAGCTATTAGTTACATATTCTTTTAAAAAAATAATTAGTTTACAGTTACTAGTTATATTCTTTCGAAAGTAACGAGTTAAATTATTTTTTTACGAAAATGTAACTGGTTATTTTAAAAACACTAGTTGCCATGTTTGCTTGAGCGTTAGAAATTCGGGTCAAAGAACTGCAGAGATTCGAATTTAGCACGGATTTGAAGAATTAATTATTATTAAGCCTGGCCCAGATTTAAATGATTCGTTTTAACCCCGTTTCAAGGTTGTATTTGATATTTAAGTATCATACCTTTTCTGCAGGTCTCTGATGCAGATTATTAAGAATTAAAATTCAGGCTTCTCGATCCGAATTCTGATTCGGAAATTTAAAATTGTTTGGCTGTGCATTTTGAGATCACAGACAGAGACCGATTTACGGGCAACCAATCAAAGACGGGATAATATAGCCCCGGGGTGGGTTCGGACCTCTGTTAGAAAGCTGGTTTTGTATAAGTTCCCATTATAGAATCCTATTAAAATTGTTCATATTTCTAATTATTTATAACAAATTTATGATTTACACATATAACACTTATTTCAAAGGTGAGAGAATCAGCTCAAAGCCTGATAATGACGCTTATGGAAGATATATCCACCCCCCAAGTAAAAGATTTTTTTAAAATATATTGTATTTGTTTTTTTTTCAGGAATTTTCGCAAATATTATGTACAGAGAATGGCTTGGGTCGGGACTAAAAACTTTTTTTAAATGATGGAGATAAAGCTTTCTAAAATGACCATTTGACGTTTTTTTGCCCAACTTAAACATAGCGCTTGTTATTAATAACTTCATTTTTTTTTCGAATTCTAATGATATTTTCGATTTATTTATCTTCAAAAATAGATTTAATTCCTTACTCGTCATATAAAGCATTTAAAATTATTCTCATAAATTGTCCGATATATTTTCGTCGGAGGGTATTTGGTCCGGCCCGAGTACCTTTATCATTAATTATCGAGGGAAGCTTGACATAATTTTTCCAAGAAAGAAGGATGGAAATATAAAATTCGAATGGGATAATGGTTGACTCGGATCCATCCTCGAAAATTTTTGAACGGTTTTTTTTAAAGATAATTTGTTAGTTGTCCGGTTTGACCCGGAACGCCTGGCCCGAAAATTTTCTGCTCCTTGTGGGCCGCACTGACTTCTCATTTTTTAAGTATTCGAGGTAAGATTTGAATTGATACGTTACTTACGAGGTAATATGATATATATATATATATATATGTAAAAATAAGTATCAAGTTACTTTTTAAATATTTTTTTAAAGATCGTATTCGATAAATTATCGCCGGCATTCGTTCACAAGCAATGGCACGTTAGGGAGCAAGCTCTTATAACTTTACAAAATATCCTCAACAAGTTTTAGAGATTAATATGAAGCAGGAGGGAGGGGGCAAAATAATTGATATTGACACACAAATAAAAATTAAAATAGAGGAGAAGTGAGAAGGAAACGCTATATTAATTTTTTTTACAACGTAATTGATATTAGTTCTTTCTCGATCTTATTTGCCAGAGTTGTTTAAGGATACTTTTCAAATGGATCTCTAGATACAGATTCATTGTATTAAAAAACTTATCTATATACAGATACATATCGATACAAATACCTCATTCTTTTAACAACTGTGATATTTACCTTTACACCCATGTTTTTGGAAATTAGTTTTAGATCTTAACACAATAGCAAAATATAATGTCGGGATTAAGTGTTAGACATAAAAGAGTATCAGACTACGATAACTCATATAACACGCCATTTTATGTCATAAAATATTATTATTATTATTTTTTTACCATAATCTTATTTATATTTTTTTTCTATAAAAAATAAAACATGTGATATCTAGATACGGCAGCACAAATATAGCCACTTGCAAATACGTTCCTTGTATATGCAAGCTTTTGGCCGACCAAAATTTACAAGTTTTTAAATATTATTATTTTTTGTTTTTTTATGTGGATTGAAAAGTTTGTATTAGATCCCAGCAACTGACGCCTAAACCTGATTTCGATTTTTTTAAAAAAAAATTAATTTAAACCGATAAAACTATTTTCTTGGGTAGATTTGCACCGGACAAACAAAGAATAGAAAAATTTCTACGGCTGGTTCGGCGAAGACAGCTCCGCTAAACTTAAATTAAATATTGACTCGAACCGGCCCGTTAATACCGGGTTCACCCGGCCTCATAATATTTTGCTCAAATTATTCGACCCGCCCAAAATTTTTTTACGCGCAAATCTCTGATATATATTTCCTCGATATGATTATCAAAAATGGAATCATCTTTGAGATTTCTTACGTTTTATATTAATTTTATAACATTTTTTTTGTTGCTTCTTTTATTATTTTTCAAGGTAAGGGAACAAGCCAATAACGCTCTCGTTCTTATATATACCCACGTGGGAGAGAAATTCAAGGTTGATCTGAAGAGGAAGAATCTTGTGCCAGCTGCCAAGTAAAATGTTTAAAATATAATTACTTGAAAATTTTGTTATCAGCTGTGCTACCTTATGAATTTTAAGACTGACATTTTTTTTTGCTTTATTTGAAAAAAGTTTGTCTGATTTGATTTCTGAAATATATCGAAGAATTTGTGTTGAAATATGATTTTGAAAAAAATCTTTTTAAAAAAGTATTTGTTCTTAATTAGAGAACATCTATTTGTCACTCAAAAAAATATTCTAGGAATTGCATTATATAAATATCGGATAAAATTATTATTCAAAATTGAGTGTCTTGCTTTCATTTAGTTGTTACTTATTATATTTTCACGATCACATTTTTTTTCTAAAATAAAAAAAACTTATCCAAATTTAAAGGAGGGAAATAAGATCATTGGGTTGACTGACTGTCGATATTCTGCGTTAATTTTTTTTTTCGATGATTTTCCAAAATCATTGTGTATTACATCTTGTCTAAAATGATCTAAAAGTTATCTTATTTTGATTGGTTCGATTTCATTTTCATATTCCCGTTGAATCTAATCCCTTAATTCCACATGTGATCTCTTTAGATCAGCTGACGACGTTAAATCATCATATTTTTTTTTATAGCTATTGAAAAAATTTAAAATTAATCTATTTTTTTCTTGAAATTAGGCTGTACAGCAAGATTTCGATTTATTACTAGCTAACCATATTATTGAACTCTTCGAGAGTTCAAAATATGTAAGTGATAGATTTCTATACTCTTAATGAGAGAGCGTGACTACACATAAGGTGCGCTAGCTGTAATTGCTAAAAGGTCAGCCGCGTTTGTTTTTAAAAAGACATTAAGAAAAGGTTATATATATTAGTAATCTGCATCCGGCCTAATTTTTCAAGCCCGGCACGGCCCGAATTTTTTATTAAAAGTTTTGCCCGGCCCGGCCCTAACCCGAAATTTTTTCAAAAAAATTTCGCCGGCCCAGCCCGAATTTATTTAAATATAGAAATTAATTTTTATAATTACTCAAAATAAACGATATATGTTATATGGCGTCTACTTTCTATAAATAAAACCACATATTTTTATTTTACATAAAAAATTCGACATATAATTAATAAATTTAGATATATTTTAAAAAAATTTCTAAAGCCCAACCTGACCCGGCCCGAATTTTCTTAAAGAATACTAGGCCGGCACAAAGTCCGTTCGGGCCGGTACTTTTGCAGATCTCTAATGTATATAACATAAAAAGCCAAATCAACCGGGGTTCCATTCATTTTTTTTGCTCAATTTCATGTTCAACATTGACAATGGGATTAACCTGATTATGGATTGTATTACCATCTGATACAATGTCTAAGCAGACATCGTTATTACTGAACATTGACTATTTTTTTTAAAAAAATGTAGATTTAAATTTGTATTTATATATTATTGTATATTATGTAAACGTTGTCACGAAACCTTATTTATTAACTCGTTATAAAAAAAATTTTTTTTTTTGCGTAGGTTGTCAAATTTGATAGAAAAATTCGAGGAGATAAGGAATTCCGGGAAATTGTTGGTCAGAGACGAAGGTAAATTTTTTTCCTTCTTTATTATTCCTTACTTAAAATTTTTATCTCGAGAAGATTTTGTTATCATTTTATATGGATTGGCCCAGCTTCACCTTAACTAAACAAAATGGACACCATTTTGCGAAATGATATGTGAATTTTGCCTAATTTTTGACCTTTACATATGAGTTTGTGTTTGACATACGATATCAGGTAAATTTTGCTTAGTTTGAAGTTGGCCTTAGGGCTTAATGATTAGCAAAGACGTACCTCCCGAGGGCCCTTATAAAAAGACTAAAATTATTGACTTCCATAATATGAAGTCTCGAGCCCGCTGTATTTACAAAAGATTCTTCGCCCCTCTTGGCAATGCGGATATACCTTACCATAAACTTATTTTTTTTTAAAAAAAAGCCTCACATGGCGATAACATTGATCTGTTGTCCTATACTTAACAGCTGATATATGTTTTTAGATTTTTATTTTCGTATAAACATATAGAAGTGAGATAATCTTAATTATTATTCATTCAAAACTTAAATGCAAAATTTATACGAGTTATTCTTATTTGATACTCCCTTATTTGTGGCGGCGTCTAAATCAGATACGCTAACGTCAGCCAATCGTTTTGAAAAAAAATAAACGCGCCGATATGGATTTCTGCTTACAGGTCTAGTTATGGAACATGAAAATCTTAGTGGACTTGGATGAATAAGATTCCTTGATTTGTTAAGGCTTCAATTAAAATTAAGTTTATTACCAAAAAAAAACAATTTTCTTTCCAGGACGATTTCTAAAGGTGTCCCTTGACTATGTCTTGACAATTAAATAAATCATTCCATTTTAAAAAAAAAATTAAATCAAATTGTATTTGAATATTTTTATAGGAAGTTTTCCTGCCATTGTTTATAAATATATTTCACATTTAGCAATATTTCCACGTATTCAATAACCATGACCAGTAACGATCCTTTGATTTTAAAAGCAATCAAATCTTAGTTTTTCATATATTCGAATTCGAATGTACTAATGTATTATATATTATTTAGTGTTGGAAAATGGTGCTTTATTTTTTATAAGAGACCTGTAAAAATACAATTTGCGGGGCCCTGATTTTTTTTTAAAAAAAATTTATAGCCAGTCCAGTCCAGCCCGGCTTTTTTTATTTTTTTCAGACCCGGCCCGGGTATTTTTTTAAAAAATTTTAAGCCCTGCCCGGCTGGGATATATTTAAAAAAAAATTGAAATATGGCCCGCAGGCCTGCAGGTTTATGATTTTTTATCGATAATGATGGGGTATATTTCAATTCCAATCATTCCTACACATTTATATACAATACATTAATTATACCACACGGCTAACTGATAGGGCTGCGGTATAACTATCCTTAATTTGTTCCTTTTTTATCCCAAAAGAATTATTATTTAATATCGTTCCATTCATAAAAAAAATAAAGGCTAATAATATACACTATTTGGTTTAATAGTTAAGAAAGAATTCTGAATATCTTTATTTATTAATTTTTTAAATAAAAATGTTATTCAGAATTCTTATAACATAAGAACATTTGGCCCTCGACCTAAGAGCTAGAAAATCTTTGAACTCACCACATGCATTTTTTTTACACTCCTATAGAATTATATGGAAAACTTATAGTGCACAAAAATCGAGCGTTTACGTTTTGCCGTAATCTTTTAACAAAAAAAACTTAACGCGTCCGTTGTTTAAATTGAGATTTGTCTTTTTATTAATATCCGTCGATTCATAATTTTAAATAAGTTTCTAAAAATAGAGTATTGAAAATAAATATAAATAAAATATAAAAGGCCCTTTACTCTCAACCCTTTACTCTCACAAATATAACTTATCAATCCAAAATAATCCTTTCTAATAATATTAAATAAATATAATAAACATTACTACAATTCATCTTTATTCAGCATATATATAACATATAAACATATTAAATCTTCCCCAATCAATCCCATCTTCCATATCTCCACTCCAAATCCAAACAAAGAATGTTCTAACAACAACCCATGTGATGATTTGGTTTTTCCTCTATCACCAAGGAAAACTTCCTTCTCCTGTCAGAAAATAACTGACATTTGATGTATTATATTAAATTTATTTCTTCTTTTTTTCAACAGCTACAACAGATTTGTCTTTGAAAATTATATTATCGTCTGCGTATTACAATTAATCCTATTGGCAATTGCCTTCATTTTAAAAAAAATTTCAGGCCCAAGCCCGGCCCGGGTAAATTAAAAAAATTAAAATACGGTCCGGCCTAGGTATCCGGACCGGGCTGGGCTTAGGGCCGAGCCTGCAGGTCTCTGCTTATTATACAATTGAATTTAACTTTTCACTACAAAGATAGAAAAAACTCCCGTAGTTACATAGGCCGGGTTTATTTTACCCCAAATTTTTAATAGCTATATCTCAGAAAATAATAAAATTTTAAGATTTCGAATTTTAAACAATTTATTGAATAATCAGAGATAAACTACAAAATTTCTAGATTTTAGATTTATTTCTAAATTAGTTATGGTATTTTTTTTTAAAAAATAAAGAAAAAATTTGGAACCTTCCTTAATCATATTATATGTCCCAAAAAATATATTAAAATATAGCAAATTTGGTTATATATTTTTATTAATTCAATATTATATAGATTTTATAATAAAATATCATTTATTAAAAAATATTTGACATCAAAGATTATGCATATTATGTCCTTAACCCTCGGACAAGAGAACCATCTTCCATTTTGTTTGGTAGAAATGGGGGTTTACTACCTCTATAATGATCATATTCCCAACATTATCCATTTAGCAATCTAATTAACACAAGGATTTTCATATCTATTATCATTAATGGATTTATTAGCTTCCATGACCAATAATTTTATAAATTTTAATCTATTTATTATCTCCTTTCCTTTAAATTATTGGATTTATAATGCTTATACTTTTTTGTAGCACTGTCATATTTTGTTGGAGGGCAAATAAGCTTGAATAAATGTCTTTTTCAAATTAAATGATGCTGGAATCTGTTTTTTTTAGTTTTTCTTAAGGTTCCTATTATAATTAATGAATAGGAATTTAACACATATTTAGCAAGTTCGTAGCTGGTAAACCATTTATTTGTGTCGACATTCCTATTAGTCTTAGAAATGGGTTGAATTGGTCTTTTAACAACATCAAGAGGCTTATTGCTCAATTTATAAGTTCCTTCAGGCTGATTGACAGCATATAATTCAATTTTTATGTAAAAAGTTCTTAAATCAACTAGGACATAAATTTTTAAACCATATTTTTGAAGGCTTTATTAACTTGAATAAATTAAATTATAAATCATATGTTAATTTATGATTTTTTTTACTCCACCGAAAAAATAAATATTATAAAACATTCAAATTTAAAGTCATAATATATAAATCAAAAAATATAAATAAATATATTATTTTCGATTTTATATATTAACTTGCCATATTCAATCATATAATTAATAACATAAAAAATTACATAAGTACACAGGCGCGGTATACATTTTACCCCAAGCTTAACAAATTGGAAATATCTCAAAATAAGTCAAATTAAATAATCATGACATTTGTAAGTTCTTGTTACACAATGTTAAACTGTTATAAAAAATCAGGTCAGAATCTTCTAGGGTTTTTATTACATAGATAATAAAAGTCGCGGGGTCGTATTTACCCCACCCTTTGTAGTGAAGGATTAATCTATATTTCTGGCCTGGTTCAAGCGTCAAATTAAATTTTAAGCCCCGTTCGTGACTGTTGTTAAATGGCTCGATTTGAGCAGATTTTTTAAAAACGGCTTATACAACAATATTATAGCCAGAGAAATATAACCGCAAGCCTGAAGATTTTACTTCATAGATGTGCAAAGGTACCTTTTATTGGCCTAAAAATAAATAAAAAAATACTGGATAAATTATATATATATATTCAACATATAATATTTTAAAATGAAATCAATTATAATTCGAAATGATAGCAGCTATTCATCCCATCTCACTACTTACCTCATTATATTACATTCGTTCGTTCGTTCATGATTCTCATGAATGGATCGTTATTTAAAAATTTTTATAAATTTTAACTTCCAAAATATTACCATTTCAACTTTTGCACAATTATTTTATATTAAAATAAGTAAATACTGCTTACTTTTAAGTTTTAAAGTTTAATATTGCATAAATATTGTCGCGTTTTTAAACTTTCAAAAGTGTCCTCCCTATCTCTGTCCTCACTCACTTTTTTATAAAAAAATAAAATATATTAAAATAATAAATGTTTATTTTTTTTCTTTGTTTATTTATATATATATAAAACTAACCTCTAACTTTTTATATAAACCACTCAGTATATGTTTGATATTTTTTAAAAAATATATTTTATATAAGTTATATAACAATAATTACATACATAATGGTGATGTCGAACTAAAAAATAGGACCATTTAAAATTTAAATAAAAAAACTATTGCGATTTATTTAACCTTTTTTATTATAACTTTTCAACTAAATTATAAAATAATTTAAAAAGTAAATTAATTATTTTTTTCGTGGCACTAAAAAGAAGTATTGACTTGAATTTAATAATATCCTTATCATTTTACTATTTTCGTTAACGAGGGGAATATATTCCATCCGTAATAAGCCTTTCCCGGATAACCTTGACCTATTATTATTTGTTTCGCCCTATTTGAATGACCAATCCCGATGGACGTTGATTCGGTTTCCTAAATATATAGCAATTCTATTGGAAGGGGAATGATTCATTTTATTTATAATTTCGGGGAAATTTTGAATTCTCTCACCGCCACCCACCAATCGTAAGATAGTTATTACACCGAAGCGGCCGTTTCGAAGCCGTCATAATTGTTTAGAAATTTGAAGAATATTAAAAACCAAGCCAAAAAAATAAAATAATATTCATAAAAATTGATTTATTTATGTGCACGTTTAAAATAATCTTTTAAAAAATAACATATTTTAATAAGTTATAATCGCCAAAACAAATACTTTTTTGACGAAATTTATTCTTAGCCGAAAATTTGTGATTGACATTCGGTTTAGTATTCCAGGAAACGTTCTGGGGAAAGAAATAGAATGATCGAAAGCCTACGTAATTTGAATTTTTTTTAAAAAAAAAATGATTGCGCAATTTTCTAGAAAAAAAGAAAGAAAAAATAAGTAGGGGTTATGTCCTTTTAAACAAAAATTAATCGAAAACCCAATTAAATATCTAAATTTCGAATACGGATACGACTAAACCGAATAATGTATAAATATTTGTTAATAAAGCTTTTTTTTGTGGTCAATCAAAATCGGGTTAAGATCCCAAAATTATGGCTACATTCCCTAGCTCATCCCGCAGCTGACTAAATGCTATTTTTTAATCTATAAGAAGATTTATCTAACCTGTATTTTTATAATATCATCGTAACCTTACATCATTATACAATAAAAAATCATAAAAAAGGTTTCTTGCAGAATTAAGAACAAAAATTAAACCCAATTAGTACACCGCCTTCTTGCTTGTTTAGAGATCAGCCGGGCCCGTACCAGCCTGACAAAAATTTAATAAAGGTTTTCCAACCGGATCTATTGTTTTTTGAAGCGGATCTTTTCATTTTTAAATCATGTTACAAATGGGGTAGTTTCGACTTTCACATAGCGAATATTTAGAAGATATCTTCATTTTTAAAATTCCATTTTACATATATTCGTAAAAAAATCTTCCATTCTATTCTCTTCTTTTGTCTTTTTTTTCTAAGATAAACCTTTTTATTCCCTCCCCCAGTGTTGTTAAATGGCTGGCTAATCTTTTCATTTTTAAATCATGTTACAAATGGGGTAGTTTCGACTTTCACATAGCGAATATTTAGAAGATATCTTCATTTTTAAAATTCCATTTTTCATATATTCGTAAAAAAATCTTCCATTCCATTCTCTTCTTTTGTCTTTTTTTTCTAAGATAAACCTCTTTATTCCCTCCCCCAATGTTGTTAAATGGCTGGCTAACTCAATATTTCACCCAGAAAAATATTACGCAAGCCTGAAGATTTTGCTCATAGAAGGAATCAAGGTTCTAGACATATATTATCGAAATCTCGAGGCTTAGGAAATATTTTTCTGGCTAAAATACTGAGTTAGCCGTTTAACAACACTACCCCTCCCCCTCTATGGACATATCGAGATCCTAAATTTTTGAAGCTGTTAGAAAAAAAAACCTAAATAAATTTACTCAAAAAAAAAGAATTATTTTTTGCGAAAATTTCTTTCATTTTTCTCTCGTTATTTTTTTTTTCTATCTTTTTTCTTCCTTTCTCCTTAATTTAATTATAAAGTTTTTTTTTGTATGAAATTTTATTTTTCTAACAAAGCAAAAAAAAATACACAACGAAGCTAATCAATGATAATTGGTTTGTGTACTCACGTCTTATAAACTTGCACAAGTTTTCAACATTTTTTTCCATTTTTTCCATTTACAAAAACATGGAATATACAAAAAAAAGAATGAATGAATGAACGAATGCATTTATTAATTCCAATTCTTATATATATATATAAATATAAAATAAATAGCAAAAAAAACACGGTGCTACTCTTCCAATGACATATAATAATACCTAGACTGACGACGCATTCATAATAATGCTCTTGAAAGCGTCGTAGAATGCAAATCAGCTGGACCCGCCATTTTGTTAACCCATATAGTAATTATTCTCATGTAAAAAAAACTACTATTAAATTGATTACTTGCTTCCTTATTATTTCCATGATCCGGTAATTCTTTGATAAAGTTTGCATCAGACAATAGTAATAAATTGGCCTCTCGTTTCAAATTTTAAATAATGATATGGGTAAGCAAAATGGCGTCCCCAGCTGTTTTTAATTGATGTACACTTTTAACGAATTCATAGTTGCACTCGTCCTAATTTGAGCAACAATGGGGCGGAATTCGATTTTTTTTTAAGGTATCTATCGAGTGATAATTTAGTTGGAAGAAGTCTAGTTTCTAAATTAAGAAGAATTAATATATTCCCCCAATCTTCCCGACTCTTAATGTGATTTATATAAAACTAAATCGACTTAAAAAAATTTTTATTTTGTTTTATATTTTTATTGATCGATTATCGACAAAAATAATTTTTTTTTTACCAGCAAACATTGTTATATTTTTAAAAAAAAGATAAACAATAAAAAGCTGATAGGTCGAAATTGCATGCTGACAATTGGGTTAAAAATTTTTGTTTAACATGTTTGATTGTGCGATTAAAACGCTAATTAGTTGCGTTTTAGAAGCCTTTGGTTAAAAAAAATATAATATTATTTTTTAAAATATATATAATATATGTTTGTATTCGAGGTATGCACAATTATAAAACATAATATATTTTATAGGAATATAAGGATTGTAAAGGGGCAAAGGGGAATAATCTCGAATCGAATGGGAATTTTGTTTGAATGTTTTTTTGCGATATGGTAAATTGCCGATGACTCTTATGTCATATCGGTTGTTATATACCAGGGATTTAACCTAACCTTTGAAGTGTTAACCCACCTCCCCCCCCACCCCGTGGGTTATCATCTCCTTCTTTCAGAGATTTTCGCGATTTGGATAATTTTTATCTGCATAAGGGGACAGTTCAACCCAAATTGAGAGGAGGGGTATAAGGCGAATGTTGTTAAACGGCTTGTTTTGAGCCGATTTTTAAAAACGGCTAACTCAATATTTTTGCCAGAAAAATATTGACTAAGCCTCGAAATTTCGATACTATATGTCTAGACCTTTGCTCCTTCTATGAGCAAAATTTTCAGGCTCGCATAATATTTTTCTGGTTAAAAAACTGAGTTAAGCCGTTTAACAACACCATAATAAGGCTTAAGTCTTCTGAAAGGAGATAACGGAAATAATAACGATTAAAATGATAACGAATTGTTTTGACTTGCATATTTATTGTTATTTATTCTAGTAATTGCGAATCGAATAATTTAACTCTTACTATTAGTTTAGATTTAGATATCCGACTTTTTGATAATCAATAGTTTGGAAACAAAAAATACATATGATTGATTATCTCAAGATTGTAAAATATGGATTAGGTATAGAAAAATTGTAATTATAAATTAAATTTTTTTTTCTCTTTTATTAACCTTGGCATTCCAAATGTTTTATTTTCTTTCATGTTATTTTGAAATTTTTAAAAATAATGTTTAAAAATAAGTTTTTTTCATTTTGAATTTCTAAATAATCATTATAAAAATAATTTGTAAAAATTGAGGTAATGTCCGATTTACCAGTTATTAAATTTTAATTAAGGAATGAAAAAAAAACAAACGTGGTTTTTTTAAAATGTTTTCTTTAGTTTTTTATTATTATTATTATAATGGAAAATAATTTTCAATATGACAATCCAATCATTTCATAGGGATTTTGCTAAGGGGGGAGAAGCATTATTTGATGCATTTTTTTTCCTCATAAATTTTTTTTAGAGATCTTTAGGTCCACTTATTGTATATCTTAGGCTATGTTAGATTTTTATAAAAATATTTTTGGGTTTTCACTTTTTTTTTATATTAACTATTACTAATTTTTCTTTCAAATTCAAACCTATATATATTTTGTACATCTATAAGGGGTAGAGGGGGTGGTATAGGGGGAACATTTTTATTAGCTTAAAATGATAATTTCAAGAAGAGGCAAATTTACGACCCCTCCCCTCCCCCTTGGTTAGGCGTCTGAAACATTTTATGTTAAAATAATTTTACCAATATTTTGCTAGAAATTTTTTATTTTATCACTATCATTTTTATAATAGATTTGATTTAAATTTATTTAATTTTTTTTTTATTTGGCTGGCGGTCTTATAGTGCCCACAAATTGAGCAGTCTACCTTTTGCGGTACTTTTTTAACAAAAAAAAACGTAAGGCCTCATATATAGTAAGCGCGATTTATTCACACGGTGTGGTATTTGACGCTAACGAAATCACAGCTGATTCACAATTATTTTTTTTGAATATCTTTTTCAAATTTTATATCGGCGTTTTCTTTCGCTCGATATTTTATATATGATATCTAATTTATTTGACCTAATTTTATAAATAACGGGTGTTAAATACCGCACCACTTGAACAAATCGCATTTACTATAAATGAGGCCTAACCAATGACATATAATAGTACCTAGAATGGCGATGCATTCATAATATAATGCACTTGAAAGCGTCGTTGAATGCTAATGAGCTGGACCCTCCTTGGTAACCCATATAATAATTATTCTCATATTAAAAACTACTATTAAAATGATAATTTGCTTCCTTATTATCTCGATGATCATACAATTCTATAAAATAAAGTTTGCATCAGACATAGGAATTAAATTGGCCTTCTCTTTTAAAATTTTTAATAATGTCGTCCCCAGCTGTTTTTCATTCATGAACACTTTTAATGAATGTATCTTTCGTCTAGGTATTATTATATGTCATTGGGCCTAACGCGTCCCTTGCTTAAATTGAGGCTACTTCTTTTTTTTATCAGTATGGGCGATTTCAAAATTTTAACTTATAAAAAAAATAATTGGTTTTTGTAAATTATATTATGGTCTGCTTTTTTTTATTTCAATCGATTTCTAGATTATTCCACGACAAGTTATATATTTTTTTATAAAACTTTTTATATAATATTAAATTTAATTTACATATAATTAAAGAAATGGGAAAGGAGATTTTTTTTTAGTGCTCTTCCAGCTTATTATTTTTATCTGGGTAAAAATCCGACTTTACCGAAAAAAAAGTAACGCCAAACGGTAATTTGACCAAGTTACACGATACCATTTTGAAATTCATTATTTGTTTGCGTTTAAAAAAATGCTCAATTTATGCGCACTATTGTCGATTTTTGGTTGGTCAGATTAAGTTCGAATCGTGCTACGTAACCTTACAATTAGGTTATCGGTAAGGCGGCCTGAACTTAAATAGAAAATTCAAAACATTTTTAAAACAAATCAAAATAAGGGTGTCCGAGTTCAAAAACCGTTAAGCCTCTAAACGGAAATAAGTATTAAAAAAAATAAGTCGAACTAGGGCTCATCCTCGCCCCCCCCCCTTCTTTTTAATTCTTTAAAAAAATAATTGGATTTCCGGCGGCAACTTGCCTCGCATTGTAATAAAAAATATCTGAGATGAATCATCGTTTCACAATTTTATACCTTTATTTTATTTTTTACCTAATAAAGTTCGCTATTTTATTATTATTTAATTTTTTTTATGTTAGCTACTTCACTAAAATTCTGTACTCGTAATTGTTTTGTGTAAATTTCATTTTCTTCTTATTATCATAAATATTTTATACGAGATGTCTCTTCTTCTCTTTCCAAGAAATTTATCTAAAATTTTTTTTTTAAGGCGAGTAAATTTTAATGTTTTTGTTATCGCGATGTTATATTTTTTTATGAAAATATAAGGAGTTTTCTATCATCATCATCATTTTATTATATTAAATTTTAGCGCTTAATGACCCGTCTTCTAGTTTTTTTTTGGTTGTTGAAGGAATTTCTTTGATTTTTGGTCTAGAAATTTGCGTACGGTTGTTATTATTCCTCTTCTAGATCCCGCCCCCCTTCCGTATGACTAAAATTTAAAAATGGATACTGACATATGTTGTGTTGACTAAAAGGGTACCCATACTCGAGATTTTTATGACGCAATTAGAGGACCCTGGCTTGAATGTTGGTCTATCTTGTTTTGGTGACTAATTTCACACAACGCAACTTTACTTTGGAAAAGGTTTGAATGCCAATAACTTCCAAATGAGTCTTTTAAGAGGATTCGTGGCGAAATTAGTTTAAATGAAAGTTTATGCCAAAATCAAGCAGAATACATATGATAGCTATGGAAGTTCAAAATATGCGTCAAACTAAAAAATAGAGGTAAAAGAATTTGTGAATGATAATGTTACGCGCGTGCGTTAGTTATGGTACGCGCAAGAATTCGGCAGTCGAAAGCGAATTACTCGATTCTTAATAAATCATTCGGCGAATAAGTGTTTCTTTTCATTTATTCGATCGAATTATTCAAAAATATTCGTAACTTTCGAATTGAATGTTAGTTTTATTATTCTAACAAAAAAATGAATAACACAATTATTCGATGGGTAATATTTATTATAGGCGTATTGGGTATTCTTTAATGTTCATATTTCATTCTTAGTTATTTCCTTTTACGCTGCCCCCCCCCCCCCTTCTCTCTTTCCCATCTGAAAAAATTTTTTTCGATGTGAGTTTGCCCGATGTTTTATAAACTATCGGTCTGGTCGGGCTTCATGTATTCGGTAAATTCTTGGGACACGTACCCACTTGATAATCCCCGATGTCCAAATTAGGCAAGTTATCTCGTTTAGCGCACCATTTTTTTTCTTCTCTCGTATCATTATAATCTTAATGATCCCTATAATTTTTTTTATATTAATTTTGCCATAAAGAAATTTCGATTATCAATTTTTTTTTTTAGCGTTAAATGTTAATATTTTTTTATTATTATTATTTGCTTTACGAAGTAGCAAGCGGCATTTACCTTTTGAAATTACAACAAAAAAAAATACGTCTAAAAAATATTAATATTATTACCTTTTTCAAAGACAAAATAAAATATTTCTTATTTTTTTTTCTCGAAAATTAATAAAAATGAAAAAGTCGAGGTGTTGTTTCTTTGGCCATTAAGTGTATTATTTTTTTTTACACTGGTGTTTCTCTCTTGTTCGTAAGAAAATGCGATATTTCTCTTTTTTTATTACTCTTTCTTTCGGTTATGTCCTAAATATCAAAAATATATTTGGCAAACTTTCGAAACTTCAACGAAAGAAGAAATGAGCCATTTTTTAAATATAAAAATAAAAAACAAGTATAAACATAATTCTAGAAAATTCCGAAATTTTAACATACGATTTCAAAGTTTTGTTTTATTTTTTTCAGAATTTCAAACAGGTTTAGGACACAGCCTTAGTATTGGTTGTTGGATACCTTACAATCCAAGACAATTTTTTTCTAAATCTTTCTCTATCTTATTTGTCTCGAAAAAACCCGGTCCAAAATAAAAATTATTTGTCCGCCCGGCCGGGGATAGTTGGATGGAACCATTGCTGTGTTTTTTTTAGCTGGTTAAGAAAAATGGTTACCGCTAATTTATAGTCAAACACTATCGTTTTCAAGACTATAATTTGAATGGAGGAGATATAAAAGATTCCTTGCCTCTACGCTTAGCGAATTTTCTTTCGGCAAGCGCCTTGTGGATTGAGCTTTGTTTTTAATCCCATTACCCAAACCTTTCCTAGTGTGTTAAAAAATAAAAAGGTAATTACTTTTAATAAAGTAAATACTATAGTAATATAATTTAACTCGTTTCCGTTTTCCTTTATATTACCGCCTTTTTGACAAGGTGTTATTATTTTTTTTTTTGAAAATTTAAAAAAAAATGAAAGAAGAAAAGTAAACAAACTAATTCCAAAGTTCCTTTTTTTCCGACCAATGCGATTAAATTTCATTTCCATAATTTTCTCCCGATCGGATTGAATTCCTTACGTAATTGTAGAAACTACTGGTATTGCTATTCAATATTTTACCCGGAAAAATATTATGCGAGCCTGAAGATTTTGCTCATAGTTGGCACAAAGGTTTGGATACATATGGCCAATATTTTTCCGGAAAAAAATATTGAGTTAGCCTTTTCTTAAAAATCGGCTCAAATCGCGCTAAAAATATTAACTGCAGGTTTTTATAATTGTTGTTTTTTTTGGGCCGAAATTATTATACTATTTTTCTTATAAAATATTCCAATTTTTCTTCTTCTAACTATAATAAATTTCAATATTTAAAGTTAAACAAAATGTTGACCTAACACTTAAATTTTGTTTATTTTTTTAAAATTTATTTACAAATAAATTTAATTTTTGGATATGAGACTGCGGAATATTTTTATGATTATTAATGAGCTTGGGAATTTTTTTTGGGCTGGGCCATACTGTGGGCCTGGACCAGACTTCATCAAAAAATTAAGACCTATGAAGGTCTGATACCGATATCTAATTCGCGCAGAATTCTGAATATTTGCATTTGCATTTGACAAAACAAAATTCATTTTCATTTAGCCATATTTTTCTAAATATTTTTATAATTAGTAAGTAGTGTTACTAAGTGACCCGATTTAGCCGATCTTTAAGAATGGCTTACTCAAGATTTTAGCCAGAAATGAATTACTCGAGCTTGAAGATTCTGCCCACAATTTTGGCAGAAAGATTTGGGTATTTTAATGCCGAAATCTCCAGTCTTTGGAAATTTTTTTTTTTTCGTTTTTTAAAAAAATTGGTTATAAATCAAGCCATTTAACACTACTAATTAGCCAATGTTACACTAACCCTTCAGCCTATAGGCTATCCACTGCTTAAAGATAAATTCCGATCACCTATTCTAGTAAATTATTTGCACTTTAGAGTTTGCCCAATAAATACCTGTCACGAAAATATTTGCTATCACCATTGTATCGCTTCGCGATTCAATAAGTATTCGTAAAATGCTTCTGTAACTTACATTATTTATGAGTTTTCTTTCATTATCTTTTTCTTAATATCGAAATAATTACATTACAAAATAAAAAGATATAAATCCTAATCTAATAATGATAATACGAAAAAATAATGTCATAGTTTTTATTTTGCCAACGACAGATAACCATCTTCCATTTGGATTAGATAATATATTTTTCATTTATCTTCTTAAACATGAAAACGAAATGATGAATAAAGAAAAGGAACTCTTTTATTTTTATTAGTTTAAGTACATTATATAAATTATTATTCATAGATATTTTATTTTATTTCGTTTTTCGTTAATTTTATTTTTTCTTCCTTTCCATATTTAACAATAATAAATTTAATTTTCTTTTCTCATAATATATTATATGAAACTTTTAATTTCCTAAAATAGAAAAAAAATATTCAAAATAAAATTGGAAAATGAGATAATACTTTTGTTTATAATATTTAATTTTTTTTAATTAAATTTTTATATTTTTATGACAATCACGAAAAGGTATGTTGTTGAGATAAGGAAATTATTAATTTTTTATAATAATATTTAAAAACGTTGATTTTTTCTTTGGAGTTAGAACCTTTATTTATTCAAAAAAAATAAATAAATTGGAAGTTTGAATTCGGAATAGAGCCCATTTGTTTTTTTTAGGTTCATTAGCTTGGGTCGAGCCGGGCTGGGCTGGGCATATCTTTTCTCTCGAAAATCTTGTGTAACGTTTTCCGGTTCTTACGGTTCCCGCGTGCTTTTTCAACATTTTAGGTTCCCTTTCGAAGAAGCGTTATTATAGGCGGGATTATAACTATAGTTTTAGTATTAAAGTTTTCTATAGCAAATATTTTTTTCCCCCATTCATTTCATTATATCATTTTTACTCCGAATTAGATTTGTTCAACGAATCGAATAAAATTTTAATATTCATCATATCATACATACTAATGCTGCTAATAATAAAATTCGATTTATACAAATAATATAATACGAATAACTAACGAACTCAAAAACTTGTTAAACAGGGTTGGACGCATTGGGTTATAATTAATGATGGTAAAAGTTTACTTTTGAAAAGTAATTAGTCATACGTTACATTTTTTTTAGAAAAGTAATTAGTCACAGTTATTCGTTACTTTTTTTTTCGTTATTTAGTTATGTTTCAAGTTACTTATAAATTATTTATATAACTCATCATGAATATATATATATATATATTTATATATAATACAACATAATTTTGCGATATAAAAATTTTAATTAATGGGAAAATGAAAATAACAACATATCCAACGAAATATTTGCACCTAATTAGTTTTTCAAAAAAAATTGGCCTAAATATTTTTCTATTTGACTTTAACGTTAAAATATTTTCTAGATTGGTATCTAAGGCGTGCTGGGATTTCTTTTAAAAATAAGTTTTTCTTGGGAACTAAGAAAACGTTCTACATGAGCACCTGATGAAATTAGACATCATATTTAGGGGAATCATGACACAAAAATAATGAAATAATGAGATATAGATATATTTGATATTTAAGATATTTTATAAAATTGACTTTAAAAGTAACTGGTTTGCTTTTGTCGTTAATTCCAAAAGAATGTAATTTAAGGCAGCGCCAAATTTATATTAATTTTTGAGACCTAGCTCTGCCCGATTAACAAATTTAAAACCGTTCCGTCTTGGTAACGCCATAACCCCCCGCTCCTCCCCCATATTAATAAAGTCTCGTGCCCACCCCTCTCGCTTACCGGAAATTTTATTGTATTCGCGTAGTGTTAGCATATTTAAATTAAAAATAACGAATCAGATTTATAGAATAGGTACTTAAAAGAGTTTATTTTTCAATTTTAAATCATGTATTTTAAAGGGATGTAAAATCCCATTTTTTTTGCCAGAAATGTATTCCACTCCAACCCTTGTAAAAAAAATACCCCTCCATAAAGTTCCGTCAAATTTTTTTAAAATATTACACAAATTGACCTGATCACGCAAATTTTTTACCAATAGTGTTGTTAAACGGCTCGTTTTGAGCCGATTTTTTAAAACGGCTAACTCGATATTTTAGCCGGAAAAATATTGCCTAAGCCTCGAGATTTCGTTAATATATATCTAGACCTTTGTTTCCTTCTATGAGCAAAATCTTCAGGTGTGGTATTTTTCTGGATGAAATATTGAGTTACCCGTTTTTAAAAACCGGTTCAAAACGAGCCGTTTAAACAATATTTAACAACACGTAGTATTGTTAAAAAGCCCTATTAAGATTTATAACCAAAATAACATTTTGCAAGACTAAAGATAGCGCTCATAGCTGGGCAGAAATGTTTGGACATCTATTTGCCAAATCTCGAAGCTTACATTCCATTATTTTAGCTTAAAATCTTAATCGTCCCATATCGGGCTCTTCAACAACACTACTAAAACATGGTCGCGCTAACAAAAAACAGAAAAGCACTCATTTTCTATTTTAAAAAAAAACAATGACTAATAATTTTTCGCATATTTTAAAACTATGACGTATTTTTTAAAAGTTATGCGAGTAAATCTTTCTAATTCCCTCTCCCCCCTTTAAAAATTAATTTTCTTTCTATTTTTTTTAGCCACGAGGCGATGATTCTGTACGCTTAAATTCGACAGAAAAATATTATTTTATTTCTATTACGATCTCATCATAAAAATAAATGGTAATAATTATAATCTAATTAAACTTATAAGGAATAAATAATTTATATATAATATATAATTTTTTTTTTTTCATTCCTTCCGAAAAAATAAATAAATAAAAAAATTTTTTTATAATAATAATAATAATTATAAAAATGATTTTTTAAAATTTATATCCTTGAAAAAATTATATAAAAATTGATATATAAATTATAAATTTAAAATATAATTTTAATTTTTTTTTTATTATTATTTAAAATAAATTATGAAATTTTTATATTTATTTTGGAATAAAAATAACTACATTTTTTTCATTTAATTCCTTCTTTTTTTTTTGTTGTTGAGGAGATATCATTAATCATCCATAATCTTCAAACGAAACGCTTATAGATTAGAAGAATTATCAATCGTGTATTCCAACGTATAAATAAGAAATACTCCGAGCTTCGATTTTCTGATTGCTAAAACCCCAAAATTGAGTATTTTTAAATGATGCATTCAAAGAATTCTCGTTTCTAGTCATCCGAGATATTTCGGTTATATATATTCCATTCTTTCTGTAGCTGCTCTTGCCACTTTACGCCCATTCGCCATACAGATAAAATTTTAGTAATCGCTAATTCACTATATATATATATTTTGCTTTTACTTCAAAAATAATTCTTCCTACCATCAATTTAAAGCATTTTAATCGTGCCTTCCAAAGCTTTTGCCATTTTCAATTATCAAAATAACTGAAATAAAAAACGCTCCGTCATGGATGCAAAATCGCGTTACGGGAACTTCCCCTTGACGGAACTTTGTCTTAATCGTCCTAGTCCTTCAACCTGGTTATACAAGGAGGGGACCCTGCTAAAAGGCGGGTTAGCCAACGGACAAACTTTTGACGGGCGGTCCGAACTCGAGAAAAATTTGGCGCAAACAAAACGGAACGGCTACCGGGAAATTCCCGTTTTCTTAGAAAAACGGACAAAGAATAACCCAATTTTTTTGGAAAATCAAATTATGGGTAGTTATAAGCCCGTTCCTCGTAACACCGACTCTCACAATGCTGGTTCGATTATTATAGAAACCGAGAAAGATAAGGGCCGCGGTTACAAACTAGTGGGCGTCGTTGAACCAATGAGAGTTAAAGATAGATCTTTTAGCCCGGATATTGTCAGTAATGGCAAAATATTTCAACCAAATCACTTCACTCATCATACCGACTTGAAGGGGGACGTATGCGATAACCTTGAAGGGGAAAATTATCCGCCCCCTCCACCCAGGCGCAGAATGTCCATATCTTGCATGGGGAAGGACCTTTTCAAAGATGGCTACGTCACGCGTGATTTCCATCAAAACGGTAATATGTTAGGGAATTTTTTCCCGCGGAATCTCGAGACCCTACTGACCAAACCCTCGCATGGCACTATCGATAGAAAAGATAGAGATTTTTACAAGCAATTTAGTTCACCTTCGGCTTACAGCCATGTTACAGATGTCAATGATACCATGATATGCGATATGAATCGCAGTATAAGCATACCCGTACAATACGTCAATTCGAGGGATTCGTATTTCCCGCGCTCCCTGACTCGCCCGATTAAAAAAACTTTCGACAAATTAATGGGTTATAACGGTGATACGACTAAAATTAACCACCCTAGGCCGCTGCCCTCTCAAAGTTTTTCGAACACTCCTCTGTACCGCCATAATAATAATTTCGAAAAATTTCAATCGACCAATCCTACCTCGCGGCCACTTGTCCCTCCAAATAATTCCAGTTTTCCTTATTCGAAACCCATTTCTCAAACATCAAAGACCCCTTATTGTCATTATCCTAGCTTGTCAATATCTAGCCATTTAAATAATTCATCTAGCCCTAAAATTCACGCGGAATCAGAGATAGCCGGAGTCGTAGAAGAAGACGATTTTGCCACTCTTCTCGCCAAGATTAAATCTCTCTGCAAAAACTCTCAATCGCCTATTTCTACCACTTCTACAAATACCACTGATGACTTAAACCCGTCTTCTAAGGTCTTCGAAATCGGAAATAACCCTAGGCCCACCGTTCTAGACCGGGTCGAGGCACTGGAGAAAGTTATAGCCATGCCACCCTCAGCCCCATCTAGCCCCACCCTGAGCCAAAGGTGTAGACCCTCCTCTCTCAAAAGGTCTTCTTCTTTTCTTGTCACCTTACCGCGTTCCACCCCTAACGATTCTAATCATAACTCCTCTTCTAACACGAGTAGTCGTAAAGAAGGTCATAACAGCCGTAACTCCTACCCGGCCAAGGGCATACTCAAGAAAACAGCACATGGTAATAACGGAAGTTTGCCAGCCGACATAGACAATTGTGAAACAATTCTCAAGGACGCTCGAGGGATGGAATTAGATTGGAAAGCGCGGAAACTCAACGACTCCCCCATGCTTTACAAGCAGAGCCTAGCTTCACTGAAGATGCTTTCTAACTGTCTTAACGAGTCTTTCGACAAATTTAATGAAGGAACTGTTCAAGGTAGTATTAGATCAGGCGGCAGAGAAATCGTCAATGGCTCGAAAAATAATAATCCGATCCGGCCATTGGGAAGGACCAAATCTGTCCGATTTTCGGATACCGTCAGCCGGCAGTTTTTCAAGCCCAACCCCCCGGAAATAAATATCGATAAGCAAGGAGAGGATATTAAAATGTCGCAAAATTTGAACGAGGAGCCAAAAGACGAAAGTATCGAAGAAACGGAAATGAGAAACTTGCACCGATACGTGATCCCTAGGCCAAGGATATCCAGCTTTCAAACCGGGACTCGATAACCGATTAAATCAACGCCATTTTTGATATCGAGTATTCGATATTTAACGTTGGACCCGGCGTGATCATCGAGATCAACCTTTAAAAATATCTTTCCCTTCAACCCACTTATCCATTCCCCCTCTTTTTTTTTTATCTAACCAAAAAAAATCATATAAAAATCTCATCTTGTCAACAATCCTCAGGGAATATATTTTTATTTTTTTTTATGGAAATTTTTTTTATACGATATAATTTTTAAAAAAATTACACCTTTGACTTTGACGTACACCTCACCCCCTTAAATTATTAATTTTTCGAGTCCCCCCTTCTTTTTATTTATTTCTTTCTTCTCTTTATTCTTTTTTAAAATATTTGTTTTTTTAAATAAAATAAACCATGCATTTATTGCGTTTCGCGTCCATTTTTTTAAAAAATAATAATCATCAGAGATCAGAATATTTAATCTAATTTCTTAAAATATAATTTTATTATCGATACAAAAATTTAATAACTAGAGGTATAGACTAGACGAAGAAAAGCAAAAAAATTTGAAATTTTGATAATGTAATTTGTAAATTTATTTATACAGATGCGCGCACCGCTTTTCGCGGGAGTCTTGTTGAATCGTCATCGCGAACACTATAGCATTCCTTACGCGAAAATACTTCATTTTTTTTTACCTTGTAAATTTTTTTTTTTTGAAATTCTAAAAATATAAAAATTTATAATTTTTCTTCTAATTTTTATTTTTAATTTTTACAAAAATAATAAAAAAAATTTTCTATTCGTCAATCATTTTTTTTTCGTTTAATTGGGTATATTTTATTAGAATTGATTCTCTTGGTAGGAACGAAATTGGGATAAGTGGCGGAAAAGGGGATTTATATTCCTCGGAAAATAATATTTTTCTTTTTTGTCAACCTATTTTTTTTTTTTTTTTGAAATTAGATATTTATAAGTGCCACCCTGCGAAAGTATATATTGTAAGTTAAGTTATAAATTATTTTTTAAGAGATATAATTAATATTAATATCTTCACATCCTCCGTCATAAATAATATATATTTTTTGGACTCGTGACTAGGCGTTGTCAAAATTGCGGATATGTTGCTCCTCCTTAAAAAGGGCAAAATTTAGTTTAGAGAGTACTGTTGGGTATTCGGCGCATCTTCGAAGCAAACCGAAACAAATTCGCTGAACTCTGAGGCTCCAGCTGATTTATATATTTATTTTTGTTGGTTTAATCCTCTCGAAACCCTTCTTTATTTTTGAGTGAGAGTTCGTGGCTGAATGGATAGTTTTTCGGCTAAGTAAAATT
Source organism: Gordionus sp. m RMFG-2023 (assembly GCF_954871325.1). NCBI lineage: Eukaryota > Metazoa > Nematomorpha > Gordioida > Chordodea > Parachordodidae > Gordionus > Gordionus sp. m RMFG-2023. The sequence continues at coordinate 27,136,644 of NC_088779.1, read as the reverse complement.
TATCCATTTTTTATGCGTTAAGCGTCATTACTCTCCCCCCCCCCCTCCCTTAATATTGTACAAATTATAGACCCACCTTGACATCATTTTAGCGACCTTGTCCGGTCCGAGAAAAATACTACGAGTCCGCCAGACATAGCACGGGTCATACCCTTTCCTCGCCAAGAGCTCTTAAAAAATAATTAATCGAAAATATAATGCCATGCCCTCTCCCCATTGACACATAATAATACCTATGTTGACGATGCATTCATAATAATGCATTTGAAAGCGTCGTTGAAGGCAAATCAGCTTTACCCGCCTTTTTGCATATAGTAATTATTCGCATCTTAAAAACTACTATTAAATCGATAACTTGCCTCCTTATTATCTCGATGATCAGACAATTCTTTAATAAAGTTCGCGTCCAGACATATGAATACAATTGACCTCTCGTTAAAATTTTTTTAAATAATGATATGGGTAACCAAAATGGCGTTTCCAGCTGTTTTTCATCGATGTACTACACTTTTAATTCGTCAGTTTTAGGTATTATTATTATATGTCATTGCCTTTCCCCCCCCCCCTCTCCCAAAAAATAAAAGTAATTTTTCAACTTTTTTTCTTTCTTATCTAAAATAAAAATACGATATATGTAGTAATTATGATTAACTAATTATAATAACTAGTTATGAATACTTAATAAATTCGAGCTCTTATCCTTGATAAGAAAAATAACTTCGCGTAAATAAGAGAAAATAAAATAATTTCGCGAAATGAAGGCGGGGAAAATGGAATTAATTATTTACGTTATGCGTAATGTTTTTACACATGTTTACATAAATTATTATTTTTATTTTTACAAGAACACTTTTTTTTTAATGTTATATAAAAAAAAACTCCTCTAAAAAAACTTGATTTTGAAAAAAAAAACGAAAATATTTTATTGAAAATTTTGGAAGAAGGGGGGTGGGGTGGTGAAGTATTAATTGTTTTTTTTAGTATTCCTATTAGAGATCTGCAAAGGAAGGCTTAATTTTTTTTAAAAAAAATATTGGGTTCGGGCCTAATATATTTTTAAAAAATTCGGGCCGGGCCGGGTCGGACCTTAGAATTTTTTTTAATATCTAAAATTTATCAATTTTATGTTGAATTTTTTATGTAAAATAAAAAAAATGCTATTTTATTTGTACAAACTAGACGCCATATGATATATATCTTTTATTTTGAGTAATTATAATATTTTTAAAAGAATGAATTTTTATATTTAAATAAATTAGGGCCGGACCGGTAATATTTTTAATAAAAATGACGGTCCAGGCTTAAAAAATTAGGCCCGATGCATATCACGAATGCCCATAATTTTCAATTACTCATCATTTATTCCAATGGTTCGAGGGTTCGAAATTGTTTGGTTAGCAATTTTTTTTTACGGACCAAGTTTTGACCGAATTATGGACAACAAACCCGCACCCCATTCCGATTAAGTTAACGTTATACCCTCTAGTTTATTTCAGGCCCATCCGTTTGTAGTAATTTTTCCCCTTTCTAAAAGTCAATTTTTTAAAAAAATACCTATTATTTAAGATCACGAAAAAAACAAGTTTCATTCTTGGAAAAACTAAAGGGGAAGAAGGGCATGGAAAGTTGAATTCAAAATAATTTTCTCGAAGGTTTTATGGTTTTACAAGATTTACCAATCACTTCTTACTAAAGGTTCGCGCTACTAGGTTTAAACCGTTCCCTGGTTTCCAACCCGGTTTGTCAAATGATTTTATACAAGCGGTCTGGTCTGGCTCGTATTAAAATGAGAAGGAAAAAACTTCATAAATTTACCTAATTATATTAAAATAAGGTTCAAAACCCATAAAAAAATTATTTTTCATAAATTGTCCAATCCCACGGGCTGCACCCTGATCTAATTCTCACATATTAAATCGATAAATTTTGAAAAAGTATTTTATTTTTGATACCAATTTTGTATATTATGCCATCATTTTATATTACTCACCGAGGAAACTCGAATCACATTGATTGTGACTAAATTTATACTTAACGAAACATTGACTTTTGATAAGGTTTTCCTTACGCCTTCATGTTACCTTTTTAAGACGTAGCGTCCAGTGGCTGCGTAATTTATGAAATATTTCAAAAGTTACTACTTATTGTTACATTTTTGAAAAAGGTTTCTAGTTCGTTACATTCTAAAACACTTGCATGTTACTAGTTTGAGTTATCTTTTCTCTAAAAAACTATTTCTGTTTCACCTTTTGGCGTCACGTCACCAGCTGATTTTTTTTTTATATTGGTACACACATTACCAATGAATTCTCAGTCTAGATAGTATGATAATGTCATCGATCATATCACATCTTGAGAAAAATTACAAGACACACTTTTCGAGTATTTTAGTCCGGACTTAATTACGTTAATATTTTGGCCCAATTACTGGTGTCCATTTTGAATTTAAAAAGTTTCTCTTCAAATAATATTTATTAAATAAATCAACCATTTTTTTTGTATTATTTTACTCCCAGATTACGATTTCGATAAAATCGCCGCCGATTCCGCCTGCGATGAAATTGACCACGCACTTAACAAAGTATATGTTTATTTTTTTTAATATAAATATATGAAACAAATTTTTTGGTTAAGTTCGATTTCCTCCAAGGCATTTGCGCCAAAATTTAAAATTTGAATAAGAAATTAGTTTACAGATACAAAATGGCTATCAATTTGTAACTGCTTTTTAATGGATACATTCTTTGTTTTTTTAAAAAAAATCTTCCAGATTATGTGTCATCTATTTACTTCTATCTATTTATGCTCATCCGCGTTGATAAATTTTTACTGTAACCTAACATTGGCGTTTTCTAAACCGTTATACCTCTTATTAAGTGGGAAGATATTTTAGATATACCATACCAACCCCAGCAAAGTTCGAAATTTTAAGGCCGGCCCGGATTTAATTTTTTTCTACCCGACTTTTTTTTTTTTTAATTTAAATATTTTCCCATTTTTAGAACAAGTTTCATACTAAGGCCTTCAGATTTTCTGAAGTAGTGTTGTTAAACCGTGAAATGTATATTAAAAAGGAGCAAAATAAATCTTTTTGAAATTGGAATATCTTATTATATCCTATTAATTACAATTATCTACCTATATATATATAAAATTAATATTTAAAAAAAATTAGGTTTCTCTAAAGTGACACAATTGTAAAGATAAATTTGAGCCGATATTTAAAAACGGCAAACTCAATATTTTATCCCGTAAAACATTACGCAAAAGCGTTAAGATTTTGCTCATATATGGCACAAATTTCAGGCAATATTCTGTCTACAATATTGAGTTCGCCTTTTTTTAAAAAAATTATCAATATTAATAAGGAAAAAAAAATATACCTTTTAAATTATTAGTTTTTCAATAAATTTAAGCCTCGAATTTTTTTAATTGTCAGGTGGTGAATTTGTCATTATAAACATTTCTAATAATAATTTTAATATTTATAAAATCGATAACCAATTTATTGATGAAAAAAAAATTTAAAAATTTCCCCTTCCATAATTTTTAAGTGATTTTTTAAAGTTTTATAAATTATCATTGATGGATTTAAGGATAAAATAACTAAAAATGAAAAAAAATGAAGGAATTTTCATAAAAATTATTCCAATATTTTTTTAAAAAAAAAGAAGGTGGGAGGGGGGGAATATCGTGAAAGTAGTTCTTTTTTTTAAAAGTGATCAGATTGAAAAATTTAGCCAAAATAATATTGTGTGTAAGCCTCGAGATTTTGGCAAGTAGAAGCCCAAACCTCTCTGTCATCTACAGTGTTGTTATGCTACTATACTTTAGTCAACTATAAAATAGCGTAGTGGGTAAAATCCCCCAGGCTTACACGATATTATTTTGATTGGTTACCATCTTAATCGGGCCGTTTTCAAAAATCGGGTTTTTCAACAACACTACCCGAAAGTATTTGATTATTTTGAATAAGTTAAGGGAAGAAAAAAAAGTGGTTATATATATATATAGGTTTCGAAAATTTCCGACGATCCGAAATTCTCGATACCGACCAGATCCGGTATTTATTACCGGATAGATTTGGGCGAATATCTGTTCGGATCGGTGAAGCCGGATTTTTTTTAACCGCCTATCTCGAAAGTCATGTATTTCGTGCATGCGAATATACAATGTCGTGGAACAGGAGCTGTGTAGTGTATGCTTCTTTCTTTATTTTTTTTTAACCAACGCGATACCTTTCAAGTGAAAATTACGCGAAAGCTGAAATAATAGTTATAGGAATAAAGAAACGAGTTCGTTCATACGAATAAGATTTGAATGACATGTAATTAAGAATTTTTTTTTAAAAAGCCATAAGTTAACTTTGTATATAATCTTATTTTATTTAACTCAAACAGAGTCAAGGTTTGATTTTGAAAAGTAATCGTCAGCTGTCAAAATGCACTTTTTTCGGTGAATAAATTCTTCAGTACTATAATCATTAAGTAGGGTCATGTGACTCACTTTTATTTGTTAAAATGGCGGCTCGTGTATCAATATTACCGAGACCTCATTTATAGTAGGCACGATATTAGCACATCATCGCGTTACCTACCGCCAGTGGCGTAACTAGGAATTTTCCTTAGAGGGGGTCCATACATATAAAAGCTAGGGGGCTTCGCCCCCCCCCCCCCCCCAGACCCCTTTTAACGGGCCTTCCGCCCTTTTGCCCGGCCTTCGGCCGGGTTTATCTTACAAATCATAACCATAACTTCGATAATTTATAATAAATATATTTTTTAAATGCATCAATAATATGTTATTATAATTTAGTAGATTATTCTCTATGACTTTATAATAATACTATCCAGAATAATTTCAATAGTAATATAATATCCTTCCACAAACATCAAAACCAGAAAAATATAATTCATATAAAATCACTTTTAAGTCTTTTGAACCTATAATCTAAAAAAAAAATTTGCTCTGGGAGGGGTCCAAACCCGAAAACCACCCCCGTAGCTACGCCACTGCATACCGCTGTGCTATCATTTAGCGATCATCATCGTGGCCATCTTCGCGCTTACTATAAACGAGACCTAGTCCCACGGTGGGTTTATAATTTCCTCTATTTTTTTAATCTTTTTTTTTTGGCCCATTCCTGGTTCATTCGAAACATAAAATTTTTAGATCGCTTATGATATATAAACCTTTTTTTTACTTCCTCTTCCCTTGCTCCCCCTCTCGATTCTAAAGGGCGAGCTAAATCTTCAACCGACCGACACTCATGCCAGTGAAGAAATAGCATTTAGGACCAACCCCATCAATTTCAAGTCACTCACCTCTAATCATTTAGCCGCGGCCAGCTCCGCTAGGTCTATTAGCGTGCCTCCTGGGAAAAGAAATAACTTAAACCCGCACAATTTGGCTCACAACTCCAAACTAAATACTCCCTTACCCGGTAAATATTTTTTTTTCTTCTTCTCCTTACTCCTCTCTATTAAATAAAACTTAATATATTTTTCCCTTTTTTTAGAGATAAAATATCTTAAACATACAATCTTCTTTTTCGGGGGGTATTTGTTGAACTAAAAGAAAAGGAAGCTATTAAGTTAATATAACTTTTCAAATATAGTAAAGAAAAGTGTTGAAATTTGACTCCCTTTATTGCTGTAAGGAATAAAGGTAAAAAAAAGAAGTATTTGAACACTCCAGATTTTTAATGAATCGAAATCTTCAAAGAAGAGAAAACAATTTATTTTTTTTCCTTATCTTTTTTTTTTCTAAAACATTAATTAATTAGTTCGGTAAAGTAGGGTATATTTTGAACTAAAAGAAAAAGAAGCCATTAAGGTTAATATAACTTTTCAAATCTAGTAAAGAAAAGTGTTGAAAGATGACTCCCTTTATTGCCGTAAGGAATAAAGGTATTAAAAAAAAATAGTATTTGAAAACTCTTTTCCTTTTCTAAAATTTTCAAAAAAGATATCTTATCAAAACCATCTTAAAATCGAGGAACAACATATTCTACCTTACTTTATCGATATTTTTTTCAGTTTAAAAAAAATTTATTGTTTAACCGCACTCGAGACTAATGGGGTTGGGTAAATTCTTTTTATTTTCTATAGTTTTTTAATATTGTTTTTAAATATGGCTCAACTTTGAGGAAGAAGAGGAATAAAAAACAGTTTAAATTACTTCCGCGCTCAACTTACCGGAATTTTTTAGCGCCAATTTTTTTACAATTAAGGCAATAATCTTTTTATCCATGTTTTTTTTTAAAAAAATTCCTCATATTAAACAAACCAGGTTCCGCAGGTGCCATGGATGAAGAGAGCTTTTACGATAGCTTCGAAGAAGTTCCTAAACTTCACGTAAAAAATAAAATAAAAAATGGCGTGTTATTTTTTTTTTATATTCTTTTCAACCTTTATCCTTAGCTCGGTACAGTTTTACTAAAAAAAAATAGATTTAATAGCTAACGAAACCAGAGTTGTTAAAAGATACTTTTTAAATGGATCTAGATACGGATACATCGTATAAAATAATATCTAGATACCGATATTTTAATCAAAAATCTATCTAGATACAGATACAGATACCATATTTTTATATCTAGATACAGGATCTAGATACTTTTATCTAGATCCTTTAACAACTCTGAACGAAACAGTCAAAGTTACGAAAATAAAAATATATATAGTTCTTGGATAGTGTTGTTAAACGACTCGTATTGAGCCCATTTTAAAAAACGGCTAACTCGATATTTTAGCCAGAAAAATAATTGCCTAAGCCACTAAGATTTCGTTGATAGATGTCCAAATCTTTGTTCCTTCTACAAGCAAAATCTTCAGGCTTGCGTAATATTATTCTGGATGAAATATTGAGTTAGCCGTTTCACTAGTTCTGAACATAGCTTTGAATTTCTCTATTGATTTAGTCGTTGGATTGTTCCTTTTTTTTGAATCAGAAAATTGAACCTTTAAAATCACTTAAAAATATGTCTAAGGGGACAAAAAAATTTTTAACATTCAAACGAAACAAAAAAAAAATATTATTTTAAAAATTTATAGATATAATTTCAAAACATTTAAACGAAATGCAAAAATTATTTTTGAATTTAATTTCAATTAATTTCCTTTTTTTTTGTATCTTTGTAAAGAAAAGATTATTTTTTTCATGGTCCGTGCTCTAAATGTGTCAATCTAAAATTTGATTTATTGCTTACACGTTGACAGTTCGATATTCGTACAAATTGCATCTATCTATTTATTTTTTTAAAACATGTTGAATAGAGCATTCTTATAATCAAGCGTCTTATCTATATTTACTTTTCGAATGGTCATTTTTAAAAAACACGAAAGATGATTTTTGAAGATATCCAATCGATACCAGTTATTATTACTGTTGTTGAACTGCTAGATTTTAGCCGAGACGGTGAGCACGATATTTTAAGCTGAAATGGTGCAAGTCTCTAGATATTTTGCTCATAGATGGCACAAAGGTTCTATTAGCGAAATCTCGTTGGGCTTTATTTTTCTAGCTTAATATTGAGTTAGGCCATTATAAACATAGCGTTTTTTTAATGCATACAATTTTGCGTTTTTTTAAATATATTTAACGATTAAATGGCGTTATTATATTGTGCAATAATTTTAAACTAGGTGAAATATAATTATTCAGATAAAGTATTAGATTGCATCACATCTTGTTGAATTTACTGAACACCTTTTTTTTCCTGTAATTTTTAATCGAAGGGTTTTATTAAATTAATTTTAGGGATTATTATTTGATCCAAATAATATTGATTTATATTTCTGTTATTAAATTAATAAGGTATTCTATTCAATGAATTTGAACGAAATTATGATAATAGAATTATTTGATAAACCATCCATCATTATTTTTAAAAATGAATAGTTAACATATATGGATTGCATTTATCCCAGAATATCTTAGATCAATTACAAACCTCAGCTAATATGACAGATATGTTGTTATTGAAATATATATTACAATTTTTATAGAAATTTTATACAATTTACCTATATTTATTGAAATATTATATTTTAAAAAAAATTACATTTTGAAAATTCATTGCCTACTTTTTTATGTCATTACATATTTTAATATGTATATTATTTTAATATAAACTTATCTGGTGAATAATATTTTACTAAAAAGTGGTCTATTTTAAGAATAAAACCTTGTCTTTCTCTTAGATTATTTATCCCCCTCTTAAACATTCATTTCGCTTTTTTATTTAAAATAAAATTTGTTCCTGTAAGTACTTTATGTTTTTTTAACATTTTAATAAATAAATAATATTAGTAGTGTTGTTAAGAAGTCTGATTTGAATAGATTTTTTAAAATCCTCCCGATTAAGATTTTAGCCAATATGCAAGCCTCGATATTTGGCAAATAGACGCCAAAACCTTTCTGTCATTCTGTCATCTATGAGAGAAATCTCCAGGTTTGCATAATATTATTTCGGATAAAATCTTAATCGACCCAAATCTTTAATAATTGGCGCGAATCTAACCGTTTAACAACACTAGCGGTTATTAATCACTTGTAGATTGTTTTTCTATTTGCCTGGAATGATTGAGAAAAAAGAGCCTTCCTAAGCCTTGAGATTTCCCGTTTATTTGGCGAAATCTCGAAGCGTTAAAATATCGGCTAAATCTTTTTTAAACAACGCTACGGTATGCTGTTTCTTTTTTAACCACTTCTAGTTTTCCCAATTTCTTTTAAAGCAAAATAGTTATATATTTTTTTTATATGTATATATTCCCACTCTTTTCAGATATCGTCAGTTGCCGAAATGGATGACACGCTGAATAAAATACGGGAGATATTGTCCACCGACAAGACCGAATGGAACAAGAGAAACGAGGAGGTTTGTAAAGCTAACTGGCTTTTATTTACTAAAGAACCTATTAAAAAAATTAAGTTTCTTTTTCATAGTTTAATGGCGGTTTTTTAGGTTTACCCGCGGGTGAGCAGCCAGTTTTCCCTCTGATCCCCTTCTTTCCATACTTTTTTTACAGTCCTGGGCACCCTTATTTGTGAGATCCATTATTCTCATGTCATCCGTTATCACTTTCACCCACGTCTACGTAGATTTGTATTTAATGACCCAAGGACGAAAGCGTGTTTTGCCAGTAAAATTAATTTGTGTGATAAGAGTTAGCAATTCTATTACAATATCATCAACTTTGCTGAAATTTTATACTTTATCATTATTAAAACTGCTTAATTGCAACTTCTACCCACGGACAGTTTGCTCCTATCATCTTCAGTTTTTTTTAACAACCACTTGAACCTAGGGAATCCTATTCCCTTAGGCAGCATATACTATCGAATATTTTAAAATTATTGTTCCTTTTTAGGAATACAATTATATATTTCTTAAAATTTTTGTAAATTTTTATTTATAGTAGTTTTATACAGCATATACTTCTTGTATATTAGAAACAAATATACGAAACATAAAAATAGTTATTTTTAAAATACATACAGTTTAATTTGTCTAATTTGGGCCATTATTAATTCGGGCAACTCCATATTTGACCAAAATTTTGAATCCCATTCAAATTAGCTACTATTATATTAGAAAATGCCTTGAAAAATTGGCCAACTGTCTAAGTTGGGACAAAATCAGTCCCAGTGAACTAAAAAATAGACTTATCTATATATATATTTTTCAAATATCTTTTTACTACAAAGATGAGAAAAATTAGATCGGTAGTTCTTAGCGGCAACGTAAGGGATTATCCGGAGTTCCTTAACCACCTGAGACAATTGGAGCCGGCGTTTCAATTGGCGCTCAAAGATCTCAGGTCCCAAGTCGTTCGGGAGGTGTGTATCACTATCGGGTAAAACGGCATAATTAAATTACTTATATTGGGGTATTAGGGCTTGGTTATCTCCAAGACCTAAACCCTCGTTGGTTGGGCATTCACTTGTGTTTTTTTCCGGTAATGTGTATATTTTACAACTTTAAATCATTTTTTGAGCGCGTTTTTTCAAAATTTCAAAATCTAATTTTACCGGGAATATATTCCATCATGTTTGGAATACCTATCCTACGAATTGTATTTGCTGTTAACCTTAGAGTCATTTAGAATCAATATAAAAAATAAATTGGGAAATTCAATATAAATTATATTAAGTTTAAAAGTTCATGGAAAAATTATCTGAAATCCATAGGGTAGGTATTCCAAACATGGCTGCATACATTTTTTCGGAAAAATCAGATTTTGAAATTTTTAAAAACGCACTCACAAAAGTTGAAAAAATAACACATCGACGCTAAAATATAGATAAATGGTTGGATAAACAATATTCCCTGACCCAATAAAAATAACTTTTCAATGTTTGGCTTTGAGATAATTTTCGAAACGGAGAAAATTATTCCTGAACAAATATACCCTAAATTTAGAAGAAATTTAAAATGCTTTTAGAAAACTTTTGTAATAAAAAAAAATATGGATATGGTTTGGGTTTAAGAAAGTAATAGTGTATAAGACCCTGATTCGGGCTGGAGAGTTTTAGAAGTCTAGAGTACCCTGCATTCATAGTTGGCACGAATACGTTGTGACCTACGTCTTGATATGGGAATAGACAGATTAATAAACGACTACCACACACTCATTTATTATTCCAATTGGTATAACTCCAATGGAACACAACACGAATAATAATCAATAACTGTACACAAGATGATTTGTTTGATCAACGAAATACAATTCAATATAACATAAACATCACGTGAACAATCTGCGAATTATATAGTCAGACAAAACAACTCATGTACACCTCTCCTCCCCACAGATATAATATTTTCCATGAATGACATGTATCCCTTTGACAAATGACATTTATACATATCTCGAAAAGGTACACCGCGAATTTTGGCTAACTGTGAACAGGGTTTGATCAATTATTTCTAAGAGTGAGGCCAGGGTTAAGTCCCTGATTTGATTTGAGCGATATAGGTATAAATTACTTATTTATTTTTTTTAACACGCAGGAAATATTCCGTTAATATTTTTACTTGTAACTTCTAACTTGAAAGTAAAAATCTAGGGAAAATATGTTATACATCTTTTAACCATTTTTCCCTTAAAATTTTTTTATCAACATCAACCATCTCCATTTAACCAAGATCCCAGTAGGAATGCTGTTCGATCTTGGATTGTCGGTCCGACTTATGCCTCTATTTACCCATTCCATTTATTCCACAAAATTTGCTTTATTTAGGGAGTTTAAGATACCCTCTACCCTAATTGCGTTTTGAAAATTTGTTATGGCATTTTAATATTATTATAATCATTTTCCTAAAGATTTTTGGCCCAAACGTTCGGTATACGATTCGAGCACACTGCCGAATTTTTGCTGCCCAACCTGATATGCCTCATGCCAAACAGCGTCAAAATTATGTCAACATCCGTCATGGTCGCCATGAAATTTATCTTGAAAGTGAGTGGGATACATTACATTAAAAATTTTACATTTTCTCAAGTAAAACAAAAAAAAATGCACATGACTGTGGCGCATTAGTATAATAAGTCACAATTTTATGATTGACACGTGTCTATCCGTATTACCGAAATAACTAAGAAAATAGGGGGGAGAAGCTGATTAGTAGAATATTTCATAGTTTTATTATCTTTCTAAAGAAATCGATATCTATTTTAATAGCACGTACACTCTAACAAGCTGATACCGGTATTAGTCCAAAACATGTCCTCTAAGAACCGCGAAATTAGAAAGTAACTAAAATTTTTTTACAGTTACAAATTAGGCATTTTTTTAAAACATTTTTTGATTATCAATAAAAAAAAACACCGTCAATTTTTTTTATATAACACTAATCAATCAAAGCCATTTTCTAAACATTAGATAAGTCCAAACTCAAAATATAATAATAAAAAGGTTTATCTATTTTAGTATTGCCTGCCCACTAGACATATAATGTAATTGTGTAAAAAACCTTTTAAGTTTTTTATAATTTTGCACAATTGTTAACTTATAAATGAGTCACCCCTGTCGTTTAGCACTAAGGAAGACTTAATGGCATCTAGTATTTTACCCTTGCAAAGTATCATCCCAATTTTGATTAGAAACATATTTAAATAGGTAAAGAAGCTTAAAAAATAAAATTGCTATATGGGACAGGTTTAGGGTTAACCATAACTTATGTATTTTATTTTCGCATTAAAAATAAAGAAATTTATGTGATTTTTTGGCCCACATTCTCCACACCTGGGATACTTCCGTGCTAGAAAAACACTCGGGAATTATTCAGGAAGCTATCAAGAAAGGTCTTCAGGACGCCGACTCCGACGCCAGAGCTTCATCTAGAAAGTTATATTTTTTTTACTTAAAAATATAACAATTTATATTATTGAACATCAAGGAAGACCATTTTTTTTTCAGATTAGTAGAAATTAAATGTATACCATTAGAAAAAAGTTTCTATACTACATTTTGGTTTTTATCACAATTTAAGATACATCTTCTTCTCTCTTTAATGGCTATCCACGTTTACCCAGGTTGGCCAGTTTTCCTTCTGATTCAATCAATATAAAATTTTGTAGTTCCCTTTCTGACATCAACCCCTTTTTAGGTTGTTTTTTTCCAACCGGTCGAGGAAACGGTGATCCTATTCTGGACCCAGACCACAGGGAACCATTTAAGATGCATATTTTTGATATATTAAACCAATTAAAATGAAACAAAGGAAATGCATTATTCTATTCTAATGACCATATTATTCGCTTTATTTCTTTGAATTTACCAAACTAAGCCCAAGCAATAATATCAATAATCTATCTTTAAACAAAAGAGCATACTGGGGCTTCGCCGATCATTTCAAGGAACAAGCCGAAATACTCATCCAATCCCTCGATTCCGGCAAGCAAAAAATGCTGAGAGGCGAAATTTCCAACTCTTCCAGCAATAATTCCTTGTACAGATCCAATCTACCACACCATCCAAGGATGAATACGCAAAATACCGATAGGTATATATATATATTTATATAATCATTTTTTGGGTGTATTCCATAAATAACCTCGCTTGAATCATTTCCTCACTTATTATTTTTTTAAAAAAATCTTGAATCTTTTATTCACGAATAAATATTATCTACAAACCCACAATTTCCTTTATGAATTTTTTATCGAAAGATATATTTTTTTTTTAGCTTAGAAGGAAATAAAGAAAAGAAAATAATATTTAAACAAAGGAAGAAATATATTAAAATTCGAAGACCGTGGGTTCGGGAATATTTAATTATCATTTGCGGGAATTTTGTCAACACTAACTTGCTTCATTTTTATAAATACTTGGTTGTCCAAAAAATCGGTACCCATTTGGTCCATGCTCCTTAAATGTCTAGGAACCCCGAATCGATTTGATTACATTATCTAGGCAATTCACTTATTACATTTCACGAAATAAAATAAAACTAGCTCTAATATGCTAAGCACCATAAAAAAACGCGAAGTGGCCGCTATACGCAAAAATACTATGTCGCTCGAGGATATAGCGTAAAAATTTTATCCAATATTATTAATTTCTTTTATAAAAACTCGATTCAAATATTCCTATTTTTTTAAAAAAACACAATTTCCAATGCCTAGCCGAAAGTATCCGCCCTTGAAATCGAATTCCAAACTGCCCCATAAACCCAGTCTCATGACCCATTACCCGTCTGCCTCGTACGCTACGCACTTTCCATCTAGCAATCCGCCCTACAAACCCCCGGTTAGTTCCGTCTCTTCCACGTCCTCCATTATTAACACGCGTTCTAACAGCGCTATAGACCACCAGGCCGCTCTCAGAGCTAGGAAAAGGAATATGAACGGTGCCGCGGCATTTGGAGTCAATGGGGGAAATAGCAAGATTAGATACCACGATTATCCTTTAAGTATATAAACCTACATTTCTCGAATTATTTTTTTACGGTGAATGGTTTAACAAAATATTCACTTTCAGATATTTTTTTTATTTCCCGCCAAACATATTCTTTTATCTTAAAGCGCGCAAGTTAATTTATTTTTCTGCTTTCTCCAAAGTTGAGCTAAATTAATTCCAGAAACTTGATTTTCCCGAATACATATTCGTACATATAGAGTACCTACTACCCTTTTACGAATATTCAGATAATTTTACCATGAATGTTTGCATATAATAAAATTTGTATTGAAAAATAATAGTTAATTTAAAAGTTCGCGGCAAAATTTTCTGAAATAGAGGAAGTAGGTGGGTTCTAGAAATGTACCAATCCAATCCCTAGATTTTGTTATGGATCTGTCAGGTTCTTTTTAAAATAGCCAGTTCTTAACCAGTTACTTATATATATATATTAATATGTTATCGTCAATGCCTTTTTTCCGGCAATGTGCTAACTTTAAATTATTTATTGAGCGTGTTTTTTTTTTAAATTTAAAAATCTGATTTTACCGGATATTCAATCATGTTTGGAATACCTATCTTATGAATTGTAGAGAATATTGTCGTTAACCTTTGAATAATTTATAATCTATATAAAAAATATACGGGAAATCTAATATAAATTATATTAAGTTTAATGGTTCATGGGAAAATTATCTGAAATTCATAGGGTAGGTACTCCAAACATGGCGGAATACATTTCCAGTAAAATGAGATTTTTAAAATTTTTTAAAACCGCGCTCAAAAAATGATTAAAAGTATAAAAAATAACACAGTGCTGGAAAAAAGCACACTGACGTTATTGGATTTAGTTTTAAAAAAATTGAACATTTATGAATCAAAAAATAATTTTTTTTTTAAATACGTGAAATTAATAAACAAATTTGTTGTATACAACGTTAGAAAAAACTATATGATAAAAAATATAGAATTACTGTCGAATAACTATATTATATATTCTTACTGTTAAAAATATATACACTAATAATAAAGAAAGAAAGAAAGTTAGATTAGATAGATAGATAGATAGATAGATAGATAGATACATATTAAGAGAGTTATAATTTTTTTATGAGAATCGTTACATATTCCCAACGGGTAATTAATTGGGGTCCGTAAAAGTGAGAAAAGAATTGAATCAGGTACATCACTAGTAGATACTCGTACATGGTGGGGAATAAGATTTAGGCAAAATGAGATCTTTCAAATTTATAAAAATAAATTATTGTTTTACTTTCCACAAATAAACAGCGAAGTTAACCCAAATTTCGAGCCGGCCTAGGATTTGTCCTCCTAACTTCCGGTTAAATCAACCCCACAATTATCAAAATCCACCAACGACCGCGAGAGTCCCGACAAATTCTAAGTCCGTATCTTCCATGTCTCAACGTAAATAAATTAATATTTTTGCCTACCATTAGGGACCCGTGAAATCCAATTTTTTGGCCCGATTCCCAATTTTTAGGTCTATGCCCGTTGGCGCACGCGACCCGAATTTTTTTAAAAAAAGAAGCTTACAGGAAAGAAATTCTCAAACTCAAATTTATTTTGATTCTTTCTATTAAAATTTAAGGGTTTTTTTAAATTATCTATCTTATTTTATTCTATATCGTCAGCTGAGTATTATAGTGTTCTATGTCTATTTTTGCAGGAGAGCATGTTACATAAAAATGTATCTTGCATCTTTAATTAGTAGATCACAATGTGATAATACGAATATAGGATTATTCTAAATTTTATTTTAATTGCTGATATTAAGGTAAAAACTACATAACTTTTCTATAACCGATTGATGGGGGGGGGGGGTTCTTAATTAATTTATCTATTACAGATCAACCAATGTTGCGAACGACCATTTCAAAAGAATGAAACTTGGCATTAGTTATTTGCGTTTAAAATTTTAAGGTCTTCAAAGTATAAAATTGAGCAAAGCGTGATTTGATTAAATTATATTTTTTAAAAAAAAATAATACCTAAGATAGAGTTACATATTATATATCATTTTATAGCCCTTAAAATTATACATTGCAAAATATCGGAATTTTTTTGGGGTGTATAGGCCAGGATTGTTTATTACCCTTTTTAACTGTTTTATCAAAAAAGGGGTTTTTTTTAAATTTTATTTAAATATTTATTATTTCAAAAATATGCTATAGATGGTATTATTTAAAATCATCATAATATAATATATTTAATAAAAAAAAATATGTATTGTATTGGTATTAAAATAATAATGAAAAAAATCCATTCAGTATAACCAGTATGGTGTCCAAAGTAATATGTAAGCAAGCGCCCATAAAGATGTGATTATTAGCAGAGTTGGGCAAGTCCTCCAGAAGAGTCTAGATACAGATTCTTTATAAAAAAATGAATCATAGATACAGATACTAGTGTCTTTTTCAAAATATCAAAAAGATACAAGATAAAAGATATTTGTATCTTTTACTAAATTATAGTATCTTAAATACAAGATACTTTTAAATTATCATTACCAATTAAATTAGAATAGTTTATAAAATAGTTTTTATTATTTATTTGTGAAGAACATAGCATACACATATAAGAATGAATATTTGCAATAATTAATAAAATATTTATTAATAAATTAAATATAATAACCAGGGATTCTAATATTAGTTTTTGCCCATTAATAGCTTAAACAGGAAATGGAGAGTAGTATATTTAATGGGAGTTAAAAATTTGCAAATAAGAAAAAAAAATTAAATCAAATGATTTATTAGAATTTGCAGGTTATTTTCTGTGTTGTTTTAAATATAGCATATATTCGGAGTATATGGCTAAATGGTATCTCTAAAAAAAATATACTAGTTTTATTTTATTCATTATCTTTAATATATCATTACTTGTTGTGATATTTATGTATTTTTTAAAATAGTTTATTTTCTAATATGACTTATTAATTCTTGCGTTTGTAATATCATATATATAAATATCATTTAAATCTCTTTTCAATTTTTTTTTATATATTTCTTGCAAAATAATTAATTATATATAAAAAATATCATAATGTACAACTTTATATTATAATTATTAAAAAGAAATTTCGATTTTATTTATAAAAATAGATGATTTTATATATAACTTTTTTAAAAAATTTTATGACATTTTATTTTTGTTATAAAGAAGCCATTTTATATCGGATCAAATTTTATAATATTGGCCGATAACCGATATTTTAAAATCGGTGAAATTGTTCCGATCCTATCCGATAAAAAATATCGGCACATCCCTAATATATTTTACATATAATTATTTTAGCAAGTTCTTATTAGAGGAAATATTTAAGCTACAATTGATATATAATATTAGATAATTTTAAAAGGCTCTTAATAAAATAATTTTAATAAAGTAGAATTTAACTTTATTAGTTACTTTTATTTATTTATAATATAAGTAAAATTACATTACGGTATTTATTTACAAAATTTAATCAATTTAAAATGCATTAAAGAAAATTGTTATGTTTAATGATTAATTAATAAACATTCTGCCATATTTTTACTTTTTTTGCGCATTCTGTTAAAAAAAGTGTGCGAGATTCTTATCAGAATCTGTTTTTGGTGAAGCTGGTGATATTGACAGTTATTAACGCCGCAAGCTGACCTCTGATAAATTGGTGGTATTTCTAAAAAGAAATCTTCTATATATTAATGTTAAATATTTATTTCAAATTTCATAATAAAATTGTTTATTATTTATTAATTATGTTGTTATTACTTATTATATGAAGGTGATTTAATAATAAAAATATTTTATATACTTTTAGAATTGCAATTGAATTGAATATAAACAATAACTGATCATTATAATATATTTAAATGACATAAGTTATGGTATAGTTATATTATAGATGTTATACTAATAAGTAGTATATTAAAAATTAAAACCATTGGTATCTTTACAGGATACAAAATTAGATATGATAACAGATCGGTAATCGGCCGATATCAATTTAATATCGGGAATATCGGATCGGCCTCCAAAAAATTGGTATCGATACACCCCAAAAAATATATATCCAAGCTTTTAATTTGATAATCAACCATCTTCTATAAAAAAATTTAATAACAATTATCGAAGAGGGACTTATAGGTATTATTATGTTAATAATTATAAAATAAAATGGATAATATACTTTAAATTATAATAACTTTTTTACTTGTGCTATTTTGACATTCAGCTTTTACCTTGTTCTTTTTCACATAAATTACTTTATAAAATGTTCCATCTAGAATTTTAAGATTCGGATTTGATTCAGGCGAACCTATCTCCATAATTTCATCTTCACTACTATGATTGCTAAACATTCTACAAATTAAAAAATATTACTTATAAAATATATCCTTCTCTTATTTAGTTTTGGTGTTGTTTTTTTAATCTATCTATCTTTGTGACCTGTAAAATTTCCAACTAATATTGGTTATCAATATATTTAAAATATAGGGGGAAAAAATAAAGAAAATAATACAAGATTTCACGAAGAAAATAAAGTTACATTGTGTGATATGTAAATGTTTCAAACATAAATATTAAAAAGATCTGTATCTTTTTAAAGAAAATGATACAAGATTATTTTCAAAATAAAGGATCTTAGATACAGATACTAGTATCTTATTAAAAATCTCAATAAGATACTGAGCAAAAGAATCTTGTATCTTAGATACAAGTATTCGCGTTACTGCACTCTGATTATTAGGATGCTATATGTTGATATAAACATATTTTTAAATCATTTATACAAACTATTATTAAAAAAATATACCTATTATCTTTATCGTATTCCATTTTTGCGCCTATTAATAGACCCGAGGCGATAATTTGTAAATGTGTCCTTTCGCTGTTATGGGAGCTATTATCGTTATTACTTGATTAATTGGATAAACTATTTTTTTTCATTTGTTGGGTAAAGAGAAGTATGGGGATGTAAAAAAAAAATATCTCCTCCGTTTAATATGAAGGTAATAAACATTCCTAGCTAATATCAACACCCCCTAAAAATTTTCTTCTCAGCGATGTTAATTTTACATTTTTACCGGATATAAGAAAACACTTGATATATGATATTTTTTTTAAAAAAATATTATTTTAAGGGCTCTAAAATGATATATAATTTGAAATTTTGCGATTTTTGATTTTCAAAAGTTATCTCTTTAGATCTGATTGAGTTATCGCTCAAAAATTTTGTTATAACTAAAATACACAACATGGATGACTCTCAGGCCAAGTTTCATTCTCGTTTTATGGAATGGCCCATTTCGATGCTAATCCATCCGTAGTAAATCGATCCTTATAAATTACATTTATTATTCTATCTCCGACGTATGAAGGATATTTAAGTAGTCTTACACCTGTAAGATTCCACTGGCCATATATTGTTATTAATGATTGTTGATTTTTAAGTACTCATTGAAAAACGCGGGTTTTCATTATCAAGGGTTTGATTTGAGTTGTTGGATACTAATTTTATTTTAGTGAATTTAATTTTGAATAACCAATCATAATATTAATTCAATCTTGAATATAACATGTACCCTTTATTTTTCTTCGAAAAGCTGGTAGCCGTTCGAATTCGCCGACCAATCGCCTCAATGCACATTCCGCCATTTACAATTACCGCGCCAATCTCAATAGCGCTCATCAAAATGCCAATAACCTGAATCAAGGCAACGGAGTCACGAAATACAATACGATGGGCAGGAGCAATCAATATCAACAGACAAGTTCTGCTGCTTTTAATATAGGTGTTATAAATATGATTTTATATCTTTTTGCGTTTTCGCGGAAAGGAAATAAAATAACGGAATAGAAATACCAGGGTTCTTCACCCGAATTTAGGTTCAGAAATTTAAAATTGTTTGTTTGGACATTTTGAGACCAAGACCAAACAGAGACCGATTTATGGGCATATGGACCCTGGGCGAGTTCGGACCTCCTTTAGAAAATGGGGTTTTGATTAAGTTCCAGTAATCAAAATTTCCGTTAAATAGAAATTACTCGATTTAGGTCCAGAATTCTGAAAAATACGCATTTACATTTAACGCTTCAAACGCGGCGTAAAAGAAGTGGACCAGCCCTTGAATCAACAAGAGATGTCAATAATAAAAATATAAACTTATTCTTGGAATTAAAATATTAATATACTTTTTTTTTGTTATTTTATTTATAACAGCCAAGCCTAGCATGAACAGACTCGTTAAACGTAAGCCGATTTATAATACGAATGAAATTTATCTTTTATTTGCCTAAATTTATCGAAAACTTGCAAGTCACATATTAATTTTGTTCATGAACTGATATTTGATAGTTAAAGTTAAAAAGTTCTCTTAATTGTCTAAAGATTTGTTTCTTTATTTTGTATCATTTGAGGTACCATTTTATCAATTATATAAGAATTTTTCAATTTTCGCGTATATCAAGACTAGCCTTACTTTGCTTAAACCTCTTCCTCTTTTTTTTTCGAGGATATCATGGATAACTTAAAGGGAGGGGAAATGATAAACCTAAGACAATACAAGGCACCTTCTTATATTATATCTGTAATTGAATGCTTGATAGCGATTGAGTTCAGAGAATTTTACTCAGTAACCATCATATGATCTAGAGGTTAGTTATTTCAGGAATTTTAAGCAATATTTGTTATACGGATGAAACTAACTTAGAACTAGCCTAAAATCGAGGGAGGATGTTTGAATCAATTAGGGAGAGAGGGGTGAAATAAATTGGGTTTAAATTTTATTTATAGAACATATGATCAAGGGAAATGAGATGACTCCTAAGTAATATAATTTGAAAATATATATAATATTGGGAGACTATAAGTCACGATTGGGATTTTTTCCGTTCATCATATCTGAGGGCCCATGAATGGGGAAATTTAAAAACCGCTACGCCTAGTGAAATTATACACCTACGTTCTCGGAGCAAAAAAATAAGAATGGAAACGCTTTGATTATTCGAAAATTTTAGATTCATTAATTTTTTTTAAAAAAAAACAATAAATCAAGATAATGCCACGAAAAATTTATTATCCAAATTCGGCAAAGATTTTGAAACGTCTTCGAATGTCTCAGAAACATCGTCGGTTTAAAAAAAAAATTAAAATTTTTAATATATTAATTATATTATTTTAATGACAATTATATTTTTTTAATCCAGCTAATAAGTGAATAAGTAGAAAACCATGAAAATGAATTTTTTCGAAAGCATTTTATTTGTATATAAAAAAAATTTGTAAAGTATTCTTTTAAAAGTATTTATTTTTAAATGATAGGGGAGACTGGGGTTAGGTAAACCCTGGGGCTTGGAAAACCACTTAATCTCATTTTAAAATTAAATAAACCAGAAGGTTAAAATTTTTATCCTAATATAGTTTTTTATTAGTTTACATATAGAGAAAAAAAAATCTTTTGAAATTAATTAATTATTAAATACTTTATTTAAGAAATAAAATTTTGATGAAATTATCAAGAGGTTTTTACGTGAACAGAATTTTAATTTTTATTAAAATATATAATCATTTATTTGTTAATTAAATTTTATAGCAAAGTTTAAACGCTCTTCTATAATTTGGGAAAGTTTTGTGAATTAATACTAATAATTATTTAGAATTATATTAAAATTTGATGAATTAATATATAATGAGGTATTTGAAAATCGTAGGATCACTAGCCAACAGGTAAATTATCTACATTATCTATCTTACTTTTAAGATATAATCACAATAATTTTATGTAATTTTTAAACAATATAATCAATTTTTATCAATTTAATAATAGAAATTATGTAAACGTTAAATGTAATCTGTAAATTCTTATTTTAAATTAATTAAATTATGATGAGTATTATTGTAATAATTTTATGTAATTTTTAAACAATAAAATCAAATTTTAGCAATATTTAATTAAAGATTATGTAAATAAAAATCTAAATGGTAATGGTAAAGAGATTATCATTTTTAAATAATATGTTATTAAATTTTAAATCATCTAATATTTTATTTGACATTTTTATTTTAGGTATTCCTAGATCAAACTTTATGAGATATTACAAAAGATATCAAGAAAGTGGTACACTTTCTAATTGGACAAAACAATAAACAGAGGATATTCACAGAAGAAGAGGAGGGAAATATAACTAAATATCTGATCCAAGCTCTGCACCCAGAAATTACAACTTCCTTATCGGTCTGTTCATGGGCCTCTCAAAAAAGTATTACAATTCATCCAGGAAAATTATTTACAATTTATGATATCCCCTGTTATTAAGGATGTCTTGCCTTTAGCAGCATCACCTCTCAATATGGCGAATGGTTTTAAAGCATGTGGAATATATCCACTTAATACAGATATATTCAAGAAAAAAAGAATTGCCTCAGTTTATGGGGATTCTATATGTGAACTTCTTAATATCCCAATAATAGAATCAAGCTTGGTCTCTTTGGTATTAAAAGATAAATAAATATTTTGGACATATAAAATATGTATCGAAGTTTGAACATATACCATGTGCCCATCTTTGGCACACAAATATTTTTGTGAATATTTTTTTTTCTTGCAAATATTTTCTTTCTCTATTAATTTCTTTTTATAAGTAATGATGTGAATATCTCGGTCCTGGGTCATTTCCACATCAAATGAGATTTTCGGCCGACCCCTTTCAATTTTTTTAAAATTTGGTAAGCAAAGAAAGGTCAATATAACTAAGAAATAGCCAAAATTTTAGCCTCCTAACATTTATATTTTTGAAGATATTAGGGTTCAAAGTGGCAAAAATGACGTATTTTTACCATTATCTGCCTTCATTCAATCAAGCATATCTTAAAAACTATATAATTATAAATAATCAATTTAATATCAAAATTACGTACAAAGATTCTACTTTTAGATAAAAAAAATTATTATTTTTTTACCAATTTCCGGCCATTTTATTTAATATATAAGGACTAAAAACAATTTTTGGGAAATAACGACCTTCAATTTTTAAAAAAAATTTAATAGACATTATTAAACTCTTCCTTTATATTTATATAAAAAAAATGGTTTGGGACGCGGCCATCTTCATTCAAATCGATAAAAATGTTTAGAAAAGTGTATAAATATTTTCCCGAAAGGTGGCGTTTTTGTATAAAATTATATATTAATCAGTTTTTAATGTATAATTTAAAGGATTATTCATCTTGTAGAAAATAACAATAAATGGGGCTTTCGTTCAATTATAGAAATTGTATATCGATAAAAGAAATTCAATTTATTACTTTATTTATAATTTATTATAAAAATTTGCCCATATAACATATATTTAATGAATATTAATAAAATTTATTTAACCAAGTTTATAGTTCTTGAATATATTAATCATTATCTTGTGCATTTCATGACGCCAAAAAATAATATTAAAATTTTCTCTACTCAATTTTTTAAAATAATTTGATATTTTTAAAATAATTTGATATTTTCAAATATTAATTTATTATTATGAAATTATTTACAAAATAAAAGTATTATCATAAAATTAACCCAAAACAATATAAATATTGGATCGGATTTTCTAAAATCGGCATAGCCTTACTAAATTAGAATAACAATAAATAATTGTTTCAATCAATAAAATAAATAAAAATTTTAAAATTGATTAATCATTCAATAATACATGCTCAATATTAATTCATATTTTAATTAATTATTGGTATTTTGATTTCTATCAACACCTCCTCAAGCCTGGAAAAACTAAACGAATATACAGTTAAAATTGTACAAGAATTATTGTATGGACGAAATAAGCAGAATCATGCCAGGCAAGAAAGATTGCGTTTCGATTTTGACCAAAGACGAAAAAAGAATACCATACATAAGAGATTAATTTTAGATAATTTCAAAGAAATTCATATATTTTTTAAAGAAATGAGGCCTGATGTTAAAATTGGTTTTTCGAAATTTGCAAGCATTCGCCCAAAAATTGTATACTCTTTGGAGGTAGTGGTACACATGTATGTGATTGCAGCTACCACCAAAATTTTAAATTAATGATCATTGGATCAAATTTACCCAATTTAACTAATGATATGTTGCCCTTTAAAACATACAAACATATTTTACACTTAATAATTTGTAATTCGCCACAACCATCCAGTTTATATGGGCAAATGTGATAATTGTCCAGGGTCAACACATTTACGCGATCAAATAGAAATATTGTTTCGTTAAGGATATCGAATTTATAACATACAAACAATGGCTATCCATAGATAGAACAACTCTTGAAACGATAACCAAACCAGTAGGTGAATTTATCAATGCCTTTTTTGAAAAAATGGAATCTTTATTACTCCATTTTTTTATTTCAACGCAACAATCGTTGTATCAAAACAATCAAAAATTGAACTTAGACGAAGACCAATATTTAATTTTATGTGATTTTTAAGAAAAATATAGCTTTATACTTCAGGATGAAGTACAAAATTATCATTGGAATAGGGCTCAATCCACTGCTCACCTTTTTGTTATATATTATAAAGATAATTTTGCCAATATTTGTCCTAAATTATGTAATGATTGCAATACAATACAATAGCAGTACATAATTTCAAAAAAACATTGGTAAATTTTTTAATTAATAAAATTTGTAGGCCAAATAAAATTTTTTATTTTTCCGATGATAAAAATCGTAAAATTTTTTATTAATATTTGCCATCATGAGATGGATTTCGGGGTACAGGCGAAATGACATTTTTCTGCTATAGCACACGGGAAAAGTGTTTGTGATGAGATTGGTGGCACTGTTAAAAGGTTAACCGCTAGAGCTAGTTTACAAGGCCTTAGTCAAAGTAACCACATCATATGAATTGTACGAGTTAAATAAAGAAAATATTAATGTCATATATTTTGAATAGATGACCAAAATAAATTATGAATACGAAGATCTATTACTCAGGGAAATATTTTCAAAAACTAGATCTATACCTGGAACACACAAAATACACACCTTGATTCCAACAGATCTACATCAATTTAAAAGTAAAATGTATTCCAATTCAATAGAAAGTACTATAGAATAGTTATCATATAATGATGAAAGTATAATTATTGAAGAAATATCAGTATACCTAACGTATCCTTATGATTCTAATTGGTGGTTAGCTTTGTTTTAGTGAAAAAATAAAAGCAGGAAGAAATATATATATAAAGTTTTTAACCCACCCGGACCTTCTAATTCCTTTACATTTCCAAGTATAGACGACACTCTTTACTTTCCCAATTGTCATATCTTAACATTAGTTTCACTGTTAACTGCTACTAGCCGTAGTTATACATTGTTGTCACAAGAAAGTAAATGCGCTACCGAAAAATTAGAATCTTTTAAAACTGAGTTGTTTATTAGATTTTTAAATTTAAATTATATCAATTTTTTAATATTTAGGGCGCCATATATGAAATGCACAAGATTCTGATTCATATATTCAGGAACTCGAAACTTAATTGAACATATTTTATTTATATTCATTAAATGTATGTTATATGGGCAAAAAATTTTATAATAAATTATAAATTAAGTAATAAATTGAATTTCTTTTATCGATAGACAATTTCTATAATTGAATGAAAGCTCCATTTATTGTTATTTTCACTTACAAGATGAATAATCCTTTAAATTTTATCAAATAGTCCAAGAAAAACCATTAAAAACTAATTAATATATAATTTTATACAAAGACGCCCCCTTTCGGGACAATATTTATACACTTTTCTAAACATTTTTATCGATTTTGAGAATGAAGATGGCCGCGTCCCAAACCAATTTTTTTATATAAATATAAAGGAAGAGTTTAATAATGTCTACTAAATTTTTTAAAAAAATTGAAGGTCGTATTATTTCCAAAAAATTGTTTTTAGTCGGATTTTCGTTATTGGTGACGTGACCATTTATTCATAATTATATTTATCAGAATACTTCATATTTCTCCATTCTTTGTTCTTCCCAGCTGGTACAAAGATTCTACTTTTAGATAAAAAAAATTTTAATTTTTTTTCCAATTTCCGATCATTTTATTTAATAATTTCGATATTAAATTTGTTATTTACAATTATGTAGTTTTTAAGATATGCTTAATTGAATGAAGGGAGATAATGGTAAAAATAAGTCATTTTTTCCACTTTGAACCCTAATATCTCCAAAAATATAAATGATACGAGGCTAAAATTTTGGCTATTTCTTAACTACACTAACCTTTCTTTGCTTACCAATTAAAAATTCGAAGAGGGTCGGCCGAATCATGGTTGATTTGTCATGAAATGACTCTCCTTCTTTTCACTCTCTTAACTCTTACTTTTTTTGGGATGAGGCGAGGATATTGTTAAATTGCTGGATGGACCAGAAATATTATCTAAATGAACATAAGAGGATAATGGAGCATCATTACATATATCGAAGGTTCTATTAATATTTCAAATATCTTTTAATACCAAAGGGGCCGAGATTTTGGATGTTTACATATAGAATCGCCATGAACTGAGACAATTCTTCTTACCTGAATATATTTGTATTCAGTGGATATAATCCACATGCTTTTAAACCATTTGCTATATTGAGAGGTGATGGTGCTAAAGGCAAGACATCCTTAATAACAGAGGCATAAATTGTAAATAATTTTCCTGGATTACTAATCATCCAGGAATGAAGTGCATTATTATAATATTTTTTGAGAGGTCATGAACAACAGACCGATCAAGAGGCTGTAATTTATGGGTGCAGTAAGGAGGCAAAGATATTAGAATTATCCCCGTATCTATACAAAATTTGACATCTTAACAGGAATTATGTGATATATGATTGTCAAGGATTAATAAAACTTTGGACACAGGAATATACCTAGTGTGTTTAGAAAAATGTTTCAAAAAAATAATAAAATCCTCATCTTGCATCCATTCTTGAACCATTTGAGAGCCAGGTGGACCATCTCTAACCAAATAGTCATAATATTTTTTTCCGCGAAAAAGAAACATTGGAGGAATTGTATGGCTAATTGCATTTTCCGATAATGTTATTAAGGTACCTTATTCTTCGGAAGTCATGTATCTTACCTGTTTTTGACACTTTTATCAATTATTTTGGATGGGGTTTGAACTGTGGTAAGTCCAGTTTCATCCATGTTGTAAATTGCCATGCATTCTAATTTATGTTCATCTAATATTCCTACATATTAATTGTAAAACATTTACTTAAATCGTTTAATAAACTTTTATATAAAATTAAAAAGTATAGTTTCTTCATTAAATCCAATTGCCCTAGCCATATAAGTAGCCTCAGGGGACCTTAAGGATAAAGTAGGATTCTTTAACTAAAACCTAAGTACCAGTCATGGCCAGCCATTGAATTGTCCTTTCAAGATTTAGGAAATTTCTTCTTCATATTTACCACCATGTGTTGGCTAATATTTTTATCTAAAAAACAATATAAAATAATGATGAATAAATTTATACCTTTTTAATTTAGGTGCCATAAAAAATTTGGCTAGCTTGGATCAGATATTTAGTTATATTCCACTCTTCTTTTTATGTGAATATCCTCTGTTTATTTGTCCTACACTAGTAAGTATGTCACTTTCTTGATATCTCTTGCAATATCTCATAAAAATGATTATCTCTTTATTATTATCATTTAGATTTTTATTTAGTGGCTCTTCTGGATTTATGTATGATTTTCAAATGTACCAGGGAAAGTCTACTAATACTATAAAATCATATTTAGGTATAAGTGGAGATATCGTACTTCGCCTGTCTGAAATAATACCATCAAATAAAAACCATAAATTATATATGGATAATTACCAATTATTTATGATTCTTAAAAAAAGGGATATTTGGTGTCCGGAACGGTAAGGTCTAACCGATTATCAGGATGCGCACTTAAAAACGATAAGGCTTTAAAAAAGGAAGGAAGAGGCGCTGTAGATTATAAAAGTAAAAAAAACGGTATTATTATCTGCAAATGGCAGGACAACAAAGCTGTTATTACAATATCTAATTTTTTAGGTGTTTTACCTACGACCATAATTAAACGATGGTCTGTATCGGACAAATCCTTTATAAATGTAGAAATGCCCGCTATAATTAAAAACTATAATGAGGGAATGGGTGGAGTAGATCTTCACGATATGCTGGTCGAGTTATATAGGACAGATATTAAATGGAAAAGATATTATATGCGAATGGTTTTCCATTTATTGGATTCTTGTGACGCCATATGAAAGCAAATAATATCAAATTTATGACATTATTGGTATTTAAATCTCAAACAGCAAAAGGGCTGATGCTAGCAGGAAAGGATAATAACAAGAAGACTGGAAGACCTTCCAGTATAGTTGTAAAGAGAAGAAATGCCATAAATATTGTCCCCATATCGGATATAAGATATGACCAAGTAGGTCATTTCCCAAAGCCCATAACAATTAAACAAAGGTGCAAGTATTGCGTAGATGCATATTCAAGAATTATGTGTCAAAAGTGTAATATTTATTTATAATAATAACGAAATTGTTATTTGTCATTTCATATGAAATAAAATATTTTTTTAAATGAACTTGCATTTTGCCCATTGATGACATTTAGAATCATTGAAAAATACTCGAAATAAGTTTTTTTGATAAAAATGTGTTATTTGTGTCTATAATAAGTATCTCTTAAAAAAAAACAAAATTTTTCATCGAAGGAAAAAAAGTCGGGCGCGAAAGGGTTAATTTTGTTGGATTTGTATTTTCTCACCATATCGAATAAATGTAATAATTACTAAAAAAAATTCATTCAAATGGATTGACATGTATGGTTTAGCAAGCCCCGCTAGCTCTAAATTTACTAATCATGATTGAAATATTATATAGACATGATAAATATTCCTTCCCCAAATTATATAAGAGTAAACTTTGCTATGAAATTTAATTTTCATATAAATGATTATATATTTTAAAAAAATTAAAATTCTGTCTTTAAAAAAACCTCTTGAAAAAAATTTTTATTTCTTAAATAAAGTTAATAATTAATTTCAAAAGATTATTTATTAGTCTATGGATGTAAACTAATAAAAACTCCATTAGGATAAAATTTTAACCTTCTGGTATATTTATTTTTAAAATGAGATTAAGTGTCTTGCCAAGCCCCGGGGTTTACCTAACCCCAGTCTCCCCTAATTGTAACTTGACTAAATTAATACGTTAAGTTGTAATTTAGATAATCATTTTTATTTTTTTAAGCATTATATCAATTTGTTCTTTAACTATAATATTAAAAATATTAAAATGGAATTTATAAAATATATTAAATGAATTTTTTATGTAGTTAGTAAAGGGATGAATATGGCATGGAACCGTGAATAGATATTGGATCTGCATATCTCTAGAGATATTTTTTGATTGAGGTGTAAATTTTCCTTGGGTCTCCACTGGTTGTTAGGTTCCATGCCAGGCAATATTAACTCTCTGCTAATTAAATTTTTTATTATTTAGCATTAAATAATTGGTATATACAGTAATAAAATATTTGTTCTTAAATAATTTAAGTAATAGTCTTAAGAGAACTTAATTATTTTTGAAATATCATAATATAAATATAAAATTGGCAACAAATTGTGAATAGGATGGAATGTTAGGAATTATTATCATTTTTATTCTTTAAATTGCAATTTAATTATATATTTATGGATAAAAATTTACATTTTTTTTAACATTTATTGTTTTAAAGAAAATTGGTAGGATAATCTCGACTCCTTATCCAAAGAACAATGCCAATCAACACAACGATTCAATTTATGTAAAGAAATAAAATAAAGACATCAAATTATGTCCCGCCAATTTTTTAAATAAGAAATATGCAAGCGTAAAAATCATTTGATAGGTATTTCAATTGTTTGGCAAGTTGGTAATTAATTTTTCAAGTTTTTGACTTGGACAGTCTTTATTTAAGATGAGAGGACATTCTAAAATAAATTTTGGCACGTTATTAATTTTCAAGGTTTTGTTAGATTTTTCGGAAGTTTTTACATTTAAGATAATAGGAACGGTTTGACTAAATTGCTAATTATTTAGGTAAACTGCAAATGCAACGGGTAAAATTTTATTTAAAAAAAAATTTCTAGCCAGATATAGGGTTGAGGTTATAGTATAAATTTTTATAAAGTTGGTCGCGGTTTAGCAATTTGTATCCCATTAAGCTGAATATATCTAAGAAACCATTAATGTTTTTATAGGAATCGTTCCAAACGTTTAAAATCTAATTGTTTTTTTTTGGCATTGTCACAGGATGCTACGCCTGTCACTCAACAACAAGTCAGCCCGAGTCATCAAATTAGGTCGGAGGAAGAATTGAGCGATCACTCATCCAGTTTCTGTTCCGAAAGCTCCTTCCGGCAATTTCAAAACAAGTACTTTTTGGTTCACACCGCGGCTTCATCCTCCAATTCTGCTGCCAGGGACAATTTTAACGGTAACTGCATAAACAATGACCCTAATATCGGCGGTGCGATGGCGGGAGGAGTGCCCAATTTCTATGGCAATACCTTAGGAACTGATATGGTACATCAATATAAAATGCCATACTTTTTTTAAAAAAAAGATTTACCACACAATTACAAATGCTCGAACATTATGTTAATAAGGCGCTGAGATTTTTTGCCCATTTATAGAATTTAGGCGCGAATCGGATGCGCCATGATTATCCTACCATCTAGCTCATATTGCGATTTATCAACAATTAAAGATATTTGCCTAATTCAGGTTCTTCAAAACTCGGTCGCCTCGGCAAATCTAAATAAAATGAAAATCAAACGGTCCGGTTTAACCCGCACCACAATCCGAAAAATTGCCGATTGCGTCTATATCGAGTTTAGAAAGCAAATGGATAATTGTTTCGTCTGCCAAATCGATCCAGTCTGAACTGGTCTTAGTTGATTAAATTGCTGGCGCGATAAAATTTCTGCACGACATGTATTGTCATTTTTTTAAATTAAACCATCTCAAAAGATATATTCATAAAAAAATGACCACTTCTCTAATTTAGGGCCAAAATATTGGTCCCAGCAGCTGCATCTAAAATTTGGGCAAGTTTTAGCATACGATAATGGATTTTAGATGGAAGGTTAACTTTAAGGCCACAACCGCATATCAGTTTAACCGAAACCATTATTCGCGACCAATGTCAAAATAATTGTCTTTTAAGACCGACATGTAGAATAACGAGTTGTTTAATAATCATCAAACTTCCATTCACTAAGTTTAAAACTAAGTTAAGTAAAAGGTAGATCTAAATCCGGTTCGAATTTTAACCAAATAAAGACGTAGAAAAAAGATGATAATATATTTATTTTTTTATTAACTAATTATTAAAGGATTCCTCGGAAATATTAAGTTTGTTGTCCAGCACGAATTGGGCGGACAGGAAGGAAGGTTTGATCCACATTCTCAGATTTTTCAGATCGGGGAAGGAGTTGAAGTTAAACTTTATTTTATATATATTTTATAAACTTTTTTCGAAAAGAAATTATTTCCTCTCAAAATCCTCAAATTATGACAAAACAGATGAGAAAATACATATAGAAATTGACACAGTAATTCTGTCTACCGAGAAGGGTTTAACTCTATTAGCGACTTCTCTGTATCGGGTCCTGGTGGATCAAAAATGAAATGTTTTGAAATGTATATAACTCCAAAACGCGTCCATTGTTGTAAAAAATTAAATTTCATGTCTTATTAAATGGATATATGAAACCTAATATCCTTAAATTTTTTTTTTAGAATTTGACTCGAGTTGGTTTTTTTTTTCAAAAACGGGGCTAGATGGCACCATTGCATTATGCCTGAACGCCCCCTATTATTTTGCAAAATTTTTCCGTAAATCGTGAATGATAGCACAATTATAATGTTTGTCATCAAATAAATTTGATTTTTAAAAACATCCCGAAAAATAGTGAAAAGGATAATTTTGTTAGATTAAAAAATATTATATAAAAGGGAGATCTTATAACGATTAAAAATTATGTCAATAGGAGAAAAATTGGAAATGTGCCAAGTGAGATTCCTAAATTTCCCAAGGAACAGCTGGAATATTCCTGCGGTTCAACGAACTTCCCAAAGCGTCCTCGAAACACGGGATTTACATTCACAAAACAAGGCACATGATCTAAATCCATTTGCGTAAATGGGGAAAATTGAAGATTTTGGTTTATAAAAAAAAATAGGCTTCGAAAAAAAGAAACTTTTGAAAACCTTGAAAGAAAAATTCGCGAAGTATGGCTCATAATTTCGTAAGAAGAAAATAAAAACCAAAGTTGGCGTTCCATCAGTGAAAGACGAGATTGTCAGGTGTCAATTACACAAGAGGAAAAAAGAAGACCGGTCAAATATTATGTTCCATTAATTAAACATTTGAGGATATTAAGTTCCCATTATATTTTTTGATAAAATATGAAATTTCATTCTTTTCTTTTTTTAAAAAAAGACGCGTTTTTGAGATGTTATAGATTTCAAAACGTAGCATTTTTTGAGTCGCCCGGTATTTAATGTCGGAAAATTATTTTTAAAAAAATTAATAATATCGATATTCGGAGGGGGAGGGGTGGAGGATAGATGTTACTTCAGTGTTTGATTTATTTATTTTCTAATTTTATTTTGAAATTATAACCATATCACCCGTTTTTCTATTTATTTTGCATCATCGGACATTTTTATTTATTAAAGATTCGACATATTTTTCTAACTGGATGCGTCTTAACTCGTAGAATGTGATTTTAGATCCAAAAAATATATATTTGAATATGTCCAGTTTTTAAGGCTTGACCATATTTAAAACAGAGTTTTAACAACATTGGCAAAATCACAAATTAAAAGGGTTATATTAGCTGCTTTCCTGAATAGAATAGCTCTAATTGAGAATTAAGAAAAAAAGTTAAGAAGAGTTAAGAGGCATCATAGTTTGATTTGACAGTTTAACTTATTTGAATGACGTTAGAAGGTTTAAATTTTACCTGGGCAAGTATTATTCATTCAATAATTAATTATTTTTTTATATTATAAGATGCTAATTTATTTTACAAATAAAATAAAAATATCCCCACAGACCTAAGGAAATCAGACCAATCATGGAAAATTTTTCTAAAATGTTTATGGATCCTCATTCAAAAGTTAGCAAACCAAATAATGTATATGTATATATATATATTTTTTAAATCATTTGTTCAACTATTTTGCTCATGCTCATTACGTATTTGAAATTTTTAGAAATTTTTTGCCACTCATATACCACCTGACTCCTTAATCTTATCTTCCTCCAATTCTTGTTTCATAGATCTTTTCCTATCAAAAGTCTCATCCTTATGAAAGTAATCGTATTTTATTATTCCTTCTTCAAGGTATTCAGCATTTTTCTCGACGCTCTTATAGAGTTCATCAGTATCTACCACGAGGACCTACAAGACTGGCTCTACATCCTCATGACCAAATTGCTGACCAAGATGGGACAAGAGCTCTTATCATCCATCCAGACCAAATGCCAGAAATTATTAGACCTTATCACGTAATAATATTTGAAATCTATTTAGTATGTCTTCAAAGAACAATCGTTTCCTTCTGTACTCTGAATTATTATTAAGTATAGTGTTGTTAAACAGCTCTATTTGAGCCTATTTTTAAAAACGGCTAACTCAATATTTTAGCCTGAAAAATATTTCCTAAGCCTCGGGATTTCGCTAATAGATATCCAAACCTTTGTGGCATATATGAGCAAAATCTTCAGATTTACGTAGAATTTTTCTGGATAAAATTTTGAATTAGCCGTTTTTAAGAAATCTGCTCAAATCGAGAGAATTCTAACAACACTTACTTAGTATTTCTTAACAGCCACTAGACTTTTTAGCTACAGTTAGTATCTTGTAACATTTATTGCTTACTAAAAGTAACTGTTATAAATTTTTTTTTTAATTTGTACTAATATTATATTCCTTTTCCTTCTATTTTGTAAACCAAAAAAAAAACAGTTCCTCGTTTTCCTTCGCGCTACAATTCGAGTATTTGGGGAAGTTTTTGACGGACCAAACAATGACACCCAATTACAAAGTAAATCCTTTAGTAATAAATAAGTTTAAAAATTTGGGAAGAAGAGATAAGAGATAAAAGCGTAGATATATTTATGTTCCATACTTCCTCGTGTAAAAATTTCAAACTAAATCATGTTTTCGCCACAGGTCAAAATAGCCGTGCTAGGCTACGCCCTTTCTATAATTCCCTCCCTGACCCCCTTGGATTTCACGGTGGATTCGGATACTCAATGCAAAACCATGTCCAAAATCATAAGCCTAACGGGCGAACCTAAAAGCGTGGAGGTCAGGAAACTCTCCACTTGCATTCTGCTCGCCCTATTCGACCTCAACCCGGCCACCTTCACCATGAATCTCCATTCCATGCCGAAATCTCAACAGGTTCGGGCTTATTTTTTTTTTTTAATGTTTGGGTTGTTAGAATTCTTGCCATCCGTTTTTTCCCCAAATTTCGACACTTATTTTCGTTTAATTTGTTCGGGATAGACTCCGCGTTGATGCGCCACTTTCTTGAACCAATAGGGTTGGGAATAGACTCCGAGATGATTGATTAATTTTCTTCATTCCTTGATCGCCTTTAAAATGATCAAATTTTTTATTTTATTATTATCATTTTTGATTGACAAATTATTAGGACATATCCATGGAAATTCTCAGAAATCACGTCGGTCCCTCTCTCCTAAACCAAATTTCGCCGCATCCTTCCGAGACCTTTATGAATGGTGGGCAAGACCTCCCGCTTCAACGAAATTACGTATCGGAAAATTTCGCGATGTAATATTTATTTTATATAGTATATATATACGTATTGAAGATTATTTTACGGATGCTGTATATTTTAAAAGGAGTCTAAATGCGATGATCCTTTTCGATAAAAAAATTAATAAATAATAAAGCCCATCCTCCGAAGCCGCCTCCGTTGACGACCACAATTTTTCGGGCGAGAGTTTAACTTCTACGCTTCACGCCGAACCTTGTAATATGCGTACCCCGAATCTCATGAGTTTCGGAACACCTTACTCCGAAATGGAGAGAAGCGGTCCGGACACTGCCAAAAAGGGATTTAATTGGAGCTACGACGAGGAAAGGTTAGAGTAAATTTCTAAAATTAGATTAAGAGGGGGTGACCAAAAACTATTTATTGCCTCACGGCATAATCTGTTTTTTTTGTAACTCTTACTTATCGTTAGCTTTGAAGATAAACCGTTTTTTGGGGGAAAAAACAAACATTGTTTTTTTTTAAATTTGTTCTATTATTACTACTACTACAATCCTTTAGGAAAACCAAAACATAATCTACAAATATTTTATCATAGTCATCTTAAATATCAATAATATGTGGCAAATTTTTTTTTCATCCCAATCATTTAATAATTTAATCATTTTGTTAAATTGTATTATTTTTTTAAAATAATTTTAAGCTTTTTTCACTGTTTTTCCCCTTTTTTATGTTGAAAATAATATTCTTGTTTTTTTACATCTCTAGTTAGCTTTAATCTTTTTTTGATGCCACTGTCCAATAAAAAGAATTTCCAAGACTTTTATTTATAAAAAAAAATTAATTTTAAGCCGGAATCTTCTTCTCTTTAGTTCCAAAAGTTCTAACGGGCTAAAGCCCGTTGTGCCTCCCAAGCCCAGGCTCTCGCTTTCGAAAACGGACAAGTCCGATTTAAACTTTTCGTCCTCTTCGCTCAGTCCCAATTTAAGCGGGGATTTCCTTAACGGCGGGCAAAATAATACGCCCAACCATAACGGTAAGTATATCCTTTATCTTCTTTATTTCATCATAATAGTTTATTATACGTTTTGGGTTCATAGATATATATGCACAAGGATTCATTCTCACCGTATTAGTTTAGGGTTTGAGTAAGTTTCTCTATGAGCAAAGGTAGTCTTTCTAAATTATTATTATAAAAAAAATATGTCTTATGGCCAATTCAAGGTATTCGTTCGATGCTGTTTAGCTATATCGAGCGAATAGATATCCACAAATCCCGGCCCGAACGGGCTTTGGGCCGGGCCTATTTTTAACAAATATAATTTCGGTTCGGACTCGGTCGGGTTTAAATTCTCTCATTCAATTTTATATGAAATAAAATGATATTTTTTTAAAAAAAATTCTTGCAAGAAACAAGGCGCCAATTTTTTTTCTAACTTATAGAATATTTTTTTGGTTACAATTAAAAGAATTTCTAATTTTTCTATATTTTAATAAATTCGGGCTAGACCTGGCGGACAAATACTTTTTATTTCTGGGCGGGATTTTTTCGAAAAATTAAAAAAAAAAGAAGTTTTTTGAGAATCTAGCCGGGCTGAGCTTGAAAAATTAGGCCCGATGCAGATCACTAACACCTAGCTTACTATAAATGCGCCCTTAATTACATTATTAGTTTATGGTGCTCCTAACGGATATATTGATTTAACCAACTCGAATCGAATACTTGTTATTCGATCATTACTATTCGAATTATTGCATATTAAAAAAAATTATTCGATTAGTTGGGGGGGGGGGAAGTGTTACGAATAATAATATCTTTATCTAATTTCCTTCATTTTTTTATAGGGATTTTTCACATTTTTAGCTATTAAGCATTATATTTTTTTTATACGAATAACATTAAAATATGATTTGTTCATATTTAATATTCATATTATCCAAAAAAAAAATGAATAGAAATATTCCATTATTTTACTTGTTAAACCGTTTATTTATTCCTTTCCATTTATTACCCTAAAGATAAACCTGTAAGCAAAATACCTCTGTTATCCCAATCCAAAAAACGTCAAATTCATTCCAAATCCCCACTAACGACTGGTGACAGCTATCATTTATCCGAAAATTTGGAACGAACTCATCGAAATCCGGTGATCAGCGAATGCCCGAACATCGAATGTACCCAGAAGTCGCCCGTCATTTTGGTCGTTAACGGGACGGGCGGTTCCAGGCCCGTTAAAATTTTGACAAACGTAAATTCGCCGTTTTTTAATTCCATATATCCAGTTTCGCGAATACCGAATTCCTTTTTTTGTTTGTTATACGGGTGCTCATTAAAATTTACCATTAAATTTAAGACAAGTTATCACTTCCTAAAAGCTCTAAAAACAGAGATTACTACAGTGCCCTTTTCTAGGAAGAAAGAAAGACCGTTCCTAACTCTAATAACCAAGGTAAATAAAAGAGGAAAGAGCATCAAAATGAAATAATGGTGCGTTGTTAAACGGCGTAATTTCGACGATGTTTAAAATAGGCTAACTCAACAATTTAGAACAAAAGTAAAATTACCCAAGCTTGGAGATTTTGCCCGCGGATTACCTAAAGGACTCTTCACGATAACAATGTGTTGTTAAGATCTTGTTTCTCCCTTTTTCAGTTTCCATTTCCGCTAAAATGTTTTTTGATTACCAATTTTAAAGGCCTTAAAAATGGCGTCCATTCTCAAAGTATTTAACGAAAAACAATTAAGTCGTAATTCATTTTTTTATTGCTACGATTATCGTTTTTTTTCTTAATAAAGTTTGATTGTGACAACAGATTTAGAAATTAGTAGTTTCTTATCATCAATCTTTGGATTAATAATAAGCCTATTTAAAAAAAATATTAATAATTTATGAGTGTTAAATTATTTTGAGGGTTCCCAGTTCTAAATCCGCTAAAAACAAAGATAGGCGCTTATATCTCCTAGAAAATTTGAAATTGATATTAATAGATGATAGGGAAGTAAACAATATTTGTTTTTAAATGTCTATTGTGGCAAATTTTATGCTCAAAAGTTAAGATTTTGATAAACCTATTTCGTCATTAAATTTGGTCCTTTTCGAGTTTGTGCTGAACCCAGGGATCTTTCGCTCTAATAAAGTATAAAAGAACATCCCCACCATTAATTTATTTAAAGTTAAGTTGGTTACACTAATGTCGGCATCTCAAATTTACTTGTATAACTTCTTTGATAAATGGTGAAAATAATATTGTGAATTCTTTCATTTGTTACTAAGAAATATTCGCGCCATTTTTCTTAATAATATTTTAATTATTTATTTTTAAAAAGAAAACGCGCGATGCTTTTGACATGTCTACTCTGAATAAAGAATTAGATGAAATGGTCAACGGTAAAGCCTTTCTTATTTTAATATATGTTCTATTCATTTTTTGTTTTAATGGTCAGTCATTT
Organism: Gordionus sp. m RMFG-2023; assembly: GCF_954871325.1. NCBI lineage: Eukaryota > Metazoa > Nematomorpha > Gordioida > Chordodea > Parachordodidae > Gordionus > Gordionus sp. m RMFG-2023. The sequence continues at coordinate 27,098,434 of NC_088779.1, read as the reverse complement.
CATAGAATTATACCTTAAATAGAAACGCCAAATTTGATTGATAGTCGACCTCGAACCATAATATCTTTAATTCTTACCCCTAATTGGGCTGATTTATAAATTTAAAAATATTTTTTAAAAAATGACTTTACGCATGCTCCAATTGTTTGTCGTTGTTGCTAAGATGTATAGTCTACGTAGATCCGGTACCCATTACTCTCCGTTACGCGGTGCATACTTTTGAAAAAAGTTTACAAGGTCCAGACTTGGCGGACCAACCCACCTGACCGATATTAGAACTTGTGGTCTTCGCAAGTCGATCTTCTGGACCGACTCGGATCGTTGAAACCTTAATCATTATTGGGAAAATAGGTTTCCCGAGAAAACCCATTTTCCTTTAAATTGTATTCTGGCTCTGCTATCTTTTTTACCTTCACCGTTCGAGATTAATCTTAGTCCTTTTTCAAACACCGTCTTTGTCCAGCTTCGCTTTGGTCTTCCTTTACATTTCTTGAATCTAGTTCACCTTTTTAACGCTGCGTTTAAAACGCGTTCTTTTAACCATTGAAAGCGTTTTAAACGCACGGTTAAAGTAACGATGTAAAATGGCCTATTATTGATTATTTTCATTATTTTTTATTTAAATAATTCTAAACATTATAAAAAAACATTAACCAAGGAGATGAAGATGTGGAAAGAACCTTGTCAAACAAATTAGCCATAATGAAGAACGAAGATATTAAGTACGCTAAATTATTTAAAAATAATTTAGTAAGTGTTGTTAAACTGCTCGATTTGAGCCGATTTTTAAAAACGGTCAACTCAATATAGTATTCAGAAAATATTACGCAAGCCTGAATATTTTGCTCATATATGGCACAAAGATTTGGATATCTATTAACGAAATCTCTAGGCATAGGTAATATTTTTCTGCTTGAAATATGGAGTTAGCCATTTTGAAAAATCGGTTCAAAACGAGCCGTTTAACAACACTAAAAGGAAGGAAGTAAAACGTAATAATGCAAAAACGTCGTTCTAAAGCCCTACGAAATCAATTTTTTTCCCCTGTTAATTAATTGGCTCAACCATGTATTGTCTAAGGACCATGTCATTTATAATTATAAATTCACATAGGAAATATATCCTAAACAAATAAATATTATTTTTTGTAATTTTTTTTTTAATGGGCTTAAATCTTTTATAAAAAAATTATTTTTTCGCGATTTCTCCAATCAGTCTTATATATTTTCCTTTCGCCAAAAAGATGGGATTTTAATATCCGGAGAAATAGAATATTAATATTAGCATAATTAGAGTTTGGCCCTAGATTTTTCCTTCACCGTCAGTTTTTACATGTTTATTTATATTAAAAAAAAATTACTATGTTTCTGTCTGATAGTCGAGATGAATTGATGGAAGCTCTCACTTTCGTCAAATGCTTAGTCAACAACACGAGCAGTTCCTCTTACAAAGGTATGTGGGAACGCCAATTCAATTACTTGCTAGCCATCCTCATCAAGCTCTTAACTCAAGAAGATGTAAGGAAAAATCAATAAAATAAATAACGCGCAATTATATCACCGTCAGTATTATTATATTTAATAGGGATTAATTATCTTTTTTTTCATTTTTTTTTTAAACAAAATTAAATGTATTTATGGAGCCCATTATTGATGCCTTATTTATGTATTTCCCTTTAGATATTTAGTATTAAAATTAAGGAATTGTGGGTAAGTGTTGTTAAAAAATAAAGATTAAGCCGGGGTTACATTTTAATCAGTTTTTATCACCAAAACCTCGAGATTTTTTCCGAAGAGAGGGTTAAACATTTCTGTCATCATTTGACAAAATCTAGAGTAATGCGCACAAATTGAGCGTTTTCGACATTTCAAATGGCCTCGTGCGAATTGGTAAAATTACCGTTTGGCGTTAGCAACCATTTTAAAAAAAAATGCAAACAGGTTTGCTTGTTCATCACCTTTTTTATTCTTAGCTGCGTAATATTGTATAAAAATTTAATATAAATAGCTTACTTATAATCCCTAAAAAAGGAATATTTAGAAATTAAAAGAAATAAGAACGCAGACGATAATATAATTTTCAAGAACTTATTTAAAATTACCATTTGGCGTTATCAACCATTTTAAAAAAAATGCAAACAGGTTTGCTTGTTCTTCACTTTTTTATTCTTCGCTTCGTAATATTATATAAAAATGTATTATAAATAACTTACTTATAATACTTAAAAAAGGAATATTTAGAAATTAAAAGAAATAAGAACGCAGACGATAATATAATTTTCAAGAACTTATTTAAAATTTCGAATCGACGATATTAATAAAAGGGGAAACCTCAATTTAAACAAGGGACGCGTTACGTTTTTTTTGTTAAAAAAAATTACGACAAAACGTAAACGCCTCAATTTGTGTGCATTATAAAGGTAATATTTATTTGGCTCAAATCTTGATTTATTTATTATTATCCATTTTTTTTAGTTTTTATTAACCAACAATAATAAGTGGAAGGGTGGGGGGTGGATTTAAAATGTTCATAAAACTATCCACTATTTCTCTCTTTTATTGCCCTTCCTTACAATACGCGATAGAACCAACTCAAGTGCAATGCGCTGGGGACCCTCAAGCAATTGATTAAATTCTTTCCACAGCTGTTCCTTCCTTACACCGAGACCACCTATCTCAAATTATTGAACGTCATAAATTGCGATGTTAAGGAAGTAAAATTTATTTATTCAAATAATATTTTCCTCGTGAAGCTATAGTCATTTCTTAATTTTACTTTTGGTTAACCTTTTAAGCTATTTTTTGAGGCAATTATTTTACAAAAATGAAAAGTAAAATATATTTTTTAAAAAAAACAGCTGATGAAGAAGAAGCTTTGGGTTCCTATAATAAAGTAAAAAGGGGAGGATACTAAAAAAAAAATTTTTTTGAAGTGTTTATCAGTTTAAGCTTTTTTAGATCATCCTTTTTTTTAAAAAAAAAAATTAAATAATTATCAACCGAATCCACAAGGTATCTAGAATGGCCGAGGAAACTTGTCACGCCTTAGCCAAGGGTATTCCCCCTTCCGTATCATTTCGCGTAATAAATCCGCTCATTCAAACGGCCCCTTATCCTACCAACCTTCACGCTATAAAAATTTTGCACCAAGTTTCTTTTAAAAAAAAAATGAAATATCAATTAAAATATTTTATATGTATATACTGCGGTTCCCCTTTTGGGAGACAAAAATATTAATCATAAGTACATTTTATTTTATTCAAGTCTTTATTATAAGTATTTGGTTTCCTAATAATAATTTTTGTTGAATGCTTAGTTCTGTTTGGTTTAAACCGAGTCATAAATAGTGTCGATAAACGGCTCATTGAGCCCCGTTTTTAAAAACGGCCAACTCAATATTTTATTAGGAAAATTATTATTGCAAGCCTTAAGACTTTGCTCTTAGATGGCACATAGGATTGAACATCTGTTAACGAAATCTCGAGGCTTAAGACAATGTTTTTCATTATGAGCCCCGTTTTTAAAAACGGCCAACTCAATATTTTATTAGGAAAATTATTATTGCAAGCCTTAAGACTTTGCTCTTAGATGGCACATAGGATTGAACATCTGTTAACGAAATCTCGAGGCTTAAGACAATGTTTTTCATTATGAGCCCCGTTTTTAAAAACGGCCAACTCAATATTTTATTAGGAAAATTATTATTGCAAGCCTTAAGACTTTGCTCTGAGATGGCACATAGGATTGAACATCTATTAACGAAATCTCGAGGCTTAAGACAATATTTTTCTGGCGAGCCGTTTAACAACACTAGACATAAATATAAATAACTTACTTTATTAATTTTTAAGGGAAAAAAAAATAACGTAAGATATTTTTAATGTAAAAATTAAATAGCATATTTCTGAATCATTTTTCGTCATTTACAAAAAAAAAAATTTTTAAAGAAAGAATGAAAGATTTTATTAATAGGGCTCCTATTTAATCGCTCAATAATTAAAACTGAAATGATCAGAAAAAAATAAAAATTCCTAAACGTTCAGAAGAAATCTTGGAGTGTGTCCTGGGGCCATTAATTACTAAACGGTAATGGCTTAATGTCGGCTAATTCGGCTTAATCTACAGTAGCGGGTAGGAGCTAATCCGTCAACATTTAAGCGTTTTAATTCTATAATTAGTTTCGTTAAAATTTGTACTGCTATATTTTTGGATACCTTGAACTAACAGCTGATTTCAATATATATGCACATTGAAGCGTCTGTCTGAGTTAGTTGGCATAAATGTCATTTGACTTTCTTAGAGCGATCAGCTGGCTTGACTTTTTTTATACGCTCGTGATAACCTTCATCTTTCACATCGAAGAGCTGTCCATCTACATGAAAAACATGTAACAAATTACTAAAATATTTTTTAATTAAAAAAAAATTAGTGGGACTAGATTATGTATACCTAAAATGTTGGTTATATTCCCGCCTTCATTGATAAAAAAATTTTAAAACTAAAAATAACAAACCTATTCAATAAAAAATGTATGGAAGTTTTTTAGATGGCGACATAAAATAGAAAAAATAAATAGGAAGTGCTCTATATCGCGAATCCATATTGTGTTTTTCTGACGGCGCTGCCCGCGAATTTCTAATATGAGCCTCGCCCATAAAATACTTTTAAAATCAATCTTTCATTAATTTCTATCCCTCCATTTTCCCACCCTTAAAATTTTGCGTCTCATAAAATAAAATGTGCTTATGTTCAAATTTAAAAGAACTGCTCTCTCATTATGACATGTACAATATATTTATATATCCTCTTCTTTTTTTTTATAAGTCACATATTCAAAAGAATACTGATAAATAAATCAGGAATTTATAATCATATCTTACAACCCCCCCCCCCCCCCACTCCTTACTCTATTTATCATTTTAATCCCTTTTTTTAGATGGTGGATAATCATGAAAGATCCGAACTAGCGCCCATGCTAAACGATATCATTTCGAATTTGATTCAGGTATCATCTTATTTTTAAGATTTTTTAAATATATTTTACTCTCTATAAATTCGATACCGGTGGGTTCGCTACTCGGATTCCGGTTGACGCCTCAAACATTCTTAACCGAGCCAAAAATGTAATCATATACAAAACCGGGCCTGAACCATAAAATGATCAATCTTAAGAGTTTTCAACCCACAATTCCCGATCCTCCTCGTGGATGTTAAATATATAAATATTATTTATATTATTTTAATTTTATTTTTTTAAAAAAAAATATATTTGAATATAGAATTGCGAAAATGTCGAAGGAACCGTCAGAAAATGTTGCGTGTTTTGCCTGGTCAGCGTTTACTCGAAATTTGGGGAGGAAGTGTTGCCTCATTTCCAACCTTTATCATCTCAAAAAGTTTAAAAAATATATTTTACTAACCCCTCAACCCCGTATGGCTTTTGCTTCCCTTTTTCGAGAATCGAGGAATGGGTAAGAAAAATTCCGATCATAATTTTTTTTGTGTTATAGACCCCTAGCCCATGTAAGATGGAATTGAAGGATGATCAAAAAATAGTGATTTGAGAAAAATTGGAAGGAAATTTGGACTTAATGATGATGAGTCTTTATTTCTTAAATAACAAATTACCGAAATATATTAAAAAATTGTTTACCAATTTTTTTTTAGCGCAAAATTTTGCAACTTTACATTGATCGGGCCAATCAACATAATACCACGACTACTCTATCTCGATGAAAATCAACCACTCCTTTTTTTTAAAAAAAACTATGTTGCAAAAATATTTATCTTGTTTTTATTTATGGTAACGATTCATATCTATTATACATTCTTATTTTCGATACAAAATACTGATTTTGAAATCTAGCTTTTTTTAGGACGAGAAAGAAAAAGAGGAGAAAAAAAATAATAATCACTTTAATAATTGTCACTTATCGCGTATTAAATATTTTCTGTTTATTTTAAAAGGAAAATCGTATCCTTTTAAAAATATTTGGGAAACAAAAGGGAGTTTCTTTTTATAGGAAATTTTTTTTTTAAAAATGTACTTAATAAAAATTATCATTTTAACTATTTCGGCCAGCTTTTTTTGTATATTCTTCGATTATCATTATTATTTTAAATTGATTAATTTATAAATAAAAAGAAGTAAATTATATAAAAAATTTACCCCTTTTATATGGTTTTACAATTACACTAGCGTCGGCTAAATATTATAGTATTCCTTATATCCATATTTTTGTTATATTTTTTTTTCAGCGGGAATCTTACAAAAAAAAACAACATATTTCTTGTATTTTAGATAGCACAGGTCACATCGTTATAATTTCGAATAATGTATTATTCTAAACTTATATTTTAGCATTTGTATTGGCTATATGGAAGAATACAGTAACTGGAGGATTGATTTATCGAGAAAAAAAATGCTAGAAAGTAGATATAACAATGTGTTCCAGTTGAACTGACACCCTTTTTGTTTTGCAATAAATCTGTCATTTTTAAAAATAATTCAATAAAATTTTATAGTTTGAGAGACGGCTATCAACGTTTTCTTTCCAACAGGGTCCAGATTCATGCACATTCAAAGTTGGGCAAACAAGATACGATCGTTTCGAACATATAAAAAAAATTTTTTTTTTATATTTGTAAATAAATGATTTTTCGTAAAGATGACTAGAGTTTAATTAAAATTTTCCCAAGAATAACATTACCGAACCAAAATGTTTTTAGAGAAATTTCCTAACAGAAACTTGGCTATCACAGCCTTGAATCGATTGATAGCAAAAATGGATGGATTAACAGAAAAAAGAGTATGGTGGTCGTAGACCATGCACAGCTCGTATTATGGAGAATGTTGATTCTGTTGAAACACTCTCATGCCAAGAAGACCGAACCTTGCACTCACAGAAAAGTTCGTCAAATATCTCAACTGATATGTCGCAACAGTAAATCGGATTATCCACAAAGAGTCGCATTTGAAATGCAATATCTAAAAAGCCGATGCCGCCTATCTATACTTTGTATTTTATATCTTTAGCCTACATTTCTTACCAAAAAGTGTGTGGGGGTGATATGGTTCGGATTAGAGGTCTGCAATGGGCGGGTTTTTAGCCAAAAGGCCCGCCCCTCGTTGTTTTGAAATTTAACTTGCCCTCCCGTTCATTACCCCCCTCCCATCTATATATTTTGTTTAACCCCCTCCTAATGTTTAAAATTATTTCAATGGCTGGTTTGGCTCTTTATTTATTTAATGTATTTTTAATTAAACTTATAAAATGTGCAATATTATGAAATAAAACTATTATTTTTAATAAATTGAAGTCTGTTCTGCTCGTTTAGGCTCTCCTATAAATAATCATGAGTTGTTACCTTGGCAATTTGGAATTCAAAATTTGGTGATATTGAAGAAGGGAAAAGATCTTTACTAACATGCTAATTTGAAATTTATAATCCGATCCCATGATTATCCAGAGGCGCCGTAACTTTTCCTCCTCAGATTTCTTGTACAAAATACATCTTCTCGATAGACATTAATTTAAAGCTTCTACATGACAGAATATTTACTAAAGGCAAACACCCTTTCTACCCAACCCTCTAAAAATCATTACTTACCCTCTGTAAGCACTGCAAAGAAATAGTAAGATAAATTCTTAGCCCAAATGGCTTAATCGTAATACTTATTTTGTTTATTCGATATAATATTTGAAATATAATCCATCTCTATATTATTTTGTACTGAATTGGGTCACCAATATTAAAATAAACTTCATTTGTCATCAATGAAAGAAGAAGATTTTCTTGATAAATTTTATATCTAATAAAAAACTTCATGGAAAAATATAATTATTATCATATATTGCAAAAAAAATCCGGGCCCGGCATGGCCGTGCAAATGGTTCCGCTGCTGGTCTCTTTGTCTGAAATAAATTAGTAGCATAGGAGAATGGGTAGACCGGGGTTATATTATCCATAAAAAAATAGATGAAGCAAGTTTTCCAAAATGTTTAAACGTATATAATATATATATATATATATATATATATATATTATATATCCCTTTGGTATAGATATATTTAAGGAAAAAATCTTTTAGTTATTTATTAATATAACATTTAAGAAGATAAATTTGCTGGGGCTGTTAAAATTTTACTGGCTAATTTTTCTTAAAAAAGGAAGAAAATTTTCCAACTTCCAAAACTTTGAAATATATTGATTGTTATTTGTTTTATGGCTCATGAATTTTTTGGTTCATCCTCAGGACTTTCACTAGTAGATGCTGACGCTTTATCAGAAAAATAATCTAAATGTTTCAGTAAGAAAACCTGATTTTTTATGGGGGTGGAAGTTGATATATAAAATTTTAAAAATGAGAGTTGACATTGTCTGATGCATATCATGGAATTTTAAAACATTTATCATTTGCAAAGCTGTTGTAAATATGTCTGCCTTTTCTGCATCGGCTAAAAACTTAAGACTTTTGAAGTTTGGATTTAGAAGTAAGCATACCTTATGTAATGACTCAGGATAAATCTTTATTTTATAAGATATATTACTTTGTTTTTAAGGGGTTTTATTGTTATTGTATAACCGTCTGAAGGTTGATATAATTTTATTTGTTTTATAGATAAACTCATTTATTGTGGGATGAGAATCTAAGCTTAGATTATCTGAGCAATCTTTGAATATTCGTAGAAAATTATTTTGCCCGCGTATGATGCTTATATCGATTTTCGCCAATCTGTTTAATTCCTGTTTACTAGCAGGTAAACCTCTATTTCACCATATGATTTTAAGAAAAATTTATATCATTATATAATATATAAAGTTACATCTCTTCATTATATTCTCGCTTAGGAGAATGACAGCAATTATCAAAAAGATAATGCATTAGTCGCTTATAAGATATGTGCCATTATCAGTCACTCTTCTAAAATTGAATTGATAACACTTTTAATATTGTCCCCCGCTTTTTTTTTCATTCATTTTCCTTCGTGATCAAAACCAAATAATTTTAATTCAAAAGTAATATTGATAATATTAGCAGGTTAAAAAAACTTCGTTTTTACAATCATCGGTTCACAAATTGATGGTCAACAAATAATAATTACGGATCATGTTTTAATCTTAATTTCATATAAATATTTGGAGATACATTATTCATTAGAATTTTTCCACTCACAGGTATATTTTTTATATTATATTGTCCATATTCAACACCAAAATTTACAAAATTAAGCCAAAATACAACGCAATCCTGGAGATTTTGCTCATGAGTGACAGAGAGGCTTGGACATTAGCAAAATCTCGGGGCTTAGGAATAATGGCGAAAATCTCAATTTTAAAAATAAGCTAAATCGATCCGTTTAACGACACTAATTTTGGTATCATCTAAATTTTAAATAAAATATATTAGCCATTAAATCTTAAAAAAAATTAATTTATATCTGATTATTAAAAATTTGGTATATTATAATACTTTTTCATATAGCGTAAATTGTATATAATATACTACAATACAATTTTAAAAAAATGACATCATATTTCTATTTTAAAAATTTTATTTAGGCGAATTATCATAATTTCTTCTAAAATATCGTCATTAAAATTTCCACGTATGTCCGACAATATAAATTTTAACGCTAATCTAGTAATTAATTAAGTTTAATATAATATATATAATGTACATGTGTTGCTGGGACACCTAGAACAATTTTCGTCAACCAGTATAATTCTGGATAAATTAAACTATTCTCTTCCCAGAAGTCTAAAATATTTGCATCCTTATTAATTCTTTTAATGAGTGAAATAATTTATAAAATGAGTTAATTGAATTTACTTTGATGCTGTGTTAATATAATTAATTTTTCTTTTCTAATGGCCATTTTTCAAAATCATCCTTATCATCATCAAGATCATTTGTAGCTGAAATTAATGTTGAAGCATTCAATAATTTATAATTTAATGATTTATATCCTTCCTGTAATTCCGTTAATAAGATTTGATATATGGGGTCTAAATATAATGATGAACAAAGAATATTATTAATTAAATAAGTATCCACTTTGGAAATATTATTTTCTATTTTTTACAATTCTAAACGGCATTTTATCCCAAATGCCATAAAAATCGGAAGTGGTTTAAAAACTACACTTATTTTAGTTATATAATCTCATTCTGTTTCCTTCGGAATAACTTCCGATGTTGTAACAAAGTCCTTATGAATTTAATTCACAGTAATAAATCACCATTATTGGAAAAAAATACAATATTAGTAAATCACTATTATAAAGAAGTAAGAAAAAAAATTACCATATTATTAAATCACCATGTTACCAAACCCCTTTATGCCCTTAAAAAATAATCGAATACAAAAATAATTTATTAATTTACATAATTAATTCTATTGTAAATTTCCCAAAAAGTTTTCTGGACCATTTATAGCTTCTGTGACAAAGAAAAATAGATTAATATACTAAATTTTACTCCACCTACCTAACTATTACTAAAAATTATGTTAAATGTTCCATTTTGACTATATCTCTCTAGATGGTAATCCATTTATCATAATTAATAAAAATAATTTCAATATTGGATTTGCTAAACCAATTAAAGATAGATGTGATAAATGCGAACGACATTTAATTAATAAAGAATATATGAATGAACATAATATTTGTAATTACAATAAACACCATGAAGATTATGTTGAAACTAGTATTGAAGAGGTATAGATAGAATTATAGCTAAGTAAAAAAAAATTTTTTAGTCATATCATTTGACCTTCAATGAGGTTGGGTCTTCATTAATATAAAAGAAAATTTTCTGTTTATAACGAAACTGAAAGTCAAGACAAATGTGGTTATTGTGCTATTTGGCATCTAGGCCAAACTGGGAGATCTGGTAATGATATTGCTTGCAATATGCTAGCATTAGTAGATGTGATATTAAAAAATTTCCAAATATCCCGCATCTAATTCTGTGGGTTAATTCCTGTGTTGCCCAAAATAAATATTCAATTATAATTTACGCTTTAAAACATTATTTAGCTAATAATAAAACTATTCTAATCGAAAAAATTCAAATAAAATATGGTGCTCTTGGCCATTCAAATTTAGAGGAGGTTGATTCATTACACAGCCAAATTGAGAGATGCCAAAAAAAAATGAAATCCATATCCCTCTTACTCCTTATAGATTAATAAGAGTGGCAAATCGCAAAAATCCCCTTTTAAGTCATTTGAAATGATTCCAAATAAATATTTAGATTTCCAATCAGCATAAAAAAAAAATAATTCAAATTTAATCATATCCCGTTCACAAAATCAAAGTCAATTAAAATCTCAAAAACGGAGCCATTTTATTTACAATATATATTATCATTTAAATCTAACGAAATAAATAAAGTATCCATTTTACTGGACTCGTAAACTCGTAGGCCTAATTTTGAACAGGAACTTGTTACAAAAAAATTTTCAAATACTAAATTTTTTGAGAAAAAATCTTTTAATTTTTAATTAAATGGATCGATAAGTTTTTCCTATATTTGATTTAACTTTAATGTTGATTTTCTCATTTTAAACATTTGCGCAAGTAGAACCACTCCAATTCTAGACCGACGATATATTAAATCATATATGAAGATTAGTAAACGGGTTACTATTAGTGTTGTTAAACGGCTCGTTTTGAGCAGATTTCTTAAAAACGGCTAACTCAATATTTCATCCAGAAATATTTCACGCAAACCTGAAGATTTTGCTCATAGAAGGAACAAAGGTGTAGACATATATCATCAAAATCTCGAGTCTTAAGCAATATTTTTCTGGCTAAAATATTAAGTTAGCCATTTTGAAAAATCGGCTTAAAACGAGCCGTTTAACAACACTAGTTTCTATATGACAAGAAAAATTTTTGCATGGTGAAATGAAAAAAATAACAAAAAAAAAGGATTCTAATTCTAAAAGATATAATAGAATTTCAAAAATATATTATAAATATTCTTAGAATTTTGAAAAAAAAAATTCTTATCATTGAAAAATTAATCACCCTCACAAAATTTATGATAAAATTTGAAACTATAAGATAGCCAATCTAATTTTTATAAATCATCAAAATATTACATGATCAAGCAAAAGCATCTTTCAAGGCTAATATTAAATGTATTAAATAATAATAATAAATTAATTTGCAATGATGGAAAAACAAAAAAGTAAACAGTGTATTTTTTTTTCTAATCTTTTGAAATCAGAGAATTTTGTATAATTATGGCTGTAGTAATCCTTTTCTCATGCCTTTTATATATATTTACTCTCGCTTTTTTTATGATGTTAAAATATATCAAATTCAACTTCCACAACTACTTCTCCCGGAGTGTAAAATTAACCAAGAGTACATGGTTCAGATTAATCATAACATGATAAAATTGAATTAGAATAAGAATGAAAATTCAAAAATGATTTAAAATAAATTTTAAAAAAAATAAATAAAGCAAAAAGTGAAGCCACTTTACCAATCTGAATTATAAATTGTTCAGTATGTAAAAAATTATAATGGTTACGGTTCTTAAGAAGAAATTTATAAAGGGTCGGTTCGGTTCAGCTAATTATAAAGGTTTATAAAGGTTCATTACTGTTAGAAATTTTTTTTTATTGAAGCAACACCATCTTCCAATTTATTTTTATTATAAGCATCTATGGATTATATATAAAAAAATATATAAGATTCAAAATAACTCATTTTTAAATATATTATTTGAACGTATAAGTAATATATTTTCTAAAATAAATGGATACCTTTTTGTTCGTTGTGACGATAACACAAATTTTAGCCCCAATCTACCGAAACTTGTGTTGCAAGAACCGCCAGTACTATAAGAGCAAGTTTATATAATTTTGGATATTCAAATTATTTCCATTTCTAAAATAAAAACTTATCCGTTTTGAACCGGTTTAACCGTTTTTACAAAGGTTCTTTTTACTCCTTCAGAAAATAATTATATAGGTTCGGTTGCGGTTCAGATATTTATAACGGTTTAACGGTATCAGGTTTTATAAATTCATCAGAAGAAATTAAATTAATTATTCGCTTTATACCCTGATTTAAACAGGCATTACACCAAATTAGTGTTTTTAAAAACGTCTAACTCAATATTTCATCCTGAATAATATTAAGCAAGACTGAAGATTTTGTTTGTAGAAGGAACAAAGGTTTGAACATCTATTAGCAAAATCTCAAGGCTTAGGCAATATTTTTCTGTCTAAAATATTGAGTTAGCCGTTTTTAAAAATCGGCTCAAAACGAGCCGTTTAACAACACTACACCAAATGATTTTTTATTTTGAAATAAAAAAAAAATTAAAAATCTTGTAAAAAATGTGTTTGATTGCAAATGATAAGATTTGAATATGTCTCAACAATAATATAAATTTACATATTGCCTCTGTTTATATTTAAATTAAAAAAATAAAATTAAATATAAGTTCTCTTATCACCTGTATTCCTTTAATTTTTAAATAGGCGACAATTATTATTATTTAATTATTTTAATTTTTAAATATTAAATAAAAAAGTATAAATTTACATTTTTTTTTTCCGGTCATGGGTTACTTTATTTGAATATTTACTGATATGATATGATGTCAAAATGTATTAGCAAATTATTAATTTTTTAAAAAGGTAAAATAAATAAAGGCCTGTCTTTCTGTTTATTTAAATTAAAAAAATAAAATTAAATATAAGTGCTCTTATCTGTATTCCTTTAATTTTTAAATAGGCATCAATTATTATTATTTAATTATTTTAATTTTTAAATATTAAATAAAAAAAATATAAATTTACATATTGCCTGTCTTTCTGTTTATTTAAATTAAAAAAATAAAATTAAATATAGGTGCTCTTATCATCTGTATTCCTTTAATTTTTAAATAGGCATCAATTATTATTATTTAATTATTTTAATTTTTAAATATTAAATAAAAAGATATAAAATAACAATTGAATAGTTCTTCTATGAACAAATTTTAATTAAAATATTTTTTTTTCTTTAGGACGATGATTCAGCCTGAGATTTAAATATGGTAAATTTATAATGGGTTACACCGTGATAGGCCTATTCAAAAACGAATTCGAATCGAATAGTGCATTATTCATATTCGATTCGTTTAATATTCGATTCGTTTGAATTCGTACGAATAATAAAATCTACTATTTGTATTCGATTCGAATATTTCGAATAATTCGAATTAATTTTTTTAATAAAATAAATCATACTGAAATATATTGACAAATTTTTTTATTACAAATTTGATTTTAAACAGAGAAAATTATAATAATATGTAATCAATAATCTGATAATAAATAATATATAATCAAGTTATAAACAAAATTAAAATATATATTATTAATTAAATTTATAATTTAAGCCAATTTTTAAGGCAAAGAGTTTTTCTTATATTTTCTTCCTTACATGACATGCGGTTTTTTGACAATAACTTAGTTCCAACTGAGAAAAGCCTTTCACAAGCAGTTGATGTTCCTTGTATAGATAGATAATCCCTTGCCATTATCGAGAGTGTGGGGATCCGATATGCATTTGCCTTCCACCACATTAACGGGTCAGTATCACTCTTTGCTCTTGGTTCACTCAGATAAATATCTATTTCACACAGTTGAATATTATTTTGTTTAAAAACAATGTATAGCCTGTTTTGTTGAATTTTATCCTTATTTGTTTGACAGTTATAATTATGAGCTTATAAAATCAAATCATATTTAAATGGGGGTAAATTAAATACCTGTATATCTATTGTAAATCTCTTTAAATTTGTCCATTAACTTGGATATATCAATATCATAATCAACAGATATTGATTTAAAATATCTACTTTAAGCCTGGGATCTAATATTGTGGTTAATATTGCATCATCGGCAGTTAAATTATAATAGCCCAACAATTTATCACTGCTACTTTGAAACTATTGTTAAAGGATTTATGGAAACCAGGTTTTTCATTTTTTAGATGTTCAAGAATTAAAATATAATAAGGTATAACCAAATTATAAGTAGGATAATTCTCCCCACATACCATATTTGTAGTTTCATGTAAAGGCAATAGTATAGCTTTAATTTTTATAAGATCCTCCCATTCTTCCTATGACAAATGTTAGATTTGTTAAACAATTTATTAAATCTTACGAATAATTCGTTTTATTCGAATCGAATAAATGATTATTCGTATTCAGATAAAACAAATAATTTATTATTCGTATTCGTAATTATTCGATTAGATTCGAATTATTCGAATCGAATATTCGAATTATTTTTGAATAGGCCTACACCGTGATAAGAGTTTTAACTCATTTAATAAGAAAAATAATTTGATTGACTATAAAATATATACTACATACATATTATATTCTTTTTTTAAGAAATACCTTTGATGAGAAAGGATATGAATAATTATGTGATATAATCGTGTAAAAAGAAAGAGAGAAAAAAAAATTGTTTCCAGGATAAGTTGACCATATTCAAAAAAATAAACCTTTTAAAAATTTATCATTGTTACTGCTTCTCTCGCGATATTATAATAAATGATTATTCGCTTTCGAGTTGCGAAAAATTTCGGAACCCTGTACGGATAAATGTTTCTCTACATTTGAAATCAACGTGACGATCCAACCGGTAAGTTTGAGATTTTTAGGAAGGTTATCCGACCCAGCACAAAATTTTCAAAGGTCGGAGCGGAAAAATATAAAACTTTAAACCGGATTAGTTAAGGTTTGATTTTATAATTTTTTTTTTATAAATATAAATAAAATAAAGGATAGTAAAAAAAAATATATATGGCAGTAGATAAATATATAGGGGAGACCGGGGTTAGTTGAACCGATTTTTACAAAATTGGCTATAGCTCCTGGTTTTTTTAGATTATATAAAAAATAATATATGATTAGATACCTAAAACTATACTCTATAAAGGTGCCTATAAAAAATTTCAAAAATATAAATGAATTTTTTATAATTTAAATTTGTAAAAGTGAAAAATTTGTCCAACAAGCCCGAATGGCAGAGTAATGCAAACCACTTCGAGCAGCTTCTTAAACCATTAGTTTTTTTAGGCCATAATAAATTGAAATGCCTTTTTATTTATTAATAATGATACGTATAGAATAATTTTAATGTTTTATTGTTCAAAATATCATAATACTTATAAATTGAAGCTAATTATATATAAAAATTGAAACTTAATTTTGGCTAATTTAATAAACATTTTGGACATAAAAAAATAAGGATCTTAGGGAGAGATTATGATATCTTGGCATAAATCCTAAATACCAATCATAAAAGAGTCATGGAATTGCCATTTCAAGATTTTGAAATTTTTTTTCATTTATTAACTACCATAATTGACATGTATGGTTTAACAAGCCCCGATAACTCTAGATTGACAAATTATGATTGAAAATGTATAGATATAATAAATACTCATAAAACTTTCCCAAATTATAGAAGAGCGTTTAAACTTTGCTATAAAATTTAATTTACAATAAATGATGCTTGGGTCGGTGCTATGGTCGGTGCTCGGGTCTATGGATTTGGTCTACCAGGTCGACCCATTTGGTTGGGATGGTTCTGGTTCATTTTTTCGACCAAAAACCAGGATAATAATTAACTATAGTTTTTATTTTTAAACAAATTTATTAAAATTTAAAATAAATTTATTAAAATTTAAAATAAATTGAAAATTATTTATTCAATTAATATCATCTTTTTATCTAAAAATTGGTTTTATAAATATTTTTAAAAAAATATACAAAATAAAATTCACCAAAAAATATCAAATTTCAAAAAATCTAATATAAAATAAAATATTAAACGCCATCTTGCGAACTAATAAATATAATCTGAAATAACATAAAATTGTATCGATTTTTAAAAATATATTTGAATTTCAAAAATAAAATAAATTTTGAACACATAATATGACAATATTTAATTTTAAAATGAAACTTGGTTGTTTTATTTAAATTACACCAATTTTCTGAATTAAATATTCTATCATAATATACAATTATTTAAAATTAAACATGCAAATAAAAAAAGGAAGTTGATAAATTGAAAATTTTTGTATTAATAACTATTAAAATAAAAATACAATTTCGAAAGAGTGTTCCCAAAAAGGAACCATAATGAATTTCAAAAAAATTCTATTAAAATTTTTTTACGTAATATATGTTAGTGTCAATGTGATTTTTCTGGCACTGTGTTATTTTTACAACTTTAAATCATTCTTTGAGCACTTTTTTTAGAAAGAAAGAAAGATATTTTTTGCCTTTTGATAATTTCGAAATTAAATCATTAATACGTGGTATTTTTCTTTCTTTCTTTCTTTCTTTCTTTCTTTCTTTCTTTCTTTCTTTCTTTCTTTCTTTCTTTCTTTCTTTCTTTCTTTCTTTCTTTCTTTCTTTCTTTCAGTCATTTATAATTTATATAAAAAATATATGAAAAATCTAATGTATTGTATATTACGTTTAAAAGTTCGTGGAAAAATTGTCTGAAATTCATACTTATTTCAAACATCATGGAATACAATTTCAGTATAGATTTTTTTTTTAATTTTTAAAAACGCGCTCAAAAAATGATTTAAATTTGAAAAAAATAACACATTGCCGGAAGAAATATATTGACGCTAACATGTATAAAAATTCTTTGGTTTCGTTTGTAAAATGTCTGATTTTGATGCCAAGATTTTTAAAAATAAATATATTCAAGTAATTAATTTTATTTTTTTAAATACTATCTGGTTTGAAATTGAAAGGTTCAAATATTCAGTAATCTTATTCTTTTTAACTTTTTTTTTGAATTAAGTCTTCCATTTGCTGATAGGATAAATTATCCAAATTTTTCATAATAGTCACCGCCATATCTTTATAAATCGTCTCGAATAGTTTATAATTTTTGGTGGCCTCATCATCCTTTTAGCTACTAAGAACTTAAGTTCCAAAGTATTTAAGATCACTTTGATTTTGATGTAATTTCTATCCTCCACCATGATGTAGGGATTTAGCTCAAAATTTAGAATAGTGTTTTATTTAGGTTAATTTATAAGTAAAACGAGTGAATAATTTTCAAATATAATTTAATAACGTTTTTATATGTAACACGAAAAGAAATAATTATGTAATATCGTAATGGCCGCAGAACAGTAAAAAAAATAAACATTTATTTCAATTGGTATATTAACTATTTTTTTGTTTTTAATTTAAATAAACATCCTCTATTCGTCGGCCAAGAATTGGAATGAGCATCCACTTGCGCAAATGTTTTTTTAATGTGAAAATCAACATTAAAGTTTAAAATCAAAAATAGGAAAAGATTATTGATCAATATTGACAGTTAGCAAAAAAAATATTATTTTTTATATCTAGCTTTTATTTTTATATAAATTATGAATAAGTAAGTTATTATCCACTTCTAACTCAAATATTTTGAGAATGTCGAGTGGAGCACTCCAATTCTAGACCGACACAACAGTTGTATATCGTTTTATTACCTTAGATCATATCATGTTTGTGTCTAATATATATTTATATATTTTTTTAAATTTAATACTCTATCTAAAATGAATTTATTTGGTAATCCAAAAAAAAAACTTTCCTTTTCTCCCAATGCAAAAGTATTTTTTTTTTTTAAAAACAATATTAAAATATCCAATCTACATTACACTCTTCTTCATATAATTCAAATGTATAATTCAACTTGGCGGATATACAGAAAATACAAATGTAAAGTAAGCTTATCTTCGTGGGAAATAAAGAAACTTATTTTTAAAGACATGCATGTCGAATCTAACCATCTGATATATGCGCACGCCATTTATCGGGTCGGAGAATTTATACACTAAAAAAATATGGGCCAAGCCTTGTAAGTCTCTGATTTTTTCGTAAAATTTTATTGATGTTGGGCATTAACATTTAAGTACTTCTTTTTTTTTTAAATTTCAAAGCTAATATGATAAATACAATTTGAAAATAAATTACAATATGCTATGCTAAATCTGTAAATAAAATAGTAAATTTATTTAAAAAATTTTTAAACAAGTTATTTATGACACGATCCAATTACAAAATACACAATATACAGATATCAAAAAATCATTTATAAAACAGTTGTTATAGAAATAGATAGCCATAAAGTAGAGATAAAGATTTGGGAAAGATAAGATATAGATATAGACATTAAAAAAGTGCTGGTCGGGATTCTGAACCTCTCCCGACCAGAACAAGCCTGACTCTTAGTAAAAAAATTTTAACGGGCAGGGAAATTAGTAAAAATATTTATCGGGTCTGAATGGGCCCAACACACAGGTTGGGTAACCTATGCAAAAATATTTAATGGACCGAAATGGGCCTGTCTTTTTAGATCCGTGATCCTTAGGCATACGACAATTAAAGCAATAAATTCAACGCTATATTGATATGTGCAATATATTATGTAGGATAGATTGGGTTTGTTAGAATAGCGACCATTATATACATAATTTGGAGAAATATATGAAAAATGAACTTTGAAGTTCAACAAATTATATATGATAATAAAATTAATCTACCTCAAAATGTTTTTTTTAATTTTTATTTCTTTTTATGCTCTTTGAATACATTTGCAAGTTTTTGTTGCTTATAAATTAATTTCTATCTTTTCTAAACACTTATACGGAATCCATGACAATCTTCTGGACAAAAATACACTAGGACAAAAAAAACGGGACAAAAATATCCTAATCATATGATAAAAAATATATTTATATTTCTAAAATCTGGACTTTGTCCAGGGAATTTTGCACAAAGAATTTATGTACGGGATTTCTTATATATGTCCTCATCTCATCTTAATCTTGAAGAATAAACATTTAAAAAAAATAAATATTGAGAAGTTTTCAGTTTTCAATTTTTTGAAAGAGGCTCTAACTCCGCAGTCCCTTATCCGCGAAAGACTATGAGCCCTCATCCAATTTTTAGGTCCTTAAACATGGCCTTCAATTTTGTTTCTAATAAATCCTAATCATATAACCATTAAAAAAAAGTTGACCACCCTTTCACCCCCACCCCCAACATTTTTTTAACCTAAAATATCGTTAGCCTAGAAATTTTAAAAAGTGGTTCTTATATTCTGGCTCGGAAAACTACTTTGTTAATAAAGGCGGTAAAAAATTTTTTTAATAGATAACCCTTCAATAAATTTATCTTACCCCTAGACAACCTCCCCTTAAATGCTTACCCCCTCAAAAAATATGCGTTCAAACTGTTTTACTATCTAAAATTTTATTTATATGTTATATTTTCACAATAAAATATAAAATATGAAATTATAATGAACTATTTCTTTTTTTTAAAATTATATTATAAATTTTTATTTGTACTATAGATACCTAAAGACGACACGGAATTCGGACTGGTCTCCTTAAATCCAGCCTACAATCGCAAGCCTATTAATTGCTAAATAAGGCTTTTAAAATCAATTTAATAAAAAATATCAATAAACTTTTAACTATTTGAGAAATCATATGAATCATTCCGCCCACTCCTGTTTATTTCACCTGCGGAGATCTTAAACATTGAACGGGGATGGGTTAGAAAATATTTTAACAATGGCCGAGCGATGGGTCGGTAAAATATTTTTAGCACAAAATGGGCAACAGACCTTCTATTTATTAAAAATTATAATATTTTTATTTCACAATAATGCATATTTTAGAAGTTTAAGCAAGAAAAATGCATCTAAATTGGCAATGAAGTCCACCATATCAAATTCCACGAAAATAAACTCGTAACTAAAATAAAGGACATACTTTTAAGTGATCAATCACCAGCAGTTGATGATGGAATAAAGCACCTACAAGGGACAAGAAATAACTTTAGGACTGAGGGCACGAAAGCGGATGACAAACGGTTTGCTACTTTCAACAACCGTTAAAAGTAATAAGACAGCTGACACGACAAAAACCTATATGACATTCATTACAACAGATATACCAACGCGACAATCAATACTACAACTAATATAACAACCGATACTGTAAAGTGGCCAGACTTTATAATTATGGCTTTCTGGCATAATATTTATGACATAGTAATAACTAATAGAGTTAATATGATAATAACAACTTCATAAAAACAATCTTAGAAAGCATTTGGCAATTAAGGGGCAGCCCAAGACACCATTATGACGTGACTACCATCAAGATTACAGAGATTATCATTCGAATCCCTATAATGCCAGCGCGCGACTACAGAAATCGAGCCCCTTATCCAAGCATTACTATGAATATTTAGTAGATTAGTGACAAAATTTAAGCAAGCGTTGACATACGGAGGACAACGACACAAAATGTAGCACTTATAACATTATAACATGTATCAACAACATACTCACTCTGATTCAGGTTGACACGGATATGAGATTCAAAATTTTACCATGGCGTATAATTAAGGCTATTGGTATATTCAGGATACAAAAGACCAACTTACAGCTATCAGGCTATGACGGCAGTGCAATCAAGCTTGTAGGTGTAGCTATTTTTGATGTAAATTATGAAGGGGACACCCAAATTTTGAAGATCATTTTTGTGGATAATGACATGTGCTCTCTGTTAGAATAAATTTGGCTTTACGATTTTAATAATATCTTGGAAACATTATTTACTGATAACTTAGATGATGATCTCGACAAATAAATATCTAAAACAAAAAAAGACCTTCATACAAACATATACATATAAACCATTGGCGTACGCAGCGGGGAGGGGGGGGGGGTAAATGCAGATGCCGGATATATTTTTCAAAAATATTAATGTTTATATTAATTTATAAATGTTAATATTTATTCCTATCTCATATTAAATATATATTTAATTACATTTATTTATCACATTCATCTATTAAGTTATTTATCAATTAATTTCGATTTCAAGTTTTCATTGGCGTAATATTTATCTACCTTTTTCATATTTCTAGTCAAATAATAATTTTTCTGAAACTCCTTGTCCAACAGGGAGAAAGAAAGTGCAAGCTTGTCCAACGAGATGGAGTCTCCGCCATCAAGCAGTAACAGCTTTTATGGAGTTAGAAGAACCGATTATTAATGCTATTACTGAAATATCACAATGGCCTGAAAGAAATATTTCCTCAGAAGCAAGAAAATTATTGGATTCAATACTTATTTCAATTTTTTTTTCTAATTAGAATGTATTATTTAATTATACAACTATTTTATGTGATACTTTTCAAAAACATGACATTGACTTAATTAAGAAGATGAGAATAGCGGAGAGCATTTTATTAGAACTCAAGGAAATTAGACTAATGTTGATGAAGAATTTCAATTTTATATGTTATTGTTGAGTCAAAAGCAGAGCTCTATTTGTTTAATATTTGTCTCACTCGATTTGCAGCAAGGCAAGCTCATCGTCAAAACATTAGTATAAGATCAGTAGAAAAGTATTATAAAACTATAATCCAAATAAATGAATGGTTTTTAATTCATCATGCAGCACTTACTAATCTGCAGTTATTACTTCCACAAAAGCCTTCCCAATCTTTTTCAGATGGTGATAGAAAAAAATATATTTGTTTGATGCCTTATTAGCTGAATAACTATGTTTAAAAGATTAACTAAGATGTAGTCCCAAAAAATGCTATGGATGCTTTGTATAATTTCAAACACATTTTAGATTTTATTCCCAATGTATTAAAATTATTATATATATTATATATATTAGCAACTCTTCCCATTAGTAAACTAATGAGAGAACATTCTCTTTTTTAAGAAGAATAACAGAGCCCTGCAGAGATACAATTTACAGGGCACGGCCTGGATTTTTTTTCAAAATTTTTTTTCGGCCCGGCCCGGGTTTTTTTTAAAGAAATTATATTTATTTTTGATTTTTATAGCTAATTTCAAATATTTGGCTTTAAAATATATAGCCGAGCCCGGATAATTTTTTTAAAAAAAAATCAGGCCCTGCCCGGGTGTATTTAAAAAATTAAAATACGATCCGACCCGAGAACCAGGCCTGAAGTTCTCTGAAAACATATCTGAGAAGTACAACTTCTGAAAGTGGATTGAACGGTTTGGATCTTTTAAATATTTATAAGCATTTGACGCCAAGCAAGGATGAGTAATTGAAAAATTAGCTCAATCCCAACGAAGATTGGATTTTACATTGTAAATATAATACAAAATACAATTATTCCTAAGATACTTTTTGTGTATTAATATTTATATTTCCAACATTAAATTTTTTTTACTTTATATATAAATTTTAAAGGCTCAAAAAATTCAAATTTCTATTTTGGGTCATTTAAGTGATTCATATGGTGGTTATATTCACTTTATATTTTTTTAATTCACATTTATTTTATAGTTTTTTATGTGCCGGTTTATATATAAAATTTTTTATAATTCATATAATTTAAAATTGTGTATTAGAAATAGTTATTAGTCCTAATAAATTTATGCTTGATATTTTTAAATAACAATAATATTTCTTAAAAAAATTTATTATACCCCCCCCCCCCCCCCCCCCCCCAGGCCAAATTCCTGCGTACGCGCCTGATATAAACATACCATAAAGATGCAAATGAAAATATACCCAAAGCATGCCATCTATAGTACCAACGGCTACGGCCAAAAATCATAATGTGAATTTTAATTCTTCTAACAACAAGGGTACTAGATAAATCGTATGATCTTGTAATAAAATTTATATTTAAAATGCTAGATATATTAAACTCAAAGTTTCTAAATTTCCTTAAAGACAGTTCCTAGTGTTAAGGCTGGAGCTGGAGCGATAATTGGTAGAAATGGGAAAACTATATGTCCATTGCTCAGAAAGTCATGCAAAAAATCCATGTGTTTAAGTTAATCCAGACATATGAAGTACGAAGAAATTCTGTGATGAAGCCTAAAATGTCAATAAACTATGAACATCAGACAATCAGGATTGTTGGATCATTGGAAGCCTGCATTGAGGCATGCAAAATAAAGGGGTGAAGAGCGATACCTATTAACAAAGGGAAGAAGAGCGATATCTCTCAAAATTTATAATCATTGGAAAAAATGAAAATAAAAGCAAACAAGATTTAAAAAAATAAGATAATAACCGAGTGATATTCCTGATGCGTAAAAATGGTTCCGATTTTGTCAGTACATTACTCTGATATGCTTTGAGCACCATATATCTTATAACACTATCAAAATAAACATAAATTTCGTGTAATATTCCTAAAATATTTCGCAATTCTTTTATTGGTTGAAAACAATGATTAAATTTAATCGATGACAATAGCACCAAATAAAAGCTGCCTTTGGCGCTGCGGTTCTAATCAAAGTCTGCACTCCAATGATTCTTCCACTCATGATTGAGGCGTGGCCCCTTTATAATTTTGCCCAACTATGAATTCTAGAGGTCGATTCATGGAGCCAAGTTTGGATATTATATTCATTTTAATATCGAGACCACTTGTATATTCCATAAAATATATATCTATCAGTCTTTCAACTAGCTTAGGCGTGTCACTATTTTCAACATACCTTACTAACAAAGCTATTGTTTCTTTTCGAAACATAATATCTGCCATCAACTATAATTGAAAAGCACCTGTTAAATTCAATCTCTTTTAGAATTTTGTTTATAACTATATTTTTTATGGTTTCAATGAGAATATTTATGTTATTATACAATAATTAATTTGAATATAATTTCGATTTTAATCCCTTATTTTTTTTTCTCTCTTCTTCTTTCTTCATTTTGTTGTATATACATTTTGAGTTAATTAAGGCCCATCATATTGCCTTCTTGTTACCTGGTCCCCCAGAAGGCTTAGTTACGAGATATTAAATAACCTAGACATCTTATTATTATTTTTATGATAAAACGGTTATTATATAAACATTCTTTCTGGGGTATTATAAATTGTAATATGGAATTTTTATCTTGAGAAAGCTTTCCATAATAGGTCATCATATGTGCCATGCCTCTGAAGATGCATGCACAATAAAATCACCATTAAAATTTTGCCATTTATTTAGACCTTCACATGTACATTTTGAATTTGAGTGTGGATCTCCAAATAAGAGACATGTTAGGCCAAAAACTTTTCATTTTAATGTCTAGTCCGATATCATAAACCAAAAATCACAAGTTATGGATGGGTGTAGTAAAACAATAAAAGAATTAAATTCAAAAAAAGTACCCCCACTCAAATTTTCAGAAACATTTGCTTCGGACCCTCCCTCCAGTGGCGTCGCTACGGGGGGGGGCTAGAGTCCCCTGGAAAATTTGAATAGCTCTCTGAAGCAAAAAAATTTTTTTTAATGGAATCTTAACCCCTTGAACTAAAAACAAATTTTTTTGATTGCCCCCTGAAAGATTTCTTTTATAATTCTATTAAGTAAAATATAGATTTAATTTTATTATTTAAAAATTAATGAGACTATCTAAATATTTATTAAATGAATACTATTTTAAATATTAAAAAATAAATACATATAAATTATATTTTCACTATGTCAGCTAGAAATTAAATTTTGTGTTAAAAATAGAATATCAATATTACTCACTAAATATTAATTTAGCATTAACAGTTGAAGCTTAATTGACTTTTATTATTTAAATTATATTATAACCCTAATTAAATTAATATAATCATTTATTAATTGAAAACTAAAAAAATTAATATTGTGTTAAATACAAGTAACAATGTTTATTAATGGATTTTGTATTGTAGAAGACTTAAGGCTTAAAACGATATATTATATTTAACATTAAATTGATGTTTTGAAAAGTTATACAATAATTTTTATTTTAATATTAAATTGATGTTAATTTTGTATATATACTTAAATGATCATGATTATCACCTTTTGTTTTTTTTATCTTAGTTGAAAAATCATCATTCTTCCTTAATTATTCAATACAATCGCTCACACTTTATTCTATTCAATTATATACAATTTCTCTTTCATTATATTATAATTAGCAGAGTTCAAAATGAATAATCAACTGTATATTTATTTTTAAATTTTATTATCATATCTATTCCTAAAAATATTTTCCAGTTCCAAATAAGTATAATAAAAAGTAAGTAAGTAGACATATAGTTTATAATCCTCTATTATATACAGTTGTTTATAAAATATTAGATAAAATGCCACTTTATAGACGTTTTTGACAGTTATAATATATTACAGTTAATATTATAATGAATTTTACAAATAAATGCTTTTGATAATAAATATAGTAACAATTTACAACGCCATCTATTTAGTTATAAATAATTTTAAAAATTAAACATTTTATTATTCATCCTATAATAGATGAAATTTGATATCTTTTCTTTTTTTCGTTAGGAAAGTTATTTTTTTTTCTTATTCAAAAAACTGTTTTGAGTTGAATTTTTAATACAAGTATATTTTTGATATTTTTACAAACTACTTATATTTTAAGATATAATATACCAACTAGAGGTGGTGCGACAATATATAAAATCTTAATTGTTTCATCATATCATTCTGGTCCTTATTTTATAGTTCCAAAATGTTTCATTTCTAATATGGAATCCTTGCCGTGTAAATAACTCAAGGCTTCAATATATTTGCACAATTATTTCTTCCAAAGATTTTTAGTGTTTTTATTTTATCAATTTATCCAACATAATAAATTCTGATACTTACATCGTGAGTGTCATGGCTATTACTGCAAATTAACTAGTATCTATTATTTGTGTTGCTATGTAATTTTAGATTATTACTATAACGGCTGATAGTATATGATTGTATATTTTAGATAAACAATAATGGTCAACTGTGTAGTCATTTATTTATATTATCATTTAAAATGGGTGATAATCTTTTAGAAATTTAATATCTCACAATAATTTTCTCGATTACTTATCTAGCTACCATAATGTCATATAAAAGGAAGCTCTAACCACTTAATATTTTTATGATTTGGATTGGTCGTTTATACTCTCTTCTTCAAGAATTGTTGATTTGGTTTAGGCCTATAAATTTTTCCTTATTAGGCCATTCGATAAATGTGTAAAATGCTAACAGAGATTTATATTAATTTGATAACCTTTTGTCAATGTAAGTTGCTAAGAATTATATTATTGCATTATGGGGTTTTTAAAAACTATTATTAATTCAATTGAGGCATATGTATAAATTAATTAATCTTTTTTATCACTTGTAATTCTTTAGATGCAAATTTTTTTTATATCGGCAATCGAAAATATTATATACTGTAATAAATAGATTTTGTAATAAAAAATTTAATTTTTAGAAATGTCTTGTATTGTTTTAATTATTTATGCCAGTTTATTTTGTATGGTATGCATAATATAATAATTAAAATTCAGAATAATTGTTCAGAGTTAACAATTTTAAAAAAATATTCGCCATATTTTCCCGCCAATTACACATTCCTACCATTAATCGTCACTACTCTAACGTCGTTTGGCATGCCCTAGACTTCTTTAAAAAGCTGGGAAAACGGATCTCTGATACGACCGAGGATCCCAACAAGGGATTCTACCTACGCCAACGATTAGCCATAAACATAGTAAAATATAATTATCTTAGCTTTATTTTATTAATATCCAAAACCCCGTAATTGAACATCCTATGCATAGTATTGACTTTGGCCATTTTGTTGCCTATTATAATGTTAGCGCTAAAAGGGAACTTGAATCTCAATCAATAAAAAAATAGCAAGAATTAATGACTTTATATAATTGTTATTTACTAATATTATATATTTTTTTTACCATTATTATAACATACCTTGTTATAAATCGTCGATATAACGAAATTATAATAATTTAATCATCTTGTAATTAATATAAATATTCAGTAATATATTAATATAAAACCCGGCCGAAGCCGGGAAAAAGTGGGCCGAAGGCCCGAAAATTGGGTGGCATGGGAGGGCTTTCCCCCCATAAATTTTTTTAGTTGAGCCCCCTGAGATTGTAAAGGTTAACGCAGTGGCGTATCCAGGATTTTCTTATAGGGGGGGGGGAATTTTTAGGGGCTTCGCCCGCAAACCCCTTTCCCTGGCCTTCAGCTTTCCCCCGGCCTACGGCCGAGTCTTATTTAGCTATTCTATTAAATTATTCATAATTTAATTATATTTCTATTTTTAACTATTATTTACTAATTCGTGCTTATGGATAGGATATTAAAAGCCTCTTTTTTATTATTTCGAGATAGGTATATTATATTTAATAAAGTTTTTTTAAATGTAAAGTTGAAATAAAGTGTAATGTCATTTTTTTTATAAAATTTGCTTTAAAAAACTAGCCTCAGCTTAAATTCTCATAAAATATAAGTAGAATATAATTTTTTTATTGAAAATACTAATAGTAGTTTAAAATATTGACTAGAAAATAATTAAATTAACAAGTTTTTTTTAACTTCTTATCAAATACAAGATTTTTAATTATTTCGTTTGTCGTTGGAACCAAATCTCTGTCTATATTTAACAGAGCTAACCCATTTAGCCGAGATTCAGTACTTCGTAAATATGTTTTCAACCCTCTCAAGTTGGAAAAAGTCCTTTCATTCGTACATGTTGTAATAGGCAAACATGCAAGAATATAAAACAACTTCGAAATATTAGGAAATTGAGCCAAGGTTTCTTTACACCTATTGAGCGCATCAATAGCATGCTCAGGTAAAATAGCTAAACGTATAAATATTTATACCACAATTCGAATTCACTGATTAAATTTATTTCAGTATCAATCTCATAGGAATAAAATTTTTCTAAATATTTAATTTTACCAATAGTGGCATTAGAAAATGAAGAAGGATCTTTGGGTAATAAAACTTGAAGATTGCTAAAGATTTGTTTTTTATCTAAAACCCGTACTTTTATTTGCGATAAAAAAGTATCTAAGAATGGGATGAAAATGAATATTTTATAATATTCTTCAGTTGAGCCAATATTTATTTTCATCTCAATAATGGCCTAGGTGCTAGACGAGGTTTAATTAGTATTATATCATAAAATTTAGCCTTCGGTTCAACGTATACATTCATTCTTATTGTATCTACCTGTTCATGTATATTTTCCGCCAAATCAATAACCTGAACCAAATCTAAATTGGTTTTTGTAAATTTCTACAAAGTAGTGAGCTATAGGAAAATAATTTATTGATGCAACTAGCAGCAATGATAAACTCTGATTGATCAATTGAATTCAATAATGATATCGCTGCTAACGACACATTACTTTTTTTTCATGCTCAACCTTATTTATAAATTATCGTTTGATTTCAATCTCTTTGACTAAATATTTTTCCATTTTATTAATATTTTTGAATAATATGTTGGAAAATTGATATTCAAATATTTGTAAAATTTTGATTGGTGGGGGGGGGGTCTGGGGGGTAGGGGTAAAATTTTTATTAGTTTAAAATGATATTTATGAAAATAGTCAAATTTGCGATGGGGGGGGAATTTCCCCCTTTTCCCCCATTGGTTACGCGCCTGGGCTAACGACGCCCCTACTTCCCTCCCCCGTTGCATGGGCAACTGCTTGAACTCTATAAATTTAAAGTGTCATTAGGACGAACATTCTTCTAAAATACATCTCCCTTTTATAATTAATTCTACTCTGCATTCGTTTCCATGCATATGTCAACGGATATCAAATCGGCCAAATCTTTATTGATATATAATGCCATATTTGTAACTTTCATATGGATTGAGAAGGAATTTATAGAATTTAATGGAATTTTTTAGCATTTTAATAACATATTTGGGTTTGCAAATTAACATTGATTTGTTGTAAATTGCTATATAACTACCAACGTTATATATCCACAAGTATACCTCCTATCATATTGTTTTCATCCATCCAAATTCCAATTTTACCTTTTATCCCCCTCCATTTAATGATTTTTTGATAAGTTTAATATTTCTACAGATTTCATGCCTTTTAAAAATGAACGAGATAAAGAAAAAGAAAAAATCAAGCAAGATAGATATCAAATTATTTTAACGGACCTTCTCAAAGATGAAGAAAATAAATATTGTGCTGACTGTGATGCCAAAGGTGAGAAATTTTTTTTTTATAGGCTCAAATAATTAATTTAAATAAATTTGTTTTATATTTTACAATATTTTTTGAAAATAGTGCATGCACTTATATTTTAATTCTTTTTTTTAAAACTAACTTATCCATATAATATATACATGTTTAGATAAATTATTAATAATTTCTTGTTCATAATAAAGGATATTATAATCCAGATTGAATTGAAAGAACTCCATTTTATATATTTAGAATACACCTTATTTATTGATATTTTTAATGTAAACTATCACTTTTAAACTACAGATATTAAAATTAAATATAATTATTTGAATCATGAAATTTTAGAATTAATTAGTTAAACCTTATTTTCTTAATTTATGGGCTAGGTGCTAAACTGATAATCTAAGGTCATTCCATGACAAATCGAGCAACTTCATTTTTTAAAATTTGGTAAGCGAAGAAAGATTAATGTTACTAAGAAATAGACAAAGCCTTCTAATATTTATATTTTTGAAGATATTAGGGTTTAAACTAGAAAAAGGATATATATAGTTACCATTATCTGCCTTCATTAATTAAAAATATCTTGAAAACCACATCATTGTAAATAACAATAATAATTACTTAGATTATATTCCTGGTTAAAAAAAAATTTTGTTTTTTTTAAATAAAACCTATTTTTTGAAAATAATACAATATAGTAACATTACTGAACTCCTCTTTTATATATTTTTAAAAAAACGAATCTGGGAAGTTAAATTTCTTTATTTGATTATAAAATATGCATTAAAAATAACAAATTAAGTATGACTGTGCTGATTCACAAATATTTCAGCAATCTGATATCATCTGATATTAGTACTAAACCAATATTTGTATTATTTACCATCTATATTTAAACCAATGTCATAAAAAAAATCAATACATATTCAACAATAAGGCAACTAACTTTTTTGAGAGATTAAATATATTTTATTTTTTTTATTCTTCAAAAATTAATAATCTCATTTAAAATATAGGCAACTTTTATATGGTTGAACTCATTATTACTCTGTAGATGTTTTTTAAATCATTTTCTTGTAGATAGAATAATAAAAAATAATATCAAATATTTAGCTACTTTACCCTTTAAAATAATTTGGTCTTTTTTTAACATTACAAAATAAGTTGAATTTTGGTTTTTTTAAAGTAAATTATTAATGTTGTTAAAAGTTACTTTAGAAAAGTAATTTTACATTTTAAGTTACTTTTTAAATGATTTATACGACTCATCATTTTTTTATATATTTACAGATCTTAATCAAAGGTTTCTATAAGAAAATATACAATTTATTAATATAAAAATATAATTACAGTTAAAAAAAATATGAGTATATTAACACTGAAATTAAATATCAGAATATCTTATATATTTGTGCACTGATTATTTTTATAAAAATCTGGCTCAGTAAATTTTTATTTGCCTTTAATAATATTTTATTTTCAACATTTCTGTCAAAGGGTGTGATTGTTTCTCTTCATAAATAAGCCTCCCTAGATAGAACAAATGTTCTATGACAGCACTTGGTATAAGGATAACATTTATTTAATAAAAAGTAATAATTTAATCTCTTTTTAATTAGTTCAGATGATGGGCCAGACTTATTTTGTAAATTAAATAAAGGTTGGCATTTTGATATGGCAATGTTATATGGTTTCTTATGATTATTTCTTTAAAAGATCTTATCGTCATCTTAAGTTTCTAATAAGTTTAATGTAAGACAAGAACATGTGCATTGCTTGGGAAAGTAGACAAAGTCATTTTAATTATTAATTTCGTTTAATTCCATATAATATTTAGCTAAACAAAAATCTTGTCACATGTACATCTAACTAAAATTTAGTACAATTAATTTAAGACAAGTTATGTGAAAATAATCTTACAGAGATGTGTTCCCGTAGCTTGGCCATGAATGATTTAGATACTGAAATATGCCTTTCTTCTGGAAGGCATAGGAGTAGTGTTGTTAAATGGCCTGATTATTATTTTAGCCAAAATAATATTATGCAAGCCTCGAGATTTGGCAAATAGAGGTCCAAACCTTTTCTGTCATCTATGATCAAAATCTCCTGCCTTACATAATATTATTTTGCCTTAATCTTATTCAGGCCCTTTTTAAAAAATCTACTCTAATCTGACCATTTATCAACACTACATGAGAGTCACTTAACACACTACTATTGCCTGCACTATCAATTTTCTCTATGTAAATCCAAAAGACTTTTTGATTTTTTGATGCTTGGCCAGAGTATTTTAACATTCAAGTCTGTTGTTTTGGTGATACTTGTAGGAAGGGATGATATAATTTCTATTTCATCATTCTGAATCATTTAAATGGCATCATTAAATGACGAGTCAGGGTTCATATTAAATTCAGTACATAGTGGTAGGAGGAAAAGAGAGTATAAGGGGAATTTTTCCCTTAGGAAATTTGTCTGTTCTCTTAATTATCATTTTAGCTAATAAAATTTTCCCCATACACACTATCGCCTCCCCCTCCCCCCCACCTTTTTCCCCAAAATATATTCAATATATCAAACTAGTGATTTACATCGAGCCTATTTTTTTAAACCCGGCCTGGCCCGAACCGGAATTTTTTTTTAAATTTACCGGCCCGGCTCGAATTTATTTAAATTTAAAAATTAATTTTTATAATTAATCAAAATAAAAGACATATGTTATATGTCGTTTAGTTTCAATAAATAAAATCAAATATTTATATTTTACATAAAAAAATTCAATATAAAATTGATAAATTTAGATATATTTAAAAAAAATTTCCAAGGTCCTACCCGGCCCGAATTTTTTTAAAAATATTAGGCCCAGCCCGAACCCGATTATTTTAAATAAAATTAGGACCGAGCCCGGTCCGAAACCCGTTCAGGCCAGGTACGGGCCGGGCCTACCTTTGCAGATCTCTATAATCACACTATAAATAAGAATTTGAAAGAAAAATAAGTAAAAGTTAATAATTTTTTTCCAAAATTATTTTATACAAAAATATAACATGGTCAAAGGCCTACAAAGGGTTGACCTATCATTAAGATAATCAGAGACCTGCAGGCCTAGCCCGGAGACACGGGTTTTAATGCTGGGCCTAAGAATTTTTATAAAAAAAGTATCCGGACCGACAGTTTTGTTAAAAGCTACTTGCGCGCTACAGAGACCTTCGTGGGCCGGGTGCCGGCCCCCAGGCCCATACCCGGCCCATTACCAAGTCTAGAGCGACCACCAGAATGTGTAAGCTATGACTAATGTTGTTAAACGGCTCGTTTAAGCCGATATTTAAAAGGACTAACTAAATATTGTTAGCCAGAAAAATATCGATTAAGCCTTGAGATTTCGCTAATAGACGTCTGAAGCTTTGTGCCATCTATAAGCAAAATCTTCATGGCTTGTCTAA
Source organism: Gordionus sp. m RMFG-2023 (assembly GCF_954871325.1). Taxonomy (NCBI): domain Eukaryota; kingdom Metazoa; phylum Nematomorpha; class Gordioida; order Chordodea; family Parachordodidae; genus Gordionus; species Gordionus sp. m RMFG-2023. The sequence goes on along the minus strand of NC_088779.1, from coordinate 27,064,897 downwards.
TTTTTTTTTGGGATAAAATATTGAGTTAGCCGTTTTTAAAAAATCGCCTCCAAATTGAGCCGTTTAGCAACACCAGCTATGACTAAAATAATCGTTCATAACTAGCACGTAAGGTAGTATTAAATTTAATATTCATCAAAAATATTCATTCGAGTATTATTTTTTTAAAACTGAATTTTATGGGGCACTTTATCTTCAGATCGAAAGGTACCTATTATTTCAGCTTATTCAACTAGTTTAGAATATTCTATAAGGTTCAAATCAGATTGTAAATCTTATATTGCTAATAGGATTCAGCTGATGGAAATCTTCATCATTGATTACTTGATTTAAGTATAAAAAAAAATGGGTCTAAAGGATTTTCAATAGTATTATTTTTTATTTCAAATAAAAATTATCCGTAGTAGGTAGCGTTTTCGATCTGGCTTAGGGTCAGTCTAAAATTTATATTAGTAATAGTAAGAATAAAAAATTACGTAGTGGATGGCCAAGGTCACCCACTCTATAACTTTTTATTTATCGAACTAATTTCTCTCAAAATTGGTTAAAATGTTGAAAGGATTGAAATAAATAGTTTTTTATAGCGTGTTTCGATAAAATTTGTAAATATATAAATTGATGAGTGGTTAATTCTAAGCCTGTTTAACATTCAGACGATAATTTTGTAAAATATCATCATTTTAATATTTATTAATTTATTGTAATTTTTAATTTCATAATATAATTCTTGAATAATATATCTTATGGCCAGTTGAAACGTACCATGTTTGGACTGGGACATACACTCATCTAGCTCAAAAACTATTTTAGATACGGCTTTGAGGCAAAGTTCATTTTAAAATATTAAGGATTGGTCTGCACTAATATATAAATTTGTTTAATATATTATTTTGAATGCTTCCTTGTTGAAGCTATTAGTCTTGTTTGATGATAAAATCTTCCGACACATCTTACAATAACATTCATTCTCTGTTAATTTTTTTTATCGGGATAAAAATTATTTTTGCGAATTCGGGAAAAGGAAATTCCATGTTATCATCATTTTCCATGGAAATTACTTTGTCGATATGATCTGTACCATAATTATATTCAATATCAATCTCTATCGTCGACATTTTAAATTGTGAATTGAAAACTAGATTTATAATTGCAAATTTTTAAATATAAATTTAAAAATTAAATAAAAATATTATGATTTTAGAAAATAATTATAAATACATTTTAGCGATTTTTATATGTATATATTTAATAAAATGGAAGTAGCGAGCTACCGCTATCGCATTTTTTTTAAAAAGCGTAGCGCGCCTAAGCTACCGCTACTGAAAAAAGTAGCGCACTACTTTAACAACACTGCGGGCTGGGCCGTGTATTTTTCGCCATTATTAGTTATAAAAATTAGATAAATATTATTAAAGTATCCGGACCGGGCCTGAAAATATAAAAACCAGGATGGTACCTCAGCCGGTCTCTGATATTAGATATAATAATTTTACATTTTTTGTATACCTCGCCCGCGAATTAGCACTAACCGTGAATGCAGGGTAAGGAATAAGAATTCCTTAGGTTCACTTGTTTGTAATTTGATTTTATAACCTAATTCTAAGATGATAGGAGCAAACTGTCCGTTGGCAGAAGTCGTGATTTGTCGGGAATAATTTGGATATTTGTTGTATTTTTTTTAAGTCTCCGCTAGAGTAAGCAGGTTATAAGTGAAATTAATAAGTAGGTAACTTGATTTATTAAAAGTGTATATACCCTCGAAATTAGATTTAGTCAATTGTCACGTTGGCTCACGGAGATTCTAAATGTTTTTCTAACAATGGCGAGCTTCAAAATGCATGCTCATTTTTTAAAAATGTATTTTTAGTGAACTAATTCTCGGTTTAGGTTAATATTTAATGTCATTAATTTATGATATACAACTAAGAAGAAAAACCACGCAAGATCGGTATTGGATCTACAATTTTCTATGCTTGTGATTTAGTTCTCAAATGAATATTTTCTCCTTTTTTGGATCGACAGCCGATTATTTGTAATAAAAAAAAGGATAAGACCTCGGGGTGCCAAGTGAGGAAAAAGGACCAACAGTTACAAAAAATAGCGTTATTTAAAGGAGAACTGTTTGTTTTGTTTTATGTTTTCATGTTATGAGGAGCGGTGTTCTTAGGTTATTTGGTCTAGGCTGGCGCAGACCTAAAACTAGGTCGAGAGAAACGATTTTCTGGCCGGGTCGGACATATTGTTTAAAATATTTGTAAAAAAGAAATTGTTACAACACATATCTTTTTTTTTCTTTAAAAAAGTTTGCGTACAATTTATTTATATATATTTTTTTTTAATTTAAATTTTGTTATTAACAATTTAATATTATTTATTTTATTTAAAAAGTTTATTATAATTCATATTTTCTTTTTTTTTTAAATATTTTTTCTTATTTTTTTAATCTATTCTTTTTATTTTAAAAAATTTATTACGATTCATATCTTCTTCTTTTTTTTTTATCTTTTCTCCAATTTTTTTTATCTTTTATCCTAAAAAATTATTTATTTTCTTTTTACAAACCATATCTTTTTTTGAAAAAATATTATTATAAAAGTAATTAATTTTTTTTAAAAAATGTATAAAAAGTTGTGTGACATAATAACCTTGTTACACAGTTATACTTTACTATAAATTTGTAAGAAATTATTATCTCAATTATTTTTTATCAAGATTAATTTTTTTTTTAAATAAAAATTCTCCCCGTTATCCAAAAAACAGTGTGCGCATGCCCATATATAAATATTTATTCAGAGCTTAACATTTGTCCTAAAAGTAGAGCCTGATTTTTTGTAATGTTTTTTAAAAAATTAAATCTTTCCGTTATACAAAAACAATTGCGCATGCGCTTATATAAATTTTTTATTTGTTAACAAAAAAAATAGGTCCTAGATGGGCGTCTTGGAATCTGGGCATATTCCTTTGCATCCGATGCGCGGGAATTCATAGAAACTTGGGATGCCACGTTTCCAGGATAAAATCTATCAACTTGGACGCCTGGAACGCCGAACAATTGCAGGTTTGAAAAAATAATAATTGTTACTATCGCTTTAGTTACGCGTGCTTGAGTCAAGCGCATTTTTTAAAAAGTCAGATGGAACATTATTTTATTTACTATTATTTTTTTGCATGTGAAATCTTTGTTTCTTCTCCCCCCCCTCTCCAACTGGAATTGGAACAAGATAAGGATTAAGCGAGATATGGCAATCATTACGCCACCTTTCTATCGTGGTTTTTATTTGTCTCCCAAACCCATATTTCGTTACTTTCTACCAATTTATTAATTATTCCTTGCCAACTTTCTTCGGGGAATCATAAACATTTCTCAATCTCTTATTTCTGTAAAAAAAAATTTTGGCCATAAAATTATCACAATTTTTTTCTTTACTTTACAAACAATGCCTTCCATTTATTAGATATACAATTATTTAACAAATTATTTCTTAAAGTATTATATGCATTTATATAATGTTTAATATAACTCTCTCAAACCAGATGAAAATATATTTTCCTTTTTTTAAAAAAAACATGCATTTTTAAAATATAGCAAAGAAAAACATAAATTTAAAAGTGGAATACGTGCCATTTGGAAATGTTTTTTTTTATAATTTAAACTTTGTTTTATATTTATAGACGTTTTTTTAATGGTAAATTTAACAACTATGAAAAATTACGATTTTTTGGCCTGATGATTGATTGTTTTATAAAAATAGATTCATTAAAGTGATTATACTATTTATAATTCTTTCTTTTAAAACGCAAGAACCCCATCTAATACCTAACACTTTACTTACCATGATGGTAAGGGGGTATTTAGGACCAGCATATGAAGTTCCCGACTGATTCGTCTAGTATTGGCATTTAATTCTAAGTGCTACTTATTCTAATTATTTTTTAAACTTTATCCTCTCTTATATAAAATACTACTTTGAGAAAGAAAATTTTTTTTTGAATTGAGAACCGAATTTATTTCGCGCATTTTTCTGGGAAACGACAATTTTTTTTTCCAGTTCCCGATCCCAGATAAAAAAAAAAGACGAGTTTAGTAATATAAATATATCCGTCCGCTAACCTATTATCTATTTTCGAAAAAGAAAGTTTAAAATTGACTCGTATCATTTTTTATAAACGAATTATAGCTTTTGCAGGAGATAGGCAACAGTAGGGCTAGAGCCATATACGAAGCCTCAGTGCCCGACGCGTTTAGAAGACCTCAAACTGATTCGTAAAAAAAAATAATTATATATATATATATATACATCATAAAAGCTATTAGGTTTGCCCGAATAAATTCTTTATAACCGAATCCACTTGCTTCTTATTTTTTTTGTACCAATTTAAATTTACATATTATATTGATTAAATTTGACATTAGCCCATAACTGATATCGCATTTTTATAATATAAGGAAAAAAAAATTATCGCTTGCATTGTTATATAATATAACTCACGAAATAATACATATATATATTTTTTTTTTAAATGAACTATATCATATTTCATTTCACGTACCCTTGTAAAAGTATCTGTTTTTTATATTAAGTAAATTTAAATATATTATTTTAAAAAAAAATATGAACAAATATGAGTACAGGGTATACCACTTGGGGAGGGGAAGGTGTTTATGATGCTATCTCTTCATTAAACTAAAATTTGAAAAAATGGGAGGGGGGGGGGTTTGATTTGGAATTTTTTTTGCTAAATATATATGAAAACAAAAATGAAATGTTAATAAAATTTCCCAAATTTTGATCATTTCATTTTAGTGGCCGGTTTTACCACGGTTCCTTGAATTTTCATATTTAATCACATCTATATTGTGACCAGTCCCTGAGTTATCACTATATGAAAATCTTTACTTTATTTTCTTAAATTTAAAAAAACACAATTTGTTTTTTGTTTTGGTTTTATATGTATAGCCCTTGTGGTCTAACTATCCTCGGTTTAACTTGTCTAATTTAGATTTTTTGACGATTCGGGCAGCACACTAATTTGATTAAAATTTTGAGAGTGCCAATCAGATTCCTATTAACTACCATTAGAAAATAAAAAAAAGTCTTGAATAAGTTGGGCAATCTTGCAGAGGTGCCCAAATTTTACAGGATTTACTGTATATGTAATATTGATTGGATTAAAATATAGGTACATTACTATTTCATATTTGTGGTTGATTTGATTCTTCTTGTTAAAACTTTTTCCTTAAAATTGTTCTTTCAGGTTCCATTTTACTAAGCAACTTATATTTTCATTATTTTGTTAACACCATTTAGGTGTCAAAGGGAAAGTTTTCTTCCTGCGAAATATATATATTTTTTTCCAGATCCTTGGAAACTTTCATACGCGCCAAATATGAAGCTAAAAAGTACCTCGCCAAAGAGTGGGTACCGCCCACGACCGAATACATTAAAAATAAAGTTTTTAAAGAAATATATATATTATAATATATTATTTTTTTTGTCGATTAACACCTTTTATTGAAAAGTGAATATTTCAAGTCAAATTAGACAAATCAAGCCATATCATTCGAAGTTGAGTACTTGTCATTACTAAAAATGTTTCTAACTTTTGCGAACTCCAATACGGGCCCAAAATCTTTTATTCTATAAAAAATTTACTTAGACTTCTCTGGGCCCTAGGAATTAAAACTTGACAAGATCGTTCCGAATTTGATTAAAGTTTAGTTATATACGAACAAACCTTTTTTATTTCTAAAATTTTTATATATATGTCAAAAAAATTTATATGGAAATTTTTAGATATAATTATGGTTCCTTATTGGGAACACAATTATAAACAATAAATAAGAATTTTAATAAAGAAATTATGGAGATTATTAGTAATTATACTGCAGATATCTTTTAATTGTAAGATTATAACTGAATGATGCCTGAATCATACGTAATTATATTAATATGGCTATTTATTCCCAAAAGTGAATTTTAGATTAATTGACATGTCAATCAATTAATCATTCGGATACTATACTGAACACGAATTTATATGAATATATTTTTTTAAAAAAGGCAAAAGAATTTGAGGAACAAATGGAGAGAGATATTGTGAAAGATAAAAAGAAAAAACGTAACATATTATCGATGACTAATGTTCAGAATCCATCCACCGGGAAAATTAGTTCTAATAGTTCTATGAGCTCCTTGACAACGCCCTTGTCCGATATTAGATCTACATTGGTTTGTTTACAATCTATGTATCGGAGACCTGCAGAGGTACCATTTGCAGGACCAGCCCGGATTTTTTTAAATGAAAAAAATATATCCTGACCCGTGTACTTGGTAGCCGGACCTGCAGGTCTCTGGGGAATAAATTTGTTTTGAATATATTGTATATAAGAAAATGAATAAATGAAGAATAATCTACTAACCAAAACATAGAATCTACTTTTTTAAATATCTTTCAACACTTTTAAGACAATTTATAGATTCCATTATATTTAGGACTCTGCTATGTTACTATTATAGTTGGGTGATGGCTATATGTCTGCTCAACCTACAGACATGTGCCGAATAAAATCCATTGTAACATTAAGGCGTTTTAATTTATATTAGTATCTTTCACATTTGAGCTGTTTTAAGAAAAATTTCCGAGGCCAAAAAAACAGTGTTACGACTAAAAATTGACTTAAACGGCTAAAAAGTATAGTAATTGCCTAACTATAGTTACTAAAGAAAGAAGAAAGGGAGGTATATATATATATATATTACAATTTTAAAGATAATACATACATATATATAATAATAATTATGCTATCCTTTTTGATGCTCCAACCAACCACGTGCAGCCCAAAGAAACGGGTGATACAAAGTCATGTACTACTACCTCGCAGTTAAATCTCAGCCGGTGCAGCAAACTTAACGAAAATCGAACGGATTTGCTCCTTAATCTAGGTTGAAACCTGATAATTCCTTATGTTATCCTTCTTTCTTTTTGCAATATTAAATAATATAACTCACCGTTTTTGGGGGGTAGTAGTTGCTTACCCATTGAAGATAATTTTTTTAAACATTTGGTGCAATAATTTAAAAAAATATATATAAACAGGGCTTTCATATTTCTAAAATAAAACAAAAATTTTGGGACTTTAAGTAAGCTTGGCTATAACATAAAAAATTTCATTCGCCGGAATGAGAAACGAAAGTTTATTTAGTGTGATGTTTGATTTGGCAAAATGTTGTAATTTATTTAGCTATGTATCTTCTTTAAAAAAGGAATTATTATATTAGATCCTTAAAGAGTTTCTCTTATTTTTTTTTTGAAAGGAAAAAATCTGTTTAGATGGAAACATTTTGAAGGTTTCATCAATTTACATACTTGTTAAATCCCATTTTTAAATTGAGACCTCATACTCGCAGAAAGGGATGGAGTCAGTTTCGGTTTAATGGCCATATTTGTTTTCTTGGGGAACCCTTAATTGAACGGAACCATATTACCCCTAAAAACTTTTTCGAGAATATTTTATACTTCCTCCAAAAAAATAATAAAAAGATCATCCAGCGTCGCACATCAACAACGTTCCACTCGATACTTACCATTTTTTAAATGACGCGGTTAAATGCCCCGTATATAACGGCTCCTCGTCTCACCTCTTGAACGATATAGTTTTCGGCAAAGAGTCAGATAAAATTGTCACCGACGAGCGCCAAAAATCGATTCCCGCCACGACTAAAGAGGCCATCATGGCCTTATATTCCAAACCGGATGCGGATTCGTTCAAAGACTTGAGTTAGTTTCTTAAAAAAACAACACTTCTATATCTGTTTTTATAATGAAAATATTCTAAATTTTCCGCCATAAAATTATTACGATAAGATATTTGATTAATAGCATTGCCATGTTTTAGAAAATTATGTTTAACCCCTTTCTAGCTCGAAAAATTAAAATAAATTGCGATTTTCGCATTAAGTTAAATAATTCAAATTATATAAAATTTAAGGCCATTTCCTGGTTAGTCTTATTGTCTAAACAGTCGCCTGTTTAGCCGTCTATGTAACTTCCTCTAAACTGTCTAAAAGGAATGAGGCTATTTAGATTTACCTTAAAGATCATATTTATTTGTATTGAAAAAAAAATATATAAATAAATATTATTTATTTAAAATAAAATTAAAATAGGGTGTATTATTTCAAAATCTTAGACCACTTTTAAAAATAAGACCTAACATGACCTAAGAGCTTATTTAGATATATTTTTAATATTAGCCTTGAAAAATTTATAAGATTGCAAAATTAATATATTTTTTTAGCAAGATTATTGTTACAAGGGGTATTAAAATTTTTTTTTGTTATTATAGGTTTCAAACAAGTTTTAAAAATCAAATACAATTTTATTTTAAAATTTCAATATCACAAAAAGAAATTAAAAAATATAAAAAAGCGAAATAAACTTTTTAACAATGTTTTATTATATTAAAAATATATAAGTCACTTTAAAAAAATACGTAGACAAAGGTATGGCCATGTGCAAATTTTTTACACGATAAAAAATCTAATTTAATTAACCATTATATAAAAAAATGATAATACAATAATGTAACCGATCGATATTAAACACGATGATCATGGTCAGACACAAACTTAAGTTTCATCATTATATTTCAAATATAAAACTTAAATTATGATGTATATCTTTACAATTTCCTTAATACATTCTATAAATATAGACAAAATTGATTATATCGTAATGTTTATTCAATTTAGATATATAAAATATAACTTAAGAAAATGATAGATAAAATATATTAAATTTACCTGAATAAAGAATATAAAAGGTTAGATTTTATCAGCAGATAAAAATTTGTTATATTTTTTTTAAGCATACACGAAAATGATTTAAAATAGATTTTGGTATTAATTCGAATTTTGTGCAATTGTGTAAAAACATGATAAACGTTTTAGATGTAAAAATAAAGGGAATTTCAGGCTTTTAAGTTTTAATTAATTTTTTATAGTCTCTTTATTTAGACGTTCATGAATATTTAATAAAGATTATAATATCTACGAGTTTTCTTTTGAATATAACAAACAGATTCAAAATTAACAGTTAAATTTATATTTTGAATACTTTCTTTTTCAATGCATAACACTATTTAAGGTATATTGTCCAATAATGGGTTCGATAATAGGAATCAATTCCCTCCAAACTCAAATAACATGTTTAACAATCATTTAGCCAACCTAGACCAAAAAGTGAATTATATACTTATCAATAATATAGAATGTACAAGGTAGTGTTTACCACTAGACAGTTGCCTCCATATATTTTTAGGGGGAAGGGGGTATAGTCACTGATACCCCCCTTTTCTCAATACATAATTATTTTTATGAAAATTTTGAATCTAAAGGTATCTTATGGGTGGGAAGTAAATCTAGACTTGTTACCTCTAATTTTTTTTGTCGTTGAAAACAATGGTATGGGGTCCAGATTTTATGTCAGTGTGCAATTTTTTTTACCAGATCAACTACAATATGGATTTCTTATAAATTTTTACAAATGTCTTTCCCTAACTATTTTAGTACCTAATTAATTCAAGAAAATATTTTTATATAACCATTTCAAATCTCTGGGGTGTAATCAGACCGAAGAAAACCTCTCAAGGGTTGTTATATTAACACTTTATTTCTTCTGGCATTAGTGATAATATAGAGGGATGGGAGAAGAAAATATTTTATATTTAAATTTTAAATAGTTGTTAGAAAATTAAAAAATATAAGAGGGGTTTCTTCATAATATCGATCCAATCTCTAAGATCTACTGATTAAAATTTTCATTGATTATTTACTATTTTATACCAATTCAGAATACGAATTCATATCAATATCAGCCAAATAACATGACCAATCATCTAAACCATACCCAAAACTCAACACTTCAACAAGATTACTTAAGAAAAGTTTTCTCATTATTATTATAAATGTAATTTTTAAGAATCTAACCTCAAGACATTATTTTAACCATTTAAAAAATAATAAATATTCTTTGTAAAATTTTAATGACTCGAGTTAACATCAATGTCCAGGTGGCACGCGATCAGTTTTAAAAAAATCGTTTCTTTGCTGGTCCTTTGCAATCAGTCTTCAGTTTAGGTCCAATCTTTGACCTTCATTACTTGTTAGGTTTAAAAATTATAAAAACCGATGGTGAAGTAAAAAAAAATGGCTAAGTATTTCGTTAACCAAATCATTTTTGTATACAAACAAAGGAATCGTTATAATAATTTATACGCTTTTATATTATATTGAAAATATAGCAAAAAGTACTAAAATTGATGATAGAACGAATGAGCTGGGGAGAGCAGAAGTATAAAATAAGATTCTTAGCAACAAATATTTTTGGCTTAATTTTGTTAAAGATCTGCAAAGCCCGATTTTCGCACAAGTTGCCTGCCCCTATTATTGGACTTTCAAATGGGCCGGGCTTTGTAGATATCTACTTTAGGTCTAACATTTTAATGATTTATATAAATAGTTTTAATCTATACGTTTTTGTGATATATATTTTTTCAAAAAAAAGGTTCAAAATCAATTAGCCTCATTATCCGCAAACAACAATGCTCGAAGCACCAACCAACAATCAAGCATTTTAACTCAAGATTCTTTGATCTAAAAAAAAATTCCTATTATATAAAATATGTTTTATTCATCATAATTTTTAGCGCAATCAATTCTGCTGAAAAACAAAAGATAATCTTTTTTTTCTTTTTCAAATAAGATTTATAGATAAGAAAAAATCATGAGTAACAATATTTATACATTGTATTTAAATATCTGATTTGTCTCTTTTTTTAATTTATTATTTTTCACATTCCTCTTTACTGACTTTATTTATATGTATAGTGTTTTTGTATAGAAAAATGACATTTTGTTTCATGTTTAAATTAATCGTAAATTTGGGAGAAAAAAAAATATTATTATAAAGATGATATAATAATTTATTTATGAATGTTACGCTAGAAAAAGGGTATAATTATTTATAAACGTTTATATGTGCTTTCCACAATTTATTAAATAAAATTTATCCTGTAATTTAGCTGGGGGTCAAAAAATTTCATTTTTTAAGCTTATTTTAAGGGAACAGATTATATCTTTAGTTCGTAATATTTTTCTATTAAGGTGCTACAACGAATAAATAATAAAACCATCAATCACTGATTAAAATATTCGGTGTTATAAGAACGAAGAGCGATTATTAAGCGAGTTTTAAGGCCGATTGATGATTCAAACGCGTGTTTATTCTTTGCAAACGTTCTTTATCCAATTCTTTCTTGAAATTCAGCTTATTTACCTTTTTTTCTGATCGTCTTTGCTATTAAAAATAAATATAAATAAAAAACATTCAAAATCTATTTTATTTTTATTGTTCAAAATCCTTTAAGATCAACAAATTTAAACAAAATAGATAATAAAGATTGGGTTTAAAATGATTTACACATTAAAAAGATAAAAATTTAGTTCGTAATTATCACCCTTTTATCTTCTTTCAAGTTCTTTTTCCTCTCTCTATTAGCGTCCTTATCCTTGACGATTGGTTGATTAGAGTTGGATAACTGTTGACGATCTTCGTATTTTCTGTCATTCGTGTCCATGTCGTCTGGCGGTGCGTTCATATTTGATTTGTCGAGATCGAGTTGGTTCAAGGAATAATCTATACCTTTGATAATGAGCGATTTTCGGAGGGATTGGCAATTAAAACGCGGCACATCATTGTTATCGTCTAAAGGCAGACGATTCTTTCTAGAAATTCTTATTTTCTATTACAAGTATTTAAAAAAGAAGGGTATATAGGAAACATTGGTATTACCGGTTGTTTTAAGTCGCGTTCTTTATAAAAAGAGGATAGCCGAACCCCCTTCAACAAAAGGTAAATATCCAGTTACTGGTTTTGGATTCAAAAATATAATTTATAAAAATAGGAGTTCGAGTCCCGGTTATCCGGGTTTGGAGAACATTAAAGAAAATATTATCTCAAAATTACAAATTATCTAGTTCATTTTTTTTATTACTTCAATATAAAAAAATAGTCAATTTTATATGTCACGTGTAGAACTCGTGATTTCAGAAAAAGTATAAAAGGGACGAGATTTTATAATTTTAATAACTGTTTTTTTTTGTAGATGTATATTTTGTTGGCTAATAAAATTTTGCAGTTGAAAATTTTAGTTCTTTGAGTTAAAACGGTAAATTGTGTGAATTATTTTATCTATTTAAATAGCAAAATCAATTTCTATAAAAATATTCAATTATATATTGAAATTATAAGCATTCTAAAAAAAAATTGATTAAAAAAATCGACTAATTTTCTATAACACGTTTAGCCAAAATTATTAAGCTAATTAAAAAAAACCCAGTAGTGTTGTATTACTAATCAAATTGGGCGATATTTAAAATGGTTCCTATTAAGATTTCAGCCAAAATAAATATTATGTAAGCCTCGAGATTTGGCAAATAGAGATCCAAGCCTTTCTTGCCACCTGTGAGCAAAATCTGCAGGCTTACATGATATTATTTTTGGCTAAAATCTTAATCGAAGAGTCGTTTAACAGAACTACTCTAAGAGCCTGCACGAACTCTAAAAATGCTCAAGGGTTAAATTATACAAGTAAAATATTCTTCTGCATGTCTCCCAAAAAAATTCATCATTAATATCATATATAGCTCACTTTAAGAGGGTCACACACCAGGATAGGCTTGTATTTATAATCATTCTGTATACCTGATTTTTATAATTTAAGTATAATCTGAATATAAAACATTTAAATCCTTAGTTCTTTGCATTTTCTTCTTTCTTTCTTTTTTACAATTCTGACCCATAATAATTTTTCTTACTCGTTAGAATGAGATTTGAAAATGGCAAGGATAATTTAATATAAAATCTTTTCAAAAATTTTAATGGTTGACTTATCAAGAAAAATTTTAAGTTAAATTAAAGGTATCAAAATAAAATAGTATTTATGGTAACGTTTTTTTTTGGCAGAGAGGCACTGATATCTTAGATATAACCGATACCTAAGGATTATCATTGATTAGTGTTGTTAAGCGGGTAGATTTTTAAAAACGAGCCGATTAAGATTTTTAGCCATAACAATATTATGTAAGCCTAGAGATTTTGCGAATAGATTCCAAACCTTTTTTAGCCACCTATGAGCAAAATATCCGGGCTTACATAATAGTGCACACAAATTGAGCGTTTATGTTTTGCCGTAATTTTTTAATAAAAAAAACGTAACGCATCCCTTGTTTAGAAATTGCCTTTTTATTAATATCGTCGATTTTAAATAAGTTCTAAAAAAAATAAGGATTTGTCTTTGAAAATTATATTTTCATTGCTTTCTTATTTCTTTAGTTTCTAAATATTCCTTTTTAGGATATAAGTAAGTTATTTATTACATTTTATATAATATTTCAAAAAGTGAAGAATGAAAAAAAGGAATGAAAAAGCTAACTTATTTGCGTTTTTTTTAAATGGTCGCTAATGCCAAACGGTAATTTTACCAATTTGCACGAGACCATTTGAAATGCATTAAATCATATTTTTTGTCTATTTCAGTCAAAATAGGTTATACACCATTATTAATATGGATTTTTATGTAGGTGATTATTTAATTTCTGCATTTATTTAATATATCCAATAATTCCAAGTCAACATTGAAGATATAATCTTAATTTACAGATATTAAATGAGCCAATCAGAAAAGAAATATCTTCATGATCAGTTTGGCAAATCAAATAAATATATCAAGGAAACAAATTATGACTACAAGCTTCCTTAAATTTGAAAGGCATTTTTATAGTTTAAATTTTTTTTAAAAAAATATTTTTTTGTGAAAATAAAGATTGGGGAAAAATCTTAATTGGTATCAGATATTTGTCAATACTGCATTGGAATTGGTATTGGCTAAAAATGTGATAACAGTGCATCTCTATCATATTTATTTTATACTCAATATTGATTCCACATCATATTTCTCTTCATAAATTGACTCTTCAGATTGGGAACTTAAATCATCAGGCAAATTTTCTGTTTCATCTTGTTCATAAATATATTTTTTGATATGAGGTGAATCTTTAGGTACATCTATTATGAATTTGTCCCACTTTTTGGAGCTTCTTTAATTATTAAATATAAAATTTTAGTAATCATCATGATTGATTAAAAAATTATTGATATTTAAATAAAAAATGATATAAATCAATCAGAAAAACATATTTTGTCATCTTTGTATCACTTCTCATATATTTTCAATCTGAAAATTCAAAGATAGTCAATATATGAAAAGTATTTCAACAAATAAAACCTTTTACAACATTCATCATTGATATGAAATAAAAAATATATTTTTTAAATAAAATTGTTAACTGAGCCATTTCCTGGTTTTCCAATAAAGTCTGTAAGTTACTTTCACAGTTATCATCTCCATCAACTATTGAATTTTTTTCACTAAGACCACCAATATTATCATCATCATACATTTGATAAACCTTATTTATATGAGAAATAATGGAATATTAAAAAAAAATTAAAATCTAACCTGTTCAAATTTTTCATCCAATTCAGTATTATTATTTATGTGTTCAAAACTACTATCATTTATATTAGAAGAAATACCATACTCTATATCAGAGTTATGAGTAGACTCACTATCACATTGAGAATCAGTGCTTCCAACTATGTTAAGATCATTTTCATTTGTGTAAGAATTGATGAATTTAGAAGTGTTAAAATCATTGGCCTGCATGATAAAATCATTCTCTAGTAAATTTTCTGGGTTTTCAAAATCAAAATTCTCTTCAAATGTAAGATTTATATCTGGATCTTTGAAAATATGTCATCAATAAAAAATGATAAAAAAAATATACCAATAATATTGTCATTTATGATTTCTTTATTTTCAATTGATTGCTTAAGGATTTTCTAAAAAAATGTTGCAATATTTTAAATTTATAGTATTACTTCATCAGCTTTAAGTTGCAATACAGAAACAATGTTAGGATCATATTCCAAAGAACTTTTTAAATGTTGCAAATAATTATAATCATCTTCAAAATAAATGCCATGTTTAATTTGCTGACTTAAACGCGTAGCACTATCCTATTTATATATATGTGTGCATTAACCTTTATAATTATAAAAATTTACATCTTTTAATTTAAAATTGTCATCAAATACTTTTCCCTTACCCATATATGGTGTAAGATCAATTGTATGGCTATTCTTCTTATCAATATAATTTTTCTTTTTGCCCTATAATTTATGAATAAAAATAATATTTACACATTATAACAGTACCATTATTTTTAGGGAAAATATTTCTAGTTACCGAACATAGTTGAGAGGTCTAAAATAATATACTGGAATTTTAATAAAAATGGCAATTGACATTTTGTCAATTCTATTTAAAATATTTTTTGGGCGAAATAAGGAGAACAGACTTCTCATTAAAAATTTGTATAATTTCTATTTAAATAAAACTGCATCAAGATAAAATAAATAAGGAGCCAAACCAACCTTTAAAATAATATTTAAAAATTTTGTGGACCGGAATGTTAAATAAATTTTTACATAAATGTATGGGTGTACGGAGGAATTTAAAAATAGCCAAGGACAATGGGTACTTGGGGGGCATTGAGGGTTAAAACCCTTCCATTACAGATTTCTTATTTATATTTCTTTTTTTGCTAATTTTGATTTCAAATTTCCCTTTTTTTTGCTAAATTTGATTTCCGTTTTTATTTTTTCACTTAGGAGGCTAATTGGAGGAAGGGGGGTCATCAATGGCTTAGCAGTGGGTATAAGTGAGTACCTTTTTTCTCTAATATCTGACAAACCTCCTAAATAGTAGAGGTTAATATCTATTTTACTAAACAGAGATGTGTAGTAACGGTTTATTTTTGAGGAAATATATTATAAGACTTGGAATCTAATGTAGAATAAAAAATATTTAAAGACTTCTATAAATTAGATTGCATTCATACTTACATTTACATCCATGACTGGGCCAATATAATAAATATAATAATTTCAAAAACAGTATTTATTCATCCATATAACACAAACAAATAAAAGGCAGGATAAAAAATATTAATAATAGATCCGGATATCACATTATAATTGATGCTATAGGTGTTAAGTAGTTAATATTTACCCAATATTATATTAATTATAAATATATATTTTGAGATTTTATTTATTTTGGAATTATTAACAAAATCTTTTATTCTTCAAAACTAAAATACTCGAATCATTTACTTTTGGAATTATTAACAAAATCTTTTATTCTCCAAAACTAAAATCTAACAATGAATAATAATAATAATAATAATAATATTTTATACATAAAAAAAATCAATATTATTTTCTTTAAATTAATAACAATAATAATAATAATAATATACATATACCTAGAACACCTCCCTTATTTTTAAGAGGCATTCTCAGGACACTAATTCAAAATCTTTTAAAAAAAAAACTATTATTCTTTGTAATATATCAATTTTCATATTGTTGTTGACACCATTAATTGATCGGTCGTATTGTTCATCATTTTTTCATCGTCGGTCGTATTGTTCATCATTTTTTTATCATCGAGTTATCGGTCTTTAGCAATTTCGTTAGTACATTATTGCATAATGGATCATTTGCTTTGCATCATCTAAAGTTATCGTATTATCGAACACTAAGTTGGTAGTTAAATGATTGGCTGCATCCGAACTTGAAAGTTGATTATCGCGTCATTGTGGATAGTTTGATAGTTGGTCTTATTATCGCTTATTCTGAATCATTGGTGTAATATTCTCGCAATCATTGTAAATAGAATTTTTCTCAGTCATAATCAACGATTATATTTTTCCTTGAAACAAAATAATCTATCCTTCAATTTCCATTTATTTTTATTATTAATTTAAAATAATTAATATATTTTACCATTTCAATTTTTTACAAACATACCCCCTTTTTATCGACTCTTTTATTTCTCGGTGCACATGTTAAATATAAATTAGTTTCTTTCTACCAAATAAATTGATTTCTTATCTTAACATTCTATCAATTTAAAAAGTTAACACAATTTACATTACTATAAAATAATTTCCCTCTTCAACTTTTCCTTTCTCTCAACTGTTTTTTTTTAACACAAGAAAAAAATTATTAACCACGATATGCTTCACTTCACTTAAGAACAAAAATTTAATAAAACAAAAGATGACCTGCCATATACATTTTTGTTAAACCAAACGAATTATCAACATATTCAGTTATATGTATCTCATATACTAAGATAATTCTTACCTTTACCTTTACATACTTCTAACTATTCAATTATATATATATACATATATACCAAACTATATCTCAGTTTTTTTTCTATGATCCTTACACAAATATTTTAATAACCATAACTCAAAATGAACCGAACAAATATTTTAATAATCACAACTCGAAATGAACTAAGCAATCCATATTCCTTTTACCCCACCAATCTTATAATACAATTTAACACACTTACCAAAATAATTATAAATACCTATATCTATATATATCCAATTTCACTTCTAATTTTCTCTATTTCTTTCCCGTGGACTAAGCGACCCATATCTTTTTTACCACACCAATTTTATAATACCCTTCAAAATTTACCTCCTTCTACCACACTTTTAATTCTAAATTTTTTTCTTACTAATTTCGCTGGTATAATCTCTAACACCGGATATTTATCTCTTTCAAACTTTCTTTCCTCCGATTGATTAATATCCAAATATTTTCTTGTATACTCAAATTTTTTCCTTACTAATTTCACCGGAAAATTTTCTGATGCAGGAAATTTCTCCCTTTCTAAAGAGTCTTTATAAATTTCATCACCACTCATATAACCATCCTCCAACCCCGATTCCTTTGAAATCAACTTTTTGTCTACCTCAAAATTAAAATTTTCATCACTTGTTTCCAAAATATTATCCATTTCTACATCAACAGACATATTATCAATATCCAAATCAATATTTTCCTCAATTCCTGAATCATACATTATACCTATAGGATTTTTATTATTCACACAATCAGGTTCCTCCTGATCCATTTTTTCATTTATAATTACTTCCTCCTTCTGAATTTCCTCAGAATTATTTCTCAAATTTTTAATTTCATCAATTTTTAATATTTCAATTTCCGAAATTCCATTTCTTTCATTATCACAAATTTCCTGATTATCATTTTTCATATTTTCCACTTTAATATTCTCCAAAATTTCAATTTCCACCAATTCATTTTCCACTAATTCATTTTCCGAAATTTTAATATCCACCTCCTTTACGGATGTTTCTAACTTTTCAATGTTTTTATCGTCCATTTTCCCTTGAAACATATTCAAAAATTTATTTTCTAATCAAAATTTAGATATACAATTCCATCCCAAAATCGCACCAACCTCTTCTTTTATTATCCACAAATCCAAAAATTGTACTACCCCTTTAACTAACACTGGTAAATTCACCTTCCCCAAAACCGAAATTACAGTTCCATTTAACTGTTTAATTATCATTTTATCATTTATTAATTGCTCATTCGGCCATAAATTTGAAAATTCCTTATACCCCATTATCGATATAGTTGCCCCCGTATCTAATAACATTACAATTTCCTTGTTTCCCACATTAATTTTCACCCTCGGACATTCATCATAAATAATATCTTTTTTCACCAAATTTGATATAATACAAATTTGTATATTTGCCCTGGGCCACTCATTCCCCTTATTTTTAACCATTAATTTATTACTATTTTTCCTTTCTTCAATTTCCAAATTATTTTCAATATTTAATACATTTTCTAATAATAAAGTTTTTCCCTTGTCCAATGGGGTTTCCGATGTAATAACCCCACATATTGATTCCTGTCCACCATATAGTCATGTGACGGGACAATCTCTCGCATAATGCCCAATGTTACGACATTTGAAACATGTTACATCTTCGACATTCCTTTTTTCGTAGATATTTCTTTCCCCCTTTTTTATATATTCTACCGCCGGAAATGCTTTAGAATTTTCTTGTTGATTCTTAAAACGCTTATCATGACCATGACCAATTTCCACAATTTCCACAAGCTTTTTGATTTTCATTCACCATTTTGTATGCCGGAACATAACACTCCTCAGTTTTATGCCCTTTATTTCCACACCTTTTACAAATTATGGTTAACATATTTGGATTTCTCCTTTCATTACACCCCCTACTGATATGTCCAAACTTCCCACAATTATAACACTTTTTATTTTCCCTTTCATCATTCCCATACACTCCTTTTCCTTCATTTTTCTTTTCCAATTCTTATATTTTAATTTTCATTTCTTTAAGAATATTTTAACCCATCAGCTCGCTCGCCCAATGTCTCATTTAGAAATATCCTTCTCACGTTCGTAGAATGAGAAGGCTTGAATGGGAGGGCTACCCACCCATTTCTGACCTTTAATCTTTTTAAAAAATATAACTTCCCCTACCTATCACTACTTCATTTAT
This sequence comes from Gordionus sp. m RMFG-2023, assembly GCF_954871325.1. Taxonomy (NCBI): domain Eukaryota; kingdom Metazoa; phylum Nematomorpha; class Gordioida; order Chordodea; family Parachordodidae; genus Gordionus; species Gordionus sp. m RMFG-2023. The sequence continues at coordinate 27,045,335 of NC_088779.1, read as the reverse complement.
CCATTCCCCTCTTAAATTTCTATGACAATTAAAGAAATATAAATCTCAACTCTTTTGAAATCTCCCCCATTTTTCATATAAAAGCTGGAATTATTTTTAAAATAATTTTTCCTTTATTACAATTTTTTATCTCAAATCTTTATTCTAAATCAAAAACAATCCTTTCCAAGATTACCTGGATCCTTATAAAAATTTTTATTGGTTTAAAGGCATAACCAAATGGAGACCAAATTAACAGACAAGTCACAAACGGCGTCTCTTAAAGTCAATGGAATAAAAAACAAACTAGCGGTTCTTTTAAGGATGTTGGAAGCAGAGAAATATACATTATAGGCATACATAAAACCCACTGTCCAGGGAATAACACTGCAAACTTTAATGATTATAAAATCTATTGCTCGGGTACCACTTCCAACAGCTAGTCTTGGGTAGCATTCTAAATGAATATAAGTATATCAGTAAACCAAATAGCGAGAATAGCAAGAAAATTCTCGATTTCTGCAGAAATAAGAACTTTAAAATCGAAAACACCTCCTTTTGCTACAGAGAAATAAATACTTACACCTTCGTGAGAGCACGGCAGAAATCCCCAATTGATTTTTTAATCTCAAATAATCACCGTTAGTTTAATGACATCAAGGCATCAACTAATATAAAACTGTGTGATCAGAGAATGCTTATAGCTAATATTACCGTAAAAAGTATATGGGGCTATCATAACAGAAGTAGACAAGCCTCAACTGGTATAAATCCTTTGAAAACTAACTTTACACGAAAACTCAGTAAATTGCAAACGCCGGAAGATAATACTTCTTGATCAAGCATTGAATCGGAAAAGAGCTAACTCTCTAAATGTAACCATGCAAGGAAACGGAGTAGAATATTTTTTCAAGGGAGATCTTGCTTAAACATATGATGGTATGTCGAATGTAAGCCCCTTTTCAAGGAAAGAATATAATAGTGAGAATTTAGAAAAAATTAATCAACTAAGAATAGAGAATGGCCCGAGTAGTGACTTATAAGAACATTTAAAAATTACTACCGAATGACAGACGGATTTACATAAAGAAAAAAGCCTTCGATATCGATAAAGACATGAAAGAGAGCAGCTATGACGCCTATAAAAAATTAAAATATTTCAATAAACCTTGCATTTATAGGAAACTATCCTTTATAGTTTTAGGAAAAAAGGTAATTAATGATCAGGATGAACAAATGGCATTATGGCTTGATTATTATATGACGGTCTTTGTCTCACGGGAACTCTACCAACAAGCTTAAATACAAACCTCGCCCCACCCTTATCTGGTTTCTCCATGAATGAAATATCAAATGTAATTAAGAAAATATGGAAAAACAAAGCGCCGCTTCTAATATCACAGCAGAACATCAAAAATTAACACCTTTGACAATATTGTCCTTCCTATTACTCTTCAATAAAATATAAAAAACAAAAACACTACATTAGAATGGAACAAATCCTTCCAATGCAACTTCCGTAAAATTAAAGACCCTAAAATTTACGGATTACTGAGCCCTAGCCCTCACATCCTGTGTCTCAAAAATTTTTATGGTCCTTTTGTACAAGCCAAAACACACTGGAGCTAGACCTCAAAATAATTATGCAGAAATGTTGTAAAAAAAATACATTTGTAGATTTTTCTAGAGACTTTGTTAACCATGATGCTATATGGGAAACGCTGTCAGAGTGTGGGATAAAATCCAACATCATTCTCATATTAATAAATCACTATTCTAAAAGAGTTGCCTGCTTCAAAATTAACGATAAAATATCCTCCTCTTCCTTCAGAATAAAAAAGGCGTAAAACAATGCTGTACTCTATCGCCACTCCTGTTCAATATCATAATAAATAAAGTCATAAAAGAAGCACTGGGTGCGGCCGATCTAGTAGATTTAGGATCAAACGAGACGTTAAGTTTTGCAAACAGAATAATATCATACGTAGATGACATCGTTGTAATTTCCAAAAATATAGAAGAAACGGAAATTACTCTACATATAAGAGACCTTATGTCATAGATTTGACTAACGATAAATTTCAACAAAGTAGTTATTCTCCCTTCCCCAAACGCACCATCGATTGAAAATCTTACGGTTGGAAATGGGTATCGCGTCATTACAGAGAAACCATTACAGAGAAAACAATTATAGAGAAACTTTTACAAAGAAAACAATAATAGAGAATGTCGATTATAGAGAATTATTTTATATGTATTTTACAGAGAATTTTTTATAGAGAAAACAATTATAGAGAATGTCATTTATAGAGAATGTCATATATAGAGAATGATTTTACAGTGAATTATTTTATAGAGAATGAATTTATAGAGAATAATTTTATAGAGAATGATCTTACAGAGAATGATTTAATAGAGAATGATTTAATAGAAAATGATTTTATAGAGAATAATTTTATAGAGAATGATTTTACAGAGAATGATTTTATAGAGAATTATTTTATAAAGAATGTATTTTATAGAGAATTATTTAATAAAGAATTTTACTTAAAGATATGATTATTTTATAAAAAAATGTTATATATAGTCATAGGAAAAAAAAGTTATAGTATTTTACATAATTTTAAATATTAGAATTACCTTATATAAGCGAGGTTTTTCTATTATTAGATGAATTAATGGTAGAATAAAATTTTGACATGATTTGTAAGGAATTTTACGAAATTTATTTTTTAAGATAAGTACAAAATAAAATAGATAGTGTTGTTAAAAGTTACTTTGGCAATGTAATGCAACTAGTTAAGTTAGTAGTTAATTTGGGAAAATATAACAAGTTACATAGTTTTCGTTTTTAAATATACCTAGCCACTAGTTACAATTATTTTTAGTGGATAGTAGATTCAGGGCTAGCCGGATCGACGAAATTAAATATATTTATATTAATATAAATTCATTGGCTAAGATTTAAATCATATAATAAAAGAATGTAAAAAAATTTTACAAATTTAAATTTATTATTTAATTATATTTATTGAAATATATATAAATTAAGTAACCAGTTACATTTGCGCGGATGCCTATTTCATATGTCTCAATGCATATGGCGCACGGTTCGAAAAAATCTGCTAATTTGCAATGCATACAAAACCGAAACAAATTTTGCTATTACATAAAAATGTTAATGTCAAAGGCATATGTACCAATTGAGGATGTAATTCATGGATTCGAGAAATTATGTGCCTCTGAATTTTATCAAGAAAATAGGGATATTCTCTCCCCCTTGATAGAATATTTTGAAGAGACGTGGATTGGAAAAATGATAGCGATGAAGAGGAAGTCGCCAATATTTAGCATTCCTCTATGGAATTGCTACTAATCGACACTATCTCGTGAACCGAATACAAATAATTCAGTAGAGGGCTGGCATCGATGTTTTTCGTCTCATATAAGTTCCCATCATCCAACGATCTGGAAATTTATAAAGAGTTAGTAATTATATTATATTTCAAATTTTAGCATTTTCATTTTTAGCTCTCAAAGACGAAGATAGCCTGAATTGTTACAAATTGGAACAATATTCTTTAGGACTATCGGCTCCTCTGTCAAAGAAAGAATATTGCGAAAGATTCAAAAGGATTTTTCTAAGTTTAAAATTTTTATTCAAGAACCATGCTGGATTATTTAAGGGCTTTATCCCATAATTTAAATTTAAATGTTTAATTTAATCATAAATTGTTTTTTTTTATTGGTATATTATTTATACTATGTTTATTAGGATTTTTTATGAATAAAAGTTTATTTGACATTTCAAAATCAATATTGCTAAGCTCAGTATATTATCAAGGTTTATATTATAAAAACTTATACAAATAGTATTAAACATATTCTTTGAGTCAGCCAAACTTTTAACAACTCATATTTTATTTTGTATTCTTATCTTTAAAAATAAAATTTGTAAAATTTCGTAAAATTCCTTACAATTCATGTCAAAATTTGTTTATCTCTTTCTGACAAATAACTAACTTAAGAATGAATTATCGGTGTATCCCATCTATAATTGAAAATTTTTAGGAAATAATATAAGTAAGAACTAAATAAATTTTGCTGAAGATAAAAAAAGCCTATAAATGAAAATCTCTACATTAGTTTTGTCAAATTAAGTGGTTACCATTAACTAGCTACACTTTTGCTAAAAATATTTATAACTAGTTTCATTTACAAAATCGTAACTGTAGCTGGCTACATATTTTAGAAAGTAACTTCCAAAAGGAACTAGTTACTTAAATTAAATAAATATAATGAAATAATAAATTTAAATTTGTAAATTTTTTTATATTCTTTTACTATATGATTTAAATCTTAGCCAATGAATTTATATTAATAATATATTCCATTTAAGGTAATTTAATCGATCCGGCTAGCCCTGAATCTACCATCCACTAAAGAATTATAACTAGTGACTAGTTATATAAGAAAACTATTAACTGTAACTTGTTATATTTTTCCAAATTTAACTACTAACTTAACTAGTTACATTACATTTCCAAAGTAACTTTTAACAACACTATCTATTTTATTTTGTACTTATCTTTAAAAATAAATTTCGTAAAATTCCTTACAAATCATGTCAAAATTTTGTTCTACCATTAATTCATCTAATAATCAAAAAACCTTGTGCAAAGATAAACAAATAATTTTCTGTGTAAATTGTAATAATTCAAAAACTACCCAATTATTCTCTTATATAAGGTAATTCTAATATATAATATTATGTCAAATACTGTAATTTTTTTTCTTATGACTATATATAACATTTTTTGTAAAATAATCATATTCTTAAATAAAATTCTTTATAAAATAATATTTTTTATAAAATAATTCTATAAAATACATTCATTATAAAATAATTCTCTATAAAATAATTCCCTATAAAATACATTCTTTATAAAATAATTCTATAAAATACATTCATTATAAAATACATTCATATAAAATAATTCTCTATAAAACGCATTCTCTATAAAATCCTTTTCTGTAAAATCATTCTCTATATAATCATACTCTATATAATCATTCTCTGTAAAATCATTCTCTATAAAATCATTATCTGTAAAATCATTCTCTATAATTTTTTTCTATAAGTGCATTCTCTATAAAAGTCATTCTCTATAAAATTATCTCTATAAACGACATTCTCTATAAATGTTTTCTCTTAAGTGCATTCTCTATTTTTGTTTTCTCTATAAAAGTTTCTTTGTAAAATACATTCTCTATATTGGTTTCTGTAATGACGTGGAACTGAGGAAATGCAGTTAAAATAGTAGACAAAATTAATTATCTAGGGGTCAAAGTGGATAGCATAGGCAGTTGCCAAGAAGAAATGAAGATTAGAATACAAAAAGCGAGAGGAGCTTTTATACGTATATGAAAATATGAAAAACAAAAGATATATCGGTATTTACCAGATTGCAGTTCTTTAATTCGACAATAATTCCTATATTACTCTATGGAGAGGACATATGAGAAATAAACAAAACAACAGACGACTTCAATCCTTTATCAATAATTGCCTCCGGACAATAAATGGTATCTTCTACCCAAAAATTATCTCAAACTCAAATATTTGGATAAAGGTTAAATCATATGCCAATAAACATAACGTTAAAAAAACGACGAATTTAGTTTCTAACCCACATAATAATAAGTGATACAATAGGGGTTCTTGAACTATATATGTGGTTTGGTCGATATACGAATGAGAATAATTTAATCTTTTATTTTCTTTAAACTTCAATAATCTATTTTGTATACATCAACTAGTCATATATATATATACTTGGTCAAATCAATTAATAATATGCTAAATTGACGTCTCAAAATAAAAAACATTTAAATGGACATGGAAAATCAAAATATAATATGACATTAACGCCTTTATAAACATTAAACTTTAAATTGAAATAAAACATTATTTTATAATATTTACAATCATGTAACATACACCACTTAAAATAAAAAAAAATATAAAAAAAACATGTATGAAGACGATGTTATCATGGAAAAATAACATTGAGATGTCCATATCTGGGAGAAAGAGTTAAATAACAATAATTAGTTTACCAAAAAATCAAATAAATTAGATGGGGAGTGGGGAGGGGTCAAACTAGCAATCCAATATTGTTTATATTCGTAATTATGCCCTTTAGAAATATATAAGAAAGGTATAATTTACACTATAAATGTGCAATAGTTATCCATAATAGTTATTTTTCGTAATTATACCCTTAACTTAGAAAGATATACATTACACTATATATGGGCTAATGGGGAGGATTAAAATAGCTATCCATAATATATTTTTTTTGTAATTATACCCTTGACTTAGAAATATATAAGAAAGGTATAATTTACACTATATATGTGCTAATGAGGAAGGGTCAAAAAATATATCCATAATAATTTCTTTGGTAATAATAGTGTTATCTAAGAAAGATATAAGAAAGGTATAAATTACATTATATATGGGCTAATTGATGTAATATAATAATATTTACCAATAAGGGTTTAAAATTTAATTATTATAATAAAACAGACCTGGTATGTATTACATTAAAATACTAATCATTGTTATTAAAAATTAAACTTATTAAATGTTACAAAAAGAAAAAATAAAAGCCTTTTTGATTGTATAAAAAATGTGATTACAAAATTTTCCATACATATGTGAATACAAAATTTTCCAAACAAGTGTTCATGTCTAAAATACCATTCAAATTTGAGGAAGAACAAACGAAAATTTTTTTTTAAAAAATATTTAGTTTGTCATCAATATATGTGGTTTAGTCGGTATACGAATGAGAATAATTTAATCTTTATTTTCTTTAAACTAATCTATTTTGTATACATCATCTAGTCATATATATATATACTTGGTCATAAAAATTAATATGTAATATGTTAAATTAACGCCTCAAAATAAAAATCATTTAAATAGACATGTAATATCAAAATATAATATGACATCAACACCTTTATAAACATTAAACTTTAAATTGAAATAAAACATTATTTTATAATATTTAATCATTTAACAATAAGAAACTCCGACCACAATCTAGTACACGATGCCATAACATGGCTTTATAACAAAGGAAAACTTTACATGAAATATAAATCATACTACAAAACTTGAAAAAATATGATGGAATTAAATATCAATATGAAACAATTTATATAACTAAATAACTGTAAGAAATCTATTTAAAAACTATTCAGCATCAAAAAGAGATATTTCAAATGAAAGTTTACAAACCAAAACTTCGTTCAATCAAAGAGCAAAAAATATGTTATATAGGAACAGTGGTGAAAGATAACGGTGGAGATTTTAATTTATAATAAATTTGTTTTAAAACTAAAATGTTACTTTCAAATATAAATATAAAATAAGGTATATATATATGTATTATAAAAAAAACAATTTAAACGAAATACATAGTTAAAGGCTATAATAACAATTTAAGTTAAATAAAAGTCAATCGATCAACATTCCCCTTCTTCTGAAGAGCATTCCCACAATCCATCTGAGCTGTCATAGCCAACTTGTAGTCCAAATGATTTATCATTTTGATTGTCAAGTTTGCATATGTCGTCTTAATCGTTGGCTTGTTTAAATCGTAAGCTTCATATCTCAGTGGTTATCATTATCAATTTTTTAAAATTGTTATTATCATTATTTGTTATTAAATATATACGAAGATTTTGAATGATTTTAGAATGTAGATATTATTGAATAACGTCGTTATAGAATAAGATTCGTCGAGTAAACCAAATAGAATTAATTTAACGAATAATGAATTTGATTAGGAATAATTTGAATCAGAATAAATTTATCAAAAATTGAATAGAAATAAAATAAATAATTGGTCGCGTTTTATTTTTTTTATATTATATATATTTTGCGTTTTAGATAATAGCGTTTTACGTTTCTCAATTTTGCGTTTTATATAATAGATTTCATAATATATCATTTATTTTTAATTCCGCGTTTTTTATAATATATAATTTTATCTTTATTTTTAATTACGCGTTTTTTTTAAAAAAAAAATCAATATTATATTATGTATTTTTTTTAATAAAAGATGATATATACGTCTGAACATCTATTTTTTTTTATAAAAGATGATATGTACATCTGTACATCGATCTCGCTCTTCAGAAATTTAAACTTTATGCCCTTTTTAATTTAAAAAGTATTTTGAAATAATAATTATTCATAAGATTGCTTTTAGTAAAAAATAATTTTTTGAGCCTCAAATTTTTAGAAAAAAATCTCTTCATCACATCCTTGAGTATTATTCTAGGATGAAGACGTTTAGTTTTTATATGACTTCTCTTAGTGATACTTTTAATTGTCTTTAAATTTATAAGTCTCAATTTTTTTTATCGCATTTAGTGTTACTTATAAGAGTTTTTTTAATTTTATTATTTCCTTTAATCTTTGTTTCATTGTTTTCTTTAATGTTTATTCCCTTATTTTCTATAATCACGAATATTTCAAATTTTATTATATAATTTATCTCTTTTAGTTTATAAGAATCTCTTTCATATTGAATATTTGGTCCTAATTCAATATTTTTCAATTTTTTGTTACTAAGAGATTTACAATTACAATGATAATTTCTTTTATTATAATGTGTTTATTTATTATATTTATTGTCTAATTTTCTATTTTCATAATGATTCTCATTATTAGATTTATTAAAATTTTTATTACGAACATTTTTCTTATCATGGGATTCACAGTTATGACCTCTAAAGTTAAAATTTCTGTAGTCTCTACAATTTCAATTTTCATAATATCTAAAATTATTATTTTTGCAATTTTTATTATAATTAATATCATATCTTCTAACAAAGTTTCGTCCAAAGTTATTTTTAAAATGCTCTTTAGATTTATAATCATTATAATTTCTTTTGTTATAATTATTATTTCCATTATTATTATAATAACCTTTGTCACTAGTATTATAATTTTTTTTAGACTGAATTTTTTCAATATGAAATCTATAATGATCCGGGAATTGAATTAAATATGGCCTATCTACATAATATTTTTTAATTATAGCTAAGAATTTATCTTTAGGCAATTCAGTTAATTCCCACATTTGGCCATAATCCCAGAAATCAAAAATACGAAAAATATCAATGGGTAGGTCATCAAGAAATTTAACTGTTAATTCATTATTAAGTAAATATTTTCTAAGGTTATCTAAGTAATCATATATGTCCATTATGACTGATTTTATTTTTAATTTATTAAGTTATTTTATACAACTCTTTAATAACTTCTTTCTTTTTTTTTACTTGGATTTAGAATATTTTGTAAATCCTCATTGGTTTTACTCTATAGAATTCATATTGTCTAACTATCATATTGGTTCTTGTAAGTTCATATACCCAATTTTAATAATCATTTCCATTTATAACAACTCCATTATCCATGATAAATTCGTCTAGTTTGATATTAAGTTTAGTAATTCTCATTCCCAGTTGAATCATCCATTTGATCATCATTTGGTACATTTCAGTGTCATAATTTTATGTGTGTCATTTATCGGCATATGCACAATATATATGAGATTTTTTTATATATCATTGTGAGTTATCATTCAGGGGCCGGGGCACCATGTTATATAGGTGATAACAGTGGTGAAAGATAAAGGTGGAGATTTTAATTTATAATAAATTTATTTTAAATCTAAAATGATTCAAATATAAATATAAAATAAGGAGGTATATATATTATATATATGTATTATAAAAAAAACAATTTAAACTAAATACATAGTTAAAGGCTATAATAACAATTTAAGTTAAATAAAAGTCAATCGTATTATTATCAAACTCTAGTCAATTTTACTTACTAAGACAAATTACTATAAAGATTTAGAATTCAAAAGATGCGATATGTATTCTTAATTTTCGTGATATTAATATATTAATTTTTTCAAGGTAATAAATAAGTTCTTCAATATGTAAAGTAATCAAATACAGGAATCTTCTCAGAACCAATTTGTAACTAGCACTTACATAATATCTTAAAACTAAAATTTATTAGCCCCCCCCCCCCTACTTAAAGAATTAAATTATCTGTAGTTCTCGGGTATAGGCTCTTTTTTTTGCCCCACTCCTTTTTATTAAGCTTATAGACGCTTAAGCAACATTTTTCGAAATGTTGCTCATACAAGTACGTGCGGATTGCCCTGCCCACAAACATATGAAGGGCTCCTCATATTTTTACTTTTAAATCCAAATTAATTTAGTTCCAATTAGTTGGAAATGAGGAAAACCAAGCGTGGCTCTGTTTAACTTTCAACGCTAGAGAGCAAAAACATTATATATCATGTATCAGGTATGACAATTAAATGTCCTTGTTCTCCACTTAAAAATTTTATAATAATTTACGACTGTCATGGTTTAGTTCTGCTCACACATTCATAAAGTCATATGTACAAATATTTTTTTAGAAAAATCCTTAAATGGCTAAATTATATAAACTCAAAAGTAATTGAGCACATTTTATTGATTAAAGGCAAAATTTTTATATCTAATTTTAAAGTTGTATTTTTTATCTTATAATTACAATGAAGGGTGGATTATTTCAAAACATGTTATTTTATAAAATACTATTATACTATTCTTTTTGTAATTGAGAACTATTTCTAGGGTTATTGTTATATTTGGACTATAAATATGTCATCCTTTCCAACTAATATTACCCACAATCTGCATACCTTGGCAGAAGCAAAAAATAAATATAAAAAGCTTGGCAACCTTGTATTCTCTTTGATTACAACATCCACCCATGGGCAATTTGTCATGCCTATCACAGTTGCCTTTTAAATAATTTAGCTCATGAAATAAATATACAAATACTTGAATCTAGGGAACCTTATTTATACAGATTATACTATAATTTTTAAATTTGACTTGTTTTTTTTTGTGGGCACATTTTTGTTTACTATCTTTTTAATTAGTATGTTTTTTTTTAAAATCATATTTTTTATTTTATAAATGTTTTATTTGTTTTATATAAATGGATTTGTTTTTTATATAAAAAAATGTCAAAAAATGTACAAATTTTTTTAAAATTTAAACCTAAATATATGGTATTTATTATAAAATAATATATGTATTAAAAATTATATCAATCACTTTATTATCTTATTTTTAAATATTAAATTCAATATAGAAAATGGATTATGGTTTGGTTTAGGATCATCAACAACAATATTAACTGCATTTCTTTTATACAAGTAGTTATTTTAATATTTTTCAAATTAATAATGCATTACAATAGGAACAACAAATGGATATCTAGTCATATAACTATGTCACAATCTAATGATGATAACCCAAAACCAGTTCATAATAGTGAAATGAATGCAGATACTTACTCTCTCAATTTTAAAATATTCTTAAAAGGTAGATTATATATTCTTTCAAAAATAGTTTTATTTCTTGAATTAGAATTATATGCTATCTTACAGACCTATATTTTAACACTTTAAAGTGTTGATAAATGGCACTTTTGAAATAGCACGCTGCCATCAATGCTATTTGGCAAAGAATGGAGCATGCTATTAGTTACTTTTCATTATTTTGTAAAATAAATTTTTTAATATAATATCCATAAAATTAACATCTCAAATTCAAACTTGTAAAAATAATATGCACTATTTATTTTATATATTATTAACAGTCTAAGGTTAATAAGGAAGTATAAGGTTTACCTTGCTAAATAATTGTGCAACAGTAGCACTTGAGTATAATGCAGTATTTAATTTTCTAAAATCTTTTAAAAAAATTATCAGGAATATTCATTTGGGTATTTTTAGATTTAAAATGCATCAAGAGGATTTATTAGCTAATGTATACTGATTGGATTTTAGATTAGTCAATGTTACCGGTAGCCTATTTAGCTTCTCTTTGTATCCAATAAGTTAATATAAGATCAAAACATAAATATTTAATTGAATCTTCACAAGTCCCAAAAATCATATGTGTAAGAGTCATTTGATAGGTTTTATATTAAAGACTCTTTCATTTCTTAAAAATATCTAAAATTCTTGAGATCACTTCTACCCAGGATATCTTGTTACAAAGTGATAATATAATCAGATTGATAAATAAGGAATTATCGATGGCTGAACTGTATCAATGCAAAATTAGTTATGACTTTATGAGCTAATTTATTGAGAAATACCCAGTTTTTGTATTTTAAGTATTGAATTACTCTTGTTTAGCCTTAATTATTAGTATACTACTCATTTATATATATATATTGGTATAAGGTTATTATATTATCAATATTTTTTAAATTTTCATTCTCGGCGGTTAGTATTGTTATATACCTAAAAACTTTAAACAAAACCACTCAGCTAAGCTAACATCTAGGTTTAAGACAATTTTTTAGACTAAAAACTTGACCACCTTTATTAGAGTTGGCCAGTGTTAGGCGACTTAAACCTATACTACCCACGGATAAAGATCAATAGTCAATATCTACTAGAATCTGGTCAGTTTTGATTGTTTTTTTTGGGATGTGCGTAGTGTTGTTAAAAAGCCCGATTCAGGTCGATTTAAAAAACGGCCCGATTAAGATTATAACCAAAATAACATTACATAAGCCTAAAGAGTTTAGTTATAGCTGATAGAAATGCTCGTACATACATCTATTTGCCAAATCTCTAACCTCACATAATAATATTTTAGCTAAAATCTTAACCGGGCCGTTTTGAAAAAATCGATCCAAATAGAGTTTTTTAACAACACTAGATGTGGGGGAGGGGGGCTAGGCTGGAAGTTGGCAGTACGAAAGTAAGCACCTTCTTTTCTCTTCTCTTTTTTTCTTTTCTTTTCTTTTCTCTTCTCTTCTCTTCTCTTCTCTTCTCTTCTCTTCTCTTCTCTTCTCTTCTCTTCTCTTCTTCTTCTCTTCTTCTTCTTCTTCTCTTCTCTTCTCTTCTCTCTCTCTTCTCTTCTTCTTCTCTCTCTCTTCTCTTCTCTTCTCTTCTCTTCTCTTCTCTTCTCTTCTCTTCTCTTCTCTTCTCTTCTCTTCTCTCTTCTCTTCTTCTTCTCTTCTCTTCTCTTCTCTTCTCTTCTCTTCTCTTCTCTTCTCTCTCTCTTCTCTTCTCTTCTTCTTCTCTTCTCTTCTCTTCTCTTCTCTTCTCTTCTCTTCCCTTCCCTTCCCTTCCCTTCCCTTCCCTTCCCTTCCTTCCCTTCCTTCCCTTCCCTTCTCTTCCCTTCCCTTCCCTTCCCTTCCCTTCCCTTCCCTTCCCTTCCCTTCCTTCCCTTCCCTTCCCTTCCCTTCCCTTCCCTTCCCTTCCCTTCCCTTCCTTCCCTTCCCTTCCTTCTCTTCCTTCCCTTCCCTTCCCTTCCCTTCCTTCCTTCCCTTCCCTTCCCTTCCCTTCCCTTCCCTTCCCTTCCCTTCCCTTCCCTTCCCTTCCCTTCCCTTCCCTTCCCTTCCACCATTATTTAGTGCTTAAAGTTTTAAATTCCGTAATTAATTTGGTTAAAACCCATATTAAAAGTCACAAGTAATTACTTTTCCACTTAGCCTATCAATTGTTTCCGAACATCATCTACAAAATTTGAGTAATAAAAAGTTTTAGAAACTTATAAGTTGTCTAAAATACATCAATGAATAACTATAACAAAGTTACAAAAGATTATTTCTACTAATGCCTAATGTGTCCATTGGACCCCATTCCTTATAAGTGTAAAATTTTTATCGGTGAGAAAAGGTAGATTTCATACCGTAACAAAAAACAGATGCATTTCCGATTCACTCATCAAATTTATGATTAGATTGATGAATCATAACTAATCAATATAAAAATACATGTCTGATGCACTCATCAAATATTTTATTGTATATAACTAAGCATATCATATCACATCTTCTTGGAATGCCATTTCTTTTGCATACCACGAATTTAAAAACTCGTTATTAACTTCCCAAGTTCCATCTATTCGTTTTGAATAACATATATAATGTCCTATCCCCGTGGACACAGCAGGTGGTATAAAAATAATTGCTGCTCTTAAAAAAAATTATAATTTATCCTACCTTTACTCATTTAAAATATCATCATTTGTGATTTTTATTAAAAACCCATATTTGTTCTTCTCAATTTATTCGTAATTTGTTCGAATCGATTTTTGATAGATAATAAATGGAATTTAGCTCACCTTTTTTCGGTTAATAATATGATTTATTGAATATAATAATTATGCATATAGGGGGAAAAAAGCGAAAAAGGGGGTAGGGGAGGGGGGACCGGGCAAAAAGTATTGAAGTTAAAATTAATCATCTTGTGGGAAGAGGCTGCCTCTGAAGCTAACGTAATTAGCAAAACAAAAAATAATTTTTAAATTTATTTTCATAAGATAATAATACGCCAACTCGCGGATTTAATATTATTGAAATTTAAAATGTAAATTTTATAATTATTTTTTAAATTCTGTATTTATATAAATCCTTATTTCGCCATAGGGTTTTCCTATTACTTGGGATAATATCATTATCATAATTTTCCAGTTCCAACCCAATATCTGGTAAAATATCATTCATATTTAGACCAACTACTGTGGCATTTTCAAAGTCATCATCCTTCTCAATATCTACATCAGATAGATATATCTCCCTCTACTATAATAGATGTTGAGGTCATCTAAAAATTATTTATAAAATTTTTAAAAAAAATATAAAATAAAATTTTCACTTTCTTAACTTTTTGAAAGTATTATATTTTTCAATATTTAATTTTAAAAAATTTATGGAAAAAATTACATAAGAAAATCCCAATGTTACCAATTTCGATTTTCTGTAAAAAATCATATAAAAAATAGTTATTGTTAATTTTTTTTTTTTTACTAAACATGAAATACTAGTAATAATCTATAATAAAAATATTATTTACCTTTGATTTTTATATATTTATATAAAATGGTAATCGATGTAAAAGTGTAAAAATTTTGGCGCCTAAAATACCTAACTTTAAACTTATATTCGGTGATACGTGATATATAGCGCATCGCCCTCTATCGTTGAATACACAACAGAGCTACGCTAGGTTTTTCTCATTTCCATCTAATTGGAACAATTTAATTTGGGTATAAAAGTAAAAATATGAGGAGCCCTCTACACGTTTGTGGGCAAGCCGCACGTACTTGTAGGCACAACATTTCGAAAAATGTTGCTTAAACCTCTATAGGCTTTAATTTAAAAGGAGTGGGACAAAGAAAAAGCCTATACCCGAGAACTACAGTATAATTTAATTACTTTAAAGGTGGGTGATGGCTGATTTTAAGCTTAATTTCTTTAGTGTAAGTTATAATTACTATCAATATTGAGATATAATGTTCAATGATTCAAAAAAAAAATAAAATAAAATAATGATTTTGACAGGTTAATGATAAAATATGAAAGAATAAATATTGTTTTGTAAATTAATGTGTCTAAATAGCAACCATTCGTTTTTTAAATATAAAAATTAATTGATTAAAAATTTTGATGACAAATGATCTCGCTGGGCGCTAAAAGGTTAATATAATTAATATTTTAAAACTGCCCCCTTTGGGAGGTTTTTTAATTAGTTTTCTTACCTCTGAAGGGAATCAGGAATTTTGGATTATTGGTATTTTTACGATTGATTTCCTAAGACGATTGATTTCTCAGGAATTACCCAAAAAATAAAATAAATATCAATACACAAATTTTATTATATCTTTTATTTTCTAATAAGCAATCATATTTAATATTTTACAACATCAATTTTATTTAATACAAAATAATAATAAAATTCAATAATAATATATCATAAAAATTTAAGTTCAATTATTATTTATGCTTTAATTATTTTATTTTAAAATTTACATGCAAATTACAACAAAATAAATTTATTTTCCAAGAATTAAAAAAAAATATAATATTTAAAAGTAAAAAAGTGAAAAAGTATTATTTTTATAAACAAAATAAAATTTTTTTTATAAAACTAAAAAATAAAATGATTGACCATTCTTATATATGTCTTATGGGGATTCGGAATCTGTGGGGATTTTTAATCTATTGATTTTAAATCCTTTACCGAATCCGATTTTTAACCGGAAATGTATTCTAGCATGTGTACTCTATAAATTTCAGCCTTAGACATTTTAGCATTTTTTTAAATTTATATGAAAAATCCATATAAAAATTAATGTAAATTAGAAGTAGTTTCTAAAGTTCCTGGCAAAATTGACTGAAATTTAAAGGGTAAATACTCTACACATGCTAGAATACATTTCAGTTTAAATTGGATTTTAATTTTTTTTTGAATCGCCCTCAGTAAAGGATTTAAAATCGAGAGATTCCGAAGTTTTTATCTTTATGACTCTTTTTTTTTCTTTCTTTCTTTATTTTGTTTTCACCTTGTTTTTCTTTATTCAAAAAAATTTTGAAGACAAAAATAATGATTTTGGAAAGCAAAAACAAATGCGTTGTCAGTTCACAAAATTGAGGCTTCAATGTATTAATAGTCGATGTAATAATATTTACAAAAAATTAAGTTTCAATGTGTGAAACGTTATTTTTTTTAAAAAAAATTCAAGTACGATTTGTGAAAATATGTAAAATCTAATTTTTTAAAATTTTATCTTTTATGAAACTTTGCAATATAAATGTAATTATTAACCTCAAGAAGTATTTATTCAACAAAATATCCAATTATGCATTTATTCAACAAATTAGTCCTGGATTATTCTTTCTATCTAAATATGTAAAAATGTTATTATCAACTCAAGATTGAATTTATTCTACAAAATATTCTGATATAATTTATTTAATCGAGATAAGCTTGGGATCATTCTTACATCTATGTATGAAATTAAATCTATATCATTAATTTATGATTTATTATATCTATATATATGTAACATGTAAATATTAACCCATTATTTGTTTATTTTTGTTCTTTTTTCGCAAATAACCTTTTTATTCTTAAATTCGGCTACAAAAGTGATTGAAGCACCAAAGAATGATATATATTTCGTTAATAGTGCTTTCAATCGACTTTTAAGCTTTGGTACTTTTTTTTGCTTATATTTCCCCTTAAATTCGGTTACATACGGATTGAAGCACTAAAAAATGACATGATTTATCGTTGGTGCTTCCAATCGTTCGGCCAACTTCACGGAGCTTACATTTTGTCAAAATAAATTAATATATTTTAAAATTCTTGCAATAAAGACGCCAATATATATTTTTATTTGTATATTAAAATTTTCTATATTTAAATAAATTCGGTCGGGCCGAGTTAAGCGGACAAATAATTTTTTTCGGGTCGGGCTTTTCGGGAAAGATAAAAAAAATATTTGCTGAATCGGGCCGGGCAGAATTAATCTTTTTAAAAAAAATTTTGGGCCGGGCTTGAAAAATTAGGCCCGGTGCAGATCATTACATCATTTACTATTCTTTTTATTCACACTTTATTCATAATCCCTCTTTTTCTTCTGTTTACAGTGAAAGATGATATCAATACAGCTTATGAAAAATCGAGGTCTTTTTACAAAGAGTGTACTATGGAGAATATCAAGGAAACCATGAAATTTTATAACCCTATAGGTATATAATATATATATATATATATGTATATATTAATCAAAGATTTGTAATTTATTTTTTTTTAAACTTTATTTTTTTTCTTATATATATATTTGACATTTCGCATTGCGTCAATTAATATCAGTTTAAATGGCAAAGTTTATGTCATTAATAATCTAATAACCAGAGAATTTAAATAACGGATTAACATAAAAATTTAAGAAATTTTATTCATTATATATATTTTTTTGGTTTCATTCTTTTGTTTTGTCACTTTTAAGTGACCAACTAAGGATGCATCGTTATCCACCAATTCTTCAATTGTTTCATAAAAATTACCAATTTAATGTCGTAGGCCCTCATCTGACATAATTTCTGTGTTATAAATATTTCATCGATAGCCTGCCTAATCCCTATTTCGCAATATCTCTGTGTCATAAATATTACCAATTTGATGTCATAAAGACTTAACATAATCTATTCGTCTTGACCAGCGAATATTTACGTCAAGGTTTTAAGCTTTTAACCTTGTAATCACATTTTGCTGGAAATGTAATTCCAACATGTTTGGAATATCTACCCTATGAATTTTAGACAATTTACCGTGAACTTTTGAACTTAATATAAATTTATGTTAAGTTTTTCCATAGATTTTCTATATAAATTATAAATGAATTGAACTCAAAGGTTCAACGACAAAATTGTCTACAATTCATTATGAATACATTTTCGGTAAAATCAGATTTAAAAAATAATAATAAAAATACATTGCGGCTAACATATTCATATAAATACTTCAGAATGTAGTATAATATTCAAAATAATTTTTGAAATATAAATGCTTGCACTTGCACACTACCTTAATACATGAATCATAATTCATAGCCTTTCCTTTTATCCATGTTCTTTTTTAGATATTACCCCATAAGAATACATCTATTATAAATAAATTCGTTTTTCTGGATACCACTTAAAGGTAGAATGGTAGCTTGGATCCACTCGAGAAGCACTAACCCACTGATAATATTAGAACTATGCAGAAGTAAGGACCCTATCATCAGAGAGATTGGGATCAAAACACTGGCCGAGATGAACGACGAATGGGGAGGTTTGAAAAAAAATAAAAACGAATTATTTTTGATATTTATTTCTGTTTAGCATAGGCTAAGCAGCTTTAGAACTAGGATACCCTATTTTAGTTTGTTTTAAGTGTTTGGTGGCATTGCAATTTTTGTATCTTTTAATTTTTAGGCTGGATAGGGAAAGCTATATAATTGGCTAAAACAGCCTGCTCTTTATTAATAAGTACCACCAGGACAGGCCCTTGATGAGAGAGTGTTGGTTAACTTCACAATCATGCAGGTTTGGTTGTAAAGTCTCAAAGGAAATTTGGAGGGCACCTCTAGGAAAAGAATGAGAAAGGAATAGAAAGTGCAGTAATCATTCGTTTCTAATAACTTTTCCTTAGATGAAAAGATGAAAATGAAATATTTTATATTTATGGGGAAGACTGGCAATATAGCACGATCAGGCAGGCCTTAGATTTTAGAGCCATGATCACCTTAGCAAAGTATTCAGAATACACCGACCTCAGGCTATTCCCACAACCTCCCATGTTACCCAAAGTCGTATCATCCAAAGACGAAAATGTAAATCTGGCCAATCTTTTGGGAGGTTTGTAATGTTTACTTCATAATAAAATTTTTTGAAGAATTTGTTAAAAAACAAGGAAACAAGAGAAAGAAATATAAATTATATCAGCTAATTAAATTCAATATTTTAAAAATAAAATCTTTTTTTAAAATTTTTTTTACAATGATATCGCAAGTATTTCCACCTCCCAATTCCGACAAGTGCTTAGGAGTGTTTAACAACTATTCCCTCTTCCAAGGTAATTCGGCTGATTTTCTTTACCACGATTCCGCCGCGTTCGATTCTGAGTTGGTGAAAGAGGATATCGATTCTATCATCGACATGAATGCCAAGAGGCTTTCCGCCCTCCTCATACATACCTCCTCTTATCCATTAAGTAAAATTTAATGCGTCATTTTATTTCTCTCATTTCATTCTTCCCTCCTCCCACATTTTCATTCATTCCAAACTTTTAGCATTTTTAAATAGTCGTTTTTACTAGCAGCTACTTACGCGAAAAGCGATAACTCGACCTAGAATCCATTGAGCTCTTGTTGCCCCATCTTTGTCTATACTACATTTTTTTAACCTTTTAGTTCAGTTAGTTATGTCCTTCGATTTTCTATTCTTATGGTTGTTATCTTTAACCCGCGTATCGCTTCATTTTATGGTCATCAATTATGAATTGTATTAAGCTGGGGCCTTATATTTTATAAGAAATTCTACTAGAGACTACCAAAAATAATCCTGACCGAGCCCTCTAGAAGCTCGATAGTAATTTTATTGGTGCATAAGTTCGGCGCGGTTCGTAGCCCGACCCTGTGGGATTCTAATTCTCGTAACGTTCATGTCACAATTATAAAAAATTTTAACATATCTCTTTTTTCTCTTTTATTAGCTTTATATTATAGAAGTCAGCTAATCGCAAAATTTTTAAGCTCGGCCCTGTCCTACCCCGGTTCCAATTTTTTTTTTACAAACCAGCCTTGTTTTTAAAATATAATATGATTTTCTTATTATAGCAATATAACACGAGAGGTAGGAAAAAAGAAATCGTATTTGTAAATGATTAATCATAGTAATATGTATTTTAACAGATACCATGTAATCATTTTTTTTCTACTTTATTAACCGCGCTAGACATCTCTACTCCCTCGACGCGGGCTAAAAAAATCCGACGTTACCTAATCCAGCCCACGGGCTGTGTATCGGGCCTGCCATTGTAGATCTCTAATATATTGTAGGGTCTGGGATTGGGTAGAGAATTTAATCGTTACATTGACCAAATCGACAGATTCTAACTAAATCCTCTAAATATTAATTTTGCCTCTTTGGCATTATTTTTTAACCAACATTAGTTGACAGAGAAAAAAAAAGGAGAAGTTTTCTTAAATAAAATGATTAAAGAATTTAAAAAATGGCCGAACAAAAAGATGATATAAATGTTTATTTTTTTTACATAATTTTTACCGCCATTTTTATAAGCTTATTAAAGTTTATAACAAATATTAGCGAACCATGTAATTTAGAATATATATATTTTTTTAAAAAAAACCAGAATTTAAATTTGAAAAAATACTTGAAAATATTTGCATTTTCACTGCAAATTTGTTGGATATCTTTAATATATAAAATTCGCTAATTTTTTGTTAAACATTAATAAAATATGGTAAATTATATATCAGAGATCAGGACCGGACCGAAAAATTTTTTAAAGCAAAATTTGGACAGGATCGTGCAATTCTGTATTTTTTTTGGTCACCTTATTTTTTTCTGACTTATTTTTAAATAACATTCAGCTTACCTATAGACCCCGAATCGACCACACCATTATCAAATTAATTTTATTGTTCTTATATCCCTAAAGTTAACTTTATTTATTAACAGCTTCCGGTCTCCAAAACTGCCAGAAATTTGTCTCTAACAAAGGGCTCCAAATTCTGCAGCAATTAATCATCAAAGACGGTGCTATGCCACCTACCGAAAGCAAAATTCATGATTTGAGCAGACCAGAACCCTTGGGACCCACTCCAGAAGATTCCATTCAAAAAATCGATATCCTGTGCCGACTGGCAGACATAATAAGCAACGTATGTCAATTTCCTCAATTTGCGCCTCAGATATCTCAGTCCGGTTGGCTCGGTATTTTAGTTCGGTAAGCAACTATGAACATGAAATGAAATGTAAAATTGATTTAGGCCAGTAATATCGTAAATAATGTGTTTATATAAATCTTATAACGAAATCGGTCTGTTTGCCGCAGATTGGTATAAATCTTGTTATCGTCGAAGGGCTCTAAAAATTCCTGCAAAAATATAATCCTTCTAAATTACAAATATATTATGCCTAAAAATTAAAGCACCCCATGTATTTTTTACAACATGAAGAAAGGAAGAAAGAAAAAAAATTTTATTCCTTAAAACGCTCCAACGTACCCCCTGAGGTATTTAAGTATTTTTAGGTAAATCGGGTTTTTTTTGAAAGTTTGTGACCATTTACGTGGCATGCCAAGAATTTCGGGGTTCGGGGGGGGGGGAGGTTAAAAAGTAAATTACATAATATTTTAATAGAATAAAAATTCATGAACAAATTAAATTTGGAGAAATTTCAAAAGGATCTAAACACTTCATTGGACATTAAAAACATAATTGTGAAAATAATGCATTTAAGAGGGTAATATTTAAAGCCAAATCTCCATTATAAGACTTTAAACTAAAAATACAACATATTAGTAATTTGTATTCAGTGCTATCTATCACGGTGGGAATATGGTTCAATACCTTCATTATATTCGTGTGGGTTCGGATTGTATGAATCTATAGAATCATTACCATTTAGGTTACCATCCCACATTCTAACACCCCTTCCCCCCACCCTCCATCCCCTGAAATACAATTACATATATATTTAAATGAATGAAAAAATCAAACACGCTTAAAAAAAGGTCTATTAAGTAACAAATAGGGTTGTTAAAAGTTCGGAGTGATTTTTAGAAACGACCCGATTATGATTGATGCATTCATTAAAAGTGTACATCAATGAAAACAGCTGGGGACGCCATTTTGGTTACCCATATCATTATTAAAATTTTAAACGAGAGACCAATTTATTCCTATGTCTGACGCATATCTTATTAAAGAATTGCTTGATCATCGAGATAATAAGGAAACCAGTTATCAATTTAATAGTAGTTTTTAACATGAGAATAATTATTATATGGGTTACCAAAATGATGGCGGGTCCAGATGATTTGCATTCAACCACTCTTTCATATGCAACATTATAAATGCATCGTCAGTCTACGTATTATTATATTTCATTGGCTATACCCAAGACGAATTAAAGCGTTATTCGATTCATATTTTACTGATATGAAATAACAAAATTATTCTATTTGTAAATTCGAATCTACGAATAAGGAAAATATAATATCCGTCGAATAATTTTTTAATCTATTCGCGATCGAATTATTAGAAATTATTGGTAAATAGTCAAAAATTTATTATTTCATAAATATTTCAAATTACTGTTACGGGAATTTGTTATTTATTTTTTTTGTAACTTTCTTTGTTTCCCACATTTATAAAATAATCCTATTTTTTTTATTTTTGAAAATATTTTTAATTATTGAAATTAGCATGCAAATATACAATTCGTATTTTTTGTAGAGCTCTAGCGGCAAAAAAAAATGAGCCATGGGATGAGGTAGATAATTTTGTTTAGAGAAATATGTTTTAAAAGAACACACATTTCTAACTAGAATTTGTCAGTGTCTTCAAAGAAAAAAATAGAGGCAAACACGTACAGATATGCGTCACTATCTCTAAAAACTAAAAAAAATAAAGGTACTCCATACCCTTATTAGCCAACTGTTAACCTTCTTGAAGATGTATGAAGGCCAACCCCCCTCCTAATGTTGTAGAAACTTTAATTCAGACCAATTTGTAAGATAGCCAAATCCATTGATGTCATTCGCACAAATTTTATATTTCTTATAACGATATTTGTACATTATACAGCTTCTTATAGTAGGTAATGAATGTGAATATCTCAAATTGAACTGACCATTTTTATATTATTTTACCGCTTTCCGCTAATTCATTCATTTATATAAATACCTAATAATCATCCCATCAATGCACAGCTGAAATAGCGATGAATAAAATACTTAAAACAGCTGTAATAGTTTAAAGTAGCCATTTTTATGATTAGCGGGGAGGGGGGTGCTTCCGTCATAGGATATCCTACAAAGAAGGTGGGATAGGGGGCACTGTTTATTAATCATTATGGAATCGATATATTTATTACTATAATAGTCAAATTTAATTATGCAATCGAAATATATCTGATAAAGATTTAATAATGTATTAAATCTATATTTTAAAAAAAACGAAATATTATCAAATAGTTGGAGTCGAAGCGATAATTTAAGCCTGTCTCTCAGAGCCTTCCGGGCTTTAACTAATCTAGACTTTCCTAACAGTGGTTTAGTTTACCCGGCCGGAGTCTATCTGTGCCACCCGCTGTACAACCCTCAGTTTTCATCTCAAATAATCATGGATTCCTTTCAAAAACCTCTCAAAAAGCCTTCTCTCATCACCCACCTAGAAAATGTATTTCACCATAAAACCGCCACCCCGGGTAAGGGGTTACGAAATCTCAACTCGGGTGAAGATCTTAAACAGGCGGAAGACCCCGGAAAAGGGAAACTTTCGAGTTTTGTAGCTGACGCGTATTTTGTTCACGGATTAATGGGGGACCCCTTCAAAACTTGGAGAAAGGCCGATAGACCGCAAGCCGTTATTGAGACGGAAAAATTGAAAACGGCCAGGCAGCCCTTACCTAACGTAACGCAGATATGTTGGCCAAAGGTTAGTCTCCCACTCATTTACTTAATAGAGCTTTTTATTAGCCGTTTTTTTTTATGTAATATGAATTTTAAAAGGCCTGGGGTTTCACACACCCCACCTGAATAGTAAATGGTTTATGACGTGGAAAATCCATATATTTTATTTAAATTCTGTATTTTTATTTTTAAAATAATTGGAATATATCCAAGAATTTATCCTCATTTTTTTGTCCGAAAGGATTGGTTATCCAAAGACATCCCATCGTTAAGAATAATGCTTCTCAGTTATGAAACCTATTTGAGTGAATGGGCGCCTAAATTCCCTCTAGAACAGGACAAAAGGTCGATTCAAGATAGGAGCGTTGATTTGCTCAATAAAATTGTCATTTCCAGAAAATCCTATTATGGAGATGGTGGGATTGATAGCAAGGATTTTTTCGAGGATTCTAAGATCATCAGAAGGCCCATTATATTCGTAACCCATTCCTTGGGAGGTATTTTATTTTAAAAATTATAATTCTCGTTCATTAACATTTAAAATTGTAAATATTTATTGTTAGTGTCAATGTGTTATTCAACTTCAAATCCCTTTTTTGTTGGCCCTAATCTGATTTTACCGGAGATGTATCGCTGCATGTTCAGAATACCTATCTTATGGATTGTAGGCAATTTTGCCATCTACCTTTTGAGTTATTTATAATTTATGTAAAAAGATCTATGTAAAAACTAATATATATATTATAATTTAGTTCTAAAGTTCATAATATAAATTACCTGAAATTCATAGGGTGTGTAATTCCAAACATGATGGAATACATTTCCGGTAAGATCAGATTTTTACATTTAAAAAAAACGCGCTCAAAAAATGATTTACAGTTGAAAAAATAACACATCGCTAGCATATATATATATATATTATAAATTAGGTTTTTAAAAAATTATTATAAAAATTGTCTGCTTTTTAAAAACTCATTTTGGATACTCAAAAAATCGTCTGCCTTGTGGATTTTTAATGCCCCTTCCACTATTCTTCATATAAATAATTAGGTTTTGGATCCACATGCATAATGAATGAAATACGCTAATTTAATATTACAAAAATAAACTTGTATTAAAAATAATTAAGGTTTATTGATCAAGCAAATGCTCATTAAAGCCCACGAATCAAACAATTCTGAATGGAAGAATATTCTTAAAGATACTTTAGGTGTGGTATTCTATTCTACACCCCATAGGGGAAGCCCCATAGCTAAATACACTTCTCAAGCTCACCCCATATTCTACCCTTCATTGGAAGTCAAACAGTTGCGATTAAGTTATTCATTTTTTTTAAAATTACCTTATTGTTTGCTATTTTGTATGTAACTATCTTATAGAATAATTATAGATACTTATAGGGCATATTTGTATAGTATGATGTTCTTTAAGTGTACAAAGTTGAAGCTTTTAGTTTCCATTTTAAAATGACTTTAATTTCTATTAACTATAATTATTATATGTTACGTTTTTAATATAAGAACTGTCAATATATATATATATATAAGGTTATAATATAATATTCAAATTAATATATCATTTGGAAATAATAATAAGAAAACTAAAATAATCTTGAATAAATTATATTTAAATACAAATATAACAGAAATAATCAGGCGCGTACGCAGGAATTTGGTCTGGGGGGGGGGTAGTAAATTTTTTTAAGAAATATTATTGTTAATTAAAAATATTAAGCATAAATTTATTAGGACTAATAACTTTTCTAATACACAAAACTAATGTGAATTAAAAAATTATATATATAAACCGTCATTGAAGAACTATAAAATAAATGTGAATTATGAATATAACCCACGATATGAATCACTTAAATGACCCAAAATTGAAATTTGAATTTTTTGAGCTTTTAAAATATATAAAGTATAAAAAATTTAAATGTTGGAAATATAAATTAATACACAAAAATTCTTAGGAATGTATTTTGTATGTTTTGAGCTAATTTTTCAATTATCTATCCTTGCTTGGCGTTAAATGCCTTTGAATATTCAAAAGATCCAAATCATTCAATCTACTTTCAGATGTTGTATTTCATAGGTATGTTTTTCACAGACTTGCAGGCCTGGCCCCCGAACTGGACCGTATTTTAATTTTTTTAAATATACCCGGGCCGTGCCCGTAATTTTTAAAAAAAACACCCGGGCTGGGCCTGAAAATTTTTTTAGAAAAAATATCCGGGCCGAGCTGTATATTTTAAAACCAAATATTTGAAATCGCCATTATTAGCTATAAAAATCAAAAATAAATATAATTTATTTTTAAAAAATTCGGGCCGGGCCTGAAAATTTCAAAAAAGCCGGGCCGGAAATTTTTTTTAAAAAGAATATGGGCAGTGTCCTGTAAATGGTACCTCTCCAAGGCTCTGTTATTCTTCTTAAAAAAGAGAATGTTCTCTCATTAGTTTACTAAAAAGCTGCTAATATATATAACCATTTTAATGCATTGGGAGTAAAATCTAAAATGTGTTTTAAATAATGCAAGCATCTATAGCATTTTTTGGGACTGTATCAACCATAGTTAATATTTTAATCATAGTTATTCAGCTAATAAGGCATCATAAGATATTTTAACATCTTCATGATAAAAATCTAACAAATATTTATATTTTTTTTCTATCACCATATGGAAAAAGTTGGGAGAGGGGACATTTGTTTTATAATACTCTTCTAATGATCCTATATTAATGTTTTGACGATGAGCTTGCTTGCTGCAAGTCGAGGGGGACAAATATTAAACACGTATAGCTCTGCTTTTGACTCAACAATTACATATAAAATATGAAATTCTTCATCAACATTAGCTCTAATTTCCTTGAGTTCTAATAAAATGCTCTCCGTTATTCTCATCTTCTTAATCAAGTCAATGTTATGTTTTTGAAAAGTATTACATAAAATAGTTGTATAATTAAATAATACATTCTAATGAGAAAAAAATTTGGAATAAGTATTGAATCCAATAATTTTCTTGCTTCTGATGAAATATTTCTTTCAAGCCATTGTGATATTTCAGTAATAGCATTAATAATCGGCTCTTCTAACTCCATTATAGTTGTTACTGCTTGATGGCGTCGATCTCGTTGGACAAGCTTGCAATTTCTTTCTCCCTATTGGACAAGGAGTTTCAGAGATAATTATTAATTGACTAGAAATTTAGATAAATTACACCACTAAAATTTGAAAATAATAGGTAAATAGGAAAACTTGAAATCGAAATTAATTGATAAAATAACTTAGTCGATGAATGTGATAAATAAATGTAATTAAATATATATATATATGAGATAGGAATAAATATTAACAAATATAAATTAATATTAACAATAATATTTTTGAAAAATATAATCCGGCATCTGCATTTTTTAGCTTGGGGGCGTACGCCAATGGAAATAATAATAATATATCATTATAATCAGGGACTTACAGAAGTATTATTTAAACGGCCCGGCTCGACTCGGATTTGGTAAAAAAATTTCGGCTCTGCCCGGATTAAATTAAAATATAACTATTCGACATTTCACGGATCGTTTTTCAGCGAATATGAAATCCATATATAAATAACTTTTCAAATTATCTTATCTCCCCATTTTGTCGTAAAAGGAGTTAGTTTGAATCACCTCACTTTATATTAGACTGATCGATGGTAATTCCCTTATTTCCTGTTCCTCTCGTAATGTAATTATAGTTTTTTATATATATGAGTTATTTTGCATTCTCCCCCAAACAACATACGTAATTGCCTGAATTTGGAAAACAATGAAAAAGGAGAGATAAAATGATACATCTAGTATAAATTTTTTCCCCTTAAAAAGTGGCATTACTTTTTAAATATTGAATTGAGTGTAACTTTGTTGCTTTTTAATTTGATTGAATATTATCCTAAAATAATGATTAGTTTGAATAATATTTTACTAGGAATGTTTTCTTTGGATCTAAAAAAAATGGAAATAAGAAATATGATAAGTGAACGAATGCAATATATTGATCTATAATAAACAATTTTAAATATATTTCATTTATTTTTAATTTTTATAGATAACAAGCTGTTTCCCCGCAAATAATGACTGGGAATCAGAATTTTCTCCTTTTTTTCGATGATGGATGAATAATAAATTTTACTTTTATTTGATTTTCCTATCTTATGAAATGTTATTCGGAAATTAATATTTTTTTAGATGAGGGGTTATTCTAATATTTTCTATTATTTTTATAAAATATGTTAATGAAGTATATATATGAAACAATGTCTCTTATTATCACTCCAAATACTAACATTATCCACCAGAGCTCCTGTTAGTCAGCATTTCTGTTCACTCCCCACCGCGTGAAGATGGGAGATGGATTTTAGGGGAGCAAAGAGATAAAAAAAAGAATGAATAAAAGAAGGAAGAAATAAAAAAAAAAGAGACAAAGATGAATTATAAGAAATCTAATAATTGTTTATACTTCAAGACTTGAAGATTATCGGGTTCCAACACATATGCATTTGTAGCCATATTAAAAATATAATATAATAAAATTTATAATATCAAAAATTTTATCAAAAAAGGAGGTTTAAGATAATTTCGACATTTAGAGGGATGTAAGATATTTTTTGATGATGATTTTCTTCTGCTCGAAGTTTGCCAACATATATACTGTTGTTGATAATGAAGATTGGTGGTCGTGTATTAGATGGCGAAGAAGCTGTCTATTCTTTGCTCGATATGGCTTCGTTTTTGATGATGATGATGTTGTGATTTCCTTGCTCGTAGTTTGCCGTATATAAACCTGAATTAAAACTTGTAAAATTTAAAAATAGAAAATAGAAATTTACTATTGTCGATGATGAAGATGGTATCGTGTCGTTGTCTTCAATTCCCATTCGAGTACAGTATTGTATCGTATTTTTATATAATTACCTAAAATTAACCATCAAATTGAAAAGTAGTATTAGTAAGAAATCAGGAGAGTACTGGAAAATCTTTGGACAGCTCAAATTAATTTTAATGTGAAAATATAATACCGTTAGCCATTTTTTAAAAAAAATTTTTATCAACAAACTTTTTCAATATGACTGCATTCGATTACAACACGGTAATATAAATAATTTGTAAATCAATAATTATTTTCTACAATTTTGCTCAATTACATTTTCAAACGTAGATATTTTTAATTGGGAAAAAATCAGTTTAAATATAATATCTTATGTTTTAATTATGCTTAATAATTAAGAAAATATAAAATTATATAAAGAAAGAAAACAATATATTTGACATCAATAAAGATAAAAACATTAACATTTCTACTTTTAAATAAACTTTTATATTATAGATGGCGCTAAATAATATATAAACTAAAATTACAATTTAAGATTTAGATTCTTCAGAATTTGTTAATATTAGGTACACCTAATTAAGAATTACCACCAATCTAACAGGACAAACTTTCAATAATTAAAAATATATATTGAATATTTCATAATTTAATAGCAAAAATGTAATTGACTATGATTTTAACTAATTTATATGTTATAATAATAACCTGTATATATATAATACCTGTAACCAAGAAATGAACGTTTTCGTATAATCTTTCTTATATATGAAATTATGTTTTGATAAATTAACATTTAATTTTTAATTAACTTAATTTAATTATATCAATATTATTTTTTCTTTTTGGATTTATTAAACTCCTATACTATTGGTTTTAATTTATTTTCTTTCTTTTTTTATTGGATAATGTAAAATATTAATTTTCCCAATAATTAATATCAGAGACGCAGAGGTACCATTTGTACAACCCGGCCCAGATTAGAAAATTTTCGGCCCGGCCCGGATTTTTTTTTTAAAATTTTTTACGGCCTGGCCCGGCCCGGGTTTAAAAATTTTAGGCCCGGTCCGGATATTTAAAACAAATTTTAACCCGGCCCAGCCTGGATTTTTTTTTAAAAAAAAATTTTTTTAGGCCCGGCTCGGAATTTTTAAAAATTATATTCGACCTGGTATATAATACAAAAAATAGATTATTTCGTATATTATCATATTTTTCGGCGAATATTATCATTTAATAAGCAATTATATTTGAACATATTTTATTTTTTTTAATCTAAACAGATATTTAGTATATTACAAATTGATACTATAAAAAATTTGTGTAAATTATATTTTGAGAATATACTATGTATTTATAAAAAAAATAAAAATGATATTTTAATTAATAAAAAATATAACATATATTATATATTATATAATGTATTTAATCCTTTGCGTATTTATTCCATGGCAGGAAAACTATAATTTTATTATGTAATAGATACTATGAGTGTTAGCTAGTGTTAACTTTCACCAAACATTATATTAATCATAACTATATATAATCATTATAACCATATCTAATTGACGAATATAATAATTTATGTTGTATAAATTTTTTAAAAAAATACGGCCCGGCCCGGGTATTTTTAAAAAAAAAATTTTCAGGCCCGGCCCGGGTTTTTAAAAAAAAAATTTTTCAGGCCCGGCCCAACCCGGGTATATTTTAAAAATTTTAAAGCCTGCAGGTCTCTGATTAATATTAACAAATTTTTAATTTACTCGACCATTTTTTAAAAATCTTTTATTTAATCCTATTTACACTAATAATAAATTATAAGGAAATGTCAATTTTTATATTAACTATAGATTATCCAACACCCACTTCTTTATTAAGTTAAATAAAACGAACCATCTTCCTAGCATCATATATCAACAAATCTAAATGAAAAAATAATAGTTACTTTCAATAACAGAAAGTTGTTGAATGACCTAACCAACAAAAGGGAAACAATAAAATTATTATATATATATAATTTCTATCTTTTATAAATAATAATTTTGTCTTTAAAAATAAATTCCTAAAAATTATTTAATTTTAAATATTTTAGCAAACACAAAAAATAAACAATATATATTTATAATATTTTTCTTTATTTGATAATTTTACTACATGACTTCAGATGATATAAATTTAAAAACATGGGATTCTGAAGGAGATGACATCATGTCATGAAGGTATTTAAATATCAATAACAACAAAAAATATCACTTATTCCAAAAGTTTATTATTATATCATTTTTTCTTAAATTTTCTTTATAAAGCCTTCGATTAATAAATTATACATAAATTACCTCTAAATCTATTAAATAAAGCTTATTTTAAATCAGAATAAATTATTTACTAGAGTAAATATATTTTATTAAACAATCATTAATATTATTGCAGTGTCCATATGCTATTAAAACTTGAGTTCCTACATCAAATCTAACTTATTACTGTCCTCTCACGGCAATTTTAAATTTTATATTAATTATTTCATATTAATTATTAGTGCTTAGTTAAATTAAAATATAAACTAATTCTTCTTTAAAAAAAATAAAAATCAAGATAATATAACCAGTACATCATTTTTTCTATAATTTTAAGTGTTTTGTAAACCAATTTGATATTATTTTATCAACAACAAAAAAAAATTTTTCAATTAAGACATCCGATAATTATAGTTTGCAACAAAAATTTAGAAATTATTAGTAATACCGTAATTTATTTAAATATATTATTACTCAATTATTTAGAATATTTTTTTTTTGTGAAATAGGTAATTATATCTTTAGATTTAATAATAGAGGAAGTATCAAACCTACATAATATGATCTGGGTATATTTAAAATAATAAAAAAATACAGCCGATAGGTCTCAGATTATATTATTATCATAAAACCTTAATTTTAGCTTTCACCTTTTTATGGTTTTGTTTTGACATTTTTTTTTTGCCCGATTAAGTAAATATTTTCTGGATAAAGGTGGTGTGTCATTGAAATATGCATCTTTACGCTGGCACTGATCTAAAAACAAAATATATAAAATTAAATTTATTAATATTATTCTTTTTGTTAGATAATCCAGATTTGCTGACGTTAAACGAAAAGTTTCTCGAACTAATCAAAGCGTACGGCATATCTTGTTTAAGCTTCGGCGAAACGCGGAATATCAACGTCAATTCCTACATTAAAATGATGATAGTTCCACTGACATCTTCAAGTTTTAACAAAAAAATTTTCCTTCTTTTTTGTTATTATATTACATATATCGTATTTTTTTTTGGAAGAAAGAATTTCCATTAATTTACTAGTGTTGTACCGATTTTTTGCCTATCAACCTCTTAATGGTTTACGGTGCAGATATGCACCAGGCTAGATTTTCTATTTAGTATTATTTTTTTGGCTTTGAGCATTTATCAATATAATTTTAAAAAAAATGAGCATTTTTATCCACTAGAAAATTTTGACCATTAATGGGTTAAAGAAAATATAGGACCCATTAAGCATTTTCAATAAATTCGATAACCTATTTCAATAGTTATTTTTTTAAACATTAATTATCCTTAATGCTGATATTTTATAACCTTTTTAAACATAATTTTATGATGGATATTGTAGTGTAAAAGGCTACATCTTTTACGAGCATTAAGATTGCGCTAAATCAAAATTTTTATTCGCGAACATAAAAAAATGTTGATAAAAGGAAACCGGGGTTAAACGGTCGATATATTCCATATTTGATCTTAGAAATATTTTGAGAAAAACAAAAAAAAAACAAAACGAAAGATAGATTAGTGTGTAGTCCGATCACTCACCTATAAAATAAAAAAAAGAGTAGCTCCCTAGTCCCTACCTATAATACTTTCAGAGCTGTGATTGATTATGTGAAGTCCACTATTTTTGGCATTCTACCCTATTCCCAGGGTAAAATGGCTGAATACCAGAACAACCCTGCATAGCGCGAATCCGCCATAAAGTATACAAAAAATGAATGTAAAATTATTATTTTTGTATACATCCGCGACGAATTATAAAAAATACGCTTGTATTTTTGTATTCTCCTTTGGGAATTCCCGCCAAATGAAAGTAGGGTTACCCTGCATACACAATTAGCACGAATTGGTGCCGAAGTGTACAATATGCTCTAAATTTTTTTTAACAAAAAGTTTTAAAACTTCAAAATCGTACGCGAATTTTTTGAAATTTTTTAGAATTATATTTTGTACATGTTTTTTTTAAAATTATTTCTTTCTTTTTGATAAAGTTTTAAATGTTTTTGCGAATCTAATTTTTCGATATGTTGGACAGAACCTTAAGCAACATGTGTACAAATTTTTTAAGTCATTAGGGTTAAATCTATTTTATTAAAATAGAAAAAGAAAATACTAGTAGGTAATTTTTATAATTTAAGGGCATAAAAATGGTTTTTTTGGATAAAATTTATAAAACCAAAAATTATTCTCCAAACGATGAATTATACATAAAAAATACATTTTCACATATAAGTTAAGGGCTCAGGAGTGGTAAGTTATTTTACCGCTTTCCACGGATCTTCCCTACATATGGATTTGGATTTTATTGCGTGGAGATATGCCATGTCCCTTTTTAAATTCAAGTCTTCATCATTGGCTTGGGAGGAGGGGAAATTTTGTCTAAAAATTATTAAAAAAAATGGAAAAATACGTAAGTGCGCTACCCCCCCCCCCGCCATAACGACATCGCTGATTTTCATACTTTACTCTAATTTAAATGTCTGAATCTTATATATTTAGATTTGGGTTCAGGACAATTTTACGAACTGCCTTCCAATCACTTATACGTTTGCAAGCCTCATACCAAATCTAGCCCTCAATACAGTATTTTAATAGATTTTTTTCAGGATACCTTGACCCGCCACCAAGAGCGGATGTTAGCTCTCAGGGAGGATTTGGAGCCGGGATCGCTTATGCCAAAAATCATCTCCAACTTATTTGTCCGCGAGGAAACTATCAAAAAATTTCTGAGATACAACCATAAATGCAATAAAATTAACAAGGATTACAGATTACTTTTTCCTTTATTTTAAATATGCTCTATTATATTTTAATGTTTATATTTTAAAGAAATAACTATGAATATTAATTAAGTCGTCATTATAAGTCGTTATATAGATCTCATTTCCATCATAATCTTTACTACTATTTTGAATATATGTAATTTATTGTGCTTTATTGAGCGCTTATTGCTTGGCGAATATCTCAATTTATATCAACCCAACTTTCTTATACAACTCGAATCATTAAATAGTCATTGCGATCATGCCTATTGAATTATATATCTTTTAAAAATTTTTACTTAGGATTTAACGCAAACCATATTCCATATTTTGAAATACAAGTCATAATAAAATTATACCTATTATATTTATATCATATCTAGTCATTTAATTTAGCCATCTAAAAAAAAATGGTTTATATTTATACAAAGAAATCGTATCTTATATTTTCCTCATAATATATACTTTTTAAAATTAAATGATCTTATCTTTTAGATTTGTTATTTAATTTAATTTTTTTTTTATTCATGTTGTAACGGATTTGGATATTCATGATTTGGTGGGATGGATGAGGAGAATTGGATTTAAAATGAACTCCACCCAGGACCAGTTTGCACCGATCTCCAATTTAAAAAAAATGTCGGCCAATCAGATCTTTTCTAGAAACAAAAATGGAATCTAGTTGTTTTATCTGCATCCGGTCTAGGTTTCTAGAATGAATCTTAATTCAGTCTAATTTTTTTTTCGAGCTTAGACCTTAACTAAATTTAATTAAAAGTTAATGAGTATTAGTATTTATATTTTGTAGTCTAATAGAGGCAAATACATTACATTTCTTATTTCGCATTTGAATACAGAGAAAAAAATACAGTTAAACTTGTCTAATTATTACACCGGTAGGACCAAATTTTTGCCCATAGATAGTTGTCAAATCGATCAAGGTTTTTTTTTTGAAGAAAGAATTCATTTTCCCATCTACTATATTTTTAGAGCATAATGTGAGATTATGTTTAACCATTTTTAAATAATTTTTTCTATTTTTATTAATTAATTCAATCAAAATCATGCATGAGTAAAATTAATGGAATACATTCCTAGGAAAATCAAATTTTTAAATTTAAAAAAAAACGCGCTAAAAAAAGATTTATAGTTGACAAAAATAATAGTGCGTACAAATTGAACGTTTCAACGCAGGGTTTCAAAACGCAAATAATGTATTTTAAATGCATTCGTTTAATTGGAAAGTCTTTATTTTTTGTTTTAAATTTAGACGTTTCATATTAAAAAAAATTTAAATTAACGCTTCAATTTTAACATAGCTGCATATACGTTTTTTTTGCTTTTTGAAACGCTGCATTGAAACATTCAATTTGTGCGTACTGCAAAACACATTCCCGCTAACATATCATATACATACATTATACAAAATATTGGTTAAAAGATTGAATAATCGGATAATGATAAAGATGATAGAAGAATATAATTATGACGGCGTATAAAAAAACGAATAGAAAAATACTTGGATTAGTGACATCGAGTCTACCTGAGAGAAATGGGATTATGCTTGGGTGACCTAAATGAGCATGTGAGAGAATAGTGAGTCGTAGGAATTCTGGGTAATTTCGTTTTGCATAAAAATTCCTGAAGGCAAGAGCATTCTAGATTTCGGTGATATTCTCTAAATGGTTGTTGTTCACTCTTTACAAAGGAAGCAAAGAAGCTGGTGACTAAAAATCAGGGGTGATACAACTGTAGACTATTTGTTTGAGAGAAGTGATAGGTGTGTAATAATAAATCTACTGCGAAAAGTGGAGCAACAACATCTTGCTATATATCTAATTTTCAACGGCCCGTGGATCATAAAATGTGTGCTAAGGATTTAAAGTTTGGAGGTCCTTGAAGTTGGCTAAACGACTTGAGGATCAAATTCTGAAATGTATTCCAATATTTATTGCATTATAAATTTTATATGGGTAACCATTGCTAGAGTTTTAAAACCAAATTACCGTCAAGTATTAAAGTATAAACATAATATTTTATCAGAATTCATATCTATTTCTTTTTTTTAGACATATTCCAAAGATCTCAAGACCTTGCTCATTGGTATACTTAACTCGGCAAAGGCTATGTGGCATAACTAAAATCCTACTTCCATGTTGACATCTCACAGTTTTATAAAATTTGCCTTGAAACTGAGTGTGATTATTTTGCCAAATTACCCAGGATATGATAGAAATTTAAATATTGAAAAATTTATTTACTTTTTAACATATTATTCGTAAATTTCATGGATATAATTCAATTTTTGAACTAAATTATTTTTTAAAACAAGATTTTTTTTAAAAAAACTATCATATAAAAAATGAATACCGCTCTGTAAATCGACTTATATTTTTAAGAAAAATATCTATAAAATTCAGTAAAAAAAAATTCTAATCTTTGACTATTTCTTAATTCAGAGCAATTAAAGGAAAAATATTCTTAGCTTTTCAATTTTTATTCTGAGGGAAATAATATGAAACTAAATTATATATTAATTTTAAGAATTTTTATGTAATTTGAAAGATTTATTCTTTCAAAAAAAAATTAAACATGATATAAATTCAGACTTTTCTATATTATTTTTAAGATAATGTATTTGAAAGAAAAGTTATCGAATCACTCGAACAAACAATTCGCTTAAATATAAAGAACCATGAATAATCATTATTTGCAGACTGATCGAAGATGTCACGGGATTAATTTTTTTTATAAATTGTAACAAAATTTTATCTAATTTTTTTAAAAATATTTACCCAATTTCCAAGAAAAAGTAAAAATATGGCATTTGGAAAGAGAAAGTAAGTTGCATCAATCTTCTAAAATTAAAATATATTTCCAGGTTACCCTTTAAACATATATTTAATTTAAAATCACGCAAGCTTTCACTATTAATTACCTTGTCATTAAACGATTACAACATGTGAAGTAGAAACTTTATCTCTATGTATTTCCGATCAAACAACGCCGCATTTTTTAAGGATGACAATTTGTATGAAATTTTAACAAAATAAATATCCTAAATTCCATCACATTATCAAAATAGTCTTTTAGCCATCCCCTGGAAAAATCATTGCCTACGTTAGAATTTTACGGACAAAATGGGAAATTATAATTGTAAATAGATCATTTTATCCTTCAATTTTGGATAAGATAGCTGGAAAAAATCCTTTATAAATTTGGCTTTAATTAATGTTTAATATCAATATTTACTTATCTTTTTACCTTATTTCCTATACTATTTTTAAAAAAAAGTAATATAAAAATAATTTGCGAGATATCTATAATAGAAAAAATTGGTTAAGGACCAAAAAAATTTTGGATTCGATATTTGTTTAATTAAATATTTAGCCAAATGAAGAAGCATTTTCATTAACAAATCGCGAAAAATAATTTCATTTTTTAAAAAAAACAACTATTAAACGATTAAAATATTTTTTTTACTAACATTTTAAAAATGAAAATACTACTCCTTCTAAGTTTCGTATTAATGATTCTGGTTTCGATCGTGCATATGCGCGGACACAAATCTCATGGGCACAAAGAATTAGGTATATAATCTCTATTACTTATATTTTATCTTTTATCCTTATAATCTAATGTACAATATTATATTTAATAGTCCAATCAACCCCAAGAACGTTCTCAGAAATATATGCCATATTTTAGAGAAGCATGGGAACTATATTATTAATTTAAATATTATATAGAATACGGTCCTTAGAGTTCCATAACGTATAACACTTTGAGGAGTTATCGAAAAATGCTTGGGGATCGGGAACGTTTTAAATTTATTTATGGAAAATGCTTAAATGGAAACAACTTTCTTTAATCTGGAACAAAACGGGGAACTGGAACGAGCAGAAAAAGGGAAAAGGCTTTTGTTCCGAATCCTTATATTTTATTTTTTTATTTTCATAGATAATGATCGTAGTCACTATAGTCGACATGGTGGTTAATAATGGTCGCGGCGGACATAATTCTACTCAAGGCGATAGTGTTCATCGTGCAGGACGAGATCATGGTCGAGTTGGTCGTCATCGTAGTTAAAGTGATGTAGTCGCCTTGGCTCACGTGTTAGTTCCATTGCTTAATTAAAGACGGATGGATTTAATAAAATTTAAAAATATATGCCATATAGTTTGTAGTTTATTATTTACACAAAAATTTATTAATATCTTTATTGTAGATTATTAAAATGTTATATTGGTCGCCGGGGTGGCCTAGTGGGTTTATACAGTATACTAAAACAGAAGGTTCCAGGTTCAATACTGGTAATGAAAGTAAAAATTATTTGCTTTTTTTCAATGACTAAGGTGTAGTAAAGACATATGATAGGATGAATTACTAACCTGAGAAATGCCACCCCGGTCACCGATAGACTTGGACAGCCGGGTGCTAGGATACTTGTCCAATTAACCAAAATAAAAGATGGCCAGCTGACCTCGTGGGTTACTCAAAGATGATAGCGGTCTCTTGACCAGCTCTAGTATAATGGTGACTTTGGGGGCCGTTCAAGCACAATGTCTACCAATCTACAATGGACTTGATAGCGATACTCCAGTGGGAGATCCATCGAGATTGATACCCTGATGGGAGATGAAGCTTACAATGGAATCGATAAGAATACTCGGTGGGATATCTGTCGATATTGATACTTCGGTGTGAGGAATACTCCGGTGGGATATCTGCCGATATTGATACTTTTGTGTGAGATCATACAATAGCCGCGATAGAGATACTCAGGTGGAAGATCTAAATGGAATCGATAAAAACTCAGGTGGGGGATATCAGAAATATAAATTAGATGACTAATAAAGTGAGAGAGATATTGAAGGAGCTTACCACCAGAAAAAAGGTGAAAGCTAAAAAGGAAAAAATTAAAATGTTATATTGATTAATCATATTTTTTAAATATAATATTAATTCCCTGGAAGAACCAATCAAACGCAATCCAAATCATATATTTAAAATCTAGGGGTTTTCAAAATAATACTATATGTTTGTGTAAATTATTATAGTTATAAAAATATTTCATATATCATTTGTAATATTTTATGAATATATATATTTAAGCGTATGCTTGATATTTTTGTAAGGAAAAATAATTTGGCAAATTGAATCTGCAAATTCATCCTATTAAATATTTTCCGATAAATTCTAATAAAATCTAATCATGTTTAAATGATTACATATTTTCTTATATATATTTGAAAAATTGTAGGAAGGTGTGATAATGTATATTTAATTAGAATAGTTTTTTTTATATTGTAATATAATATTCTGAAATATAATATAAATTGGTTTAAAAATTACATCTTATTTTTATTCAATAAAAGAAATTAGTTAAAATGGTCAAATATATCTTTTTAATATTAATTTATAAATTTTTATAAAAATATCTATAACAGGTTAATATTCTTTTCATTTCGGAAAATAAATAATAATCACTTTTTGAATTGAATTTTTGTTTCAAAAAATTATAACTTATTATTTTAACATTAAATAATTAGAAGAAGAATAAAATATAGTATAAAAGTTAGGGAAGTATATTTATCCCATAGTTAAGAACCGTTAAAATATTTGTCAATGCATAAGAACCGGTTTTTTTAACTTTTTGATATTTTAACTCTTTTAAAGATGATTAATATTGCTTTGACGGATAAATCAGAATTTATTTTATATAATTTTGTATTTTACTATTTGACTGTGCCAACTACCTAAGTTAGCAAAAGGGTTCTCAATCATAAAATTTTATCTTTCCCCCCTATAGATATAATTTGACAGAAGAGATTCTTGAAGATATTTAGATTGTAAATAGCGAAATACTATTTTTTAGAGAATAGAAAAAAAAATTGTCTACATAATTCTAATACACTTGTATGTGAAAAAGGTTGAACCGGTTTTAAAGATTTAAACCGAACTGATATTATTATTTTGAACTGAATCTCAACCATGAAGCTTTATTTTTATCTGAACTTAAACCTGAACTGAACCGATATTCCTTAGGATTTGGATCCCTGTAATGGAATATAATAAAGCTGATAAAATTTGCTCTAATTATAGTCATGGCAATTTCTTGTTAAAAGTAATATCCTTGTTTGAATTATCTATCTAAGAACTATGGTAGAAATTTTTGAAAAAGGCTAAAGTGTGGGATTATAAATAAGTTAACTTAGTGGCCATGATCTGTTTGAATAAATAGTGCGGCAGATTTTCCTAGTTCTGCATTGGCTAAAGTATCTTGGCTTAGGTTAGAAAGTGTGAGTGTATTCACGCAAGAGAAATCCTAGGTTAGAACTTCATTACTCTTTCATGAAACTTAAGATGAACCATTAAAACCTTTACAACTTATATTGCAAACCCCAAAGAAAATTTTAAAGAAATAGTGTCATTGCATTTAGCATGCGATCGAAATCTGCCTGATCATTTGCAGTGAAGGGGAACATTTGAGGTAACAATTTGACATAGGGTCTATGAGTATTGTCCATAAGTTTGAGTGGGATGGCATGATGAAATCTATTGCTTGTAAATAATAGCTGATGCTAATTTGAAGGAATGAGTCCTATGAATTTATAACTGTTTTAGGAAGTGGAAAAGAGAAGAAAATGTGCCACAGGTTTTCTGAGACCCCCCCCCCTTAACTACGCTACTGTATGGAATAATGTAAATCCCAATCTCTTTGTAGAAGAATTGATGGGATTTAGTTAAGGTTAATTAGAGTAAAATATCCCGGTAAGTATTTAATTTCTAACTAGTGTGGTTAATTAGTTGGTTTTACACGACCAATACCCTTTTTTTGGTTGAAAAATGAACCAGAACCAACCTAAAAAATGGGTCGACCAAATCCATAAACCAGAGCATCTACCCGAGCACGACCCGATCACCAACCCGAATACCGACCCGAACACCGAATCGAACACCGACCCACGCACCACCTCCTAGCCAACTTAATATATTATTTTATTGTTACTACTTTACTCAATCATATTTTTATGTATAGAGGACGAATATTTCATTATTAGCATAGAAATATTAAAAATTGTTCTCTTTTTATAATCTGAAATTAAAAGGACAAGTAATTCAATTCCATATTAATTAAATAATTAATATCGAATTCGAAATTATTTTTTAAGACCGGGAAAAATTTATTATAGGAATTTATCGATATTTATAATTCATGTATCATCAAAAAATGAGGGTAATATATGATTATTTAATTAATAACTTCTGGGATCTGTCCTAAAGTTGTAAAAATTAGTCTCAAATCGATTAGGTAAATTGACTCAGGAGTTGGCTCTGGTTGTCTCAATAGTTGGCCCGACTTTAATTTTGAGCCAAAATGTATTTGTTTAGCTCTAATTCGATAATGGATATTACAAAAAAAAATAATTGCTCAATATATAGGCAAAAATTGCCTTCCCATCAAAAATTTTTACAATTAAAAATATTTCATTCAGGAACCTGTATTATATACCCTTGAGTAGTTATAAGCTGATCCTTGTTCGCAAGTATCGATGAAAAGATCCTTCCGTGCACTTCGATTTCAAACTTTTTAAATCTTCTAAAATTAATTAAAAACAGATGGCATGTACATCATAATAATATATTAAAATAAAACAATATATTTTAAATACATAAATATGACAAATATATATTTAAATTTATTTAAGTAAATATAAGTATTTATTTATATAATTCATCTCCTATCGCCATCCCAAAACTATAGTGCTAGGCATTTTTTCAGCGTATTAGAATCGGATTCCTTTTTTTGTAATCCTATCTCCAGCACGTGGAGAATACTCGCTCGCTAGGGACAGATGTTGTTTTTTGTGCCAGATAATCCCTCGCCATTTGTGATAGGCATGGAAATCGAGCTTGGGTTCCTCTCCAACAATCTAAAGCATTAACATTTTCAGGACAAACTGGTTCGCCTATTTTCGCCGATTTCATTATCAAAATCACCCACCCTTCGATTTTCTTTATAGATGTCATAAAAAAATTATTTAATATATAATTTAATTTGTATACTTTTTTAATTTATGCAAAATGGACACAGATGTCAGATTATTCGGCTTTCTCTCATCATCGATAAATAAGTTGTCTCAGTAAAGTTTTAAGATCTTCAAATCATTTTGGATGTCGATATTTATTGGAATTAAGGATTTTTTGATCCTTGGGTCTAAAAATGAACAGACATAATTAGCAAAATTTGCCACTTTTCCTATATATTCATCGCATTTAAGCAGCATTTTAGATGCTGCTGTGTTTATTTTTTTTCACTCGTTCTTTGTAGCATATGTTAAATTTTCGTGAATAAAATTTAAAAATAAGTTCGCCATCCCAAAAGTTGGAGATTGTGAACTCTTTATTTTATAAAAGGGACTCATAAATTCTTCGAGATCTCTTAATAGTCGGCGTAAATCCTTTTTAATGACAAACCTATGCTTCCCTAAAGATGATTGTCCTAACTTAATAATTGGCTCAATATTCTGTATTAAATAAATATATTAATGTATGCAATGATATAAAATTTAATACTTTGTAAAAAATAATACCATATTTACAGTATCTATCATTATATATGTGCTATTCCAGCGTGCAGCTACGTCCAAGGGAATTTTAGAACCTCTATTTATCTTGTTACTCTTCCATTAATTTTTTCAAGGTATAAAATTTGTTGACTAGGTTATGAATTATCTCCAATTTATTTGATATAAACCCTAGTCCTTCTTGTACTATAAATTGATACCATGTGCAAAACAATGATGGTTGTGCAAGTCTGTTTTATATAAAAATTAATTTCTCTTTCAGAATATTAATACCATAACAACACTTTTAGCATTTTCATAAGTAATAGCTAATACAGTGGCGTATCCAGGATTTTCCTATAGGGGGGGGGGGGAAATTTTTTTTGGGGGCTTTGCCTCCAACCCCCCTTTGGCCAGCTTTTTTCTCACCTTCGGCCGGGTCATATCTTTGATCTATTCTTTTAAATTATTCATAATTCAATAATAATTATATTAATATTTTTAATTTTTATTTGAATTTTGGTTCCTTTTATAAATAAATTATTTAAGAAATTTTTTTTTTAATTTTTAAATTTAACATTTATTAATAAAGACAAATTAAATCTGACAAAATGATAGTATAAAAATAAAATCATGTCCAAAACATAATTCTAGAAAATTCAAGAAATTTAACAAACAAGGACTTCATAATACAAAGTATAATAATAGATATAATAGAAATATAATAAATGCAAATGATTATATGAAGAAGAAGGGGGGGGGTTTAAATAATTTAGGGAAGAAGAAGAAAATCTAGATTAATCGGCTCCTCGGGGAATGAACCTATGGCGTGTAAAATTAGATTTTATAATCTGAATTCCTATGCGTTGACGTAAGTAGTCGCTTTCTTTTGGGTCTCCTGATTACTAATTAGCGCTTATGAATATAAGAAGAAATAAAAGTTATAACCCACTTTTTATTTTGTTAGGTATATTATAGATAAATTTTTTTTTAAAAAATATAAATTAAAATAAAGTTTAGTGTCAAATTTTTTTTTATAAAATTTGCTTTAAAAACTAGCCTCAGCTTAAATTCTCATATAATATAAATATAAAATTTTTTTGATTGAAAATTCTAATTGTAGTGAGTATAAAATATTGACTAGAAAATTTTTTAAAGAACAAGTTTTTATAACTTATTAAATACAATATTATATAAAAAATTTATTAAATACTAGAATTATAATGCGATTTTTAATTTTCGTGGGAATTTTTCCAATTCATCAAGAATTTTCTTTGTCGTTGGAAATAAATCTCTGTGGATATTTAACATAGCTAACCCATTTAGCCGAGAAGTAGTATTTTGTAAATAAGTTTTCAACCTTCTCAATTTGAAAAAGGTCCTTTCATTCGTATATGTTGTAATAGGCAAACATGCAAGAACTTTCAAAATAAATTAAGCCTCCTTATACCGATTGAGCGCATCAATAGCATGCTCAGGTAAAATAATAAACGTAGTAAATATTTATACCACAATTCTAATTCACTGATTAAATTGATTTCAGTATCAACATCATAGGAATAAAATTTTGCTAAATATTTAATTATACCAATAATGGCATCAGAAAACGAAGAAGGGTCTTTAGGTAATAAAATTTGAAGATTACCAAAGACTTGTTTTTTATCTAAAAACCGTACTTTAATTTGCGATAAAAAAGTATCTAAGAATGGAATGAAATTGGATATTTTATAAGATTTAATTCAACGTCTATATAAATATTATGAAATATTCAACTACATTCATTCTTCCTGTCCACATTTTCCTCCAAATCAATAACTTGAACCAAATTGAAATTTGGTTTTTGTAAATTTCTACATAGTAGTGAGCTATAGGAAAATAATTTATTAATGCAACTAGCAGTAAGGATAAACTCTGCTTGATATTGAAAAATTTTGATGGGGCAGGGGAGAGGGGGTCCGGGGGTCGGGGTAAAATTTTTTATTATCTTAAAATAATATTTAGAAAAATTTGCTATGGGGGGTGAAATTTCCCCCTTTCCCCCCCATTGGTTACGCGCCTGAGCTAATATATTTGCCGTAATTTCAAATTTATTAAAACAATTAATTAGCAAATCTAAAATTTGAGGTCCAGTATAGGGATGCCAGAAAAAACAATGATGAGCAATATATTGGTTA
Source organism: Gordionus sp. m RMFG-2023 (assembly GCF_954871325.1). Taxonomy (NCBI): domain Eukaryota; kingdom Metazoa; phylum Nematomorpha; class Gordioida; order Chordodea; family Parachordodidae; genus Gordionus; species Gordionus sp. m RMFG-2023. The sequence goes on along the minus strand of NC_088779.1, from coordinate 27,000,564 downwards.
ATGCCTATTCACTACTGATGTTGAATAGTAACAGCACAATAAGTTATGGAATCGGGACTAGACCAGTACTGTTTACTAATTTAATACATAATTTAATTTCAGTACATGCTCTCCCTCATCCTTTCTTTCTCCGTATCCAAAACCACCATGATGCCTTTTATAGTTATCTCTTGCTTTTCCCACATGCGCATTTAAGTCACCACCTATTATGACTAGGTCATCCTTAGGGATTTCCATTACAGCTTCATCAAGGATAGCTCTAAAGTAAATCTTTCTCTTCTTCCTTGCAACCCGTTTGAGGAGCATATACTGAAAGGATATGTAGTATTGATTGACCAATGCAGAGTTTTATCTTCATTAGTCTATTAGAGATCCTGTTGACTTCTACTACTGAGGAAGTTAGATCTTGACTGAGGATGATGCCGACACCGTTCCTATTGCTAACAATTCCATTATAGTACAATTTATACCCATCTCTAATCATTAAAGTTTTCTAACCTTTCCATTTCGTCTCTTGTATGCACGCTATATCAACTTTTCTCTTGTTCAACATTGATGCCAATTCTCTCGTTTTACCTTTAAGCGTCCCAATATTCAAACTTGCTAATCTTGTCTTCTTTGCTTTGACCTTTACTTTACTTTTCACAGGATGGAGGTCTACACCCTGCGATCGCTTAGAGGGAACGCCCTAGTTTTCATATTCATATTATTTGTTTCCTTCATTTTGTTTATTGGACGTATCCTTAGCACTCGGCTGTCCAGACCTGTCGGTGATCGAGATGTCATCTCTAAGCTCCGAAATTCATCTTACCATATGTCTTTACACATCAGTCATCGAAGAAAAACTTGAAAGTTTTTATGCTCCTTACCAGGATTGAACCTGCGTCCTCTTCGTCCTAAGCATACATCTACTAACCCATTAGGCCACCCCGGCGAATCAAACTTCTAATTCCAACAAAATATCATATTTCCAAGTTACCCAATAAACATATATTTAAAATGAAAGAAGCTGCCACTATTAATTGCTTTATCATTAAACGACTACAACATGTCCGATAGATACTTTAGCTCTAAAAACCCATTTCCGATCAAACAACAGCAGTGATGATAGATCTTCATAATGGTTGTTGAGTTTATCTATCGCAATCGAATGATAGACAAAGATAAAATTTAACTTAGAAATTATTTTAATATTCCACACAAAAGTCAAATATTGCAAATAAACATTCAATAATTTAGCCTATAACTATATTATTTATTGAGGATGGCAATTTCTTATTATCACATTATAAAAATAGTATTTAGCTACCTCCCGGAAAAATTCCTACTAGCACAAAATTTTACGGATAAATACAAAATGGAAAATTATATTTGCAAATAGATCATTTTATCCTTTAATTTTGGATGAGATAGAGCAAAAATCCTTTATAAATTTGGCATTAATTTATGTTTAACATCAATATTTACTTATATTTCTAACTTTATTCCTATACTTTTTTAAAAAAATTAAAAATGATTTTTATAAAAATATTCTAAAAAAGAGAAATTAAGATAATTAGCGAAATATCTATAATAAAAAAAAATTGGTTAAGGACCAAAAAATTTTTGGATTCGACATTTGTTTAATTAAATATTTAGCCAAATGAAGAAGCATTTTCATTAAAAAATCGCGAAATTTATAAATTCATTTTTAAAAAAAACCACTTTAAAAAGATTAAAATATTTCTTATTAAAATTTTAAAAATGAAAATACTATTCCTACTTAGTTTCACATTAATGATTCTGGTTTCGATCGTGCACATGCGCGGACACAAATCTCATGGGCACAGAGGATTAGGTATTTTATTTTATTTTCCTTATATTCTTATATAATCATGTGACCTATATTATATTAAATGATTCAATTAACCACGAGAACGTTCTTAGATACATATGCCAAATTTTAGAGAATCATGGGAAAACTTTATTTTTAATTTAAAATATTATATTATAGAATACGTTCCCGATAGTTCAATAACGTGTTTTAACACTTTGTTAAGTTATCGAAGAATGCTCGTGGAATATCGGGAACATTTTTTGTTTGTGGAAAATGCTTAAATGGAGGCAACTTTCTTTAATCTGGTACGAAGGGGGTATCAATAAATAATTAAATATTTTTAGAAGGAGCTGGAACGAAGCGGAAGAAGAAAAAGAGCCTTTGTTTCCAATCCTTATATTTCATTTTTTTTAATATTTTTGATAGATAATGATCGTAGTCACGATGGTCGACAGGGTGCAAGTCATGGTCGCGGCGGACATAATTCTACTCGAGGCGATAGGGTTCATGGTGCAGGTCGAGTTGGTCGTCATCATAGTTAAATAGTCGTCGCTTTGGCTCACCCTGAATGTTCTATTGTTTAATTAAGGCAGATAGATTTAATAAAATTTAAATATATATACCATATAGTTGGTAGTTTGTCATTTTTACAAAAATTTATTAATATCTTTATTGTAATTGTTGTTATATTATAATTATTTTTAAATATATAATATTAATTTCATGGAAGAACCAATCAAACGCAATTCAAATCATATATTTAAAATTTGGGGGTTTTCAAAATTATTATAGTTATAAAAATATTTCATATATCATTTATAATATTTTATGAATAAATGTAAATATTTTTATCGCATATGCTTGATATAATTGTAAGGAAAAATAATTTCAAATTTATCCTATATAATATTTTCCGATAAACTCTAGCAAATCTAATCATGTGTAATTGATTACATATTTTCTTATGTATTTTTGAAAAAGTATAGTAAGGTGTGATGATTAATATTTAAATGGGATAGTTTTTTTTAATACTATAATATCCAAAATAAAATATAAATTGGTTTAAAAAATTACAACTTATATTTATTCAATAGAAGAAATTAGTTAAAATGGTCAAATATATCTTTTTAATATTAATTTATCAATTTTTACAAAAATGTACTTTTATTTCAAAAAATTATAACTTAGAATTTATTTATTTTAACACTAATTAATTAGTAGGAGGAGAAAAATAAAATCTGGTATTTAAGTTAGTGAAGTACCTATCCCATAGTTAATGTGTTATACATCAATGCCAGAATTAAACCGTTAAACAAGATGGAACTTGGTTAAAATATTTGTCAATGCATGCTAACCGGTTTGATATTTAATTCTTTTAAAAATGATTAATACTGCTTTGACTGATAAATCAGAATTTATTTTACAGAATTTTATATTTATATTTGACTGTGCCAGCTACCTAAGTTAGCAAAAGGTTCTCAGTCATAAAATTTTACTTTTCTCCTTTAATTTGACAAAAGAGATTCTTTAAAATATTTTAATTGTTAAATGGCGAAATATTATTTTTAAGAGAATAGGGGTAAAGGTTTAAAAAAAATTATCTTTACATAATTCGAATACGCTTGTATTTGAAAAAGGTTGAACAGATTTTAAAGTTTTAAACGAAACTATATAATTATTTCGAACTGAACCTGAACCATGAACTATTATTTTTTCTGAACCTAAAGCTGAACTGAACCTATATTCTTTACGGTTTGGATCCCTGTAATGGGATTGTTTGGATTATCTATCTAAGAAAGAACTATTGCTATGTCATAAATCCTGAAAAAGACTAAAGTGTTGGGTTATAAATAAGTTAATTTAGTGGCCATGATTTGTTTGAATAAATGGTGTAAAAGCAGTATGAGAATAATGGACAGATTTTCCCCGTTCTGCATTGGAGATAGTATCTTGGCTTAAGTTGGAAAGTGTGAGTGGATTCACGCATGATGAATCATAGGTTAGAACTTCATTACTCATGAAACTTAGAATGAACCATCAAAGCCTTTGCAACTTATATTGAAAAGTTCAATCATTTTATGTGGGGAGAATAAAACAAGATTTTAAAGAAAGAGTGCCATTGCATTTAGCATGCGATAAATTGCCTGATCAAGGGAACATTTTAGGTAACATATTTGGCATAGGGTCTATTAGTATTGTACGACCATTTTGCATTTAAGTCTGAGTCCGATGGCATAATGAAATCTTTACTTGTAAGTAGGTCTATTCAAACACGTATTAAAATCGAATAGTGCATTATTCGTATTTGATTCGTTTAAACGAATCGAATAATTTACTATTTGAATTCGTACGAATAATAAAATCTACTATTTGTATTCGATTCGAATTATTCGAATAATTTTCGAATAATTGAAATAAATTTTCTTAATAAAATAAATCATCAAATATATTGACAAATTTTTTTATTGCAAATTTGATTTCAAACAGAAAAAATTATAATAATCCGATGACAAATAAATATAATCAAGTTATAAACAAAATTAAAATATTATTATTTTTTAAGCCAATTTTTAAGGCAAAGGGTTTTTCTTATATTTTCTTCTTTATACGACATGCGGTTTTTTGACAACAAATTAGTGCCAACTGAGAAAAGTCTTTCACACGCAGTTGATGTTCCTTGTATAGATAAATAATCTCTTGCCATTTTTGAGAGTATGGGGATCCTATGTGCATTTGTCTTCCACCACATTAATGGATCAGTATCACTCTTTGATTTTGGTTCACTCAGGTAAAAATCGATTTCACATAGTTGAACACAATTTTGTTTAAAAACAATGTCAAGCCTATTTTGTACTTTCATCCTTATTTTGGCACTTGTAATTATCAGCAGCTTATAAAATAAAAGATATGTATTTAAATGGGGGTAAATTAAATACCTGTATATCTGCTATAAATCTCTTTAAACTTGTCTCTTAACCTGGATATATCAATATCATAATCAAGAGATATTGATTTAAAATATTCTATTTTGAGCCTGGGATCCAATATTGTAGCTATTATTGCATCATCTGCTGTTAAATTGTAATAGCCCAACAATTTATCACATGCCACTTTGAAATCATTGTTAGAGGTTTTAGGGAAACAAGGTTTCTCATTTTTTAGGTGTTCAAGAATTAGAATATAATAGGGTATAACCAAATTATAAGTAGGATAATTTTCCGCACAAACCATATTTGTAGTCTCATACAAAGGCAATAGGATAGATTTAATTTTTACAAGATCGTCCCATTCCTCCTGTATGTTATGTTAATAAAGCATTATTTACCTATTTATAAATTTTAGTTTACCTCTGATAATTTTTTTTTTAAAGAATTATAATATTAGTTATAACTTCATTAACTAATTTTTTTATAGCAGGCTAACAATAAGCCCCTTTCAATCATTTAGTAGGTGCTATTCTACCTTATTTCACAATCCAATTTGGATATTAAAAAATTTATAGGAGAATGTAGTGAACTACATATATTTTTTAATAAATTTAATTTTTTAGGTATCATCCTAATAATGTTTCTTAGTTTTAAAATTGATGGTTTTAAAATTTTTAAATTTATTTGGATATTAAATTAATAACATGAGCAAAGAATCGAATGTGCCCTATTTTTATTGATGGATATTTTAAAGAAAATGTAACAATAAATGTTTTATTATTAGTAGCATTATTTAGAGTTATATAAAAAATTTTATCTCCTAATTATAATTATTTTAATAAAGGCTTTAAATATGTTTTCACCTGAATGTTGTTCATTTATTGGAGCAACATCCAAAATTATGTTATTTATTTTAAAATTATCATCAATAAAATGGGCTGTTAACCCTAAAAAAGGAACCTGAGTTGGGCTAGTCCAAATATCAGATGAAAAATTAATCTGACTTTTATTTTTTGATATTATATCCTTTACCAACTGTTCTTTTTCTGCAAATGTATTATACATATGCAATTTAAGAGATAGAAGAATCAAGATCATTTATAAAATTTTTAAAATCAGGTGAATTAACAATTTTAAAAGATAAATTATTATTAATAAATAATTTCAGTAAGTTATCTTTATAATTAATTTTTTTAGATAAAGAAAAAGGTGATATAGGCTTTAAAAAAGTGTCAATTTTTTTTACAGAGATGTGAATGAAACCTATTATAATGATTAATAAGAGGCGATGTTGTTTTGCCTTTGCATTTAATAATGCTCTTGCAATGATTGCAAGCAGCCTTTTCACCATTGAGTTGATATTGATCCCATATAATCGCTCTTTTTTGTGAAGAAATTTTGTCAACATCAACCATAACTATTCATCAGAATCATTCTCCTCTAATATAATTAGGCTAGCTAACAATATTTTATTATAAAGATATAATATATTTTTATATACCTTTGGTTTGTATATATTTTTATATACTTATGGTTTGTGTAATTTTTAATATAATTAATTTTGAAAAATACAAATTAAAATTTTTGCTAGTCTTTTATAAACACATCACCTGTCAGATTGGCAGGTTATCAAAATGATTATTCGTATTCGGATAAAACAAATAATTTATTATTCGTATTCGTAATTATTCGTTTCTATTCGAATTATTCGAATCGAATCGAATATTCGAATTTTTTTTGAATAGGCCTACTTGTAAGTAATATCTGATGATTATTGAAGGTATGAGTTCAATAAATTTATAAATGTTTTAGGAAGTGGAAAAGAGAAGGAAATGTTCCACAGGTTTGCTGAGTTGCTAACCATTCCAATTCCTTTGCAAAAGAATGACGGAATTTAGTCAAGGCTGGTTAGAGTAAATATCCAAGCAAGCACTAAACCTTTAACTGATGATGGAAAAATGAAGGGCTATAATAAAGCGCTGGTTTTATTATAAAAAATAAATTAAGGCATTTTTATAACGTTAAATATAATAAAAATCACTAATTTTTTTGTCCAATTTCTTGAAAAATTCTAATTTTTATAAAACGCGTAAATATAATTTTCTATAAAATTTTCTAAATAATTTTGATTAATATTTTAACCTTTGCTCTGCCCAATTTATTAAATTTATCCACTGGGACTAAGCATTCCCAATTTGGGCTCGGTTTCATGTCAGTCCTGTGCTCAACGTAACAAATTCTCTCATTAAATTATATCTGGATAAACTTGCATACATAAAAAACATAAGATTAATTATTGACCTTAAATTTTATCCTCAGTAGTTTTATTTAAATTAAATGCATAAAGATTTATTTTTCTTCCTCGCAGTTTTTTATTCTTAAGATTTTTTTTTCGGCAGTTTTTCCCTTGAGATATTTCTCCCATTTTTTTTGGGTCGAGTTTTTAAACATATTTTTCTCAATGAGTATTTTAAATAAATTTACAAATGTACCATGAATAAGATTTTTAGTGTTAATTAAAAAATGAAAATTAGGTAGAAAATTATTATAACCTCTGTCGATTATATGGTAAAAGAGAAAACTGTTTTAATAAGTTCACCTTTGTCTATTTTTATTGATTTATGTTTTATAAGAAATAAGAGATCCTAGGCAATATCCTTTGGACGCATTTCTTTTAATGGAAGGGAAAGTATTTTTATTAAAATAGGCCAATATTAATTAAATTTAAAAATTTTAGAGCTCCGATTCTGTCTTATTAGTATGGGAAATTTATCAAATTCCAGGGAATAAATAGAATTTTCTTATTGGAATTTTCCGTTTAATGACATCCTCATTTCATTATTACTAACAATTTTTATTTCTTCACGTCTCTCTTCATATGAGTAATAAGCCAATTAACACTCTTACCAGATCTAGATCTCCTATAGACTTTAAATCATGCGACAATAAATTACTCAACAACATGCTTCGTCTATCAAGCTTCCTTCAAAAAGATTGGGATACCCTACTATTGCACCTTCTTTCAATCTTATACCGAAATCAGAGACAAATTTTCTTCAATAAATATAATGGATATGAATTCCTTTATGCCATCCCTTCTTATTACTTAATACATTCTCTTCTCCAAGAAACTCAGCATAATTGGAGCCTCGCTTTAAATGCAATATCATCACATACCCAGATACACTTTGTAACACTTCGGTTGACATTGAAGAATATCATCACTTACATTTATAATTTTTTAAAACAGGCAACTCCGCCACAGGACAACTAACAATCTAATTTACAAAACACTTCCACTATCAACCAACATTCCTTCTTCCTAAGAACCAGTAGCCTAAATATCTCTGACAATAAACTCAAAGTTGTCACCCTTACGTCTTGTTCGAATATATTTGGTATCTGTATAGATGCACTTGCAAAATCGAACGCACATTATGCATCTATTGTGGCTGCTGAATCATCTAAAAGTTATAAATATTCCAAATTAGAAACATATTATTGTAGAAGCGATCCTCTATTTAAAATATTTAGGTATTAACACTTTACCACATGATGTTTGCAATAAGTTAGAAATAATTCTCAGGCATTCCCTTTGACATATTAATCGATAATTGATCAAAATTTTTTTTATTATTTTTCTCTTTTTTTTATTTTGACCATAATAATGTATGTTACATATAAGTCACAAATAAATTGTATCTAACAAACAATTTATTGTATATTATATATTAGTATGAAATAAAATAAAACAAAACTGTCTTTATTTGCATGGAAACATAGTGTGCATTGGCATTTCGAGTATTTTACATGTGTAACGCCTTTACATAGTGGATTTGGCACCTTTGACGATTCTAGTTCTGTTGTAAATCATAGGCAAATTCTGACACACCGCATAGAATTAAGAATTTAAAGTCCGAGGCTTCATTGGCATATATCGTTTTAAATGTATACGAGCTTTAGTTGGGCAAATTTTCTCATCGATTGATAAGCATTCCTCTTTAGGAATTGCACGAAATCTATATTGAAAGTGTTTCACAATTGAGACTAATTTTATAAGCCTATTATGGCCTGGTTGACCTTTTGTTATAGAATTATTATTGTCATTAAAATCAAGAATGGATCGAATGCTTTCAAATTTCGTGATAGTTATCGTCTTTTTTTATAAGATCATTGCCAATTACATCTTATCAATAGTCTCTTATGGATGGTAATTGGACATTAGAGTATTAATTCTAATGAATTTCATTAGCTCCATTATAGAAATTTTTATAGGTTTGTTAATATTTTTTATTGCTGCATATTTGGTTGCGAGAACTACTAAATCTAGGAAATTATCATTCAAAAAATATGATAAACATTGATAGGGAATATGTAAAGCCAGTATCTCGCTGGATAAAGTGGACTTTCCATTAAATTTTTAAATATTAGGGATATTTAAATTTTTTTCCTTCCATATTATATTTCTTTTTCTATTTATAATAATAAAATTATCTAAAAATGTTGAATTATCATCCTCATTATCGTGGCCATTTTCTAAAAACTATCAGATAAATAAACATATGATAAAATCATAAAAGTCTTATTAGTAACATACATATATTATCGATTTTTTAAATATAAAAACGGAAAAGAATATGGGAATATTTTAGTTATCTAGTTCATATTTTTTGAAAAATAATATCAAAGTTTAATATTAAAAAAATGTAATTAAAGATTACGAAAAATGTCAATTTATAAATATAAGTATATCAGCTTACATTAAATACTCGCACTTTAAATAAATACAAGAATTTCTATTTAAAAAAATGATTTTTATATAAAAGGAATGTTACTTATAAGACACAATTAAAATTTTCTCGCCAAAATAATTTACGCGGTAAAATATATCAGAATATTCCCTACATGACTGATTAGTAGTCATATGTAATAAAGGGTTTAAACTAAGCACAATCACTGGAGATCCCAAAGAGAATTTATATCTCAGACAAAAAATATATCTCGAGATATGAAGTTACATTTTATATAAATCATCCATTCTAAGCCAGACAATATATTATAACTAACCTCCCCACCCGTTTTTCAAAATTTAGCTGTTATAATTTTTAATATATTTTTTAAATTATGTGATTATCATAATTCGAAAATAAAATTTATCTATGAAAAAATTTACATTATATATTATATTCATCATAAAAACTATGTTAAAAAAAGATATATACTTTATAAATATACTAGAAGTCAATCTTCTCTTCTCTTCTCTTCATCTACTCTTAACATTCTCTTCTCTTCTCATCTCCATCTCCTTCTCTCTTCTCTTCTCTTCTCTTCTCTTCTCTTCTCTTCTCTTCTCTTCTCTTCTCTTCTCTTCTCTTCTTCTTCTCTTCTCTTCTCTTCTCTTCTCTTCTCTTCTCTTCTCTTCTCTTCTCTTCTCTTCTCTTCTCTTCTCTTCTCTTCTCTTCTCTTCTCTTCCCTTCCTTCCCTTCTCTTCTCTTCCCTTCCTTCCTTCCCTTCTCTTCCTTCCCTTCTCTTCCTCTTCCCTTCCCTTCCCTTCCCTTCCCTTCCCTTCCCTTCCCTTCCCTTCCCTTCCCTTCCCTTCCCTTCCCTTCCCTTCCCTTCCTTCCTTCCCTTCCCTTCCCTTCCCTTCCCTTCCCTTCCCTTCTCTTCTCTTCCCTTCTATTTTCTTCTTTTCTCTTTTATCATTAAAACATTTTATAATCAATTTAAAATTACATATAATTATTTTAAAAAGAAAAAAAAACTAAAAGCTAAACAAATTTACTGAAAGATTTTATTAATTTTTAAAATATATTTTATGATATATTATTTACGAATTATATCATACACTTTACCCTTTTATTTCAATATATAATTTTATTTTTATTGTAGTAAACATATTTATTGAGTTTTAAAAAAAAAACTATAAGAACCTTTAGCATATTAAATAAAAATAAAATCTATAATATAATGTAATAAAATAAAATAAAATAAAATATTTTCTGAATTTTTGCTTAAGTTTTTATTTACACGTAATAGGAAGGTGATATGTGAATAATAATATTTTAATAAAATATCACAAGGAGTTTAAACTTCCCATATAATTTGATAGAATATTTTTTTATTATGAACTGAATACCTTGTTATTTATCCTGACCGGCTAGATTCCAAAAATTTATATTTATTTATCGGAAAACCTGATCAGAAAAATAAATTTTGACCGTCCGCTTTGGCCCGTATTTAAATTTATAAATTAATATATTTTTTCAATATAGTTTTACATTTTACAATATATATAATAGAGTTTTGACCATTCTACAAATAAATAATAAATATTGGGCCACTTGTTTAAGCAAAATATGGATTTACTTATGCAGAACTCGTTTTGTATTAATATAAACAAGATGATAAAATAATATATTATATAACTTTAAATATCATTATGACCCTTTATGCCTAAGATTAGAATTCCAATTCCGCTCGATTTAAATTATTCTGCAAGGCGTTTTTAATTTATTTGACAGATAAGGGGACCTATTTTTAATATCAATTGTTTTAACAAATACAAAAAAATTGATATGGCCTGCTAGATCAAAGACATATTCGTAGCCTGGAGGTTTGGGGGGGGGGGTTTGCAAAAGAAAGTTATTTCCCTGCGGAAATTTGCTTATTCTCTTATTAATATTTGCTGAAATTCAAATATGTGCTCCTATCCCTCTCCTTTTCTTTTCTTTTCTTTTCTTTTCTTTCCTTTTTCTTTTCTTTTCTTTTCTTTTCTTTTCTTTTCTTTTCTTTTCTTTTCTTTTCTTTTCTTTTCTTTTCTTTTCTTTTCTTTTCTTTTCTTTTCTTTTCTTTTCTTTTCTTTTCTTTTCTTTTCTTTTCTTTTCTTTTCTTTTCTTTTCTTTTCTTTTCTTTTCTTTTCTTTTCTTTTCTTTTCTTTTCTTTTCTTTTCTCTTTTCTTTTTTTTTCTTTTATAATTAACATTTTATAATGAATTTAAAATTATATATAATTATTTTTAAAAATGAAAAAAAAAACTAAAAACTACAAATTTACTGATAACTTTATCATTTAATAAAGATTCTATTAATTTTTAAAATATATTTTGATATTATGATGTATTATTTGAATTTTATCATACATTTACTTTTTATTTCCTTTTTTTCTACGTAAAATTAAATTCTTATAATATATAATTTATTTTTATTGTAATAAACATATTTGTTGAGTTTTAAAATAAAAACTATAAGAACGTTTAGCATATTAAATAAAAATAAAATCATATAATATAATAAATGAAGTAAGCTATTCAAATTAATTATTTTTTAAAATATTTTATTATTATTCTATCTAAAAGAACTAAAAATATATCAGTATATATATATAAAAGTTAATTGAAAAATATAACAAATGTTTACAATCACGTTTAGTGAATAATAAGTAAATTAAAAATAACCAAAGTCGACTATGGTAATTGAAATAGTTAAATTATATCAAACATAACAATTAATAATATAAGATTAACTATTTAAATTTAAAATTAATTATTTAAAATATTTAAATATATGATCAATCAACATTCCCCCTCTTCTACAAAGAACGAAGCTTCTTCTCAGCAGTCATCGAGAGCTTGTTGTCCTAGAAATTTTTCCCGTTTCGATTGTACTCGGTTTCTTCTTTGTTAGCGCATAAGTCTCAAATGTTCTCATATGCTTGATTCTATCACGTAGGTTTGATAAAATCGTTTATTAGAGTTGCGTGAGTTTGTACGTTTGTTATAGGCTTGAATCAATCGCGTAGGTTTGATAAAATCGTTGAACGTTATCGTTGGCTTGATATCCTTATCGTATGTTGTTCACATTTCTCAAAATTGTTATTATCATGTTTCATAATTAATCCAGTCGAATATTGGAATTTGGAATAAATCGGAATATGTAATTTGGAATAGTTGATCAAATCAAATATATGAATAATATGCACGAATAAAATTTTGAATTTTGGAATAATAAAATATGTAATGAGGAATGATAATTTATGAAATAAGGAATAAAATTTTAATCCAGAATAAGGAATGATAAATATATAGAATTCCGTAAGAATGAATTATATAAATATGTGGAATTCCATAAGAATGATAAATCAAAAAAAAATTATTATATAATATTTCGCGTTTTTTGAAAATTTTGCGTTTTAGTCTCCAATTTATTTTTTCGCGTTTTAGTCTTTCGCGTTTTAGTGTTAAATTTATTTATATTTATAAATTAATATTTTTAATCCTGAGGTTAAGATATGCAAATAAAATACTATTCACATTTCCCTCTCTTTTAAAAAAAAAATTTTAATTTCACACTCTAGTTTTAATTCAATAAGTGCTTTTTTTTAAAAAAAAAAATACTTCATAAGATAATTTTTAGAAAATGATCTCATCACATCTTTTAAATACTTATCTAAAATAAAGATGTTACATAATTTGTCTTCAAAAGCTTTATTTCAAAAACATTTTTATCATATTAAGTATTACTTATAAAGGTTATTTAAATCAAACATGTGATTTCAACCTTTTAATTCATGTTTTAATTACATTTTAATATATTTAAAATTAAAGTTTTATCTTCTTGTTTAGGATTTTTAATGGTTTATTTTTAATTATATCTAAAAATTCATCTTTATTAAGTAAATAATTTTTTTAAGGCTTTTTGTGTGTTCAAATATGTCCAATATTGATTTACATTTAAGTTATTTTAATAAGTAAATTTACAACATGCCTTTATCTCGGCATAAAATTTTAATTTATAATAACTTTCTTCTTACGTGGATTTGAATAATAAGTAATCATCATTGGTCTCAAATATAGAATTCATAACCTAACGTCCAACTTCCATATTGGTTCTTTCTAGGTTGTCACCTTAGGTTAGGTGCTGGTAATCATATTCCAATCCAACATCCAGAGCCAGGACACCATGAAGAAAGAAGCTTTTTGCATGAAAGAACGTACTAAGGTATGATTCTTGGTCATCTCAATAGATTGTCATCTGAATAAATAGGCAGTCACATCAATAGATTAGGTTCAATAGGTAGTCATCTCAATAGATTGATCAATAGATTAGGTAGTCATCTCAATAGATACATCAAAAGATTAGGTAGTCATCTCCATAGGTAGTCATCTCAATAGGTAGTCTCAATAGATTCATCAAAAGATTAGATAGTCATCTCCACAGATAGTCATCTCAATAGGTAGTCATTTCAATAGATTCATCAAAAGATTAGGTAGTCATCTCCATAGGTAGTCATCTCAATAGGTAGTCATTTCAATAGATTCATCAAAAGATTGGGTAGTCATCTCCATAGGTAGTCATCTCATTGTAGTCCACCACCCAGAACCGGGGCATTGTCCATAATTAGCATTAAGTTTATTGTCCATAATAAAAAATTTATTTTAAGAAAATACCATATGTTTTAAGTTATGAATTTCCTATCGGAAAAAAAAATTATGTTCATCGTCAAACGGAATTAAATAATTCTATATCTTTAAATTTTATATCGTCAAAGCAAATCAAAAAAAAAATCTTATGCTTTAATTAATTTTCTTCTTTTTTACTTTTTTTTTTAATTTTAAGGCAAATTTTATACATTTTATCTTCTTTTTTTTTAACAAAAACGTGCCGGGGCATCATGAAGTAAGCTATTTAAATTAATTATTTTTTAAAATATTTTATTATTATTCAGTCTTTCACCAATTAAACCAAGGATCGGGTTACGAGTTTCTGGAAACTATACCCTCCAACAACCTCGACTTGTTGCTGACCGCTGACGAGCTAAGATTTGCCATTGGATTACGGCTCAATTGCGAAATTGTTCTACCGTACCAATGCAAACATTGCGAAACCAGCGTCGATCGCAAGGGCAGACATTGCCTCCATTGCCGCTTTTGCCGAGGCCGTTTTCCACGGCACACCAATTGCAATGACATCATATTGCGTGCTCTCAAATCCGCAGGCATTCCATCAAGACTTGAACCGACCGGCATTTTTAGATCCGACGGAAAACGTCCTGATGGAATGTCCTTGATTCCTTGGTCAAGGGGCCAGCTACTAGTCTGGGACTTCACCTGCATTGACCCAAATGCACCATCCAACCACACGTCGATGCCCTTGCTCTAGCAGAAACTCGTAAAACTATCAAATATAGTACCATAGACCCCTCTTTCTTATTCATACCTATCGCCTGCTCTACTCTTACCACCTTCGGTAGCAAAGCTCTAAGTTTTTTTAAAGAATTAGGCAAAAGGATCCAGGAAAAAACCGATCAGCCTAAAGAGTTTCTTTTCTTACGACTAAGACTTGCTACCGCCATCATTCGCTCTAACTACCTAAGTTTCATCTCTTCCATTGAATAATCTCCTATGTCTATGCTCTCTCTCTCCCTTCTCTTTTCTAGTTTCCATTCTTTTATCCCTTACCCTCTTTCGCAAATTATATTTTTATATTTTTTTTACCTTTATTAATTTTACCATATAAAAAAACGTATTATTTGCTATAAACTTTTGATAACATATTATATCAGCAACTATTGAAATAAAGAGAGAATTTACCCTATAAAAAAAAAGAACTAAAAATATATCAGTATATATATATAAAAGTTAATTGAAAAATATAACAAATGTTTACAATCACGTTTAGTGAATAATAAGTAAATTAAAAATAACCAAAGTCGACTATGCTAATTGAAATAGTTAATTATCAAACATAAAAATTAATAATATAAGATTAACTATTTAA
Source organism: Gordionus sp. m RMFG-2023 (assembly GCF_954871325.1). Classification (NCBI taxonomy): domain Eukaryota; kingdom Metazoa; phylum Nematomorpha; class Gordioida; order Chordodea; family Parachordodidae; genus Gordionus; species Gordionus sp. m RMFG-2023. The sequence goes on along the minus strand of NC_088779.1, from coordinate 26,985,046 downwards.
ATTTAAGATTAATTATTTAAAATATTTAAATATATGATCAATCAACAATAAAATATTTTCTGAATTTTTGCTTAAGTTTTCATTTACACGTAATAGGAAGGTGATATGTAATGAAATTAATAATAATATTTTAATGAATATCAAGAGGAGTTTTTTAAATTAACCTTCCCATAATTAGATAGATTTTTTTTTATTATGAATTGAACACCTTATTAGTTTGGAGAAAATAAAACAAAGTTAAAAAGTAAAATAAGATCACGGATAAAATCCCCTTAAATATGCCAATGGCCCTGTTCATTTCCCCAAATTTCCCCAAGGATATTCATATCGTGATAAACATGTATAATATTTTTTTATATGTCATATTATGATATGGAATCTATAGTGGGATTCGTAAGCACTGAATTTTAAAAATCATTTATCTAAGAGGGATTTTTATATTTAAAAAACTTGATTTAACTGGAATGTATTCCAGTGTGTAATAAGAGTAATGTTGTTAAAAAGCCCAATATTAATCAATTTTTAAAAATGGCCCGAAGATTTTAGCCAAATAATATTATGTAAGATTCGAGATTTGGTAAATAGAAATCCAAACCTTTCTGTCAACTTTGACACAAAGTCTCCAAGCTCATATAATGTTAATTTAACATTCTGATGGGAGACCGTTTTTAAAAATTGGGCTTTTTAACAATACTAGTATATAGTAATCAATACCTTTTGGCCCCAAACTTTGTATCTACTATTAATTTAAATGAATATTCGCATAAATTTTTATAACGATTTTAAAAAATACGCAAAAATATTTTGGCAAAATTGTCTTGAAATTTAAAGTGTGAATACATACTTGTAATTAAATATACAATTTTATATTTGAAATTTGATTACTATTGTGCCCAGTATTTGTAATATAATTTTGGTGAAAAGTTAAAAATAACTAAATTAAACTAAGGAGAGAAGAAAGGTATAAAATATTAAATATAGATATTGGGTAAAGTAAATTTATCGATAGTGTTATCTATTATTCAGTATATAATTTCTTATAATCAATATTCATATACTAATTTTAGAAATTTAAAGTAATTAGTGTTAAATACATTTTTTTCGAGGACTTGTAATTAGTAATTCCTTCTAAAAAATATTCTTTTATTTTTGTTAAAAAAAGACATAACGAAAGAGAAATTATAGAGAAAAGTAAAGGTTAAAAATAATAAAATTAAAAAGAAAGAACGTAGAGCATAAAGGAGAAAAAATTGATGTAAAGTCTTCAAAAAAACATTGGAAAATAAATAAGATGATATGGTAATTTATAATTGGAATTTATAAAGTATCTTGATTAAAAAGAGAAAAGATAGATTAGAAACATAAAATTAAATTAGTTATAAAATAAACGCTGGACAATAAATAATAAGATAATGTGTCCATTTTAAATTTTTATATATATTTTTATAATTAAAAGAGAAAAAGACAAAATAAAAGTTGGCAAATCAGGTCATTTAAACTTGATATATTTATAAATAATTTTTGAGTAAAAGATAAAGGAACATAAAGCCAAAAATATATTTATTTACAAATGTATCAAAATTTAGAAAGGTTTGCGATAATTTGATTCTAATGATGCTAGATGGTGCTATTCGCACTGATTAATAGCTAACTCAATATTTTAGTCTGAAAAATATTGCCTACTTAGAAAATACTTCACAATTCTATATAATATCTCTCCCATCCCCCTTCCCTCCCCTACTAACTTATACATTATATAAAAATGAAACTAAAAACATTTACATAAATTATTTTTGAAACGTATTTCGTATACAATAAAAATTCAAAATGATATCTTACCCTCCCACCCCACCCTTCTTTTAAATTATATAAAAAAATGTATATAAATTATTTAAATGTACACAATAAAAAGTAAATAAAATATTAGGGAAAACAGGGATCTAAACCGAAACGAATAACGGTTTGGTTCGGTTCGGGTTCGGTTCGTAAAAAATTAAAATATCGGTTCAGTTTGAACCTCTAAATACCGGTTTGAACACTCTTGTATTCAAACCAACATTCGAATTATGTGGAGGGAAAATATTTTTTATATTTTATCAAATTTAAAAAACACGTATAAAACCTTCATTTTTATTAATTGTAGTACATTATAAAATAATATTTAATTTATAAATATAAAAATCAATAATTAATTTTAAAATGAATTTTTTTTACTTAAATTTTTTTTATTAAGCCAGACAATTAATACATTTTCAAAATTCGTCTCACTCAAATTACATCTATAAAGGAGATAGTATAAATTTAATAATTGAAAAACATTTTTCCACACTAACTTGAGCCGACACTGCCAATGATATCAGATTTGATGTGTCATTTTTAATATTTTAGATTTAATTTTTCTGTAAGCATTATAATTATAAGCTCAAAGTATTTAAAAAATGTTGTAAAATGGCAATATACTAAAGTTTATAAAAATTATGATCGACACTTATCAATCAAATGTGATTGATGCTAATTTAAAAATAATTCGAAAATAATTGAAATTTTTTATACTTATAATAACCTACATATTATTTTATAAGAATAAAATCATGAGGCTTACAGGTTCAGAAGCATTTTAGCGGTTCGGTTTAGGTACAGCTAGAATTTTTTTAACGGTTTAGGTTCGGTTAGGTTGCATAAAAAATACTGGTTTTTAGCGGTTTAACGGTTCGGTTTGGATCCCCGGGGAAAAAATATTTTTTTCTAATAAAAATCAAATTTTTATAAACAATATTAAATAATAAATAAAATATAAATAATTCATAAGATTATTATAATTATAAATATTGGGTATTCAATCAAAATCTTATTTAAAAAATTTATTACCAAAAATCTTGACTTTTTTTGGTTCCATGTCAATTTAGCAAAACAATCGCGAAAATCTTATAGCGAAACCTTTATCGTGAAACCTTTGAATACATTACCGCGAAACTTTAATCGCGAATCAAAAATCGCGAAAATTTTATAGCGAAGTTATTATCGCGAAACGCAAATCGCGAAGACAATGTAGCGACAATTATTTCGCGAAACATATATCGCGAAGATATTATAGAGAATTAAATATCGTGATAATAGCTAATAATGACTAATTTATTTTGATTCATTTTTTAATGATTATATTATTTGAATAATATTTTTTTAATTCACATAGTTTGTAATTTTCTTTTAACCTTAAAAAATTTAAATAATGATTAATAAACTTAGATCTGGTTTATGAAATTTGTCATTGAAATACACTTTTTTCGCTATCCTATCCTTTTCTTCGAAGTTATTATTTTATAATAATCGCGCACAAGGAACTCAGCTTTATCAATATATTAATCATTGAGTTTGTTAGTTAAATCTTGATTTTTACTGGCGAAATTGATATCTGGGTAGCATTCCTATTTATTGTCTGATGACTTAATATTTATAAATTTATCAATCAATTTTGGCCAGGGTTAGCAAGTCAGTCAATTGACCAGTCAAATGACTAGATTTTGGCGGGTCAATTGAACGGGGGAATATTTGACCTGGTCAAATGGTCAAATATTCTATAAGATCTGGATATAAAAATATGTTTGAAAAAGAAAAAACGTATAAATACATGTGATCACAAGGCTGCTATTTATTGAGTTCCCTAAGATTAAGGAGAACATTTTAATCATAGTGAATTTAATGAAGTATGTAATAAAAGAATTAGGCACACAAGGTGATGATCAAAATATTTCAAGTTATATCATAAATTTCAGAAATAAAAGCGGCTTGTTTAATAGAAAATCATGGCGAAAGCAGTAACTTCCATAAGAAGCAATCAGATTTCAATCTAAAGCAGTGATAGCTTTGACCACCATGGCCATGAGAAGTGGCATTACTAACAATTCCTATATCTACTTTTTCTTCAGAAAGAAATTGGTCGATTTGTGTCAATAATTTTATTAAAACAGAAATCGATTGAAGATTTAGACAAAAAGAAAATTGATTAAAAAATATTAAAGAAAATGATGATATTCAATATAAAAAAATATTTATTTGATTTTAACCATATTTGACCGGTCAAATGCACAACCGTGGTTTTGGCAGTCACTATTCTTAAACAGTGTAGATGAATAAAGTCTAAAACATTACTGTTTAGAATATCAATTTTGAATGGCAATTCAAAAATAAATTACATCTAAGTGAAATAAGGGATTTCCCCAATTTAAAATATTTATTAATATTTTACGATTTTTATAGATATCTTTTTATCTTTTCTGTTTATTTGGAGGGGGGGGGGCATGATAAAAATTTTAGTATAATATCCTGGCATTAATTTCAATTAATTTAAATATAATTTCTTATTGAATCTTAAATAATTTTAAAATATAATAAAAAAAATAGCTACACTAAAAATTAACAAATAATTAATGACATATTTGATTAAATTATAACTATTAAAAAAAAGAGTATATTGCGGAAATTTAAAAAAAGAATTTTCTCGTCTGGCTGGTGCCATTCCTTTGGTTATATATTATAAATATTTTCGCCATTCTTTCCTCTTTATTTCGGTTTCTTATAAAATATGTTATCAAGCAAAAATAAGGAAATCTTAACCTTTAAAAATTATTTGTTCCGCTTGGATAAAGTAGTCTCAGATTCAAATTTATATCGGTTTGAAACTACAAATGCTAAGGTAAACTGCAAATACTTAGGTAAAAATAGGTAAAATTTTTTGTTATATTCTCTTTTAATTGGAGCGAGGTTCATTTTCTTATTCTATAAATAACTTATAAAAAATTATATTCTTATATATTCAATAATAAATGATCCTTTAGTATAATTAAATTAAATATAATTATAATTACATTTTAAATTTCATTAATATTATACCCGCAAGTTGGCGTATTATTATTGGATGTTTTACCTAAGCATTTGTAGTTTAGTCAAATACCTTTTTAAATAATAATATAATATGATTTTAAAATATATTAAAACAAAGAAAATTTTTAAATTTTTTTCTTAAAATAATAATACGCTTGCGGATTCCATATTAATGAAATTTAAAATGTAATTATAATTATTTTTAATTTATTTAAATTAAAGGATTTAAACTATTTATTATGAGATAAAAGGAAATACAACTATTATATCTATTCATTTTTTATTGAATATATCTAATAATAAAATTTTTATAAGTTATACATATCATAAGAAATGAATCTTTCTCCAATTAATAGAATATATATCAAAAAATTTTGCCTAAGCATTTGCATTTTACTTAGGTATTTGCAGTTTACCTTAGCATTTGCAGTTTAGTCATCCCAATTATTATAGATGCCTTAATCAAGATATATTTAATTGTCCCGTACGACTTACAAAAATATGGTAAGATAAAAGATAATAAAGATATACACAATCATCCAAAAAATCCAATCGAAATGGAAACCAAGAAAATAATCAATTCAATTAAGAATGAATCTTTGAATAATACTATGGAAACTCCAAACTTTATTGTGGCGAAACACGTATCTCAATTAAGTGATTCCATATCAATGGCACTACCATCACCGAAATTTATGAAACGTATAATTCACCGAACGCGGAGTTCAAACAGTTTTGCACCTCCGAATACTAGCAGCCTTATTAAGTTGGTAATTTCGCATGAATATTCAATTACAGTTAAGTATGAGGATTTCATACTTCAAGATGATGGTCCGGTAAGATTTTCTTTAAATTTTTTGAACAAATATAACTAAATCCTTCATTTTTATTGCGATAAGCTGCCCGATAAGAAACACTTTATTATAATTGCTTATTTATTTATCATGTGTGCTAGGTTCCCGACCGTGTTATCATATTTGGAACAAGAAAAAATTTGGACTTCTTAGCTTCATGCGAACATTGGTTTTATATCCAGAAATATCGCAGAAATATAAAACACATGTGGAATTAAATAAACAACTTAAAATGATGGTTTGCTTGTCATTAGTGCCACCCTTAAATTTAGTTGAAACATTTGAATTACTAATAAACTCCGAATTTTATTCTAATAATCAATTGTTACTTTAGTCTCTAATTAAAACTTTTGAAAAAGCTTACATTGGTAAAACGTTTGGAAGAGGCAGACTACCTGCTTTGTTTAATATTAAACTCTGGAATTGTTACCAATCAACACTGAACGGGGAAGCGAAAACCAACAACGCGGTTGAAGGGTAGCATAGATGCTTCAGTTTCCTCCTAACAAGTCACCATCCAAACATGTGTAAATTTATATCAAGTTATCTATATTATTTTTAAATGATTTAAAAGGTATAAAGATTTATTAATAAACTTTATAATTTATATTCTAGGCTTTAAAAAATAACAAGGGTTGACAGAGTTAAAAATTGCTTAATATAATTCTGGTGAAACACTCTCAGAAAAAAATTTCGAAATTTACATGCGAGAATAGTAACAATTGTTTCTGATTTTGAAATCGATCAAGATTAGATTATCTTTAAGGAATCGCTATTAATATAACATTGAATGTTTAATTTTTTTAATTCTTATCTACAATAATAAAAATTTTGTTTGTTTTTATATAATAGTCTCAAATTTTTTTATATTTTCATCACATTTATTTGACAAAAATATAGGAAGGTCTACTTTGGTATAAAATTTAGCTAGTTACATAAGACTCATTCATCAAGATACAGATTTTATGAGGGTATTTACAAATTCTTTTATATGTGACGCAGTCTTCTACCACATCAATCCCACGATTTATATTTCAAAAATAACTACCTTTCGTCATGCATTATAAAATTATTTTAAAATTCATATTCCTAGCCCTTGAGTCATATAGTTGTTTTTCCTTACAAATATGATCATTTTTGATGAGCAACATTATTATAAAATAATACTCAAGTATTACACTAAAGGGAAAAGTTTAATACGAGCATTTTCCTTTTATTTAATAAAGCATGTAAATTTATATTGGGGTGTTTTTTCCAGATGTTTTTTTTCCATGGTTATTTTTAACCAGTCTTTGTTCAAATCAGTGATTCTTTTAAAATTTTACACTTCAGTATATTTAACAAACAAAATAATCATTTTTTAAAAAACTTTTTATAATGAAATTTGTTTTTAAGGATATTTAATCTATATGAAAATAGATATAAAAAAATGAATCTTTTAGAAATATTTTGTATTATAATTTATGATTAAGATTTTTAAAAAAATGCGAGCGCCTATATCTATTTTTTATATTTTCCGAATATTATATGACTTACTAAGACAGATTTAGTCTTATTTTTGGTAAAATACTTCTTTAACAGTAAGTTTTATTTTTTCACTTTCTGCATTCAGAAATTCTCACCTTAATATTCATTTACGTAGAATTTAATATTGATACAAGTTGTAAAAATAATATGAAAAAGAAATAATCAACGAATCAAAAAATTATAAACCAACAAATTCAATTTGATATATTTTGAAAATTTATATAAAAAAATTTAATTAAAATTAAAATTTGTTCCAAAAGAGTAAAATTCCTTAAATTTATATTGTAAATACTCTATAAATGTTGGAATACATTTAAGATTGAGTGATTCCGAAATCCCATGAATTTCATATCTCAATATCAATACGAAATATAATTTAATTTTAATGTCCTTTATGTGTAAATAAATATAATTAACCATTTAAATTAATTAAAGAAGTTTATTATTAAAATTATTTATTTATTTAATGATAATATATATATAGATGATATTATAAATTATATGAATAAATATAAAATTTTCTTATATATTTGATAATTTTTTAAAACCGAAAAAAGGTCAATCTTTTATGTATTAGCATTATACCTAAAATGAATTATTCGTTTTTCGATATTAAATTCGATTCGTATTTTACGAATATAGGAATAAGGGAAATATATTATTTGTCGAATAATTATTTACCTAATTTTCATATTATTCAAAATATATCATATATGACATTATCATAAATATTTAGGCTTATTCTTAAATATTTATAATTATTATCTCTAAGTATTTTCTTATTTTTTTTAATATTATTTTTACATCTATAAATCACTTTAAATTTTATTCATCTAATTTTTCCAGAGTTAGCAAAAAATCTTTTAAGCAAAAATATTTTGACAATTTTCGAAGAGGGATAATTGTGATAAATTTTACATACAATATAAATATATTTAAAGAATTTAATTTTAGAATGGATATTCTACGAATCAAATCGAACAATGTTATCCATAAGAATACGAATAAGAAGTTATTCGATCCGAGAATACGAATAGCAAATATTCGATTCGTATTTTTGTAAGTATAAATTAGGACAAGTGATAGATTTATTATTATATATTTTAGGTGAAAAATAGATATTTAAAACTAAAAGAGTCAGTTAGCAGGAATATTTTCATTGTTTAAACTATAAAATGACTTGCGACCAATTTATATTATAAATTTTTGTAAAACTAAAATGGCTGCATATATATGGGAACCTACCAAATGACAAATAAACATTAATCAAAATATAGGAATACTATATTAACTTCTTTCTTCCATATTTAAAATAAAATGAAATAAATATGTAAAAGAATATCATTCTATTTTGATAACCTATATTTTCTTTATCTATAGTAATATATTATTTAAATAATTTACTAATAGCTTCACTCAGAAACTAAGTGTATATTATTTAAATAATATACTAATAGCTTCACTGAGTCAGAAACTAAGTATATATTATTACTAATTCATCATATTTATAAGTTTTGCGATATTAGAACCATTATTTTCATTTATTTATTTCTATACTTCTATACAATATTCATATAATACAACAACATAATTAGAAATGGCGATTATATTTATACGATAATGGATAAGTGTGTACATAATACATTAGGAAGTTAAACAACACCTATTATATTAATCGTAAATATATATGTATATAATCATATCCAATTGGCAAATATAATATAAATATAATAAAATATTAGACTAGATTACTTCTTTACTACATTTCCCCCTACGTTAATTGAGAGATGTCTAAATCTCTTCAATCATTCGTTTCTGTCTAAATCTCTTCAATCATTCGTTTCGGGGGCTTATGTATCCGATCTCGCCTTGGGGCCTCACACTCTCTCTGATCGCTGTCAGCGATCACGTGCTCCGTCGTATCTGCTATCAAACGGTCTCTTAATTGGTCAGCATGTTTCCGTATTACACGATCTGGGGTCTTGACTACATATGAATATAATCCATTTCTATCCTGAATCACTCCTTCTCTCCAACCCTTAGTGGTTTCATTCCTTACCCATACATGCTGGCCAACATCAAATTCCCTAAAATTGGAATGTGTATCACGTTCTTGATTTTGTTTATCCTTGGCTTTATCAATCTCCTTTCCCACCTCTGGTCTAGCCCAGTCGAGATTAGTTCTTATTTGACGACCGAACATAATCTTCGCTGGTGACCTACCCGTCGAACTATGTTCTCCCAGCCTATACGCTGCTACCGTTTGAGTCATCGCCTCTTGTGGGTCATTAATTGATTCTCGACTGGCATAATACCTCCCTTTTAAAGTTCGAATGGTTCGTTCCGCCTGCCCATTTGTCTTCGGGTGGTACGGCGTTGAGCGAATGTGGCAAATGTTGTTTTCTTCACAAAATCGCTTAAATTCTATTGAAATAAATTGAGGTCCATTATCCGTTACAATGCTTTTAGGTACCCCAAAGGTAGCAAACCACTTCTTTAATCTCGTTATCATCTCCTTCGCCAATGTGTTTTTCATCAGGTCTACCTCAACCCATTTTGAGTATGAATCTACTCCCACTAGCCAATATAAAGAGTCAACCGGTCCCGCAAAATCTAGATGTATACGCTCCCATGGCTCTTTAGTACAATTCCATGAGTATAGTGGTAATTCCATTACGTTTGGTCGATTTTTCTGACATCCAACACACAGCTTTATATACTGTTCTATGTCCTCTTCGCACTTCGGCCACCAACAATACAACCGGAAAATAGATTTCATCGCGTTTATTCCCGGATGTCCCCGATGTAGTGTTTCTAACACTGAATTCCTAAGTTTCGTAGGGATTATCAATCTACCATTTCGTTCAACTATTCCCCTGTCTACTGTTAATTCCTCTCGTTGGGTGTAAAAAATTACTAACTCCGGTTCTTCTTTCCGATTAAAACCTCTCCACCCTTGCTCAATATGTTGTGCCACACGCTTTAATATTGAATCTTTAGTTGAATACTTGCGCAGGTTTCCCTCTGAGACCTGCATATCCTCTAAGTTTACGTTCCGAATTGCCAATGCATGCTTGGTATCCCGATTAGGTATGATATCGTGGAGCGGTAGCCTAGATAAGGCGTCTGCTATAACATTCTCCCGACCAGATCTATATTCCACGCTAAAGTCGTAAGCGGCCATCTTCCAGGCCCAACGTGTCAGACGATTGTTCGATATCTTTGGCAGATCCCTCTTTTCCCCGAACAACCGTTCCAAGGGTTTATGGTCTGTCCGAAGTTTAAATCTTCGACCGTAGATAAAATTGTGGAATTTTTCTATTCCAAATAACAATGCCCTCGCTTCTTTATCGATAGGCGCATAATGTTTCTCCGACGGTAACAACGTCCGAGACGCGAATGCTATGGGTTTTTCCCCGTTTTGTGAAACCTTATGAAGTAAAACAGCCCCCAGTCCTGTATCTGACGCGTCACACTCCATAATCAACGGTAATTTAGCATTATACGGCGTTAAGGTTTCTTCCGCTGATAACAATGTCTTAACCTTATCGAAAGCCTCCTGCTCTACATTAGTCCAACACCATGGTACTTTTACACTAGTCAATCGATGTAACACAGCTGCTTCACTATGAAGATTGGGAATGAACCGTTCATGATATGTGACAAGCCCAAGAAATGAACGTAACTGATGAACATTCTTGGGGTTAGGTGCGGCCTGGATTGCTTTAACTTTCTCTTCGCTTGGATGTACCCCATTTTGGTCGATAACTATACCTAAAAATGAAACAGATTTCCGTAGAAATTGGACCTTTTCAAATTTAGCTTTGAGGCCGGCTTCCTGCAGCCTTTCGAGTACTTTTTTTAAATTAGCCAGGTGTTCGGCGTCATTTTCGCCGGAGATAATTACATCGTCCAAATACACTCCAGTCATCGGGCAATCTTTCAAAACATTGTCCATGTAACGCTGGAAAATAGTTGGTGCGCACGAAAGCCCAAACGGCATCCTTCGGTATCGAAAATATCCTTTATGTGTTGAGATGACCAAATATTCTTGGGACTCTGGCTCAACGGCTATTTGTAGATACGCGTCCTTTAAATCTATCACCGTAAATTCCCCCCCCTGAATCTTAACCAATAAGTCATCTAGTGTAGGAATAACGTGATGATCATATAATAGATGGGGATTTAGACTCACCTTGAAATCTGCGCAAATACGAATCTCGCCATTGTTTTTTCTGACATTTACTGTTGGGGTTGCCCATGGCACCCTAGTTATAGAGGAATCGATGGGCTCCAAAATCTCAGCAGCCACAAGGCGATCCAGTTCTAGTTCAACCGCCGAGCTGGAAACGATTTTGGAACAGCCGTATCTTTTAATTGAAGTCGCACCGCGTAATTACGTATCAACCCCGGTTTGTCGTCAAAAACAGCTTTAAACTGTTTAGCTAACAAATGCCCCATTGAGTCTTCCGTTAGTGACATCCTCGATCCGTGTGAACATCGATTGTATTCGAACGGCCCATCGAGGCTTTGGCCCGCGGGGGCACCAAATGTATTCGAGCGGCCCATCGGGGCATCGTTGGTTTGGTGGCAACTTGATGTTATTGTTTCTCTATTCGTTTTGAGAACCTGTTGTATGCTTACCTGTCTCGGTAACTCAAACCCAAATGCTAAAATCCATGGCAACCCAAACAGAGGTAAATCATTTGACTTTATTATAATAACTGATAAATTGCGAATTTCCTTCCCCACTTGCACACGAACCATGGCTTCACCCATAAGATCCAAAGGCTTATCTCCATAGGCTGCTAATGGGTTGGTGGAAGATGTTAATGGTTTGCCAATTTTGTCCCAAATATTCTATCCTATAATCGAGGCTTGTGCTCCTGTATCATAATCAAAAGTGACACTAAGTCCATTTATTTTGGCTGTGATCTTAGCCCTTTTATTTAATCCCCTTGTCCAGAGATTATTAATCGAATCACTTGAGTGAAAATGTGGTTTCAGAGTTTAAATTGCGATATACAGGCTTACTAAGGCAACATGCTGCGAAATGTCCGGTTCTCTGGCACTTAAAACATGTTTTGTCTTTAGCTGGGCATAAATATCTTTCATGCCAGCCGGCACAATTCTTACATTTATTATCGTAAAACTTGTTATTAGGCTTCCTATAATTATTATCTCTCTTAACACACTCTTGTGAATTAGGCATTTTATGTTTGCCATCTTGCGGTCTGACACTATTTACCAAGTCTTTCTTGATGGTCATTTCGTTTTGAGCATTTTCTGTTGCCGTGGCCATATCTAGCACGAATTGGAACGTCAGGGGCTTTTTGTTCGCATCCAATGCTAGAGGATATTTAGTCCTAAGTTCAATTTCAAGACCTGGTAGATCTATACCCGCGACTAATTGATCTCTTAACCGGCCGTCAACTTCTGACGGCGTAAAACAACACGCTTTCGCAGTTATTTTGATTCTATTAGCAAATTCTCCAATTGGTTCATTCTCACTTCTAATTAACCTTATGAAGTCTAATCTACTACCGAAAATGGTTTTATTCTTCTCAAAAATATGTAGCGAGACACTCCTTATCTTATTAAATTTAGTCGTTAGAATGGTTTCAGGAAATAAATATTGTTCGAGAATGTCAATGTCTTCAGCGCCAAAACTCACCATGAACAGGTCCTTATTTTCTTGATCGGTCGGTGTCCAGTTCTTAAGTCTTAACGTTGCGTCCCAAAATTGGAACCAACGTTGTATTGAAGAATTAATTTGATATTTTTCTAATTTATCAATTATACTAGTATTTTTAGCCTGAGGCATAATTTATAAAATTAATAACTATTTTCTTACTTGTTTTAATTAGAATATTATCCTCCTCGTCGTCAATTTTGCGATATTAGAACCATTATTTTCATTTATTTATTTCTATACTTCTATACAATATTCATATAATACAACAACATAATTAGAAATGGCGATTATATTTATACGATAATGGATAAGTGTGTACATAATACATTAGGAAGTTAAACAACACCTATTATATTAATCGTATATATATATGTATATAATCATATCCAATTGGCAAATATAATATACAATATAATAAAATATTAGACTAGATTACTTCTTTACTACAATAAATATTTCCGAAAGTAGCATTTCATTTTTTTAACTATATTTTTACATCTATTAATGATTTTTTAAATTTTAACCATCTAATTTTTCCGAGTTAGAGAAAAATATCTATTAGGCAAAAAATATTTGAAGATTTTTTTAAAGTTAAAAAAATTTTTGATAAATTTTATCTAAAATTTCAAGTTAAAAAAATATTCAAAGATTTATGCAAAATAAATTTTAAGACATTTTAATACCTTTTTTTTTATTTTCTTTTAAAAAATATTTTAAGAAAATTTAATTTAAGAATCGAATATTCAATGAATCAAATCGAACAATGTTTTTATTATTCGTACAAATATGAAAACGAATATATTCGATTCGAGAATACGAATAATGTTATTCGATTCTATTGAAAGATATATTGTAATATATTATAGGTGAAAAATAGATATTTAAAAGGTATGAGTCAGTTGATAGGATTTCTTTTATTGGTTAAAATAAAAAAATGGACCTCAATATAACTGAAGCGATAAATTTATATTATAAATTTATGCAAAACTAAAATGACAAATAATTTTTAAAATTAAAATAGATAAATAAAAGAAGGTCATTTATAAAAACTAAAGTCGGAATTACAAGTTCATCCCAAAATTAGTGAAATATAATAATTTGTGTTTATTTTCATTTGAAAAATATTTCTTAGTTTCTGATGTAATACATTTTATTTAGTAACCTATATTTTCTTTAGCATTGGATTATTTTTTAAATTTTTTTATTAAGTATTATATTATTACTAATATATAACATATTAGAGATATGCGTGATTAATATTTTCCAAAGGATATATTGCATTTTTTTTTCTGACAAGCCTCTTCCCCCCGGACTTTACTCTAATTTTGCTATTACAATTACAATATATAATACTCGTCATATCCGTCTTTTTTTTCATTTTATTCTACACTTTTTTATTTTACACTCTTTTTAGAACGAAGAGAAAGATAATATGTTAAATTTAATTAAAAATATTCTCTTCATAAAAAATATTACAAAATACAAATCAATTTTTGATTATATTTATTTTTGAAGACAAAATTTAATTTTTTTACAATATGAACATAATCTAACTTTGACAGAAATATTTTCGAAAATGATATAGGAGTATAACTGGGGGTGTATCACTCCTCGCTGGTTTGGCATTTTAAATAAAATATATTTTATTATTCATAATTCATATGCGCATTTATTTCAGTTTGCTACAAAAATTAAAATCTAATATGTTACATATTTAATTCTCATATTGATATCAAGAAAGGTAGTATTTGCTGATATCCATTTTGTTATCGTTGCCACTTGCACCATCTGAAATAAATAATTTTAAAATTTTTATTTCTTGACCAAATTTTTTGATCAAATTCTTCTTGCTATTAAGGTCCAAGAATTTGGTAAACCTTCAATATTTTAATATTATCGTTTCTGGAATATATTTGTTTTAATTTATTTTTAAAATACTTAATAATTTCATATTAGTCGCTAATATTATAATTATCTTCTTGATATCTTTTTCCCTAAGCGTTCTTTGTAATGCCTCGCCCATTTATGAAATAAATTATTTAGATTCAATGGCAGCATTGAATGTTATAGAAAATTTGATATGGTTGAGGAATGTAATTTTTAATAGATACTGCTGCTGACTTTATCTTTAATTTTTTATTTTTTTTGGTTAATAATCCAAGGAAGTATATTTCATAGGTTTTACAATGTATAAGTCTATTCAAATTGAATGCATTTGAATCCCTAAGTTTTAAAAAATGAAATAAATAGGGAATTTAATAATCAAGTAAAAATATATTTTATAATTAGGAAATATAAGCCTTCCCTCTCTCCATCTATTCCAACCTTATTTAAATATACACGACGCCGCTTTGTCGCAACGACACTTATCACGCTCATTTAATGATGCGACATTTTATCATGATTTATTTGATCATTGAATTTTATATATTTTAAAATTTAATTTTGATAATAACTGAGGTATTGACTTTTTCGTTCGTTTTATTTTGGTATTTAAAGTTTTTAATGTATTTATTTATATTCAGTTTAAAAGTCAAACCATTAAAAAATTATATTTTGTATAGTTATTTAAATTTATATAAAAAACTAAATGACCAATATGTATATTTGAAATAATATAAAAAATTTAAAATATTCTAGAGGATTGGATCCGTGAATAAATTTAGAGTTAGTCTATATATTTCTAGAGATATTCTATGCCTGGGATAAAGATTTTCCTTGGGGTCGTCATGATATAATAGAGTTTTTTTCCCCCTAAAATATTAAAATACTTTAAGACAAAGTAACCTTATTTAGAGGTTACAAAAGGTAAAAATATGGCACTATGTAGGAATAAATGATTGATATGTTTTGAAATTTTGGCGGTTTAAATTGAAAAATATATTGATTTAATTTAGCGATGAGTCTATACAGGTATAGTCATAAACTATAGATAGTTTTCTATCCCAAGAAGTAAATATTCTATCTGGAAAGTTGCTGTTTAGGTAAAGAGTCCTACAGGATCCAACGTTGATTGAATGAGAATAGTAGATGGGACCTTTTGTATCAGAACATTTATTGAAAGAGGGCGTTAACTCTGCCATTTTAATGTCTGCAATATAATAAATGGTGTCCTTACCTATCTATATGAATCTTGCAGAAACTGCAGATATGTGGGGTTACTTTATTTGTTTGGAGAAGGAGGCCAATTGAGATCCGTAGTTCCATGGAATAAGTTCGCAGATTCTTACATAATTATTATCTTATCTAATATGATAAAATAAGTTAATTCATAGAGAATTATTTAGTACGAAAAATGGGAAAAGGTCATTAAATCATACTAGGAACACTAAATTATGAAGTAAGTATAAAGGTTGTGTAGAAGGAGGAAAATCGAAGAAGCCTGAAACTATAGCTACTTCCCATTTTGCAACCTAGAAACTGGATAATTTAAGCCTTCCAAAATAGTGTCATTAAATTTAGCATGCTATCAAAATCTGCCTGATCATTTGCAATTCAAGGGAACTGTGGTAACATATATTTAGCATAGGGTCTATGAGTAGGACCATTTTGCATTTAAGTCTAAGTCCCATGGCACGAATCTATTGCTTGTAAGTAATATCTTATGATTGTTTGAAGGAATGAGTTTGAGGAATTTATAACTAGGGGAAAGAGAAGGAAATTTCCCGCAGGTTTGCTGAGTGCTAACCATTTGTAAACCCCATTCTCCTTGCAGATGAATTAACGGAATTTAGTTAAGAATGGTTAGAGCAAAATATCCGGGTAAACACTTAACTCCTAACTGACGATGGGGTCGTTAGATGAATAATGAAGCGCGCTAACGAGGGGCTGATTTTATTGAAATATAAGGCAGTTATATAAAGTTAAATATAATGAAAATCACTAATTGCTTTGTCCTAATTCTAGAGAAATTATCATTTTAATTTAAGAAACGCAAACATAATTTCCTATTTCCTATAATATATTCTAATTTTGATCAATTTTTTGAGCCCTTTCTCTGCCCAATTTATTAAATTTATCCGCTTGGACCAATACATGCCTAATTTAGACTCGGTTACGTGCCACCCCTGGGCTTGAAGAGAAATTATAATATTAAATCATATATTTACTGGATAAACATGCACATTTAAAAAACATAAGATCTTAGTAATTTTATTTTAATTAAATGTATAAAAATTTATTTTTCTAAGACACTTATTCCTACAAATAATTTTCCCCCTAAAAAAATTTTCCTACAGTTTTTACCTTAAAATTTTATTTCCATCGTTTTTTTTTTCTTAAGCTTTTTCCCCAATTTTTTGGACGAATTTTTAAACATATTTTTTCGCTAAGAATTTACAAATGTACCTTGAATATTATTATGGTTAATTAAATGATAAAAATAAGAGGGTGAAAACCCATTATCTGTCGAGTATATGTTAAAGAGAGAACTGTTTTAGCAAGTTCACTTTTGTCTATTTCGATTGAATTACCTTTCCTAAGCATAACCAATTTCAAAGAAAATACCTTCTCCCAATAAACCATTGAAGGAAATGCATACAGAGGCTATTTTCGAAGATCTCTCATTGCTTAGGAAAGGTAATTCAATCGAAATAGACAAAAGTGAACTTGCTAAAACAGTTCTCTCTTTTAACATATACTCGACAGATAATGGGTTTTCACCCTCTTATTTTTATCATTTAACATAATAATATTCAGTGTACATTTGTAAATTCTTAGCGAAAAAATATGTTTAAAAATTCGACCAAAAAATTGGGGAAAAAGCTTAAGAAAAAAAAACGATGGAAATAAAATTTCAAGGTAAAAACTGTAGGAAAAATTTTTTAAGAAAATAAAACTGGGGGAAAATTATTTGTAGGAATAAGTGTCTTAGAAAAATAAATTTTTATACATTTAATTAAAATAAAATTACTAAGATCTTATGTTTTTTAAATGTGCATGTTTATCCAGTAAATATATGATTTAAGGATATAGATTATAGTGAAGACAATTATTATTTAAGTGAATTTTTATATATTTTAAGACATTTGTTTCGATAAATTTACAACTTCAAAATAAGTAACGTATTTTATTCAATATTTATTTTATTACATAATATTATAACTAACCCTCAATTAACAAAAAACACGACTATATATATATCTATAAAAACAAATTAAACTTTAACAACCTAAAGTCATAATCACAATATACTTTAAAGTTAAAATATAAAATTTAATATTAGTTTATAAACAAATTGATTTAAAATATAAAAGTTGTTTTTAACAAAAAGAAAGAAACAATTCTTATTACATTTGAAATATTTTAAGTTACGCCATAAATAGCTTAAGGATGTTAAAAAAACAATTTTTTAAAGTTAAGATAAAATACATAAGTGTCCCTATTTAACATTTCACACTTTTTTTTTTTTATTATTTGCCCTCTGTCTATAGTTTTTGTCGTTCGTCATTCTTGCTCGTTAACTCCTTCGTTGATCTTTTTTTGTTGCACGTTTTATCAAGTCTGTTGTACGATTAGTTTGTCATTTTCGCTATTTCTTTTTTTTTTTATTGTTGCATAAGTAATTGTTGATTTCATCTTTTATCGTTGTCTTGCTTTTGTCACGTTTATCGTTGGCTTGTTTTCATTACGTTGGTTTGTTATGATCGTTTCGTCTCTTTGTTGTTTGTTTGTTTGCTCGTTTGCCCTCCATCGTTATTATTATCATTATTATTAGTCAAGCAAGAATAATTAGGAATAATAAGAATCGATCCAATCGAATATAGAATATAAGAATCATCATAAAATGTTGATTATAGAATCGCGTTTTAGTATTGTTTAAATTTTTTATATTATAGTATTAATTTACATGTTATATTAATAATTTTGATCCATGAAGTAATTAAAATTTTATATTACGTACTTTTTTTTTTTTTCTTTTTTTTTTAATTTGAATTTAACTCCTTTATTCTTTAGTTTAATAAAAATTTTTTTAAAAATTTTATTAAAATCAAATTTCAAACTTTCAAAAATAAATTTTATTCTCAACAATTTTATTAATATCACTACGAAATAAAGAACTATATACTATTTCTACATCAATTGGCTTATCCTTCACTATTGTTTTTTTTACTTCTATTTTTACATTGATTGGTTTTTTTACTTTTACTTCATTATTTTTTATACTATTATATTTATAATTATAATGATAATTTCTTTTATCATAATATGTTTCTTTATCCAATTTTCTATTTTTATAACAATTCTCATTATTAGATTTACTAAAATTTTTATTAGAACAATTTTCTTTTATTTCTGTAGCCGATTTATAATTACATAAACACTTTAATGTATATAATGCTCTATCATAACTCGAATTTGACTCTCTTGGAAACACTGCTTTCATGACTAAATATAATTCATCTGGTAAATTACCTATTAAGCTTAGAGTATTCTCACTATCATGAAATTTTAAATAATAATCTAACTTGTCAATGGACTTTGTTTTATTATTAGTATCCCAAATTAGTCTATTCATGATTTAGAGAAAAAAAATTTTTTTTTTTTTAAAATTTTTTTTTTTTTAAAATTAATCATATCTTACGTGTTTTTAGAATAATATAAATATTACATTCCAGAACTTTTTTATCTAGTTGTCTATATTCTAGTAGCTAAAATCATATCGTCTGTGGATTTAGAATATTTTGTAAGTCATTATAACCCAATTTTAGTAATCATTTCCATTATCCATGATAGCTCCGTAGTTTGATGTCTAGCTTAACAATTCTCCTCATAGTTGATTGATCCATTTGATCTAATTTATATTTTATTTTTTTTTATTTTTTTTTTGAAAATAAATTAATTTAATTTAAAATCGTATATCACACCGCTGCCACCATAAAAATTATAGTGAAGGCAATTATTATTTAAGTGAATTTTTATATATTTTAAGACATTTGTTTGGATAAATTTACAACTTCAAAATAAGTAACGTATTTTATTCAATATTTATTTTATTACATAATATTATAACTAACCCTCAATTAACAAAAAATACGACTTTATATATATCTATAAAAACAAATAAACTTTAACAACCTAAAGTCATAATCACAATATACTTTAAAGTTAAAATATAAAATTTAATATTAGTTTATAAACAAATTGATTTAAAATATAAAAGTTGTTTTTAACAAAAAGAAAGAAACAATTCTTATTACATTTGAAATATTTTAAGTTACGCCATAAATAGCTTAAGGATGTTAAAAAAACAATTTTTTAAAGTTAAGATAAAATACATGAGTGTCACTATTTAACAAAGTATAATTTCTCTTCAAGCCCAGGGGTGGCACGTAACCGAGTCTAAATTAGGCATGTATTGGTCCAAGCGGATAAATTTAATAAATTGGGCAGAGAAAGGGCTCAAAAAATTGATCAAAATTAGAATATATTATAGGAAATAGGAAATTATGTTTGCGTTTCTTAAATTAAAATGATAATTTCTCTAGAATTAGGACAAAGCAATTAGTGATTTTCATTATATTTAACTTTATATAAATGCCTAAATTTATATTTCAGTAAAATCAGCCCCTCGTTAGCGCGCTTCATTATTCATCTAGCGACCCCATCGTCAGTTAGGAGTTAAGTGTTTACCCGGATATTTTGCTCTAACCATTCTTAACTAAATTCCGTTAATTCATCTGCAAGGAGAATGGGGTTTACAAATGGTTAGCACTCAGCAAACCTGCTGGAAATTTCCTTCTCTTTCCCCTAGTTATAAATTCCTCAAACTCATTCCTTCAAATAATCATAAGATATTACTTACAAGCAATAGATTCGTGCCATGGGACTCAGACTTAAATGCAAAATGGTCATACTCATAGACCCTATGCTAAATACATGTTACCACAGTTCCCTTGAATTGCAAATGATCAGGCAGATTTCGATAGCATGCTAAATTTAATGACACTATTTTTTTTAAAATCTACTTATATTCTTTCCACTCTAAAACGATTAGACTCTGGAATATAAGTTGTAAAGACTTTGATGGTTAATCCTAGGTTTAATGAAAGAATAATGAAGTTCTAATCTAGGATTTCTCTTGCGTGAATCCACTCACACTTTCTAACCTACGCCAATATACTATAGCCAATGAAGAACGGGAAAAACTGCAATTATTTTTATGCTGTCTTTACACTATTTAGTCAAACAAATCATGGCCATTTAGTTAACTTATTTATAACCCCATACTTAAGTCTTGCAATAGTTCCCAGATGGATATTTCAAACGAAGATGTTACTTTCGACATAGAAATTACCATCACTATAATTAGAGAAAAATTTTATCAGCTTTAATATTTTCCATTACAGGGACCCAAACCGTAACGAATATCGGTTCGGTTCCAGGCTTAAATACAGATAAATTTAATATTTCATGGTTCAGGTTCAGTTAAAAATAATAATTGTTCAACCTTATTCACATATGAATGATCGAAACCAGAATCATTAATGTGAAACTAAGAAGCAGTAATATTTTTATTTTTAAATGTTAATAAAAAATATTTTAATATTGGTTTTTATTTAAAGTGAATTTATAAATTTCTCGATTTGTTAAATTATAAATCGGTTGTTCATTTGGCTATATATTTAATTAAACAAATATCGAATCTTAAGTTTTTTTGGTCCTTAACCAATTTTTTTTTATTATATATATTTCGTAAATTATCTTAATTTCATTTTTATATTACTTTTTGTAAAAAAATATATAGGAATAAGGTAAAACAATAAGTAAATATTGATAAACATCAATTAATGCCAAATTTATTAAAGATTTTTTTAACTTTCTTGTCTAAAAATGAAGAATAAAATCATCTATTTACAAATATAATTTCCCATTTTGCATTTATCTGTTAATTTCTGGCGTACGCAGTAATTTTTCCAGGGGCTGGCGAAAGACTATTTTTATAATATAATTGAATTTAGGAGATTTTTTTTGTTAAAAAAATTTATACAAATTGTCATCCTAAAAGATTAATATAATTATAGGCTAAATTATTCCATGTTTATTTGCAATATTTGACTTATGTGTTGAATATTGAAATAATTTCTAAGTTAAATTTTATCTTTGTCTATGATACGATTGCTATGGATAAACTCAACAAGCATTATGAGAGCTTATCATCGTGCG
This sequence comes from Gordionus sp. m RMFG-2023, assembly GCF_954871325.1. Taxonomy (NCBI): domain Eukaryota; kingdom Metazoa; phylum Nematomorpha; class Gordioida; order Chordodea; family Parachordodidae; genus Gordionus; species Gordionus sp. m RMFG-2023. Next base: position 26,962,924 of record NC_088779.1, on the reverse strand, counting down.
TTGTTCGATCGGAATTGGGTTGAGCTGAAGTTTTTTCTATCGTACAAGTTGCAGTCGTTAATGACAAAGCAATTAACAGTGATAGCTTGCTTGATTTTAACTATAAGTTTATAGGGTAACTTGGAAATATGAAATTTTATTTGAATTAGAAGATTGGTGCTACTTACTTTCTCTTTCCACATTCCATATAAAATTTTTGTTTTTTCTTGGAAATTGTGTATATATTTTTAAAAAAAAATTAGATAAAATTTTGCTATAATTTATAAAAAAAAAATTAACCCCGTCACATCTTCGTTCAGGCTGCAAAAATTAATGGTTTGTTATATTTTCGTGAATTGTTTGTTCGAGTGATTCAATAAGTTTACTTTCAAATAAATTATAAATCTTAAATTTCTGAAAATATATGATTTATATCATGTTTAATTTTTTTACGATTAAAACTTTTCAAATAACACAAAAATTCTTAAAATTAATATATAATTTAGACTTATATTATTTCTCTCAAAATAAAAACTGAAACGCTCCTTAATTGCTCTGAATTAAGAAATTGTCAAACCTCAGGATTTTTTTAAAGAATTTTACAAATATTTTTCTTAAAAATATAAAACTATTTTCTGAGCGGCGTTATTTATTTCATTTATTAAATAAACGAATAATCAGTTAAAAAGTAATAAATATAAATTTTACTTTTACTCATATTATTTTTTTGGGTAATTGACAATGATAATCACACTTAGTTTGAAGGAAAATTTTATAAAAAAAATAATTAAAAATTTCGCTTCCTTTTCCTTAAAAAGGATACCGCTGTTATTAATGAGAATACTGGGTTTTCTTTACACAGGCTTCATAATAACATTGCTGGAATAAGAAAGATATTACCAAAAATTTACCTTGTTCTTATTTCCCAGGTCAGGAGGTAGCGGCTTTTTATATAGCATCATTTTGAAATTAAATTATATTAACATAACTATAGAATGAATCTCAAGAGGTTTAAATAACTGGCTGTTAAATATTATAATTATTATAATTTTCCAGAATTATGGTCTCCTTCGAATTTAGAAAGCCTGATTTACAGAGAAGGATTGCCGCTCTTTCTATTTTTTCTCGCTCCCTTTGTTTTTTCTCCTACCCTCTTACTCATTTTTCCCCTCTTCTCTCTCTATGTCTCTCTTCGCTCTCCTCTTTCTTTCCCTTCTCTATTTTCTTTCTTCTTTTTTTCTTTCCTCTCTCTCTTTATCTCCCTGTTCTTTTCTCTTTCTTCTCTTTCTCTTTCTTTTCTTCTCTCTTTCTCTCGCTTTTTATCCCATATGCTCACTCTTCCTTCTGTTTCTCCCATCCATCTTTAATGAAAGATAGAATATACCACATGTAATTTATAAACAATAAAAAATTGAATTCGTCTATGTCATTAAAAATTATTTTTGGATGCAGTGACATATTTGAACTCTACATTCACATACGTGACAACAATCGTTAGAATTTGTACAAGATTTTCCTCGATACCTACACGGAACTCTGCCATACCGTTTCAACTTATTTTGCCTTATGAATTTTTTAAAATTGGAAATTCAGATTTAATTATTATATAATGGTTTATTTATTCTAAGATTTTATCATTTGACAACCAGGTTAATATTGAACCTTAGATATATATAAACATTATTAACTTTTATCAATTTAATCCTTACCATATAAATAAAATTTTATCTTACTGAAGTTTAATTTATAGGTCATCTGCAAACAATCATATGATATTGATAATAAAGGGGAATGATGGTAGTTATAACAAGTACAACAATATCTAAACCACCGCGGTGCTTTATATCAAAGTGAAATAAACAATGCTGGCCCATCGTTTGGAGAAGATACGTGCATAGCCTAGCCATGATGACGCTTGCTGCTAATGAGAGAGATCTTAGTTAAAACTGATTTATAGTCCATAGGTAATAAAGTAATAAGACTCAACTGTTCATAGTTTATTAAACAGTTATTACTTTTAATTCATTATTGGAATAAAATTCAAAATAAAACTTATTCTGTTTAGCATAATTTTCTGGATGATAATAATCTAGGTTCCTAATAAATTTGACATTATAGATGGAATTTAAATGAGATATAGCATTCATTAGATTAAATATATAAACTGCTATAATAAGGTAAAATAAGGACTTCATCATAAGGTATATTTAAAAAAATTAGAATACAAAGTTATAATTAATAAGATCTATTCTAGAATATAGATTATAAGAATAATGGTATAGAACAGCAAAAAATGGTCATCAAAATTTAATCGAAACTTTTTTTCAGGTGTTTTAATTATAAATTTTAGAGAAAAAATAAGAAATTTAATTTTAACATTTTAGAACTTTGATTCTGTCCTCTTTTAATTTTAAAATTTATGGGCTTAATCATTGGTTTTACATTAGGCATATATTCTTCCATTCTTAAATCTTACAAATATATTCTATATTTATTATGATCATATAGATTTCATTACTTAATAAAATTTAGTCTTAATTTATTTCCTTTATAATTATCAAAGACCTGCAAGCCCGGCCCTAAGCCCGGCCCGGCCCTGGCCGGGCCGTATTTTAAATTTTTTAAATATACCCGGGCCGGGCCTAAAAAATTTTTTTTTAAACATATCCGGGCCGGGCCTAAGATTTTTAAACCCGGGCCGGGCCGGGCCTTAATATTTTTTATAAAAAATTTTACATTATGAGTTATTGGTTATAAGATTATATTATATTATAGTTATGATTAATATAATATTGGGTGATGGTTAACACTACCTAACACCCACAGATCGATCTAATTATTAATTTCCTGAAAGATACCGGAAAACTCCATTTTAAATTACATAATATATTTTAATATCTAAAATTGCAGTGCTCCACTAGTCATTTTCAAATTGTGTTAGAAAACTTAGAAGCTAGACTTAGAACAGTATGTATAATTATATTTTATTATCTAGAATTGCAGTGCTCCACTAGTCATTTTCAAATTGTGTTAGAAAACTTAGAAGTTAGACTTAGAACAGTATGTATAATTATTATAAATATATTTTAAATTACTTAATATATGTTATTATCTAGAATTGCAGTGCTCCACTAGTCATTTTCAAATTGTGTTAGAAAACTTAGAAGTTAGACTTAGAACAGTATGTATAATTATTATAAATATATTTTAAATTACTTAATTTATTATCTAGAATTGCAATACTCCACTAGTCATTTTCAAATTGTGTTAGAAAACTTAGAAGTTAGACTTAGAACAGTTGTGTTAGAAGAATAGTTTAGAAGTGGATATATCCCATAAACAGATTTAAGTAATAAAAAATTCTATTTTGCTAATAATTTTATCTTACTGTAAAATTAAATTTAAACATTGATAAAATTTTCAGAATAAATGATTTCAAAATTTGAATTATTCTCTTAAAATAAAAATGTACATTGATATTTTTTAGCTTCATATATTAGTTTATAAAATCTATTTCAAATTAGATTGAATCTTTTTGTAAATAATATAAAATTTTAATAACATACTTTTTCTTATAATTATAATATTCAGTTTAAATTTATTATAATAAATAAATATAATAATTTCAATCTACATTATTTAATAAATATTGATATTAGATATTTATAATCAATGTAAGATATAAATAATTAATTAATATTTATTATCATTAGAATTAGTGATACTCAATCAATTTTAAGCATTCAAGAAGCTAAAGTAAAAATTAATATTAAATATAAATCTTATAATTCATATCTAAATTTTTAGAATATTTCCAAAACAATCAATAAAAGGAATATCATGGCACAAAACACTAATGATATAATTGACAAAATTAAAAATAATATTTATTCTTTTAAAAATACTAATAATACTTTAAAATCTGATATTTGGACTAAATTTAAAATAATCATAGATAATAATAATAAAAAAAATATTGGCTATGTGCAATGCATAAATTGTTCAAATTTATTATCTTATAATTATAACCATGGTACATCACATTTAAAAAGACATAAATGTGATGGTAAATCCATGAAAATTAATAATTTTTTTTACACCTGAAAAACCCACTTATAAATGTAATATGAAATATTTAAAACAAAAATTTATAGATCATTCCTTAACACTTTGCGCAAAAGATATTAGACCTTTCGAAATGATAGCTGGGAATGGGTTTCTTGAATTCAGCCAGGCTCTAGTCGATGTTGGGGCAACATATGGTAAAATAGATATCAACTCATTAATATCACATCCCACCACTCTATCACGCCACATTAAAGAAAAATGTAATAAAATAAGAACCATTTTGGTTGATACTATTGCCCCAGTAATCAAGAATCGATTTATGGCTGCTTCCATTGATATATGGTGCGATGACCATAAAAAGAACTCGTTTATAACAGTTAACATGCACTATATATCAGATGACTGGAAGTTAGTGAAGAGAAACCTATTTACCGCTAAATTTAAAGAAGTGTCTAAGACTAGCCAAGTAGTTAAGGATGAACTATTAAAAAATTTTCATAATTTTAGTTTTAACAATAACGATTTTATTAATATAATTTTGTTACAGACCAAGGTAAAAATATTATAAAAGCATTGGAGTTAAATGAACGATTAAATTGTTCTTGTCATTTATTAAATACAATTTTAAGAAATTCATTTAACTCCAAATATTTGGAAAGTAATGCCCCATTAATAAAATCAACAATAGATAATACTAAAATATTAGTGGGGCATTTAAAACAAAGTAATAAATGCCAGCATTTAAAAGCCCTTTATCAAGATATAGAAGTCCGCTGGAACTCTAAATACAATATGCTCAATTCTGTTTATTCTCAAAATGAAGAAATTAAAAAAGTTCTTCTAGAACATGGGGGATCGGAAAAGTATTATATTATAGACTTTCCGATCCTTCAGGATCTTGTCAACATTCTTAAGAATTTTAACAGAGCTATTGTTGAGTTACAGTCGGACTCTTGTACTCTTTTTAAAGTGGTAATATGGTATTATGAACTTCTTGAAGTTTGTAATACCTTTCAAAGCGAAAAAAGAGAAATAAAATTGATATTACTTAATATAAAGCATTTTTTAATTGAAAAATTTGTTTTACACAAGTATCATTTTATTTCTCTTTTTCTCTGTCCCAAATTCAAACAATTACGTATGTTGTCAGGGACAGATCGCAAGATGACGGAAAACTATATAAAAGATTATATTAAATCACAAGAGGCTCAGGAAGTAAATGAAATACCATCGACCAGTCAAATTACGACTGTTGTTAAACAAACTGAATCGTTTTATGACAAATGGGGCGATGGTAATTCGGGTAATATGTCAATACCCGATGATGAATATTATAATTACATAAATAAAAAAATAGATGAAATATTTAAGGTGGATAATTTGTTAGAGTGGTGGGCTTCTCATCAAAGCGAATTCCCAATTTTAGCAAAATTGGCAAAACGGGTATTGGCTATTCCTGCTTCAAGTGCAAGCTGTGAGCGGAATTTTTCCACTACTGGAAGAATTCTTGAAGAAAGAAGAAGTAATCTTCAACCTGAAAAGGTAGATATGCTTCTCTTTCTTCATGATAATTTGTGAATTTTTAATATCTTTCTTGAGTATAGGGTTTCGTCAATCATGCTGGTTTTTTACTTTTCAAACTGTCAAATATTTATTGCATTTATTATATTTTACCTTGAGTCATGAAAGTTTTTTATTATTTTTTTTTACAATATATTATATAATACAATTATCTTCTTTTGTTAAAAATTTATATTATAAATTATATTAATATTGTGCAATTTGATTATATTTCAAAATACTATTTATTATACATGCATTTTTTTAAATAGCGATTTATTTTTACTTTATAAATTAAATAGTAAATTAAATACAATATATTATATTCTCAAAATATTTTCCATTTTTATAAATTATATATTAGTTTTATTATTTTTAAATGCAATATAAAATATAGTATATGCTCAAAATATTATTACCATTTTTATGAATATTAGTTTTATTTTTATAAATGCAATATAAAATATAGTATATGCTCAAAATATCCATTTTTATAGATAACAGTTTTATAATTTTTATAAATTTAATATAATATTCTCAAAATATTAGCTTTTTACATGTATTTTTTAAATAAAAATTAAAAATCACAAATAGAATCTTTTATATTCAAAAATATTATTTGCACAAATTTTTTATAGTATCAATTTGTAATTAAATATCTGAATAAAATATGAAATATACTTATATCCGGGCCGGGACTTAAATTTTAAATTCCGGGCCGGGCCGTAAAAAATTTTTAAAAAAATATCAGGGCCGGGCCGGGCCGTAAAAAAATTTTTAAAAAATATCAGGGCCGGGCCGGGCCTTAAATTTTTAAATCCGGGCCTGGCCGGGCTGTAAAAAATTTTTTTTAAAAATATCCGGGCCGGGCCGGGCCTAAAAATTTTAAAACCGGGCCGGGCCGGGCCGGGCCGTGCAAATGGTACCTCTGCAGGAATTATTATTATCTTGGTCTAGTAAATTACAATTACTAAAAAATTCGAATTCTTCACCTAACCAAAATTTATTGGCCAGCAATAATAATTTATATTATATTATAATATTAAATAACAATAAATGCCACCTTACATATTGTATATCATTAAACTAAATGTTCTTATTAATTCTTAATATAATTGAAATTGGAATCAAATACAAATTTTTATAATTAAAAATTAATTCTTATTAAAAAGTGCCCAGTATTTGTAATTTAATTTTAATAAGAAAAAAGATGGAAAAGCGCACATATTTAAAAGAGAAATGTAAAGTTAAAAATAACTAAATTAGAAAAAAAACGTAAAGCATAAAAGATAAATATTAATTAAAAGGTAAAATAATTTTATTGAAAATGGTGATCTCTATAATTCATTACATGATTACTTATAATTTTTTTTCTCTTTATTCTTTATTTTATTAAATTTCTTTTTATATAAAACCTAGTTAATAAAATTATAATTTATAAATTTATAATTATACAATTAAAAATAAAATTCTATAAATGAGTCCCCAAAAAAGGAACCAAAATTGTGTCTAAAAATTTCTATTTGAATTTTTTGTCGAAAAAAAAGAAGTTCTCTGGGTTCATTTGTGAAAAGTCGTATTACCCAGATTTTTTAAAATCATAAATGTTGAAGGCGAAAAATGCCCGTTAGTAGAGGTCACTACTGGAGTGAATATGAAGTTTTTAAAATTTTTGTATTTGTTTATCTTTTTAATATCTGCCTGTGTTATTAAATTGAAATTTATGTTTGAAGGGAATGATGAGACACACGTGTAATCTCATATGAGTGATTTGCCGAGGGTCCAAGGTATGGTTGTCAAACCATCAGGTCTTAAACCATCTTCTTGAGATAAATTTGATAGTTCAAGATTGTTTGGAATGTGTGCAGCTGTTTTCTATTTATTATATGATTTACAGCTGAGTGGCGTTGATGTCGCCCTTGACTAAAAATACAATTCAAGCCACATCTACCCTTTGAATCAACGGGTGATTTGCATTTGATGCAGGCATGGGGCTGTTCTATATCGTAACCTAGACGAAAACCAATGGTTACTTTCAATTTTTCATTTGAAAGGTTACCACTAGGGAGTGAGTCTAACCCTTCACTACCACCAAGTTTGTCACAGATAATTGAAGGAGTTGAATGCAATTTAAAGGTGAATTGACTGATATATCTGTTTGGTATTTCGAGATTAAAGGTGTGAAAAATTTTTTTGTGTGTGATAATTGATGGTAGTGGGTTTGCCTTACATTTGTCAATAGCGTCGTCTAATAAACGTTCGGTAGGGCATATGAAGCCAGAAATCATAGAATTGTTAGATAATTTAGATGATAAGGATAAAAGATTGAGTGGAAAAAAATCTAAACCGACTAGTTTAGAAGTAGCTGAGCAAGTGACCAATTGAATGAGTTTAAATTTATTTAAAATTTTTTCTAGAAATTTAAATTTATCCTAAATTATAGATATAAATTCGTTGTTTTTGAAAAAGGATGATGATCGGAAAATGTGCAAAAATTTAGGTATGTACAGGCATTTACAGGAAATCTTCTGACTTGGTCGCATTAGCTAATGGGACCCAAGCAAGGTTAAACTATCATGAGAAATGATTTTATAGCCTTCTAACTTTTGCGGCTTATTGTTTAAGAAACATAATTCTATTTCATTTGTTGAGTACAAGGCCGATAGCTTATGAATTGATTTCCAGGTGTTTTAAGGCGCTACATTAGATGAAGGGCCACAGATGGTCCTATCGTCTACATGCCATAGATTAAGATCTAGGTTAAAATTTTTTGATTTGGTAGAAATGGATTCCAAAACAAAAAAGAAGAGGTCCTAATAGATCCCCGTTTCAGATGCCCTCTTAGGATAAGATCTGAAAAGATCCATATGTCAAAGCCGTCTGAAAGCCATATGAGGATTTAATAAATTTAGAGTAGCAGGGAAATGTTTCATAGAAGAATTTTAAAAATGAGGTACGATGTAGGTTATTGAAGGCATTTTTGAAATCTAGTTAACATATTACAGAATCTGGTGGTGGGTTTTCTAAGTAAGTTCTTAAGGTATGAGCCGCTACCGCACTGATAGCAATATTTATTTGATAAAAGTTTAAAATGTTGACAGCATCATGTTTGATGTGTTCGATTATGATTTTGGCTATTAATCTTCTCAAAAAAGAGCCTACTGCAATGAGCATCTGGCTTGGATAAAGCAATTAGACGTGTACCAAAAAGGATTTGGTGAGTTTGTATTGGAATATAATTATTAATTATGTTATTACAAAAAGGTTTTAAAACCTTGATGACAGAACTATGGGAAGGATTTTTTGAATTAATTAAGTATTAAAAATATGAGGGTCTGAAACCATCAAGACCACCTGCTGAGTTTTTATTAGAATTGATAGCATTGACTATTTCATCACTGGTAAAAATTACAGTCTGGTGGATTGGAGAGATGGGTAGATTATCTGTGGAAGCTTCGGGATATAGTTGTTTCAATAGTTGTTTCAATAGTTGTAATGTTTCTTCATTGATAGGAGAAAGATGGTTATCTGAGGATATATAATTGCACCACCTATGTCACCTTGATCTATTTTATTTTATATTTTTTGCATTTGTGTGTTATATCTTCTACTTGCTTTTTAATATTATGATTGTAGTTAATCATTTGAATAGTGTCAAAATTATCAATTTTTGATTTTATTTATTCATGTAATGGGGTCTCGTTAGCGGGTATGAAACATTTGAGAGAGAAGGTTAACTTCCCATGATTTTAAACAATTTAAGTTATCATGAACTTTTGTGATAAGTTTAGTAACAAGAGATTAGTTTTCTAGATTATTTGGTAGATATGTTAAAGTGGGTCCTTTTTTTCTATTCCAAAAATCTTTCAAGAAAATCTGTGCTAATAGGGGGAGGATGAGGCTCAATAATATTTAATAAGGGTTTGGGTATTGTTATAATTTCATTGGTTGGAGATTTTTGGGAGGAAGGACATGTTGACCCTTTTTAACTATGTTTGTATAAAAGATTGACCTTTGTCACTAGTTTTGCCCAAATGTTACAAATTTTTGACATTATTTTATTTAATTTTTTTTTTTTTAAAGAAAAAATATTTTTCATATAAGAATATTTTTATTATGAAAATTAAAATTTCTTAGCAATATAGGATTATAAATTGTTAAATTGGTGTACAAAATTGCTTGTTACAAGTTTGAGGGTAATGTGTAATGTGCAAGAAAATTATGAGAGGTATTGTTTGTAATTTTGATCCTGCACATCTAGGCAACGATTGGCCAAAGAAACAGAAATGATTTTCACGTTAGTCGGCAAGTAATTGGATTATTTTATGAATGATAAAAATATTTAAAAGTAAATTAAAAAATTAATATTTTCGATTAATATTCTAAATAATTAAAATTTTAAATTTAAAGTAATTAGAATTTGTACACTTTTTAGAGGATTTATAATTGGTAATTTAATTTAAAAGAGAATGATAGAGGAAAGTATTAAAAATAATAAAATTAAAGAAAAAAGTACAGAGTAGGAAAACAAAGTTAAGAATTACTAAATAAGTTGTAAAAAAAAAGGTTGGACAATAAAAAAAATAATGTGCTAATTTTAACTTGTTTAATAAATTTATTTTTAAATTAAAAGAGAAAAGACAAAATAAACGTTGGGAAATTAGGTCATTTAAAGTTGTTATATTTATAAATTATTTTTGAGTAAAAGATGAAGGGACATAAAGCCAAAAATAAATTTATTTGTAAGTGTATCAAAATATTGAAACTGTGATAATTTAATTCTAATGTTGTTAAGTGGCGAGATTTGAACATATTAAACGGCTAACTCAATATTTTAGCATGAAAAATATTTACTTTAGCCCTCTTAGATTTTGCTAATGGATATCCAGTGTACCATCTTATAGCAAAATCTTTAGGCTTGCGTAATATTTCTCTGGGCAAAATATTGAATTAGCCTATTTCTAAAAATAGGCTAAAATCGAGCCTTTTAACATATATGAATCATATCAGTGGCAATCATTGTAATAATTTCGAATTAATAATTTTTTTTAACAGTGTATCGGAATTTCAGCTATATCTCAGATAAAAAAAATTGGAGCGTGGAAAGCTAATTGTTTTTTACTCAGCCTTAGGTCTGGCCAATCTTATATTAATTTTAGAGAATTATTTTTTCTAGTATTTTACTTCTTTGGAGAACGGGGATAGCTATAATACAAGCGGTAATAATATCAATATTTCATATTAATTTTAATTGATATGTCATTTTTTTCACTTCCGACTTATTAACTTTTGTTTAATAAAAAAAATGAAATATAATGTTGAATCGAGATATAAAATCAATGCGGATTCGGGATTCTTTCAATTTTTAGTCGATTTTTAAATTTAAAATTATATTTGACCAGAATGGTATTTTAGCATGTAGAGAGTATTTACTTATCTTATAAATTTCTGACTACTTTTTGGCAAACATTTGAACAATTACTATATCAATTTTATAAATTTTAAAAAAAAAAATACGCAAAATGTTATTTTAAAAATTTAAAAGATTTTGTATATAGAAACTTTACCAATCGATTTTACATTACCTTTACGAACCTGTTAACCGAGTTATATATGTTTTAATAAATGTTCGGATCAGTTCAGGTTCTTCATAAAATATATTTTTATATAGGTTGGGTCCGAGTTTCAAGATGAGGTTCAGTTCAACATCCGGCTTTCGCTTGTTGCATATTGGTTTAATTTAAATAAAAATTGAGGTTAATATGTTTATCATATCTGTGGGTGAAGGTAAAATAAAGAACACAAGCGTGAGTTGGTATTTATATAGAGAAAAAAATTGGTTTGATGAAAATTTAGAACTAAATTAATTAAATTAAAATATTGAACAAATAAATAATATGATATTGCAATTTAAAGTTGGCATTGATATTAATTTTTGATATAAAATGAATTTGGAAGAAGGTAAGGTTTAAATATAAAAAAAAATAAGTGGAACGGTTCAAAAAAAAAGCTAAATTAAGTAAATAATACTCTTTGGGAAAATAAATCTTAAATTAGTAAGAAAACGACCAAGGTGAGGCAAAGCTAAAACTAAATTAATCTATTTAAAATATTAAGCAAATAAATAATATGATATTGCAATTTAAAGGTGGCATTAATAAATTATTTAAATATATGGAACGTTAAGATAAAAATAACTAAATAAAGTAAATAAAATACAAAATAAAATTTAAGTTATAAAAATCTTGACTTTTTTGGTTGAAATCCATTCATTAATTATTAAAATATTTTTAAAAAAATAAAATTTTATAAATCGTTTTACTTAAATTTTTAATTTAAAAATGAACAAATTTATCATCCTCTTACTAGGAATAGTCTGTACTTTCAGCGCGTTCGATGGTGGTATGATAATATTTATATATATATATATCTATATTGAGGTAAATTTAAAGTTAATTTTATTGGCTGTTCTTAATAACCAATTAAAATATGAAAAGATTATTTTTGGGTATTAAAAATGAACAATTACATTAACATATTAAACATTTTGTCTCTAAAATATTATATAACATAATAAACTAACATTGTAAAAAAAATCAAATTTCTTATAAATTTTTTGAAATATTTGATTTCATAACACACAATATTAAAAATTATAATAAAATTATCAAACAATGTTTATTCCTATTAATTATAATTAAGAAATTATTTAATAAAATAAATATGATTTTAAAATAAATAGTAAAAATTCTACTTTTCAAATATCGTTTAAAATCAAATTTATTGATTTTTTATATGCATGGTAATTAACTGTAATTTACACTGCGCCAAATAGGGTATTAAATCAATCTTTAAATTATGTATTATGTCGTAAGTTAAACACGTGGATATCCATTATATTATTATTTATATAATTTTCTCCCTTTTTTCCCATTTAGCCGCCTATGGTAAATATTTTTAAATAACTTTTTTATTCGTTAACGAATAGTTTCTCAGTCAATTTTGGTAGTAATTAAGCTTGAATATTATATTTTCTCAATATAATACATTTTCTATAATGAATAAAAAAATACACTTAATATTTAATTTGGTTTTTTTTATAAATATGATATATTAAATAATATAGTAAATCTAGTTTTGGGACTCAATCTTTAATAATAATCCCCCCCCCCTCCCAAATAGTAGTTATATTATAATGGGGCCGATTTTTAAAATTGTTTTTTATTCACTCGTTAAAAAAACATATTTTAAAAAACTATAACCTTAATTTAAAAAATATGAATGGAAAAACAAATTGCGGGGTGAGTTGGCGATGAAAGATCTATTAGGTTTTTTATGGATCATTAAAATAAGATTAGATATAATCCAGATTTTATTTTTTTTCCTGGAAAGGCCATAATATCTATTTAGTTATTAGTAATATTTTTTATTATTTAAATAAACAGATGATTGTAAGGAAATAGGTAAAGTTAACCTTATTAATTACTTAAGGCTTTTTTTAAATATTTAATTATATTTTATACGAACAGTCGACGGTGTTAGAGATATAGGTAAATTCATTTTTTTAAAATGCTTATGATTAGTGCTGTGAAAACCTAACCATAAGATTAAAACAGCTAAGCTTTGATTTTATGGTAAAAATATCCACCATCTCTAAATAGGCATTTCAATAAATATCACCTAAATCTAATTATGGTTTTTAATAAAATTTGGCTAAATCTATTAGCCAAAATATGATGCTCGACTAATCTAAATTATACTTATGATGATTTTACAATTATAAATTTTTTAAGCATTATATAAAAGGTGACCAATATCCAAAATGGTTAAAAAAAAAATTTGGCTTAAATATTATTAATTTTAAATAGAGTTTTGATAAAATAGTATATCAAAATAATATTTTCCTTAAATACGGTTAAAAGGTGGCCAAAATACTAATTTTTTTTTTGCTTAATTTTGATTTAGAATATTGAATTTGCATTTTTATTTATTAATAATGACGTATAAATGATTTATTGTTCAAAATATCAATCTATAAATATAAATTATGTATAAAAATTGAAACGTAATTTTGGTTAATTTAATAAACAATTAGGACATAAAAAAACAAGGATTTTAAGAAAATATTAAAATTTCTTAGCATAAATCCTAAATACCAATCATAAAACAGCCATAAAATTGCGATTTGTCAAGCACTGCGGTTTACCTAACTCCAGTCTTCCCTATCTCTGAGAGAGAGATAAATTAGCAAGGAATTGCGTGCAAGAATGGGAATCTAGATGATTGGTAGTAATGAGAGATTAATATGGTTTGGGCATGTAGAACGTAATATAAAAGATGACTGGGTAAAGAGATACACCTTGATGGAAGTAGGAAGATCACACCTCTAGGAAGAGCTAATATGGATAAAAATGATAGAGACGGGGTTATGAAAAAAAATGAATCTTGAAAATATTGATGCTCAAGACCGTCAAAAATGGAAAAGAAAAATAAGAGGGGAGACGGGATAACCTGGGTAAATCTATTGTTATTAAATGGAGTAGTAGAAGAAATTATGACCAATAGTCATTTTTAAAAATAAACCTTAAAAATTTTAAACAATATATAAGGTAGAAATGAGGGTATGAGTATGAAACCTTATTCTAGAATAAAGAGTTCAGATACTGGCTCAGCGAAATATCTCGAACCAGGTTCAAGATTAGGTGGCACATAAAAATAAATACTTAAAGAATTTAATAAAAATAAGAGAAACATCAGTAATAAAATTATATTTAAAAAAATATCTATTTGTTTTTTTTAAAATTTAATAAGCTAATTATCATGATATCTTCCAAAAATCGAATTGTTAAAATTAAAATATTGATTTTTTATGCCTAACTTTAACAGTGAATTGCAAATTACATTTAATAAAAGCTATTTACTTCGCGATTCTAAAATATTATAAAAAGGATTACACGAAAAATGATATTCACAAAAATATGTTTATAAATTGAAAATAAAAAACAAAATTATGTTTTGAATTATTAACAGGTTTTTTGTATCTAATTTTAATATTGTATGATGTTATTTTTGATATATTTTTTAAAATTAATAGAAGTTTATATAAATTGAACCCTTAACCCTAAATTTCAAAAAATTGGTTATGGGTTTGATCTAGTTCAGGGTTCGACTCCTGGTTCAAAACCCTGGTAGAAATTAAAATTGAGCGGTTAAATCAGTATAAACCGTTATTATCAAACAAACGACAATCGAATCCGAATAACTAAAAAATTGTTACAGGAATCTGAACCGAACTACTGGTCTGTGAAAAAATTTGAATCATTAGATATTCTATTCTTAAGATTATTATAAAAACAATTTTGATTAATAAATTTATAATATTCTTAACTATAAAAGAAAAAATACTCAATATAGTTCGGTCCATGTGTTATATTTTCAACTTTAAACTATTTATATGAGCTCATTTTCTTAAATGATAAAAATCTCATTTTACCGGAAGTTTGTTTACAAAATCTACCCTATGAATTCCAGACAATTTTAATCTTAACTTTGTAATCGTTAAAAATATAAAAATTTTATGTAAAAACTCATATACATTGTGTTAAGTTCAAATGATAAAATTTTCTAAAAATCACTTTCATTTCTAAGTACGCTAAATGCACTTCGTCTAAAATCAGTATTTTTAAATTTAATTGAAAAAAACCATATTGACGTTAAAATGAAATTCGATAAATAGAAATCCTAAAGATATTTTTGAACACTTATGAAATTTATAGAAGACCCTTTTTATGTTTAAATCAAAGGGATTTTATCATATAAAAAAAAACTATTTGTGCAAGCAATATTACTATATTTTATTAGAAATATAGCATGTTTGTTTTTCATAATATAATTTTGAAGATGTGTTCAAATTAAGTTATTCGCAAATTTTTATTATAAAACATCTTGATAATAAGGTCAATGTTTAGATTTTACCGGAATCTTCTTTTGTTTTTAGAGGGAGAATAAATACTTTCCAGTTAAATTTAAATATTTGATTTAATTGATTTAACATGAATCTTATATAATAATTTAGGGATGGAAAAAAATTACTAAGAAAAATAATTTACTTGTGAACAATGAAATTATTTTTATATCACAATGTATCTTAAAAAGTATCCAAAAACAGATACAGATACCTAAATAGTATTTAGAAACCGATATTTTTACAGGTATATCACAGATACATTATTTTTGAATCTAGATACCTTAACAACTCTGCTATTTAAATTTTATTTAATAGAGGGTGTAAATAAAATATTTGCAATAAAAATATAAATATTGTATAGCAATAAATTATTTTTTTTATAAAACATAAAAACAGAAAATGCCATAAATATTACAAGTAATTATATATTTTTGCAGAATCCTAATATGAATAAATTTTTTTTTTTCAAATTTGTGTGATGGTAGTGAGAACAACTTGTGAAAATAATAAAATTATATTTTCCAAATAGCTTGCTTCGTGAGATATGGCCATCTATATAAACTTGAAAATTTCAAAATCTCCATTTAATTTTAAATATCTCAAAATATTATCTAATAAAAACCATATTTTGATCCTATAAAAGAAAAATAAACTTATTATCAAGAACCAATATTTGTATACTAAGACTAGGACTAGGATTCATTCAAGAGGTTTTTCCCTATACATAGTATTTGTATATGGCGAAATTCCTATTTAAATCACAAAATATATGGGAAAATTATAATATTTATTTGTCAACAATTTGCTAGGAAGAATCCTTAGTTTATTCTCGATTGGTAGCAATTTAATTATATTTTTGATCTTAAGGAAACTATTTTTATTGTCATGATTATTTGAAAATTTCGGTTATTGTTACAAAATAATCTAGTATATGTCACGATAAATCATTTCCAAATATCAATATTGAGTAATTTTATTTAATGATTCGTATGAAATTTAATTGTATATTCATTACCAGTGGCAACACCAGCCTTTACCATCTCAGGGGCTCAAAAAATTATTCTTTTTAAATTTCTGAATAATTGCCCTTTTGAAAATGACCTTTTTTTCAGTAAACATTTTTAAAGTGACTTGCTAACTTCTTCAAATTGACCTTTTTTTAAGGTATTTTTTTAAAAAAAATTAAAAATTTTAAGTTTTCCGATGTTAATAGATTTTTTTTGTAGCTATTTTACCGATTTTTTTAGATATTTTTGCAACTCCTTTTAAAATTTTTATAATTTTTTAATAAATTCCATAAAAATTAATATCAATTTTGTATTTACATAAACCAATTAATGAATATCTTTTTATATAAAAAATGTGTCACATTTTATAAAAAATTTATTAATAATTTTAAAATCCCTAAAAACGAATAATATAATATAATTATGTGGATAAATTTAATGGTCTCTTTTTTTAGTATCATACATCATTAAAGGAAAGATTCATTTATTTAATCTCTGCATTCAGAAGTCACCTTATTATTCATTTATGTTGAATTTGATATCGATGCAAGTTGTAGAAATGGTATTAAAAAAAGAAATAATCAAGGGATCAAAGAGTTATAAACCAACAAATTCAATATTATTTTATATTTTAAATATTTAATCTATTTATTCATAAATTTCGTTTTTTTTGTACCTTCTTATATACAAAATATATTCAATTCCTTATGTGTTTTAATTTTCAATTGATAAAAAAAACAATTAATAGTTTTTTAGTAATATAGTCAAAATAAAATCCATGTTTAATTTTTTTCTAACTATCATAAAATACAACTGGTTGATGACAAAAAGTTGACTCAAAAGGAATTTTTTATTTATATAGCTTGTTATTTTGTTATTAAAAATCATATTTTAAAAACGATTAGCCTGATTTTTAGATACATTTTAGCATAAGATTTCCATATTTTTTTAAAAAAAACTAGACCACACATATGATTAAATATTAATAAATTTGTGATGTTAAAATTAAGTAAATGTCAAAGAAAGTGTCTCAATAAATAATTCCAATAATTGATTTTTATCTTTTAATTTGGTGTTTTATTTATTTTTATATATATGAAATACTATATAGAATTTTTTTATTAAAATTTAGATTTGTTAAAAAAGAGTAAGATTTCTTAAATTTATATTGTAAATAATATTGTATAAATGTTGGAATACATTTTTGATCAAACAGAACCACTTAATTTATTTAAGATTAAAATATTCCGAAATCTTCATATCCCAATACGATAATTTAATTTTAATGTCCTACATGTTTAAAAAATTATACAGTTAAAGATTTAAATTGGTTAATGAAGTTTACTATTAATTATTAAAATTTTATTATTATTTATATAGAAATTACTATGAATGATATGCGTAAGTGTATAATTTTCTTATATATTTATTTGCTTTTTAAAACAGAAAAAAAAAGGGCAATCCTTTATGAATTAGCATTATACCTAAAATGAATTATTTGTTATTCGATATTACGAATACGAAAATATATTATTTTTTGAATTATATTTCATCCAGTTTTTATAATATTCAAAATTTATCTTATATAATCGACATTATTAGTAAATATTAAAACTTATTCTTAAATATATAAAATTTTAGCACTAATTGAAGATTTATTGATATATTTTATAAGCGTAAAATAGATATTTAAAACGGCATAAAATAGATATGACAAATAATTCATTATCAAAAATATTAAAGTTGGAATTCTATATTAACTTTTCTTTCTTTCTTTCATATTTAAAGTAAAATAAAATAAAGAATAAAATAAAATAAAATAGAGTAGAATAGATAAAAACGAAAGTGGGAACTACAAGTTCCCCCCAAAAATTAGAGAAATATAATAATTTGTGTTTATTTGCACTAGAAAAATATTTTTCCTTAGTTTCTGATGTAATATTTTTGATTTAGTAACCTCTATTTTTCTTTAGTAATATATTATATTTTTTTATATATTTGTAGGTGTAATGGTTTTAAAACGAAGTATATATTATTACTAATAAATATTTGCATATTATAGACTTGTGCGTAGTCAATTTTTTCCAAAGGAGGAAGAAAAATGCTTTACCCCCCCCCCCCTCTGACATTTACATTATTTTTGCTATTACTTAGGATATATAATATTCGTCATATCCTTCTATTTTTTCATTTCATTCTACTACTTTTTCATTTTACACTCCTTTTAAAACGAAGAGAAAGATATGCTAAATTTTATTTAAAATAGAGAAGAGATTTGGTCTTACCCTTTCAGATTTGTTTTTAAATTTATTGATAAATAAAATTCTCTCCTCTTAAAAAATACAAAATCAATTTTTGATTATAATTAGATTGAAGCATTTTAAACAAGACATATATTCATAATTCATAGTGTAATTTATTCAAGTGATATTTGCTACAAAAATTAAATAAATCAAGGATGTTTCATATTTGATTCTCATATTGATCCTAAAGGCTAGCCTTTGCTCATAATCATTTAGTTATGTTTGTTCACTTGGACCAAATTTTTTCACCAACTTCTTGATTAAATTTATTTTTAAGGTCGTGGTAAAACCGTCAATATCTTAATTTTTCCGAGAATATGTTGTTCTAATTTTATTTTTCAATTGCAATATTATAATTATCCTCTTGGATTTTTAATATTTTTAAAATAGGATATCTTTTCCCTAAATGTTCTTCATGATGCCTGGCCCATTTATGCGAATGAATCATTTAGATTATAGGGCATCACTGGATGTTGAAGAAAATATGATATTGTTGAGGCATGTAATTTTTAGGATATATATACCGCTAGTTTTATCTTTAATTTACAAATTTTTTTGTGGATAATAATCTAAGGAAGTATATTTTTTAAGTTTCACAACTTATATGTTTATCCAAATTAAATGGATTAGAATCTATTTTTTTTTAAAGAAAAATATTGAGAATTTAACCAAGTATAAATATATTTATATAAGAAGAATCTCTTTTCCCCCTCCTCCACCTTTTCCAACCTTTTAATTAAACCAATAGTGTAGAGTTTGTCACAATTGGTAAATAGTCACAATTGAGAGATTTAGCAATGGGAACTTAAGAACCTAAATATAAAATAAAAAGAAAATATACTAAAATTATAGTTGAATCATTTATTAAATAATAATAAATATAATTAAATACAAACATAAAAAACATAATCAATATAAAAGAAAAATTAAAATTAGTATGAAAATAAAAAATTAAAAATCAAAGATTAAAACAATTAAAATTAAAAATTAATTTCTTAAAATCATCATTCTTCTTGTAAAATATTTTCGATTATATATACTTTTTCCTATTCATTTGCATTGTCTTTATTCAAAAATCTAATAATTCGTTACGTTTTTCTGTTTAACAATTGATTTGAATATTAATTCTTTTGAATATTACTTCTTTTTTCTCTATTTTATTTCAAAGTAATTTAATATTACAACACCCTTACACTTAGATTAGGCCCCACATCCTGCGAAATACCAATATTCGAGCATGTATCCAATTACTGTTTTATTTCCTTTGTTAACTTACCGATAGATTCTGTTTCTTTAGTCAACGATTATCGATAAAATTCTCCTGATAATATTTTAATCCTTTGCTTGTTCCTGACGTTCTCTTGTAACTATTGATAAGTGCTTCTCGGTAACGATGATCGATGCTTCGATAATGATTTCTTGTATCTTTTAATCCAAAATAAAAAATCCGATCTCTAAACGAGCTCGATTGCGGCATGAATTTTCTAATGACGAAAGCCGTTTCTCTTCTTGAAGATTTTTATATCAACAACCTAATAATTTGCTAAATATTATCAACTTAAATAACAGTTAAACGTATCTTTAATAAAAATTATAATTTATTTTTAGCTACATCGATCATACGTATAACGATCTCTTGTGACGAATTCCTTTTAATTAAACGATTAATTCTATTCTTTTTCGAATTACGACCATTGATATTGATACCATTGTTTTATTGTTCTCATTCTTTGTCTTAGTCTCGATAGTCATTTTATTCATCCTCACAATTGAAAGATTTAGCATTGGGAACTTAAGAACCTAAAAATAAAAATAGAAAACAAATATATATATATAAGAAATTAATAATAATTAGGAATCACGAAATCATGAAATCAATTTAATTATTTATTCAAAATTATAACATTATCAAATTAACAAAATTATAAAAGTAAAAATAATAAAAAAGGAAAAATAAAAATAAAATACAAAAAAGTTAATAATTAAAAAATATGTTTTTGTATGGTAAAAATTGGCCTTTTTATACTCTTTTCAATCTTCTTTATAACTTATATTCATAACTATTCAAATATAATATTTTTATCACGCGTTATATTAATAAATCCAAAACAATTCTTTATGCAAATTAAATTTTAACGAATCTACTATTTCCAACAAAATCCAAAAAAATTCTTTATGCAAATTAAATATAACATTTACAACAGAGTTTACCTATTTTATGTTCAGACAATTTAACCATCAAGATTTGTGCATTTATTTTTGATTCGTGTATAAAAATTGATATAAATTTAGAGTTGTTCCATAACTGTTTGCGAAATATACATTGTGAATATTCTATATATTGAGATACATTTCCGATTCAAAAGTGATTTATTATTGAGAGATTAGGAATTCCTATATCTCAATATGATATATAAAATTTAATTTATATTATTTGTTCTAAAATATATATATAATCGGCTTAATTAATGTTATTTATTTGTAATTAATTATGTGGGACTTATTTGATTTGATTAAGAAGCTTATTAATAAAATTTCATTATTATTTGTTTATAATATTAACAGAAAATAGGATATATGACATGCGTAAATAGATTTATTTATTAGTTATGAAATATATGTAATGTAAACTGTGAAAATATTGACCAAATAATTAATTTAAATGATTATTTGTAGTCAAATATTTTATGATAAAATATTGGATAAATCCGTGTTTAGATATCTTATATTCTATGACACTATAAAAATTGAATCAGTCTTGTGAGAATTACATTATATATAAGTATCTTTTTAAATTTGATATGCCTTCTTAGACCTAACTTTTTAGACTCATTAAAGTATAATATAAAATCCCAATAAAAATCATAGCATAGTTGGCTTGGAGATAAAATATCCATGGTAATAGAGGATACTCCATAGTGTTACTTAATTTATTAAAAAAAAATGTATAATTACGTTTTAGTAATATTTTATTATTCATTAATTATATAAACAGGTGGAAATATTGAATATAAAAGTATATATTTCTTAAATCTTTTGAATCAAACTTTCGAATAATTTTTGAAATTAAACATGGGTTTCACTGTAAATTACTCAACTGCAGATGCCTAGGTAAACTATAAATGCCAAGGTGCTAATACATAGGTAAAAAATTTATTTATATAAACTATCAATTGAATTGAGTTTTGTGATTAACTTATAAAAATCAAATTATTAGAAGGCTCTGAATTAACTAACTTTAACATATTGAGTGTATACATTTTTTAACCTTAATTAATATGGTGACATATTTAATTTTTTAAATTTTGATTTTATATATCGATAACCTTCGCGTAAAAATTCCTTTCTTAAGAAAGCTATAATAATAAATATTATTAATAGGAATAAGGTTAATCAATTTAAAAATGGTCACTAAGGGGGGTCATCATAGTGCTTGTGTCATTTTTGTGCTATGATATTGAATGGTTATATTTTTTAAAATACATTTTAATTCTTTATTTGTTTTAAATATATTGATAAAAAGATAAACAATTAAATAATTTTTAGGAATATATTCAAAATGAAATCCATGTTTAATTTCTCCAACAATCATAAAAAAACGACTGTTGATAAGGAAAAATTCCTTCAAAAAAAGTTTTGAATTTATGTAGCTTGTTATTTTGTTATTAAAAAAACTAACTTTGAAAACGATTCCAATTTTTAGATAATTTAGTTTAAGATTTTCGTCTTTAAAGTAAAACTAGTCCTCATTTTTTTTATATAATTAAATATTAAACCAAAATCAATTTTTTTTAGAAGTTAAAATAATATAAACGTAATAAAAAAAAATATCAAGTTAAGTAAATCGCAGAGAATAAACAAATGTTTCCAATATAAAAGATTGATTATTATCTATTATATCAGTGTCTTACGTATTTTTATCTTTATTAGTGGACTCTGAATCTTTCTAATTTATTATTCATTGACAAAGAGCTATATTTTTAAAATTCTGTTCGAATGGATATACATATATTCCATCATGGTGTAAAGTATCCCTATTCTATATCAGACGTATTTAAATTTTGTGTAATTTTTATTTATAAAAAACCTGTATAAAAGAAATTAAAATTTAGATTTGTTCAGAACGAAAAATTCCTTTTAAATTTATATAATAGATATACAACTCTACTAATGTTTGGATAATACATTTTTGATCAAACATAAAACCTTTAATTGATTTAAGATTGAGAGATTCCGATCCCATGGATACATATCCCAATACGATAAATAATGTAATTTTATTGCCCTTTATGTGCAAATAATTATAGATTAAACAATTAAATTGATTAATGAAACTTATTATTAAAATTTTATTCTTATTTAATGATAATAAATATAGAACATCTTTCGAAGGGTAAGTATATATAATTTGTTTAGCCATCTTTTTGAAAAAAAAACATCAATCCATTATCACTAGTGAAAAATTTATTGGTTAATAAGGGGAAATGTGCCATGAATGGCTATGTTTTTGCATTTTTGAAAAAAAGGTATCAAAATTTATGTTTAACCAAATATCAATGTGAAGCCTAAATATTAATTCACTGTGTAGCCTCAATATTAATCTTTAAAATAAAATTTAAATCTATTTATAATATGAGCTAGATGAGATTATGTAAAAGTTGTTTTTCTAGCCAATCAATACAATGTATTAACTGGCCATATAATATGTGTTAACTGGCCATATAATATGTGTTAACTGGCTAAATATATTATTTAAGAATTTTATTAATGAAATAATACAATATAAATTAATTGTAAAAGACATATATATATATAATACACTAATTAAATTAGTATTTAAATTTCAATTTATCACCATTTTTCTAATGATAATATTATAAGTTAATATCTTAATTATATATATATATATCTTAATTATCTTATCGCCGGGGTGGCCTAATGGGTAAGATGTACGATTGGAAACACGAGTATGAACAAAGAGGGTAAATCAAGGAACAAAAACTTTCAAGTTTTTCTTCGATGACTGATGTGTAAAGACATATGGTATGATGAATTTCGGAGCTTAGAGAGGACACCCCGGTCACCGACAGGCCTGGACAGCCGGGTGCTGAGGATACCTGTCCAATAAACAAAAATGACAGAAATAAATGGAAATATGAATATGAAAGTTAGGGCGTTCCCTCCATGCGACGCGCAGGATGTAGACCTCCATCCTGTGAAAAATAAAGTAAAGGTCAAAGCAAAGAAGACAAGACTGGCAAGTTTGAATATTGGGACGCTTAAAGGTAAGACGAGAGAATTGGCATCGATGTTGAACAAGAGAAAAGTTGATTTAGCATGCATACAAGAGACGAAATGGAAAGGTCAGAAGGGAATGATTGAAAATGGGTATAATTTGTACTATAATAGAATTGTTAGCAATAGGAACGGTGTCGGCATCATCCTCAGTCAAGATCTAATATCCTCAGTTGTAGAAGTTAACAGGATCTCTGATAGACTAATGAAGATAAAACTCTGCATTGGTCAATCAATACTATACATCCTATCAGTATATGCTCCTCAAAAGGGTTGCAAGGAAGAAAAAAAAGATGAATTTAGTGCTATCCTTGATGAAGCAGTAATGGAAATCCCTAAGGAAGACCTAGTTATAATTGGTGGTGACTTAAATGCGCATGTGGGGAAAGCAAGAGATAACTACAAAAGGCATCATGGTGGTTTTGGATATGGAGAAAGAAATGATGAAGGCACGTACTGAAATTTGCGCAAGCCTTCGACCTTGCCTTAACCAACACCTACTATAGGAAAAAAGACAGTCATTTAATAACATACGAAAGTGGTACAAGAAAAACACAGATAGATTACATACTAATCTCTCGCAGAAGATTAAAAGATGTAATAGACTGCAAAGTCATCCCAGGAGAAGATATCGCCGCGCAACACAAGCTACTAATCATGGATTTACAAATCTCAAATAAATCCACTCAGAATAAGATAAAACTGGAATTATGCATCAAATGGCAAATTAAAAACAATGACAGATGCCTTTGCAATCAATGCAAACATTGAAACAATAAATTCCTCACCAGTGAAAAAAATCTGGACAGACCTTTCATCCAGATTAATAGACACTAGGCTTGACAAGAGGTGGCACCTGGAAGATCAACAACCGATGCTATCCATGCAATTAGGCAAATGAGTGAAAAATACAGGGAAAAGAACAAAAAGCTACCATGGTCTTTCTCGATCTAGAAAAGGCCTTCGATAGAATTCCAAGAAAACTTATCTGGTGGGCGCTACGCCACAAAAAAGTTCCCGAAAAATATATAAGAATAATACAGGATTAAAGTTTAATTTTTAGTGTGAATAATGCTATAAATGCTTAAGGATAATATTTACATAAAATATCAGTAATCTAAATTAGTAATTTTTTTACCAAACAAAAAATGTGTAACATGATTTTTCCAGAAATAGGTACAAAAAACACTTTTTTTAAAATACACATTTTGACCAATTTTGAGATAAATTGGGCTAATAGATAAAAGTTAAAGGGTGGTGGCCATTCTTCGCACATGGCCATTTATGGTGTATTTCCCCTATATAATATTATAGGTGAAAAAAGTAGATTTTTAAAAAGGTAAAGAGTCATTTGGCAGGATTGTTTTTCATATTAATTAAAATAAAAAATGGCCCTAAATTCATCTGAAACGATGAATTGTTTACAAAATTAAAATGGCCACATATATTTAGGAAAACCGACAATTTTTTAATCAAAATGTAAAAGTTGGAATAATATAGGTTCTACTTTTAAAAATTTATTTAAACTTCTTTCATATTTAAAATATATATATAAATTTAAAAGAAAGTCATTCCATAACAACGAAAGTGGGAAGAAATTTCCCCAAAAAATTAGAGAAATATAATATGTGTTTATTTACATTAGAAAAATATAATCTTAGGTTCTGATGTAATATTTTTTATATTATACCATGTATTTTCTTTCTCTTTAGTAATAGATCATTTAAAAATATATTAATAGTCATGCCGCTAGGAAATTTAGGTATATTATTATTACCAATGCATAACAATTTAAAGATACGCGTGACCAATATTTTCTAAAGGAGGAAGAAAAATGTAGTGCATTTTTTTCTACCACACCTCTTCTCACCATCGGACTTTATTCTAGTTTTTCTATTATATTCCCTATATAATATTCTTCATTATTAATTTTACACTTCTTTTATACGAAAATTAATTCACTAAATTTTATTAAAAATAGAGAAAAAATTTGGTCTTACTCCTTTAGAATTTTTTTTTAAATTGACCACATAAAAAAATAACCACGAAATGCAAATTAATGTTTGATTATAATTTTATTGCAGACAAAATATATTTTTTTATACAATATTATTATAATCTGACCTTAATTTTATTTTCCCTAATAAAATAAATTTATAACATGGTAATGGGTTTGGCATTTTGAATAAGATATTTTTTTTTCATATTTTTGATATACGTAATTAATTCCAGTGATATTTTCTAAATAATTTAAATAAATCTAGCATTTTGATTCTCAAATGGATCCTGAAGGCTAGCTATAACTGTTAACCTTTTGGTAATGTTTGCCCCTGCACCATCGGAAAAATAATATGATAAATTTTGAAATTTTATTTAATAATTTAAAATAAATTTCTAAATATTGATTTTAAATCTACAAATTCACTTCTATGTTAATATGAGTTCCTTTAAAATTAGAATATAATTCCTTGAGATTGCATAACATGAGTTTTTTATAAAATTGGCAATTCTCTCCTTTATGTTATAAAATGGTTTTTTAATCATTTTACTAGTGTTTTAATCATGATTTAAAAAATTTCCTAACATCTATGATATTGAAAAACCAGCCTCTATAATATTTGGATTGGATATAACACCCTTTTTTTTGACCAATTTAATTGATTGAATTCATCTTGTTTTTAGAGTTCAAATATTTTGTAATACCGTAAATATCTTAATTTTTTCATTTTCGAGAACATGTGTTTTTAAATTTATTCTTTTAGCTTAACGATACTATTTAACATTAATCGTTAATATTTTAATTATCATCTGAAAAAATTTTCATAACAACTATCTTAATATTTTCTTAAATTTAAAATTTTTTAGATTGAATGTTTATTTACCCTAAGCATTTTTTTTTATTCATGCCTCTCCCTTTAATGATAATGAACCATATAATTGTTCAAAGCATCATTGGCTGTCCATAGAAATATTGGTTAAAGCATGAAATTCTTTATGACGGATTTCAAGGAAGTATATTTCTTAGATTTCACAGCGAATAATGTTTATCCATATTGAATGGATTGTAGACTATTATTCTAAAAAATAAAAAATTAAGATTTTAGGGGAACCAAGTATTAATATATGACATAATATTTTAAAAAAGTATCCACCCCTCTCCCCTCCCCCCCCCCCTCCTTACTTTTTCTAACCTTTTATTTAAATATATAAAATTATAAATATTTAAAAGCTTTAAAATCCTAAATATATTTTTTTAGATTTTCAAAATGATCTTTTTTAGCTAACATGTTAAAAATGGCCCACCTTTTTAGGTACGAAAATTATTTTTAAAAAATTATTAAGGGGCTCTTCAAATCTTTTTTAGGGGCATGAGCCGCTATTCCCCCTCCACCCCCACCCCAGTTACGCTATGGTTAAAAAAATAGAGAGGAAAATATGCCGATTCATTTTATTCCGATTTTTATTTTATTAATGTTTTTTGACAATTAAATTTTCATTAAATAATATTTAACATTATGTTACTTTAAAGACTACCATTAAGCTGATTTGGTGTAGTGTTGTTAAATTACCATACTTTGACTATCTCTATTATGATCTAGTCAAGCTTTTAGTCTAAAAAACTAAATTAAACCTCTAAGTTGAGTCTCAACTTGAAGATCGATTCGAATATTTTTGGGGAAATACATAACACTACGCTGTTTTATAGTTGACTAACGTTAAGTAATTTACACTAATTTGGTGTCACTTTTATGCGAAACTTTATCACGCGACTTTATGACACTTGATTATGGTTTATTTGGTCACTGAATTTGATATAACTGAAAAGTTAGTTTTGATAATAATGACTAATGACTTTTTCGTTCGTTTCAATTTTGATATTTATGAATTTTTTTTTCTAAATTTATTTTAGATTTAAAAATATGTATTTATTTTTATTCTGTTTAAAAGTCAAAATATAAAACATATATAGATAAAATATGATTATTTAAAATAACAATATATAATAAACTATATGAAGAATTTTAAAAGTATTAAAAATCTAAAAAATGTTAAAAATGTAACAATAAAAGGTTTAATACATTATCGAGTCATGGATCCGTGGGATTTACAATTAGATCTACATATTTCAAGAGATATCTCTGCCTGGGTTAAAGAATCTTTGAGGTCGCCGAAGATATAAAATAGTTGTTTTCCAGAGTTGTTAAAAGATACTTTTAAATAGATCTATATAAATATATACAGATATATAATCTAAAAAATTATCTAGATACAAATATATAATCTAAAAGGTTTTCTAGTCACAGATACATCGTTTTAAAGGTTATCTAGATACAGAAGCAATTTTTACTATGCTCTTATATAAGGTTTGCATAAACCTAAATTAGGACTCTATTGTGAAAATTCATGAAATGAGCTAATTAATTTATTGACTCGAAATCACAGTTATTAATATAATAAAATAATTTTTATATTTTAATATAATAATATAATATATGATTAAAGGATTTTAAATAATCATATTTCAAAATTTTGGTCATTAAGGCATCTATACATATTAATTTATACCAGGATATTCTTTATAAATACTAAAATCTTGACATTCATTTTTGAAAAAATTATTTAAAATTTGTTGAGTATCAAAATAAAACATTATTAACAATTATATCTGCTGCTATGAGGTAAAATATTGGATTAAATGTTATTATTTTATCACAAGTTATTTGTTTACAATCAGTTCAAGACCTTGATAATTCATAAAACTAATTTTTGTATTAATTGTTTTTCTCATTAACTGTGTTTTATGTCCTCTCTTAAAATTTAAAATTACAATTGTAAACATTTTATTCAGTATCTATATCCTTAAATGTTTTACAATGTTGCAAGTTGAGGTAATACTATGTGAAAGTTTCGTATTTTTGGTAGACATGTTACTATCATAGATTTGTTTTTTTTTATTTTAAGAAATTATTTTAAAATATGCTCTATAAATTGGCCATGGAAAAACAAAGTCGCTTGAAGATGCTTCATAAATTATTAACTTCTTCCTCTTCGTCATTATTAATATTAATCTAAAATAAATTTTTTAACTTAGTATAATAAAATAAAATTAACCAATTCCATTGAAATTAAAATGACAGATCCTTGTGATGCATTGTAATATCAAAATTTGTTTGGTTTATTGATAAACATGGAAACAATATTTTATTTATATTTATATATTATTTTATATATAAGTTTTAAAATATATTATTTTTTATTATTGTAGTCTTAATATTTTTTTATTATATATGATATATATTATTCATTGTAGAGATCAAGAGCATCTAAAATTATATATATACCTTCTTATCATGATAAATTTCGTCATACATTCCAGATTCATTTGGATTTAATTATATTCTATAAAATTTGATAAAAGTGAAACCAATATTGTTATACATAAAAACAATATCAATTAAAAATAACCCTTGTGTATTTTTGTTATTTTTTAAAGATATAAAACACCTGGAAAGAGTATTAGAAGAATAGCTTTATTTGCATAAATTGTCAAAACATCAGTAGTTACAATTGTGATATCAATGTGTAGATCATTATGGGTAAGTTTTCAATCCAAGCCTCTTTTCATACCTACGATTGAACAGATGCTTGAAATATCAACAGAATACTTCAGAAAACCTTGCCTTCTTCATATAGTAGGTTCTATTGATAGAAAACATGTGAGGACAAAACAACTTAAAAAAAATTGATCTGTCTTTTTTAATTATTAAAAATGTAATGCTATGTATTCCAAGTTTAAGCTGATTATAGAGCAAGGTTATTATATATTTTATACATTTTAATTTTTCAATTGAGATTGGCTTTCCTGGGTTAGCCTCAGATAGAATTTTTACAGAGAGCTTATTTTATGAAGGAATGATTAATATAATCATTAAGATGCCTATTCTAATCCAAACTTTTACCTTCAGTAGACATATTATCTCCATAGGTATTTGTTGGTGATAATGCTTATCGCTTAATGGATATCATAATCAAACCTTATAAAAATCATTTAAATGCCCGAAAAAAGAATATAATAATAAATTATCTTGGAGTATCAGTTGATTTATGTTTTGGAATTTCGAGTGCCAAATTTAGGCATCTTCATAAATTATTTGAGACTAACAAATTCAAATTGTAAAGCTGCCTTTTACATAATGTAATAATAGATATAGAGGACATTTAAAATATACAATTTAGTTGAAATGAAAAATGCCTTTTCCCAAGTTTTATTCAAACACAATTCTATCCATGGACTGAGATCTCATATAAGGGATAATAAATATGTAAATATTTTTATTTTTTTTTTATTATTCTCTTGCTTAAAAATAATATCATCTACACTTTTCTTTAATCAAAAATATTTTTCAACACATTAGATATCCTTGCTTTTTATGATAAGAGTACCACAGCCTTTTATTAATATTCATTGTATATAGATAGATATATATAATTTATACCAGATTTGTATTGAATGAGAGCATATAATTTGCTGAATTTCTTCTTCACCTGATTATAATTTATTTGTATACCTTTCCAATTTCTTCCCATATCTGCTGAATATCTGAATTTTAAATCATTTTTGCTCCAAAGGTTTTTGTACAGTGTTATTCCTTAAATGAATATTCTGAGACTAAAACAAATATTATAATAAAAATGGCTATATATAGGTCAGTAAATTGGTCTGTATTATTAAAATATGTCAGAAGTGTTATTAGAGGTAGCAGAGGCTCAAGTTTCATGAAAAATCGAAAAGTCACAAGACGTAATTTTGGATAATGCTAGCTAAAAAAGAGGTATTTTTGAAAATAATTTAAAAAATTTTTTTTGAGCACCCTAAGATTTAAAGGATAGTGACACCCCTGTAGTCAGCTTAGTGGCTTTATTAGGAATAAATTAGATAAAATTTTTTATCTTAATATTACATTCTGACTGCTAAGATCTTCCAAGCCTTAAAATTTATAATTTCTTAATTCATAATAAATTTATTTATCTTTTTGATATTTAGTAAACATCCTTCAAAAAATTTATGGTAAAAAAACATTAGATTTCAATTACTTTTGAGAAAAATTATATATTTTACCTTATAGGATATTTAAGTTTAAAAAAAATACACTTGCAAACAGAAGAATAAAATCCATTAACAAATTTTTTAATTTCGGACTTTTTATAATTTGGTTCTCTTCATTTTTATGGAGTTTGCTACATTTTATTGTCAGTTATTTAAAACAAAAAATCATTCTTATTTTACTTTTATGATCACTATATTTAAAAATATATTATTGATTAATAAAACTTTAGCTCTATTTATCTTCTACTTTGCTTTTATAATCTTTTATTAAAATTTTCTATTTTATAAATAAGAGGGATTGACTACTGCAGAGAGTAAATTTATATATTTTTTATGTGGAATCACAATGTTTATTTATATTCTTTGCTCCTTTTTACATATGACTATTTATCAGTCACATAGTATAGCTTTTAACCTAATTTAAGAGGTATATTATTTTGACGCGGTAATTTTAATTGCGTCTTATAAATAGCATTCTCCTATATGTAGACCTTATATTTATTTTAATTGCGAATATTTAATGTCAGATGCTCCCTATATTTACATTTTTCCTAATTTTTTATACTATATAATTAATATAATAAATCTTTTATACCTATTCACATTTATCAATTTTTTTAATGAACATAAATTATGACAATTTAAAAAATAAAATTAAAAACGGAAGTGACATTTCCAAAAAAATTGTATATTAATTTGGCTGAAAGTGTTCTGGGAATTGTATTTTATATATTTATCTACAGAATGATTTTGCCTAAAAGGATCATTGATTTTGATCATATTATACATGATGACCCTAGAAATATTTTATAATTATATTATTTATAACTATCTTTATAAATAACTTGTTGCTGATAGCCCGTCATGGATGACGGAAAATCAGAATTTTCTCTTTATTTTGGCGTATCTTATGAGATTTGAATCAGAATTATACCTATATTTTGATGTTTGTTGATTTCGAAATTGTTATTATTTTTATAAAATATTTTAAAGAAGTATATATTTCGTACCTTCAATATTGATATATAGTGTGAATATACATTTTTCATTGGGGAAGACTGGAGTTAGTTAAATTCCGGGGTTTGGCAAACCACTTAAGCTTATTTTAATATTAAAGAAAGGTTAAAATTTTATACTAATATAGTTTTTATTAGTTTACATCTATAGACAAAAAATTTTTTGAAATAATTATTTATTAAAAATTTAACTAAGAAATAAAATTTATGAAATTTTCATAAGATTTTTACATGACAGAATATTAATTTTTATTAAAATATATATTCATTTATATGCAAATTAAATTTTATAGCAAATTGTTTAAACACTCTTCTATAATTAAATCTTTGCCCATACCATCTTAAAAACATTTAATAAAGGAAGTCATTATTGCAGATTTTAATTATTAAATTAATTAATCCGTTTTAACCACATATTGTATGGACACTAAATTCTTCATTTGCACTACTCTGCCCTTGTAGTTATGTAATTACTACAGGGTTCTAACCATTTATTAAATATGACTATTAATAAGTCACATAATGTATTTTTTAACCTAACTTAAGATGTATATTATTTTGGTGCGGAAAGTAGCATTCCTTTTATATAAAAATCATTAAATGAAAATTCTTATATTTACTTTAAGTGCGAATATTTAATATCAGATGCTTCCTATAATTATTTTTTTTCAATCCTAGTTAATATTATTTCATAAAAATTTAATAACGAGAAACAAGATATCACTTTATATTTTTCCGTTTTTCTTTTCAAAGAAAATTTTCTCAATCTTATGTATTCGAATGATTTCCTCTTCTTATAATCTTTTATCTATTTATAATTTTAGATGGAATGAAACCTCTTACTGGTAATTTATAAATTTTATTATAAACCTGTATTAATCGAGGAAAATCAAATAAAAATTTTTCACAAATCCCTTCAAAATTATCAAAATTTTCATTTTCATTTTTTATTTAAATTAACAGATAAATATAGAAGTAATCGATTTAATCCTTATATATATATTTTTTTATAAGGATCATACATATTATTACATGATTTTTCTTTGATGACACCCCCCTTCCCTCAATAAATCCTCCTTCTACTAATAACCAAATTATATTTAATAGATTAGTAAAAACATTATCAAAAAATATATATTAGAGAATATAAATTAATATAATTAATTTGACTCAATATTAATTAGTTTAACAATCTTGAAATCCGTTTATCACTTCCTATTCTTAATTCAAATGTTTTTACGCACCAAAATTTTTACACATATTTAATCAAAAACAAAAATATACTGCCTAATATATAGGACAAATTGAAACAAATTCTCTATATAAATCACAATTCAATTTGTCACTTGCCAATTCTAAATTGTATGTGTGTTAATATATCACGTTTAAACTAATTTTTTACCATATGTAATATTTTGATATAATTAATGTACGATATATTTTTTGTTGTAATAAAAAATCTATTATCGCTTTTCCCTCTTGCAATTCTTATATAAATTTTTTTTATAAATATAATGCTTATATCCAAATTAAATTCCTTAACGATAGATGCATCAAACTCCATCTTCATGACTGAAATTTTCCACTATGGACCTTTCTAAATTTAATAGAGATAACAGCGCCTACATAGGGAAATTACAAAGTTTCTTAAATAAAAGCAAGATTTCTAGCTAAGAAAAGGCCGCTTTAAAGTTTTCCTGGCAAAGAGTCTAACAACATTTTAGCAATCTGTATGGAAGCAGACCTCCTGATCTCCATCGCTCTTCTTGGCAAATTCAAGCTTCAACATACTTCGAAGACCGATAATGCTAAACTCTCAATATTCTATACTGCCATGCAAAGCAAGAAGGAGACGTTTATGAGTTATGCGCATAGCCAGACTCAACAAAGAATGCAAATTTAGTGGCATCCAACGCATCATTAAGAAGTCAAAATAGATACGATTAAAGAGATCAGGAGAACGTAGGAACTCTATGACCATCGAAAACAAATCGCAGGTTACGAAAAACATATTGAAAACATCAAAAATGTATATGAAAGAATTCAACAAAAAACTGATTAATACATAACTTTTTCAAAAGCGAATTCATGAAGGATAGGATTAGATTCTTAGAACACTATATCAACACAGGAGGCATACATCCGAATGATGACAAAATCGAGATCACCAGCATGTCCGAACCAAAATCTAAGGAAGAGTTTGCCACCTTCTTGGGAATGGCCAATTTTCTAAACAACAGCCAACGAAGCTGATCACTGTACTAAATTGTGAACAAGAAAAAATGGTCTTGGGACGAAAGTCAAAAAAAAATTTTCGACGAATTAAAAATGCTCATTAGTCAACCACTAAAATTAAGCTTCTTCAACCCCAACCTACCTATTGCGGTGAGGAAAGGCCTTTAACTTTTGCCTCGAGGTCGTTGTTAAAGGCTGAGGTCATCTACACTAACGTAGAGAGAGAAGCATTGGCAATAATCTTCGTAGTCAAGAGATCCCAATAATAGCTCATTGGGAGGTTACAACGGACCACAAGGCGCTGATATATATCTATCTAAAGGCTTAAAGGATAACACCGCTATGTCGATGAGATTCCAAAAATGAAACATTACAATAGGTGCTCACGATTACAAGATGGTCCACAGATCGGACAAGCTCAACGTGGTACCCGACTGTTTATCCAGATTTCCTTTAGCTGCGTACAATGAAGAGGTGCACGTGATGGAAGATGTCGAATCATGCGAGGAGGTATGGGACATAACGATAAAGTTCGAGAAAGTAGTTCTAAAAATAACGATAAAAAGATCACGGCGTTATAAGTGATATAAGAAAGGACGAAGTCATACACAACAAAACCTTGTTCACAACTTAGTACAGTGATCAGCTTCGTTGGCTGTTGTTTAGAAAATTGTCCATTCCCAAGAAGGTGGCAAGCTCTTCTTTAGATTTTGGTTCGGACATGCTCGTGATGGCCTCGATTTTGTCATCATTCGGATGTATGCCTCCTGTGTTGATATAGTGGTCTAAGAATCTAATCCTATCCTTCATGAATTCACTTTTGAAAAAGTTATGTATTAATCAGTTATTTTTGAATTCTTTCATATACATTTTTGATGTTTTCAATATGTTTTTCGTACTACCTGCGATTTGTTTTCGATGGTCATAGAGTTCCTACGTTTTCCTGATCTCTTTAATCGTATCTATTTTGACTTCTTAATGATGCGTTGGATGCCACTAAATTTGCATTCTTTGTTGAGTCTGGCTATGCGCATAACTCATAAACGTCTCCTTCTTGCTTTGCATGGCAGTATAGAATATGGAGAGTTTAGCATTATCGGTCTTCGAAGTATGTTGAAGCTTGAATGCCAAGAAGAGCGATGGAGATCAGGAGGTCTGCTTCCATACAGATTGCTAAAATGTTGTTAGACTCTTTGCCAGGAAAACTTTAAAGCGGCCTTTTCCTAGCTAGAAATCTTGCTTTTATTGAAGAAACTTTGTAATTTCCCTATATAGGCGCTGTTATCTCTAGTAAAATTAGAAAGGTCCATAGTCGAAAATTCAGTCATGAAGATGGGGTTTGATGCATCTATCGTTAAGGAATTTAATTTGGATATAAGCATTATATTTAATTTTTATTAATTATTGGTGAAGATTGAAGAACATAAAATACATATATAATTAGAATGAATATTTAAAATAATTAATAAAATATTTAATGAGAAGTTAAGTTGATTAACTTCCTTTTAACCACAAATGGTATGGGCACGCTCTGCCCTTGTAGTTATGCAATTATTACAAGGTTCAAACCATTTATTAAATATGACTATTAGTAAGTCACATAATCTATTTTTTTAAACTAACTTAAGATGTATATAATTTTGGTGCGAAAATTTTAAATGTGTCTTATAAGTAGCATTCCTTTTATATAAAGATAATTTATTTAAATGAAAATTCTTATATTTACTTTAAGTGCGAATTTTTAAATGCTGCTCCCTATTATTCAAAGCTGAAATTTTTAATTTTTTTTATACGTAGTCAGTATTATTTCAAAAAAAAATTTAATAAGGAAAAACTAGATATCACTTTATATTTTTCCGTTTTTCTATTCAAAAGAAATTCCCTCAATCTTATGTATTCGAATGATTTCCTCTTTTTATAATTTTAGACGAAATGAAAACTCACAGTGGTAATTTATAAATTTTCCAAGCAATTATATACCTCTAATAAACGAGGAAAATCAAATAAAAAAATTTTAAAAATCCCTCCAAATTATCTAAATTTTGATAAAAAAATCCACTTTGCCGGCAAGCGTTAAAGGCTTCAAAGGAAAATTATTGTCAATCTTTTGATCAACAATAGATCGCCTTTTGCATTCTTTAAGGTTTTTGGGCCATGTCTATGATCTTGAACAGTATCCTGACCAGAAAGATTATTTTAATGATTCATTAACATCCTATTTCGTTTTGAGGTAATCAACACTAATTAAAATTCCTTTGTTTTATAACATACGAGTGAATAACGTATATGGGGCTAAATAAAAAAAATTTTTAATTAAATATTTATTTTCGATTAAGAAACCCTTTTCAAATAGATTATAAATATTGTGTGGTAGAAGATGGTTAAGCATCAATATAAACAATATCCGCTTCTTTAAAAATGGGACAGTTTATAATAAATTTTTTTCATATGATTTTTATTTTATATGATATTTTATAACTGCTCAGTTGGGGGGCAAGGGTTAGGGAGGTTTGTTTATTAGGTATAAATATACTTAAATATTGTTTTTACCTTTTATCACTTTCTAATTATTTTCCTTCTTTATTTTGTGTGTTCACCTTGAACAATAATTTTTGGAAACATAACAAAAAATTTTGGAAGGGTACCAATTATTTTATTTCGTTTTTTTCTCCTTTTATATCGACTACAAAATAAATATAAATTCATTGATAATATAATTATTTTAAAAACATATGACATAAACAATTTTTATAATTAATCCTTATTATAATCTTTTACAAATAATAATAATAATAATAATATATTAAAAGAATGATTCCGCAAAATAATCAGAAAAAATATTCATCACCGAAAATGAATAAATTCACAATTTAATCTAAAAAAAACGACCCACATAACAACTTATATTTTAACGATGAATATTTTACTATAGTATAGGTTATTCCACATGGTTATGCATAGCTGATAAATATTATCCTTTATCATTTCAGAAATTTTGGACCTTCCACATGCATTCCATAATTTGTACATTTTCCCATTACCACATATGAACCCATATAAGATCTGTTGAGTGAGATTTTGTAGAAAGACTGTCTGGGTAAAATAATAATAAAATATTTTTTTAAATCGATACTAACCATAATTGATTTCATTAAATTATATTAGGTCATCCTTATCGACAAAATCATTGTCAATATTATAAAATTTTACACTATATTCACTATATGATTCGACAAAATTGGAGGCATTATCGGTAACAGTAGCAATTAGTTTATTAGAAATCCCATACTCTGTAAAGACATTTTACAACTCTGCAATTTTGATAAATAAATGTGTTCCAAACATTATTTTACATGCCAAAGCTCTTGTTAATGCTAGATAGAATATAGGGGAATCTACAGGATACCTCTGTTAGATCACCTCTGTGAATATTGATCGCCTTTGAAAGCGGAATGAATGATGAGCCATACTTGTCTGCATATAATTATAAATATCCTTGTTTTATTTCTAAAATGCTTTCCATTTATGTCTAAATAATTAATGTGTTAAGCGCATTAGTTTTATCTAGCTTGATGAATAAGTGATATAATAAAGTTATCCATGATGCTCCTTTACGCATGTCTTACTGCTTCACAACCATCTTCAATTCTAACATCTAATTGATTTCATAGAAGATCTGATATATACACTTTAATTCTTGGGAATATAATTAAAAGTTCACTATTCCTTATAATGACAATGATCTCCATTAATTCTTTATCAACACTTGTTTCCTTCACTATCCATTTAAAATTTATCGGTGTGTCCTACAAATCATCATTCTTTTCTCTATCTATATTTTATATCATATCTTCTGTATTCTTCTGTGGTAATCTCGATAAACAATCTTATATTTTATTACGTTTTACAGGTTTATGAACTATTGTAAAATCGTGTACTCTCATCGCCAAATTCCATTTTTGAAGACTCGTTGATATGGAAGTGTTGCTTTTAGTCCTTTTGTAAAAATATATATGAGTGCTTTATGATCTGTAATTATTGTAAATTTTGTTCCAATTAGATATTCTTGAAACTTTTTTATTGCGTATACTACAGACATGGCTTCTCTTTCTATGTTCGTCTAGTTTGTTTCTGATTTCAATAATACTCTTGATGCAAAATCAATAGGTTTATCTTTTCCATCTCCTTCAATGTTAAACAAAACGGCACCTAAACCTTTTTTAGAAGCGTCTGTAGCAAACAATCTTCTTTTAAAATACATGATCTACTTTCCCAACTGACGTAACTTTCATTTTTACCCTGTACAGCTGCATTAAATAATAATAAGTTCTAACATGTAGATTTCCTCGGGTGTAATAACCTAAATTTTTGAATTAATATCGATGAATTGATGAAGTCGATAGGTGAACATAGATTTGAGCTTGATATACTCTTCTTCTGGTAGTCTTCTTGTGTGAAGAATCCAGCTTTTTCGATGTCCGATATCTGAGCCTCCTTAATATATCTTCGAATTTACTTAAAAAAGATTACCACCACCTGAGTATATCGGAAATTTAATACTTATACTAATATTAATTGGGAACCTATTTAATGTTTATTTATTTATTTACTTGGATCATATAATATATTTCATAATTTTTTGTGAATATATCGTACGATTTCATCGAGTATGTAGTGGACTGCCACCATAATGTTTTGTTGGGAATGAAATGATGTTTAGTTGAGACTGCGGCATAAATAATATAAAGAAGTTGTTTATTAAACGATATATATCTTGATGAACAATATGTATAAACCATGAAACAATTATAATAAAAACAAAAATCAAAATTGATTTCAAAATACAAAATAATATGTTGCTTATTTTAAATTATTACCGAAGGTAAAAAATGTCTCTAAGTATATTGAAACTTCTAAAATTATTTTTGAATGTCATTAACAATTAAAAATTTATATAATTGTTTTTATTTTTAATGTCATTTCCAATAAAAACTAATAGTTTTAAAAAAAAGAAAGAAGAAACAATTTAAACGATTTCTTAACATAATTCTTAAGATAATCCTACTTATAACACTTGCTATTTCATTTGGACGAATACCATGATCGTACTTTTGCAGGGCAATTAGATGTGCACAAAACTATAATGGAATTATAAGATATTACAAATATCCATTGACTATCTGGTTGCTGATATCTCTTTTTTCCAGTAATAAAATACTTGAACCAGCATTGTCTATATTTATTAAATCGCATAGAAGAGAAATATGTTTTATACCCTCATGACCACCATCGGAGTCTTTTTGGAATAAATTTACTGTTTTGAAAACTTTTTCAGTTCTTATTATTTTTAATAAAAATTTTTTAAAACTATAACGCCCTAACATTTAATATATAAAGATGTTTGGCTAACATATCTTATACAAACTTCATCATAATTTCCTTATTGGAAAAACATATTAAAGCTCCTTTCATGTTAAAATTATTTTATTTGTTTTTGATTTGAAGAATCCCAAAGTTTTATCAGAGAATTCTATTTTATTTTGACTTAATAAATATAATATAATTAATATCTTTTTTTTAAAAGAAAAATTTAAATGATAAAATATTATTATTCAAAAATTAACATTATAATATAAAGAATATAATAAAATATGTCATATATAAGTTTAAGTTAAAAAGATTGATACAAATGTATATTTTTATAAAAAGAAAATAACATTTTAAAAAAAACTATCGTTGAGCCATGATGTTTTAAATATTTAACAATTAGATATAATTATAGAAACGACGATTTTCTGCTTGAGTTTATAGAATAGAGAAAGGTATGATTTTTTATTGATTTGGATATTATTTTGAAGAGATCTAATGCCGCTTGTCCAAAAGAGCAGTTTGATACTGCTATGGGAACAAAGTGGTTGTCACACATTAGGTGTGAGTATTTTATATTTTTTAGAGATTCGGCTCTGATAAGGGGATCATGCGATTAATAGATGGGGCCATGGGATAAATGCAGGTAAAATCCCACATTAAAGGCTTTCCCATTAAAAAATGTACGATTGTTTTGCCGTCAGGGCGTTTTTTATCTAAAAAAGATGCCGGTTCTAAAATACAGTGGAAATTGGTTTATTTAAAAAAGAAGCTATTATTGTATTTATTTTATCATGTCGGCTGATTTTTGATATAAATTTTTGCATTGGAGAGCGTGTTTCCAATATGCGTCTGCCAATTGATTGCATTTAATGCAAATATAATGGTTTAGGAAGGTACGCCCAAGCGTAAATGATTGCATATCGAAAAGCGTCGTTATCTATTGATGGTTATTTAAAATGCTAGGATTTGAATCTAACCATTCATGGCCAGAGTTGTTGAAATTAAGTGATCTTAGTATGGATTTATATTGGTGATCATAGCTCAAGTTGAGGTAAGCTAAGGAATGAGATACTAAACCTAGATCCCAATCTTTTTGTTTCGTTTCTGGTGGGGCTGTGTTTGGTAAGACATTAATATTCCAACAACGTAAGGCTTCATCTAATAAATTATCTTTATCGATGGTAATAATTTGAGAGGCAATATTTTTTACTGATAAGGTTAATGAGATGAAGGAAACAAGGGCTATAATTAATGCCGATCTTAGGTCTAGTCCTCCGGATTTACAATGGAGGTTGCTTGAAGCCATGAATTAGAATCGAGTTTGATGTTTAATAACTCTGTCTTCATTTGTAGTGTCTTTTGTTCGCCTTCATTTAAAAGAATTTCAAAAGAGAAGGTACCAGAAGTTTTTAAACAATACTGGATTTTTGGTATTAAAAGGGCGTTTTTGAGAATCTAATGTGCTTGATAATTTTTTTGAGATCGATAGTTTGGGGAATAGTGATTTAAGATGATTAATTAAAAACTCCCTCTGTACCGCCCAATGAGGCCCCTAATATACTAAAATCTTGTAAGAGTGCGTTTAAAGTTATCTAATATAGTGTCTGTTGGAGGCGGAAAAGGATAAATTTCGCATTCATTTATATTTAAGGATAAAGTTCAGCAAAGTGTTTGTTGATTATATCTAGACAATTATGGATTGAAGAAATGGTCCCCGATATAGTACAATCGTCAAGGTACCAAACGTGCAGATTAAGTTTGCATGTGAAACAATATCACTTATTAGGTGTTTGTTTAAGGGTATAGCAAAAAGGTAGTGAAAATATAATGTAATTCATATCATTTTATTATTTAAAATTTTACAAATTATCTTTGTTAGAATTTGAATGGAACTATCTTTGCCTTCTACTACTAAGGGATGTAAAAATTAAAATGGAATAACCTTTCCTATAATAATAAATTATTACAATCTTGTAATGTTAATTTAACAAATAAGAGAGGATTCTATTAGTATTATCTTTATGAATAACATTCTAGATAATGTCTTGGGAAGTATTTATTCATGAGTTTTTTTTAGCTCATGATAGATCAAGATCACTACAAAATTAAATTATGATTTTTTGTTATCATAGAATCGAGGGAAAGTTTGTTAAATTATTATAAAAGTCATAAGATGATTTAGTTAAATTAGTATTTCTATTGTTTTATTTAATATTAGTTGGTATATGTAATGTGCTAGATGGTATTTTACTAATAGGTGGAGCCTGCAATTTGGATCCTGGGTATCCAGATGTTGAAACATGGAGACCAAATTAACTTTCCTTTATATATTAAAGTGTAAGGCAATATGGACTTAGACTTTTATGTGTCATTTTATAATTGATCCAATATTATTGTTTTATAGTCAATGCTTGTATTATATTTTGATAGTAATAATTTAATTAATTAATTGTGTTAATAACTATAAAAGATTATTGATTTGCAAAACCTATTTCAATTTCATTTTAGGCGACTAGTTATTGAAATAATTTCTATATTAATTCAATAAAGATAATATAATATTTTATATTTTTTTATACTAATTATTCTTCTGATAATAATTTTCATTTTTT
This sequence comes from Gordionus sp. m RMFG-2023, assembly GCF_954871325.1. Lineage (NCBI taxonomy): Eukaryota > Metazoa > Nematomorpha > Gordioida > Chordodea > Parachordodidae > Gordionus > Gordionus sp. m RMFG-2023. The sequence goes on along the minus strand of NC_088779.1, from coordinate 26,920,404 downwards.
ATTTAAATTAACAGAGAAATATAGAAGTAATCGTTTTAATCCTTATATATATTTTTTTTTTCATAAGGATCATACATAGTATTACATGATTTTTCTAAATTGGTCACGCCCCCCCCTCCCACTTTCAATATTTCCTCTTTCCCCTAATAACCATATTATATTTAATAAATTAGTAAAAAAATTAACAAAAAATATATATTAGATAATATAAATTAAAATTATTTGACTCAATATTAATCTTGATATCCGTTTATCACTTCCTATATGTTTTTATTTACATACCAAAATTTTTACGCATATTTAATCAAAAACAAAAATATTCTGCCTAATATGTAGAACAAATTGGAAAAAATTCTCTAAAAATATTTATAATATATAAATCACAATTCAATTTGTCACTCGCCAATTTTAAATTGCGTATGTTAATATATTACGTTTAAATTAATTTTTTACCGTAAAGTAGTCTTTTACTTTGTAGATTAATTTTTGTTATTTCATTTATTTTACATAACATTTTTATATGAGTAGCATTCCTTTTATATAAAAATCATCTATTTAAATGAAAATTATTATATTTATTTTAAGTGCGAATATTTAATATCAGATGCTCCCTATATTTCAAGACTGAGATTTATATATATTTTTTTATACCTAGTTAATATTATTTCAAAAAAATTTAATAAGGAGGAACAATATAGCACTTTATAATTTTCCTTTTTTCTATTCAAAAAAAAAATTGTCTCAAATTTATGTATTCGAATGATTTCTTCTTTTTATACTCTCTTATCTATTTTTATATTTTAGAGGAAATGAAAACTTTTACTGGTAATTTATAAATTTTCCCAAGCAATTATACTTCTAATAGACGAGGAAAATAAAAATCAAATAAAATTTTTTCACAAATCCCCCCAAATTATCTAAATTTTGATGAAAAATCCACTTTGCCGGCAAGCGTAAAGGCTATAAAAGGAAACACTTGTCAATCCATTAGCTAATTTGATCAACTATAGATCGATTTTGAAAAAGTATATGCCCATGAAGTCATTTAATTGGGATTTCAAATACAGCAGTCTTTGCGGTTTCGAAACATGTATATGATTTCGAACAGTATTCTGACTATAAAAATTTATTTTAATAATTCATTATCGTATTTCGTTTTGAGGTATCAATGTTAATTAAAATTCTTTTGTTTTATTTCATACTAGTGAATAATGTAAAAAAATTATATCATTATTCACATGTCTTGTGTCACTTACATCATTATGGGCAAAATAAAAAATTTATTTTAATTAAATATATTTTTTTGATTGATTAAGGAACCCTTGTAAATTTTTCGAATAAATTATAAATAAAATATTGTGTGATAGAAGGTTAAACATCAATATAAACAATATCTGCTTCTTTACAAATGAGTTATATTTTATCTAGTATTTTATAACTGCTCGGGGGGGGGGGGGTAAGGGTGGTTTGTTTATTGGCTATAAGTATACTTAAATATCGTTTTTAAATAGATAGTAACAATTGATGTCATTATATTCTAATAGGCCATCCTCTTTCATAAAATCATTGTCAAGAATAAAAAATTTTACACTATAATCACTAATTGATTTGACAAAATTGGGACATTATTCGTAACAGTAACAATTAGATTAATAGAAATCCAATACTCTCTATAGTTGTCCAATTAAGCAATTTTATCAAATGAATGTGTTCCAGATATTCATCTACATACCAAGGCCCTTGATTGCATTTCAAAGGTTGCTCGTATAATCTTAAAATATTATTTTTAAAAAAGAATAATATATTTACCAGTGAGCTGTTTTCCGTATAAAGCTACCACGTTTTTGTGTACGATAAATATTATGATTGAACCTTAATAATACTTTTCAAAGTATCATTTGATTCCTAAAAAATTCCCTTATCTCTGTAAAGACCTCCTTGAATTTTTTAAATGATCCAACATTACAAGATATAACTAGATCTTAATATTATTTATCTATATATAAATTTCCAGCATTGTTATAAATTCATTCAGACTGTTCAACTAGGCTCAACGGATGTAAACCATTGGCAATAAATTCACATATCAACTTTTATTTTGTGTATTTATTGGTTTTATTTTATTAATAACATTAAATGAAGCTAATACATTAGGTTGAATCATTTTTTAAACGGTGGTGGAGCTTACTGGTTTTTTCTCTGCTCTTAAATATTTATATTGATTATAAATACTTAAATGACATCTCTAATTTTTAAAAAAATATATATATTTATACTATAACATGAAAATTATTATATAAATAATATATTTTAATATATTAACAAATTGATAGAGGAGCTTCCCTCCAGCATTTTTTTGCTGTCCGCATGTACATTGTCTTTTTCAACTTGAATTTTAAAAATATTTATCTAAAATTATAAGAAAGTGATTTATGGGAACCTATTTACATAATTTCACTTTCACTACCATGAGTGTCAATCATCCTACAAATTAAAAAATATTACATAAAATTGGTATTAATAATCTATTTGTAAATAAAATATATTCTATACTGATTTCGGTGTTGTTATTTTTATCAATTCATCTTAATGTGAATTCTAAATTTTGCAGCTGATATTGGTTATCAATTTAACAACCGTTCACACACCTAACCATCTTGGGCTCACTTATTATATTAACATAAATAATAAAATATATTTATATCTTAATTTTTATAGCTCTACAAAAAATCCCACAAATATTTAATAAATATAGTAAAAATTAAGAAGTTATGGTGATTGATCTAAATTAAAAAAAAATTTTTTCTCTATTTTATGAAAATATTTAAGCAACGAATAATGTTTTTCGATATCGTTATTCAAAAAGATAGAAGCGATATTTGTTATTCGATATTTTTGGAAAGAAACAGTGAAATCGTTTCATTTTCTCAAATAAGGTAATTTAATATATAACATTAGAGCATTAGTATGGATATTTTTTTGAGCTAGATGTGAATATTTTTGGAATTACCTTTGTCAGCTCTACCTTAGGTATAAATTATTATTTGATATGGCGAAAATATCGATTCAAGTAAGGCGTCATTACAAGTACATATTCCAAATGGTTAACATATGCTCAAATGAAGCATGGTAATAAAACGGAAGTACCTTGAGGGGAAGTATCTCGAGGTTCGGGGTATGAAATAAAAAGTCTCTTAAGTAATGAGTTTTTAATAATTCTATTTATTTCTCATGCCTGATGTATATATAGTTCCTTATTAGACAATAGTGTGGATATCTAATTTTGGAATCAACTAGTATACCACATTTTTTACAATTATAAAGAAAGATTATAATAGAGCCGGGTTAATGTCTACATAAGTTGATGGTTTGTTAATGACATTGTCTAAATATACTTCTAATTATTAAAACAGTTTTATCCATTACTGAAGAATTAGACTAGCAAACTGACGGAGTGCCAGGGATCCAAACCGAACCTGAACCGCTAAAAACCGGTATTTTTTATCGAACCTGAACCGAACCTAAACCGCTAAAAAAATTTCAGCCGAACCTGACCGAACCGCTAAAATGCCTCTGAACCGGTTCGAGTCTTATGACTTTATGCTTATAAAATAATTAAGTTATTATTAGATTTCAATTGTATTCGAATTATTTAAAGATTATCATCAATCACATTTGATTGATAAGTGTCGGTCATAATTTTTATAAACTTTAGTATATTGTCATTTTACAACATTTTTTAAATATTTTAAGCTTATAAATTATAATGCTTAGAGAAAAATTAAATCCAAAATATTATTATAAATGACACATCAAATCTGATATCATATTGGCAATGCCGGCCACCCATGTTAGTGTGGAATTTCAACAATTAAATTTATGCTACCTCCTTATAGATGTAATTTGAGTGAAACGAATTTTGAAAATATATTAATTGTGCGGGTTAATAAAAAAAATTTAAGTAAAAAAAGGAAAATATTGTTCATATTAAAATTAATCATTGATATATATTTTTATATTTATAAATTAAATGTTATTTTATAATGTGCAATTAATAAAAATGAAGGTTTTCTATATGTGTTTTTTAAATTAATGATAAAATAAAAAATATTATACATAATTCGAATGTAAGTTTGAATACAAAAGTGTAACCGGTTTTTAAAGGTTAGAACCGAACCGATATTTAAATTTTTTACGAACCGAACCTGAATCTTGAACCGTTATTTTTATCCGAACCTGAACCGAACCGATATTCGTTTCGGGTTGGATCCCTGCGGAGTGCATTTCTTAACAGGAAGAATTTCATCGAAATGTTGCAAGTTAGAAATTGTACAATATAAGCCTTCCGTAATATTTGTGATCCAGCTGGATAACGCAAGATTAAGTTGTAAATCTATGGTGGATCTGATTAAAGTATAGATGATTTCTCGATTAATTACTAAGGAAGTATGAATAATATGATTATTAGCGATTTTGATGAGCACAGATCCACCGTGCTGATTAAGTTTGTAAATTGCATAAGGCATTCGGGGTAAATTTTTGATTGATTAAGTTCTTAGGTAAATATTTAATTTTAGTTTTACAAATTAGGAGATTTCTAGAATAGATAAAAGCCTATTGTTAACGAAGGCAAAAAGTATGAGAATATTAAAATTTTGTTAAATTAAATAAAACACCTGATGTGAAGGAAAATGTTTCAAAATTTTTCCTTTGAGATTGTAAAGGGTTTTTTTTTTAACTTTTATTTATTTTATGCGAATATGTAATGTCGAATGCTCCCTAAATTTTAAAACTGAAATTTTATATTTAATTTATTTTTATACCAAGTTAATATTATTTCAAAAAAATTTAATAAGGATAAATAAGATATCACTTTATATTTTTTCGTTTTTATATTCAAAAAAATTATTTTAAACTTTATATGTTCTAATTTATTTGTTTGTAACGAATTGGTTTCCTCTTCTTATAATTTTTTTTATCTAATTATATATTTTAGAGAAGATTGACGCTAATATTGGTAATTAAAAATTTTTTCAATCAATTATAACTCTAAAAAAATAGAAATCAAATCAAATGATTTTTACAAATCCCATCAAATTATCTAATGTTTTATGAATAGTCCACTTTGCCGTCCAGCATAAATGTTATAAAAAGAAATTTATTTCTATTTTCCTGTTTAATATTAATGGACATATGTAATGTATAAGATGGCATAATACTAAGAAATGAAGCCTGTTGTTTGGATTCTGGGTATCCAGATGTTGGATTATGGAGACTAAATATATTTTCCTTATTTATATATTAACTAGATGATGACCCGTCAAAAATGACGGGGAATCAGAATTTTCTTCTTTACTCAAAAATTTTTTATTTGGAAAAACCCTGAGATGGCAGATTCAAGAGTTGCTGTCATGAGTGTATTTGAGTTTTATTATAATAGATAGATTGAGCATATAAATACAATTTTTACAGATTTTTGATAGCCCATCAAGAATGATGGGAAATAAGAATTTTCTTCTTTATTCAATGATGTATGAATAATAAATTTTACCTTTATTTGATGATGAATAAATCAGAAATTTTCCTATCTTATGATGTTCTAGCAAGAATATATTTTTTATATTATAAATTACAAATACAAATGAAGAAAAATTTAGTTTAAAAGATTTTTTATTGTGCACATTAATTAAAATTACTAATCATATACTTCATAATCATATTTTATAAAATATAATGAAAAAAGAATAACTCCTCATCGAAATGAATATAAATTATCGCATCTCATAAGATAGGAATATTTCTGATTCATTCATCATCAAATAAAGGTAAAATATATTATTCGTCCATCATTCAATAAAGAAAAAAAATTCTTATTCCCGTCATTCTTGACGGGTTATCAGCTAGTAACTTATATTTTTGATAACGGGTTCTTAAAAATCTCTAAATTATATGTAAATTTAAGGCAAGTTACAATAGGCATTATTTTTTTTTATTTATGCTAAAAAATGGATTAATATTTTCTTCATATATAACTTCACAATGGCTTTTTTATTTCCTTGTATCCAACAATTTCTTGCAGCAATTATCAGATATATTTATGTCTATGGTTTTCCCATTCCTTTAATTTCAAATAAAGTTAGATGGGAAATGAAATAATTTAATTATTGAAATAAGAGACCTTCACAGGCTTTGATTTATTCATCAGCCTCCAGCCCAGGTCAGCAGTAAAAATAATTTGCAGGCCCATTCCATGTTTAATAAAAAAATTTTAACCCAATCCCATCATAAGTTTCAAAAATTTTTCCCAAGCCTATATCCAAAAATTTAATTTTAATGCTTTAAATGAAAATAAACAATATTTAGGTATTAAGTCAATCACTTTGTTTGCAATACTGAAATTTATTATCATTAGAAGAAAAAAAATGCAATATATTTTTAAGTTAGTCACAGTTTATTTTAGGGTTTTTATTAAAAACCCAGCCTGACCCAGGCACATTAGTAAATATATTATTTATGCTAAAAAAAGGATTAATATTTCCTTCATATATACACTTCACAATGGCTTTCTTTATTTCCTTGTGTCCAACAAATTTTTGAATCCAGATATTAATTTTTATATTTAAATTTGCAATTGCTATCAGCTAAACCAAGCATTTGATTTAAAATAGCTATAAATGTAAAAAGGGTTCTAGATTTTGCTAGACCTTTTATTTTTATGTGCCTACCATCGAGCCAAGGCAGTTTGGAAATCCATGTTTCTCAAAATATTCTTGTGCAATCTAAAAATATATATCTAATTTCAATATATACCTCTGGAATGATTGTAGCAATGATGGTTTGCCTATTCTTTGGATATAATGAAATAAATATTGTTTACTCTGTGTTTAGCAACAAATATTTAAAAAATATTATATATTAGCCATATTATAAATCATATGGGAATTACTCTTGGCTTATAATTGCTATGATGATTATCACTGGACAAATATTTTTTAAAAGAACACTATTGGTTAAATTTGATTGACATTTTTTGAGGATTATTATAATAGTTGTTTATGGCAGTGAACATAGACTTTTAAGATTCATTTTATAATAGATCCAACATTATTTTTTTAATCGTATCAGCATTGACTATAAAGATAGTTTTTTTTAAATTAATTGTGCTAATAACTATAGAAGATTATTGATTTACAAAACTTATTTAAATTTCAATTTAGGCAACTATAGAAATAATTTCTATATTAATATAATAAAGTTAATATATTATTTTAAATGTTTTTATACGAATTAAACTTTTGATAATAATTTTCAATTTTATTTAAATAAACAGAGAAATATAATAGAATCTTTTTAGTCCATCTATATATATTTTCTTTCATAAGTATCATACATATTATCACATATGTTTGTAAACGGGTGACACCACCCACACCTTAATGTATTCTTTCTATCAAAATGACGAAATTATATTTTAATAGATTAGTAAAAATTAAATAAAAAATAAGATAATAAAGAATATAAACTAACATATTTATTTAGTAAGGTTTATCAGAGAGGATTGTATTAGTAATATATCTCTGAGTGGTATTCTAGATAATGTTTGGAGAATTATTTATCCATAAATTTTTTAGCTCATGATAGATCACGCTCCTTAAAAAATTAAATTAAGATATTTTGTTAGAAAGTTGATTATAAAACTGATTAGATGATTTATTTAAATAATTAGTATTTCGATTTTCCTATTTAATATTATTTGGTATATGTAACGTTTAAGATAATATACAACTAGGAAGGGGACTCTATAGTTTAGACCCTAGGTATCTAGATGGACAATGATGACTAATTTTATTTTCCTTATTTATATTTTAAAGTTTAAGACAATATGGATATAGATTTTAGGAGTCAATTTATAATTGATCCTATATTATTTTTTTTAGTCAACTTGTTAGCATTTATATTTTGATTATATTTATTTAAAATTAAATGTCCTAATAACTTTTAAATATTATTGATTTGTAAAAATTATTTGAATTTCAATTTATGTAATTATAAATATCAATTCTACATTAAATATATATATTTAGATAATATAATAATTTATGTTTTTGTATATTCCTCTGATAAATAGTTTTCTTTTTTTATTTAAATAAACAGAAAAACACTTTGGTAATCCTTTTAATCAATTTTTTATCATAAATATCATAGAAAATATTACAAGATTTTTTCTAAATTAGGGACCTAATTCCCCCCCCCCCCCCCACCAATAAATTTTCTCTCCAAATGACGAAATTATTTTAAAAGATTAGTAAAACATAAAAAAATAAAGAATATAAACTAATATTGATTTAGTAAGATTTACCCAGAGAGAATTGTATTAGTAATATATCTATGAGTATTATTCTAGATAATGTTTAGTGAATTATTTATCCATGAATTTTTTAGCTCATGATAGATCAAGATCATTAAAAAAATAAATTATATATTTTGTTATTACAGAATCATATTAAAAATTATTAATATGAGAAAAAGTTGATTATAAAAGTCATTAGATGAATTAGTTAAATAATTATTTGGATTTTCCTATTTAATATTATTGGGTATATGTAACGATTAAGATAGTATACAACTAAAGTGGACCCTATAGTTTAGATCCTGGGTATCTAGATGGACCATGGAGAATAATTTTATTTTCATTATTTATAAATTAAAGTTTAAAACAATATAAATATAGATTTTACAGTCAATTTAAAATTGATACCATATTATTTTTTTTAATCAACTTGTTAGAATTTATATTTTGATTATATTTATTTTAAATTAAGTCCTAATAACTGTTAAATATTAATGATTTGTAAAAATTATTGAATTCCAATTTAGGCGTGTAATCATAAATATAAATTCTACATTAAATCTATATTTAAGATAATATAATAATTTATGTTTTTGTATATTCCTCTGATAAATTTTTTCTTTTTTTATTTAAATAAACAGAAACACCCTTTGGTAATCTTTCCAATCAATTTTTTTCATAAGTATCATAGATAATATTACAATATTTTTTCTAAATTAGCTCTCCAAATGACGAAATTATATTTTAATTGATTAATCAAAACATTTTAGAAAAATATCATATTAAAAAATATCATATTAAAAAATATCATATTAAAAAATATCATATTAAAAAATATCATATTAAAAAATATCATATTAAAAAATATCATATTAAAAAATATCATATTAAAAAATATCATATTAAAAAATATCATATTAAAAAATATCATATTAAAAAATATCATATTAAAAAATATCATATTAAAAAATATCATATTAAAAAATATCATATTAAAAAATATAAACTAACATAATTAATTGTGCTCAATACTAATTAGATTAACAATCTTGATTATATAGTCGTATCTCTTTTATCAGTTCCTATTCTGAATTCCAAATGTCTTTACATTCAAAAATTCTTACATATATTTAGTCAAAAACATAAATATTCTGACTAATATTCAATTAATCATAATTCAATTTTTGACAATTATCTGCTAAATTATGTGGTTCAGACTTACTTCTAATTAATCTTCAAGCGCTTTATTATTCAGATTAATCAACAAATCTATACTCAGGCTTCACACCCCCTACCGACTATTTACATGATGAACTAACAAACAGATATAAAGAAAATAACCTTATTTGTCATTTGGTGGTCATGAATAATTAATCGATTGACCGCTGATGTGTGAAATAATATTCCAGTAGATTCAAAAGACATGCATGGCCTGAATTATTTATATAAAATGAAACATGAATGCCACAGCTTAATTAATCAGGTCATCTAAAAGGTTCAACAGCTATTCACATATCTAACCAAAAATTATATTTAATATTTTAATTTATATTACAATACAAAAAAATTTATAATTACGTGATACGTGATATATAGCGCTTTTGCCCTCTAACGTTGAAGATTCAACAGAGCTACGCTAGGTTTTCCTCATTTCCATCTAATTGGAACAATTTAATTTGGGTATAAAAATAAAAATATGAGGAGCCCTCCACACGTTTGTGGGCAAGCCGCACGTACTTGTAGGCACAACATTTCGAAAAATGTTGCTTAAACCTCTATAGGCTTTAATTTAGAAGGAGTGGGACAAAAATAAAGCCTCTACCCGAGAACTACAGTATAATTTAATTACTTTAAAGGTGGGTGATGGCTGATTTTAAGCTTAATTTCTTTAATGTAAGTTATATCTGTAAATAAATATGATTAAAATAAAATAATATTTACCACCGGTTGAACCGAGGTAATCATTTCGATGCATTTCAGATAAATTAAATCGAAGCGAGAGATTTTTAAAATAAAAAATATGTTCAACAAAATTACGAATATTTTGGGATTAGTATCAATTTATAATTAATTTAATAAATAAAATGTAATAAAAATTTTTACAGGTTAATTTGAATTAAAAAATATTTTTTCTATATTTTTATTTGATTAATTTAAAACGAATGATAATTTTCGCTCTCATTTCAAAAAATATACCCGCTATTACATTATATCTTTTGATTGAAATCGTGTACTGATGAACGAAGGATAGCGAACTACTGGAGTGCATTGCTCAGCAGGAAAAATCCACGAAGCGTGAAACTATAGCTGCATCCCATTTCTCTTGCAAGTTAGAATTTGGACAACCTAAACCTTTCATAATATTCGTGATCCACCTGGAAAACAAGATTAAGTAAACATCTATGGTGGATCCGATTAATTTATAGATGGGTTCTCGTCTAATAACGAAGGAAGGATGAATGATACGATTGATAGAGGCTTTGGGGAAGGTAGACCTAACTCTACTGATTTATTTTGAAGATTAATTTGGCATTAAAGTATTCACGGTAAATTTTAGATTTCTTAAGTTCTTAGGTATAGAAATTTATAATTTTACAATTTAGGCAATTTGGAGAATATATAAATGCTCAAATTTCTAATCTATTTTTTTATTCTATAAGTTCTTAAAATATGGATGTGATAATTAATGCTGCTAATAAGCCTCATTGTATTCATCGTCGTAGAAAAGAAATTTCAGATTTTTTGCCCATTCCATCTTGGATTATATGTAATTGGGGTAGATAACTTTGCAAACTTGGTAAGGGCATTAATTCTCCATAAAATGTACTACTCTGCCCTGGTAGTTTGTCTGATGCAAATGCTACAGGGCTTAAATCATTAGTCACATATGACTATTGAGCAATCACATAGTGTATTTTTAACCTAACTTAAAATGTTTATTATTTTGGCGCGGAAATTTTTAATTGTATCTTATAAGTATCATTCCTTTTATGTGAAAATCATTTATTTATATAATTTTTTTTTATATATTTAAGTGAGAATATTCAATGTCAGAGGCTCCTTACATTTCAAATAATTTTAAATTATTTTTTATACCAAGTTAATATTATTTCAAAAAAATTTAATAAGAATAAACAAGATATCACTTTATATTTTTCCGTTTATCTATTCAAAAAATATTGTCTCAAATTTATATATTCAAATTTATTTGTATGCAACTAATTAGTTACAAATATGATTTCCACTTCTTATAATCTTTTATCTGATTATATATTTTAGAAGAAATAGAAAATGTTAAAAGTAATTTATAAATTTCATAATCAATTATACCTCTAATAAATGAGGAAAATAAAAATCAAATGAAATTTTTTTACCAATCTCTCCAAATTATCTAAATTTTGACGGAAAGTCCACATTGCCAGTCAGCGTAAAGTCTATAAAAAGAAATTCATGTTAATCCAATAGAAAATTTGCAACCAACCATAGATTGAATTTTAAAAAATGCCCACGATGTCACTTAGTCGAGGCTTCAAATACAGCATTCTTTGCGGTTTTTGAGCTTTATCTATGATTTCGAACAGAATTTTGATGAAAAATAATTATGATTCTTTAACATCCTATTTAGTTTAGAGATATCAACGCTAAATAAAATTCCTTTGTTTTATTTCATATTAATGAATATTGTATAAACATTTTGTAACTTTTATATATCACAGACCTCGTTTTGGGCAAAAGGAAAAAAATTTAAAATTAGATAAATTTTTTTTGATTGATATTTATGCAATAAGGAACACTTGTAATTTTTAAAAAATATTGTGTTGTAAAAAGTTAAAATCTTACTATATTCATCAATATATACAATATCCGCTTCTTCAAAAATAACAATCAATAGTTTATAATAATAAATTTTAATATGATTTATACTTTAACGATGAAATCATACTTAGGCTATTCCCATGGTTATGCATAGCAGATCACTACTAGTTATCCCTTATCTTTTCAGAAATTTTAGGCCTTCCACATGTATTAAATAATTTTGTACATTTTTGCATTACTCCATAGTGAATCCTTCTAAGATTCCTTGAGATATAATCTGCAGAAAGACTTTCTGGAAAATAATTAAAAAAATTTTTTATTGATGTCTAATAGGTCATCATCATCCACAAAATCCTGGTCAAGATTATTAAATTTTACACTATATTTACTAAATGACTTGACAATTTGAAGCATTATTCGCAACAGTAGCAATTAGTTTATTAGAAATCCGATAAAGAATTTTCCAAATCTGCAATTTTCTACATTCCAAGGCTCTTGGTAACTCGTATAATCTTTAAAAAGTTTTAAAATATTTTAAAAATAATATATTGTGCAATGAGCTATTATTCACTTAAAACTACCACAAATTTTATGAATGAAAAAAGTATATTTGGTTTTGGTGATTGATCTAAATTAAAAAATATTTCTGTTTTATGGAAATATTTAAGGAAACGAATAATGTTTTTCGATACCGTTATTCAAAGAAATAGACGCGATTTTTATAACTCGATATATTTCGAAAGAAATGGTAAATGAGTTTCATTTTTTCAAATAAGGTAATCTAACATACCACCAAGATGTCTTTGATTCAATCAATGATGAAAATACTTATCTCAATCATATATAGTTTTAAGTTAATTTATCTAATTGATTTTAAAAATATTTTTAAACATTCCAAAATTCCACAATCATCTAAACCTCAAATTTTAACATATATTTTTCAAAAATATAGATTTTAAATTAGTTTGTTACATTTTTTAAAATATAAATTTTTATTTAAACATTACTCAATTATTCTTAATACAACAAAATTTAAATTTTCAATTTAATTTTATAACTTTTATTTATTAATTTATTTTTTTTTATTATTTTTTAAAAAATAATATTTTTGAAAAGTTATTCATTCATACATACCCCCTACCCTCTTCTCCTTTTTTTTTTATTCTTCTAAAATGGGTATGTCAAGCATTTGTAATGCCTGCCATAGAAATATAACCTTGACCCAAGCTATTTGTTTTTATAAACATGGGCCCAGGTCAAAACCATGTATAAACTCTGGTAAACCCCCTTCAAATGTAATTTTGTACAACAAAATTGAAACAACCCCCATTGTAATTCAAAATTTTTATCCTGATTTTTATGATAATTTTTTTAAAGTGGGAAAAGCCACCAATCTTAATCCACCTACCCCTTAAATCAAGGTCTTTGATTTCTAATTTTTTAACAACACTTTAATCACATACTCTCTTTTTACATGCACATTTTTTCTTTGTACACATTTATTCCTAACAATTGAACCAAATTAATTTTTTTTTCTTTTTACTTTTTCATTTATATACTCTTCAAGACTCAAATTCTCTCACATTCCTTTTTATATCCCCATTAATACAAAATAATATTTCTTCTCCCTTTCATAAACATACCCAAAATAATTTTTTTTTTCTCCCCTTTTATATATTGTTTCTTTGTAACAACATTCAACATTTCAACTAATTTAACATTTACACATATATATATTTTTTTTATTCTTTCATAATCACAACTCTCTTTTCACATGCATAATATTTTTTTTTTACTTGTACACATTTATTCCTCACAATTGAACCAAATCTTTTTTTTTTTTACTTTCTTATATATATTCTTCAAGACTCAAATTATCTTACGTTCTTTGTAATATTCCCATTAATACAACATAATTTTTCTTTTCCATTTCATAAACATACCCTAAATAATTATCTTTTTTTCTCCCTTTTATATATGCTCCTCAGTCTTTCAATCTTTTATTTACTTTAACCATTACATTTATTAAAACAAATAACCAACCTCTATCAAACACCAACCAACCCAACAACCCTTATGCCCATTCTTTCCTCTCATATTTAATAACCTTATCTTTACAACATCATTATTCTCTGCAGATTATTTCTTCCTAGTTTCTGTCACATCCCCATTCTCAACACAATTATTCACAACCTTTCTTTATCCACACAATGGAACGCTGCCCCACGTGCTCCAAAAACATAAAAATCACCAAATCCGGCCTTTTCACCAAGCACAAATCCAAAGGCAGTGCTTGTCCTGAGTCTGGAAAGCGTCCTTCCCCTCCCTTCCAAAATCCCCTCTCCATTTTTTCTACTCACAGTTATACTTCCACCTCACCCAATAACGCCCACATACCAACCACATCAGACACATTCATTTCCCTCCCACCCACCACTCACGTCGACATCATTAACTTTCTAAAATCCGACAAACCTCCCATTATTTCTAGAATTCCCAAAGGCTCTAGAATACAAGTAGCCAAAGCTCTCTCTACCTGTCTTCATTCACTAATAAATAACTTTTCCTCTCTAGATCATTGGCTCAAACTTTTTTCATTTTCTTTCACGACTCTCCAACCTCCCAATCCTGAGATTCACAAATCTTTAACCCAACAAATTAAAGACGCAACCATACACCCCCTCACCCTCACATCCACTTTTTCTCCTCATAATTCTAAAAAACTTTCCAGCCTCCAATTAAAGGCTAAGATAATTTCTAACAAAATAAACAATCTAAACATCAAATCTGCTCTCCGCTTACTAGCATCTGACGACTCAATTGCAACCAGTAATGAGGAGAGCTACAACAAACTTAAACTTAAGCACCCTCCTGGAGGTGACCTCATACCTCCTCCTCCGCCCAACATATTTCCCACTAATTTCACCCCCGTCGAGGTGCGCAAAAGTATCCTATCCTTTCATCACGACTCCTCGCCCGGGTATGATGGGCTTCGCCCCATCTTCCTCCAGGACCTTACATCCTCCCTCATAGTCAGCCAGGTCCCTATTTTACAGAATCTAACAACATTCTGCAACAAAATTGCTCATGGACCTGTTCCCGAATCCATCAGGCCACTCCTGTTCGGCGCTAAATTAATCGCACTCGAAAAGCCGAACAAGGACATCCGGCCGATAGCAATCGGGACCGTATTCCGTCGCCTCGTTGCTAAACTCATAGCTTCCAAAATTAAGGACAACGCAGCCTTAATTTTAGCACCCCATCAACTCGGTATTGGCATCCAGGGAGGTTGCGAAATAGCCACACACGCTACTCGCATCCATCTCCAAACCAACCCTAGTGACGAAATCCTCGTCAAAATTGATTTTTCTAACGCCTTCAACTCCATTCGCCGTTCTTACTTTCTTCCACAAATATACCACTCATTTCCCACCTTCTCCCAATTTTTCCACTCCTGCTATTCCAAGCCATCTCATCTCTAATTCAACAACTACTTACTTTCATCATCTGAAGGGATCCAGCAAGGCGATCCTCTAGGCTCGATACTTTTCTGCATTGGAATCAACGAAATGGTCAAAAACATTTCTACCAACTGCAATCTTCCACTCCACACTTGGTACATCGACGACGGAATGTTCTGCGGCTCCCCTCACGAGGTCGCCAAGGCCCTCGCCATCATTAATACACATTCCGCCGCAATTGGACTTTCACTTAACGAACAAAAAACCGAAATATGTCCACTTCATTGTTCCATCCCATTCACCCATAACTTCCTTACAACCGAGCTATCATCCCTCACTCATCTCGGCTCACCTGTCGGTGGCTTGCAATCCATTAATCACTTCTTCTCTAACGCATCATCCAGCTTACTTCACTTCAAAAACATCTCTAAATTTCTCCCTCGCCATCAAGCTTTTTTTCTCCTCAAAAACTTTTACTACATTCCTAAAATTCTTTACGCTCTTCGATCCACCTCAATCTTTAAATTTCCCGACTCACTAAAATCATTTGAAACTTCCGTCAAATCTCTTGCCGAAGAGATCCTTAATCTTCGTTTCAACCATAATTCATGGCTACAAGCATCACTTCCATGCAAGCTCGGGGGCATCGGCTTACGCTCACCTTTAACTCTTTCCATCAGTGGATTCATCGCCTCCCGCCTCTCATCTGACTTACACATTAGCCAGCTTACTCACTTTCCTGACCCATTATTAGCTGAAGCCCAGACCATTTGGGACAATTCCGTTGTCCCAAACACTCCTCGACCCTCCTCCTGTTTACAGAGAGACTGGGATACTCCACTCAACGAAGGCTCCGTCGCTTACCTAAAATCGAGCCTTCATGACGACGATCTCACAGTCTTTCACCAATTAAACCAAGGATCGGGTTACGAGTTTCTGGAAACTATACCCTCCAACAACCTCGACTTATTGCTGACCGCTGACGAGCTAAGATTTGCTATTGGATTACGGCTCAATTGCGAAATTGTTCTACCGTACCAATGCAAACATTGCGAAACCAGCGTCGATCGCAAGGGCAGACATTGCCTCCATTGCCGCTTTTGCCGAGGCCGTTTTCCACGGCACACCAATTGCAATGACATCATATTGCGCGCTCTCAAATCCGCAGGCATTCCATCAAGACTTGAACCGACCGGCATTTTTAGATCCGACGGAAAACGTCCTGATGGAATGTCCTTGATTCCTTGGTCAAGGGGACAGCTACTAGTCTGGGACTTCACCTTCATTGACCCAAATGCACCATCCAACCACAACGTCGATGCCCTCGCTCTAGCAGAAACTCGTAAAACTATCAAATATAGTTCCATAGACCCCTCTTTCTTATTCATACCTATCGCCTGCTCTACTCTTACCACCTTCGGTAGCAAAGCTCTAAGTTTTTTTAAAGAATTAGGCAAACGGATTCGGGAAAAAACCGATCAGCCTAAAGAGTCCCTTTTTTTACGACAAAGACTTGCTACAGCCATCATTCGCTCTAACTACCTAAGTTTCATCTCTTCCATTGAATAATCTCCTATGCCTATGCTCTCTCTCTCCTTTCTCTTTCCTAGTTTCCATTCTTTTATCCCTTACCCTTTCGCAAATTATATTTTTATATTTTTTTACCTTTATTAATTTTACCATATAAAAAATTTATTATTTGCTATAAACTTTTGATAATATATTATATCAGCAACTATTGAAATAAAGAGAGAATTTACCCGTCAATTTAATCTATTACATTAGAGCATAAATATGGATATTTTTGGTGGCTAGATGTGAATATATTTATAAATACTTTTTTAGCTCTACCTCATGGATATAAATTATTATTAGATTTGGCTGAAATATTGATTTATGTATAGTGTAAACACATGTTTTTAATTTAACATGTGCAAATATGAAAGCATGATATTAAAACGGAAGTATCTCGTAGTTCGAGGTACGAAAGATAAATGCTCATAAATAATGAGTTTTTAATAATTTTATAAATTTCTCATTTAATATATATATATGTAGTTCTTTATAAGACAATGAAGTGGATATCTGCTTTAGATTTAACTAGTATACCACCAATTATAAAAAAAAGATTTGTTCGAATATTAATAGATATTAGCTAAATATGCTTATAACCATTAAAACAGTTTTATCGATCTCTGAAGAACGAAGACTAGCAAACTGCTGGAGTGCATTTCTTAGCATGAAGAATATCAAAAAAGCGCGTAACTATAGCTGCATCCCAATTCTTTTACAAGTTAGTAGTTGGATAATCTAAGCTTTCCGTAATATTTGTGATCCAGCTGGATAACGCAAGATTAATTAGTAAATCTATGATTAATCTGATTAATATAGACGAGTTCTCAATTAACTAAAAGGAAGTAGGGATACCATTTGCAACTACTTTGGTGAGCGTAGACCTAACCCTGCTGATTTAGTTAGAAGAGTAATTTGCATTAGAGATCTGCAAAGTTAGGCCCGGCCCGTACCTGGCCCGATTCTATTTAAAATAATCGGGTTTGGGGCGCGTCTGGCCTAATATTTTTAAAAAGATTTTGGGCCGGTATGGTCGGAATTTGGAAATTTTTTAAAATATATCTAAATATATCAATTTTATATTGAATTTTTTATGTAAAATAAAAATATTTGATTTTATTTATTCAAACTAAACGACATATAACATATGTCTTTTATATAAAAATAAATTTCAGGTAAATTTTTTAAAAAAAAATTTTGGGTTCTAGTCGGGTCGGCAAAACTTATTTAAAAAAAATTTCGGGGCGGGCCGGGCTTGAAAAATTAGGCCCGATGTAGATCACTAATTTGCATTAATGTATTTGGGGTAAATTTTAGATTAATTAAGTTCTTTAGGTGCAAAAATAATTTTAGTTTCACAATTTAGGAGATTGTAAATGCCCAGTATGAATGAAATCAAAATGTATTTTGAGAATACTAAAATTTCTTTAAATTAAATAAAACACCTAATATGATGGAAAAAATATTTTTCTTTGAGATTATAAAGGTTTTTTTTAAGAAAATCTTATTTGCTTGCCAAATCTCATATTGGAGACCCTGGAATTCAAACTTGGTCGGAAATCGGTTATGGAAATTCAATTGTTGATGTTGAAAATTACAAAACTTTCCAATGATTTATTTATATCGTTAAAATATATGAACGTCAAAATACCAGATATTGTGGTTTAGACTAATAATATCAATATCTTGAATCATTTTATGAATGCTAGACAGAATATGGAGGAATCTAAAGGATACCCCTGTTGGATCATGTCAGCGAATATGAATAATGAGACAAATCTTGTGTATATAATTAAAAATATTGGTATTTTTCTAAAAAAAACTTTCCATTTATATCCAACTATGTAATGTGTTAAACGCATTAGTTTTATCTAGCTTGATTAATAAGTGATATTATGGCAAGATCCATGATGCACCTTTCCGCATGACTTACCTCCTGACGACCATCTTAAATGTTAACACCTAATGATTTGGATCCTGTAATCCAGAAATTGGACCAATAGAGGCCTAATTTATTTTCTTTTATATATTTAAGTTACAGGCAATATGGACTTAGACTTTGAAGAGTCATTTTATAATTGATCCAATTTTATTTTTTTTATAGTCAAATTCGTTGTTATAAATGAAAGACTTTGCAAAATCTATTTTAATTTCAATTTAGATTACTAATTATTGAAATAATTTTTGTATTAATTCATAAAGATAATATAATTATTTTATATTTTTTGATACGAATTATTTTTCTGATAATAATTTTCATTTATTATTTATATAATTAAACAGGGAGATATAAGAGTAATCTTTTCAATTCATATATATATATATTTTTTTCATAATGATCATATATACTCTTACAGGATTTTTCTAAATTGGTGTTACCCCACCCCTTATTATATAATCTTTCTCCTAATTATCATATTATATTTAGTAGATTAGTCAAAACATTACAAAAAAATATATATTAGAATATAAATTAATTATTCTTTTATACGTTTATCACTTCCTATAATTGGCAAATGTCTTTACATTCCAAAAGTTTCACACATATTTAATCGAAAAACAAAAATATTCTGTCTAATATGTGAAACAAATTGAAAAAATATCCTTTGAAAATACTTATAATATATAAATCACAATTCAATTTGTCACTCGTCAATTATCTGCTAAATTATGGGGTTTAAACTTCTTTCCATTTACAAATCAAGCTTTTTTTCATCCTTCCTATCATTCAGATTAATCAACAAATTTATACGAAGCGTGAAACTATACCTGCATCCAAAATCTTTTGCAAGTTAGAAATTGGATAATCTAAGCTTTCTGTAATATTTATGATCCAACTGGATAACGCAAGATTAAGTAGTAAATTTATTGTTGATCTGATTAATTTATAGATGATTTATCGGTTAATTAGAAAGGAAGTATGAATGATACGATTGACAGACACTATGAGAATCGTTTACCATCTCTGCTGATTTAGTTGGAAGAGTACATTAAGTTATTCGGGGTAAATTTTAGAAATTATGTTCTTTGCAAAAATAATTTTTGTTTCACAATATTGAGATTTGTAGAATATATAATTGCCCAGTATAAATAAAAGCAAATGTATTTTAGAATATTAAATTTTTTAAATTAAATTAAGCACCTGATGTATCGCCAAGGCGGCCTAGTGGGTTTATGATATATGCTTGGAAGCAGAAGGTTTCAGGTTTTATTCTGGTAAGAAACGTAAAAATCAGGTTTTTCTTTGATGACTGATGTGTAAGGACATATGCTAGGATAAATTTCTGAGCTGCCACTCCGGTCACCGACAAGCTTGGACAGTCGAGTGCTAGGATACTTGTCCAATAAACCAAAATGAAAGATGGCCAGCCTCGTGGGCCATTCAAGGATGATAGATGGAATAGATAAGAATACTCCTTTGGGATATTTGTCCATAGAATACTCAGGTGGGATATCTGTCGATATTGATTTTTCGGTGTGAGATCAAGATACAATGGTCTCGATAGCGATACTCCGGTATCCAAATGGAATAGATAAGGAAACCCGGTGCGGGATATCAGAGATAAAAAAAAGATAGATAGCATGAATAATAAAGGGGAGAGAGAGAGCTTACCACCAGAAAAAGGTGAAAGCTTAAGAGAGAGAAAAAAATCAAACACCTTATATGATATAAAAATGTTTAAAAATATTTTCCTTTGAGATTGTAAAGGTTTTTTTTAAAGAAAATCTTGGATGCTTGCCAAATCACATGTTGAAGACTAGCATTCAAATTTCGTCAATAGGTGATGAAAATCGAGTTGCTGAATAAATTAATGTTTTATAATTTAATGATAAGGTAAGATGTTGAAAATTACAAATGATATTCTCCAATAATTTCTTTATATCGTAAAAATTATGGGAATATGTTAAACACATAAGTTTCATCTAGCTTGAAAAATAAGTAATATTATGGCAAAATATCTATAGTGCTCCATTCTGCATGTCTTACCGCTTGACAATCATCTTCGATTCTAACACCATATTGATTTGGTAATAGATGATCTGATAAATAAACTATAATACTTGTGCATATAATTCTTAAAATTAATCATATATAGAATCATTACTATTACGATTAAACAAAATCCATGATCAGATAATTAAACGTGCACAAAACTATAATGGAATTATAAGGTATGGCAAATTTCAATTGACTATCTGGTTGCTGATATCTCTTATTGCCAGTATTAAAATACTTGAACGCATTGTTTATATTTATTAAATATCAAGACCACCAGCGAAGTCCTATTGCACTGATGGAGACTTTTTCAGTTCTTAATTTTCATAAAAATATTTTTAAACTAGAACACCCTAACATTTTGTATTTTGGCTAATATATATTTACTTCATTTGAGTCCTGTGCAACAATTTCATTATTGGAAAAACATATTAAAGCTCGTTTCATTTTAAAATTATTTCTTATATTTTGATTTGAAGATAACTAAGGGTTTATCAATGGATTCTATTTTATTTTGATTGATATGCATATAATGTAATTCATGTCTGAATTATTTGTGAATTTTAAAATATTATCTAGAATTTAATGTGGAACTTTCTTTGTCTTCTAATTCCAAAGGATGTAGAAATTATATGTAATTTTTGATCAGGATCATTAAAATATGAAAATTATGATTTGTTATTATTATTGAATCAATTGAAAAATATTTTTATCAGGGAAGGTCGTTAAAAAATTATAAAGATAATTAGATGATTTAGTTAAATTAGTATTTCTACTTTACTGTCTAATATTATTGGGTATATGAAATGTGCAAGATGGTATACTACTATGAGATGGAGCAGTTTGGATCCTCAGTATCCAGATGTTACTTTATATATTATTTATCATACCAATTAAATTAATAAAATCGAGTATAAAATGCAATTTTTATCAATTATTGGTGAAGAATATAAAATACATATATAATAAGAATGAATATTTACAATTTTAATGAAAAAGTTAATTTTAATAATCAGACATAATATTATTGGTTTTAGCCTGTTCGTAACAGAGATAGATAAGAACGCTTAGTATTTTTAATGGGAATTCAAATATTAATTTGTAAAAGAGTATTTAAAATTTATTAAATCAAATCTTTATTAATATAATATATCTTTCAATAATTTATCATTAAGCCTTTGCCCGTATTTAACATTGTGTTATAACTGAATCTTTCAACGATAGTCTTGAAGTTTTATGTTTTAAAAAAAATTCCTTTGGTATCCAATGTTTTTCGACATTCTTTAATCTATATTTAGTGCCTTCTTTTAATTACATTTTGAGAGTATTAATTTCATTCTACATAATCCATAAGTTCTTAAAATATGGTTGTGATAATAATGTTAAAAAGCCTCATATTCATCGTCGCATATGTCAAATGATTTGCCTATACCATCTTGGACAAATTTAATAAGGTAGACATTATTGATAACTTGAATTCTTAAGTCACTTAACTCCCTTTAAACATTAATAGTATGAGCACTAATTTTCCATAAAATGTACTACTGAGTTTGTCTAATACAATTGCTACAGTGCTCAAACCATTGATTATATATGACTATTGCTACATGTTAGTAACTATATATTCTTTTTAACGATATATTCGCATTGTATTAATATACTTTTTCATTTTAGATAATGAAGGTTTAAGGCGATCGTTTAATATATATATGTTGTAAATTGTTTAACGTTATTTTAATATACATTTTTACATTATTGATTTATCTTGTATATAAAAGAAATCTTATATTATAAAATTAATCAGTTAATTCTAATTATAAAAATATTGAATAAAAGACGTTATTCTAAAATATTAAATCTCTCAAGTTTATTGACAAGACTTTTCCTCACTTGTCAACAACTATTAATTAGTCACAGTGTATTTTTTTAACCTCTTGAGATGTATATTATTTTCGGAAATTTTAATTGTATCTTATATGTAGCATTCCGTTTATATAAAATCATTTATTTAAATATTCTTATATTTACTTTAAAAGCGAATATTAAATGTCATGCTCCATATATTTCAAAACTAAAATTTTATCATTTTTAATTTTTTTTATACAAATATAATATTTCAAAAAAATTTATTAAATATAATATCACTTTATATTTTTCCGTTTATCTTTTCAAATAAAATTATCTCAAATGTATTCGAAGGATTTCCTCATCTAATAATCATTTATCTTATTATATATTTTAGAGGAAATGGACACTCTTAATGGTAATTTATAAATCATAATCTAATAAACGAGGAAAATAAAATCAATTTTTTTTTACAAATCCCTCCAAATTCTAAATTTTGATGGAAAATTCACTTTGCCGGCAAGCATAAAGGCTCTAAAGGGAAATTATTATCAATCCATTAGCTAATTTGATCAACCATAGATCGCATTTTAAAAAATATAGGCCCATTAAGTCACTTAATTGGGGCTTTTAATAATTGCGGTTTTTGAGCTTTGTCTATGATTTCGATCAGCATTACGACCAGAAAATTTATTTTAATAATTCATTAACATCCTATTTCGTTAAGAGTTATTAACGCTATTTAAAATTTCTTTGTTTTATTTCATATTTAGAATTAATATTTACAATAATTAATAAAATATTTAATGAGAAGTTAATTATAATCAGACATTTTAATATTAGTTATAGCCTCTTCATAACAGAGACAGGGAAGAACGCCTAGTATTTTTAATGGGAGTTGAAATATTAATTTGAAAACGAATATTTCAAATCATTATTATAAGATAATCTATTTTTCAATAATTTATCATTAAGCCCTTGCCACTTCGGCCTGTCATAACTGATTAATTTTTCAATTGAAGCTGGTAATATTGCAGTTTTATGTTTTAAAAAAATTGGCTTAATTGAAGGATTATAATTAAACATTTCCAATGCTATCAATAGTCTTTAAGTTAATTTAAAACACACAGCTCAATGTTAATTGTATTATAGAACTCAGCAACATTTATTTCATCAAAAGAAAAATAATCATCATTTTCTTTATTAGATGTTAGATCTATTGGTGTTATAGTTGTTTTTCCTTGATTTTATACTACTGGTACTACATTTAGGGCATCTTTAAATATAATATTTTGGAAGTATTATTTTCATATATTATTCAATCATTAAGTTTTTAAAATATGGATGTGATATTGATGATAATAAGCTCCATTATATTCATCGTCGTAGGAAAAAAAATTTGTCTTTTGCCCATCTTGTTCAACTTTTAATAAAGGTAGACATTATTGCAAACTTAATTTTTTAAGTTAATTAACTCCCTTTTAACCATAAATGATATAGGCACTAATTATCCATAAAATGTACTACTCTACCCTTGTAGTTATGTAATTACTACTGGGTTCAAACTATTTACTAAATATGTATATTAATAAGTTACATAATGTATTTTTTTAACCTAACTTAAGATGTATATTATTTTGGCGCTGAAGTTATAATTGTATCTTATATGTAGCATTCCATTTATATAAAATCATTTATTTAAATAAAAATTCTTATATTTACTTTAAAAGCGAATATTAAATGTATAATGCTCCATATATTTCAAAACTGAAATTTTTATAATTTTTAATTTTTTTTATACCAATTTAATATTTTTCAAAAAAAATTTAATAGGGATTATAATATCAATTTATTTTTTTCCGTTTTTCTATTCAAAAAAAAAATTATCTCAACTTTATGTATTCGAATGATTTCCTCATCTTATAATCTTTTATCTGATTATATATTTTAGAGGAAATAAAAAATCTTTATGGTAATTAAATCATATACATCTAATAAATGAGGAAAATCAAATAAATTTTTTTTTACAAATCCCTCCAAATTATTTAAATTTTAATCCACTTTGCCCGCAAGCGTAAATGCTCTAAGGGAAATTATTATTAATCCATTAGCTATCAACCATAGATCGCATTTTATAAAATGTATGCCCATTAAGTCACTTAATTGGGGCTTTAAATAAAGCATCCTTTGCGGTTTTTGAGGTTTATCCATGATTTTGATCCGGCATTACGATCAGAAAATTTATTTTAATAATTCATTAGCATTTTATTTCGTTAAGAGTTATCAACGTTATTTAAAATTTCTTTGTTCTATTTCATACTAATGAATAATTTATAAAAAATAGTGACTTATATTTGACTTACCTTATTTTGAGCAAAATGAAAAAATATTTAAATATTTTTATTTCATTGATATATAAGAAACCCTTGTAATCTTTTCAGAAAAATTGCAAATATTGTGAGAGAAGGTTGTAACCTTACTATATTTATCAATATAAACAATATCCGCTTCTTTTAAAATGGGACAATCAATAGTGTATAATAATAAATTTTAAAATGATTTAAATTTTAACGGTAAATATCATTATATAGTATAGGTTATTCCACCTGGTTTAGCCTTCCATAATTTTGTAAATTTTCCCACTACTCCTAAGTGAATCCTTCCAAAATTCAGTATATGGGTAAAATAATAAAAAAAATTCCTAATTCGATACTAACCATAATATATTTCATTAACTTCCAATTAGTCATCCTCATCCATAGAAACATTGTAAATATAAAATTTTACCCTATATTCACTTTGACGAAATTAGAAGCATTATCTGTAATAGTAGCAATTAGTTGATTAGATATCCCATACTCTCTAAAGACATTGTCATATTATGCAATAATGAAAATGTTCCAGATATTCTTCAACATCCCAAGGTTCTTAATTGTCTTTCAAGGGTTGCTCGTATAATCTTTAAAAATTATATTAAAAAAAGAATAATATATTGACCAGTGAGCTGTTATTCACATAAAGCTACGCTTTTGTACATCACAAATCTTATTACCTTTATACTTTTAAGGTATCACTTGATTCTTAAAAATTCCTCTATCCATCTCTGCAAAGATCTCCTTGGAAATTTTTTAAATGATCCAACATTACAAGGTTTAACTAGAATATCTTGATAATATTTATCTATATATAAATTTTATAACTTTCCAGCATTGTTAGGAATTCAGACTGTTCAACTTGGCTCAAAGGGTGTAAACTATTGACAGCTCATATCAGAATCATTAAAATTTAAAATTATGATTTGCTATTACAGAATCATATTGAAAATTATTAATATTAGTAAAAGTTGTTAAATTATTATATAAAAGTCATTAGATGATTTAGTTAAACTATTATTTTGATCTTCCTGTTTAATATTAGCGGGTATATATTATATTGTGTAAGATGGTATTTTACTAAGAAGTGGAGCCTATAGTTTGGATCCTGGGTATCGAAATGTTGGACTATGGAGACTAAATTTATTTTCCTTATTTATATATTAAAGTTTACAGCAATATGGACACGACTTTTAAGAGCCATTTTATAATTGATCCAATATTATTTGTTTATAGTCAATGCTTATCAGCATTTTTATTTTGATAGTATTTATTTAACTAATTAATTGTGCTAATAAATATAAAAAATTATTGATTTGCAAAACTTGTTTCAATATCAATTTAGACGTGTAATCATAGATATAATATCTATATTATTTCATTAATTATGATTATAAAATGGGTTATAAGTTTTTGTACGAGTCTTCTGATAAATATTTCATTTTTTTATTTAAATAAACAGGAATATTCGCTGGTATTCTTTTTAACCCATCTATATACATTTTTCTCATAAGGATAATTTGGATAATACATAATATTACAAGAATTTTCTCAAATTAGACTATAAAAGATTATTAATTTGCAAAACTTATTTGAATTTCAATTTCGACGAATAATTATAGAAATATTTTATTATTTCAATAATAATAATAAAATATTTAATATATTTTTATATGAATTAACTCTGATAAATATATTCATTTTTTTATTTAAATAAACAGAGGATATCAAAAGTAATCTTCTTTCCATCTATATATTTTATTTCATATGAACCATACATATTAAAGATTTTTATAAATTGTAGACACAATCTCCTGCAATAAATCCTCTTTCTCCTAATGTCGAAATTATATTTTAATAGATTAGTCAAAAATTTAACAAAAAATAAAATATTAGAGAAAATAAATTAACATAATTAGTTTGACTTAATATTAATTTGATTAAAAAATCTTAATTATATAGTCTTATCTCTTTTATCCGTATATCAGTTTCTATTTTTAGTCCGCATATGTTTTAATTTCCAAATTTTACATATATTTAGTCAAAAACATAAATATCCTGTCTAATATTTAGGATAAATTTAAAATATTTATAATATATAAATCGCAATTCAATTTGTCACTCGCCAATTATCTGCGAAATGTGGTTTAGACTTCTTCCATTTAACCTTCAAGCGCTTTATCATCCTTCTTGTCATTCAGATTAATCAACAAATATATGAACTCAGGCTTCAGATGGTCACGAAATCACCACTTAGTGTATTAAATAATCCAACCTCACATGTGTCAAATGTAGAGATGTAAAGGCAGGAATTTACAGGAAAATAACGAGAATATTCCCGGAAATTTCCAGAAATCCTTAATATATATAATATTTTATTGCAAAAATTGTTATTTTTTATAAAATATATTTTATTTCAAAAATTATGATTAATAATTGATTTTATTATATCATAAATTTTAAAACAATTTTTATTTTCCTCATGTGTCTTTAATTGAATGCTTTGGATGTGGCACATATGGCTTTAATCTGCTTATTGATTTATGCCAAATACGTTTTATTAAAATGATCATCAAAAAACCGAACAAATAATTAAATACACAAAATTTAATGGTATTTTATTATCAACTTTTAAAGAAAAGCAAATATTGAAAGGATATAAATCTTCCTTAAAAATTCCAGGTCCAACAAGATGGAGTGGTTTTGTTATAATGTTGCAAAGTGTTATGAAAAATAGGAAGTTTTGCAAGAAATTTCAATTCCAAATTAATTTATAGACAAACAAAGAAGACGTATTATATTGGACAAAGAAGGATACAGGGATAAATTAGAGTCTTTACTGACTTTTGTGGAATCAAAATTTTAATTGTGGAATCAGATACAGCGGTATTATCTGATGTACCAGAAATATTTTGGGATATAAAAGATAAACTCAATTCACCATTTATTTTTAATGAAAATAATTTGAAAAGTGTTAAGATGCATGCCTCGTCAGAAAGAGTCTGGTCAACATTTGAAAAAATTAATTCATAAACAATAAATTTTTTCTCAGCTATTTAGGATCTAAATTATTACTAGATATGGCGAAAATATCGATTCATGTTTATTGTTAACACATTTATTTTACATTCCAGGTGGTTAATGTACGCCTAAATTAAGCGTGGTATTTAAATATAAGTATCTCTTGGTCTGAGATGTGAAAGAAAAGGTGACTTAAATAATGAGTTTTTAATGGTTTTATATATTTCTCTTGCCAGATATATTTGTAGCTTTTTTAAAAAAAAATAGAATGAAAATCTAGCTAGAGAATCCATTTGTATACAATATTTTTTACAATGATTAAGTAAGGTTATAATAGAGAAAATTCTGCCTTTGTTAAGGCCTTATATACTTCTAACCATTAATACAGTTTTATTCATTACTGAAGAATAAAGGCAAATGAGCTGGAGTGCATTTTTTTAGAAGGAAGAAAATCGAAGAAGCCTGAAAATAGCTGCTTTTCAATCCTTTTGCAATTTAGAAATTGGATAATTTAAGTCTTCCGTAATATTTGTTGTCCAGGCGGATAAAGCAAAATTAAATAGTAAATCTTAGGTGTCTGATTACTATATAGATGAATTCCCGGTTAATTACGAAGGAGGTAAGAATGAGAAAGCCGTTTTTGGAAGGGTAGACCCATCCCTGCTGATTTAGTTGGAAGTGTAATTTACAATAAGGTATTCGGGGTAAATGTAAGATTAATTAAGTTCTTAGATACTAATTTAATTTTAGTTTGACAATTTAGGAGATTTGGAGAATAAATAAATGCCCCTGACGAAAGCAAAATTATATTTTGAGAAAATTAAAAATAAAGTAAATAAAACCCCTGATATGAAGGAAAAATTATTAAAAATATTTTGCTTTGAGATTGTAAAGGTTTTTTTCAGAAAATCCTAGACGGATATTGTTCAAAAGCATGATGAATGCTGAGCTATATCTTGTCTCTATATAGCTATAATAATCTTGGTATCTATCTAGCTTTCCATTTATGTCTAACTATTTAATGTGTTAAACAGATTAAATTTATGTAGCAGCTTGATAAATAAAAGATATTATGGCAAGTTATCCGAAATTCTTTTTCCGAATGTTACTACTTCACTGAAACCTTTAATTCTAACACCTAATTGATTATTTAATTCTGAAGATAATCTTACTTTTAGAACAACCTATCATTGGTCAAATGCTTTGATTGGAAGATCAATTAGTCATGCTCAAATACATAATGGAATTATAAGGTATGGCACATTTCCATTGACTATCTAGTTTCTGATTTTACTTATTGCCTGTAATAATTTAATTAATAGCTTAGATAAGTGAGTATACCAGAGGAGTCAATTTTTGATAAATTTATTGTTACGGAGACTTCTTCAGTTCTTATTTTTAATATAAGTATTTTTAAACGAGAATCACCTAACTATTAGTATTTTAAGGATATTTGGCTAATATATCTTTGTAAACTTCAATTAACAATTATTGGAAAAAACTTAATCATTTTTAAAATTATTTATTTTTTTAATTTGAATAAGGCCAAGATTTTATCAGTGGATTCTATTTTATTTTAACTGGTATATGTATTATTTAATACAACGATGTGGAACGTTCTTTGTTCTCTAATACTTAAAGATGTAGAAATTAAAATGTAATAACCTTTCCCTTAACAATAAATATATTGCAATCTTGTAATATTTAATTGAGAAGGTTTAGCAGAAGGAATTGTATTGGTATCTAGCTCCGACTGGTATTATGTATAATGTTGGAGGGAAGTTTTTATTGATGAATGTGTTAGCCCATGAATGATAATTAATTTAAATTAAATATGCTAGAAATTATTATAAAAGTCATTAGATGATATATTTAAATTAGTATTTTGATTTTCCTGTTTAATATTAGTGGAGATTTGTATATTTGTAATATGTAAGATGATATACTGCTAAGAGGTAGAGCCTGTAGTTTGGATCCTGGACATCCAGATGTTGGACCATGGAGATTAAATTATTTGTATATATTTATTATTAAAGCTTAAGGTAATATGGACATAGTCTTTTAAGTGTCATTTTATAATTAATCCAATATTATTTATTTTTTTTATAATCATTACTTGTTAGCAATTAATATTTAGAGTGTTTAAGAAATATTTAATTTATTAATTGTGATAATTATATTTAAGATAATTATTGATTTGCAAAACTTATTTGAATTTCAATTTAGAAAACTAATTATAAAAATAATTTATATATTAATCAATAAATATAATATAATAATTTATTGTTTTTATGTGTTCTGATATTAATTTTCATTTTTTATTTAAATAAACAGAGAGAACTGAGAGTAACCTTTTTAATCGATCTATAAAAAAAAAATTTTCAGAAAATCATACATATTGTTATTACAAGATTTTCCTAAATTGGAGACACCATCCCTCCTAATGAATCTTATCCCAATGACTAAATTATATTTAATAGATTAGTCAAATCATTAATAAAAAATAAAATATAAGAGATTATAAATTAGCATAATTATTTTGACTCAATATTAATTAGATTAACAATCTTGATTATATAGTCTTATCTCTTTTATGATTTCATCAGTGCCTTAATTTGAAATGTCTTTACGTTCCAAAACTTTTACACACATTTATTTAATTAATTTGTGCTAATTACTATTAAAGATTATTGATCTGTAAAACTTATTTGAATTTCAAAGTTTAGATCACTAATTATATAAATAATTTCTATATTATTTCAATAATAAATATAATATTTTATATATTTTTATACGAATGATTATTTTCATTTTATATTTAAAGTAAAATCTTCATTCAATATCTGTAATTTTTTAAATCCAATTATATATTTTCTTATATCAAAAGTATCACTTTTTTTTTTACTCGATCTTTCTACGGGAACCTCACCTACTCTACCTCCAACAACAACTTATTTTTCCAATAATACAATTTTATTTTAATAGATTGGTCATTATAATTTTTAAACCATAAATTTACAATAACTGTTTTTGGTTAGTCAGCAGGGTAGGGAGGGGCATAAAGTGTTTAAATTTTAGAATATGTATTATTTGGTTACTTTTTTGCCTGATTTATATATCTTAAAGTATAAGATGATAAAAAATCATTGCGAATCAGTGCATAGAGTATCCGTGTAATTTTATATAAGTCTTAAATAAGAAGATTTATGCTATGTAAGTAGAATAAAGATATCTCTATATTTATGAGCATTAAATTTGGAATCATGGCTAATATATTATTATTTTTGTATCTTTAGCCATTCGTTTTAGCAAATCAATTTTTTTTACTTTTATAATTTGACTTATTCGTAAGTTTAAATTCTATCTTAGTGATCTTAATTTAAAAATATTAAAATAAATTAGAACACTATATTGTCCAAATAAGAACTGTAGCCATTCTGGGAACTTATTTTAAGAATTCAGATCATAAACAATAGAATAGGGATAATATAACAAAATGCCAATATATTCGCAGCCTTTTACCCTAATAACATTTTAAAGTGCTCTTCTTCCTAAAAAGAAAATTTTAGTGATATTAGATTTTAAATCAATAAGGAGTAGGTTAGAGTTAGGTCAAAATACGTATTTTATTTATTTGATATTTATATCACTTTATTCTTACTAATATTTTATTATTATAAGATTGCGATTACACATTTATATAAATATGATAAATTATGACATTTTTAATATTTAAAAAAAAATTTTTTTTTTACAATTATATATTATATATCCTTAGAAAATATTTAAAAATCTAAAATTATAATATAATTTAAAAACCGAAAAAAAACACTCCACAATAAAATTAACAAGTTTTATATTTTTATATAAAAGATATCTACTTACCTGAAAAAAAAATAAAATACCACAAGAACATAAACCAGGGTTGCCAGGTATCCCCCCATCAGCGGGAGACACCCGCAATTTTTTATTTTACACGAAGACATCTTTCTACAAAACTCCCGGCCTTAACTTTTAAAATTTAACCAATTAATATTTTTAGGATTTTAACGTTTTTTAAAATAAGTTTAATAATTTTGAGAAGCAGTATTTGATTATTGTGGCGTTTAAGATATAAAAGGTTTGATAATAATAAAATATAATTTTATTTTAACAAAATTAAAAGAATACCTTATAATGATATGTATATATTTAAAGATAATATCAATCAATTAACAAATCGTTGAGTAAATTATGTTAATACAAAATGTTTTATACAATGTTTATACATTAAAATTATTTTATATTTTTTAAATATATATTTTTTTTGTTTAGTTTGACAATTTTAATAATACAATATCATAATAACCAAATGTTTGTGTCATTTAATTTTATCGATTAAGGAAAATTTTATCTGAACTTTAGGGAAATCTACATGCTGTTAATATGCAGTTACTACAACCAGAAGAATTTTTAAAAAATTATGTTACTGCTATATTAATCTTTACAGCTAAAAATTGATAATAAATTTTATAGTTCTATTGTTAAAAATATTCAATTGTTTAAATTTTGCCCTAGTTTATTATTTTTAAATGAAATAAATATTTTTACTAAAACAATTTTAGAATATTAGCAATCCAAATTTGATTATAATAATTCTATTTACAAATGTATAAATGTTATGCCCTTAGACAAAAATCATCAAAAAATAGAACTAGATGTTGATATATTGTTTGAAGACATTCTTATGCTCCTAATTTTTTTTATCATTCTCCGGAATACACCAAAATAAGGACTAAAAGCATTTGAGAAATGGCTATAATTTTTTCGTAATAACGATAAATCTCCACGCTTGGAAAAAATATACAACTCTATTAACTATTTGGGAAAGTATTACAAATCATTACTTACTTTGTTAATATCTATATAAAATAATTGATAAATGGGTAGGGGGGAAGGAGATAATTAAGAGAATGCCAAAGGTTGGATTTTCAGCAAAATAAATATTTCTCCCTCAATTTGAGATTTTGACCTGGCAAACTTGGCAATCCGTGGATGGACATACAGTTAGATATGAATTTTAATAGAGGATTATTTTTCTAATTTAAGAGAAAAATCATTGTAGAATGCATTTCCACATTAATTCAATAATTAAGATAATCCTATATATTATATTTTTTTAAATCACTATTACTTTTTAATATTAAATAAACAGTGCTAAAAGATCTGGGTAATCTTTTTAAACCGTCTATGTTTTATTTATCAGATTCTAAACATAAAATTGCAAGATTTTTAAAAACTCTGTTAACACCCCCCCCCCCCTCCAGCACCTCTTTCAATGACGCAAATATATTTATATAACAATCTCGTCTGAGTGAAAACACCAATGAGGGCCAAAGCGACGACAACAGGTGCCAATGAGTGACAAGAGCTTTAATGAGTGCCAACAAGTTTCTAATCGATATCTAAAATATTCCTTAACGGGATTAATACTATTAGATATGATAATATTTTGTTTAATTTTTATTTTGACTATTTTTTTTACCATCAATAAAAAATATATATTATAGGAAGCAAAAAACCGTTAAAACCGTTATAAAAACACCCAATATTATTATTACTAGGGTCGTTAAGAACATATTTATTCAAAAATGTATATTAAAAATAGCTGTTGGTTTTATTATGTATTGTATAAATAGATAAAAGAATTTAATGTTAGACTAATTCATTTATATTAGACTTTCATTGTACTTCGTTATTGGCGTTTGCCATTTTATGAGATTACTTTTGATATATTTATACTAGCTAGAAACCTATTAAATTATAATTTAGTGTGAAATATTTACTGTTTTTACTTGAAAGTCATCACCAAATTCCACTTACTCCTATTAGGCAGTATGGCTCTGATAATTTGTGCTTTAATTTGAAAAAATATTTGAGTTACGTTTCTTGTTTGCGAAAGATTAATGGATAATATCTAGATTAAGATCAGCAAACACAGAGTCTGCATGAGGGTGGTGCAGTTTGCTTCCAATTATTTGAGGGGGCTAGGGGGTAGCAATTTAAGGGGGTAGGGTCTTAAATTTTTATTTTGAAATAGGGCAAAATTATATTGCTGTAAAAATATATCTATACTTTTATTTTATATAATAATATATTTTTATATTTATTGCTAAACATCCACCAAATTTAAATATTTCATAAAATAATAGTCTTTATTTCAAATAAAAATTATTTTTGGATAATTTTCTATAATATTTTTAAAGTTCATTTAAAAAAGTCAGGTATTCCATCAGCAAATTCATAATCATGCCAAACGATACACTAATGAGGGGAACTAATTTAATTCAATATTTCAAAAAATAAATATTTCACACTTACAATTTTTTTATAGTTTGTAGTATTGTATTGATAATTTCTTATAAAAATATATGAAGGTAAGGTATTATCATTACAATTAATAACTGGTAATTGTTAATATGGGAATATCGTGTCCGAAGATGATAAAAAATTTTATTAAGTGGGTAGGTATAGATTTTTAAGGGAGGTTATCTTCAAGTGAATAATCTGTTATATATAGCAAAATTTTCGGGTTTGAATATATTATCCTTTATTTTTCTTTCTCTTATTCATTCTCTAAACGGTTTGGGCAGAATTTATGTCATAACCATTGGATATTCTCTGAGACGGCTGTAAAGCTTTGAAACTCTATAATATCTGTGTGATAACGATCTCGATAGCTAGTGATCTAGATCCTCCTTTTCTGAAAACGTTACTCTTGATAGTTCTAAGATGATCCCAACTCCTACATCAAAAATTTTATAATCTTTAGTGCGTACATAGTTTACTATTGATACGATCTTGACCTAGAGTAAATAGTTAATCTTTTAAATTTGTTGGCTCTGTTTTAGGAATAAAATTTCGAAATATTAATGTAATTTACTGATAAGCTCTAAATTCAACGTATACATGACAGAATATTCACTGAGCGCAAGCAAGCTCTCCTCAAAACTTAAACCTGCCGCCTTAGTTAATTTTCGCCGTCTTCAGCAGCAATACATGTTTTATATATATTAATACCCCCTTCATATTTTAAAATGACAAATATTCTATTATCAACTATAAAAGTAAATGTAAGAGAGTTATTAATTAGATCATGAAAAATTAAAAAACCCCCCTCATTTTACAATGAATGCAATGTATTATTGTATATTGTTTGGCATAAATATGAGTTTGCTGATAGAATGTTCAACAACCTTTTAAATTACATTTAAAAAGATTGCAGAACCAGAAATAAGTTTTTTGGAAAATAATGACTATGATTATATGCAATATATTTTGGTCGATGTTTAACAATCATTGTATTATTATAATAAGGTTAGTAATAGATGTATTATATAATTTTTACATATATATTTCGCCATGTTTTATCTAAAAAATTAATCGATAATTCTCCAATAGATTTGTACTATCTCTAGCATATACACCCCAGTCTACCCCTTTAAATGTTTAATCCCTTTATTAAAAAATTGAAAGAGAACTGTACTTGCACTCCTCCCCCTCATTATGTTGACCTTATTGAAATTGATGATACTTTGTATTTAATGTTTAATCTAAAATATGTAAAATTATAATCTACCAATACAATAGCAACTTAGCAATAAGTGTCCCTTTAGATATATAATATATACTATGTTATGAACTAAATAATTTTTTATATTTAAAACCATCTTGCACGAGAAAATTATTCTCCCTATTTGATTTAAGATATGAGATAGACATTTTACCGATTAAATTGCTGCAGAGAAAATTTTAATATAACATTTTTATAAATAAATAGTTTACAAATATTATTAATTAAGAATAATATCTATTATTATTTAATAAAAATATATATTATTTTATGAAATATTACTATAATTACTTATTGGCATGGTATGTATTGGCGCTCATTGATGCTTATTGGCACTCCTTAAGCTATAAAGCTATATGCGAATATATTGGAAATCGAGGATTAATATTATATTAGCTATTTTTTTAAAATACATTTTTAAGGCCGAAGTTAAAATCAAATCCAGATAGGCTTCTGCTATTTATTCTTCGAAAAATCATTTCAAATATTGATTAATCTTTTAAAGAGAGAAAATATGTTTTTACAGGTTCAAAATATTTAATGTCTTTCTACTGCGGGAAAGTAGGGATATTTTCATTTCAAATTTAGCCAAAAAATAAGAGATATTTAATAAAATATGAATGAAATATATAGCCTATTTTTTAATATTGATTTTTTATAATGTTAAATTTAATAAATTAACTAGACACTGAAATTTTAAAATTTATGACTATTTAAAGAGACTTTAAATGAGATTATTTAATTTTCTTTCTATTAAATTTAATTAAACAATATAAGAATATTTAAGCAATCATTTTATTTACAAATACTGAAAATTATTATTATTAGAAGAAAAAAATTAAGTTAACAACTGTTGATATTTCTTTCATAGATAGATATTTTGAATAGTGGATTACTTTAGAGGGTCTCCATTTATATCCGGAAATTTATCTCTTCTAAAATTATGAACTGACGCTGTAGACATTCTAATATATGTAGCGATGTCTTTAACTTTCGTTGTTTTTCTGATAGGACAACATTTTTACTCACCATGTCGATTCTTTCTTTATTCCAAAATAGTAGAAGAATATTGGGAGTTTCCATTTATGTTAGAATTGACATTCAAATTAGTCAGTTATTTAAAAAATTTTCATGAGAATTCTCAGAGAAATTTATATTTTGAAAAGCAATTTTAATCTTCTTTTTTTAAAGAAATTCAAATTTTTTTTACATATAATTCGGTTTTTGTTAATAATTATTTATACTCCATCTTTTTTCATTATTCTTAATTGGAAATTTTTTGGATTTACATAATTAATATATTACATATTTCTTCTATATAGTTTTTACATATCTGTTTGTGATAGAACATAATTTGAACTTTATTAAATATTTATTTAATATGCCTAATTAAAAATAAAATGTTCAGAATTATTTATATTTGTGCTAAAATTTATAAATATAAATAAGAAAGAAAAAAAATTAACTACTCTCAAATAATTTAATAAGGTATAAAAAATATTATTGGATGTTAAAACCAAACCTTTATTCTTAAAATTAATATTTATTCATATCAAAATAATATTAAAAAACCTAAAATTTTTTTTACTTTATCTAAAGTATGAAAAACACTCCACTAGAATGTTGGAACTATTACATTATAAGCTATCCTAAAAACTTCGCCCTAAAGAAAAAAAAACAAAAAATTTAAATTTGTTCATAAAAGAACAATTATTCAATTGTTATTATTTTTTTTATTATATAAATAGTTAAAGAGGTTAAAAATGCTGGTAAATTTATATATTTTTTTATTTAATATTCAAAAAATTATAATAATTAAATAATAATTGGTGCCAATTTTTAAAATTAAAGAAATACACAGAGGTTACTATATTTAATCTTATTTTTTTAAAATTAATTAAACAGAAGGACAGGCTAAAGGTAATTTATATTATTGCTGATACATATTCATAAACACATTTTTACAAAAATTGTAATTTTTTTTTAATTTAAAAATTAAAATCACATAGTGATAAAATTTGTTTAAATCAGAGTTTTAATGCGAATAATCAATTTTAATCTTTTGATCAATTTATAAAATGTGACATATAAAACTTATTCATAGCAGCCCCCCTAAAATATATGGGATAGATAAACAAACTTCGGGCTATTTATTAACAACTACATAATATACATGAATAATAAATGTTAAAATAGTCCCTAACAGTCTCTCTTAATCACGGTTTCTAACTAAACACGAATCTTTTAGCCAATCCTGGTTTTATAAAAAAATTTATATTAAAAATCGGAATCAAACTTGGATATTTTATCGAACCCGGTTTCAAAACAGCTCTGCTTTATTTTATACTAAAAAAAATTTATCAGATATTCTAAATATAAATATTCGTATGTTCTCAAGATATATAGACTCAGGACCATTAGTTACTTGGCCCATTATTCATTTCAGCTATTAATATTTTTTATTAAATGTCTTGCCATTTTAAAGATTATTATTTAGTAAAGTTTGGCAGTGAATATGGGAGAAAGGTTGCGATCTCTTACCATATTTCGAGGCTAACATAATACTATTTTGGCTAAAATCTTAATCAGACTTAAAAATCGATCCAAATAGGACCGTTTAAGAAAACTACAGTAAACCCTATAAAAAAAACAATTGATAATTCAAATTCGTAAAGTGACTTGCTTTAATTTTTCTTAAAATATATATTATAGCCTAATTTATATTAAATCAAAGATCTATTTTGAATTATCATTCTTATTCTAATACAATTTATCATGGCATGAATAATCTGAACCATGCAGTACACTCTTCGTGAGAAGTAGTTAATGGAAGTTGAATTTGACATATTTTAATATCATATAAAAAGCAAGAGTAAATATATATCGAAATGAAAAAGTTGACTGAGAAAAGGATTTACTGCCATAATTATACTGCATAATCTGATTTCAAAAGATTAGGAAAAAAAAATACCAACTTTGTTTAATTTTGGGAATTTTCCAAGTTGCAGCATTACATCATTTTAATTGTTTTTCGATCATTTAATATTATTGTATACATTTATTATTAACCTTGAAAGATGCATTTCACATTAAAAATTAATTCTTTCGTCGCTAAGTTCCAAAATGAATGAAAAACTTCTAGAATGCACGACTAAATAACTATTTTAAAATTGAAATTGATTCACGACTTGTGAATTTTAATTATAATGTTTAATATTTCGAAATTATTTATTATAATTTATATTACGGTAAGAAAAAAGGCATCTACGTTTGGAACATGGTTTCCGAATATAAGTGTTTAAGTTTTAATGTCTGTGATTTTTAAAAAAATATATATTTATAATTTTTTTGGCAATATGAAATATGGCCTTGCTAAGGGATTGGGATAAAGTAAAAATAAACAATATTTTAAGGACAGATAATTGGTAAAATGATTCTAATTAATCAATTTTAAAGTCTCACAACAATTTAAAACAGTTTGACTAAATATATGGTCGGTTTAATTTAAAACAGTTACCAACAACCATGAATTTTACCAACTAATATTTATTTGTTATTCCTAAATCATGTAACCTGAAATATTTTTTTTATCATAATTTTGTTGCTAAATTAAAGAGTAAAATATGCAGTTGGATAATAAATCTATCCCATATAATTCAGAAACATAGCTAAGATAAGAATCAAAACTAGAGAAGCTTAGAGAAAATGGAAATAAAAATTGTGAGGATGATAGCTGGGGAACCAAGAAGGATAAGTTACGAAATATAAATATATTAGGAAATTTAAAGTTAATATTTATAAAAACAGAAATTATCGTGAATAAACTAATACTAGATGAGCTTATGATGAGAAAATATGAAAAAATGTCGGAAACTTAGGTAAGAGTATACAAGTGATGGGCAAACAACAGAGAGGCAGGTAACCTAATTTGCTCATAAAGTAATAGGCAATATTATCAAATATAAATTAAAATGGAAAGAAATATTAAGGCTTAGAAAACTAGAATAGAAAAACAAATTTTTAATAAATATAGCAACCGAAAACCGAAAATTTTTTTTGGAATGGTCGAAGAGAAGGGGTAATAGGTGGGTTTTGCAAAGGGAGGCGTGTAAGACATTGCTTTTAGATTTGAATAGAAATAAATATGTGTTATTTGATTTCAGATTATTATTTAATCAAAATAATATTTCATATCTTCTTATATTTTCAAAAACTTGTAGAATTTTGTAAAATCCTAAATATAACGATCCCTAAAGATCAAGTAATATTTTGTTGAAAATTATATCGTAAATTTTCTGAGGGTGATATTTTTTTCAATGATAAAAAAAATTTAAATTATTTTTATCAAATTTCTAAGAATATTGTTAATATATTATATTTAGAAGTGGGATTTTTTTTTTGTTATATTTCTTTCATTTTACTATGCATAAATTTTTCGTCATACAGAATAAATCTTATCTTTTTATTATATTAACAGGTTTAATTCCAATGAATTAAGTATACATATATATTTTTTATTAATATTATATTTTCGTTTTCTTTATATGGAGATAATTTATGTATATCAGCGACACTTTGTTTGGAAAATAACAATTTATGACTTTGAGGTAAAAAGGTTTTGTTACTATATATTGTGCCTTAAATAAGTTTTAAGGATCTCAAAAGACTCCATTAAGAATTCGGCTGACTGAAAAATCTATAATATTTAATCCAAATGGCCAATGATAGTAAGATTATTTCATCATATATTTCGTCTGTGTTGCAAAACCTCAAATTATTATTTATTATTTTTAAACAATATGCCAATCAAATGTTTGCAAATTTTTGATTGGATATTGATAAATGAAAACAATATTATTTTCGAAATACGAAATATTATTCATGATAATATTTTATGAAAGTTTTACGAATAAAAAAAAATTAAATTTGAAATTGCTTAAAAAGAAAATTTAAAATTAAATTAGTTAAAGTTTATAATTATAAATTACTAGGACCAAATAAAAACTAGACGAATAAATTTCTAATAAATTGAGGATAAGAAAGTTTGGATATAAATAAATTAGGGTATGGCTTCTTTTTAAAGAATTATTGAAATATGGGATTATCATAAGAGTTGAACTTTAATTCGGTTGAATAGGCTTGGGCAAATTATGGGATTGTGTTATTTTTATGATTATGTCTGCAGAAGAAAGGCCAAGAGAAATGTAAAGTGATAATAAAATGGGGGTGGGCACCAATACTCCTAAATTTAGGGCACTCAAAATAAGGACCAAAAATTTATATTTAAAAAGATATTACGGCCGGTTTTATCCTAATCAAGATGGTAAAAAAAGAATAATATAGGAGTAGCCGCAGAAAGAAGGGCTTTATATCTTTTATTCTCTCAGTAAATTTTAATTATTATACTAAACTAGAAGATCCAAGGTGGGTCAGATCCGATCTATAAATTATTGCAAACTGACTACGGTATAGTCAAAATAGGGCATAATTCACATGTTTAATAAACGTTAGGTGATGGCGTAAAATTTAATATATTTTTTTTCTTCTTTTATTTTATATTCTTAATCTATTATTCATGTTACACAGGCTACAAATGTTCCAGAAAACTTTTGGGGAAACTTACAATAGAATTAATTATGTGATTTATAAATTTAAATAATCGTTAATTTGTTTAAGGGCATAAATGGGTTTCATTATGATTTATTAATGTCATTTTTTTCTTACTTTATATAATTGTGATTTACTAATATTGTATTTTTTCCCAATAATTGTAGAGTAATATATTTAATTAAATTCGTAATAAAATTTTGGGTTCAGCTTTCAAAATCAGATGTCTATTTTTTTAAATTATAATACTAAT
Source organism: Gordionus sp. m RMFG-2023 (assembly GCF_954871325.1). Taxonomy (NCBI): domain Eukaryota; kingdom Metazoa; phylum Nematomorpha; class Gordioida; order Chordodea; family Parachordodidae; genus Gordionus; species Gordionus sp. m RMFG-2023. The sequence goes on along the minus strand of NC_088779.1, from coordinate 26,878,498 downwards.
AGAGTGCACATTTACAGAAAAGTATAATAATATACCAAATATTTAATAATCAGATATAAATTTCAAATTTTTATTCGATTTAATGGCTAATATATTTTACTTAAAATTTGGTACCAAAATTAGTGTTGTTAAACGAATTGATTTAGCCTATTTTTAAATTAAGATTTTGGAATCAAATTCCAAGCCTCAAAATTTTGCTTATGTCCAAGCCACTGTCACTCATTAGCAAAATCGCCAGGCTTGAGTTGTTTTTTGGCCTAATATTGTAAATTTTGATGTTACAATAAAATATATAAGATATACTCGTGAGCGGAAAATTTCTAATGAATAATATCGCTACAAATATTTATATGAAATTAAGATTAAAAATGATTAATTGTTAACCGATGACTGTAAAAACAAAGATTTTTAACCATTTCATGGTATATAATCAATATTAATTTTAAATTAAAATTATTGGTTTTGGTCACGAGGGAAATGAATGAAAAAAAAGCGGGCGACAATATTAAAAGTGTTATCAATTCAATTTTAGAAGAATACATTGAAATAGAAAATTATATAATATATTTGTGACTGATAATGGCACATATCTTATAAGCGATTTCAAGGATGATAAATCGAATCCATGATACAAAGTTTCTTAAATCATATGGCGAAGTACAGGTTTAAGAGCTAGCAAAAAGGAATTAGACAGATTGACGACAATTAATATAAGCAAAGCATCATCGAGCAAAATAATTTTCTATTTCAAAGATTACTCGGATCTTAGAGTTAATTCACATTCCACAACAAATTATCTAATGCAAATAAAAATTAAGTCACCTTCACAAGATTATTCAATAAACACGAGAAATATCTCTTATAAAAGTAAGATTTTTCCTGCACTTAAGGTATGCTTAATTCTAAATCCAAATTTCAAGTATTTAATTGAAGCAAAAAAGGTAGACATATCTACAACAACATTGTAAATGCTAAATGTTTTAAAATTCGATGATATGTGTAATGTATTAATATAAATATAAATTAAGCTACAATTTATTGTAATAGATTAAATAGATAAAAGACGATTTAGTAAAAGTATATATGGATATATATTTTCTTATTTTATGATTATGTTATGAACACAAATTAGTGGCATTTATTACGGCAGCAAGCTGCATCCCCTCAGTGGGAAAAAGAATTTAATTAGAACAAAGAATTGGCATTTATAACGGTAACAAGCTGTATCTCCTCAGTGGGAAAAAGAATTTAATTAGAACAAAGAATAAATTGAGTTAAGAACGTAAAAAATAGGAATACCAACCCCTCTTGGGTTTATTGAGTAAAAAGGGTATATAAGTTTATTAATATATTTGTATATATAAAAAAATATATATTCATAAATTTGATCTATTTTATACAAAATTATATATAATATTTATTTATAATATATTTTTTCAAAAAATATAAAATGCGCTAAAATTGGTTATTTTAAAGGTTGAACAAAACTTTTTTTTTTCAAGAAAATTTTGAAACCCACTGAATAACTAATTTTTTCTATAATATAAAAATAATATATCAGCGATTTAACTTATATTTTGAAAACAATATTTTGGCGATTTTTAATTTTTTTTTTGTTTATTTGGTGGGATAGGTTATTAAATATCAAATTATGTTTATTTACAAGAGAAAAGAAAAAAAAGGGGTTTAAAGGTCATACCCTAAACCTGATTTACTTTTCGTAACCACTAAGGTATTAAGATATAACTGCCCAACACAAAATATTTAGGGATGGTTGCATTTTATTACATTACTGTTTACGAAAAGTAAATAAGCCTTAAAACATTTAGGGCAAGATAAAAATGATAGAAAATAAAAACAAATACTGATTCCGTTTTTTTTTGATTGTATAAAACTGGCCCCGCATTCACAGTTAGCGCGAATTCGCGACGAAATATATAAAATATGCGCGAATTTCGGCCAAATATACAAAATGGCAGCTTATCCGTGCTAACGGCGAACGCAGGATAAAATGGAATATTGAAAAAAATATTTTAAAAAAATGTATTAATTAATTGTACAGGGGGGTGCATATTCAGGAACTAGTATTTAACAAACACAATTGGGAGAGTAGAAAAAAAAATATATTGGTGTACAAATTTTGGCCTCATAAATTTTTCTACTATTTTATTTTGCCATATTACAGCAACGATAAATGAAATGAATGAGTGAATAGAAGAAGTGAAAACGAATGTTATTATTATAAATAAAATACTAAAACTACTACTCAATTACCCTCGGACTAGTGTATTATTTATTTTTTTGAAATGGGGGGAGTTTTTATCGTGAGTGAATGAGAATGAATGTTGTGGGAAGGACATAATAATATGATACAAATTTCCCGCCAGTTGACAAATTACAATAATGTTGATTTAAAATTTTTTTTTTATTACGAGTTTTCTCATTTGATTTTTACGCGATTCTTAAATCTTTTACTTTGATGATTTGTAAACAATAACAAAAATATATTATAAGGGAAAGGTGTTTATTTTTAAGCGCTTAGATGTTTCGTATAAAAATATTATTTATAAAAGTATGGCGAGGATGAAAACGAAGAAGGTTGAAAGTAGCGTGACGCGAATTAGTGGCATCGCTGTTCGACTTCCGGCTGAGCTGAATATATTCCTGGTATGATGTGATCCTAAAAATATTAATTGTAGATATCATTTTCATATATTTTGGCAATTATTAAATATTATTTTTTTTAAAAAAATAATTAAAACTAGAGGCCCTTAGGGGCTGACCTACCCAGATCGGGTCGAATTTTCTAAAATTATGTAGCAGTTACAAAATCATATAAAAACCCGAGCTAAGTTTGTTATGGAAAACATTATCAAATCCGGACCGGGCTTAAATAGTCCATCTCGGCAAATCTTTGAAGATAAAAAAAAACTTATATTTTTATCAAATTAAAAAAAAAATTAAGTTTCATTATTACTCAAGTCGTGAGGATTATTTTTTATTTCTTTTTGTAATCACTTTTTTTTAATGTTAAAAAGGTCAATTTATTTTTATAGTTTATACCCCCCAGGGGAAAAAAAAATAAATTAAATATCGAGATAATTATTTTATTCTTAAACATATTCGCTGTAATTGGAAATATATTTTTTCTTTCAAATAAGAAATCAATTTGATTCTTATCAAGGTTTTAAATTGCTCAATTTAAAAATTTATGACATCTGAAGGATTACAAATTTGAGAATGCTTAAATAATTTTGGATCATATTTGTAAAAAAAAGAATCAAAAGAATTTCATTCGTTTGACTCTTAAAGATTTTTGCTCAAAAATTTTGGGCGGAAAAAATCTATGATCATTTGAAGATTCTTATTTAAACCCCGATTCTTAAAAATCTTGTTTTAAAAAAAAATTGTTTTTCGTTATTTACTGCTGCTATTCAATGGATCCTTGATGGAATTCGTCAAGAAAGAAAATCGTTTTGCCGTCCTTTCACTCCACCCATGCTCATTTTTGGCTACCATATCAACTTCGTATTCTTTGTTAGATCCTAAGCCTTCAATTGAAACAGAAAAATTGTACGTAATTATAATGATTGATTTCGAATATGGATTTCTAAAATGTTCATTTTAACCAGAAATGCATCTTTTTCATTTTTTTTGCCAATAGAACAGACACCTTACACCGATTCTTATATTACCTATATTCCGCCAATATCAAAGCAATTTAGCCTTGCTTCCGCCAATTTCACAAAATTTAGATTTTAGTTAGAAAAATATTGCCTAAGCCTCGAGATTTCGTTAATATATGCATAGACCTTTGTTGCTTCTATGAGCAAAATCTTCAGGCTTGCCTAGTTATTTTTTGGATGAAATATTGAGTTAGCCGTTTTTAAAAATCGGCTCAAAACGAGCCGTTTAACAACATTACAATTTAGCCTTGATTCCGCCAATTTCAAAACAATCTAGCCTTGGTTTTATCCTAACAAAATTACTCGAAACCTTTTTTTAAGGCTAAAAATATCTAGGTCATATAGTTGGTCAAGGTTTGATGATTTAACAAAACTACTTATTAACAACGTAAGCACGAAATAACAAATGACGCCAATGATATTTTTTGATAATAATTACTTTCTCCTTTTTTTAAAAAAAATGCACTAGTTAGATTAGAAATATGTAAAACCCATTTAAAAAAATTTTAAACGGGAGCTTGCTGTAAAGATTTATTAGATAGTTAAAAAACGGCATGAAAAATTTTTTTAAAAAAATTATAACGGGTCGTGCCGGTCAACAATGGAAGCGTGGATAGAAATAATATTTTTTAAATTTTCTGAAAAGAATAATAATCAGACAAAAAATGAGGAAGCACGGGAGAGGGAATGATCTCCGTGTAGTTGGCCAAACATTTGGAAGCATTAATGATGAATCATATATCATTTTTTAAATCTGTATAGTAGCCGAATTTAAGGAAAATAAGCAAAAATACTTGTGCCAACTTCACGCTTTAAAGCACTAACGTTGGAACTTATATCATTCTTTAGTGTTTCGTTAGTACAGTTAGTAATTCAATCACTTTTGTAGCCGAATTTAAGAATAAAAAGTTATTTGCGAAAGACCTTTTTTTTTTTAAAAAAAAAATATTTTGTAAAAAAACAAATTTTTAAAAAATCAATTAATAAAAATATTTTATTTGTAATTTGCAAGAAAATATATTAATATTATTTTTTCGACAATTCAAACTAATCTTAAGGAAGACGTTTGAATTTTATGGCAGTAAAAATGAATATTGATATCCGATATTTGATATGCCCGGTATTCGATATCGGTGCATTTTTGAGCAAGTCAAAAAGTTATTAACTTATATTGTGATATAAAAGTTTACCGACAAAATTTCACGAAAAGTATAGTGGTATTAAGTATTTACACCCCTTAAATACAAAATAATGTCTCGTTAAAAAAAAAATTAAATATCGTGAGAAACATTTTGAAAAAAAACTACCAAAGCCCAAATTTTGTAAAAATTAAGAATTACCGATCATTTTAAAGGTTTGTTGGTAATGGTCCTGCAGCTTGGAATTTGCTGGGATTTTTATCTCCTTCAAGAATTTTCCATTGTTAGGCTTAATTAAATTTTTTTTGAAATTAAATATAATCAGTAAATAAAATGCTATTTAAGCTTGTCTTCTAGTTTTGTTTTTTTCACCCGCTTTTTATTCATTTTTTCGTTTTTTTCCCATTCTTTATTATATCTCTAATTACGACTTTAATTGGTAAAAAAAAGAATATTAATTTTATTAGCATAATTCTACTTCTGATATGAACAATTTGAATTCGAATAAAGGTGTGTGAGAAACGGTAGAGAAGTCAACGATGGCAGAATTGTCCCCGTTATCTTCCGCGATGTCCTCAATTTTAATGATCGTGACTATTTCCGGAATTCCTATATTATAAAACAACGTTAGGAATAGATAAGCATAATTTAGGTCAGAATTAAGAAACTCTGTTTATCGTTAAAAAGGTTATATACACTTGAAAAATTCAAATTATGGTGAGGGCCAATATTATAAATAAATCCGGAAATTTTTTTAGACATATTTGTATTATAAAACAAGTTGAGAATAAAAGATTATAAACTTCATTTTTTTTCAAATGTTTAGAATATTTAATTGTAAAAGTCAGACGATATTCCAATGAATTTTAATTTAACAAAAAAAAAACTAATAGATATTAATATCCCAAATGTATTTGCTTGATTGGTGTAACCAAGGGGAAAGAGCATGAGATGTCTCCCGCCTCTCACTTGAAAAATTAACAAGCTAATAAAAATTGCCCCATCTACACTAGCCCCAACCCCTTCTTCTCAAAAATGAATAAATTATCTTCAGCATAAACAATATTTTTTTAAATAATGATCATAATTGACATTTTTATTGTAAAAAGGAGTGTAAAATGTAATCACGCCAAAAACCTTCAAAAAAGCGGACCTAAAACTTTATAAAACAACTTCTTATGAGAAAGGGGGATCCAAAATCTTTGCCAACCCCTTAAGAATATCCTGGAACGCCTACGGTTGATTTCATTCTTAAAATATTCCCGTTTTAAAATCTTAAATAAATGAGACATATTATATTTTGTAATATGTGAGCATTATGGCAAAAAATAGAAGGCCTGGATCATCATCTAAACTCCCTTTATCTATACATGATCTCCTGGAGACGTGAGGTGATAGTTTTAGGCTAAAATAACTCAACCAAGCCATTTTGGATAGGCTAAATCTAAACGGATTTATTTAATCAATGACATATTCATAATTAGAAAAACCTCCTAATGATACACATTATATGTTAGATTTTTTTTCAAATAAGATGCTTTTATTCATTTGTGCTGAGGGGGGGGGGGGTGATAATATCGTTTAAATCTCTGTTTAAAAAAAAATGAACAAAATTCGGAGATAGGACAATAAAATACTTTACTAAATTATATACCTTTAACGGTAAAATTGCCGGAGACACTTCCCAGCGGGTTGACACCTAGGCAAGTGAATATGGAATCGAAATCCCCTTTCTGCGTTCTTTCAATGATCAGCGAGCTTTCCACCAATACGTTCGGTTCTGTATCGAAATTTTCTGGGGGAATGGGTGGATGATATTTACAGAAATGAGCATTATATAAAATTAAAATTAACCAATATATAGGCATGATGAAATATATTTTTAAAAAAAATGAATATTAGTAGAGGACGAACCCGCCATAATACTTTATTTTCCACATCTGAAAAAAAATAAAATAAAGAGTATTTTGATTCTTTTTTCCTTTGGTTAGAGGATTTAAAATAATATTTTTATTATTACTAGCTTGAATGAGGGTACCCGTGTCGATTTGTACGGGAACGTTGTCCTTGAACCAGGTAACGTTAACAGCTGGAGTAGCTCTAAATTTACAGGTTATCGTCATCATTTTTTCCAGGGCGCCGTTTACGTATGGTTTTGCATCTAGAGTTGGGGCAGCTAAAAAATATATGTTTTAAGATGATATCTACAAAAAAAAATAGAGTATAACTTTATCAGGTTTGAAAATCTATATTTTATTCCTCAATTAGATTATAAGCAAATTCTTTACCCCCCCCCCAATCCCCTCCAATTATCCCCATTATAATATCTTTCAAATTTCTAAATTCAGGAATATACTTAAACCATCAAAAATACGTTTTTTAAGATTTCCCATTTCATATTGAATTCACAATAATAGATGCAGTAATCACTTCTATAGCCTAAAATATCCATATCGGATATAGTTTTGCATCTAATGATTTACAATCTCCTTACTTTTGGGCGCAAACCTTTCTAGATCCACTAAGTCAATATGCTAATACCCCCCTCTCATCTGTTGACTAAAATATAAAATGATTCAATCATACGTCTACCAAATTGTCAACATCTAAGGGGGGGGGGGGGGTCCTCTAGTTCTTTTTACTAAAATTTTCTTTAAAATCTCATCAGTTTTTCAAAATAATTTCTCAACAATAAAAAAAATCTTTTTTTTTGTCAGAAAGAGGGCGCTATGTCTAGATATATTAAAATAATTCTATCATTTTTTTCCCAAAATAATATTTCCATTATTTTTCAATCTTGGCAAATATGAAAATAGGTTTAAAAAAATAATGAAAAGCAAAACAGTGCGTGATTGCATTCATCATAAATTAGATGAATATTTAAAATAGAATACAATATATATATTTTTTTAAAAATACCATATTTTTTTTTTGGTTAAGAAATTTTCTCAAAAATTATAAAATGGGATGAATGATAAATTAAAAAATCATAAATTAATCATATTTTTATATGCCCATTTTTTACTCTATTTTTATCTTTATTACTATTTTCCTTTTTAGTATTAAAATACTTCAACATCATTCTTATATCTCGTTAAAATTATTAATCATCGGGTAGACAGAGAGGCCTCCCTGGGCTAGCAAAAAATCTTGCCATTCTTGCAATACTGTTGAATGAAATTAAAGAAGTAGACGAACTTTTTCAAGAAAATAAATATATTTTCTCACAATGGACAATGATGGTGATTTTTCCCCGGCTTTCGCCAAAGCCGTTAACGGCCTTGCACTCGTAGAGACCCTTGGCATCGAAGTCTACAGAACTCCACGCTAATTTGTTGTGTTCGAGTCTCATATCCTGGAGGGTAGAGTCGCCGCTATCCTATTATTTTTTATTTCATTTAAACGTTTAGGCCAAGAATATATTTTTTTTAATTTATGCGCTCTACTCTACTCAATATACAAAAAAAAATAGCCTCTGCATAGGACCTATTTTATCCAAGTTCGACCCGACATTTTATTTTAGAAAAGTATTATTAAGCCCCTAAAGACAAATACAAAAATTTTTTTGTCGAGGTCCGGAGTAGTGTTTAAAAGGCTCGATTTGAGCCGATCTTTAAAAATGGCTAACTCAATATATTATTCAGAAAAATATTACGGACGCCTGAATATTTGCTTATAGATGGCACAAGGGTTTGGACATGTATTAGCGAAATCTCAAGGCATAGGCAATATTTTTCTGGCCAAATATGGAGTTAGTCGTTTTTAAAAATCAACTCAAACCGAGCCGTTTAACAACACTAGTCCGGAGTTCAGAAAATCCGAAGATCCACATCCCGGTATTTTGTCGATTCGAACACGGATTTCTGAGTGCAAAGGCTCTAATTGATATTAAGATTATCTAAGGGAAAAATAATCTTGATCAAATTTTAGGTTTCAAAAAAATATATTTATCAAGCATATTGCCATAATTAACAATTTTTATATTTTCCTGAAACTTTAAAGTCTATCATCTCATTTTCATATTTTTTTTAAACCTTTTTTGACCAAAATATAGGTGTATCTGGCAACGAGTCAGCCAAGCATTGAACGCTCACGGGTTCACCCTTTTTGGCATACAGGATTTTGAGGTTTGGAATGAGAGATACTGCGGGTGGATCTACATTTTTTTAAAAAAATTTTGAAAAATGATTTTAAGATTTTGGTGGGATCTAATTTTCTCAAGTTCTAGGTCATTCGTTGATCATCCTAAATGGCTCTAGGTCAAACATATTCAATTTATAGAGTAAATGTGTCCTGAGTCTAAAAAGTAAATGTGTCCAGAGTCTAAAAAAAATACTGAAATGTGCCGAGAAAGCAGACTCTAACAGGGTGTCCTAACAAGTTTTATCGCTAAAGCAAACCAAATTGTGACTTTCAATTAAATTTTATCGTTGGATTTTTAATATTTCATTATTTCTATCAAAGACAGCGTTTGTTTACCGTAAACTTCCAAATTCGTGTCGAACGATTCGGGCTCGTTGGAATTGACCTTGCAATTATAAACAGCTGAATCATTTTTCTGAACGTTTTCCAGCAATATGTCCTTGCCGACAATTTTTGACTTGTTGATAAGAATTCTGCCCTTGTTTATCATGTTGACCACTACGCCAGATTTCTTCCATATGATAAGGGTGTCGTTAAAGCCTGGAATTTTTTTAATATTTTCAAAAGTATATATCTTGAGAATCCAAATTACGAAAAAAAATAACCATCAAGAACCTGCAATACCATTTATAGATTACAGTTCCGAGTTTTTAATGATCCGGCTCAAAGTTTTATATTTTTCCGGTCCTACCTTCGGAAGTTTTATCCGCTGCTGGGCCGGAAAACCTTCCTAGAAATCACAAAATTACCGGTCGGATGGTCGTTGATTCCAAACGCAGAGAAACATATATCCGTTTAGGGTTTCAGAAATTTTTCGCAACTCGAAAGCGAATCATTTATTCGACACAAAAAAAATCAAAAATTATTAATTTAAAAAAATTACCTTCATTTAAAAAACATTACACAATTTAAAAAGAAATAATACACTAATTTAAAAGAACATTACACTAATTTAAAAAAAATATTTCATTAATTTCAATGAGAACTTTATATGAATCTAGGATAAAATTTTTACTTTCGTTTGGAGGTCCGCAAGGTATTATAACGGTGGTTCCACTTTGAGCTATAGTTTTGCTGCTCGTAACTTTAAAAAAAAACATGTGATATAAGTAAATGTCGGGTTCAAATTAATATATACACTAGGAAAAATGAGCCTTCGATATTTTTAATTTTAAACTGATAAAATATTTGAATCTATTTGAGTTTTAATAAAATTGTTAAAAAGCATGGTAGTATCGAAAGTTTCTCGATTTGACTCGAGTAATGGCAATCGTTAATCAAATACCGCTATTCAAGTCAAACCGGGCCGGATTTACCATGAGTCGAACCCGGTTTACAAGACCCTAATTTTTTTTGTTTTATAAAAGATTCTACGGAAAAGTTTTTCCCATTTTTTTTAAGAGGAGGTAATTTTTCCCGTTAACAATCATATATATACATACATTATTATTGTTTATCAAAATTAGCATCAGGTTTATCAATTATAAATTATGATAACTGAAAATGAAATATTATACTTATAAATACACTATATATATATATATACATAATAAACAGAACATTAAAAAAAATTCATTAACCACAAAATCGTCTGATTCCAGATATTATATCATAGTTTTATTTTTAATTCCTTTAAAAAAGTTTGTGTTTTTTGTTTTTGAAACGCAGTGGGGGTTTTTAGATTTTTTTTTTTTGGAAGCATGTTTTTTTTTTAAAATAAAAACTTTCTTACAGTGAGGAATTAAAACTTTGCCTTGTTTAGAAATTAATATTTTTTTTTAGAATTAATCAAGATTAGATTAATTATTTTTATTTCTATAATTAAATGAAAGGGAAGGCGTGGTTGGAAGAAGAAAGATGATATATTTTTGGGACCAAAAAAGAACAAAAACTGATTATAGAAGGTAAAATTTGAAAAGAATGATAAGCATAGGGTGGGAGGCTGGGAAAAAATAGGGATCTCAGATTTCTATCTGCTAGCTCGCGAGCAAGATTCTGCGGCAAACATTGCTTTTAAAATGGAGGTATCATCTAATTTGAAAATTCGCGGTGCAAAAGGCGCCCAAATTAGACAAGTATCTCACTCTAATTAAATTATAAAAAAAATTCCCCATATTTTCGGCGATAAGCTGTTGCTTCGGTAATACAATAAAAAAAAATTTTTTAATTCAATTTTTTTTCTTTTTAATAACTTATTTATTAATTATTTAATTTTTAATAAATAGTATGGTAAATTTTGTTTCATTTATTACTTTTATTTTTAATATTTTGTTTAATATAAATGTATATATATTACAATGAACTTTTTTTTTACAAAAATAAATATTTTAAAAAAAATCATTAAGGAAATTTATTGGGATTCGCTTAATTGAATTACAAAAAGGAATATTAAATATTAATTAAATTATACTAAATATCATGATAAATATTTAAGGTGTAAGTGAGACGACAACCCCCTTATAAAGATATGGTGCGTATTGAGTAGAGTTAAATGTAAAAAAAAATGATATTTTGAGAGATTTAATATCACTATAGCCAATAAAAACAGGAAAGCCAACGCATAGGGCGGAATTTATAAACAACCGATATTTGGGGAGGGAGGGGGGATTTGAGGTAAGGCCAGAATTTGATAGAGTATTAAGATTATGCGTATAATACACAAATTTCCCACAGAATCGATATTCACCCAAAACCGATAACTGTGTCGGTTGGGTCGGGTTTAAGCGGATACCGAATATCGTTTTAAAATATTATAAGACAGTCAGCGAGGAAGGGGAAGGGGTTATTAAGCCTAATGAAAAATTTCCCCTGAAACCGATGGAAAATGTAGTTTTTGGATGCCCGTTAGCAAGCCAAAATAAATGGATGACATTTTTGTTATTCGAGCTTTATCAATTTATTATTTTAAAAAAATGATTTTTATACATTTCAAAGGCCTATAAAGATCAGATTTTCATTTCCCCATTTTCCCCGAAATATTAAAAATTACAATTTTAAAGGGTGATGTTTTCTATATTTTATAAAAATATTATTCCGTCTCAGAAATATAAGAACATTTAATAAGATTACATCTTTAAAGGAGACCCTGGCCAAGGTTCGTAATTGGAAGTTATAGGGGCGAAGCTAACCCCCCCCCTTCCTTCTTATAAATAGAACCGATTGAATAAAATTTTCGAGGCAGCAGCATCCCCAATCCGCTTCTGGCTCCATGACGATTAGCTAATTATCAGATGCTAAACGATCTTAACAAATTCCTACATGTGTTTGTACAAAGATTCTTATTACCATTACTAAAATATCCTGGAAAATCATTATTTTTTAATAATATAAAAACGACATCGATTAGATATATAAAAAAACCATCATTTTATTTGTTTTTTGAAGCAGCATAATAACGCCAATTAATCCTATATTTAACATTTAGTCCATCGTGGCACAAATAGAAGCGTACAAAAGACAATAACTTAAAAAACTTCTTTTTTTTAAAAAAGATATTTTTATAATTACTCAATGAAGCACAAAAAAAAATTCCCAATTTTGTGGTTATAATAATCTTAAATATAAAATGAAGTCAATCAACGCAGTCACTAATCTTAAATATGGATTAAAAGGCCATAACTTCATAATCCCTTTGCATTCATAATTTGTTAATTATATATATATATATAGTTATACATCATTTATAGTTAGATGAATGAATGAATAAAATAATAACACCAATACCAATAACAAAATTTTTGAATTTAAAACTCGGAATTCATAAAAATAAAAATGATTATTTAAAAAATAAAACGCAAATTTAAAAAAAAAATGACAATAATTTATTACGCGTTCCTCGTTGAGTTTTAAGGAGGATAAATTTTTATTTTTAAAAAAAAAAAAATTCAATTGTCATTTTAACGTATTTTGATTATAATGATAATTTAAAAAAAAAAAATTGTAAGTCAATGACTGATAAACATAATTAATTTAACAATATATTTCAAAAAATTAAACGAATTTTTTGCATAATCGAGCATAAAGGGAAGTTAATTTTAGCTGAGACGGGTGGGGCTCGCCCAACAATTTACACCAGAGGGTAGGAAAGGTTACATATCCATCCAGGGATACAGAGTGCCTATATCTTGCAAATAAAAAGTGGGACAGAGCTGGGATAATGGAGGCATTTCCGTTTATGGAACAAAGAAAAGTGTGAGTGTGTAGATAAATTTTGGGTAAGTAAATTTAGTGACGTTAAACGCTCGATTTGAGCCGATTCTTAAAAACGGCTTACTCAATATTTATCCAGAAAAATATTACGTAAGCCTAAAAATTTTGGTCATAGATGGAACAAAGATTTGGGCATCTATTAGCAAAATCTCAAAATCGGCTAAAATCGAGCCGTTTAACAACACTAGGTAAATTGTATTTGATAATAATTTAAAAATAGAAAATAATCAATTTTGCAACTTTGTAAAAAAATAAATAAATATATATTCTTCATATTTTAATTACATTATAATTTTATTTTTTTTTAAAAAAAACACCAATGACAAAAGATGGACGTCCAAATATTGATAAAATAATCAGTTATTATATTTATTTATTCATTCATTCATTTTATATTTAATATTATCGATTGTGTGTAAACTAATTAAATCTGTTTTATTCTGTATTCATTGGCAAAATTTTGTTATTTTAGGTTCTTTTCTTCTCATTATTATAAATATTTTAAAATATACAACAAAAAAAATACCGAATAGGTCATCGAGGTGGCATCTGTCCCTTTTTGCCACGTGACAAAATGCCCCTTTATTTTTTTTAAGAAAAATTTATTGACGCAGTGTAATATTTTTTATATAATACAAATCTATTTTAAACTAAAAGCATACGTAATAATAAATCGTAATAACATTATCTGATATAATTAATGTACTCTCAAATAAAAAAATATATCTAATATGTACAACAATAACAATTTCAATCTAATCGATTGTAAAAATAATATAGAAAATTATATATACTTATTTAAGTCTCTTTTGTGATTGATTATATTTTGTCATATTTTTTTTATTATTGGCCAATAAAATTCTTAAGAATATTATACAATTAATGAGCCAACAATCGATACAATTACATTTCTTAATAACAAGCATGATATGGGGTACATATAAATATAATTTCAACTAATTTTGCTATCATGTAAGATATACGATATTTAATTATACATTCGCTATTAAGTGCTGCTGCCGCCGTCTATATGAATAAATTGGTAGACTGATATAGTTAGTTTTCTTTTTTTAAAGAATGGATAAAATATATTTCCTACCATATACATGATTTGAATGTGACGTGATGAAAGTATAAGGTTAAATTCATTTGCATATCATTTTTTGCTGGGGTTGATAGATAAAATTAAAATTAGATAAGATAAGGATAGAAGGAGGAGCATTATAATCTAATTACATTTCAAATCGGCTTGTTAACCAAATATAAATAGTTGATATTTATTAATATAAAGGGTTATTAAAAATGTGGATTATTTCGAAACCTCTGCTTCACCTGTAATATATTATAGAAATTGAATTGATAGGAGCTTAAGACAAAAGTGAAAATGTAGCAGATAAAAAAAATAAAATAAATATAATTAATTATTTAAAGGAAATTATATTTGTGCGTCAATTGAGCGACATCAAATTTTGAGGTAAAATTTAAATATTTTTTTTTAAACAAAATGATTAATGACTAAGGATAAAGAATGGAGGCATTAATTTAACTAATTATCGATGGACGAAAAAATTTTAGAACATCTGTCCAGGTAAAAAAAATTATAATTTATTTTCAACGATTCATTAAAACGAACAAAGTTTATATATACTTTTATTTTATTGATATTATAAATTATACATCCTAAATGTGTCTAATTAACATAAAATGATATATGATATAGGCAAAGCAATAAAAAAAATGAGAGAAGTAATATTTGATTGTTTTAAAACAAAAAGAACAATTTGTACGTACTTCTTGTGATAAAATGTCGTCTGTCCTTATTTTTATTTTTTATCTTTTAAAAAAAAGCAGACGATCGTGAAGTAAATTAAATAAAAATGGAGTAATTCAATTTGAGTTTTTTTTTATAGGGTTAGAAAAAGTTTTAAACAGACTTCGATGTTACAAAAAATATAGCATAGATCTATTGCTTATTCTTTTACCTTATTCGGAATGCTGATAAGCATTACCTAAGTAACATTTAGGTTACAAAAAGGTAAATTATACTCGTTTTATTAATTTGTACGCACTTCTTGCGATAAAATATCATCTGTCCTAATTTTATTATTTTTTTTAAAAAAAAAGCAGACGATCAATTACTTATTCTTTCGGGATGCTTTAAGTATTGTCTAAGTAACATTTAGTTTATAAAATACTCAAATTTTATGTTTAGATAATTCCGTTCTAGGTCAAAATCTCATTCCGATTTTGAATCAATGTTTTTTTTACTATTAAAATGAATCCATTTAAGAAGGGAATAAAATATCGCGGGAGAATCAATAACAAAGGTAAATATTTTTATAAGGTATTTTTTTGCAAATGGTCAACTTATCATGGATATTAAATTATTTTTATTTTTTTCTTTTTTACACGATTATATCACGTAATTATTCATATCCTTTCTCATCAAAGATATTTCTTAAAGAAAAGAATTTCTTTAATATTAAAAAATATAATATGTATTAATATATATTTTATAGTCAATCAAAATGAGTTAAAACTCTTATCATGGTGTAACTGATTATAAATTTACCATATTTAAATTTAGGAATGAATTAAATGTTATTTAATGGATGCTGGATTTATTTTCAGTTCTGAGATATAAATATACTAGAAAATTTATAGAGATTTTATTAGCTAAGATGATGGAGTTTAACCAATGACATATAATAACACCTAGACTGATGATGCATTCATAATAATGCATTTGAAAACGTCGAGGAAACAACTTATATATTTAATTGTAGTTTTTAACATGAGAATAATTACTATTAGGGTTACCAAAATGGCAGGTCCAGCTTATTGGATGATCAAGCAATTCTTTAATAAAGTTTGCATCAGACATTGGAATAAATTAGCCTCTCGTTTAAAATTTTTAATAATGATATGGGTAATCAAAATGGCGTCCGAATATGTTTTCATTGATGTACACTTTTAATGAATTCACCGTCAGTCTATACTATTTTTAATCATATTATTAATTTTTAACTCGAAACATTTCAAGAACTGTTGTCGGAGAAATTGAATCACCATTCAGGTTTCGTTTAATATTCCTGATTATAAGATAACTACAATAAGTAAATAATGGCAAAGAAATATGAAGCTTCAAATGATCATTTTATTTGCCATAAAAATTAGTAGACACAATTATCAGCATAAGGATACTGACAGCCTTCCTATTTATTTTTATCACTCAAATATTTCCCATTATACTGAATCTATGCGACTAATGATCTTATTATTCTCTCATTTTCCAAAATAATTTTGTTTTTATTCTAAACCAGTGTCCAAAAACGAATTTACTTTTTGTAAGCAGAAGTGTATTAAAGTGCAGCTGTTTTAAGGTTTTTTGTTTCTTACTACGACCGTGATGCAAAAATCGTTCCATTTTAGCCAATTTTTAAAATCGGCGCAAGCCTGAAGATTTTGTTCATAGAGGTCACAAAGGTGTGGGCATTTATTAGCGAAATCTAGAGGCTTAGGGAAGATTTCTAGCTAAAATATTGAGTAACCATTAAAATCGGCTCATTGGAACGATTTTTGCATCACTAACTAGGATAAAGGGGCACTCTGATGGAAAAAGGCAGGAAGGGCTTAATTTTTTTTAAAAAATTAAATTGTTTCTTTTGAGCATCTTTGAAAATCACCAAAATTTTTAAAAAATTTAAGAAGATAAAAATTATTTTTTTAAAAAAAATTTGTAATTTAATCATTGTAAAAATTTTAATGTATTAAAAATCAGAAAATAAAACTTTAGAAATTTTAATTTGATTAAAATTCTCGGAAAAATCTTCAGAGATCTAAATCTTTTAAAAAATTTTTATTTTTAAGAGTCTTTCAAACTCGGACTAAATAAATTTCCAGGATAAATGGGTCAACTGTCGGATGGATTAAAAACTTGCCCATCTCAGTATTAAATTATATTAATTTAAATTAACTTTTGAACAATAAAAAAAATAAATGAATGATTTATCAATTTGAGTCATTTTAAAGTTTTGATATAATTTTTCTTGAAAAATTATAAATTCCCGGAACAAATTAAAAATGCATTAAAATTTCTTACCTTATTTTTTTTTATGAATCACAATTTATTCCCGGTGCCTTTCTTCTAACTATCCTTTCTTAATTTTTAAATTTAAATTCATAAAACAACAAAAAATAGAAGAAGTAAACCAATTAAAATACAATTTTTTCCAACAATTTTAAAACATTTACTTTATATTTTTATTCCCTTTTTTTTTATTTTACCACTTATATATATATAAAAAAAATATACATTAATGTATCTATCCATCCCATACTGAGTGAGTAATTTAATTTAAAAAAAATATATTAACACTTTTTTATAATTTAATTTAATATATTTATTTTTCATTTTTTAAAAAATTTGCATATCATTAAACGACATTTCTTTTTATTTTTAATGATGACTTTTATTGTTATTAATTTTTATATATATATAATTCGACTTGATAAAATTATGGAATATGAATGACTAAGATTTTGTATCCGTTTCTTTATTTCTTGACAATCCCTATTTACAACAAACAATTGTGTGCCTTTTTAGATATCGTATAAATCAAACCACTTGTAATACAAGAACTCTTCAATTTATAAAAATGACGATACAAAACAGTAAGAATAAAACTTCAAAAAGTGGACCACATCTATATTTCAAAAGTGATCATATATCATAGGCAAAAATTTCCAAATCACCCACCCCTTCCCCACTTAAATTTCATTAGATGGCTCTAGGCCAGCTTTCTGCGGTGCTACGTATTCATTTAGGGGGGGGGGGGGGGAGATGGGAATGGGTTGTGGAGCATAGCGGCTTAATTTAGATTGGCTTAAAATAAAAAAATATTTAAGAAAGATTTGCATTTAGGGAATCCCTTCCCCCAGCAATGACTCATTCGATCATTAACTTCGTCAAGGCCGCAAGAAATTCACCCCCCTTTGAGCGGTCATATTTATTGACATTTTTTTTCTCTTCAACTCCCGTACTTTTCGACATCAAAAAAAATCTTATTTATTTAATCTAACTATTCTGATTCTTGAAAAACTCGATAACCATGTAATTTAATATTCCTTTACGCCTTTAGCCAATTATATACGCAATTTTTTTATTTCTCTTATCTTTAACATCTAATATAAATAATAAATTGAATATTTTGAATTTGAACCCAGGTAAAGAAAATAAAAGAGAATTATCGATGGTGGACGGTCATTTACATAATTTTATTTTTTATTTAAAAAAATAAAAATACATTTCCGCACATTCACGCTAATATTTAAATGAATGCGTGATGATAACGTGACTTAATCCTATATGTTTTGATGATTATTTTCTTTTTATAATGTTGTTGTGTTGATTATGTTACATATCGGTAACTTAGTTCGAAAAAGTGGAAAAGATAAATTAATATTAGAGGCATAAAAAAATTATCAAAAATCCATCCTTTTATACCCCCATCCCCTTACACCTATATTTTCTTCTATCCATATTCCACCCTTTAAATTTCGATGACGTTATTTCTTCCTAACGGTAGAAGTGTCGATTAAATTCTAAATATTCCTAAAGTCGGCAGAATATTCCTAAATGGAGTTGGAATAAGAATCGGGGGAGGGTGGCTACAAAAATTTCCTCTTTCCTTTTCCCTTCGCAATTTACATAATATCTTTTGGTTGACGTATCAATATCTTTTTTTTTAAAATTTAATTAATATATTTTGAATTAATTTTCTTTTATTGGACAAAATGACAAAAGGAGAGAGGTTATCAAAATATAATTTTAAAATGTATTTTTTTTTTCGATATGATTTGAACTCTTAAATTGTTTTTAATTAAATGCATCCATCCTTCTTTTGTAATTATGACTCATTTAGTCCATCATTATATCACCATTTATTAAATATTATAATTAAATTAAAATTCAATATATTAAAATTTTTTTAAAAATAATATATAAATATAAAAGCCAAAATACATGCGATTGCGTATCAACAAGACGCTATTCGACGGTCGGGCTGGGCTTTGGTTTTAAAACTCGGGCCGAACATGGGTCAGACCTAAAAATACGTATGTCTTTAAGGGATTTTAAGTGAACATGTTGGATCATTTAACATGGCATCATGTAAAGTGTCCATTTTACCCCATAATATATAAATAATGATTCGAATCACAAACAAAAATGTTTTGAGAAATTTAAAGGAGTTGCTAAGTTGAAATAAGTGATATTTTTTGAAATGTCAAAATATTAAATTTTTAATCGAAAAATGATATGAAAACGTTTTGAGTCTTTGACATTGTTTTTAATTTGCGATAGAAAGCTAGTATAACGAAAATTCAGAAAGAATTATTATTTATAATAATAGATTTTTTTTGTTGTATTTTATTCAAAATTCAAAAACTATGAACTTTTCTTCATTTTATTTTTTTTTTGACGTTCAATTGTAATAAATTTCAAGTTGGGTTTGGAATATATAAAAAAAAATAATTTACTTTACATGTTTTTTTAAAATGGAATCTAATTACAAATTTATTTTAAACAAGTAGGAATAGGATAGGTGTATTATATTGTATAAAAAAAATGTGGGTTATTTTATAGCTGAAAAAAAGGATATATGTAATTATTTACCATTTTTCTTACTTTTCTTTTTGATAATTTAATTTTAATAAAATAAAAACATTTACAACTTTGTATATAATGCCAAACTTTTATTAGACATGTCGGCTCTGTTAGTAATGGAGAGATATGGTTAAAATTATTTGTTCCAACATTTTTGATAAGACAGACACCGAACAGTGACCGATTATATAATACATAGAATTAGATGCGTTTTCAGAACAGGGTAGGGTCTTGGGACCCCTTTCAAAATACCGATTAAGATTAAACTTTTGTCGTCAAATTGTCCTACTAATTAGTGCTTCAAATTTCCGATCCTGAATACTCGGATTCAAAGCTCTGCATTTAAAATGAGAGAGAGAGTCTTAAAGGATCTTTTAAAAGGGAAGTTTATTATTTTTTTTAAATAGAATCTCCAAAAATAAAAAGAGGTTCTCAAGTTAGACAGGTTTTTTATACAGTTATTTTTAAGAGAAAATAATATAGGTGTATCTTCTTCCCTTCCTAGAAAGAAAGAAAGAAAGAAAGAAAGAAAGAAAGAAAGAAAGAAAGAAAGAAAGAAAGAAAGAAAGAAAGAAAGAAAGAAAGAAAGAAAGAAAGAAAGAAAGAAAGAAAGAAAGAAAGAAAGAAAGAAAGAAAGAAAGAAAGAAAGAAAGAAAGAAAGAAAGAAAGAAAGAAAGAAAAAGAAAGAAAGTAATAAATAAATAAAGAAAGATGGAAATAAAGAAAGAATCTTTAGTAAATGTAATGTTGGTAGGTAGGTACATTTACATAGGCAAATGTTATAAAAAAAATATTTTTTCTCAAAAAGAATTATGTATATATATATGTAAAACAATGAGTAATTCTTTTTGTCATGTATACGATATATTTTATCGTACAAGAAAATTTATTGATTTTAACACCTAAATAAACAAGGTATTAAGAGTTTAATTTAGTCATAAATGTATTAATAAATATATAGTTTAAAAGTTTATTTATTTAAAAAAAACGATTTTTTTTTAGTTTTTTCAAAATAAAAACAAAGTATTAATTAATTTTAAAATGGATACATAAAAATTCATTTTTATTATGTGTGTTTGGTCAAATTAGACAAGTTTCATATATAAATTTATGAGTGAAATCACTGACGTGCAGCGCAAATTGGTTGGTAGCATAGGGCTCGACCTATAAAAAAAATCCGGTGGGGGAGGCTAAGACCGATAAATTAATGTTTCAGGGTTCTTGTGTGTGTCGTTAGTTTTTAGCATTTTTTTTTACTAATAAACGCATTGTAAAAAAAGATCCCAAAATCCCTTCTGACCTCGTAGGATTTTCCATACTAAGCTATGCACTCTTGAGGTTCGGAAATACGGATTTCCGAAATTTCTATCCGCAATATTTGTCGAGGCCTTCTTAAGGCGCGCCGAACACGCTCACAGCCCTATCCAAGCGAAGTCGTGAAATGAAATTAAATCATAATTAGTCTTTATTTTTAATTTTTAACCAATGATAAAGATTTAAAAAATATTTAAGATTCCATCCAAAAATTTGGTAAACTTTCTAAACTTGAACAAAAATAAAATAAATCATGCCCAAATTACAAAATTTGCAAAAGTTTTGAAATTTTTTTAATCCTCAATTAGACAAAAAAAAATTATTGATGTTTTTGAAAGAATATTTGATGGTAAATCAATCAATCATATTTATCCAGAAAAATATTAAAAAAATGAGAGGGCAGGTATTTCCGATTTATTTATTTTTCCGAAAAAAATCAAATTTTAATAAAAACAAAAAAGTCAAATAAATTACACTTTTTTCGCAAAAAAAAATGTTCAATTTAAACCCCGAATGTCAAACCGAACCCGAAGCTGTTTTTTATAGTTTCCAGCTAGCCGATCCGGTATTCGACCCGGTTTTCAAAAGCTACCAATTTTTTTCCTCCAAATGAATATGGTTATTTAAGACAAATCGTTTTACTACTTTCAATCTACGTCGGAAGCTTATATTCGATTAATTCTTTGGCGGGAAAATTAGTAGAGAATTTAATTGTGACTAAAGGCAGGTTCTGGGATATAAATAATAAAATATAGAATTTGTATCCCAAATTATTTTGTGGGGGCCAATCAAAAGATAGCAAGGCTTTAGTTTTAAAACCCGAAATATATTTGTAGCTAAAAATCGGAAAGTAACTGAACCGTTACAAATTTTAACATAATAGCCAAAATGGAACTGAATCGTTACTTATAATTAGCTTTACGGTTCAACTCGACACCGCGTTCTCATTGTGTAAACGATACTTGCGCTCAGCCGCATCGTTTTAAAAAACACGATATTAATTTATTTTTTTTTAAAAGGAAAATAAGAAAATTTTACTAACAAAAAAACAATATATTAAATTTAAAGCTTATCCCCTTTAACCGTTGATTTGCATACTCATCTTTATCTATTTTTACTTATAATTTACATTTTTATATTATATATAATGTAAATATATGGCGACTTCCTAATTTATTATGATTTTTTTAACCTTTAGCCGATGATAAATTTAGAATGATAAGAATGGATAGTAAGAATCCTGAGAATTTAGTAAGATTCCTAAAAATAATCCCAACTCTCGATCCCGATAAAAGATTTTGATTCATTTTTTTAGTATAAAATGTTCTTCCCTTTTCCGAATAATTTTTCACTTTTGATATATAATTTTTATAAAATTGAAAAAAGAAAATCAAATTACAAATATATAATAATAATTTTTTTAATTTATTTTTATTACAAGATAATAATAAGAATTAAATAATAAAAAATGAAAACCAATTTTATTTTATATTTTATTTTTTTTGTTAAAAAACAATAATAAATAAATAAAAATAAAAATTTGACCACTGAAATTGAAAGGTAATTAATAATTTGTAATCATAAATAAAATGTATTTGGATTATAAAACATGATTAATAAAAGTTCAGACGTCGATGATTGGATGAATTTTCTTATAATTTATTTTTGGAGGCCATTTTTTAAAATATTGTCTCACTTTTTTAAGCTTGGTTATTCAATTTATAAGTTTTAAAAATGAATTTTTAAAAAAAAATCAAGTCTTATATTTATTTTTGTTAAGGTGTGCGTGTTTAATAATCTGAGAATTCGAGTTTAAGCATTTCCGTTCAGATTAGCCAAGCTATATAATTTGTAATAATGCGTTTAATTGTTTTATTCAAATAAATTGTAATAATATATTCCCATAATTTTCCGGCTTTTTGTTCGGGAAGAATAATCAATCATTTTTTTCATTACCTCGTCAATTTATAAAATTTAACAATAAAAAAACAACAAATATATTAAATATTACATAAAATATTAATTTCGATTTTAAACAATAAATAAATTAAAAAATAATATCGTGGGTCATAATTTTATAAAATACATAATTTAAAAATTTATAAAGAATGTAAGAACGTGGGTAAGAAGGAAATGAGTAAAATTTAAAAAAAAATAAAATTATTTAAATATTGCAGTTAGAGATCTGTAAATCGCTAACGGGCTTTTCAGGCAGGGGCGGGTCCATTTTTAAAAATAATTTCGGTACGGGTTAGGTCGAGCCTAATATTTTTAAAAAAATTTTGGACAGAGTCGGGTTTAAATTTTTAAATGATTTTGTCAAATAAATTGATATATTTTTTTAAATTATTGCTAAGAAGCAGGACACCGATATTTTTTATTTATAGAATATATATAAAAATTTTCTATATATTTAAATGATTTCGGGCAGAGCCGGGCGGACAAATAATTTTTATTTCGGGTCGGGCTTTTCGGAACAAATAAAAAATAAATTCTTTTGGAATCGGGTGGGCCGGACAAATTTTTTTTAAAAATTCGGGCCGATGCAGATCATTAGTTTGGTGTACTATAATAATATAAGCTGTAATTATTATTGTTAAATCTTACAGAATTTTCTAGGAGAAAAAAAACTTAAGATAAATTTTGAGACACTCAACAAATCAATTAATTTTATAATATATGTTAAAAAAAAGTAAATCAAATTTATAAAATGATTTGATATCTAAAACTTTCCCCACAATTTTTTTTAAATTGTTTTTTTGTCGCTAACTCACATGAGAGGAGTTTGGGACATCATAGCTTTAAAAAGGAATCCACCATTTTTCAAAATCTTAGGAATCAGTCATAATCACTCAAGATATCCGGAACAACAAAAAATCTATTTTCAGGTCAGAATTGCAAACTGGTAATAAAAAACATGCTTTATAAGATATTTTTAACAAAAATTTTTTAATTTAATTAATTCATACAAATTATTTTAATAATTTAACTAAATGAAGAGAAAGCTTTCCAAAAGGAGCAATTTAACGAGGGCCCTTCTGCCACCTAGTTTGGATTTTATATCCCCTACTTGAATTTACCAACGGCCTAATAGTGTTATTTAAAGCCAAAATTATATTGCGATAGCCTCTAAGATTTTCATAGATGTCGAGACCTTTCTGCCATATATTAGTAAAATCTCCAGGCTTCGTGTAATATTTTTTTTCTTGGCTAAAATATTGGGTTTGCCATTTTATTTTTCGAGATCGAGCGGTTTAACGACACTAGATCTCGTTCCCCTTTGAATTCCAGGAATGGACAGTTGGACAAAATATACAAATTTTTCTAAAATTCGTGATATTTTTTATTTCGTAGGAAGTCCAAAGGAGAAAATGAGTTGCCAAATCACATGTTTTCATCATAAATTCTATATTTTTCGTTTTTATTTTGGGTTTCCCCATTTTTTGGGGGAAAATTTGGAATAATTCGGAAAAAAATGAACTAGCTAATATTCTATAAAAAAGATGAAGAAATGTGTTATAAAATATTCTTGTAATGAGATAACTTCAACATTCTTTTTATTCACGACTTCAAAACGATTATAAAAAAATTACAACATCAATTCTCAATTGTTTGATGGATCAGAAATATTGATAGTTTAGAAGAAATTTCCCGTAAATTTTATGGGTAACTGATATACTGAATGTTATTAAAAATTTTTTATCTGTTTTGTTATAAATATTAGATAGCATCTTAAATGAGGAGGTCTTTCTTATTGCATTTAATAAAATATAGTCATTTTACCCAAATTTCTACTACTTATTATAAAATTTTTATATGATATCTCTCGCCAACGTTTTATAAGTATAATAACTATAAAAGTAGTAATCGAATATTTTTATTAATCGTATCCGATTCGTATTTTCGAATCTAATAACTGTATTTATTCGTACGATCCTCGTTCGAAGGATCGAATAATTCCTTATTGGTATTGGTTACGAATAATGAAAACATTATTCCATTTTAATCGAATATTCGATTCGAAAATAAAATTCTATAAAAATGTTTTCTAATTATTAAAATGTAGAGAAGAAAAAAGAAGTGATTTTTAAGGCGTGGGGTATAAAAAAAAGTAGAAAAGTAAAAGGTTACGCGAAGGAACAAATTAAATACTCAAGAATAATTTCGAAGATTTATGAATAATTTTTAATATTTTCAATTAATTTTGAATATTAAGGAATAATTTTGAATATATGGTACCTCTGCACTCTGCAGGTATCTAATATATTTCCCTTTTCATATACGATTTGAAAATTAAAATCCAGTGATTTTGTTAACGAATAATTTTTTGTTTTATTCCAAAAATTATTTTTACAAAGAAAGAAAGAAAAGAAAGAAAGAAAGAAAGAAAGAAAGAAAGAAAGAAAGAAATGAATTAACATATTTGTTATAATTATACATGTTTTATAATGATTCTAGCTAATAACCCGTCAAGAATGACAGGGTTGAGGGGTAATTAGTTATTTTTCTCCCTAATTTTATGATAGTTGTTACCTGTTATTTGAAAATAATATCTTTTTATTCTTTATAACCCCCTCCCACCTTCAGGCCAGGACCCCAGGCCTGCGAAAAAATTTGTTTTAGGTGAATGTCTGATCCATAGTTGATAATAGAATTCCCAAGCGTCTAAGCTGATAATAATTTTGAAAAATTTTCCCTAAACCCAGTCTAATATAATTCATAAAAATATTTTCCAATCCCAGCCCCACCCATAATAATTTTAAAAAATTTTTCTCAAACCTGGCCAACGCGTAATAATTTTGATTTTACCTCAAGCCTGGAGATAGGTAAATCTCTTAAAGCCATATTCATTTTTATTCTTTTTAATCCCGCTCAATCCTATTTCAGACCCAGACCAACTCATTAGGACTAATTGTGAATACTATTTTTTGAGTAAAAATATATTTAAATTAGCATTTACCTGAGACCCATATAAATAATATGCTTAATATCTAATATCCCAAAAGGTTCATGCTCATAATCATGTTGAGAAAATTTTCACAAGCCCAACAAAGGCCATAATAATTTTGGTAGTTAAGAACTGAAATAAAATATGTAAGAGTCATAATTCATTTAAAAATACAATCAGAATATGAAAGTTGCATGAGCCTTGGTTTAATGTATAACCCATATTTAAAATTCAAAAATCTTAAAGCATAAAATATTTATTTATAATACAACAAAGATTAAATAATAAAAAATCCGCTAGCTAGCGTTTATTGTTTAAATAAGACAATACATTGATTAAAAGCCCCCTATCATTCCAATTTTTTGCCGATGCCCATCCCCGTCAAATAACATATTTTTCGGCTTAAAGTAATATAAACAATTGTAGGTCTTTACATTTTTTTGATATTACATTTTGAATATGAATCTATTTGTTAATTATTTTTTTTCAAAAAAGTAAACGTCAGAATTAATTATGCAATTATTATTAGCCCCCACCTCAAGACAACGATGCCTTTCTGTTTTGTTTACTAAACCCCTAATGAAATTATTATTTATAATCTACTAAAATTTCATGATGAAACATAGAATTAATCCTTGTTAACTAATAACTGGGTCTAGCAAGGTTCTGGTTTTCACACACGTGAAGAATTTAGTTGTTAAAATCTTGCCTGCTTTTAGCCATCCCCACTCCTCTCTCCACGAATAAATCAAATATTATATATTCAGGTTCAAATCAAGAGGGATTATTTATACAATTAAATGTTGGGCAGTGTGACTTTGATCCCAACTATATACGTACGACTATTAATATAATGGATCGCATTTGACTTTTAAACGCAGAATTTTTAATCAAAATCTTCTTAAAAAAATAATTTTCATGTTCTTTTTTTTATTATTAATTTTTTCATTTTATTTTAATAGGAGTGTATAATTCGTAATAATTTTTTTTAGTGGTATTAGTGAGCCGGGCCAGAGATTAGAATATTTTTTTAAAATTATTTTCAAAAATACCTTCTTTTTTTTTAGCTAGCATCTATCAATATTTAAAAAAATTTCAAATTTAGAGGGGGCTCATCAAATTTTTCAGGGGGCTCACCCCCTACCTAAAGCCTAATTTTGTTTATAATATTTAACTGGCTTACAATTTTAATAATATGACACATTATTATTTAGGTTTCTTTTTATTAAAAAAAATTTAATTTTAATCTCCAAAACAAGATCAAATTTATATTGCCCAAAAATAAGATATTTTTATAATGTATTAGAACTTATTGATGAATTCTGATATTTGATAGGAAGTGATAGTGTTTTTAATTTAAACCCACTCCCAAATATTATAAATAGTTGTGCATTTTGTTGTCCAACTGCAAATATTTTATGTTTAGGGCCTTATATATTTTTTAAAAAAAGCCGTGACGATTTAAAAAAAACCAATCCGAGCCGGAAAACTTTAGTTTAAAAAAATGAAACCAGTTAGGTCAAATTTAGCGAAAGATCGAAAACCGGGCCGAGCCTGAGAATTTGGCCATTTGCATTGCAGACCACTGATTGCTTTATTAGCCAAATCCTATCTCCTTAACTTCAAATCTCATTTCTTTTAAATTTGAAAAAAAAATGAACATGGTTTTTATTAACTTTTGATTAGATTTTCATTGTTAAATGAAAATAATATAATTATTACACAAACAAAACCTTTATTTAATATAAAAGAAATTCAAAATTCAATTATATTTTTTATTTATTTATGAGATAATTATAACTAACCAAAAAAAAATCGGTGAATGATATTTACGAAATATTAATATTTTTATTTTATATAATGATAATAATTTTTTAACCCCCCCCCCTCCTTTTTTTAAAAACTAAATTAACATGGGAGCTTTGTTATAATTTTTTTTTTGTTATTGGATAATTACATTCCTATAATGATAATTAAGAAAAAAATTTACAAAAATTATCATAATAATTCATTATATCTATTTTTTAAATACCTTTATAATATTAATGATTACTAATATTTTTATTTTTAATTTTTATAATATAATAGATAAGTTTTATATATAATAAAAATTAAAAATTAAATTTTATATAATAATATTATATATAATGAGCATCTTTCTTATATTATTTTATCATACGATTTTGTTTAAAAAAAAAATTAATGAAAATTAAACAGGTAATCATAATTCTTTATTTGATGTTTTTTTTACACACCTTATATAAAAGATGATAGTACAATGCCCATTTACGCAAAATTTATTTTATCATGATAAATCAATATATTTAAAAATTAATATACCAACCAATTTAAAAAATATATATTTTAAAAAAAGAATTAATTTCTTTATATCAGAGACCTGGTGCCGTATTTTAATTTTTTCAAATAGGCCTGTGCCCAGGTCCTATATTTTAAAATTCGAAATCGCCATTATTTAGCTAAAAAAATCAAAAATATATTAAATATATTTAATAAGAATCCGAGCCAATGATACCTCTGCAGGTCTTTTCTTTACATATATTCAATATTTTAAATATTTTTGTTTCATTTGAAACTGTGATTCTCGCATTATAGTGTTCGGCTCGATTTCTAAAATTGGCTAACCCCAAATTTTAGCCAAAAAATGTTATGTATGCCTCGAAATTTCGTTAATAGATGTCCAAACTTTTCGGCAATCTCTGAGCAAAATCTTTCAATTTAGCCGTTTTTTAAAATCTAATCGTTTAGCAACACTATCACATTGAAAATCATAGTTAGAACAAAAATTTTATTGATTAGAATATAATTTAAAATTTAAAATACATTATTTTTAATATAATATTAAAAATAATAAATAAAATAACTATTTTTAAAATTTATAATATTTTTCACGAATAAAGAATACTTTTTAAGGGGAATAAAATATGGGAGAGAATAAATATTTTATTTATTTTTATTTCTATCGAATATAATATGTACCTGATTGTATTTGCTAAATATATATAAAAAAGTTTTAACTTGAAAAGGTATTTTTAATTAATATTAATCACCTTGAAATCGATAAAAATTAGCTATTAGATTTGAATTATCGATACTGCGACAATTTTGAAAAGAATAGGAGGAAAATCACCAGAGATAAAAATGATATATAATTAAAAAGTAAGAAGAGAAATTATGCTTATCAACAAATCATTTATTATTTATAAATAATTATAAAAATGTATATATATATAAAAAAAGATTAGAACAATGTTTGTTTTTTACATTTTATTATCATCTTAACTTGAAAAATTTTTAATTTTGAGGAGATTTCCGAGGATTTAAAATTTTTTTATATAAATATTTATATCAAAATTTGTCTTAAATAAACATATAAAAAGATACAAGAACGCGACATTAATTTTAATTGAGAAAATATACCATACCATACCACTTATGAACTCACATAATATAAAAGTATAACAAAATATTTTAATTTATCGGTATCTATGTTATAAAGGTTCCACAATATTTAATTATGTATATAAGATTTGATTATTTTTGTAAATTGTAATGTACATTTTTTTTTAAGTCAACCAACTGTAAATAAAAAATATATAAACCTATACATTAAAACTTTTAAATTATTAATTATTATCTAAATTAATAATTAATAGAAAGACAAAAAATTTAAATAAAAAAATAAATTAACGTTACTAAAAAAATAATAAAAAACTCAACATGAAACTGTTTTATTGAATGACAATTTATATAACAGTGACAGCTTAAACCCGATTAATAAAAATTACATATGTTCGATTACTCATTTTAGCCATTCGGTATAAAGGTGCGCATGCTCTTTAGTAGGTATAACGGCAGGGTTAACTCTATATCCCTGCTTACTAAAAGTTATTATTTTAAAAGATGATTTTTTTTTTCCCCATTCTTTTCCGAATATTTTCTTTCTTTTCTTTTCCACTCCTTTTTTTTCTTCTCTTTTTATAATTAATAATTTTATTTTCCCACTCCATTTCCTTTTGAAGGACGTTTTTTAAAAAAAATTATAATTCTTTTATTTTTTATAAAAAGAATTATGATGTGACAAAATCGTGACACAAATTTGTATTCTCTCAAAAAATGTAATTTTTTATACAAAGTTATGGGAAAAATTAAATAATGTTATTTTTTTTTAAGTTTTAATAAATATATAAAATATTTTTTATTTTGGAAATTCGATCTTTATAATTACATTTTTATTTTGTGAATATTTTTTTTATTAGTATTTATATCCCAATTGATTTTTTAAATTATTTTTTCTTTTATATTTTTTTTAAAAAAAAATTTTAAATTATTGTAATATAAATTTCTTTATTTAAAAAATAAAAATTAATAAATTAACGGTAATGCGATATTAGACAAATAAAATTTATAAAATGCCTTTATATATAAAATATATCTCATTTTATTTTAGTAGAGCCAAAGTACGCAATATTTTCTTTATCCATGTTAATTTTATATGCTAATGTTACAGTTAAATCGCCTAATTGCCATTAGTGTTGTTAAACAAATCAATTTAGCCAATTTTTGAAAAAACCGTCAAATCAAAATATTAGCCAAAATAATATTACCTTAGTTTCAAAATTTCGTTGACAGATGTCGAAATCTATCTGTCATTTATTTTTGGATAAGATCTTAAGTTCCGACTAACCTTGAATTCATAGTGGAGCGATTGCGATCGCGATTTAACAGCTGATTGATTTTTAAAATCTGTTTATGAGATCAATTATTCTTTATTAAAATCATTATTTCTTAGATTATTATTAAAATTTGAATTAAAGATAAAATTAATATTAATAAATAAAAATTGATCTCATAAACAGATTTTAAAAATCAATCCGCTGTTAAATCGCAATCGCGCCACTATGAATTCAAGGTAAATCAAGCCGTTTAAAACATTATTTTCTAATAATTATAAATAAATGATCAGAAGTTCATGATCAAATTTTTTGAAATAATTTATAAGATAGGTATTCATACTAGTGATCTGCATCGGGCCTAATTTTTCAAGCCAGGCCCGAAATTTTTTAAAAAAGTTTTGCCGGCCCGAACCCGAAATTTTTTTAATACCGGCCCAGCTCGGTTCGAATTTATTTAAATATAAAAATTAATTCTTTTAATATATTATAAATACTCAAATCAAAAGATATATGTCATATGGCGTCTAGTTTCTATAAATAAAGAAATTCAACATATAATTGATAAATTTAGATCCATTTTTAAAAAAATTCTAAGACCCGACCCGGCCCGAATTTTTTTAAAAAAATAGGCCCGGCCCGAGGCCTACATTTGCAGATTTCTAATTCTTATCACATAATTTATGGGACTACATTTTTGGCAAAATCAAATCAATGTAGAAAGAAAAAACTCTTTAAAACAACTGATGTAACTTTTAAATTATTTTATTTTAGCCTATTAAAATTTTTTTAAAAATAATTTAATTTTTCCAGAAAATGTATTTCAATCAACATGTGAAGAATTAACTATTTCTACAAAAATTTCGGACAATTTTATAATATATTTCGCCACTTGATTAAGGCGATATGCGTAATGGCTGATTACGCATTTTGATAAAAGAAGTCATCATAATAATATTTCGGGGGTTGAGTTACAAGTTCCTATTTAGCCCCCATAAATGTCTGGTTACCCCTTTGTCGCTTTCGAATTATAACTCCCCACCCTCCCCAAGAAATAAATCCGTTAACTGCCTCAATATGGTGCAACAATTAAGAATATGAATGGAAATTCAAACGGGTGTCCTTTATAGATATAATTTAAGATATCGAAATTTAGCTTTGCCTTATTACGAGGAATATACTAAATATATTTTTTTAAACTAATAGTTATTTTTTTCCGAACCCATGTTGAATAAATCCACCCCCCCCCCACTCCTCCCTTCTTTATTTATTATTTTGTAGTTATCAGCTGAGGCGTACGAGGTAGGAATTCCTAGGCGTGGAATGTTCTAGACCAAATTTTTCCCAGATAGAAAATTCGGGATTGGGGATTAGGAATCTTTTTTTTACGGGAAGCTCTAGACCTCCGTCTAGTAGTTTTTAAATTTAAATTTGATAAAACATTTAACCGCTAAATTTTAAATTACAAAAATTTAGAGTTATTATTATATTCTAAATAATATAAACGATTGATATAAGTGGTTTAGATTGGGTAATCATAGAAAACTACTTTTTTTATGAGATCCTTTTAGCGGGTATGAGGAGAATTGGAATTAAAGGAATTTGAATATATTAATGCCAACCA
Organism: Gordionus sp. m RMFG-2023; assembly: GCF_954871325.1. Classification (NCBI taxonomy): domain Eukaryota; kingdom Metazoa; phylum Nematomorpha; class Gordioida; order Chordodea; family Parachordodidae; genus Gordionus; species Gordionus sp. m RMFG-2023. Next base: position 26,846,077 of record NC_088779.1, on the reverse strand, counting down.
ATGGCATATGATAATACCTAGACTGACAGGCGCGTACGCAGGAATTTAGTCTGGGGGGGGGGGGATAATAACAATTTTTAAGAAATATTATTGTTTTTTTAAAATATCAAGTATAAATTTATTATGACTAATAACTATTTCTAATACACAATTTTAAATTAATGTGAATTATAAAAAAAATATATGTATAAACCGACATATAAAAAACTATAAATTAATGTGAATTAAAAAATAATAAACGGATATAACTGGCGATATTTGAAAAACTATAAAATAAATGTGAATTATAAAATATAAAGAGAATATAACCACTATAAGAATCACTTAAATGACCCAAAATAGAAATTTGAATTTTTTGAGCCTTTAAAATTTATATATAAAGTATAAAAAATTTAAATGTTGGAAATATAAATTAATATACAAAAAGTTTCTTAGGAATAATTGTATTTTGTATGTTATATTTATCCAATGTAAAATCCAATCTTTGTTGGGATGAGCTATTGCAATTAGCTCATCCTTACCTGTCGTCAAATGCCTATGAATATTCAAAAAATCCACTTTCAATCTACTTTCAGAAGTTGTAATTCTTGGTATGTTTAAATATAACCGGGCCGAGCCCAATTTTTTAAAAAAAAAACACCTAGGCTGGGCTTGAATGTTTTTAAAAAACACCCATGTCGGGCTATATATTTTAAAACAGCCTATATTAGAAATCGTTATTATTAGCTATAATATCAAAAATAAATATAATTTATTATTAAAAAATCCGGGCAGGGCCTGAAAATTTTATTTTAAAAAAAGCCGGGCCTGGTCTGAAATTTTTTTTAAAAAACCCGTGCCCGGGCGGTAAAAAATCTTAAAAAAAATCCGAGCCGTGCCCTGCAAATGGTTCTTCTGTATGGCTCTGTTATTCTTCTTAAAAAAGAGAATGTTCTCTCATTAGTTTACTAATGTGAAGAGTTGTTAATATATATAAACCCTTTTAATACATTGGGAATTCAAAAATGTGTTTGAAATAATGCAGAGCATCCATAGCATTTTTTTTGGAAATATATCAACCATAGTTAATCTTATAAACATAGTTATTCAGCTAATAAGGCATCATAAGATACTTTAACATCTTCATGATAAAAATCTACAAATTTTTTTTTTTTATCACCATCTGAAAAAGGTTGAGAAGACTTTTGTGGAAGTAATATTTGCAGATTGGTAAGTGCTGCATGATGAATTTAAAACCATTCATTTATTTGGGTTATAAGTGTATCTGTACTGTATCTCAGATATACTCGTCTACTTATCCATATTAATGTTTTAACGATGAGCTTGCCTTGCTACAAGTCGAGGAAGACAAATATTAAACATGTATACTATGCTTTTGACTCAACAATAACATATATAATATGAAATTCTTCATCAACATTAGCCCTAATTTCCTTGAGTTCTAATAAAATACTCTCCGCTATTCTCATTTTCTTAATCAAGTCAATGTCATGTTTTTGGAAAGTAATACATAAAATAGTTGTAAAATTAAATAAAACATTCTAATGAAAAATTTTTTTTGGAATAAGCATTGAATCCAATAATTTTCTTGCTTCTGAGGAAATATTTCTTTCAGACCATTGTGATATTTCATTAATAGAAAATGATTGGCTCTTCTAACTCCATAAAAGCTGTTACTGCTTGATGGCGGAGACTCTATCTTGTTGTACAAGGCTGCAATTTCTTTCTCCCTATTGGACAAGAAGTTTCAGAAATAATTATTATTTGACTAGAAATTTGAAAATGGTAGATAAATATTACGCCACTAAAAATTTGAAGATAATAAGTAAATATTACGCCGGAAAACTTGAAATCGAAATTAATTGATAAAATAACTTAGTAGATGAATGTAATAATAAATGTAATTAAATATATATTTAATATGAGATAGGAATAAACATTAACAATATAAATTAATATAAAAAATAATTTTGTGAAATATATCCGGCATCTGCATTTTTTGGCTTTGGGGGGGGGGGGGATATGTCCCCCTGCCCTCCCCCGTTGCTTACGCGTAGGATTCATAATAATGCATTTGAAAGCGTCGTAAGCAGCTGAGCCCGCAATTTTGGTAACACATAGTAATTATTCTCAAATGTTAAAAACTACTATTAAATTGACAACTTGCTTCCTTATTATCTTGGCCTCTCGTTTCAAATTTTTAATGCTATGGGTAATCAAAATGGCGTCCCCAGCTGTTTTTCATTGATGTACACTTTTATTGAATGCTGCATCGTCAATCTAGGTATTATTATATGTCATTGGTGCCAACCTGATTATTCAATTTTAGCAAATAATGTATGGGTTTATTTTTTCAATATTAAAATTTAAAAAAACAAATAATATTTCCCCATATTTTATATTTTATTTGATCCTTTTTCTATAAATTAATAAAGCCCAGATTTCAATTTATAAAAATTAACCACAAATAGAAATATTATGTTGTTATATCACTCCATAAAAAAAAGAAGTATATTTATTTTTTTAAAAATTAATTAATTAATTAACAAGTTTTCTTTTTTCTTCAAAAATATTTTTATATTCCTATTTTCCGAGTTGATTGAATTTAATAAAAATCCATATGATTTTTTTTTATTATTTTTTTTCTTTTTCTTCCTTTTCTTCCTTTCTTTAAAAAAAAAAAAATAAATATCGGAATTTATCGAATGGAAAAATAAAAAGGTTGGGAATGGAAATATTGAAAGTTTGCTAACCTTATTTTTTTTTATTCTTATTTTTTTTTTAAAAAAAAATCAAGTTAAACAAAAAAAATGAAAAATATTCACGAATTAACCCCCATAAATTGGCATTCATATTTGTGTGTACAAAAAAATAAATAATTTGGTTGGGTTGGTTTTTCAAATTATCAGAATGGATTTGATAAGTCAACACTTTAAAAGATGATTGTCGCTGTCTTAAGTATTTTCATTTATAACACGAGGAAAATTCATTACATTAATTTGAATGTGGTTCCATTTCCCATTCTTCTCCTAGAACAAAAAAACTTGCAAAATGAAATATTCTTACAAAAGATTGTAATTTATATTTTTTTTAAAAAAAATAAAAATAAAATTATGCTTTTATTTTAAATTTCAAGAAAAGAAAAAGCCAATTTAAGAAGCAATAATAGAATATTATAATTAATTAAGGTGATAATAATAAAAAATAATCTAAAAAGAAAAATAGAGAAATAGGAGGTTAAAATTAAAGCTATTCTTCTATTGTTCTTTTTCCATTCAATTCCAATATATAAAATAAATTTCTAATATTTAGTTAAATTATTAATAATCTTTTTCTAAAACAAAAATGGAATCATTATTATGATTCAGATGAATCAAAAGGAATGATTCATTATTATAACTCTCAAGAAATTAAAAATTTAGAAATTTTTTCTTTCATCTAAGAACATACAAATTCCTAAGATTTTTCTTAATAAAAAAAATAAAATAAATAAGATATATATATATATATATTATACTCTGTATTTTTTTATTAATAAAAGTAAAATTAAAAATTTAGGGCATTTTTAATGATTATTAATTCTACACAGTGTTGTTAAATGGATCGATTTGACCCGATTTAAAAGAAAAAACGAAGAACTTAATATTTTATCCAGAAAAATATTACGCAAGCCAGAAGATTTTGCTCATCGATGGCACAAAGTGTTGGATAATCCAATTAACGAAATTTCGAGATTTAGGCAATATCTGTCTAAAATACTGAGTTAGCCGCTTTTAAAATTGGGTTCAAATCGAGCCGTTTAAAAACACGAAGGTTAAGGCCGAGAGCTCACTTTAAATTTTTTTTAAATAAAAAAACTATCGGGGGAAGTTGTCATGGGGTTTGGCGCGCTAAGGTTGCAAATGAAGTTTCTAATTTTAAGCTGGAATGTTCTAGAAGGTTTTTAGTGAATTCCAATGGGCTATTTATTTTAATATTGATACGATTTTATGTTTGTGTAGGGTGCATCGAATATAATTTGTACAACCTTTATTATATATTATAAAGTTTTTTTTCTTTACAAAAAAATATAATTCGGACTAATTTCAACGAATTCTATTAATTTATTGGAAATGTAAAATATAGAGGGCGGAATATGTTCTAAAATCAAGTGAAACATTAGTAATGATATCCATATTTTAGAATTTATAATAATATTGTCAACCCTTTCCCCAATTACAAATAAATTATGGTCACAGACTATCAGTGCCGTTGCCATCCCTAGAATATTTTCCGCTCTTAAGCAAGGATCTAAATTTTTGACAAAACACAATAAAAGGGATGTAGAAACCAGCAAAAGACAAAAAAATTTCGAATCAACCTAACCATAGTAGGTAGGATAACTTTTTATTGACCCAAAATTTATATAAAAAAATTCAGATCCTACATACATCTAAAAAGATGCACATTTAAGAGCATGTTTTATGCCATTCTAGTCTAACTACATTTTAAATGAACGATTCAGTTCCCCCTGCCCTGATTTTGTGCCGCTTTATGCAGTAGCTGACTAATTGTTTTGGGCCAGAATTGAAATTATACGCTCTATGAGAGAACGTAGACTAAAATACGATAGAGTCCATAAATAGGGTATAATCTCTCACACAATGTTGTGAGTTCAGGAATGATATTCAGAAGCGAGAATACGGTCATCAAAAAATCGCAGGAGAAAATATGATGGCCTTAGAAAGTGAAGGGAAAAGGTTAAAAGCTAGGACACTTGTAATCATAGCCTTATGCAATAAAAAAAATGGAGAACGAAATAAATGACGGTACAATCTTAAAAGATAGAGTTCCCAGATTCAAAATAATTCATTTTTAAATATATTATATGAACGTATAAGTAATATATTTTCTAATATAAATGGATTCCTTTTTGTTCGTTGTGACGGTAACACAAATTTTAGCCACAAAAAGGCCCTTTCTACAGAAACTTGTGTTGCGGGAACCGTTGGTACTTTAAGAGAAAGTTTATATAATTCTGGATATTCAAATTATTTCTATTTCTAAAATGTAAAAACTGAACCGGTTTAAAGCTTTTTTATAAAGGTTCTTTTTTATCCTTCAAAAAATAATTATATCGGGTTGGTTACGGTTCAGATATTTATAACGGTTTATAATGGTTTAACGGTTCGTTACGGTTCATTCCGGTCCCTGATTTTAGATGAAAAAAAGTAACTGAATAGATGTCAAATAAAATTGATGGGCCAAATTTCCCGAGTGTATAGGTTAAAAGAAAAGATTCAAATATTTATTCAATTTAGTCATTTCCAAATTAAAAAGTCAAAAAATTAATATTTAAATTAGCCACTTAGCCAAATTTTTACTTAGTGTTTGTATTGAAAAAGGGCGTTACATATGGCCTTATATAATATTATTTGGTCTAAAATAATAAATTATCCTAAAAAAAATATTTTTCAACGATTAAGTTACTATAATATCCTAACCTAAATAAGTAACAAATCACCCAGCCACCCTCGCATTACCGGAAGAGGGGCTAGCCATTTTTGTTTTTGGCGGGAAAAGGTCAAGCTTTTTGCTGCACCTCGTCCTAATCGGTTTACATGATTCTTAACCGAAATCATTTTTTCGTAACAATATATATATTTTTATTTGAGTATTAAAAAATAATTCTGAGCCATTCAAAGATTTTTTCTTCTTCTAAGATTTTGATATTTTAAGAATTTTCTTTCCTAAAGTGTTTTGTTTTAATTTTGAGTAAATTAAATTAGACACTTAAACAAATTATAAAGTTTTTACAAAAAATTAATGCTGTAAAGATTTCTAAAAAAATCGAACGCGTTCGCGTTCAAGTTCATTGAAAAAATCAAACGCGTTCACGTTCAAGTTCACTTTCAAATCACGTTCACGTTCATGAACCGTTCATAATTTTATGATAAATTATTTTAAAATTTAATTTAATATAAATAAACTTATATTTTTTGATAGAAATATATTAGCCATTTTAAAAAATAATATATTGATAATAAAATTGTAAATAAAATATAATATAGCGAATAAAAAGATATTTTTATTATAAAAAATTATTCTTATTAAATTTTATTAACAATTGTTTTCATTTATCTGATAGACAGGAACACTTGGCAGTTAAAACGGCATTAGCTACAATAAAAACGTGCTCTACAGGCACAGATGAGGGGATTGCGGTATTATACTTAATAAACAGCTCTTTTAAAGTGGACAATTAATTAAAAACAATTATTGTTTTGTTATTTGCTTCAAAAAATTGAGATAAGTTATCCTCCTCCAATCCATTCTCTTCTTCCTCGACAAAAAAAAAGGATATCTGGAAATTAACAGTTCCTAGGGTTTTCAAAGCATTTTTTTCCATAACGCTATAAGTTTATTTTTAATAGGTTCGTTCTGTGAAAGTTTTATCCATGGCAATTGAAGTTTGAATGCTGGATGTATAATTGCAGAAAGAACATATTGATCCTTATATATATGTTCAAATCTTTAAAAAAATAAAATATATGTAAGAGTGATAGGTTTAATACCTTTTATCAATCCCATTTAATACGGCGTCTATCAATGGTTGACCATATTTGAGGCCACTAATTTTTTTTAATTTTAAAATAACTATCGTTATTGTTGGGGTCAAATATCCCAAATGCATTATTTCTTCAAATTTAATGATTTATTATATAAAATAAAATAATTAATATTACAATCAAATGTCGTTTTAAATTGGAATCTGAAGATTTTGACAATATAATACTTTTTGGCCATATTTTACACTTGGTAAGCATTGAATTAATTCCTTCAATATAGGATGTTACTGTAAAACATTTATCATTTTGGCCATGTTAATGATAATTCATCTGATTTTGCCATTCTTATGCTAATCTATTAAATTAAAATATAAACAATAATATTCAAATTAATAAACTATGTGTTAAAAAAAATGAAATGTGAAAAGGAAATACACAGCCGATTAAAAAATATAAATAATTATTTTTTTTAAAAATTCGGAAATATAAAATTTTTCAAATAAATAAAAAGAAAAAGTATTTTTAAAATTGAACGAACGTTAAATTAGAACGCGTTCGTCATAAAAAAGGAACGCGTTCACGTTCAAAGTTCGTCAAAAATAAAAGGAACGCCGTTCATCATTTTTTTCAAAAAAACGAACTTCGTTCACGAACGCGTTCGTTTACAACACTACAAAAAATTGACATTATCATCCGATATGGGTGAATTCGGACATCTTATTGGAATAATGGAATAACACACAAAAATCTATTACAATTATATTTTTTACTGGTGTAAAAATTCGGATAGCTCAGTTCATCTCATCAAAATTATTCTTAAGTTTTAAATTATATATAGGATAAATCAAACAATAAAAAGCGAATGAAGATTATTTTATCTATTTGTTTTTAAACCCATTTATCCCTAATGCTTGATATCGAACAAATATATATTTTAAATATATCTTTTCACTTTACAATACTTTCCTTTATAAAAAAAATTATACTAATTGATATCAATAATCTTTCAAATAAATTCATAAATTACAAAGTTTAGTCTATCTCCTGAATTTTAATTTTTAGACATTAAACTTACTTTAAAAAAAAATTAATTATCGGCGACTTAGAATCGATTTTATCGGCAAAATACTTTTCTCAAGTATCGAACAAAAAGCGAAATTTCTAAACACCCCAATTTTCACATAGGGCAATTGTAATACCACAATTTTTTAAAATAAATACTGACAAAATTGAATAAAATACCGACCATGTAATATGGTTATTATTAGTACTGACCTATTTTTAATAAAAACTACCCATAAATAAATAATAAATCTTCTAAATTGGCCACTTAGACTTTCTTAAAATTGATTAGGTTATTTCTTAATTGTCATTTAGGTATTTCTAAATTTGCCATTTAGACATTTCAAAAGGTTTCTCTTAAAATCGTCATTTTTAAGAATTTCTAAATTTGTCATTTAAACTTTCTTAAAATTGAGTAGGTACATAGAAATAGTAAATATGTCATTTAGGTATTTTCTAAATTTGTCATTTTGGAAACACACCGTTGCAATTTTGGGCCATAATTAAATTTGTCAATTGTAGTTAAAACTAAGTTATTCAAAGGCTCTTCTAATATTTTTGACGGCCAGGGAGCGAAGATGAAATCTACGATTTACAAAAAAATATCATATAATAACAAACTAAGTTCTTCATCGTCATTTTTTAAAAAAGGAATTCGTAAATCAGCTTGGAACATGAATTTCATGCAATATATTATAGTAAAATATAAAGAATTTGCGACAGATTTAAATTACTACGATTCCGTTTTAAATGTATAATACATGAAATTTGGCGTCCCCCTTAAACTTAAATAGCCCCACTCACTCTCTAGCTTGCAATGAATGAGGAGATTTTCTAATACGTATTTATTTAAAAGTTTATTACATGTATTATATATGTATATATTATATAAAATTGAAAAAATTAAATATCATAATTATAGTATTCATAGGCTTGGTAAATGCATATTTTAAATTTATATCTAAAATCTTATAAAAGAAAATGAAATTATAATTTAATTCTTGTTTGTAAAAAAAACAAATATAAAATAATAATAATATAAGCTAAAAAAATTACATATTTAAAACGATAAGGAAATGTATGTATTTAATAAAAATATTTTTACAAATGATTTAAAAAAAAATAAATAATTTCGCGATGTGCAATATATATAAAAAAAAATTATCTTCTTTATACAAAATGAATGATTTAATTTTAAGTAAATATTATTTCTTTTTTTAAAAAAAAATAAAAAGAAAAGACTTTTTATAAAATAAAAATTAACAGCTTTTTGATTGCGAAGCGTTTAAGGCTTAAGTTTATGTGTTTTGTAGAAAAATAAAATAAATATTCAATAACTATTCAAAAAAAAATGGTAGAATTTTATTCAGTTCAAAATCCTCCAATGAAAAAAAATAATATTTTAGGTTTAAAATTAAATTATGCAAGTAATTTATTGATTTTTCCCGCCGGCATGATTTTTAGTCGTATCGTTTTAAATTTATAGTTTAAGCGGCGGACAAGCGAAATAAATAATATTCATCGATGATAATAGCTTATAAAATATTCATAACTTTAAAAAAAAATAAATAAGATATTTATATATATTATTTTTTTTTTTTAAAAAAAAAATACAATAATAAAATTGTTGGAATTTTCAGGGTTTTATATCAAGATAAAATATAATTTAAATTTATATATATTTTTTTAAAAAAAAATCAAATGATAAAAATTTTTTTTGGATATTATAAAAAAAATTATTATATAAAATTCGATGATCAAAAATATAGTGTTTGTTAAACTGTTCATATAGCCGAATTTTATAAAAAAACTAGGCTTAATAATATTATTTAAGCCTCTAGATATGGCCAATAAATGCTGAAACCTTTCTGGCATTTGTGGGCAAATTTTTAAGCTTGGGTAATTTGCGGTTTGGCTAAAATTTTGATAGCCATTTTTTTAAAAAAAAGCTAAATTGAACCATTTAACAAGACTACTTAAAATATCACAATACAATAATATTATGTTGTAATATTTAAAATTTCGAATGCAAATAAATGTAAATTTTTTATAATCAAATGAGAAGAAGAAAAAAATAGACATAACATGATTCAATAAATTTTAATACGATTGATTTAAATAGAAATGCAAATATAAATGAGAATCAATTATATAAATTTAAAAAAAAATTCTTACAAAATTTGCTTGTAAAAAAAAATTTAAAAATAAAACGAAAGAGATCTCATAAAACTATTTGACGAACGAGAAAATATTTAAAATTTTATATTTTGCAGCATTAACTTAAAAAAAACAAGAGAAGTCAAATAGACTCAAAAAATGATAAAATGCTATTTTGTAATTGGAGGAGTATCATGGTACAAATCGGTAAGACTTTTAGCTAAAATGATATTTTTAAGGACATGTATCTATTCACTTAGACAACTATGATTATCTATTTTTCATCACCTGATCCCATTTTTAAAAAATATTTCATCTCTTGAAGGACCTCATGGTCAAGGGGGGATCCTGTGGATGAAGGTGCTCCCGAGTAACGGAAAAATCCAGGTAAGAAGCTATATAACGCGCGTTTAGGGCGTCTAACTCATTCAAGTCTCCGCCGTTCTTCGTTCGTCCAAATGGCGCGTCGGATGTTTCCTCTTCGTCCTCCAACTCCGATATAAGAAAAGGGGGAAGGGGGATAGGGTGGCTAGCCGGGTTCGAGCCTAGATCGTCGAGATCAAAATTCAAAAAATTTGGGTAATGCGGATCGGCGTAATTCGCGGCAAAATTACTGATGTTATTTTCGGGATTGGGTGAATGATGATGATTTTGATTTAAGAGGGACGAGGAATGGGAGGTGCGATTTGATTGGGCCGAGTCTTGGCCTATGGCTACAATAATAATAAACATTAAAGGTTTGGAAATTGATATTTAAAAAAAAGGATTAGATTGCATCATGACGCGTTATCAATTTATAGATAGACCACTTCATTCTGAAAAGCAACTAGGAAGATTCTTTAGTATTTGCTTAAAGATGTATTTCTCTTATTCTTTTTAAGTCTAAAAATAACATTTAATCCAGACAATCTTTTTAGAAAGTTCTAAAAAATCAAGTTAAGACCAGCCTAAGGTTTACGTGTAATGTACAACTGAGTTAAAAACTACAATATGGTTAGAGCCAAAGCCTAATGACTTAACCCTACCCCCTAAGTTAAGCCTCAGGAATGGTCATTATGCATGGCCAAAGTTTGGTAGTTAAACAATACTACCCATGAAAAGGTTACTAAGTTAATTACAGCACAGTTGATTGTGTATTAACCCTTCATTGCAGAGGTGCGACCATGCAGACCCCAGTCATTTTAAAAATGTTATTTTAAAATTCTTTCGATATTTTTGCCTGAATCTTTTAGTAGTTTAACATTTTTAGATAAAATATGTGTGCAAAACTAATTTTAATTTTTTTCAGTAGTTCAAAAGTTTTTTTGGAGTTTGGGGTCACATAGATCCCACCTGAACTTTTTTCCCAGTTTTTGCATTGATATATTAAGCATAAATAAACCCCTTTTTACATATATCATTTTTATTAATGAAATGTCATGTTATATTAATATTTGGACCTTTGATAAACATTTTTACATCATCAATTTTATTTATACATTTTTTTTTCTAAAATAATTTGTCACTTTTTTGATTTCCTCCCTAGACAAAAGCTATCATATGATGATAAAATAAATTATTTAAATAACAGTTAAAATCATTAAATTATAGTTTAATATATTAAAATATGAATGCTACAAATTAATTTGATTTTAATATATAGTGTTTTTAAATCGGGGTCTGAGGGTATCCCACCTATTCACTCGATAGATTTTTTTTCATCCATTCAATGAAGGGCTAAAGCCCTGCATTCAACAAGCTTGTTTTTGGGAGTCATGTCAAAAAAAAAATTTCTGATATTTTTTTTTATAGTTCCCATTTCATTTTTATTTAAAAATGGCGAATCTATTCAAATAAATATATCTTATTTTATTTTGTTACAAAACACTTGCATATTTACATTTTCGCTTTGAGTAAGTGTCAGACGCGCGCTCAAAGTCGAATTGTGAATGATCCTTAACGCAATACGGACTTTTGTTAGGTTTGAAAGAGGAAAGCGACTGCGATGATATATGTGTTTTTGTTTATATTATATATTCCTTTAAAAAAAAATAGGATGAGTTAAAAAAACACAAAAATAAACAATGCAAATATTTAAATATAATGAGTCAGTCAGTCATTCCATGTCAAATCAATATTTGGGTATTTGTATAAAAGCTATTGCACTCATAATAAAAGTATAAAATTTTAGCACCCTGGCTCTTGTTTTAGTAAATCTTTAATTGAAGGACAATCGGTATGCGTAAAATAGGTCATTTTCCTATTCCTTCATCCTTGATATCTTCAAAAATATTAGAGCTAGTATGCTAAAATTTGAGAATGCCTTTATATATCATCAAAAGAAAGTGCCATGTAAAGAACATTTTTTTTAAAATTCTATACCCTATGCTTTTTTAATTTTTATCGCATATTTTCAAATGAAATGGTAATTTTAAAAAATATCTCTAATGTAAAAATTTCTTAAATGTTCAGTCAAAAACCATTCCAGCTTAGTATACTTTATGCTTTAATGTTTTATTAGATATATAACATAAAAATAGTGAAACATGATCGATTTGACATGGAATGGACCAACTATAAAAACGGATAACTTTCGAATTTACAAAAAACGTTTTTTTAAAAAAAATGATTATGTTTTTGTAAATAACTTATTCCAAAATAAGATTTTTTTTGGTCTCGTTGTTAATGGGCATTTAAGGGATATTTTTCAGGACCGAAACCTAGGCGTAAAGGACCATTTTTAATTGTAAACCTTATTAAACATCTTTTAGGCCGCATTCATAGTGAAATTCCATCCAACATTATTAAACAGCTGATCCATTTTAAAAATCTGCATAGATCAATTCTTCATTATTAAATATTTATATTCATTAATCTGATTTGAATTGATCTCTAAATAAATCCTTAAAAAAATCGTTAAACCGTGTCGGATCGGAACCCATTATGAATGCGGCTAGTGTTTGCAACGGTCCGGTCTTTTTTTTCTAAAATGGGACCGGACCGATGGACCGTTAAGTCAAATGAGACCGGACCGTGGGACCGTCGGTCCGGTCCCACCTAAATTTTTTTTTTATAAAGCTACAAAAGTTTTATTCTGCATTTAAATTTATTAAAAATGAATAGTTAAATTACCCTATTAATATTTCAATTATATCATCAATTCATTTTTATTATATTATACACAAATGCCTAATCAAAGAAGAATATAAAAAGTAAACTATGAATATTGAATTTAAAGAAACGGAAGAATATAAAAAGTAAACGATGAATTAGATATTATAAAGTGTTAGGCATTAAATAATCATATTTTATATGTTCATGTACATACACATTAACTATAAAGCAATTTATAGTAAACTTTTATATTCTTTAATCGGTCTTCGATCGGACCGGACCGTGTTGTTGGACGGGACCTACCCATAGGACCGAAAAGTCTAATAAGACTGGACTGGACCGTCGGTCCGACCGGACCGTTGCAAACACTAAATGCGGCCTTAAATACATAATATTTATGCGCCATTTTAAAATATTCAAATTGTCCTTATATATATTCAGAGTGCTGAGGTATAAATCTTAAATCTGGCCCAGATATATTTAAAAAAAATTACTTACGGAATTCACCATTATTTAGGCCCGCTTTGGGCAGGGCATGCAGGTCTCTGGAAATATATATATATAAATTCTTTATTACCGGTTTTCTGTCGATTCCTTGGGATATTGGTTCTATAGCATCGAACCTGCTTCCGTATACCACATTTTCCAAACCATTCCCGTTATTACAATTATTATTATTGACTATATGATGGGTATCGAAGGAGTTCTTCAAATGACTATGCCCATGCTCCCTCGTAAGCTTATCATCGTTTATTCCGTAAATAATTTTAGGATCTTTGAGGTAGGCGTCGGTGGCGGAAATGGGTGGAAGACTGGCGAAAGATGATCCGGACGGGGGCCCACTATATGCCGTTGACTGCTGGTTGACATTAGCCGATCGAACAGAGCCTCGGTCCTCGATAGGGACACTTGTTTCATCGTTATTTCTCTCGCTATCCTCCTCGTAGCTATTATTCTATTCGTATTTGAATGTTTAAAAAAATATATCACTGATGGTTAACTGAAAATTTTTGATATATTCTTTATCTGCAATATTCTTCAGATCCAATAAATTTGGAAAAAAAATTATTAGGCTTTTCTATTTTTTTTCTTCTTTCTTTAAAATTTACATTGTTTTTAGCCATTCGAGAGAAGCAATACTTTAGTCGATATGAAAAGGAAGAAAAATTTTAAAAACAAAAACTTAAATATCCCCTTAATGCAGAGAAAATCGATTTTAAAAGAATGCACATAACAATTTTTTTCTAAAGATGAAAAATAATCACGTGTAACAAGTTACTTTATTTAGGGATGTAACTTGTTTTAACAAAACTCGAATTTACTGTACTTTAAAAGAATAAATAGTATTGGCGTGAACCATCCTTCTAAAAATATGGCTCAGATTAAGTGGAATATTTCATTTTTTTTTAAAATGTAATACATATTTTTTTAAAAAAAGTTATTGAGCACTTAACCTTAAATTTTAAAAAAGGATTTGAGGGGTTTCACGTTAACAGTCCTGATTCGGTACTACCAAAAAAAACTATTGTGCAGACTTTGATAAAAAATGGGCGGTAAAATTTGCTGACGACACTAATGAAAAGAATATACTACATTATACAAGAATTTCTTATCCATTATCAATGTAAATTTATATCTATCTACTCAGAAGCAAAATCAGATGGATCCGAGTAATTAAACAAATTTAGTTAAACATATATTTATACCTTATCAAAGGCTGGGACCAAGCTTTTAGCCGATCTAGCCCTAACTAGCACTGATTGCTTCGTGTTTTTATAGTTCGGCTCGTAGCCCCTTTTCGTTTCCCCGTTAACGTTATATGTCTGGGACAACAGCAAACTATACATATCTCTCTCAGATCTATGGCCGGCCATATATTTAGTATCACCGCCGTTAGCGTATAGAGGATTATTGTAGATTTTGCTTCCAGGCGTTTTAGAGTTGGGGCCCTTAAATTTCTTGTTATTTCGGTTGATTTGATTCGGTTTATTGCAATTCCTTTTGTTGACGGATCGCGAATTTTTTAACGGGGAGCGGTTTTGTCTATTCTTGTCGAAGGAGGCTATCCCATCTTGGTCGTTGATTATAGGCGTACCTGGGTATGGCGATTATTGTGAAGATTTAATATTAATTATTTTTCATGAGATGTTTACTCCCCCCCTTTTCCAAAAATGAGATAAATAGAAGATAAGCGAAAGTTCAAAATAAATCTGTCTAGATTTAGAATGGGGTATGTCTAAGTTCATCAAACCCCACTCTTTCCCTAACGCGCTAAAACATATAAGGTGATAAACGAAACTGTTATCTATCATGGCACCTAGCGTTTCCAACTGTGAATCGACGTTCTCGTCTTCGAGCCTTTCTTCCACGCCTCCAATCTCTTCTTCGTGACACGGAACCATGGTGTAGGTATTGGAGGAGAACGGGTGGTTCATTAATTTTCCGTTATTTTTGTTATCACTCGTTTTGCGTTTCCTACCGAAAGTGTCGTAATAAAATAGATTCCTATTATTGGGAGCAGCTAATGGAGGGTTATGGCCCATATGCTCGAGTCGGGTATTCAAGATGGGCCTAATGAATGCGAAAATTATATTAAATTTCAATACAATATGTCAATAAATGTGCCATGAAATCTGATAGGTGAGCCGATACAACTTTTCAGAGACTTATCCAAATTTTAATTCATCCAATAGTAGGTTTCTACATGTCTAAATAAAAATCACGCATGCGCCTGTATTTTAATAATTAAGGTAACAATTTCCTTTCTTTTCCGCGCATCATTTTTTTTTAAAAAAAACACAAACTTAAAACATAAATGTAAAATTATTTTTTTTAACGAAATTCCAGCCCTGAGAAAGTTTGAAAGAAATCCGATTAATTAAATTATTTTATATATGAAACGCGCCAAAAAAAAATAAAATAGCTCATTGTTCATGTAATAGAAATTGCATAATAAAAAATAAAATAAACTCCCTAGCTGGTAATTATATTATTTATATCTATAATTACCATGTTAAAAGATTTTAAAATCCCAATCTTTCTTTCAATTTTTGTAAACTATAAAAGGTCATTAAAAAATTTTTTTAAATTATATTACCAATTTTGATTCATTTCGTTTGAGACGTCAATGACTTCCCCATTACTGGTAATTATGGAATTCGCCGCAATAGGCGTTCGATGCAACGCTTTATAACTCGTTCCGTTGTAACCGAGGGAAAGTTTGTTTAGAGTGGCTACTCCTTGGTTGTTTACTAAATATGTATTTTACCAAATATATTATATTAGGAAATTTGTGATACATCATGCAATGTTGGGTTAAAAAAAACAATTTGCTATTTTTTTAAGGGTAGCTTAGAAGGTTATAGGTATGCTATTTCGACCCTCACCCTGAGACATTTTTGGGCTAAAAACAGCAGCGACGATTTTGACAGTGATTTCTACAGCGGGGAAGAGGGGGGTGGGATACTGTTATATTAATATATTTCTTCATTATTGTCTAAAGCGTTAATTTCATTTTGACTTATTTTTAAAGTTGAAAATATGACACATCGTTCGGAATACACATTGATGCTAACATATAAAATATAGGTTTACACTTTCTTTCTTCCCATATTTGTCATATATTTTCTTACATTTAATTATACTTAGCCCTTTTTCATTCCCTTAAAAATTTAAAAAATTTTTTGTATCATTTTAAAAGTATGAATTTCTTCGAAATAATATTAGATAAAAATTTAATATTCTTATAAAATGTTGAATTGAAAAGTTACATGTTTAATTTTTTTTAAATGATAAAATAAAAACAATTTATTTTAAAAAATTTAAAGAAGAGTGGGAAGGGAGGGGGAGGTCAAAGTTTACAACTATCGCTGATTCCCTTTTCAGGGAGTACAAAAACCGCAGAATTTGGGGTTAGTTTATAAAGAATGGTATTAGTATTAGAGATCATCGTAGCCCAACCCAGTTTGCCCAGAGGAAAAATATTTTCGGACCGAACACAGCCTTATAAAAATTAAATATATATCTTTTCATAATTAGATAAGCTTAAAATAATTTATTTTTTAACAAAAAAAAGGATTTAAATATTACCGGTCATATGATTATTATTCCTATTTCTTGGCAGAGTGCTCAAATGGTGCTCGGTGGTAGAAAAAATTTGATGATTGGGATTCGTGAAAGGGAAGTTCGTGTTGTTATTAATGGTGTAATTGGTGGGATCTATGGAGAGAACGATTGAATTCGGCCTATTCCTTTTGAACGGGTGGTATCCATTTTGATAATCTTTAAAAATAATAGTAAAAATAAAATCTATAATAAATCTTACGATTCCACCCATCAATACCGGAAATAGTGAACGTTTTAGTAGAGCCTTGCACCGGATATTTTCCAAGTCCGATCCGAGGACATTTTTAAATCAAGGTCCGTGAGCGAGTCTGCTAAAATGTCTCAAGTTCGGTCGGATTAGAACTCAGGTGCAGGGACCTAGTTCTTAGAAAAATCCTCAGTATCACGAATTTTTTTTTCCCACAACTGCATATAATTTCCATATGTGACCCGTTCGCTGGTTGAATTAAAATTTTTTGACAAAACTCTTTAAAAAAAACTTGTCATTTTAAAATTTTTCCAGAATCAGAAACATGATATCATAAGCAAACGAAAGCCTACGTCCAACCAAGCCCGAAGCCCCCAATTTTAAAAAAGCGACTAGAACGCAATTCTGACTTAAAAAAAACCATTATACTATTGTGATATACATTTTTTAAACAATTATCTTTCTTCATTTTAATGATCAAATATTATCTATCTATCACCCAGTGCTACCTTTCCTATTGAGGTTAGGGTAAAGTGCGAATATAAAATGGGTCATTTCAAAACTTAAAAAAATTATGCACTGCCAGCGAAAAGAGAAAAAAAAAATATAGTTAATATATAAGATCGAATATAGCTATTAACTTTGGTATTTGTAATCTTCTCTAAAGGATCTTTCACCACCAATGACCCCATTCTGGACTATCAAATGTTCACGCTCGGCTGAAATGGGACTAGAATCAACGTTTTTGTGCCCGTAATGGTTGAGAGGGCTATTGTAGAGCGAACAATTATTACGATCATTATAGATATTGAAGGAGGTTGTTTCGGTGGCATTGTTAGACTGCATATTTTTAAGGTCCAGGTTATTGTCATCTGTTCCCCCTTCCCTTTCGCTAGGAAATTCGAAGGCGGACACTTAGGAATACGAAGTTTAAAAATATATGTTCTCATAATTATTTAGATAGACAAAAATGTCAATTTTAAAATTCTTAGTTTGAAATGCTCTCCTCTGAAATTTTTTTAACTCACACTTTTTGTTAAAAATTTAGGACAGTTGCATTAAAAAAAAAAGATTAGAGTTAAACGAAAAGTGTATTTTTAAAATAAAACTTTGGGCATAGAGCCGTAAATTTTTTTTGTCGTAATAAATATATTTAAAGGTGACATGCATGATTGACATCAATAATAAATTATTATTTTATTAAATCTCGTAATATTAAAACACGAATGAACGATTAATTAGTTCCTGCGTCAAAAGGTGTATATATATATTTTTAAGATGTTACTTTCGGCTCTCCTAAGCACGTCCAAAATCATGAGAGGAGCTTTGCCATTGTGGAGTTTGACAGGGCTTCCGCCATTTTCGAACCTTCTAGAAGCGGGTTTGGATGATTTGAAAGTGAAGATACTTTTCCAGCCTTTCTTGTACGTGGTCATATTGTATTCGTCAAGGTTAGGTCCTCCTTTGTAAATATCGATTTTTATATTTACGGAAAAAATAAATAAAATTATATCGTTGCCTGGAAACGTTCTATGTAGCAAGATTTTTGACATAGATTTTTTTTCCTAGTTAGGACCCTTCCAATTTAAATATCGCGTATTTATAAATCCGCCTTTTCTATAACATTGTACTCTCTTTAGTTAATATATATATTTTTTGTAAATAGAAAAAAATATAAAATACCCACCCTAAGCCGACTTATATTTCTAGAGGATTAATCGTTAACCCCCTCCCCCCTTCCCTGCCACTCTTTTTTTTATATTAACGTTCTTATCGTCAATAGTCCACAAAAATAAAATATTAACCGTTTCTATATATTTTTCGCTTCTCCAAAAGTTTCCTTTGCTTGCAATAACACGCCAGGGAGGAAGCGAATAGCAAAATAAGCAAAAAGGCCATGGCGTTGCCCAACACCAAAAAGAAAAGCCGTCTGGAGGTCAACGAATGAGGCAAGGGCGGAGATGGTTGTGGAACGTCCAATCGGTGACCCCTCTGAGTGAGTAAGGAATTACTCATAACATATTCTTCGTAATTATAAAATAATTTAACTATATTCTATGAAATTAAGAAAAAATTTCAGCCAATCATCGATATCAGATAAAAAATAACTACGTCATTAAGGCCTCGGATCTGCCCGAGTCGGGACAATAGATATTAAGTTTTGGGTGGACATGGACAGGTCAGAACATAACTGTTCATGACAATCGATACAGACCGGTATCAAGCTACATGTCGGTATAAGCACAAAATTGTTTTGTGTTTTGATAAATTTAAAAAAATGTACTATATATTATAATAAATTACTAGACATATCAACGAATTTAGGATTGCTCAACTTGCTTTTGATAGCTGATTCATAGTGGGAAGCGTTCATTAGGTTCGGGCAGAGGGGAGAAACGAAGGTCACCATTCTCACCTCAAACCTGTTATGTTTTCACAAATACGCAATTTAAATATTTTTTTTATCAAGATATTAACATAAAAGGTTAACAACAATCAAAAAAAAATATAAAACCTAGATGCATCGGGAAACATGGGATGCAAGGGTGGGTTCTGGAGATCATTGCCAGATATCTCGAGGACGACAGAATCATTATGAGTCGTTGATTCGATCATGTTGCTTATATTTTGATAGGTTCCCCCTTTCAATTCGCCCTTCAAATCATTTTGGTCAATGTCGGATTGGAGCCGCTTCTTAACTTGCACCCTGTGCCGATATACATGTTTCCCGGTATTGCGTTTATTACCCTCGACCGAATTCGACGTTTTGTCGTCGTGAATTATGAGCGGTTCCGATCTCAGATATGTCAAGACCGACCCGGCTGGTCTATGGTATACATAAAACCCGGTTTTCGATAGTTGATACTGACTCTCGTTCGAATTTGTTGGCTTATTGGGATCGGATTGAACGCAGGAAGATGGTTCGGAATCAAGTAGTCCATTCTCCTCCCTTTCGTTTTGATACTTGATTTTTTTTGTCAGTTTGAAAAAAAAAGAAGATATACGCGTAAATAATAAATATTTGTGAGTCAGGGGGGGATCTAAGTAAGGAATAAAGATAGGTAATCTGATAATAAAAGCAAAAACGGTACAGGAAGGTAATAAACATTCATAATTCTCTCGTTTTTGGATTTTTCATTTTTATAATGATACAAGAATTTTTATTAAAAATTTTAGAAAATATTAAGAGTAGTGTTGTTAAAACGGCTCGATTTGAGCCGATTTTTTTTAAAAAATGGCTAACACAAATATTTTTATCCATAAAAATGCATAATTATTATTTAAAGCAGTTTAATAAAATAAGACAAACATTAAAAAAAATGGAGATATTTAATATAATAAGGTTTTCAAATAAAATATCACCTAATCTCTGCCTATTGTCACATACGGCAATATATGAGGTAACGATTAGTAAAGAAGAAAAACAAAAAGAGGACCTGGGAGAAAGAAATTGTGAAGACATTGATTCATTGATTATTATTATCAATTATTAATTTTTATCAAGAAATTTGAATATATGGATGGGTTTTGAAACTTCATTATTTTTAAATCTTTAAGATACTTCATAAAATATATGGTCAATAGTTTTTTATTTTCAATTCTTGTATATATATATATACTATTCTATAATTATTCAATTTAACTTCTATAAGTATTCAATTCAACTAACCTTTTATAAATACGTTATATTATTGTATGACAAATATATTATTCAAATAAGTTGAATACCTTTTAAAATACAACAATTATTATAAAAAATTGACTAATGAAACAGAAACATATTACCTATTTGGCCTATTAATTAAATTTTCACAATAAACTGAGTAATTTTTATGCTTGGAGCAGAATAGGCAAAAATAGAATTGCATAAAAAGATAAATAATTTTTATAACATCAAAAAAATTGTGATTTTTCAATTATAAAAGATTCTTTCTTTTTCATCCATAAATAAAAATCATGTAAGATTTACTTATTTGAAGATTTTATTATACCTTGAATAGCATTTAAAAATCTGATTGAAATTGTTATTCTTCAAAATGAATGTTTTAAAAAAAATTACCATCCATTCCACTTCGAATTCGTAATGTGAGACAGGATTTACCCGAACAATGATTGGCGGGTGAGGCTTGACTTGCTTTAAACCGTCTAATCCGCTGGTTAAGTTTGCGATAGATAAGATGGGCGTTTTGAACATTTTCAAAATTTTGAATCTCGCCGAGTTAGGTCCATGTCGGTTATCGTAATTTTGGTAAACGGCTGCAATTCGAAATTTATAAACGGCGCCAAGGCTAAGCGGACCGACAATAGCGGACCGTGAAATGGACCTGATTTGACCGCTTTGCGTTTTCCAGTCTGGATCTATGGCTTGGAGTTGCCTGTATTGAATCTGTTGTTTAGCGTGAGAAGGAAAGATTTAAAATATAATTGAATATTTGTAAAATAAAAAAATTTCTTCCCGGATTTGATCCAGGAAAATTCAGTACCATATGACCAAAATCCCATTGAAGCGAGAAGGAAAAATGGGGGAGGATTAATATTAGTATTAAAAATGGGAAAAGAATGAGGGTCCCCAGAGTCAGAGCTCGGAATTGATTGCATCAAAGTCAGAAGAGAAAGATATTATAAAAGAAACACCAAACTTAGTAAAACCGTTATCAATATCGGATAGGGTCCTTGCCGATATATTTAATCATAATAAAAACCATTGACCTTCTTGAAAGATAAACCTCTAACTACCATTTAAGATATATGGAGATAAATGGTTCCTATACCTTGTTCTGGACAATTGATTTTAAATCGCTATAAATGTTAAAGATCTATCATGTTTTAGGTTTAATTAACGATTTAAATTATGCCGTAAAAACCCTCTTCATTTATTCAAGGTTATGCAGAGGCAGGCAAATATCTCAGCACCGCGCCAAAGACGATTATCTCAGAGAATCGCAGCAACATTCGCTTGACATCGATGACACGAATTCTAGGATGAATGATACAGAAAACGAAATAAAGCCCGACTGCTACAAAACAGAATTTTAAAATCCTGGAACAAAGGAAGGAAGACTGAATCATTTAGAGGAAGAAACCGCGCACCTAAAAAAATCAAGCAACCTTACCCACCCATCTCTCAAGGCTTGGAAGAAGCCGCCTCTTTTCAACATGACGAGGATCAGATTCGATATAAGTCCTCCTCTCGTTTAGACGTACAACTTATAGCGACTAAGCTGGAAGGAACAGCGTACCGGTAAAAACGTTTAACTGAACCAAGCAAGAGAAAAAGGATCTAAAACTGGCAAATCTATATTTCAACGGTTGAACAACTAAGAAGGAAGAACAAGCCGTTAAGGCAAATATATGAAGTTTGGGGTTCAAGTGTTGATAAGTAAAACGAAGTTTGGCCAGAAAGAAAGGAGACAAAATTAGGAAGGGCGAACGACATCCATTAAATAAAGGAGTCAAATTTAAGGAAAGAGCTAATTTCTTTGTGACAAAATGTAATCTTTTTTAAAAAGGGGGGTTATGGTGAGATGGTCAAAATCGTAATTGATTGATAGTTTATTTTATACCCCTAAAGTATCACCTTATATTAAATATTAATCGGAATGGTTTTTAAAAAAATATTATGAAAAATACAATAATTTTTCGTTCGATTTAAAATAAAAGATTTTTTGATTTATGCTCGCGTTGATTTGATTTTGAGATAAAAAGTAAATTTATATGGAATAAGGATAGATCCCAACAATGGTCCAATCCATGAAAATGCAAGAGATTTTGTTTGAAAGTGTAAGTGAAATAATATAAATTTATAAAAAAATAAAATAGTTTAATATATTTAAAAATTAAAATCATTTTATTTAGATAACTCAAATTTACCTAAATATTTATATATTACATGTTCTGGTCATATATATTACGTCGCAAGAGGGCGCTATATATATGTATACAAAAATTAATCTACCAATTTCAATAATAATCAAATGTACATTTAAACAAAACAAGATTATTATTTATTTTTGGTTATATATTTTTTTTATTTTAAAGCTGTAGATGAAAAGCTCAAAAAAATATATGATTGGCCCTCAAGAATTTGTTTTGTTAAACGGCTCGTTTTGAGCAGATTTTTAAAAACGGTTAATTTAATATTTTATCCAGAAATAAATTAATAAAAACTGAAGATTTTTTCTCGTAGATGGAACAAAGGCTTGGACATCTATTAGCAAAATCTCAAGGCTTAGGCAATATTTTTCTAGCTAAAATATTGAGTTAACCGTTTTTAAAAATTCAAATCGAGCCGTTTAACAACACTACTCAGAATAAGAGGAAAAAAAATTCTTAGTTTAATTGGTATAAAAAAAAACCAAAACTAGCCTCCAATCAAGAGAGTTCTCAAAGAATTTTTTATTTTGTGAATACACATATAACAATACAATACGTCGCACGAGTGTTATGATATCTGCTCAATAATTTTAAATTCGAAAATAAATTGTTAAATAAACTATTAATTCAATAATGGTGTTCCAGAACAGTGATTGCACTGTTCAGGTTCTTTTTTTCTCTTTTTAGGAAAGGGAAGCATCGGATGCGTCTTGAAGGGTGAACCATTTTTGAAACTTATCAGGATGATGGAGTTGTCCCGCCAGGTTTTTTTTTTACAATCCATAAATATACCATATGGAAAAATAACTAATAATTATGAATATTTAGGTTTCACGCTTTCATTATTATATAACAGTAAACACAAAATGTAAGAAAAATTAATATTTCCATTTTTCTATTCTCTATTAAGTGTGTGGGCTCAGCCTATTGCAAGTCCGGTGCGGTTTAATTTTTGCACGGACCGACCTTGAGTTGTTACCTGGCCTCGACAAAAGTGGGCGTAGCTGTTCCGATTGTGAAGGAAGGATGGCAAGGAACAAAAGATGTGTGTATATATATATATATCTCTATTCAATTATTATTTTTTAATGAAAAAGTGTATGAAAAATCAATGCTTGCTGGCTATCAAGCGCACCTTGAAAAATAGGATGGATAGGCCTGCATTAGCTGGAACGTCCCAGCTGACTAATACGGAATCGTTGGTTACTTGGGTCACATTAGGTTTACTTGGAGGTACCATTCCTTTTTTATAAAAAAAATCTCTATAAACTATGACCTTATTTATTTAATGAATTGAAACGTAAGAGGGTAACTAACATATTAGATAAACTAGTAATATCATATTTTATCTGCCAAAAATATCGAAAAGGTTTTCTTTCTTTCTTTTATAAGAGGAATTATAACACTAAAATAAAAGTTGATCGTCAAAGTTGGACATGAAAAGAAGCTTTTTTAAAATAAATGCGCGAATGAGATATACTAATAATTAAGTATATATCATATTAATTTGTAAACTTTCTCGTTCCGTTAGGTCTTTTAATCCGTTCTCCGAGGAAACGGGATCCATAGAACCTATTCGCACATCAGAGTTCGCGTCGAGAGGCAATTTTTTACGTTTAGGATTCCTTCCCTTACCGTTTTTCCTGAACTTTTCCGCCATTTCTTGTTCCTCCTCTGATTTTACAACCACCATTTCTTGTTCCTCCTCTGATTTTCCCACCACCATTTCAGCTCCCTTTTCTGGAGCCACTTTGGTAGCTCCACCGCCTCCCAGATTAGACAACATTTCCGTCAATGTTTTTCTATCGTCGTAAGCCTTCGGGGAAATGAGGGAATCGGGCAAGGCCTCTTCGGCGTTCTCGCTCTCTACGTTATGGTCGATTTCGTTTATGCTTTTATTGGGTGGCGGCTCCGAGTGAGTTCTGGCGGGGGGTGATACGAGAGCTTCGGTCTGTATCGGTTTCTCCCCGTAAAAATTGGTAGAATGGGTAACGAAGTTAATGTTGCTTTGGTGATCAAGAAAAGGGATCTGGTTTATTCGATTTGGGTTATTTATTCCTCCCATTTTGGAATCTAAGTTTTTGAAGGAGTGCACTAGATTGAGTAAAAAAAAAGGAGAATAAATTTTGTTATAATTATTCTATAAAAAAAAATAAGATTTCAAAATTACGCATAAGAGTTGAAATTAGGGGTTTTGTCGTAAAACATTATATGAGATATCTACCACCTAACTTAACACTAAAAAAAGCTAATGTGCGAAAAAAACAGATGTTTTAGAGCCAATTTTAAAAAATATTGGCGTTAAATGTAACACATTATCTTATTAGCCCCTAGAAACTATATACAAATAAACTATATCTCACAATGTATATTCCCTAACCCTATCGGATTAACCTGTCTACTAGTCATATCATAAATATATTATATTAATTTACTTTAAACCGCTATTTTAAAATTTATCAACTACTCTTAAATTCTAAATTTTAAGGGGGGGGGGGGAATAAATCTAAAAATTTGATGCTACAAAATAATTTTTTGTTAATGATTGAACATAAAACAGACTACAACTGGTTATCAATAAATGTAAACATATTTTCTTATTGCATTAATCAGTTGTAATTACTTTCTTTCTTTCTTACCTTTTTTTTTACAGAAAATAATTAAAAATAAAGAGGAATGTTCCTAGGTTATCCAGATTTCTATAACTAGATACTTTTAAGGAGTATCTATCAAAATGGAACATACAGAGGAACTGTACCCTTCCGGATTACTGATAAATAACAATTGGCAATACTTAAATACCAAGCATAAAAAAAATATTGTTCATAAAATGTAATGAAATACATCACTGGCATCCTCAGCACCTAGAAAAAAAAATGATAAGGAAATATAAATTACCATTTTTATCCTCCTCAATCTTGACTTCGGCGGAAGCGGTAAGCGTTTTCATGGACAAGGATGGATCCCCTAAAGAGTTGCCGAAATTCCAGCTAGCTATGCAAGTGTATCTCCCGGCATCGCTCTTCTGGGCATCGGCGATTCGCAGAACGGATATAATCGTCATCCCAGAGGCTCTTTCGTTCTTATGCTCGTTTAAAAAACTATGATTTTCTGTAGGCGAGGAAGGAACATCAGGATCGCTGGGAGTGTAATTATACACTTTTACCGATTTGTTTTGATCATAGATGAGTTCCCCTTCGGAGATATTGATACGGCCCGAGAACCAAAGTTCGTCCAGGTTGTAGAGCACGTTACGCCCGTCCTTGAGCCAAGTGAAGGATAGGGAAGGATTCATTCTGGAATTGGTGGAATGACTCAGTTGGGTGGAAATAAATGGATCTAGGGCAGAACAGTTAAGGTTAAGATCTTGACCCGTGGATAGGGAAAGAGAAGAGGGTCCCGAAATAGTGAAGGGTCGCAATTTTTGGGAATTTCTAGCCAATTTTTTATGAGCGTTTCTCGTTTTTTGGAATGGGAGGGTAGGAACGCCCTGTTTTGGATGAGAGGGAACGCCTACAGTTTTGCTCATTTTGGCGTGAGTTTCAACATCGAGATGGTTCGATTCGCTTGGAAGATCAAAAGGATCGCGTAACGAAGACAAAGGATTTGGCCGGAGCCGATCGTTTACCTTTGTTTTATCTTCCCCTAAAGACTGTCCTACGATATGAGATAAGTTGGCGTTACTCGTGCTGAAAGCGGCATGTCTCGTCGAATATTTTTCGTCGGAACTTGTATTATCTTTATTTTCGCTATTCCGAGAAGCGATATCAACTTGTGAACTTCTGATGATGCTTAAAGGTTTATCGGGGTTAAAAGCCATCAACTTGGGCCTTAGGTTCCGGTTAACCCCGATTTCATTGTTCAAAACCCCCGTATCGAATTCGGAATCAAGGGTAACGTTCTCCCTTTCCTTATGATAAACGTTCGATTTCAAGGGCTCATAAACAAGATTATCATAATCCCATTTTTCATGTACTATATTAGCATCTTTCGAATGGTCGTTTTCTCTGAAACGTAAACTATCTGATAATCCCTTCTCAAGCACATTAGATTGATCGTTTCCTCTTCTATCCATTTTCATATAATTATTTACATTGTATGAATTCTCTGAAATTCTGAACACCTCGTGAATCGAACCCAGTCTATTGCTAGCTAAACATTCGTATACGCCTGGCTTATTTCGGGTATCGAGAGAGAAAATGGCGGCAGTTATGTGATCACTATGGTCAGCTGTTTAAAGACAATTTAAAAAATTATTTATTGGTCAATTTTTTTTCCTAAAAAAAGCACAAAAGGAAAAAAAAATTTAATAATCGGACAAAAATTTAAAAAACTATACATTTCGATAAATTCAAGATAAGAAGGGCCATCGTAGTTATATGAGTCTATAACTCAATTATATAATCGAAACTTCGCAAAAAGTTACAACATAGTGGTCAGGTGGCCTTATGTAGTAAAAACTTAATATTTGTAAATCTTAACTTTGTGTATCCTGTTCATCGTAAGCGATTGATTTAATTTATTTACAATGTAAAAATATTTTAATAAAATGTTATGCGTTGGTGCGCCTTAACAAACCGAGGGAGGAAAGCAGGGACGATGATTGGCTCGTCTGTTGAACGTTCTTAATTGGATGACCGTTGAGCAGCCAATCGAAAGTCAGGGGGTTAGAAGAAAAAATGGAGCAAGATAAAACGGCATCATTGGTGAGCAAAGGTAATATTGTTTCATCGGTAGTCGATAAATTCACCCCGCGATGTGTAAATATATTGCGAGCAGTTGAAGGTATCACATGGTCAAAAGACGAAATGACCTTTCCCCGATTGTCCTTAGAATCAGTCACTTCACCCGAGAACGGAGCGTTGTGATTGGCGGGATGGCCCGAGAGAATGGAGACGGGAGGAAGGTTGGAAAGGACGTTGTAACGAATAACCAAGTCATTATTACTTCTAGAGGAGCATTCGTAATATATTAGAGGTATACGTAGCATGGTGGTGTAGTAAGCTAGTAATCGTTGGCGCGATATATTGCCATTCCCGTTTACTTTCGGTTCCGTTTCTTCGACTAGCAGCGAGGATAGAAGCAGATCAGACCCGTTAGCCGTGGTTTTGTAAGGCAAAACTACTTTTGCGATCGTGGCGTTCGAAAACATGGCAGTCAAAGGGGAACGAGACCAATGCCAATCTTGAAAACATTGCATTCTCACGGAAGCTAACGGAAAGATTCCCAAATCCAATGTTAGGTTAACCTAAGGATAAAAAAACATAAAAAATGTTTTTTTTCAAATATAATGCGAAAAAAAAACAGGACAGAAAAAAACATACTTTAAAAAATCATTTTAACGAAATTTTGAAAAATTCAAAAATTATATTTATAAAATTCAAATTTATTTTCTTATAAATTTTAAAAAGATTCCTTTTCGTAATAAATTCAATTGCACGGTGATGAAAATTTTTTAACAAAATAAAAAAATTGAAATAAAATTGGTATATTTTCCATGAGGATTTTAGCAATTAAAAAAAACGAATTTTTTTTCAACCTTAGATTAGTCGCTAATTTGTTTTATATTAGTATCAAATAAATGTAGATAAATTTAATAACAAAAAAAATTACAATTTTGATCATAAAAATTTATTGAAAAAAAAGGAAATCTCAGAATAAACATACTGTGATGACATTTTCGTTCTCATTCCTATGTCTGTCAAAAACGCTGGAAGGCTTCAATTCGACCCTCCCCACTTTCTTTCTCTTCTCTAACATGGAATTCGTCACCCAACAGGAATATGTCCCTGCGTCAGCCCGCGTCACGTTAGTTAATATCAATTGTCCAGTGGGAAGCATTATATAACCTTTTTTATCATTATTTTTTGTCGCGTTAAAAATAAATCGTCTCGCAAAATTTACTATTTTTTTCCCTAGGATCCCCATATTTTATATAATATTTTTTTTATTATGATACCAATTATAGGTCCGTAACGGGCGCGTTTTTAGCCCGCCCGCTGATGTAAATTTTTTTAAAGAATGGGCCCGAGGGCTAAAAAATTTTCAATTTTCATCAGTTATTTAAAATCATATAAGTAAACATTAAAAAAAATATGCTCCAAAAAATTTCAACATTTTTATAATACCAAAAAGTCTCAACAAATGAGGATGGGAAGAAACTAATGAAGTAAAAAATATATCGAATTAGAATCTGCGACGATTTTAGTTAATTTTAATTTATTTTTCACATATTTGAAGCAAAATAATGATTTTCTGATTCGCATATATTCATTTTTTAAAAAATAAAAAAAAAATAGCGTTAATATAGACATTTTTTTTAAAAATCGGTTAAGATACAATTATTTTAAAACCGGCCGGATTCAAAGAGGGGAGATCCGGGTCCGAACCGGTAACGGGATGTAAATTTCTAGGAAAAAAGTATAATAATCGATATCGTTATTTTTTTAAGTAAATAACTGATACAATAATAGATACCTTTCTTTCTTTTTTTGTTCGAATATAAAAATTTTGTCAAATTAATTCCGGCATTTTAAATATTCTTGCTTACGTCATAATATCTCATAAAAATCCCCCCTCCAAAAAAAAAATAAAATCTTTTCTACTAAATTAATAACCTTTTCTTTTATGATTTTCCTCGGGGCCGTATACGGTAAACTCGGTGGCACTCTCCGACGGAAACCCGGCGTAAGGCGTAAATAGTACGGAAGGAATGGAATGGGGGACGGAATGCATGTCGGCCGCTTCGCAAGGAATGAGGACAGCTGATTGGCCCTCAGTAAAACGAGCGATCCTTTTAAAGTGGGGAGCTTTTCCCAGTTCTATTTTTTTAGAATAAAAAAAATAATGATATAAATTTAACTCCGGAATAGACGTGGAGAAGACCCTCCAGGGTAAAAATAAAATGTTAATCAATCCTTACCCGCTTGAGTGACGTTGATCTTGGAACCGGCTATAGTACCGCAAGTAGTGGCCAGAAAGCATTGATAAGCTCCCTGATTCCTTCTCTTATGAAAGGTTCGGACTAGTAGGTCGCCTATAGGTTTAACCACTATTCCTGTAGGAATATCATTATTTAAAAATTATATACACACATGTTTTGTTTTCTTTCTTTTGTTCTTTTTTTAAAATTCATCGGAATCCGAGTATAAAAAACCTAATTTTCCCGCGAGTCCGGCTCCTACGAATTCCTCGTTGAATTTCCAATATATTTTGGGGTGATAGTCGAAAGACTTGGTCGAGGCTCTACA
The DNA here is from genome assembly GCF_954871325.1 of Gordionus sp. m RMFG-2023. NCBI lineage: Eukaryota > Metazoa > Nematomorpha > Gordioida > Chordodea > Parachordodidae > Gordionus > Gordionus sp. m RMFG-2023. Next base: position 26,815,781 of record NC_088779.1, on the reverse strand, counting down.
TTCCAAGTTCAAGGCGGACCGAGGGCCAACGATCACGTTAGGGCGAGCGGGCTCCTTCTTGAAAGATGGAAGGAACGAAGAACACAGATGCTGGGGTATTTGATCTATTTGTCCTGACGGATCTAATTTATCATACGATTAGAAATCATCTACTATGAAAGGGAGGGGAAAGTCAAGGCTATCGCCACATTATTTTAAGGAGATGCCCTACTAGTCGATACGAGATAATTTAAATATAAATATTATACTTTACACATCAGAGGAAAGGAAGGCGGGGTCTAGAGGGTTATGACTATGGGTGCGACTTTATCACGACCCTTTCAGTCGCGGTAGTGCGAATATAAAACCACCTTTCAACCTTTATACACGAATATATTATTAAGATACTTTTACATATGTGTTGGTGGAGGTTGTATTTTTTAAATATTTTTTTCACGCATTTATTAAAAATACGGCATCACATTAATTTTATGAGAAAACTTAAAGGGTTAATTAAAATTTGAACCGATTAAGAAAGAGAAATTTTGTGTTAAGGATGTAGTGTTAAGGGAATCGATCCGGTCCAGTTAAATATCGATCTTTGGTTTAGACCGTATATCAATTAATATATCCCGAATGAACAAGTTTTTGGCATGATATATGGTTTAAAAATGGGTCCCGCCCTTCAATTAAAATCTATTCAGACAGCTAAGCAAATAATAAGATTCAAAAGTTATGAAAATAAAATCGGATGTTTTTTTTTTCAATATCGATTTTAAAATTTTTTAAAATGTGGTTCCCATTTTATCTTTCTATTTTTTGGCAAAATCAATTGTATTCCTGATTGGTCCCTTTTAATCTGTCCAATGATTATTCATTACGCAATATAACCAATTACTTATTATTATTTTTTTGTAACGTTACGTCAATTCGTTCCATTTTCAATTTTTTTTAGAAAAAAAAAATCTTTAATTGTAATCCTTTGACCAATCACCATTCATTAATCATTACGCAATATATTACATTTATTTTTTTTGCAACATTACGTCAATTCGATTTCCTTCCATTTTCAATTATTTTTTCTTTTTAAAGTAGCATATGGTTGGATTTTCAGTTTCGTAAATTTCGAGCTCTTTGAATTCGTAATTATAAAATAATCAATTCTTTCTTACAAAATAATTTATTAGTTTTTTTCTGCTTTCTTTCAATCCCTCATTCATAAGAATTAGATAGGATATAGGGTATTACATTAAAAATGCATTTACGTTTATTTGCTTTCATCAAAAAAAAATATGAGATCAAATCTTTCTTCCCTTTCTTCTTCCTCGCTCCATTCCTCATATATAACATCAGGGGCCGGGCCGTATATTTTAAATATTCATTAGCTATAAAAATTAATAATATACAGGTCTCCAATATACAGTATTAACCTATATAATTACTACATTTTATATAATAAAAAAATATTAATTAACAAATCCCTCCCCCCCCCCCCCCCTTCCCTATCCATTATGAATCGTGATTCGTAGTTATTTAAGATATTAACATAAAAATAAGATCATTTTTTTAGCCAAATTTTTTTTTAAAAATGCCTCACTCTAAAAGGTTTCGGTGATTAACGAAATAAATTTAGTCATATAAAATAATATTTTTTTTGTCATTTAAAAGCGATTTTTTTCTCCGTTTTTATAAAGTTACAAAATATATATATATATATATAACAAAAGAAAAAATTACTAAAAAAAATAATAAAAACCATTAATTTTCCCTTTTTCAATTCAAAGGAAAATTTAACTTTCATATTAAGCAATATGAGAGTACGTTGTTTCACTAACTAATACTCCAAGTATAATTAAGGAGATTAAAACGTTTATCGAAATGTTTAAAAAAAAATTCAGTAATTATGCATTTTTACATATACATCACGCATAATACAAATGGAAATCAAAATACATTATATAATGTATTAATCGATGCGTTAAGTACTTTAGTGGTATACATACGCGTAAAAGGCTTATAAGAGACACAAAAAAACAATAGTTTTCGTTCAGTTCCTTAGACGGGGAAAGAAAAGGGAGGAAATTTTTTTTATATGCTAAATTAATGCGAAATGGAAGTTAGGAGAAACAAAAAAAATGATTGAATTCGAAGATTGACTTTCGTGACATTTATTTGATGGTTACGATTTTGCCTATCATTATGTTGATAGATTGATATTTCGAAAGAAAAAATCTGGATTTTGAATTGTCAAAAGAGAAGGACCATTCAAATAAAAATACATTAACCTTAAAAAAAACCCCGTTGTAAAACATATAGAAGAAAAAAAACAGTACTATACATTTGATTTTTTAATCTAAAGTTCCTTTAGGAAAAAAAATAAACTGTAATTCCTTCATACTCAATCATTTGAATCCATAATAATAGCTAATAGAATAAAATAAAAAATTACCGTCTCCGTGGTTAAATGCGTGGGAATTGGAATTACGCGAGGGAGATTCTCCGACGCCTTTTGAATCCGCGACCTTGAAACGCGATAATTCTGCGTGGTTCGACGTTATGGCCTTGATCAGTAGCAGGGCCAAGATACGCGCGAGATGTAAGGGCGTTACAGTCATCGAAACTCGCGAATTATGAGCGATATAAAAAAGGGACTAAAGGCGTGCGCGCGTGTTCCAATAATTTGAGCCTATTCTTTTTAATTCCGAAATTGTGTGAATATTTTTGTGTCACGATGATTCTGAAGGTGGGGTGACGAGTATCAGCTTCACTATATTTGTTGTTTTCATATGAAACTCTAATCCAATCATCTTTAAAATAAAATACACAAAATATATACTTTTTTAAAGTAAGATTTTTATTGTTAGCAGCAGGCAGAAGAAGCAAAAAAAATCGAAGATGTTTATTATTTTATGCGTTTTTTAAAGGTATTTTTTTTATTAAAATAAAGAAATTATTATTTTATTTTTATTATTTTTTTAAATTAGCCGAAAAGGGGGGATAATTTTAATTTATTTTTTTAGAGGATCGTAAAAGCAAATAGTGATTAATAAAATATAAATCCCCGAAATCAATAAATAGCATTTTTTATAACATATTTCGAAAAGAATGACTAATGTAAAGTATATTTAAGGTAACCAAAAGGATTCGGTTCTGCTTGCACGGTTTAGATTACAGAAACCGGGTTCGATCCGATTTAGCGGTTCGGTTTACTCGGTAGATAGCGAATTTCATTAGCCCCAAATTTAAATGGATAGCGACACATTCACAATTTGTATTGTCAAAAACCTGCATTCGTTGGTAATAATATTCAAGCATAGTCACCAACCCCGGGAGAGGGGGAGGTGTCGAAAGCCTGCTCAGAAGTTCTAAAATTTAATCTGAGCACGCGCTTAAAATAATTTATCTTATGAGCCTTGCGCAGGTGCAAATCCAATTTTTATTATAAAGCGCTAGCGATTACGAAGGCCAGATAAAGTTTAACGAATCAAAGTTTTTAAAAATTATTATCCATTTTTTTAAATATAGGAATATTCATATTTTTTTATTGGGAAATTTTTTTTATCTAACCCCATATCTCTCTGCCCCTATCAGCTATTCGCTTAATATTTTGTTAATTTTTAATTTTAAAAGTATTTTAAAAGCTTTGTAATATATTAATAAAAGATTTTTAACCAACTTAAACGGGAGTCCAATTTATCTTGACTTAGTAGTTAACATGAAATATGATTGGGACTCAAAATTTTGACCAAATTAGGGAGTTGTCCCCCACCAATTATCGAGAGCTCAAATTAAACAAGTTTTACTCAATAAAGATAATAAGAAAAGATATATATGGAAAGTTTCATATAAATTTGTCTCCAAAAATGTTAATAATGGGTGACAGTAGCCTATTAGTTATGTTTAATGATATTTAGGGTCATCTTATACGATTTTTTGAAAAATTTTAAAATTTTTTTTTAAAAAAAAACCCTAAAAAAAGAGGACAAACAAGGATTTTTGCTAAAACGAATAATTACCTAACCTTTAAAATGTGGGGCGAAAACAAGTAGGAAAGGTTTAGTCCTCTATATCAAATCTCGGCTTTGTTCGTTTCGCCAAAATCTTTTGATTTCGCAATTTTTGCTTTTTTTAAAAAAAAATTGGCCAACTTGAGCTTTTTGATAACACCATTTAATACTGTTTTTGGCATGAGATGCAATAATGGAGACCGATACTGATGGTCTTCAACCGATATACGAGATATCAGGCGGGATAACGGGTATCCAGCCGATATATCCAGTTTCGATTGATATTTCCGGTATCGATCAGCATCAGATCGGCGATACTTTCAATGATATGATACTAAAAAAGAGTTCTGAAAATTGGAAACCCAACATATAAATGGAGGTGATATAGTTACGTTTTTTTTCTTTCTTCCTATTTCTCTTTCATTTACTTTTATTGAATCTTTCAAAAAAAAAACTAAACTAGGTGGACCTGTGATTATAAAATTTTGTTTCCAACCAGACTCGCAGCCTTGATAAATTGAACATTTTTTTTTAAAGAATGACCAAGTAAATTGTTTATTTACCTTACAATTTCGCTTAATATAATTTTTTTCCCGATTTCGCCGAAATATCGTGCTTTTTCCGATAAATATTTTTAAATCGGAATCAAATCGCGCAGTTTAAAAATAATTTAGGGATTGGGATTTAGATCTTGGGGGAAGGGGGTGGGGTTGGTCTATCTGATCAGATCGGTGTTGTCAATATTTTTTTGCTGTTGCTCGGTTTGGGTGGGAAACCTGAAACAATATATCGAATGCAGAGCTCATACACACTTCATTAAATTCACTTGAATTGGCTTTCCTTTCTTTCTCTCCCTCTCTTGTAATGTAAGTGTTGGTATAATATAATATTAAAGTTGTGGTTTATCTTCTTTCTTTCTTAAATTTGATAACCTTTATTTATTACCCCCTAATAAATAATATTATAATGAATTTTTAGGAGAATAAACACGTTAAAAAAAAGGAAAGAAGGGGAATGGGGGTGTTTAAATAAAAGTATCTAAATATATTCTTTCTAAATTTTTATTTTCTACATTCCAGATGTTTACATATAAAAAAGTACTTGTCAAAAGATTAAAATTACTTACTTATATAATTATGTATGTAATGTACTGTAAAATAAATAATAAAAAAAATTAATGTGGTTTTTTTTCTTCTTCGTATACTCCTAAAAATGTAAGAGAAAAAAAGAATGAATTATGATAATTAATTCTAACGTGTAAAAAAAAATATATAGCTCGCGACTATTTTTGTAGCGGTTTTTGGCCCCGTAAGTTTTTGCAACGGTTATTCGGCCCGGTCCATGCAAGTTTTTGAAACCGTTATTCGACCCGCACCGTAAAATAATTTTGAACTTGTCCGAGACAGAAATTTCGGTAACTAATTTTATTTTTGTTCATACCACCCATATCGACTAATTTGCCCCTCTTTTTCGTTTCGTCGTTACTTTAAAATTTAGTTGTGTATTTTTATTTTTAACTATAAGCATGCCTTTTGTTTAATTTAATACTGGATAATAACGCGAAATGTCCTAAAGTGAAGCAAACAAACAAACAAAAACTGATATTTTCAAACTTTCGTTACAGTTACAACGACAACAAAAAATAAGATATTTTGGGGGGAGAAGGCACGAGAGTTGTTAAAATACTAGACCACTTAAAAAAATTTTCCATAAGTTGCTAGGCTGTCCCAACCCGTTATATTTTGAATTTCCCGGCATATCTAATTCTTTCCCAATGTCCAATGATGCTCTTATTCTCTCCTCTATGGATATCTATTTCTTTCCAACATGACCGTTTTTATAAATCGATTGGGGCTCGATATATCCGTCTGTAGATTTGATATTTTTCGTTTAGACAGCTTTTTAAAATACAATTGAAACAAGCATTATTTCAATTCTATTTTCAAATAGTTATTATTTATATAAATCAAAATATTAGTTTTTTGAAATTCAAAAAAAAAATAAAAAAAATAATATCGGAATTTCAATTCGAGGGGTAGCCTTTGGCTCATCGAAATTTTCGAAAGATAAGAGATTTGGGAGACCCCACCCGGATTTTTTTATGTATAATAGTGCGAACAAATTGAGCGTTTCAAACGCCGCGTTGCAAGCGCCAATAATGCCTTTTAAATGGCCTAGGGTAAATTGGTTAAATTACCGTTTGACGTTAACCACCATTTTAAAAAAAACGCAAACAGTTTGCTATTTCAATACATTTTTTTATTCTTCGTTTTGTAATATTATATAAAAATGTAATATAAATTAGTGATCTGCATCGGGCCTAATTTTCAAGCCCGGCCCGGCCCGAAATTTTTTTATAAAGTTTTGCCCGGCCCGAACCCGAAATTTTTTATAAAAAAATTTTGCATGCCGGCCCGGCCCGAATTTATTTAAATATAGAAATTAATTTTTATAATTACTCAAAATAAACGATATATGTTATATGGCGTCTACTTTCTATAAATTACATATAAAATTTAACATAAAATTGATAAATTTATATATATTTTTTAAAATTTATAAAGCCCGTCCCGACACGGCCTGAATTTTCTTAAAAAAATTAGACCGGGTCCAGGTACGGGTCGGGCCTACTTTTGCAGATCTCTAATATAATTAACTTACTTATATCCTAAAAAAGGAATATTTAGAAATTAAAGAAATAAAAACGCAGACGATAATATAATTTTCGACAAATTCTATATATTTTTTTAACTTATTTAAAATTTTGAATCGACGGATATTAAAAAAAGGACAACCTCAATTTAAACAAGGTACGCTTTACGTTTTTTTAATTTAAAAATTACGGTAAAAAGTAAACGCTCAATTTGTGCGCACTATAAATCTCCCGCCATGGCTCGTTATATCTTTTATATAAATTTGCATAGTCCATTATATTTTTTATTCAAATTTCCGGTCCACTGGTCTCGACCGCAAATGCAAAAGTTGAAAAGCCGGGTCACGTGTCCGGGTTAAACTCAAATCAACTATTTTTTAAGGCGCTTTTTTTATAAAAAAAAACCTTATTTTTGTGCTTTCATGATAAGTCAATTCTGGGGAGGGGAAAGGGAGGGGAAATTTTTTCCCCCACTTATAAATATGGAGAGTTGTTTGATCTTTCCTTTTCACACGATTTAGAATAGGTATAAAGTTAATATATTTCTTTTTAAAATATACTATTATAATATATAAGTAAATGAAAGTTTGTTTTTATAAATACCGTGTTTTGTGTATGATTTGTTGTAAAAACATTTCCATATATTTGTAATAACTTTCTAATAAAATTGTTTGACTTGCTGCAATCATTGTAAAAAAAAATAACATATTGATAAACATTTTTAAAAATAATAATTACAGCAAAGTTGAATACTTATTTAAGAAAGTACAAATATATGGAAATGCTTTACGACAAACAATATTTTATATTGTAATAATAACATAGCAATGAAAGTTTACTTTATGTATAAGTAAAATACTTAATTTATTTTTTTGTCACGTTATTATTGCCAAAGTTATAGAATCAAAATCATCTAATAATGATAATATTATTCAAACAATAGCATTATTAAAGTGAAAATCAAAAGGTTTTAAAATGGCAACGATTTTACGCGCGTATTTTTTTTCTTCATTATTCACATAAATCCTCTAAAATAAAAGAAACTTTAATTTTCAATAAATTATTAAAGGGATTATTAAAATATATATATTTTTTAAAAAAAAACTGTTTCTAAAAATATAGTAAACTTATGTATTTTTATACCTATACATATATAGTATTGTTTTAATGAAGTTTTTCAAACACATCGACAATTCCATTAATCCCTCTTTCAATCCCAGATAAAATTATTTTACTTGTAAAAAAATTGTTGTTTTATTTTTAAACATATTTTATAAAAATTTTAAACGAATTTTTCTAGAGTTTTTAAAACATTTGCTCAAAAAAAACTTAAAAAAATAATGATTTTTTTTGTTTTTGAGAATACTCAAATTAGTGATCTGCATCGGGCCTAATTTTTCAAGCCCGGCCAGGCTCGAAATTTTTTTAAAAAAAGTTTACCGACCGGCCCGGCCCGAATTTTTTTAAATATAGAAATTAATTTTTATAATTACTCAAAATAAAAGACATATGTTATATGTCGTAGTTTCAATAAATAAAATCAAATATTTTTATTTTACATAAAAAATTTAATATAAACTTGATAAATTTTAAAAAAATTTCAAGGCCCGACTCGACGCGGCCCGAATTTTTTTTAAATATTAGGCCCGGTCCGGCCCGAGCTCAATTATTTTAAATAGATTAGGCCCGAGCCCGGCCCGAAGCCCGTTCGGGCCGGACCGGATACGGGGTCCTAACTTTGCGGATCTCTAACTCAAATACGATTTGTTGATTAAAAAATTCCTAAATCTTTTATACGATTTTTTTCGAAAATATTTTTGCCCGCGAACTTTTCTGGATGAATTGTCATACATATTGCCATTTAATTAACCTATAATTAATGTGACAAAGCGTCTACCCATGGGACCATTTAATTACCCAAAATGATAGGAATATAATTAATCTCGTAGGGTATTCCAGATAACTCAACCCCACCCTCTCCCCTTTACTGAAAACTACCTTAGTTCCTAAGAAAATTAAATGAATAGAGGTAATTGACACGCGGTAAAAATGGTATATATATATAGAAGATGGAATTGGCTTTGTTCCTTTTTGAATGACTAAATTTTAATATAATATGATTACTATAAACGATTACAAATTTTTTTCTTTCTAGTTATATTATAATTCGTGCAATGCAAATAGAATATTAAAATGTATTTTATTTTCCCCATCTTTGATACAAAATTATACATACATCATTTTCGAAACTATCATATAAAAGTAAAAACTTATTAAAAAAAATTAATCCTAATTTAGTTGTACAGATATTAAGAATATACCTTAGGTTTCACCCAACCAAAAAAAGAAGAAAATTAGAACTTGTATTATGTTTTTTTTTGCTTAATTAAAAAATCTCCCAATTAAGGTATGGGCCATAATTAGTGCTATTAAACGGCTATCTCAATATATTATTCGGAAAAGTATAACGCGAGCCTGAATAATTTTCTCCATGATGGCAAAAAGTGGAGAAATCTCAAGGTTTAAGCAATATTTTTCTGGCTAAAATATTGAGTTAGCCCGTTCAGATCGAGCCATTTAACAACATTTGTCATAAATAAAAACAAATTTTTTTTAAAATAATTTCTGCGAGTAAAATAATTGAATCTGGAGAGGGGGGATTAATATAATTGTATATGGTGTTTCAGAATATCGCACGATACCGTAAGTGGTGGTCAAGACAGTGACTTTTAATACTAACGACTGCCATTGTATTTGACAGTAGTACATGCCATTGAAAGGCATTTCAATGAGACTTTCATCGTACACATTTAAATGCATCTAAAACTTAGTATCAATGTCAATGGTTCCAAGCCACAACTTATTTCATCTTGCGTCTAAACGGTTAAAAATATTCTAACGTTTAAAACTTCCAAGATATGCGTGAAAAACGCGTTAATTTTTGGCTTTTCGAAAAACAATATTAAAAAAAATTGAACGTTTAAAACTCAACGTAATAGATACCAAGATGGAAGGGAGGGGTATAGTGCTAGACAATCTATATAGTGATCATCCCTTTTATATTTTAACACAGCGTCATTGAGAGGTCTAGAGGGTTCAGCGCGGCCAACTCGGGGAGGGTCGATATAAATATATAAATAGCTAGACCGTTGCTAAATCGCATAAATTACGGAGATTCACCATTACAACTTTTACCTGTATCGGATATTGTGAGTATCGGATACCGTAGGTAACGATCAACGCGAGTAACTTTCCGAGATATGGGTGTCGGATCGCTGATAAATTAAAAATTGGAGGACCTTCCTAAACAGATAATAAATATCAGAATTTTGAATTATAAGAGTAAAAATGACTTTTTGGACTTGCGTATATATAAATTAGTGTGTGGTGTTAATTAATTAATAAATCATAAATGTAGCTTGGAGAAGAAAAAAAATTAACGAAAATAACTGTTATTTTGTAGAATATTATTAAATTTTACGGATGATATACTGTAATTATTTATTTAAAGAGGTCATCTTTTTTTTTAAAAAAAATGCATGAAATAAGCCATATGGTTACTTTCTTTTATTTTTTTAAATTAAAACTCATTCATACACATTATAATTTTATTAATATTTATTTAATGTACATATACATATAATACATACACACGTATATAAAAGTGAAGTGATTATTAAATAAAATAAATAATCAATTCAATAAAATTACGATACTTAAATAATTGATGTATATGTTTAAAAGGGTTTTAAAACGTTACTTTTTTTAAAAAATGAAATACTTGTGGTCAATTAGTAAAGTAAAGTTCGAAGAAATGTGTCGAAACCCTTTTTATAAAAATTTATGCACCCGTTATATCCCGAAATAAATATTTTTCTAAACAGCTCCAATAAAAGTGGCCGCGTGGGCCATACAAGGACGATAGCTATCTCTTGGCCAGCTCTAGGATAATGGTGATCTCGTGCCCCGTTCACGCATGTCGACCAAACTACAGTGAACTTGATAACAATACTCAGGTGAAAAATCAAGCATACAATCGGTAAGAATACTCCGGTGGGATATCCGTCGATATTGATGCTCCAGTGAGAGATCAATTAACAAGGGAATACTCTAGGTGAGATCAATAAACAAAGGAAGCGATATTGATACTCTAGGCGAGATCAATCAACAAGGGAAGCGATATTGATACTCTAGGCGAGATCAATCGTACCAAGGCAGCTAATATTGATGCTCTTCGATTAAGCCATGCCACTAAATAAATTTGTGACCCGCGAGATAAAAAAAGAGATGAAATTTCCCGCGAAGTCCTGTTAAATGTTTAAAAAATCCTGAAATCCTGCAAAAATGTTACAAATCATAAAATTTTATAAGATGTCAATTTTTAAGATAATTTTAAATTAATTTTTTATATATATATTAAATAATATTAGCTAGAAATTCATTTTCATGCTATTTTTTTATCAAAATAAAAAAACTCTGAAGTAAATATATTTCATATATTCCATTAAATTCAAGTAGGGCTAAGAAAAAGCAATGAATATGGTTTGCTTATGTGATAATGTCAGCGTTAATTTTTGTAAGATTTAACGCACAATGGCGGAATCTAAATAAATTAACGAATTAGCCAGCAGGCTTGTAATTGTAGCTAAAAAAATATCCAAAGAATCTATAGCTATGAAGTACCAGAAATATATTCAACAGATTAACGGATAAAGAAAAGAAGTTCCAAAAAAAATTATCATTGTATGTTGTTGAATGGACAAATCATGTAAAGAGCGTATCTGCGATGGTTACCATTTGTTACCACAAATTTTCATGCTTCTTGAAAACTTTTTCTATCATATTATTATACGCAATTTTGCAGAAGCATATCTTGCCTCACATGATCTATTGTATGTGGCCATTAGGGTAAATTGATAGATAATCAACTATAAACAGTAATGGAATGCTGAGCTAAATCTTCGCTATGTTCTCATGCGACAGACAAAGTCAAGCGTATAAAAAATATATCCCGATACTATTTTTCAGAAATAATAATTTATTTCATCGGCCAAATTTTTTATTTGAACGCGGTTAAAAGTATCCATACGTAGGATGAGTCAGGTATGACGTTATTTTGTGGTTGGAATGTCGATTTAATGACATTAATACGCAACAATCATATGATAAATAACGATAATCACTCGAAGTGCAAACCACGGGGTGTAAGGAAACTTTAAATTTAATGAATAGACAATCTAAGTAGTATCAAATTAAGATCTTAGCCAAAATAATCCTAAGCAAGCTTCGAGATTTCAAGTAATAGATGCCCCAAACCTTTTTGCCATATATTCTTTTGGTTAAAATATTTGGTTAGCCGTTTTTAAAAAATCGAACCGTTTAACGAACACTAAATATAATCCCATTCACTTAATTTCTAATCGAGCTTATTTAACATTTATCCTTCTTTAACAATAAAAAAAATATTTGGACAGACATGTATAATATATATATATATATCATCATTATCACGCGAATGCGAAATTAAACAGGTACGTTATAATTATGATCATATAAATAATTATGAAAGTTTTAATATGGGATAAATAACGAGTAACTGATTTAAAAAAAATAATAAGATAATTAAATTATCTTATTTTTTTTTTTAAAAAAAAGATATTATCTCCTTTTTGATTAGAAATTTTTAAATAATATATATAAGCTAAGGTAATTAATTTACATCGTTATTCTATTTTATTAGTTACCTTCGAATCCAAGGGAAAAAAAATGAAATTATTTATAAAAAAAAATAGGTATTGATAAAATCATTAATTTTAAATTTAATAAATCTTAAAATATAACAATTTCTTGTGGCGTAAATGAGCGGAAGCTTTGATTTCAGGCGAAGATCTTTCGGGCGTGCCAAAAAAAACGCCAATCTAAATTAAATTCGACATTTTAACTAAAAATGGCGAATGTGTCTGCCCTAGACCGTGGATATGTACCTAGTAGGTTACCGAATAACATATCCCAAGATTATTGACGGAAATCAAATTCACTTTAATGTGAGAAGAAAAAAAACGTAAATAATCAATTTTAATATTTTTAAAATATTTAGGATGAAAGCGGATATCTCTGCGCAGCTTAAAAAAAATTCGGGCCGGGTCGAATATTTTTAAAAATCTATACGGGCGGCCGGTTCGAGTCAAGATAATTCCAAAAATAACCTCGTACATTAAATTAACCCCAAATCCGTATCAGACCTTTAGGGAATAAAAAGAGATAAGAATTTTTATTTTAGATCAGAGGCATGTGGAATGTAGGTTGTTTGTTTTTGATTATTTAGTTATTTTTACAGGTTAAGCTGTAAAAAAAAATCACGTCACTGTTTGACAATTTACTCCCCTGTTTCTATTGGGCCAATTCCTCATTCCTTATTTCAATTGGATCCCTCAATCGTTGGTCAGGGTAAGCTTATTAAAAATTAATTTTTGGAGTGAAAACCCATCTCTAATTTAACCCTGCCTGAAAGGTTGGCTAAAGCAAATAATATTTTTGATTATTTCGTTATTTTTACACTTAGCAAAATCTTTGGATATACACCTATGTTTTGTAGTGTAGGCTATAATATTTTATTATAAATGATATTACCGTGTTGTGCAGGTAGCCATATATATTTTTTTTATATTTATCTTGTAAAATAAAAATTATTTAACTTCTAAAATTGTCAAGAAATATAAATTTTGTTATTTTGACAAATAATTTAGATTTTGCAAACAAATCAAAAAAATAAGGAAATGTTTTTCCATCAAATCCGCTAAACACTGTAAGACTTTTTCGATTAGAGGTCTGCATTGGGCGGGTTTTTAGTCCGCCTGCCCATAGACTAGGAGGTGGGCGGGCAAAGAATTTTAGACTCGGGAGGACGGGTATATTTTTTTTAAAACTATGGGCTGGCTTATCGGCTAAAATATGCCCATTGCAGACCTTTAATTAATTTTTTAAAAACATTTAATTTAATCTATAAATTTTTTTTACTCGCAAATTATGTGCGCGAATTTATACGGAGTTATAAAAATGAATGAATGGGGAAAAAATCGTGTTATTTTGAGTCAATATTTCAGACCCTTATTATTTTTTTGTCGAAGGGTTCTCACCGCTTATTGAAACGCGCCCACCGTGATCTACGTATTTATGGATCCGCCAAATCTAAGCCATCATTGAAGCGAAGATTCTCCATGTAAAAGTAGATATCTTTTAGCACTAGTCCGATTAGAGCATATCGACCTCCCTTTCCCCCATTTTTAATTTAAAAAAAATATTTTAGGCTCAATTATCAATCTCACTTCGCATATGACACAGGAAAAAAATATCTTACATGATCAAAGTCTAGGTCAAAACTTGACTTTGTGAATTTTTATTGAGACAATTTTATAACTTTATTTTTTTTTCTTTCAGAAACGAAAATGATAGGTGTCAAATGTTAAAAGATATGGGGAAATGTGTGGGGGAGGGGGGTAGAAAGTCAGGTTTTTACCTTAAATTATATTTAGAAACTTTGCCTTAATTATTGAGTGAAACATTTGTATATATTTCGCGTACTTCTGCTAATAAATATTTTATTTTATAAAGTGTGATTCTTAAAATTGAGAATTAATGTAAGGAAAAGAAATAGAGAAAAAGGTATATTAAAAAAATATCATATTGAGAGCGTAAAATCTGTGTTAAACGAAAAACCTGTTATTTTTTTTTGACGACATTTCCATAGCGTGTCGTTATTAGTTAAATGGAGCTATTTTAAACACTGAGGAAAAAAAACACACACGGTTCAACGGCTTTTTCAATTTTTGCATTATAGATTTTAACTTTATAAATAATATATATATTTTTATTAAAAAAAATAATAAAGTAGGAGAGTTGGTTAATAATTATTATTAATATTTTTCGAAAAACAAAAAAAAATAATTAGCTTTTATGACTTATTAATAAAAAAAATTGAATTAAATAAATTATTGATTTGATTCTTAGCATTTATTCTAGTTCTTTCCTTCCTAATCAAATTTACTTTATTTTAAAAAAAATGGAATTGAGATTCAGTGAAATCACGGAATTTGTATTTTTTTAAAATGGAATTGAGATTCAGTGAAATCACGGAATTTGTTTTTTTAAAATGGAATTGAGATTCAGTGAAATCACAAGGTGTATGAACCTTTCGACAAAAAAAAGGGGTTTCGGGTTCAAGGTTTGAAATAAAGAAATATTGACTCAAAATAACACGATATTTTTTTCTTGTATAATATTTATTTAATACTCTGGTAGTAATGTTGTTACATGGCTCGATTTGAGCCGATTTTTTAAAAACGGCTAACTCAATATTTTATCCAGAAAAAAATATATTACGCAAGCCTGAAGATTTAGGCCATGGATGGCACAAAGGTTTGGACAATCTATTAGCGATATCTCGTGGTTTAGGCAATATTTTTTCGAGTCTGCCGTTTTCTACAAATCGAGCCGTTTAACAACAATCTTCTGTATAAATACGTGGACACAATTTACAAGTATAAAAAAATTTATAAAAATTAATTTATGACTAAAGTGATCTGCATCGGACCAAATTTTTTAAGCCGATCCGACCCGGCCCCCTTCCGAACGAATTTATTTTTAATTTGTCCCGAAAGCCCGACCCGAAATAAAAATCTCGATGTGTAAGAAAAATATTATAATAAATATAAAATATTAGCGCCTTGTTTCTAGCAAGAAATTTTATAGCATATCAATTTTTATTTCATAAAACCAACCAATGGCATATAATAATACCTGACCGATGATGCATTCATAATAATGAATTTGAAAGCATCGTTGAATGCAAATCAGCTGGACCCACCATTTTGGTAACACATAGAAATTCATGTTAAAAACTGCTATTAAATTGATAACATGCTTTATTATTATCTCAATGGTCAGGCAATTCTTCTTCTTCCATAGGAATAAATTGGCCTCTTGTTAAAAAATTTTAATGATAGGGCAACCAAAATGGCGCCCACAGCTGTTTTCATTGATGTAAACTTTTAATGAATAGTCGCAGTCTAGGTATTTTTATATGTCATCGAGCCCAACCCGTCCCGGAATTTTTTTAAAATATTAGACCCGACCCGGCCCGTGATCTCTAATTCTATATTTTGTTATTGAACGTTTTATTTAAAAACATTAAATAAATATTATGCCCTATACTACAAAATATTTTCTAGAATTGTTCTAGGGGGTGAGTTCCCCCCCCCCCCATATTTGGGATCTCTATGTTTACGTATTAGAGGCCTGTGGCTATATTAGATTTTTATGGAAATAAATAGTTTTTTACTTTTTGACATCTAGAACCCTTGAAACCCTCCACTTTAAAAAAGGGTCAGGGTCAGGATGGTCCAGCAAAATTAAGAGGGTTCAGGGTCTGCGCTCAAATCCCTGGTTTCCCCTCCCCCTCCCATTTACTTTTAAATTATAAAAAAAAGAATTAATAATTTATTAAATTTATATTGGCGATTTTTTAAAAAAAAATTATTTATTTTTTAAATTAATTTTTTTGAACTTTTGTTGCAATCGTAATTGTATTCAATGATACAAACAAATTACAATATGAGCCAATTTATATATATATCAGAGACCTGAAGAGGTGCCCGGCCCGAATTCTTTTTTAAGAAAATTTTTGGACCGGCCCCGATTTTTTTTAAAAAAAAATTTTCAGGCCCGGCCCGGATTTCTTCAAAATATATTTTTTTTATTTTTGATTTTTATAGCTAATATGATATATATAAAATTGATCAATATCTATCTGGCCCATAAAATTTATAATTTGGGATATAATTTTATATTCACCCTTTTTTTAAATATTTGATTTTGTATATTTGTAAAAAAAAATACTTATTAAGAACGAAAAATACTGCGGCCAAATTAGGCATGTTAGAAACTCAATATTTGTGAATTTGAGTGTTTGAATGGAGAGATTTTTCCATTTTATTGTTTGAATAGCCATTACCACAATCAGTTATATAAAAATAATACAAATAAAACAGCTGTTCTCTCATTAGATTTTTTGTTTCAGTTTCTATAGGTGTTGATTGAGGAATAAATTTATTACTTCGACCTTAGTAAGAAGAATTCAACGAGAACAGAGTTTTCCCAGATGCTAAAACTAAGTTGAATCCTATTGCACTTTAATAAAATTTGCAATATTAGCCGTCAATTTAGAGGATGATTTATGGAATGATTGTGAAATGTAAATGTTTTTATAAAAGACGATTAAAATATAAGGTAGACGATCCCCTTTGATATTTTATTAATCATAAAACGATTATAAGAATAAAATTATATAAATTTAATAATGAGATATAATTAACTTATCTTTTTATAATTCCAAGGGTGTGGATTAATATATAAAATGTTTATTCCAAAGCCTTGTAAGGTCCCTATCATTTTTTTTCCCTAAAATCGATATATATTTTTTTTATCAGTTTAAATTTTAATCATAAAATAAGAACCAAACGAAAAAAGAAGATAAATAATATAATATATACCCACGAGACAGATAAGTATGTTAAAAGTTAAATGATTTTTATTTATTCTGATATTAACATACATATAAATTCAACTTGATAATGTTGAGTTGACTATAGACTTTAAAATAAGGGTATTTTTTTATATATATGTAGTATATTTACATAAATAAAATTATTTTATATCATAAAAAAATGCATATTTCTAACAATAGAAGATAAAAGATAAACAATACATATGGAGTATATATGTAATTTACTATGTACACCATTTTGCAGATATAAAACAATTAAATTTATAATAATAATAAATAAAATAACCATCTGACCATATAAATAATTTTAAACTTTTTTTAAAAAATATCCTTATTCAATAAATGTATCACACTCGCATCACAAACTATACATAGCAGCTCATACATATGGGCGTAATAATTTAATTATTTTTGCATTTTAAAAAAAAATATAAAATTTAGGCATTTTTAATACGATAGAAGCTAAATAATCCGCCAATCCTTGGGTAAGGGAATCGTGTTTTCTTTTTATATTTCGTGTGGGATCAGGAAAAAATTTACTGGTGGATCAAGTTAAGAAATATCATTGTCATGATTTCACAGCAATATCACATGATTTAATTGTATATTATTTTGCAATTTTGTTTATTTCTCAATTCTTATAAGTAGTGTTGTTAAACGGCTCGTTTTGAGCCGATTTTTAAAAACGGCTAACTCAATATTTTAGCCAGATAAGTATTGCTTAAACCTCAAGATTTCGACAATATATATCTAGATCTTTGTTCCTTCTATGAGCAAAATCTTCAGGCTTAGGTAATATTTGTCTGGATCAAGTATTAAGTTAGCCGTTTTTAAAAATCGGCTCAAAACAACCCGTTTAACAAAACTACTTATAAGTTACAACGCAGCAACCAAAACATTAAATGTGATTCGAAAATCATAGCGTTCGATAACCCGCTAAATTTTTTGGCCAGGTTCGGGTTTGAAATTGTGAATCCAGTTAAGTTGAAGGATAGTCAAGAAAATATTATAGAAGCGTAGAGATTTAGTTAATAGATGTCCAATCTTTCTGGCATTTATGAGCAAAATCTAAAGGCTTACATGATATATTTTGCCCCCCCCCCCTATAGAAATCTATAAAAAATAAACACATACAAATTCACTGATTATATTTATAATATTTCTTTATTCTTGCCAATATTGGAACCCGATTAATCACCACTATATCAACTTCTACCTTTTTTCTAAGCTCAATCTTTAAAGATGTACAGTCACCCCTCTATAATTAATCTATAATTAAACGGGCCCTGACAGCAGGGTAAATTACTGCCAAACAATGGACACTAATCCACTGCACTGGATACGCTTTCTAAATGGTGTAGGGTACGCCTACTTGATCGTGGATGTCCCAAGTGAAAGGTATGATATTTTATTTCAAGCCATACTAAAGCAAAATAATATACATTATAATTGTCATAAATAAACATTCGATAATATTTTCTACATTTAATATAATTTAAAAGTAAATTACTGTGAAACAAAAAATTCCAAAATGTCATATTTTAAAATTTAAAAAAATAAAATAAATAATTTTGTTTCTTTATATTTTGAGAGAAATTTTATTTTTAAGTATTAAAAAAAGAAATAATATATGTATCACATATATTATATAAAATAACATGTGTTTTCAAAAATACTATTTTCCTAAAGGAATTATTTTAAAAAAAATTAGCCAGATCCAACCTTAAAATTTTTCCAAAAATGAGTTCAATTGGGGTTCGCAAGGAATTTGAGAAAGGGTTCAGGTTTAATCTAAAATAAAATATCCTCTGGACCACATTTGCAGCTCCTTTCAGGATTGGTTAGAAGCTCTGTCAAAAAACTTTATCAATAACATGTGATAAATCTTTTTTATAAAAAATGAAAAAAAAACATGGTGAAATTGTGTTTTAAAAAATTTTCTAAAATTTTAATTCGTGTTTTGAAACAAATTTTGAATGCAACCACATACTAAAAAAAATTATGATAAATTTTTTACATATATATTTTGATTGTGAGGTTGAGAAAGATTAGTATTGTTAAACGGCTCTTTTTGAACCGATTTTTAAAAACGGCTAACTCAATATTTTCGTCAGAAAAATATTAGGCAAGCCTGAAAATTTTGGTCATTGATAGCACACAGGTTTGTACTTCTGTGCGCGAAACCTCGAGGCTTATAGTGCGAAATTGAGCGTTTCAAAACGCGTTGCAAACGCCAATAATGCCTTTCAAATGGCCTAGGGCAAATTGGTAAAATTAACGTTTGGCGTTAGCAACCATTTTAAAAAAACGTAAAAATAGGTTTGCTTTTTCATTTACCTTTTTTTATTCTTCGTTTTGTAATATTATATAAAAATGTTAAATAAAATAACTTACTTAGAATTTTAAAAAGGGATGTTTAGAAATTAAAGAAATAAGAAGGCAGACGATAATATAATAATTTTCAAAAACAAATCCTTTTTCTTTTTAGAACTTATTTAAAATTTTGAATCGACGGATATTAATAAAAAGACAACCTCAATTTAAATAAGGGACGCGTTACGTTTTTTTTATTTAAAAATTACGGCAAAACGTAAACGCTCAATTTGTGCACTATTAGCCAATATTTTTCTAGCTAAAATATTGAGTTAGCCGTTTTTAAAAATAGGCTCAAATCGAGCTGCTTAACTACACCATGAAAAATAATTAATTAATTATTTTTAAAAAAATTTCAGGTCCGGTGGGGGAAAATGTTTTTCTTCTAGGGGTCAGATTGTGTCAAAAAAAATCACTTTTCGTAAGTCATCTAATAACGTGCCATATTTATGGGTGAAAATTTCCAAAAAAAATTAATATCAATTTAAAATAAAAAGAGATAACTGAAAAATATTTGATTATTAAATAAAGGAGTGGTTTCTTCAAATATTTTGTAATACAAGATAAAGATATACTGTATTATTATTAAAGATTTATTTGGTTTTATTTCAATATAAAATCAAATTAAAAAACACTATAAAATTTTTAAAAAAGACTATATAATTAAAAATACTGCACTTGGTTTGATAAGTAGTATGTTATTTACCAATATTAAGCTTTGTTAATTTAGCCAGGTCAAGAAAATTGACCAAACTGATTTCAAGGATTTAGATGTAAAAAATAGTTCAATTTAGACTAAGTAAGGTAAGTTGAGATAAGTTTTTATGATTAAAATCTTTTAAATAAGTTGAACTATTTAACTCAGCCCATCTAGTCAACTACATTTTTTATACATTACAAGGTAACCAAAAAAGAATTTAAATTATTCTATAAAGGATTATTTGATTAAAATGTATTGAAAAGTGGCTTAGAAAATAATATTAAAATTAACTAAATGATTAGCCTAATTACTAATCCAAACAGAGATTTGGTTGAAAAGATAAAAATATGAAGCCTCAATTTTATTTATTATTTTTTATTCAAGTTCATTACCATGATATATAATAAACAATTAATATTGGAAAAATGATTAATTATTGAATGTATCATAACTGACACAAAAGATAATTTAATGATTGTGACAAGGCTTTTTGCATGTTTGCAGAAAGTCTTTGTCATACACTACATTTCTAAAGAGAAAATCTTAAAATAATATACGTTTATATGAGGGAGAACAGAAGAGTATAACTTATATTTCTGGAGGTGTACATAAGATATTACTAATCAGTATTGTTACAGACCACATTGAAGTTCTGCTATTTAGTGATATATTTACTTAAACAGTTTATCAGCTGATCATGCAGTTTTAAATTACACTCAGATATTTTGTTTTAGTAAATTTTTAGCTGACTTAACAGATATGGTGTCAATTATTAGTAGTTATATATTGGTTAGAATGATAAAGGGGTCTTTTAATTTCTTTTACATAATATTTACACTACAAGTATATTTTCCTTAAAAGTGGAAAAATTAATAATTTCAAAAATCAAACAATTTATTTAGATAACAATAATTCATTTAGATGAAAAAATTTTTATAAGTCAAAAAATATACTAGATATTCAAACAAATTTAAATGATGCAAAATTTTATATGAACTCCAAAAAATATTAAAACAAAAAAACGGAAGTAAAACCCTATTTTTTTAAATGTGTTCATTCTTTGAAAAGATGCATATTTTGTATATCAGGGTTTAAAAAAATAAAATTGCTAATCCAAATTATTTTTTATAAGATAGTGAAAGCCATGTCAGAAACCTATATGGACAGGAACAGCCCATGACACACGGGCCATGTATTATATTTCGAGCGGGTCTGGCCTTTGAAAATCTTTTAATGGGTCTGGGTCAGACCTAGGCCTTTATTTAAATTTAAGCTTATTGAAAACAGTTGCTAACTTGAAAAAAATAATAATAATAAATTTCAGTAGTGTAAACAAAATTATTGCCTAGATATATTTAAATATGATTTATTTTTTTATTAAATGCATTAATTGAATTTTTGGATAAGGTAGAAGGCTGGAAAATTTTTTCAAAACTTATCATGGACTTTAAAATTTTTTTAATATTAAATATGGGCCAGGCCTGGGTCTAAATTTTTTTACTGCAAGTCTGGGTTGGGCTTGAAGATATCCCTATCCTATACTCCTCTCCCTTTTCAAACTTGATAAATTAATCATAATAATTTTTTCAGAATAGTAAGTATATACATTATATTATACACTTATTAAGAATAATTAATATAAATTTTGAAAATATTTACAACATATTTAAATAGATATATACTTGGCCGAATTCTGAAAGGTATGGGGATAACTCCCCCCCCCCCACAACTCCCTTTAGGAAAATTTTAGATACAATTATAATTTAACTTAAGGCAAATACCCTCTCTTAATAAATTTCCTTGTTTTATATAATTTTTACCAGTATATTATGCAGTAAAACTACTTAAATTGAAATATGTTAAGAATACCAAAATTGAACCTTTATATCCTATTAATTCATGTATCAAAATTTTTATAAAGAGAGGGGGGAAACTATTATGTTGATTTTTCACCGATAAATTTTTTTAGGGGTCATATAGTTCACTTATTATAAGCCTTTGGCTATTCGATTTTAATAAAATTAATTTTGGGTCTTCCCTTTTTTATAAAAATACTTTTAATTTAACAATTTTAAATTATGGCCATTATTTTAAAAAGCTATTAACTTTAACCAAATTTTCCATTATTTTATAGTGGTATATTCTATAAATTTTTTGGGAAAATGAGGGGGAGGAGATTTTTTATTAGTTTAAAATGATATTTATAAAAAATAGACTGATTTAAAATGGGCAAATCCATGTTATAATTTATTTTTATAAGCATAAAATTAAATATAGAGAAAATATGTAGGCTTATAATGTCATTAATTTAATTATTAATCTAAAAGTAATATATGATAATTTGATTTAAAAATATGTAATAATTATTTTAAAAAATTCAAATAACTTGTGAAACGCTGAATGAATTATGAATAATTGTGGGTAAAGCTATATATATATATTCATTTCACTAGGAAAATTATATTTGTAAAAATGAAATAATTAATCATTACAAGCTTTAATCAGAGTTGCAATAGCTTAGTGAAAACATTTTGCAAATGCTACTGCGATAGATAAAGTTATTTGCATAGTGTATAATAATTGGTTTACTATTAAATGTAGCTTTTATAGAGACTATTTTCTAGAGAATTTTTTTTGTATGCTAAAAACTTTTTTTCTTCTTTTTACAATAATATTTAAGTAATAAATTGTATTAAAAAAGATAGAAATTATGTATAAGATCAAAAAACAATTGAAATCTTTATTCTTTTTTTGTAATTTATAATAAAAACGAGAAAATGTTTATATATTATGAAAATCCTTGAAACATTTAATATGAAGTGTGATTTGACATGTTTGGCACATATATCTTGAATGCGTATGGCAATATCTACATCTAAGTATTTTTCTATCTATAATTTTGGATAAATAATTTCCAGATGAATCAGTATGGTTCTTTAGTGCAAACTGGCTTGCGTGTCCTGAACTTAAATTTTTTTTTTCAATTTTTAATGGTGTAAAGAAGTAGTTAGTAAATTCTCGCCTAAATGCAAGCAAACTCTTCTTGTCATCTCGATTCATGAATTTCTAGATTTACCATGAATTTACCAAAGATACATCGATAAAATTGGTGAATATTGGCTACCTCCCTTTTTCCCCTCTTATTTTTATTCTATATGTAAATATGGGATTATCACACAGATCAACTCCACCCATGTGTTTGTTATAAGCAGTGATCATATTTGGTTGAGGAATTTTTATTTTAGTAGATATTTTTTTGTAATACCTCGTCACCACTGTATTATCATTCCAACGAACTATAAATATTTCGTTTAATTTTTCGAACCTATAATCATAATATCCTCTTTCTTTTTTTGCTACAGCATTTATAGATTCAACTGGGCAATCTATTCTATTATCCCTCACAGTTCCAGTTGTAAAATATCCCATTTGTTTTAAGTATGACAAAAGTTTAATTGAGGTAAAGAAATTGTCAATATATATTATGATAATTTGGTTTTGTAAGGCCTTATTTATAAAATCTATCATGTATATCTATTTTAGTATTGTCTGCCAAATGAATATTATATTTCAAATTTAGTAATTATAAATTGGGTCATTGTATTCCGGATTATTGGAATAGAAATATCACTATTATTAGACCAATACAAACTTTCCTGTGGGAGCGAATGATATCCAGTAAATATTAGAATCCCAATAAATTTCTTAATATCTGGGATGGTTATACATTATTAGACCTATTCATTTGTTTTGCATAAATATTATTTTGATCTACAATTAGGGAATATAAGTCTTCGCCGAAAATTGAAATAATATATCTGATGGATTTTTATCATGCAAATTGTCTTCAAGTTTTATTATATCTTCATTTACCCCATTGAAAGAGATTGTAGAATATAACGTATCTGTTTTCTACATCTTAAATGGCCAGAAATTACAGAATCTTTCTGGAATGTCGTCAAATTCACCAATAGTATCTGAAGGTAAAACTCCGTCATTTGTTAAGATATTTTAGAAAACGATTTATTTAAAAATTTTAATTAAAAATTAAATATTTATTTCATAGAATCTTGATTTTTTAATTAGTCATCTATTATTTTGATAATTTTGATTGAATTGACAAAACAGGTGCACAATAAGAAAAAAAATGTTCAGCAAGAAGAGGGTACAAATAATTTATAAATTTTTATGAATAATTTTAATTTTCGAATATTTATGAACCGAATATTTGCGAATAATTTCATATAATTAGGTCGAGATGAAAAATGATAAAAGAATCATATTATTCGATTTTCAGGGGGCTCAAAAAAATTTTTTTTAATATAATTTTCAAAACACTTTTTTTTGGGTATAAAAAATTTTTTCAAAAAATTCAGAGGGCTCGCTCCCACTCCCCCCCCCCCATTTTAGGGACGGCACTAGTTTTAAGTATAATAAAAAAAATTATAATTCATGATGTTAAATTTGATTTGTTTGAATTTTTTAAAATAATTTTTTAACGGTGCATATATGCACCAATCAACTTTATATGGTTACCTATTAAAATTTTAATTATTTAAAATTCAAAAATGATTGATAGATATTGATATGTCTATTAAAAAAAATATACACACTAGTTTTCATCGAAATAATTTTTTAATTTGCTCGTGAGATCACTTAGAAGATTTTACATTTTAGACCTCATAAATTCGCCATGTTTAAGGGCTTCTTAGGGATATAAAAAAAATATTTTTTTCAAATTTTTCTTTTCCAGTTTTGAAGTACAGTGTCTAAACTATATAAAAAACATTTTTTAATATTTTTTAAAATAAAAACTACTATGTTTCAAATAATATATAGGAGGTGGTGCATATATGCACCGTTAACCAGTAACGAGTATACTATTTATTATGTATTTTATAAAAAAAATGGAATATTCGAATTAAAAAATTACTAAATATGATGTGATAATTTTGAAATTAAATAAACGATATACATATTAAAATAGCTAATATGTAGTCGTAGTTGTTTTATTATAATGGCAACGAGTGGAGAAAATAATTCCTTAAATGGAGATAATTCCTTAAATGGAGATTCAAAAAATTTTCCAGATAAAAAAAAATTGGCGGATTTATCTACGATTAAATTTGATAAATTCGATGATGAATCTTCTATTTTTCGTTATTTTTCTCAATGGGAAGCCAGTTTTCGGTTAAAAAACGTAAGCCCATCTGAATGTCAGTATAAATATACATTTTTAACATTTTTTGACAATAAGAATATTGAGTTGGTGGACCGTTTTTGTTATCCTGATTCGATCGAAACTATATCTTTTAAGGAAATTAAGTCAATATGTTTTAAATTATTTAAACCGACGTCAACAGCTTTTGCTTCTAGATTTGATTTCGGTAGACTACGGAGAACTACTAAAACCATAAGTGAATTTGCAGATAAAATTAGAACAATTGGCAAGCGTTGTCATTATCTTAATGATATTGATGAGCGTTTACGTAATCAGTTTATGGTTGGCATGGAAATGCCGCGATTGGAAAGAGATCAATTTCCAATTTATCTTGATCTGGCATTAGCTTCTGAGTGAGCAGATAAAGAAATGGCAAATAAAAATATCTCTGTTGTTAATAAGATAAATGATAATAACAAAAGAAATGATAATAATAATAATTATAAACATCCAATTAAAATGACTACGTTTGATAAAGGCTATAATAAATTCAAGTATAATAATACATTTGATAAAAAGAATAATAAAACAAATATAATAATGATAAAAATTATAATAAACTTAAATGTTATAAATGTGGGTTTATTCATAACCGAGAAGTGAGATGTCCAGCTACAAATGCGGCATGTAATATATGTAAAAAATTGGTCATTTTGCAGTTTGTTGTAAATCAAAGAATTTAAATTACATAAAAGTATCATCAAGTGATTCAATTCATAATATATGGAAGAATCAACAAAATCGAGAGAATTGAGCAAAACTAACTGCAGCTATAAATGGGTTAGATGTTGAATTTGATTTTAACACTGGTGCACAAGCGTCATTGATAGGAATTTATATATGGAGAATTATTGGACGACCAAAAATTAGGCCAACCAGTCCATTGACTGCATATTGTGATCATCCGTTAGACGTTAAGGGGGAGACCCAAGTCAATGTTAGTCACAGACAAGGACCCTACCAGTGGTAATAATGAATACAACTAGATTGCCTCTTTTCAGATTACCATGGATTATAGCATTCAATTGAGGAATGCCTCGTCATGTTATGATTAAACAACTATTCAATTTAATCAACACTATTGAAAAAGAAAAATGTTGTATAACACTAGATTCTAGAATTCGAGATTTGATTAATAAACATCAAGAATTTTTGATGATAAGATGGGATATATATGTGATTTTGCAGAGCGAATTCATTTAAAAGATACCGCTGTACGAAGACCATCCCGCAGGGTATCATTTCCACTTCGTAAGGCAATTGAAATGGAATAAGACCGATTAGTGGCTGTAGGAATTATCGAAAAGATAGATTCGACTATAACTAGGGTACAGTGGTCAACGCCAACCGTAAATGTACGCAAGAGTAATGGCGATTTTCGAATTTGCTCTGATTTCAAAGTTACACTCAATCCGGGTTTATTGTATGACCATCATCATGCTATTACTAGCTTAGACGCTTAGTTAGAAAAAATCTAGGGTGGTTATAAATTTACTGTGATAGATCTGAAAGATACGTATTTACAGATGGGAGTAAAATCGGAATCTCAGGAATTAATAACGATAGTAACTGATGAGGGGTATTTCCGTTACCGATGATTGCCTTTTGGATTGGCAAGTGCATCTCATCTACTATATTCCAGAGATATTTGGATGAGTTGCTAAAAGATTGTCAAATGACTGGTGTCTACTTTGATGACATAATTATTTCTGGTCGAAATGATGAGGAGCACTTAAATAATTTGCGAATCGTGTTAGACATATTACAGACATAATGTCTTAAGGTGAAATTGACGAAAGTGAGATTTTTACAAAAATCGATTTCATTTTTAGGTGTGATTATTGATAAATTCGGTATACATCCTAATCCAGAAAAGGTGAAGGCTATCCGAAATGCACCAAAACCTAAAAATATACAACAACTTAGATCTTTTCTAGTACTCGTGAATTATCATGAACGTTTTATTCACATTGTAAAGCGGCGTTATTACATAGATTAACAAGCGTAAAATTACCATCACGGTGGACGAAAGATGAATAAAATTCCTTCGATGAGGTTAAGAAATTATTGTCATCCGAGGAAACGTTAATTCCTTACGCGCCTATAATTTTGGAATACGACGCATCTGATTCAGGATTAGTGGCTGTGTTGTCACATCAATTAGTAGACGGAAGGACAAAACCTATTTCGTTCGCGTTACATACTTTATTAAAATCAGAGAAACACTACGCTCCGATTGATAAAGAAGCTCGAGCACTTTTATTTGGCATTGAAAAATTTCATTCATTTATCTATAGTAGAAAAATATATACTTCGAACAGAATATAAACCATTAGAGCGATTATTTGGGGAGAAACGCGATTTACCTAAAATTTCTAATAATCTTTGACACGTTGGGCCTGGAAGATGGCTTCTGATTTTTCAATAGAATATAGACCTGGTAATAAAAATGTAATTGCTGAGGCATTATCAAGGCTTCCGATATTAGACATGGAAGAGAATCAAGATTCTAAACACGCTTTGGATATTCGAAGTATTATTTAGATTGGCAGAAAATATTCTATGAAAAGAGTCAAAGGAAGATTTAATATTTAAAAAAGTAGCAATACACATTCAGCAAAGTTGACGAAACTTTGATTGTCACGAAATTGTTAATTTTTATAATAGACGGGAAGAGCTATCTGTCCACCGTGATATTATAGAATGGAATTTGAGATTAGTTATTCCTAGTAAATTAAGAAATGCAGTGTTAGAAATGTTTCATCAAGGACATCCTGGGGAAAATGTAATGAAATCTATTTTTAGATTGTATTGTTGGTGGCCCAGATGTGATGTTGATATAGAAAATTTTATCAAAATATACTCTGGATGCATGCCAGAAAAATAGACCTGGTATTCAAGAAGTACCTATGTATACTTGGACTGTTGGCAAGGATTCTTGGGAGCAAATCTACATAGATTTTGCTGGACCAGTGGATTCGCTATATTGGCTAATTAGTGTCGATTCTTACTCTAAATGGTTAGAAGTTGATCTTATGCAGAATACCTCTGCTGATGCTATGATTAAAAGATTAAAAAAATGGTTTGCTAGGTTTGGAATACCCAAGTACATTGTGTCTTACAATGGACCACAATTCTTATCTGGGGAATTCCCTAGGTATTGTGATTTAAATAATATACGACATATACGTTCGGCACCTTATCATCCAAAAACTATTGAATTATCAGAACGAACAGTACGAACTTTGAAGGGTCGATATTATGCGACGAGAGATTCAATTACTGATCCAGAAGAAGCTATGATACAAATTTTAACAACCTATCGATTGGGGGGGGCATAGCTCTACAGAAAGATCTCCTACCAAGATTATGTTTTGTAGACAAATGAAATTGGATTGGATCAGATAAAATATAACATGAAATAGAAAAGGCAAATGATAGACAAAGTCATAATCATAATCTACATTCGAAAGAGAGAATTTGTAATTTCACAACCTGTGTGGTAAAACAATGAGAACACCAAAGGTTTGAGAGTGGGTGTGATCTAAGAAAAATCAGGGCTATATTCTTATATTGTTTAAACTCCCTAAAGAACATTGCGAAAATTTGCAGATCAGCTAAGAAATCGTTAAGTTATGCCGACTCATGAAAGTTCTCGGAAGTTACAGAAATGGTTGTGCCATTAAATGAATCAGGTACAAATACTGAATTATGTTGTTCATCAAGAAACCATAAGAAATCTTACTTCAAAATGTTTGGAAGGAAATGTAATAAAATTGTATTAAATACTATTTATTATATATTTTATAAAAAAGAATGAAATATTCGAAATAAAAAATTATTAAATATGAGATAATTTTGAAATTAAATAAGCGATATATATATTAAAACAGCTAATAAGTAGTCGTAGTCGTTTTATTATAATTTTAATTTACAGATTTTTAAGAAATGGATATAATATTATATATTTTATCTGGTAAAAATAGATTGAAAGGATAACATTTGCGGTGTATCAGATATTTCTGCAAGCTTCACGTGATTGTATAATTCCCGAATAATATTCAAAAATTTATTCGCCGAAAGACATTTCTAAAAAAAATTATAAACAACTTCCGCAGACTCCCTCCCGCCCCTCCCCCATGAATGTGATAAGTTAAAGTTATTGTTTTTATCATACTTTATTACTATAATATGGTTAAAAAAAATAGCTTTCATTTATTTTAAATTTATAAAAGTCCTTCTTAATTCTAATTCTATTAAGTAATCTCAGAAATTTCTTTCTATAAAATGAATGAAAAAATTTCTAAAATCTTTGAATAACAACTATAGGCACATATATATTATAATTTTCCGTTGTTACTCACTACGTCACAGGGTTGGCATGTCGGTCAATTGACAGGATTTGACCGGTCAAATAAGGCCAAATACTTTAAAATATAATTTGCGAATAAATAATTTGATAAATTAACTAGTATGCATTAAAAGCATGTTTATAAATCTTACTAAGTTACAATTTATTTTAAAATATATTTGTATCATAAATAATCCAAAACAATAGAATTTTTTTTATTACTAAAATAAATAAATATAATAATTTAGCTAAGTCATGGTTTATTTTTTAATGAATTAAAATTTTATTTAATATTTCGCCCAGTATAAATTATATTAATTCTCATATATTTTACTTCCAATTGCTACATTTGAATATAAAAATTAATTTTCTTTTTATTTGTTCTGGTCAGATTTACAAAAAGTTAGATACTATATTATATTATATATAATATTAAGCCAAATTATCGAAATAATTGGCAATAATTATAAAATAATTAAGATTGATTAACTTTACAATAATCAAAATCTTTTTAAATTAAATTTTAATATAAGGGATCATGGTCAAAAGCATCAAGTTTGGAAACATTTACAAGAGGTACGCGATGTAAATCAGTTAAAGCGGTATGCAGGTTTTGCAAGATGTCCTATATTACCCACGTTGATAGAATGGTCAAGCATTTATTAAACAGCTGTACTATGTGCCCTACCCTAATTAAATAAAAATTTTATTCAAATTCTAAAATATCAACTTCTACAAAAAATCACATAAATGTAATTTGTTATACTTCTAGCTCTAACGAAGAATTGGGTGAAATTAGTGAGAATAATTATCAAATTGACAATATTTTGTCTTGTGACTCAAATTTGATTCCATTATCTCTAATCAATCTACAAGCAAGGCGATTAGATGCAAATCTCAATCTTGTATAACCGGTTTCATAGATAGAATGAGTCCCAAAGAAAATAATGAACTCGATCAATTCCTTGCAAAGGCTGTATTACCTTTCCACATCACTGAAAATCCCTAAATCCAAGAATTCTTTAAAAAATTACGTCCTATTTACACTTTACCCAGGTAGGCAGCTGGCTGGTTATCCTTTAGACAAAACGTCAGGAGATATGGAGGCGAGAGTTGCAGATATAATAGATAAATCTCCTCACTTATCAATTGTATCAGATGGCTGGAGCAACATCAGAAACGAGAGTATTATTAATTTTATGGTGATGACGCCTGTTCCAGTATTCTACAAATCTTTAAATACTGAGGAAAATCGTCATACGGCAGATTATATTGCGCAAGAATTTAAAAATATAATTCATGAATTGAATCCGGTAAAAGTATATTCTTTAGTTACTGATAATGCCGCTAACATGAAAGCAGCCTGGAGAATTCTAAAATCTGAATCTATTTATAATCATATACAATGTTATGGTTGTGCAGAACATACATTGCATTTTCACTATTTTGAACGATTGAACGACTTCAGTTACCATATTTTAATAATTAAAAAAATTGTTAAATTTTTCAAGAATAAACACATACCAGCTGCAGTATTTTCCCGTAATAAGTATCAACATGGTATATCATCTACATTAAGTACAATTAGCCAAACAAGATGGGCATCTTCAATAAAATGTATGGAGCGAATACAAATATGAAAGAAAGCTCTGAAAGCATCAGTTGTTGAAGAAGCTGTATGTAATATTTGTCCTATATAAATTATATTTAATATATTAAATGAAGAAATATTTTGGACGAAAAATTTAAATTTTTTAGATATACTCCAATCTTTAGCTACCACATTGTTGAATGTGCAAGGGGATAAATGTACTTTAGCTCAGGTAAAAAAACGAGATGCTTAATTTGGAAAAAACACATAATACAATCATGCTATGATTCTTTATTTTCTCCATCCGAAGAAAAAAAAAATTAAAGTTATGTTTGAAAAGAGAAAAAATGATCTAAATACATGTGCTCACAATGCTGCTTATTTATTGGATCCCCAATATCAAGGGGAGCATCTTACTGTGATAAACATGCTTTCTGTAAATTTATCTGTATTTTTTTTTACCAATAATATTTTTTTTAATCAATATTATTATTTTTTTATCAATATTATAATTTTGTCAATATTATTTTTTTTAATATTATTTATTTTCGGTTATAAAAACCCTGAAAAAGAAGAAATTGGAACATTATTATATATTTTTTTAAAATTATATTATTTTCTTTTAATTACAATTCTAAAAAAAGTTATTCAATAAAAAAAGGGGGCAAGAAAGAATAAATAAATTTAAGAACCAAGAAATTGAAAAAAATAAATAAATTCAAGAACTAAGAAATTGGAAAAGAAAATAAAGTTAAGAACTAAGAAACTTACTAGTAATGAATTTGATGAAGCATGTAATATGATACAAGAATTAGGTATTTTACAAGGTGGTGACAATCAAAACATTTTAAGTGATATAATAAATTTCAAAAGTAAAAACGCCATATTTAATAGCCAAAATATGTGGAAAGTGGTAACTTCGATTAGAAACAATCAGATTTCAGTCTCAAGTTGGTGGAATGCACTTGGCACACCTTGCCCATTAAAAGAAGTAGCTAATATTTTACAAACATTTAGTTCAACTTCTTCTTCAGAAAGAAATTGGTCGGCTTGGGGAAATATTCATATGAAAAACAGAAATCGACTGAAGACTTCTACAACATGAAAATTGGTAAGAGTATACCATAATTTAAGATTGATTAAAAATATTAGAGAAAATAATGATATTATCTAATCGGAACAAGACTCTTCTACGGAGGGCGAAACAACTATTAAATGATTTAAAAGAATATTATGAAATTTAATATTACATAGATTTATTATAATATTATATATACAAAATAAAGTTAATAATGGCGTAAAAAACTTATTTGAATTTGACCATATTTGACAGTCAAATATCGGTCAATTGACCGAATCGTAGTTGACCGGTCAACTTCACAACCCTGCTACGTCATGTCATCGGTACGTATTTATTTATTGATTTTTTTTGTTTTTTGTGGGGATCGTCTGCTTTTATTAAGCGATAAAATATTTTGGAAAGAAATTTCTTACAAACACAAAACTAATAAACCCATCAATAACAGCCAATAAAGCACGACACAATTGAAAAATGTGATAATCTGTTTGACAGTTGTAATATTGGAAGAAATTATCATTTGGTATATCTGACCATTAATGACTATAAAATATTGTTATGGACATCAGAAAGATCAATACTTACAATCAAGAATCAGTTAATTTTTTTTATTTATCTATTTTTTTATTTACAAATTACCTATTGACCTTCCAACTCTTTCTTCCATTATTGTTACATTATTAAATACAATAAAATATAAACATGATGTATAAAATATTCTGCTTTTTTAATTTTATTTCTAACAAAACAATAATAAAATAAATTTAAAATGTCTCTTAAAGATAAGTTAAAAATTTATTCATTTAACATTCCAGGATTATTAAAAAATAACAATTCTTAGAAAATTTATGGAGGATATTGATATTAAGATTGAAGAGAAAAACAATTTTACGGAGAGTATAAAAAATATATTTTATTAACTGATATCTTTCTCTTTTCGTAAGGTATATATAACATTTTTTACAAGTTAAAATTAGACTATAATATTAAAAAGGTTATGATATAAAATAAAATTATAACTAAAATAAAAATATAATTTGAATAGATTGAATTGTAATAACAGTACAAATATAAATTGAATTGTCCAAATTTGAATATATAACATTCTCCTTCTTCTAAAAAGCCTTCACATAAGTTTAATTATGTTATCGTAGTTAGTTTGTTCATCAAGTTGTTTCACAAGTCATCATATCGTTGGCTTCTCAATCGTTGGTTTGTTTAAATTGTAAGCTTGATATCCTTATTGTAAGTTGTCCTTATAATCGTGACTTTGTCATATAGCTTGCTTGTCATACTCAGTTGTTATTATTATCATTTTTCAAAATTGTTATTATCATCAGTAAGTTGTGATTAATGAGAAATAATAGTTCATCAAATTGGATATAAGAATAAATGAAGAATGATAAATCAATAAGATTGTTATAGAATATTTTCAGCGTTTTAATTTTTTGAGTTTTAGTGTAAGCGTTTTAATATTTAATTTACTTTACGCATTTTAATATTGATTTTATATTTTAAGTTATGTAGACTTTTAAATAAACAGGTTTTTGTTTAATTCGCACAGGTCTAGAAAGGTGTTATATCGTTATTATAAGTAATTTTTATATTTTTGTCCACACTTCCCTCCTTAAAAAAATCCTAAGAGTCATATTTAATAAGTGTGTTAAAACAGTTTCTAATTCTTATTTGATCTAAATGTCTCCTCAAGATAACTTTCTCTGTCTTAATTTGGAACATCATGTCACTTACTTTATGTGTGATCATACCTTTGCACCATTTATCATCACCTTGTACTTTATACCAAACAAAATCTCCTACGTTAAAGGTTCTATTTCGTGGTAAAGTAACGTTTATTTTATTCTCTTTCTCCTCCAACGGTTTTAATAAGTCCCATTTAATTCTAATATCTCGATTAAACATTCTCTGAGATGGTATAACTCCTGTAGTATCATTACGCGTATTTCTGTATTTAAATAAAAATTTGCCAAGTGCTATATCTAAAGAAAGAAAGAAAGAAAGAAAGAAATTTTAATATTCCTTTTCATATGTGTTTTGAACGTTCTCACCATGCGTTCTACCTGGCCATTTGATTGCTGGTGATAAGCAGATGTGAGCACATGTTTGATACTGAAATTGTTGCAAAATTTTTCAAAATCGTTACTCGTAAAGTTAGTGCCGTTATCAGTAACTATGGTTTCAGGTATTCCATATAGCGAAATAGTTTTAAAATTTTTTTTTAAAGTTACATCAGTCGTAATATTTTTAACAGGATTAATAATTGGAAATTTTCTGTAGGCATCGACTATTATCAACCAATTTTTTGTGAAAAACGGACCCGCATAATCTATGTGTATCCTTTCAAACGGTTTGGTAGCCGAAACCCATGGTTTTTGTATTTTTATAGGATTATCATGATATATGTTACAATCGTCACAACTTTTCACTTCCATAACTATGTCATTGTTTATACCAGGCCACCACATGTAATCTTTGGCTAAGGATTTGATTTTTCCTGCTCCCAAGTGACCTTCATGTAATGACTGTAGTATATTTTTTCTCATAGAAGACGGAATTATGATTCTGTTGCTTTTGTAAAGACAATCCTTAATTATACTCAATTCTAAATCAATGTTTTTATAAATATTATTCATTATAGGCCTGTTGTTCTTAATATCATTTATGACTTGTTTTAATTCAATATCTTTCAAAGTTTCATCACGAATTTGATTAAAATTAATAGGTAAATCCCCATATTCATTTATTATAGTGATATTTTCAACAGCTTCATCATGACATTCTTGATGTAATCTCGAGACACAATCAAGAACAACATTATATTTACCGGATTTATACTTTGTATTAAAATCATATCCTCCTAATGTAATATTCCACTTCTGGAGTCTTAAGGACATAGTGCTATTATCTTTAAGACCCTTGGAAAAAATGTGAACTAGAGGTTTATGGTCAGTAATAATTGTAAATTTCGTGCCGATTAAGTATTCCTGGAACCTCCTTATAGCTAACATAATAGAGAGAGCCTCACGCTAATATTGGTGTAGTTCATTTCAGATTTTAATAAAGTTCTTGACGCGAAAGCTATAGGTTTTTCTTTACCATCTTTTTCAGTATGAAATAACACAGCTCCTAAACCACATTTCGATGCGTCAGCGGCTATCCCTATCGGTAATTCAGGGTTAAAATATGTCAAAGCAGGTGGAAGACTAATCAACTTCTTAAGATCATTAAAACTTTTAGAGTGTTATAGGTTCCAAGCCCATTTTTCTTTGTTGACAATCTTATACAGTGGATCGGCTATTTCTGCAAAGTTGTTCAAAAATTTTCTATAGTAGCCAGCCATTCCCAGAAATGTTGATAATTCAGCAGATGATTTTGGTTCTGGCATATTAATTATTGCTTCCATTTTGTCGTGATTAGCATGAATCCTCTTGGCGTCAATATCATGACCCAAGAACCTCACTTTGTTTGTAAAGAACACACTTTTATTGAAGTTAGGTATAAGCCCAAACGATGATATCCCATCAAACACTTTTTTTATGTTGTTAAGGTGAGCTTCATCGTTTTTTCCAGTTATAAGTAAATCATCAATATAAAATATGACGTCTTTCATGTCACCAAAGATTTGATCCATGATCTGTTGAAAAATTGCCGATGAGGTCTTAAACCCAAAAGGAAGTCTAATAAATTGGTAATATCCCTTGTGCGTAGATATGGTTAAAATATTTCTGCAACTTTTATCAATTGGGATCTGTAAGAAAGCATTATTAAAGTCAATCTTCGTAAATTTCTTTCCTTCTGAAAGTTTAGCTATTAGATCATTGATTCGTGGTAGAGGGTATCTGAAATATTCTAGAGCTGGGTTTACAGTGTCCTTAAAATCAGCACAAAGCCTAATGCTCCCATCATCTTTGTAGACAGCGGTAACAGGACTTGCCCATCGACAAGTTAAAATTAGACTATAATATTAAAAAGGTTAAGATATAAAATAAAATTATAACTAAAATAAAAATATAAATTGAATAGATTGAATTGTAATAACAGTACAAATATAAATTGAATTGTCCAAATTTGAATATATAATAAGATTCTAATGACCTAATAATAGAAATGGTTTATCTTTCAATAGAGATAATTGTTGTGATATGATGTAAAAATGTATTGATTTTTGTGTTGAAATTAGGTTATTGATGAAAAGTGTAAAGAAAAATATATATTGATGTGGTATTATTGATTTTTTTGAAAAAGTTTATGTAAAAAAAAGAAAAGAAAAATTAATTATTGTATTCATTCTTCGCGTTTATAAAAAATATATTCTTTTTTGTACTGAAATTGAAAGAAATAAAACATTTTTACAAGAAAATTTGTGTACGTTGTTTTTCTTAACTAAAAGTCCGTAAGTCTTACCACTAAGCATATAGAGTTCACCACAATAATATTTTAAAATTTACTAAAAATTTCACACCCATTTTAAAAATAATGTGATTAGATATCAAATAATTTATAATTCTATTTTTACTTAATATTAATAGAAATAAAAAATATAATTACTAGCTTATTACAACTAAATTTAATTTTTAGATTTTTAGATTTAACAAACATATATCCATAAGAGGGCGTTAAATGCATAAATTTGAAAATATTATCTTAGGAAACCTGAATGATTATTGGTTAAGGATTTTTTTATAATACCTAAATATTAAAAAAATAGATAAGTTTTTTTGATATTTAATTAATGAGCAGATTTAGAGTAATAAAATAATAGTTAACTTGTAAGACACATATTGCTTTGATCAAAATATTTTTGATTTATACATGTTCATATACGTGGTAAGCATTATCCTAAAAATTTTGAAATATGATTTAAAAAAATCAATGTTTTATATAACGATTATAGGAATTTTATACCTTTATTTTGTTTATTTAATTTCCTAGAGTTTTCATTTTAGTTTGAATCTTTGTGTGAATAGTAGTAAATTTAGTATTTTACTTATAACTTTTTTATTCACTGTTAAATTTAACAAATGAAGATTAAATTACAATTTATATAACTTAAGCATTATTGGCCTAAGCTTTAAATTCACTCCAAAGGTTTAGCAAACTTTGTTCTTAAGATTAAGTTTTATATGAGTCAAATTTATAATTTTTTGAATATACAATTCTATTCAAAATATGATAGATAAACTATCTTACTTCAATACCTATTAAATAAACCGAAAAGAACAAATAATATCTATAAATTAAAGATCTGCAAAGTTAGGCCCGGCCCGAAACGGGCTTCGAACTGGGCTCGGGCCTAATTCTATTTAAAATAATCGGGTTCGGGCCGGGCCGGGCCTAATATTTTTAAAAAATTTCGGGCCGGGTCGGGTCGGGTCGGACTTTGGAAATTTTATTAAATATATCTAAATTTATCAATTTTATATTGAATTTTTTATGTAAAATAAAAATTTTTGATTTAATTTATTGAAACTAAATGCTATATAACATATGTCTTTTATTTTAAGTAATAATAAAAATTGATTTCTATATTTAAATAAATTCTGGCCGGGCTAGTAAAAATAATAGGGCCGGGCCGGCAAAACTTTTTTAAAAAAAATTTCGGGCCGGCGGACCGAGCTTGAAAAATTAGGCCCGATGCAGATTACTATAAATATCATAAAAATATATTTGATCGTGGAAAAACATCCCCTGTGTATTTAAATATAATTGTTTTGAATTGCAATTTAACCCGGTTATTTAGAGGGGGGATATGATGGAGGTGGGGAATGCTTTTAAATCTTTTGTAGAGATTATGCACACATAATACCTCCAAGAATAATTATACTGTAAAACCAACAGATGTTTTTATAATAATTCTCTGATTATTCTCGGGAGGGGAGGGGGTGTGTAGACTATGTTTGCCTCTAGTAAATTTTCCGTCATGTAGGAGCTAACTATGCCAAATGTCTGCCGTTATTTTTTATTTTGTTTATAACTTATTTTTGTTTCGCTTATAACTTATTATGATTATTGTATAGAAAAACTGATTGATGAATAGTAATAACCAATCAGGCATTAAATATTGGCTCACCATTCAGTGTTTATATAATTTTCGCTCTAGAATGATGCTAATCCTGGGTTTTGGTAATGATGCGGTTTTCTTTAATCTATTTACATAGTAAGCTGAATCATTTATCATTTAAAAAATTCCGAAAATATACACCAACATTGACAATATAATCTCCAAATTTTTTAAAATTCAAAAATTATGGTTTAAATTATTTTTTCTAAAAAATAGTAATATCTGATAATATTAGACTTTCATTATTTTACCTTTTTTCAATCTAGGCGTTGAACTAATTTGTAGAGTGGCCTAAGAACGTATGATTTTGAATTAATTTTATGAAAATACGGTCTTTGGATTCTCTTATTTTACCATATCTGTTTGATTGATGCAAACGGAGAATTTACATTAATCAAAATCTTTATCGTTTTTTAAAAAAAAATAATATACCGTATAAGAATTTGATCTATTGACAGGGTTGGGCAATAGAGCTAATACTGGTATCTAAAATTCAAGATCCTTTTATATCTTGATATATTAACATTTTTTAACAAAATACTATTAAGTGTATCTAAGGTCTTTTATTCTGAAAATATTTTTTAAATTTTGTATCACGGAATATAACCTTATTTTCCTCGTGGAATCTTATATTTATATCTCTTATTTATAATATTTTATTGGTATTGACAACCTAACTTGAAGATTTACAACTCACAGTATGATAGATAAATTAACAACACGAAAACAAAAATAAATAAAAAATATATTTTATATATAAATGTAATGGTATAGAATATCCTTACCAATTTTATGTAATATTTTTTAATTTGTAAAATTATTAAGACTCATAATAGTGACTAAATGGTAGTGAAAATGAAATTGTGGAAAATAATTTCACATGAATAAAATCCCGATCTTAAAATTTTAGACAGAAAATTTTTTGAAATTCAAGTCAAAAAGGACAATGTACAGGCTGAATGCCAAGTCCGTACAAACAAAAAAATGATAAAGGGTCCAATAAACCTGTCTAAAAATTTTGTTAAATACATTAAAGTATATTATTTCTATAATAATAATTTTTTTAATTAAAAACTAAAGGTGCCATTTAGGCCTATACAAAGAATATAAATTATATCTAAAAGAGCGGGGACACCAGAAAACTCTAGCACCATAAAAATAATGTTTCAACCCAGTGTATCAGCTTCATTCAATGCCATAAAACTAATTATTACAAAGTTGATATGTGCATTTGTTGTCAAGAGTTTTTACCCTTTAAGCCTAGTTGAACAGTCTAATTTATATATAGATAAATATTAATATGATATTCTAGACATTCTTAATAATGCTAAATCATTTTAAGGATCGCTGCTAAGAAGGAAATTTTTAGAGAATCAGGTAGTTACTCTAAAAACAATTTTAAAGACTCAATCATATATCGGCACCACTGCAGATTTATGATCTACAAAAAACCAGTAGTTTTTTAAGGAAAGGGGGGGGGGGAGGCAAAAGATTTGTGAATTTTTTTTCATATGATGATAAATATAATGAGGCTTTTTTGGCATCATGATCACATCCATATTTTAAAAGGAATAGAGTCAGATAATAATAAAAATATTTTCAATATATTCCTTCCTTCCTTCCTTCCTTCCTTCCTTCCTTCCTTCCTTCCTTCCTTCCTTCCTTCCTTCCTTCCTTCCTTCCTTCCTTCCTTCCTTCCTTCCTTCCTTCTTTCCTTCCTTCCTTCCTTCCTTCCTTCCTTCCTTCCTTCCTTCCTTCCTTCCTTCCTTCCTTCCTTCCTTCCTTCCTTCCTTCCTTCCTTCCTTCCTTCCTTCCTTCCTTCCTTCCTTCCTTCCTTCCTTCCTTCCTTCCTTCCTTCCTTCCTTCCTTCCTTCCTTCCTTCCTTCCTTCCTTCTTTATTAAATGACGCCCTGTAGTATTAGTAGTAGTATATAATCAAGCTCAAACTATAACACCAACTGATTTAACAACCATTAAAGAAAATAATGATTTTTTTTTTCTTTTAGTAAAACAAATATTGCTGAGTTCAATAATACATATAACATTGAGCTTGAGGTTATAAATTATCTTAAAGATCGTCAAAATAAGTATCTTTCCGTTAAGAAAAAAATTTTCAAAATATAATATTGCAATACTTCCATCGGATCCAGTTGACAGTTTTGTGACTATGTTAAATACTCCGAAAAACGGGAAAGGCTTAATGGACAAATGATTTGAAAAATTGATTATTCTTAAAAAATGATGATTTGATTTCAATGAATTTTAAATACACTTTTGCAAATTTATAATTCAACTTCCATTAAAAATAGTAGTCTGGCTTTCCTGTCTATGATATGAATGAGCTAAAATTAGTATTGTTAAAAAGTCGTATTTGGGTCGAATATTTAAGCTAAAGTAATATTGTGTAAGCATAGAGATTAGGCAAATAGATGTCCAAGCATTTCTGCCAGCTATGAGCAAAACTGTTAGGCTTGCATAATGTTATTTTGGGTTATAACCTTAATCGGGCTTTTTCACAACACTACAATTTATCCTCATTAAAAGTACCATTTTAAACTTGTAAAGTTTGCATCATAGAATCAAAAAACAATTTGATAGATCACAATATGTATATAAAACTATTTTATAAAAATCTTTTTTTTCTCTTCTATATAATATTTGAACTAATGATCTGCATCGGGCCTAATTTTTCAAACCCGGCCCGGCCCGAAATTTTTTAAAAACCGTATTGCCGGCTCGGCCTGAACCCGAACCCGAAATTATTTTTAAAAAGTTTTGCCGGCCAGACCCGAACTCGATTTTTTTAAAAAAAAAGTTTTGCCGGCCCGAATTTATATAAATTTATAAATTATTTTTTTATAAAATTTTAATTTCAATTTTTTTTTTAAAATTATAATACTCGAAATAAAAGATATATGTCATACCTATGGCGCATATTGGACGCCTTTCTTGATATATGATCTGGCATAAAAATAATTTCAAGATCCGACCCGGCCCGGCCCGAAGCTGTTCATGCCGGGTACGGGCCGGGTCTACTTTTTTAGATCTCAATAATGATAAGGGAAGGGGAGTGGCATAGTAAAAAAAGATCCTTAGAATTTTTGCATTATTTTAAAACATAATATTTTATCGTCACGAGAACCTAAGAGATAGGAAAGTTTAAATATTTCGATAGTGAGTTTTTTTATAAAAAAAAAAACTATATCTCAAAATAGATTTTTTGTACTTAGTTAACGTCTTTTTTATTTTTCGATTACCATTAATTATATTAAAATTATACTTATACGATAGATAGACTAAGTTGACGTGAATTTGATTATAAATAATTTATTAGACCAATTTATCATTGGTATACACATTGTACCCTAATTTAAGATATATTATTTCAAATTACACAAAATATATATACAATGGAGCCTTCCTTATACCTAAGGAATGGCGCGTGAGGAATTTTATAGATGTAAAAATTATTTTTTGAAAATTAATATAATGATTTGTGTAAAATGTCAAATTGCAAAAATTTGATTATCCTTTTGCTTAAATTTTCTAATCATGAATTACAAATTTAATCAATTTTTTTCAATATTAATCATATTTTTGCAAGTCATATTTTTTTTAAAAAAAATATTTATTTAGAAAATTAATGTCGCGAATTTCAAAGATATTTCTGATAAAAGAATCGTATTGTCGCCATTCTGATTGTTGGCTTTAGGGAAAGAAAGAGCGATGGAGATTTCCTTTGAACAACATCTGAGTGTAAGTATTCGAAGAAATGCTGTATCAATGGTAAATTTCAGTTTCTTTGTCTTGTAGAATATTTGAATATTATTAGAGCGTTTCTGGTCCTGTGATTTAAATCTGCAGTATAATGTGCAATAATATTTAAGTTTATAAGTGTGTAACAAATTTGGCAATTGAAGTTAGAAAAGATAAAATGCTTCAAGGATATGGGGGGGGGGAGACTTATACCACCAAGCTTTGGTGGAAAGGCAGCTTGCATCCAAGAGCGGCAAAAGCTAAATGATCAATTGTTTGAAAAACTGATTTTTTAAAAAATAATAATTTAATTTCGATTAAGTAAACTAATAATTTACTTCAATAAATTTTTTTAAAATATGTAAATTAATTTAATTCTATAAAAGAAATACTAGTCTGCCTTAGAGGTCCGCAATGCGCGGGGTTTTAGCCAAAAAGCCCGCCCACTCATTGTTTTGAAAATTATTCCCGCCCGCCACCCGCATAAGTTGAAAATATTTTTAAAAAACCCGATTGTATGGGCTGGCGTGGGTGGGCTGGCGAAAACCCGCCAAACGCAGACCTCTACTCTGCCTTGTCTATTTAAATATTATGCATAGGTTTAAATAAATAAGAAAATGTATGATTTTGTAATCTACCTCATTTTAA
Source organism: Gordionus sp. m RMFG-2023 (assembly GCF_954871325.1). Classification (NCBI taxonomy): domain Eukaryota; kingdom Metazoa; phylum Nematomorpha; class Gordioida; order Chordodea; family Parachordodidae; genus Gordionus; species Gordionus sp. m RMFG-2023. The sequence goes on along the minus strand of NC_088779.1, from coordinate 26,772,784 downwards.
AATATCTTATCAAATATTGTAAAATATTTATTCCTATTAAATGAGCCTTAGCTTAATATTTAAATGTAAAAATTTTAAAAATTATTTCTCTAATTGTTTACTTAAGTTATATCATGTCATTTATGAACAAATTATATAAAAATGTAATTTTTACTTAACTCTTCCAATTTAATAGGCAAATGATTATTTTATAAATAAAAAAGGATCTTGTGATTCTCATTTAGTAAAAGATACAAGTATCAATATATATTCTAGATATTTTTAACTATGTATATTAATATCTGTATCCAAGATCCTTTCTTTTTTACTAAGAATTTGTATCTGTATTCGAGATTTTTTTCCGAGGACCTGCCTAAGTTAGATTAAGTAAACCTTTAGTTGACTACAATAGTTCTCTCAAAAGGTTTGTGGAGATCCAATAGATAATAAGGAGATGCATAGTGTTTCCAGGTAAAAATATTTCGATTCTAGTAGATTTTTGTTGTAAAAAAAATTAAAGGAAGGGGGGGGGAGGTGGAGGCGAAGAATTTATATCATTCCATAAATCTTATAAACATTTATGTATATATTCATGATTATCTTAACTTCTGTGAATGTAAAGAAAGTAGAAAATTGTAAAATATTATGTAATATTATTTTCGAAAAACTTGGAATTGAGATATTTTTTTTGGAAGAAAATAACTTTCACAGAAAATTATTTAAGCTGATTCCCTGTTTTTCTATTAACGTATATTATTAGGAAAATCGTATATCAAATATTGACAAATCAAAAGACGTTTTCATATCTTTCTTTCTTTCTTTTTCTTTCTTTTTCTTTCTTTTTCTTTCTTTTTCTTTCTTTTTCTTTCTTTTCTTTCTTTCTTTCTTTCTTTCTTTCTTTCTTTTTCTTTCTTTCTTTCTTTCTTTCTTTCTTTCTTTCTTTCTTTCTTTCTTTCTTTCTTTCTTTCTTTCTTTCTTTCTTTCTTTCTTTCTTTCTTTCTTTCTTTCTTTCTTTCTTTCTTTCTTTCTTTCTTTCTTTCTTTCTTTCTTTCTTTCTTTCTTTCTTTCTTTCTTTCTTTCTTTCTTTCTTTCTTTCTTTCTTTCTTTCTTTCTTTCTTTCTTTCTTTCTTTCTTTCTTTCTTTCTTTCTTTCTTTCTTTCTTTCTTTCTTTCTTTCTTTCTTTCTTTCTTTCTTTCTTTCTTTCTTTCTTTCTTTCTTTCTTTCTTTCTTTCTTTCTTTCTTTCTTTCTTTCTTTCTTTCTTTCTTTCTTTCTTTCTTTCTTTCTTTCTTTCTTTCTTTCTTTCTTAAACAAAGCCGCATAATCTTATGGGGAATTCGTGACGGGGAGAGAAATCATTGCGGCGTTCTCCCCAGAACCATAAATGATATGTTTTAAATTAATAAATCTTTACATTTTAAATTTAAAAAAAAATTGTTTTAAAAGGTCCACTCTCCAAAAAACAAATTTTTAAATTTTTTTCCAAAATCCTGGAATATAAGCATCAAGGATTTAAGATATATATGTATATACAAGACAACTACACTATATATATAATTTTATAATTTTTTTAATTAATTTCTTTACTCTCATTTCAAAAATATCCAGGATATCCAGGCTTGTTTAACGATTCTTAACCTCTTACCTAAATAATTAAAATAAAATTAGTATCATAATTTAACAACCCCCCCCCCCCCCCACCCTTAATTTTAATGCCTATTTTGAGTAATTACTCCTCACCCCCTCCCAGGCCTATGGTAGAATTAGTGTAAAAAGTATTTTTATAAGCCTCGATATTTCGCTAATAGGTGTCCAAACCTTTGTGTCAACTATGAGCAAAAATCTTTAACCTTGCATGATATTTTTCTGAATAAAACATTGAGCGTTGTTAGCCGTTTTAAAAAAAATCGACTCAAATCGAGCCTTTTAACATCACTAGGTAGAAGTGCCTAAAACACTCCCTTGTTGAAGACTATTTGACCGAAATAAATATTCAAATAATTTATATTTAAAAAAAAAGAAATATTTACTTTTTTTAAAATTATTATATTGGGATATATCAATATAACATATTGTATAAAAATTACATTTTTGTATCACGTAGGCAACAAAAAAAAACATAGATAAATTCAATCATAAATTGCATAAACACGAGAAATTTCTATCATTTTTCTAATGTTGTAGATAAAAATAAGGAAAAAAAAATAGTACACAAACACATAATGGGGAAAAAAAGGTGAAAATTTTTTTAAAAAAATGACAGATATTGATGAGGAGGATATAATTTTGGAAAAAATTACGATAAAGACAAAAATTATTGATCAACATGAATTGATATTTGTTGTCGATATTATTAAATTTAGACCATTTCTCCCCAACTGTCTAAAAATAAAAATAAAATTTGTTTTGTCCCAAAAACATTTTTATCATTTATTTTTATTTTTTTAATGTTACAAAATAAATTTCCAAAATTAGATATCTCTTAAGAAGAAAAAGTAAATAATATATAATTTAAAAAAAAAATGAATATTAGCAGTTTCGGTGCACAGAACACGATCGACGTGAAAGAATATAGCAATTACAAGTCCTCTAAGGCAGAAATCGTGCTAACCAATTATGTGACGTCCATATTAACGTGGTTCGCGTTGGTTGGTAACTTTCTCTATTTCTTGTCCACCTTCAAATTGACGCGCAAGCCTCATTATTACATCTACATTTATTTCGTTCTCAGTTCGGACTTCCTGGTAGCCCTTAACTTCATAAGCTGGCCTTTCCTTTTCTACATAATTTATGACGGGACCTCCCAGTCAAAGATTTTCCTAACTTACATATGCCGGGTGCAGCCAGTGTTCATCGAATTTTGCGCCTCGAATGTTAACCTGATAACGGCCCTAATTTCTGTGGATAGACTATTTGCTATACAAAGACCTTACAATTACGGATCAGTTTTCACGAGATCTCGCATAATTAAGGAGTGTCTGGGAATAACCCTGTTTAGCATTTTTTTGAACATTCCGAGGTATTGGCTATTTCACATAATCCAAGTTTACAAGGACGGGAAGATAACGTACAAGCAAATTCAAAATTTAAACCAACTTCACCTCTATTACGACCAGATGTGTTGCGCTATAATGTATTTGATACCCGTGCTCATTTCGATAATAGTGAATACGCTACTGCTATCTAAGAAAAGACTTGGAATGAAAGTGAATCCTTGCCCATCTCGGCCAAGTAATGCATATACACTCTCGCTAAAGACTTTGAGGATAAAAACAAAGTGGAAATTAGTAAAAATAAAGCCATATTTAACGGCATTAGGAAGTTTCAATATGTCTAAAATAAATGTCCCTACTCATCTCGGGACACCCCCACCTGAGACTAAGGAATGTAAGGATAGCAAGGTTACCAATATCAATATTAACAGCGACGGGAAGAAGGAGATAATAATCAATCATTCAAATCTCACAAATCATGCCAGCGATGATTGTTTCACTATGAACTGTAATAACTCGACATACAGTCAAAACCAATTCCTCAGACATTTTATATGGAAACCATTGACAGTCAAGCGGAACGTCAATTCCATTGACGTGGCCGAAAATATAATTTCTAACACATTGACAATGGTTCCTTCTCACATAGCGTCTCATATATTATTTTCAACGAGAAAATCGGTGTCTATGCGGAATAAATATTTGCTGAACAACCAAACTGTCATGCTAATCTTGGTGCAGAGTTCGTTACTTTTCTTTTTCAACGCCCCTTTCATATGTTTCGTTTTAAAATACAAGTACTTTTGGATCGACTTAGCTTTACCCCCTGAGACATTCAAGATTCAAATTATTACGCATTTTATAAAACACCTGAATCCACTTATCGGAGTTTACATTAACATAGTATTCGACAAAAATGTAAGGACCATATTTTATGGTTACGCCAAAAGAATATATAATGCGGTGAGGCTGCTTATTAACAGAAGTTTAGCAACATTATCATAAGCATAGTATAGCATATATGAAAGTTTCATTTAAAATACCCCTTTCTTCTCCAAAACAATGAATATGTACACTTAATAATAAATATTTTCTAAATTTTAAAATTGATATTTAATATTTTACACCAATAAACAAAAAAATAACAAATTAATCACAAAAATATTTTAAATTTGGAGAAACAACATGGTCTCTTTCGAAGAGTTGTTTGAAGACTGCCTCGTGCTTTCCAAAAGCCCGGTCAGTCCAAAAATCATATCGGTCTAGAAAATTCTATAAAATACATTTTTCGGGTCGTCGCCTCAAAAACACCGCTAATTTATGATAAAGACAATATTTAAGGGGTTCATAAATCTATAGGTTTAGAAACACATTTGTAACCTTGAGATCAAAGTTTGGAACGTGGATTAGAGAAGAAAAAATAAGTTAAACTTCAGGTTTCTAAATACTTAAAAAATATAGATGGTTCGGATTCAATTAATAAATAAAGATATTCTTCTAGAAATTTTACATTTTTCTTGTCACCATTTCAGGTTTAAAATTCCAGACTCTGTCAAGGTTGTGCCCAAAACCAATCATAAAATCTTAATGAAATCGTAATCTTTTTGAAAATTTATAAAAAAATTTCTTAGGATTATGTTTTGGACATGTCTGTATGTTCCTATTTAAAATAACGCATTTATTTATTTATTAAAGTTTCGAAAGTTTTGTGAATTTAATTTTTTTGATGTTTTTGGACACGACACAGCCTAAAACAAGCACGAAAAAAAAGTTTTCGAAATGAACTTTTTGTAACAATTAGGAAACGGCTTTAAATTCCTATTTTAGGTTTAGTTTACTCGATTCCGGTAATAATATAAGGTTAAACTTCTTTGAACATAAATGTACACTCAGAGGGCCAGAGTCTGGGATAACTACTAACGTAATGTTTCCTACATTAGAAAGATTATACATCTTTTATCATATGTAACTCTGGTTTCATTATGATCTCGAGTCATAGAGATATTATATTGATAGAAATGGCGCCTTGCAGGGAATGAGAATGTTCATTTATTAATCTCTTTGAAATAATGGCACTAATGATGTCCATAGGGGGGTAGATCTACCCCTACACACTTATCATATTTTTAAGAGAAACTTACCCTGCATTCATAGTTAACGCGAATTGGCGGCTAAGTAAGCAAAATATGCTTCATTTTTGCATACTTTTCGGCTAATTGTGAATTCAGGGTTAGATCCACCTCCATCTTATCGACCCTATCGAACAAATGCTAATGATAACAGCAAATAGTCTTACTTTAAAAAAAAATATATAATAAGCGATTATTTTTGATAACACCTTATTGTTACAAGTTAAATGTTTTATTTTTTCACAAAAAAATGGAATAGCCGTTACTGAGAATGATGTCTAATAATGTGAGTCGTAATATAAAGTTTTAAAAAATGACCCAAGTGTCAAATATTTTGCAAAAAATGATGATAAATTTAAATGATTGAGATTTTTTTTACAATTTTAAAGTAACACTTTATTTTTTTTGTAAATCCGATATAAATGTAGAGTTTAAGAAGATGCGTAATATTTTTCTGGATAAAATATTTGAGTTAGCCGTTTATAAAAATCGGTTGAAATCGAGCCGTTTAGAAACACTATTAGCAACAAATGTGGCTGAAAGTAAAAAAGAAAAAAAAAATCATATAAATTTTGCATCCTGATTTTAAATAAAAAGAAAACCTATTAAATTAAATTTGTCATGATTATACTTAGAAAATCTACTAAGTTTCTCTTTCCCAGCTATTTAAGCCAAAGGTTAATTTTCATGTTATTTCATAAAAATAATATATATATATATGTATATGTTAGTGGATGTGTTATTTTTGCAACTTTAAATCATATTTTTGAAGTTAGATAGGATTTTATGGAAATGTATTTTATCATGTTTGGAATACCTACCCTCTGAATTTCAGATAATTTGGTCATTAACTTTTGAACTTAATATAATTTATATTTAGTTTTCCCATAAATTTTTCATATAAAAAATTGTCTACGCAAATAATAAGATAGGTATTCTAAGCATCCTGGATTGGTATTTCCGGTAAAATCAGATTTTTAAATTTACAAAAAAAATGGCGACTCAAAAAAATGATTTGAAGGTTTGAAAAAAATAAGATATTGCCGGAAAAATACGCATTACCGCTAAAATATATAAATATAAAATTTTTGTGGCTCTTTTCGAAAGTATTTCAAATACATTCTCTTTACCTATGAACTGGCATCAAATTATTCTGTAACTTTCATATAATTTGTCGATCTTAAAAATTATTATTTTCTATTTAAAATCAAACCAAATTGTCCCAAAATACCCCGGGTTGTAATCCTGGATTAACGAACCCCTAAAAAAGAAGTATATTTCGCCCTTGCTCAACCGTTTATTTTTGTTTACTTATTTTCAATATTCCACGTAAGATTTTTATAACTATCTGTTCTTCCTGCCAATTTTTTTTTTTAATTCACTGTCACATGTTCCATGATCTATCATCTTATTTAAAACTTTAGAATTTTCTCGGAATTTACACCTTCCGCGATGGCATATATTTTTGTAACATTTTCCCCGCGATTTATCATTCGGCAAGGTGTTATATTTTTTTTTAGCTATTTTTATTTATTAATTTTTAGATAATTCAAATATTACATAACTATAATATAATGTAGTATGCGAAGAATAAATATACAAAAATAATAAAGGTATAGATGATTTTTTTTTAAAAAAATCAAGGGGGGGGGGGAATAAGATATAATTTAAAAATATAATTTAATGAAGTTTCTTCAGCCACCTTCCATTCCACTTTTGACGATATGAGCTAGTTGAGGTGGCAAAAATCTCAAACTATTCCTAGCCAATACTTCATCTTTCAGAAACTTGTCCAAACATTGCCTAAATAAATAAATATATATATAATTTTAAGAATTCTATATTCAAATGTTAATAAAATTATGTTATTTTTTAAAAGCATCTGAATCTTTAAAACATCTAATAATATGTGACTGATAACGAGCGAATGCTATAAATTAATATAAAATTCTAAAGTCATATCTAGTTTTTTTTAAAAAAATTGATAACAAAAAAAAAGGTTTATGGCTCCAGTTATAGCTTAAACTAAGTTAGCCGAAAATGGACCTTGATAATAAACAAGTTTTTTTTAAACCCGTATAGTTTAAATAATCTAACTAATAAAATAACACCTTCAATCAGAGTTTAAAATCTGGATTAAAGGAGTTCAAATATTTTTCTCGAAGAAGTATTTCTGGTCTCTGGAAGTTCTGCGTTTTGGTTCTAGGGTCACTGGCTCTATTTCTAAACTTTGTTAATAAGCAATTGCAAAAAAAATATTTCAAAAACTTTTTAAACACGCTAAATAAGACCCAGTAAGATTAAATATATAATTTTGAACCCTATTTATATTAACCCCTCCTCCCTCAATCACGAGGTCTGTCAAAAACTTAAATATAGGTAAGTGATAAAAACTTAATTCCAAACGATGCACGTTTACTATAAACTACCCTGCATTCACAATTAGCGCCAATTCGCAGCGAGGTATACAAAATGCCGCCAATTTGCGCTAACTGTAAATGCAGCCAAGATAAAATTTCTATAAATGTGCATAAATATGTCAATCATCGATAATCTGATTTCACGTTTATATTAATGCGTAGCGTGGTGAGGGGTTAAAATTTGTCGGTTCAGGTGGTTCCTAGAAATTTTATACAAAAAATGGATTCTGGTTTAAGTTACTAGAAATTTTGAGATATGAGTTCGGGATTTTGGTATCCAGATTTTTCAGTTTTAGCGCCAAACTCCCTTTTTTAAAATAACGATTTTAATATTATACCAATTAAATATTATCAAAATATCCCGTAATTTACCTGATAAGAGATTTGGGCGAAGGCCGGAATATCAATATTTCGTTACTTTGGCGCTTAATTTCGAGATAAAAAATTTAATATAATAATTATAAAATGACGTTCAAATGCATCTTTCACTGTCCAACAATTAAAAACTACCCTTTGGTTTTGGAGGTATACATATATATTTATTTTTTTTTAAAATGGGTTGTTTGTATTGATAAAAATTTTCGATCAAATAAAATGGCATTGGTGTTTTTTTTTCTTCTGTATTTTGTTGTATATTTTTTAAAAAAAAATCTTTATTATCTTTTTATTACGCGCAATAATATGGCCTTGTAACATAAGCGCGTCTTTTTTTTTACAGAAAAATAATTCTCAGCGTACAACCAATAGGTATAAGAGTTATTTAAATAGTGGTGACTAAAATTGCTAGAATATTTGATTATGTTGTGATTGTGTGGTGGTTAAAAAAGCCAATTCGAAAGGATTCGATTTTATTAAAAATACTTCTTCTACCGGGTCCAATGAGTTTCAATCCGCAGAATCGTATGTGTCTTTATATTTCGACATTTATTAATTTAGTCTGGATTTATGGTAATAATGTCATCAGATCCGACACGATTTAACAGCTGATCGATTTTTTTAAAAAAAACTGTTTACAAGATCAATTTTTCTTTTTTGAAATTCTATTCCATGATTAAAAATCTAAGGACTATTCATTTTAAAAAAGAAAAATTGATCTCAAAGATTTTTTATAAAATCACTCAGCTGTTCAATCGCGTTGAATCGGATCCCAATATGAATCCAGCCTTATTCATAGGAATGACCGTCATGCATATATGTTAACTATACCAGAAATGTGTACTTATATTTCATTCAGTCCGTGCTGATTTCAAATATATAATTTCAAAAATAACTAAAGAGTTAATGATTTGATAATATATAAATATTTTACACCCATGTACTAGAACATCTTTTGGGCAAAATCAGATCTTCAAATTCAAAAAGGGGCTCAACAAATTATTTTGCTATTTTCTAACTTAAAATAAATGTATTTAGCACCCTTTTTTTAAAAAAAAATGTTAAAAATGCTACATTTGTCAGAAATTTATTCCAGAATGTGTAAAAATATCTATCCTATAAATTTCAGACGATTCAGTTCTGTAAGATATTACATACATGTTCTTATTACCTAAATTGCCGGTAACATTGGTTGATCTATGATGTTTCCCAGGCTAATTGTTAAGAGTCGCATCTGATTCCTCCAAAACTAGCAATTTTTCCATTTTTATTTCAAATATATTCCTACGTGGCAAAATTTTTTTTACATCTAGATTAGTGTTGTTAAACAGCTCGTTTTGAACCGATTTTTCAAAAGGGCTAACTCAATATTTTAGCCAGAAAAATTGCCTAAGCCTTGGAATTTCGATAATATATGTCTAGACTTTTGTTCCTTCTATGAGTAAAATCTTCAGGTTTGCGTAATATTTTTCTGGATGAAATATCGAGTTAGCCTTTTTAAAAACACTAATCTAGATCATTTGTTGGCGTAAGATATTTTACTAGATTTCTTTGATGTCAATCATTTTTGATCAGTTTTCGAAATTTAAGATAACAAAGGTTTTTTTACAGATTTTTGACATAATTTTTTTTTAATATCGTAGCTGTTGGAATCATAATTCTGAAATAAAAAAACTTAACAACTAGAACAGGACCTTTAATATTCATTATTATTTAACAAGCCAGGAAGGAGCCAGGTTTTAAAAAATATTTTTTCCCCCCAACTAATTGAGCGAGCAAAAAATAGTTGTATAAATAAGAGTTTCCAATCAAAGAGAAGAAAAATCCTAGGGTGATAGATAAGAAGAATTATAAAAAGTAAATTAATTCATTATTCTATTTATTTCTTCATATGTTTTTAAAATTAAAAATGATCATATTATTCAAGTGGAAAGGAAAACGCATGTGAAAAATGTTAAATGGCTTAAATGAATGAATGTAGTAAATTCAGTCATAAATAATATAGCTCATGAATGAATAAACCGTTTGCTGTCTCTGGAGTACATTGACCAATGAACCTCCGAAAATGAACACTTCCCCGTGTTGCGTGAGGGTAGAAGAATGCCATAGGCGCGGGCCGGCAAAAGTGATATCGACTTGAATCCATACTAATAGATCTACATCTAACAACCAACCATCATCTAGAAATGACGAAATTATCAATTATTTTTAAGGGAGGGGGGATATGTTATAATCAGCTGATATCAAAATTTTTATTAGCATGTTCAGATAAATATATTTTATTTAAAATTTTAAAAACTTAATACATCTCCCTCGGTAGTAAATCCGCCGTATAAGAATATATGAGTTTGACTGACGGCTGTCAGGGAGTGCCAGGAGCGACCGATTGGTTTATGGTTACCGTTTTGGGATAAACTAATAACATTAACAAAAGATAAATGATATAATATTTTGTTAGGGTCTATTGATTTCTATATGTAACATGCATCTCAGTTCCTTGTAGATGTGAAATTAATCTTTTAAATGATAAAATTTGATACTTGAATAGATTAATAGATTAATAATGAGAAAACAAAACAATATTAGCTTAAAATAGCCTAAGTTATTTAAATAAATAAATTTATTAATTGATGATACAATCTATTTTATTTGTAATACAGTCCTTCTTTAACTATCTAAGCACTAAATTAAAATGATGAAATGAACGTAGACAAATTTATTGGCGCTAAGGACAATTAAATATCCATAACAAGTATAATAGTACGCACAAATTGAGCGTTTACGTTTTGCCGTAATTTTTTTAATAAAAAAAACGTAACGCGTCCTTGTTTAAATTGAGGTAGTCTTTTTATTAATATCCGTCGATTCAAAATTTAAATAAATTCTAAAAAAAAAAGGATATGTCTTTGAAAATTATATAATCGTCTGCCTTCTTATTTCTTTAATTTATATTCCTTTTTTAGGATTATAAATAAGTAATTTATTTATATTACATTTTTATATAATATTACAAAGCGAAAAATAAGAAAAAGTAAATGAAAAAGCTAACCTATTTAAGTTTTTTTTTAAAATGGTTGCTAACGCCAAAAGGTAATTTTACCAATTTGCACGAGGCCATTTGAAAGGCATTATAATATTGGCGCTTGAAACGCTCAATTTGTTGGTACTGTAAGGCGTATTTTTGCGAGAAAATTACGACTATATATCGTCTATCGTCGCCTGAAAATTAGAATATCCACTTTTTGTCAAAAATATACTATTATCCGAAAATATTTATAAAAATAGGTTAAAATATAGCCAATATAAAGGTTAACCAATCCTGAAAACAATAGAAGCTTGATATTTAAAATTGCGCATACGTAAAATTACAAAAAAAGTGGAGATGGAATAATCTAATTCTCAGGCGACGATATTCAAAAAATATTTTTTGTCCACTACCATTGCGAATAAAAATATGAAAGTTTTCGTGGGATATTTTAAGATGGTAATAAAAAATAAATAAGGTAAAAAAACAAATGAAATGAAGATTACTCGCCACTCCAAGATTCGGAAATACAATCAAAACAGTGCAAATCGGACATCCTGGAATTACTGGTTCTCCCGCCAAAAACAAAAACCCGGTGTTTGATTTGTGCGCTTGCGTGAGCAGCCCTGGGGCTCAATATATTGCCCTATTTATTTTAGGATGCATTATATTTATTTTATTTTCTGTCGATTCTTCTGGAAACAACTAGAAATAACATTTAATCCTAGCCTTTATCGGGTCCGGTTTTTGCAATCGGTCCTAACGAATATTTATGAAGTGAAATGAAGTTTAAAAATAAAATCACAAATCGCATTTGTTCCTTATCACGGATAAATTATAATTATCATTTTGTTAAGATACACCAAAAGAAGCCACACCATTTTCTATTTTATTTTTCAAGCCCAAATCAGTACCAGTTCAATTTCCGGAAAAAAATATTTAGGTCTAAGTTCTTTTTCGACTTGAGGGGCTTCAGACTAAATATATTCTTGAGTGTAAACTATGACCAAACCATCTGCTAAATATTATTAGACGATCTTAATATATATATAAATATCAGATACTTGCAGGTCCGACCCGTATTTTAAATAAAATATACCCGGGCCATGCCTGAAATTTTTTTTTAAATACCTGGGCTGGGCGGGGCAAGGCCTAAGATTATTAAACCCGGGCAGGGCCGGGCCGTAAAATTTTTTTAAAAAATTTATACATCATGAATTATTATATTCGTCAATTAGATATGGTTTATAATGATTATATAATTTATTTCCATTTTTATAAATATTAGTTTTATTTTTATAAATGCAATAATATGGTATATTTTCTAAAAATATTATTTACACAAATTTCTTATAATATCAATCTGTAATATACTAAATATCTGTTTAGAATAAAAAAAAAGATAAAATATGTAATATGCTTGCTTATTTAATGATAATACTCTCTTAAAAATATGATAAAATACCGAATAGGTGAATTTTTTGTATATACCAGGTGGAATATAATTTTAAAAAATTCCGAGCCGGGCGTAAAAAAAATTTTTGAAAAAAAATCCGGGCCGGGCCGTGTAAATGGTACCTCTTGCAGGTCTCTGATATATATAATCCTCATAATCGAATGATCGTTTTCCTGTCATCTTAAAATATTAAAATTTAAGGAGACTTATATAACCTAATAATGTTAACTTTTTTATTTTTTAACAAACACAAAGATTCGAACTTTTTCTATAATTTATAAATGAACTCAAAAATTAAGGGGAAAATATACTTGAATTCAAAGGGCAGTTATTCCAAACATGATGGAAATACATTTTCGGTAAAATTATATTTTCAAATTTAAAAAAAACTCAAAAAAAATGATTTTAAATTTGAAAAAAATAACACATTTAAGCTAACCAATCGCGTAACCGATTGTGGGAGGGTAGATCCCCCCATCGCAAATTTGACTGTTTTCATAAATATCATTTTAAGCTAATGAAAACTCCCTCCCCTCTCACACTCCACCCCTCCAGTCACAATTTTGCAAATATTTGAATATCAATTTTCCAACATTAAAAAATAAATTTTATATTAAAATTTCCTTACCTTGTGAGTGTATCTTTCCTTGTGAGTGTATTAACATTATTCAAAAATATTAAAATGGAAAAATTTTTGATTTAAAGAGATAGAAATAAAATGGTAATTTATTTTATCATTATGATTATATATTTTTTTCTAGTTATAATTATTATGATTATTTTATTAAATTCAAAATTCTTAGTGAGTTAGGAATTAATAAATATTTTTTTAAAAATAATATTTTCAAACATTAATAAATATCTAGAATTTTTTAAAAATTGTTCAATTTTACTTCCATTTTGTAGAATAGAAGAAATAGTTATTTATTATGATTATTTTACCAAATTCAAAATTATTAGTGAGTTAGGAATTTATAAGTATTTTTTTAATTATTAATAAATATCTAATTTTTAAAAATTGTTCAATTTTACTTCCATTTTGTAGAACAAGAAATAGAAATATTTATTAGGATTATTTTATCGAATTCAAAATTATTAGTGAAGTTAGGAATTAATAAGTATTTTTTTATATAATATTTCAATTATTAATAAATATCGAAAAAAATTTAAATATTGTTCAATTTTTCCATTTTGTAGAACAGAAGATATAAGGCTGAGCTTAGGATTATTTTATCAAATTCAAAATTATTAGTGAGTTAGGAATTAATAAGTATTTATTTTACATAATATTTCAATTATTAATAAATATCTGAAAAATTTTAAATATTGTTCAATTTTACTTCCATTTTGTAGAACAGAAGAAATAGAAATACAAAAGTTAAATAAGGCTGAGCTTGAAAAAAATAAACAAACGCTAACATACATATAATAGTTTCATAAAATGATAAGATAATTTCCGTTAGATGGCGTAAAGATTTTTAAATTAAATTATAAGTGAATAATTTTTTGTTCCTTAATTCATAAGATCCTAAGGTATATATATATAAAGAACTCAGTTTCAGAAACAAATATTGGCCCCACCTGAAATTGAACACAAGAAGATTTAAAAAAAATTATAGATGGCTCATTAGCTACCCAATGAAAAACACATGCAATCTATATATAATCACCGTAATCAAGAAATGAACGTTATCGTATAATCTTAAAGTTAATTTTTATATTTCCTATCAACTTAATGTTATTTTTTTCTATCAACTTTCCTATAAATCGATGGAGACTATATATCTCTAATGTTAAATTTTAAGAAAATATTTTGTACATCACGGGATTCGAATCCATGACTTAACGTTTTAAAGGCAATATTTTTCAATTAATTTATATAATTTAGATCTTATTGTGTTATATTAAAAATAATACTAACCTCACCTCAAATTATGATAAGAATGAATATTATTAAAGTTAAAATAGCAAATTAAATTATATTTAGCCAATTGAAAAATAAACATTTATCTCATATTAATTTTAGAGTAAGTATTTATATTCAATCAAAGTAAAATTTATTAATTTTTATAAATTATTTTTATATTACAATTTAGATTTAACAAATAAATTTAAATTATTTACCACCCCAAAATATGGTAGTAAAAATTTTTTTTATCTCAACCACAATATGGGAGCTCTGCAAATAGTATAAAATACCTATTTATCAATATTTTCTCATGCCAGAAAATTAATCTCCCTCACTAATCCTAAATACTTATTATAATTTAGATTTAACAAATAAATTTAAATTATATTTAGCCAATACATTTATCTCATATTACCACCCCAAAATATGCCAGTATAAATTTTTTATCTAAACAACAATATTTGAAATCTGGAAATGACATACATAATACCAATTTATCAATATCTACACTACATTTTTGATTACAATTTCATATATTTTACGCTAAATTTAATAAAATAAATAATCACTAAAATTTGTCATTTATTTTATATAAAAAAAATGTATTTTAAAAAAAATTCATATAATAGTTCAAGATTTTATTATTCCCGACATTCTTGACGGGTTATCAACTAGATTAATGACATTTTTAGAAAAATTCTAAATTATTTAATCTATCGATTTTTTTAAAAAAAATTCTTAAATAACATCTGTCACACTTCTTCCTCTTGAATTTAGAAACCCTTGTGGAAAAGATAGGTGAAAATCAAAACACCTTAATGACAGCTCGCGTAACATATGGTTCCGATCCAGCTTTACATAATCCAATATTTTTATAAAAAATAAGTATCGGTTGATATAAAGTTCGAATATAAAGGATAATATATTATATATTAGCAGGGGTCGACGGAGAAGCTTTGGGGCAGGGGAGGGGGTTCAATCCCATCCTTCAACGATTTCCTTCTCTATCCCTCCAAAACAAAATTTAGCACACCTTTTAAATACATATCGAGTGATTTAAACAAAAGTATTTTAATAATATCATAAATTACGCCTTTAAATAAATAATAACCTGAATTTCATGTTAATTATATTATTCCATAGTTTTTTATTACTATAATCAATATCATATACAATAATGTGTTGTCGAAAATTTCGATTTATAGCCGATTTTTTTTAAAGAACATCAAGATATTAGCCAAAAAAAAAATTATATAAGCCTTGAAATTCAGCCAAAAGAAGACCGAATTCTTCCATCTTTACGCGAGATCACGAGGCTTAGGAAATATTTTGACTAAAATCTTGATTTAGCCCAGAGACTTGCAGGCCCGGCCCGGGTACATGTGTCGAGCCTGGTCTTAAAATATAAAACTCGGACCGGCCGAAAAAAATTTTGAAAAAAAATCCGGACCGGGCAATGCAAATGGCACTTTTGCAGGTCTCTGATTTAGCCTCTTTAGAAATTTTTTTTTCTTCTTTCAACAACGCTAATAATCAGGGTTCTGAACCCGAAATTTGATATTTAAAGCGAAAACTTTGATAACAGGAACTTAATCGAGACCGATTTTCTAAAGGAGGTTCGAATCCGCCCGGGTCCGATAGGTTGCCCGTAAATCGGTCTCTATTTGGTCTGTTGTCTCGAAATGCCCAACCAAACAATTTTTTTAATCTCTGAACCCGAATCCTGCTAATAATTATCTAATACATATTCTAAAGAATCGTATCTTTAGAAAAAACCTAATGAATCTATTATTATAAGCTCACAAAAAAAAACGATGAAAGGAATATGATAAAAAAATATTTTTTATAAAAAAATTGGAAAGTGAACCCACCCCCCCCCCCCTTCTTCTCGGGCAAGAAGTTCTATTTACTGTTCAGTCTATTGGCAATAAAACTTTAGATGCTGTTATCCCAAACAAGAAAAAAAAGGATGCATAATAAATCAATCTAAAAGAAATAAAATAGTGATATCTAGAAAAAAATGTACAAGTATCAACATCTTTAAACGAGAGTATATTAACATCGACTTTTTAGGCTAAGGCCATACTAGAACGTTTAAGGGCATTGTCAAAAAATATCATTTCGAAATTTGAATATTTCGAGTGTTTGCGTATTAAATAATTTTTTCGTCTGTTTTATTAGTAGGTATTAATTCCTTATAATTTTTCATATTTTAAAGTAATAGATGTGTGTGTGTATATATATATATATATATATTATATATATTTAAAACTTCCCTGTACAATTTCTAGTCTACATAATTATCGTTTTATTCTGGTATGATCTTAACCTTACTTTAAGGGCGAATTTATGGTAAACGCGTTATGTTCAAGTAGTGCGCTATTTAATCCAGCATTTTATTTTACAAAATCGACCCAGTAAACAAGTATAATTTATAAATATGGAGTGCAAAATTTGAAAAACATATGTTGCGATGAGATGATAAAAAAATGCTACATGATTATAAAAAATAATAGTGAACTAGAAGAAAAAAGGTACATGATATTTCTGAAATATTATATAAGATATTTATCTCTTTCAAAAAAAAATATTAACGATATGAAGAATCAGCTGTGATTTCGATAGTGTTAGCAATTGATCATAGCGCGTTTACTATAAACTCAGCTTAAGCTTATAAAAGAAAACATCCTTTCTTATTGATATCAAAACATATGAGCAATTTATATGACTAATAATAACTTATTCATCATTTAGGTTTATTTTAAAACTGAAAAGTTAGGCAAAGTGGTATAGTTATCATTTTGGAGATTTTCAAATGAAATTTTTAAGGAAAAAAAAATTAAGGACTTTATATATATATATATATATATATACCTTGGGAAATAAAGGTAGCCAACTCTTTATCCGAATGTCGAATGCGAAAGTATCGTTATTCCAACCATTGCTCATATTCTAAACGCGTTCGAAAACGTAATATATAAAGAAATTAAGGCTATTTAAACGGCTCGATTTTAACCAATATACTAAATTAAGATTTTGGCCAAAATAATATTGAGGCAAGTTAGATGTCCAAATCTTTAAGCTATCTATGATTAAAATCTCTAGGCTTGCGCAATATTTTTTTGGCTAAAATATTAGGCTAGACTCTTTTAAAAATCGAACCATCTAACAATAAAAGAAATATTTGTTATAAAGAAAAATCCGAGGAATAATAACACTGGGAAACTTGGACCATATACTAATCTCAAGATGCCCAGGTCGGGCGAAATATTTTCGGGCTGAGCCAGTTGTTAATTCAAATATATTATGTTTTTCATGTAACTCTGAATTCATAGTTAGCGCGCGAATTATTAGCGGCGAAGTATACAAAAATATGCTGCATTTTTGTATTCTTTGCGGCGCCGCGATTCGCGCCAACTATAAATGAAGGATATATAACACTTACGTTAGAGTCTTGGATGAATGAACCAAGATAGTTTTGCATAGTGTTAGGCTCTGGATAAGGTCCGTAACCTCCAAAGAAATACAATCTTAAATTTTTTTTTTGAAATATAAAAAAAATATCTAAAATTAAATTTTATAGAATATATATATTTATTTTAAAAAAATTTAAATTTTATTGGTGAAAAATGTCCTTGGGTGAAGTAACGAAGTATTGAATTTCACGCGTCACGTGTTTAATTCTCGGATTAAAGATGTGCCTAAAATGTATGGAATTGTTGAAGGGTCATCTGGCCCTAAACCATCTCCTGGTGATAGGCGATAAGGCTCAAAATAAGTGCCTTCCCTTAGAATCTAATAATAAGTTTCATTTGAAGTTGTATAACACGCCCATGTCGTAACCAATCGAGATTCTTAATGGTCTGATAATAAATCGCTAAAGTTACGACAAGGTAGTGCGCCCAGCATGCCCTCCTCAAGCCTATCATAGGATTGAAGGAATTGTAAGAATCTATGGGTGAATTAGCTCAAATGGCTGCATGAAACTTTAGAATTAAAATTTTTTATGGGTTGATTGATTGAAAGGAGTATTGGGGGTTATATTTGCCTCCATTCTGTTAGTTACCTTGATGAAATAGGAAGATATGAACTTATGAGATCGTAGAAATGTTTAATAATCGAATGACAAGGCTAAAAAGTCGAGTGAATAAGAATCTAAACCACTTGTTTTAGCTGATAACTGAGAGAGCGGCCAATTAAAAGGTGCAATTAAAAGTTACGCTTCTAAGGTTTAGGTGTGACATGTAACAACCACAAACTGTATTGTATAACATTTACCGGTAGGATTCAAAATATAAATTAAAAATTATTTTCATAATTGGGATCGAGAATGGGTAAAATAAAAATTCAAATCTTGTATTTTCAATCAAAATTAAGTTATAGAATAATTTCATTGAAAAAGCTGGTTGCTAGAAATATTCTGAACCTTAGAATAATTTCTCTTCGGAAAACTAATAGCAATCTGAAAATAAAATAGGATTATAATATCAATTGCCAAGATAGAAGGGGGAGACACCAATGCTATGCAGCAATAAACCACATAAACATAGAATTGTTGCTCATATCCTCAACCTCATATAACATCCCTAATCTATCATCAGAAGATGACTTAAAACAAGATGACCTTACAACAATCCCTTGGGATTCAGGCGAATCCTTTGCCTGGAATTACACTTACTTATTTTCGTTCCTATAAATATTAATTTGAATCCATTTATCTTGGCCGAAATCAACAAAATCAATAAATAAGAGAATCTAAATTATTTTAACTATTAATTTTATTTTAATGAGACGAGAAAACAAATCAAATTTAACTAAGATCAAAATAAATTTTTTTTAAGAAAAAGACAAAAAAATTGGTCCAATTTGGTTTAAAAAAATATTGGTGCAAAATTACAAATTAAAAGAAAAACCAACCTTTATCTACACTAAACAAAAAGGATGTGTAATAAAAAAAAATACCCTGTCTTAGCCAGTGGTGGCCATTTTACAATAGTATAAGTAGAGAGGAGGATTGTAATAATTACCAAACTCTAATCCTGATTATAACCTATATCCAACCGATTATAATAAAATTTTACTAGACACATTTTGTAGTAAATATGATGAATTTAATATTTTAAGAATTTAGATAATTTATTTATTTCTGTGAGTTAATTTTTTGAACAAATTAAATAATAATTAAAATTAAATTATAAACTCATTAATAAATTTAAACTTTCATTATATATTTTTTTATAATATGAAATCTATTTTTTCTAAATTTTGGTATATTATATTTAATGCTAGTGTTTTATATCATACCGGTTAATTCTATTATTTTAAGTGCAAATTTTCCTATTTATATTAGAGATTAAATCTAATTTTTATAAGATATTGCAAATTTCATTTATATCATTTGTTAAATTAAATAAATCTAGCAATTATAATATTATATTGACTGTTAAAATATCTAAATCATTATATATTAATTATAAATAAACATAAATTAAGATAAATTTGATTACTTTTCTCCATATATCCACCCAACCAATTTGTCTCTTGGGGTAGGTGACCAGCTGAGAACATCGGTTTCAATTCTTTTCCAAGTCAAATCAATTAGGTTTAGTGCAAACAAGTGGTTTGTCCTAGAACTAGAACTACATCCAGCAAATATAAATAATGTATCATTATGAAGATGAGATAGGGCACCAGAAACACCAAATATCCTGTTGATTTCATCATCAAAAACGGTTGTTTTTAAATTCCTATAAATATGATTATCAAATCTTAATAAAGAAGAAATATAATTAAAGCAATATAAGAATATTTAATAAATTATTAAAAGAGAATTAATGTATTTATATATATATATACCATTTCTCTAAGTCTGTATCATAAAGCCATAAATCTTTTGCTGAAGAGTAACTGGTTTCACTGGTTTCTCTGCTATCATTACCTATATGATCATGATACCCACCCCAAACACCAGCTAAATTCTTATATGTAAAGCTAATATGCCCCACTCTTGGCTCTGGTATGCTCATCAAACTTTAAAAAAACATAAACATATGTTTTGAAGGATTGATGTGATTCAATATTTTTGCTTTACTTACAAGTTACAATGACGATTTGTGGTTGATAAATAGACATATTAAACTATGGCGTCTAACATGGCAGGATATTTAATCGATGCAAACTCCCCTACAAAATCTACCCCTACACCCCTAAAACCACGATGTTATAGTGATATTAATAATAAGAATCTTATAATAAGCTGCCATTTATAATCTCATTACTACCTAATTAGGCTAGAAAAAATGAAATCTATAATTCTTGATATATATTCAACAATCAATTGAAAAGCTGAATGGACCAATCCATTGGGATTGATCATTGAAAGAAGAAATATAATCCGAGAATCTTCAATAACTTTGGATGTTTGTTAATTATTAAATAAAGAGTATAGTTAAAATTTGTTTACCTACCGAAAATCTTATTTTTATAATAATATTTAAGGTATTTTGTTAAAATTTTAAATGATTTATTATATTCTTACCGAAATTTAATAATAAAATTAATAATATATCTTAACACCTATAATTTTAGAAAATTAACAAATAAGAATAATAATATTTTCCGTGTGGAATTGTAAAATGTTAAAAAAATAAACAAAGGCTTAAAATTTTATAAGAAATTTTTTTTAGATTTTTATTATTTGAGAGACAGATCAATCGTATTAATTATTAAATTTAAAAGGTATATAATTCAAGTCAAAAATTACCCCTAAAAAAATTTATTACCTACCTCCAAAAATTAATTCACCCTCAAAAAAATATTTACCACAAATCTATACCATCACCCTAAATGCCAATCTATTTTGTAGACATTTGTTTCCTACCTACCCCAGTCATGTAGACACTATTATACTATAATAATTCTAATTCTCTTTTCTTTTATAAGCTAACATTGAGCTGATTATATAACTGTGTTTTGAATGAAACAATAAAATCAGCTAATTTATTTTTCTCCTTAATTATTATATTTGATTTCAGAATTATAAATTTGTTCTACCTAAATAATTAAATATCTTTCCAAAAATAATAATATAGATAATGTTCATATTTTTAAATATAAGTGGACATATCTCAGGTTGGTAATAGTATACCTAAAATTTTTCTGATTTGAAAAAATTTAGTTTTTGTTACCACTCCTTATATAGAATTGTAATTTATTTGTCGAAGCTAGTGGGAGAGACTTAATACAATTAAGGAACCTAGTATTAAATAAAATTGATATATAAATATTTAATAATTTCGGTTAATAATCTTAGGAATGTTACTATTCCTTATATGACTTGTATTCAACCACGCTATTAATATTCTGAATTTTGCACCATAATACTAAAGCTTTTAAAATCATAAAACTAGACAACTGTTTTATTAGGAAATTTTATCCCATTTATATACATTTTTTTTAATATGCAAAACAAAACTACAAGTATATTAAAAATTTATAAAAATAATAAAAATTACAAGTATTCATAAAAAATAATTAAAATTACAAGTCTATTCTAGTTCATAAAAAAAATATATTCCTAGACTACATATTCAAATTAATATTTTACAATCGTCGATCATATATTCACAAACTAACAAATTATATCAAAATATAATTTATATTCAAATTAATTTAGCAATCGTCGATCACAAGCGAATATAACAGTTTTAAAACCCTGTTTTGTATTTTTTTGATTCAATTTCAAATTGTGATTTTTAGTTCTGTTTTGTAAATTGTTTCAAAGCAAAGGTAAAAATTGTTCAGTTCATATTATATCCTTCTTTATATGATTTTCCAACTGATTAATTAATATAATTAAAAGCAAAATTTATTTAGGTCCAGCCAGACTTAATTTTTTAACAGAATCTTATTGTATCTATTTTAAAGGATCGGGCATGATTAGAGAAAAGAAAAAATTTTGTCCGACACATTCTAATCCGAGTATTATTTTTTTTCAGATAGGTCCGAGTACGTTTCGAATTTAAAAAAGTACGATATTTCAATTAATGCGGAAAAATTATAAGCGCTTAAGTAATATATAAACCAAAAAATTGGCATTAAAAGAGTAATAAAAATAAATGATTTTAAAATTTATTGTGGTTCAAGATCTAAAATACAAGAGAATAAAAGTTAAAGTCCGATTATCTCGAGTACCGCATGCTTATGCATGACTTTTAAGATTTTATTTTCACGTGCACAAGAAATCAGGGTCAAAAATATGCTATTGAAGTAAAAAACCTTGGGTGGTGAAGATAGGTACTCTTTGCGAAATGCGTAGATATATTTTTAAAAATAATTTTTAGTCCTAATGTTATATAAATTTGGATATAAAAATATCCTTGAAACATTAAAAGTCCTGTAGTTCATGAATCAAAGGAAAAAATTAGGCTTAATAAGGTTGCGATATATTCATTAAAAAATATTGTGAGCAAATAATTATCAAAAAATTACACTAATTATGAATATCTTATGTAACTTTTACCATTATATAAAAATATAAAGCGCAACATAATATTTTAGGATAATTAAAACCTATTCCACTCTTCCTGGTAATGTTTACACAAATGGCATTCGGAGTTTAAAATTTATTATTAAAATTGATGATTTAATCTGTCTATATAAGTCTGAAATCAAAACCCTCATAAAGGGGGGTTACAAATTAATGAGTTCATAGGATAATACCACACACTATTGATAAATTTGTATATACTACTCCATGATTTATCTCGACATTAAATTTTAAAACACTGCAGATTCTGGATATTGCCTCCAATTATCTTTTCATTATCATAATATATATCTTGTAATATTATCGTATTTCTGGAATCTTTCTTTTCTTAACCACCTTATTAAATTCTTAGGAACTTCAACACTATATTTTGATCCGTCTGTTTCAAGCGATATTTTTCCATTAAATGTTTAATTGTAAATATAAAATCCATCTTTGAACGGTAACATTATTGGAATTATGATGAAGTACTAACAATACTTTTGTAAATTTGTGCCTAATTAGCAAAGATTGGCATACATTTTTTATGTTTAAAAAAAGTTCGATATTTAATAATTTGCCGTATATTTTTTAACTAACATTCACGTCTTCAGAAATTATCATGAAAAACTAAATTTAATTCTATTAATTAGCGAAGATTTGTAGGGCATTAGAATTACAGTCAATGAGAGGATTTTAGCAAAAATAAAATTACTTTTTATTTGCATGCAATGTGGTGATTTCATAAAAAAATTCACATTGATTGAATTAGTAACAAAAATTAGAACGAGGTCTAATAAATCGGCAGTTGAGCAGGTGCCCCGGAAAAAAAATACAGATACAGTATTTAAAAAGTTAGATCTTAGATACAGATACTAGTATCTTATTCAAAATATCAAAATACTGAGTACAAGATACAAAAGGATATTGTAACTTAGTTACATACTCGCGGTACTGCCCAACTCTGAAAGTCGCTAAAATTAAATCTTAATATTCATGCAAAAATAGTAATCGGGGGTTTAAAAAAAATATCTAGATAAGTAATAGCGTTTCATATTATTTACAATAAATTATTAATTTTTTTTAAAACAATCATATTCCCAATTGTGAATATCAAATAATAAAAAACGAAATTAATTTTATTAGTTCACAGATAACAAGATATGATAACTCTTAATTTAAACGAGTCAACAAAAGAGTATTTATATATAAAAAAAAAAGATATCAATCACAACAGATGTTATCTGGTAAAATATTTCTAAAGTTATAATTCGCTAAGATATTGTATTAAATTTTCGTAAACGAGAAATGTTATGCAAGTGGCTGGCGTCACGCGTAAGATTTGAGGAATCCATCCTTTATAAAACCCGAGAATACCTTCGTGCCTAAAATATGAGAAATTTTTTGAAAAAAAAACAAAATTAAATAAATAAATATAAGCGAATAAAATAAAACTGTCAGCTGCGGCATTTGCAGCCTTTTATTTTAATAATATTTATATAATTCAAAATAGAAAAAATCCCTTATATAAATAATTGATTTTTTTTAGTAAACAATCATAATTTGTAAAAAAAATAATATATATAACAAATAAAGAAGAAAAATAGGTAAGAAAAAGTAAGTCTAAGAAAACTCGTTTGGGAAGTAGATTACAGTTGAGATTTATGTTAGCTTTGAGGCGAACTATATGATCTCGAGGCTCGCCAAGTAAGCTTGCAGATGTAAAATCTCAAGCCCTCGTTGAAGAAGGATAAAGCAACTCCAACCAAAGGTCGTAATGGATATGCCAGTTTTTTAAAATATATTATACAGTTACAAACCTTCTTTATGGTTAATTCGAGCGTAGGTAACCCTTGAATTGTTAATTAAATTTAAATATAAAAATCCAACTAGA
The DNA here is from genome assembly GCF_954871325.1 of Gordionus sp. m RMFG-2023. NCBI lineage: Eukaryota > Metazoa > Nematomorpha > Gordioida > Chordodea > Parachordodidae > Gordionus > Gordionus sp. m RMFG-2023. Next base: position 26,748,079 of record NC_088779.1, on the reverse strand, counting down.
AGCCTATCTGAAAATATGTTAAATAATTCGTTTAGTCAACTATTTAGAAATAAACTGCTTGTTATGGTTTTTCAATTTTTGTCTATTCTGTTTATCTCATATTTAACTAATGTCAAAATTTATTTTTATATTATATGTCAAGCTTCAATGAGTTTTTCCATGCAAAGTGTCATTTTTTCAACTTTAAATCATTTTCTGAAGCGCCCATTTTTTAAATTTATAAATCTGATTTTAACGTAAATATAATCCATCATGTTTGGATTACCTATCTATATGATTGTAGATAATTTTGTCGTTAACCTTTGCAGTCATTTATATAATTTATTTATAAAATATATGGAAGATCATATATAGATATGGTAAAATTGTCTGTAATTCATAGGAGGGTAGGTATTCGATTAAAAGCTCTACGATGAAGATAATTCGCATAATATTGCAAGCACTAATCTCCAATAGAATCCCCGAAAAAATTTCCCCACTATACATTGAATTGCTAAACTGCATTGCTAAAAGGCAATCAATCATCAATTATAAATCAATCAAAAATTTATTACGTATAATTTTTTAATGATAATTTTTTAAACTTTTTTTAAAATATATTTAAATCATTTTTTTATTATAAATGAAGAATACTGATTAAATGATATAGTATATAATTTTATTTTTATTTAATATTATTAATAGGAAATTTATTTTTCTAGCTTATTAAAACAAATATACATTTTATTCAATTTTAAAAATTACAAATATATATCCGTAAGAGGGCGTTATATGTTTTAATATGTATCATTTTAGGAAACCAGAATGATGATTGGATAGCAATTTTTTTATATATGGGTATTATATATACATATGAAAAACCTAAAATTAAAAATTTTTTTTAGGTTTCTTTGATGTTTAATGAGTAGGTTTAGAATAGTAAAACAATGGAAATTTTTTAAAGTAAATATTGCTGGCGTTATTTATCAAAATCTCTTCATTTTTGTTTTATACGTACGTATATTTACGTGCTAAGCATTATTCTAAAAAATATTTTGAAAATAATTTGATTTGACCGATTGCCGAGCTCAAAACCGACCACTCACTAAATATTCGATTGACCAAATTTATTAGGAATATAATTTGAAAAATGTTGATTTTCTTTTTATATATCTATAAATACGTATAAAACATAATCCTAATAATTCTTCAGAATTAATTTTATCAAAATTTTTAAATATTTTATTTGAGAATTATTATTTCGTTGATTTATTTATAGGGAATTTTTTCTCCTAATTTTGTAATTTTAATTATCTTAAAACGGAGATTTTTTTTCCGGGGAATTATTTTTCTAGATTCTTTTTTAATATAGCTTACATTTAATATATTTATTGTAGCTTTCGTTCTCTTCGCTACACTGCACAAGGTACGATTCCCAAACAATTTATTTTAAATGAAATAGTTACATTTCTCATATTTAAATAAATATATTATGCTAAGCTAACCTATCTCATATTTTACTTTTAATAAACCTTTTATCGGTCCGTTGTCTCACCCCCTCCTTCATTATTATATAGGATTTAACTTGTAATATACAATAAATTTATTGAATTTAAAACAAATTAAACAATAACATAAAATTTATCGAATTTAAAAACATTTAATGGTAAATCTAAATATATTTCCGCGAATATGAAGTTGATGATTTATTTTCAAAAAAGATACTCCAGCAGTAGTCCGCCAACATATTTATACGATTCTTGCCGGGAATTTAAATTGAAAACTTAAGACCCCCCAAAACGAAATTCTTTACCATTTTTCTCAAAAAGCAATCGATAAAAAATTATAAAAATTAATAAATTTATAAGGAAATATAAATCTAACACTATCACCAATTTTCAGGGATTTTCATTTGATACTTTTTAAAATATATCCGTATTACCATTTTTGAGATTTCGAAAAGTTGCCTTTATACGATAATATTTTTAAAACTTGACGTGAAGGGAAAACTTAGAAAACGAATTCGAACTCAATGTCAAATTCTACACCAAAACTTGTTTTTATTTATTTTTCTCCCATTTTTCTTGTCACACAGTACAATTAATAAAAATTGATAAAGACAAATATTAAATAAAACCTATACAATAATTTTAATCTATATTTTTTCAACTTTTAGGTAGAGATATCAACATCCAAGGATGTTTTTATCATCTAACTCAATCAACTCATAGAAAGATTCAGGAATTGGGGTTAGAATCATCATATCGGAATGATCCAATGTTATGCTTATTTGCAGCTATGATCGATGGATTAGCATTCTTACCTATACACGATGTCAAACGAGGTATGGAGTATTTAAAAACCATTGTATCGGATGAAAACAAAGAATTATTGTTTTATTTTGATAAAAATTATGTGAATGGAGAATTGAGACATGGGAAAAACTCTTAAAGGCAAGTAGAGCCATTGTTCCCACCAGAAACATGGAATGTGTTCAATGTTACGATTGCTGGGGAAAATCGAACAAACAATGTATGTGAAGGATGGAATAACCGATTTAAGCATATTGTAGGCAACAAAAAACCGAAGATATAGGAACTACTCGAAAAAATAAGGATGGAAATAGCGGTTGATATGGGAAAAATCGGCCAATGGAATATTGGGACATACACTCCCCCAAAAAATCGTATTTATGCAACGAAACAAACTATTTTAAAAAATTTATGCATTGATTATTTAGAAGAGAGAAGGGACTTGCCCAATTTTCTCTCTTCAATTGGAGAACATATACGTTCTAGAATTGTTTCTTTTGAATAATATAATTTATTATTCTATATATCAATTAATAAAATTATAATTATTTCTTTTCTGTAACTTTTGAAAAAAATTCATAAGCAAAATAATAATTGTTAGATTAGAAAAATATAATACTCACTGCTGATAATCACCTCTGGATGTATTTTGATTAAAGTGGTCAGCATTTTTCATTACTTTTGGCAGTATTTAATTAAAATTGGGCAGTAAAAAATATAATTTTGCAAGTTTTATAGTGATTTTGTATTCAGTCAGTTAAATTCTTAAAGTAGGTAAATACTTCAGTAAAATAATTTTTATCAAATAGAGGGTATCAGATTGAATTGCTAATTTCCTATTTAGCCACAAAATTTATAAAATTATATTATTTAATAGCTTATCCTTGTAAAAACAAAAAGGGGCGCTATTTAAGAGTCAGTAAACTGTGAAAAGCCTTTTATCATATTTCTAAAAAAATGATTAAAATTTGTGTAAAAATAATTTTTCAATAAATACCTAAAAGTTGATGAAAGTGTGTAAAGGTGAACTAGATTTATTTAACTTTCGTTTTATTATTTAAAATCTCAAATCCTCGAAGAAATTTGACTTTAAAAAACATTTCTATTTAATTAAATACTGCAGAGCAGATCCGGGTCACGGGATTTTTTTTCCGGGGAATTATTTTCCTAGATTCAAATTTACTAGTAATATAATTTGAAAATTGTTCATTTTTGTTTTATATATCTATAAATACATATAAAATATAATCCCAAAAAATATTTTAAAAATATCGTGGTTTGGCGGATAACCGACCCGTATATGTTTTACTCGTAATTATAGATATATAAAACAAAAAATGAACATTTTTCGAATCATATTACTAGTAAATTTTATCAATCAAATATTTAGTAAGTGGGGTTTTGAGCTCGGCAATCAGTCAAATCAAATTATTTTCAAAATATTTTTTAGGATAATGCTTAGCACGTATATATATACGCGTATAATACAAAAATGAAGATTTTTCCATCGATAACGCCAGCAATGCAGTATTTGGTCATTCGGTCGGTTTTCGGGTCAAATCACGATATTTTTAAAATATTTTTTGGAATTATGTTTTATACGTATTTATAGATACATAAAACAAAAATCAACATTTTTCAATTTATCTTAATAGCAAATTTGATCAATCAAATATTTAATAAGTGGTCGGTTTTGAACTCGGCAATCGGTCAAATCAAATTATTTTCAAAATATTTTTTAGAATAATGCTTAGCACGTAAATATACACGTATAAAACAAAAATGAAGAGATTTTGATAAATAACGCCAGCAATATTTACTTTAAAAAATTTCCATTGTTTTACTATTTTAAACCTACTCATTAAACATCAAAGATAACTAAAAAAATTTTTAATTTTTAGGTTTTTCATATGTATATATATACCCAAATATAAAAAAAGTGCTATCCAATCATCATTCCGGTTTCCTAAAATGATACATATTCAAACATATAACGCCCTCTTACGGATATATATTTGTTAATTTTTAAAATTAAATAAAATGTATATTTGTTTTAATAAGCTAGAAAAATAAATTTCTTACTAATAATATTAAATAAAAATAAAATTATATACTATATCATTTAATCAGTATTCTTCATTTATAATAAAAAAATGATTTAAATATATTTTAAAAAAAGTTTAAAAAATTATCATTAAAAAAATATGCGTAATAAATTTTTGATTGATTTATAATTAATTATGATTGATTGCTTTTTAGCAATGCAGTTAGCAATGCATTAGCAAATTAATGTATAGTGGGGAAATTTTTTCCGGGGAATTATTTTCCAGGGGAATTTTATTCCGGGGATTTTTTTTCCGGAGAATTATTTACCTGGGAATTATTTTCTGGGGAATTTTTTTCCGGAGAATTCTTTTCCGGGTATTTTTTTTCCGGGGAATTATTTTCCTGGGGATTTTTTTCCGGGGAATTTATTTTCCGGGGATTTTTTTTCCGGGATTTTTTTTCCGGGGAATTATTTTCTGCTTACCTCTCCAATATGTGATATTTCTCCGCTGTTTTAAACCTAAATCAACACTTAATATTTCTTAATTTTTTTAAAAAAAAAAATCAACTCTTTCAACGCAATTTTCTTATTTTAAAATATTTTATTTCAACTCTTTTAAAATTTAATTTACTTCCACACTTAAATTTTCGATAATAATTTTCTTAACAAAAAAAAACTTACTTCAACTCCTTTTTGATTTTCTACAACTCTTTATCTTTTCAATAATAATAATTATTATTTTTTACAACCCTTTTTTTTTTATCCTTTTATTAATATTAATTTTATTTTTTCAACAACTTTTTTTTAAAAAAAATAATATATTGTATTTTTTTTAAAATAAAAATCAATAATACATAATTACGAATAGTAATAATAATATTATATATTTAAGATAAAAAAAATCGATAATGCGTAATCAAAAAAAATTGACAAAATCAATTAAATTTAAAATATCATCAATTATAATACGCCGCCGCCAACAGAAGACCATTCTTTCATCCCCCCCTCAGGAAAGCGTCCAATTCCAAATCAGTCATTTCTAAATCTACTATTTCTGGTGCTTCCACCGGTCCATTGCTTGTAGTATCCAATGCTTCCGCTACCGTAGGGGATGTGTAGTTTAATCCTAGGAAGGAGAACTAGGAGCAATCGAAGTGTTAGGATCAAGGGGCAGACTTTGACGATAGAAGGAAATAATGGAGAGGAAGATGTGATGGGAAAGGTAACTTGGTTACCAGTGCAGGAATTAATAAAGGGTTGGACTGATAGTGAGGTATTAGGTTTATCAGAAAATAATTTAATAAATAGACGTGCTGAAGGCGATGTATTTGGAAAATATGGGTATAGAAGTCAAGTGTTGAGACCATATGGAGACAGAGAAAATCTGGTGAAAAATAGAACGGAGATGAGACCGAGATTTAATTCTCGAGGGAGAGGAGACATAACTTGTTATAATTGTGGTGGACAAGGACATATGGTTAGGGATTGTCAAGAAACAAAGTGTTTTGGATACGGCAAACTGGTCATATAGCCCCCTTTTGTCCGCGGAGACCAAGGCGACAAGTAGAAAGACAGCCAACCCGAGATATCCAGACGAGACCAGTGATACAGGAGGTACCTGTGTCGAGGGTGGCGCCTACGGTAGCGGAAGCATTGGATACTACAAGCAATGGACCGGTGGAAGCACCAGAAATAGTAGATTTAGAAATGACGGATTTGGAATTGGACGCTTTCCTGAAAGGGGAATGAAGGAATGGTCTTCTGTTGGCGGCAGCGTATTATAATTGATGATATTTTAAATTTAATTGATTTTGTCAATTTTTTTTGATTACGCATTATCGATTTTTTTATATCTTAAATATATAATATTATTATTACTATTCGTAATTACGTATTATTGATTTTTATTTAACATCAATTATAATACAATATACATGAAGAAATTAATGGACCTATAAAAATAACGGTTGAAAAAATAATAAAATGGGGTACCCGTATAATTTGTTATAAAAACTCTGATTTATATATAGAAAATAATATACCCAAATATTATACACGAATAAAACAATAAACGATTATAATTTAATGATAATAAAATAGAAAGTAACGAGTATTGTAGTTAGGCTCGCATATTTTTTTTAAAACGACTACTCCAATATTTTAGCCAAAAATAATTATGCAAGCCTGGAGATTTTGTTCATATATGGCAGAGTCATGGATAACAACAAAATCTTGAAGCTTGGGTATAGTGTTGTGTTAAATTGGATCGATTTGAGCCGATTTTTATTTTAATCCAGAAAAATATTAGACACGCCCCGAAGATTCAGCTCAAAGATAGCATAAGCGACATCTATTAGCGAAATCTCGAGGTGTAGGCAATATGTTTTCTGGCTAAAATATTGAGTTAGCCGTTTTAAAAAATCGGCTCGAATCGAGCTGTTTAACAACCCTACCTTGTAAAAATACTATTTTGGCGAAAATCGTAATTTAAAATTGAATAACGAGTAACGTAAAAATTAATTCGTTACTTTAATATTTTATCTTTTAAAAAAATATATATTATATTGTTCGTTGATTAGAATTAATAAAAAATAAATTTTTATTTTTGCTAAACCTTACCCGCTATAATTAATAAAGTTAACTATAAAGGGTAAGATGGTACCGATATTATCGTATCGGACCGATTTTTCGCCTTCTTCAAAACATTCATTATCAGCCATATTTCTAAATTTTTCGATCCTTAAATGGCGTCTTAATTTAAAATATACTAATATTTAAGAAATAATTAAAAACATTCTTATATAATTGAAGTGATAATTTTCCTTTTTTTTAAAAAAACTAACTAAAAATATGCTTAAAAAAAATAATTAACAAACTTATTTTTATGTTTATATATAATTTTTTTTAAAAAAAAAGTCCAATAGTTTACATTGATCACGAATAGGCTAGACTGGATTGGGCTACTCTACTCTCTACAAGATAGCAAGAGATTTCACTATATAAATAAATGACTAATATTTACATTCTTTTACGTTGATAAAAGAATAATTTAAATCAAAATTTGATGTATTATTATAAATGAACTTATTTTATGATATGATCATAGATGGTGGCATACTAAAAGTTAGCGGTTGATAAATGATTCGATTTTAAAAAAAACGACTAATCCAATTTAGCCCATATATTATGCAAACCTTGAGATTTCGTTAATCGATGTAGCAAATATTTTTTGGCTAAAATTTTGTATCTAAACCGTTTTTTATGGGCAAAAAAAAATGAAAATATATGTAGGAATTCTAACCTTGGAATTCACAGTTAGCGAAAATTCGCGGCTAAGTATACAAAGTGGCTACAATTAACTAAATTTTATGCCCGTTGAAAGTTAATTAAAACGAGGTTTTAGAGTGTGAATAGTATTTTATCAATCATATATTTTTATTTTGAAAAATTTTGATGCAGCATGTTTGTTGTGCATCTTTGTAATTTATATTAAAGAAATAATGTAGATTTGACGAGTTTTATCTACTCTTCATTGTAACCATGGTTCGGCAACTTTTAAAAATTTGGTGACAGGCGCGCCTTACAGAAAATTTATAAAATTCAAGTTGCGCATTTTAGACTGCTTCCAAATATCAATTTTTTGTTTTTTTTAAAAAATATATATATAAATGGGATAAAGCAACTTATATACAAAAAACAAACTTCATAATTTTGACAACTGCGTCCCTAAACCCGCCATAATCTTTGTTCCTATCTTGAAGTCGAAATTTGATAACTTGAAATGGGTACGTTAAATTCACCGCGAAAATTTTCGACAAGGCGGCCATAGTTAGGTATTCGTGATTGTTCTAAAGTGCAGGGACGGGATGTCATATATATATTATTTTTTTTTAAAAAAAAGAGGAAGTTATTAAGATTTTTTCATTACATTGCCATTCATTGTAATTATTACAAAAAGATATAAATCGATTAGTCATCACGAAAGATTGATTATAGAAGCAAAATTTTGCTATATATTTTTAGATTATTCAATAAAATCTTTTTTTTGTTGTAATTCTGACATACACGTCAAACTTAGTTATAGATAGTGTTTTTAAGCACCTCAATTTGAGTCGATTTTTAGAAACGACTAATTCAATATTTTAGCCAAAAGAATATAAGCCTCGAGATTCTGCTGACAGATGGCTATTAAAACATATATTGTCATCTATCAGCAAAATCTTCAGGCTCGCGTAATATTTTTCTGGACAGAACATTGGGCTGGCCGTTTTTAAAAATCGGCTCAAATCGAGCCGTTTAACAACACTACTTATAAATGTTACCAGCAATATATGCGTAACCCAAAAATCTGCATATTTCTGGGTTTTTTACTTGATAATATATATATATAAATAACTCAAAGGTTCATAATCAAATTTTTAGAAATTTAAATGGTAGGTGTCTTTACATGAAGAATCTGATTTTTCAAGGAATGGCATTTTTAGTACTCTGTAAAAATGCTTACATCATAAATTTCAAGAAGTTTTTATAAGGCATTGCATACATTGCCTTATTACGTACATTGCTAATTAAGGCAAGATATATATATATATAAATTATAATTATTACCAATTTTTTTTCTTTTGGGAGGTGTTTGTAAATGTAATATCTTTTTTTAAGTTCTTCATAGGCCATAAATTGGAGAGTGCCATGAGAAACTCCAAAAAGACCTGGAACGAAACCCTAAAATTTATATAAATTTTAATATTTATAATTTTCTTTTAATCAAGATATAAATATTTTATATTAATCACGAACTGAAACTGAATTTTAATTTCTAATATTGATTCTAAGAAAATAAATGTATTAGACTTTTAGGAATATTGGTTTAGACATAGTAACCAATTAGTAAATTAAATCTAGATCAGGAATTTTTGCAATTTGAATAAATGAGGGTTATGACTATGGTTTTTAAAAAGCTAAATTTGGGTTTATTTTTTAATGACCTGATTAAATTTTAGCCAAAATAATAATATGTAAGCCTTTTGGCAAATAAAAACCCAAACCTTTCTGTCATCTATGACCAGGGTTGCCAGGTCAAAATTTCCAAATTGTGGGATAAATTTGGTAATATGCGGGAGAAATATGAAAATTGCGGTAGAAATATAAAAATTGCTAAAAAAAATTTTAGGCCGAGATTTTGAATTGACTTAATTATCCGCCTATTATTTTTTATAATTAGTTTATAATATAAATACAAAGTCGGTAACTATTTTTCAAAATAAAATAACATCTTGATTAATTAAAATATATTAATTTATAAAAAAAAACAACGATCTTTTTAAAATATAAAAGAATGTAAACAAAATAAAATTTTATAAAAATAAACGTACAATTAAAAATATATTTTATGCGAATGTCCTGCAAAACGACCGCAATTGGAAATCTACCGTGTGTGTGTATAACATTATAGGGATAGGCGCTTAATTATCACGTATAAATACATAATAAGGTACTCTAAAAATAGAAATAATACAGATGCAACTACAGTTGCGGCAATTGTAATGAATTATCTTGTAGTACAACAGTCACAGAGATAATTATCATCTCAATGTTGGTAGAATCTTTTCCCCATAATATTTAACGATCCTAATATAAATGAAAACTATACTTGTAGAACAAAAATGAGCAATCATCAATATTTTATGACCTAAATCCAGGAGTTAAATTCTTGACGATTTGAAAGATAGGCATTCATATACAATTCTAACAGATGCATCTAAGAAATATTAAAATATTTCCCTTGATCCTCCGCTATTTTAGCAAAATAAAGGTCGTTTCAATAAAAATATTAAATTTTTTCCCCTCAAATAGTGAAAAATCCAAAGATATAGCTAACCATATAGCAGATTCGAGATTATCAATAAATTGCATGTCAGCTTTCTGATCTGATAATGCTTCAGTGAATTTGGTAAAAATAGTGTATTTACAGAATTGAGTCAGCACAATGTTTGTTGCGATATGTTCCTAATATCCGCCACCGATATAATTTTGAAATTTTTTAAATCTTTAAAAAATTATTTCTTAAATAAAGATTATAAAAGCTGTCCTAACATTTTGGAAATTTTTTTCACTAATGAATGGCAGAAGTATATTTAGGAATGATTTCACATGTGGGAAATCTACTACATGCTGTTAATGTGTAGTTGCATTCAGAAGAATCTTAAAGATTCACAAAATTATGCTGCAGATGTGTTCATCTTTACAGTTAAAAATTGACAATAAATTTTATGGCACCATTGCTAAAACTCAATTATTTTATTTGAGATATAAATAATAGAACTAAATGTTTACCGTCGTTATTGAGATTTTTATAAATTTCCAGGCATGACATTTAGCTCGGCCTCTAATGTTGTTAAAGCAATCCGATTTCTCTCCTTTTTCCAGGCAGTCCTCATCTGGCTAAAAATGCGCTCAGATGAGGCATTAGAATGAGGTAAGGAGAAGACATAATCGCATATTTTTTCCAAGCATGGGGATTTATCGTTATTACGAAATAATTCTACTCATTTCTCCTCTGCTTTTAGACCATCTAACTTTATTTTGGTGAATCATAAAAAATAGAGAGAATTACAATCTCCTCAAACAAGACATCAATGTCTTTCGATATTTTTAATATATTTATTAAATTATAAAAACCATCAATTGATGGTTTCTGTTCCAAGGTCATAATATTTATACATTTGTAAATAGTTATTAAAATCAAATTTTGATTGTAAATATTCTAAAATTGTCTTAATAAAAATATCTGCTTCATTTAAAAATGTATTAATTAAAGTATTATTTGAACATTTTAATAAAATATTTTTAGCAATAGCGGCGTAAAATTTATTATCAATCTTTAACTTGAACAGAGCTGTAGCATGATTTTGTGAATCTTTTTTAATAAAGAATATTCTGATTGCAACTAAATATTAACTGCATGAAGTAGATTTCCTACATGTGAAACGAATCCCAAATATGCTTCTGCCATTTCATATTCGAAAAATTTTTCAAAATTTTAGGACAGCTTTTAAAATCTCTATTTAAGAGGTATTTTTTTAAGTGTTAATTTTAAAATTCTATTAATGGTAGGTATTAATGAAAACCACCTGATAAGTATATATCGCAACAACTCACACCATTCCAAGTCAGTCACCAACTCTTTTAATTCATTAACTCTTTTAGTTGATGAACTAAATTCGTTAAAACATTTCATCACAATTATTTCGACATCCACCGATAGTACATTGATTGCCTTCTTGCAAGAATTATGTAGTATATGGCATATACAGCCAATTGGTATTAATTCATTATTGTGCTGCCTCAATTAGGTAACTTTAGTTTTTGCCAAAATCTACAGAGGCATTATCAGCGCAGAAAGCTGACATGCAAATCATTTATAACCCTGAATCAGCTATATTTAACATTATGTGGCTAGCTACATTGTTAAATTTTTCACTATTCGAGGAAAGAATTTTAACAGTTTTATTGAAATGTTCTTATTCTTGTTGAAATAGCGAAGGATCGAGGGAATGTTTTAATATTTCCCTTATTAGATGTATCTGTTAGAATTGCATATTGATGCCCATCTTTCATATCGTCTAGATTGACCTCTAGGATTCAGGTAGTAAATCACTTGATTCAGGTAGTAAATCACTTGTGATAGCCTTGCTCATTTTTGTTCTGCCAAGTAAGGTTCATACTTATATTGGAGTCGTTAAATATCATGAGAAAAGGATTCAACCCACATTGTGATGATATAGCTCTGTGAATGTTGAACTACATAATAGATGTATACAATTTCCGCAAATGTAGTTGCATCTGTATTATTTATTATGTTTGAGAATATTTTTGTATTCCAATCGATGTTGATATACTCCCCTGTACTAACTTATATGAATGAATTGATGTTGAATTATTATTGGATAAAAATAAAACAGGATAAAAAGAAATTTACAAACTAGAATGTTTTTTGAATAAATATTTAAAATTTATTTTAAAATATAAAAATAATCAATTATTAATGTCTCTCAAAATTATTATTTATATATTAAAAACGTTAAAATACTAAAAAAAAAAATTTGCAGAGAAATTAAAAAATTGCGGTAGATTTTTGCGGGAGATTTCCAATTGCGGTAGTTTAGCAGGAGAGGTCTGCGTGTAAACCCAAAAATTGTGGGAGTCTCGCACTGATGGAGGGAGACATGGCAACCCTGTCTATGACCAAATCTCCAGGCTTATAAAACATTATTTTGGCTAAAATCTGTTTTAAACATTGATCTGAATCTGGCTTTATAAATTATACTAATATTCTAGTATTGAATTTTTTTAAATAGTTCTGAAATTATTAATTATATGTATATATATATACTACTTTATATAGGCCTTTGGTTCCTTCATATTTGTATATAGATGTAAGAGCATCCCAGGTTCCCCTGTAAATTTTGAATTTATGGATGGTGACACTTGGATCATTTGTTTGTAAACAAAGTCTTGTCTTGACTAGCCATATGGGATTTGTTAATAGGAGTGTTGTTAAACCTTAAATTAATTATATAATCTGCAAAATAAATTATATATTATGGTATACATCATTTGATTATTTGTTAGATTTAAATACATTCAGCATACATTTTAATACAAGAGTTGAACTATAAAATTTCCCATTTTTAAGTAGGTTGTTTCAAAACATAAAAAAAATTAATTCATTATTATTGTAAAACACAAAATAGGCTCTTTTTTTAATAGAAAAATAAAAAAATATATCTAAAACATATTTGTTAAATTTTCAAAACATAATCATTAGGATTCCTTAAAGTTTTAAAATATTTTACAAAAATTTTAACAATGAATTTAATAAGACCTGAGGTAGCAGCTGCACATGTAGATTGTAAAGGTGTTAATGAAGTTGTACTTTTACCTTCATTCATCCACGATTTCAAAACATTATATCTATAATATATTTTTTTTTATTGATTACACATTAAAACTTTACATAAAAAAATAAAGTCCCCAAGCTGTTCCTGATCCAATAATATTTGGGGTGACTCCCCTGTAAAGACCAAATATATTGCCTTCGTATTTATAAATACGGCGAAAGGCATCTAGTACACCATGGTAGGTGGGTATTGTATTTGTCAATCCGTCATTAGCTTTATATTTTAAATAAATTATTATAAAAATTCGCGATGTAAATTAAAATTACCAGCAAATCTCAATTTCAATAAATCAAAAGGGTGTAAAATAAATGCAGATACTACACCCCCTGCTACTCCTGCAATGAGATGGTCATAGTTAACTTTCTTTTCTTTTAAATTCACTGAATATACCATAAATTTTTTGATTTACATCCGTCATATGGATCAAAAATCATTTTTGATTGTGAATGAATTTATAATTTGCCCAAGAATAATCATCACTTTCCTCTAGGTAAATCGCTCAAATAGAAATACTATTTAAATTTGGTTATGGTAAAAGTATTTTACACTTAAAAAGTTTTATATATGTTAGTAATGGTATATCTCTGATATAAGTAAAAGCCTGAGGTTCGGTTAATTATAAAATTTAGAATGATGATTTTGGAGCTTATTATAACCAAGTTTTCAAATATTATTTATTATTTGCTGACGAATAGTATCTAAACTAATCCGTTTATACTAAACTAGACATGCAAAGATTTTTTCAATCTTTAATATATATATCATATTAAATCGATTGCGGAAATTATAATTATAATAGATGCTATGAGTGTTAGGAAGTTAACTCTAATAGTTAATTTAATAACCAATTATGTATAACTACATAATGCAAATGCGGTTATATTTTTTTTAATAAATTTTATAACACAATATATAATTTATACCCTCAATAGTAATTTTTAATGCTGCAATTTGTCATGGATAAATAATAATATTTTGATTAACCAATACTATTCTTAAAAGATTAAACCTATTTTATAAAATTATTCTTCATTTAAATATGTTTAAACCAGGGCGTTGCTAGGGGTCGGGGGCGCAAGGGCTTGAGCCGCCTGAAAAATTTGAATAGCCCCCTGAAGCAAAAAATTTTTTTTTAATGGCATCCTGCAATAGATGTAATAAATTTGATATCTTTTTTCACTTTTTTTACGTGTTTTTAAGAAACTATTTTTTTCTTTTTCGAAAAGCAGTCTTGAGTTAAATTTTTAATACAAGTATATTTTTGATATTTTTACAAACTACTATTATTTTAAGATAATATATACCAAGGTGGTGCGACAATATATAAAATCTTAATTGTTTCATCATATCATTCTGGTCTTTATTTTATAGTTAGAAAATGTTTCATTTCTAGTACGGCATTGTTGTGAATATTACTCCATGCTTCAATATATTTGCATAATTATTTCTTCCAAAGATTTTTAGTGTTTTTATTTTATCAATTTATCTAACATTATAAATTCTGATATTAGTTTACATCGTGAGTGTCATGGCTATTACTACAAATTAACCAGCATCTATTATTTGTGTTGCTATGTAATTTAAGATTATTACTATAAGCTGAGAGCATATAATTGTATATTTTAGATAAACAATAATGGTCAACTGTGATGTCGTTTATATATAATTTAAAATGGAAGATAATCTTTTAGAAATTTAATATCTCACAATAATTTTCTCGATTACTTATCTAGCTTCCATCATGTCATATAAGAGGAAGCTCTAACCACCATATAGTTTTATGATTTGGATTGGTCGTTTAGACTCTCTCCTTCAAAAATTGTTGATTTGGTTTAGGCCTATAAATTTTTCCTTATTAGTCCATTCTATAAAACATTGTTGAAAATGGTTACAAAGAATTATACTAGTTTGATAATCTTTTGTCAATGTAAGTTGCTAAGAATTATATTATTGCATTTTGTGATTTTTTATATGCCAGTTTATTTTGTATGCATAATATAATAAATGACAAAATATGAAAATCAGAATAATTGTTCAGAGTTAACAAATTTTAAAAAAGAATAATCTATTAATATAAAACCCGGCCGAAGGCCGGGCAAAGGGGAGACGAAGGCCCGCAAATTGGGTGTTATGGGGGGCGTTTTTTAGTTGAGCCCCCTGAGATTGTGAAAGCTAGCTACGCCCCTGGTTTAAGCTATCTATAAAATTAAACTTTAACTATAGAGGGTCAGGGGGAGGTTCACATGAGATTTTTGGGCGTTATTTTTTAAATCTAATTTTGCTTATTTTTAATATGATAAAAAATCATATTAGAAAGAAGAAACAACTAACAAATGATAAAATCATTAATATATTTAATGATAATCAGTCCTTACTAGCCGTTATGGAGAAAACAGACTTAGGTTATGATGTAACAAAAATATATAAAATCAGTGTTAATGAAACAACAAGGTTTTAAATTGATTAAGACAAATATTCAAGAAAGAGAAAGAACTATATTATACAATTATCTAGTAAATATATCTAAAATTTTTATGTATCCTTGTACAATGTAAAGGCTTTTTTTAGGCACATGGATCCTATTGCAATTTTAATCCATTCTTTATTTGTTATAAATTGTCAATAAATTTCATATATTTTGATAATTATTTTTCATTATGGCTTATTTTTATCAACAAAGCAATTGCAATAATTTTATAATTTTTATATTTAAAAATAATCAATATTAGCAGCTCAAAATCTCATCATGGGAAAGCTCATCTATTACCGCGTGTACATCCTTTCCCCAATATTTTTTTCTGAAAAATTAATATTGTTAAAAAAGTGTAATTTTTTAAAAATTATAGCACAAAAGTAAATACGGAATAAAAAATATTATTTATTTAATATTATCAAGTAGTTTTAATTTTATTGATGTTTGCCTTCTAGGGCTCGCATGCTCCTCTGCTCCCCAACTGTAATTTACAGTGTAGCTAAAGTCTAGTTTTTCGACTCCGACTCCAAATGTTATCTCACATATTTCTGACTAAGATATTTCGAGATTGCATTCCTATATAACGCATTGTGGATTACTCTAATCCCAATAATAGTATAGCCAAAATGTTAGCATATTCTGTTATTAACATCCGATCATGATAAAGATATGTGAGAATATCTCAAATTATAAAAATTTATCTTGTATCAAAACTTTTAACCCAAATTCTACTATCTCTCTAGACATCTTCCACGGGAACCCATTTGCGTAGTTATGTTTTCCTCTAGTTTTCCCCATATTTCTGAATCTACCTTTTCTATGATATTCTTTCAAAAGGAGATGGTGAAGAAGATTCCTATAAGTTTTCTCACTAGGACTTTAAGATTTTTTATTCAGTTGTTAATTTTTTAATATTACCAATAAGATATATTATTGTAATTTAAATAAATGCATATAAAAAATGTTACAAAAGTTTAAATCAGACCTAATTTTTTGAGCATTCATTTCGAATCTAAAACTTTAGAGAAGTAAAAATTATTCACAGAGAGAGGAAATTCTGAAGTTGGCTTAGTTTCACAAAATAAATCACTATAATCTGCAATGTGAGGAAGGCCTTCATAAATTTAAGCTTGCTTCCTTATATTGAAATCTTAGATATGGGCCCAAATATTTAATAGCTCCAAGAAAATAGAAAACAACTAAAATAAAAATAAATAATATATGACTTTTAAAATTGATTTTAATAATTTATAAATATTTTATACTTTCCTTTCCATCACATGTCATAATCTCTAGAAAAGACAAATAAGATATGAAATCATAGTCGCCTAAATTCAAGATTAAATAGTTAAATGTGATCCAACCCAAACCTAAATCGAATCGACAAACCGGTATAAGCCGTTATTATTTATAAAACATACACCGAATCTGAATGTTTCAACAAATTCAATCAGATTCGAACTTCTAAAATGGCATATGATACGGGTTGAACCTTTTAATAACATAATCTCTTTCAAAAAGATATTAATAATAAATTTTTATTTGGATAATTATCAAAAATCATTTGTAGATATTTAAGCATATGTTATATAACAATAACGATGGTAAGAAAAACGGTTTTAAGTTATAATTATTTTATTCTAAAACTTAAAAATGATATTAAAAATAAAATAAAATAAGGTATATATATATATGTATTATAAAAAAAACAATTTAAACGAAATATATATTTTAAGGTAATAACAATTTAAGTTAAATAAAAAATCAATCAATCAACATTCCCCTTCTTCTGAAAAGCATTCCACAATCCATCTGAGCTGTCATAGCAAGCTTGTGGTCCAAATGATTCATCATTTTGATTGTCAAGTTGTTACATATGTCGTCTCAATCGTTGGCTTGTTTAAATCGTAAGCTTCATATCTCAATGGTTATTATTATCAATTTTTTAAAATTGTTATAATCATTATTTGTTATTAAATATATGTATATGAAGATTTTGAATGATTTTAAAATGTAGATATTATTGAATAACGTCGTTATAGAATAAGATTCGTCGAGTAAACGAAATAGAATTAATTTAACGAATAACGAATTTGATTAAGAATAATTGAATCAGAATAAATTTATCAAGTATTGAATAGAAATAAAATAAATAATTGATCGCGTTTTATTTTTATTTTATATTATATATATTTTGCGTTTTAGATAATAGCGTTTTACGTTTCTCAATTTTGCGTTTTATAAATAAATTTCATAATATATCATTTTTAATTCCGCGTTTTTTATAATATATCATTTTATATTTATTTTTAATTAAGCGTTTTTTTAAAAAAAAATTATTATATTATGAATTTTTTTTTTTTATAAAAGATGATATCTACGTCTGTACATCCATCTCTCTCTTCGGAAATTTAAACTTTATGCCCTTATTTTTTAATTTAAAAAGTATTTTGAAATAATAATTATTCATAAAATTGTTTTTAATAAAAAATTATTTTTGAGCCTTAAATTTTTAGAAAAAGAACTCTTCATCACATCCTTGTGTATTATTCTAGGATGAAGACGTTTAGTTTTATGACTTTTCTTAGTGATGCTTTTAATAGTCTTCAAATTTATAGGTCTCAATTTTTTTTTATCGCATTTAGTAAGAGTTTTTTTAATATTATTATTTTCTTTAATCTTTGTTTCATTGTTTTCTTTAATGTTTATTTTCATTTTCTATAATCATGAATATTTCAAATTTATTATATAATTTATCTCTATTAGTTTATAAGAATCTCTTTTATTTTGAATATTTGGTTTTAATTCAATATTTTTCAATTTTTTGTTACTAAGAGATTTACCATTACAATGATAATTTCTTTTATTATAATGTGTTTCTTTATCATATTTATTTTCTAATTTATTTTTCTTATCATGGGATTCACAGTTATGACATCTAAAGTTAAAATTTCTGTAGTCTCTACTACTACAATTTTCATAATATCTAAAATTATTATTGTTGCAATTTTTATTAAATTTTTTATCCCTACTAAAAACATAATTAACATTGTCACTTTCTGATTTAATGTTAATACTATCTAATTTTCTTCCTATTTCAATCATTTCATCTAATGTGTAGTTAATATTTTTATTTAATTAATTTTTTATATTGTCATTTACACTAGATGTTCTCAATTTTTCTTTTATGGTATCATCATTAATAAAATTACATTGTCTCCTTAATTTAGACAATCTAAAAAACCAATCCAAAAAAGATTCATTAATACCTTGTGAAGTAAGGTTAAACTTCCCAGTCAATATCCAAACATCTTGACTGGGTAATAAAAATTTTAATTTTTTAATAATAATTTTATAATCTTTGATATCTTCCTTAGTACATAATGACTTAATTTTATCGTATAGATCATCAGATAAATTGCTCATCAATGTTTCAATTTTTACCGAGTCGGATAAAATTTGAGAGAAATAATCGTCAAGTCTTTCCAAGTATATGTCCGTTAAGGGTCCCTCCAAATTTGGAAACTTAACTTCCCTATTGGAGGATATGCTAATTTTATCATCCATAATGCAGATTTTTATTTTAAAAACTTATTTAAATTAGCAAAGATACATATTGTCACTATTATGTATTCAATTTTTTTTTCCAAATTGCAAATTTTTATTTTAAAACTTTATTTACATTAGCATAGAATTTTTTTTTTTTTACTTTGTATGTCCTTTATGTCGAATAATTTTTATAATTTATTACATAATTTCAAAAAAATTTTTTTTATTTTTTTTATATTTATCGGGATATGCACAATATATATGATATTTTTTTATATATCATTGTGAGTTATCATTCCGGGGCACCATGTTATATAACAATAACGATGGTAAGAAAAACGGTTTTAAGTTATAATTATTTTATTCTAAAACTAAAAAATGATACTAAAAATAAATAATATATATGTATTATAAAAAAAACCATTTAAACGAAATGTATATTTTAAGGCTATAATAACAATTTAAGTTAAATAAAAAATCAATCAATCAACAGCATAATTCTATTTGACTGTGCAAAGATCCCAGTTAAGATAAAGAAGTTTTACTTAAATCATAGAATTTATTTTTTTCTTCTCCTTATAAATTAAAATTTGACAGGGAAAAATCTTGAGAATACTTTAATTGTACATGGCTAAAGTTATTATTTGATATAATTTCAAATAATGGGCTTCTCTTTGCATGATCTTAATAAGTTTGCAAGTAAAAAGGGTGGAACCGGATTTATAAAAATTTAAATCTAACTAATATTAATGATTTTCCTAAACCAAATCTTACAAATCATTATTTTTTTGTGAACTGAAACAAGGATAGATATTTGGTTAATATACATGAATGTAGGAAGATTGGCGGCTAGAAAAAAAGAGCCCAATGATAAAAGCTCAAAGTGTACATATACAAATTGTAGAATGTAGAGTTGTAAATCAGTAGTGGGGCTATTTCATGGATGGATTATATTATAAAAGATCAAAACTTGACATGATAGGGTTTAGATAAGAAATAATGTTATATCACAATAATTTTATATGTTTAAACGATAAGTAATGGTATATAGTAGTGTTGTTAAACGGTTGGATTTTAAAAAAAATCTAACATTATATTTTAGATTTTCTCAAGTCTGAAGATTTTGCTCATAAATGGCAGAAAAGTGTGCACATCTATTATGTAACAGTGTCAACATGAAAAAATATATTCAAGGTGAAAATTATATTTGTTCCCTTCCTTTTTAATAGTTTATTTTGGAGGAGTAAAATTGCTCCTGTCACTTTACCCTATACTATCAATTTTATTTATCTACTATAATGTTTGTGAAGATTATTTTTCTGAATATATTTTCTAATCAAATAGCTTTTCGTTTATATTTTCATTATTTAACATAATATTTTAGAATTTTAACTTTGTTATTTAACGAAATATTTTTTTGAATTACGATTAGCATCTAACAAGCCTATGATTCAACTTGATTTATACAATGATGCATGATTACATATATATAGATCTCTTTAATCGTCAACAATGATGTAAAAAAAACGTTATGAATTAATAAACTACATTTTTATAAAAAAAAATTTGAGAATAATAATTGAAAGATATGTTTTAAATTCTGAAGACGCAAGTAAAATTAATTTTATAATGTATGACTGTCACTTAGATTATTACCGATTTATATGGTTTTATAAGACTTAAAAATATCGATTATGATATACTTGCCTTTTTTTAAACCACTTTTTTACAGTGATTCAAAGTTGGTTAATCAATACATAATGAGATAATACACTATTTTTAATTTACTTTTATTTTATTAATTGTAGTACCTATCTAACTTTTGAATGATAACACCATAAAATAGGAAGCGTTACGCGAACTGAGGCATGCCTATTTAGATTTATAATGGATTTTAAAAATAAAAATTTACGGTTTTTAAGATATATTATTTTAAGCCCTCCAAGAAAACACTATCTATGTTAGGGCATCCAATACTCCCTTTTATATATTAATAAATATTCAACAATATGGTTTTTTAAATTTAATATCGCAAATAAACTTAACAATAAATATTTAAGTTTTCATTGAAATAATAATCATTTGTACATAAATGCTTTTGAAATTTTGGCAAAATTAATATTATAAATGTGGAATCTAAAATTTGATTTTGATGTTATATTTTTAATTCTTGTTATAAATTCCCCACTTTGGATATACTTCTTTGATTACTACTCAGATAAAAATAATCCACACTTTTCTCCCACGTCTAAACTATAAAAATTCAAACATCAACTTTCAAAATGTTAATTTTGATTCTCAGAGTTACTAATATCTTAGAAGTCTTTGAGCAGGAAAAAACTGTACAGACCCGAGATCTAAATGAACAATTTCATCTTTGACAATGAATCTCTTTAGAGATCTATAGATCTAAATTCCGGATTATTTATTCCTCCCTTGGATGACGCTACATCTTATTCTAAATATTTATTTATTTTTATATATTTCCGTTTATTATTATTAATAAAAATCATTTATTAAATGCTGAATAACTATAAAAAATATAATTAGAATAGAATATGATGTGATTGAGAATGAGAATTGAGATCTTAAAAGTATTACAAGAAATAAATTTAATATTATTCAAGCTTGTTATGGAATATATGTTTGTGTAAAGAAAGACATAAAGAAAGGAAGGATTTTTATTTTAATCATGATGAATTATGGCATATATAGTTAACAAAAATTCTTAGAATAGATTGTTAAATTAGTGAATTCCAGATTGGAACAACTTAGAATTAAAGTAAAGCTCCATCATTTAGCATTTCGAATGCTTATTAGTCTGTTAAACGACTTTAATTTAGGTCAAAACTAGATGGTACTGAATATGGCTGGCTTGAGCAAATCTTATTTTGAAATTTTTCCAGTATAATAAATCTTAACATTATAGGTTCCACTTCTATATGTAATTCTACTCTGTTTTTATAAAACCTATTGTAATGTATTAGCTTTAAATAAATTGTATTTTGTTATTTTGGTTTAAGACAAGGCTACACTTTATAGTAATAGATAAAATATATAAACGATCTTGTAAAAGTTATAATATATTTTATTTTCTCATTTTATTTGATTTTATATATATTAATAAACACCAACACACCTATCAAAAAGTATTTCATATAATGAAATGAAACCATTTTCTAACTTATAAAATTATTTTAGGCATATCTTTGATTTTAATTTATATCTTTCTGGCTTTTTTTAAAAATATTTTATAACATTCAAACCTTTTGTCAATAGTGTTCCCCTTTATTCTCAAAAATTTCTTTTTTCATATAGAATAACGTTAGCAATTAAAATATTTCTTTTTACATTTATTAAACCTACCATTTTAACCGTTTAGCGTATCGGCTCTCCCTATAAATAATTACAATTAATCTATATATTTATATCGACAACTATTTGATTAAACTATCATAAATTTTAATTTATTGCTAGGGCATGAAATAATACGTGTATAAAATTATAACTTATTAGAATGTATATATTAAAAGGAGAAAAAAAAATATTTGAAGATGGTTGTTATAATTTATGTAATATGCTAAACAGCCTGTATCCATAACTCATTGTAAATATATAGAAAGAATACTTCTATTAACACTCCTCATCTTCAAACTCTACTAAATCTAGTTTAGCAACCTCCTTATCATAGTCATACATTTATTATTCAACATAAAAAACTAAAGAATTTATAAAAATAGGAATGAAAACCCTTAACCGAAACACTAATCCTAACTTACCCACAATCTTGAAGATTATATATATTGATTAGTTACCCTTGAAGATAAGTTAAATTTGAATAAATCATGACTTGTACTTTGCTGTGGTGGGGGGGGGGGGGTGAAATGCCATGTAATTCAAGGATGCATTCTATATACAGTTTTTGAGCGCTTTGTCCCTAAAGCGAGCTGTTACTTTAACATTGGTAAAAATTATGCTGTTAATTATATTACAAATAAGAAATTTCATTTACTATAAAAGAATATTAACTGTCTATCTACTTTACTTTAACAAGTCGAGAATTATTGAAGTGAATTTATTAATGATAATAGTCATTTCCAATAAAATTTGTATTGTATATATGATCAAATAATAAATGCCCAACAGATGATTAATCGATGAAAAATATTTATATTTTTTAAAAAAAAATAGGGTTAAAACATTATTGGTATATAATTAATAAAATGTAACCCCCAAGTCTAATTCAATATAAAGCCAAAATTTTAATCACATTATTATCATATATGAATTAATAAATTCAAACCCCACGATTAATGAATATAGATATCTAAGTTTTATAAGTTGATATATCTCCCATATTTATTGAATATTTATTCTTGCTCCTTTATCAAAAATAAAGTTAGTTTTATTAATATTATGCAAGTTTAAATATAATTTTTTTTTTATCCATTTCCAAATCCATTCCTTTGTAATCATATGTGAATTAAGAGATCGAAAACAAATTATTTATCAATGTAAAAAAAGAAAATTTGTGATTGATAAAAT
Organism: Gordionus sp. m RMFG-2023; assembly: GCF_954871325.1. Lineage (NCBI taxonomy): Eukaryota > Metazoa > Nematomorpha > Gordioida > Chordodea > Parachordodidae > Gordionus > Gordionus sp. m RMFG-2023. Next base: position 26,724,214 of record NC_088779.1, on the reverse strand, counting down.
CAAAATTTAATAAAAACACTTCATTTTGAAATTCGTATAATATATTTTTTAAAAAAAATTACATATTAATTCTTTATAAAATTTTTATACTATTCAAAAAAAACGCAAATGATTCCGTGTTTGTTTTTAAAATAAAAAATGTAATTTTAATTTTATAATATAATGTCAGAAACTCCCTAATTAAACATCCTATGCATAGGATAGACTTTTTGCTCCCAATTATAATGTTAACAAAGAACCTGACACTCAATCAATAAAAGATAGCAAGAATTAATATTTCCTACATAGATGGAGATTTAGTATATGGTAAGATTCATATGAATTTTCCATTTTTTAAATTTTAAACAGAAACCTACTAATCGATTATATATTATATTGTTTTTATATTTTATAATTAAGTTCATATCAAAAGATAACTATTATTTTATTAGCATACCATATATTAGAAAGTATTGCTTAGCTGTTAAAGTTATAAATTGTTTATAATGCGAATTTGAAAAAATTATATCTAATTATAATTTTTTTTACTTCCAATGGAGTCAATTTCGATAAACGGGGAAACTTATCGTAATAAATATTATTGAATGGATTAGTTAGTGTGCCTGTTATATAAATAATATATACCTATTCCACGGAAAATTTCTGTTCTTCCTAAAGGAACAAGATTTAATTTATTTTTTTTATATCAATACTATTAAGATGTCGAATAATAGTTGACAAAATTAGCCTTAATTAGACCTAGTAACCGGTATAAAAAAAACGCATGGGGTTGACAATTAAATTTTTACCACTCCATGTTATTGCCAGTATTTTAATTTTAATATGACTCAAAAAGTGCATGATTTATCCTTTATCTAAATATAGTAATTTCTGGAAAAAAAATTAGATTTGGCAACAAATTTACTATTTTTAAAAGTTAAAATTGTTTTATTTGGAGCTTTTAATTTTAAAATTCTTTTATGTATTCCGGCTGATATAAAAATATACAATATCCACCTTCAGAACTTTATATTATAACATACATCAAGCCTATTTATGCATTGCCTGTTTACAAGAGATTGCCAGTCATATATTCAACATATATAGACATAATGTAATTTCTAGATATATTGCTCAATTTCAATTTTAAAATTCTTTTATGTATTCCGGCTGATATAAAAATATACAATATCCACCTTCTGAACTTTATATTATTACATACATCAAGTTATGCATTGCCTGTTTACAAGAGATTGCCAGTCATATATTCAACATATATAGACATAATGTAATTTCTAGATATATTGCTCAATTTCAATTTTGAAAAGCATAACAATTTTTTTTCCCCCTATAGAACATAATATTCTTGAATAATTATAAGTCGGTCTAATAATATCGATTAAATTTATCATTAGTCACTACATTTCGCATCTAATAGAATGTAAATAACAAACTTATCTCATTCTATTTTAATAATATTGATATTATATGAGAATTATGAATTTTATTGAAATCGAGTTTATGATAACAGAATTAAGATAATTTGAATTAATTTTCAGCTTTTGGAATCTTAGGTATTTGCATAACAATATATACATAAACAGTTATATACTAAATCAATGTTAACGAAAATGGCATTTTAAGCATCATATTTCCCTAACACGGAAATAATATCCTAATTTTTAAGAATTTCAATTAGTTTTATATTTTACTTTAATAATAGGCCTACATTTATCATAGGTCTCTTTGAGCGGAAAGAAATCTTACCAAGTCTTTAGATATAATTAATTATTCTGTATTGTTGGTCAGCAAAGTCCTCATCGTTATTTTATTTTTTTTAAAATATATTTTCTCTCTTATTTATCTCCATATTTAATAGAGTGTATTTTTTTTCGCTCCAGTAATATTTTCTAACAATAAGTATACTATGTTAACGACTAGAACTAGAGTTAATTTTAATATTGTGTAAAATTGACACTTTTGTTTCGCTAATTTTGGATTTGCTAATGGATATTTATGTATACTAATATATTTCCCAAATTTCTTTATAAAATTGTCGATTAATAGAATTACTTGAGACCATCAATATTTACTAAATTTTTTGAAGGTCATATCTAGAGCATAATTGATGCTCTTAATATCCTAATCTGATACTTCCTTTAGCCTTAAAGGCTGCATCTGTTACCTTTTACAATTATTCTTCTAGATAAAATTCTTCCTTAAATGTCAAGCTATTGCTTGGTTTTTCTGAATTTATAGAAAAATACTTTGTTTTTATTAGGCTTCTCATAATCTTTTAATTTCTATCTGAAACAGGGATAATAATAAAAAAAACTGGTGATTAATAACTTTCTAGTTTACCTTCTTCATTAGTTTTCCAAAGTAGTTTACAAACATAACTATTTTTGGTTTTTATTACACGGAATGGCATATATCGTAGTAAATATTAAATATTTTTAAAATTATTAAAAAATATATAAATATAATAAATAAATGATTGTTTAATATTTTAAATAATATTTATTTATAAATTTTATAATATTTATTTATAAATTTTATAATATTTATTTATAAATTTTATAATATTTATTTATAAATTTTATAATATTTATTTAAATTTTATAATATTTAAATTTTATAATATTTATTTAAATTTTATAATATTTATTTAAATTTTATAATATTTATTTAAATTTTATAATATTTATTTAAATTTTATAATATTTATTTAAATTTTATAATATTTATTTAAATTTTAGTATTTAAACTAGGTTTTATGTAAAAAGAAATTTAATAAAACAAAGAATAATTTATTGAAAAATAAAATCTACAGAATAATATATGAATATTAATTTTCTTTGAAAATTTATATTGCTGCCCAATACTGATGTAAATAAAATGAGAACGGAATCCCCCTTAGTCCCCCTTGCCTGATCTAAATGGTGTTATAATGAGGAACAAAATAAAAATTCTTATAGCAGGAAGGCAAACCTATGGCGCACATAACCATATTTATATAATATCATGTATTAAAATATATGCCAATAAATATCATTATAACCTCATTTTATAAAAACTAACAAATATTTCTAATTGATTAAACATGATTACCTATATTCATTATTATGGTGCCATTTATATCTAGATTTATATTTAACACATTGTAACTGATATAATGTATATATATATATAATCATATCAAAATTATAATAATCATTTATATTAATCTCGAGTGTTAATAAGAGAGCTCGAATGGCTAGCTATTAATTGTACTGTAACTTCTTATAAGATGAGCAATCATTAGCTCACAGTTAGGTTAGTACATTGTTCAATTTTATTGTCCATATAATTTGTGGAGACTCTAGCAAATACAGTTCCAACTCAACTCCCCATAGAGCCAGCGCAATGAATAACCAGATTTAAGCATTGAATATCTCCTGAATACTTCATAAAACCACGTTACCCCACTACAATTCTGATAATAGTTAGAATAATCTTTAATTTGGGTTATATATGTTTAGCCTAATTTTGTAAATTTCATATTATACCCAATAGTAACATAGTAACGTTAAAAACATTTTTTTTCTTTCGTTTTTACAAAACGCGATAAAGGAATTTTTTTTATGTAGAAATTTTATATTTCTTTTTGATAATACGACTAATCGGTGTTCAATATTATTGTAATTTTTATCTTAATCTTTTTTTATAGGCTTATATTTTTAAAATGATATAATCATAATATAATGATTATGACTTAAAAAATATATAATATAGAGAAAATCTTATATAAATTCCTATATTTTTTTTAGAAGAAAAATGGTTTAGAGTTACTTATTCGTTTTACTCCTATATTTTTAATCATATTTTAAAAAATTCCATTAAATTATCAGATATTTATTTCTTATTATACTTGATATTCCATATACTTTAATGTTATATAAAATATTGCACATTTATATTTATTAATGTTAGATAAATGTAGGTCTCCGAAAAATAAAAAAATATTTATATAATCATACATAGCAAGTAAAAGAAGGATAAAAAGAATAATTCTCTCAAGAATCTTTAATTTATTTTATTATTGCTTTATTTTTTAGGTCTTATTTATATGAATTTATTTAAATTTCCTTCAAATTAAAGAATTTTAAAATTAACATTGAAAATAATTCTATTGCACAACAATGAGTTCACAGGTCTTCCTTATTATAAAATTAGTAAAATGATAATAAATATAGATTAAAATCGGATGTCTAAATAATTCTACGAATTTATTCAGTAATATTTTATCTATCATTCCAAATGTGTAATTCAAATAATTATGTATACCTTTAGATTCATCATCTTGTACTATATTATAATATATACTGTACAAGCAATTAATTAAAAAATTTCTACCTATGGTAAGGGTCAAATTTTGGGTTCCCAATTCTAATAAAATCAATTTTATCATTATTTTACAAAAAATATTTTATTTTTTTCCTAATTTACTTATCATTATGAAGATATTTCGAGCTAAAAATAATATTTTTTGGGTATAGGTGAAATATCAAATCAAATGTTTAAAATCGTAATGTACCTCTGATAAAATATTCGCTTTCAAAATTGTAGGCTATACAAAATATTATACAGTTTTATTACAAACTAACAGGCTTACTATTATTAACTCTATCTATAAAATATTTCAAAAAAAATAAATATAATATTTAAGATATAATAGAGCAGAAGCGTCTTAATACATTTTTTTTGCTTACGAAAAAGTTATTGTAATTTTAAAGAGTGATTTAAGAATTTTTTACCCAACTCCTTCACCGTCTATAAATAAATAATTATATCGAATGTAATTTCTAATTTTATATTTATAATTCAATAGAAATACTTTTCTTGTCGCACTGAAGATACATATCTGAAATTAAATCAATTTTTATTTTACATCAAAACTCTGTGAATTAAATATGGCTTACCCGAATCATATTGACAAATTACCGCTACAACTAAATAATGTTGCATATGATATAAATAAAAAATATTAAAATAAATTTTATCAATGATACTTTTTTTAAAAAAAAATGAATTAATTTTAATTATGAATATTATAGATTTAAAAACTTTCCCGACATATTATAAAAATGATAGATTATCAAAAATAGGAGAGTGTTATTTTAGGTAGAAAATATCCAAAAAATTGGAGCTACAGATCTTTAAAGATTTTGGCAGAATTCTACCATATTTATTTATCATTAATATGATGATACCTTGATCCCGAGAGGTAGAGTTAATATATACTACTATTATTAAAATAATAAAGAATTTATAATTAAAAAATATTATCATGTAATCGGGATTTTTCCATTTGATTCCATTGAAGGATTAAACATTCTTTTAAAAAAATGTCTAAATTAAGATGGCCCGACTAAATTCGCCAGCTTAATTTATTTTTTTTAATGAAAGAAAACGGGTTAAATAGTTATTATATTTTGAGCTCATTTTAAATAAAAGGCTAACTCAATATTTTAGCCAATATTGCCCTAAACCTTGAGATTTCGTTAATAGATGTTCGAACCTTTGTGCCATCTATTAGCAAAATCTTAAGGGTTTAGCGAAATATTTTTCTGGATAAAATATTGAGTTGGTCGTTTTTAAAAATTGGCTCATAATAGGAACCGTTTAGCAACACTAAATTTAAGTTTAAAAAAAAAAAATTATAAAAACTTTATGCCGCCACCCGACCGGCTAATAAAACAAATAAGCCCAAGTAGACCGGTTTGATGTAGGACCTAGCTGTATATGGCCTTCTTTCAAATTTTCCTTAAATAAAAGAACTAATTATTTACTTGGATTGGCTTCCACAGCTAATGATAAAAAAAAAATATTTAATATTTTTGTGAATGAATTTTTTTTTCTTTGAGTACATGCTAAAATTAAAATGAGACCTGAGAGATAAGTAAAATATTTATTCATTTTATTTTCTTCTTTTTTTTTTTGGAAAATTTAAAAAAATAAAATTTAAAGGGAAATTTTTATTGTTATAAATTTAATAAAATAATTATTTATAAAAATTTAAAAAAAAAAAATTATTAACTTATTTTGGATAAATTTAATGAACTTTTGAGGTCATGGCTTAAGCCACTAGATTGGGCTTAGAGGTTCTAACAATTTTTTGTATTATATTTTATAATCCAATAATTAAACAGGAAGTGTGCCATTATAATTTATATATAATTATAACTCGTTTCGGTTTAATAACTGGAAAACTAACTGATGAATTGTAAGTATACCAATCAAGCATTAAACATTGGCGTACCCATATATTCAGTACTTATCTATTTATCTCTATAACATTATACAAATCAAGATATCTTCTTTTCTTCTTATATTTAGCCATAAACTATATATGGTTTAAGCATTTATAGTATACTAAATACGCACTAAATCATGTTTTAGGTTTTTAAAGTTATTGTTTTCGGAAATTTGGCTTGCCCTCACGTTTCAAGAGTTAAGCTTTTATTTGATTATTTCTTTTGTGATTAGCGAAATTGATTGAAGAATTAATGGGTAAGGGCACTAAATATCAAACCAAATCTCTATTATAAATTTTAGCCTAATAAATTTTCTTACCAATATTTATTTCCCCGTTCTACTATCTACAAAGAGATTTGAGTAATAAAATGTATTATTTAACTACTACTTAATGTAAGTAGCATCGGCATATCTAGCCAAAAAGGGAAAGGGTAGGAGAACCCCCTTCAACCTCAAATCAAAAAATTCCGTATAATGTCAATTTAGCTAAACTCTTATTACACAAAACACTTTTTCTCGAATCTCTTACCACCCAATGTCGTTCATCGGGAAGGAATTTTATAGCGAAAGGTTTTATCTCGAAACCAATTCTACGATTTTTTTCTTCCTCGAAACATATAACGAACACAATATCGTGAACTCATTATCCAGAATTTATATCCACCAAACCTTAACCTGAAATACTTTAGAGCAAATACATTTTAGAGAAACTTTTATCGCGAACTCGGTATAATAAAACTTCTATCAAGAATCCTTTATAGCGAATTTTCTACCACAAATCTATTTGCGCGAAGTCATTATGGCGAAACAATAAATTTAAAAATATTGCAAATGCATTTATTTAAAGGAAAACAAACATTATATATTAATTTACCCAATAACGTTCCTTAAATCATAAGCGCGAAATTTTTTTAAAGATCTTTTTTTTACTTATAGTTTATTAAGTAATCATGCAACCTTTTAATTTGATGAAAAATAAATTTGCCAATTTCTTTCTAGTCTCTTTTCCTCACTCATGGTTATATTCATATTACGTCAAAAAAATTACCCCCTTCCCTCCAACATAAATTTTAAAAATGTGCTTTATAAATTTTAACAATTATTCTGAAATACTTAGAATTTTCTCATAAAATACTGAAAGATAAGGATTTTTACTGATTTTTCCATATTATATTAAAAACCATAATCGATTTTGCTAAGTAATTTTTTTTATAAATTATAGTTCAATTTTTTTAAATAGATTTTTCTAAATTGTTGTGTAAATAATAAAAGGGACTTTCATTAAAAATTATTTTTTACATAAAATTGTTGTTCCTTTATCGGAACAGATAAAACTTGAAATCCAAATTATATATAACTAAACTAATCCTGGTTTATTCAATCTTTAATATATACATTCATAAGGTTGTTAATCATATGGTATCGATTGTAGAAATTATAATTGATGCTATGGGTATTAGTATTAGGTAGTTAACCTCATCCAATATTATATTAATCATTATAATAATTCATAATGTATAAATATTATTTTACAATATATTCCTACATTTCCCAATTGAGAGGAACATCTACATCTCTTCAATCATTCGTTTTGGTGGCTTGTGTGCTCGCTCTCGTCTTGACGTTTCATCCGATTCCCTATGAGCGCTGCCCGCCATCACCTGTGCATTGTATCTGCTATCACAAGGTTCCTTAACTGGTCAGCATGTTATCTCAGGATGCGATCTGGCGTCTCCATTACAAATGAATTTAACATCTTCCTATCTTAGACTATTCCTTCTCTCCAGTCCTTACTTGTTTCGTTCCTTATCCAAACATGTTGACCAACATCTAATTTCCTTACATTGGAACTTGTGTCATGTTCTCGACTTTTTATTACTGGATTTATTTATCTCATTTTCTAACTTTTGTCTAGCCAATCTATTCTTATCTGACGATTGAACATAATCTTTGTTAAAGCGACCTACCCGTTGAATTATGTTCTCCCAGCCTATAAGCTTTTCTTTTAAGTCATTGCTTCTTGCGGGTCATTAGTTGATTCTCGACTGGCATAATACCTTTCTTTCAAGGTCCGAATGGTTCGTTCCATCTACACATTTGTCTTCGGATGGTATAGCGTTGAACGAATCTGGAAAATGTTTTTCTCAGAATATAGCTTAAATTCTCTAGAAATAAATTGAGGTCCATTGCCAGTTACAATACTAGGAACCTAAGGTAGCAAACCACTTTTTTATTCTCGTTATTATCTCTAGCCGATGTACTTATTATCAGTCTACCTCTGCTCATTTTCAATATAAATCTACTCCAACTAACCAATATAGAGAGTCAACCGGTCCTTTAAATCTAGATGTATATGCTTTCGTGGCTCTTTAGTAATATTCGATGAGCATAAGGGTAACTCCATATGTTTGGTCGATTTTTTTGACACCCAATACAAAGCTTTATATATCGTTCGATGTCCTCTTCACCTTTAGGCATCAAGAATACAAAGATAGATTTTAGCGTTTATTCCAGGATGTACCCAATGTGTTTCCAACTTCATTTCTAAATTTAGTTGAAATTATCAATCTACCTTTCCATTTGAATATTCCTTTGGAATACTGAATCTTGTTCTTCCATCCCAAAACCTCTCCAACCTTGCACGATATGTCGTGCTACTCGTTTTAATATAGAATCTTGTACCGAAATCCTCTGTAGGTTTTTCTCTGAAACCTGTATATCCTTTAAGTTGATACTATGAATCGCCAAGGCGTGTTATGTTTCTCGATTTGGTATAATATCGCACAACAGTAACCTAGATAATTAGATAATGCGTCGGCTAGAAGATTCTCACAAACCGGTCTGTGATCCACTTTAAAATCTTTACGGCCATCTTCCAAGCCCAACGAGAGTCAGACATTTGTTTGATATCTTGGGAAGATTACTCTTTTCCTCGAATAACCGTTCCAAAATCTTATGGTCTGTCCGAAATAAAAAGTTTAGACCACAGAATTTATGCAATTTTTCTCTTCCGAACAAGTGCCCTTGCTTCATTGGAGCTTACAATTTTTCAGTCTGCAACAAAGGTCCGAGACAAAAATTCTATCGATTCTTCATGGTTATTTGAAACTTGATGGGGTAAAACTACTACAAGCTCTGTATCTGAAGCATCACACTCCATAATTAACGGCATTTGAGCTTTTACGGTGTTAATCTGCCTATAACAGTGTTTTAATTTTGTCGAAAACCACCTGTTCCAACACCATGTTACTCTTACGCTAGTCAATCGGTGTAACATTTCTGCTTAACTATGAAAATTGGAAATGAAGATTTCATGATACGTGACAAGACCAAGAAATAAACATATCTGATGAGCATTCTTGGAATTAGGCACGTCCTGGATTGCTTTTATCTTTCCCTCGCTTGAATGTACCTCATTCTGGTCGATAATAATACCTAAAAATGATATAGAATTCAGTAAAAACCTTTTGAAATTTGGCTTTGTGACCTGCTTCCTGCAGTCTATCGAGTACTATTTTTAGATTAGCCAGTTGTTCGACTCATTTTAACCAGAGATAATTACATAGTCCAGATACATTCCAGCCATCGGTCAGTCTTTCAAAACATTGTCCATAAAACGCTGGAAAATAATTGGTGCACAAGAAAGCCTAAAAGGCATCCTCCGGTAACAAAAATATCCCTTATGGGTCTAGTGACCAAATATTCTTGGGACTCTGGTTATTTATCCGCGTCCTTTAAATCTATCACTGTAAATCGGTTTTCCCCTGAATCATTACAATTAACTTAGCAGTTAGAATAGCGTGATGATCATACAATTAATGGGGTTTTTAATTTACCTTGAAATCTGGTTATAGGTGGTAATGTTATATTTTTTATGATAAAAGGCATGCACATTTCATACCTTGATTTGAGAGCTGAACTCATATTCGAACAACTGATCAATTAGAATTTTGGTGAGTCAGTGAAAATGTGGCTAGGTAAAAAATTTCAGCTAAAATATTATTGATCCATGTTTCCATGCCAAAAATGTTTTTATTTTTATCTTATTTCAACCAATTTAATATATTCTATCAATTTTTCATTGCAAATGTCACATTATTTAAACGTTATAATATCTAATGTATCACATCTCTTTTAATAATAAAAAAATCAAAAACTCTTAATATGTAAAGGGAGCCTGAAAGTAAAGGGTTAATTAATAATCTCGACCTTTAAAATGGTGGTTTATAAAATGAATATTATCTTGATCTTATAATTTTAGTCAACTCTGCAGAGAAAACTCTGCAATGTTTTGCTAATTTGGGTTAATAAATGAATTCTACATATTATAGTTTATTTGATAAATGGATGCGTTTAAGGATTCAAATTCAAATATAATGAGTTTTACATTGAATAACAATTAAAATAGCCTTAAATATTCCCATTACATTATATATAATCAACAATATGAAAATTTTTTTTAAAATAAATAAATATGAAGTAAAACATATATTTCAAAGAGAGTCCTTTTTATTAATTTAAAGATTTAACGACGATATATTTTTTTTAAAAAATACAATTTTATTATCTTTTTTTGTTTCCCCTTTCTGGAGCTTGATTTCCGGCCAGTCTTTTCTTCCCTGAATTTTGGGAATTGGACGATGGCGTTTCAGACAGCCCTGCTGCCTTCTTGACAGAACCCAAAAATTTGTCTAAATTGAAAGGATCTTCAGTATTCCTCTGCTTTTCAAACTGAACTGGGCCTTGACGTCTGTTCACAGTTCCGGGTTCGTCTTCCCTACCACTCTCCAGCCCAGAAAATGGTTTGTCGGGAACAAATCTGACATAAATAAATATAGATTTTAAATGTTTTAAAAAAGATAGATAGTCGTTTAAAATTCCAAATACACCATAAATTCATTGGTTTAAAATCAACAATCTCAAATTTATCAAAATTTGAAAAGAACGAAATCAGAGAATCATTTAAATTATATCAATGTTCAAAAATTCTTGGAAAAAACGTTACATAAAGGTAAAGTTATACGAATTTGGATCTGTTTATCAAAAAAAATAATTCAATTCTTCAAACCAACATCTGTATTTAAAAAACAGAATAGAGTTGTGTCTTATTGGAAAAGGGGGTGAGAATATAATTTATTTTCAACTAGTTTTTAATATTAGAGTTGGGAAAAAATTTAAAATAAAGTATTTAATAAATAAGGTCGAACAAAAAGAGAATTTCAGAGACCTTCCATAATGTATTTTTTTAAAATGTTTACCTATTGGTCTTAACAAGCGCATCAAAGTCGTCCCCATAGGCGTCAGAGTCAGCGACTCCCTTTGACGGTCTATATATGGAATGGCCGAGCGTGGCAGTATCCCGCCATGGTTTATCATAGACGTTGTAAGCGTCGTCAGCTGTAAATCCAGAGTCCATCCCCTAAAGTATTTATAAACAAAAAATTGAAACATTTTTTAAAATTTATTTTTATTATTTTTTTTAATTTCGCTTATCCAAAAATGTATCTCATTTACTTAACTCTTCCTATTTTATACTATCACTCTTGAATAAACCGAACGGTGTCAATTAGAAATCTGCAAGGTTAGACCAGGCCCGTACCCGGCCCAAACGGGTTTCTGGCCGGGCTCGGGCCTAATTATATTTAAAATAATTCGGGCCGGGTCGGACTTTGGAATTTTTTTTAAATATATCTAAATTTATCAATTTTATATTGAATTTTTTATATAAAATAAAAATATTTGATTTTATTTATTGAAACTGAATGACATATAACATATGTCTTTTATTTTGAGTAATTATAAAAATTAATTTCTATATTTAAATAAATTCGGGCTGGGCAAAACTTTTATAAAAAAATTTTGGGCCAGGCCGGGCTTGAAAATCAGGCCCAATGCAGATCAATAGTGTCAATTGCTTTTAAAATTATCAAATTTGAACTATATTGAAAAATATTCAAACGGGAAACCTTGCCCAAATTCCAAAATTATGGATCAAACAATTCTCATGTCCACACTCTCAATCTAACACTAATAATTTTACATAAATGTTTAACTAACCTTGGACTGGTTGAATAGCCTTTGATCGAATTGAGAGTCTAAAATGTCTCCTTGTTTGTTAAACCCAGGGTTAGGCACTCCCAGAGCTATTTTTTCACTGATATCTCTCTCCTTCTCCATCTTGCCCCTTAAAAATAATATAAATTTATTGCTAAGAGGTAAATCTGAGGGAGGAGGCAAATAATTTTATATTCAAAATAATTTTTTTAAAAAATATATGTTTACGACAATGTGTTTTCAACTTTATATCATTTATTCTAACTCTAAAAATCTGGTTTCACCGGAAATGTATTTCATTCTATTTGGAACCTACCCTATAAATTCCAGACAATTTCGCCATGAACTTTTGAGCTTAATATAATTTATTAGTTTTTCCATAGATTTTGTATATGAATTATAAGTGACCCAAAGGTTGATAGCAGAAGTATCTACAATTCATAACATAGACATTCTAAACATGCTAGATTACATTCCCGGTTAAATAAGATCTTTAAATTTAAAAAAAAGCGCTTGAAAATGATTAAGTTGAAAAAATAACACATTGTAAGTAAAAAAAACAATGCCGCTAATATATTATCAACCTATATTAATGTTTTAAAAGCCAATGATCAGATTAAATGTGTCTTTTTAAAGTTTCAAAAGGTGGTAGTCCAAACCTACCTTAAAAAATTATCAAAAAAAAATCAATTACTCAACAAAATAATAAAAATGAACTTTCTATCGGGCGCAGCCTTGGCGAGATTTCGTTCTCTTTGCCTGTCCCTGTGTCTATCCTGCCTTAGCTGTTCGCGTTCCAGAAATTCCGATTTGTCTGTTAAGGGAAACAAAAATATTATAAATAAGAATTTATTAGTTATTAATGAAATTGAAAGTGTTTTTATATTAAATATCATTCTAGATTATATATCCCTCTATATCAAATTATATTTTTTCTTCTCAAATGTTTTAAAAACTATCCCCTTAATCAGGGTTTAGAAAACGTAAAAAACTTCTGAACCCGAACTCAGATTAAAACCATATCCACACCCATTCCATAAGATGATAATAGTTTGGATGAAGTTATTGAACAAGCTGTTTTAGAGAAAGGCAGAAGAAAATACTTAAAAGAGGGCCAACGATTGCAGAGAAAGGTATTGGAAAGATGATGACTAGATTTAGCCATTTTATAAGATTGGATAAAAAGGAAATTATTTTCCATTTTTGGGAGTCTGCTAAGCTGGAGCACCTTAATTTATATACTTTATCCATAATCTTATTTAATATTCCTGCAACACAAGTTAATTTTAAATATATTTAATATAGGTTAGCGTTGAAGGATCTTTTTCGTTGAAATTCATTCTTTCTCTGCATAGATCGAGGATGAGTGAACAGGTCTTGGAGGCCTTTGGCCGAGATTTTGAATTAGTTATTCGCTTATTATTTTTTATAATTACTTTATATAAATACGAAGTTGGTAAGTATTTTTCAAATGGATGACTATTGTCTGAGACAAAATTTTTTTAAATACTACATTATTAAAATAACATCTTGATTTATTAAATATGGAAAATTAAATAGTTATAAGTTAATTATATTTTTGTTGAAAGATATTTATAAAATTCCTGGCATAAAATATTATAATTTTGTTTAGCCATTAGCTCGGCCTCTAATGTTGTCAGAGCAATCCGATTTCTCTCCTTTCTCCAGGTAGTCCTCATCAGGCTAAAAATGAGCTCCGATGAGGCATTAGAATGAGGTAAGGAGAAAGCATACTCGCATTCTTTTCCAAGCAGGGGGTTTTATCGTTATTACGAAAAAATTCCACCCAATTCTTCTCTGATTTTAGACCATCTACGTTTAAGTATTTTGGCGAATCATAAAAAATAGAGAGAATTACAATCTCATCAAACAAGACATCAATGCCCATCGGTATTTTTAATATATTAATTTAAATCAATAGATATTCTCTGTTCCAAAGTCATAATATGTTTTCAAACCAATTTTGATTACAAACATTTTAAAATATTGTCTAAAAGAAGAAGAGAAATGGATGGATTTTTTTCATAATACAATAAAACCTGTTTCATTCTAATGCCTCACCAGAACGCATTTTTAGCCTGATGAGGACTGCCTGGAGAAAGGGAACTTTAAGGCCGAGCTAATGATTAAACAAAATTATTAACATTATAACTCTTTTAATAATATTTAATAAAATCTTATTTATACAATCGCATATAATAAATATTTTTTTTACATTGTAAAATTTTATCTTGTTTACATTCTTTTATATTTAAAAAGTTCGTAGATTTTTTTTATTAAATTAATATATTTTAATAAATCAAGATGTTATTTTAATAATAAAGATAGTATTTAAAAAATTTTGCTCTGTCTGCATGTAAACTAAAAAATTGAGGAAGTCTTTCACTGATGGGGGGAAACATGGCAACCCTGTACATGACTATGCTTTAAATATATTTTACCTATAAATTTTTTTCTACCAAATTTATGTCTAGTTTTTTAATTATGTTTTAAATATACAAATTTTTTTTATATACAATTCAAATATTCCTAAACCCAGAACCAAACCTATGTTCAAAAATATTCCCCTGAACGGAGCCCACCAAAGCCTAATATATTTACAAGGTTCACAACTCTGCCATTAACCCATCAAAGCAGGTCCTCAAATCCTTTTCACCTAACCTCAATTAAGCTAAAATCCCATAGCTATATTCTCGAACATTTTAGAATGTAAAAGCACGTTGCAAAAATAACAAAATGACTTGATAAAATACATTTATGATACAAGGCTAATCATGTAATATACACCATGAGATGTGAAATAAAATGAAAGATCGTTAGCGCAAGATAAACTTTTCCTATTATGGCAATTAGCTTCGAAAAAAGAAAACATTTTCGACATGATCTACACATAAAAAAATGAAAGATGGGAGTTTGAATCAAATATAAGGAACATCTAAGCCGTAACATAAAAAAATAACTAAGATTGTGATTAATATTTTGTGAATAATTAAATATTGCCACCAACTGGTATAAGTCTAAAGTTTGAAACATCTTTTAAATTCACTAAGAAAATAGCTTTTTATAAGGATAGATCACAGAATGTTGATAAGAAGAAGATTCTAATTTGAATGAATTAATGAGGGTATAACTTCTAAATCTAGCAAAGGATAGTGAAAAAGTAAAAACTGAAGGAAATGTACTAAACTCAGATAGTTCCATATTTGATACAGAATCTAATTAAGTGAAAAGCTATTGAGCCATGACTCTAATTTCATTATCCTGGCCAATGAAAGAATAAAAAATATAATATATTAAAACGACAAAAAAAACCAAACCTGTATCTCCTTCCCTGTTAGCTCCCCCGGCCGTTTTGTTTGCTCCCAGATGCTCGGTGATAGTTTGCTTGATACCGGCACGGGCCTCCCTCGCTCTTTGAGCTAAGAGTCTCAGATGTTCTTCCTTTTTCTCCTTCTCTTTTTGAGCTAGTTTGCGTTCCATTTGAGCTCGCATCTCGACAGCCTCACGCGCCTAATTTTTTTTCAAAAGATGGACAATAAATTAATTTTTAGGCTATGTCTAAAATTAATTTACTCATAGTAAGAAACAATATAAAAGAATTAAAAATATATTATTTTAGATATTAAAAAAAACCTTCCTATCAGCTATATACAAAGCTTCGGCTAATTTCGCGAAATTTTCGTTGATTGTGACCTCTTGTAGACCTCTACCATCTGCGGCCAGTCTTTTGTCTAGAGGTATGGTATAGCCCTGATTAGGTTATAACAGATTATAAAAAAAAACTAAAGTATCGAAAATAAATCAAATAAAAAATATTATTTAAAATAGTGTCTGTATTACCTTAGCATTTTTCCAGTTGGAAATACAAGGAGGAATTTTCCAGTCTTGTTGTTCTTTGACTGTGACCTTTATTATTTTTTTTATTAATGTTAGATTTGGTCTAAATAAATTTTTTATCAGTAATGGACCTTTTATATATATATAACTTACCAACAATCAAATAATTTTACCAAATATCCCGATACTACCTTCAGAGTGTCTTTTTTAGGACTGTTTTAAAGTTAAACCCTCTCTCCTTTAAAAAACACCTGCCTTTAAAGGTTATTTTTATACTTTTTTACAATATATAATAATATAAATTAGAATATTATTTACTATTCAATTTTAGTAGAAGCTTATCAATTAATAAAATTATAATCATCAACTAAAATTGGAGACACTATTCAGCGATTTGGGTTATAATTTTTTAACTTTCTTTTTTTCTAAAATAAGTCATAACTCACCCTGGTCTAAATAAATGCCGGGGTTTGAGTAGTCGTCCAAACCATGGATTGCATTTGATCCATGCTCATAAAATAATTTAGATCCATGCTCATAAATTAATTTAAAGTTTGCAAATCTTCAACTAGGCCCAGTACCCATCTTTAATGAAACACACCTAATTACTTGTATCTAATTCAACACAATATACTATAATTTAGTTTAAGTTGTGTTTCGATAATATATTTATAAAAAACCTTTCGAGTAGGGGAATGAAGAACCGGGGCAGGAGGTGAACCAGCTCCTCTGGGAATTTTTTTGTTAACGTTGAATCTGGGAGGTGATAGTGGGTCTTTGGGCATATCCATCATCCTCACTATTCTTTGTTTGGCTCCAGAATTAAAGCTGGTATTTTGTTGAGATGCGGTGTACCTTTTTATTTTTTAAATATTGTATTTGAAGTTAGATATATTGGTATAGGCCAGCACTCAATGGAACTTGTTGAAAAAAATTGGTTCGGTTTGGTATCATTTATACCCGACCTATAAAATAATTTTAAAAATTTTCTGGCTTAGTCCATAATAATATAATTTTTTTGTTTTTTAGACCTGGGCCATAAAGGCATAATTTTTTAACTTCGTCCAAAAGTCTTTTGGCCTAGTCCAACCTGAACCTAGAGGCCCATAAGTCAGCCTAAGAGTGGGTCTCTATTAAATTTATAACTTGGGCCAGACCAAGGTTCTAAAAATAAAATAAGGTTTTTCAAAATTAATATATAAAATATACTTAGTTTCTTAGGGATTAGGGTTGTGTTTTTTAATTAACTTTATAAAAATATATTAATTTAATTACTATTTTTAAAAAAAATTTGTTTGAAGCCTTCTCAAAAAAAAACTTTATGAGCTCAAAAATCTTTGAATAGTTTATTTCAAAAAGCATTTCATATTCATTATAATGATTTTGTTCAATTTTTTAAATTTAATTTATTTTAAGATAACACTTGATTGAAAAAATAAATAATGAAAAATTTACAAATATTAATTTACTCAGCAAAATGACAAAAGTGAAAACAATTTTTATTTGAAAAAGAAATAAATTGTGAATTCAATTTTGATGTGCAATCAAATATTTAAATTAAAACAGTTTAAAAATTATTATTCACAACAAACCTAATATATTTGGCAGGGGCTCTTTGATCAGCTGCTCTGACTGGCATGGCGGCCGCTATTTTTCCTGAAACTAATTTTTCCAATGCCTGTCTTGTCTTTTCTGTGGTCTAATAAAGAGTAATAATTTAATATAAATTGAAAATAATGAAGATTAAATTTACAGTTCAAGCAGAGTGCGACCAATTTTAAAAGTGGTCTTTGCAATTAATCTTTATCTGATTCTGACTTTTAAAATTTTTAGATATCGAGATCGGATTATTTTTTATGAACTGGATAATTCTATCAGTGATTTGGCTGACCATTTTTAAAATGACTGAAATGTAGCCTAAAGGTTAATTAGATTGTATACTCTATACAAATCTAAATCTTAAAATCCTAACTCAAATATCCTGAGTTACAATCCTTTAGAGTTGGATGAGAGCCTTTTCCTCTTTTAATAAATGCTAAAATATTCAAAATATTTTTGGTCTAAAATAACAAATTTAATATTAAATATATTTAATTTAAGTAAAAGATGTTATAGGAGAAAATAAGAGACATTTTTATGTAGTTAATTATAATTAACAATATGCCAAACAACATTAAAATACTTATAAAATGTATCATATTCATATAAACTTAAACTCCATAAAATGTCATTTAATGGTGGTGAGGCTGGGAAGTGGGAACTAATAGTTAAGTGGTTAATGATGCTTACTACCTTAAGGTATTACCTATCAAATTTGTATTTGGTTTATTTTTCATTTGGATAGGCACTACCAAATTTATTTATAATATATATTTGAAAAAACGTGATTTTTGGAAAGCCTTTGTGGCCTAGTTGGCAGGAGTGTCACTTACCAATCCGATAATCAAGGGTTTGAATCCTGGCAATAATGTTTTTTTTCTTAATCTAACATGGAGGTTCCATCCTTGGGGAATGGAAAGGGGGGGGGGGTGATACATAGGAGGCTGGACTTGACCATGTGATTCTGTTATAATATATTAAATAAGGGTCTTATTACATTTTAATAAATTTTGGTTAGTATTTAGAAAATTGCTATACGTTGACTCGGTAGTAAGTATCATTAATCTAGTAATGTAGATTTTAAAAATGCACAATAATTATTTGAAAAGCAAAATAAAATATAAAAAAGCTGCATAAACTAAAAACAAAACTCAATAATTAATTCGATAAAAACCCCAAATATAGTTTTAAAAAAACCCCAAAGCAAAAAAATTTGTTTATTATTTTTAAGTTTTAATTGGTCTGAACTTTAATAGATTTTGTAAGATTTAAAAAAAAATTGGTGAGCTCTTTTGAAATGGGAATTTTTTTAACCGAAAAACAATAATGTCCCTGATTTTGCACATTATACAATAAAATATGAGTATGGTGTTAATTAGAGATCTGCATTGTGCCTAAATGTTTTTCATAGCCCAAGCCAAAATTATTTTAAAATAGGCTCACCCCAGACCAAAGTCAATTCAGACCTAAGGAAGAGATCGAGCTGAGCCTTATAGATCACTAGTGTTATTATAAATTTTCAGATAATTGTTAATAGTAACACTGATGGAAAAGAATCCATCACTACATAGCAAATTTTTAAAATTGTTAAAAAAATGATATTAAACATTATATTTTTTTGACCCATGAGAGCATATGGTAGTTCATTTCATAATTTGAGTATAGATTTTCAATGTTATAATAAAAAATATATCTTAAATATATATTGAGAAAAGTTGTATCTTATATATATTAAAAAATATCTTGCAACAACTATTATGTGTAATTAAATTTATAACCTCTGCAATCATGTCTTCCTTGGGCAATTGAAAATTTTCCTCTTCTTCAATTGGTTTTGGCAATAAATCTTCATACTTTGATTTAACAATCTAAAAAAATACCTAAATAAATCCCGAGAGAAACATAAATAACTTTGTCTTTATGATGTCCATGTTTAACAATAGCATCATACTGTATTTTTCCTGCAGCATCAACTTGCAAGGGAAGAACCTTTGATCTTGAAATATCAACTTTTGTTTTTCCCATTTCAAGAGGGAATTGTGCCATTTGTATTTCAGGAAAAGCTCCACCATCTCCATAATCCTAATTAAACTTTAGAAATATTTTTATATTTTAGATTAACCTCTGAATGCCGAGGAATATAATTGTTTCTGTGTAAATAAGGTGGAGGTCCATATTGAATTTGAACTAAGGACTAATATTTAAATATATTATGATATATAATAAATTATTTACTTTTTCTGGTATGTCTATAATATTTTCTGTCGTTCTAAACGATTGAACGGGTGTTGGCAATAAACTATAAGATAAAATTAAAATTGATATTATTTTTGAGTTTTATACCTCGCGAGCGACATATTGAAATTTAATTAAATGTAATTTAAATCCTCTAGGATATCTTAATTATTTGCATTTTGTGTTACTGTGAAAGAAAATTTTTACAAGATCATATAGGCGTATAGATATTTTAGGGGGTTAATTTGTTTTATATTGAAATAGTTTTCTGTAGCATTTTAAATTTATTAGAACTAACCATAATATAAAATTTATAAGAACTAATCATCATATAAAATTTATTAGAACTAATCACATATAAAATTTATTATAAATAATCTTATTTATAAATAGGATAATTTCGAACACAAATAATAAAATATTAAAAAATTTAAAATATTAAGTGTGTATATAATATGGATAAAAATATCATAGCTATATAAACAGGTATGTAAATCATAATAAAATAAAAAATTAAACATTTTTTAATAAAGGTTAATCAAAATATCATCCATAAAATTTAATTTTCTTTACGATTGCCCCAATTTTTTAATAATTTATTCTGTATTGGCGATTAAGTCTTGATAAGTAAAACTAGGCTATTCGATCAATTTACAGATGTCGTACTTTTGATTTGGTTTTTATTATATTTTAAATATGCTCGTACTAATTGTTATCACTGCCAAAATATACAATTAAAAAATTTATAAACACATCCTTAAGTATAATATATTATTCATTTCGAACCCTTTAAATTCTGAAATTAATTAGTCTTCAGATTAATGATATAATTGCTTCAGATACACTTATTTCCAATTAATAAAATTTAGCTAAATATTTTTCGACATCAAGATTTGATATATTTTTACATCAGAGTTAGTTAGAAGATATATTTGTAATTTGGATATAGCAAAATAAAAATCACAAATCGTTCATTGTGAGTCAAAATTAATTCCAGGTTTTTTATAGTAATTTATTATTAAGTCAAGTTAATATTGGAACGATTTGTTTTTCGATGAAAATCAATATTTATGAATCTCAAAATATATAATTTTACTACCTCAACGATTACATAAATCTCGAGAATTGGTCAAAATTATATTTTGGTTTTCTATATGTTGTAATATAATAAATTTAAAGGAGGAAAGAACAAGAAAATTAAACATAGAATAGCTAACATGTATCTAGGATGTTTTTGTATTGATTTTGCTCAAGCAAAATTTAATGATATTCAAACAACATATGCCATACTCTAAATGCAAATTTAATAAAAAAACACGCTCATATTTTTTTAAATTTTACGTAATTGTTATTTATAATCACACAAATTATTTGTATAAATTTATATATGGGTAACCGTATCGCACCATTACAGTAAATCTTTTCCCTCGAAAGGTATTATTGCGGAAGTAAATACTTAACCTCAAAGGTTAATACCACGTAAATATATTTCTGCGAAAACATTTTTACGAATGTCATATCGCATTAACAATAATACGTAGTGCACTAAAGCGAATGTAATTCTGCTAAAACTATAACGCGAATTATTACAGAAAATAAACATAATCGAAAATGCATTTTTACATATATAAAATATAGCAAAAAAATATTATTGCAAATGCCTTACTTTGAAAAAGGGAACGATTAGAATGCATTTCCGCGATGTATTAGTATTACATCGGAAACAATATTGAAAATGCATTATAATGTATATAATCGTGCGAAACATTGTCGATGATACATAATAAATACAAGTATCTAGTTGCCAAAGCTATGTAGGGGAGCCCGTGGTTATATGGTAGATGCGGTAATAAGATAAATGTCGTTATTGGATGTAAATATTTCAAATTTGAACAAAACATGCCCTCTTATAAATAATTTTTATCATATGTTTTATACTCTTATGGCACATAAATATAATAATGGTGAAATTTGCTATAAAAAAATTAGAATAGTCTGAAAAAATATATAAAACAACATTACTCATTTTGTTAAGTACAACTAAGTAATGAATAATGATTATGGAGAGAAAAAGGGGAGTCTAATAAGCTATGTTCCCTCACCCGAAAAAATATTTTGCCCCAATTTAAAAAATTATTCCCGCGTATAGAAATTTTTGACTTGGCTTTTCTGACTTTAAATCTCCCTCCTTTCTTTCAAAGCAAAGAAATTATCTTCCCTAAGTATGTATGCTTTTAATGTGTGTTTCCAGTCAATGTGTTATTTTTACTTGTGACTCACCTCTTCAGACCGTGTTTGTTTTTAGTTTAAAATGTATTTTTCATAAAAAAACATTGTCATTATAATAAAATTTATTTTATTCTCTCGAAGTGTTTAGGTATTTTAAATATTTCAAAATACATATTCGGTAAGATTAAATTTGAAAAAGATAAAAAAAAACGCTTAAAATATGATAGTTGAAAAGATAGCATTGACGCGAAAATATTATAATTCTTTTCTAATTATTATATTTTGATCAACCTCATGATTTATATATTTTTCTCTTTTATTTAAAAAAAAAGAAGGTAATTCTTAAAAAAAATATCAACTTTACACTTTAATTAAAATATAGAGTAGTAAACCTGCAATGGGTGAGATTTTCTCCGCGGCCGGCAAAAATTTCTAAATGGTCGTAAGAGTGAAAAAAATAATTTCTTTTTATCTTCTGAGACATATTTTTAAAATAAAATATTGAATCATTAATTATTATGAAAATTTAAGCGAAAACATTTTATCAATATTTTGTATATCACTTTTTGAAAAAATAGGTTAGCGCTTGACACCACCGTGCATAGCTTCCTCTTATCATATCTCATTCATGTTTGCTTTGTATTTTTCATATATTTATTTTATATCTTCTTCGTAGTGTTGTTAAAATTTCAACCACAATAATATTATTGTAAGCCTCGAGATTTTTAAAATAGAGGTCCAATCCTGTCTGCACTCTATCAGTAAAATCTCCTGGCTTACATATTATTATTTTCCCTAGTTATTAAAAATTGACCCAAATCGGGCGGTTTAACCCTTCGCTTGCCATGCAAAATCAAAATCGTGTGAGTTCTTTATTATTATTTTCTTGCAATTTGATTTACGATTTACTAGTCATAGTATGATTTACACATTTTTTTAAAAAAATGTATTTTAAAAAAAATTAAATTACAAATCATAAATATTATAATTTAATTTTTATTCACCCTTTTTTTAAAAAAAAAAAACTCTCTTTAGACGTCAGAATATTCTCTTATTAAATTAGATTATTTTAAAAAATATCTATTTAATAAATTATTTAAAAAGGATTAAAGTAAAAAAAAAGTATAATTAAAATGCAACGAATTATAATTTATTGATATCCTTATAACTTGTAATAAATATTTTATCATTTTTGATTTGGTAAAATTAATTTAAATCCATTACTTATTTATATCCTTTTATTGTATTAGGGAATTTATATACCTTTTCTATATTTTATCTAATTTATAAAACATTAATAAATCTAATAAAATGATGTCCGCCCATTGCAAGACCACTAATATAGAGTACCAGATAATTGAAAATGGTATTTAATTTTATTAGCTTGCTATTTCTCTTTATTAAGCTCAATTCTTTCTCCTTTGCTCTTTTATCTTTTTCCTTTATGATATACTTGTTTTTTTTCTTTCGATTATCTGATATACTGCCATATGGATAAAATGAAATTTGATCAAGTAAATTGAAAATAATGTTAAAAATTGTTAAATAGTAAAGTGAGAAAATTTGAAATATTGATAAAAGTAAAATTCTTTTTCCTCTCTTTTTAATGGTGATTTTCGGGTTTACCCAGGTAAGCCAGTTTCCCCTCTAATTTTCCTTCTCCATTTTTGACGAATATTTGTAGATTTATTTTTCTCATGCTAGCCCACCTTTATCACGTCATCTTAGGCTTTCCTCGAGTATTGATTCTCCTAATTCCATCAAGGTGAATCTCTTTACCCAGTAATCTTTTGTCTTACATTCCACACGCCCAAAGTTTATTTCTTCTTATTACCACTCTTATCACTTATATTCCCATCCTTGCTCACAATTCCTTACTAGTTTCACTCTCTCAGAATACCCCACACATCCATCTCATCCTCATCTACGTTTTTTCCTATTAAGCTTCGTGTGCTAATTTTATTGCCAATATCAGTTACGGATTTGCCAATTTCTATAATTCTTTCTAAAACATTGTATTACAAACAAGCATTTTCATAGCATCACCATTTCTGCGAATCAGAGGAGAATTTGCCGAGTTAATATTGCTTAGCCTTCTACCAAAGATCATCTTGATAATCGTTATCTGGCTATCTAGTCTTCATACTTCTATTACTTTTTCCCACCCATTTCTCTGCAACAAATACTCCAATTACATCTTTGCCAGAAAAATTCATACTTTTCATTTTCCTCCTATCACTCTTGCGCCATTGCCTTTCCATCTAATCTCTCGTACGCGATACACATCTATATGTCTTCTATGCAGTTCATAAACCACTTTTCCTGCTTATCCCGTCAAGCTTCGTGCATTCTGCGTCACAACTCTTACCCTATCACGAATAGACTGGTTTCTTCAATACAAGTCGTATGACCGTCACATGTTTCGTTTTCACGAATCGTGATTCCATCAAGGTTGTAGGCGGATCTTGGGTACTTTGGGCTGCACCCCGCCCATGGTTGTAATCATTAGGGATTTTGGAGCTGGACTTTTTACAATCAGGTGCCCTTCCTGGAATCAACACCCTTGGGTGACATTTTACACTCCTTCGAGAAGGCGGTGATTATATTCCAAACCCAGTTCACAGGGAACCCTTTATTTATTAGTCGCCAGAAAACATTGCCACTCTCCCGCCATGTTGAGGCTTAAGGTATGACTAGGGGGGTAAAAATTATAAGGGAAAAAGTGATAGAGGGATGATATTATAATTTTTGAAATTAGACTCTTATAAGGGAGGAAAATATAGTAAGGTAAGAGAGTAAGTGTACAGAAATAAATTAGGCAACTTGAGATTTTTTTATAGGTAATGGTAATATAAAATTCTGTCAATGATAACCCTTCTTCAAGAAGCGATTACATAAATTTTTCCCATAATTAACATATTATATAGCAAATTTCATGCAAGAAAATCATATATCATATAATACAAAATCGATCAAAACATATGAATATAAAACTAATATATAATTAAAATTATTCAAGATAATAATTCAACCTTTCTTTTTTTTGCATAAATAGTTAAATAGTACGATTTTTTTAAGAAAAATCTTACATTAAATTAATTTTTCATCACCATTTTCCATGTCAAGACATAAATGATAATAAACTCAACGAGGGCTACAAATAAAATTACTATCTCTCAAGTTTCTAATCAATGTCTTATAATTCTTTCATTTCTTCACTTTTATTTTAATATTTTTATTCCAAAATGTCCATTTTTTTTCTTTTTGAAATATTTATTTTATTTTATTCATCACTATTATGCTATAAAATTTTATCATTCTTTATCCATAAATTTAAAAAAGGAAAGAATGACAATTATTATTGAATAAAAGAAGATCAAAAAAAATATTATAATATCTAAAAAATAATTATTTATTATTTGTAGCATTTATTCAATTGAAACATGATCAGGGATCTCATAGCCGAATTATAGATAATATTGATATAGACGTTTATGGAATGATTGCTATGCTTTAAAAAATACACTATAGTTTGAATTTTGATTATGTTGCTTGAGGAATTCTCTACCCAAGATTCATTTGTCGCAAAAACGTAAATTACATATGGCAAATTTAATAACAAAAATTCGATGCCAATAGCTAGAGTTAGAACGTATTTTTCGAAATACAATTTTGAAGATTTCTTTGCCTCCTTAAAATTTGGATCGTTCTTTAGCAATTGTTGTCGTAATTTCTGGGTGAGAGGGAGAATGTTATTAGGAATAATATTACTGGATAGTTTACCCATCATAACATTAGGATCTAACACGCTGGGTCTAGTGATTTGATTAGCCATTGTTAAACTAGTTTCATAGTTTGATGCAGTTTTTGAATCTAAAGGCGATTTAACGACCCCAGTTCTTTTGAGTTTCTTCAATTTAATATAAATAAAAACATTGGAGATTGTGATTAACAATGTAGGTAACAGATACACCAGAATACTAAAAAATTTGTCGTAGTAAGGAGAAAAATTATGATAAAATTTACTCAGTTTAAAATAGTAATTAAATTTTATGCTCTTTTTAAAGAATGACTCGCACGAAACGGGGTATAATATCGCGGTCGTATTTTGAATAGCGCTCACGTAATTCAAACCCCTCTTTATGTCCACATAGAATAGGTAAGGCATGGAAATAAGTATCGAAGCAAAACAAATCGAAATCATTAATATCAAAGCGCTTTTTTGGGTCTTCTTTAGTATAAAACGATGACCAAAGAATTGGCTTAAATGATTCAAATACTTTTTCAAACTATATTTGCTCGTGGCCACCTCGTTTTCGCCTTCATTATTAGGACGATGACTACTAGTTAAGTTAGCAAATCGATGGGGGAAGTATATGGCCATAAATCTGTTCATGGATAAAATTGTGGTATCCCAATTTACGTTCGCGGCGCATATATGCTCCATTAACAGAGTGACCTTAATGCTAAAAATCATGAATATTTTATTTGAAATCCCCAAATCGCTACTTGAATAATAAAGGAAGGGGAAAAAAATTAAATTGACGCACGCGATAACATCCCACAACAGAATCGCGTATATGATGACGTAAAAATGAGTTGTAGAGGCGTTCCTATTTTTTTTTGATGGCCTGAAGGAAACAATATTGCTTGTATGGCTATGGAGCTTATTAGAGTCTTTGCTTACTATATTCGTATTGTGATGAGTTTGATCGCTGTTACCGTGAGAAATGTCGTTGTGTTTCATTTTTAAGTTAAAGGTAAAATATAAAATATTACCTATAATACCTAAGAAGAGAAGTGGTCCCAGGAAATATACGTAAAATAGCTTTTCGAACCATCGAATATTCTTCGCTTCGTAATTGTTAGTAGTAATATTAGCTAAACATATCATGGGGAAATGATATGTGGGATTATTCATTAACTTTCTAGTTTTCTACTGATTAATTTAACTAAAAAAAATCCTAGATTTTTTTACAAATTTTTACAGGAGTTATTATTATTGCATATTTTAAAATAAATATTTTTTCTTATTTATAATCAGAAAATAAAATTAAAAATGGTCTTTATAATTAAAAAATAATTAAGGGAACCAAAAAATTTTTTTATTCCAATTTGAGTATTAAAAATAAAAATTAATTGTAATTTATTACTATTGATTTTTATTATTTTAATTCATTTCAAGGCTAATCTTGATGATATTCAAAAATATTAATTTTTTAATTGGTTTTTAATCCCATTGGAACTTATTAATTTTTTCTTTAATTTTCAATTTTATAAACATAGAGCTTAAGCGATTCTTCTTAATTAATGTCTCTCACATTGATGGTAATAAATATTTAGATGTTCTAGGGCAACATCATTAATACATTACATGATACTCTTTGAAGTAAGAATTTTTTTACCAAATCTTGCAATGATTATCGTTAATTGTTAATAATTTATTCTCGTTAATTATCCAAAGAATAAAATTTCTTATAGAGATGCAAAAGTAGGCCCACCCGTACCCGGCCCAAATTTTTTTTTAAATTTTTGCCGCCAGCCCGGCCCGAATTTATTTAAATATAAAAATTAATCTTTATAATTACTCAAAATATAGGATATATGTTATATGGCGTCTACTTTCTATAAATAAAACCACATATTTTTATTTTACATAAAATATTTAACATTAAAATTAATAAATTTAGATATATTTTAAAAAATTTCTAAGGCCCGACCCGGTTCAGCCCAAATTTTCTTATAAAAATATTAGGCCCAGTTCGGGTACGGACCGAGCCTATTTTTGCAGATCTCTACTTTGAACCATATTTGTTCTTTATCTAGCTTATTTGTTTTGTTTTAAATATTTTACTTATATTTCTTTTAATATAAATTTATGATTTATCAAATATTTATTAAAAAAATGAGAGAAAAAATTGATTTAATTTTAAGATCATTTCTGGTTTTCTATTTCTGGTTTTTGGTATACGAATTTCAATTTCATTATAAAAATTTAAAAATATATATCTCTGCGGGCCTACCATTAGGCTATTCAAAGAAGTTTAAATGTAACAACCAGCTTAATTAACAAAGATATCTAAAATTAAAGGGAGTGAATTTTAAAATGCCACATTCTTTCGATTTTATCGACCCGTATCTCAGCCGCTGTTTGCAGTTACAAGCTAAAATTTAAATTTATTTTTAGTTATAATATATGTTAATACTAGTAAAAATTTTAGAAAAATATGAGGGACCAGGGGTTGATTTATCATGAAATTCACATTATACACAAATATTATATTCAAAGTTTGACAATTTTTGGTAACAAGTATCTAGATACAGCTATAAAAACTGTTTAAAAATTATTAATTACGGTGCGGATACAAGATATTACCTCAAATGGTTATACAAGACACCTTAAAAGATTTAATAAAGGTATTTAGTCACAGATATTTTATAACATAATATTAGGCTATATTTTTTGGAGACTATATTAAAAAATTAACAATTTTAATAGAATTAGGTTAAACAAATAGATATTTTAATTTGTTATCGCTGAATTTTATTTTTAGCACTTATATATGATTTTTTATATTCATTAAATCAACAGGGTATCTCCGAAGTAAAATTAGTAGATTTCTTATAATAAATATGATAACAATTAAAGATTTAACAAAATATTGGCATTATAAATTAGCATCTAATATGTATTGTATTGTGGTCTGTTTAAATTTAAAAATATTTTAAATTTATCTAGTTGGAGTAATTTTATAAAAATTTGTTTAGATTAAAATCCCCATTCCTGAGTTTGAATACCTATCCTATGGAATGCTATTGAGAAGAGCAAACATAATCTATTCCCTTGCACATATGTCAAGCGGAACTATAATTATCATTTTTTATAAATATAGGCGGCAAAATTAAAGCCATTATAATAAAACCCCAAGAATATTTATTTATTTTTCTAAAATGAAGAAATATATAGTCCCATTTTCATTTTTATAGAAAGCCCGTTAATTTGAAAAAAAATTATAATTTTATATTTTTTTAAAATGATCATTATATTTTATATATGTATGTAGGGGAGACCGGGGTAAAGCGATTGACGGGGTAACAATGTTAACGCGAATAACTTTTTAAACATTGAGTATAAAGACCTTAAATTTGGTGTGAAGATGTATTTTTATATCTAATTTCTTACCTATGTTCAACTTTTAAAAAACTTACCTGGTTTTATATATTTTGTCAAAAAACTGTTTTTTACCCAAAAAATATAAAAATCATTCTCTAGTATATTTTGCTTTTAGTAAAATTTACATATCCTCAGGATTCAAAATTTGGCACACATGTTCCTTAATGTATTAGCTATAAAATAAAATTTATCTGACATCTTTAGCTATATTAGAAGTCACGCAATAACGATATTTATAATATATGTCACCTAGGGGTAAAGCTGTTATGGGTAAAACGGTTAAAATATAAAATTATTCACATTAATTTTTCATTAATTCATTTATTATAATTTTTATTGTATCAATCAAATAAGTAAAATTATAAAAGAAAAACCATATACAGAGATGTAAATATAATAAATGAAGCCATAAAATATAAAATAACAAATAATACTTCATTAAATTTGTCTGCTAAAAAATTTAACATACCTTATACAACGTTGAGAAGGAGATGTAAAATTGGTATTAAAAGTTCAGATCATCATAAACAAATATTTACAAATGAAGAAGAATCTAGATTGTGTGACTACATATTAGAAGCAAGTAGGTCATTTATGGGATTAACGCCTAAACAAGTAATTAAATTATATTGTTTGTATTATATTGTATTTCATAATTTTAATAACTCAATTCAAATATCAATATTAATTTGGTAACTTTAATAAAAATGCTCAATTGAAATTATATTGTATTTCATAATTTTAATAATGCTCAATCTAAATATCAATATTAATTTGGTAACTTTAATAAAAATGCTCAATTGAAATTATATTGTATTTCATAATTTTAATAATGCTCAATCTAAATATTATTAATTTGGTGACTTTAATAAAAATGCTCAATTGAAATTATATTGTATTTCATAATTTTAATAATGCTCAATCTAAAAATCATGTGGGGCAACAATTTCAGATTTATGATATACCAGGAGTGTTAAAAAATGAAATACCAAGGGCAGTGACATCAAATAATATATTAAATGGATTCTTAGCATGTGGCATATTTCCTTTAAACCCAAATATATTTACAGAACAAGATTATATCTGCTGTAATAATTCAAATGCTAACTCAAATATTGAATTTGAAAATAATGATGAAAATATTAGAGTGACTCAAAATCTTACAGTGACTCAAAATCTTACAGTGACTCAAAATAATGATAGTGATTTATCTATATTATTGAACGAAAATGTTCCAGATGATATTGATGTACCTTATCATGATATGTTACCATCATGCTCAAAAAATTATAATAAAGTATTCAATCCTTCATCTATAATACCTATTCCAAAATTATTCAATATTTCATCGGATAAAATATCTAAAAAAAAGAATTCAGAAATATTAACATCTACACCTTATAAAAAAAAATTATTAATTCTGAGAAAAAAAAAGATATCAAAAAATAATTGTTTATGTGTTATTTGTAATAAAAACTATAAAAATAGTCGCGAGGGCGATGAATGGCTAAAATGTACAATGTGCCTTGAATGGGCACATTCTAATTATGATAATTATTTTACATGTCCTTATTGTATCGATTAGTTTTTAAATAAAAATCATAAATAAATCTTAAATTTGTAATATTTGTTAAATAAAACAATAAATATGTGTCAAATATTATTTTAACCACTTTACCCTAGTGCTTATCCATTTTACCCTGTACCCAGGGTAAAATGGCGAAAATGAGTAGTTTTACATAACTAATCATAGCTCCTAAAATATTATAGGTAGAGGGCTACACTTTTTTTTATCTTGTAGAAGAGAGATGGGGCTACACATTGATCTATAATTTGTTGTGTTTGACTCTTGTTTAAAATTTTTATGGTAAATATGCAAAATGCCTATCGTTTTACCTCGGTCTCCCCTATACGAAAGTGCTCAAATATTTAAGATTTAAACATTTTAAATTTAATTATTGATCATAATTAAATTAATCTAAAACAATATATTCTAAAGTGGGAAACATAATATGAAAATAATTATGGTTTTATTCATAGGGCTTCTTCTGGTTTGTTCCAATTCTATAACTGACAAAAAATATTTTAATTTACAAAAAAAAATGTTTAATAATAAATATAAAATATAAACGACGAAATTATATTTACTTTTATGCTTTATGCTATTGTAAATTTATTGTAAGCACAATGAGGAAACAATAGATAAATTGTGAAGGGGAATATGTCTATTTCATAGTCGCCAGCTCCTTGTAGTGTGACATTCGCGTTTGTTGCATTATTCACGGTCTATTAAAAATAAAATACGTATATTAAGAAATGTGGGATTAGGCATGGGAGAGTTTTATTAAGTCTTTTATAGCCACAAAATATAATAATGTCAAATAATATATATATAAAACTCATTTTATTATGATAAAATAAACAATTTAAAGATAATATGTAATATTATATATAAAATTATAAAAAAAATTAAAATAAATACTTTTCTTTATTACATAAAATGATTTTATTGGGAAACTTTCTATATCTCCTAACAATTTATAGATTTCCACGTAATAAAAAACAGAATTAGGATATCCCGCAAAAGTTAAGGAATAATTTCCATCATCTTTCACACTCAGAACGATGTCTTTACTGAGGTCGCAATCACTCTTGGCTGATATCAAATTTATTGAAGCATAACATAATAAAACTATCGAGATGAAAAATACATTATTGTTGATAAGTGAAGAGGACATTTTTTTTAAAAAAATATATTTTGATAGAGAATTTATTTTGAAATAATTATATGATATGATTTCTAATATGTATATATTTTTTTAAAAATTTTTATAATTATTTCGTTGCTATGTTTGTACAATTTTATCATTTTAGCAATTATTAACATTGGCAATGATATTTATTTGTAGTAAAAAAAAAAGAAAAGAAGATAACATAGAGCAGTTTAAATATTAGATTTTCTACATTTCTATTTTCATTTTTATTTCTAGATGAAATTTATATAGAATGAATTTATATTATTTAAACACGAAAATTTTTTTATCCGAGCTTTCGGTTCGGCTCTTATAATTTTTGTACGTGTTTCGCCCGGCCCTTAATAATTTTTTGTGAAGGAAAAAGATATAAATTTGCTTAATAATAAGCTTATTTTTTATTTGCAAACTTCAAGTGGAACCTGATCACTAAAGTAATCACGTCAAATTTCGCATACCTTTTTCAGCTAGAGGCATTGCCCAAATGTAGAAAAAATTCAAACCATTAATTTAGTAAATGTCCTGAAAGGGGAACATATGTACCCTCGGGGATTTAAAAATTATCATCCCTAAAGATTCTGAGAGGAACATCTGTACTTTGGAAATTTAATTATTTTAAATCTTTACATTAGGAGCATATTTAATGCTAAACAATACATCTGCACTGTTTTATGCATTTTTATTTAACAAAAGTTTTCAACCATCACACAGATTTTATTTTATAATCTCGATTTAAATAAATTTTATTTTATAGTTAGCCATGTAATTTTTATTTTCTTGATAATATAATATTATTTTAATAATTTGATCAATACTGCTATCAGATCATTTCCTTTCCATAGTATTGATATCTTATTTACTATTATAGCAAATGGGGATTCAAATAAATTTAAATCAAACATTTTAAATCGAAAAATAAATAATCTAAAAATTAAAATATTGCTATCAGATCATTTTATTTCCATAGTATTGATATCTTATTTACAATTATAGCAAAGGGGGATTCAAATAAATTTAAACAAACATTTTAAATCGGAAAATAAATAATCTAAAAATTAATATAAGATACATATTAGCATAGATATAATCGTATTGATTGCTAGCTGCATGTCTATAAAATAACTGTTAGTATAATAAACTAATCTCGGATGAAATAATCAAATAATTCTGAATAATACTATGATTGATAATGGAGAAACTAAAACTTATGCCGAAAGAGTATAGAAGGGTTTCTTTTGATATTACATGATATTACTAATATCCAATAAAATTTCTAAAATCCAATAGATATTACATGACATTAAATAAATCCTACTCATCTAATAAAAATTAGTCGACTATCTATTTATAAATCAGGAACTTATAAATAATCATAGTAAATTAATTTTTATGCATTATAAGTAGATGATAGTGTTAAAGTTATTAAAAAAAATATTTTTTTTATGATATGATTTGAATATTTAAATGAGAGATGAATATTAAAGTTATCCTTAATGAACTTGAACGTACGGAGAATATGATTGTTTATTTTAAATTTGGCAAAAACAATTTTTTGAATATAAAAACCCATTATTCTTAACGAACTTAAATGTACGGATAATACTATAGTTTATTGTAATTTTGCATATAAGATGTTTTTGCATATTAATTTTTTTTATATAAACTCGTAATTTTTATAAATTATATTCATTCAATTTTTATTTTGGATTTTTTTTTACATAATTTATATTTGGAGATAATAAAGTCATATCTTTAGAGGTGTATCTTAAAACGTATATTTATATTGAATATATTTATCTTATTATTTATACCTAAAACTTCCAAATCCGACACTGGTCCGAAGAGTAAAAATCTTAGGGACCGCAGATTTTCAGTCTAATTAAGAGACGATACAATAAAATTTAGAAGAAGTAAATTGTGATTACAAGTCAATACTTTGTATATATCAGCGTATTTAAGGTAAAAAAATTATATTCAGGATATATTTATTTTACTTTTTATTTATAATATTAAATTGTTTTATATTTAATTAATTTTGGTATGATTTTTAAATTATTTTTAATTAGATTTTTATTAAGCACGTTATAATGTATATTAATCAGATGAGTATTTGGAATTTATTTTTAGAAAATATAATTTTAATAGTTTTTGTGGTTATGATTTTTGTTTTTACATTAGATGTAATCATAGGGAGAAGTACAGCTTATATTAAGATAGAGATGATAGAATTAGAAAAGGTTAAGAATATATTGAGAGATATAGAGAAGAAGATAAATATAGATAATTTCAGACGGACAGATAATTATAGACAAATAATTTGTTTTAGTTGCAGCCAGCCGGGTCACATGTCGCGACAATGTGATTTAAAGAAAGATTTAAAGGGCGCGAGATGTGGCAAGAATGGTCATGTAGCTATTAGATGCAGATTAGACAATTTGATATTAAGATGTAATACGTGCGGTCTAGATGGACACACACAAGAGAGATGTAAGAAATGACTAGTAGAAGGAAATGTTAAGTATAATTTTATTGATAATTTTATTTATAATTTTAGTGATAATTTTGATGATAATGAATGATAATTTTAAGGATAACATTAAGGATAATGTTATTGATAATTTTAATAATTTGAATGATAATTTTAATGATAATTTTGTTAATAATAAATTTGTTAATTTTGTTAATTATAAATCAGGTATAAAGAGAAGTAGAAATAAAATGAGAGACATAAAGATAGAGAGGAGAAATTTTGATATATATAAGTCGAAAGATGCAACGTTGATAGACGTACGGTTGAATTAGAGGATTTTTTAATGAAAAATAGATGCCCGAGAATAAGGACAAAGATTGAGGAAGCTGAAATATGTTTTTTATTAGATACAGGAGCAGAAATTAGTTTGATGAGTATAAAGGATTTTAATAAATTTTGGCCAGGAAAAGAATTTGTTATAAAAAAAATAAGAGCCAAACTATTAGATGGTAGCGTAGTGAAAATTTTAGGTTATTACAGAACAAGATTACCTGAAATTAATAGAGGTATAACTTTATGGATAACTACCTTGAATATTGAGCCAATTTTAGGTTGGGGAGATATAAAAATATTAGATCCGGTCTTTATTGAAAATATCTTGAGAATGAATGATGAAAATAAGGAAACGATAGATAGTGATTTCGATAAACGTAAGTTGCCTAATATAGTAGATAAACAAGATGTAGTTCTCGATAAACTTAGAAATCGAACTCCAGAGTTTTTAATTGAATATAGAGACAAAGAGAATAAGAGTTCAAGAGACATAAAGTCTTTAGAGGTAATACCCGTTGAAATCAACAGACAGATAATTAAGAAGACAGTAGAACAGGAAGAGATTATTGAAAATAAATACAGCCATGAAATAAGTATGATTGTAGATCAATACTTGGAGGTTTTTAAAGAAGAGTTAGGGACACTAAAAGATGTTGAAGTAAATATAAAATTATTAGAAAATTACCAGCCTAAATTTTGTGGAGTAAGGAGATTGCCTTTTTCTTGGTTAAAAGAAGTCGATAAGGAATTAAATAAATGGTTAGAGGAAGGCATAATACGACCTATAGTGCATAGCGAGTGGGCGACACCGTTAGTCCCCATTAGAAAAGCAGATAATAGTTTAAGATTATGCATAGATTATAGAGTTTCGTTAAACCCATGGATTAGCACAGTTAGTTATCCATTACCGAGGATAGAACAATTATTAGCAAATCTAGAAGGAGCAACATTTTTTTCGAAGATTGATTTTTCTAACGCTTATTTACAGATTAAAGTGAATGAAAACACGAGTAAGATGTTAACAATTACGACGCATAGAGGATTATTTGCATTTTGTCGCTTAACATTTGGTTTGAAAGTTTCGGCTGCGATATTTCAGAGAACAATGACTTCTTTATTTCAAGGGTTAAAGGGAATTATGTATTATTTAGATGATGTTTTAATATCAGGTAGAACCGAAGAAGAACATAATGCTAGATTAGTTAAGGTGCTAGATATAATATTAGAGAATGGTTTAAAAGCTAATATGAAGAAAAGCGTTTTCGGAGTAAGAGAAATAAAGTACTTGGACATTTTATAAAGGGAAACGTAATTACTCCGATTGCCAAAAATATAGACAAGATAGTAAACATGAGAGCTCCAAGTAATAAGTCTGAATTACAGTCATTTTTAGGGGCTACAAATTATTACAATCGTTTTATTCAAGATTTAGCTGAAATTGCTACAACATTATATAGTCTATTAAAGAAAAATAAAAGGTTCGAGTGGGGAACAGCACAGGAAGAAAGTTTTAAAAAATTGAAGATAAAGTTGGTAGAGAAACCTATGTTGATGTGCTTTAATGAGAAATTAGATATTGTTTTAGCAGTGGACGCATCTAATGAAGATATAGGAGGAGCTTTATCACAAGTAGTTGATGATATAGAAAGACCGATTTTATTTGTATCAAGACAGTTTAATAAGGCTGAAAGAAATTATTCAACTATAGAAAGGGAAGCCTTAGCAGTCAGCTTTGGTTTAACCAAATGTAGAGAGTATTTGTTAGGCCGGAGATTTTTGTTATATACAGACCACAAACCGCTGGTAGGGCTTTTTAAAAGAGATAATAATGAGTTGATGATGTCGCCAAGGTTACAGAAATGGCTGATGTTGTAGGGAATTTTGATTTCGAAATAAGATTCAGAGCGGGTAAACAAAATTGTTTACCAGATATATTATCGAGATTATGGGATAAAGACTTAGAAGACAAGGAAATAGAGCCAATAATAAATAGTTTAGAATATAGTGAAAAGAGGAACTAAATAGTAATGTGATAAGAGCTTTAAGGATCGACACAAGAGAAAGGCCGATAACTTTAGAGCTAGTAGACAAGATTTCTCAGCAGGATGAAGAATTAATGAGAATTAGAGCCTGTTTGAAGGGAGATAAAGAATGGGAAGATAGAGACCAGGCCTTTAAGAACAGTAGAGGTGAATTGAATATAGAAGACAATTGTTTAATGAGAGGATATCGTTTAGTGATACCAAGTAGGTTAAGGAAAGACATGTTAGCAGCCATACATACAGGACATCAGGGTATAGAAAGAATGAAGAAAAGGCGAGGGAATACATTTGGTGGCCCAGAATGAATAGTGAAATTGAAGAATTATCTAAGAGTTGCGAAACATGTAATAAGTGTGCGAATGTACCTGCAAAAGTTAGGGGAGACAAATGGCCAGAAACAGATGTACCCTGTGAAAGAATACACGTAGATTTTTTAGAATATGAAAGGAAGAAATATTTTATAATGGTAGATGCAGGTTCGAAATGGATAGATTGTCAACAGGTTTCTAGTCTGACGACGAAAGTAGCATTGAATAGGGTAAAAGACTTCGTAAGTAAATATGGATTAATGAAGACCTTAGTATCATATGGTGGTCCAGCATTTATAGGCAGAGATTTTGACAAATTTTGTGATAGATGGAAGATTGAGCATTTATTAGCACCATCACATTACCCGAGAAGTAATGGACAAGCGGAGAGAATGGTAGCGCTAGTTAAGAGTTGGTTAAAAAAGGAAAAATATGGAGAAGGAAAATGGTGGTTATTACTATTAGCGTACAACAATACCAAGAGAAGCAAAGGATACTCACCATCAGAGATATTTTTAAGTAGAAAAACTAGAACTCAATTAGATTTTTTGAAAGAAAGAATAGAACAGAAAGAAGTTATAATTAATGACAGATTTAAGATCGGAAGCCTAGTTTGGATACTACTTTTTGATGGCCCAGTTAAATGGGGGAAAGGTATAGTGAAGAAGAATATAAGAAAAAAGAAGGTAGAAGTAGAAATTGAAGGAAGAATAGGAGTAGTTTCGAGGCATATTAGGCAATTAAGACCTAGGTGTCTAGGTTAGTAATAAATGGCGTTGTGAATCGGTTAAAATGCGGAGAGGTTGAGAATGCTGATAGACATAATTGATTTGTTTTTTAACAAGTCTGCGAGATTTATGAGAATCAGAATGTTGAGAATGTTGATAGACATAATTGATTTGTTCCTTTTAACAAGTCTGCTAGAATTATGAGAATCATAATGCAGAGAATGCTGATAGACATAATTGACTTGTTTTTTAACAAGTCTGCGAGAGTTATGAGAATCAGAATGTGGAGAATGCTGATAGGCATAAATGATGTCTTCCTTTTAACAAGTCTGCGAGAATTATAATAATCAGAATGTTTACGTATGAAGTACACAATTAGTAGAATAGATCGGCTGAAGGTATGAACAATTTGATAAAGGAGAATGAGAGAGGCATAGGTAATACGAGAATGATTATGAGTATTGAGAATTAGGAAGCAGTTTATAGGAGATAAACAAATGATAAATATAGTATATATTTAGCTTAAGTCCGTGATAGATGTCGTCGTACGTGCGAGTGGGAAACTTTATGTTGAAGATCGAGATTAGGATGGTTGATGGATCAGCCGAATCGAGAAGATGGGTAGATGCCGCCAGAGAAGAGGCACAGATCAAGTATGGGGAGATGACGGTAGATAGACCCACAGGCAGGTCGTACAATTGCAGAAGAGAACGGGAGTGGGGATCTTGAAGTAGAATGTCTTGCAGGTATTGTGGGGGTGATCATATTTTACGGAGATGTCCCACGATTAGCACAAACAATAACATGTTAGCAGTACAGGAGGAAGAACCTATGGTAGGACAAGGGAGCAGTTTATGAGGGGTAGAATCAAGTAGAAGTGCGAAGGTGTTTAAGTTATTAAAAAAAATATTTTTTTTATGATAAGATTTGAATATTTAAATGAGAGATGAATATTAAAGTTATCCTTAATGAACTTGAATGTACGGAGAATATAATTGTTTATTTTAAATTTTGCATAAATATTTTTTTTGAATATAAAAACCCATTATTCTTAACGAACTTAAATGTACGGATAATACTATAGTTTATTGTAATTTTGCATATAAGATGTTTTTGCATATTTTTTTTTATATAAACTCGTAATTTTTATAAATTATATTCATTCTATTTTTATTTTGGATTTGTTTTTACATAATTTATATTTGGAAATAATAAAGTCATATCTTTAGAAGTGTATCTTAAAAGGTATTATTATATTTATATTGAATATATTTATCTTATTATTTATACCTAAAACTACCAAATCCGACAGATAGGGCTTGTAAATAGCTGCTAATTTGAAAGATTGAATATAATCGTTATGATATTAAATGCAGCATTCAAAGTAGATGGTGAACAGATTTGATCTTCCACATAATAATCCTTAGGCACTATGCTTAATTTGGCTTTCACAGCCGACATTCAGCCAGGTCTCTAAAAAATATTAAATAATATTA
This sequence comes from Gordionus sp. m RMFG-2023, assembly GCF_954871325.1. Lineage (NCBI taxonomy): Eukaryota > Metazoa > Nematomorpha > Gordioida > Chordodea > Parachordodidae > Gordionus > Gordionus sp. m RMFG-2023. The sequence goes on along the minus strand of NC_088779.1, from coordinate 26,684,659 downwards.
ATCTTTCAGTAGTTATCTTTATATCATTTTTTATTAAATTGGCTAAATAATTGGAAATACTAATTTTAAAATTTGCCAATATTTTATGCTTTATTAGAGTCTAACCACTTAAATAGCCAGCATAAATGGAAAAAGATTAATAACAAAATTTTGGCCAAATTTATGATTAATAGGCTATTGATAGCATTATTCTGAAAATTTATGTTTGGTATTTATTTTATATGTAAAATATTAATTTCCACGAATTTAAATAATATTTTCCATGACTTTCTTTATTCTTAATCATATATTTTTCATTTCAAGATTTTATAATAATAATCATAATTATATCTCATAATCATATTCAATTTATTCGCGATTTAATATCAATTAAATTTTACATCTCCATTTTATAAAAAAATTACCAACTCATTATCAAAAATTACATCAAAAATCAATAATTTTCACATTTTCATAAAACATGAACATTTTAAATTTATCTCGTATAATATATTTTTCAAAAGTCAAAAGTAAAAAAGTAAACAAAAAAATACCAAGTGTTTGAATATCAATTCTCGATAAAATAACTAATAAATAAAATATATTCTTTTTGATTGACATTTTATAATATATCAGTACAAATATATATCATAATAATACAAAACTACAACAGTATTCAATTGTAAATTAATTCAAATTATTCGATGTAGAAAGAAAAAAAAAATTGCCGCCCAAACCTTCCATTTTATATGATCACTTAATTTATCTTATTCTATGTTAAAAATAATTATTTTGATTAAATTTTAGCATATAACATAATTTTGCAAGTTATTTCATTATAGATTTTATTTATTATTAAAATACTTTAGTATAATTTACATCCCTACATTTAACTATGATTTATTTTAATGATAATATTATATACAATAAAATAAATTTCAAAATATATAAATTTTATATAGATTATTATATTAAAAATTTATTGTAAATAACTATATTTTAAATAAAATATAATTACAATAAAATATATTTAATTTTTGTTGCACATAACGGTATTTAAAAAAATATAATTTAACAATTATAATTAATACAAATAGGTATATTATCAAAATATAAATAATTTTTATTGCAAATGCAATACTTTTATTATAAATAGTATAATATAATATATAAATATTATGACTAAGAATTTATTATGATTAAGTTTTGCATATAAAAATTTTATGACTAAGAACATATTATCATATTGCAAGTTTACCAATTGAATTTATAAAGAGGGGTCTACTTTTCTCTGAGATTTGGCTGTATTCATTTCGAATCAAATTTTTATCTAAAATGATCTCCTTATAAATATTTAATAGGGCTAATCCATTTAAACGGTTTTCACCAGTGCTATTTCTTAAACAAGTTTTCAACCTTTTCAAAGTTAGAAAAGACCTTTCATTAGTGCAAGTGCTAATTGGTTAAGTAGTTAAAATGAATAGAAATGGTTTGATATTAGGCAGGGAATCTAAAAATAATCATCAAAATAGAACTCTGAGATTTTATCAATATTTTCTCACGTTTCTAGTGTATTCAACAATTCAGACTAAGGGAAAAGAAAATAAAAGCTTTTAAAATAAAATTAAGACTAATATATCTTTCTTTTAATTGAAATAAAAATGTATCAATAAGGGAAATAAAAATATTTATTTTATATAAATCGTAGATGCATCAATATTTAAGCGATTGGACTGTGGACTGTCTAGAAACTACTCTAGGTTTAAAAATTTCAATCCCAAACATATTAGCGATCTCTTTAACTTTCTTGTATATATCAAGAAATTTTTCATCCACAAAAAGATATTATATTATTTCTATCATAATTTTATTATATAACTCAATAATTTCTATATATCTTATGGAAAAATTATCTTTCAAAATAAAAGTTATTATTGGTCTTCCATCTGTTTATTAAATATTGATACAATTATTTACAACATATATGTATTTATTAAGTATATAAATAAAATTTAAATAATTATTATCAAATAATAGGTTCATACAAAGTTTAATAACTGAAAGGTAATATAAAATAATAAATACAATTAAATATTTACATATCTTTTAATATATAACTAATAATTGAATCATGTCAAGCATTTTGAATATTTTAGTTTTTATTTTAATTTTTTTAAAACTTAAATGTGTTTAAAGTATTTAGTTATTAATTTGCGAAAATTTTAAAATTTTAAGGATTTTTTCAAAACATTTTGGACGCAGCCTAAAGTAAAATAAGACAAAAGTTGGAAAAAAAATAAAATATTATTAAAGTCAAGAAAACAAATGAAATTAAGACGGTATAAATAATATATAACGGTTATTTTAACGAATATCTATCAGTTTTCGGCTATGGACAAGTATTGAACACGTTAGGGTGAGCCCAGTAGATACCAATTAAACTGTTCTCCTACATACTATTGGTGTGGAAGAAGGGTGGGGGGAAGAGTGAATACTAATTAAACAATCAATTTGGGATAGTGAGATTAGAAATAGTGGTTTCAACTAATTTTGACGAATTTCGAAATTGATATTATTGTTTTGTTCTTATTTTTGCTTTTTGTAAGAGTAATGCAAAGGTAGGGAATGAGGAATGTAGATGGAAATAAATAAATCTATCCTTTTCCTAGTATTCGTACGAGAGGTTAGGGGAATAAAGTGTATCAATAATCCATGCGAAGATGAAATTATAATAAGTTGCCAATATCAAGTATTATGTGATGCGTCTAATGAGAATGCATGGGATAAGGAATATGGATATATGGGTAAAAATGTGGGAAATGTATAGGCCTCTTCATATATAAATTCGAAAGGTTTGGAGATGAAGAAAAAGGCGAATCGATAATCCGTGAAAAGATGAAATTATAATAAGTTACCGCGAAATCTAGGATTTAAGAGTGAATTCCGATATATATTAATTACTATATTAGGATTATTTATTTTTACAATTTCCGATGAAAGTAAAAATTATGTTCTTTTTCTCAGTGAGAGATCATAGATGTATATAAATATTAATTAAGCAAAAAATTAAAAAAAGGTATAAAATTATATCATTCTTTATCCATACTCTAAACAAAAATGATAATAATTATTATTTGTATAAATGAAGATAAAAAAAATATATATTAATATCTAAAAAATTATTCATGATTTGCAACATCTACTTAATTGAAACATGATCAGGGATCTAATAGCTGAATTATAAATAATGTTAATAAAGACGTTTATGAAATGATTGCAATGCTTTAAAAATACACAACAGTTTGAATTTTGCTTATGTTAGTTGAGGAATCCCCTATCCAAGAATTATTTGCAATAAAAACAAAAATTACGTACGGCAAATTTAATAACAAAAATTCCAAGCTAATAGCTAGAGTTAGAATGTATTTTTCGAGATACAATTTTGAAGACTTCTTTGCCTCCTTAGAATTTGGATCATCGCTGCGTCTAATAATTTTATTAGCAATTGTTAAATTAGTTTCATAATTTGAGGCAGTTTTTGAATCTGAAGGCCATTTAGCGATGCCAATTCTTTTGAATTTTTTCAATTTAATATAAATAAAAACATTGAAGATTGTGATTAACAAGGTAGGTATCAGATACACCAGAATACTATTTCGTAGTAAGTAGAAAAAAAATAGTAAAATTTACTCAGATTAAAATAGTAATAAAATTTGATGTTATTTTTAAAGAATGACTCGCACTAAACAGGATATATTATCGCGGTCGTATTTTGAATAGCGTTCACCTAACTCAAACCCTTTATTACGTCCAAATAGAATAGGTGAGGCATGGAAATAAATATCGAAGCAAAAAAAATAGAAAACATTAATATCAAAGCGCTTTTTTGGGTCTTCTTTAGTATAAAATGACGGCCAAAGAATTTGCTCACACGATTCAAATACATTTTCAAACTATATTTGCTTGTGGCCACATCGTTTTCACTTTCATTTTTCGGACGATGGATACTCGTTAAGTTAGCAAATCGATGGGGGAAGTATATGGCCATAAATCTGTTCATGGATAAAATTGTGGTAACCCAATTTACGTTCGCGGCGCATATATGCTCCATTAACAAAGTGACCCTAATGCTAAAAATCATGAATATTTTATTTGAAATCCCCAAGTCGTCGCTTGAATAATAAAGAAATGGAAAAAAAATTAAATTGACGCACGCGATAACATTCCATAACAGAATCGTGCATACGATGACGTAAAAATGAGATGAAGCAGCGTTCCTAGTTTTATTTGAGGGCCGGAAGGAAGTAATATTGCTTGTGTGGATAGGGAGCTCATTAGAGTTTTTTCTCACTATATTCGTATTGTGATGAAAGGTTTGACCCCTATTTTCGTTGTACTTCAATTTTAAGGTGCAGATAAAATAGAAAATATTACCGATGATACCTAAGAAGAGAAGTCGTCCCAATAAATATACGTAAAATAACTTTTCGAACAAATTAATATTCTTCTCTTCGTATATGTAGGTAGTAATATTAGCTAAACATATCAAAGAAAAATTATGAACAGTGATATTATGCATTAACTATTTAGTTTATATTTTTTCTTATTTAAAAGCAGAAAAAAAAATAAAAATGGTCTTTTATAATTAATAATAATTAAGGATGCGAAAAAATTCTCATTCCAATTTTGGTTTTAAAAATTAAATGTTATAATAAAAATAATTAGTATTTAATTTTTCCGAAAATATAAATATAAATTGAGAGTTTTATTTTGCTATTCTTGGAAATATTGTTTTTTTTTTGAAAAAATAATTATTTGATGATATTGAATATTTTAATTTTTATTGAAATTACAAAATATTATTTTTTTTAATTGGGTGTTATATTTATGCTTGAAAAAATATTGTTTTAAAAAAACATTCGTGTAGAAAATGATCCTAATGCATTGGAAGCGATCCCCGGAATACTCTAAGTAACTCACTTATACGGGCTTTGAACTCTGCTGGCATGCCTTTCACAAATAAACTCAAAGGCATGTTCATCGATAATGGAAGTTTTGACGTAATCATAAGATTACCATGAGATGGCAAATTCTTAGTATAGAATTTTCCTTACATCGTTCCACCATTTCAATCGAACAACAAACATTAATGGTCACGGAATTGATATGAATAATATCATTTTAAACAGAGAGGACTGACCATGAGACAAGTGGTCGCGATGCCGATTTTTGAGGCCGATCAGAGAAAAATAACAAAAAAGAAGCGGATTAGAAAAAAAATATATTATTATTTTGACATCATTTTCTTTTATGATTTATTTTTAAAATCTCTATTATTTGTATATCACAATTCCCTGAGAATTATAATGTCTTTACTATATTTTAATTCATAAAATAACAATAAAGTCGCTTGACGCTTCCACTTGTTTTGCTATTTTTACCAAGTGAAGTGAAAAACGCTTCCTCTTGAGTTTCTAGAGTGAAAGCTAAGTTTTGATTATTTTATTATATTATATTTTTATACATTGATTTATTGTAGAAGTAATAGAGCCAACGTTTGTGATTGTATTTCTTGTTGTTAAAAAAAAATCCCAGGTATTATTAATTATAAAATAAAATTTTGATATTAATTAATTGATTATTTTTTTGTGTTATTTTATTACTAATCTAAACGAACACAGAATGTTAAAATCTTACCTAATATTTGTTGCGACGATTTACTTATCATTTGCAAAAATTTTCAGTAAAATTTATTTTACAAACCAAATATAATAATTAACTTTATATAGCTATTTTTACACTTTTATATGATCATTGAACTGAGAGGTATGTAAAAAGTCAAAAGTAAAAACTTATTTATATTTCATAACCCATAGACAGTAATGTTTTTTTTATTATTACTGACTGGTTCATCAGATTTTTATAAAAATAAGTAATTTTATATGAAATATGAATTTGATTTAAATTTCCAGTTCACATCTTGAAATATTTTTTTGGTCTTAAGATATAAATTAGTAATAATAAGTTTTATGCAACATTATATTGAAGGATAACTTAACATAATGACTTTATTGCCTTATATTAAGATACAATTCTTTAAAAAAATATTAAACTAAATTTTACACTTATCTTGTTTATACGTATAATGGATAGAGTACACAGTGTATTATTTTTAGTTAAATTAATACATTTTTAACTATCATGCATAGAAATGCCAAAAGAAAAAAGGTGGAGCTGAAAAATTAAGAGGAAAAAATGCTGTTGGTCTCAAAGTACCTGGTGCTGATTCAAAACAACTTAAATTATTTTTCTTGGATTAATTCAGTATTTCTAGTACTTTTCCTCATGTTAGGAATATCAATACTGCCTCCATCTACCTAACCCAACTACATTATCTGCAACAACTTCATTTATGATTGCATCAGTTCAAGCATTGCCTTGCCACACCCATCTAAAATTATATTATCCACCATTACAGAAGATAAATCATTCACATACCTTGAATTCTCTACAATTACACCAATTCCATCTTTGTTATCCTCGCACTTGTCAGGAGCAACTACATCAATAATGCTTTCATATATTTCACAAAGGGGATTAATGATATAAACAATTTCACCTAATATAGGAATTAATGTCACATTCATCTGTAAAATTGTCATCTATTTTTTTAAAGAGCTCATTCCCAGATATGCCACAAATCGATTCAGGGGATTCTACAGTATCTCCTTCAGAATTGAATATGCATACACATGAAAATTTTAAGTTGCAATTAACTAACCTCAAAAACTTACATTTTTAATGCAACATCCTATATAACTAATAAATAGTAAATATGATAAATTATATTATCGAATGGCAATGAGTGAAAAAATACCAAGAAAATGGATTACAATAAAATTAATATTCAATAAAGCCAAAGCTGTATACTGCTCAATCTGCCTATTTGCAGTATGCGAAAACACTTTCACAACAGGCTCAACAAATTTTTGAAATTTCAATAATTAAAATAATTGATTTAAGAGTACATGTTAATGCAGTCGAGGCCTACCTCATAGTATCAAAAAATAAGTCATTTGATAATTCAATTATATTAAATGAAAAAAATTGACAAATTTATAACAATGCCCACATAATAAAACGAATATTAGAGATAATAAAGCTTTTAGGCAATATAATATACCCTACAGAGGATCAAATGCTACTGAAACACTTAGCCACTTTGAAAATGAAAATTTGAATCATAGGAATTCTATGAAAATGATTCGTATTATACCAAAAAATAATCAAATACACAAAGATAATTTATTTTATAGAAGGCTATTTTAAAGAGCAAACGTAGAAAAGCTTAAACACTCTGACAAATCAAAATCGAAGGTAGGTTCTCTCAACCTTGTTGTAAAAAACTTAACAATGTTATTGATGTTGTTCTTGATCAAGTCAGGAATTTAATAAAAGTAGATTGGTTACAAACAATTTAGTTTGCAATTGGAAAGTCCTCTAGACATTAGCTTTTATGATCAAGCAACCATTTGCCTACCATACATATATAATGGCAAAATAAAAGAAAGGTTTTTCGCACTTATAAAAGTTATGAACTCTTCGAAAAGGATTTTTTGATATCTTGAGTGAATGCTTTTTAAAACATGGAATTCAAATCAAGAATTATTTGAATGGTGCTGCAAATATGCGGGATAAATTTGTTAGGTTGCAAGTTCTTATTAGACAAGAGGCTCTAGATAGTTTGTATATTTGGTGTTACAGTCACATATAAATCTCTGTATATGTGATTCATGCGATAATATTGAAGACAAAAATTTATTAGGATTATTGATTAGACTAGCAAATTTCTTATTTGGTGAATCATATAAAAGGATGGATGATTAGGTGAAACAGAATAACTTATATGGCCAAAATAAATTGAGAAGAACGAGCAAACAGAATATATAGTGACGAGGCAAAGATGACGTCCTCAAGAATCCATTGACCTGGTGGAAGTATTTAGTTTTATAATTGATCAAATTATAAATAGCTTATCGGAACGGTTTTCTGCCAATAGAGCCTATTTTGAATGTGAAATATTTGCATCCAAGACATTTTGATGAAATAAATAATAAGGGTTTTTCTGAAAAGGCATTGAAACTAACACATTTGGCAAATATTGTTCATTTGCCAGTGTATTCAAAGATTTAATGGCAGAACTAAAACGTACGATGATATAGTGTGCAAAAGTGAGGAGTCAAATGAAGAAGATGGAATATTACAACACGATAATAACTCAGAGTGTGATAATAAATGCAACAAGTGTTTAATATGCGTGTATAAAATTCTTAACAGATACAATATGCACACGAGTGCATTCACTAATTTATTATTGGCATATGAATACATTTTAACTTGTCATTTATGCAGGGTAATTGCGAGAGAACATTTTGTAAATTAAAAATGATAATTGTCAATAAATAACGCTTGGGTTGGGTCACTATGGTTTCCTTACATTAAGGCTTCTTAATTTTTTTCTAAATTTTCAATTTTTTAAAAATAGGATATCTTTTATCGCTTAATCATTTCTTCTTAAATGATGTCTCGCCCAATGATGATAAATATTTACATGTTCAAGGGTAACATCAATAATTAATTTCCCTTGCAATATGGATGTTGAAGAAAATGTGATACTCTTTGAAGCATGTAATTTTTTACGACAAATCCTGCAAAAATTTATTACCAGGAATGGACATTTCCTAGGCAGTCGTAACGTATAGATTTATCTAAATTGAATAGATTGTATCCCATTTAAAACAAAGAATCTTGTTTTCCTCTCGCTTTATATCATTTATTTTTTATCGCCGCTGTTTATAAACTAAAATCTAAGTTCATTCTTAGTTATAATATATATTGATACTGGTAAAAATTTTAAAAAAATCTGAAAGGGGTCGAGGTTGATTTATCATAGAATTCACATTATACATATTATATTCAAAGTTGGACAATTTTTATTAAAAAGTATCTAAAATACAGGTACAAAGACTGTTTAAAAATTATTAGTTACGATACGGATACAAGATACTATCTTAATTAGTTATACAAGAAACTTTAAAAAATTTAAAGAATTTAAAAAAGGTATTTAATACATATACTTTAAAAAAACACTTGATGTAAACCACCCTTAAAAACCTAAATCCACCCCCTAAAAATTTTCACCGTCTTTGTAGCCGATATTCCCACATTTTTAATTATACCTTTTTAATAATAATTATCCTGTCATGTACGCTGGTGGCTAGCAATAAACGCACAAATTTAAATCGACATTATGAATCTTATACTAAGACAGTCATGTTTAGCATCAAGTACGGCTTGATGCCAAGCTATGTCTGAAAATTTGATGTTTAAGCACTCACTAAGAATGACTTTTATTCTGGTTTTGAATCTTACTAGATGCACCCTCTATAAAAATAATAGATTCGATCGTAGGGAGTAAAGGATTTTTAAGGATATTGAAAAATTTCCTAATTTAAAAAAAGGCCATGTGAGCAAAGAGAGATGGAGGAAGGTGTTTTAAAATTCCAAAAATATCGTCTATTGCTATAAAAATAAGAATTTACTGACTCCTTACCAATGGAGAACTCAAATGCGATAAATATATCAGGTATGGATATAATCAAAAAAGTTAAATGGAATTGTAATGATTTCGCAATGTTCGATTTTGGTTTGATTGATTATAAGTCCACGATTGTTAGTGGAAGCCTTAATAATATTAACTAACAGCCTTTCCCACCTCTACAGAATGGCCGGAAATGACCCCATTATCAATAAACCATAGATGTAGGGGCAGCGAACACTCATTTTTAATTTTAGCCATCAACTCATAAAATCCCAGACAGAATAATATGGAGCCCAGGAGGTCATTCTGCTGACTACTTTAAAGAAGGTGATACGGAAAGGCACTGTACGCAGCGGGGAGAGACAGGGGCAAATCCTTCCCCCCCCCCCCCCCAAGCAAAAATGCAGATGCCGGATTATATTTTTCAAAAATATTATTGTTAATATTTATTCTTATCTCATATATACACATATATATATATATATATATATTTTATTTATCACATTCATCTACTAAGTTATTTTATCAATCAATTTCGATTCCAAGTTTTCCTTGGCGTAATTTACCCTATTATTTTCAAATTTTAGTGGCGTAATATTTATCTAAATTTCTAATAAAATAATAATCATCTGAAACTCCTTGTCCAACAGGGAGAAAAAAATTGCAAGCTTGTCCAACGAGATCGAGTCTCCGCCACAGTAACAGCTATTTTGGAGTTGAAGAAGAGCTGATTATTAATGCTATTACTGAAATATCCCCAATGGCTTGAAAGAAATATTTCCTCAGAAGCAAGAAAATTGTTGGATTCAATGACTTATTCCAAATTTTATTTCACTTTAGAATGTATTATTTAATTATACAACTATTTTTATGTAATACTTTTAAAAACATAACATTGACTTGATTAAGAAAATGAGAATAGCGGAGAGCATTTTGTTAGAACTCAAGGAAATTAGAGCTAATGTTGATAGAAGAATTTCATATTTTATATGTTATTGTTGAGTCAAAAGCAGAGGTATACTTGTTTAATATTTGTCCCCCTCGACATGCGGCAAGCAAGCTCATCATCAAAACATTAATATGGGATCAGTAGAAGAGTATTATAAAACCAAATGTCCCCTCTCCCAACCTTTTTCATATGGTGATAGAAAAAAAAAATAAATATTTGTTATATTTTTATCATGAAGATGTTAAAATATCTTATGATGCCTTATTAGCTGAATAACTATGATTAAAAGATTAACTATGGTTGATACGAGTCCCAAAAAATGCTATGGATGCTTTTTATTTCAAACACATTTTAGATTATACTCCCAATTATTAAAATGGTTATATATATATTAGCAGCTCTTTAGTAAACTAATGAGAGGACATTGTTCACTTTTTTAAGAAAGGAGAATAACAGAGCCTTGCAGAGGTACCATTTGCGGGACCAGGCCAGATTATATTTTAAAATTTTTTCCGGCCGGGTTTTTTTTTAAAAAAAAATTTTCAGGCCCGGCCCCGGCTGGCTTAGCCGGAATTTTTAAAAATAAGTTATATTTATTTTTTTGATATTTATAGCTAATAATGGAGATTTCAAATATTTGGTTTTAAAATATACAACTCGGCTCGGATATATTTTCTTAAAAAAATTTCAGGCCCAGCGCGGAGTGTTTTTAAAAAAAAAAATTACGAGCGCCGGCCCGGAGTATATTTAAAAAAAATTAAAATACGGTCCGGCTCGGGGGCCGGGCCTGCAAGTCTGTGAAAAACATACCTATGAAATACAACATCTGAAAGTAGATTAAATGATTTGGATCTTTTGAATATTCATAGACATTTAACGCCTAGCAAGGATTGATAATTGAAAAATTAGCTCAAAACATACAAAATACAATTATTCCTAAGAAACTTTTTGTGTATTAATTTATATTTACAACATTTAAATTTTTTATACTTTATATATTTTAAAAGCTCAAAAAATTCAAATTTCAATTTTGGGTCATTTAGGTGATTCATATCGTGTGTTATATTCACTTTATATTTTATGATTCACATTTAAATGCCGGTTTATATATATAATTTTTTTAATTCACATTAGTTTAAAATTGTGTATTAGAAAAGTTATTAATCCTAATAAATTTATGCTTAGTATTTTTAATTAAAAATATTATTTCTTAAAAAAATTTATTATCCCCCCCCCCCCCAGACCAAATTCCTGCGTACGCGCCTGAGGGGATAAGATGGCCAAATACCAAATGGGATAGTTTTTATAGGATGAAAGGATATAGTTGGTAAAAAGTGGGAAATTGTTTTATGCATTGTAAATAGATACTTTTCTATGAATGTTATTGTACGCTTTGCTAAAGTCGATTTTAACAAAATGTTGAGCGATTGTAATATTCTGGACTTGACGCTGTATGTATGGCTAAGAGCTCACTAAAAAAAATTGTTTTCAAGATTTTTAAAGATTTAAAAATATTTTTAAATTCAAAATAAATAAATAAAACATTTATTTATATATGAAAATAAAATAAAATAAAAATTACCAATCATAAACAATCAATCCCTTATTAATTAATATTTAAAAAAATATGCATTAAAAAAAATTACATAAAAAAATAAATAATATGTCCATCGAAAAAAGAGGGGTATAACCACAAAGGTGTACTAATTTTATTCAAATTCATATAAATATTTAAATAATAAATGAAATTAAAAAATTATAATACTATAACCAGAGTCATAACTAAGTAAGAGGGCAGAGGTAGATTCCCACTTCATTCCTTCTGAAATTTGTTTATCCGTTAAATATCATTTGAAACACATCTGTTCCCCACACCCTACCTCCCAAAAAAATGTGCTTTTTTTTAAAAAAAAATGTCGAAAAATATTTATAGCCGTTTTTCAAATAGTTATAATATAAGTTCACTTTTCTTTAAAAAAATAATATCTAGAAAACCTCTTACAATGAACGTCTTTTTCTTGTGTCTTGCTTGATATTTTTTTGATATATATATTTATTATTCTTTAGCTATTTTCGCATCATTAGATTCGAATGTATTATGTATTCATTTACTCCTCAGTTCCCAATTGTCGCTCTGTATATTTCGCATTTGTCATGATATAAAAGTTCAAATTTTTTTTTAAATCTAAAAAACCGTTAATATTTGGCGCCATATTGCTAAATTCTGCGTTATTCATTCGCGCTTTATCTGTGCCATATCATGCAGACTTAGGTTCATATTCTGTGGTAGTAACTCTAGTTCACGCCTATATATTCGCCTACCCGTAACATGACGATATTTTCCATAGTTTAATCTGCGTCATATTTGATAAATTTCGCGTTATCCATTCGCTTTTCTTTTTATCAATTTTTTTTCGCTTCTGAATTTAGCTTTAGATTTCTTCTAATTCATTTTTTCGTAACCATTTACAAAATTAATTTTATTTGCTTTACATTCGTAATATTTCGCATTAGCTTTTACTTTATTTATGAATTACGTTATGATATAATAACAATGTCTCCTCTTTGAATCCGAAATCTGCCCCTTCTAGCAGAAACTTGTACAATTAACAAATGATGGTGTATTTTATATTTATGAACCAGTTATTAGCAGGTGCTCTTATTCGAGACTTTAAACTCACTCCCAGAACGTCTATTCGCTTCCCAGCTCATTCACAGAACCTCTTCAACTCACGCTTTTAATACCTCATTTTCCGATTTATTCTATCATACCAAAAATTCCCAAAGGCGTTAGGTGGCTAAGTGCGTCTACTCTTTTAACTTTAACATTAAGATTGAATGGCTTAAATATATATTATTTGGTTATAACACTTTCAAGCAATCTGACAAATCCTCAAGAATTTCCATAACCCAACAAATTTGACTTCCCCCTATGAAAAGTATGTTGTTATACGTCATTGAATTTGTCCCCTTATAGCATCATCATGCCATTATTGTGTAAATAACCTTTAAAAAAAAACGAAAATTGCAATATAAATTTAAATTACCTTGAAAACAATATTTAAAAATAATAATTATATTTATCATTTTAAATATATTAATAAATATACATTATTTAAAAATAAAATTACCTTTTTAAAGATTTTTTGTTTATTTTTAAAGATGACTATATGTTATAATTGTTCTTATCACGTTAATTTTTCCGAAAAATAAAAATCGATATTTATTATTTTATAGATAATAAAAGATGATGACGTTTTTAATAATGGCCGATGTAATTCCAAAAAAAGCATCGGTAATAAATATAGTAGGGTAGGGCTTATATACCTTTTAACAGTTAGCAGTAAGATAAAACAATGTCATTTGGGTATTAATTAACTTTTACCAAATTTCACAATATTTTTTTTTATAGTTATCGTGGAAAAATTATGCCAAAATTTTTTATATAAAAATTAATGGGAAAAAAAATAATATTTATTATTGATTTTTATTTATTTTTTAAAAGACGATCACGTTGTTTAAAAAAAATATTTTTATAAATTATTTTCATTTTAAATTTATTAAAAAAAACTATAAAAGAAGAAGAGATAAAAAGCATGTACGTGAATATAATAATTATTTTATAAAATCTGGACTATTTCGCGTATCAAAAAAAATATTGGGGATAAATTGTTCTATCTGCTTCGATTTGAATTCTTCTTTCTCCTAATTACTTAAATAAGTATTAGCTATTGGAAGAATGAGTTATGATAATACCATGAGATTCTATTCCAACACTCGGATGAATTCGGTATTTAAAAACAAAAAATTTAATAATATTATTATTATTTTTCTTTTAATTATGTAAAGAGATGTTAGATACAAATTTTACATATTGCTTTCCTTATTAAAAATTTCACAAAAAATAAAATTTGATTTTTCTTAAATAATTTTCAAAAATAATATTATGTAAGCCTGAAGATTTTACTCATAAGTATGGCAGAAAGGTTAGGACTTCTATCTTCTATTTGCCAAATCTCTATACTTAATATTATTATGATAAATCCGAAAGATTTTTGAGAATGGATTTTTTAGATTTTTTTTTTAAAAAAAATTGTTTTTGGCACTATTGAGAGTTAGGCTTAGGTCTCATCTATAGTAAGCGCGAAATAAAGATATGTATGCCGCTTTCCCTTCATTAACGGTTTGGCGGCGAAGTATACAAGAAATGAATATAAAATCATAATATTTAGATTCTATTTTGTATGCTTTGTCCGCGATTCGCGTTAACCATGAATTCGGGCACTAATTTTAAGGTCTCTCAAAACCTGTTATAAGAATATTTTCAACATCCGCCCCCCTCCCAAATTTTTCCCGGGTCTCGTTATATTCGATTCGAGGGGTAATGGCGTTTATCAACATATAACAATTTTCCTAAACAAAGGTCCAAATTTTATTAAATTGCGATAAAGGAGTTATTTAATTTCAATTCTAATTTTTTTTTCATAATTTCAAAAAGAAAATAACTGTACAGGGGATCGAACCAAATTGGTGCAATTTCTTTATCAGGGCAGGAGTACATAACCTCTGAGATCTTAGCTACACCCGCCACTCTAAAACATTGATTAATTTATTTTTTTTGTATTATATGGGATAATTTCCATATTTTTTAAAATTTTAAAAAATTTCTTCTTTTAAAAAATTACACTAAATAATCAATGAACCTTTTATATATTTTAAATTTTATTTTATCATACATAAGATATGATAATTTTTTTTTTTGCGAATAAAATAATTGTAAATGTTTCTAAAGGGTCATTTATTAAATCAAATAATTATTTTACACTTATATAATAATATAAATACCAAAAAAAAAAACTAGAAATAAATAAAAAAATTATGATTTGCCGAGATGAAATATGGACTAACATAAAGGGTCAATATTCAAAATAAAATAAATTTTACTTTCTAGAGCTCATTCTCTCAAAAATTGGTATAATACCATTTCTGCATTTCCCCTCTCACTTCACTAATATTTACTCAATAAAATGGAATCATTTTTTTCTTTCCTAAAGGAATAAACGGTTGCTGCCTCTCTCGGGGGGGGGGGCTTATTATTATTTTTTTCTGTTAAATTTAATTTGACTTTAATAATACACAATTTTTTTAAAATTTGTCAAAAGTAACTGGTTACAATTAGTTATCGGTAAATGTTTCTATAACAACACAGAAACATACTCATTGTTTAGTGCTATAAGGTGCCTCGGATTACCAATATAAATATTATTATCCGCATTTTTTATGCTCCGTTCCCATTGCGGGTTATGGAAAGTTTTGGAATAATTTGATTAATATATAAATTCAGGATATCAAAAGTTATAATAATTACTTATTTTTATTCAAAATTTACTGTTATCAATTGATTTTTTTTATCATCGAGTTTCAAATATCGAATATTTTTTTAAAAAAAACAACATTTTTTTAAAAAATTGTATAGTACATAAATTTAAATTAGGTTTTGTAAATAAAATAAACCTGTAAATTATATATCAATTTATTACAGCTGTTTCTTTTATTTTACACCTTTTTATGCTTTAAATTTTTTTTTTAAAACAATATAATCCAAAATTTATAATATTTGACCTTTTATTTTCGCCTGAAAAGGAATTCAAAAGGAAAGAAAAGAAAGAAAAGGGAGCATGAAAGAGAAAAGGAAAGGGATAGAAAAAAATCACATAACCTAAATTAAAAAATATAATATTTTCATTCATTCAAATATGATAGCAAGTAAGTCGAGAGTAAGTGAGACAAAATTAGAGTCTTAATGTGTCTAATGATATAAAATATGGTTTTGATTTTAGATGTGAGATAGGGAAAAAAAAAAGATTTAAAAAAAAAACCTTTTACTATCAGGTAACATTTTGAGAAAGAGTAACGCTGCGTTTATAGAAATCGCGTTATTTTCAAGCGTTGCATTATTTAGCGCAGTGGTTATTACAGCTGATTCAGTTTTTTTAGAAACTATTTAAAGATAAAGTTAAAATAGAAATAATTATTTTATAATATTATTTAAGGAAAATCTTTATTATACCTATATTTATCGAATTCGCCATTATATCGCATATTTTTTATTTATCAATACATCGCAAACATGTTTTTCAAATTTTATCCTAGCGTTATCATCATAAAGCTCCATAAATTCATACCTATTTATTGGCTTAATTTTGTAATAACGCAACGCTTGAACAAAACGCGTTTACTATAAATTCAGCTTAAGTGAAGGGCCCCCATCTGTTAATAGATTGAATAAGATAGATGCCTTAGCTTTATATAGTTTGAAAGTGATTATGATAGTCTTGTTATAGTAGGTGTTAGAATGGACAAAAAACATAATAGACAAGACATCTCTACCTAAAAAAAACTAATTTATTATGAATATCTTGGTTTGGTTTAAATAACGAAAAATTATCGATTTTGTGGAACATTAAACACAAAATGGTCATTTTTTTTTACCTCTTTTACTTACATTTATATATTTTTTTTTTATTAACAAAAGAATA
This sequence comes from Gordionus sp. m RMFG-2023, assembly GCF_954871325.1. Lineage (NCBI taxonomy): Eukaryota > Metazoa > Nematomorpha > Gordioida > Chordodea > Parachordodidae > Gordionus > Gordionus sp. m RMFG-2023. Next base: position 26,667,591 of record NC_088779.1, on the reverse strand, counting down.
ATAATTATTTATAGACTCTTTATTTTTGAGGTGTGAGAAAGGGATTGGTGTGGCATAGCGATAAATCAATGAATGAATGCCTAAAACGTTGAACCACTTTCTTATATAAAAAAAAACTCTTATATTCAAAAACATATTTTATAAAAATCGTGTATAGTATTTAGAATCATATTATTGGAGTATACGATATTGGATCTCTATTGCGATAAGATAATACAGATCGCGAATAAACGCGCTCCCGAGTGTTGAACTATCGCGTTCGTTATTTCATTCGAGGCCGGTCCTGCCCTTGGCTCAAAAAAATATGAATGTTATATATTCCTTCCTATTTCCTATTTCTTACTTTTTATTTTTTGCATGATTGAATATCACAATTATAAAATGGAATTCAGTATTTATGCCATTAATTTTCGTAACATTATTTTGTAATAATTAGATACACATGATTAAATTATTTAAAATGATTTTGATAAATATTTAATATTTAATATTATAAGATTAAAATAGAGAATCAAATAAATATGTTGGGCTTGACATTTCCTGTCCCTCTTTCTAATAATGCCGGCCACGGACCGGAACGAGACCCGGGTTTCTTAAGATTTAAAAAAATTTGCCATCTGGCCCCGGGTGGCTCTCTTGATTTTTCAGGTTTCTAAGTTATATTTTTTAAAATAATGGTAATTTTATCTATGAAAAAAATTCAACCAATGAATTCAAACAAAATTCATAAAAGAAATAAATAATTAGGTAGGTATACAGTAAAATCTTTATGTAGCAAAGGCGGTTCAACAACTGTTAACTTTATACAGGTTATCAAATTTTTGATATAAAAAGCAGAAATCTATAAGGACAGGCCAGTTAAAATTTTATGAAAAGTCTGATCTAATCCTGCCCATTAAAATTCTACGTAAAGTGCAGCCTGACCCCTTTAATTTTCTTTGTGCGAATTTTCCGGCCATCATATTTTTAATGCCCTAAACCTGGCTCGGTTCACTTAATTATATCCGGGCCGGACTTAATTTTTTTTTTAAATACCCCGGTATGTCGGGCCTAAAAATACAAAATTCGGGCTGCCATGATGGTACCTCTCGCAGTCTCTGATATGTATTCTATATTTATTTTCTTTTCCCCAATGTCAATTAAAGTTCTTATAACTCTTCTCTTTAGAGGTTTGCAATGCACGGGTTTTAACCAGAACGCCTGCCCGCCCATAATATTTAAAAAATAAATTCACAGGCCAACCCCTGCATATCTAAAAAAATTTATTTAAACTACCCATCCGCACATAGTTATTTTAAGATTCACCGGCACGACTCCAATGTTTAAAAACTATTTTTTATTAGACCCTTTCATATATTTTATTTTAATGCATACTTATAAATGACGTTGTTACGGCTCAATTTGAGTCGATTTTTAGAAACTGCTAACTCAATATTTTAGCCAGAAAAATATTGCTTAAGCCTCAGGATCTCGCTAATGGATGTCCAAACCACTGTTCCATCCACAACAAAAATCTAAATATTTTGCCTTGCATAATATTGTTCTGGATAAAATATTGAGTCCGCCGTTTTTAAAAATCATCTCAAATCTGGTTGTTTAACAACATCACTTATAAAATATGCAATATAATGAAATAAAAAAAATATTCTTTATAAATAAGACGTCTATTCTTCTCATTTAACTCCACCTATCATCCGCTCATTATTTTATAGAAAAAATTTACCCGCTAGCTAGCCTTTTCCAGTTGCAGACCTTTAGATCACTATAACAACCGATGAATCATTTGTGTTTTGATAATTTTTCGTGAATTTTATTGACGGCTCTTAAAGTGCTTATAAACAAGTATAGTTGTAAATTTATTATGCAACAGTATATTAATTCAAAATCAAATATTAGCCTGAAATCATCTGACCCCAATTATAATTTTACGAAAAATGAGAGTTTTGTGGAACTCGGTCCGAATTTTATATATGAATTAATGAATTATTGACGGCCCGGCCCGTTAATTTTTAATATACGAATTTACCAGCTTTACCCACCCCATTAAATTTTTTTCGAGCCGAGCTTCCAATAAATAGTACTTCAAGGGACCTATAAGTAAAACGGTTGCTATAACGAGATGGTCAAAATGAAAAGGTCAAATTCGGAGGTTTTTTTTTTACACTGTCATCTTTCTTATTAAGAAAATTTATTACCATTACAAAACCAAAAAAAAAATTCTTATTAATTTTTAAACCCAATGTTAAATTATCTTAACGAATCTGCTAAAAAAAAATTCAGTTTACCAATTTTATCATTAATATTTAAATTTTCTTTTTAGATAAAATCATCATTCATTTATTTTAATCTAATATCGATATATAATTATACCATAATAAAAAAAAATGTTATCGGAGGAACTGGGTCTTGGGTGGATTAGCCTTATAAAAATTTTTTTAAATTATATTTTAAAAGAAAAATAGATAATCGGAAATATTAGTTTCTAGAATCGGATAATGTTTTAAAACTCATCCTTACCATGCATTAACATTTTGTTGGATAACGATTTAATAAAGAAAAAAGAATCAAATTTTATCCGACCATTATATTAATTTTTGATTTATATTTTTTATAGCCCAATAATGGCGATTTAAAATATTCGGCTTTAAAATATACGCCTTATCCGGCATAGGATATTTTTTAATTAATATTTTTTAGGCCCGTACTTGGGTCGGGCCTGCAGGTCTCTTATATATATATATATATAAATTATAATTATATAATTTAGGTTAATAAGTTACATCCTCTACTTAAAATAGTAACTTCTGTATTTTATTAATGAAATTATTATTTTTCTCTCTAAATTGTTTAAACCACAATTACTTAGGATTTCGATGTGCAGGGGAGGGGGGGGATAATTAAATATTTTTTATTAAAATTATTAAATTTATTAAGGCCACTATTGACAATTTCTCTAATTCACGAATTTAAATATAAAATTAATTATAAAATTTTAAATTTATATAATCGCGGCATATGAATCATTTAAAATAAACGCCTCAAAAAGGAATATTTTAAAATTTGATATTTAAATTACATTTGTCGGAAAAAATATTGAAAATATAGATTAAATGGATATAAATATATAATGTAAAACAATCTTATTTGGGACTGAGCTAATTTTAAATGATTTAATCAATGCTTGGTGGCAACTCCCTATATATATATAGAAGGACTAACAAAGACTACCCATTCAATCGATTTTTAGAGGTTACTTCTCAGAAATGTGGTAAAACGGCCTGAAAAATATTACGCAAACCTGAAGATTTTGCTAATAGAATGACCGTTGGTATGCCAATAATACAACTCCAAAATTTTATTTCGATTAAAAATCTATATGTTCTTTCAAGAAAACATTGAGATTACTATAGTTTTAAAATAAATTTATCCTTTAAATAAACTATTAATTGTTTTTTACTTTAACCTTTCGGACTAAATGGAAGAGTTGATCTTAAAATTAATAATTCAATAATTTTTTCCCCCAAAAAAATATTATATTTAAGTGTTACCCAGACAATTTATTCTTTAAAAAAAATCAATATGAAATTGTGAATATGTATTTTGTATCATATTTAGAAGTTTTTCGATTTATCTCAAATTATTTATAGAGCCAGTCAGATCTTTTTATTATAATCGATTTTTCAAAACTTTTTTATTTTTACCAAAAATATGTTATATTTTTTTTTTACACTCATAAATTTGGAGAATAAATCAATAAAGGAATAAAAAATTGATTAAGATATCGGCCCAAAATCACTGACCTTTGGCTAAGTGATTAGTTCTGCAGAAGAACTTTAAATCAGCAAAAAAACTACTTGGGAATAGATTATGGATTGTAATATAAGGAAGATAGACGAAGTTCAGGTCGATTGATGAACAAGGTGAATTATAGCGAAAAATATTATCGCGAATAAAACGGAAGTGATTAAAGTGTTTTTTGGAAATATCTCTTGTAAATAGGGCAATATTCCCTATAAAACTCTACACAAAACGTTTTTTTTTATAAAAAAAATATATAATTATTTTTCATTTTAAGAATTGAAGAGTCGGTAAATATTAGAGATAAATAAATGATAAGATATACTTTTTTTATATTTATTACATCCTCCAGGGTAAAGCATAAATTGTGTAATTCTATTTCTAAAATAATTAATTTGCCAAAAAAATTTTTTTTTGCCACGCCAATGCGATAAATTTTTAACAACCATGCAAAAATAAAATTATTACAATATTAAAATCAAGGATTATTCTTTGGAAAAAAAATAATGTCCCTTGAATTATAAAGGATAATTATGCTAAAAATTTATTCTTTATTAATTAATGTTATGTTTATCTAGTATGCGGAACAACGATTTTTTTAAAAATTTTAATGAAAATCAAGAAAACGGGAGTGAACCAAATAGGAACCGTTATAGCGAAACGAATTTTTTTAGTTTTTTGACTGATAGCCGTAATCGAACTTTTATACCAAATTGCTAAAAAGTTTTTGTTTTACACATATAAAAATTGTAATTTAAGACCATGTATTTGATAATTACAAGTCCTTCCCCTTCCCTCTCTTTCCTATTGAGTTATTTTTATAACAAATTTACTTAAATTTTTCTGTTTTACTTTGATTATATTTAAATTTAGATGATAATTGAAAGTAAAACTTTCACGATAAATAATTTAATATATTTTATTTAGAGTGATTGAAAATTCGATTTAAATATTTCAAGAATTTTAAACTCCGAAAAGTCCTTTATAATTTTTCTAAAATAAAACCGTACCCTAACTGGAACCTTTTAAATTTAAAAGCATCAGAACCGAACCGGAAATAAATAACGGTTTGGGTCCCTGATTCCGCTTACCTAGAGAGTTGTTTAGTAGGGTTTAGCTACATCCATCCAAGATACTTTTTAAAATGTTTATTTAAAACATACCTATAGACATTTCAGCCTGTTTATTTCCTGTATAACATTCTATTTTAGGCTAATATTCCTGCCAAGTTTCATGAATTTTTATTGAATAGGGGTTTTTAAGAGCTTTTTTTTAAAGATATTAACGCTTAGATGTTAAACAAAAGCAAATATTCTAATTTGCCAACAACATTTTTATGCCGTATGGCACATTTCTAGGGATATTTGGTAACGATGTCCATTTTAATTTTAAAGAAACTGAGCCCTCTACATTAAAAGGGGGATGGGGGGGGGGTGAATATATCGTTATTCAATATATATCGTGAGTATCCATTTTATAATTTAATTATATATTTCGAGTCTTCGGAGGGCCTTAGCATCAATGGCTTTTGGGGGTGAGGAGGGAGGTTAGCTGACTATGCAATGGGACTGGGGAATATGTTACGAATCTGAGACATAACCAAGGGGGGGGGGGTATTCTTTGGACTGCTGCGTTTAATATATTACTGTTCGCGAAAATTAATTATAGCTATTTCTTTTCTTGTAAAATATTGAAATAATAAGTCATTATTTTTTTTATATTTTTTAAAATTAAATTCTACTTTTTTAAATTGTTTACGATGACATCATGTCAAACATTCAAATTAACCCCCCCCCCCCTTGGTTATGCCTATGGATCTTATATTTTGTTTAAAATATTTTCCTCATCTTCCTTTTTATAAATTATATATAAGGCATAGATAATTGCAAGACTTTTCGATATATAGTATCAAACCTATTCAAAATAACGATCTCGTTTTATCATGCTATTGTTATAATTTTCATGTCATTGAATTAGACTATACTATATATTTAATCAATTTTTAATTACTTCGAAATAAAGCGCGAATGCATAAGTATCCACGTGGGGCAAGCCGGCGTTCAAATGGGGAATGCATGTTGGGAACTTTACTGCCTAGAACATGGAATTAATTATGATGGTCAAATGCCATCCGATCCAAGTTTTGGAGTAGCCGATGCCTCTTTCAATACTTTCTTTTCTGAAACTGATTCGGGTAAACACGTTCCTAGGGCGCTATTCGTCGATTTAGAACCTACGGTTGTTGGTAAATATAAATAGTTTTTTTTATTATTGCTTACCTCATAATATTATGTGAAATTGTTTTATTAGAATTTTTATTAAAAATTTAGTCTCTTTTTATGCGCATGTGCTACACTAAGCTACATAGATTCTCAAACAAGAAATAAGAACCGATTGGGCACCTACATATTGATAAAAATTGCAAAATTGGAAATTATCAAATAAAAAAGGAAGATAAATAATTTTATTTTGGCGATTTAATCATCGTTGCTTGATTGCTGAAATTCTCTATTTGCGTTCTAAAAAAAAATTAAAATCGTTATAAAATTTGTCAATCCTTAACAATTTTATATATAAAGTTTGATTGACACATAGACATAAACCGGGCCCTATCCCTCGAAGCCAATGAGGGCCTCCAAAATAACTGCTATAAATCTAATGATGCTGATTCCCACCTTTTAAAATTAAAATAGATTTTACTAATAGAGTATTCCTGAGTTATCCCCACCCCCCTTCCCTAAGATTTCAATGAAGCATCCATTTTTTGGCAACCCTAAATTTAAAAAATCATAATACCTATCTATGCACTCCAATAATTGGAATTGCAGAATAAATTTAATACATATTTGTCCATTTTAGCATCATTTGTCAAAACTTAATTGGGTTGACGCATTTAAATATTTTTTTGAGTTTGGATTGGCAATCAGCAAATAGAGTCCTTCATGAAAAATATTTAATTTTATTTTTAAAATAACACTATTCCATCTTTAATATAAACTTTATGTGAAGACTACGTTTGATCGAAGAACTAGTTAATAAATATTTCGCAAATATTGAAGAATTAATAAATATTATAATATGCCGTTGAAAAAGGAATCATCCTTTTGATATCCATTCTATGTTATTTTTTTTTTGCCAAAATATGAAATTCATTTATTTTTGAAGTTATTTCATTGGCCTATTTCTAATAAGCTAATTATATAAGAGCTGGGTTTAAACTGGAAAGCCCCCACCCATTATTTGAATATATTTTAACCCGCTATCTTGCCGACTCATGGTATTTAAAAATAATTACTCGCCCGCTATTTATCAAATAAAATCGTTTAAGACTCCGGCCCAACATTTTAAAATTATATAATAGGTTAGCTTGGCTTATTATTTATTATATTATATTTTTACTTAAACTTATAAAAATGTGATATTATACAAAAGGATTAAGTTCTAATAAATATAAGCTCATTCTGTTCCATTACACCCGAAAAATATTTCAAATCCGATCCGCAGATTTATTGTTTAAATTATATTTATAAGCCGTCCATACTCCCGTCCAATATTAACTTTTAACCACCATTTTAGACATGCATCTAAAATAGCTATCCGATTGAACTTAAGTCCGAAATAGGTTTTTATTAATAATAATAATATTAATATTAATTAGATGAGATACGCACCGGCCCCTACAAGAACCTGTTTCACCCCGAACAAATGATAACGGGAAAAGAAGATGCTGCCAATAATTATGCCCGTGGTCACTATACGGTCGGGAAGGAAATAATCGATTCTGTATTAGATCGAATTAGGAAAATGAGTGAACAATGTCCCGGATTGCAAGGGTTTTTGGTGTTTCATAGCTTTGGAGGGGGTACTGGCAGTGGATTCACATCCTTACTCATGGAAAGACTCTCCGTGGAATACGGTAAAAAGGCCAAATTAGAGTTCTCTGTTTATCCTGCTCCTCACGTAAAAATATATTTATTCGGCATTAATTACTATTTATTGTGTAAAACGATTCACTATATAAACCCTGTTATAAATGATAGATATCAACGGCCGTAGTTGAACCCTACAACTCGATCTTAACCACTCATACCACTTTAGAGCATTCCGATTGTTCGTTTATGGTAGATAATGAAGCCATATATGATATTTGTAAGCGAAACCTCAACATTCAAAGGCCCGGTTACACAAATCTGAACAGATTGGTGAGTCAAATAGTCTCCAGCATAACTGCTTCCCTCCGATTTGACGGAGCGCTCAATGTTGATTTAACCGAGTTTCAGACCAACCTCGTGCCTTACCCAAGAATCCATTTCCCTTTAGCCACTTACGCGCCTATCCTATCAGCTGACAGAGCTAGTCACGAAGCAATCTCGGTCTCAGAAATAACTAACATGTGCTTCGAACCCAACAGTCAGCTGGTTAAATGTGATCCTAGTCATGGCAAATACATGGCATGTTGTCTTCTATATAGGGGCGACGTAGTTCCAAAAGTAATTTAATTTTAGCATGTCTTCTTTTAGAGTCCTGCATGCGGCCAATTTTTTGAGGTACTACTCGATCCAAATAAAACGTTAAAATTTTTTAATCCAGCCGACCCAATCCAAGAATTTTAGATCTTAGTCCAGATGTTTTTTAGGTATAGGTCTGATCTGAATTCTATCTGAATTTTATAAAAAATGAATTATTTAAAAAGCATGATATTTCAAAAAATCGGGAAAATTATAAGTTTCTAAAGGATAATAAACAATTTTGTTAAATAGATTTTAAAATCCAAATCTAACCAATTGCCAGGAATTATCCTTTCGAATTCAACCGACCCGAGTTTGATCGGATTATATTGGTTGTTGCATAGCTCTACTATCTTTTGAACCCTACTTAATCCAAATATTTGAAAATCCTTTTATGCCTAATATTTTTTTTAACCTTTATTATTATAACTAACTTGGAAAAATAAAGGATGTGAACGCGGCCATCGCTGCCATAAAGATGAAACGTTCGATACAATTCGTCGATTGGTGTCCAACCGGTTTCAAAGTCGGAATTAATTATCAACCCCCTACAACAGTTCCTAATGGCGATCTAGCTGCTGTTCCAAGAGCCGTATGTATGCTAAGTAACACAACAGCTATAGCTGAAGCATGGAGTCGGCTAGATCATAAATTCGATCTCATGTACGCGAAAAGGGCTTTTGTTCATTGGTAAGTTTTAACAAATTTTTGTTTATTTAAATTTGAAACAGATTATTTAATTGTATATATATTTTTATATTTATCATTTCGTTATTAGGTATGTTGGAGAAGGAATGGAAGAAGGAGAATTTACTGAAGCTAGGGAAGATTTAGCGGCTCTTGAAAAAGATTATGAAGAAGTAGGTATCGATACGTCCGAATTAGAAAACGCAGCCAACAATGCAGAAGATGAATACTAGTGCTGGGAAAATTAAATCCTCTTCTTTGCAATATTTATGTTTATAATTCGTTTATTATATGTAAACTTTAGTAATTTATATTTGTATATAAAGTTTACTGTAATGGCTTTGAGTCCTGTATCCTATTATATGTTCGCTAAACCCAAATTGCCCAAACATCGAATAATTTATTGACATATATTATTTATATATATAATTTTAAACCATGTGATGTATTTATTCTTCTTTTTATATTATAATTAATTGTTAATATTTTTTATATTAATAAAAATAATTGACTGCCTTTGTTATCTATTTTTATTTAAAAAATATATAAATATCACGATAGAAAATCAAAACATTTGTATTTAAAAAATGTTAAAGTCCCTTTTTATATCTTAAAATTATCCATTGTAATAATTAAAAGTCGACTTAATTACTTAGATAAAAATTTACTGAATATACATTAAGGTGATTTCTTTAGAGTAGTGATTTGGGAGCTAAAACCATGCTTATAAAATATGCGAAATCATAAGACGAACTTGGTAAAAATATTTTTCTAATTTTTTTGTATAAGAAAACCCAATAAAGTGTTTAGATTGAGGACAGTTAAATATTTGGTTAGCATTAGCATTTGAGTTTGATTCTATATTTGTATTAGATATTATTTTGATTACCGAATACATGTTTAATATAAAGAGTTTTATTTTATATATATTTCACATTATTTTAATCCATCATATATTAAAATTAAAATTAAAATATGTAAAAAGGATTATTATATACAAAAAAAATAAAATATGTAAAAAGGATTTAAAAAAAATTAGGTTAGCTCCTTAGGAAAGAGACTTCCAATGGAACTGATGTAATTCGATTTACGAATAACAATTGAGAGTTTTTGGCTAAGGTAAAAACTTTCCATGGGTTCATCAGTGATTTTACGAATAAGAGAACTGAGTTCATTGAAGAAGACTAAAGCACGGCTACCAAATGTGGCTAATGTAAGGAGATTAATAGGTATAAAAATGTATTCATTGGATATTTCCGAATATTTATTAATTTTGAATAGCTCTTTGATGTCCAAGATATTTGTGCAAAGATTTGTAGAGGTTAGGGGATCTATACAGGAAGAGTCCCAAACTAGAAATTTACGTCTCTTGCAAGGAATTGGAGTAATGCCATTTGCACCTTTTCCATCAGATCTAAGAAGATCACAGGTTATAGGATCGATAAAATCTGTTTTTATGAATGGCAGTACAGGCTATGTCTTCCCTTGGAGTCAATAAGAATATTACATCAAGAGCAAAGATAAAGTTGGGTAATTGAGCAATGAGACTGATTCCAATGGCATGAGTGAGTTCATATTTGGTGAGTTGTAAAACAGAAGGGATAGCCTAGAGGAACTCGTGTCCAGAGCCATTTAGCAGTGACAAAAAGAGAGGGCAATCTAGGGGTTGCCTGCTTGATAGTAGAGTTTAGATACAGGCAACAAGTGCCCCGTTCCCTTTGTTTGAGGTAAAGGGGTCTCAACAAGAATTCGAGATCTTCATAGATCCAATACCTCAGTGAACGACCAATCGTCTACAGGAGAGTGAGTGATAACAATAGGTTTTGTTAATAATTAACTTTGGATAAGTTGTTAGTACTAAATCAGAAAGAGATCTGATGCCTAGACCGTCAAATTTTGTTAGAAGAGAAGCTTGAACCCAGGCAATTTTTCCAAACTTAAGATTTAGAATCTCTACGGTAGGTTCCATGATTTCCGTTTCATGCACATTCAAAGGACTAGGATATTTCAAAACAGAAGTAGTCCTTAGAGCGTAAAGAATCGGTATATTAAAAAAGTTTTTCAACAGAAAAAAAGACTATATGAGAGGAAAGGAGGAGATGGATATCATTCAATTTGATAAGAGTCTCGGTTAAATCCAGAAAGGTTCAAACAGCTGAGTTGCCTCCAACCGGGGATCCTAAGTGAATTAGTTGATCTTGATTAATTATTATTGTTGGAGTTAATTTCGGAACTGTTTAGTTGGATGAAATCTGATTTGCTTTGATTGAGAATTAACCCTAAAGAAGAGCTAATCTCTAAAATTAAATCGATCGCTTTATTGACCTCATTACATGAGCCACAGATTATACCATCATCCAAGTATCAAAAATGGAGAGAAAGAGAGCAGGAGACATTGATTGTCTTGATAATATCGCTGATTCCGAGACAAAATAGCAATGGGCCAAGACGATCACCCTGCTCTGAAAAATCCCTTTTATAGAAGGAATTTTATATGAATTAAATTGTGAAGTGGAAGAATATCTAGGAATTGAAAAATTTACTATATCCAAAAAAAGAGTAATAGCAGGAATGGCATTGGAAAATTATGATTGAATGAAGGTTTTATTTTCATTTAAAAACGTTACAATTTTGAATAAATTAAAATATACTATAAAACACTAATAAAATAAAACTTAAAAAACTATTTAATTAAAAAATCAATTTTATATTGAGTTCCCAAAAAGGAACCATAATTATGTCTAAAAATTTCAATTGAATTTTTTGGCGCATATATAAAAATTCTCTGGCTTTGTTTATAAAAAGTCATATTTTATTGTCTAGATTTATTAAAATATTTTAATGGCGAAAAATGGCTATTTGTAGAAGTCACTTTTCGAGTGAATATAAACTCAATAAAATTTTTGTATTTGTTAATCATTTTAGTTTCTGCCTGTATTATTGTGTTGATATTTAAATTTGAGGGGAATAAATATACACATTTATAGTACTATATTAGTGATTTACCTAGGACCCAAGGTAAGGTTGTCATACCATTATGTCTTAAGTCATCACTTTGAGATAAATTTGTGGGTTCAATATGATTTGGAATGTGGGCGGCTGTTAAACCTCAATCTATTATAGTACTATATGGCGTTGGTGTCCCACTTGACTAAATATAAAATTAATGCTGTGCCAACCCTATGAGTCGACGGGTGATTTGCATTTGATACATGCATGAGGCTGTACGATGACACAACCTAGACGTAAATCAATGGCTAATCTCAATTGTCCGTCTTATAAGAGATTACGAAGGTTACGACTAGGGAGTGATTCTAACCATTAATGATCACCAAGTCTATCAGTTGATTGAAGGAGTTGAATGCAATCTAAAGGTGGATTTACTTATATATCTATTTGGTATTTCTTAATTAAAGTTGTGAAATTGTTTTTGCGTCATGATTGATGGTAAATATGTTAATGGGTATATTAGCCTTCTATTTGTTAATTGCGCCATCTAATAAATAATCGGTAGGACACATGAAGCCTGAAATCATAAAATTATTTGTTAATCTGGATTAAAATATTTATCGGGATAAAAGATTGCGGTAAAAATTATAAATCGCCTAATTTAGAAGGTAAATGGGAGAGTGACCAATTGGGGTTTAAGTTTATGTTTAAAATTTTAAAAATATGCAAATATTTTGATATATATAGGCATTTGCGTATTAAAAATAAAATTTGGTGTGCTGGTAAATGTCATAGAATGCCCTCCATGCTGTAAAAGCTTTCTATGAAGGAAATCTTCTGACTTGGTAGCAATAACTAATGGGGATAGTAGCCTTAAACTTTCGATAGGAATGATTTTATAGCCTTCTAAATATGGCTTATTGTTTAATAAAAATAATTCAGTTTTATTTATGTTAAGTATGAAACCGGTAGCTTGGGAATTGGTTTCCAAGTATTTTAAATAAGTATCTTAGCTGAAGGACCACAGATGGTATCATCGTTTAAATAACTCAGATTAAGGTCTAGGTTAAAATTTTGTATAATTTGGTAAACGAGATGATGGATTCCAAAGCAAAAAAAAGAGGTCCTAATAAATCCCCTTGTTATATGCCCTTCTTAGAACAAATCTGTAAAGGTTCATATGTCAAAGGCGTCTCATATGAGGATTCAATAAATTTAGAGTAACAGGGGAAAATTTCATAGAAGAATTTTAAAAAAATTGGTACGATATAGGCTATCAAAGGCGTTTTTGAAATCTAGTACATATTACTGAGTCTGTAGTGGGTATTCTTTTTATATTCTTAAAGTATGAACCGCAATTTCACATTCGCCCTTAATCCCGAAACCTAGTTGACAAGAGTTTTAAATGTTGACAGCAATATGTATTATACTTTCGATTATGATTTTGGCTATTAATCTTCTGAAAAAGGAGCCTACTGCAATGGACCATCTGGCTTGGGTAAAGTAAATAGACGTGCTCCAAAAAGAATTTGATGAGTTTTTAGTCCTTATAAATATGTTATTACAAGGAGTAAAAACCTTGATGACAGAATTAGGGAAAGAACTTTTTGAATTAATTAAGTATTTCAAGACCACCGGGTAGATTATCTGTGGAAGATTCGGGATGTAGTTGTTCCAATAGTTGCAAAATTTCTTCGTAGAAAGATGGTTATCTGAAGATATAAGTTTAATTGCACGACCTATGGCGCTTTGATCTATTTGATTGGTTATTATTTTACATTTGTGTGTTATATCATCTACTTTTAATTGATATGGATGTTTGAAACTTCTAACCAATAAATATTGAAACCTAATTTCAAATTTCGTTACAAAGCATATGACAATAATGACAACTTTAATTGCTCAAAATCTTGGGAAGACTTACTAACCTTCTTTCAAAAATGTCTCGCCCCGTTAACAAAGAGACCTCACATGAACAAGTAAAATCACATCTGTTTAATATAAGAAGGATGGGGCTCAGTAATATTAATAAATGTTTGAATATTATTATAATTTGATTAGTTGTAGTTTTAGAAAAGAAGGACACGTTATCGCTCTACCTTTGTCACTATGATGAATTTTGCCCAAATGTTACAAACAGTTAAGTTTGTGGGTATGTGTAATGTAAAAGTGGTAAACTAATGAGAGGTAGAGCCAGTAATTTCGATTCTGCACATTAAGGCAATTATGGGCCAAGGTGACTAAATTGATTATCACGGTTATCAGCAAGTAAATAATTTGATAGTTTTATGAAAGACAAATTTATTTAAATGTGTTATTATAACTATTAAAGATCATTATATATTAAAATTATTTGACTTGTGTTTTTAGCTGGAAGGATATTATTAAAGGAGAGTGATTTAAAAAAAAATGTATAATGATATTAAGATAATAAAATAAGATCGATAAAGTTTCTCAATTAGCACTTGTCGTTAATTAAATATAATAAATAAATTCTTTCACATCTCACTTACAATTCATATAATATTTGTCTTATTTTAACTGAAAATTTAATTATTTCCTATATTAATTATTATTTTTTTTTTTTCTCTTTAGCTTTCACCTTTTCTGGTGATACATGTTTTTATTTATGGAAATAGAATATTATTCTTCCTTTCTCCTTACTACTCTCCTTTTTATGTTTACAAAATATATAATTAAGGTATTTTTATTTTCTAAAGATATCTTTTATTTTAAAAATTTGAATCTCAAAAAAATACATACATATTCATTCAATGACAAGATTAAAAATTGTATATTTCCATTTACTAGAATGAGAGAACACATGGCTGTAGAGAAAATTTTATTTCCTATTACCAAAAATTCAGACCAAGAGAATAGTCAAGATTACAAAAAAATATTCATTACCTTATACATAACCTTATACATTACCCAAATAGTTATTATTGTAATTACAAATTCTATTTATTTTTGGATCATGTATGACAAATATTTCCTAAATTGGTTGCAGATCGTCCGAATCAATTTGGGGAAATTATTGAATCGAATAAAATGTTGGCCCAAGCTAAAAATCTTAAACGAAAAAGATAATAATAAAAAAATGTATATAATTACAAGTAAGCTGAATTTCGTAGTTCCCGTCCAATGCTATTTTTCGCTCAGAGCTTGCGGCGATATTATGTCAGCCCTCATTTCCATGCCGATTCAGATTCACATATTCTATTCTAAATCTAATAGAGAACATAGCAATTTATCTAATTATTTATTGTGCGTAGAAATAGCTATTCTTTGGTACTTGAAAGAAGTTTTTGTCAATATGAGTTCATTCAGTATCTTGGCTATAGCTATTGATAGATTTTGGGCTATAAGGTTTCCTTTTAAATACAAATCTGATAAAAAACATATTAAATGGAGTATTATTATAATAATTCTAGCTGTATTGATTTTACCCACCTTCGTTCCAATTGTCAAGATATTTGATAAAACGTCTTACACCCCATATTGTAAGTTGAGCTATAGACCCATGAAGATTAATTTGATTTGGCTTACAATTACAGGTTATATTTTGTTTTTACAAGATGAATAACGTTATTTTAATTCATTAACAATTAAATCATTTTTTAAAATATATTTCAACAAACCTTTTATGATCAAAATATAAAAACAGGTATAATAATTCCTTTCACTGTCGCCATCATATTGTATTGCAACATTATTCGCTTCCTTAAATCTCCGAAGAACGTAACAAAAGATGTAATGTACATGTACAGAGACAATAATAAAGCTATACGATTGATATATTGTTTGATAGGCACCTACTTTGTTTTTTACACTCCAATAGTAGTATTGAGTTTTATAGCAATATTAACCAAAGTAGATTTATATAGTGAGCGGATGCACTATATTCTTCTTGGGTTATCACTTTGGTTTAGCTCTTTAAGATGGGTAAATCCATTGCTTGTATTGGCCTTCAATGGTTCGTTAAGATGTGGAACTATCAGAAATCAATTTTATAGAAGCAGGTCAGAGATTTGTTTATTAATTATTATAATATTATCCCAGAATCAATATCATCCAAAAATTTTTTTTTCCTCTAAAACAATCGACTTATCTATTTATAAGAATTGATATCTATAATATAAACGTAAAGAATAGGTTATAGAAAGTTAAATAGGGAACATAAAAGTATCTAAATGTTTTATAGATTGAATTTTGAATCAGAATATGGCAAGGGAGAATTTAAACGAATCCTTTTAAATTTTTATCTAATGGGTAATTCTTTCTAAATTAATCAAAATATGTAAATTTATTCTTATGCATGAAAATCTCATTATACACGTTTATTTGTTGAAGTCGCATTAAAATTACTGATAATATATATATATCATTTTTAAACTTTTAAAATCGTTTATACAAAAATAGGTATTTAACAATAATAGATGCCATGTTTTGGCTTGTCATAAAAATCAAGACCTGCATAGATACTATTTACACGGCATGGTCTGATTTTTTTTGAAATTCGGCTCTGATTTCTTTGAATTAAATATTAATTCCGGATTTAATATAATGATAAGTTTACTGTTATATTACACAATTTTTGAATATATTTTGTACCCTGCCCTGGTATTTTATTTAAAATTAAATTTTTTAGACCAAGCCCATGTTTATTCTAAAAAAATTTACGTCCCGGCCCGTGTATTCTAATCATGATTATTTTGGGTATAGTTAAGGAATTATGGAAGAAAATTCCCTGCGAAAAAAAAATACCCTTAATAATTTTTTATTATTAAAAATAATCCTCCCTTTTCCTCTGAAAAACAAATTGTGAGTTTTATTTTTGGGAGATTATCTTTCGCCTACCATAATTAAGAATTTAATATACAAAATACAATAATCAGATATATAAATCAGATAATAAACTGAAATTTTAATATTTATAATAAATTTCTCAAATACTAATGCCAATTAATGCAGGGTATATATGGCCAGTCAAAACTAGGATGATGTTGAAACGATATTCCACCTTCGCAGAAAGTCTATCTCAAAGACTATCGTGGATAACGCTTTGATTCAAATTTTAGATTAAGAATTGAGCTATATATATACAGTCATGCCACTTCTCTCCTATATTAAAAATATATATATAGATAATAGTTTTATAGTGTATTATGTAGGAGGTTAAAACAATTATTCCTTTAGTTTATACTTATACCAATTTTTTAAAAAAAATTAAAAATAATATAGATAAAATCTCAAAATTCATTATCGAAATATGAACGAATTGATCAAATTATCATGGTGTAAAAGAGAAATGGAAATAACTTAGTTTATTCTCAAATATAGCATAAACTATAAAATCTATTTGAAGAAATAATTTTTAACCAATATCAAAACTTATATATACTTATTCCATACTTATTTTTTATACGTTATGCTCAAGCGTTGCGTTATTATAAAATAATGTCAATAAATAGGTATAAATTTATAAATATGAAGCGTTAGGATGATAATGCCATGATAAAATTGAATAAAAATATGTTACGATGCATTGATAAAAAAAGATATGATATACGATTATAAAAATAATAGCGAATTTGATGATCTGTTAAAAATATTATATAAAATAATTGTCTTTCTTTTAGCTTTATCCTTAACGCAACGCTTGAAGATAACGCGTGTCATAAATGCAATGGTAACTCAACTTTAAATCAACTTTTTAAAATCCTTTTCCAAATATTTTAAAATTATTTTTTGTATATATAAATATAATATACTACCATTTATAATGTATTTATATTATTTTTACATGTTTTTGGAATGACATTAAATATAAAAGAAATAAAATTACACTATTCATATTTATTTTTATTAAATGTTTATGGATTATTATACTTTATAACTTTTGACAAATAAATTATTGATAATTTTTTTAGAATTAATTATATAAACTTTGTAATTTTAACTATTTATAACATTAATTAATATTAAATAAATGGCATTATAGTTATGGTTTCAAGATTCAGGATCCGATAACAAAATAGTGTATTCGGTTATCGGCAAAAGAAAAAGAAAGAGTGAATAATTGAAAAGATGCCATAATTTTTCAACTTATTTTTATAACATATCAGAAGAGCCACATCTAGTATTGTATGGATCGGTAAATTATAAGGCGCTTATTTGAGTAATTGATGTTGCAGAAATTGGAGGTAACAGATCTTAAACCTAAATATCTCTTTGTATAAAACACACTATTATCAATCGGCCTAACTAGACCAACATCAGATAGAGTTTTTTGCCCTAAATTCATCCACAAGCTATCGAAGATAATCAGACTTGAGATTGCCCTCCAAGATGTACCCATAAATTTTAAGTAATTAGTAGACCAATTTCATGTACTGTCATCATCAAACATATTAGATAAATTATCAATCGCGGTGAATATAATAATCGAGTCATTTTATTATTATTATTTTTTATTCATTTGAACTTTAAGCAAAATTATGCACACTTGTGTCTATTTTCGGTGGTGTAAAATTCGTAGATAATTTTGTTAATACCTAATTATAAGTATATAATTATTATTTTTTTGAACAGGGAATTGAGATTTGGGAATATGAGCATTAGAATGCCAAGTATAGATTAAAAATCCTTATGGAATCAAAATTTAAAATAAGGTTTGCGCAAAGAGTGGGATAAAGGTATCTGGCAGGAAAGTTTAGGTGCCTAAGAAGTTATATGGATACCTGTATATAATAATTTATAATTTACAAATATTACTAAAAATGGTAAAAGTTGTTACTTTTTCTGTTAAACTGTTTCCTGTTAAATAAATAAAATATCTTAATCAGTTAATCTTTGGTTTATCTAGTTAAAAGTTATAGATGATATTAGAGTTTAATTTTATATTAAAATGAAGTAATTTAGTTCACGACATTTTAAAGGCCTTTTCCGAGATTTATTTTTGTAAAGTTACAATTTTTTTATATATTTTAATTTTTTTTTTAAAAATCAGATCTTCTTAAAGACTTCAAATCATTGGAGCAGTTTTTTAAGAAATGGGCAGTATTTAAATTCAATGAGCATATAAAGTTATCTCCTAGGTATAAACTTTAGGCCATTTAATAATTTATTTTCTAGATTTTATTTACTTGAGTAGTATTTAAATTAAATAGACAGTTTAAAAATTATTTGGTGGCTATTTTAAATTTTTGGTCATTTGATAATTAATTTCAATTTCTTTCTACTATTTGGGGAATTGTTAATTTTGAATTGAAAACAAAAAAATCCTACTTATAACTCCAATAAATGATATCTTAAAATGGTGTTAATATAGATGTATTAATATTGTGTGCAGTAATCAATTGTGTTGGGCTATTTGTAAAATTGTATTTAAAAGGGTTCCTCCCTAATACCAAAATTACTAAGTTGAGGAGATTATAAATGATATCGATCAATTATAATTAGGACAAAACGAATTTATTTTTGATAAAGCCTCTGCATTACTTACTAAAAAATGAGAAATGATTGTTCTTGATTTTGCTAAATTTTTTAAAACTGAACGATTAGATAAAAATAGCTCTCATTGTAAGAAAGTCTTTAAACACTTTGTTCACTTTACACCTCACATCATCAATACATTAGAAGCAGGGATATAGAATTTTTCAAATAATTTAAAATTTTCTTTTTCATTTTACATTATTTAACGGAAAATAAAATTATATAATCAACCAACATCTAATTTTTAATCCTGCTGCTAGATGGTTTAATTCTAGTTATTTATGGCTACTCTCTAATTTCAGACTTCATACCTTTCTCTTAATTTAAATCCGGTTGATATTTCTGGGACCCTACGAAAGATTTTATATTCGTCATCAGATTTCCCTCGAAATCTGCCAGGCCAATTTTTTAAGCATTCACTCTTCTCTAGGGTGATATGTACCTTTTTAAATATTTTTTTAAAGTTCTTTTTAATACTTTTCTATATAAAATATTTATTTTTCTATATAATTTTTAATGTATTCTTATTTGTTTTTTTTAAAAAATATATATTTAATTTGATAATTTTTAAAATTGAAACTGCTTATCCTCTAAATTAACTAATTTTATTTTTATACCAAATCGTTATCCCTTCCCCTAAAAATATATCAGGTGGAATTTTAGATTTTTGAAAAAATATAGTCGGCCAAATCAGAGCTATCATAACCCAATGAATTATATAGTCAGACTTTTGTTTTTATAGAATGATTTTAATATTTTATTTTTAAAATTAAAATATGTAAAGAAGGTTTTAAAAAAAGTTAAGTTAGCTCTTTAGGGGAGGTTTCCAACGAAACTGATTAATGAATGGCAATGGAGAGTCTTTGCCTAAGGTAAAAACCTTCACTGAGTTCATCAGTAATTTTAATAAGAGAACCGAGTCCTTGAAGATGGTTACAGCACGGCTGCTAAATGTGGCCAATGTAGAGGAGATTATAGGTATAAAAATGTCTACATGGGATATTTTCAAATATTTATTAATTTTGGATAGCTCCTAGATGTCCAAGATATTTGCGTTAAGATTTGTAGGGACTAGGGGATCTATACAGGAATAGTCCCAAACTAGAAATTGACCTCTTCCAAGAAATGGTATATGCCATCTGGACTGTTTCCATAGGATCTAAAAAGACCACTAGGTTCTAAGATCGACAAAATCTGCCCAGATTTAGGGGCATATTTAATAATGATTACAATGATTATATCTAGGAATACTTTTCCATAAACGGCAGTGCAGGCTATGTCGTCCATTTGAGTCAACAGGAATATTACATCAAGAGAAAAGATAATGTTGGGTAATTCAGTAATTGAGACGGATTTCAATGGCTTGAGTGAGTTCATTTTTGATGAGTTTTAATTAAGATTAACAGAAATGATACCTCGAGGAACTCGTGTCCAGAGATATTTAGCAGTGACAAGAAGAGAGAGAATCTAGGGATTGCATGCTTGATAGTAGATTTGAACTGAGATTTGAATATTATTTAAATTCATTTTAATATCATGTCAAGAAATAAATAATTAAACTCCTGTATATAAATATTATATATACTGTAATATTTCATATTTATAACAAATTCGAAAGTAAGATACAATCTAAGTTAATAAAGGGTATATGGCCAATCAAAACCTGCCATTTGGCCTAAAAGCAACTTAAAATTCAGCTTAAAGATTATCATAAATAAAACTTTGATTTAAAATTTTATAACTAAAAATAAGGATTGTTCTACACGCAATCATACCCCTTCTCTTTATTGAATATAGAAATAAAATGTAGATTAATTATCTAAAATATAAATTTTCTGATTTCGTTAAAATCGTTTATACTTTTTCAACAGTAATTTGGGATCGGGTGGATAAATCTTTTGAATATTTTCCAAATATTAATAGCTCGTTTTTATTCTTTAAGAATCTATCATTGATAGATAATTTTATCTAAAAAGTACTCACATATTTAAGCACAGGATTACATTTATTGTGTTCAATTTTATTTAGGAAGAATATGGCAGCAATGAGAATTTTATATATGGAATTCACAATTAGTTAATTTATACGTTACCATATCAAAATAGTTATACTATTAACTACTTCAATTTGTTTCAAAACCCTATGTGACAGATCTTTCTCTAATTGATTCCAGATCATCAGGATCCGTTTAAATATTTGAATTTATTCTAATGTTTACCCCTGCTTAACTTCTCAAATGATTGAAGGAGTGATAAAAATAAAATTATAAATGTTACTCTACGGATATTTGTACTTTCAGTTCGGTTTAGTGTTGTTAAGCTACTCGCTTTGATCCGATTTTTAAAAATGGCTATGTTTAATCCAGAAAAATATTACGCAAGCCTAAGGATTTTGCTCATAGGTGGAACAAAGGTTTGAACAACTGTTAGCGAAAACTAGATAGTCAGGCATTATTTTTTTGGCTAGAATATTGACTTAGCCGTTCTTAAAAATGAGCTCAAATCGAGGTTTAAGAATATTAGTTCGGTGTCATTTTTCGTTTAGAGCTCCTGTGGATATTAAATCAGCAACGTGTACCTATGCCAATAATAAAATTATTGCAGAGTGTAAAGAATGGCCATAAAATTTTAAGCGCCTCTGCACCCTGCAGATAGGTACTCCTAAAATCACATTTATAATGATATTCATTTCATACGCAATATCATATCCTTTTTGTTTGCTAAATTTAAAAGTTTTTTATATTTTTATATTAATAATTGATAATAAAATACAAATGATATATAATATAAATATCTAGAAATGAAAAGAATAAAAAAAAATAATGATAAAATATTTTAAAAATTAAAGAATAATAATTAAAAATTATTTTATTTCTTGGTTTCAAAGATAAAGTCATCTAGAATCATATAAAAATTTTATGAATCATCATAAAATATTTCACAAACAGAAAGAATAAAACTGCGAAAATATCAAAAACATTAAGTCAAAAAATCCCAGTTTTCAAACATATTATAAAGAAAACAACACCTAAATGATCTTTCTTATACTAAAAAAAATAATATCTTTATTCTACTCATTAATTATTTTATTTCATTGCTAAAATATAGTAGACATGACGTCAAATAGGTAAATTTGATTTACTATTAATTTGATTTTTTTATAAACCAGATTAATATTACAAGTTGTGATGAAGAAACAGAAGAAGTAATAAACCCAGCATCAGCGAGTTAAAATATTAAATTTCCTGACAATTTATGATTCCCATTTTAAAATGCATATTTCAACGTTGATTGGACTTAGCTACAAATGAAAGTAAATTTTATTGAAAAATAATAATTAATACTGGCATAAAAAAACTTATTAGCATGGCTAAAACTGTCCTTAAAAAAAATCGGAGATGCATTAATAATAAAAATTTTGAGAATGTTATATTATTGAAATCTAACAATTATTATTTATAAAATTATACATTTTTAGATGAAATACCAAACAATGACTATATATGTCATATATATTAACTAACTAAAATTTTTGGCTCGCTTCAAAATTTGAAATTTATTAATTGTATCCTAAATTAGGCATTATAAAATTGAATCTGTATCTAGATAGAATGTACTTGTATCTATATCTAGATAAGATCTAGAATTATTTAAAAAATATCTACCTCTGTTAAATTGTAAAATGGATATAAAAGAATTATTATCAATTCTAACTTTCATTTCAAAATATTAATGTCATCTTGTTAAAATATATTCTTTATAAATTATTTATATTGAAAATAAGGAGATTATTCTCATATTTCCTCTATTTTCGTAATTAATAAGGCTCGTTTTAACTTTCTAAAAGGGAATTTATCTATCCTTATTCATTAATATTTTTCTCGGAAAAATATAAGCGTATTAATTCGTAAATTTTGTAACGCGATATATATATATTAAAAATACAAATATCCTTAATAATACAAATATCTTTTGTTTCACAAAATATCAATCAGAATAACTAATATTGATATGTCTTTTTAATATATTCGTTATTATCTATATCTATATAAATAATTATATCATCTTTTTTCGACATCAATCATGCAATTCATTTTTAATGGCAATAATTTTTAAATTCGATTTTATTTTAACTTTACTTCTTATATTTAAACCAATGACTTGTATTAATACCTAGACTGACGATGCATTCATTAAAAGTGTACATCATTGAAAACAGCTGGGGATGCCATTTTGATTAGGCGTATCATTATTAAAAATTTTAAACGAGTGACCAATTCATTCATATGTCTGACGCAAACTTTATTAAAGAATTGTCTGCTCATCGAGATAATAAGGAAGCAAGTTATCGATTTAATAGTAGTTTTAAACATGAGAATAATTACAATATGGGTTATCAAAATGGCGGGTTCAGCTGATTTGCATTCAACGACACTTCGCAAATGGATAATTATGAATGCACAGTAAGTCTAGGTATTTTTATATGTCATTGATTTAAACTGAATAATATTTTATATGTATATAAATTAAATAAAATGCAACTTTATATGAATATTGATACTTTTATTTAAGGTCGCAATATGTGAATAAATACATATACTTTTTAAATTGCTTATTAGATATTATAATATTTAAACTTAAATTATAAACTATTTTTTAGTCGGGATAGGGTCGGGGGATCATAAAATGTCTGCTCGAGCTCGGGTCGTGGTAGGACAAATTTTTTTTATAATTCGGACTCGGCAGGGCTCTTGTCGCGAAAAATTACTTTTCAGACCTCTAGGCCCATCATTGCCTTCTTAAATGATTGATTTTAGAACTTTCCATCTTCGAATTAATGTAAGCACTGCCCTTCCAAACTAACTTCCAATTCTTCCGTGATCCCTTGCGCTGAATCGAGGTTTTATGTGCTTTCTATATGTGTAAAGACTCTTTCTAGTTGAATATTTTGAATCAGGATGACCTTTCTAATTGGATTTACTAACAAAGGCTTCTGTGCAGCATTTGGGATCATTATGTTTTCGGATGCTGTTAAACAGAGATAAAAATATATTTGGAAAACTAATATTTTGGACTAGTGATGATCGTAAAGTAGATTTAAATGATAGTTGGTAAAGAAAAAAGACGCTCTTGAATTTTTTATCGAACTTGAACTCTTTTATAGAATTCTCTCATATTATACATTATCGCAACCTTTTACCCAATTTTTTCTATCTCTAATTCTAATTTTAAATAATGTAAAAAATTCTTCAACTGGGGCCTGACAGATACTGCAATCGTTTTCAAAAAAGTTAATAAATCCTTCACTTATTTCATCATTGTTTGTTAAGTTCTGTTTATCGTTTGTTCCTATACCAGATGTAAAATCTAATATGGAAAAATATACAGAGTATTTAAGAATATCAATATTCTTTTTTATTATTTTATCTATTAATATGATTATAATAATTTTATTTTAAATTAGCAATGATTATAAATTTCACTATAAATTCGATTAGTGTGTTTTATCAATTAAACATAAAAAAATCTAATATTTTGATGGTTCAGTTTTTCTATATGCTCAATTCATATAATTAAAAAATGTATGTGAAAAAAAATTTAATCAACATTATGCTAACCAATTTGTAAAAAAAATTGGACTTTAGAAAGAAAGAAAACAAAAAAAATTATGTACCAGATATTATAGAAAACTCTGAACAATATCCTTTTCCTTACCATGGCCAGTGTCTTTAATCTGAGGGGAGGAACTTTCCATATCTCTCAAATGGCATAATGTATGAATAGATAGGATATTCCAGTTGTTTAGATGCCATCATTTATCAAATGCTTCTAGCGTATATAAGAGCTTACTTAAAATATTCATTACGCACTCACGCTCTTCCACATCTTTTTGAACAAGTATAAAGTTAAAGATTAGGAGTATATCCTTATATAGGTGGAACTCTTGAATTGTTTAAATATCAGGGATAGTCAAGTTTAAGGGGTTCAGCCTTATTTGTACCAATTTCTAGATGATAAAAAAATTTATAGCTCACAATCGTTGGCAAAGCTCTTGCCCATTTTATCTCAGAATTTTTAATTTCCAACGTAGAGAACCTAAAAGATTTAAAATGGATGACAAATTTTTTATTGGCATCGCTGAAACATTTTTTTTACTATTCGGGGGAAATGGAGAGGGGTGCTTGAAAGCTCTTTTAAAATTATAAGTTACTCATAAAAAATTATATTTAGGAAAATGTTTGTTAGTTAAGTGCTAACATGTGTTTTAGTAACTTAAAATTAGTTCTTAAAAATATTTAAACTTTCCTGGTGCTCAAAAAGAAATCTCCGACTGGGGTTCATAAATTTACTGGTACAAATTTTAATTTTGCACCAGGTTTAGACATCTATTTGCCAAATCTCGAAGCTTGAAGAATGTATTTTTTTGGTTGAAATCTTAATCGGTCCGTTTTTGAAAGTTGATCCGAATCGGGCTTTTCAGCAACACTACTTACTAGATTAGAAGAGACACCTTGGAAATGGCGCTCTAGATTGTATTTGCTGGAGAAAGTTTTTTAAAAAAAAGAGAAATATTACTCAACAAGATCATATCAGATGTTAATTTTTCTGAACCTTCTGAGAGCATACGTGTAACCATATTAGGATTTTAAGACTGAGATAACAGCTTGCATACTTGTATTCCTTAATGAAATATATAGCTGCAATTTTTAATGATAGGTTTTTTCTTTTAGGCTCTATCTATTATACTTTGTTTTAATATATTGATATGTTCTAAGCTGCATTCCTCTCCTCCGGAAGTCATATTGATGTGCTTGATGTAAAAGTCATGTCGATGGGCATGAAGTATTGGCGATATACGATTAAGCAATATTTATAAAATATTTCTATATTATTTTGCAAGTTGAAAGGAAGAGATACGTTGTCTTTTTTAGAATTAGAATTATTATGTTCGTTTTAAATTAAATCGGTGTGCCTTTTAGAGTAGTACAAAGATGGGTAAATATATTAATGAGATTTATTTGGATTATTAAAAGAGTAAAAATATGAAAATATAATTTTTTATGAAATGATAAACAGTTTCTAATTTAAATTAAATATCATGTTTATCTCAAAAATTAGTCTCTTCACTATTCTTTAAAGTATTCATAATTCTAATTCCTACCTATTAATATTAATATTTTTAGTTAGAACATCAATGTATTAGTGATTTAAATAAAAAAAATGTATAATGATTTAATAAAATAAAATCGATAAAATTTCACAATTAGCACTTGTCGTTAAATTAAATATAATATAATAAAAGAATATTCAAATTTAACTTTCAATTCATATAATATTAGTCCTATCTTAACTAAAAATTTAATTATTTCCTATATTAATTATTCATGTTTTTATTTATGGAAATAGAATATTATTCTTCCTTTCTCCTTATTACTTTGCTTTTTATGTTCACAAAATTTATAATTAAGGTTATTTATTTTCTAAAGATATCATTTATTTTAAATCTCAAAAAAATATATACGTATTCATTAAATGACAAGATTAAATATTGGGTATTTCCGTTTACTTAATTTGGAATGAGAGAACAAATGGCTGTAGAGAAAATTTTATTTATACTTCCTATCACAAATAATACAGACCAAGAGAATAGTCAAGCTCACAAAAAGATAATCCTTACCTTATACATTACCCAAATAGTTATAATTGTAATCACAAATTCTATATATTTTTGGATCCTGTATGAAAAATATATCCTAAACTGGTTGCTGATCGTCCAAATCAATTTGGGGAAATTATTGAATCTATTTAAATGTTGTCCCAAGCTTAAAATCGTAATTGAAAAAGATAATAATAAAAATAAACATATAATTGCAAGTAAGCTGAATTTCGTGTTTCCCGTTCAATGCTATTTTTCGCTCAGAGCTTGCGGCGATATTATGTCAGCCCTCATTTCCATGCCGATTCAGATTCACATATTCTATTCCATATCTAATAGAGAACATAGCAATTTATCTAATTATTTATTGTGCGTAGAAATGGCTATTCTTTGGTACTTCAAAGAAGTTTTTGTCAATATGAGTTCATTCAGTATCATGGCTATAGCCGTTGATAGATTTTGGGCTATAAGGTTTCCTTTTAAATACAAATCCAATAAAAAACATATTAAATGGAGTATTATAATAATAATTCTAACTGTATTGGTCTTACCCACTTTCTTTCCAATTATCAAAATATTTGACAAAACGTCTTATACCCCATATTGCAAGATGAGCTGTAGACCCTTGAGGATTAATTTGATCTGGCTTTTGACTACAGGTTACATTTTATTTTTAGAAGATGGAGAACGTTATTTTAATTCATGTGTATTAAATCTCTAAAAATAATAAAACCAGAACTATATATTATTAGACTTTTTAAATATTTTTAGAAATAAAATCTGATTTTTTTTAAAACATTTCAACAAACCTTTTATAATCAAAATGTAAAAACAGGCATAATAATTCCTTTCACTGTCGCCATCATATTGTATTGCTACATTATTCACTTCCTTAAATCTCCGAAGAAAGTAACAAAGTGTATAGTATACATGACAATTTGCAGCAGAGACAATAATAAAGCTAAACGATTGGTATATTATTTGATAGGCACCTACTCTGTTTTTTACACTCCAGTAGTAGTATTGGCTTTCATAGCAATATTAACCGAAGCAGATTTATACAGTGAGCAGATGCACTATATTCTCCTTTGTTTTTCACTTTGGTTTAGCTCTTTGAGATGGGTAAATCCATTGATTCTATTGGTTTTCAATGGTTCGCTAAGATGTGAGACTATCAGGAACCAATTTCGTAAGGTCAAGATTTGTTTATTAGTTCTAATATTATTCCCCAATCATTATAATCTAAAATTTATTATTCTACTCTAAAAAAAATTGACCAATTATCTATTTATAAGAATTGATACCTATAATATAAAAGCAAAGATAGACCTTTAAAGAAGGCTAAATAGGGATCACAAAAATATTTATTGGTAATATTGCTTGAAATTTGAATCAGAATATAACAGGGGGAGAAATTAATCGAATAAATATAAACTCTAAACTAGTGTTGTTAAAAAGCCCAATTCGGGTCGATTTTAAAAATCGGCTCGATTAAGATTATAACCAAAATAACCTTGTAACCTTAAAGATTTAGCACATAGCTAGCAGATTCTTGGACATCTACATGCCATCTCGATCCTTACATAATATTATTTTAGCTAAAATCTTAATCGGACCTTTTTGAAAAATCGACCCAAATCGGTTTTTTTTTAATAACACTATTCTAAACACTTTTTAAAATTTTAACAATTAGGTAATTTCTTCAAAATTCGTCAAAAAATGTATATTTATTTTTTCGTAGACTTTTTGCTAGAAAATAAATCTCGTTATGCACTTTTCTTTGTTGAAATAATTGCGTATTAAAATTGCTGATATTTTACATGAATACCATCTTTAGACTTTTTAAATTATTTATACAAAAATATATTTACAAATAGTATATACTACATAATAAATGTAGTTAACAATAATAGATAGCTAAATAACTGTCTGGCATGTTTTGGCTTGCTATAAATATTAGAGACATGCAAAGGTACCATTTGCACGGCCTGGCCTGAATTTTTTTGAAAAAAACTTTCAGCCCTATTTTTAAAAAAATCAGCAAAAGAAAAAAAGAATGAAAGGAATTCATATTTAATGGGAATAGTAATATAGGATAAGTTTACTGTTTTAAATATATTTAATTTTTATATATGTAGGCGTCAATGTGTTTTTTCCTGTAACGTGTTAATTTTTCAACTTTTAATTTTTTTAAGAGCTTTTTGTATAATTTAAAAATCTGATTTTACCGAAAGTCTATTCCAGCATGTTTAGAATACCTATCTTATGAATTGTATGAGTCATCTATAATTTATATAAAAACATCTATGGAAAAACTAATATAAATTATATTAATTCAAAAGCTTATTGTAAAATTGTATGGAAGTATGGAATTCATAGAGTAGGTATTTCAAACATGATGGAATTTGTTAAATATAAGTCACAATTTTATAAATGGATATTTTATTGTAGAAGACTTAAGGCTAGAAACGTTATATTATATTATAGTTATTTAATATTAAATTGATGCTTGAAACGTTATATACATTGATTTTTATTTAATATTAAATTGATGTTAATTTTGTATATATATATCAAGATGATTATGATGAAGTTTAACCTTTTTTTTGATCTTTTTATAAAATAAAGAACTTTATTTAATATATACTACATATTGTAAAATTAGATTTGCTCTGAATAAATTATTTAAAATTGAGATATTCCTAATCCTCACGGATTCCATATTTCACAATTGATGCTATATTCTTAACCTGGTAAAATCAAATTCTTAAATTTTAAAAAACGCGCTCAAAGAATAAATTTAAAGTTGAAAAAATAACACATTGAAAACACACGCCCTCTAACATATAACAATAGTAGTGCTGTAAACGTTACGTCAAAAAAAGGAACGCGTTACCTTTACTCGTTATCTTATGAAAAAAAAGGAACGCGCGGTACTGGCTATTCAGATAGAAACGCGTTACTAGTTATTTGGAAAAAATTGAATATTATATGCAAAAATTTCCTATATATTATATAAATAAAATTATACAGAAATTATATATCATAAGATGAGATCTATTTATAATAATTTTTTTCCCTGTATATAATATAAATAAAATTATACAAAAATAATATATTATGAGATAAGATATATTTATATTAATTTTCTTTTTTTTTAATAACAATTGATTTTCATTGATCAGATAAAACAAGAGAATACTAAACACATCTTTCGCCGTGATAAATACATGTTTAACTGTCGCATAGGATAGGAGGGTTGTATTATATTTAATAAAAAAAAAATTTAATTGGGGGAATTTATTAAAAATTAAAGTATATACATATCATGATTTTTAATTAACACTAACCACGCAATATATATATATATGAACGATTAGTCATATATACAATTGACATAATAAAATATAGAATCAAAATATAAATTAACTTCTCTTGATTGACTCAATATTAAATTAGATCAACAATCTTAACTGAAAATTTAACAACGAAAATTTAAGATAAAAATGAAGGATAAAAACTAGGCTTAAATTATTTATAAAATTTTAAAAAATGAAATAAAATAATTTTATAATACAATAAAATATGTTTTATTCCATATTTTTTAAGAAAAATTTAAAGTGAAGAATAAAGTTTTCGGTCACCGTTACTCAATTAAAAAAAAACTCGTTGCCGTTATCTCTAGGAGAAGATAATAAATGGTTCCTTTTCTTCAAAAATTATAATGCCGTTAGTAACGATGTCACTTTATTGACGTAACTTAACAGCACTAATATTAAACCCTGCCCTGTTATTTTCTTTAAAAAAAATTAATATCCCGGCCCGTGCACTCTGGAATAGCTTAATCATGTTTAATTTGCACATAGTTAAGAAATTATGAGAAAAACTTTTCCTGAAAAAAATACCCTTAATAAATTTTTATAACCAAAAATAATCCTTCCCCTTTCCTCTGAAAAAAAAAATTGATAGTTTTTTTCGGGAAATTATCTTTCACTTACCATAATAGAAATAATAAACTGAAATTTTAATATTATAATAAATTTCTCAAATATGATTACTAATACCAATTTATGCAGGGTATAGGGCCCAGTAAAAACAAAGATTTTACAGAAAATCTATCTCAATGACTATCATGGATAAAGCTTCGATTTAAATTTTAGATTAAGAATTGGGCTGTATACAGTCATGATATTTAAAACATACTACCTTCCTCTAGGGATTAAAACAATTATTCCTTTAGTTTACGCTTATACCAATTTTTTTTTTAAATAAAAAATAATATAGATAAAATCTCAAAATTCATCATCGAAATTAGAAACAACTGACCAAATTATCATGATGTAAAGAGATGGAAATATCTTAATTCAAATATAGCAATAACTATAAAATATATTTAAAGAAATAATTCTTAACCAAGATCAAAACTTATATATATATTTATCCCATATTTAATTCCTATAAAATCAATTATAAATTTAAGGACTCATTTATAGTAAACACGTTATGCTCAAGCGTTGCGTTATCATAAAATAAAGGTATAAATTTATAAATATGAAGCACTATGATGGTAAACGCTATGATAAAATTTGAAATAAATATGTTACGATAGGTTGATTTAAAAAAAAAATATCAATACGATTATAAAGATAGTCATCATCATCAAACTTTATTAGAAAAACTATCAATCGCGGTGAATATAATTGCGTCCAGGTCAACGTTAGATTATAAACTAATTTAAACAATTAATTGGATACTCCTTTGAGCATCATCATGATCATAGGGGCTTAAGGGAGCCTTATTTTTCTTAGGTCTGAATCAGGCAGATATTTTTTCGGACTTACTCGAAGTCTGGACTTGGACAAAATTTTAAATTATTTTTGCATTAAAAATATTTTCATAAAAATTATTTTTCAAAACAAACGATAAAATTGTTTATTATCCTAAGGCGCTTATAAATTTTCTATTCCTTTAAATTGTGCTTTCTAAAAATCCAATTAAAATTTTTTTTTGAAACGTTTTCAAATCTTAAAGAAAAAAATTTAATAAATCGGAGCGGTAGGGAAAAAAATATTTAAATTATTTGGTGGTTCGAAGCTTAGGTCCGAAGAGGGCCCTAATTTCTAGTATAAAGCAAAAAAATTATTAACAAGAGAAACAAGATTTGTGTTAACGATTACCCGTTATTTTATAATTTTAAATACATTCGTGGATTTATTGGATATAATTCGCATTAGTTATAATCGTTATTGAGTCATTTTATTATTATTTTTTATTCATTTCTGCTTTAAGCCAAATTATGCACACTTGAGTCTATTTTCGATGGTATAAAATTCGTAGCTAATTTTATTAATATCTAATTATAAATAAAATATTCTTATTTTTCTGAACAGGAAATTGAAATGTGGGATATATGAGTATTAGAATGATAATTAAAGAATAAAAATCCTCATGGAATCAAAATAAACAATAAAAAAAAGGTTTAGGGTAGGATGAAGGTAGCTGGCACTAAGGTTTAGGTGCCTATATGAATACCTGTATATTAGTTTATCATTTACAAATATTACAAAAAATAATTTACAAAGATATTTATAATCATTGATTTTAACAGCCTACTGGTAAAAGTTGCTAACTTTTTCTTTTGAACTGTTTTCTGTTAAATATAAAATATCTTAACCAGTTATTCTTAGAGTTATAGAAAATATTAGAGTTTATTTTTATATTAAAATGAAGTAATTTAGTTCACATTTTCAAGGCCTTTTCCGCCTTTTTTTTGTTAGGTTAGCACAATTTTTTTTGTATATTTATATTATTATTTTTTAATCAGAACCTCTTACAGACTTCAAATTATTGGTTAACTTTTTTATGAAATGCAGTAAATTCAATGAGCATATGAAATCATTTTCTAGGTAGCCCTATCCTTCTCATATTAAGCAGATTTTCTTGAAAGATTTTTTGAATGGAAAATTGGAATTCACCTTGACACAACTACCCTATAATTCTAGAAACCTAATTTTGAATTTTGTTACAAATCTTATCACAAATCTTAATAATTAAATTGCTTAAAATCATGGGAAACCTTCTCTCACAAATGTCTTAACGACCTGTTAACAAAGAGACCTCATTACATGAACAAATATAATAACACATCCATAATTTTAATACTATCCCAATGATTAACTACACCCATATCAATAAAAGGCAAGTAGATGATATAACACACAAATGAAAAATAATATCAAATAAAGGATCAATGTGACATAGATGGTGCAATTAAACTTATATCTTCCGAAAACCATCTCTCTCCTATTAAGGAATAAACTTTGCAACTATTGAAACAACTACACCCCGAGGCTTCCACAGATAATCTACCAATTCCCCCAATCTACCAGATTATAATTTTTACCAGTGAAGAAATACAATTTAGGTCATCTTGATGGCTTCAGACCCTCCTATTTTCAATACTTAGTTAATTTAAAAAATTCGTCACATAGTTCTGTCATCAAGGTTTTAACAACTTTTTATAATAACATATTTAAATAAACACTTATTAAATCCTTTTTGAAGCATGCCTAATCGCTTTATCCAAGCCAGATGGTGTTACCCGTCCTTTGCGGTAGGCTCCTTTTTCAGAAGAATAATAGCCAAAATTATAATCGAACGTATAATACATGCTGTCAACATTTTAAACTCATATCAACTAGGTTTCTGGATTAAGAGCGGATGTGAAATTGAGGCTCATACCTCAAGAATATACTTAGAGAACCCGCTACCAGACTCAGTAATATGCAATTTAGATTTCACAAACGCCTTCAATAACCTTCACCTGCCTCTTTTTTAAAATTCTTATATGAGACTTTCTCCTGTTACTCTAAATTTTTCGAATCCTCATATTTCAGACGCCTTTGACATATGAACCTTTTCAGATTCTGTTCTAGGAAGGAATACAACACGGAAATTCATTAGGACCTCTTCTTTTTTGCTTTCGGATCCAACATCTCATTTACCAAATTAAACAAAATTTTAACCTAGACTT
This sequence comes from Gordionus sp. m RMFG-2023, assembly GCF_954871325.1. Taxonomy (NCBI): domain Eukaryota; kingdom Metazoa; phylum Nematomorpha; class Gordioida; order Chordodea; family Parachordodidae; genus Gordionus; species Gordionus sp. m RMFG-2023. Next base: position 26,633,463 of record NC_088779.1, on the reverse strand, counting down.
TAATTTGTAATACTTAGATAATGGGACCATTTGTGGCCCCTCAGCTAATGTACTTATCGCTTTCAAATACTTAGAAAATCAATTCCCAAGTTACCGACATAACACTTAACATAAATAAGAGTGAGTTATTTGTTTTAAACAATAAGCCACTAATTAGGTTATCATGGCTCCCGATAATTTAACGTTACTAGCTCCCCATTAACTAATGCTAGCAAAAGATATTCTTCGTAGAATTTTTAATAGCTTTCATAGCATGGAGAACATTCTATGCTATTTATCGGTACACCAAAGTTTTTTTTTTAAAACGCAATCAATATATGCACCAAATTCAAATTAAATTTTTAGACATAACTATGTCTCCTTTTTGGGAACTCAATTATAAAATTGTATTTTTAATTATATAGCTTTATAATTTTTATTTTTATAGTGTTTTGTAGTATTTTAATTTATTGTAAATTGTAATCGTTTTTAAATCAAAATAAAAACATCCAAAAAAAACAAACTAAAAATATAAATAGGTGGGCATTAAATTAATGAATACTTTAAAAAAAAATGTTGAAGAGATTAGTTTTTGAGATAATTATGATATTTAATTTAAATTGGAAAATGTTTATCATTTTATAAAACTTCATATATTCACATTTTCACTCTTTTAATATTACAAAAAAACCTCACTAATATTTTTACCCATACACACCAATTTAATTTAATAAGAACATAATAATTCTAATTCTAAAAAAAGACAACCGTTCAACTTACAAAATAATATAGCGTCTGTATATTTTTCTGAAATATTAGGTAAATATTTCTTAATCGTATATTGCCAATATTTCATATACATCAATATAACTTTTAATTCAGGTACATCAATATGACCTACGGAAAAGCCGATGCAGCTTAGAACATATGAATATATTAAAACTAATTATATGTCCTTGGAAGGTCTAACAAAATACCCAGAAAAATTAGTGTCCATCTTGCAAAGTAATATTTCGTTTATTAGAAAACATTTTACAGCAAATACAATCTAGAGCCATTCTAAGGTATCCATTCTAATCTGGTGCATAGTGTTGATAAAAAGCCCCATTTGGATCTATTTTTAAAAACGGCTCGATTAAGATTGTAATCAAAAAATATATTCTTTAAGCTTCGAGATTTGGCAATTAGACGTCGTGCAAAAAATTAGCGCCCATAACTCTTTTAGCACTCCCGAAGTTTAATTTTTTTTAAAAATATTAATTTATAGTTACTAAAACACTTGTTAAAATTTTAAGTTAAAGAGCAAGCCAACGTTTATCATTTGGAAATTGGTTATACTTACAAATAGGGCTGGGCGAGATCGTTTTAACTTTGTATTTGTATTTTTAATATTTATTTATCGCGTCATAAAATTTCCGAATTAATACGGTTGTATTTTTCTGAGAAAAATATTTTTGAATAATGAATGATAAATTCTTTTTTTAGAAAATTAAGACTAACTTTGTTAATTATTTTGTAAACGGAAATGGTAAATAGGAAATAGAAGAATAAACTTCTGCTATTTTCCTATGAAATCATTATATTTTAACAAAATGATATTTTGAAATGAATGATGTCCAGATATAAAATATATAATTTCATAAATAATAGTTGTTAGATTTCAATAATAGAACGTTCTTAAAATTTTCATTATTTAAGCAACTCCGATTTTCCTTAAAGACAGTTTTAGCTACGCTAATAAGTTTTTTTTTATCAGGGTACACAATTTTATTGTAAATAATTTAAAATTTTGTTATTTTAAAAATAATAGCATTCAAAATTTTGAATACAAATTTTTATCATTATATAATCATATCCTATATGGGGTGCTGATTAAAATCTAAAATTTTTGAAGAATATCTGTTTATAATTTGTTGTAATCTTTGATACATCAACTAATCTCTGTATATCAATTATTATATTTCATTTATATTTTCTTCTATTTGAAGTTAAGTCCAAATCAAGTTTTAAAATAACGAATAATTTTAAAATAGGCTACTGAATATTATTGGAGTGTATCATAGAGAATATGTGTCTATCAATGAATATACCAATCGTATAGCTTAATGAGTATCTCTGTGTCGACATGTACAATAAGACCCCTTGTTACGTTCCTCAAAATAGGAATCAAATCAAATAATGTAGCAAAACAATAGGATAGAGAGAGTGAAAGGAAATATTATGCCTGTTCATTTTTTATAGACAAGTTATATGAAATGTGTAAAAAATATGTAATTTATTCTAAAAATATTTAAAAGGTCTAAAATGTATAATAATTCTGGTTATCATTTTAAAATAAACCAAAAGATTAAAATAATGTTTTTTCTTCATTTAAAAATAAATTTTAACCTGTAGTCGAAGCCCAAATAAAATTATACCTCAAATACTTTTTGCTCATTCTGAAATCTGGGGTATAAGACTTTATATCGACTATCTTGACAATTTGAAGGAAGGCTGGTAAGATCGCTAAAGCCAGAATTAAAATTAATTATATGTATATCATCAAATTTGTATTTCAAGGGCCACATTATGGCCCAGAATCTATCAATAGCTAAAGTCAACATACTATAAGGGCTCAAATTGATAAAAACTTCTTTAAAATACCAAAGAAAAGCAATTTATTTCTATAAAAGATAATCCGACATATTTGTATATTCCCTTTTATATTGAGAAATAAATGTTGCATGAATCTGAATTGACATGAGCTGACATAATATCGCCAAAAGTTCTGAACGAAAAAAGCATTGGACAAGAAAACACAAAATGCCGTTTAGTAATAAAGAGAATTTTATTTCTATTATTACTTTTTTCATTTGAGACTTTAAGCTAGGATTGATATTTGACTAGATTAAATGATTCTCTTAAATTCAACCGATACATTTGTCGCAATAGGGTCCAAATGTAAATAGAATTTATTAGTAGTATTACAAATATGCAAATAATGTATAAAATTAATGAATATTTTTTTTAGGGATAATGCTTATTTTCTAGGCTACGATTTCTTTGTTGGGAAAATATATTTAAAATTTCATTTGCGGCCATGATTTTTTCTAATTCCAAATTTAAAGTAAATTGAAAACTAAAATTTTTTATAGATTCTAAACCCTTAAAGAATAAAAACGAGCTTAATTAATTATTTTTTAAACAAAACAAACGGATATGTAGGAGAAGAGAGAGTAATATCTCGTTAATTTTCATGATTAAAACATTAATTATCAATATATGAAAATCATTATATTTTTTTCAATTTTTTTACAATAGAACTAATATTTTTCTAACCTTAAGTAAGATTTTATAATATCCCATTTTTTAAAATAGATTTTATACAATTTAACGATGGCAGTTGGCCAATTGAGAAACTTTATTGATTTCTATTAAGTGAATCTTGAAACATTCGACCTGTTTTTTTTATATTAAATCAAAGAAGCAGCCTTTGTTACCCTAACTAATAAAAAAAAAATAAGCGCTAAGATTGGCGTTATCAATATTTATAAAATGGCGGGGAGACTATTTTTAAGATTTAAATATCTAACTTTAAAGAAATATTTATCAATACCCACTCAATGACATATGTCATTGTACCCACTTTATTTTTTTTTATTGCCTTGAACACAACTTGAATTAACCTAGATAAGAAAAATTAGTGGATTTAAACCCTTTTATATTTGGCTAATGATAATGCAGGCCATGCTTGCACTATTTTCTTTAATGATTTTCATAAATAATCAAGAATGTCAGAAACGTCATATTTTTATTTTTATATAAATAACGAAAAATAAAATTGATGTTTTAGTATATCGTATGTGCCCTAATTGGTAAGTGCTTTGATCACAAATCCGATGGACCTGGGATCAAATTGAGTAAGAGTCTTGTTTTTTCTTCTGAAGCCAATCTGGTGATTCTATATTTGGGGGGTGATATACAGTAGATCGGACTTGATCACGTGATTCCGATTAGAAAATAAATGAGTCTTATTACATTCAGACAAAATTTGATCGTTGTTTAGCAAATGTCTGAGGTGCATTATCACTAGCCTTTATATTTATCGTTTGGTAAAGAAAAAAAATAATAGAATAAATAGATGAGAGTGAAAAATAGGGTTAGGAACTCATTATCGTTCAGGGCAAGGTTTATTTCAAACTGAGTTCTGACCTTACTACCATGGGTAGAGGACATAGAAATTTTGAACATGTTAGACATTAGTCTATGATAATAATTTAGGTATATACCTAAAAAATTGTGGTTAAATTGAATTTCGTTCATTTATAAGTTAAAATTTCATAAATAAAAATTGCAAATCTATCCTATTCTGTTGCTTTGTGTCTCAGTCAGATTGGTTTGAAATTCCTTTTGGGTAAAAACAAACAAGCCATTCAAACCACTAAAAAAAATTTTGAGTCCTTTTGCTGTAATCATAATGTGCTTAACTGTCCTATTAAAAACTTCACAAAATATTTTTACCTACATTTATACTACAATTAGAGGTTAATATATACCAATTTAATTCTATTCCCATACTAAGAAGGCGATCTGTCCCTTCCGTCTAACTTACTAAGTCTTATCACTTATATATTACGCCTGTCAAATATCACCAAAACTTTCCGTGCGTACACAGCTTGGAGAGAAGAGAGGCAGGAATACCCCCCCCCCCTAAGCTAAAAGATTTAGATACCTGCTAAAATCAAAAATATTACTGTTATATGTTTATTAATTTATAATTTACGATAATCATTCCTAGCTTTTATCACATATATATATAAACTTACATGAATTTAACACATTCACAGCAGAACTAAAAATACTGCTAATTGATTCTATGAATTAATATAGATTTCAAATTTCCCCGGCGTTATATTTATCTACCATTTTAAAATCCCACCACATTTGAATCTTTTTTATTGCAAAATTAAAATAAAATATTTCAAAAAAATGGCATCGATTTGATTGAGACTACGAGAATAACTGAAATCATTATATTGGAACTTGAGGAATTAGGGCAAATGTTGATGACCAATTTCATAAATTATTTATGCTTGAGTCAAACTATAGTTCAAGGAATTTAATGTTGTCTATCTCGACTCGCAGTAAGCGTCCATGGTTCCAATATTAATATAGGTGTGGTTGAAGAATACTATAAAATAAATTAACTAACTCTTCTAAATTATAGTAGCTTAAAATTTTAATTCTAAACTTAATTACCAAAATATTGTAATATACCTTTCTTCATAATGCACTATTACAAACAAACTATTCGTTGTGATTGTTTTATTTAATTTGTTCCCAATAATGGAAAATGAATTTTGAATCGTAGTCCCCAACAAAGATATACAATTTTTGCGAAACTAAATTATAATCTTAAACCTTCATAAACATTTCATCTTCGGTTATTTTAATAGACCAAATGAATAATGATATCGTTTTACATGCTAACAATGACCCTATTATAATATCAATATCGCAATCCCAAACATTTCTTTCTTCTCCATATTCTTTGATACTTCCAAGCTTGATGTTATTACTCGTATCTTTAAATGTGCTCGTTTATTGTTAGCTACAACTTTCTCTGATTGCATTTTCTCCCTCTTGCATAATTTTAATTGTGAAAAGGAATGGATCAAATTTTTTTTATGGCTTTAATTACTTTCAAAGTTCCTGACAAATCTTTATCCAAATCTTTAACTTAACAAATTAAAGATGCCGCTCTTAACAAAGATCCACATCTTCTTAGTGAATTTTCATCCTCCGATTATTGTGCAAAAAAATAATAAAATTTCTCTTTTAGAAATCAAGGCAACCTTATCTCTAAAAAAATTGAAAATCTAAACATCAAAGGTGCCCTTAGATTAGCATCTACTTATGATTTATTTGATGCCCCTCATGATACCGATAAAGCTTCGCGTAAAACATCCTAACTCTACCGTCAATCCTATTGATCCTCTTCCATACTCCATTCACGCGACTGATTTCACACAGGAAGAAGTAAGAAAAGCCATCCTTATATTCCATAATGATTCAGCCCATGGGCTGGATGGAATTTGTTCTTTATTTCTATTGGACATTGATATGTTTCCATTCTTCAATCCCAACCTTGCTTATCAATTTCTGCAATGGAGTTTTGGCCGGTGAAGTTCTAGATTTTGCGTATCCCAAACTTATTGGTGCAAGACTCATTACCTAGCGATAACTAAATAACGATATCAGGCCAATTTCTATAGACTCTTCCTTTAGGCACCTTGTTGCTAAAATGATTTCCTTTAAGCATGGCATCTCTCATCTTGAGTCCTTTTACCCTGGGCGTTGAAGTTGCCGGTTGTGAGGGTGAAGGGTACATTTTACTCGTATTTATATAGAAAACAATCCCTCCCTCAAATGAAATCTTAATTAAGGTCGAATTTGCCAATGCCTTTAATACCCTCTCTCAGATTTCTTTCTTAAATCTCGAGCACTCTTTTTCCTGGATATAGCAAATTTTTCCATTCCTGCAATCAATATCTCCACTTTACAATTTAATTCATATAAAATTCCTTCTATAAAAGGGATATCTCTTGGCCCATTGCTATTTTATCTCGGAATTAACGATATGATCAAGGCAATCAATGCTTCATGCTCTCCTTCTCTCTATGTTTGGTACATGGGATGATGGTATAATAGGCTCATTCATTGAGGTCAATAAACGATTGATATAATTTTAGAGATCAGCTCTTCTTTAAGGTTAATTGTCAATCATAGAAAATCAGAATTCATTCAACTAAACAGTTCCATAATTAATTATGAAAATTTAAAGTCATTAATCAAGATCAACTAATTCACTTAGGATCCCCGGTTGGAGGCAACTCGACTGTTTGCACCATTCTGGATTCAATCCTTGAGTTTCTTTTTTAAAAAAAACTTTTTAAATATATTGTGCATTCTTTATGATCTAAGACGTTCTTAAAAATCTTGGTCCTTTGAATGCATAAACTTAAGGAACCTACCAAAGAGAGCCTAAATATTAAGTGTGGAAATTGCCTCAAGATTCTCTCCTAACAAATTTTGGCGGTCTTGGCATCAGATCTCTTTCTGATTTAGTTTTGACAACCTTTATATAGAGTTGATTATTAACAAACCCTATTGTTACCTCTCACTCTCCCGTGGACCATTGATCGTTCACTGAAGCGTTAGGTCTGTGGAGATGTCGAATTTTTGTTGAGACTTCTTTGCCCCAAACAAAGTAATGGGACATCCCGGTTGTTGCCTGATACGATGAAAATCTACTATCAAGCATGCAATCGATAGATCTTCTTCGATTTCACTGCTAAATGGCTCTGGGCACAAGTTCTTCGAGGCCATCTCTAACTCACAAAAAATAAAATAACTATTGCCATTGTAATCCGTTTCAATTGCTCAATTGCCCAACCTCCTTTGCTCTGGGTGTAATATTCCTGTTAACTAGTAGGGACGACATAGCCAGCACTGCCGTTCATACAAAGGACGTATTTTTAGATACAATCATTGTAATGCCATTATTCAACGTGTCCTTAAAACTGTGCAAATTCCATCGATCCTACAACCTAGTAGTTTTTTTAGATATAATAGAAAACTTTCAGATGGCAGTATCTAAATTCATTGAAAAGAGGTCAATTTCTAGTTTCGGACTATTCATTATATAGATCCCTAGACCCTACAAATCTTGAAATCATCTTGCACATCAAAGATCTATCTAAAATTAATAAATATTCGAAAATTTCCTATGAACACATTTTTATACCTATAATCTCCTCTACTTTAGCCACATTCGGTAGCCGTGCTTTAACCTTCTTCAAGGAACTAACTCGGTTCTATCTATTATTTGTAAAAACTGATGAACTCAGGGAAGGTTTTTACTTTAGACAAAGACTCTCCATTGCCATTCATAAATCGAATTACATCAGTTTTGGAAGCCTCCTTCTTAAGGAGCTAACCTAACTTTTTATAATAATCTTTTTTACATATTTTTTTATTTGTATATAATAATCCCCTTTTTACATATATTAATTTTAAAAATAAAATCAAAAAACGATCATTCTATAAAAACAAAATTCTGACTATAATTCATTGGGTTATTATGGCTCTCATTTGGAGGCCTATATTTTTTAAAAAAATCTAAAATTCCACCTGATATATTTTTAGGAGAAGGGACAACTATTGGTAAAAAAATACAAATAGATGATTTAGAGGATAAGCGGTAATTTAAAAAATTTAAAAAAAATACGAACAATATGAAATTAAAAATATATAACAAATAAAAATACATTAAAATTATATTAAAAAATATATAAAAATATTTTATATAAAAAAAAACATTAAAAAGAACTAAAAAATATTTTAAAAAGTACATATCGCCCTAGAGAAGAGTGAATGCATAAAAAATTGGCCTGGCAGATATCGAGAGAAACCTGATGACGAAGGTAAAATTTTTCTTTGGGTATCTGCAATATCAACCGGATTTAAATTTTAAAAAAAATTGGAAATTTAAGACACAGGTATGAAGTCTTAAATTAGAGATCAGCCATAGATAACTAAAATTAAACCATCTAGAATCAGGATTAAAAATTAGATTGGTTAATTATAATTTTATTTTCCGTTGTAAATAAAATTTTTTTAAATTGTTTGAGAAATTCTATTACTTGCTTCTAGTGCATTGTTGGTGCTGGGCGTAAAGTGTGCAAAGTATTTAAAGTCTTCCTTACAATGTATGCTATTTTTATCTAACCATTCAGTTTTAAAATATAACAAAGTCAAGAACAACTATTTCTCATTTTTTAGTAAATAATGCAGAGGTTATTAATAATAAATTAGTCTAATGCTAAATATAATTGATCGAGATTATCTGTAATCTTCTCAACTTAACGTAATATTGTTATTAGGGAGGATCCTCTTTAAACACATTTATATAAATTTGAGCCCAATACAATATAATTGATTTTTTACTGCATTCAATATTAATACATCCTATTTAAAGAGCATTTTAAGTTCTTAGAGGTATATGCTCGATTTTTTGTGGTTTTCAATCCTTTATCACTATCAGGTTTTTCATGTAATCAGAATGAATCTGAACAATAGTCCTTATTAGTTTCCATTATAGTTGAGCCTGACACTTGTATACATTTTTATAGTTAGGGTTTAAGAAAATTAATAATTTCCCAAATCAACAAGAAAAATTAAAATTAAAAATTATGATCAAAAATTTATTATATCCACCGAATGATATTTAAACTGTCCATTTAATTTAAATACCACCTAAGTCAATAAAATCTAGAAAATAAATTATTAAATGTTCACAAATCTTTAACTATGAAATGGTTTTATATGTCCATTTAATTTAAATACTGCCCATTTCTTAAATAAATGCTCCAACAATATGTAGTCTTTAAGAAGATCTGATAAAAAAAAATATTCAAAATATACAAAAAAATTGTGCTAAACTTTAAATGTCGTGAACTAATTTACTTCATTTTAATATAAAATTAAACACTAATTTTTTCTGTAACATTTAACTAAATAAATCAAAGAATAACTGGTTAAGATATTTTATATATTTTAGAAGAAAACAGTTTGATAGAAATAGGTAGCAACTTATACTAGTAGGTTGGTAAATTCAATGATTATAAATACCTTCATAAAAAATTTTATAGTAATATTTGTAATACAGGTATCCATATAACTTCTTAGGCACCTAAACTTTACTGCCAGCTACCTTCAACCTACCCTTTGCGCAAACCTTTTTTTTTAAATTTAATTCCTTGAGGATTTTTGATCTCTACTTGGCACTAATATTCATATTCCAAAATCTCAATTTCCTATTAAAAAAATATTAATTTTATATTTATAATTAGATATTAACAAAATTAGTTACGAATTTTATACCACCTAAAGTAGGCTCCAAGTGTTCTTAATTTGTCTTAAAGCGTAAATAAATATAAATATTAATAATAAAATGACTCAATAAACGATTAAAACTAATGCGAAATATATCCAATAAGACAAAGAATAAATTAAAAATTATATAATAGCGGATAAATCGTTGGCCAAAATGTTGTTTCTTGCTAATTAGTTTTTTTTCCCTTTATACTAGAAATTAGAGCCCTCTTCAGACTTATTTTTCGGGCTCTGACCCACAAGAAAATTTATATATTTTTTTTCATCCCTATCGCTTTGATTTAAGATTTTTTTTTCTCTAAGATTTGGATCCGTTTTAAAAAAAATTTTTTTATTGGACTTTGAGAAAACATAATTGAAATGGAAAAAGTTAAAAGCGCCTTAGGATAATAAACAATTTTATAGTGATTTTTGAAAATAATTTTATAAAAATATTAGGAATTCAAAAATAATTTAAAATTTTTTTTCAAATCCAGACTTCGAGTAATTCGCAAAATAGGTCCCTCAACTCAAGTCCCTATCATCATGATGGTCATTTCATTAATTGTTTAAAATAATCTATAATTTAACCCTGACTTGGAAGCTATTATATTCACCGCGATCGATAATTTTTCTAATATGTTTGATAATGACAATACATGAAATTGGTCTGCTGATTATTTAAAATATATGGGTACATCTTGGAAGGTAATCTCAGGTCTGATTATCTTCGATAGCTTGTGGATGAATTTAGGACAAAAAAAACTCTATCCGCTGTTCGTCTAGTTAGGCCGAATTGATCATAGTGTGATTTATACAAAGAGATATTTAGGTTTAAAATCTGTTATACCGCCAATTTCTGCAACATCAGTTAATTAATAAACGCCGTATAATTTACCGATCCATACAATAATAGATTTCGCTATTATTATATTTTAAAGAAATAAGTTGAAAAATTATGACATTCTTTCAATTATTGACTTTTTCTTTTTCTTTTGTCGATTAACGGGTGAACTATTTTGTTATCTTGGATCCTGAAGAATCCATAACTATGTGCGATTTTCCGAGTTCCATTTATGTCATGTTGATCAGGATTGATCATGCCCATGACCGCATTAGTGGATAGCTGTAGAAAATAATGTATATGCTTTCATTTCCTCTCCGTAATTTATGAAGTGTGTAAAGCTATTCGAAATTAATTAGCACTTTTTTTTCTTGAGACTTTTCATCAGGATATTTGCACTTCTCTGCCTTCTAATGCAAATTTTTGGATTAAATGTTCTTGCCAAACAAAAATTAAAATAATCTGTAAGAGATATTATTTTATTTGTTAATTAATTTAATTTATATAATTAATTTCTAAATAAAATATAATATTTGTCAAAAGTTATAAGGTATAATAATCCATTAAAATTTAATAAAAATAAATATGAATTGGGTAATTTTAATTTTTTATATAAATGTTAGTATATATTATATTTATATATACATAAATTACTTTAAAAAAAAATAAAACAATAATATATGGAAAACGAATTTTGAAAAGGTAATTTAAAGTTGAGGGTTATCCTGCACTTATAGTAAACGCGTTATCTTCAATTGCGTTATTTACAGCAGAGTTATCACAGTGAATTCAGATTTAAAGCTAAAAGAAAGATAATTATTTTGCATCGTAACAAATTTTTTTCCACTTTTATCATGGCGTTATCATAATAACGCTTCAGATTTATAAATTTTTACCTATTTATTGGCCCTATTTTATAATAACGCAACGCTCGAGCATAACGTGTTTGTTTAGTATAAATGAGGCTTTACACTTAAAAATTGATTTTATGGATTATGGGATAAATATATACAAGTTTTGATCTTGATTTTATAGTTTTTGCTATATTTAAAGTAATTCCATTTCTCTTTTACACCATGTGGTCATTTCGTTCAAATTTCGATGAAGAATTTTGAGATTTTACCTATATTATATTTTTTTTTATAAAAAAAATTTGGTAATAAGCATAAACTAAAAGGAATAATTGTTTTAACCTCCAAGTACTTACTTCTTTATTTTAAGGCTTAATCATTATAAAACTTTTATCTATATATATATTTTAATCAGTGGCGTATCTAGTAATTTTCCTTAAAGGGGGACCGTACAGATAAAAGCCTAGTGTTGTTAAACGGCTCGTTTTAAGCTGATTTTTTAAAAAACGGCTAACTCAATATTTTAGCCGGAAAAATATTGCATAAGCCTCGAGATTTCGATAATATATGTCTAGACCTTTGTTCCTTCTATAAGCGGAATCTTCAGACTTACGTAATATTCTCTGGATAAAATATTGAGTTAGCCGTTTTTAAAAATCGGATCAAAACGAGTCGTTTAACAACACTATAAAAGCCTGGATGGTATTTATTTGATATAAAGTCATTTTTGAGTGAACGTATAATCTAAAAAAAAAATATTTGCTCTAGAGGTTAGGGAGGGGTCCAAACCCGAAAAATCCCCATATGCTACTGTTTTTAATATAAGAGAGAAGTAGCATGACTGTATATATATAGCTCAATTCTTAATCAAAAATTTGAATCAAAGCTATATCCACGATAGTCTTTAAGATAGACTTTCTGCGAAAGTGGAATTTCGTAACAAATATTATCCTTGTTTTGACTGGCCATATACCCTGCATTAATTGGCATTAGTAATTTTGAGAAATTTATTATATATATTAAAATTTTAGTTTATTATCGGATTCATTTATCTAATTTTAGTATTTTATATATTAAATTCTTAAATAAGGTAGGCGAAAGAAAATTTTCCAAAAATACCAATTTTTTTTCAGAGAGATGATATTGATCGGGAAATAATATTAAAATAACTAATAAAAAAATCTCTGACCTGCTTCTACAAAATAGGTCTCTGATAGTTTCACATCTTAAAGAACCATTGAAAGCCAGTAGAATCATCGGATTTACCCATCTTAGTGAGTTAAACCAAAGTGAAAAACCAAGGAGAATAATGTGCATCCGCTCACAGTATAAATCTTTGATTAATATAATCATAAAACTCATTACTATTATTGGAATGTAAAAAACAGAGTAGGTGCCTATCAAATAATATATCAATCGTATAGCTTTATTATTGTCTCTGCACATGTACATTTCATCTTTTGTTACGTTCTTCAAAGATTTAAGGAAGTGAATAATGTAGCAATACAATATGATGGAGACAGTGAAAGGAATTATTACGCCTGTTTTTATATTTTGATTATAAAAGGTATGTTATTTTAAAAAATGATTATATTTTATATTTAATATGTTTAAAAAATTATTTTTAGAATTTTAATTCATATAAATTAAAATAACGTTCTACATCTTCTAAAAATAAAATGTAACCTGTAGTCAAAATCCAAATCAAATTAATCCTATAGGTTCTAAAGCTCATCTTGCAATATGGGGTAAAAGACGTTTTGTCAAATATCTTGACAATTGGAACGAAGGTGGGTATGATCAATACAGCTAAAATTATTATTATAATACTCCATTTAATATGTTTTTTGTCAGATTTGTATTTAAAAGGAAACCTTATGGCCCAAAATCTATCAACAGCTATAGCTAAGATACTGAAAGTACTCATATTGGTAAAAACTTCTTTGAAGTACAAAAGAATAGCCATTTCTACGCACAAAGCATAATTAGACGAATTGCTATGTTCTCTATTAGATTTAGAATAGAATATGTGAATCTGAATCGGCATGGCAATGAGGGCTGACATAATGTCGCCGCAAGCTCTGAGCGAAAAATAGCATTGGACGGGAACTACGAAATAGAGCTTACTTTTAATTGTATATAGATTTTCATTATCAGCTTTTTCGTTTAAGATTTTAAGCTTGGGGCAACATTTAACTAGATTCAATGATTTTCCCAAATTGATACGATCTGTAACCAATTAAGGAAATATTTGTCATACATGATCCAAAAATAAATAGAATTTGTAATTACAATTATAATTATTTGGGTAATGTATAAGGTAAGGAATATCTTTTTGTGAGCCTGACTATTCTCTTGGTCTGTATTTTTTGTGATAGAAAGTGTAGATAGAATTTTCTCTATAGCCATGTTCACTCATTCCAAACTAAGTAAATGTACAATATTTAATCTTGTCTTTGAATGAATATGTATGTATTTTTTTGAGATTCAAATTTTTATAATAAATAATTATTAAAAAATAAATATACCTTAATTTATATATTTTGTAAACATAAAAAGCGAAAAGGAGAAAGGAAGAATAATATTCCATTTCCATAAATGAATAAATGAATAATTAATATAGGAAATAATTAAATTTTTAGATAGGACTAATATTATATGAATTATAAGTGAGATTTTATTTTATTTATTATATAATTTAACGAACAAATTGAGAAACTCTATCGATATTATTTTATTAAAATCACTCACCCTTTGATGATATTCCCCCAGCTGTAAACAGAAGTCAAATAATTTTAATAAATCAATTTTCTTTAATAGTTTATAACACATTTTATTTTTTCATAAAACAATCCAATTATTTACTTGATGGCAACCGTGATAATCAATTTAGTCTCCCTATCCCATAATTGTCTTCTGTATCCAAATTACTGCCTCCACCTCTCATTAGTTTACCATTTTCACAATACACATACCCACAAACTTTGTAACATTTGTGCAAAATATTTATAGATAATAAAAGTATTTTATTTGATATATAAAATTTAAAAAAATAATGATAAATCTTTAATCAAGAATTATTAGTGTAATTATCAATACCTCCAATAATAATGTGCCATTTGGGTTATATATTTTATCAATCTTAGACTCGTGACCAGATTTTAAATTTTTTTTTACCAATAATTATATTTTTATAAGTCTTGAAGATGAGCTAATTTTTTTATACTATTTTAAAATCTGAATAAATTTAAAAAAATTTCCAAATTACGATGATCTATCTACATTTTATCCGAGCCAAAAAATTGTATTAACTGATTAGTATCAGTAAAATTAATATAGAGTAATTTTGTAAAATTTTGAATATTTCTGTTCTATAGAAGATTTCAAACCTTGAAGATGATTACCTCATTCCTTTTAATACCGCACTCCACTTCCGACCTCGTGTTATTGTAATAAAAGATAAACTTTCGCGATAACAATATATAGTATTATAGGTAGTGTTGTTAAACGGCTCATTTTGAGCTGATTTTTAAAAACGGTTAACTCAATATTTTGCCCAAAGAAATATTGCCTAAGGCTCTAGATTTCGCTAGTAGATGTCTAAACCTTTGTGCCATCTATGAACAAAATTTTCAGGCTTGGGTAATATTTATATGGATAAAATATTGAGTTAACCGTTTATAAAAACCGGCTCAAATCGAGCCGTTTAACAACACTAATTATAGGTATAGGCGTTATCGTGGGGTGGGGGGGGGGGCAAAATTTTGTCTTAAAAAAATTTACCTCTTTTTCATATATATCATTTTAAGATAAAAAAAATACTTCACTCTCCCCCAAAAATTATCCCCATAAATAAAAATTTTATAGAAAAATTAGTAAAAGTTAATAACTTTTAAAAAAATAACGACTATAATTTAAAATTTTTAGAAATATGAGGTGACAAAATCAAAATTATTTTTATAAAAATCTAATATATCCAAAGGTCTACATTAATTGGAACTATGGACCTCTATTAAAATTTATGGGAGGAAAACCCACTGTGTCCCTTCCAATATACCCGAATCTAGGCTACTACTAAGAATTATACGTTATAATGTATTTGAAAATGATTATAAGGTGAAATAATTTTGATATTTCTCTAGATGTAAAATAAATATTTTAATTATATTTTGCAAATATTTATCTAGGACACCTCTATTTCAATATGTATTTAATATTCTATATCAGAAGGCCGCACTACAAATATGATTTCTAGTGTACAGCATAATTTAAAAAAATTTCAAAAAATTAAGCATTTAGAAACGTGTAATCCAAAACTTTGTTAACCATATAAGGCCGATCAATAATATTTATGTTGGACTTAGTAAAGTCTTTGCTACATCTGCGGTCAAAATATTCTTTACTTCAAAGGATTTTTATATTTATATTAGAATGAATCTAATTCAATATATTATCGATATGCAAACACTACTTTATATGGATTTATATTTCATGTGAAATTTATTATAATCTAAAAAATTTGTCATAACAATTGTTATTATAATAAAACATTATAAAAATTTATAAATTAACTACCCTTCCCCTCCCCTCCCCCCTTCCCTTCCAATAAATCATTAACAACTTTAGAAAAAAAATAATATAATATATATATACAAAAATCATTTTGCAAAGTTTTTTTTTATACACCATAAGCTGAACTAGTATACTGTTTTGACAAAACCGTTTTAAGGATATTTTCATATTCATAATCCTCGAGCTTAGTATTTTGCAACTCCAAAAAAACTCCATTTAATCCCTTGAGCAAAATGCTCTTGTTAGAAATGTATCTCATTTTGTCTCTTATAGAGGCCTCGGCCGGTAACCACAGGAAGAAAATAAGTTTGCTAGTGATTTGATTGGTGGTCGGGTTATTGTAATCAAAGTCAGTTACTACGTACCGGCATTGCTGGACATCATCGTAATGCCTCAGGGCTCTCAAAAGGTCCTCATGAGTAGTTGTATCAGCGAGCACTTTGTCCAAATGGATTTTGGTTAAAAGCGAGGCAGAAGCATTCACATTACACTTATTTTCTAAATCCAAGTAGAACACCAAACTTTTTATGCCTCGCTTCATCTTGAGTTGCTGGAATGCATTGAAACAGTCATCTTGCAGGGCAACCCCAAAAGTGTCACTACGGGCCAAGCTTAAGAATGTTTTATTATCAACTTCTTCATATAGGGAATTTGATTCATTACCTGAGTTGGATGATTTGGCATCAACATTACTCTTGACTTCATCACTGAGGATCTCAATAGACTTTTCGATAGTCTCCACAGTATTCTCTTCAGTATTATATGATGGACTTAAAGGCATTATATTATAAACGATATTATTTTCTAAATATATTATATTAAAAGATAAAATGCAATCTAAGCTATTTAAATAATGTTTTTCCTACATAGTTTAAGTTTATGTTTAATTACGTCATTTATACAATATTTCATCACCAGAATAAACTAGAGTTTTAATTTATAATATAATATGTATATTTACATACTTAGAAATTACTTTTTTTGCCAATATCATAAATATTAATAACAAAAGAAATGGATACAATTTTAATTTAGTTTTTATAAGTATATATTATATCTTCTGTTTTTTATAGAAGAGTATTAAATGGTATTTAATATATTTTGTGTTGTTATTTGAAGGAAATAAAAATGTAAGAAGTAATTTGGAAATAAGTTTATAAGCTAAGATAATTAATTTAACCAATCTTCTATAATTATCTTAAAGCAAAATAACTATTAATTTATAGCCTGAATTAAAAGATTAAAACCGCCAGAAAAATGTTATAATGGACGAATATTTTGCGTTTGTAGTAATAAAATACAATTTAAAAGGAAAATAACGGTATATAAACTAAACATTTTTTTTATATGAACACACATTATTTGTCTATGTTGTAACAAGCAACATGCTTTTAATAAAAAGGTATTTTAAAAAATATGTAAATTGTAGCAAGTGGCAACAAAATAATTGCTCAATTTATTTCTCAAAATGATTTTTAATTTATATTGCAACAAACCCATCTATGCTACGAATAAAATTTGACCAATGTTAGTTTCTTTTTACGAATTGGCTTTAAATAGAAACAATTTTATTATATATTAACTGAAATTTTTAGCATTGGAGGATGTTAAATTATAAAGCGGAGAAATAGCTCAAAAAATATACCGAGAAAAAAATTCCGGTGGTTTTTAGATTGATTAAGTAAAAATGATATTTAAAATTAACATTAGCACAACACCACCTCATAATCTCCTAGACAATGGTAGAATGTTAGATTATTTATTCATGTATATTATTTAATATGAATATAATTATTTAATATTTCATTAAATAGTTATTCTTATCATCAGCGGATAATAAAACTTGTTGGCTCGAATTATATTAACTGTTATTCTTGTCTAAGGTAAAAGTCTTAGTTTGTATTTTCAATTTTTGATGTCTTGCGATACCCTAGATCCTTAAGGAAGGCTAGAGCATGAGTGCCAAAGGAAGTTAGCGTTGTAGCAATTATTGGTGTAAACAATTGGTTGAATAGCAAAACAGTAAAATATTTTCCAGATTTGCTTCGATCTGCAACGACAATAGCATAATGGTATAAGGTGGAGGGTGGGATTGGATCTACAATGGAAAGATATCATATTAAGAACTTACCATTTTTCCATGGAAGGACAAACCATCGGACATTTACCATCTGAGTTACAAAGTTCAGTCGGCTCAAGGATTAAATAAATTCCAAACGATTCAAGGCACATGATATAGTCATTACATTTTGCATGTCTTAGAAAGTTACCTAAATAGTTTGCACAGTGAGTGGCGACCTTTTAAGCCAACAGGAGCCTGACAAAGTTAACATAAGCATGGTATAACTTTATCACAATGTTTATCCTAGGGTTAAAAAATCGGATCTGTAAGCCTTAGATCCTTTCGAATATCTGCAAATGAAGGAGTCATCATTGCCTAAGGGCCATAGATATGTGAGATACTCTTTATGAGTAGGGTTAATCATGAAATCATTTTGAACATTGTTATTTAAGGGACAGTATTCCTCAGACTATGTTTTCTTAGGATTTTATTATGCCTATTACCATGCTGACTTGGTCGGGCTAACTTGTTATTATTCCATCATATATATACCAAGAGTGTAAATTAAACTTGCATTAGTTATTGACGTCGATCATTTTATCAATTTCAAGTGGGTCAACCTGATACCTTATAAAGATGGAATTAGTTAATCTCTATTAGGTGTATTAATTTGGAGTAGCAGTCCTGAAGGAACTGGGAAATTATAGTAAGAATGAACAAACTTCAGGAATTCACTGCGTATTCGGGTATGGAAAGCATTGATGATTTCGATTTTATCATCAGTTTTTTTTTCACAAAAATAAAAGATAATAAAATTATTCTTAAAAAGAATCCATTTCCATCATGTCAATTATAATTTAAATATTATTTTTCAACGAATCCCGCTCGGCAAAACATAAAATCGGCAAATAAAAATGTCCTTTTTTTCTTCTTTTCTTATAAACACGATTAAATATAGTATTATATTATAATATTAGCAAAAAATGACGAAGAATTTTATAAATGGCGGTGATACACAAATAGTGGTTAATAACGAATGATCAAGGAATCATAGTTTCAAAAATTAAAAAATGGATTTGAACAATAAAATTTGCAAAAAATTATATTAACTTTTTAAGTAAGGTTGTTGAAAAATCATCATATATATTTTTTATAATATAGACTAACCATAATTTTTATCTGGTTATGGTAGAAACATGTAGAGGGAGTGGGGAATGGGTGGGTAGAAGTCATTTATCTTCATGAATAGTTGAGTGGATAAGGAGTGAAAAAAATTATGGGAGCAAGGAGGTATCTTAGGCATGCCATCTCCAATTTTACCTCTTATGCTAGACGATTTCATTCAAGTTCTAGAATCATTGATATTTAGGGGCAGGGCGTTAGAAAAAATTGCTAAAGCCATTTAGATTTTAGATGCAGCAGTAATCAATAATCCTTTATGGAAGAGGAGTGGGTGGGGGAGGGGCTTTACTTCTTAAGTCAAATAACAATATTTTATCCTTAACCTCACCCCCCCCCCCCCTTTAAGCAAAAAATTAAAGGAATTTTTTCCTCCATCCCCTTTATTATAATAGCGGATAATATCTCCCCGTGTTAGATGTAAAATTTAAAATTGTTTTAAGCAAAAATAATTGCCCTGAAATTTTCTTGGTCTGGTTTCGAACAAGTACTTTTTATTACTAAGCTACCAAGCTATTAAACAAATATCAAATTTTCTATGTGCATATTATAAACCTATAAACATATATTAAACCAATATAATTTTATTATTGTTATAAAAATTTGGAATAAAAATTGATCAAGAAGTCAAAATATTATTTATTGAATGAAAATTGATCACGAGATCAGAAATTATACTATTGGATAAAAATTTAAAAAAATGTCTACAAAAAACCTGATTTTGCTTTAAATGAGTTTTAGCCAGTATTATGGCTTGTCAACCTTATAAATTTCACACAGTTTTGCCTTGAAAGTTTGTATGCATAGATTTTTCATATACATAAAATAAGCAAATCCTTATTGTCTGAAATTGATTGAGTGGGTGCTATGCACATGCTATTGAGCAGATTCCGTTCATTAAAAGATTAAAAAAAAGCTCAATAAAGATTTAAGTTTTAAAGATATATTTTTACCCTTAATTCACTAACATCCCAAGGCACGATGATAAGATAGTAGAATTACTTAGACTCAATACATTCGTTGGCAGGGACTACCTGCTGAAACATTTTGACACTGTTGATAAACTATAAAAAGACTAAAAATAAATAAATAGCCAATAATAAACGAAATTTTTTGAAATATAAAAAAAAACCAACTTCTTTTTTATTTCATCATTGGATCGATAACCACAATTTATATATGTATATAATGTATATAAAAGAAATGAAAATAGATACTGTATTTCTATGTTAATATTTTTTTTTTGGCTAAAATAAAATAATAACTCAATTTATATTACTTCATATTTGAAATTAAATATCTTCTTTTATGGTTTATTTATAATATTTTTTATTTTTTAAAATAAAAACAAAATAATATGATATTAGGAAAATAAAATAACCAAAATTTAAACTTTTTAAAATTCGAAAATATTTACAAAAAAATTAAAAGATTAAGAAAAATAAATAATAATAATTTTCTTTTTGCTATGGGAAATGCTTAGTGGATATTCTTATCCCGAATAAACCAAATAAACTATTAAGAAAAAGAAAAAAAAATTTAATTTTGATTCATAATAATGGAATATTTTTTCTCAGGAAATTCATCATATTCATATAGATAATATCATCTTTTAAAAATAAATATGGCACTTTTATAATTATAAAAAAGGAATATTTATTCAGGCGTAAATCATTTTTTTTTAAAAAAAATTAAAATAAATATATGGACCTACAAAAATGATCTCCACTCAATTAAAAGATCGTTACTTTAAGCCTTCACTAAACTTACCATGGGCCACGTACCAAGCTCTCTTCATAGGCTTAGCGTTAGTCATAGCTGGCGTTATAATGGCCATTTTCGGTTATTATGCCCCTCTCAGCAGATTAAGAATATCCTTGTTAAACAATTCGGGAGCCGACAAGAACAATTTTTCCTTCCCAACTTCCCTTTCACTAGAAGACGATATCCCTTATTCTAACTCTACCAACAGTACGGAAGACACAATTCCGAATAAATTCGAAGGTACCAACTATTCGTTATCTCCCATAATAACTAGCGAATTATTTATTAACTCTTTAACGGAAGTTTACGATAAAACGCCGGATATACTAACTACGTTTAATCTTAATCCTAACGCGATCGATTTCAACAATCTCAACAACCAACAACAATATAACCATCATCATCCTAATAGCCAGAATCATCATCTCAGTAATCGACCTCCCAAGTCTCACTTCATAGCCCAGAAGGATAAATATGCCGCGGCTATCAAAAATTACCGGAGCAGAATAGGGTACTCCGCTTCTTATAACGAGTCGGTGGATTACGATGAATTGAGACTTACAATTTTATCCTACGCCGGCCCTTGTTTGATGGGCATAGGATGTATAATATTGGTGATTGTTTATGTCGTAACGTTCGAGTCAAGAGATAGGGCAGCTACCAAGCATAAGCTAGGGTTGGGACTCTGTCCCGCTGTTATTTCGCTTGGAGGAGGAGGGGTAAACAGGGAAAATAAAATTAATAAGGGGGTTAAAATCGATTATCAACGTATAATAATGACAGGATCGGAGTGGGGAATTGCCAACAGTGACCATCTATCATATCAATCGAATACCGGTTATTATTCGAGCAGCCCTCATATTCTCGGAAAAATTTATCAAACATCTAAAACAGATGGAAGAAGCATGTTTCTAAGTACCACAAAAAACGATAAACCGCTGTCAACCCATAGTTGCATGAACGTATCCCGCAACAACATGGTGGATATTACAAATATTGAGTCACCCAATCAAAGCAGTGCCTACGAGTTCACTGATTATTCGTCTCCTTCCACTTCCAATTTTGGTGAAACTCAATGAAAATACGAAAAATTATTTTATAATATTTAAAGTTATTCTTTTTTAAAAATATATTTTAAAGTTTTTATTAGTCTTTTTTTTCGGTGAAATATCCCCTCCCGAGACTTATCTTACATATATAATATCCCAGGGAAAATCGATATTTTCCATGTTTGAAGCTAGTTTGTTGAATTACAATTACAATTATTTTTATTTTATTTTTTTATAAAAATAAAAAGTTTTTATAGTTTAAAACATTTAATTTACTATTTTAAAAAAAATATTTTGAAAAAGAAAAAAATTGTGAATGTGCCAATAGTTTTATTTTATTGTAAATCATTTCTTTTTTTAATGAAAATAAAGAACATATCGCAGAGTAGATAATTAAAATGAAACTTCATTATTAAAGTCTATAATTAATTTTAAAATTATCAGAGCAAAGATAAAATTTTAAGGTCCGAATTTTTAAATTTATTTGGTCATTTTTAATAATTTTGGCTTGTATTTTGCATAGAGTTCTACAGGATCGAACAGCGGTAGCCTGATTAGCCTTAAGATTTTGATAGGCCCGGCCCTGACCCCAAAAAGTTTCTAATATTATTTTTCGATTTTTCTGTCATCACTTTTTGCCTGATTACATATTGCAAATAAGGAGAAAAGTTAAGAAAAAAATAAAAAATTAGGTGGTCATAAATATTTAATTTTTCATTCATTTAAATTAAAAATGATTACTTGAATATTTTTATAAGGTGGAAGAGTGACATATATATTAAAACATTTTTAAAAAAAATATATATTTTATAGTTGAATTTTTCACAAATAGAACTATAATTAAATTTAAAAATACCGGGTTAAATCTTTTCCCCGAAATATAAAAATTCTTCAGATATCCCTTATTTTTGAACTTAAATATTTTTAAAAAATATTTTAAGTTATAGGTAAAAAAAAAAATTTCCCCTAAAATAGTTGTTTTAATTTTTTCTAGATTCTGACAAAGTAGAAGGATTATTATTTGTAGGGGAGAGATTAATTATATGCGAGTAGAAAATAAAAATTTTTTTCCAGAGTTACTAGTTACAGTTACTTTCTCGCAAAAGTATAACTAGTTACCGGTATCAAAAATAACCAATATCTGTTCAGATTCGATTTCGATATGTCTCATAACTTATATTATTTTATCTTTAACTGGTTTCATTCACAAGGTATTTTTTCAAAAATATAAAATTAGCTATTTTAGAATTGTGGATCAGCTTCTGGTCGTAATGAATCATCTTTAGAAATTGCTTCGCTCGAGCAAATTGGAAATGCGAACGGGTCCATATTCTTATTAATTATTAAATTTATAGGGGCATGTCAAGGATATCGATCCTGGCTATGTAAATAGCTTACTCCATGTTACCTTTATATAATCTATAAGCAGATTACATATGATAGAATAAGGATGCCCAATGACAATCTAGACAAAAATCAAGAACAACTCAAGATTACGACTAAGGGGGATTGATCAGATGACTGTTTGAAAATTTTTAAGCAATTAATGCATTAGTGTGTAATTTCAATTTGCTTAAATATAATATTTGTGTATTTACACATTTGCATTTCACTAGCGATTAAATATTCATAATTATATTTTTATTTTAAAACTTTCTATTGAAAATAAATTATTTTTTATAATATTATATTACTATCCATTCTTTCAATTTTATCCAACCTATAAATTACGATATGAAAAGTTATTTCTATATTTTAAAATGATTAAGACATATATTATAGTTTACAGGCGCGTAACCACTGTGTCGCAAGGAGCCAAAGTTGGCTCTCTTTTATGATGAAGTGCCGCTCCTTTACTCTTAGAAGTTGTCATTTGTTTAAAAAACATATAATGTTTAGAAAAAAATTAATACCAAAAAAAAAGATTCAGAATGAAAAAAATAAAGGTGTGAACAATTGTAACTTCCTTCGAAAATTTATAATTTGAATTATTTGTTCAAATGAAAAAATATTAAAAGAATTATTACCTGAACGCATTAGGTTTTTTTTATAGTACGGAATTGAGGAAGGCTATTGAATATATTGGAATTTGTAATTAATTCATGCATATTTTTGTAATATAAAATTAAAGTTCCGTTTGTCATTAATATATAAATCTAAATTGTAATTAAATGTCTTTAAAAGTGTTTATAGGAATCTGTTGTAAGCCCTATTTTATGGTCTACACATTCATTAAATGACATTTATATTTTTGTTTTAAAAAATTCTATCTTTTCATGGTATGTTTTTCGAATTTAATTTTTTTTAAGCAATATAATATTAGCACGATAAATGTCATTTAATAGACGTTAGCCATTTCTGTCGCTTGAAGGGTGTGGGGGGTATGATGAAAGATCGTTATTAAAACAGAAAAGGATAGAGTTTTATGAAAACGGTATCATCATTCGAATAAAGGGGGAGAGAGATAGGGATTTGGTTAGGTTAGAGCTAGGGGGTATTAAGATTATATACTAGAAGTCCCTGATCTATTTCAGACCCTAAATAATGTCTACAGCTGATAATTATGTGTACACTTTTAATGAATGAATCAACAATCTAAATTTATTTATGTGATTGGTTCGAAATATCTCTTAAAGTTTTTTTAGCATCTCCAATTCCGTGTAAAAACGCACAAACGTAACCTATTAAACACCTGTTAGTTTTATGTCATTTTAAGTATAATAAAAAAAATTGTTGGTTTTAGCAAGTTGCTTTATGTTGACTTAACATTAACCAAAATATTGTATGTTTAAAGTGAGCAAATATATACAAAGAAAACTACCTAGGTATGGTAAAAGCATAATGTTAAGAGTACTAGATAATACAGGGGTAAAAAAAAGTTATTGTAATACATGTTGAAGGATTTTTATTAGCTTAAGTTTTTAAATTACAAAAACTTAGAAAAGTGATTCCCTGTCACTCGTTGATTACTGTAATGTATTAATATAAATATAAAGTGATTTCTTTAATATAATAAAATATATTTATATGTTTCTCTATTTTGTCTATTATAATAAATTGTAGCTTAAAAGCAAATTAACAAAATCTTAATACATTACAGTTACCAATATCCCATTGGTTGATATCATAGGCCTAACCGAGATTTTTCTATAGAGGGGAAGCAATATTAGGTGGGGCCTCTATAAATTTTATTGGAGGTTTTTATGTTCATTATTTTAGACCTTTGGCTGTTATATTTTTATAAAAATACGGTTTTGATTTTTCTTTATAAAAAATTTTTTTCCAAATATTTTGAGTTATAGTCATGTAATACATTTACTTACTTTCCTTTTAAATTATTATTTATATAGATATATTGCACATATTTTTTATAAGGAGAGAATTTTTATTAGTTTAAATGATATTTAAGAGAGCAAGCAATTAAACTTATATTATTTGAATATGCTAAGTCAATTATTTAACCTGCTATCGTTTGGGTGAAAGCCTGATTTAAAGCATTGAATTTTGATACAAACTTAAAGATTTACTATTCCAAAGCTTAGTTATCTCTTTAGTAATTTTGGAGATAAAAGTTTGATCTATATTATTTATGAAGTTATAAATGATATATATAGTAAACCTTTCTATGGTATTATTTTATTTTACTGCGGTATATATATTTTTTGGTTATAAATTCTCGTGTATGATTATGATCATTTCATTCAATTAATCCAAAAATAATGTTTCCTCAAAAAAAATTTTATTTGACCAATTTGAAAATTTGCCAAAAAAAATCCTTTGGGAACTGGAATAATTAAAGCAGTATTTTATAACTTCCTTTTTTTCTTACTACCATTTATTGTTAGATTTAATATTTTTTTTGATGCCGCTTTGTGTTTGTTTGTCGTTTATAATTATCAAATTAATATAACGATGTATATTTTTCACTAGAAAAAAAAATCTATAGAAACGATAATATAAAAAAATATGATAAATATAAATTTATGTGTATGTAAAAAAAAACTAACGATAATAAATTACAAAAATTTCTATATTACAATTATTTGTACAATCTAAAAATTATATACCCTCTTATCTTACTCGCAAATAGTTTTATTCGAATGTATTATATTGCATACGTGTGAATATCATTATTTCGATATATTAATGGTATGGTTAAAAATAATTTAAATTAAATTATTCCTTTACCGTCAAAGTGACTCTTCCTCCCTTAACCAAACGGGGTTCGAACCCATGATTTAACGTTTTAAAGGCAAGCGTTCTTCCCGCTCAGCCACCTTCTATATTAAATTTTTTAATATTATCTTTCTTATATATGTTATTATTTTGCTGTTATTTTTATTTTTATTGGTATATTAATCTTTATTTTTATTGGTTTATTAAGGTCTTATTTCATTGGTTAAAATTTATTTTCTTTCTATTTTATTGGTTTAAATTTATTTTTTTTGTTTTATTATTTAATAATCAACCATTTTTATTTAACTATCTTTTTTTAATTAACGATTTTTAAGAAGATCACAACTTTTTTTATATTTAAGAAGATAAAATTATTTCTTACCCTGTCAAGTAAAATTATTATATAAATAAAATTTAATATTATATATAGATTATCATGGAAAATATTAACATTTATACAAACCAACAATTTGTTCAAATTCTTTAGTAACAAGTGAAATCCAACTACCTTTTATATTAAAACGTCGTCAATTTCCTAAATCAGTGTCAACCCTTCGATCATGTAGGTTTATATTACCTGTTTATACCATAGAAAACTTAATGTCGGGTTAAGCAAATGCACCTCTCAAAAAATACTAAAGTTATGATTGTACCTACAAAATATGCTCAAATAATTAACGTAGGTATTTATTAAAATATCAATTAACCATTTTTAAATTTTTAAGAAGATAAAATTATTTCTTTAACTTAAAACATAATTTATATTTATTTATGTTCTTCTCACAATATCTCATGTCCATAGTTTTATATGAAGGGGTAAATATTAAACTTTTTTTAAAAACTAATTTGTCATTTTTAAAAATTTGATAATTTATTTTTTTTCCCTGACGATAATTTCAATAAATTTGAGGGTTGATTAATTATTTTTTTAAATATTTGAGATGTCTACATGATCGAAGGTTTGACACGACTTTTATTAATAGTAATAACAAAAGATGGGAGAATAGGAAATTGACGACGTTTTAATTTAAAAGGTTGGATTTGGTGCTAAATTGGTATTCCAGAGATCATATATTAATGGAGAGAGAAAAGTTTTGTTATGACTTTTAATGTTCAATTGGCTAAATATAATTTAAATTTATTTGTTAAATTTAAAATGTAATATGTACTAAGGAGTAGTGAGTTTGATTGGCATATTGTGGCATAGTTACATAGTTTAGGTATTTGAGTATTTTAATTCCATGAAATAAATAGAGTCCATTTGACTTTAAATAATAATGTGTGAAATATTATAATTAAAATAATTTAGTTTATTTCTAAAGATAAATCTTAAACTTGACAGGGTAAGATTGATGGGAATCATATATTTTTCCACTATTATATGTTTTTTTATATATTTTTGATTGGTTAAATTAAATATATTTTTAAATTTTTTAGTTGATATTTTAATAATTACTTGGGGTAGTTATTTGAGCATTTTAATTCCAATAAATTTGAAGGTTAATTAAGATTCCAAAAAAATTTTCCTGTAATAGTTCATGATTTTTTTTATTCCCGTCATTCTTGATGGGTTATCAACTAGTAATATATAAATTATCTTAGTTATTTATAAACAATAATCCTAAAAAATTTTAAGTTTTAACGAAATTTTATTATTAGAATATATATATATATAATTTTCCCCCATTTTTTCTTGCTTTGTAGACCTTGTTTCTGGTACATTTCTATGACGCCGCGAACACTTATACAATTATAAAAGTGTAAATTTTATAGCCTATCTTTTAACATTGAAAGAATTTTAAACGCAGCATTAAGATGTGGACCAATACTTAAATTCTTGGATAGAAATAAAACTATAAATATTTTTATATATACTATCTGATAACCCGTCAAAAATGATGGGGTCGAGGGATAATTAGTTTGTGTATATGGTACTAAATAGACTTTATTAATATATTTCATAAAAATATTAAAATTTAGGAGAAAATGAGGTAAATTTCTGAACCACACTTCGTAAGATAATCTTTAAATTATGGACCCGTCTTTCTTGATGGGCAAAATGAAAAATATATAAAGAATCCCAGAGTTCCCGTTAGTCAGCATTGCTGAACCCGTCAAAAATGATGGAGAATGCGAATTTTCTCCTTACTTTTATGATAATTTGTTACGTGTTATTTGAAAATAATACCCATTTTTATTCTTTAAAACCCCCTCTGCCAGGTTCAATCCATTAAAACTAAAGTGAAAATGCTATGTTTTGAGTCAAAATATATTTAAAGCTTTTACTTGATACCCACATATCAATATTGCTTGTTAAAATATTACGATCATCTATGCCCTAATATTTAATATTGTAAATTAGATTTTTCATATACTCATAGGTTAACATCAAAATTGCCTACAATTCTTAAGATAGGTATCCGAACATGATGGACTATATTTCCGATAAAATCCTATTTTTAAAATTTAACAAATACGCGCTCAAAAGATGATTTACAGTTGTAAAAAAAACATATTGCCGGAAAAAACAGATTGACGTTAAGATATATACATAAAATTATATTCTCTATGATTTCATAAGTTACACAAATCCAATACTCCACCTAATTCTATTTCTTCCCATAATTGATTTTGATTAAGTTTAGTGTTTATTATATAATCTATCTCCCGCCCACCCAAAACAGCTTGGGTAAGTTTTTATTTAAAAAAATTAGTCTCAATATTAATCTTCAATTTAGAGGTCTAAAACAAAGTAGATATTATAACAATTAAATTCTATTTTGTTATAATATTAAACTTTAATTAGAATAGATAAATGTGCTTAATTATAATTTTTTTTTTTTCTAGAAAGAAATTTAAAAAAAATTATAATAAATTATTAACTAGTTATAGCGTTATGTCTTTTTTTTTATTGTATTATTCAAATTTATATAATTTTTTCAAATCAACGTGACAGTGATAAGAGGAATTCCTATAAAAAATCTATAGGATAATTTTGATATGAAGAACCTCAAGGTAAAAATCCTATTCTTCTTATGGCTCTTATTAGCATCGTTATACGCCATCGGTAAGTATACATATAGATTATATTTCATTGTGCTTTTAAATAGTTTTCAGAGCAATATTTTTTTAAATCATGAGTACGACCTCGATTAGTAGCCGCGATAATGGTTAAGCATAGCTTATTCATTGCTAAACAATAGCATCATATAGTTAAATATCATGTATTTTGTAAGCGAACGCTATGTCGTACAATCTTCGCGATTACCATAAGCGAGGTCTACCACCTTAGTCCTAAAGTTTTTGCTTTTATGCCACATCGGTTTAAATTAGGAATGGCCTCATCTGCTACCATCCTAGAATGATTATTATTCGCTTTAACTCTTATGAATTTGATTTTGATTCCCAAAAATAGCGCGTGGCTTATTTCTGGTATTTCTCATCGTGGAATATCGCGTTTACTTGCGGCATCATGATGCTTAATATTCAAACCTTAATTTATAAAATATAACATCAAATATGCATGAATTTGACTAAAGACTCAGATTGTCAAAATTTTATTCATTTAAAAATCAAATGTAATTTTTTAAATATCATATAAATTTTACTTAATATTAACTGATTCATTCATTTATTATAAAAAAAATGATTATTTTCTTATATTATATTATATAAATATTCAAATTCATATATTAAGTTGTCTATTCACCAATCTTATTTTAAAGATGACGAGATTTTTTTTTAATGATTGGTGGTTTTTGAAGGGCTTCTTACCCTCATCTAGAGCCGCCAAAAGACCATGCCCCACTCTAAAGATACTTCTTGTATTCAGAATCTTAACAATCAGCCAACGCGCAGAGCATAAAATATTTCAAAAAAACAAATATTTTAATATTTCTAAAAAGTTGTGTTTTTTTACGAACTACTGCAAGTCGTTAACAATGCATAATTCATAGATCATTTTTCCTTACAATGTGTATAAAATTACTAGTGTTGCTAAACAGCTCAATTTGAGTCGCTTTAAAAAAAAGGAAAACTCAATATTTTACCCAGAAAAATATTGACTAGGCCTCGTTCGGCTAGATGTCCGAAACTTTTTGCCACGTATGAGAAAAATCTTCAGACTTGCGTAATGATTTTCTGGATAAAATATTAAGTTAGCCATTTTAAAAATTTGGCTCAGATAGACTCTTTTATTAAACCCCGTTAATGCTTATTTTTTTTGTGGCCAAAGTATAAGTTAATTTATGCTTCTGGCGTTTGAATAAAACATATATCTTAATTATTAATAATTTTGAATATAAATATGGAAGCATCGTAAATTTTTTTTTTATTTGATATTTTAAATGACCAAAAATTTGCAAAAATATTATGTTTATCCTAATATCTTCATCTAAATTTTACAAGGTTAAAAATAATCAAACATCACAAAATGAACAAATTTAATTATATATTTATTAATACATATTATATCTAAAATTATACAAATAAATCTCATTTGATATCGATAATATTATAAAATAAATTATAAGTTTTGTGCAGATTTAATTTCATTTTCATATTTATTTAATTTCATTTGAAATAAAATTATGCAACTTATAAAAATTGATAAAAATATGAAAATATGTTATTTCAAACAATGTTTTGAAGTCAAATAATTTTATTTTCAAAAAAATAAAAAAAATATGTAAATGTTTTACATTCTGTAATATATTGCTAAGCAAATATTACGAGATTGCACAGTTCTAATAGTGAAAAAAACAATAATTAAGTAGACATACTTAAGTATCCCATTTAACATTCTAGGTAAATTATGAAAAAAATAATACTTACATAATTAAATATAGAAATCTAATTTAATGTAGATCAAAAAAATATTTATAATTTACTTTTTCAATAGAGGCTAATAAAAAATTTGTTCATTGTAATCCCAACCTTTAAAAATTTATCGGACAATATTAGGCCGATCATTAAAATTTCCGCAGAGCGGAAAGTTCTGAACTCGTTCCAGGAATGGATCCGGGGTAAAATTATGGAATGTGAAAAGAATATGAATAACTATTAATGTCGTTCCGAAATAGTTCCGAAAAATAATATAAAAACTATTTTAAGCTCTACGTTAAAATTTTTTTTAGAATGGCTTAAAGTACCTTGTAAAGCCATAATAATTCTTTTTTTAAATTACTCCATTTGTTAATTGCCCTTACCCTATAGAGTTTTTTTTACTTCGACTGGTCACAAAATGAGTAAAAAAACTCTATTCTGGACTGGGGACATTTCGTTCAAAACTATGAAGAATCTTTCCTAACAATTTTTTCTCTCCACTAATTTTTTATTATCAATATATTTCCGTGCTTTATTGTTGTATTTGAGAATATGAGGAATTATTCGAATTTCAAATTTAATAAATATTATATAAAACTATCTTTTTTGTTGCGCAATTTTGCAGGAATGCCGAATCACGCGGTAAAATATTGTACGAGTTTATTTTTGCTAAGACCTTTCCATTTTTTAATATTTATATGAATATTTAAATAAATTTCTAGCAAGAAAGAATCATTTTCTATGATATGGTGTCTTATCTTAGAGGCTATTTATAATGTATTTTCACTTTTTAGGTTAAAATTTATTTAATCCATGACTAAATTACTATTTTTATATTATTTTATAACCAATAAAAAAAATATTATATAGTTCCTCCAAACGAACACGTCATAAAACAACCTCTATACAAAAGTTTGCGCTGAAACACAATTTTAGATAAAGTTTTTTTTGTTATATAGTATGATTTAGAATTAGCTCAGAAAAACCTTTATTTAAATTGTTGATGAGATTATTTGAAAAATTTGAACAACATTTATAATTAAAATTTTATATAAAAAAATTCTAAATAACAGGTTATACCAGGAAGGAAACCGAATGTTGCTACATATTAAGAATATATTTTTGTTATATATTTAGATTTATTCTACCATATATACTATAATATAGAACCTTGAACTCGAATTATGATTTGGAAAATTTCAACCCTATTTAGCAGAAACTTTGATAACGGATACTTAACTAAAACCCTAATTTCTGAAGGGGATCTGAACCCATTCGGGTTAATATTACCCCATATTTGATGGATTGTCCGTAAATACTCCCTGTTTGGCCTGTCATGTAAAAATGTCTAACCAAAAAATTCTAAATTTTTGAACCTTAATCTTGGTTCGCAAATATAATGTGGGCCTCAGGAGGGGGAACTAAGAGTTCCTCAACAACTTTAAATTAAATTTAAGCAATCCTAAATCAAAGTTTCTTTAAACATGAGTGATGCATAGAGGTAAGATTGTAATATTCGAGCCAATAAAAAAACTATTTTTTAATCCCAATATCACATTTCAAATGGTATATTCATTATATTACGCAGGCTGGAAAGGAGCGCTGAAGGAAATATGCGCCCTAAGTGAATGTAAAATTATTAAATATATATTTTATTTTTAAGGTCCGATAATTGTTATTTAAATTATTTCTTAATTTGTGCTACATCAAAAGTAGAATCACATTTTGTAAGGAAGTCTATTTTAAAACAGTAGTCTTTCAAATAAATTACTCATGTAAGCAGAGGTTACCTTAAATGTTTTTAAACCTTTTGACGAACCTTCATAATTTTTTTGCCCAATGCTGCCCACAATATTGAATTATATTAGAGAGAATATTTTTTATGAACTATTACTTGTGGCGCAAAGTCGACCAATTCTGCTTCGTTCTTTGAAACGCTTAAAAAAACTAGCTTCAGCGCGATAAGATTTTTTCGGCTAGTTTTAGATTTAAACCGGGTTAGAGTCAGTTCAAAATCGGTTTAAATGGGGTCATTTGTTGCCATCACTACTTATTGCCTATTACAGATGAAAGGGAATAAATTTTTTTAAAAAACTGAAAGAAAGCTTTCGAGAGAAAGTAATTAAAAATTTTATATCCATCCTTAGATCGATGTAGACGATTTTAAAAATTAATTATCACTTTTGTTCAAGAATAAGAATATTTAATACGAAGGGGATTTAAAAAAAAATATAGATAAAATAAATGCGGAGGAAATTTTTATGTCTTATTTTTGAAGGTTTTGAATTAAGGACACCCTATTTTGGATTTGTTTTGAATGTGCAATATTAATACTTGAATCTGAATAGCTTCTTTCGAGGAAGCTCTATAGACAGCTAAACAGATTCCCGTTTAGAAATGGATAGATCGGGACAGGGCCTAAGTGTTTTTTTTTCGAAATAATGCTTTAAAATGTTATTTCTCGATAGATATTAAAAAATTATATTTATCTTATATTATGCACACATGCGCGCTAGGTAGCCAAATATCCAAAAAGGTCGATTGCTTACTAATTTTCAACCAAAAATGCTGCAAAAAGCAATGCTCGGATGTCGATATAAATGCTATCAGAAAAATATAGTTTTTTTAATAAAATATTAGAAATTTATATTTTATAAAATATAATATAAGAATCAAATTATCAATTATATTTATATGGTTTTACGTTATTAAAATCCGAAAACTAAAATATTATTTTATAAAAAGAGAAAAGAAGAAAGTGTAATTTATCTTGAATAGAATGAATGAATAATAATTTGAAGAAGATAAAAAAATTAATCCAAGAGGGTAAGTCAAGAGGGTAAGTTAATCCCTTAAATCTCAAACTGAACTACGATTGCGTTACCACTTGAATCCAAGGTGTGACCCTCTTAATCACCAATCTTTATGATTACGTGTGAAACTAACTTAGATTTTTTTTAAAATTCGTTAAAAGTTCCTAAATTTTAACTCAACGACAGACCTAAAAATATACTATCGCGAATTTGTTTTGAAATCAGAAAAATGAGGAAGTAGAAGGTCCATCTTTGTATTTTTCTTTTCTCCGGGGCGAATTCGAGCTAACTTTGAATGAGGTGGTACCCTTGAATTTACAGTTTAACACGAATTTGAGGCCAAGTATACAAAATATGCAGCTTTTTTTTGTATATTTTTATATACTTAGCCGCGACTTCGCGTTAACTATGAATGCAGGGTTAAGGTCTAAATTTTGATTTAGCGACATAAAGTGCTTAAAAATAATAAATATTTTTTAAAAAATCTTCGAATTCATTTATTAACCAGCCTAGCTCCCATTTCAAATCACCATTAATATTGATTTTATTTATTTATCTTGTTAAAAATAAGAAGAGTAAAACCATTGATAAAAAAAAGAGTAGGATACCACCAGGTATCACATTATAATAAATTTATAGAAAATAACTTAATTACTTATTTTTTGTAAAATTTTATTTCCAAATTTATAATTGCCACTTTAATATCCAATAATTATTTAAAATAAAAAAAAATACTAAATATAAAACAAAATAACATAATATTTGACTGAGATTTTTTGCCCCGTTAATTCTCAAATCCGGGGCAAGTAGGATCAATATGAGAAAATCCACTTTAAAAGTTTCAAAAATATTATTTTTTAAAATTGATATAAAGATAAAAAAAATATTAAAATTAAAATAGCTATAAATATATGCAACAACACGACACGTAATATTTATTCAAAATTTATTTTTTAAAAAGCTAGCTCAAAAATAAAGTTATATTTTATTTAATTTTAATTTAATTTAATTAATTTTTTTTTTAAAAAAAAAACCCCCTTTCGTCATTCAAGAAGCAAATTTTTTTTGAATTGTTTTTATATCCACAAGGTATTTGTGATAGATTAAGAAGAAAAAAATTTCATCAATCAAAAATATAATTTGGAAGATAATTCATCTTAATTTTTATTAATCCATTTATTTACGCCACTTAATTTACCAATTTTATTACGGCATTAATTGCAAAATCATCATTTGCTGCTCCCACAAATTTTGAAATATTTTTTCAAGCCGTTCTTCGCCTATTTAATAAAATTTAATTTTAACTGCGAAACAAAGGTTTGGCAAAATTTTTTCCCCGCGTTTTTTTGAAGATTTGTGGTATTAATAGATATGGCAAACCTATGAACGGAGATAATTTCAATATAAAATACGATATATATTAATATCTATGGTTTTACTTGAGATTGGGGTGGGAGAGTTTAATTTGAAATTAAGATATAAATCATTATTTTTGAATTTATACATATCGTATTGGGATATGGAATATATGGGGATTCTAAACCATACGATTTTAAATAATTTTCTGAGGACGATATTTAAAATTTCATAAATCTGATTTTTTTTCCGGAAATGTATCCCAGCATATATGGATTACTCACCCTAATGATCTGCACCGGGCCTAAATTTCAAGCCGGGCCCAAGAACTTTTGAAATAATTTGTTCTGGCCCGGGCCCGATCAATTACAATAATTATCACCAAAAACTGGACCCGAAATAAAAATTACTTGTCCGTCTGACCTGAATTTATTTATGTTGTGTTATTCAAATTAATATTTTTATATAAATATTTATTATGCAAATTAGAAGATTTATTACGATATTACATGTGATGTGATGTTAGTTAATTTCATATTGTAGACTATGTAAATGAGGATATTTCGAAGATGTTAATTTTAAGAGAAAATTATATATATTTTTTTTAATTATTATTTGAGATTTTGATTTTGTTCTCACCACTTTTCATTCTTTGGAAGATAATTTGTTTCCATTTTTTATTTTAACCTTTTATTTTATAATTTTAATTTTGTTTATACCTTTTTACTTTACGGATTGTCATTATGATTATTGGATGAATAAAGAATTGTCATTTTTCAGAAAATTTTTGCCGTCAACTTTTGAAATAAACTTATTTTTTATTCATTTTTTTATAGATATAATATTTCGTATAAATTGAAAAATACACAAATGTTTATAGCAAATATTCTCTGAAATTAATAGTGTAGTTACCCTGCACATGGTGCAATAGATTTCTATATAAAATCAAACTTTCTCAATTTAAAAATATGCCCCGATAAATGATATAAAATTGAGTGAATTGGCGAATCTTAATGGTTCCCATATCCCAATAAGACATATACATTTTTCTATATATTTTTAATATTAAGTATTAAAGGGGGAAAAATTATCGACCTATAATAAAAACTCAAGGTATTTTACGAAATATGAAATAGCCTTGAAAAATTTGAACATGTTATTAAATATTCTGAACTAAGAAAAAATCTGAAAATATTGCGATTCTAATATCAAGGATTGAAAATAATTATATAATAGTGTTTTCAAAAAATTTAAACTTTAAATTTGATTTTTTATAAAAAAATAATTCCCGAAATAAGTATATTATAAATAATCTATCATATTTTTATTTAGCGATAATCATAATGTTGACAACCGTTTCGAGAATTCTTTTTTAAAAACCTTATATATTATTTTTAACGTAGTAGGGAATATCCATTGACATTAATACTAATTTAGAATGATGATACATTTATTAAAGGTGTATTGAAGTCAGCTGTAGTCAGATGGCGCCCTCCAAGGTATGTGCACTTTTTAATGAATGAATAGTCAGTATTGACTAGTATT
The DNA here is from genome assembly GCF_954871325.1 of Gordionus sp. m RMFG-2023. Taxonomy (NCBI): domain Eukaryota; kingdom Metazoa; phylum Nematomorpha; class Gordioida; order Chordodea; family Parachordodidae; genus Gordionus; species Gordionus sp. m RMFG-2023. The sequence goes on along the minus strand of NC_088779.1, from coordinate 26,596,534 downwards.
AATGTTCATCGAATTATTCGTATGAAATTATATTGATTAAATAATAGTATTTGATCGGGAAAGTTTTTCATAGTTCCTAGGCAAACCTCTTGATCTCATTTTAAAATTGAATAGATTAGGTTTAAATTTTATCCTAATATAAATTTTATTAGTATGCATCTGTAGGCAAAAAATCTTTTGAAATAATTAATTATTAAAAATTTTATTTGAGAAATAAAACTTTGACGTAAAATTCAAAAGATTTATACATAACAGAATTTTAATTTTTATTTTTTAACCCTCTTTTATATTTTAAAAATAGTTATGGGTATTTATTTTGTCTAGATATTATTTCAATCATGATTTAGTCAAGTTAGAACTAGCGAGGCTTGCTAAACCATACACGTCAATTATTGCAGTTAATGTGAAAAAAATATTTAAAAATCTCAGAAAAAATTTTTATGGCTGTGTATGATTGGTATTTAGGATTTATGTAAAGAAATTATAATCTCTCATTAAGATCAGAAGCGAGTATATAGTTATAGGTATCGATTCATATATTGATCTTTATAATATCTAAAATAAGGAGTTATACCAATTTTGCAAATTCGGTTATACTAGCCCCATTCTCCATATCAATGTATCGGAAAATTTTATTGGAATTTTGGGCATATTCCTGGAAACGAAATTCAGAAATCCCATTAAAATTCCCAATATTTAATTAATTCCTAATATTTGAATTTGAGAGAAAGTTTACAAACTATCACGTGGTCGAGTCTGGCCTCCTATAGATCATTCCCCCAAGGACTGTTGGGAATATTGGAAATTGCAAAGCATGTTCAACCTCTAATATGGCCGAATGGCCTTTGTCTGCACCAACCTATAAGTATGATCGTTATAAAATTTTTATCGATTGATTTTCCGTCCTAGCTGTTTCGGAAATAATATGGTCTTATCTTGGAAGAACCTATTGCGAAAATCGCAATTGACTTAGCAACGTGTGGAAAATATAATTTCCATTTAAATCAATTTATATTTACAACATAAAATTATTGATACAACATATAATCCTAGTTATTTAAAATCCTTAAATTTATATAAAAAAAGAATATATTTCAATTGTACCCCTCTTAATTAATTATATATATTCAATCATTATAAATTCAAGTTATTAAATAAAAGTTTAAGCATCAAAAACTAATGTTTAACCGTTTAATACTTTTTTTTGGTTTTTACTTTATTTAGTATACCTAATTCATTGGAGTAGAACATTACTCATTTTAGGGTAAAAAAAATTGTCAAATTTTTTTTGATTGATAGTCAATTTGGAACATTTTTACAAAGTTTCTCAAAATGTCCCAAAGTCTCCGATAATTCCCAAAAATTCTCAAATATTTCTCGATATTCCCCGGGCGGAAATATTATTTCGAAACCTAGGGGAGCAAAGAAGAACTGTCTAATTTAATTGCCTACTCCAACAATTTTGGTGCAAAACGTGATTACACGGAACAATCAACGTATTAATAATTCAAAAACTAATTTATTATGATATGGGGTGAACACAATGTTTTAATTTGTATTCATTTTCTATAAATTGCATAATTATTGATCCTTTTTTTCTCATCTTTTCAAATAATTTTTACAAAAATTTAGTAGCCTATTTTTTTAAAAAAAAATAATAATTTGAAATGAAAAAATTAAGTTTATAGAGTCTAATATACAGTGTTGTGATGATTTAATGAAACATATTGACGACTAAATTAAAACCCATCCATATAAAATTATAATCTTTGCTAAAAAATAATCAAAATAAGAAAAATACATAAAAGAAATTTCAATAATGCTTTGTCTATATTTTAATTATTTTTGCAAAGATTATAATTTTATATGGATGGGTTTTAATTTAATCGTCAATATGTTTCATTGAATCATCACAACACTGTATAAACAAATCGAATAATTATTTTATTATTTGCGTGAACGGATACTAATAAAAATACAATTATAGATTATATATATATGTTAGCGTCAATGTGTTTTTTTAATATCTTATTTTTACAATTTTAAATCATTTTTTTAATCGCGTTTTTTTTAAATTCAAATATTCAATTTTACCGGAAATATATACTCTCATGTTTGGAATGCCTATCTTAATTTTGCTGCTAATCTTTGAGTCATTTATAATTTATAATATTAATTTGATTAAGTTTAGTAAGTTGATAGAAAGATTGTTCTGAAATTTATAGGGTAGGTATTCCAAACATGATGGCATACATTTCCTGTAAAATCGGATTTTTAAATTTTTAACAACGGGCTCAAAAAATTATTTGAATTTGAAATATTAACACATTGTAGGAAAAAACATGTGACGCTAACATATAAAAGAATCTTAATTGCAATTGGAAACAAAATTAGATGTAGATGAGAAAAATTAGTACAAAATAAATTGCCGAGTTAGACTTTTTATAAAATTTTAACGAGCCGGGGCAAAAAATGTTAATGGAACGAAACGAGATGGGCTATGCAAATCCCTATTGTATGTTGAATCTGAAAATATTTATTAACAGTGTTACCAATTTTATTCCTAAGTTATATTTTAAATTTTGTACCGATTGATAGAAATTGGTGTCATTAATTTTTTTTCTTCATATAATAAACATATTGTAAAAAAAAATATATAAATTAAAATTAATTTTTTATATTATTTAGGATTGTTATCTTGTTTTTAATATTATATACATAAAATATAGATTTTTTTTATCTGGGGGAAAATATACATCATTATATTAAATTGACAATTATAAATGACAAACAAATACAAAGCGGCATCCAGAAAAACATAAAAAGTAACATACATGGTGGTAAGGACTAAAATAATATGGACAATATAATAATGCTTTAATAATTCCAATTCCCAAAGGATTATTTTAATAAATATTTCGAATTGATCAGAAAAAGATTTTGAGAAAACGTTTTTCTTAATTGGATGGAATGATCAAATGCATACAACTAAAAAATATATATAACTCAGTAAAATAATATCTCTAAAAAATTACTATATCGACAGCGTTGTAGCTACAGGGGGAGGGGGTTCAAACCTGGCCCCTTAGAAAAATAATTTGCCCCAAAATGTAAAAAAATATATTTAGTTATTAAATTTTAACTCATCATTAACGATTAAATCATGAAAATACAACAAAATTTTTAGAAAAATTTTATTTAATTAATTTATACGAATTATTAAGCAAGTTGTGAATACCTGAGCATAATTATTCCTTATATTTTTTGTGGAGATATCCGAGAAAATCTATTATAAATCATTAATTTACAATGTATTTCTGCTGAAACATTACTAATTGTATTTAAAGGAGCTTAATGAATTAAATATTAATTCATAGAATATAATAAGCCAGACATATGATGTGAAAACGTCATGTGTGGCTGAAAATGGAGGATTACAAACCTTAAATTAATCCTTATTTACATTGTTACAACCACAATTTGCATCTTGTGGTTCAAAATTGGTATAATATATTGTTAATTTATTAATTTTCTAATGCATTATTTTAGTCGTTTTAACGTATCCTGTAAATATACAGGGCATACTCTTAAGAGATTTTTAGACCGGTGGGAAACATCTTGTATAATTTATAAGAATCTTGAGGCTATTGGTGACGTATTATTTTACTTTTCTAATACTTAACTCATAAGTTTCCATTCATAATTCAGTCGTTGGTCATTTATCTTAATTATTCTATATAAATTACATTATATTATTTAAGAGGTATTAATAACAATAGATCAATTAAATAAATATCTAGTCAGTAGGTACTAATATAGTGGAATTATGCTAAAAATTGTATTCATAGCAATGACTCACAACTCGATGTGAATGATCCAACCAGATCTAGAATATTTGAAAAACATTTGAAAATGCATTTTTGTAATGGTATAGAAATTTGACAAAATCTGATGTAACAAAATCTTTATAATTTTCTAAACTTTTAATAATTTTTATAACAATCTCAATTCAATTATTAATCCCTCTTTAGTTATATTGGTTGCTAATAAAGATATTGATTTTTTTAATCTATAAAATTAAAATGGCTAACTTGATTTAAATTTGCTAATTAGTTTATTCAAAAAAATCGTTAAGTCTTATGATCCTCTTCTATGTATTCTGCAATTATTATGTTTCTCAAGGCCCCTGTTTACAACTTTATTCTAGTTGGTAAAACCCGTTTTGATATAGATTTGATTCACCATTCTTTAAGTTATAGATCTACAAAGAAGGTATAAAAGTGAATCAGCCAATTAATTAATAAATTTACGTATTTATAAAAGTTTAAAGAAAATATTCTTCCATTATTAGTAGGAGTCCTTTACCAATATTGTTGTTAAAAAGTCCAACTTTTTAAAGAATACGACCCGATTAAGATATTAGCCAAAAAATATCATGTAAGCCTCGTCATTTGGCAAGTAGATGTCTAAACCTTTCTGACATCTTGATCGAGCAGTTTTTTAAAATCGACCCTAAACAGGGTTTTTAACACCACTAGATGATGGCCTATTTAGTGATCACTGATTTAAATCAGTTGTAAAATATTTGCAATAAGAATAACTTAAAAATCTAACCTATCCATTTTATTTTTGCAAGCTCAGGCTCATTTTTTTTATTCTGAATCTTGGAATTCTTGATCATTTTCATTCTTCCACCAAATTTACTATATATAATTTTCTCCATCCTCATTATAATAGGAGTTGTGTTGGCGCTATTAAGTATTTCAGTTGACATGAATAGTTTTTTTTAAAACTGATAGCGGTTTGAAAAACAGTTATTTCCTATTACCTTCTTATTTTTAAAAAATTTTTTTTTGGAAAGAGGAGTGCAGTTTTAAATTTCCCCTTCCAAATAGGCCTAAAATGGTCTCAAATTCTTCTGATTTATGTGAGGGAGACTACCTTTGGGAAAGTCTATCAATGCTCAATGGATAATTTTTACCAATAATATTCAAAGCTTTTTTTAAAAAACTTTATACAATAAGACTTTCATATTAGCCAACAAATTTTTATACATATTAATGTGCTCAGAATCGCAATATAAATTCAAATGTTCAGAATATTTTTACTTAATTGCTCTGATTTAAAAATAACTAATTTTTTTTTCTCTTAAAATCCATGATTTGCTAGGTAAAAAATTGATTTTTTTTTATCAAATTTCTCAGGTTTACTAAATTCTCAAATATTTTTTCCAAAGTAATCTAATTTTATTTACTTTACTTTATTTATCATCACTCTAGATCATAGAGTATAAGTCATGAAGGGGAAGAGTTTAAAACATTTTAAAAAAATGTCTTATATAAAATGAAAGCTAATACAAAAGATGAGTGGTATTAAAATTAATCTTCACTTTAGGGTCCTAGTGTCTGGGTAATAAGGATTGGAAGGTAGAACTTTTTCTAAGAAAAATCTTGACAAGAGTGTCAAACAAATTAATAAAAAAACTTGAGTATTATTTAAATTAATCATCACTATCGGTTTCTGTATCAGTCATGAGAAGGGAGGAAGATAAAAGCATTAAAAAATATCTTTATAAGAGTATCAAATGATAGCAAGTTCACTCTAAATCTTCAAAGCAGATTGATCCGGGGGCGGATGTTATAATATATATCATGACATAGAGGATAATCAGGAACGAGCAAATTTCAAAAAAAAATGTATTCGAATTTAAATACAAATATGCCTCAAAATAAAATTTTTGAATATAAATACAAATACGTTTTTTCAAAAAAAATAGAAAGAAAGAAAATATGATGATTATTATTTGCTAATCATTTATTCTTTTAATTTTATAATTTAATGAATATCATAAATTAATTAAAAATAACTAAAAAATGATAATATTGATTTTATTTATGTTTTTCTTTTTCCTGAGGAATAGGGAATTATTTTTAGAAAATAATTTATCAGCCATATTCTGTTAAGATATCGGTAAAAAAAGGGATGGTTTATATGTTTTGGATATTATTATAGTAAATTCCTTCCTAAATACCTAAAACAAATATATATTATCTTTACAGTGATGTTATTTCATTGTCTTGTGATTAGTGTTGCGTAATCGGCTAAAAACTACGCCTAAGCCTAATAAGGCTAAGCCTAAAAATCGGCTAAGCCTAATTAGGCTAAGCCTAAAAATCGGCTAAGCCTATTAGCCTAAGCCTAAAAATCGGCTAAGCCTAATTAGGTAAGCCTAAAAATCGGCTAAAACTAAAAATCGGCTAAGCCTAATTAGGTTAAGCCTAAAAATCGGCTAAGCCTATATAAATCTGCTAAAAATTAGTCAAAATTCTGCATCGATGCTTAGTATTTTTATTAGTAAAATAATTTATTTTATTTATATTTAATGTAAATATTTTATTATTATCAACAAATAAACATGATATGATTTAATATTTTTTATTTATATTATTATATTTTCAAATGAAAATAAATTTATTTATTTGATGTTATTTTAATAAAAAAAATAATATGCTGCTATATTGTAAAATTGTAATATTCTTTTTAATATAATTTATTAGTGATTTTCACAATCTTCTTTATAAATACATCTTTTATTGAGGAATTATATTGTAAATTTTATTAGATAAATAAACAATCTTTTAGGTGAAATCTTTTATAATTTTTTTTTCATTTTTTTTAAATTATCTTTTTTATTAAATGAGGTGGATTTTATGAAACTTTTTTGATGATTTTATATGATCTTTTTAAGGATAATATTTTAATGTGACAATTGTCATAATCGTTATTTTATAAGTTTTTTGAATTTTTTTGAAGAAAATAGGTTAAAATAAGTATTAATAACATGTGTAAATATAAATTTAGTGAAGATGTACCAAAGAAAAGTGACAATTGTCATAATCGTTATTTTTAAAGTTTTTTGAATTTTTTTGACGACAATATGTTAAAATAGGTATTAATAACATGTTTAAATAAAAATTTAGTGAAGATGTACCATAGAAAATTGACAATTGTCATAATCGTTATTTTTAAAGTTTTTTGAATTTTTTTGAAGAAAATATGTTAAAATAAGTATTAAAAACATGTTTAAATAAAAATTTAGTGAAGATGTACCATAGAAAAGTGACAATTGTCATAATCGTTATTTTATACGTTTTTTGAATTTTTTTGAAGAAAATAGGTTAAAATAAGTATTAATAACATGTGTAAATATAAATTTAGTGAAGATGTACCAATGAAAAGTGACATTTGTCATAATCGTTATTTTATAAGTTTTTTGAATTTTTTTGAAGAAAATAGGTTAAAATAAGTATTAATAACATGTGTAAATATAAATTTAGTGAAGATGTACCAATGAAAAGTGACATTTGTCATAATCGTTATTTTTAAAGTTTTTGAATTTTTTTGAAGAAAATATGTTAAAATAAGTAGTAAAAACATGTTTAAATAAAAACTTAGTGAAGATGTACCATAGAAAAGTGACAATTATCATAATCGTTATTTTATAAGTTTTTGGAATGAAGAAAATATGTTAAAATAAGTATTAAAAACATGTTTAAATAAAAATTTAGTGAAGATGTACCATAGAAAAGTGACAATTGTCATAATCGTTATTTTATAAGTTTTTTGAATTTTTTTGAAGAAAATATGTTAAAATAAGTATTGATAACATGTTTAAATAAAATTTAGTGAAGATGTACCATAGAAAATTGACATTGTCATAATGGTTATTTTTAAAGTTTTTTGAATTTTTTTGACGAAAATATGTTAAAATAAGTATTAATAACATGTGTAAATATAAATTTAGTGAAGACAATGAAAAGTGACAATTGTCATATTCGTTATTTTTTAAATTTTTTTGACGAAAATATGTTAAAATAAGTATTAATAACATGTGTAAATATAAATTTAGTGAAGATGTACCAATGAAAAGTGACCATTGTCATAATCGTTATTCTTAAAGTTTTTTGAATTTTTTTGACGAAAATATTTTAAAATATGTATATAACATGTTTAAATAAAAATTTAATGAAGATGTACTCTAGATAAGCGACAATTGTCATAATCATTATTTTTCAAGTTTTTTGATTTTTGTTGACGAAAATATGTTAAAATGAGTAATAATAACATGTTTAAATAAAAATTTAGTGAAGATGTACTATAGAAAAGTGACAATTGTCATAATCGTTATTTTTAAAATTTCTTTGATGTAAATGGGTAAAAATATAGATTGTAAAAGTAAAATTGCCTGAGTATATGCCATAGAAAAACATATGGTAATAATAGATTCTTCCCCAAAAACAGGAGCAAATTGGCATTTTATTACATTTGTTCATCGGGTCAGAAATTAATATGCAAAATTTATATCATAATATCTAATCCTAAGATAGAAATTATTATTTTTTTACCAATTTTCACCAGACAATCTTGTTTAAAATTTGGATAAACTTTTTTTTCTATTTTAAAATCAATATCGATGCAAGTTAACTATTTTCGTCAAAAAAAATCAAAAAACTTTAAAAATAACGATTATGACAATTGTCGCTTATCTAGAGTACATCTTCACTAAATTTTTATTTAAACATGTTATCAATACTTATTTTAAAATATCTTTGTCAATAAAATTCAAAAAACTTTAAAAATAACGATTATGACAATTGTCACTTTTCATTGGTACATCTTCACTAAATTTATATTTACACATGTTATTAATACTTATTTTAACATATTTTCGTCAAAAAAATTCAAAAAATTAAAAATAACGATTATGACAATTGTCACTTTTCTATGGCACATCTTCACTAAATTTTAATTTAAACATGTTTTTAATATTTATTTTAACATATTTTCTTCAAAAAAATTCAAAAAACTTTAAAAATAACAATTATGACAAATGTCACTTTTCATTGGTACTTCTTCACTAAATTTATATTTACACATGTTATTAATACTTATTTTAACATATTTTCTTCAAAAAAATTCAAAAAACTTTAAAATTAACGATTATGACAAATGTCACTTTTCATTGGTACATCTTCACTAAATTTATATTTACACATGTTATTAATACTTATTTTAACATATTTTCGTCAAAAAAATTCAAAAAACTTTAAAAATAGCGATTATGACAATTGTCAGTTTTCTATGGTACATCTTCACTAAATTTATATTTACACATGTTTTTAATACTTATTTTAACATATTTTCGTCAAAAAAATTCAAAAAACTTTAAAAATAACGATTATGACAATTGTCACTTTGTTATGGTACATCTTCACTAAATTTATATTTACACATGTTATTAATACTAATTTTAACATATTTTCGTCAAAAAAATTCAAAAAACTTTAAAAATAGCGATTATGACAATTGTCACTTTTCATTGGTACATCTTCACTAAATTTATATTTACACATGTTATTAATACTTATTTTAACATATTTTCGTCAAAAAACTTTAAAAATAACGATTATGACAATTGTCACTTTTCTATGGTACATCTTCACTAAATTTATATTTACACAAGTTATTAATACTTATTTTAACAAATTTTCGTCAAAAAAATTCAAAAAACTTTAAAATTAACCATTATGACAATTGTCACTTTTCATTGGTACATCTTCACTAAATTTATATTTACACATGTTATTAATTCTTATTTTAACATATTTTCGTCAAAAAAATTCGAAAAACTTTAAAAATAACGATTATGACAATTGTCACTTTTCATTGGTACATCTTCACTAAATTTGTATTTACACATGTTATTAATACTTATTTTAACATACTTCCTTCAAAAAAATTCAAAAAACTTATAAAAGAACGATTATGACAATTGTCACATTAAAATATTATCCTTAAAAAGATAATATAAAATAACATCAAAAAAGTTTCATAAAATCCACCTTATTTAATAATAAATAGATAATTTTAAAAAAATGATAAAAGATTTCACCTAAAAGATTGTTTATTTATCTAATAAAATTTACAATATAATTCCTCAATAAAAGATGTATTTACAAAGAAGATTGTGAAAATCACTAATAAATTATATTATAAAGAATATTACATTTTTACAATATAGCAGCATATTATTATTTTTATTAAAAAAACATCAAATAAATAAATTTATTTTCATTTCAAAATATAATAATATAAATAAAAAATATTAAATCATATCATGTTTATTTGTTGATAATAATAAAATATTTACATTAAATATAAATAAAATAAATTATTTTACTAAAATAAATAAATAATAATTAATGCTAAGCATCGATGCAGAATTTTGACTAATTTATTTTAGCCAATTTTTAGGCTTAGCCCATTTTTAGGCTTAGCCGATTTTTAGGCTTAGCCTAATTAGGTTTAGCCGATTTTTAGGCTTAGCCTAATTAGGTATAGCCTTACCTAATTAGGCTTAGCCGATTTTTCCACCTAAAATCTCGGCTAAGCCGTTTTTAGTCGGCTAAAATTAGCCGATTACGCAACACTACTTGTGATAGCTTTATTTTGTTCTATTATATATCGTTACTGTAAAGGGCTATGGGTTATGTTCCATACTTTGAAAACAAAAACTTCCTATATTCAAAATAAAACTAAAAATTAATTTTTCGACGCTCATTTTGTTTTTCTTTTCTAATCGACACCTCATATATTTCCATATATATCAATGGTGTTGGTGGTTCACTGATAATTATGAGTCAAAAGCTCTTTATTAATTTTTTTCTTCAGTCAAGTATTTTTATTCGGTGTAATAATTTTAATTTAAATAATATATATGTTTCACTATTATAAATATTTTAAAATAAATATAATTTAGATTAGGACAAACAGGTTGGGACGGACATAAAATTTGCGATATACATATAAACGTGTCGTGTGTTTACTAATAAATACTTTAATAATATGAAAACAAATCTAATAATATTCTGAATTTAAAAAAATGGTTAAATATCTATAAAAATTTATTTTTAACAAATATAAAAGTATCTAAAATAAAAATATTGAATATTTTAGAGTTTATATTTAGGAATGACTTTAAAAAATTTAATATACGCTTATTGCACTTGATGTAGAACAGTTTATCTTCCATCTAAATATTGCACTGGTAATGTATGTATGGGGCAATAAATCACTATTTTTCCTTGTAAGGGAGAGAATGCCAATTTTAAAGACATTAGAAGGGAAAAAAACTAATATAAATAAATATCGATTTTAAGAAAAAACTTGATAAAATATAAAGCTTGTAATTATATTAAAAGTGTAAAAATTTAGTACAATTTTTAGGGATGGATTCAACATTTTTTCAGCAATTCTTCCCTCAATTTAGCGTTCAATTCTTCTTGAAATTTACTTAGATTTCTCTCCTGAGTCTGTGAAAAATTTTCGATTTCTTGAACTTGCGTGTTGACTTGATCGTCGTAAGTTTTGGAAGGATTTTGAAGTTTTTTCGTTATTTTGTCGTACCTATCGAGCAAGTAAAGCTTTCTAGCCTTTAGTTCTTGCAGACTAAGTTTCTCAGCGTTTCGAGTTTCGTATATGTGTGAAGATGGATTCAATTCGTTGCCCTGGGGGATATCTAGGATATCCGTTTTGGAATTTTGAGACCCCTTTAATTCCTCATCCTCATTAGATGACGCATTTTTCCGATCCAAGGACTGCTGCTCCAAAGCATATGACTTGGAAGTATTGGGCACATTTTCATCGTCAAAATTTATGAGTAATTGTTCCGAATCCGGTAGAGGTGATGAGACATTAGGAATGTTACCATTATTAGTAATCTGTTTAAAATTTTTATTTTATTTTAGCCGTTTTATAAATTTACAAATAAATGAAAATGTTTTCCCATATCGGGAAGGTGTGTCATTATTTTTCTTTCTTTATGATATTTTCTTGATTTCTTTTTGGTACTTTAAAATAAATAAAATAACCTTTTCAAGCGATGTCCCAGTTAAGTAGGCGCGTTCTTCAATTTCCCGTAATTCAATTTCTTTGATAGACAATTCAAGAGCCTAATTATTATTTTTTTTATTAATGAGATTTAAATTAATTTATTTAAAATTTAATATCATTTTGTATGAAAGAAATATAGGCCCATTAATTTACATGCCTTGGCAAGACTGCATAAAAAAATTAACAAATAGTTTTGCATTTTATTGTTAATATGTTGGAGAGACCTGCAAAGGTACCATTTGCACAGCCCTGCCCGGACTTCTTAAAATTATTATAGCTAATAATGGCGATTAAAATGCTTTCCAGGGTATTTTTTAAAATAATTTTAGGCCTGGCCCAGGTATATTTAATAAATTTAAATATGGCCCAACCCGTGTATCGGGTCCGGATTTGTAGGTCTCTGATATATTGTATTAGTGAGGAAGGTGGGGGGGGGGGAGGTGAAGAGATAATTTTTATAAGCTTAAAATGCTATTTGAAAAAAAAATTGAAGATTTGCCGGCTGTTCACACCTAAGTATGATAATGTTAAAAAATTATAAATTTTAATAATTCGAGTAATTTAAGTAAAGAAATTGGGTTAAAAAATAATTTGCATTTCAAATCACAAGCAGGGGGTCATTTATAAAGAAAGCGACCCAACCCAAAAAGGTTACGAATTTTCTATTATTTATTTATATATGTTTGTGTTATTATTTTTAAAATATAAATCGCTCGCGTTTCTTTTTAAATCTAAAAAAATATGATTTGATGCAGAAAATATATATTTCTTTCTTTCTTTCTATACGTGCAAATAAGTTTCAGATAATTTATTCGTAAAATCTTTAAGTCATTTTTTAGTTATACGTGGCAAAAATATTCAAATATTCCTGGCAAAATCGATTGTTTTTCCCAAATTTAAAAAAACGCGCTAAAATTATAATTGGAAAATGTAAAAATTAAGTAGGCGTTGGAAGAGAAAATTCATAGACTAATATATTTATCTGCAGACCCGGACCTCGTAAATTTTTTTCAAAATAAACCAAGACCGAGCCTAAAAAAATTTAATTTTAAAAATTACCCGGACTGACCATAATAATAATATAAAACGGGGGCCCAGCCAGGTTAAAATTTTCTTTTACAACCCCGGGCCAGACCAGGCCGGGCAATTGGTACCTCTGCAGATTTCAAATATTAACAATTCAATGAATAACTGACATGATGTATCAGATTTTTTTCAAAGTGACCATATTATCTTTACAACCAGAAATTGTTATTTGATTTATCACTTTTATGAATTTATATTATAAACTTTAACAGATTAAGAATTTTTAATATTAATTTCTGATGTCCCACAGATAAAATTAATAGTTATAAATGGACTAACTACGAGGATGGCCTTAAGGTGTTTCCCGAGTAAACGAAACCATAAATTACGTTTCTACCGGCATATAGGAATCAAAAGGAACTAGAAAGATGGGAATAAGAAATGAATCCCCTATGTAGGAAAAAGTAGTGATGCAAACTTTAATGGGGGGAGGAGAAGGTATTGTGAGTTCATTTACTACCCGAGTCTTATATTGAAATTTTTTGTTTTAAATTTAAAATTGACAAGTTGGGGAACATAATTTATATTTTTGAGGTGGGGCATTTATAATCGAAAAAAAAATTATTATACGATATTCATTCTTTTAGGCGGATTCGCGATAATTATTACACTATATAAGAAACGAAAAAACTTTTTCGAGCATCTTCCGTTCGATCTTGAGACGTTTTTGGTATATAAGATATTCGTTTTTGGAAAGCATCTTAGTCTTTTCGATGTCAGATTCAAATTTATGGGTTAGCTCTTGTTCCCTCAACTCGTATGTATGTTTAGATAATCTACAAAATAATAAATAATTTTTTAAATATTTAAGAAAATATATTTATTGATTTAACAAAAAATTCATATATAATTTATCATAAATATTTTTTTTAATAGTTAGGAAAATGTATTTATTAATTTGAAAAGAAAATTCAAATACAATTTGAAGTGATAAAAAATAGAAGTAATAATTAATAAAATATGCTAAATAAATAATAAAAATGAATAATCATGAATAGCCTAGTTGGAATACTACTAACATGATATAAAGTTTTAAAACAGATTTTACTATTACATGATAGACTGTCAGATGCTTCAATTTAGGAAAGTCCAGTTTTTATTTTTTACAGGACAGCAAAAATTGCTCCAATTTCTTAGATAACAAAAAAAACACTAAATATTATAGATAAATTTTCTTATTATTTATTTTTCTCCCTATAGATAATAAAAAATATATGAAAATAAATATATTATAAGATAAGTAAGCTCTTTTTGTTATATTTTTAACAATTGATTTTCAAAATTTTGATCAGATAAACAAGGGCACTTAGTACTCATTACAACTTTAGCCGTGAAACACTTTTTCAATGGGTGCAAAAGATGGGAGTTATTAAATAAATCTAAAGAATGATCCTTATTTTCATTAAATAATCTTCATTCAGATCCTTGTCATTTTAAAACAAATTCTATATCAGAATTTAATCAGAAATTTTACCTTCAAATGTTTTTTTAAAATTTGAATTGCTGGACATTGAGATTGAAATATTTGAATTAAAGCACAATCTACACTTATAAAATGTAGTTATCCAAGAAATCATTAATTCAAAAATATTATATTAGTAACCTTAAATATAATTGTAGCTAAATTGCCTCTCATACCATCCCTTAAATCTAAATCAACAATATATAAACCTTTTCTAACATCTGAAATCTTTAATTGAATAAGGAATATGCCAAGTATTGATTTTATTAAAATGAGAATACAATTTACATAAAAATCCAATGACTAATTTCTTAAAACTAAGAGAAAAACTGAGTTATTGGTTGAGTCAATTTTTAAATGACAAACTCAATATTTTATCTAAAATTTTTTTACGCAAGCCTTATTATTTTGGTCATAGATGGCAGAAAGGATTGAACATACTCCGAGGCTTTTAAATATTTTTCTGGCTAAAATATTGTGGTAGCCCTTTTTAATAATCAGCTCAAATCGAGCCATGGTGATATAGTAATAATAATAAATTAAAATGGGACAACACTAGTACAACACCTCATAATCATCTAAAAACTCTCAGTATTATGTGAGGGGCCTGAAATAATTCAAGTAGTTCTTATTCTTAAGATAGTTTATACCAATGTGTAAATGAATGCAAATATAAAAACAATTATGCAATTTATATATATTTTAATATTAATCATGGTCAATATGGTTGAGATATAAATGAGATTATAGTGTGCACTATCACTTTTAAAATATTGCTAAAATATCTTGGCAAAAATTTTTCAAGAATTTTGTTATATTTAAATTTAAATATGATGGCATAAAGGGAAAATATTTATTCTTAGCATACATTTTTAAAGATTTGTAATAAATTCTAATTTCAAATGTTGTAAAATTTTGTTTAAAAAAGGAATGTTAATTGGTGAATAAAATTATATATAATTACTCTAATATTTGTTCTAGATAAAGTTCTTGATTAATTAAATCTTCCCTTATCTTCAATGGTAATAATGATATTAAGTCAGAGGGTTTGTGAGAGGATCTTAGCATTAATTCAAATATTTGAATGTCATAGATAGCCATGATGGGGTATAAAAGATCCTTTGTCAAGTTTAGCTATAATACAATATCTATAATAAAACTTGATAATTTTTAATTTTAGTTTGATATATCGGATCTCTACAAATATTTGCAAATTGTGTATATTCCATTTCACTCTCACTTAAAAAATCATTCAAGACAGGTTCAAGCTATAATTGCATATATCTTAAAATTTAATATAAGGATCTACTTGATGTTTGTAATATTCATGTAGGATATTCATATTTTCTGTCAAGTCATTCACATTATCAACATCTAATAATAATTTTAATCAATAAATATATTAGCATATTTACTTATTTGGTAACTTTTTACAAAATTATCAACTTGGAAAGACCATTTATAATCCCTGGCTACATTTATAAAATAATCTATAACCCATTCATCCATATATAATCCATGATCAAATACATGATTGAATGAATATTTATTTACATAATATATCGATTAAATGGTTGTACTTTCATTACAAAGTTTTATAGGTTGTATTTTATATTTATGGAATAATCTATATTTTTAATTTCAACTAATTAAAAAATATAAAATTAAATAGTTATACCTAGGTTGATAAAATCTTTTTAAAAATTCGGTTCAATCTTTATCTAACCCTTTTACCTTTGTCAACGAATTTCAATGAAAATTTCTTGGTCTCATAGCATATCAATCAACCTAGATGCACCTCCTCATGTTAATTTTTTAAATACATTGCATTATCTTTCTGCCCTCTTTTTATATATGAATAATATATATTATATTTTATAGCCTATATCTTTTATTGTAAATTGTAATCGTTTTTAAATCAAAATAAAAACTAGCCTTCTCTTATTTAAACGAATTCAAACTTTTATTTTTAGATTTATCTTACTTTCAATCTTAATTAAAATTTCCCTTTTAGCTATACTCTATATCCAAAACTCTTTTTTAACTTTTACTTTTCGTTAGCTAAAAATTATCAAAAGTTAAAAAGATCAAAAAAAATAAAGACTCAAGTAAAAAAAAGCTTTGGATACAGTAACAGGTTGGTAAAAATATTCTCTAGCCATATGAACGCATTTATATGGAGAAATTTAAATTTTCATGCAAATTAAATATTTTTATATTAAAATAATTTGTAAAATGATTGTGTTCAATTGTCTTTACTTAAATTTGTAAATAGTATTTAATACACAAACATTTATAAAAATGAAATATAACAATTTTAAGGTGAAATCAAAATACAATAAAAAGTTAAAAAATTTTATCTTAGAGGGCATGAATTTATTCGTAGTCGTTTGTAAGCACGATTTTATATTTATACACTTCATCTTGAAATGTCAAATCACTTTAAACGAGTTAGGCTTCAAAATGATATGAACACCGAGCGCCTTAAATCAGATGATGAAGATTTGTCAGGTTCGGCTCATTTTATTGTAAAGCTTACTTAATTATGCATCTAGATGAATATTCCAAACTTATAGGGAGAGATTACCAGGCGATCATTACTGATTATGATCCTGATGGTTAGAAAGCATTGAGTTTATATTAATTATTTTTCTTTAAAGAGGCTCTCATTGCCAAGGATAAGGATATTTGCTTATGGTCACCCAAAAATATAAAAAATTTTGAGCCAAGTTTTAAATAAATTCAACATAAAACTTATTAATTAACTATTAAAGTTTACAAGTTTATAGAACTAGCTCGATTTGATCATGGTTATTCCTTTGATCAAGCATTAGCTGTTATAAATTGGCATGATTTTGATATAGATTTAACTCTAAAAGAAATAAAAAACTGGAGACCTCAAATAAATGATTGGTCAATGGCTGATAAATATCTATTTGAACAAGCTTTTAGATATTGTGGTAAAAATTTCCGCATGATACAACAACTGGTAATATAAATTTATATTCTTTTGTCTAATTTTGAGTTATCCTATATTTTGAATAATATATTGTTTTTATATTACATTATTTAGGTTCCACATAAATCACATGGAGAACTTGTGACCTATTATTACAATAGAAAAAAATTAAAACATTGCAAAAGTTTTATAGACATACAACTAAAGTCTCTTCAAACTCAGAAAAGACTCAAACTAGATGCAATTTACAATGCTAATAATAATCAAAATAACACTAAAACTAATGAAAGTTTGGCTTTGAGCAGTAACCCACTAAATAATATATTTGATGATAAATGTATTTTTGAAAAACCAGAGATTTGGAAATTAAATGATAAAGATAAGATAAACTGGGATTTTGAGGCACAAATTCATAAACAAGATTTTGATTTGTTCCTTAAACACCATAAACCATCTCAGAAAATAAATCTTATGAATATTGAATCCAATGAAAACAAAATTGATGATATATCAATCCATTCAAATGATTCCCCTTCATTCAAAGAATCTCTATTTGCCAATTTAAACACTCAGATATACAAATTGAAATGCATTGTTAGAAGAAATCACCAAATTATAGCTCAAAAAAATGAAACACATATATAAATATACCCTTTTTCTGAAAATATATTTTTTTAACAAAATTATATTCATAATATTTAAATTATATTATATATATTTATTTATATAATCTATTAGTGTAATAAAATAGTGTACTATAATTATAAAGATGAACATTCATGGTTCAGATGGGGGGGGGGGGGGGTAAAAATTGATAAAAATAAGTCGTAATTGTAATAAATGTGATGTGATAATTTAAAAATATAATAAAACGATATAGTTTAATCCATGGTAGTTTTTTAAATAGTTTAATTGATGGTCGTTTTATTAATTTCGACGAAATAAAAGATTAAAAAAAATTATACTAGTGGGTT
The DNA here is from genome assembly GCF_954871325.1 of Gordionus sp. m RMFG-2023. NCBI lineage: Eukaryota > Metazoa > Nematomorpha > Gordioida > Chordodea > Parachordodidae > Gordionus > Gordionus sp. m RMFG-2023. The sequence continues at coordinate 26,578,101 of NC_088779.1, read as the reverse complement.
TATTCAAAATCGAGAAAGATGTTCAGTCATAAATGCAGTATACTTTTTTAATGTATATTTTATTTGATAAAGTGATTTATTTTAACAGATGTATTAATTTTTATGTAAATGATGATATTTATTGCATTAACGAAATTGTAAAGATCACTTTTTCATTTTTATATAAACTTTTGATTCAATTTAATTTTATAATAATAAAAAAATATAAAGAGAAAGTTAACAAAATTTTAACTCAGAGTATCGCTATCAGAGGCGATACTCTTATTCCAATAAAATATATACGTTAAATTAAATAAAATTTCAATAATTATTAGATTCTTTTATTCAATTTATAAAAGATGAATATTCTTTTTAAATTACAAATATGAAAATTTTCATATTTGTAATTTAAAAAGAATATTCATCTTTTATAAATTGAATAAAAGAATCTAATAATTATTGAAATTTTATTTAATTTAACGTATATATTTTATTGGAATAAGAGTATCGCCTCTGATAGCGATACTCTGAGTTAAAATTTTGTTAACTTTCTCTTTATATTTTTTTTATTATTATAAAATTAAATTGAATCCAAAGTTTATATAAAATGAAAAAAGTGATCTTTACAATTTCGTTAATGCAATAAATATCATCATTTACATAAAAATTAATACATCTGTTAAAATAAATCACTTTATCAAATAAAATATACATTAAAAAAGTGTACATTACAACACGCCACCCATTACTAAACCCAAGTGTTAGGGGTGATTGATAATATATGACCAATAATATACGAAATATAAATACACATCTGACGTTTTTCATTTGCTCCAAACTATATATTTAAACATTCCGCTTATTTTGGTGTCTATAAAATTTTCGCCTAAAATAAATTATCTTGATCGACTTTAAATAAGAATTAAGAAATGCGGCTTTATGTCCATAGGATGACGCCGTTTGATTCGTCTCACGAATAAGAATAAAGAAATGCGGTTTTTCTTTTTTTTTCAAAGGAGAACGCCGTTTTAGTCGTCTCACGAATAAGAATAAAAATATTATATAATTTCTTCGGCTACAATTTCTTCAAAATTTTCATACACATCTCCCCATCATTATCGGTAAATCCTTTAATATAATTTCGAATATGATTTCGGAAACATTATTTGAATACCCCGGAATAATTTCCTTATATTCTTGAATAATTTTATATAAGGATTTAAATTAAATTTTTTTTAGCGAAGTAAACATAACGTATACAATATCTTTACTAAAAAATTGTTTTTATAGGAATTTCATTTCTTTGAAAGAATACCAATGAATAATGTCATAGATAATATAGTAGGTTAGGTAAAGATTTCGAATAATTTGATGCATATATTTTATTCAGCTATTACTTTAATAATAATATTCACTTGAAAACCTCCTCCCAACAAAACAAATATCGAATAAGATCCTTTATGAAAGTCTCTTTTTTTAATATTTATTATTTTATTTTATCTTAATAATATTAATTCCCAATTTTGGAATATTTATCCTTTTTTTATTTTACCTTTATAATATATTAATTCCCAATTTTGGAATATTCATCCCTTTTTTTATTTTACCTTTATATATTAATTCCCAATTTTGAATATTTTTATTTTTATTTTACCTTTATAATATATTAATTTACAATTTTGGAATATTCATCCCTTTTATTTTACCCTTATAATATATTAATTTTCAATTTTGGAATACTCATTTTTTTTATTTTACCTTTATAATATATTAATTTCCAATTTTGGAATATTCATTTTTTTATTTTACCTTTATAATATATTAATTTCCAATTTTGGAATAATTTGCCTATAGTGGCCTTCTCTCAAAGTTGAATATAAATGAGAATATACTGCACCTGAAAGATTGATCATTTCGCCGCATTGATAATATAGTAGGTTATAAAATTGCGAACTGTGACTGCAATAACCCTTATGGAACATTTGTTTTACATGGCACCATTTTCATATTTGTAATTTAAAAAGAATATTCATCTTTTATAAATTGAATAAAAGAATCTAATAATTATTGAAATTTTATTTAATTTAACGTATATATTTTATTGGAATAAGAGTATCGCCTCTGATAGCGATACTCTGAGTTAAAATTTTGTTAACTTTCTCTTTATATTTTTTTTATTATTATAAAATTAAATTGAATCAAAAGTTTATATAAAAATGAAAAAAGTGATCTTTACAATTTCGTTAATGCAATAAATATCATCATTTACATAAAAATTAATACATCTGTTAAAATAAATCACTTTATCAAATAAAATATACATTAAAAAAGTGTACATTACAACATGTAACAAATGTAAAAAAAAATAATTTTATTGTTTGTTGCTAATCAAAGAATTTAAATTATATAAGAGTGTCATCAAATGATTCTATTCATAATATTTGGAAGATGACAGAATCGAGCAAAATTAACTGCAGAGATTAATGGATTAGATGTTGAATTTAATTTTAGTTAAGGTTGGATCACGAACAAGGACCCTACCTGTGATAATATTGAACACTAATGGGGTGCCTCTTTTCCGATTACCCATGGATAGTATTGTTCAATTAAGTTATGCCTTATAAAGTTATGATAAAACAAGTTCGGAATTCGGTTAAAGATGTTTCCTTAAACCAATCTAAAACTTCAAATGATTCTAGAATTGATTAATAAACATCAAGAACTTTTTGATAAGATGGGACATATGCGTGATTTGCTGTGCGAATGTATTTAAAGGATACAGCTGTACAAAGTTTGTTCCCAGCCCATAGGGTATTATTTCCACTTCTCAAAGCAATTGATATGGAATTAGACCGACTAGTGGCTGTGAAAATTATCGAGCTGATTGATCCGGCTGTAGTTAGCGTACAGTGGTCAAGGACAACCACAAATGTGAACAAGAGTAAGAGCGATAATGCAATTTGTGCTGATTTCAAAGTTACGCTTAATCAGTGTTTGACCATCATATTATCTCTACCTTAGACGATTTGTTAGAGAAAATCCAAGGTGGTGATAAATTTACCGTGATAGATCTCAAGGATGCATATTTTCAGATAGAAGTAGAATCGAAATCTCAGGAATTTCTAACAATAACGACTGATAAGAGATATTTCTGTTACCAATGAATGCTTTTTGGATTGGCGAGTGTACATACTATATTCCAGAGATCTATGAATGAGTTATTAAAAGATTGCCATATGACCGGTACTTAAATGTCGTAATTATTTCTGGTCGAAACAATAGGAGCACATAAAAAATTAGTGCATCGTTTTAGACAGATTACGGGTTTTAAGGACAAATTGACGAACGTTAGAATTTTAGAAAAATCAATATCATTTTTAGGAGTGATTATGAATAAATCTAGATAAAATTTTAAGAAAAAATGAAAGCTATCAGGCATTAAAACCTATGAATATACAATATCTTAGATCCTTTCTGGTACTCGTGAATAATCATGAAGGTTTTATTAGAAATCTAGATAGTAAAGCTACGCCATTACATAACTAGCTTGAAGTATGGCGGTGGATGAAAAGATGAGCAAAATTCCTTCGAAGAGGTTAAAAAATTATTATCATCCTAGGAAAAGTTAGAATGAGAAGCATCTGATTGAGGATTAAGGGCTGTGTTGTTAATTTTAGCTACTAAATTGATTAAAGCACCACTACCAACGAATCACTAAAGGATTATATATGTTTCATAGTTAGTGCCTCTATAAGTTTGATGGAAAAAATTTAACCTCAAAACATTTTTTTAGCATATAACTATTTTTTCATATTGCGAAATTAATTGTTGAATTTAGTTAAGCACTAAATAATGGTGAAAAGGATGTATATTACTACTATAGTTTTTGAATTAATAAGCCGCCATTTGTTGTTTATTTTTTTCTTTAATAATTCTTTATTTTAAATGGGTTACTAAACAAATTAAAACTAACGGAGCACTAAAGAATGATGTAAGTTTCATTGTTTATGCTTTAAATCGTTCGGCCAACTTCACGTCTAAACCGTCACGTCGTAACTTTTATTTAGCGTATAATATTTTTTTTATATGGTGATTAACTAAATTAATAACGGAATTTAAATATATTAATCGTGGTTGGCAAGTTGATAAATTGACCGGCCAAATCCAGTCTATTTACCTGTCAATTGAACAAAAGTGGTCAAATAAGGTCGAATACATTATGTCACAGTTGGGAGTTAAATATAAAATATAAATAAAAATATATACTAAAATTATAGTTTGACTCCTTTATTAAATACTAATACCAAAAATTAATTATAAATTATATAAATTAATATAAAGGAAAAACATAACCAAAAAAATAAAAAATATAAAAATTACTAAAAATTATATGCGAAAAAAAGTGAAAGTAAATAAATTAAAAAAAGTAAAAGTGCTTTAAATTATAAAAATTGTGTATTTTATATAAAATTAACATCATCCGATTATAACATAAAATTTCGTCTCATTATAATGAACTTTACCATCATTATTCAAAAATTTTTATCATACAAAACCAAATAACTTTAAACATCTTATTAACAATATACATATTCAAATTCAATTTTATATAGTTTTTCGTAAATATTCAAATTTATAAGCAAATCGAAATAATGCAATCACAACACATTAAATAATCGGAAAAAAAAATAAAAAATATGTTTGAAAAAAAAATAAAAAATGACATAAATACATGTGTTCACAATGCCCCTTATTTATTGGCCCCCCTATATCAAGAGGAGTAATCTTACTAGCAATGATATAATACAAGAATAAGGCATTTTTTAAAGTAATGATCAAAATATTTCAAATGATGATCATAAATTTCAGGAGTAAAAGCCATCAATTTAATAGCAAATTATGTCGAAATGTGGAAAAAAATAACTTCTATAAGAAACTATCAGATTCCGGCCTCAAATTAGTGGAATGGGCTAAAAGTGGCATTTTACTAACAATTCCTATTTCTACTTCTTCAGAAAGAAAGTCGATTTGGGTAAATATTCTTACTAAAACAGAAATCGATTTAAGATCTCGACAACAGGAAAATTGAATTAAAAATTAAAGAAAATGATAATATTGAATATAAATAGAACAAGACTCTGCCACGGAGAGCGAAATATTAGTTATTGGAATGACAATGAATTTAAAAAAATATTATAAAATTAAGACTATAGATTCATTTTACTATTAAATAATAAAGTTAATATTTTATTAAAGAACATTTATTTAAATTTGACAATATTTAATCATTTCACCATATTTGACCAGTCTAATTCGGTCATTGATTAAATCGTATTTGACCGGTCAAATACGCAACCCTGATATTAAATTTATTGACGAAAAAAAAACTAGTTTAGTTCTTTTAAGTTTTTGTTTTGGCATGTCGCCATTATTTGTTTATTTTTGTTTTTTTTCACAAATAACTTTCTATTCTTTTCTATAAAAGTGATTATCTTCTCAACTAACGAAGTGCTAAATAATGATATATGTTTATTCGTTAGGATTTTAACGAATTTTAAGCATGAAGTTGGCCATAGTTTTTTATTTTTATTTTTACTTATAACTTGTTTTCCTTAACTTTGACTATACTATACCGATTGAAGTAGTTATAAATAGCATAAGTAAGGAGGGGCTTAACACTATTCATTAGAAGGGTCAAGATATATCTAAATGCAGGGGTTTAAATAATATCGTTTATGTTAAGTACCTAATATATATGAATGCTGTGTATAGAGTGTCTTTACCAGGGATCCAAACCAAAACGAATATCGGTTCGGTTCGGGTTCAGATTCGGATAAAAATAACGGTTCAAGGTTCAGGTTCGGTTCGTAAAAAACCAAAATATCGGTTCGGTTCGAACCTCTAAAAACCGGTTTGAACACTTTTGTATTCAAACCTACATTCGAATTATGTATAGGGAAAATATTTTTTTATTTTATCATTAATTTAAAAAAATACATGTATAAAACCTACCTTTTATTTTAATTGCACATTATAAAATAAAATTTAATTTATAAATATAAAAATAAATATCAATGATTAATTTTAATATGAACAATATTTTACTTTTTTTACTTAAATTTTTTTTATTAAGCCACACAATGAATATATTTTCAAAATTCGTCCCACTCAAATTACATCTATAAGGAAATAGCTTATAAACTTAATTGTTGAAAAACATCTTTCCATAGTCCACACTAACTCTGGTAGCATGCACTGCCAATATGATATCAAATTTGATATGTGATTTATAATAATATTTTGGATTTAATTTTTTTCTAAGCCTTATAATTTATAAGCTTAGAGGAAAATGTTGTTAAATGACAATTTACTAAAGTTTACAAAAATTATTACCGACACTTATCAATTAAACGTGATTCATAATAATCTTTAAAATAATTAGAATATAATTGAAATTTTTTCAATTATACTAATAATAACTTACATATTATTTTATAAGCATAAAATCATGAGTCTAGAACCGGTTCAAATGGATTTTATCTATTCGGTTCGGCTAGAATTTTTTAAGCGGTTTAGGTTCGGTTCAGGTTCGATAAAAAATACCGGTTTTTAGCGGTTTAACGGTTCAGGTTCGGTTTGGATCCTTGGTCTTTACACTTTTTATCTTTCATATGATTTTGTTTAAATTACTCTTGTATAAAAAGGCACCATTTTTAAAATAAAATTTTGGCATTGCTCTAAGAGGTGTCTCTGCAGCTGTGACCGTTACTTCGCTCGTTTTTAGATTAATTTCAGAATTTAGAGCTCACTTTAAATCCAATATATTTTTTTAAAATGGATTTAATAAAAATTGCTAAAAAATAATTAAAAAATACGGCTATATTATCATGCCAATATTTTTTTATTTGAAAAAGAAAGTTGGGATGGGACAATTACACAATATATTGATTATTTTATTAGCAAGTTATGCAACGATGGTTTTCTTTTCTTTTCTTTTCTATCGAATCGATGATGTTATGATTTTTTTTCTTTAAAAAAAAATTCTTAAAATCTTTCATATTCTCAAAAAAAAGAAGAGCTTAAAAAATATATAAAAATAAAGAGAAATTATTATAATAAATAAAAAGAAATTAACAGTTGCTTTTGTTTGCTCCTTCCCGTGTGTTAACGTTGAGCCCATATAAAAAAATATGATTATTTTCTAAAAATAAACATAAAATAAAAATATAATATAATGATGACACGAATGAATTATCTTAATTTTTTCTTGCGATAGTTTTAGAGTTTTGGAGATTAATTTTAAAAATAAAAAAAAATATTTTTAAATTTTCATAAAATATGCATTCGACAATTTTCTCAGGTTTGATTCTCGCAAACGTTTTGATAGGATCCTGTCTTCCAGGTATAATTTTTTTGAAACAATTATCATTTTATTATACCTTCTTATTTTCCCCATATGTTGAGATGAATATTTGTTTTTGAAAATCTAATAATAATGTACTATTCCGTATTCGAAAGAATCTCTTATTCGATTGTTACAATTACGTAGTGTTAAACGGCTCATTTTGAGCCGATTCTTAAAAACTACTAACTCAATTCAACCAGAAAAATATTACGCAAGCCTGAAGATTTTGCTCATAAAAGGAACAAAGGTCTAGATATATTAAATCTTGAGGCCTAGGAAATATTTTTTCCGGCTAAAATATTGAGTTGGCCGTTTAACAACACTACAATTATGAATACCAAACTATTAAATTGGTTTAAAAATTCGAATACGATTAATTCTATCTGGTTTATATTTATTCGTTTTCGAATAGATCTATTTAAGACTTGCAGTCCCGGATTCTCCACCATGGGACTTTGTTACAAATACAGGTAGGGCCCGAATATTTTAAAATAAAATTATATCCATTGGTATGTTGATAAATCACATGTTGGATATTTAAAAAAATTTAACAATTGATGCTCATTAAAATGTCCTGTTTGGGATAACATTTTCTTAAAGGGTGGGGTAATCATTTTCTTAAAGGGTGGGGTAAACATTTTGTCCATAAATTTTATTATTCCGATAAGAATTTAGCAGAGTTATGGTGTCAAATGATGATGCAAAACGTGATTTTTATTATTACGAATAAAAAAATCTAATTACAAAATAATATTTTTTTTAAAAAAGTGAGTAAAATTACAATATCAATATTTTTTGGGCTATTAGTTAGGGGAAAACACAGATGCCCATATGAATATATATATTTTTTTCTTCAAAATATATTATATAATATCGCAACTGCTAAGTTTATTGAAAATTATTTGCTCTGCAGTTCTTAGTAAGAAGGGGTGAGGGGCGAGCAAATGACAAGCTGTCAAGCCTATTAAATACACCAATATATGTGTTAATTTCCTGATAATATTTGACCAGGTTTATAATTATTTTTATTAATACTTCTCAGCTTTTATTTAATAATAAACTAGCAACTTTTTTAGTTTCATGATGTAGGATTAGGAATTAGAGAATAAATGATATTTCTAATTTTTATGAAATACTAACGTGGAATGAATTCATTTATTTTTTTTGTAAACTACTAAAAATTTAATCTCGTATAAATAATGTATTTTTTCCAAAAAAAAAGCATCCGTTCCAGCAAAAGCTTTAAAAGTTCCTAACACCTACTATGGCTGGGAAAGCAAATTGAAGAAAGATTTACTCGATGAATACGATTCCGACGTGATTCCAATCAAAGAAATCGGCAAACCTATAATTGTCAAGGTTGGGTTATCTTTATCGGCCGCTCACAAAATCGTAAGTCAAAAATCAAAAAAAAAATAATGAAAGAATTGAATTAATTTTTAAAAATCGCATATTTAAAATTTTATTTTTTATAATAATATACAAAAAAAGGACATCGAGAAGCACAAATTTTCCGGCAATTACTTTTATAAAATGGTAAATAAATTATAATTAAATTTTATTGATTTTTATTTTGTCCTTTTTTTTTAAAAAAAATATAAATTTGTTTTTGATTAAAAAAATATGAATATTTTTTTTAGCGGGAAAAACGGATCAGTAAAAAATAAAAATTGGGGGGGGGGATGAGAAAGAATGGAAAAAATATAAAACTTTTATTGATTTGTTTTTAAAATTTGCGGTTTATCTTTCTATAAATAGATGGAGTTGTTAAAAAGCCCGATTAAAAATAAACATTATGCAAAGATTTTGCTCATAGCTGGCAGAAATGCTTGGACATCTATTTGCCAAATCTCGATGATGATTAAAATATACAAAAAATTTAATTATACCAGATTCTACAATTGGTAGATTTTTACCCGAAATCCTGCCCTCCCAGTATTTTATTTTTTTTAACCCGCTTACCCCCCCCCCCCTCTCTCAGGGTTTTTAAAAATATCTTCCACCCGTCAACCCATCCCCGCTCGATTTATTAAAATTATTTGATTGGTTGTTTGACTCTTTATTTATTTTATTTTAAAATATTTCATTAAGCTTATAAAAATATATCATATAATCAAACAATAATATATTTTTTAATAAATTTGAGCTCGTTCTCATTTTCCTAGAAATCTATTTTAAATTTACCCTCACCGCTCGCTCGCCAGCCTATTGTTTTGAAAGTAATTTAAACCCGCCCGCTCATGACTACACAATGGCAGCTGGGCTATAACCAGCTCATTGCAGACCTCTACTACTACATATGTATGTTGATTAAGAGGGCACCCTCCCCCCCTTTATTTCAATAAAATAATTAATTTTTAACCCCCCCCCCTCTCATATCTATGTAAGAGGATTCTAGCTTAGAGTCAAACAGAGTCGTAAAATTTCGTATCTATAAAAGATACAACAAACAATTGTAATATTAACTATTTATCAATATGCATACCCAGATCTCCCTATGTGAATATTTAAATATTTTGGGGATATTTATTCAAATATACCTGATACAGATACATGGTTTAAAAAGATATCAAGAACAAATATATTTTATAAAAATGTATTGTATATAGACAAGATATTAGATGAAGCATCATTTTATTTTTGATGGGTAATATATCCATGGAAAAGAACCCTTAGAAAATGTTTCACATTATTTATAAATTATCTCAGAGGAATTCTAAGTGAAATTTAACGTGTTTACAGTCTTTCGAACCCCATTTTATTAATAGTATTTACTATTTAGAATTTTTTTTTTATATATTATGTTAAAATTAAGTAAAGTATACTGGATAAAAATGTCATTTCACCGCTTTTTGCATAATGTAATTTTCATAAATTATTTAGCTCAATAATGTCTTTTTATTTATTAATGATTCTATAATTTATTAAATTGGTTAAAATTTATATTTGTATGTAAGCAAAATGAAATGTATAAAATATCAAGAATATTACATTATGTCATGAATGCACTTTTTATAATTTATTTATATTATTATACAATATTACATATATAATAATAATACACTTCATCAATACATTATTTTATCCTTCGAAATAAATATGTAAATTGAACCAGTTTAGATTCCATTTCCCAATGCCCCAGAGTGTAAAAATTAAAATCTATAAACATAATAAGTGACATAACTATGAATACTAAGTTATAATTTTAAACGACACCAATTTCATTGAATTATAAACTCTGGAGAACTGTTGCGATTTTTACCAGTACCATATTTTATCAAATATTTATCCTTAAGGAATGGAAAGATGAGCGTCTAAAATGGGACCCTTCTGAATACGGAGGCGTAAAGACGGCGTTTTCATTCGGCTCTGACGACATTTGGATACCAGATATAACACTCTACTTTGGGTAATCAGAATGACTATGTGTGCCATATTTATTTATCAATTTTGTTAATAAGACAGAAAGGTATTCTAGGATTAAATTACAGAAGTCATTTAGGACAGATCCCCAATAATTTCCCATTTTCTCGTAAACGTATTTTTTAAGCGTTTTTGGCATAATTTTAAATTAAAAATGAGGAAATATTAAAATATAATATGACTAAAGATTCCTCCAAATTTGATATTATAACTAGTATCCATCAGTGATGAGAATTTTGGTTTAATATAAACGAAACGTTCAATTTAAGAAGATTTTGGCCTCCTAATTCACTTCTAGAATAAGACTAATTAAGAATAGGAAAATACGATCTCTTGTATTATATAATATATATTGAGACTTAATTAACGTTGTGGTTGCTAATATAAATTTTTTAAGATGTCTTTAATGTAAAATTCAAGTTTTATTTCCCTAGAAATTGCTTAAATTTTTTAAATTTAATAAAAATATAAAGTTCTATAGATGAGCCAGATGCTTTAACCAAACCTCCTTACACAATAATTCGCAATGACGGAACAATCGTGTGGGTTCCTCAGGCCAAGATAAAAATTTACTGCCAACCTGAATATCCGAAGAGAACACCATCAGCTACCGATGAATCAGAAATTGAAGGACACCACCACTCCATTAAACATCATCATCACGATTTCTCTGTGGAAGACACCCTCATAATTATAATGAACATGTCGGCCCCTGAAAACTCCTCAACCGATGGCTCCGAAGATGTAAACTCCGCGTCTAGTTTAGATAAATCGGAAGCGGTGGGAGCGAAAACGGAATCCAAAAAAGAAGGCCAAGAAAGTTTAGAAAAAGCTGTAAAAGAAATAAAGGAGAAAAGTAAAGGAAAACAGGAAGACGAAAAGAATGAAGAAGACGGGGAAAAGAAAGAGAAGAAAAAAAATAAGGAAAAGAAGGAAAAGGAGGATGATGATGATGACGACGATGACGACGACGATGACGACGAAAAAAAGAAAGGCAAATCTAGAAGGGGAATTTTCAAAAAAAGGCATAATAAACGGGCATGGAGTCGACCCGGATTCAAATTCAGTAACAAACCTAAAACTAAGCACCATCATGGTAAATTTCACAAATTAGACGGTTTAATTGAACATTGCGATATTAAATTCGGTTCATGGATTTATGATATCGAGTATATTAAGGTGGAACCGTTCACGAACGAAACGGGAGTCAATATGGAATACTTACAATTCACCCACATCAACGATTCGAATAAAAATGAATCCAGCTCCCATGATAAGGAAGAATATTCCGATTCTTTGAACATAACCATGGGGCCTACAGAAAAGAATGCATCTAAAAATTCCAGCGTATCTTCTAACGATAACGATATTAAAAAAAATACCTCCGATAGTTCTGACATCGAAGAATGCGGCAAAGGAGTTTGTCTGACCCCTAGACACGATATTACTTGGAAAGTCATCGAAAATAAGATTGAAACTCACCAATCTAAATATCCCTGTTGCGAAATGCCTTACAGCTACATAACTTTTCATCTAAAATTCAAAAAGTTACATCGCCATCACCACAAGCATCAAAACTAGCCGCATGACTATGTTTATCAAATTATATTTCGTAAAAATTAAATTTTTAAAATCATTATTTATACAAGTTAGTAAATTTTTTTTATAAGATTCTTGATTTACTTTGTATGCAAGAGATAAACTGCAATAATTTTTTTTTATTATAATCAAAATTTAGGTAAATAAATATACTAGACGTTTGTATTCAACAAATAAACAGATTTTATTTTGTTCTAGAAAGGTCTTATTATTGAAAAAAGGAACTAAAATTTTAAATTAATAGAATACCAGTTAATTTAGGGCTTTATGATAAAGATTTAAAAATTCTTTTACATTCCTGATTATAAGTTACGAAATTTATTGTTCATGTTACAGAGTTAGAAATTTTCAAAATAAAAGATCGCTGGAGATTTTTTTTTTAAATTAAAATTATTTTAAAACAACATTTTTTTCGAGAATGTTTAAATAAGATTTTTGATCAAATTTTACCTAAAATTCAAAATATTTATTGTTAAAAATTATATGTAAATCTTTTATCATTTTTACGCATAAATTACAACTTTTTTTTAAAAAAAAATTATCTTTAAAAAGAAATGCTATTGTCATATTTTCCTAATACCCTAATTTTTTAAATTAAATGATTTACCTTCACTTAAATACTTAAATTATATATCACATTTGTGTTTATAAATAACATCATCTTTCTTTTTTTTCTTCTTAAACTTTTATTTTACTGGAAATAACTAACTAAATTGCTTCTATATTTTGTAAAGAATCCAATTTCCTCACTTACCTATCAAGACAGCACAGATAGGATTATTGTTGAGGGCCATATGACAAAAATTATTTTTTGAGTGTTCAGTAAACATTATATTAGACAAAAACATAAAACCAAAAATTATTTTTAGAAAATATATGTTTAAAAAGCATGAGTATATAAAAAATATACTAAACGGAAAATATTTCAAAACATAAAGGGGAACATTATAAAGAGACATGCTAAATAAAAAAAAAAGCAAAAATAATCTCTTTAAGTCATCCCAGCCAAACCATGGTTCGTTCGGTTCAGGTTAGATTTGTATATAACTAGCGATATTTGTTGCTTAATATACAAGTATTTATTGCATTATGTTTTTGATAAGATACTACGACCTATAATTTTCAATATTTTTAAAGCTTCAGATCCGAAATTTGATAAGATAGTCGTGACGAAGGTTAAAATGGCGAATATTAATATCTCCGCTTGGAATAAAGAATGGAATTGCAGGCTAGTTCTCTGTACCACTTTTGGTAAAAAGGTTATGTCATCTAGCCTTTTTCCATCTACCGAGGTAGAGCTCTTAGGGTTCTAGAATAGATTTTACTTTTTTGTTCATAGGAAATTTTTTTGGTTTAACCCCTAGATTTGATTAAGGTATAGTAAGCGCGTTACATTCTAGCGTTGAGTTATTTAAACGCAGAGTTATTACAAAATGAAACCAATAAATAGGTAAAAATTTATAAAAATGTTACTTTATGATAATTATTACGCTATGATCAAATTTGAAAAACATAAGCTGCGATAAAAATATGCAATACGATTATATGAATAATAGCAAATTCGGTAAAAAGATATATAATTTTTTTAAACAAATAAAAGCTAATTAAAAAATATTTCGACTCAAATTATTGTATTTACTCTTATTTATAAAATTTCTAAGAAAAAAGGAAAAAAGCGATTAATTTAAAAATATTATTAAAATAATATCAATATTAAATAATTAAACGTAAACCTCTGCGTCATTGATGAATATTTTCCTAATCAGCAGCCTAAAATTGCTATATTTGATACCAATCTCTTCAGAAATATCCTAACATATTATATCTATAGATATCAAATGAAAGCTAATAAAGAGATCTATATGATGATCAACACTCTAGTCTTTGAGGTTAGTGAGGCAGCATTAAAATGTTCTTGGCATAATTTCTTGGATAAAAATTACAAAAAGTTGTGCTTATTTTTCAAATATTTTCATGTTCATTTTTGAATAAATCCCATTTTAATTTTGAAAAAGAAATCAATATCAAAGGAGTAACTTTGTAAAATATTTTTCTAATTTTTTTTGATGGATAACCTAAAAGATAGCGCCTATATATTGAGGTTATTAAGGATATTTTTATTGTTAGATTTTACATGAACACTGGTAAACTTATTATTTAAAAAATATTAATAATACGAAATACATTATTTTAAGTTACGATTTTTGAAACTTATAAAGGAAAATAATCAATATTAGTTGAACATGCATTACAATTGCTTATATAATTAAATACCCGGATTTCGTTGACAATTCTTTTTGGTGGTAGAGGTATATTTGGGAATTACCTTTTAGAATGGTGGTGGGAAAAAAGGAAAATATTATTCCATAATCCTCCAAGCGTTCAACGTTATCGATTTCTAATGTGTTTCGAAGCGTCCAAATTTTACCCTTTCGAAAAAATATTGTTTCATTCTAATAGCCACTATAGCCTAGTCGGTTCAGTGTGTGCATCTCAATCCGCTGCTTTGTAGATGGCCAAATAAATTTGCCTGTAAAATACTTAGTTCAAATGAAAATTGAGGTGTTAAGGGATATTATTAATCAGATAGAGTAACGGGTATTACCGAAATATTTTTAGAATATCAATATATTATAGCGGATGCAATATATATTATAGCGGATGCAATATATATTTATACTAAACGGTTTGTTAAAATAACAGAGATGGTATAACCAAAAAAACCTTTAAGAGAATATCTTCTTTAGCGAAAGCTAATATGTTAGAAGCTACGAAAACAATTTCATTTTCAAGAATGTATAGCCATTGCTTAATTGTGGAAATAATAAGACTTGATTACCCATAGTATTAGTGACATATCAGAGCATAGCGATTATAAGTAAACTAAAAATAATTAAAAATAAGACTATCAGCCAATATTTTTTAGCAGAATATTTCAGTTGAACGTGAATTAATTGAGCAGTCGAATGAAGCGAGATTATTTATTATGTATGCTCACCATTCTTAATAATATAAATATTTTTAAGTAAAAAAAAAAGAAGAAAATAAATTTGGATAAATCCATCACATTTTGAGCCCTTCGAACTTTCGTCCGATGAGGTCTTTCCTCTTTCTGCCACTACACCTGACTTAAGACTTGTAAAATAAAAATAAATTGAACCTTTCTTTGGTTTGACCCGATCAACATTTTCTTTTTGCATAAACAAAAGCATGACAAAAGAGATTTTGCAATGTAATTTTTTGATCTTTAAATAAATTTTAATAACAAATTTAACAACGATTAGTTTACAACAATCAAATAAAAGTTAAGATTCCTCGATATCATAATACGTAGATAGTAATTTTTATGTTGTTTTCGATAATATATCAAATATGCCATTATTATCTTTTCTAATAATAATTACCATGGTAACGCTTAAATTATACATGCGTCATAATTTTATAATAATTATTAAACTTGTATTAGGCAGCTATTAGGGGATAGAATATTTAGAAGAATGAGCCACTTAATAGGTGTAGGGTGACCAATGCTATTCGACAGTTGGGTTAAGAAAACGAACACATATAACGTTTACATTAGAGTTGTTAATTGTTTCTATTATAGTCAAAAGATATATTTTCATTTTCTATAAAAATATGTACAATATTTTTATTTAGTAGCGGGAGATCTGTATTCTAAAGTTATCGATCAAAATCAATCTTTAACCCATTCACGCCAACATTTATTTTTAGTGTTTTTTGCTTTGAGGCAAATCATTTCTTCAAATTTTTAAAATTTATATGAGGCATTCCACCAGCGTCTACATGATAGGATAATCACTTGAAGCAAAACCCCCTCAAAAACCTATATCTAATCCCCCCCCCCACCGTTTTAGAATTTAGTTTTAGTCATCTTTTTTTAGAAATAATTTTATTTTATAAAATATGTTTTTTTTTGTATAGAATATTTTTCTCAATCCGAGATGTAAATTTGTATATAGCAAACCCTTTAGATTGAAATCGTTTTATTTGAAAATGTCTATTATTTAAACTTAAAATATAATTTTATTCAAAAAGGGTACAGCCCTTTATATATTTGAAACTTTTTTAAAAATGGCTTAATCTCCTCTTCAACCCCGCCCCCACCTACACATTTTCAAGGATAGGCATGCTATTGATTCATAGAAAACTATATTTTAACGAAAGTGAAATTTTTAAAACTTCTATATTCATCTTGCTGGCATGACGCCTACCAAAAAATCAAATGTTAGTTTTAGATATCAATATAAAAGTATTACGAAACATCTATTCATCCTCTTTTCTATACGCCACTGATAATTATCAACATATAATATTTATATCTATTTTAAAATAATATATAATTTATAGAAAGAAAAATGAAATAGAATACAAAATTATTTTATTTTAATATTTAGTTATTTTGTTTTTATAAGAATGCATATTTTATTTAATATTATAATTTATTTAAATTAATTTTAAATTATATTTTTATAATTATTATTTACTTTTTTTAATTTTTATTTTAATTAATATTTTATTTTATTTTATTTTAGTTTTATTATAATATAAAAAAAACAAAAAAAAATATACAATATTTTATTTTAATTTACTAAAATGTCATTTATAATAGTATTACAAACATTTTTTTTATAAAAATTAATTTATTACAATTTGTGATGCCAAATATTTGTATATATATTATTATATACAAGTAAAATTTGTAATTAAAAATATATATTAAGAATAATAAGTCACGACTAGTAAATGTAATATGTATATTCTGTAAATGTTTAATTTTATATATTTTTTTAAAAAATTATTGTTCATATTTTTTTTTATTTTGAGTTATATAAAAAATTAAAATATTAATGAATAATATCGCTGCCTATAATTTATCTTTAATATGTTTCGCGAATCAAACTATCAAGATTTATCAGGAAAAGGATATTGGCTGGCTCCAAAAACTAGTGTACGTATATTTCTTAGGACCGCTTCTTATTTTTGGTATCACAAGTAATGTTTTCTATTTTATCCTAACTTTTAAAATGGAGTACAATAAAAATATCACTAAGAGAAATAAAGATCACACTGTTCATGGTCAAAGTATTAATATCCCAAGTAAAAATTCTATCATTCCCCAAATCCGTGCAAGTGAAGATATCTGTATCAGGTCACCAAAAAAAACAGTATACCATCTACAACCCATTTTTATGTTATAGTATATTCGATTCTGTTGTGGAATGTGATTGCGTGTATTAATTTATTTTTTTCCCCTTTCCTTTATTATTCGAGTATCAACTTGGGAATCTCGAACAAAATTTTTATTACTTACAGTACTAGAGTTACTTTCTTCAAGGAACAAACATGCGCTATTAATCTAAATTTGAATACCACCGTTTTAACTGTAAATAGATTTGTGGCGATATATTTTCCCTACCGATATGCTAACTTGGCGAATCGTGCTGGTTTAAAAAATGAAGGCGAAAATGAGGTAGCCTCATTCAAATACAGTCCAAAAAATATTTTGAATTACATGTGTCAATTTTTTGGCAGTCATTTTATATTAAAGAAGACAAGAAAGACTGCCTTGATATTAATGATTTCAATTTGCGTTTTTTCGATATTTTTCTCCATGCCTTACTTATTTTATGTGGACGTAGAAAAGGGTATAAAATACGTAAATTCAAATCAAAATACGACATTTATACTATCTAACCTTTCGTGCGATTCACAAATCTTTAAAATTCATATCAAATTCTATCATTATTATAAACTTAGCAAATTTTATCATTTTTTTTCTATTTATTACGACAAAATTTTTAGTATTATAATTTATTTGATGCCTACCTTGTTGATAATGATTTTTAATATTTCCATTTTTATTAAATTAAAAAAACACCAAAAAATTGGGGAATTGCGTTCCAAATTGCAAACAATCTCTACCTGTAAAAGTAATAGCCTTACGACTATGATACGAAATAGTAGACTAAGTTTATTAAATCCTACAGTTCTAATGGGTAGACCACCTAGAAATAAAATAGATCCAAAAAGTATTCTCCCTCCTGTCCTGGAAACTACTTTAGGATCAGAATTGTTGGCGAATAATTCAAATGTTAAGGAGGAAACGAAAACTTCAAAGGTGCATCTAGACAAATACACTCTCAGCTATTGGCATCGAATTTTTATTATTGAACTTACCTTATGTAATTTTCGTGTTTTTAGCAAATAATTCTTGGGTGGAGGAGTCATCAAGTGGCATATCCAAAGTTCAAACTATAGTTTATTTTTTAAAGTATTGTAACCATGCCATAAATGTTTATATCAATATTATTTTCAATTCGGCTATTAGATCTTCAATCTTGTTTTAATTAAATAGATGTTATAAATAAAAAATAATTTTATGATTATTAATTATAATTTTTCATTTTAAAAATTTTACTCACTATTTCCATTAAAATATATTATAAGTTCTTAAAAATAATTTTTAATATAATTAAATGTAGTAAAAATTACTAATTCCTTACCTTTATCACATATAAATTTTAATTATAATTCATTTTGATAAAGCAAGAGAAAACTAAAACATCGTTTCATTTTGTCAGTCGATAATAGGTGTTATCCTTGTGAATAATTGTTGAAAAAACTAGGAAAAACAATTTTATGTGTAAACTTAAATATAGGAAAACCTTAACAATCAAATTTATTAAAGAAATTTAAAGATAATATTACAACTTAGAATAAAAATAAATTTTTACTTTAAAAATTTATGTCAGCAATTTATATATTAAAATCAATGTCTAACTGACGAAAATTTATTACTTTGCGATTGATTTTTGCTCAAAATGTTTTATTCCAATTAATGTTTTAGAAATAGAAATTAAAATAACTACTATTTTCTTCATCTATTAATGGAAATTTAGTTTTGCCCGGTGTAACAAATATTCTTTTCGTTGATGATCGATTAGCAATATTCCTTTCATTAATTTCTTAGATTATTTAAGTCTGGTATAAAAAATTCCAAATTAAAAATATGGATAACCAAATATACTGAAAAAAAATACAAAGTCTCCTTTTACTATTTTTACTTTAATATATATATTAGGCTATGACCTAAATATATTTTAAAAAGTATCAAAACATTCGTAATTTTATAAAATTATGAAACATGTCCAAAATCTTCTAATAAAAAATTTTTTAATTCTAGCCAATTATGTTTACATTTCCCAATTTTGATTAATATAATTGTGCAAATCTTATAATATGAAAAATAATAAAATAAATTAATATCCTTACTTTTTTTCTTCTTAAAAATAAAATTTTAAGCTAAAATTTATTAATATCTCAAATTATTTTAAAATAATAAACTTTGATAAATTCGGAAAAATAGGCCAATACTTTATTTTTTACATTGTTTAAGTTACCAAAGTTCATATGTTTTTGATATTATGTCCAGATCAGGAGCGTTAGTAGCCTTTACAATCTCATGGAGCTCAATTAAAAAAATATATTGTAACTTTTATAAAATAAACGAAAACTAGGAGAAGAGTGATATGATGAAAGCAATTAAGATTTTATTTATTATTGTCGCTCCACCTCTAGTTGGTATATTATGTCTTAAAATAATAGTAGTTTGTAATAATATCAAAATAACGTATTAAAAATTAAACTCAAAACTGTTTTTCAAAGAAGAAAAAATTTACTTAAACACGTAAAAAAGAGAAGGAAAGAAAGATGTCTAATAAGAATAAACAGCGGCGTGGCAAGGATTCATTCATGGGGGGTGGGGGGGGGGTTTAAATTTTTTTTGGGGGCGAACCCCAAATCCTATTTATAAATTTTGGCAATATTATGTGTTTTATTAGTGTCTAGCCACTATAGTAGCCAGCATAAATGAAAAAAATATTAGTAACCTTCGGTTCGCTTTACAAGATATTTGTTAAGGCAAAAAAAATATTTTTTAACAAAATATTTATCTATATAATACAGTTTTAAATATCCGCTATTGCAGAAGGGATATATTATAATTTATAATATCAAAGTGTATTAAATATTTGTGATTTCAAATATGAAAAAATTTTGCAAGTAAAGAATTACAGAAGTGAAAAATTTAAATGTTTGTTATTGCGGATATAAACAATTTTTACAACTAAAGAATTACAAAAGTGATAAAAAGATGTTTATCTATTCCTACGCTGACTCAGTTGATAATGGTTATAAAAAACCACACAAGCAATATAATTCTTAGCAACCAACATTGACGAAAGGTCAAGCAACTAATATAACGCTCTGTAACTATATTTTTTTTATCTTTATCATTTATAATTAATCTTCATTCTTCATTATCCAAAAAAATTTAGATAAGATTAGGTATTTCATACTTTGTTGAATTACAATTCTCTCATTATCCAATATTCCTTTATATAGATTGTTGCTACCAGTGGCGTAGCTACGGGGGTGGTTTTCGGGTTTGTACCCCTCCCAGAGCAAATTTTTTTTTGAGATTATACGTTCAAAAGACTTAAAAGTAATTTTATATAAATTATATTTTTCTAGTTTTGATGTTTGTGGAAGGATATTATATTACTATTGAAATTATTCTGGATAGTATTATTATAAAGTCATTGAGAATAATCTACTAAATTATAATAACATATTATTGAGCATTTAAAAAATAAATTTATTATATATTATCGAAAATATGGTTATGATTTGTAAGATAAACCCGGCCGAACCTTTTATATGTATGGACCCCCTCTAAGGAAAATTCCTAGCTACGCCACTGGTTGCTACTAATAATCAGACTTGTCATAGCTTCCTCATCAGATTCCATGCCTATATCTAATGTTACCTTTAGTTATAATAAAAAATTTATCACAGATATCTCTAGATTCAACCTCACATATTGCGGTTTTACAAAAAAATATCTTATATATAAAATAATTTGCCTATTTACTTACTCTTAATTTTTTTTCCATTATTTATATCTCTTAGAACTATAATTAATCTTCATTTATTATCTAAAGCATAGTTTGAAATTGGAAAACTGTCTTTTTAATATACTTTGTTGAACTCCAACTCTTTCATTGTCTCCTCTTCTTCTGTCTAAAATATCATCAACATCAATATTGCTTCCAGTTCTATTCCAACAATATCTCTTCTTTTTTCATTATCTAATAAATATAAAATAAATGAGTAAAAATGTTTTAATTATATATACTAAGAGTTTTGACACAGAAGTTTTGTATATTGGTTAGGATCTTTTAAATTTTCTTAGGAAGAGGCTTAATAAATTAAAGTTGATTAGTGATAAGAACTCAGACACAAATCAAAATTTAAAGTGGAATAATTTTAATTTAAATTAATAAATAATTATATTTATTTTAAATAATATTAAAATTAAACTTCAACTTTTAATGCTTAATTAATATTTAGACATTATGAATAATTATTGATGTTCCATTTTTAAAACATTTATAAATGTTAACATAATGAAAATATAATTTATATGTATTAATCAAATAATAAATATTTATAAAGTCTTATTAATTTTTTATAAAAAACAACAAATCTAATACATAATAGAATTATAAAAAATACAAAAAATAATCGCTTAGAGGTCATTAGACACCCGGAAAAGTTGTAACACCTGCCAGAATATAATTTTTTTATGAAGAAATAATTACTATAAATAGTAAAATTGCATAATTACAACTGTATATATTTATTTACTCAGGCGCCTAAACGACCTAATGTTTTTTCGATTTTTTTCTGTTTACTAGTTTCAATAACGAGTTTTTTATATGGGTAATTTTCATTTTTTTTTAGATTTCATTAATCCTTATAGAATTATAGCTCATATATTTTTTTGTACAGGATTCTTTCATCCCCTTCCCATCGCTTTTGCTTATTTTTTAATTAAGACATTTTTTTTATATTTTTTTTACAATTTCATTTTTTTCCGAGGTTTTAATTTTTCAAACCTTTGATACACGATTCATTGTAAGTAACATATCATATTTTTCGTTTCTTACTCCTTATGAGAATATACACTTATTTAATTATTCGAGGATTTTAATTATATTTTTTTGACAACTTCTTAAATTCTAAGTATAATCTTTCTCTCATTTGACGGTTTAAAAAATTTTATTGCCCCGGTCTTCGAATATAATAATTTCCAATCCTAGACTCTAATCAAAACTCTTTTTAAATTCAGACATCGGCGAGCACCTGCAATGTACCCAGCACTACTAAATTTAATTTGAGCACTCACCTTAAAGATTTTATTTGACAAATTATTTTTTTAAGTATGACTAAGTATATAGTCTTACTTTGAGTCAAACCAACATACTTTTGACAATGTTTAAACTGGTTTATAGGTTTTTGAATGATAAGGCTTGCAATGCCAATAACATAACACTATTTAATTTACTTTGAGCATTACGATTAAGCCATTATGGATTGCATTAATGCAATTTGAATGTGGTCTTTTCTTTTTAACATATCTCAAATTCTAATATTATTTTCAAAATTTGAACATATGTAAAGATAAGATGTGCTTATAGATTGTTATAAATACCGGCTAAAATCGTCTCATACATTTAAAGTGTCGTCTTTCAATATAAATAGTATTAATTAAAAAAAAATCACTATATGTATGAAAAGGACGTGTGACTAAAAATATAAATTCTTGAAAACTTTCATATGTAAAGGGATAGGTTCTAATCGCTATACTAAAATCGTATAATTACCACTTAAAACATAAATATATTTTGTTTTAATAAAGTTTGGTTTTTAAATAATATTTATATTTTTGTCTAATCAAAAGGATCTTGACAATGCTGAGAAACTTAAGTAGAGTAGCTAATAAGTTTACTCGAGAGTAGCTTCTAAGAAATAATAATTAATCAATAAACAGTGAGTAAATTTTTTAAATGCGGGAGCTACATTTTATGCTAAAGAAGAATATATCTAAATCCTAATTTATTTGATTCTTTAATTTTTGCATCATATATAGAAATTGGAGAACTCTAGCACATTAATAACGTGGAAGCGATTGTGGATTATGCCAGAGGCATGGGGAGCTCAGAGTTTACAAGATAAAGTAATGGAGGATCTATTAAGCTTTTTTTTTAAATAGAGATTAATATTTAATTTTTAATAAATTCTCCCAATTAAAATTTTTATTTATAAATAATACTTGACGACCCGATGGAATTACACAAATTCCTTGGGAGAATGGCCGATTTCTAGCGTGGGATTTCTCCTGCGTTGACCCCCTATCACCCTCCAACCTCAATAAAGACATTTTAAAATACACCGAAAATTTTAAAACAAATAAACATGTGGATATTCCAGATGAGTATAAATTCGTACCAATTGTCACGACAACCTTAACTTCTCTTGGAAGTCAGGATCTTAGCCTAATTAAAAAGATTGGCAGAACCTTAAGAACAAAATCAGGAGACCCAAAAGAAGGCGTCTACTTACGTCAACGTATAGGAATTCAGATTATAAAATCTAATTTCACATGATTCGTAGGTTCATTCCCTGAGGAGCCCGATTAATCTAGATTTTCTTCTTCTTCCCTAAATCATTTTTAAAATTACCCTCCCCCCCCTCCTTTTCCTCGTATTATCATTTGCACTAATTATATTTCCATTATTATACTTTATATTATGAAGTCGTTGGTTGATAAATTTCTTAAAATTTCTAGAATTGTTAAATTATATATTTTTCTTAAATTCCGTTATGTAAAAATTACTTATATTTTATTTTATTATATATATTTATTATTTTTATAAATACAGTATTTTTTTTTAAATGTATATTTACTCTATATAATTATATGTTTTTACCAATATTTAAAAAAAATAAATAAATATTTATTTGTAAATTTTATTTATATTATAAATATAGGGAAAAAATATTTATATATAATATTTAATATTTCAAGTAAACTGTTTACTTTTTGAATAGCCAATAGCTCTAGTTACTTTTTTCATAAGATAACGAGTAACGGTGACCCTTTGTCAGACAAAGCGTTTCACTTTTGAATAACGTTTACAACATTCATTTTTATTAATATGTAAATAGTAAAACAAGTCATATATTAAAAATGAGTGTAAATTTTAAAAATATTGATGGCTCTAAAAAGAGCTTATAATAAAAATGTACCTAAAAAACGTATCAGGTCAATTCAGAGAAAATTTTATAACGAAACACTTTTTCGCGAAACTTTTATCGCGAATGTCGTTTATCGCGAAGGAATTTTATAGCGAAGGCAATATCGCGAAACCAATTCCGCGAATTTTTTTCCGCGAAACTTTTATAGCGAAGACAATATCGCGAACTTATTATTGCGAATTTATTTCCGCGAAACCTTGACCGCGAATACTTTATAGAGAATACATTATAGCGAAACTTTGATCGCGAACTCGTTATAGCGAATTTATTTCCGCGAAACCTTAACCACGAATACTTTATAGCGAATACATTTTAGCGAAACTTTGATCGCGAACTCGTTATAGCGAATTTATTTCCGCGAAACTTTAACTGCGAATACTTTATAGCGAATACATTATAGCGAAACTTTGATCGCGAACTCATTATCGCGAATTTATTTCCGCGAAACCTAAACCGCGAATACTTTAGAGCGAATAAATTTTAGCGAACGCCAACTCTTTATAGCGAATTTTCTACCGCGAATGTATGTGCGCGAAATTATTATAGCGAGCGCATGACTTCGAAAATTACGAATTCATTTTAAGTGAAATTGATATATTCAATATCAATTTACCAACCGAAGTTTCTTAAATCATAAACGCGAATGTTTTAAGAATATTTTATTACGTATTGTTTATTTAATAAGCATGTAACATTTATCTGATGTGATACAAAATACATTACTCTTTCAGGTCTCACTCACTCATGGTTGTAAGTATGGAGGGGAAATTTTGGGTTAAGTTTTTACCAGAGTAAGTTAACCCCCCCCCCCCCCCGTGTGCTTTATGTCATTTAAAGAAAATTTTCTGATATACCTTTTTTCCAATCTAGATGAAAAATTATATAGAGAGCTAAGAATTTTTTATTGATTTTCTCAGATTATTTTTAAAAATTATAGAAGATTTTACTGATAATTAATGCCTACTAATTATAATTTTTAGATAATGCACATCGATATAACTTTCTGATATAATAGTAACTAATTTATTTGAATATTTTGACCTCTCCTTTTTCTTCTTTTCGCATTTTAATAAATAGAAATAACTGCAAAGTTATGATTATCAAAAAAAAAATTCAAAATATTCTATTGGATTACATTGTAATATTTATGAAGAATAAATTATGGAAATAAATCATTAGATCTAGTTATTTTAGTTTTTTATTTTTGCTGATTTCACAAGTCTAACTAAACAATATAAAAATTAAAAAAACGTATAATAGTTTTCATCATTTTATAAAATAATACCAGTTCAATTTAAATCAGGCGTTTTTATGAAAACACCGCTAAACGCTCCTTCTCAATTTGTAAGCACTTTTACTCATTTTTTCTAATAAAATGGAATTAAAATAAATTAGGATTTTTTGAAAATAAATAGAAAATGTTCCAAATCAAGAAAATAAAGATATTCCAATATCAGGAAGGCTTATATTTACATTTTTATTTAATTCTTTCATAATATTCGAATTTCTTTAAATATCATGTTTAAGATATTTATATCTATAATTACCATAATAATTTGATAATTCTGAGCAATTTCTTTATCGCTTCAACTTGTGTATCAGAACAGTGGCATAGACAGGATTTATATACTTAATATCATCGCCGTTAAATTTGGCGACTGTATAGTTCTACTAACTAATTGTAAATTATATTAATATTTCTTGCTTTATTAGTACCAATTGAGTACTTAAACGAGTATAATAGCTAGTAAAAGGAAAAAAACTATTAGTAACAAAATTTTGGCAAATCTATGGTTTAAGCGACTGAAATAATTTATTCCGAAAATTTTATCGATGTTCCTTATTAATTATAATTTAATTCGTTTAGACAGTATAAAGAAAAAGTTTATTAGCAAAATAAGAAAAATTGCCTAATTCAGGCATTATTGATAGAATGGAAAATAGCTGGTTTGCGCTAATATTTATTAATTCTTCAGTCATTTTTTTCACACACAAATAGGCAACCGTGCTATAAGAAAAATAAATATTACCCATTAAAGCGTAAAATCAACCAAATTTCTGGAAGCAATAAATCTGGAACTTAAATCAATAATTATTACATTGATTCTTCAATTCATTTGGTAGATAGTTTTTACTGACAAAATAAGATAAAATTGCTAAGATTAACAACATGCGAAAACAAACAAATATTTTTGGGTAAGCTCTACTATATGAAATGCCAGATTATTACTTAGTATTACATCAATCAGTTTTTCCAGTCAATAAACAAAAACTAGTTTTAATAAGCGAAATAGACAATAGCAAACCTTTAAGTATGAACCAAAAAGTATTAGGATTTCAAAAATTTGAAACATTATAAGATTAAACAAAGAATCTAAAGAAAGCAATTATAATAAAAAAAATTAAATGAAATATCTTAAAAAAATATTACTATATTTATTTATAAAATCAACTTTTTTCCTATTTCAAAATATGAGGATTTAAAGATACTCGATATTTTAGCCAAAAGAAAATTAAGCTTGGAAACTTTTCCGACAGATGAGATATTTTGCGGCAACTTTGGAAAAGTTATATCAAAATGAGAAGGATTGGTTATGGTAAAATTTAAAACAATTAGGATAGCTAATTATTTTCATCAAGTGAATAGGTTGAGCTATTGTTTAATAACGTAATATTAAGTGCGCTTAACCTCTCTGAGAAGCATTCCGTTTTATAATTAATTTGTAAAAAAAATTGTGAAAATGGATTATAAAATAAAATGATGGTATTGTTTATTCCTAGATTTGTAAGATTTTTTTTTGTTGTTTTTTAAATAAGAATTTTCTTTAGACTATGGAAGGAGTTTTATCAATTTACAAGAAAGTTGTCATTAATCATATTTCCCAGTGAGGGAGGTTTAGCTCTTCCCCTTTGTCTACGCCACTGTTCAGAACACTTATTTAAAAACGATTTTATAAACTGTAAAATCCAAGCTGATAATAGTTATTCTTACCATATTCTCCATAATTAATATAAATCGTTTATAATTACATTAGCATTTTAATTATTTCATCTAAAACCGCATACAATTAAAATAAAGCCTAGCGAAGAATGATTTTAAAATTATTGGTGGATGTTTTAGAGAAAATAACTCAAAATTCCTATAAGTTCTTTGTAATAAGGAAAAGGTAAGACATCTCATCTAGTTTTCATAAAAAATTTTATATTTATTATTATTCAGCGAGATTTTTTAATTTTTAATGCCACTCTTCGCGGGTAAATAAAAATATTTTTTAAAAAAAAACCAAAAAAATGATGTATTTTAATTTTAATTTTATTTTTATTATTCATGACATGAAGCCACCTAAGCTCAATTACATTGTTATCAAATCAAATGAGAATATAGTATATTTAAAAAAGTTAACAAAATGCAAATATTTTAATAATTATGAACCTTATGGAATTTTAGAGCTATAATATAACAAAATTAATTCAAGCAATTTTTTTTCCATCGTAACTTGAACTGCGAACTCATTAGAGGAGCATCATTGAAATTAGAGGGGGGATAGTTAGTTATGAAATAATTATCATTATTTGAATAAAATTGGAAAGGGATGAATTGTATTTTCTTTTTTTAATTATTTTTATTTGGTAGGTGGTTAAAAGTTTTGAGAGGGTTGATATCATTTATAGATATGTATACAAGCCCCTGATTATATTCTCCACAGTCCTTTTCTTAAGTTAAAATAGGAAATGGTATAGCGTATTATCTTATTTTAATAGATCCCTTTAGGCCATATTTTTTGATATCTAATTCACATTTAGAATAAATATCCTTACAAAATTAATCTAATTATAAAAAGTTTTTTAAAAAATGATTTTTTTATTTATTGAATATGTGAAGGAAAAAGTATAGCATTGTCATATTATCGTCTAAGCCAATAGTTTGTTTGTTAAATATATAACTAAAGTGTAAAATTTTAAAAGAATCACTGATTTGGACAAAGACTGGTTAAAAATAACCATGGGAAAAAACATCGGACAGAAACATCCCAATATAAAAAAATTTACATGCTTTAATGAATAAAAGGAAAATTTAATCCTCATTTTAAACTTTGCCCTTTAGTGTAATACTTGAGTATTTATAATAATATTTTACTAATAATGTTGCTCATCAAAAGTGATCATATTTGTAAGGGAAAACAACTATATGACTCAAGGGCTAGGAATATGAAATTTAAAATAATTTTATATCAAAAGTGATCATATTTGTAAGGGAAAACAACTATATGACTCAAGGGCTAGGAATATGAAATTTAAAATAATTTTATAATGCATGACGAAAGGTAGTTATTTTTGATATATTAATCGTAGGATTGATGTGGTAGAGAAAGATCACGTATAAAAGAATTTGTAAATTCCCTCATAAAATCTGTATCTTGACGAATGAGTCGGTATGTAGCTTGCTAAATTTTATACCAAAGTAGACCTTCCTATATTTTTGTCACAAAAAATAATGCAAATATAAAAAATTTGAGCCTATAATATAAAAACAAACAAAATTTTTATTATTGTATTTTATAAGACTTTGAAATAAAGAGGAAAGAATGGCGAAAATATTTATAATTTATAACCAAGGGAATGGCACCAGCCAGACGAGAAAATTTTTTTTTTTAAATTTCGGCAATACTTTTTTTTAATAGTTATATAATTTATCAATTATGTCATTAATTATTTGTTAATTTTTATAAGTGTGGCTATATTTTTATTATATAAAATTATTTATTCAATAAGAACCCAAATCAAAATATTATATTTAAATTAATTGAGATTCATGGCGAGATATTACACTAAATCACGCCCCCCCCCTTCCCAAATAAACAGAAAAGATAAAAAGATATCTATAATGATCGTAAAATATAACTTGAAATATTTTGATCACCACCTGTAGTATGCCTAATTCTCTTATTATATTAAATACTTCATTAAATTCACTATGAGTAAAATGCTCTCCTTAATATTAGGAACTCAATAAATGTATTGTGATCACATGTATTTATATCGTTTTTTCTTTTTCAAACATATTTTTATATTCAGATCTTATAGAATATTTGACTATATGACCAGGTCAAATATTCCCCTTTGACCCGTCAAAATCTAGTCATTTGACTGATCAATTGACTGACTGCTAACCCTGGCCAAAATTGATTGCTAAATTTATAAATATTAGGTCTAGTGTTGTTAAACGGCTCATTTTGAGCCGATTTTTAAAAACGGCTAACTCAAATTTTAGCCAGAAAATATTGCCTAAGCCTTGAGATTTTTTAATAGATGTTCAAACCTTTGTTCCTTCTACAAACAAAATCTTCAGTCTTGCTTAATATTATTCAGGATGAAATATTGAGTTAGTCGTTTTTAAAAATCGGCTCAAAAAGAGCCGTTTAACAACACTAATTAGGTCATCAGACATTAAATAGGAATGCTACCCAGATATCAATTTCGCCAGTAAATATCAAGATTTAACTAATAAACTCAATGATTAATATATTGATAAAGCTGAGTTCCTTGTGCGTGATTATTATAAAATAAGAACTTCGAAGAAAAGGATAGGATAGCGAAAAAGTGTATTTCAATAACAAATTTCATAAACCAGATCTAAGTTTATTATTCATTATATAAATTTTTTAAGGTTAAAAGAAAATTACAAACTATCATTGTGAATCAATCTTCAATCTATTTTAAAAAAATATTATTCAAATAATTTAATTATAAAAAAGTGATTCAAAATAAATTAGTCATTATTAGCATATCGCGATATTAAATTCTCTATCGCGATATATGTTTCGCGATAATAACTTCGCTATAAAATTTTCGCGATTATTGATTCGCGATTAAAGTTTCGCGGTAATGTATTCGCTTTAAAGGTTTCGCGATAAAGATTTCGCTATAAAATTTTCGCGATTATTGATTCGCGATAAAAGTTTTGCTGTAATGTATTCGCATTAATGGTTTCGCGATAAAGGTTTCGCTATAAAAAATTCGCGATATTTGTTTCGCGATATTGTATTCGCGGTAATGTATTCGCTATAAAGGTTTCGCTATAAAAAATTCACGATATTTGTTTCGCGATATTGCATTCGCGGAATAGTATTCGCTATTATGGATTCGCGATAAAAGTTTCGCTATAAAATCCATTCGCGATAAACGACATTCGCGATAAAAGTTTCGCGAAAAAGTGTTTCGCGATAAAAGTTTCGCTGAATTGACATGGAATCCCTAAAAAACATGTATAATTATGTTTAAAAATTTCTAATTGTATTTTTTGTTTTAGGAAGATTGACTCGCGTTTTTCGTTTGTTATGTTAAAAATTTTACGTGCTAAAATTTTTAAAAATGAATATGTTGATTGGGAGAAATTACCATTAGTTGAGATGACTATGGGTTGAAAAATAAAATTATTTAATATTGAGTATTTATTGGTTTTTTTATTTTCGCCATTAGTAAGAGGATTTGAATTAATTGATGAGGGAAAGGAAGAGACACAGGTAGCGTCCCAAATTAGGGATAAACAATGTTTAGGTGTTAATGGTAGTTGCATTACTGAATCCCAAGTGACTTTCATTATAACTCAGGTTTCCTCGCTGTATATAAGCATCCTCAAAATTAAATTTTATTTGAAACAAATGCGAAATGAAGAAATAATATTATTACCGTAGAGGTTTGATTAATTTTTTATTAACAATTATTTTTAGAAGATTCGATATAAAACATTAATTATCTTTGTGAATAATCCATTCGTGCCAAAGTTCATGTTTTATAATCAGACTCAGATAAAGCTACTTTATTGTTATCTAGAAAACAGATATCCTTCCTAGTTAGGTTAAAAATGAGGCCATGTTTTGAATTAGTCTTAATATAATTTAAAGCCCCCAACTATAGTATAGGTAAGGGCCACAAATAATGTAATCAGCAAGATACTAAATGTTAGGTTTCCAAATAAAATTTGGATTTAGGATCTTGGGCAAGGCCAAATATGCTTAAGAAAAAAAAGAGGGTCCGAAGGGATATTCGATTTTGCGAGGCTGGAATAGGAGTGGTATATTGATACCATAGCAAGTGGTAGAATTTTGATTAAAAGAAAGAATGAGAATTTCTTCACGAATTTTAGATAGATAAGGCGATGATGATGAGATTAGATCTAAAATAAGTTTGATGGAGGTGTAGGACAGGAAGCTCCTTATTTAATAGATTTTTTCAAACATGGGTTAAAATTTTGAGAAATATTATTTTTAAAAGAGATTGCAAATTAGTTGGCATAAAACCATCAAGCCCAGTAGCATGAAAATTTATTGTAGGAATTGATGGAATGAATGATTTCCTCATTGGAGATAATAATAAGATTAATTAAAGCTGCTATGAGGGCAATTATGTAAGGTTAGTATTGTTAACGTTATTAAAGAGCAGCAAAAAGCATTCGTTGACATTGCTATCAGTTTCGGTTAACTTGTGAGAACATTGAGTCGTTTTCATCAATTCTTTTGAATATCTTGGTTTGGAGGTCATAATTCTAGGTAATCTGTCATGTGGAAGGAGTCAAAATTATCTAATATGTTTGACGCGGTCAACAGTGAGATATTTTTGGTAAGGCAGTATCTAAAGGGAAATGTTTAGTTTAATGTGTAATCTGAGGATAATTCTTATTTACATATTGAAATCATTAAATACATATGAAATATAAATTTAATAGCAAATTGCTGAAACCTTTGAGGAGGTGTTTTATAATGGGATCATTTCCTTTCTAAAAGTTGTTAGAAAAGTTATCATTATCATGATTAATAGAATTTTTGATTTATTTTTTCATCACGTTAGTTAAAGGATTTCAAATGAAATTATTTAAAAAAATTAAGCAATTATGACCATATTTATAAAAATAAGGAGTTTTTGTTAATCTATTACAAACATGCAAAGGTCTTGGTTGGCATACAAACCAATAAAAAATTTAATTTGAAAACTAGACATAAAACTTTTATAAAATATAAATATGGCCATACATATTTGCGAAATTTTCAAAACTTTTTCATTACATTTCCTTAAATTTTTGGACACAAACTGCAGAAAATTAATAAATTGATTAATTAGTTGATTGGTTGATTGATATGCAAAGCTTATTAGACATCAGTTTAGGGCTACTTAGATATTTTTAGTGTTTAATGTTTCTGTTTAATATCCAAATAAATATACTTTAGTTTTAAACACAAATATAAACGGAGTTTTTAAGTAAATTATAAGATAATCTCATTTCATTTTTCATTTAACCATTTTTTATTAGTCGAGTTAAATCGGCAAAAAACGTTTTTTTGAAAAATAAAATTATATTAAGTTGTTATTGGTAAAAAATCTCGAATATATAAGTATATTACATAAAAAAAAGATCAATATTATTAATTTATAATAATTAGATGCTATTTTAGAATACAGTGGTCATAAAGTCAATGTAAAGAAATACAGCAGGGGTATAACTAAAATTTAAGTTTTATTGTTTTTTTTATAGCTAGAATGTAGTGTTGTTTGTTAAAAGACCCGATTTGTCTATTTTTATAAACGGCCCGAATAAGATTTTAGCAAAAATGATATTATTTAAACCTAAAGATTTTGCTATAGATGGCAAAAAGGCTTGGACCTCTATTTTCAAATCTCTAAGCTTACTTAATATTATTTGGCTAAAACCTTAATCGGGCTGATTATACTATTTGTAATAAAAAAAATATTTAAAATAAATTAGAAGCGATGAATACTAAAATATTTTTGCGTTTTAGAAGATGCTTTTCTTTTTATAGTTCTTGATTCGATTTTATATATATATTTACTTTCATTTGAAATCAACGAATTCATTATATGCATCTTTAAACGAAAGACCAGATGAAATATCTTGACATAGTAGAAATTTTTTTAAGTAAAACAAATCATAATTTTTAAAGAAAAGTATAACCTTGTTTCTAGTTTTGCAGATTAATTTTTTATCCGCTTCTCCATTAAATGCCAACATCATTTGGGAATGGAAGAATTTAGTTAAACGTCTTTCAAGTATATCCCATAATATTTTTTTATTAAAAAAAAAATCATTGTATTTTTATCCATTTTATTATTATTTTTTTGCTTTATATTTGCATTTATATAGTATATAATTAGTAGTGTTGTTAAACGACTCGTTTTGAGCAGATTTTTAAAAACGGCAAACTCAATACTTCATCCACAAAAATATTACACAAGCCTGAAGATTTTGCTTATTGAAGGAGCAAAGGTCTTGACATATATTATCGAAATCTTGAGGCCTAGGTATTATTTTTCTGGCTAAAATATTGAGTTAGCCATTTTTAAAAATCGCCTCAAAACGAGCTGTTGGTAATAATTAATTATATTTATTGCTTGCACGAGAAGTTATCTATCAATCCATAAAATGATGATGGTTTAAGATTTAAATCACAAATAATAAATTCCATATATAAAAATAAATATCAAAATTTTGTAAATTTTTTTTAAAATTATGCCAAACTTGAATTGTATTATATAACACTGATAATAAAGAATGCGAAAGAAGATAATATTTTTGGATGTATAATATAGGTTTAGAGGTCGAAACAAAGTTTGAAAGATTGCTACAGCTAAATATTTAAAAAAAAAGAAGATAATGTGAACCGATAGGAAGTTCTTTCTAAAATTGATATTTAACTTTCTAAATGTTGTAAATAAGTAGACTAACCCTTGACAGGATTGGCCCATACCCAGAGAAAGTTGAGCGCCTATTCATAGGGCTACGTTTGAAAACTAAAATTTTAATCATTTTTCCGCAACCCCGTGTTTCATAATTGTACTAATATTCAATAGATGATATAAAAAATATCAATATAAAAATCAAGTTCATTTTTGATAAATTGTTTAGCCATTATGATAACTTTAGGTAAACAAGAAATAAGGAAAATTGTCATATAATTTAATTATATATATATGAGTTTCAATATATTTTCTAGAAAGAAAAAACAAATCTTTTCTCAAAATTTGACAATCTTAAAGCAATAGAAAATTGCTATTTTTAGTTTAACTGCGTTTGTAACTTAGAATTTTTCTTCTGAAAAGTTTCAATTTAATAAAAATCTTATATACCAAATTTTTAGTGTTATCAGAAGCTTATTTTTTTGGTAAATAAAAGGTTTTTATTAATTTAATTAAAGTTTTCAAAATCTACCAAAGATTTTTTATTTTATTTTATATGAACGAATTATTTTCTATATAATAAAATATTATTGAAAATTCAACAAGGATTAATATATCTCGGCGATATATTGATAACGATTATAAGTAAAAAAAATGAATCATTCTTTATTTTTTAAAAAAGATACATTGAGCTATCAATTTAATTTTTACAACTCCGCTTATTAATTAAAAACAAATTTTTATTAGATTAAAATGACATTTTAAACACATTGTATCTTCATTTATAGATTCTACTTTTCTAATTTTTGTATGATAAAATTGTATATTTATAAGAATTTTCTTATAAATTCCTTAGTTTAAAATTTTAATAAATTTTATTAATTTTATTACACTATATAATCCCCACCCTTTTTTAACTTAAACAATATCAAGATAATTGTAATAACCCACCTGGTTGTGGTTGGTTCTTAAATAACTGGTTCTACAACTCGAAAACTAAGGATTGTCACAAATTTATTTTTGGCGCATGTGCAAAGAACCTCAACAATTTTCGGAGTAAGGAAGAATGTTTGAAAAAGTGCGCTAGTTACATTTAATAAATCCTGATATTTTTTAATTTACTAAATTGATATATAAAATTGCTTAAAATTTAAAAAAACAACAAATTTTACTTTTTTTAGATAAATTTTAAATTATTTGCAAAAAAACTTATCTAGTTTGTCATATTCGCTTTTTGAAAAATATATACTTTGTCAATTTTCTATTGAAGAAACATTAATATATTTATTCCTATTTCAACAAATGTCAAGCACAGATATATCACCAGTCTATTTGACTTCCTTTATGCCTCTATTAAATATAAAGGTATCGAAGCTACAAACACATTGAATTCTCATATTTTAAAAGATGATAGAATTTTAGATAATGATAATAATCGATTTTAGATATTTCGTTTATTTAATTTTTTTGTTCTATCTTGAATCTTGGTATCAATTTTAATAATTTTCGTATTTTGTTAATACCCTTTCTTATTTATACTTTTTATTAAGCGGATAGAAGATTAAACTAAAATGTATTCTCTTTAATCATTATATATTAGCCCTAAGCTTTAGAATTATTACTTTCAAAAGGTTGGCAAACTTCACGCTTAGAACTGAATCTTAATATAAGATTTATTTCAAATTTTTGAAAATATATCTCGATTCATAATTTAATGAGATTTAAATTACTTTTATATTTATTAAACAAACTGAAAAAAAAATAGCATCTATGAAGATCATTAAATCATAAGATTCAATTTTGAATCGGGGAAAGAGAAACCTTAATGTATTCAGGCGAAAATAATTTGGAATCATTGTAATTTAAAATGCGATATTTAAGATTCCACCCAATACGTGCCGTAATTTTTATTGCACTTATAACTGGGTTTTGTTCTGAAAAAAACCGATCGATGAACTAGTAAGTACTAATCATATAATTTGTTTTCTAGCATAATGCCAATTTTTGGCTATTTTTTTTAATTTGCCTAAGATTTTTTTCTTTAAACTATCTACTAAACGGATTATACGCAATTATTGACATAAATTCCCAAGAAAATGTTTTCAGATGTTTGGCTAACTTTACCTTTAAGACGTGATATCATAGTTAGTTTTTGGTTCATATATTTTTTATTGACTGGTAAAATTGATAAAAGAATTAATGAGGAACTAAATATTACCGCTAACCAAATAATTAGAGTGCACTTAGTGCATTCTCAGGCCATCCATTCTTTTTAAGCTTGCATACCAATATAAATTTAAATTACTTCCAATTATGTAGTTCATCATGCGCTATATTATAAAGAAATTATGTATAAAATAAATTATATTATATAATTATATATTAAATCATAAAATAACCAAAAATTATAATAAACATCGGATTGGTTTCTTAAAAAATATTGGACCATTTTTGATATTTTTTAAAAATTATAAATATAGACACCTATCCTATATTTAATATCGGCACAACCCTACTATTAAATTATAATACAACAAACTTATATTTAGATTTATAACTACGCTGATTTTAGAAAATAAATACCTCCGCTCAGCCCTCCAGTTAAGAAAGTTTATGGTCACAAGCAACACAAGTGCTGTATTTAACTATGAAATATAAAACTACACTAAAAAAATAGGATTAATATTATATATATAAAATTTGGATATTATGGTTTGTAAATAGACTATGGTGTTCATTTTTCCCCAAATCATATATTTTGTCTACCGTCATACCATCTTGCAATGCCTAAAAAGTTTATTAAAATATTTTATTCTCCAAATTTTTAAAATATTTTCAAAAAATAGAATGGTAATATTATTCCTTCTTTTCTATATTTTTCAAGTTATATATAAATT
This sequence comes from Gordionus sp. m RMFG-2023, assembly GCF_954871325.1. NCBI lineage: Eukaryota > Metazoa > Nematomorpha > Gordioida > Chordodea > Parachordodidae > Gordionus > Gordionus sp. m RMFG-2023. Next base: position 26,540,925 of record NC_088779.1, on the reverse strand, counting down.
TTAAAGATGGATTATAAAATTGTTGCATTTAAAAATCTTATTTATTGCTTTTCCCAAATAATTTTAATCTATTTATATTAATTATATTAGTCAAATATAATAATATTTTTATCCCTTGAGCATATAAACATATCATATTTAATGAAAATATACCAAAAGTTCCTAGGAAAATTTATCAAATTCCCGGAAATAATTAAAATGTTTATTTTCCGTTTAACATCCTCATTTTCTTTTACCAATTAGCAGCTTTCATTTCTTCGCGTCCCCCTTCCGTTGAGTAATAAACCAATTAACACTACTATCAAATCTAAATCTCCAACAGTTTTTACCACATGGGACAATAATATATTACCCAATATTCTTCGTCCATCAAGCTTTCAAAAAGATGATTTACTACTAATTTTAAAGGTTCTGTCGATTTTATTCTTTCCAACCGACATTAAGAGGAACTTACCAATTTTCTTTTTATAAATAACCATTATACGAATTTTAGATATATATATATCTCTCTCCAGAAGCAATCAGGATATCATTAGGGCTCCGCCATAACTACAATAATATCACCCCGCACTCAGGTACCCTTTCAACACTGAGTGAAGAATATCACTACTTACACTTCTAATTTTCTAAGGACATACTTCCTGCCCCCAGGCAATTAAAAAACTAATTTAAAAGGCACTATTCTAAGTCAACATTTTTTATACCTTAGAATCTGTTGGACTAAATTTATCTGACAATAAAATACCAAAGGAATCACACTTATGCCTTAGTTGAAAAGTAATTCTTTTCTTTGGTAGTGGATTATACATTTATAGATGCGTTTGCAAAATCGAGCACACAATAGGTATACATTGAGACTGTCCAATTATATAAACTCTATAAATATTCCCAAATATTTTTTTTACCCTTTGCTACTTACCACATTAGGGAACTACGGTGAAGAAGCGATCCTCTTTTTAAAAACATTATGTAAAAAACTAGGACAATCAATGGAGATCCCAAAAAGAATTTACACCTTAGACAAAGAAGATATGCTGATTCAATTTTATTTCCATTTTGGGTTCTATGCCAGAAAATATTTATAATAAAATATTTTTACAGCCCCCCCCCCCCTCCCTTTCAGTTTTTTAATATTTTAGTTTATATAATTTTCAATATATTTTTTAAAATGATTATTTTAAGTTGAAAATAAAATTAATCTTTGAAAATAAAATTACATTATATATTATATTTACTATAAGATCATAAAAACTATACAAAAAAATAGCTACTTTAAAAATATACTAGAAGTCAAATATTAAAAACCTTTTTAAGTAGTATGAAATACTGCTTCTCTCCCCCTTCCTTTCTCTTTCTTTCTTTCTCTTTAACACTAAAATAATTTATATTTATTTTTTTAAATTAAATTATTATACAAAAAAAAAATTATAAGCTCAACAAATTTACAGATATCATTTAATAAAATTTCTAGCAATTTATAAAATTTTAATCTTATGATATAAGGTTTATGAACTACGTTTTTACCTATTAATTTTCTTTTTTTCGATAAAATTAAATTCCTATAATATATAAATTTATTTTTATTATAGTAAATATTTGTTGAGTTTATAAAAAATTCATAGAAAGTTGAGAGTACTAAATAAAAATAAAATCATATTAAAATAAATATTTTCTGAGTTTTTGTTTACATTTTAATTTATACCTAAACGATATGTAATAATGTATAATAATATTTTAATGATTATCATAAAGAGTTCTTTAAATTAACCTTCCCATTTAATTCGATATTATTATTTTTTATTATCAACGAGCAACTTGTTAGTTTGGACAATATAAAACAAAATTAACTAAGATAACAGATACCTTAAATATTCCAATGGTCCTATGTACAAGAGAAGCTTTCCCCAGTTATAGTTCATTCCTCCAAATTTCCCTTAAAATATTTATATATAATGTATAATAACATAAAGCCAAAAATATATTTATTTACAAGTGTATCTAAATATGGAGCCAAGGTTTGTGATAATTTGATTCTACTATTGTTAAATGGTATATTGAGTTACCAAAAATTGCTTGAAATCCTGCCGTTTAATAACGCTGATTCTTATCATATAATATCAATAATTGTATTAATTTCGAATTAATAATTTTAGAAGTGGATAAAAAATTCAGCAATATCTCAGTTAGAATTTTTTTGTGGGGACAGTGGAAAGGGAGGGCCTAAACTCTAATTTTTCTTTTACTCAACCTTCGGTCTAGTCAATCTTATACTATTTTTTAATAAGAGATAATTGAAAATATTTATTCTTTTATACATTTTTTTTTTATTTTGCTTCTTCGGAGACCGGGAATGATACGAGTTATAATAAAACATATATTTATAAAAGTTAAAATCGTTAAAATCAGAATCTTGACAATCTTTCTCATCATATACGTAGCTAGTTAAGATTTAATTTTTTTTATTAATTTACTCTTTATAATTTAATTTTATAAACTTATATTTTCCAAAATATTTTGATATCACATAGGCTTAAGCTCATGGTTGAATCTTAACAATTTACATAATATAAATTCGTGTTTGAGGCCCATTTTATTCTAAAGATTAAAAAAACAAAATTAAGCTCTCCGTTAAAGGCTTTTTTCATAGGATAATTGTTTTATTCAAAATAAGTTAGAATTAATTTTTATTATATAAAAGTTCCCTCTCTATCAAATATATATAATCTCCATAATCAAAACGTGATCGTTTTCGTATCTTCCTAATGTATTTAAAATTTAAGGAGACTATATATTGTAATGTTATTTTTTTGCTCTCTATGAGAGTCGAACCACAAAATTCCCTTTTCAAAGTTGTATGTTTTAAGCATGCACCAACTTGAATATAATTAAATTTAAAATATTAATTATATATAGGGGAAATGTGCCATGAATGGCCATGTTTTTGCTTTTTTGAAAAAAAAGGTATTAAAATTTATTTTTAACCAAACAAATTTTATATCAATGTGTGGCCTAAATAATAATCTTTAAAATAAAATTGAATCAAAGCTCTATGTATAATACTTTATGAGTTAAATGAGATTATGTAAAAGTTGTTTTTCTGGCCAGTGACTGGCCATATACTATATGTTAACTGGTCATAATATATTATTTAAGAATTTTATTATAAATATGAAATACTTGTAAAAGACCTATGTTAATGTTTCTACATTTTTTAGTTATATAAAAAATTAATTATACACTAATTTAATGATTATTAAAATCTCAATTTATTACCACATCTATTTAATGATAATATTATAAATTAATATCTTAATTATCATTTTACTAAACATTCTTAAGCTCATTCATCATTTTATTTCACCAAATGTAGTTTTGCAAGAGCTTTTCATTTTAATATGAATATGTGAATGAGCGAATTGTGGCCAATCAATACATGGCCAGCCAATCCTCACCTCTCTATTATTATTAAGCGCCTTTATATGTCTATTAAATAAAGCTTTTAAAGTCTATTTTTTTGTGTGAATAATGCTAAATGCCTGATAATATTTATATAAGATATCAGTATCTAAATTATTAATTTTTTCACCAAACAAAAAAAATGTGTAACGTGATTTTTCCAGAAAGAGATACTAAAAACAGTTTATTTGAAATATTTTTTATTGAATTGCTCTATTCAATAAATGAACGTAGGTAAGGTACATATCATAAATATACACATTTTGACCAATTTTGAGAGATGGTCTCTTAGATAAAAAGTTAAAGGGTGGTGGCCAGTCTTCACACATGGCCATTATGGCACATTTCCCCTATTAATTAATAGCTGCCATTTTTAAAATTCTGCCGTTTATTACCATACTTGTTGACGGGGTTGAAGGGTAATTATTTAGTTCGTGTGTATGGTACTAATACCTTATTAATAAATTTTATATAAATATTAAAATTTAGGAGAAAAATAAAAGTTGCAATGTATACCGTGAGCATGTATTAGAAATATCAAAATTTAAATTTGTGATGAAAATCATATTGTGTAAAATATATGCTTGAAAATTTTTTAATTTTAAATATGGGCTAGACATTGGCCTGAAATTTTTTTTTGCAGAAATCGCCAGGCCTGATTAAAAAACCAAGCCCATGCAACTTTCATATTCTGATTTTATTTTTAAATGAATTATGAATTTTTTATATTTTATTTTAGTTCTTACCTAACAAAATTATTATGGTCTTTGGCGGGCTTGAGAAAATTTTCCCAACAATATGGTTTTCAGAGATTTACCTATCTCCAGGCTTGGGAAAAAATTTCAAAATATTGTTTATATCTCAACTATAATTAATCTTCATTTATTATCTAAAGCATAGTTTGAAATTGGAAAACTGTCTTTTTAATATACTTTGTTGAACTCCAACTCTTTCATTGTCTCCTCTTATTCTGTCTAAAATATCATCAACATCAATATTGATTCCAGTTCTATTCCAACAATACCTCTTCTTATTTCATTATCTAATAAATATAAAATAAATGAGTAAAAATGTTGTAATTAAATATACTAAGAGTTATAACACAGAAGTTTTGTCTATTGGTTAGGATCTTTTAAATTTTCTTAGGAAGAGGCTTAATAAATTAAAGTTGATTAGTGATAAGAGCTCAGCTAACACAAATCAAAATTTAAAGTGGATTAATTTTATTTTAAATTAATAAATTATTATATTTATTTTAAATAATATTAAAATTAAACTTCAACTTTTAATGCTTAATTAATATTTAGACATTATGAAAAATTATTGATGTTCCATTTTTATAACATTTATAAATGTTAACATAATGAAAATATAATTTATATGTATTAATCTAATAATTAAAATATTTATAAAGTCTTATTAATTTTTAATAAAAAACATCAAATCTAATACATAATAGAATTATAAAAAAAATAATCGCTTAGAGGTCATTAGACACCCGGAAAAATTGTAACACCTGCCAGAAGATATCTTTTTTATGGAGAAATAATTATTATAAATAGTAAAATTGCATAATTAGAACTGTATATATTTATTTACACAGGCGCCTAAACGACCTAATGTTTTTTCAATTTTTTTCTGTTTACTAGTTTCAATAACAGGTTTTTTATAAGGGTAATTTTAATTTTTTTTAGATTTCATATCCTTATAGAATTATAGCTCATATATTTTTTGTACAGGTTTCTTTCATCCACTTTCCATCGATTTTGCTTATTTTTTGATTAAGACATTTTTTCATATTTTTTTAGATTTCAGTAATCCTTATAGAATTATAGCTCATATATTTTTTTGTACAGGTTTCTTTCATCCACTTTCCATCGATTTTGCTTATTTTTTGATTAAGACATTTTTTCATAATTTTTTTACAATTTCTTATTTTTCCGAGGTTTTAATTTTTTAAACCATGGATACACGATTCATTGTAAGTAACATATCATATTTTTCGTTTCTTACTCCTTATGAGAATATACACTTATTTCATTATTCGAGGATTTTAATTATATTTTTTTAACAACTTCTTAAATTCTAAATATAATATTTCTTTCATTTGACGGTTTAAAAATTTTTGTTGCCCCGGTCTTCGAACCCCAATATATAATAATTTCCAATCCTAGACTCTAATCAAAACTCTTTTTAAATTCCGACCTCGGCGAGCACCTGCGATGTACCCAGCACTACTAAATTTAATTTGAGCACTTACCTTAAAATTTTATTTAACAAAATTATATTTTTAAATATGAATAAGTATATAGTCTTATTTTGAGTCAAACTGACAATGTTTAAACCGGCTCATAATAGTTTTTGAATGACAGAGCTTGCAATGCCAATAACACTAATAAATTTACTATGAGCATTACGATTAAGCCATTATGGATTTAATACAATTCGAATCGGATCTTTTCATTTTTACCATATCTCAAACAAAATATTATTTTCAAAATTTGAACATATGTATAAGATGTGCTTATAGATTGTTATAAATACCTGCTATAATCGTCTCATACATTTAAAGTGTCGTCTTTCAATCTAAATAGCATTAAATCACTATATGTATGAAAAGGACGTGTGACTAAAAATATAAATTCTTGAAAACCTTCATATGTAAAGGGATAGGTTTTAATCGCTAGACTAAAATCGTATAATTACCACTTAAAACATAAATATATTTTGTTTTAATAAAGTTTGGTTTTTAAATAATATTTCGTATATTTTTGTCTAATCAAGAAGGGTCTTGGCAATGCTGAGAAACTTAAGTAGAGTAGCTTCTAAGAAATAATATTTAATCAATAAACAGTGAGTAAATTTTTTAAATGCCGGCGCTACATTTTATGCTAAAGAAGAATATATCTAAATCCTAATTTATTTGATTCTTTAATTTTTGCATCATATAGAAAATTAGAGAACTCTAGCACATTAATAACGTGGAAGCGATTGTGGATTATGCCAAAGGCATGGGGAGCTCAGAGTTTACAAGATAAAGTAATGGAGGATCTATTAAGCTTTTTTTTAAAATAGAGATTATTCTTTAATTTTTAATAAATTCTCCCAATCAAAATTTTTATTTATAAATAATTGTAAACAATGTTTAGGTGTTAATGGCAGTTGTAATTACTGAATCCCAAGTGACTTTCATTATAACTCAGGTTTCCTCGCTGTATATAAGCATCCTCAAAATTAAATTTTATTTTGAAACAAATGCGAAATGAAGAAATAATATTATTACCGTAGAGGTTTGAGTAATTATTTATTAACAATTGTTTTTAGAAGATTCGATATAATACATTAATTATCTTTGTGAATAATCCATTCGTGCCAAAGTTCATGTTTTATAATCAGACTCAGATAAAGCTACTTTATTGTTATCTAGAAAACAGATTTCCTTCCTAGTTAGGTTAAAAATGAGGCCATGTTTTGAATTAGTCTTAATATAATTTAAAGCCCCCAACTATAGTATAGGTAAGGGGCCACAAATAATGTAATCAGCATGTTCTAAATGTTAAGGTTTCCAAATAAAATTTGGATATAGGATCTTGGGCAAGGCCAAATATGTTTAAGAAAAAAAAAGAGGGTCCGAAGGGATATTAGATTTTGCGAGGCTGGAATAGGAGTGGTATATTGATACCATAGCAGAATGCAGAATTTTGATTAAAAGAGAGAATGAGAATTTCTTCACGAAGTTTAGATAGAGAAGGCGATGATGATGAGATTAGATCTAAAATAAGTTTGATGGAGGTGTAGGAAAGGAAGCTCCTTATTTAATAGATTTTTTCAAACATGGGTTAAAATTTTGAGAAATATTATTTTTAAAAGAGATTGCAAATTAGTTGGCATAAAACCATCAAGCCCAGTAGCATGAGAATTTATTGTAGGAATTGTTGGAATGAATGATCTCCTCATTAGAGGTAATAATAAGATTAATTAAAGCTGCTATGAGGGCAAATATGTAAGGGTAGTATTGGTAACGTTATTAAAGAGCAGCAAAAAGCATTCGTTGACATTGCTATCAGTTTCGGTTAACTTGTGAAAACATTGAGTCGTTTTCATCAATTCTTTTGAATATCTTGGTTTGGAGGTTATAATTCTAGGTAATCTGTCATGTGGAAGGAGTCAACATTATCTGATATGTTTGACGCGGTCAACAGTGAGATATTTTTTGTAAGGCAGCATCTATAGGGAAATGTTTAGTTTAATGCGTAATCTGAGGATATTAAAACCCTTATTAACATATTATAATCAATTATGGAAGAAAACAAGTTAAGTTTTAGTTTTTAAATTAATTTTATTTCTACTTTTAAAAAATCAAATAATAATAAATAATAATATGTATAACAATCAATTGGTATATATAATAAAACATTTCAATAGATATTCAAATTAATACTCAATTAACATTAAAATAAATTATTTCAACTGATCACAATTTTAAATTAACATTACAATAAATTATGTTAATTGAACACAATTAACATTCCCCTCTTCGACAAAGTATCAAGTTGCTGTTCGGTGAGCGCATAAGTCTATGTTTGAGTCGCGTGAGTCCATACGTTTTCGTAGGTTTGATAAAATTGTTGTACGTTATCATTATCATAAGGAATAATTGATCAAATTTGAATATATGGAATACGGAATAAATTTTTAAATTTGGAAAAAGGAATTTGGAATAAAAATTTTGGAATATGGAATGATAAATATGTACCGTAGAATGACAAATCAAAAAAGATTATTATATAATATTTCACGTTTTTTCAAATTTTGCGTTTTATATATTTTAAGTTACGTTTAAATATTTTATTTTTAAAATATTTTTTTCAAGTTTGGAGGTTAAATAATGAATATTATCTTTATTTAAAATATACGAAATGTTAACAGATTATATCAAAAAATAAGTCTGGAACAAAATTACATATATATTTACATTAATACAAAAGCGTGGTAGTAATTTAACGTTAAATCTAATATTAATTGTTTCAGAATTAACTGGTGATAATTCCTGATGAATATTTATGAGCGCTAAGCCATTTAATCTATTTTGAGATGTAATATTTCATAAAAATTTTTTAGCCTTCGTAAATTAGAGAATTCTTTCGTTAGTACATATCGTAATAGAGAGGCATGCTAAAATTTGAAATAATTTTATAATGTTTGGAAAGTTTAGTAATGTGTGTTTGCAAACATTGAGTTCACTTAGTGCATTCTCAGGCCTTATGTCTATTCTTTTCAAGCTTGAATACCAATATTTAAATTTAATAACTTCCAATTATGTCGTTCATCATGCGCTATATTATTAAAAAATTATGTATAAAATAATTTTTATTATATAATTATATATTCAATAATAAAATAACCAGAAACTATAATAAACATCGGTGGTTTTTTTTAAATTGTAAATATAGACACCTATCCTATATTTAATAACGACACAGCCCTACTATTAAATTTAAATACATTCCATATCCCGGGAATAAATAAAATGTTCCTAAGGGATTTCCGTTTTTTACATCCTCATTTCTTTATCATTAGCAGCTTTCATTTCTTCGCTTTTCCCCTTCATTTGATTAATAAAACAATTAACACTTCTACCAGATCTAAATCTCCAACAGCTTTTACATGGGACAAAAATATATTATCCAATACACTTCATCCAACAAGCTTCCTTCAAAACTTCTTATTAATTTGAAAGGTTCTGTCGATTTATTCTTTCGAACTAGCAATAAGAGGCCAATTTTCTTTTTATAAATAACTATAATACGAATGTCTATATGGCATCCCTTGTCATAACTTAGATACATATCTCTCTCCAGAAAAACTCAGAATCTCATAAGGGCTCCGCTATAACCACAATATTATCACTCTACACTCAGACACCCTTTCAACACTTATGTTGAAAGTAAAGAATATCACTATTACACTTTTAATTTTCTAAAGTCATGCCCCCGACTCCGGGAATTAACAATCTAACTCTAAGCCAACATTTCTATACCTTAGAACTAGTTGGACTAAATATCTCTGACAATAAAATACCAAAAGGTATTACTCTTACGCCTTAATTGAAAATTCATTCTTTGGTATTAGATTATACATGTTTAGATGCGTTTGAAAAATAGAGCATACAATAGGTATACATCGCTATAAATATTCCCAATTAAAAAATATTTTTTTTACCCTTTGCTACTTACCAGATTTATTAGGGAACTTGTACGAAGAAGCGATCCTCTTTTTAAAAACAATAGATAAAAAATTAAGGACAATCACTGGAGATCCCATAAAGAATTTACACCTTAAACAAAGAATATTTCTCAAGATATTATTCAATTTTATTTTCATCCTCGGTTCTATGCCAGAAAATATTTATAATAAATATTTTTAACTTCCCCCTCCCTCCTCCATTTTTCACTATTTTTATAATTTTTAATATATTTATTAGATTACATTATTATTTTAATTGAAAATAAAATTTATCTCTATAAAAAAAATTACATTATATATATTATATTCATCATAAGATCATAAAAACTTTATAAAAAAATAGCTAATTTAAAAATATACTAAAGGTCAAATATTAAAAACCTTTTTTAAGTAGTTCGAAATAGTGCTACTCTACCCCTTCCATTCTCTTTCTTTTCTTTTCTTTTCTTTTCTTTTCTTTTCTTTTCTTTTCTTTTCTTTTCTTTTCTTTTCTTTTCTTTTCTTTTCTTTTCTTTTCTTTTCTTTTCTTTTCTTTTCTTTTCTTTTCTTTTCTTTTCTTTTCTTTTCTTTTCTTTTCTTTTCTTTTCTTTTCTTTTCTTTTCTTTTCTTTTCTTTTCTTTTCTTTTCTTTTCTTTTCTTTTCTTTTCTTTTCTTTTCTTTTCTTTTCTTTTCTTTTCTTTTCTTTTCTTTTCTTTTCTTTTCTTTTCTTTTCTTTTCTTTTCTTTTCTTTTTCTTTTCTTTTCTTTTCTTCTCTTTATCATAAAAAAAATGGAAAAATCTATAAGCTCAACAAATTTACGGTAATAAAATTTCTAGCAATTTTTAAAATATTAACTCACCTACCACCTTCCTTAATAATATAACTACTAAGATATCCCCACATTAGCTCATCAGATTATATTTGGTGCTAACTTGATTGCTTTCGATATCAGACATCTGCCAAAATTATTATAAAAAAATAAAATTTGATTCTCAGTTCCTCCGGGCAAATATCAATTAGAATGCGGAACTTAAGGAGGCCTAGATATATTCTCTCACTGCCTTCGAATCTACTTCAACATCCACCGATAAACTCTGTGTTATGCAAAATTGATTTTAAGAATGCCTTAAATACAATTTCGCCTTTCTAACACTCGAATCTTTTTACGATAAATTCCCACAATATTCGCGCCTCGTAGACATCTGCTATAACTGTATTACTTCCCTCATTTTTAATATCAACATTTCATCATCGAACTTTAATTGGCACCTTGCCCAATTACCTACTAAAATCGGTGGTATCGACATGATTTCTTTAGAACTATTATCTCTATCTATATTTATCTCAAATTGCCTATCCCTCAATTCACCGATCTCATCATTCATAACTCTCTATCATGATCCTTTAACCAACAATCGAACGTTTCAACTTGCGCAAGACGGTTTTACATTTCTAACCGAAATATCCAACATCTATTATTGAATCCCTAATAAAGAACCAAATAGCCTTAACCCTACTGATATTAACGACATACAATTATTACAATCTAACGATAAATATGAAGGGCACGAATGGCTTGAAGTACTTCCAAGCCAACTTTAGATAATCTCTTAAACAAACAACTGAGAATTACAATAGAATTTAGACTTGGATGTTCACTTACACAACAGCACACTTGAAGCAACTTACCCGCATTACCTAAAGCCCTACACAACCCTAACTGCACCCGTAGTCAAGGTCGCCATCTCCGTCATAAACAATCAACAAAATCATCCATAACGCATTTAATAAGGCAAAAATTCCCAACATCCTTGAACCAACTAACTTTTCATTACAGGATGGCCTCAAACCCAACGGTTTAACCTGTAACCCCTGTCCAATTGCAAATCCCTTATTTTGGACGCAACCTGCGTCTCTTTCTTTCTTTCCTTCCTCAATTAATTTTAACCCTCTAATTACCGGGGAAAATAAAAATAATTAATAAATATTTAAAACTCAATAATTTTATATTTCAGCCAATAGTCATATCAACTAACGGCAATTTTTCTCAGTCTACATACTTTTTTTAAAAATTTTATCGTGAAAAATATTTTAATATAACAATAGAAAACCCGAATTCATATTTCTTAAACAAAAACTTCAACTAGATTTTTAAACATAATTATAATTTTTTTTGGAACATCCCCATTTAAATTAAGCTCTTTTTAGAGCCTTCGATACATGATAAAAGGTTTACGAATTATAATCTAAATTTCCTATTAATTTCCTTTTTTTCTAGATAAAATAAAATTCTTATAATATTTAAATTATTATTATCATAGTAATCATATTTGTTGAGTTTAATAAAAAATTCATTGAAAGTTGAAAGTACTAAATACAAATAAAATCATATAATATATAAATTTATTTTTATTGTAGTAAACATATTTGTTGAGTTTAATAAAAATAATTCACAGAAAGTTGAGAGTACTAAATAAAAATAAAATCATATAATATAGTATAATATTTCTGAATTTTTGTTTGCATTTTAATTTATACCTAATATGATATGTAATAATGAATAATAATATTTTGATGAATATCATAAGAAGTTTTTTAAATTAGATCTAGATGTTCTGAAACTTCTAAATAATTTGTTTAAGTATTGTATAGTTCCTATATGTTTGTTGAACTGACTAACTTTATTTATGACCATTTGCTATAAATATCTATAATTAACAATATTTTTTGTTGAAAAAGTCCTGCAAAATCAAGATGTATTCTTGTCTGTCCACGTTCTTTCTTCATTACGCCCAGCTAATCGGTTTTTTTTAATTTCCATAACTTTAACATATTTTACATTTTTCTCAAAAATACAACATAATTATTTACTATTGATTGTTTTTTATAAAAATAGGAATTATAAATCATGTTATTCAAGAATATGTCATTTTCAATTATTTTTAATTTTTACTAATTTACTTAATACTTCATCAATCTTATTCTTTCAAGCTAAAGGTACAGGATATGACTGGTTTATATTCTTTGAAATTAGTTTTTCTAATTTTGGCTCAAAGTCGGGAATTTTTCTTTATAATTTATCTTTTTTTCAAAGTCATTAATTGTGGCTAATTGTTCTTTACTAATTACATGACATGTATAATATAAGGTTAATTTTTAAATGATCTTGGCTAATTATATTTTATCCGATATTTACAATAAAGAAATTTAAAAACATATCTTTTATTAATAACTATACAAATACCATCATTTTAGAATTTGTATATGATTTTAAAATAATATTCGTCTTTTATACATGAATATATGGGAGTAAATTCAAAGTTTGTCTATTTAACAAAGACGTCGTGTCTGGTATCTCCTAAAAATATAATAGGTCCATTATAATGCTGAATTTTTAATTTATATCACTATCTCCTATTTCTTTGGCCTCTTCTTCCTCTCCCACCTCCACTCCATGTATAATTTATTTAGTTTCTTTCGACTGATTAACATTTGATATATGTATTTTCACTCACTCCATATTTATAACATGCTAGAAATTTAAATCATAATTCTTCTATATGATTATTTCTTTCGCAACACTTACACAATAGTGTTCATCTTTTAGGAATTTAAATCCTTCGTTTTTGGTTCATTTATATTCATAATATTTTTTTTAGAAACTGCATCATGTTTTATTTAAAAATAAACGATAATTAATTTTTATTCTTTAAAAGTTCTATCTACCTCAGACCCGGCCCGACCCAGATACATGGGCCGGGTCGTATTATAATTTTTTAAAATATACTGGGTTGTATAGGCCAAATGGGGCCATGAATAATTTTAAAAAATAGCCGGGCCTGGCCAGGCTGTATATTTTAAAACTATTTTGAATCGCTATTATTAGCTATAAAAATTAAAAAATAAATACTAGGCTGGGCCAAAAATTTTATAAATAAAAACACGTGCCGGGCCTTGCAAATAATAACTCTGCAGAACTCTTGATATATATCTATTTATTATAAAACGGAGATTGTAAATATAAAAAAAATTAAATCTGTCCCATATAATTTTGATATAGAACGGCGGCGTGACTAAAATTAAATAAAATGACCTCTAATTGTGTAAGAAGGTAATACGAAAATTAAAAGGGTCAAACGAAAAGTAAAAAAATATTTAACTTCAACACTTCAAGTTTGACGCCAATTTTTAATCGTACTAATTCGAGGTCTTAAAATTAATTTCCAAGTATAAGCCATTATTGTTTAAGCAACCTCGAAATTAAAGCTGATTAATTTTTTAAACTTAAATTCAAGAATTAAATTAATTATTTTCTATGTCTCAATCTTGAGATTGAAGTCATTTAAAATTATCAATCTATAGGTCCCTTTTTTTGGTATAATCTCTTAATTTAAAACTATATTTTGTAAATTTAAAATCTAGCTTGAAGCCTTTTATTTACCTTTTGTGTTGAACACATTTCTTTTATTTTGAAATGTAGTCCTATTTTTCAAAATTTAACTTTGATGTTGACCTCTTGTTGAACTTAGAATTAGAAGCTATTAAATGAAGGAGGAATAAAAATATGGAAAAAAAACGAAGAAAAAAGTGAATGGAAAGGAAAAAAAAGAGAAGAAAATAGGGAAAAACAAGAAACAACGATAAGAAAAAACACGAAAAAAAAGAAAAGATATAAAAACAAGAAAAGATATAAAAACAAGAAAAGAAAGAACAATAAACGCAAAGAAACACAAAAATAAGAAATGGAGATAAAAGTGAGAAAGGTAATAAGAGGAAAGGATTTTCTAGAATACAGGTGAAAGAACACCACTGGGCAAAAAATAATTAATGAAGGGTTTAAAAACACAAGTCTAATTATAAAATTCGTATGGAAAGAAGTTTAGTAATTTATTTAGCTTATTTTTCAAAGGTATTTAGTGAAGATGCTGAAAGTTTTTTTTTGATATATACAATGCAAAATAAAATTAAATGAAAAATGAATTAAATTATCACACTACGCATAAATTTAATATTTTATTACAATTTTTGTAAAAAAACTTTTATTATTAGCTTGAAAACTTAGACAAGTATTAAAAACCTTTTTAAGTAGTTTGAAATAGTGCTACTCTTCTCTTCTCTTCTCTTCTCTTCTCTTCTCTTCTCTTCTCTTCTCTTCTCTTCTCTTCTCTTCTCTTCTCTTCTCTTCTCTTCTCTTCTCTTCTCTCTCTCTTCTCTTCTCTTCTCTTCTTCTTCTCTTCTCTTCTCTTCTCTTCTCTTCTTCTTCTCTTCTCTTCTCTTCTCTTCTCTTCTCTTCTCTTCTCAATACATTTAAAATCCTTTTTTATATAATTTTTCAAAAAAGGAAAAAAAAATATAAACTCAACAAATTTTCTGATATAATTTAATAAAAAATCTATCAATTGTTAAAAATATTTTGATATTATGTACCCTTTAATTTTTTTTTAGGTAAAATTAAATTGTTATTATATATAAATTTATTTTATTGTGGTAAACATATTTGTTGAGTTTTAAAATATATTCAAAGAAAGTTGAGCGTACTAAATAAAAATAAAATAAATAAAAAAATATAATATAATAAAATAAAATATTTTCTGAAATTTTACTCGTTTTAATTTATACCTTTATGATATGTAATAATGAATAATAATAATTTAAATATTATAAGGAGTTTTTAAATTAACCTTCCTATTTAATTCGATAGAATCTTTTTTATTATGAAGTGAACACCTTGTTAGTTTGGACAATATAAATTGAAATTAATTTGTAAAACTAAGATAACGGATACCTTAAATATGTAAATGGCCCTATGTAGGAGAAGCTTTCCCAGGTTTAATTCATTCCTCCAAATTTCTCCTAAAATATTGATACCACCACTTATTTTTATATTATATAAAAATGAATCAAAAAATATTTATACAATTTATTTTTGAAATGAAAACAATAAAAAGTATAAAATATTAGGGAAAAATATTTTTTCAAATAGAAAAAAAACAAATTTTTATAAACAATGTTAAATAATAAATAAAATAAAAATAATTCTTAAGAGATTATAGATATTGGGTATTCAATCAAAATCATATTTTAAAAAAATTATTCCTAAAAATCTTGACTTTTTTACTTGATTGAAATCTATTCATTAATTATTAAAATATTTTAAAAGAAATAATATTTCATAAATTTTTTTACTTAAATTTTTATTTTAAATGAATAAATTATTCATCATCTTATTAATGGTGGCCTGTACTTTCAGCGCGTTTGATGATCAGTATGGTAATATTTTATAAATATATATCGATATTGTTAAGGCTAATTTAAAGTTCATTTTAACGGTGTATTAAAACATGAATCATATAAGATAGCTTAAAAATGCATAATTTATTATTATATTTTTAATAGCTAGATTTATTAGACATCCATTAACTTATTTCTAAATAAATTAATCGTTGATGCTATAGTTTTTTCTATTTTCCTTATGGTACTAATATTAATTTTTTTTATAGTTATTATTTTTATGATAAGTTCTTTTTTAGAAATTATTAAATAAATATTCATTTAATAATCATAAAAAGATTTATAACATACAGTATATATCTTTAAGCGATTGTAAATTATAAATCGTTTGCTTTATTGATTTTTCAGTGTTAGGTAAACTGATTGTTCTTCTCTCAAATAATAGTTAAAATAGAACACCATACATTAAGGCGGGATTTGATAAGAATTTTCAGCTTACTAATAGAAGGAATGGTGAATTTCTGAAATGCGAATAAGGGTTTTATAATCATTTTAAACTGCCTTTACAACAAAAAAACTTCTAAAAACTCATCTACATCAAATACCATTCTAATCTTTGGCAACAAAATGACCAATTCAGACGATATTTTATCCATAGACCTTTAATTTTTGAAACTATATACCGTGCCAGTAAAGGCTTTAATGTGTAATTCTAGATGTGATTTTAATAATACATAGATATAATATTGGATATAGTGCTCTTTATGTTGATCTAGCTTTGTCTATCAAAATAATTTGAAATTATTTTCATCTTTATTAAACACAAAAACGGATATAATGTTTATTTCCCTCTTTTTATTTGGATCCTCTGTTTTTAAGAATCAATTAAAATATGAAAAGTTGAGTTTTGTGGATTAAAAATAAAAAATTACATTAATATATTACGCTTGTCTCTAAAATATATTATGATGTTTATTTCTTGATAGAAAATTATTATGCAAAACTAACATTGTAAAAAAAATTCAAATTATTTGATAATTTTTTGAAATATTTTTGGCTCATAACACACAATATTAAAAATTATAATATAAAACAATGTTTATTCCTATTCGCTATATTTAAAAAAATTATTTATTAGAATAAATACGATTTAAAAAAAAATAGTTAAAATTCTACTTTTCAAATATGGTTTTAAATCAAATTTATTGAGTTTTTATATTATACTATCCGGCTACTAAATGTGAAAAAATATAGACTCCTGTTTTATGGGTGCCCGCGAAAGATAATATTTGTAATATTTATAATATTTTTTATTATTTAAATAAACAGAAGATAATTGTATGTACCTAAGTAAAATTAATTTAATTAATGACTAAAGGCTTTTTAAAATATTTAATTATATTTTGTATAAACAGTCAGCAAAATGATAGATTTAGGTAAAGTCATTTTTTTAAAATGCTTATGATTAGTGCTGTAAAAAATTTAACTTTAAGATTAAAACAGCTAAGTTTTGATTTCAGGCAAAAAAATCGACTATTTTTAATTAGGCTTTTCAATAAATATAACGGAAATCTAAATAAGGTTTTTAGTAAAATTTGGCTAAAGCTATTAGCGAAAAAATAGGCATGTCTAATGGTGCTCGACTAATTTATATTATAATATTAATGATTTTATAATTAGAAATTTTTTTAAGCATTATATAAAAGACGACTATTGTCCAAAATGGTTTTAAAAAAAAATTTGGCTTAAATATTGTATATTTTAAAAAGGGATATGACAAAAATAGTATAAAAGATGGCGATTATCTTAAATGGCCATTTTTTAAAAATAATATTTCCCTTAATATGATAAATTAAAATAAGAATAAAACCTATATGGTGTAAAATGTGATACTAATTTTTTTATAATAATTTTAAATAAATAAGTATACTGTAACCAATGATTAAAGTAATTGCTTAATTTATTTTTAGAAATATTCAATTTTGTTAAAAAAAATGTCTAAATTTAATTAAATAATTTGTTATATCCTAAATAGTATATAATTTAAATACCAATAGAAATAAATGTAGTACAAAAGATATTTTTTTGCTTATATATTGTAAACTTTAATTAGAAATCAAATTACTATAGTGTAAATTATGACCAATATAGTAATCTTTAAAAAGAAACCTAAATAATAAAAATTTTGAAGAATATATTGTAGAAATTAAAATTGAAAAGTTAAGTTAGTATAAACCGTTATTATCTAACAAACTACAACTGAACCTGAATCAATAAAAATTTGTTACACGAATCTAAACCTAACTACTGGTCCATAAACAAGCTTGAATATACATTTTATTAACAAAAAATTTTAATTGATAATTAGTCTTAATCTTGGAGTAATTTATAATTTATAAAAAAATTTATGGAAAAACTAATATAAATTGTATAGTTCAAATGGTAAAATTTTCTAAAAATCACACAGTACGTTTTCTAAGTATGCTGAAATACACTTCGGGTAAAATCGGATTTTTAAGAATAAAAACACATTGACGTTAACATAGAAATCGATGAAAAAAATTATTTCCTTAAAATTTATTAGACCCAAACCGAGCGTTCTTCGTCGTCATATGAGTTATAAATGAAATCAAAAAATAAATCTTAAAACTGAATATGCATTAAATTTAAATGTTTACTCAATTCTTTACAAACATTTAGATGTAAAAAATGACCAATTAGGACATTAATCACCATTTGCATTCTATTATATTTATTTTATTCTAATTTAAAAATGTTAATATTTAAGATAATATTAATTTTTTCAAAGGATCATTTTGGATTGGTCCCTTTTATTATACGTATGCATTTAAAAACTCCAATTGAAATCATTTAAAATTATAATTTATATAATCCGAGATCTATTAGGCGAACCTATTTTATGATAATTAACTACAAATTTTATTTAAAACCTTATAGATGAAATTATAGAAGAGCCTAATTATGTTTAAATCAAAGGGATTTCATCATATAAAACTATTTGTGCAAGCAAATATAACTATATTATATTAGAAATATAAGCATGTTTGTTTTTTACAATATAATTTTGATAGATGTGTTCAAATTTAGTTATTCACAAATTTTTATCATAAAATATTTTGCTATTAAGGTAAATGATTAGATTTTACTGGACTCAAAAATTCTTCTTTTGTTTATTAGAGGGAGATATACTTTGTAGTTGAAATCTAAATATCTGATTGAATTGATTATGAATCTTATAAATTAATTTAGGGATGGAAAAATCAAAAAAAAAGAATAAAATATTTTAAAAAGCAATAGAAAATTTAAAAATAAAATAAAAATTGGAATAAATTAATAAAATAGAAATTCTTTAAAAAATTAGAAATTATTTTATAACTAAAATTTTATTAATATTTTTTAAAATAACAAATATATCATTTTTATTATTAAATTTTCTTAATTTATTTGCTCTTAAAATTAAAATATGCCGCGATATAAATCTCAAAATACAACAACTTTTTATTTATGAGGAAAAAAAAAGAAATATTGGAATGAATGTGAATTT
The DNA here is from genome assembly GCF_954871325.1 of Gordionus sp. m RMFG-2023. Classification (NCBI taxonomy): domain Eukaryota; kingdom Metazoa; phylum Nematomorpha; class Gordioida; order Chordodea; family Parachordodidae; genus Gordionus; species Gordionus sp. m RMFG-2023. The sequence continues at coordinate 26,521,447 of NC_088779.1, read as the reverse complement.
TGCTCAAATCACCTTTATAATTCAAGTAGCAGCCAGTCTAAAGAATATAATATGAGCTGCAAGATTGTTAAATTCTAGAGCAAAAATTTTATTTTCTTTTTGACATCAATGTAAAATTAGATACAATCAATTTACATTTTAATGAAAGAATGATGAATGCTCGATTACGAGTATTTGTATTTATTTGTTGTATTTAACAGAGTTACTAAAGATATTTTAAAATGGATTAAGATACAAATACATCGCTTAAAAATAAATTACGATACATTGTCTTTAAACGTATCTAGATGTAGCTACAATTTTTATTATACTTATATATAGTGTTCGCATAGTTCTCTAACAAATACTTTTTATGAGCGCATAAAATTTGTAAATAACATTTTAATATTTCGTTCTCATTTAAACACTATATAAAAAAATAAATAAAAATGTCAATACCTCAATTTTTATCGTTCTTTAGGACAAATTCTTATTTAAAACAAGAAATTCTTTTAATTAAAATTATTTAAAAAATTATAAATAAATTTATTTGCTTAAAATAATTTTGTGCATCATTGGTATTGTTTTTAATTATTCGGCGTCATGCATAAGCAAGGATAAAATTTTATACATTATTTTTAATTATATTAGTTTTTATTTTTTATATATATTTATTTACAAAAGTGAATTTTGTATTCAAATATTTAATTTTTAAGATAAAAAAGCGTTAAATAGTGTATCAAAATGTATCTTAAAGAGTGTCTAAAATAAGATACAGACACCACAAGATAGTATTTAGATACCGATACTTTTTAAAGTATATATACAGATCACCATTTTTGTATCTAGATACTTTAACAGCTCTAGTATTTAAATTTCATTTAATGATGGTGTAAATAAAATATTTGAAATATAAATATTGTAACAATAATTTTTTTTTAAAACATAAAAACAGAAAATACGATGAATATTACAAGTAATTATATTTTTTTCAGAATCATATTATATTTATTTTCCACATGAATAAATTATATATTCTTTCAAATCACCAGATATGGCCATCTTTAAAAAGTCGAAAATTTCAAAATCTTCATTTAATTTTAAATATCTCAAAATGTAATCTAATATTATATTTTGACCTTCAATTTAATAAAATAAAAATAAACTTATTATCAAAAACCAATATTTGTAAAAATTTTAAGACTAGCACTAGGAGTCATTCAAGAGTTTTCGCACTATAAATATTTTACAGATGGCTAAAATCCTATATTAATAACAAAATATATAGTATAATTATGATACTTATTCATCCACAATTAGCTAGGTGGGTAAACCATTATTCTCGAATGCTAGTAATTTAATTATAATTTTGATCTTCAGGAACCTTTTTTTATTGTCGTGATTATTTGAAAATTTTGTTTATTGCTACAAAATAATCTTATAATTTGTCTCAATAAATAATTTCTCATTGTTAATATTTTTTATAACAAAATAATATTATTTAATTAAAATCATCTTGTGGTAAAACGGCAATAGCCAACATTATTATTGAGAAATTTTACTTAGCGAATGAATGAAATCTAACTGTATATTTATTACCCGTGGCATAACTAGCCTCTACAATCTCAGGGGTTTTAAAAAATTCTTCTTTTTGGTATAAATTCATATTTTGATGTCTTTTCAAAACTAGTTGAACTGGAAGAATATTATTTTTTCCCTAGAGAATCAAAATTGACTAAATCCATTTTCTAGTGGTACAATTTTATCATGATCAGAGATTTTCTAATTTACAAAATTATCATTTAGTTTTTTATATTGTTGATAAAGGGAATGAAACATTGAGATTTGTTTGATAACAGGATATTTCGAATTATAATTTATGATTTTGGAGAAATTTTAAAAAATGCTAGCGTCCGGTTATTTATTTTTCACATTTACTGAAAACCAATGACTGACTAATAATTATAGAAAGTGTAGATATACTTCTTTAACAGATTTTTTATCGTCTCAGCATTCAGAAGTCCTCACCTTAATATTCATTTAGGTGGAATTTAATATACAAGTTGTAGAAAATATATGAAGAAAAAAATATAATCCACGAATCAAACAATTATAAACCAAAAAATTCAATTTTATTTTATATAATTAATAAATAAACTTTTATATTCAATAATTTTACATTTTTTTAGTATCTAAAATACAAATATATTTCAATTCTTTATGTGTTTTAATTTTTTAATTGATAATAAAAAAACAATTAATAGTTTTTAGGAATATATTTAAAATAAAATCTATGTTTAATTTCTTTATCAATCATAAAAAACTACTGGTTGATAAGGTAAAATTGTCTCAACAAGAGTTTCTAATTTATATATAAAAAAATACATTTTGAAAGCGATTAGACTTTTTAGGCACATACATTTAGTATATGTCCATCTTTTAAAGCAAAAATAGACATCATTTTATTCATATGATTAAATATTATGTTTGTAGAAGTTAAAATTAAGTAAATGTCAAAAAAAGTGTTTGAATAAACAATTCCAATTTGAAAGATTGATTTTTTATCTTTTAATATGTTGTTTTACCTATTTTCATAAACAATAAAGAACTATATAAAAAATTTATTATTAAAATTTGAATTTATTCCAAAGGAGTAACATTCCTTAAATTTATTGTAAATATCCTATAAATGTTGGAATATATATTTGATCAAACAGAAACCCTTTAATTAAAAAGCTTGATCTGAAATCCCATGAATTACATATCCCAATACGAGATATAATATAATTTATTATTATAGAGTTAACCATTTGAATTGATTAATGAAGGTTATTATTAAATTATATTCCTATTGATAATAAATATAGCTAATACTCTGAATGATGCCAGTAAGTATATAACTTTCTTATATATTTATTTGAAACTTCTTTTAAAACCAAAAAATTGCACTATATCTAAAATGAATTTTTTGTTATTCGATATTCAATTCGTTTGGTATTTTACGAATAACAAAATTAATACGAATAAGGGAAATATATTATTTGTCGAATAATTTTCCAATTTTCATATTAGGCAAAATTTATCGTATATACTCGACATTATAAATAACTTATTCTTGAATATTTATAATTATTATTTTTAAGTATTTAATATGTTCCTAAATGAAAGGAACATTTTATTTTTTTTACTTTATTCATACATCTATAAATAACCTAGCATCTAATTTTTTTTAGAAAAAATAATCTTTTAAGCAAAAATATTTGAAGATTTTTATAAAGATAGAGATTTTTGATAAATTTTTCTTACCTAAAATTCAAGTAAAAGAAAATATTCAAAGATTCATTCAACTTTTATATTTTACCATTAAAAAATTTAATTTTAGAATGAATATTCAACGAATCAAATCGAACAATGTCTTTATTATTTTTACGAATACAAATAAGGAGTAATTCGATTCGAGATACGAATAATGCAAATATTTGATTCATATTTTTGTAGGTATAATTAGCACTAGTGGAAGATTTATTGTTTGTTATATATTATAGGTGAAAAATAGATATTTTAAAAATATAAGAGTCAGTTTGCAGGATTTCTATTATTGGTTAAATTAAAAAATGGCCCTCAATATACCTGAAGCGATAAATTTATATTATAAATTTTTACAAAACTAAAATGGCCACATATATTTAGGAAAAGCGACAACATGACAAATAATTCTTAATCAAATCTAAAAGTTGGAATATTATAGGTTCTTCTTTTAAAATATATTTTAACTTTTGTATTTAAAATAAAATAAAATAGATAATAAAAACCGAAGTGGGATCCCCCAAAAATTAGAGAAATATAATAATTTATTTGCATAAGAAAAATACTTTCTCTTAGGTTCTGATGTATTACTTTTGATTTAGTACCCTATATTTTCTTTTTCTTTAGTAATAGATTATTTTTAAATATATTTATAGTTGCAATCTCTAAAGATCTAAGTAGATATATTATTACCAATAAATATGTGCAAATTACAGACTTGCGCGTAGTCAGTATCAGTATTTTCTAAAGGGATTACCATATATAATATTCGTCATATCCTACTCTTATTTTTTTTCATTTCATTCTACTACTTTTTCATTTTATAAAACGAAGAGAAAGATAATATATTTAATTTTATTAATAATAAAGTAGAGATTTGGCCTTACTCCTAGAGATTTGATTTTTTAAATTTATTGATGAATACAATTTGTCTTTTCTTAAAATAATTGCCAAATATAAAACAATTTTGGATTATAATTTTACTGAAGAACAAATTTTTTTATGAATATAATCTAACTTTGATTTAATTTTCCTACGAGGCATAAAAGCATTAAACTTTTGTATTCTAGGAATGGGTTTGACATTTTAAATTTTAAATAAGATATATTTTAATATTCATAATTCATATGCAGTGATATTTGCTACAAAATAAATAACTCTAAGGTGGTTTATATTTGATTCTCATATTGATCCGGAAGGCCAGCTTTTGCTGATAACCTATTGGTTATATTTGCCACTTGCACGATCAGAAATAAATAATTTTAATAAATTTGGTAATTTTGATCTTTTTACTAATTTTTTGATCAAATTCTTCTTCCTTTTAAGCCACAAAGATTAAAAATAGCCCCCCTCCCCCTCCCCCTCCCCCTCCCCCTTAGTGTCATCGCGATAAAGTGATGTCGTAATAAATTGTCGTCGTGTATATTTAAATAAAAAGTTTTTGATAATGCTACATTTTATCACGCCACACTTTATCATGATTTACTTGATCACTGAATTATATTTTCTTAAAAGTAAAATTTTGATATTCTGATTAAACATTTTCGTTCTTTTCAATTTTGGTATTTAATTTTTTTGTAAATATAAAATAATATAAAAAATTAAAAATATTATGAAGGTATCGTGAATAAATTTTCAATTAGATGTACAAAAGATCCTTGGGGTCTACAAGATATAAGAGATTTTTTCCACTTAAAATATAAGAATGCTTTAAGACAAAATTGTCTAAGTTGGAAGTGACAAAAGATAAAAATATGGTATTATCTAGGAAAAATTGATTGAGACGCTTTGAAGTTTCGGCGGCTTTAATTGGAAAAGTATATAATTTAGCGATAAGTCTATACAGGTATAATCTAGATAGTCTTCTAGAAAGAAGTGAATGTTATTCCATTTGGACCTTTGCTGTTTAAGGTAATGAGTCCTACAAGCTCTAGCGTTGATTGAGTGAGAATAGTTGATGAGACCTTTTGTGTCAGAGCATTTATAGCAAAATGGCATCAAATGTCTGTCTTTTAATATCTACAATATAATGAATTGTGCCCTTACCTATCTCTCTGGATCTTGCAGAAACTGCAGATATGTCGGAGGAGGCATGATATATATATGGAGAAGGAGGTCAATTGAGATCCGTAGTTCCTTGGAATAGATAAGTTTACAGATTCTTGCTTAATTATTAACTTATAATGTAATACAATAATTTGATTTATAAAGAATTATTTAGATATACAAGACTAAAATTTAGCATACCGTCATCTCCGGCAATATTTCAATGGGCCATTGAGAATTTCATAAAAACTTTGAAGGAGTATCTTGTTTGAGAGAAACACGAAACAAATTTAAAAGACTAAAATGATATCTAGTTAAAGATAAAAAATGTAGATTTTTCAAATAAAATGTAGAGAATGCCAGGAACAACACGATAAAAATTTAAGATTGACCAAAACCCTATATCATCCACACCAATGTTATAGCCGAACATTTATTAGAACTTTAATGCATAATATAAATTAGGGATACGTAGAGGAATTTTTGAAACCACTTTAGCTACTTTCCTATAATTATTTTAGTGAATTTGAATATCGTCGCAATATAGGACTTTAGAAAAAATAAAATAAAAGATCTTTTAAAATTTCAGAATTCTTATAAAATTCCAAATAGCTTCAAATTTGAATTAAAGATATTGAATATCTGAATACTACGAATATTAATTGAAGATAAAACAAGAACTATTTTACTATACCCAAAATATGCCCTGAGATCTACACTGATCTTTAAATGCAAATTTTCAGTTAACTCATCTCCTCGAAATTATGTTGATTACAAAATTTTAAATTTCCTAATTATTCACTCTTCTTTAGGAATGATATATACTTTTTAAAAATTTGTTTTATGTTTATATAATGTTTTATATACAAATACCGATATATATTTTTTAAAAATTCAAGTTTTAATATTTTGTTTAATAATATATATTTTTAAATTTTAACGCTCACATAAAATAAATAAATAAATTTATTTGCAGCAGAATAAAAAATTAATAAAAAAAGGATTAAATAATGAAGAAATATTTAAATTAATTTTAAAATTTTGTTAAAATTTAAATTGGGATAAAACAATTTGAAATAGGATACTTTACAATTCATAAATCACGAAAACTTTTTATATTTCTATAAAATAATTTTGTGCTGCATGGTGGGAGGAGGGGCGGTCTGGCAAGGTGCCTTATAACTGTCTAGTCATAATATAGAATGGTTACATTTTAACGCACGATTACCTAAATTAAATTAGCTATGAATAAGTGTTAAAATAAATAAAGGAGTTCATAGAAACATATCTAGTAATAGGACCTGAGGATGCGAATAAACAAAATAATTCCAAATTTAAACATTTCCGGTCAAATTATTAAGTGATTTAGATTGAGAGATTAGGAATTCCCATGAATTCCATATCCCTAATTAAATTTAAATGATTTGTTCTTAAATATATATAAAAGGTCGGTATAACTGTTATTTATTTGTAAATAATTATGTAGAACTGATTTGATTTGATTAAAAAGCGCATTAATAAAATTACATTAATATTTGTTTATATTATTAACAGAAAATAAGATAAATGAAATGGGTAAATAAGCTAATTTATTAGTTATATATTATATGTCTAACTGAAAATATTGACCAAACTTTTACTCATTTAAGTAGAATTTAATATAGAAGCGCAGTAAAAGTCTTAGAATCTTTGGTTACCGGAGATAAAACACTAACTATTAGTAATAGAGGATGCTACATAGAATTACTTATTTATTAATAGAAAAACAAATAATTACGTTTTAGTAATATTTTATTATTCATATATATATAAACAGTTGTTTATAATCGAATTAAAAGTATTTTATTTTAATTCTTTTGAATTAAGCTATTTAAAATATTTTGGTTTATTTACATTCATATAATTATTGAAGTTAAACATCGGGTTTCATAAATTCTTGGTTTTATTAAACTGCAAATGCCTAGTTTAACTATAAATGCCAAGAGCAAAGTTTTAGGTAAAAAATTTATTTATATAAACTAACAATTGAATTGAGTTTTGTGATATAAATAACCTATAAAAATTAAATTATTAGATATAAAACTAAAATTATTAGTTGTATTTCCTTTTATCTCATAATAGATAATTGATAATTTAAATCCTATAATTATATTAAAAAATTTCATAATATGCGGCGATTATTATTTTCAAAATATTAATGTATAAAATAATTCAGAAAAGTTATAAAAATATTTAGTCACCAAAACATTCAAAGTTTATTTTAATAAGCTGAATTACCATAATATGCATGGTGTCCGAACCATATAAGCTCTTCAAGGTTATTTTAGAAAATGGTAATATTAATTTTTTTTGGATGACGAATATACACATCCCCGACAATCCTACCCATCGTCAATATTTATGCTCTATTTTTAAAAATGAATGCAGAATAATTTTTAGCTCTACGAGGAAATTCAGAAATAATAATATTAATTTTTTTTTTAAATTTTATAATTATCGGAGTATCTTTTTTGGACTAAACTAGGCATCCCTACGCTATTCTATTAAAGGGGCTTAAATTTTTAAAAAAATATATAGAATCGTGTTTAGCATATTGAGATGATTTAAAATGTTTCATTAGCAATTTTAAAAAAACTGGTTAATTAATTAAATATCAAAACTCTTTTTCGATGACTAAAAAAATACCCATCCTCGACTTTACGCTCGATTATTTTGCCCTATTTTAAAAAATGAATGCAGAATCAGGTTTAGTTCTTCGAAGGGATTCGGAAAATAGTAATATTCATTTTTTAAAAAAAATTAATATAAAAATAAAAATAAATTGACTTATATCTCTATATAATGAGGTTATTCAGGAAATACATAAGTAAAGATTTAGATGCACTGAAATAAATATCTGGGAAGAATATTTTATTTTTTGACTAAACTACTAAATATACGAAATATCGGTAGATATATTAATTTTAAAAAAAATGATGTTATGTTTGACATATTGAATAAGAGTCCAGCTCAGGAGCCATAATTTTCTATATAATTTACAATCTCTTATTTAGTCAGAAATTATCATATTCATGAGGGTATGGATATAAGCTAGACTAGTAATAAAAATTTAAATTTTTGACCAACACTTGTCGCCTCAGGAAAATAAGTAAATAGAATTCCAAAATTTACATTAAACGTCAAAAATAAAATTATTAAAAAATTTATCGGATAAATAATCAGATCCTTATTTATGGCATTTCACTGTGGGATCTTCTCCTTTCCTCCGTTTTCACGCCTATAGCAAATTTGTAATAAAATTCATTTTAAAAATGACCTGGAAACGTAATATCGATCTATAAAAAGTTGTAAACTCGAAATGGGGAAACAATTATGCGCGTTTATTTTTTTGCATTACCCAGCTATTAATAATTTATTTTAATAGAAAAATATATAATTTTTAGTTTTAAATTTGAAAAAAACATGAAAATTAGGCTGGTAAAATATTTTGCATGAGATGCCCCGTCCGAATTTAGATTTTGGGATTGGACATGCTGATCTCTGATATCTATATATAAAATTTGTAATGCAATGACAGGAGAAGGAAATATAATACGACAAAAAATTTAAGGACATTAATTTTTATATTATTTAATAAAAGATTATGAAAAAAAATATCAAATTAATAAAACAGATGCAGGTAATAAAAAAATTGCTTAAAATATTCTCTTAGCAGTTAAAATATATTCAAATGAGAGATCTACAATAGATATAAATAACCCGGTAAGGCTTGGGTTTAAAAGAAATTTCCTTTTCAAGGCCGGCTCGGTATTTTTGTTTTGAATTTTCCTGGCTCATGTCAGGTTTACATTTTGAATGATTTATTTTAAAATTATTTAATTATCAATTTTTTATAAATTGTTTCAAGTGAAAATAGAAATTATATACAAATAAAACCCTACATTATATGATAAAGCTTATTAGCTTATATATGAAAAAAAATTTTAATCTGCCAAGGCCAGATTTTGTAAGTATTTTTCGGCTCAGTCCGTGTTTATTATAAATAAGATTTTATCGGGCCTATTTCTAAGGTCGATACTCAGGACCTGGTACATAAAAACATTTAAAATTTGTAATAAATAATAAAAATCCAGAAAGTAAAAATCAAATTTTTCTAAAAATTTATTCAGTTCTATATTAACTATCAATTGATAAAAAGATAAACAATTAAATAATTTTTAGGAATATATTCAACATGAAATCCATGTTTAATTTTTCCAACAATCATGAAATACGATTCTATGAGGGAAATTTCCTCAAAAGAAGTTTTGAATTTATGTAGCTTGTTATTTTATTATTAAAAAAGCTAACTTTGAAAACGATCGCCTAATTTTTAGATACAACCATTTAGCTTAAGATTTTGGTCTTTTTTAATTAAAGTTAGATTTCATTTTTTATATGATTACATATTATACCAAAATCAATTTTGTTTTAGAAGTTATTTACTCATTTTTATCTTTATTATGTGGAATACAAGTGGACTCTGAATCTTTCTAATTTTTAATTCATTTACAAAGGGCAATATTTTTAAAATTCTCTTCGATTGGATAATATAATCCAGCCTAAGAATATGCCTATTTTATATCAGACTTATTTCTCCATTTATTATTTATAAAAAATCTATATAGAAGAAATTTATTGAAATTTAAATTTGTTCCGAAAGCAAAATTCCTTTTAAATTTATATTATAGATATATTCTATAAATGTTGGAATAATACATTTTTGATCAAACAGAAAACTTTTAATTGATTAAAAATAGAGAGATTCAGTTTCAGATCCCATGGATTCCATATCCATATGTAAATACGATATATAATATAATATTAAAGTCCCCATAAGAATTGATTAATTAAAATTATATTCTTATTTATTGATAATAAATATAGATAATATTCCTAAAAATATGAGTAAGCATATATAATTTGTTTATATAGTTATCTAACCCTTTTTTAAAACCTAAAAAAATGGTCAGTTCTTTATGAATTAATACTAGTGGAAGATTTATTGTTTAATTATATATTATAAGTAAAATATTAGATAGTTAAAAAGGTAAGAGTCAGTTAAACCCTCAATATATCTGAAGCGATGAATTTATAATATAAATTTTTACAAAACTAAAATGGCCGCATATATTCAGGAAATCAACCATCTGACAAATAATTAGTAATCAATAATGTGCAAGATGAAATATTATAGGTTCTTCTTAAGCTTAAGTATACTATCTTATTCTTTCATATTTTAAATAAAATAAAATAGAGACATAAAGGAAGGTCATTCTCTAAAAAAAGAAATTGGGACTAGAAGTTCCCCCCCCCCCAAAAAAAAAAAAATTAGTGAAATATAATAATTTGCCTTTATTTGCATTAGAAAAATATTTTCCCATAGTTTCTAATGTAATATATTTGATTTTGTAACCCATATTTTATTTATCTTTAGTAATAAATTATTTTTTAAACATATTTATATTTATAGTTCTTATGATTGACAATCTAAGTATATATTATTACTAATACATAACATGTAACAGATACGCGTATATTTTCTAAAGGAGGAAGAAAAATCGATTGCATTTTTTTTCTCAAGCGCCTCTTCCCCCTGGGACCTTTACTCTAGTTTTGCTATTATAATTACCCGATATAATATTCTTATTATTCTCATATTATTTTTTTTCATTTTGCACTCTTTTAAATGAAGGAAAAAATAATATACTAAATTTTTTTAAAAATATAGAAGAGATTTGGCATTACTCCTTCAGAATTTATTTTTTTTATTTAATGAATTGAATTTCTCTCCTCATCAAACATAACTATAAAATGCAAATCAATTTTTGATTATAATTTTATTGAAGATAAAATATAATTTTTTACAATATTATTATAATCAAATTTTAATTTAATTTTCCCTAAAAGGCATCAAAAAATTAATTTATATTCTGGAAATTGGTTTAGCATTTTGAATAAGATATTTTTTTATATTCATCATTCATATACGTAATTAATTCCAGTGATATTTGCCACAAAATTAAAATAAATCTAGAGTTTTTCATATTTGATTTTAAAATGGATCCCAAAGGCTAGCTATTACTGCCAATCATTTTGTAATGTTTGCCACTCCACCATAGGAAAAAAAAAACATTTTTGATAAATTTTAAATCTTCAAATTTACTAAGGTTCACCGTACGTTAGAGTTTCTTTAAAATCGGGATATAAGATTGCATAACATTAGTAAAAATTTTTCTAATCCTATAATATAGTCTCGAAAAACATTTCCAGTCTCTATAATATTTGTCGATTTAACACCCTTTTTCTTGATCAATTTTATTGATCGAATTTATCTCGCTTTTCGAGTCTAAAAATTTGGTATAATCGTCAATATCTTAATTTTTTTCATTTTCGAGAATATGTGTTTTAAATTTATTATTTTGCTTAACGATTTCACATTAATCGTTAATATTATAATTATCTTCTGAAAAAATTTTCAAAACAACTTTCTTCATTTTTTTATGAATTTTTAATTTTTTAGATTGAATATTTTTTTCCCTGAGCATTCTTCTTTATTGATACCTCGCCCATTAATAATAATGAATCATTTTGTTGTTCAAAGTCAGCATTGGATGTCAAAGGAAATGTGATATTAGTTAAAGTATGACTTTTTAAGATAGATATTTTACTATCTTTAATTGTTATATAAGGAAGTATATTTCTTAGGACAACCTATTTTCAAATCTTTCATTTAAATATATAAAATAATATATATTTAAAAGTTTTAGACCTAAATATATTACGATTAAGGATTCATCAAATATTTATTACGAATTTTTACAATTGCTCAACCTCTGCTCGACACAATTTAATATTTTGCCCATTTATTAATTTATTCTATAAACAGGGATGTCAATAGCCTTTACAATCTCAGGAGGCTCAAATTTCTTTTTTAATTTACATTTTTTTGGGGATTTTCAAAAGATCTTTTTTTGCTAACATTTTTAAAATGACCTTTCTATTTTAGGAATAAAAAAGCTCTTAAAATCTTTTTCAAGTGACGTGAGCCTCTATGCCCCCCCCCATTAATGCTACTTTTATTAGTTATTTATTATATAATATTGAATAGATATAGGCATAATATATTATAATTAGAATATTAAGATATATACTATTGATTATAAAGATCAAGGACTTTTAAATTGATATTATATCTTCTTATCATGATAAATTTCGTCATACATTCCACATGCATTTGGAAACTTTAAATTATAATTTATCATATTTAAACAAAAATGAGATTAATATAGTCATACATAAAAACATTTTCAGTATTAAGAAGTTTTATATTAATAACCCTTGTGTAAGTTTTTTAAATTTTTAATAAATAAGCTTAATATATTTTTAGATATAAGACCACAAGAAAGAATATAAAAAAATAGCTTTATTTGCAAAAATTGATTGTGACTTCAATATGTAGATAATTATGGGTCAGTCTTCAACCTAAGCTTCTCACTTTCCCTACAGTTGAACAAATACTTGAAATATCAGCATTATACTTCAGGAAATCTTGCTTTCTTCATATAGTAGGTTCTATTGATGGAACATGTGAGGACAAAACAACCTAAAAAAATTGGACCTGTGTTTTTTAATTATTAAAAATGGAATTCTGTGTATTACAAGCTTTAGCTGATTATAGAGCAAGGTTATTAAATATTTAATATGTTTTAATTCTTTCAAATGATGCTGGCTTTCCTGGGTCTATCTCAGATAGAAGAATTTTTACAGAGAGCCTATTTTATGAAGGAATGATCCTTAAAATTATCAAGATCCTATTCTAATCCAAATTTTTTATCTTCTGAGACATAATGTTTTTTTTGGAAATCTTATCGCTTAATGAACTTCATAATGAATCCTTATAAAAAAACATTTAAATGCCCAAAAAAATTTAATAATAAATTATCTTTAAGTATTAGTTGAGTGATGTTTTAGAATTTCGAGTGTCAAATTTAAGCACCTTTATAAATTGTCTGAAACTAACATTGTTAATAGAATTCAAATTGTTAAGGCACAAAACAGATTACCTTTTACATGATGTAATAATAGATATAGAGGGCATTCAAAATATACAATTTAATTCAATAAAAAAATGCCCTTTCCCAAATTTTATTCAATCTTAATTCCATCGATAGACCGAGACCTCTATAATATAAGAGATTATAGATATGTAAATATTTAATTGTTTCTGTTATTTTATATTATATTCAGTTATTAAACTTTGTATGAACCCATTGTTTGATAATGTTTATATTTAAATAATTTACAATATTTAGTATAGAAATTTTAAGTTGAGCTTATATATCTTTACAACCTTAATTTTCTTGTAAATAATTATAAGAATTTATAGAGAAAGTAGCTAATTAAAAGTTAGAAAACATAAAATAATAATTTTTAAGGACTCAAATTTAATAAAATAGCCTTCAATTACATAATAACAACTTTATTTAGAAAGATAATTTTATTCATTTAAATATATATTAATTATTATTATATTTGAGTTACATAATAAAAATGTAATATAAACAAAATTAAATAATTTACATAAATGAAGTTATATTTTTACAAAATTATATTTTAAAATCAAAAATATATTGATATGCTGTTTGTTTGATTAAATAATATGCATAAACCCCATTCATTAGTTGTTGTGTAAGCTTATCCATTTTATTTGAATTAACCCATTAAGATATTTGTTCTTTTAATAATTTTTAAATTTCTCTTTTAGAAGTAGGAATATTCATTTTTTTATTTATAAATGTACTGTTTTCATTTTCTTTATTATCATTATTATCTTGATCTAACTATTATTCAATAATAAATATCAAATAATATAAATATAACACTAAAACAAATATTATAATATAAATAGCTATAATTTTTTGGGTCATTAAATTAAAATAGGCAGTATTATTTAAAAGTTGTTAAATATCAGTAGTGTCACTAGAAAGGGCAGAGGCTCAAGTCCCATGAAAAATTTGAAGAGTCACAATACGTAATTTTGGATAATGCTAGCTAAAAAAAAGAGATTTTTATTGAAAATAATTTAAAAACTTTTTTTGAGCCCCCTGAGATTGTAAAGGATAGTGACGTCTCTGTAAAATGTTAAAGCTAGGTTTGTGGCTTTATTTATATTACACACTAACAGCTAATATCTTCCATGCGTTAAAATTTATTTTAAAAAAATTCCATTAAAATTTAATTTAACTTTTTGATATTTAGCACTCTCACTTTGGAGAATTTCTGGTAAAAAAACACTCCATTTTAATTATATTTTATAAAGATAATTGAAAACAAATTGATTATCCCATTAGGACACTTATCGAAAAAAAACATTTGCAACAGAAAAATAAAATCCATTAATATATTTTTTGATTCGAACTTTTTATAATTTAGTTCTTTCTATTTTTATGGAGTTTCTAAGTTTGACTGTCAGTTATTTTTTTAAAAAAATCATTCATATTGCATTTATGATCACTATATTTGTTAAAATATATTTTTGATTAATAAAGCTTATTTATTTTCAACTATGCTTTCATACGCTTTTATTAAAACTTCCATTTATTTTATAAACAAGATAAATTGACTGAAGCAAAGAGTAAATTTATATCTTTGTTATATAATGTGAAATCACAATGTTTATTTATATTCCAAAAACACTTTTTTACATTAAATAAATAAAATATAAAAATGGAAGTAAGACTACAAGTTCCACAAAAATTATGTATTAATTTGGCGGAAAGTGTTTTCAATTATTTTTTATGTTATCGATAGAATGATTTTGACAAATATTTGAAATCAAGCATTGATTATGATCATATTGACCCTAAAAATATTTTTTATAATAATTTTTTATTATATTTTGACCGTTTCGTAAATTAAAATTCAATCTGAAAAATTCGTGAGCTTAATTTGAAAAATTTGAATATATTATAATAATATATTGTCTAATAACAAAGACATGTCTATTCTCGGAACTTATTATATGAAATAAAATCGAGATTATTAATATAACAAAATGACATTTTTATTATCTATTGCTTTAAAAAATAGATGTGTTTCAGTGAAACCAAATTTTGCATTAACAACCTCAAATTTGGGGTAGATAGAGGTTAAGTCAAAATACGTACTTTATTTTATTAAATGTCTTATAAGATAAATGAATTTTTATTTCTTTATTCTGATGCTAAATATTTTATTTTATAATTTACATGTTATAAATTTATATATAAATATGATAAATTAAGACATATTTTAAATTTTTTACATATACTTATTTTCTTATTCATTATATTTTTAAAACAATATATTTTAAAAATATTTAAATTTATAATATAATATAAAATTGTATTAAAATAAAACAGAAAGAATCTAGAGAGATACAGATTTTTTAAAATAAATGGATGTAAGATAAAGATAATAGTATCTTATTTAAAATATCTAACATATATAAGATAAAAGAAACTTATATCTTTTGCTAAATGAGAATATCATAATACAAGATACTTTATATATTATTTATCATTACCAATTAAATTATTGTAGTCAAGTATTTTAGGCAATTTTTATTAATTATTGGTGAAATATAATATATGGTTATAATAAGAATAAATACTTACAATAATTAATAAAATATTTAATACAAGTTAATTAAAATAATCAGACATTTTAATATTACTTTTAGCCCATTCATAAGAGAGACAGGGAAGAACGCCTAGTATTTTTTATAGAACATTAATTTGCAAAAGAATATTTAAAATTTATTTAATTAAATCATTATTTTTTAAGATAATCTATTAATTATCATTAAGCCTTTGCCCTTTCAGCGTATTTAACATTGTGTCATAACTCAATAACCTTTCAATTTGAGCTGATAGTACTGTATGTTTAAAAAAACATTCCTCAATGAAAAGATTAAAGATAATTATAAACCATCAGTTCAATGATATCTATATCATAGAACTCAGCAACATTTGCTTCATCAAAGAAAATTAATCATCATTTTATTTATTAGATTTTAAATCTATAGGTGTTAAAGTTATTTCTTGATTATATACAACTTATACTACATTTTTGGCTTCTTTTAATATATATTTTTAAAGTGTTTTTTTCACCCTACTCAATCTATAAGTTTTTAAAATATGGATGTGATAATGATATTAAAAAACCTCATTATATTCATCGTCGAAAAAAATTACCAAATATTTTGCCCACACCATCTTGGATAACTTTTAATAAAGGTAAACATTAATGCAAACTTGAATTTTTAAGTTATTTAATTTTAAAAAAAAAGGTAGTCTAATTTGGCAAAAACTAAAAAATTGGCTGTTAAAAATCGCATGGGCATTAATTTTCCATAATATGTACCATTCTGACCCTGTAGTTTGTCTAATGCAATTGCTACAGGGCTTAAATGATTTATTACATATGACTATTAATCAGTCACATAGTGTATTTATTAAACCTAACTTAAATTGTATATTATTTTGGCCCGGAAATTTTAATTGTAGTAGCATTCTTTTTATATAAAATTCGTTTATTTAAATGAAAATTCTTTTATTTATTTTAAGTGCAATATTTAATGTCAGATGCTCCTTATATTTCAAAATTGAAATTTATAATTGTTTAATATTTTTTATAATATTATTTTAAAAAAATTTAATGAGGATAAACAATATATTACTTTATATTTTTTCGTTTCAAAAAATTGCCTTAACTTATATAATTGAATTTATTCGTATGTAACTAATTAGTTACAAATACGATTTCCTTTACTTATACTCTTTTATCTATTTTATATTTTAGAGGAATTGAACGCTCTCCTTGGTAATATAAATTTTTCATATAATTATACCTTTAATAAATGAAGATAATTAAAATTAAATGATTTTTTTTTACAAATCCTACCAAATTATCTAAATTTCCATAGTAAATATGCTTTGCCGACCAGCATAAAGGAATTCCATTCAATCCATTAGCTAATATGATTAACCATAGATAGCATTTTAAAAAATATATCACTTAATTGGGGCTTCTAATACAGTATTCTTAGCGGTTTTGGAGTTTAGGTTATGTTTTCCATCAGTATTCTGACTAGAAAAATGTTAATGATTTATTAACATCTTATTTCATATAGAGGTATCAATGCAATTAAAATTCCTTTGTTTTATTTTATACTAATTAATAATGTATAAAAAATTATATCATTATTCACATGTTGTTACTTATATATGACTTATCACATGGGCCAAATAAAAAATTTTTTTAATTAAATATTTTTTTGATTGATATAGTAATAATAAGGAACCCTTGTTTTTTCAGAAATTTCATATATTGTGTGGTAGAATAAAAATCTTAATATATTAATCAATATAAACAATACCCGTTTCTTTAAAAATGGGAAAATCAAAAGTTTATAATAATAAATTTTAATATGATTTATATTTTAACGGTGAAGCCATAATTATAGTATAGGCTATTCCACCAGGTTATGCATAGTAAATCATGACCTGTTATCCCTTATCTATTCAGAAGATTCGGGTCTTCTATATGCATTCCATAAGTTTGTACATTAGACCATTACTCGATAGTGAATCCTTCTATTGAGTTAAATTTTGTAGAACTACTATCTCGGTAAAGCAATAAATAGATGTTTTTTAAATCGAAACCACAATTGATTTCATTAGATTCTAATAGGTCATCATCATCCACAAAATCATTTCAAGAT
Organism: Gordionus sp. m RMFG-2023; assembly: GCF_954871325.1. Taxonomy (NCBI): domain Eukaryota; kingdom Metazoa; phylum Nematomorpha; class Gordioida; order Chordodea; family Parachordodidae; genus Gordionus; species Gordionus sp. m RMFG-2023. The sequence continues at coordinate 26,503,311 of NC_088779.1, read as the reverse complement.
TATTAAATTTTACACAAGGATAACCAAACAGTAGCAATTAGTTGTAAATTTCATGTACTAAAACGTTTTCAATTCTAGAATCTTATCAAATGAATATGTTCCAGATATTCTTCTACATGCCAAAGCTCTTGATCGCCTTTCAAGGGTATCTCAAATAATCTTTAGAAATTATAAAAAATAATCTTAAAAATAATATATTGTCCAGTGAGGTGTTATTCACAGACAACAAATCTTATGATTGATCCTTTAAAATACTTTTTAATATATCACTTGATTCTTAAAAAATACCCCTATCCTTCTTTGCAAAGACCTCCATGAAAATTTTTTAAATCATCCAACATTAACAAATGATTAGAATATCTTATCAATATTTATATATATATATATTATATAACTATCCAGCATTGTTATAAATTATGACTGATAAACTAGGCTCAAAGGGCGTAAACGATTGAATAAATTCACATATCAACTTAATTTATTTTTGTGTATTTATTGGTTTTATTTTATTAATAGCATTAAATGAAGGTGATACATTAAGTTGGATCATTTTTTTACGATGGAGGAGATTGCTGATCTTTTTCTCAACTTCTAAATACTTATGTTGATTATAATTATTTAAATGATATCTCTAAATTAAAAAAATAATATACATATAATTTTATTATAACATGAAATTAACAATATTAAGAAAATTTATAGAGGTTGTTGAACCCTATATCATTTCTTTGCCTGTATAGATTTGGCATTCAGCTTATACATTCTAATTTGAATTATATTAAATTTATCTAAAACTATTGAAATTTGATTCAGAGGAACCTATTTCCATAATTTCATTTTCACTACCTGCTTCTTCACTGCCACGAGTGTTAATCATCCTATAAATTAAAAAACATTATATAAAATTGGTATTAATAAATTATTTATAAATAAAATATGTCCTATACTTATCTCTTTTAGGTGTTGTTTTTTTAATCTATCTATAGTAATGTGAGTGTATCAATACATGTGTTAAATATTCCTGGGGGTTAAAATATGCACATATAAATGCGTGGTATTAAAATGGGAGTATCTTGTGGTTCGAGATATGAAAAATTCTCTTAAATAATGAATTTTTAATGGTTTTATTTATTTCTCATGCTTGATATATATGTAGTTCTTTATAAGACAATAGAATTGATATATAACTTTAAAATCAAATAGTATTTCACATTTTTACAACTATAAAATAAGTTTATAATGGAGCAGCCGGGTAGCTATTGCCTAAATAAATTGATCGTTTGTTAAAAGATATTGGCTAAATATACTTCTAATCATTAAAACAGTTTTATCCATATCTGTATTACAAAGACTAGTAAACAGCTGGAGTGCATTTCTTAGCAGGAAGAAAATCGAAGAAGGATAAAACTATAGCTGAATCGCAACTCTTTCGCAAGTTAGAAATTTGAAAATCTATGCCTTCAGTAATATTTGAGTTCCAGCTATAACACAATTGTTTAGTAAATCCATGTAGGATCTTAATAATTTATCTATGAATGGTTAATTAAGAAGAAAGTATGCATGATAAAATTGACAGCCGCTTTGGGGATCGTATACCTAACCCTGCTGATTCAGTTGTAAGAGTAATTTGCATTAAGGTATTTTACTTAAATTTGTGATTAATTAAGTTCTTAGGTACGTATTTAATTTTAGTTTTACAATTTAGGAGATTTGGAGAATATATAAATGCCCACTGTGAACGAAAGCAAAATATATGAGAATAATAAAAAAATTTAAATTAAATAAAACACTTAATGTGTAATAAAAAGTCTAAAAATATTTTCCTCTGAGATGGTTTTTTTAGAAAATTTTATATGCTAGCCAAATCTCATTCGATATCCTAGAATTCAAATTTCGTCAATAATAGATGATGATTATTGAGTTCCTGAATAAATTCATTTTTTATAATTTAATGAAAAGATAAAATATTAAAAATTGCAATATCTCTAATGATTTATTTATATCGTAGGAAATAGTCGTTTCATTTAAATACCAAACAATGAGCTATAGGCAAATATTACTAATATTTTGAATAATTTTATTAATAGCTAGTCAGAATATAGAGGAACCCAAAGGATGCCTCTTTTGGATTACCTACTCAGATATTGATCGCTTTTGAAACGCAGAAGGAATGATGAGCCATACCTTATCTGTATATTATCATAAAAATCTTGGTATTTGTATAAAAAGCTTTCCATTTATGTCTAACTATTTAATGTGTTAAACGCATTAGTTTTATCTAACTTCATATATAAGTGATATTATGGAAAGTTATCCACGATGCTCCTTTCTGCATATCTTACCGCTTGAACCATCTTCGATTCCAACACCATATTGATTTGGTGATAGAAGATCTGATAAATAAGCTTTAATACTTGAGCATATAATTCGGAAGATAATCCTATTTATAACTCCTACTATTACGATTATATGAATGACCGTACTTTTGCAGGGCAAATAGACGTTGATCAAACTATAATAGAATTATACTCGTTATCAAATTTAGATTGACTAATAAAATACTTGAAACCGCATTGTCTATATTTGCCATAATCGAGTAGATCAATAAGATTTATACCATCAAGACCACCAGAGGAGTTTTTTTGAAGACTTTTTCTGTTCTTATTTTTAATAAAAGTATTTTTAAGCTAGCCCTAAAATTTAATATATTGAAGATGTTTGGCTGATATATCATTGCAAACTTTATTTGAGTGGGATACAACAATTTCATTATTGGAAAAACATATTAAAGCTAAGTTCATGTTGAATTTTTATTTTTGATTTGTAGAACGCTAAAGTTTTATAAGTGGATTCTAATGGACTAGCGGAAAAGGTATAGAAAGAATTGGGGACGATCGTATTGAATAAATACGGAAGATTGAAAGGTTAAGAATATAGCATCAATTGTGAAATATGGAATCCGGATTAGGAATATCTCAATTTTTAAATAATTTATTTAGAGCAAATCTAATTTTACAATATGTAGTATATATTAAATAAAGTTCTTTATTTTATAAAAAGATAAAAAAAAGGTTTTTTTCAACTTCATCATAATCATCTTGGTATATATACAAAATTAACATCAATTTAATATTAAATAAAAATCAATGTATATAACGTTTCAAACATCAATTTAATATTAAATAAATATAATATAATATAACGTTTCTAGCCTTAAGTCTTCTACAATAAAAAATCCATTAATAAAATTGTTACTTATATTTAATAGATTCTATTTTATTTTGACTGATATACATAATGTAATTATTGTATTTTTATTATTTAAAAATTTTATAATATTATCCTTGATAGAATTTTATGTGGAACTTTTTTTGTCTTCTAATACTAAAGGATGTGAAAATTAAAATGGAATAACCTTTCCCATAATAATAAATTATTACAATATATAATTTTGATTTAACTAGGTTTATCGGAGAGGATTGTATTAGTAATATATCATGAGTGGTATTCTTGATAATGTTTGGTGATTTCTTTATCCATGAATAATTTTAGCTCATATTGATCAGGATCATTAAAATATTAAAACTAAGATTTGTTGTTATTACAGAATCGTATTGAAAATTATTATTATCAGGGAAAGTTGTTAAATTATTATAAAAGTTATTAGATAATTTAGTTAAATTAGTATATCTGTTTCCTGTTTAATATTAGTGCGTATATGTAATGTATAAGATTCCACTACTAAAAAATGGAACCAGGTGTTTGGTATATGGGTATCCAGATATTGGACCATGTAGATTAAATTTATCTTCCTTATTTATATATTAAAGTTTAAGGTAATATAGACATAGACTTTTAAGAGTTCTTTTTTGTTAATCCAAGATTATATTTTTAAATATCAATGCTTGTCGGCATTTATATTTTGATAATATTTATTTATAATTAATTAATTGTGCTTTTATAGATTATTGATATGCAAAACTTATTATAGTTTCAATTTAGGCGAATAATTATAGAAATAATTCTATATTAATTTAATAAAAATAATATATTTGTTATATTTTTATACGAATTATATCTCTTATAAATATTTTTATTTTTATTTAAATAAACAGAGGGATATAGGAGTAATCTTTTGAAACCATCTTATATATTATTTTTAATTTTTGGAAGGAAATTAATAATTTCCATAAAAATCATAAATATTATTACATGAATTTTCTAAATTGGTGACACCAACTACCCCCCCCCCTTCCCACTCTTCCATAAAATAAATCCACTTCCTCCCTAATAACTAAGTCATATTTAATAGAGTCAAAACATTAACAAAAAAAAATAAATTTGAGAATATAAATTAACATAATTAGTTTGACTCAATATATTAATCAGATTAACAATCTTGATTGTATATTCTTATGTCTTTCATAAATTTATCACTTCCTATTCTCAATTCGCAAAGGTCTTTACATTCCAAAATTTATACAGATATTTAGTTAAAAACAAATATATTCTGCCTAATATGTAGGACAAATTGGAAAAAAATCTGTGAAAATTTTTATTTTATCATTCAGATTAATCAACAAATCTATGAACTCAAACTTCATATCCCCTATTGACTATTTATTTAATGAACTAATAAACAGATATAAAGCAAACACCCATATTTATCATCCACAAATATATTTGGTGGTCACGAATGGTTTATCGGTTTAACCCTGGTGTGAATTAAACCATCCTCACATATGTCAAATGTAATCTTTAATCTAAAAGAATCAAAAGGCAGACAAAACCTGAATTATTTATATAGTCAATGAAATATGAACGCCACAATTTAATAAATCATGTCATCAAAAAAGGTTGAACAACCATTCACATACCTAACCATCTTGGACTCACTAATTATATTATAATAAATATTTAATATATTAATATTTTAATTTTCATAGTAATACAAAAAAATTTATTACAATAATGTAATAAATAAAATATATGAAGAATTTTGGCGATTAATATGAATTATAAAATATTTTTTTCATATTTTTTATATAAAATATAATTTTCCACTATCATTATTCAGAAAAATAGACCCGCTTTTACATGATATCTTTTGAAAGAAATCTTGAGGTTTCATTTTATTAAATAAGGTAATTTAATCAATTACATTGAAGCATTAATATGGATATTTTTATCGGCTAGATATGAATATTTTTGGAATAATTATTGTCAGCTCTAACTTATGGATATATCTTATTATTAAATGTGGCGATAATATCGATTCATATAGATTGTCAAAACATTTTTTCATATTCCAGGGGGTTAACGTATGCCCAAATAAAGCATAAAACAGAAATAACTTTTGGTTTAATATGAGAAAGAAAAGGTGACTTAAATAATAAGTTTCTCATGCCTGATATATTTGTAACTCTTTATAAGACAATAGAGTGGAAATCTATCTTTAGAATCAACTAGTATACCACATTTTTTAAATTTGTAAAGCAAGTTAATAATAGAGCCGGGTTGCTATTCTAAATAAATTGATTGTTTGTTAATTGATTTTGGCCATATAGATTTGTAACCATTATAACAGTTTTATATTGAAGAATTTTAGTTTATTGTCAGAATTTATATTTTATAGTGTTTAGTGCTAATTACTATAAGATTATTGATTTGCAAAACTTATTTGAATTTCAAATTAGACGACTAATTATACAAATAATATATTATTTCAATAATGAAGATAATAAAATATTTTAAACGTTTTTGAATTCTTCTGATAAATATTTTCTTTTTTTTATTAAATAAACAGAAAGACATACTAGTAATATTTTTAATCATTTTTATCATAAGTATCATAATTTTACTAGAATTTTTATAAATTAGGGGACTAACCCCCCCCCCCCCTCCCTCTCCATATGACTAAATAAATTAGGTATAACATTACAAAAAATAACATTAACAAAAATAAAATATTAAAGAATATAAACTAACATAATTAGTTTGACTCAATAGTAATTAAATTAATTAATAATCTTGATTATAGCTTATCTCTTTTATCAGTTCCTATTCTTAATTCGCAAATGTCTTTACATTCCAAAATATTTACACATATTTAATCAAAAACAAAATTTATTCTGCCTAATATGTAGGACAAATTGAAAATTTTTTTGAAAATATATATATTATATTACAATTCAATTTGTCACTCGCAAACTATCAACTAAATTGTGTGATTTAGACTTCGTTTTACCTTCACGCGCTTTATCATCCTTCTTATCATTTTTATTAATCAACAAATCTATAAATTCAGTCTTCAAATCCCCTACCTACTATTTATTTGATGGACTAACAAACAGATAAGAAGCATAGACCCTTATTTATCATTCAATATATTTGGTGGTCATGAATGGTTATTCGACACTGAGATGTGATAAAATTCATCCTCACATGTGTCAAACATAATATTCCAGTAGATTGAAAAGGCAGACAATGCCTGAATTATTTTTATAGTCAAGTAAAACATGAATGTCACAATTTAATAAATCATGTCATCAAAAAAGGTTTAACAACCATTAACATACCTAAACTGGGCTCACTAATTATCTTAAAAAAAAATATATTTAATATATTAATATTTTATTTTCATAGCAATACAAAAAATTTATTATAAAAATGTAATAAATTAAACATAATAAAGAATTTTGGTGATTAATCTGAATTAAAATATATTTTTTAGATTTTTATGGATTTGAAGCAACGAATATATTTTGCTACCATTATTCAAAAAATAGACCCGCTATTACAAAGATATCTTTTGAAAGAAATCGTGATGACATATTTAATCTATTACATTATAGCATTTATATGTATATTTTTGTCTGCTAAATGAGAATATTTTTGGAATTACTTTTGTATACCACATTTTTAACAATTATAAAGTAAGTTTATTATACCGGGTTGCTATCCTAAATAAATTGATCGTTTGTTAATAGATATTCGCTATATAAATTTGTAGCCATATACAGTTTTATCCATTACTGAAAAACGACTGATGGTGTGCATTGCCTAGCAGGAAGAAAATCGACGAGGCATGAAATTATAGCTGCATCCCAATTCTTTTGCAAAATAGAAATTGGATAACCTAAGCCTTCTGTAATATTTGTGGCTCAGCTAGATAACACAAAATTAAGTAGCAAATCTATGATGGATCTGATTAATTTATAGATGAGTTCTCGGTTAATTACGAATGTTATGATTGACAGTAGCTTGGGGAGCATATACTAACTGCTGATTTAGTTGGAAGAGTAATTTGCATTAAGACATTCTTGGTAAATTTTTGATTATTTAAGTTCTTAGGTACAAATTTAATTATAGTTTAACAATTTAGGAGATTTGGAGAATATATAAATACCCAATGTGAACAAAATAAAATTGTATCAGAAAATTAAAACTTTTTAAATTAAAAAAATACCTGATGTGACGGAAAATGTTTAAAAATATTTTCCTTTGAGATTGTAAAGGGTTTTTTTAGAAAATTTTGCAAGCTGGCCAATCATATTCGAGATCCTAGATTTCAAATTTCGTCAAAAATAGGTGATGATAATTGAGTTGTTGAATAAATTTCGCATTTTTTATAATTTAATAATTCCGGTAATATATTGATAATTACAAATCCAATTATTTATTTATATCGTTAAAAAAGATGAAAATATTCGTATCAACATTGAGGTTTAGGCCAATATTATTAATATCATCATTTTATTAATAGTTATACAAAATATAGAGGAACCTATAGGCTGCCCCTGATGGATCACATAGGAGGATATTGATCCTTTTTAAAGTTGTCAATGAATGATGGGCCATACCCTGTCTCTATATCTTGGTATTTGCATAAAAAACTTTCCATTTATGTCTAACAATTTAATGTTTTAAATATATTTAAAAAAATAAAAAACACTACAAAAAATATTTGCATTTTCTCTTACTTTATAATCTCTAATATCAACAGTACAAATATTTTCAGAAGTTATACCATTTAATTTGATTTTATATTTTTAAAACAAATAATTTAATAATATTGAAAAGAGATAAAAATTATATTTTCCAAAAAAATAATTAAATTTAAGAATAAATAATCCACAAAATGGAGAAAAGCAATTTAAAAAAAAATAATAGGCATTTTATATCTTGCATATTTTGACAAATAAATATAAATTTATTAATAATCTTCTCCATAAAATAATATTCATATGTTTCATGATAATGATGACTTGCTAAATTAACAAAAAAAATGACAATGAATGCGCAAAATTAATTTCTCAAAAAATGATATATAACCAAATCGCACATACACCTCGCATCCTACTTCTTCCCATAATTATTGCCTCACTTCGTATTTTCATCGATTCGAACAGTAACATTCTTGTCGTGCTTCTTTAGGTTCTTGAGTAATCCCTCTTTATTCACCTGTATTGTAGATTTCCTGTAGAAATCACGTCTTGGTTTGATTGGTTCCATTTTTCATTTTTCATTTGCACATTCCATTAAGAATTTGGTCTCATTAACCCTTAGTTGATTCCTATTTTTATTATTATTATCAGTCCAGGTTGTTCCCTTAGATTTTCCTCGGACATATTGAACACTAAGATAAATTTTTTAACCACCTTTACCCACGTATTGGTTAATAGATCTACTGCTATATAAAACGCTAATATTGATCTCCTTTCTTTCTTTTATTCACTTTGGTCCCTAACTGACTCTCCTCGAAATCCTGTCCAGCCCCACATCTATAAAGAATATTCGGTAATAATTTTCTCTTCCTTTCGAATTTTAAATAAAAACCCACCAGTAATAATCATCTTTTTAATCTAGGAGACAACATTAACTCTTTATTATCCTTCCTAAAAAATTTCACAGCAGTTTGTGATCCGTATATACTATAAACCTACGTCCTAATAAGTACTCTCGGCATTTTGTTAATCCAAAAATAATGGCTAACGCTTCTTGCTCGATCCAAATATTTAGTTTCCGCTGCTCTAAAATTTCTTGAGAAAAACAAAACAGGTCGCTCCAGATCGTCTATGCAATGTAATAACGTTCCTCCTACACCTTTATTAGACGCATCTATTGCTAACACCAGTTCCAATTATTGTTAAAAAACACTAGAACTGTCCGATCCTAGATTTCAACCCCTCATTAAAATTTTCTCCTTTCTTTAACAATTTTTACAACGTTTTGCATGAAACCCTTCTTAAATCGGTGTCAATAATTTACTATTTCAAGAAAGGCGTGTACCTCCACTTTATTATTTGGTCTCAGCATATTCGTAATTCCAGTCATGTTTTTGTCCAATGGACTCATCTCTTTTCAAATGAATTTATGCCCCAAATATACGACTTTCGAAACTCCTAACACACTATTTTCAGCACTTGCCCTTAATCCCTTTTCATTAATTCATCTAAACACCTCTTTCAACCTCTTTCAACCTCTTTTCATGTCATTCAGAACCCGTCACCAATATATTATTTATATAATAAAAACCCCTTCTAGGCCTGGAAAAACTACCATCGTTGGAAATTGGTGCCAAAATGCTAAGTCCAAAAGGCAACATAGAGTATTCGTAAAACCTCTTCGGCGTAGTGATGGTCAATAGTTTTTTCACCTCAGGCTTCACCCGCAATTGTAAATAGGCATTTGAAAAATCCACTTTTAAAAAATATACATTACCCTTTAAATTAACCAATATCTATTCAATTTGGCAACGGATATTTGACCTCTACCACCCACGGGTTTAACGTGACTCGGAAATCGTAGCACAAACTACTGTACCCATCGATCCAATTCCATTTCCACTTCTCTTCTCCATTCAAACGGTACTCGTAGCAACGCACAAAATTTCGGCATGCCGCCCTTTTTATATCTAATATCCATTTCATAATCTTTGAAAAGTCTCAACTCTTCACAAAAAATATCCTGATAATTATTTACTAATTTTAGAACTCCTTCTTGCACTTTGATCATACCCATTTCCACATTTTTATTTTGCAAATCCGGTTAGACATATCTTTCACTTCCCCTCAACTCCCATCTCAACTCCTCTGCGAAATGGCAACACCCTTTTATCAAATCGCCTCCCATCACTTAACCTTCCCTGATTTTTTTTACCTCACGAAATTCCCCCTCTTCTCTTTCCTTACTCTTTTCTTCCTTTCCTCCAAAATCACAGTCACCTTTAAAAACCCGAATTTTTCCCATCGATTACTCCTGCTTTCTACACTAAAATTATTCGCACCTATTTCTCTCCTAGAATTATTCGCCTCTATTTCTCATAGAATTATTCGCCCCTATTTCTCTCCTAAAATTGATCGCTCCTATTTATCGCCTTATATTATTTTTGTATATTCTATGATAAATATTTTCTTTTATGTTTAAAAAAACAGAAAGATACATTGGTAATAATTTTAATCTATTTTTTTTCATCATTAACATTAAATAAAATATTAATGATTATAAACTAACAGAATTATCAAAGACCTGCAGGCCCGGCTCTAAGCCCGGCCCAGCCCTAAATATACTCGAGCCGGACTTGAAAATTTTTTTAAAAAAATCCGGGCCATAAAATTTTTTTAAAAATTTTTTACAACATGAATTATATTAGATGTTTTAATGATTATATATAGTTATGATTAATTTAATGTTGGGGGAAAGTTAACACTATCTAACACTCATAGTATCTATTAATAATATAATCATAGTTTTCCTGCCATGGAATAAATACGCAAAGGATTAAATACATTATTATATAATATATGTTATATTTTTTATTAATTAATATATCAGATATATACACAAAAATTTTTTGTATCAATTTGTAATATACTAAATATCTGTTTAGAATAAGAAATAATAAAATGTAATGTTGGTAAACGGCTAGTTTTGAGCCGATTTTTAAAAAGGGCTAACTCAGTTTTTTATCCAGAAAAATATTACGCGAGCCTGAAAATTTTGCTCATAGAAGGAGCAAAGGTCTAGACATATAGTATCAAAATTTCGTAAAAACTGATGCAGGTACAGACCATTAGTAAGAAGATGATAAATTTTTATTCATTTTAAATAAAAATTTAAGTAAAATGGTTTAAGAAATAATAATTTTTTTAAAATATTTTAATAATTATTGATTAGATTTAAATCAAGTAAAAAGAGGCAAGATTTTTAGGAATAATTTTTTTTAAAATAGGATTGAATACCCAATATTTATCATTACAATACTATGAATTCTTTTTATTTTATTTATATTAACATTGTTAATAAAATTTTGTTATTTTTCGTTTTTAAAAATCGGCACAAAACGAGCTGTTTAACAACAATAGCTAATATGCTTGTTTATTAAATGATAATACTCGCCAAAAAATATGATAAAATACCAAATAGGTAAATTTTTTGTATATACCAGGTCGAATATAATTTTAAAAAATTCCGAGCCGGGTCTAAAAATTTTTTTTTTAAATATCCGGACTGGGACGTAAAAATTTTTGGAAAAATATCCGGGCCGGGCCGTGCAAATGGTACCTCTGCAGGTTTCTAATAATTATTTTGACTCATTATTAATTAGATTAACATTCTTGTTTATATAGTACTATCTCTTTTTTCGATTTATCACTAACTATTCATAAATCATTGTGTTAATTTCTATAAAAGAGTATTAATTTGCATAAATTATTTGAATTTCAATTTAGGCGGCTAATTATAGAAATAATTTCTATATTAATTCAATAAAGATAATATATAATATTTTATAAGTTTTTATATATATAACTGATAAATATTTATTTTTTATTTATATAAACAGAAAGACTCATTGGTAATCTTTTTAAACCATTTTTTTAAATTAGAAACACCCCCCCCCCCTCATACCTCGCCAAATAAGTTCTCTTTCTTCAAATGGCTAAATTATATTTTAAATTAGTCAAAACATCAAAAAAATTAATACTAATTATTATAAAAGATTATTAATTTGCACAACTTATTTGAATTTCCTTTCTATTTAGACAATTAATTATAGAAATAATTTTTATTTTATTTCAATAATAAAGATAATATAATATTTTAATTTTTATTCCTATTATTTTCATTATTTATTTAAATAAACAGGAGTAAACAAAAGTAATCTTTTTAATCCAACTATATATTTTTCATAAGGATCATACATATTATTGCAAGATTTTTCTCACCATTCCTGCAATAAATCCTCTTTCTCGAAATGACTAATATATTTTAATATATTAGTCAAAAAATACAAAAAATAAAATATTAGAAAATATAAATTAACATGATTAGTTTGACTCAATATTAATTAGTTTAATAATCTTGAATAGTATTAATTATCCCTTTTATCAGTTTATCAGTTCCTATTCTTTATTCACAAATGTCGTTAAATTCCAAATTTTTTACACATATTTAGTCAAAAACAAAAATATCCTGTTCAATATATATGGCAAAATGAAATAATTCGTTGGAAATATTTAAAATATATAAATCACAATTCAATTTGTCAGTCGCTAATTACCTGTAAATCGTGTCGTTTAAACTTCGTCTCACTATCTTCAAGCGCTTCATCATCATATTATTTCAATTAATCAACAAATTATGAACTTAGGTTTTATATACCCTATCGACTATTTATTTGAACATTTAATAAAAAAATAAGAAGAAAACAGCTTATTTATCATCCAATATATTTGGTGGCTACGAATGGTTAATCAACATTGGGGTGTAAAATAATCCATCCATGTGCCAAATATATTACTTCAGTAAATTCAAAAAGCAGACAAGGCCTGAATTATTTATATAGTCAAGTAAAACATGAACGCCCTAAAATCAAAAAGGTTTAACAGCCGTTCACATACCTAACTAATTTGGACTCATTAATTATATTTAAAAAAATTTTTTAATATATTAATATTTTAATTTTAATAGCAATACAAAAAAATTTGTTATAAAAATATAATAAATAAAATAAAAATGAAGAATTTTGGTGACTAATTTGAATATAATAATATTTTTTCCATATTTTTATGGAAAAATTTATAGAAACAAATCATATTTTTCGCTACCACTATTCAAAAAAATAGACCCGCTAATACAAGATATCTTTTGAAAGAAATGGTGAATGACGTTTCATTTAAATAAGGTAATTTAATCGATTACATTAGAGTATTAATAAGGATATTTATGTTGGCTAGATGTGAATATTTTTGAAATTTAAATTATTGTTAGATGTTGCTAAAATATTGATTCATTTAACGTATGCCCAAATGAAGTATGATATGATATGAAAGAAAAGGTGACTTAAATAATGAGTATTAAATGATTTTATTTATTTCTCATGCTTGATATATATGTAGTTCATTATAAGACAATAGAGTGGATATCTATCTTTAGAATCAACTAGTATACTACATTTATTACAATTATAATGTAAGTTTATAATATAGACTGCCTACATAATTGATCGTTTGTTAATAGATATTGGCTATATATACTTCTAACGATGAACCAAGGCTAACAAACTGCTATAGTAGTCTGCCCTTATAGTGTGCCTAAAGCAATTACTACAGTGCTAAAACTATTTATGACCTAATGACTATTAATTAGTCACATTCTATATTTTTAACCTAACTTAAAATTTTAATTGTTTCTTATCAGCAGCATTCCTTTTATATAAAAATTATTCATTTAAATGAAAATTCTTATATTTATTTTAAGTGCGAATATTTAATGTCAGATGCTCCCTATATTTTAAAACTGAAATTTTTTAATTTTTCATTTTTTTTATGCCATGTTTATATTATTTCAAAAAAATTTAATAAGGATAAACGATATATCACTTTATATTTTTCCGTTTTTCTTAAAATAAATTATATAAATTTTATATTTTCGAATTTATTCGTATGTAACGAATTAGTTACAAATATAATTTCCTCTTCTTATAATCTTTTATTTGATTATATATTTTAGCGAAATTGGATGTTATTCTTGGTAATTTAAATTTTTCAAGCAATTATACTTTAAACGAGGAAAATAAAAATCATTCTACTACCAAAACTCTTGATTGACTTTCAAGGGTATCTCGTATAATCTTTAAAATTATAAAATATAATATATTGCCAAGTGAGCTGTTTTTATAGATCACAAATCGTATGATTGAGCCTTAAAAATACTTTTTAGACCTCTTTAAATTTTTTTTAATTTATCCAACATTACAAATGACTCTTATCATTCAATATTTATCTATATATAAATTATATAACTTTCCAGCATTGTTATAGATTCAGACTTTTCAACTATACTTAAAGGGTGTAAACCCCTGACAATAAATTTACATATCAACTATCAATTTTATTTTGTATATTTGTTGGTTTTATTTTATTAATAGCATTAAATGAAGATGATACATTAAGTTGAATAATTTTTTTACGATAGAGGAGTTTACTGTTTTTTTTTCTCAACTCTTAAATATTTATATTGATTTATAGATACTTAAATGATATCTCTGATCTAAAATCTATTATTTTTTTACCGGTGCAGATTTGGCATTTAGCTTGTACATTGTCCTTTTTAACTTAAATCATATTTAAATTTATCTAAAACTATTGGGATTTGATTTGGTGTAACCTATTCCCATTATTTAACTTTCATTATCTGCTTCATCACTACTATGAGTGTTAACCATCCTAAAATTAAAAATATTACATAAAATCGTATTAATAATCTATTTATAAATAATATATGTCATACACTTATTTCTTTCAGATGTTGTTATTTTTATATATCCATCGTAATTGTGAGTTTTAAATTTTTCAATTGATATTGGTTGTCAATTTAGCCGTTCATACAATTAACCATCTTGGGCTCCTAATTATTAGTGTTGTTAAACGGCTCGAATTTTAAAAAGGTTTATCCAATATTTTAGTCAAAAGAAATTATGTAGCTTCTAGAATTGGTTAATAGATGTCTTAACTATTCTGCCATCTATGAGCAAAATCTCCAGGCTTGCGTAATTTTTGGCTAAAATATCGGGTTAGCCATTTTTAAAAATCAAGTCGATAACAACACTACTAATTATATTAAAATAAATATTAAAATATTTATATTTCTGAAGAACGAAGGCTAGTAAACTGATGAAGTGCATTTCTTAGCAGGAAGAAAATTGACCAATAAAACTATACTGCATTTTAATACATTGGCAAGTCAGAAATTAGATAATCTAAGCCAATATTTGAGGTCCAGCTGGATAACGCAATATTATATAATAAATATATGTGGATCTGATTAATTTAGAGGAGTTCTCTATTAATTAAGAAGGAATTATGCATGAGCGTAACCTCACTCTGCTGAATCTGTTGGAAGATTGCATTCATGTATTCGGGGTAAATTTTTAATTAATTAAGTTGACATGTTTAATTTTAGTTTCACAATTTAGGAGATTTGGAGAATATATAAATGCCCACTGCGAACGAACGCAAAATGTATGAGAATATTAAAAAATTTAAATTAAATAAAACACCAGATGTGGAATAAAATGTTTAAAGATATTTTCCTTTGAGAGTAAAGTTTTTTTAGAAATCTTGTATAATGGCCAAATATCATATTAGAGACCCTAGAATTCAAATTTCGTTAATAATAAGTGACGATAATTGAGTTGCGGAATAAATTCTTTATTTTTAAATTTAATGAAAAGGTAAGATGTTGAAACAAATGTCTTCAATGATTTATAAATATCATAAAAATGATGAAAATAGTCGTTTAATCTAATACCAGACATTGGGGTGTAAGCCAATATTATTTGTATCTTGAATCATTTTATTAATAGCTAGTCATAATATAGAGGAACCTAAAGGATGCCTCTTTTGGATTACCTACGAGGATATTGATCGCTTTTGAAACTCAGAATAAATGATGAGCCATACCTTATCTGTATATTATTATAAAAATCTTGGTATTTGTCAAAAAAGCTTTCAATTTATGTCTAACTATTTAATGTGTTAAACGCATTAGTTTTATCTAACTTGAAAAATAAAGTGATAGTGGAAAGTTATCCATGATGCTCCATTCTGCATGTCTTACCACTTGACAACCATCTTCGATTTTAACATCATATTTATTTGGTGATAGAAGATCTGATAAAGAGAATTCTGCTTAGAACTCCTACTATTATGATTGGACAAATCCATGATTGTACTTTGGAGGGGCAATTAGACGTGCTCCAAACCTTAATAGAATTATAAATCAAATTTCCATTGGCTATCTGGTATATCTCTTTTGCTTGTAATATAATACTTAAACCCGTATTGACTATATTTATTAAATCGCCTAGATCAATATTAATACTATCAAAACCACCAGAGGAGTCCCTTTGGAATAAATTTATTGTTTTGGAGACTTTTTTAGTTTTTATTTTTAATAAAAGTGAACACCTACATTTAGTATTTTAAAGATGTTTGGCTAATTTATGTTTGCAAACTTCATCTGAGTAGTGGGGTGCAACAATTTCATTATTTGAAAAACATATTAAAGCTATTTCAAGTTAAATTTTTTTTTTGATTTGAAGAACGCTAAGGTTTTATAAGTGGTATTCTAATTTTTACTAATATACATAAAATGTAACTCTTATCTTTATATCATCCAAAAATTTTACAATATTATATTTGATAGAATTTTATGTAAAATACTAAAGGATGTTAAAAATAAAATGGAATAACCTTTCCCATAATAATAAATTATTAAAATCTTGTATTATTTAACAAAATTTATCAGAGAGGAATGTGATATTAAAAGTCATTTTGTAATATTATTTTTTTATAGCCAATGGTTGCCAGCAATTATATATTAATAATATTTATTTAATTATAATTGTGCTAATAACTTTAAGAGATTATTGCTTTTTAAAACTTATTTGACTTTCAATTTAGACGACTAATTATAGAAATAATTTCTATATTAATTGAATAAAGATAATATAATATTTCATATATTTTTATACCAATTATTCTTCTGATAATAATTTTCTCTCTTTATTTAAATAATCAGAAATATTCAATGGTAATCTTTTTAATCCATCTATACACTTTTTTTCATAAATATCATACATAATATTACAAGTATTTTTCTAAAAGGACAATATCCCTCCCCCCAAAAAAAGAAAAGAAAAGTACTCGCTCTCCAAATGAGGAAAAATAAAATATTAAAGAATATAAACTAAAATAATTAGTTCCACTCAATAACATTGACATTATTGATTATACAGTCTTATCTCTTTTTTCGGTTTATTACACTATTCGATTCATTGTGCTAATTTCTATAAAAGATTATAAATTCGCAAAACTTGTTTGAATTTCATATTATACGAATAATTATAGAAATCATTTATATACTTTATCAATAATAAAGATAATATAATATTTTATTTTATTTTATACTAATTATTAATTTGATAAATATTTACATTTCAGAAATAAACAAAAGTAATCATTTTAATCCATCTATATATATTTTTTCTCATAAGGATCATACATATTATTACAATATTTTCTAAATTGGGAACACCACCCCCTACAATAAATCCTCTTTCATCCAATGATGAAATTATATTTTAATTGATTAATGAAAAAAATTAACAAAAAATAAAATATCAGAGAATATAAATTAACATAATTAGTTTGACTTAATAGTAATTAGATTAACAATTTTGACTATAATGTCATATTTCTTTTATCTGTTTATCAGTTCCTATTCTTAATTCGCTAATGTCTTTACATTGCAAAATTTTTGCACATATTTAGTTAAAAACAAAAATATCCTACATAATATGTAGAAATATGATAATTCGTTGAAAATATTTAAAATATATAATCCAGTTCAATTTTTCACTAGCCAATTATATGTTAAACCGTGTGGTTTAGACTTCGTTCCGCTATCTTCAAGCGCTTTATCATCCTTCATACCATTTAGATTATTCAACAAATCTATGAACTCAGGCTTCATATCCCCTACTAACTATTTATTTAATGAACTAATAAACAGATAAGAAAACACTCTTATTTATCATCTAATATATTTGGTGGCTACGAATGGTTAATCAACATTGGGATGTAAAATAATCCATCCTCACATGTGGTAAATTTAATACTCCAGTAAATTGAAAAGGCAGACAAGGCCTGAATTATTTATATAGCCAGGTGAAACATAAACGCCATTTAATTAAAAAAGGTTTAACAGCCGTTCACATACCTAACAAATTTGGACTCACTTATTATTTAAAAAAAATATATTTAATATATTTATAATTTTAATAGCAATACAAAAAAATTTATTATAAAAATATAATTAATAAAATCAAAATGAAGAATTTTTAAAGATCAATACAAAACAATTTATTATAAAAATATAATTAAAAAATGAAGAATTTTTAAAGATAAATTTATCTTTAAAAATTCTTCATTTTGATTTTATTTATTACTTTACTAAATTTTTGTAATAAATAAAATAAAATATTATAAAAATGTTTATATATTTTTTAATTTTATTTATTACTTTATATATTTTTATACGAATTATTTCTCTGATGTATTTTCATTTTTTTTATTTAAATAAACTGAAGGAAACAGATATTAAATTTTTTTTATATAAATTCAGTAAATATTCAAATAAAGTAACCCATGACCGGAAAAAAAAAATTAAAACCTTATTTTAAATTTTTTACAAATAATTATTTTCTTATTTATTATATTTTTTAAAACAACATATTTTGAATATTTATAAAAATTTAACATAATAAATCAGAGTTATGCATGTCTTCCGGAAAAAGAATCTAGAGAGATTCAGAATCTTTTAAATAAATGAATCTTGGATACAGATACTAGTATCATATTCAAAATATCAAAAGTATATAAGATAAAAGATACTTATATCTTTTGCTAAATGAGAATATCTTAATACAAGATACTTTATATATTATTTATCATTACCAATTAAATTATTATAGTCAAGTACAAAATGCAATTTATATTAATTATTCTTGAAGAATATAAAATACGCATATAATAAGAATAAATATTTACAATAATTAATAAAATATTTAACGACAAGTTATTATAATGATCAGACATTTTAATATTAGTTTTAGTCCTATCATATTACTACATGTTATATCTATTGATGTTATAGTTTTTTCGTGTTTTAGGGCTTCATTTAGTAATATATTTTGAAAGTAATATTTTTATTCGACTTAATCCATAAGTTCTTAAAATATGGATATGGTAATGATGTTAAAAACCCTCATTATATTCAACGTCGTAGGAAAAAAAATTGCCATAACTTTTTCTCATACCATTTTGGATAATTTTTAATAAATTAATCAGTCACATAGTGTATTTATTTAACCTAACTTAATATATATATTATTTTTTTGAGGAAATTTTAATGTTTCTTATAAGTATTATTCCTTTTATATAAAAATCATTTATTTAAATGGAAATTCTTTTATTTATTTTAAGTGCGAATATTTAATGTCAGTTGCAATCTATATTTCAAAACAGAAATTTTTATAATTTTTCATTTTTTTTATGCCAAGTTAATATTATTTCAAAAAAATTTAATAAGGATAAACAATATATCACTTTATATTTTTCCGTTTTTCTATTCAAAAAAATTGAATCAACTTTATATATTCGAATTTATTTGTAATTAATTAATTAGTTACATATATCATTTCCTCTTCTTATAATTTTTTATCTGTTCATATATTTTAGAGGAAATGAACCATATCTTGGGTAAATTATTAATTTTTCAAGCAATTATACCACTAGTAAATGAGGAAAAGAAAAATCATATAAATTTTTTTTTACAAATTTCTCCAATATGTCTAAAATTTTATATGCAATGGCTAGAAATTCTTGTCAATCCATTAGTTAATTTGAATCAACCATAGATTGCATTTTAAGAATTATATGCTCATGAAGTCACTTATTTAGGGCTTCAAATAAAGCATTCTTTGCGATTTTTGAGTTTATCTATGATTTCCAACAGTATTCTGACCAGAAAAATGATTTAGGGATTCATTAGCATCCTATTTCGTATAGAAGTATCAACGCTAATTAAAATTCCTTTGTTTTATTTCATACCAATGAATAATGTATATCATTATTCATATGTTGTGTTGTGTGTGACTTATATATAAATTACTTCATTTTGGGCAAAATAAAAAAATATTTTAATTAAATATTTATTTTTGATTGACCTATTCTCCTTTATCTTTTTAGAAGATTAGGAGCTTCCACATGCATTACATAATTTTGAGACATTTTCCCATTATTCCATTGTGAATTATTCTAAGATTCCTTGAGTTAGATTTTTAGAAATACTATTTGGGTAAAACAATAAAAAAAATTTTTTAAATCGATAATAACCATAATTGATTTCATAAATTCTAATAGGTCGTCCTCATCTACAAAGTTATTATCAAGATTATCAAATTTTATACTCACTACTGTAAAAATTTTCAAAAAATCGACGCGTTCAACGTTCATTGACAAATTTCTCATGTTCACGTTCACTTACAAAAAAAACTTGAGTATATAATTCTGAAGAAAATCACACTTATAACGCCTATTATTACGTTTGGATCAATGCCATGATCATACTTTTGAAAAGCAATTAGACGTGCACAAAACTACAATTTTCATTGTATCTGATTGTTGATATCTCTTATTGCCAGTAATATAATACTTAACCCGCATTGTCTATATTTATTTAATATCAAGACCATCTGCGGAGTCCCTTTGGAATAAATTTATTGTTTTGAAGACTTTTTCAGCTCTTATAATTATTTATAAACAAAGCCTTAACATTTAATATTTTAAAGATGTTTGGCTAATATATATATTTGTAAACTTCACCTGAGTCATGTGCAAGAATTTCATTATTGGAAATAAATATTAAAGCTCCTTTTATTTTAAAATTATCTATTTTTTTTGATTTGAAGAACTCTAAAGTTATATCAGTGGATTCTATTTTATATCTGTTTTATTATTTAAAATTTTTTTATTATCTTTGATAGAATTTGATGTGAAACATTCTTTTTCTTCTAATAGTAAAAGAAGTGAAAATGGAATAACCTTTCCCATAATAATAAACTATTACAATATTGTAATATTAATTCAACAAGTACCAAAGAGGATTATATTAGTAATATATCTATAAGTGGTATTCTGGATAATTTTTGGAAAAGTCTTTACCCATAAATATTTTAAATCATAATTAATCAGGATCATTAAAAGATTAAAATTATGATTTGTTGTTGTATACTACTTGGCTGTAGTTTGGATCCTAGATTTCCAGATGTTGGACCAAGGAGACTAAATTTATTTTCATTATTTATATATTAAATTTTAAGGCGTCATAAACTTTTAAAAGACATTTTATAATGGATCCAATATTCTTTTTTTATAGTAAATGCTTATTAGCATTTATATTTTTATAGGATTTATTTAACTAATTAATTTTGAACTATAAAAGATTGATTATTGATTTTCAAAACTTATTTGAATTTCAATGTAGACGTGTAATCATAGATATAATTACTATATTAATTAAATAATTAAGATAACATATTTGTATATATATTTTTGTACAAATTATTCTTCTTTTAAATATTTTTATTTTTTTTATTTAAATAAATAGATGTATTCAGTGGTGAGATTTTTAATCTATCTATATATTTTTTTTTATAAGGATCATACTTAATATTACAATTTTTCTAAATTCCCCCCCCCCCTCTCTACCAATAAATATTCTATCTTCAAATGACAAAATTATATTTTAATAGATTATTTAAAAAATTAACAAAAAATAAAATATGAGTATATTCACATTCTTAATATATTTTTATACGAATTATTACTCTGATAAATATTTCCATTTTTTATTTAAATAAACAGAAGTAAACAAAAGTAATATTTTTAATCAATCTATATATATTTTTTCATAAGGATCATTCATATTATTACAAGATTTTTATAAATTGGGAACACTCCTACAATAAATCCTCTTTCACCCAATGACTAAATTATATTCTAATTAATTAATAAAAAAAATAACAAAAAATAAATTATTAGAGAATATTAATTAATAATTAGTTTGACTTTAATGCAAGTGGGGCGGGCCTTGCAATGATATTAATAAATCGATTGTCGTCTGGTAAGTATTGTAGAATGCCTTGTCGTCGGAAGTAGTTTTTTATTAAAATGTATCTTTTCTTTATTATTTAAATTTTCTGAAATAATCTATATATCAACGAATAACGTTTTGTTCAATTTACATAATCTCAAAGCTTAATTTAATAGATTACACGATTAACATTATCGCCTTAAACCGTCATTATTTAAATGGACAAGTATAATAAAGCTTAACACAATAAAAAATATAATTGTTACGAATCTGTAACAGACTTAATAGTAATCAGATTAACAATCTTGATTAAATATTCTTATGATTTTTATAAATTTATCACTTCTTATTCTTAATTCGCAAATGTCCTTGTATTCCAAAATTTTTACACATATTTAGTCAAAAACAAAAATATCCTCCCTAATATGTAGGACAAAATGAAATACGTTAAATCCAATTCAATTTATCACTCGCCAATTATCTGTTAAATTGTGTGGTTTAGACTTCGTTCCACTTAATCTTCATGCCCTTAATCATCCTTCATATCATTCAGATTAATCATCAAATCTAGCAGAAAGGATTGTATTGGTAATCTATCTGTATAATGTTGGAGGAAAGTCTTTATTCATAAATGTGTTATCCCATGAATGATCTGAATCATTAAAAAATTTAAATTAAGATTTGCTAATATAGAATCTAATTGAAAGTTATTAATATCAGGGAAAGTTGTTAAATTATCATAAAAGTCATTAAATGTTGTAGTTAAATTAGTATTTCGATTTTCCTGTTTAATATTGTTGATGTGTAGTGTTTTTAACAATAATAAAAAAAGAAGAAAAACAAAAATAAATAATAATATATAAAAAAAAGAATCTTAAATTTATAATTAAGTAACCTATGATTATTTTATTTATTGGTTTGTTATATAATTTTATAACAATCCGAGCGACTGTTAAGATGTTGTACACTACTAAAATGATTGTTTTTTATTTTTTTATTAAATTAATATCATATATATAAAGGACGAGAAATAGTTGAGAAAAGATAGAATTTACATATTTTAACTCACGCGGAATATTAAAGAAAATAAGAAATGTAATTCATATTTTAACTTATGCGGATTATTATATACATATTAAAATGTGATGCTAAATGTATATTGTAATTATATATATCAAATTGTGCTGCTAAATATGATTATGACAACGAAATTTATGATGAATTCAATAAAGGTCATCTATATACACAATTTATTAGCACCAATTCATCAAATATTATTGGGTATTTGTAATATGTAAGATGATATACTACTAAGAGGCCTGTAGTTTCGATCCTGGACATCCAGATGACCATGGAGAATAAATTATTTATATATCAAAGTTTAAGGCAATATAGACATAGTCTTTTAAGAGTCATTTTAAAATTGAACCAATTTTTTTTTATAGTCAATACTTGTTTTCATTTAATATTTAGAGTTATTTAAAGAAATATTTAATTAATTAATTGTGCTAATTAGTAATTACTATTAAAGATAAATAATTCGCAAAACATATTTGAATTTCTATTTAGACAACTAATTATAAAAATAATTTCTATATTAATTCAATAAAGATAATACAATATTTTATATGTTATTATACGAATTATTCTTCTGATAATGATTTTCATTTTTTATTTAAATAAACAGAGAGCTATCAGAGTAATCTTTTTAATACATTTATATATTTTTTTTCATACGTATCATGCATATTATTAAAAGGTTTTTCTAAATTGGAGACACCATCCCCCCTAATAAATCCTCTTTATCCCAATGACGAAATTATATTTACTAGATTAGTCCAAATATTAACAATAAAATATATTAGAGAATATCAAATTAACATAATTAGTTTAACTCAATATTAATTAGATTAACAATCTTGATTATATAGTCTTATCTCTTTTATCCGTTTGTCAGCCAGCGTCTATTCTTAATTTGCATATGTCTTTATATTCCAAAATTTTTACACATATTTATTTAATTAATTAATTGTGCTAATTACTATTTTATTGATTTGCAAAACTTATTAGAATTTCAATTTAAACGACAAATTATATAAATAATTTCTATATTATAACAATAATAAAGATAATATAATATTTTATACAATTTTATACGAATGATTATTTTCATTTTATATATAAAGTAACACCTATATTCAAACCCTGTAATTTAAATCCAATTATATATTTCTTTTATCACAAGTATCATGCATATTTTTACTAGATCTTCCAAATTAGGGTTTCATTCCCTCCCTTTACCCCCAATAAGAACTCATTCTTCCAATGATGCAATTATATTTTAAAAGATTGGTCATAATAAAGTTTGTTTAAACTTAATTTCATAAATTTATAATAACTGTTTTTGATTAGTAGCAGGGCTGGTGCATAAAGTGTAGCATTAAATTTGAGAATATGTATTACTTGGTTTTAGGTCTTTTATTCCTGATTTATATATCCTAAACTAGAAGGTGTTAAAAAATCATTGCAAATCAGTGCATAGAGTATCCGAGTAATTTTATAGAAGTTTTAAATAATAATAACGATTCATGGTATGAAAGCAGAGTGAAGATATCTCCATATTTCTGAGCAGTAAATTTGGAATCGAGGGTTAATATATTATTATTTTTGTATATTAGCCATTATTTTTAGGAAATTAATTTTTTTAATTTTAAAATTTTGACTTATTCAAAAGTTTAAATTCTATCTACTATAAATTAGGGATCTTAGTTTAAAATACCAAAAAAATATCGCTAGATGTTGATATGTTTAAAGGCATTGTTATGCTCTTTATTTTTTATGATTCTCCAAAATACTCCAAAAAGGTCTAAAAGCATTGAAGAAATGGGTATAAATTTTTCGTAATAACGATAAATCTCCAGGCTTGGAAAAAAGATACAAGCATGTATTCTATATTAACTATTTGGAAAAATATTACAACACATTAATGACTTTGTTAATATCAAAATAAATTAATCATTATTAATGGGAAGGGTAAGAAAGATACTAAGACGTTTCACAAACCTAGCCGAAGGTTAAATCTTTCCACCGCAATTTTCATATTTCTCCCGAAAAATAAACATTTCTTCCTTAATTTGAAATTCTGACCTGGCAAAAATCCGTGGATGGATATACTGTTAGATATAAATATTTCTATTTTTCTAATTTAAGAGCATAATCATTAATTTCCATATTGATTCAATAATTAAGATAATACTATATTTTATATATTTTTTAAGCATTATTCCTTATTTGAATTAAATAAACAGTACAAAAAAGCCTGGGTAATCTTTTTAATATAAATTTTTTATCAGGTAGCAAACATAATATTACAAGATTTTTTTTCAAAACTCTGTTTATACGCCCATCCCCCTTCCCCAACACCTTTTTTTCTCAATGACTCAAATATATTTTACAGAACAGTCGTCTACACGAAGCGCCAATGAGTGATAACAAGCACCAATGAGTGCCAAAAAGCGGCAACAACAGGTGCCAATGAATGACAAGATTACTAACTAATGCCAACAAGTGCTAATCGATGTATAAGATTTTTCTCGACGGACTATTAGATGATAATATTTTGATTCATTTTAATTTTTGACTATTTTTAATACCTTCAATAAAAAGTATATGTTATAGCAAGTAAATAAACCGTTCAAACCATTATAAAAACACCCAATCTTATAATTGCAAGGGCCTTTAACATTATATTTATAAAATCATTCATTAAAAATAGCTGTTGGTTTTATGTATGTATTGTATAAATAATTAAAGGAATATAATGATCCCCTAAGGCTATTTTGAAAAATTACTATCTGATATATTTGGACTTGCTAGACACCTATTATAAGACCATATAATTACTAAGGTGAAAAATTTAGTCTTTTTACCAACTATGGTTAAAACCAAAAGCAATTTTCTAAGTCAACTTCCAAATTCCACTTACTCCCGACAATTCGGGAACTTAGGTCTGATCTCAGATCTCATACACGACGGTAGTACCTAACTATGGCATTGTATCAATAATGATTATCATCAATGTGCCCTCCATGTACTTAGTCAACTCTATTTTGGCACTACAAACAAAGACCATAATAAAAAATATCGAAATGACATCAAGACTTACGATATCCTTTCTTCTTTAAAAGGAAAAGTGAGATTTATTATTGGTCATCTTGACCTTTATAACTTTGATAATTGGTGTTTAATTTGAAAGAATATTTGGATTTCTATGTTACGTTTCTTGTTAGCGATCATCGGTTAATATCTAGGTAATAATTAGCAAGGACAGCATTTGTCTGAGCGGGGGTAGGTACAGTTTGCTTTTAATTTTTTAAGGGGGTAGGTGGTAGCAATTTGAGATGGCTAGGGTAAAGGAGGGTGTTATCACTTAAATTTTTAGTTAATATGGCAAAATTATATCGCTGTAAAAATATATTTATATTATATATTATAATATATATTGCTAAACATTCACCAAATTTATATATGGCATAAAATAATAGTTATTATTTTTCAAATAAAAATTATTTTTGGATAATTTTCTACATATTTTTAAAATTCTTTTGAAAAGGTCAGGTATTTTATCAGCAAATGCATAATCAGGCCAAACGATACTCTATAATGATATATTTATCGTAAATGAGGGGAATTTATTAAATTTATATTTTAAAAAATAACACACTCTCAATGTTTGTAATAGAGTATTTTTCTTAGGAAAATGATTACCATCACAATTCAAAACTGGTAATTGATGACTTGAAAATATCATGTCCGAAGGTGATTGAAATTTTTTTAAGTGGGTAGATATAGATTTTTAAGGGAGGTTTGCTTCAAGTGAATAATCTGTCATATAGACCCTGAGCAAAAGTAGTCTAGCTTAAATAAGTTTTCTATTTGTTGTCTAGCTCATATGCATTCTCTAGACGGTTTGGCAGTAGGAATTTTGTCAGTTGGTACATATTGGATATTCTTTAAGACCGTCGTTGTAAAGCTCTAAAATTCTATAATATCTGGATGATAACGATCTCGATATCTCGATAACCAGTGATCTAGATACTCCTTTTCTGAAGACCCTACTCTTGATAGTCTAGGATGGTCCTAACTCCCACAGCCAAAATTTCTTACCGTTGATGTGACATATTGCAATATAATTTACTGTTGATATGACCTTTACCTAGAGTGAATAATTACTTTTCTAAATTTGTTTGCTCTGTATTTAAGAAAAAAACTGCAAAATAATATTGTAATTTATTGATAAGTTTTGAAAACAACGTCTACATAACAAAGTATTAACTGGATGCAAACCCCCCTCAAAACTTAAACCTACCCCCTTAGTTAATTTTCGCCGTCTTCAGCGGCGATATTTTCACATTCTGAATTACACGTTTTATTTATAGTAGTATTCCCTTCATATATTTTAAAATTATAAATACTTGATTACCATGTATAAAAGTTAATGTAAAAGAGTTATTTTTAGAACATAAATAATTAAAAACCCTCCTCATTTGCATTGAATGCAATGCATTATTATAATATATTGTTTAGCATGAATATGAGTTTGCCGGTAGAATGTCACCCTTTTAAATGAAATTTAAAAAGATATCAAAAAATTATCCAGAAATAGATTTTATTTGAAAGATAATAAGTATGATTATATACAATATTTTAATTTGGTCGATGTTTGTATTATTATAAAAGGTCGATATTCCAATAAATTTATACTACCTCTAGCTTAGCCCCCTTTCGAGCCTCCCCTTTAGATAAATTTAAGCAAACTGTACCTAAATACCCCCCCCCCTTCGCTCATGTTGACCTGCTCAAATTGATGATTTTGTATTTAAGTTTTAAAATATTATGTTATTTTACACAATCGTGAAGCTCTGTGATATTAACTCGATCTTGTTTAAGTACTCCCTACCTTGGCAATAAGTGTCACTTTACATCTATAATATATATTGTATTCCCGATATCAATTTTATACAAATAAAGGATTACACATAAAACACATTATACAAATATAATATTATCTTATCACTTCAAAACTCCGATGAAAAAATAATGTAAATATGGGGTTCAATGAAACCTAATTTTCAAAGGAAAATATATCCATTTCTATTCATTATTTCAATTTTATATTTCGATAAAAAGTTTAAATCAAAATTTTAAATATAATTAGGTTTCCTTTTTTGAGAACAAGAATGTTAAATCCGTGATTAATTTTACAATTTTAAATTTATTTTACAGTAAAAATATGTAATACATTAATTAAAAACAAATAATTTAAACAAATCATATTTATTATCCAATTAAAGGATATTATGAAAAAAAAGATGGGGTAAATAATGTTTAAACAAAAAACCAATGGGTTATTTATAAAATATATTTTACATAAAAAAAATTAATTTTTAAAAAAATTTTAAACTTCTTTAAATAAAATCAAAATTGCTTTTCAAAATATAAATTCCTCTGAGAATTCTCAAGAAATATTTTTAATTAACTTTTCTAAAACGCTAAATATTTTTTGTATAAACTCTTTTGGGATATTTTATGAATAAATAATCTTTCAAGAAATTTCAAATATTAATATTATTTAGGATTTCTTCTCTTTAAATTTAAATCAATTTATTTCGATAAAAATATGATATATATATAATATTTTCTATTTCATAATAATTTCGATAAAATAAATAAAAAAATTATGTATAAAGTTAAAATATTATAAAATCATTCCATATGTTCTTCGACTTCATAGATAATACCTTTTTAGAATATTAAACAGTAAAAATTAAAATTATTAATGTAATATTATATATATTCTACTTTATATTTTAATGGTCTTTTATTTATAATATTACATTATCTGTTTGTATATTGTTTTGCTGTTATAAATCAAATAGTAAAAGTATCGATAATTGTAAAAGTTAATCTATTCTTGTTGAAATAATATTCAAATGTTTTTTATATTCAATTAACCTTTACCTGAAAAAATATATATATATACATATAAATTATGATAAACATGATTATTTTATTACAACTTAAATAAATATTTTTAATTTTTGTCCAATTCGATATTCATTATTAGGGATTACCTAATTAATCGGCTGTCTAGATAATCCTTTTCCAGATATTGTTGCATATGATTGTAAAAGTTAGTAAAATAATATGGAATGAATCCACGAAAGAGCTCAATAATATTAGCAATAATTTCATCTCCTTAATTATTCCAATTGTGCAAAGAATACTAATATTTTTACCCTTCAATGATGGGATCTTTATAGTTGGGCGAACATTATATGTGGCCCAGGCATAAACTGGTACCACATGCAGGTTGATTCCTGTTTCATCTAAGAAAAATAATTTTTCTTTTGGGATATTTAAAACTTTCAAACTGTATATTGACGAATATTTATAGCCCCAGGTATATTATTTACCAGGCTTTTTGCCAGGTCCTTTTCTTGAACTAGCCAATTTCATATATTTTTTTTATAGTTACCAGGACTACCAGATGTTAAAGTTTTAATAAATACTTGTATCATGAACGTATTAATTGTTATTAATTAATCCAATTACTTTCAATGATTATTCCTTTAGAGGATCTCCATTTATTTCTGGAAATACATATCTTATAAATTTATGAACTTACGCTGTAGACATTGGAATAAATTTAGCGATGTCTTTAACTTTCATTTGTTGTTTTTCTGATAGGGACAACATTTTACTAACTATGTCGATTTTATCTTTATTCCAATATTTGTATATTTATCTGGGTCTTGAAATAGTAGACGAATGGGAGTTTGCATTTAAATTAGAATTGACAGAAGTTGATAACATATTCTCTATAGTAAACTTTATATGTAAATTAAAAATTAGTCAGTTAATTAAAAATCCTCCTTGAGAATTCTCAGAGAAATATATATTTAGAAAAGCAATTTTAATTTTTTTTAATGAAATTAAAATTTTTTATATAAATTATTATGTATAATATATTTTATAAATAAACAGTAAGTTTTTGTATAAACATTATTTACCCCATCTTTTTTTCATTATATTATTTAATTGAATAAATTCTTCACATATAGTTTTTATACATCTCATGTGTTTGGAACTAAATTTGAACTTAAAATATTACTTTTGATTTATTATACTAAAAAAATAAAATGTTCAGAATAATTAAAACATGTGCTAAAATTTCTACATAAGGAAAAAATTAAAAATATAAAAAAATTAATGGATGTTAAAACCAAACAACTTTATATATTTATCTATCAAAATAAAATAGAAATCTAAAAAAAAAATCTACCTTATCTAAAGTATGAAAAATCACTAGAATATTGGAACTATTAAATTATAAACTATTCTGAAAACATCGCCCTAAAAAAATGTTTTAATATATTCTTATTTTTTGTTATATAAATAGATTATTGGATTCTAATAGCGAGTAAATTTATATTTTTCATTTAATATTCAAAAATTAAAATAACTAAATATTAATGATTGGTGGCAATTTGAAATGAATACACATAGCCGCTATATTGAAGTTTATTTTTTTAAATTAAATAAACAGAAGAACAAACAGAATGTAAATTTATATTATCATTGATGCATATTTATATCAAATAATTGGAATCAAACACATTTTTACAAGATTTCTAATTTTTATAATTTCAAAACTAAAATCATTTGGTGATAATACTTGTATAAATAAGAGTTTAAGCAAATGATTAATTTTAATCTTCTGAAGAATTGATAAAACCTGTTATAAAACTTATTCATAGAAGTCCCCTTAAATACTTCTTATGGGAAAAATAAAACTTCAGGCTATTTATTAACTATTATAAAATACTAGAATAATAAATATTAAAATAGTCCCTATCAGCTCCTCTAAATCAGGGTTTTGAATTAAATACGAACTTAGCCAATTCAGGTTTTTCAAAATTTATTCTAAACTTTAGATATTGATAATCTGAACCAAACCCTGAGATTATATCGAACCCGGTTTCAAAACGACTTCAGTTCATTTTATATTAAAAATCTTATCATATTTTAAATATAAATATCATTATTTGAATGAGATCTCAAGATTTACTAAATTTTTGGCCATATTAAAGGATAATTAGTTACTTGGCTCATAGTCATTTAAGCCATTTGTTTTTTCTATTAAATTTCTTCCAATTTTAAAGATTATTATTTAATCAAAATGAATGATTTGGCAGAAAGGTTTTGACCTCTATTTACCCAAATCTCTAGGTTTACATAATATTATTTTGGAATAATCGGACTTTAAAAATTGACTCAAATAGGGCCGTTTAACAATACTACAGTATAAATCCAAAAAATAAAAACTATTGATAATTCAAATTAGTAAAGTTACATCACTTTTTGCTTTTATTTTTTTAAAAATTAGCTTTGAAAAATGCTATGCACATTTGAAATTTATTCTTTATTCGCAAAGTGCCAGAATAATTAAAAAATTTCTAGAATGCACGACTAAATAACGATTTTAAAATTGAAATTGATTCACTATTTGTGATTTATAAACTAAAATATTTAATATTTCAAAATTCATTATCATTTATATGCGGTAAAAAAAAAGACATCTACGTTTTTAACTTGGAACATGGTCCTGCCTATAAATGTATTCATGTAAAACATTTTAAAACAGTTTGGCTATCTATATTCTTGGGAGTAATTTTAAACAAGTATTAACAAGCATGAATATTATCAACTAATGTTTATTTTTTATTCCTAAATCATGATTACTGAATTAATTTTGATCATGCTTTTGTTTTGTTGGTATATTAAAGAGGAAAATATTCAGTGCGATAATAAATCTCTTGATAAATATAGCAAAATACCTATAATTTTTTTTAGAAAAAGTAAAAGGGGGGAGGGGGGGGGGATAGAAGTGGGTTTTGCAAGGGGATGGGAATTTATTTTCATAAATTTTCCGTGATGTATAAGCTGTTTTTAGATTGGAATAAAAATAAATACATATTGTTTGATTTTCAGATTATTATTTAATCAAAATATATTTATATTTTCAAAAACTTGTAGCATTTTGTTCAAGCCTACTTAATATGACGATGCCTCTTGATCATGTAATATTTCATAATTTATAAAAATTAGATTGGATTCTTAATATTTTGAAATTTTATCATAAATTTTCTGAGGGTGATTAATTTTTCGATGATAAGAAATTTAGAAGATTTTTTGAAATCAAAATTCTAAGAATATTGATAATATATTTGACTATTATATCTTTTAGAATTGGGATTTTTTTTGTTATTTCTTTCATTTTACTATTCATAAATTTTTTGTCATATAGAAACCCATTTAATAATTTTTATTTATGATTAAGTTTAACATAGATTGTGAATAATTCTTACCTTTTTATTACATGAACAGGTTATAATTCAAAAGAATTAAGTATACATAATATTTTTATTAATTACTTATCATTTTCGTTTTCTTTAAATGGAGATAATATTTATATATCAGTTTTGGAAATAACAATAAGCTACTTTGAGATAAAAGGTTTTGTTACTATATATTGTGTCTTAAGTAAGTTTTAGGAAGTCATCTCAAGAGACTTCATAAGTATTGTTGACCTAGATAAATGTAACTTATTTATATTTTTTTAAATTAAGAATTCGGCAGAACTAAGAGTGGAAATTATTTCGAATTAAAAAATCTATCATATTTAAACTTAATATGGGAGGCCAAAGGTGGTAAGATTATTATATCAGAGTTATCATTTGTGTGTAAATAATATAAATTATTTTGAAACAATATGCCATTCAAATGCTTGCAAACTTTTGATTATTATTTAAATACGAAATATTATTCATTACTACAATTTATGAAAATTTTAGGAAATAGAAAAATTAAGATCGAAATTGTTTAAAAAAAAATAAAATTAGTTAAAAATTATAATTATAAATTACTAGGGCCAAATAAAAACTAGAATGGATAAGAAGTTTGGATTTAAATAAATTAGAATAAGGTTTTTTTTAAAAAGAGTTATTGGAATTAAGGGGTCATCACAAGAGTTGAATTTTAAATTAATAATTTTGAAATGAAAAGCCGAGTTAAGACAGAAGAGATATGGAACGGAAGATTGGAGCCAGAATTCATCCCAATATTTTATGCCAAGCTAGTTTTTTAAATTGTTTTGTTCCGTTTATCATGTTTAGAACGAATATTGAATGCTAATTATTAGGATATATATTTTTTTTAAATATTCAACTAAGAAACAATTCCTAGATTTTTTATGTTATTTATATTTTGAAAACCAAGGCAGCTAAAATTAAATTTCCGATTGTTTATATGACACTTAGTCATAAATTGTTACTATCATATAACAGGTCTTGGATATGCCTTAAAATTTTAAGATGACTCTTTAGAAAAATATTATTCCGAATAATTAAATAAAAACAATGAGTATTTTCTACATATTTAATTTATATCCTAAAACTGGAACAACTTATGTATATTTTTTTAACATTCCTATTTTCTAGGACATTTTAGCCACTGTACCTCTCTCTCCAAAAATTTTATTAAATTTTAAAACAATTGATCATAAAATTGAATTATTTTGTACAACACACATTTGTAAAAATAGTATCAAATTATATTAACTTTATTATTTATTCCATTTTTTATATTATTTTTATAACGATTTCTTCATTAAAAAAAACTAGACATAAAGATAAATTACATTTAAAAATATATATAAAAAAAAATTGAAATAAAAATAAATTTCTAAATAATTATAAAAATTTTTTAAATGAAAAATACAACTAATATCATAAGATCAGAATATTTCTAGAGGCAACTGAGCCTCGGGATCACCGTAGATAGTAGTTGATTTTTTTCCCTAGAGTTTTTTAGGAAACGTGTTGCTCATTGCCAGCGTTCTTCAGTGTAGAAGTGAAGACAGAAATATGACAATTTATGAGAAAGAATATTTAAGGCATTCGAAGTTTCGGTATACTTGATTGAAGAGATGTGTAGATTTGATCTATCCCAAATTTGAGGTTATCCTCTAGCCCAAGAAATAAATGCTATTTCAATTGGGTCTTTGTTGTCTAGGATATTGAATCCTAATCGTTCTTGAGTTGAGGGAATGAGAGTGGTAAAGAGAGCCTTATATATGAAAACATACGATGGCACGAATGTTTGCATTCTGAGTATATACAATGTAATAATTGGTATCATATACTATCAACATTCTTGCATAGGCTGCAGAGGTATGAGATCGCTATATATTTTTGGATTGAGCCGGAGACCAATTGAGATGCAAATACATAGATTCTAACCAGGAATAGTGTCTAGCCATGCATAACCATTATGCTATTGAATAAATTGAAAATTAGTAAGGTCCTTGAATAGCGGGTTGAATAGGCGTGGGCAAATTAAGGGATTGTGTTATTTCAATGTTTATTTCTCCAGGGGCAAAGCGACGGGAAATGAAGGCTGCAAGGGATAATGAAATAAGGGATCGCCATTCATTACCCCCAGATTTAGGAAATATTGCTTGCATTCCAATATAAAGGCCAAAAATTTATATTTAATAAGATCTTAGGGCTGGTCTTGATTATAGATCATACTAATCAGATTACGAAGGCTGATTATTGCGGGGGATGATTGCAAGAGGGTGTAAGATTTTTGGGAGGCAAGGAAAAAAAGATAATATGTGAAAAGCCATAGAATTAAGGACTTTATATCTTTTATTCTCTCTGTAAATTTTAATTTCTTTACGAAACTATCGATGAAAGATCTGAGATGCGTCAGATCCGATCTATTAATTATGGTAAATTGACTACCACTAAGAGGGGTATAGTTAGACCTGTACGCGGCCGGCCATTGGTTACGCCAAAAACGCCACCGTTTAAGAAAATCACGCCGGGGCAGAAATTTCTTTCATATTTTATTTTTATTCTAAAAATTGGTCAACATAACTCTTGTAATTTTTTAATGTCAATCAGGATTTTGATGAATCTACTATTTTAAAATCATAATTATATTGACTCATTATAGAATTTAATCAATCAAAAATAAAATTGCAAAAGTTACCATAATTTTACATATTTTTAAAATAGATGTATCTACATTTAATAATTCTATAAATAATTTTAGTATCCTAACTCTGGATAATAAAAAATCCATAGTCTGGAATTTTTTTGCAAAAGAATTAGAGAAATTATTACTGCTCTAAGATATAAAACTGCAGAGGTTGAAATTGAATTCGAGGAAGATCAAAAAAATGTCTAAGTAAAATAGATTTAACATCAGACATCAGTGGCGTAGCTAGGAATTTTCCTTAGAGGGGGTCCATACATATAAAAACTGGGTGGCTTTGCTCCCCAGACTTCCTTTAATGGGTCTTCGGCCCTTTTGCCCGGCCTTCGGCCGGGTTTATCTTACAAATCATAACCATATCTTCGATAATATATAATAAATATTTTTTTTAAATGCATCAATAATATGTTATTATAATTTATTAGATTATTCTCAATGACTTTATAATAATACTATCCAGAATAATTTCAATAGTAATATAATATCCTTCCACAAACATCAAAACCAGAAAAATATAATTCATATAAAATCACTTTTAAGTCTTTTGAACGTATAATCTAAAAAAAAAATTTGCTCTGGGAGGGGTCCAAACCCGAAAACCACCCCCGTAGCTACGCCACTGTCAGACATGTTAGATCTTGACAGCATTGATCCATACCCGGATACCCGTTTTCAAATTGGCAATTCCAATGATAATAAAAACAATAATTCTACGCAAAAACCTTAATATTAAATGTCCCAACACTTTGGCATAGTATAATAATTATGCTAGAAAGCATGTCTGGATTAAATAAGAATTTAATTAATAATGTTTTGAAAAGAATTGGGAAGCACTTTCTCACATTATCAAATTATGAATCTGAGCTGGTAGAAGAACTATTAGCATTTCTTTCAAAATTTAAAGAAACTGTAGAATTTCTTTCAGTACAAAAAGGGCCTAGTATAAACTTGGCGTTACTTTTGTGAAATTGAAATACATTTAATAGTAAATGATAGTGATATTTCTGAAATTATTTCACTTAAGAAAAATATACTAAAAAAACTTGCGTTACGATTTCCGGTTTGTAATCTGCAAGTAATATTATATAAGTATATTCTTTTAATTTTTATTTAAAATTATCTAGGTATTGGCTTCTCTTTTAGATCCAAGATTTTAAAAATTGACAATTGTGTCAAAGTATTTAATAGAGCAAAATTCAGCTTCAGAATTTATAATAAAACATCTTAAACTTATAGAGAATGATGATAATCAGGTAGTAAATATAGCTAATGAGGATGAAGATGAATTATTAAATTCAAGTTATTTGACAAAATTGGCAAATAAACATTCAACAAATATAAATTATGATTCCAAGTTAGGTGACTTAGAACAAGAATGCCACAGTTTTTTTGAAAAACGTTATTCACAAGATGTGGAGGTTCTAAATTTTTGTCCCGAAAATTTAAATAAAAAAATTTTTATACATGATATTATAAAATTACGAAATCGATTTTAGATATAAGTTTTCTCTTAAATGAATATTAAAAAATATGCCGAGATATCTGTAGAATAGTGTATATATATATATTTTTTTAAAATTAATAAGCAATTAAAAAAATTTACAACTGCGCTGATATACGCCGATTTTATTGAAGGCGGCAAAAATCGGCGCGCCGCCAGCCGTCGTTTAGATTTTTGAAAATTGTAGCCGACCGCCGATAGTTTCGTCGGAGCACAGGTCTAGGTATAGTCAAAATGGAGCATAATTTAAATAATGTTTAGTATATATTTCTTTGTTCTTCTAATTTATATTACATTCTGAATCTATTTTGCAGGTCATGCAGGATATAAATGGTCTAGAAAACTTTTTGGGAAATTTACAATCAAATTAATTATGTGATTGATAATTTATTTTAATATTCGATAATTTTTTAAGGGGGGTTTGGTAACATTGTGTTATTAATATGGTCATTTTACTTGCTTACTTTATATAATTGTGATTTACCAATATTGTATTTTTTTACCAATAATTGTGATTTAATATTATCAATTAAATTCATAATAAAATTTTGGGTTCAGCTTAAAAAATCAGACGTCTATTATTTTTAAATATAATACAAAGGGAAGTGTACCAATAATAATAAAAAATTTACGTTAGATGAAAAAGTATTATAATATTCCAAATTTTTAATATTCAGATATAAATAGATGGCACTAAAGTTAGTGTTGTTGAACGGATTGATTTAGCCTATTTTTAAATTAATATTTTAGCATCCCAAGCTTCGAAATTTTGTTAATAGACGTCCAAATCTCTCTGCCACCCATAACAAAATCTCCAGGCTTGATATTGTTTTTGATGTTAAATATGGAAAATAAAATATAAAAGATATACTCGTGAGCGAGAAGATTTTAACGTATAATAGCTCCAAATATTTATATGAAATTAAGATAAAACATGATCAGTAATAATTACTTTAATCATAAATTTATAAACCGATGAATATAAAAATGAACTGTATATTATCAATATTAATTTTAAATTATAAATATTGATTTTAGTCATGAGGGAAATAAATGAAAAATAAGTGGATGACTATATTAAAAGTGTTATCAATTCAATTTTAGAAGTAACACAGAAATAGAAAATTATTTATATAGTTGTGACTGAGAATGGCAAATATCTTATAAGCGACTTCAAGGATGATAAAAGGAGTCCATACTAATGTCATATTAAATAACATAAAACAGAAATGCGTTTTTTTTGTTCATTATTTTTTTTCAAATTTTCTTTGCCAGACTATTTTTTATATTTAATCACTAATTTTTTATTGTAAAATCACTATATTCATATAAAATTTATATCTTTATTTTGTATAAGTTAATAAATAAATAACATAATTTTCCTTATATATATTTATAAACGAGTTTGCAACATATTTCTCTCGAGTAAGTTTCACTCTACATCGAATATACTCATCGCGATCGTCCCAAGCATGCCCGAATCCTTTTAGATCTTCTAGATAATTTCTCCTCTCATCTGTGTATCAACTGAATCTCTTCACACTTCTCTTGTTCCTGTAGCTAATATTTTAGAAACGTTTTCTTCCCCATTTTTTTTATTCTCTAAATCATAAATAAAATTCTGAACAATAATATATGTATTATATCTATAAATAAATAAGACCCACCCAAGATTCACGATTTTATCTTGCATTATCTAGCTAGACCAAAAATATTGTAGAAGTTTATATTATACAATTTCAAATTTACATAAGTATTAGGTTGAATTTATAGTATCATGATCTGTCAATTTTCTTCTCTAAAACAATGACTTCCAGCAGCTCACCAACCTTCGTTCTTTAATAATGGATAAAATTGGCTAGTAATGGTAAGAAAAATATCCAAGTAAATTAAACCACTTCCTTTTAACAAACAACGAATTTCTGTAAACCCGGCTGGACTATTATACCCGAACCTTATAATTTTAAAAAGAGTGGTATACTCTATTATACCCGAACCTTATAATTTTAAAAGGAGTGGTATACTCGTTGATTCTAAAGCAAGGAATTCATTCCATAAGCACGAGAAAATAAATAAAATCATCCAAAACATATTGTTTAAATCAACTGTTCCTCTACAATTCGAACCACAAGATACTTCCTTTATTAATAACTTTTGGCCTGGTGGGCAAATGGTGGTACTTGATAATTAATAACAAGAGAGAGAGAGTATGCCTAAACAATATATTAGTCTATTTTATTTAATATTCGAGGAAAATAGTTAACTTACAATTTAATTTCAGAAATATATATCCATAAGGAGGCATTAAAATAATAAAATAATAGTAATTGAAACCCCGAATCATTATTTATTAGCGCTTTTTTAAATATTGCAGTGTAGATACATGTGTAAAATTTTTAAGAAAAGGATAGAACATTAGTAATTGAAAAAGAACCACTAATTTGCATGGTGTATGCCGGTTCTTACCGATTGAAAATTATTGTATTTTGTTTTATATCGCTATAATTATGCATAAAACATTCCAAAAAATATTTTTGAAATATTGTGATCTGACAGATTGCCGACTGATGACCGAGCAAATCTGATATACTATCGTTGACAAGATGATTCGTCATTGATATCAAGGAATATTAATTTTTATTTAATTGATATTTATTTTTAGAATTCGTTGACAAGTTAAAAAAATTATATGATTGGTAAGATAATTTTATCTTGTTTTGGTTTTTGTGTCAAAGATAGAGAAAGATCTTGACCAAGTGGCCAAACCAAAGAAAGGCACAATTTATATTATTTTTATAAAACTGGGAAAGGAAAGGCCTCATGGGATAAAGGTTCGAATGATACAAATATAAAATTTTTATTATTTTTTCCATATTTTTATATTACATTTGACTCCATTATAATTTTAAATATTACATATAAATTAATTTAGTACGCATTCTCTCTATACAAATTTCAGCATTCATGATGAGCATTAACATAAATAATAAAAATACGTTAAATTCAATTTTCTCGATTGATTTATGTCTGATTGTATTAAAAAGGCTTTTAGATTATTATGCCTAATATTTGCTCAGTCTATTTTTAATTTAATTTACTGAAAAGTATGTATACAACGTGGTTAGATGTTTGCATGTATTGATTTATCACCTCATATCAAGCATTACTTAATTTCATTTTGCATTTGGTTAGCGATTTTCAAATGCAGTTTTTTTTCACATAACCTAGAATCTCTTTATCATCACTGTCTGCTTCTGATATGTCATTAATATGATTAATCACATCTTCCTATATTTTTCCCTAATCATTTAAATTGCGAAAAATTAAACAATACTTTTCATAGCTTTTCACACCTATCAGCGTTCGCTAAGGAAAATATTCTCTAAAAAACCTTTTCAATTATACCTTCTCTCATAATTTCAACAAACCATCTAAAACATGGGCATCCGTTATAAAATGTTAATTTTTAAAATTCTTTCATTAAAACCCGTTACTCTAATCGGAATAGATAACATCTCGTAATACCTCGATTCTTTTAAAGGAGGTCCATTTCACATTCATTTTTAATATTTTACAACTCAAATTTATTATGTTTCAATGCAAATTTCTTTGCCCATCATCAAATCTGTCAATTTTTTATCGGTAAATATTGAAAGCGAATAAATGTTAGGGAAACTTAGATAATATTTTTCATCCTCAAATGTTTTCAGTCTAAAATAATGATATAGGCACAATTATTTAAAAAAATTCAAAAAAATATAACCTGTATTCAGATTCTGAAGTCGTTGATGATTTAAAGGTATTATTGCTATCATTATTTAAAATCTATAGCACTTATAGTGGTTGGTGCTATCTCATCTTTGTTCATTAAACATCCATAACAATGCCTTCTCACTAGTCATGAACGCTTAAATTGATAATATGTCAAT
Source organism: Gordionus sp. m RMFG-2023 (assembly GCF_954871325.1). NCBI lineage: Eukaryota > Metazoa > Nematomorpha > Gordioida > Chordodea > Parachordodidae > Gordionus > Gordionus sp. m RMFG-2023. The sequence continues at coordinate 26,462,535 of NC_088779.1, read as the reverse complement.
ACCAAATATAATTATCTGCTTCACTTACTTAATTTGACTTGCATTAGAAAAATATGATAGTGTGAAGGTGTCGGTGGGTAAATTTTTCTATTATTCAGGGAATATAAAATTTAAAAAGCTATGAAAGATGAAGTAAAGATAAGAAAGAGGTTGAGTCAAATAGTTTTGACGCTGATGTGTAATTTAGTGGTGACCACAGGGCAGGGAATATGGTCAAGAAAAATTCAAGGACTAAATATTTATTTTTAAAAAAAATTTATAATACATTCACAAATTGCTAAGAATACTTCAAATTAATTTACTAAATCGAAAAAATGTTGTGCGTTGGTTATTATCCGAAAATAGACAATTCAAATGAAAATACATATAATAATTTGTCTCCTATAATATTGCGAACAAAAATTAATACAATAAATAATATATATATTCATATTTAGAGTATGCGTTAAAGAACAATATAATACTTCTAATTCCCAAACTTTTCTTTATAAATTTTTTTTTTTTTCATAACAAAATTAATATTATTCAAAATAAAAAATTTCGCGTTTTATTTAATACGTTCGAATAGCTGGAGGGATTGGCTTGCAATTATCGTTTAGCGTATGATCAATGACAGGTCTGAATTTCAATTCAACCTTTATAAACAAAAAAAAAAATTTTTTTTTTAAAAAGGAAGATTTATCAGAATGCAGGGTTCAATTATTTAAAATTATTTTTTAACCCAAGCCCCGGTTAAAATTTTAGCTAAAATAATATTAAGTAAACCTCGATATTTGTTAAATAGAGGTCCAAACCTTTCTGCCTGCCATCTAGCAAAATCTCGAAGCTTACATAAAATTTATTTTGGCTAAAAGGGTCGTTTTAAAAAATCGACCCGAATCAAGCTTTTTAACAACCTTACATTCTTCCCACTTTTTACTCTTAAAAAATATTAAATCATAAAAGTTAAGGGTATATTAAAATGTGATTGTAATTGGCTCACAGTACACATTTTAAAACAAACATTTTAAAATAGAATGAAAAAAGGGTGAATAAAAATTTAAAAATAAGATAATTTATTTATATTTCCAAGTGTGGTACTATTTTATACTTTTCCATCTCCATCGGTGTCCATGAAAGCTAAAGTGTGCTTCCTCCAGTGCTGAGTTATGTCGCGTTTGGTCTGCCCTTCTATTGGCTTGCTGTAATCAAATTCATCTTCCCTTTTCTTGAGAGTTAATACACGTAGATTATAATAATTACAATATTTGCCGTGTAAATATGAGAAAAGTGATTAAATGCCAACTCGCCATTTTCCATAAATAGAAAACCATATATAGTGTAGATTAATATGCTTATGATAAATCATAAAATAAATAAAAAAAAATTTAAAAAATACGGAGTACTCTTTATTCCCGATATAACAATGTCTCTATTATTTTAAATAAATTCTACAAAAAATTTTTTTTAACCCACAGATAAAAATATTCTAATAAAAAAAGGGGGTGTCAAAAATTATCATTTTACAGGAAAATCTTCTCTGGCATGAGCACCTCGGCTTTCTTTCCTAGCCTCAGCTCCGAACATGATTTGACAGGCCGTCACCAATAAGTTTTTGAGTTCCAGAGCTTCTATTAGATCCGAATTCCATATAAGACCTTTGTCGGTTATCTTGAATTTTAGATGATTTATATACATTTTTTAAGAGAAAAGTGTTTTTTTTAAAAAAAATGAAAACTTCAATGGAATATATCTCTCCTCTAGGGAATAAAAAATATGTTCCAATAAATTGGGGTAGAAGCCTTTTAACTTCATATATCCTTGAGAGGTGGCACGTTATTGAGAGGGTGGGAGTATATAGAGAGTAATTTTATCTCATGAATCTATTGTATTTTTCATTCACCACAGAAAATACATTTTAAAAAAATATCCAAAGAACAACACAATTTTTCTAAAAAATATAAATGTTATAAACAAAAATGATCACGTGTGTCGCGATTTCTTTTTATAAATATTTTTTAAAATAAGTCATATTATAATAGTAATACCAAAGTGCCATTGTGCATACTTTGCCGAGAATACACAGTACATTGCTGTACCAATGTGAATGTTAAAAAAACCTATAAAATATTCCTTTACTCTCATATGCTTAGCCTCCTCGTAGCATTGAGATATGAGCTCGCATCCCTTTTTCAGCGTTTCTTCTGTCCTAAAGACGGCCGCGTAGTCCTGCATAATTTTCTGCATCTTGAGACGAGTTTCAGCTGGTGTAGGATCGGTTTTATCTGGAGAATATGCCGTCTGGATTAATGAATCCAAATCGGATATTGTTTTTTCGCCGGCACGCTGAATAAAATGTATATTGCATTTTAAAAAGATTTAATTTTTGAAAATGGTAAAGAAAATGAATAAATATAAAAAAGAAGAAAATATAGAAATATTACGTCTTCAAATTCGGACATTTTTTGACCAGGGCGGTAATTTTCAGTTATATAATTAGCTATTGCTCGCCCAAAAACCACGATATCCAACAAGGAATTGGCGCCAAGTCTGTTCGCTCCGTGCACACTGGTAGAAGCGCACTCCCCCGCTGCCCATAGACCGTCCACGATTTTGGTTGTATTCGTTTTGCGGTCTAAAGTGATAACCTTTATAAGTTTTTTTTTTTAATTTTTACAAAAAAATACCAATAAATGGTTTACAGTGAATATAGGTGCCCAACTTAAAAGGGGAAAACCGATTTCCAAAAAGGTATATAATCCATTTTTTTTGTTTCTCTTAATTTCCCCACTTATGGTTTTTCCTTTTAATTTTTTTCGACAATATTTGTCTTAATACTGGGGAAATCAAAATAAAAAAGGGTAAAAAAAAATCTTTAGCTTTTGCCTCCCAACATGGAAGGATATAACCGGTAAAATATCTCTATTCTCATTCCCCGCTTTCTTCGCTCCATTCTCCCTTCTTTATATTATTCTTTCTCATTCAATCCTTCCATTCTTCTTTAAAATTGTTTCCTTTTCTCATTAATTCCTAATTTACCTGTCCTTTGTAATTGGTTGGAACTCCTCCCATGTTGTAATGAACCGTGGGTAAAACTGGTATGGGTTGCGTGGTAGCGTCGATGCCCGCAAATATTTTGGCCGTCTCTGATATACCCGGCAGCCTCTCCAATATTAACTCGCGAGGCAAATGGGACAGCTGGATATAAACGTGGTCTTTTTCCGGCCCGCATCCCCTAGTAGTAGAAAAAACATTAGTGCATAACAATAAGCAGAAAAATCAATCCCTTATGAAAAAAATGACACTTTTATATTAAAGGACGTCATTATTTTATTAAATATAATTGTCAAAGACGTCAATCTGATTTAAATGTTAATTTTTATCATCGCTTTCTTGAATATTAATAATAATAATAAAGTATAGCAAAAAAAACCTCCCTTCCCTAATCTCCATGGTAATAGCCCTTGATACCACGTCCCGGGAAGCCAAGTCTTTAGCCTTCGGGGCGTATTTGGGCATGAATCTTTCGTTGAGAGAGTTTATCAGGTAACCCCCTTCGCCCCTGCAGCCCTCTGTCATGAGGCATCCTGCCCCATAAATGCCAGTGGGGTGAAATTGTACGAATTCCATATCCTGATTAGGCAGACCTGCTCTCGCTACCATACCGTTACCGTCGCCTTAAAATATTGTTTATTTTATTTGAGTAAATTATTTTAAAAAATCGAGAAAGAAACAGAGCATTAATGGTTTGTAAATTATCGCGTGTAAAACAAATACGTTTTTTTAGTGTATCTAGCTGTCTTTTCTTTCTCTAACACCGGACACGTGGAATAAAAACAATATTATTACTGACCCGTGCAAGTGTGAGCGGAAGTGCATGAAAAATAAGATCGACCGAACCCTCCCGTAGTCAGGATAGTATTTTTAGCCCTGAGCCTGTGCAAAGTACCGTCCTCCAACTTTAGAGCCATAATTCCCATGCATTCCGTCCCGGATGGGTCCATTATTAGGTCGAGTGCGAAATATTCTATTAAGTACTTTGTGTCATATCTTAAGGACTATAATAAAAATTTTTAAAAAAATAAAATAATAACGTTTATTTTAGTGTTCCGATACGCCTATACGCCCAATAAATTACTATTCATTTTATTTGATTGTTTAAGATTAACACTTATATATTATTGTTTACAATAAATTCAATAACATTGTTAGAAAAGAGTGAATTAAGTTATAAACAGTTATAGTTATAGGTAATCTCCCTTTTAGCCGATTGAAACCCGAAGATATAACTCAGCCTCAGGCTTTTGTTCGGAAAAATAAATTCAATCTTGGGATGAATGGGGAAAAAAACTGACACGTGCAACACAAGGCTAAGCTAATTAGTTGTTGAGGAATGCTTCAGTGGATTAACCCGATTTCCCAACCAAGATCCTCAGGACTAATGAGATTTTGGCTCATGTTCAATTTTCGAAATTTAGGAATTCAAAGTAATAAATTACGAATGGTTTTATATAATAGCAAAATTTATAGAGATACCGTGTAAATAATTCGAGATCCCTTTTCGTTTAATATATAGATTCATAAGCGTAAAATTAATTTCAGGCATGTTTATTTTGAGGCAAAATCAAATCTCATCCAAAATTCTCCTGTTTCTATAGAGTGGTTTTTACATTTTAACAGAGATGCGTGATCAAGGCCAATACTCTACATAGTTAAAGAGACGAAATCGCTACAATTTACTGTTAAAAAAATATATTTATATTTATGAAAAACCGATTAAATTTATATAACAAAGTTAATTTTTTTGATAATAATTAATAATAAAAATAATAAATTTAATAATTTTTTATATGATATATTTTCTTGCCAGCTGACGTGTATGATCTAAAACTTGTATTATCTTATAAATCATTAGTGCTATAAACATTTCTAAAAAAAATATAACGCATTCGTGTCGTTCAGCACCAAAAAAAAGAAGGCGTTGATTTTTGTTCGAAACTTCATGAATAAATTTAAATAAAATATCCGAGCCGGGTCGAATATTTTAAAGACGAGAATTTTAAATCTCCATCATAAAAATTAAAAATAAATAAAATATATTTAAAAATTGTATATCAGATTCATTCACTTCTAGTTTTATTTCCATTTTTTTTCGATTCTTAAAAAATATTTCAGTAAAATATAATTCAAACTTATTATTCAACTAATCATTATTTTAGGTTATTTTCAATCAAATTAAAAGCAAAAATGATATACTTGCATATTTTAAAATATAATATACTTTTTAAGTGAAATTATTTCATAAAATAAGTAATTATTTTATCTCTCATTTTCTATCTGTCCCAAATTAGGGCAATTATGACGATGCTACCAGGGAGAGAGCGCAAAATGAATGGTATCTATATACCATATTAAATTGCAAGAGGAACAGGAAATAAGGGAATTCTATCGACCAGTCGAATTGAGAGTGTGGTCATTCAAACTTACTCCTTTTTACGATAAATGGGGAGATAAAATAATTTGAAAAGCTATTAAATATGGATTTCATATTCGCTAAAAAACGATCCGTAAAATGCTGAATATGTATATTTTAATTTTTAAAAGGCTAAAGAAAAAATTTACACACAATGACCGAAAATATTTTATAAAGAAATCTGGAGGGGAAATTTTTTTAATTTAAATACGAGCAAGGCGTGCAAATGGTTATGCAAGTCACATCACAAAATTTTAAGGCGTTGTCTAAAATGAATTAATGTAGTGAACTGGGGTTATTTTTGAAAGGATTTCGTTTGTTGAGTGATAGCAGAAATAATCAGACCCTAGAGGAATACAGGACGGATTATGTCAATCTCAGGTGAAGAATGTCGTTGCTAAATATGGTAGTGCAATTACTAGGTCCAGAATAAATTTGATTATCGGTACCCATGTTATTTAATTGGTGTTTTTGAAGAAGGGCCAAGTATGTATCATTATCATGAGGAGCCAGAGGTGCGGCAAGACATATGGCGGATCGAATATTTAAGTTACCTATTTTGTTAGATATAAGTTTTATTATCGTTTTTAAGGTTATTATGATTTTTCCTTTTGTTTTCAATATTTGAAGGGTGTGGGTCATCGATCTAAAGGAAGGGTATTTTCGGATGCATCTTTAATCTGTTGAATAAGTCATTTTTTACTAAAATGGTCAAGTGTTTGTAAGGTGAGGAAAGAGTACGATAAAAAGGTCAAGCCAGTGGGCTAACTGATGAGAAATTATTAGGCAAGGATAATTTAAATTCTTTGAATAAGATCTTGCTATTTGAAGCCTTGCACCGTTAGGTATGCGAGATAAGATGTGAGGTTTGGGGGCAATGATAAATGACTCTACAGCAATGAAGACAGAATTTGCTATATTTGTAGAATTATGAAGAATATCTAAAACGAGTATTAATGGTGCACATGAAGGGTGTAAAGCAGTGGCATCATGCGTGGTTGCCAGCGCTATGAATGAAATGGGTGTAGGTGAAAAGATTCTCGATTTGGGGCTATTAATTTTTCCAGTACTATGGGGATAATATAGCGGCGGATATGAGAAAAATAAATCTTACAAATATTGATGATCAGGATCGTCAAAAATGGAGAAGGAAAATTCGTGGGAAAATTTGCCTAAAGGAGGCATTTTTTTAAAAAACCAAAAACTGGGGGCGAATGTTGGTAAAAATTACTCGTTTTTGTAGTTGGGTCAAAATTGGCTAAAAAATGGAGTTTTCCATCCTTTTCTTAGAAAATAAATAAAAATAAATTATCAACGTTTTTCACAATAAATGATCGGAGAACCTGAAGATGGACCTAAAAAAATAATAATTAAAACCTCTCCGTATAGCGTGTGCAATAGAGAGTGCCCTGTTCTATCAGCCACACAGCAACATCGTTGAGCTTGACCCCCTTTTCCGTAATTGTAAGATTGTCCACCAAAGCCTCTTTGATAAATTTTTCCATCCTTAGTTCGGCTAAAAGGCATGCCAAAATTCTCCAACTAAAAGAGGGGGCGATTTTTAAGTATTTTAAATCAAAAAATAAATAAATGAGAAGGGTAGGAATATGGAAAGAGGGAAGGAAGATATAGGAATACATTTCCATAATATCTATATAAGATGTAAGAATATCCATTATTTCATAATAAATTAATTTTAATAATTAAATTAATGATAGGATATTTAGTTTTTGATTGAATTAAATAATTACTATCGAGTTATTTGTTAGCATCTTACATAGATATAGCCTGATTTTCTGGGGGAGAGGGGGAGGTAGAATAATTTTTTCTGCATAAATTTTATTGAAAGTCTTTAAGTATACATATTAAGACCTTTGGCTATGTTACACTTTTTAAGGAATAATTTTGGATTTTCACTTCTTTTTTAAAAAAATGCTGGTTTTTTTGTTTTTAAAGTTTTGAATTATATTTATTATTGGTAAAAATTATTAATTTTGCTTATTTTTCTTTCAAATGATTGTATAATGATATTTGCATACATTTATTTAATATATAAAAGGGTGAGGGGGAGGGGGTGTTAGGGAGAAATTTATAATAAGCTAAAAATGATATTTAAGAAAACAGATAAATTTTCAAGGGAAGAGAATTTTCCACTTCCCCCTCCCACTTAGAAAAGTCAATGTCATGAGATATCCATCAAATATAAAACTAGATAATATTTAACATCAAAAATAGGAAAAGACATGAAATTGATTAACACCATTTATAAAATCCTATTATTTAAAAAAATTGTTTAAAAGAAAAGACTTAAATGACAAAATAAGGAGATTTAATGTATATTTGGTGAAATCTCAAGTTTAAATCATTTACTATTATAAATTTTGAAAAATCTGTTAACCAGATATACATTTCTGCATGTCACCAAGAATTTTGGACAATTTTGAGATGAACTTTTTAACTAGTCTTAATTTATATTCATTTTTATATAAATTAAAAAAATAGAACAAAGTTTATGGCAAATATTGTTTATAATTAAGAAGGTAACTACCCTACACATGCTGAAATCATTTCCAGTAAATCAGTTTTTTACAATGTAAAAATGCCCTCTGTAAAGATTTAAAATTGAGAGAATCAAGATATCCATCTATTCCATACCCCAAATGACATATATATATTTGTGTTATATTTGACAAATCTTGGATAAGGTGCCTTTGTTAATAATATGGATGATAAATACATATGCATTAATAATAATGTATAAAAAAGGAACAAACTTAAACCAAAATTGCAGTAACTTTTTATTTTGTGTAAAAATAGTTTATTTATATATTATTATAGAGCTATAAAGGAATTTATAGGTTTACACAAATGTAAGAATTAATTAGCCATTAATTGATTATAAAAAGTAAAAGAGAACCAAATATATAAATATAAATATAGATAGGTAGGTCTTATAAAGAAAAATTAAATCCCATTTTATAGGACATTAACAAGATAAAGTAATAGGGATCATTTCTTGGTATTTATGTATATAAAGCCAAACAATTATTTTCCAGACCAAATAAAATTTAATATCTTTTATTATTATATATAAAAAAATTATTCTAAGTTAAAATAAAATAATTAAGTCAAAATTATAAACTTCAATAACAGCTTTTGGAGCTTGCTCTGTCATATACTGAATAGCATCTTGATCACCTAACCAATCAGATCCTTTAATTGTATCATACCTAAATAGAAAAATTTGATCTATAAAATATAATATTTGAACAACTTTACTATAAAAAACATAAGTATACAATTAAATTTATAAAAAACAATTACATATGCCATCTCCAATCATCGGGTTCCATATTACCCAAGGCAGCATTTATTCCACCTTGTGCTGCAACAGTATGACTTCTAGTTGGAAATAATTTAGTAACACATGCAGTATTAAAACCAGCATTAGCAAGACCAAATGCTGCTCTTAGACCAGCACCACCTGCCCCTACAACGATGGCATCGTATGTATGATCAATGACAGGATATTCTTTTGATATCTAAAAATATCAAATATTTACTTTATATATTAAGATTAAAATAAAACGCTATTTGATGGAGATGCTCTTGTATGTGCAAGAATTTTTTGAGACACATAATTTGAGATCCGATATGAATTTTTCTAATGATAAATTTTGATTTGGAATTAAAGTTATTTTACTTTGCTAATAAGCTTGTACGAACTATGCATCATATGTAATTTACAAAGGCTAACCAAAAAAGGTTAACATACGTCGAAAATATATAGCAAGAATTTGGTGAATGTGAGAAAGGTTGGGTAAAAAATTATATAACCAGACTGGAAAAGTATTGACGAGAAAAGGGAAGCATGCCCATGAGATCGAAGTACATAAAAGAATAAAAACATGAACAACCTAGACATAGAGTCACTGAACAAAATAAAGCAAATATTCTGGAAACAACTAATCTGGAAGAGAAGTTTGGAACATGAAGATATTGGAAATGGAATTGCGATCGACACCCCTCAAAAGAAATATTCTATTACCAAAAAGGTTTCATAAGAATTTATTTAAGATAAGGAGATGTAATAGAGTTAAATTAAATAATAAGCTTAGATAATAATAAATTAATAAAAAAAAATATCAAAACTAAATAACAACTCTTAACGATACTTCAACAGAAAAATAAACTGGCAAAAATAGATTTTCGCAAAGAGAGGAATGTTACATATATAGGCATTTTAATATTAATTAAAATAAATTATAATAATCATCATAGACATACCAAAATTTTCCCAAGAGTGGAAAGGGGGGAGATTAATATCTTCCTTTTTGCTATCTCAAAGTTGAGTTGAGCTATTTTTTATAGAGGTTTACTTTAATCATCTTATTAACCTTATTTAGAATGTACGATTTTTAAAGAAATAAATTATTATAATGATTATTTTGCTTTATTCCTAACACATAACATAGTCAAATGCTATGACAGAAAAATATATATATATAAGGATAATTACTCTACATAAATATTAGGTAGCTAAACCTTAACATTATCTAACTATCAATAATCATAATGGCTGATATATATGTTTAAACTATATTGCTATTGCAATATTACTTTCTATCATTCAATTATCTACATTAACCACTTTTGTTTTAAATCACTCGTTAAAATTATCTTAATATAATGTCCTCATTTTTCATGTGTATAGAACAAATTTCTATATTGTGAGCAGCATTTTATAAAATATATATTATAATCAGGGGCGTTGCTAACCTTCACAATCTCAGGGGGCTCAACTAAAAAAATTTTATGGGGGCTTCGCCCCCATACTCCCCATTTTGGGTTTTATATTAATATATTATACTTTTTTAAAATTTGTTAACTCTGAACAATTATTCTGATTTTCATATTTTGTCATTTATTATATAATGCATACAAAATAAACTGGCATATAAAAAATCACATAATGTAATTATAAAATTCTTAGCAGCTTACATAGATAAAGGGTTAAAGGTTATTAAACTAGTATAATTCTCTGTAACCATTTTAGACAGTGTTTTATAGAATGGACTAATAAGGAAAAATTTATAGGCCTAAACCAAATCAACAATTTTTGTTGGAGAGAGTATTAACGACCCATCCAAATCATAAAACTATATGGTGGTTAGAACTTCCTCTTAGATGACATATTGGAAGCTAGCTAAGTAATCGAGAAAATTATTGTGAGATATTAAATTTCTAAAATATTATCTTTCATTTTAAATGATATATAAACGACTACACAGTTGACCATTATTTTTATCTAAAATTTGCAATTATATGCTCTCAGCCGTTATAGTAATAATCTTATATTACAAGCAACACAAATAATAGATGCTGGTTAATTTGCAGTAATAGCCATGACACTCACGATGTAAACAAATATCAGAATTTATTATGTTGTATAAATTGATAAAATAAAAACACTAAAAATCTTTGGAAGAAATATTTATGCAAATATATTGAAGCCTAAAGTTATTTACACGGAAATGCCATTAGAAATGAAATATTTTCTAATTATAAAAAGGACCAGAATTATATGATGAAACAATTAAGATTTTATATAATTTCGCACCACCTTGGTATATTATATCTTAAAATAATAACAAAAATATACTTGTATTAAAAATTTAACTCAAAACTGTTTTTCGAAAAGGAAAAAAATAGCTTTCCTAAAAACAATAAAAAAAGAGAAGAAAAGATATCAAATTTATTACAGCTATTGCTGAATGAATAATAAAATGTTTTATTTTTAAAATTATTTATAACTAAATAGATGGCGTTAAATACTTGAATGCAAATTGTAACTATATTTATTATAAAAACTAATTATTAGTATAATTTATTATAGTATTAACTATAATATTATATAACTATCAAATACGTCTATAAAAGTGGCATTTTATCTAATATTTTATAAACAACTATAGGTTACTAACTTTTTATAAAGAAATCTCTTATACTTATTTAGACCTTGAAAATATTTTTAGGAATATGTATGATAATAAAATTTAAAAATAAATATACAGTGGATTAGTCATTTTGAACTCGGCTAATTACAATTTTAAATTTTTTAATTTTCAAATAATATATGATATATTTATTTAATTAGGGTTAAATAATAAAAGTCAATTAAATTTCAACTGTTAAAGCTAAATTAATATTTAGTGAGTTATTGATATTATATTTTTAATACAGAATTTGATTGCAAGCTGACATAGTGAAAATAGAATTTATATGTATGAAATATTCATTTAATAAAAATTTAAATAGTCTTATTAATTTCTAAATAATAAAATTATATCTATATATTACTTAATGGAATTATAAAAGAAATCATTCAGTGGGCAATCAAAAAAATTTATTTTTAGTTCAAGGGGATATTAAGGAGCCATTAAAAAAAAATTTTTTGCTTCAGAAGGCTATTCAAATTTTTCAGGGGGCTCGAGCCCCTCTCCTCTCCTCCCCTCCTAGCGACGCCACTGATTATAATCTTGTTCGTAATGTAATTTTTTTATATTATAACAAAATGTTGATAAATATATGAACAACTAACTTTTATAAAAAGAGATAAATTCCCCAAATATAGCTAAATTTAGCAAATATTAAAATATAAGTTAACTTTAATACATCTAACTTTCACTTAAATTCCTTGTATAAGGTCTGTAAATATTATAAGAATAGAATGGATCAGAATATAAAATTATATATTATAGAATAAAATTATATTAATATTGAATATGAAAATAAATAAAATTTTGATACTATAGTTGCTTTATATTTTATTGGTCTTTTATTTATAATTTTATATTATGTATTTTTATATTGCTTAGGGGCTATAACATAATTTAAATTTATATATTAACTTTCTTTTGATTAAAAATTAATTTATGCTAAATTGATTTAATATAATTCTTGTTGAAATATTATTCAAATGTTTTTTACATTCAATTAACTTTTAGCAAAATATTTATATATATATTGTTAAACTGTGATAATAATCATTATTTTATTACTTAAGTAAATGCCTTTAATTCTTATATAATCGATCCTAAAATTCCTAAAGATATATACAATAAAAGCAAGAAAAATAAATAATAATCTGGCAAGCCACGCGTCCCACAGAGACATAATATTGCTGTTTTAAATTAGATTTGACATTTTCTTACAACGATCAGATTCGGGAAGCAATAGTAACTGAATAGTTTGAGAAATAATATTCTTAGACTGAATCTAAAAAAGAAATTAAAATGAATTCTCAAATAATTGATTTAAGTTTTTTTTATAAGAAATAATATATAATAATGTTTGGTTTTCAATAGGCGAGTTTTTAACCCGAAAGCCCGCTAATCTATATTGTTTTAAAAATATTTTTAACCCCTCCGCTCGCTCATCATTTAAAATTTTTAACCATTGCTGACTTTAGTTTATATGATATAATTATTCTAATTTTAGATATGATTATTTTTAGTGTTTTTGAAATAGCATATGAAAGTCAGAATAATTCATATTATGTTTAGGTAATTTGAAAAAGAAAATTTGTCGAGACCAATAATTTCTTTTATCAAATTTGATTAATACAAAATGGTTTATTCGTATAATAAATTTTTTCCAATCCTATTAATTTAAATTATGGGTTTCATTAATTTATTTATTTAGACATTTCTCTATAATAGAATTCATAAGTAATATAAATTATTAAAAGTTTAAAATTAATATCTGCCTTATTTTTAAAAAATAATCAATTATAAAAAGATAAAAATAATCAACAGTAATATTATAATAATGCAACACTTTGATTTCATTATGTGTTAGTAAAAGAACAGTAGAAACTAGGAATGTAAATAAACAATTAATCTTATTTTTTAAATATAAGAACACGGGAAAAAGTGCGAAAAAATATTATAAAAATGCAATAATTTCACTTTATGATATAATTGATTTTAAGGCATAATTGATATTATATACAATAGCAATATTTAGCTAATTTTGATATTATCTTGTTACATTTTGATAAAAGAAAGGAAAAAACTAATTACCTTTAAACGCTGCATTAGAATATAAAAAAAATTTTATTAATGTGAATTGCTGAACACTAATATATACAGTAACCATGTTTTACCTGGCCTTACGCCTAGTCTCTCCTATTATATTATTAATTTTTCGATGATCTGTATATAATCTCCGTCATAGTTGGCTGAGCCTTAATTCTAAAATATGGCATATTTATATTTTGTGCTTATTAGTGCCTGACTTTAACTAATATAGTATAAATATTTATTAGAAAGAAAATTTTGACCCATCTTAATTTTAAAAAGTAACTGAAGGTATATATTCTGTAAATTTTATTATTGTTTAGAGCTTAATTGCATATTTATTTAATTCGTTTGGTAAAATATAAAGAAAATTGCCAAAATAGTTATCGTGCTAAAATAAAATATAAAAAAAAAACTATGTACCTGGCTTACTTTAATATTGAATGCCTGACCAGTTTCACTTCCTCACTCAAATATGAGAACTCAATAGGAAACTGAGTTGCAAAATAAAAAGAATGACGTCACGCTTTAGAAGTGAGCCAAGCTTTTGGAAATACTAACTCTGAAACTTATATTAAACCATTAAGTATGGGTTATTAGTATATTTTATTGCTTTATTCTGTTTGGTAGTTGGTTTAAAGAAGAAAAGAATTATTAATAAAAAAATTGTCAAAATTAGAATCATGCAAAAACGAAGAATATAGAAATTCTAACTATTTGGCTTGCGTTAATATTTAGTGACTCATTAATTCTTTAATCAATATTGCCAGTCGTTAAAAAAGTATATGAAAATATAACTAACTTATCAAGTCTTAAGCGTAAAGTTAGCCAAACATCTGGAAACATTATATCGGAAATTTATGTCAATAATTAGTGTGTATTTCATACTTTTTTAATGCTTTAACCTGTTTGATAGATAGTTTAAAGAAAATTTTTCGGGCAAAATAAAAAAAATCGCCAAATTATCATCATGTTGAAAGGTAAATTATAGAAGAAATGAACAATATATAATACCTGATTAGTACCTATTAGTTTATCGATCAGTTTTTCTCATTCAAATAAATCTCAGTTATTAGTGTAATAAAAATTACGGCACGTCTTAATCTTAATCTTAAATATCGAATTTTAAATTTCCAAAATCAATTTCGTGCATTAAGATTTATACTAAGCGTGAAGATTGTCAAACTTTTGGAAGCAATAATTCTATGTCTAAAGAACACCACATTTTAGTTTAATCTTCAATCCAGTAGCGTACGCAGGAATTTGGTGTGGGGGGGGGGGGATAATTAAAATTTTTTAAAATAAAATTATTGTTATTTAAAAATATCAAGCATAAATTTATTAGGATTAATAACTATTTCTAATATACAAATTTAAATTAATATGAATTATAAAAAATTAAATATATAAACCGATATATAAAAATAAATTTGATTTAAAAAATATTAAACGGATATAACCGGCGGCATATAAATACTTTAAATAAATCTGAATTATAAAATATTAAGTGGATATAACCAGGATATGATGACTATAAAATAAATAATCCATAATAGAAATTTAAATTTTTTTGAGCTTTTAAAATTTATATATAAAGTATAAAAAATCTAAATGTTGGAAATATGAATAATTATATTTTTTATGTAAAAGAAAAATATATAAGACATTAAAAAATGATAGCACAAAAAATATTATAGAAACATTATATTTTTATAATGTAAAATCCAATCTTCGTTGGGAGTGAGCTAATTTTTCAATTATCTCATCCGTGTTTGGCGTCAAATGCCTATGAATATTCAAAAGGGCCAGACCATTCAACCTACTTTCAGAAGTTGTACTTCTTAGGTACGTTTTTAATCTTCTTAAAGAAGAGAATGTTCTCTTATTAGTTGCAGTACTAATGGGAAGAGTTGCTAATATATATAATAATTTCAATATATTGGGAAAATAATCTAAAAGATGTTTGAAATGATGCAAAGCATCCATAGCATTTTTTGGGACTATATCAACCATAGTTAATCTTTTATACCATACTAGACATCCAGCTAATAAAGCATCATGAGATACATTAATGTCTTCATGATAAAAATCTTCAATATTTTATTTTTTTTCTATCACCATCTGAAAAAGGTTCAGAGGGCTTTTGCGGAAGTAATATCTGCAGATTGATAATTGCTTCTTGCTTGATGAATTAAAAACCTTTCATTTACTTGGGTTATAAATGTATCCAAAAGAGGTGTAAAGACATTTATTTTATAATATTCTTCTATTGACCCTATATTAATATTTGGACGATAAGTTTGCCTTACTGCAAGTCGAGGGAGACAAATATTGAACTCGTATAGCTCTGCTTTTGATTCAACATTAACATATAAAATATGAAATTCCTCATCAGCATTAGCTCTAATTTCTTTGAGTTCTAATAAAATTGTCTCTGCTATTCTCATCATCTCAATCAAATCAATATCAGGTTTTTGAAAAGTATTGCATAAAATAGTTGTATAATTAAATAATTTATTAATACATTCTAATGCGAAAAAAATATTTGGTATAAGTATTGAATCCAGTAACTTGCTTGCTTCTGAAGAAATATCTCATTCAGACCATTGTGATATTTCTGTAAGAGTATTAATAATCGGCTCTTCTAACTCGATAAAAGCTGTTACTGCTTGATGTCGAAGACTCCATCTTGCTGGACAAGCTTTTTGCAATTTTTTTCTCCTTGTTGGGCAAGGAGTTTCAAATATAATTCTGTTCAAAATATTTTGACGCTTGGGGCATCTAAACATCTCATAGATGCTAGATATTTTACCTGATATAAATATAAAAAATTTAATTTTAATAATTAAAAACCTAAGCAATTTGATATCAATGGTAAAGAACATGAATCCGATATTGCTAAGTTGAGTGAATGGGCAGCACAGTGGACATATATAGCTGTTGGGCATTTTTTTTAATAAATGCCTGAAGCCGATTGAATTGTCCACTCATTGCACGTGCTCCATCATACCCCCACGTATCATATTTATATTTAGCTATATTTTTGAAAATAATTATATAATAAGATTAATTATTACTTTTAATTTTTTAAGATTCACAAATATTACATCAGCTAAAGCAGACCCAGTCATGCTTGAAACAGGAATAAATTGGAGAAACATTTCATTGATAATGTTTTTATGAGTATCTACATATCGCGCACACAACGACATCTGCTCAATGCCAGCAATGTCCGTGGTCTCATCTGCCAAAATTGAGAAGCATGTGGCAGAATTGATTTCAACAATCAATTTTTCTAAAATGATATTGTTGCAAATATCAATTATCTCATTTTGTATGCTAGGGCTGAGATAAGTAACATTTTTATTGGTACTAATGAGGCTCTCCCTTAATACAGGATCTCCTAATGCTTTAAATTTTAAAAGTCCACGGAAATTACCTTCGTTATCATTATTATTAAAATTTAAGCTTCCTGAATCCTTGTGGCCACGAAGTGCTAGGCCTTGAAAGCCATAATATAAAATAGCCTCAATAGTTAGTTTTATCTTGCCTCTATTTTCTTTTGCAATTTTAACCCTATTTTTATCAATTATTGATGAAATGGGAATCATAACTCCCTTTTGAATTGATTCTTTTGAGGAAATCATCAGTTCACAGCTTTTGTTTATTAAATTATTATACTATACTTTTTTGCTTTTTGGCATGATTTTACTTTCAGCGTTTTTAAAAAAAAGTCTAACACCATGACTAGAAATTTGAAAATTATAATACCGGGAAATTTAAAAATAATAGATAAATATTACGCCACAAGGAAAACTTGAAAAGGAAATTAATTGATAAAGTAAATTAGTAAAAGGTAATAATATAAAAAATTAAAAAGAAATAGATATGAATAATTATAATAAAATATAAAAAATAATATTTTTTGAAAAATATGTCCGGCATCTGCATTTTGGCTTTGAGGGGGGGGGGATTTGCCCCCCCGTTGCGTACGCCAATGCTCTGTTGACATTTGTTGAAATAGAAATAAATTAATTATTGTTTCTTCATAATTAAATTGACAAAGTAGATTTTTAAAAAAAAGGAATATGATAATCTAGTAAAAATAATCAAATGCTTTATTTATATCATTATTATTTATAAATTAAAAACAATAAATGAGTTTTTTTTTAAATTTCAAGCATTTTTATATAATCAAATTAGTGAATTAAAAATAATCATTTAAAAATAACTCAGGTAAGCTTTACATGTTGTATAATAAAGAACCAAACATTGGTATGATTAATTAAATGTTACTAGCGCACTTTTTCAAACATACTTCCCTACTCGGAAAATTGTTTTTCGTTGCACATGCCCCGGAAATAAATTTCTGGCAATCCTTAGTCTTCGTGTTGTAGTACCAGCTTTGTACTAAGAATATACCACAACCAGGATAAGGTGGGGTATTACAATTATCTTGGGATTATATAATGTAATAAAATTAGTTAAATTTATTAAAAACTAAAATGTTAATTTATAAGAAAATTTTTATAAATATACAATTTTATTATACCAAAATTAGAGAATTATCTATAAATGAAGATGCAATGAGTTTAAAATCAAAGGGGCTTACTCTATCTTTGAATAATCTAATTTAAAAAAATTTGGGCTTTAATGAATAAGCGGAGTTGTAAAAACTAAATTGATAGATTAATATATCTTTTTTTAAAATAAATAAAGAATGATTTATTCAATATAATCATCATCAATATCTTTCAGAGATAATATCAATCCTTGTTGAATTTTAATAATATTTTATTGTATAGAAAATAATTCGTTCATATCAAATAAAATATAAATCTTATTTAAGCGTGTCCAAATTATTTTTAAGATTTTCTTGAAACTTCAAAATTTTGTTATATAAAATTTCTTTTATTAAAGTTTCAAAATAAGAAAAATTCAAAAGTTTCAAACAGCAACTAAAAATTGTTGTATTATCTGGTTTTTGCCTCAAGATTGTCAAATGTTTTTTAAAAAATATATAGAATCTCATAAATAAAGTAAAATATAAGACAATTTTCATTATTTCTTGTCTACCTAAAGTTATGATGATGAGTGGTGAAAGAAAAAATATTCGACTTTAAAGAAAACGAAAAAAAACTAAGGTAAAAATGTGTAAAGATTTGCCGCTAAACACGATATTAAAAGTAAATTCGATTTTTGTATTAATATATGTTATCATCTAAAAGATTTAGAATATTATTGAAATTAAGAAACACGAAAAATAATCCAAATTTTAGTTTTCAAAAATAACCCTATGAATTGGCTCAAACTTCTCCGGATATGGGGGCCTATATCTTCTCATTGGTGAGTCTATTTATTCTACTACATCATAAAAATGGAATATCTATTTTGGAAGGAACTTCCTATCGGTTCACGTTATCATTTTCTTTAATATCTAGCTGCATCTTTCAAACTTCTATCCTACTTCTAGAACTATTTTTATACATCCATCAATATTATCTTTAATTTAAAAAAAAATTTACAAAATTTTGATATCTGTCTCATTTTCTTAATTTTATAAAGGGATTTTATTATTTTCAATTTAAGTCTTAGACCATCATCATTTGATAAATATAATTCATTATTACCAATTATACTATATAAATGAAAAATATAAGGCAAAAAAAAATTAAAATAAATTAAAATACTAGGATAAAATAAAAAAATATTGGGATTTACTTGAACTTTCACGTTTAACTATATTCTTCAATTCCAAAATGATTTTGGCATTTAACGGAGAAGCGAATAAGAAATCAATCTGAAAAACTAGAATCAAGATTACTTTTCTTTAAAAATTATGATTCGTTTTACTTAAAAAAATTCCTACTATGGCAAGATATTTCATCTAGTCTTTCGTTTAGAAAAAAAAGCATATAATGAATTTGTCGATTTCAAGTTAGAGTAAATATATCTATAAAATAAAAATAATATCAAAAACTAGAAAAAAAAATCTAAAATAAAAGCATTCTCTAAAACGCAAAAACATTTTAGTTTTCTATCGCTCTAATTTATTTTAAAATAAATATGATTTTTTATTAAATATAGTTCAATTGGCCCGATTAAGATGTTAGCCAAAATAATAATATGAAAATAGAGGTACAAGTATGTCATTTATAGCAAGATCATTAGGTTTAAATATTTATTTTTGCAAAAATCTTATTAGGGCCGTTTTTAAAATAATAGACCAAAAATTGGGTCTTTTAAACAACACTACATTTGAAGCTATAAATAAAAACCGATTATATTTTAATTTTACCCCTGCTGTATTTATGTACATTGACTTTTACCATTATGTGAGTTAAAATAGGATCTAATTATAATATAAATAAGAATATAATATTCATCTTTCTTCTTTTTTTTAAATGTAATACTTATATATTAGAGATTTTGTACAAAAACAACTTAAAAGAATTTTTTTTATATATAAAATGTTTTTTGCTGGTTCAACCCGGCATATAAATATTTCCCATTTTCCAGCTCACCACCTACTTTTGCGATATTAAGCACTTTCCCAACCTTACAATATAGACTAATAAAAAATATAATAGCTGAATGTGAGATTACTCATAATTTATTTATAAAATCCGTTTTATATATTTTTGTTTTTAATAAATATATATTTTTTGGATAATAAACCGAAACATTAAATAATAAAATAAAAAATACCTATCCACACTGCTGGCCTAAATTGATGCCTAATAAGCTTTGTATATCATCAATCAATCAATCAATTAATTGATTTTCTGCAGGTTACGTCCAAAGCCTGTTTTCAAATTTTGAGGGATTTTTTTAAGATTTTTTTTAAAATTAAATAGTATGGATAAAAATATACCGAAATATACGCCTGGGGCAAAAAGGCACCGGAGTTTCAATTATATATTTGGTAAGAAGCTACATGGTGGCTTATTGTGATATTTTTAATAATATCATAGGGTACTATAACATAATGAATATATCGTGGCCAAAAAATTTTATACAGGGAGAGGGGTAGATTTTGGAATAGGGTTGCCTTCAACAAATTTTCTGTCATGTAGAAGCGAAATGTTTATATTACGAGTAATATTATATTTTATTCGTGAATTGAATAAAGATTTAGCTTATATTATGGTAGAAATGTTGAGGTTCATGTTTAATTAAGAGAAATACTATCGTTTACCATATACTAAGCTCATTTTCGGTAAATAGGATAGTGATCATATAGTGACAGAGCAACATGAAGAACCACCCATAACCATAAGTATCTGTTAATTCTATAGAACTATGTGATTTATGCTGAGGTCTGAAATGGGCTGACCCGTGTTCAATTTTTATTTGGAGATATTTATGAAATTGAACTGCGTTAGTAATTAATTTAAGGTTAGAGTGTTTCGAATATCTAAATTTGTGCACTTTTTATGAACGGCAAGATTTTTCCCAATAAGTAATAGCATATCTACGATATTTGGCAGAGACCTGCAGGCCCGGCCCTAAACCCTAAAAAATTTTTTTTAAATATATCCGGGTCGGGCCGGGCTTAAGATTGTTAAACCCGGGCCGGGCCGGGCCTTAATATTTTTTATAAAAATTTTTACATTATGAGTTAATGGTTATAAGATTATATTATATTATAGTTATGATTAATATAATATTGGGTGATGGTTAACACTACCTAACAACCCACAGATCGATCTAATTATTAATTTCCTGCAAATTTATTCAAAGTATTAATATATTTTTTTATAATTCATATCTAAATTTTTACAACATATTTTACCAAAACAATCAAATAAAGGAATATCTTAAATAAGCCCCAATATTCAATTATTATTAATATATTTTTTTATAATTCATATCTAAATTTTTAGAATATATTTTACCAAAACAATCAAATAAAGGATTATCACTTCTTAAAGTTTGTAATTGATTTTAATTGAAAAATTTGTTTTACACAAGTATCATTTTATTTCTCTTTTTCTCTGTCCCAAATTCAAGCAATTACGTATGTAGTCAGGGACAGATCGCAAAATACTATATAAAAGATTATATTAAATTACAAGAGGCTCAGGAAGTAAATGAAATACCATCGACCAGTCAAATTACGACTGTTGTTAAACAAACTGAATCGTTTTATGACAAATGGGGCGATGGTAATTCTGGTAATATGTCAATACCCGATGATGAATATTATAATTACATAAATAATAGATAAAACATTTAAGGTGGATAATTTGTTACAGTGGTTGGCGGCTCATCAAAGCGAATTTCCAATTTTAGCAAAATTGGCAATTCCTGCTTTAAGTGCAAGCTGTGAGCGGAATTTTTCCACTACTGGGAGAATTCTTGAAGAAAGAAGAAGTAATCTTCAACCTGAAAAGGTAGATATGCTTCTCTTTCTTTATGATAATTTGTGAATTTTTAATATCTTTCTTTGAGTATAGGGTTTCGTCAATCATGCTGGTTTTTTACTTTGCAAACTGTCAAATATTTATTGCATTTATTATATTTACCTTGAGTCATGAAAGTTTTTAATCCAACATTTTTCATTATTTTTTTTTACAATATTATATAATGTTTTTAATTTGCCCCATTTGATGCATGGTTCCAGTTTTATTTTATTTTGAGTGGATTTATTTGAGATTTGTAAATCCATGATTAGTAGCTTGTGTTGCGCGGCGATATCTTCTCCTGGGATGACTTTGCAGTCTATTACATCTTTTAATCTTCTGCGAGAGATTAGCATGTAATCTATCTGTGTTTTCCTTCCATTACAGCTTCATCAAGGATAGCTCTAAAATCATCTTACTCCTCTTCCTTGCAACCCGTTTGAGGAGCATATACTGAAAGGATGTGTAGTATTGATTGACCAATGCAGAGTTTTATCTTCATTAGTCTATCAGAGATCCTGTTGACCTCTACAACTGAGGAGGTTAGATCTTGACTGAGGATGATGCCGACACCGTTCCTATTGCTAACAAGTCCATTATAGTACAATTTTTACCCATCTCCAATCATCAAAGTCTTCTGTCCTTTCCATTATGCACGCTATATCAACTTTTCTCTTGTTCAACATGCCAATTCTCTCGTTTTACCTTTAAGCGTCCCAATATTCAAACTTGCCAGTCTTGTCTTCTTTGCTTTGACCTTTACTTTATTTTCACAGGATGAGGTCTACACCCTGCGCGTCGCATGGAGGGAACGCCCTAGCTTTCATATTCATAGTTCCATTTATTTCTATCATTTTGTTTATTGGACATGTGTCCTTAGCACCCGGCTGTCCAGGCCTGTCGGTGACCGGGGTGTCATCTCTAAGCTCCGAAATTCATCTTACCATATGTCTTTACACATCAGTCATCGAAGAAAACTTGAAAGTTTTTGTTCCTTACCAGGATTGAACCTGCGTATTTGTTCATACTCGTGTTTCCAATCGTACATCTTACCCATTAGGCCACCCCGGCGATAAAAATTTATATTATAAGATAAATTATATTAATATTGTGCAATTAGATTATATTTTCAAAATACTATTTATTAGACATGCATTTTTTTAAATAGCGATTTATTTTTATTTTATAAATTAAATAGTAAATTAAATACAATATATTATATTCTCAAAATATTTTCCATTTTTATAAATTAAATATTAGTTTTATTTTTTTAAATGTAATATAAAATATAGTATATGACAAATATTATTACCATTTTTATGAATATTAGTTTTATTTTTATAAATGCAATATAAAATATAGTATATGTTCAAAATATCCATTTTTATAAATAACAGTTTTATAATTTTTATAAATTCAATATAATATTCTCAAAATATTAGCTTTTTACATGCATTTTTTAAATAATAAGCGATAATACTCGCTGAAAAATATGGTAAAATACCTCATAGGTGAATTTTTGTATATACCAGGTCGAATATAATTTTAAAAAAATTCCGAGCCGGGCCTGAAATTTTTTTTTAAAAAATATCCGAGCCGGGCCTTAAATTTTTAAAATACCGGGCCGGGCCGTAAAAAATTGTTTTAAAAAATATCCGGGCCGGGCCTAAAAAATTTAAAACCGGGCCGGGCCCTGCAAATGGTACCTCTGCAGGTCTCTGATATTTGGCACGTAATGGCTGAAAGATTTGGCCCGCTTTTTTCCAAATTTTGAGGATAATATTTTGGCTGAAATCTTGATTTACGGTTTTTTATAAGCGCCAAATTTAGTTTTTCGACAACAATAATCAGCGTAGTAAGATAATTATCTTAATGTACATTAATTTTTTGGTATTTTATATTTACCTGATGATACCATAAACATTTGTCCTTGCTAGCTGTTATGTAGAAAACAAACCTAAATTATTCATGCAATCCTGCACCATTATACCATCTATAATTGTAGTGTTCTTTGAAGGTAATCAGGTTGATTAGATTCGAATGAATAAATTCTTCAGTGCCAATCATAATATTTTATTATATAGAACAAGAATTATGAATCCACAAAAAAAGCATATCTACAAAATTTTTCCCTTTTAATAGTATTTTTATAGTACTGTTAATATGTGGATATTATAAAAAGTGTATTATAACTAGTTACATTAAAATTTTAATATGCTTTTTAAATTCAAATAATCTCGAATTCCAGGGGTTTAAAATCATTAAAGAAAATAAAATTAATCTTCTTGGTTCACCTTTAAGCAGTTTTTTCAACTGTGTGGTGTTCATGGAAAAATTTTTCAAAGGCTTATTAGGACTTGAAAATATTTTAAAAGAAAAATACCTTCACACCAAGGTTTTTTTCTTTTAAAAAAATATTTATTTTTACCAAAGATTTTACATATTTTTAGATCTTCTTCCTTTTTTTAAAAAATAATGAAATTATTAATCGTGTTCATGAATTTTTTAGAAGCATATTAGAAATTATTTTAAATAATAAATTGCAAGATTTTAATTTGGGTTTCTCACAATTACCCTCGAAAATGGGTGGTTTAAATTTATATTCATTAAATCTTATATCCCTTTCAATTTTTGGCATCGCGTTTGATGAACAACGCCATGATATCTTCTTTTATCACTCCTAAAGATAACCTTTTAAATTCGGCCTTGACAGCTTGGGTATCTTTAGCTCCACCTGAAGCTATTTTACCCACAATCTTAACACACCAATCAATTTTCGTACTTTTAATTAAATTTTTTTAAAAATATTCTCATCGTATATTTAACTATTACAAAATGCTGACTGTACTAATGGTTAAGCATTACCAAGTCGTAACCTAGGAACCTCTTATCAGACGAACAATTAAGAGTTGCCATATGCCATCGAATTGCATGTAACATAGTTCAACCACATACATGCATCAAATGTAAAAGTTGAATCCAAAGGGAGACATGGTCTTAATTGTATATATAGCAGAGACCTGCAGAGGCACCATTTGCACGGCCCGGCCCGGTTTTAAACTTTTTAGGCCCGGCCCGGCCCGGATATTTAAAAAAAATTTTTTTACGGCCCGGCCCGGCCCGGATAAATTTAAAAAAAATTTTTTACGGCCCGGCCCGGATTTAAAAATTTAAGGCTGGCCCGGATATTTTAAAAAAAAAATTTCAGGCCCGGCTCGGAATTTTTTAAAATTATATTCGACCTGGTATATATAGAAATTCACCTATGAGGTATTTTACCAAATTTTTCAGCGAGTATTATCGCTTATTATTTAAAAAATACATGAAAAAAGCTAATATTTTGAGAATATTATATTGAATTTATAAAAATTATAAAACTGTTATTTATAAAAATGGATATTTTGAGCATATACTATATTTTATATTGCATTTATAAAAATAAAACTAATATTCATAAAAATGGTAATTATATTTTGAGCATATACTATATTTTATATTGCATTTAAAAAAACTAAAACTAATATTTAATTTATAAAAATGGAAAATATTTTGAGAATATAATATATTGTATTTAATTTGCTATTTAATTTATAAAATAAAAATAAATCGCTATTTAAAAAAATGCATGTATAATAAATAGTATTTTGAAAATATAATCTAATTGCACAATATTAATATAATTTATTTTATAATTTTTAAATATTTTATATTACATTTATAGGTTGGTTTTTCAGGTGTAAAAAAAATTATTAATTTTCATGGATTTAACATCACATTTATATCTTTTTAGATGTGATGTACCATGTTTATAATTATAATATATTATACTTGAACAATTCTTACATTGTATGTAGCCAATGTTTTTTTTATTTTCATCTATGATGATGTTAAATTTAGCCCATATTTCAGATTTTAAATTATTATTTGTATTTCTAAAAGAATAAATATTATTTTTAATTTTATTAATTATATCATTAGTATTTTGTGCCATGATATTCCTTTATTTGATTGTTTTGGTAAATATTCTAAAAATTTAGATATGAATTATAAAAAATATATTATTAATACTTGAATATTGGGGCTTATTTAAGATATTCCTTTATTTGATTGTTTTGGTAAAATATGTTGTAAAAATTTAGATATGAATTATAAAAAAATATATTAATACTTTGAATAAATTTGCAGGAAATTAATAATTAGATCGATCTGTGGGTGTTAGGTGTGTTAACCATTACCCAATATTATATTAATCATAACTATAATATAATATAATCTTATAACCATTAACTCATAATGTTAAAATTTTTAAAAAAAATATTAAGGCCCGGCCCGGGTTTAACAATCTTAGGCCCGGCCTGGCCCGGATATATTTTAAAAAAAAATTTTTAGGCCCGGCCCGGGTATATTTAAAAAATTTAAAATACGGCCGGGCCGGGCTTAGGGCCGGACCTGCAGGTCTCTGATATATAGTCAAGGCTGACATGCAAAACACGCAGCAATTAATTCAGCTATTAGCCGTTCTCTTACCAGGGCCCGAATACCAAACATCATGGAGCCTGCTAATTTATCATTAGATGATGGCCTAAGGCCGGATGGCTTAACTTCTGTACCTTGGTCATTAGGGAAATCCTTAATTTGGGACTTCACATGCATATCTTCTTTCCAAAAAATTTAAATTCTAATCCGGTTGACATAGCTGAGAAAAAAACAATTATATTCCAAATTAACAAATTATATTTTTTTTAACAACGGTTATTTCTTCCTTTGGACATATGTCAAGTGGAACTTTAAAATTTTTTAAAACTATAGGCGGCAATATAAGAGTCCTTACATCACAACCTAAAGAATATTATTTTTTGAAACAAAATATACAAATTACAATTATAAAATACAATTATTCATGTTTTTGGGAACTTATAATCCCACCTCCGTTTTTATAGAATGAGGTTTTAATTAATTTTTTTTTTTTAAATATTTTATATAGTTTTGATATATATATGTTTTTTTTATAAAAAGTAAATAAAGAAAAATTAAAATTTTTAATATTATTGGAAGAAAGAAATTATAACCATTGTTTTAAACTTTACTTTAAATTATCACACATTTATAAAATAATAAAAAAACTTTAAACGTAATTAGCATCTATAGTCATAATTCCAAAAATGCAATACTAGTTACAATATAAATTTGACCTTTGCAGATTGTAAATGTTATTGTTAAAATAACACCACTACTAGCTTAATATTTTTCAAAAAATATTGAAGTCTAGACCAGACAGAGTATTACTCTGTATTTTAATCATCTGAGCCAAAAAAAGTATCTAATAATCACTTGATTTAGTTCTTTAACTATATCACTTTATATTTTTTTTTATTATCAAAGATATAGGAAAAAATAATTGAAGAAAGTTTTTAATTTTTCCAAATCAGAAATAATTTCGAGGAAAAAAATAAAAAATTTTGGGGGAAAAAAGAAAAATTTTACTTCATTTTATTTTCTAAATAAGACTAATAAAAAAACGTAATATTTATTAAAAATCATTGAATTTTTCGATTTACACTTACTAATAACGATTAAGGAAAATAATTTACCAACTGATTTTTTTTATTAGACCAAGATATAAAAATATTATTTTCAAGAATAGGAAATCCTATTTGATACATTTTTTTTAAGACTTAAAACTTTTAGTATAATATAATATTAATTTCAATTTATGTCATAATTTATTTTATAAAATAAAATTATAAATTAATAGGTTGACCAATATACTATATATTTTTTTCATAACTATAACTATAAAATTTTAATATTTTTTTTAAATAATAACATAAAATTTCATATTGAAATAATTTATGCAAAGTTTCACAATATTATAATAAGGGAACCCTAATTAATGGCCTAGGATTTTTTTAAATTTAACTAGCGCAATTTTTCAAACATTCAGCCTGATTAAAATTGTTGAGTTTTGTTGCACAAGAGCGCGAAATAAATTTTTTGCATTCCTTATTTTTCGAGTTGTAATACCACTTTTGAACCAAGAACCAACTACATCCAGGATATGGAGGGGCACTACAAATATCTTGATAATATTTAAATTAAAAAATGTTTAAGGTTTTATATTAAATTTAAAAAAAATTTAATGTAAAAAACCAGAAATAAAAAACCGGAAATGATCATAAAATTAAATCAGCTTTTTTACTTTCTCTTCAATTTTTTTTTATATTTTAATAACAATGAAAAATTTGAATTTGGACCGACCACAGTTTTAAGTGTTGTGTCATTTTAACCATTAAATTGTAAAAATTCGTTATAATATTTGATAAATCTTTAATTGTAATATTTTTAGGCCTAAAGCTTTAATATTTTATTATTTTATATATTTAAATAAAAGATTGGAAAAGATGGGAAGGGGAGGATTTACGATTTTTTCTTTTCTTAAAAATTTAGATTACAATTGATTCGATTTTTATATAAACATGTAAGTTATAAAACCTAAGAAATTACATGGATGGTTAACCTGATTAAATATCATTAACAATTATCTATAAAATTTGCAGTATCGGACATGTAAATATATATACTTTTACCAGTAGTATTAGATTTCTTAATTCTGTCTTTGGACATCTAAAATTCATATCTATAAATGGGTGAGACATCAAAGTAACGTTTAAGTAAAAAAAAAGGAAACAAAATTAGGAAAAAATGTTTTGTAAACTTCTTCAGAATATAATATTATATCACGAAAAATAAATTGAAAACAACACATTATATAGTAATGAAAAGTTAAGATATTTAAGGTTTTACCAATTTATTGGACTCTAAATTCATGGCAAGGTAAGCAGAAATATTGGTCAATGAAAAGGGCGTTATAAAGCCTGAGAGTATTTTTCTAGATTATACTACATATTATTGAAAATTTTATGATTCCGATTAAAACAGTTGTATAATACCTGATAAAATCAATTTTGTATCAATAAAGGTTAAATGAAAGAAGTGCCAATTGAAGAAATAACTAATTATATGCAATCTTAAAGAATTATATTCTTATTTTAAAGAAAGTTATAATGTTGTTAAAGTAAACAAATAAATGCAGATTTAAGATCAACTTTTTTAATATTTATTTTACACTAAAATGTTTGGTATATTTTTCAAAAATGTTTTTGATGGTGCAGTAAATCAATATAATTATTAAATAAAAATCATTATCTAAACTATTATAAAAAATTTGAAATCAAAGCGAAATGATATTTCTTCGTAATAGCCCATGGAAAACATTGCCAATAGGTTAACAGCAAGGAGCTAGTCTTTAACATTCATATGAGAATCAAATATTAAACATCTTAGATTATTTAATTGAAAATCCAATAACACATGAATCAATTACAATAGATTTTGAAAATGAAAAAAATTATTGTTTCAAAGGCCACATTCCGGAAATACCGATTTTTATGCAAAGAAATTTAAATGACGCTTCTAGTTCAATTATATACTAAGATACCTAAAATTAAAAGGCGTGCATTTTGCCCAAAATGCCACATTTTTCAATGTTCAATATCTCAGGTACTGTTTGGAGTAGGAGGCTAAATTATTATTTTTTTTGCTTAGTTATAGTATACACAAACTCTTGTAAATTTTTTAGAAAAATCTAAAGGGGTCGGTTGAAAATCGTGTTTTTTGCTGATTTGTCATGGAATTCATAATTATGTTCCTAAAAAGAAAGAATAATTAAATTAAAAAATTTGCAATTATATGTTCTGACTAAATGGTAAAAATTCTCTAGGTTTAGTTGTATTTTTTATTCTATTTTATAATATTATTAAAAAGGCGAACATATTAGGTGAAAACTGTTGGGGGGAATAAAAAGTTGCCAAATTTTTTATATTTGTTAATTTTTTGACCTTTGCTAATGAAAGCAGTTATTGCTAATATTGGTTGGCAAGGCTGATAGGCAATTATCCTTACAAATAAGGGATTTGCACAGGGGAGGGATAATAGTTAAAATGTTGTAAAAAAAAGTAATAAAATGTGTTAAAATAAAAGGATGTTTTTTCTAAATAAAAAAATATCACGGGATTTACTTGAACTTTGACGTTTAGCTATATACTTCAATTTCCAAATGTTGTTGGCGTTTAATGGAGAGGCGAATAAAAAATTAATCAGCAAAACTAGAATCAAGATTACTTTTCTATAAAAATTATGATTCGTCTTACTTAGAAATACTTCCACTGTGCCAAGATATTTCATCAAGTCTTTTATTTAAAAAAGCATATAATGAATTTGTTGATTTCAATTTTAAGTAACATATTTAAAATGGTAAGAGAGAGAAAAGAATAGCGCTTTCTAAAACTCAAAAACATTTTGGTATTCATCGCGCTAATTTGAAATATATATTTTATTAAAAATAGTTTCATTCTAGTATTCATAAACGCCTCCATTTGGGATGAATTTTAAAACCGTCAACCTGATTAAGTTTTTAGCCAAAATAATGTTTTATGTAACCCTCGAGGTGGCAATTAGGGATCCAAATCTTTCTGCCACCTATGAACAAAATCTCCAGGCTTAAAAAAAATTATTTTGGCTAACTTAATAGGGTAGCGTTTTTTAAAATTGGCCCAATTCGCGCCGTTTAACAACACTTCATTCTAGCCATAAAAACCAATAAAATTTTAATTTTACCCCTACTTATTATTGTGTTAGTCTTAAATAACTTCTAATTAATATAAACTCGAATATAATATTCATCTTTTTATATTATTTTTATAATAACTTGTATATTCGAGATTTTCTACAATAACAACTTAAACGAATTTTTTTTATATATAAATTAAATTGTTAAATTTCTATAAAAATTATGAATCCAATTTACTTAAAAAAAATTACAAATGTGCTAAAATATTTCATCTACTCTTTGAATTATAAAAATCTATAGGTAAACAGTGAATTCAATTTAAAGTAAATTTATTTAAATATCCAGATCTATTATAATGTAAAAAAATAACATTATCTAAAACGTAAAGTATTTTGGCATTCTATCGTGTTAATTTGTTTTAAGATAAATTTTTTTTTTCATTAGAAATAGTTAAATTCTAGGTTGGATAAAAACCGATTACTCCTAAGTTTTACTTTTTGCTAGCTTTCTATATATTAACTTTAACTTCTTTATTTGCTACATATTTTTCAAATTTTTATAAATTAAATTTTGAGGATGGCAAGATTCGGCGACAAAATCTTGGTTTATAATATGAGTCGCATAAGACGCAGCTCTACAAAAAATATAATTTTTACTAAAACAAATAAAACATAGCTATAA
Source organism: Gordionus sp. m RMFG-2023 (assembly GCF_954871325.1). Lineage (NCBI taxonomy): Eukaryota > Metazoa > Nematomorpha > Gordioida > Chordodea > Parachordodidae > Gordionus > Gordionus sp. m RMFG-2023. Next base: position 26,431,287 of record NC_088779.1, on the reverse strand, counting down.
TGACTTTCGTTTATATCCTAATAAATTTAAAAAGCATTATTAAAAATAATAATGATAGATGGTAGAGAAAGTAAACTCCTAATATTAAATGGAATATTTAAAAAAAATCTGTTTAAATGCAAGAAATATCATCAAGATTCCCAAATTAAAAATTTTAAGATATTTCCCCCATATTTTTTTTTATGAATTCAATTTCGATACAATTGTACTTCCCTAGTATCCATTAATTTTTTCAATATTGCTTTAAAAAATTTCTATGAGATATAAGTGAGATAGCCAATTCTTATCGATTTTAGTTTACCTATTTAGATCCTATCCCTTTAATATAAAAGTTTTCAAAATTTATATAGTCACAAGTCTATAGTGATTTAAAAAAAAATTATTCTATTTAGATTGAAAGACGACATTATTCATAAATGTATGAGTCGGATTTAGCCGGTTATAAGATATTTTGAAACAATCAGGCACATCTTATCACCATTTGTTTAAATTTTGAAAATAATATTAGAATTGTTTGAGTTATGGTAAAAATAAAAAGACCCAATTCGAATTGCATTAATACAACCCATAACGGCTTGATTGTAATGCTCAGAGTATAAATTTAATAATGCTGGCATTGCAAGCCCTGTCATTTAAAAATGATTATGAGCTAGTTTAAATCGAGTAAAATGTATTTACTGGTTTTGACTCAAAGTAAATTTATACAACTGGCACTATATATTTAGTCATACTTAAAAAAAATAATTTTGTCAAATAAAATATTTAAGGTGAGTGATTAAATTATATTTATTACTGGGTATATCGTAGGTGCTGTGCGAGGTCGGAATTCAAAAAGAATTTTGGTGTGAGTCTAGGATTGTAGATTTGGATTTGAAGATCGGGGCATAAAAAATTACATTATGTGTAAAAACTTAGAATTTAAGAAGTTGTCAAAAAAAATATAGTTAAAATCCTCGAAAAATGAAATAAATGTATATTTTTATAAGGAGTAAGAAACGGCAAATAGTCGGGTATTAAGGTTTAAAAAGAATTGAAACCTCGGAAAAGTAAGAAATTGTAAAAAATATATAAACGTCTCAAACAAAAAAATAAGCATAAGTGATGGGATGTGAACGAAGGAATCCTGTAAAAAAATATAAATAAGATATAATTTTATATAATCTAAAAAAAAAGAAATTTATCCTTTATAAAATATCTGCTATTGAAATTAGTAAACAGATAAAATTGAAAACAAAAACATTAATTCGTGTAGGCGCCTGTTGCCCAAACGAATAAATAAATATTTACAATTATATAGTTTTACTATTTATAGAAATTTATTTCTTCCCCAAAAATCTTATCTTCTGCTTCAAAGTGGCAGGAGTCACAAATTTTTCAGACGACTAATGGAGGTTCGAGGTTCACTGTGGCCTTAGAGAGAATATAATCAGAGTTTTCTAGAAGGGGTGCAAAAGTAGCCAAATGAGATTTGGTCAGAAATGGCTTCCGCTTGCAAATATAATTGCTTCAAAATTTTCTTAAGATCGCAGCGCAGTTTAAGGCTTAAATATCCCCTGAGCCTCCTCATCCGTTTATGAAAAAAAGGACGGGGAAATTTAACGCCCATATCTTAGAGAGTATGTAGTTTTCTTGTTAAAGCTAAAATTATATAAAAACAAATGACATCTATAATTTATTAAAAAGGTAAAACAAAAGATACTAAAATATTTGACCATAAATCCTTTCTCTACTTTTACCTTGATGGCTTTCTGGGGGTTTACTTATTCGGGAAGGATATTGTTTTTCTTTCGGTTCTGTTTTCACCATATTTATCAGTTTTTCTAGTGTGTGTATGCTGCCGTTGTAAGAATAATGGGTTCTTTACTTTTAGCATCCTCTTGAGTTGCTTGTTCTATATAGGTTTTTTTATAATCAATATGGTTATACTCCGCTGGTTTGGTATCTCGATTAAAGTCAATTTGATCATCTATGCTGGTGTTTAAATGATCTGAATGTCTTCTCCATATTCCTTTACCCCCGATTATAAGATATGGCATCATGCGACCTATCTGTTTTCATACTTGGGTTAGAATCCGCCATGGTTCACTTATTTAGTTTTTTTTCTAGTTAAAATTAAATTCTTATAAAATATAATTTATTTTTATTGTAGTAAACATATTTGTTTAGTTTTTAAAAAAAAAATCAAAGAAAGTTTAGGGTACTAAATAAAAATTAAATAATATAATAGAATAAAATATTTAAAGTTTATAGGGTACTAAATAAAAATTAAATAATATAATAAAATAAAATATTTTCTGAATTTTTGTTTGCGTTTTAATTTATACCTAATATGATATGTAATTAATAATAATATTTTAATGAATATCATAAGGAGTATTTTAAATTACCCTTCACATTCAATTCGATAGAATTTTTCTAATTATGAAGTTAACACCTTGTTAATTTGGAAAAAATAAAACAATATTAATTAGTTAAACTAAGATAACGGATGCCTCAAATATGCCAATGATTTTATGTACAGGAGAAGTTTATCCCTGGTTTAGTTCATTTCCCCAAATTTCCCCTAAAATATTCATACCATCACTTACTCTTATATTATATAAAAATGAATATAAAAAATATTTATATAATTTATTGTTGAAATGTACAATAAAAAGTAAATAAAATATTAGGGAAAAATATTTTTTTTATAAACAAAGTCTAATAATAAATAAAATAAAAATAGTTCTTAAGAGTATTGTAATTATAAATATTAGTTATTCATAAAATCCTATTTAAAAAAATTATTCCTAAAAATCTTGACTTTTTTTATTTGATTAAAATCTATTCATTAATTATTACAAATTTTAAAAGAAATAATATTCATAGATCTTTTTATATAAATTTTTATTTCAAATGAATATCATCTTCTTAATAATGGTGTCCTGTACTTTCAGCGCGTTTGATGGTCAATATGGTAATATTTTTATAAATATATATATTGATATTGTTAAGGCAAATTCAAAGTTGATTTTAATTGTGTATTAAGATATCAATCAGATAAGATAGCTTGATAAATAAAACTGTATCATTTATTATTTGTAATAGCTAGGATTATAAGAATTAGCATCCATTAACTTAGCTCTAAATATATTAATAGGATGTAGTTTTCTCTATATTTCTTCAATATACTATTATAAATTTATTTTTTTTACTAGCGTCTTTAGTTTATATATTTTTTTTATAGTTGCTATTTTTTTTGATATTTTCTCTTTTAGAAAGTATTAAATAAACATTCATTTAAAAATCATAAAATTTATAATATACCGTGCATACTTTAAGCGATTGTATATTATAAATCGTTTGCTTTATTGATTTTTTAGTGTTAGGTAAACTGATTGTTCATGCCTCAAGCCTTAGACAGCTTTGATAGTTCAAATAGAACACCATACATCAAGGCGAGATCTGATAAGAATTATAGTTAAATTTCAGAAATGCAAATAAGAGCTTTATAATCATTTCAAACTGCCTATACAACAGAAAAATTGCTAAACACTCATCGTGCATCAGATACCATTCTAATCTTTGGTAACTAAATGAACAATTCAGACGCTATTTTATCCATAGAATATTGATTTTTAAAACTATATATCGTGCTGGTAAAGGCTTATAAGTGTAATTCTAGACTGTGATTTTAACAATGCATGGATATAATGTTGGCTATAGTACTCATTTTGTTGATCTTGTTTTGCTTATCAAAATAATTTGAAATTTCTTTCATCTCTAATAAACGCAAAACTTATATAATGTGATTTCCCTTTTTCTATTAGGATCCTCTGTTTTTAATAACCAATTGAAATATGAAAAGGTTATTTTTGGGGATTAAAAATTAATAAATACAATAATATATTGCACATTTTGTCTTTAAAATATTATATGTTTCATGATAGAAAATATGCAAAACTAACATTGTAAAAAAATATTCAAATTTTTTTAGAAATTTTTTGAAATATTTTGGGCTCATAACACACAATATTAAAATTTATAATAAATAATCAAATAATGTTTATTCCTATTCGTTATACAGTGTTGTGCAGATTTAATTCAAAACATTTCCATATTTTTTAATTAGTTTGTAAATAAAATTATTTAACTTGTAAAAATTATAAGAATATATATAAATATGTTATTTTAACAATTTTTTGCAAGTCAATTAATTTTATTTTCAAATAAATTAATAAATATATATAATTTTCTTCTATTTTTTTCCATTTAGCCTCCTTAGGTAACTTTTAAATATTATAACTTTTTTCTTGTCTAACGAATAGTTACTCAATAAATTTTGGTAGAGATAAGCCATATCTATTTTATTTTCTCAATATGAATAAAAAAATACACTTGATATTTTTAATTTTCTTTTTTTTGAAATATGTTTATATATGTTATATAATTAAATAAATCTAGTTTTAGGACTCATTCTTTAATAATTTAACCTACTCGCCAAAATAGTAGTTTTATTATAATTGCAATCATTTGGTGCCAATTTTTTAAAATTGTTTTTTTGTTCTCTCATTAAAAATAAACTATGATTAATTTTAATTTTAAAAATAAAGGAATAGAGAAAATTTTTAAATATAATAAAATACAATCAAACAACATTTAGAAATTAATACATCAGGTAGCTTTTAAATTAATAATCAACAGTTTGCCTACGGTCAGCTTAATTAGAGTCTTTCATTGGCACAATAAATATTGCCGATGCAGTGGAGTAATTTGGGCGGTGAAAGGTCTAGTAGTTTTTTTTTCTAAAAAGTATATGAAGTTCAAATAACTGAGATTAATCAATAGGATTATTAAAATAGAATTTAGATAGAATCGAATTTTTATTTTTTATTCCAGGAGATATTGTTTATTAAGTCGAGTTGATCTAGATCCTAGGTTATTTTATTTTTCGTATATAATCATTTTAGGGTTGAAATTAATTTATTAAAAACTCAAACAGATTATTAGGCGATTATACTAACATGCCAAACAGACATTATGCCAGCCTATTAAGATGTACTTAACATTGTATTTAATACTAAATATTAAGAAAGGCCCCCTTTTATGGGTGCCTATGAAAGTTTATATTAGTAATATTTTTTACTATTTAAATAAACAGAGGATGATTGTAAGGAAATAAGTAAAGTTAATTTTATTAATTACTAAAAAAAAAATTTTAAATATTTAATTATATTTTATATAAACAGTCGACGGTATTATAGAATTAGGTAAATTAATTTTTTAAAAATTCTTATAATTGAATAACTTAACTTTAAGATTAAAACAGCTAAGTTTTGATTTTAGGCAAAAAAATCGACTATTTATAATTAGGCTTTTCAATATATCTAATCTAATTAAGGTTTTTAATAAAATTAGGGTAAAGCTAATATCTAAAAAATAGGCATGTCTAATGGTGCTCGACTAATTATTATTAAGCTTCATATAAAAGGCGACCAATGTTTAAAATAGTTTTTTTTTAAAATTTGGTTTAAATATTATAAGTTATAAATAGAGATCTGATAAAAATAGCATAAAAAATGACCAATATCTTAAATGGCCATTTTTAAAAATAATATTTCGCTTATATATGGTAAAAATTAAAATAAGAATAAAACCTATATGGTGTAGTATAAGGTGGCCAATATTCATATTATGTAAAATATGGCGCCAATATACAAATTATTTTGTGTATTTATTTTTTTAAGTATTAAATTTTGTTAAAAAAAGTCTTAATTTAATTAAAAATTTGTTCTATCCTAAATAATGAATAATTAAAATACAAATAAAAATAAATGTACAAAAGATTATCAATATCTTTAATGACCATTATTTTTGCTTATATATTGTAAACTTTAATTACAAATCAAATTACTATAGTGAATTATGACCTACCGAAATAATGAAAATTTTAAATTATATATAGTTGAAATTAAAATTGAAAAGTTAAAATGGTATAAACCGTTATTATCTAACAAACTGCAACTCAACCTGAATCAATAAAAATTTGTTACAGGAATCTGAACCGAACCACTGGTCTGTGAACTAGTTTGAATCATTAGATATTTTTCATTTCTAAGATTATTATCAAATAATTAATAATTAGCCTTACCTTCGGAGTAAAAGATTTGTTGGAAAAACGAATATAAATTGTATTAAGTTAAAATGGTATAATTTTCTAAAAATTACACAATCTTTATTGCCTGGTTTAAAATCATCCATTTAATAATAATAACTAATATTATGCTATATTTATAAACTGGGAGAATAATGCGTAATAATAATTGTTAATACTAAATCAATTAAAAAATATTAATAGTAAATCATTTAAAAAAATATTAAATTTATTATTTTCATAAAAATCTTGTTGCATTTAATATAAAATTTTAAGTGAGTATTCTATATCGATACTGGTAAAAGGGGACCGGAGGCCCGCAAATTGAGAGATAGGGGTGGCATAAAAGAAAAACGCACATTTATGAGTGAAAAATATCTGGCAATCCTAATTGTATCTGTTATTTTTTAAAATTAATTATAAAATAAGCAGAATTGCTTTAAACTTCTAATATGGATTTTAAATATAAAATATTTATTTCTCGTTCAAATAACAATTTCAGAATTAGATTGTTTTTAAATTATAAGATGTTAAGTTAACTATTTTGTTCCTTCCTTTCTAAAAACGACTAATTTTATGAATTTTATATTTTAAAATTCCATAAAAAAATTCGAAGCATAAATTAATAAGGAGTTTACATATTTTATAAAAAATAAGAAAAACAATACAGGTTTGGCTGGTATAATCAATCGCCGACTCGTTGGCACATGCCGAAACAAGGTAATTAATTTTATTTTTTATTATACAAAGATATCATATATTTATTAGGTAAGGGTTGGGTAAGAAATTGTGATAAAATTGAAATTATATTTATAGAAATTATTTTTATAACTAAAATTTTATTATTATTTTTTAAAATAACAAAATATATCAGATAAGGTTAACATTTAATTTTCTTAATTTATTTACTTCTCTTTTTATTAAAATATGCCGCGATACAAGTCTCATTATGAATATAACAACTTTTTTTTCTGGAGAAAAAAGGAAATATTGGAATTTACGAATTTAAACAAGTAATAGTCAGCCAGACTAAAGAATCATAATATAAATTGTAAGATTGATAAATTATCGAGCAGAAAATTATATTTTACTTTTAACAACAGCTCTATGAGCATGTTCATAAAATTCGATATAAACATTTTACATTTCAATGAAAAAATGATGAATGCTCGATTACCGAGCATGTATTTATTGTATTTATCAGAGTTGTTAAAAGGGTTTTTTTTAAATGAATCAAGATAAAGATATCGCTTAAAAATGCATTTAGATACAGATACATCGTCTAAAAGCGTATCTATAGTAGATACAATTTTTATCATACTTATATATAGTGTTCACGTTGTTCTCAAACAGAAACTTTTATTATGAGAGCACAAAATAAGGAAACAACATTTTTATATTATAAAAAAAAAATTCAATACCTCTATTTTTATCGTTCTTTTGAATGAATTCTTATTTAAAACGAACATTTATTAAAACAAATATTAAACTTTTAATTTATTTATATTTTTTTTATATTTTAGTTTATTTTATATATAAGCTTTAAAATTATACATATATTTTTTATTATATTAATCTTAATATTTTTTATTATATTTATTTTTAAATTATATGTTCATATGAAATAGAAGAAATTTTGTATTTAAATATTTAATTTTTAAGAGAAAAAAACGTTAAATAAAAGTCTATCAAAATGTATCTTGCAGAATATCTATAAACAGATACAGACACCTCAAAATAGGATCTTTTTTATTAAAGTGAATCTAAATACAGATACAGATACGACATTTTTATATTTAGATACTTTAATAACTGGGGTATTTAAATTTTATTTAATAGATGGTGTAAATAAAATATTTGCAATAAAATATAAACATTGTAGAAATAAAAAATTTTTTTAAAACAGAAAATATTATGAATATTTCAAGTAATATATATTTCAGTATCATTATTTAGTTATTACATAATTTTATTTCAAATTTCTAATGTAAGACCAAACCCGAATTGACGTGGAACCAACCACTTGAATTGATTAATATTATTAAAATTATATTTTTGTAGCTAATACTCTGAATAATGCGAGTAAGTATAATAAATTTTTATATATTTAGTTGCCATTTAAAAAAACAGAAAGGATAGTCTTGGCACTATACCTGAACTAAATTATTCTTTATACGATATTCAATTTGATTTGTATTTTACGAATACGAATAACAAAACTAATACGAACGAGTGAAATATATTATTTGGCGAATATTATTTTTTATATTATTCTACATTATTTGTAAATATCAAAACTGTTATAATAATTAGAATATTATTATTGGTATAGATATTAAATTTAAATAGTATTTTATTTAAATTTGAATAGTTACGGAAAATAGTTTTTTTATATATAAAGTTAAATATTAAAATTTGAATAAATGTTAGTAGTATAAATATAGCGATAAAAAGATGGAATATCAAGAAGAAAGAAATTGTTCTAAATTTTAATTTTAATTTTAATTTATAAAATTAATAAAGTATTAGTAGTTACCTTATTTATGTTATTTTATTTGTATTCTCTTATCAATTACAAAAAACTTATTTTTAAATATTTAAAAATGGTATTTGTGAATATTTAATGTTCCTAAAGGAACATTTTGTTTTTTTTAAATTTATTTTTACGTCTATCACTTTTTAAATTTTAATTTAATTTTTTCCAGAGTTCGAAAATAAATCTGTTAATCAAAAATATTTGAAATTTTTTTTAATGAAGAAAGATTTTTGATAAATTTTGCCTAAAATACGAGTAAAAAAATATATAAAAATCATTTAAAAAATCTTTTAAGATATTTCAATATCTTGTTTTTTTACATTTTTAAAAAAAAATATTTTTAAAGAATTTAATTTTCGTATCGAATACTCAAATCGAACAAAGTTTTTATTATATACGAATACAATACGAATCGAATATAAATAAATATTAGCTTAGAATTTTTGTTTGTATAATCAGCGGAAGATTTATTGTTATATATTACAAGTGAAAAATAGATATTTAAAATAAGAGTCAATTAGCAAGATTTTTTTTTATTGTTTAAAATAAAAAAATGACCCTCTTTATATCTGAAGCGTTGAATTTATAATATAAATTATTAAATAACCAAAATGGCCGCATATATTTAGGAAACAGACGACATGACAAATAATTCCTAATTAAAATATAAATGTGGAATACTATATTAACTTATTTCTTTCATATTTAAAAATAAAATTGAATAGATATATAAAATAAGGTCATTTTATAAAAACGAATGTGGGAGCTATTAGAGAAATATAATAATTTGCTTTAGGTTCTGACTTAAAATTTTTGATTTTGTACCCTATATTTTTTTTTATCTTTAGTGATAAATAATTATTTAAATATATTTATAGTTACAATGGCTAACGATTTACGTATTTATTACTAATACATAACATTTTACAGATATGCTTTATTAATATTTCCTAAAGGATGTATTTGCATTTTTTACTCATAAACCTCCCCCCCCCCTTAAACTCTTATAGGATATTCGTCATATCCTTTTTTCTTTTTTCATTTCATTCTACTACTTTTTTATTTTAGATTCTTTTTAAAATGAAGGGAAAGATAATATGTTAAATTTAATTAAAAATAGATTTGACCTTGCTCTTTCAGATTGGATTAATTTATCGATGAATTGAATTTCTCTTCTTTTAAAAAATATAATTACAAAAATTTTTGATTATAATTTTATTGAAGACAAAATTTTATTTTTTACAATATGAATATAATCTAACTTTGATTTAATTTCCCTAAGAGGCATAAAAGCATTAAACTTTTGTATTCCAGGAATGGGTTAACCATTTTAAATAAGAATTATTTTAATATTCATAATTCATAAGCGTAATTTATTCAAGTGATAATTGAGCCAAAAATTAAATAAATATAAGATGTTTCGTATTTGATTCTCATATTGAGCCGGAAGGCTAATTTCTGCTTATAACCTTTTGGTTATGTTTGCCACTTGCACCATCAGAATTTAAATTATTTTTTGATTTCTTTACCAATTATGATCAAATTATTCTTACTTTTAAGGTCCAATGGGTAAAACCATCAATATCTTAATTTTTTCGTTTCGAGAAAATTTTATTTTTCAATTGCTTAATGATTTCATATTAGTCGCTAATATTATAATTATCTTTTTGGTTTAATTTTTTTTAAATAGGATATCTTCTTTCCTTAAGCGTTCTTCATGATGCCTCGCCCATTTATGGAAATGAATTTTTTAGATTTTGGATTTAGAAGAAAATGTGATATGTTTGAAGCATGTAATTCTTAGGACAGATACTGTTATTTTTAAATTACTTTTTTCTTGGGTTTCATACCGTCCAAACTGAATGGATTGGCATCTATTGTTTTAAAAAAAGGAAAAAATTGCGAATTTAGGAAGTATAAATATATATATAATAAGAATATTAAAAATAGCCCCCCCCCCATTTCTTACCTTTTATTTAAATATACACGATGACACTTTATCATGACACACCTTTATTCACTCATTTGATATTGATATATTTTATCACTCGACACTTTATCGTCATTTATTTGATCACTGAATTTTTATTTTTAAATAAAAGTTAAATTTTTAATCTGAGTAATTAACTTTTTCTTTCGTTTCAATTTCGCCATTTGATTTTTTTTATGTATTAATTTATATTCTATTTAAAAGTCAAAACATTGAAAAAAATATATAATACTATTTAAAATATCAATATATAAAAAACAATATGATCAAAATTTAAAAAAAAATGAAATATTATAAATCTATATAATTTTAATATAAAAAAATATTATGAAGGAATGGATCTGTTAATGGATTTACAATTTGATCTTCATATTTCAAGAGATATTTTCTGCCTGAGATAAAGATTTTCCTTGGAGTAGCCAAGATATAGGAGAGTTTTTTTTCTCCTAAAATATTTTAGAAAAGTGATACTTCAAGACAAAGTTATCTAAGTTGTGGCAAAAGGTAAAAATATGCATTATCTAGGAAAGAATGACTGAGACTTTTAGAAGTTTCGGCAGTTGTAATTGAAAAAATATATTGATTTAATTTAGTGATGAGTGTATGCAGGAATATTCCCATGCTATAGATAGTCTTCTTATTTCAAGAAATTAATGTTATTCCATCTGGACGTTTGCTGTTTAAAATAAGAGTCCTACAGGCTTTAGTGTTGATTAAATGAGAATACTAGGATGGTAATTTTGTATCCGAGCATTTCATGCATTTCTGCCTTTTTAATATCCTCAATATAATGAATGGTGTCCTTACCAATCTATCTTGAATTTGCATAAATTGCAAATATGTGGGGTGACTATATATGTGTGGAGAAGGAGGCCAATTAACATCCATAGTTCCTTGAGATAAGTTCTCAGATTCTTACTTAATTATCATCTTATCTTATACTGTAATACAACAATTTAATTCATAGAGAATTAATTAGATAAATAAGACTACCAATTTGGCATATCGTCTTCCCCGGCAATATTTAAACGGGTCATCGAGAATTTATAAAAAGGTTTTGGGAGTATCTTGTTATTTAGATGAATTTATAATAACCGGAAAAAATAGTGAGAAACACAAAACAAATTTTAAAGGATTATAAAATTTTAATTTTAATATTAAATTTCCTCACTCTTCTTTAGGAATGACATATTCATTCCTTTCAAAAATTTGTTTTATATTTTTCTAATGTTTTATATAAAAAAAATTTCAGTATATACATTTTTTGAAAAATTTCAAATTTTAAATGTTTTTTTTATAATATACATTTTTAAATTTTAACCCTCATATAAAATATATAAAATAAATAAAATTTTTTATTTGCAGATAAAAATTTTAAAAAAAATAAATAAATAAGGGAGATATATTTAAATATATTTTAAAATTTTGTTAAGATTTGAAATAGAAAACTTTGCAATTCATAAATCACGAAAACCTTTTATGTTTCTTTAAAAATAGTTTTTTGCTACATGGGCCGGGGGGGGGATCTGTCTAGGCGCCTGTTTGAAAATATAACTGTTCAGTAAAAAAAATATATGGTTACATTTTAATACAAGACTACCTTAAATTAGCTTTAAATTTAAGGTTAGAATAAGGAGAGAATAGAAACCTAGATAGTAATAGGCCCCGATGATGCGAAAAAAACAAAATAATTCCAATTTAAATATTATTTTTATTTTTTAATTTGACGTTTTACTTATTCTCATTTTATTATATGGAATATAAGAAGATTTCAAAATCTCTCGATTTTAAATCATTGACTGGGAATCTATTTCAAAATAGAGTAGAGTATATCTATTTTATGATCAGATAATTTCACCATGAACTCTTGTGCATTTATTTTTGATTCGTGTATAAAAATTGATATAAATTTAGAATTGTTCCAAAATTGGTGGTTAAATTTACTAATATTTATATTGTGATACTCTATACATTAAAATACATTTTCGGTTAAATCAATAAGTGATTTATGATTGAGTTATGAATTCCATATCACATTATAATATATAAAATTTAATTAAGCTTATATTATTTGTTCTAAAATATATATAAAATCTGTTTAACTAATGTTATTTATTTGAAAATAATTATGTAGGACTAATTTGATATAATAACATTACATTATTATTTGTTTATAATATTAACAGAAAATAAGACAGATACAATGGGTAAGTAAGCTAATTTATTATTTATGTATTGTCTTGAAAATATTTCCCAAATTAATGAATTAATATGATTATTTGTAGTCCAATATTTTATGATAAAATATTGGATAAATCCTGTTAGGTAACTATATTCTATGGCACTATGAAAGAACTTCACTAAGTCTTGAAAGAATTTCATTATTAATATAAGAATTTTTTAAAGTTTGGCATGTTTTCATGGGACTAACATCTTGGGCTCATTTAAATAGAATTTAGAAGCGCTATGAGAGTCTTAGCGTCAAAGCCTTATGGAGATAAAAAACTACCCCTTGGTAATTCCATAATCTATAAAAAGATAGATTAATTCTGTTTTAGTAATATTTTATTATTCATTAATTATATAAACAGTTAAAGAAATTAAAAATCGAAGTATATTTTTCTTAAATTATCATGAATATTAAAAATAGTGGTTGGTTTTTTATATTTGCCCAATTATATAAAATAAACATGGGTTTCATTGTAATTCCTGGTTTGATTAATCTGCAAATGACTAGGTAAATTACAAATGCCAAGGTGGAACTACTTAGGTAAAAAAAAATTATCTATATATACTATCAATTGAATTGACTTTTTTCATATAAATAACTAAATTAATATTAGATATATTCAATACTAAAAGGAAAAAAAAACATTATTAGTTGTATTTCCTTTTATCTCATAATAGATAGTTTAGAATAAAAAACTAATTATTTAGGTTACCTAATATTATATTTTCATATTTATGCATTTAACGTCCTTTTTTTGTAGATATATTTATTAAATGTTAAAATTTTAAATAAAATTTGACTTGTAAAAGGCTAATAAATATATTTTTTCCCCACTCATAAATAAAATAGATAAATATATTAATAGATATTTAATCTCTAATTTTTATTTGATAAAAAAATTGATTAAAATTTATTTAAAAAAATGTTTCTGAAAATTATTCAAAAAAAGGATATATAATGAAATTTTGAATTATTATTAATTGCTTAGCCTTGCAGTTTAGCAGTGTAGTATAAAAAATTTATAAATCTACTCTATAAGCTAAACACTGCAATCTTCTAGTAGAAAGACATGGTCTCAACGACATTAAAAGTCAAGGACATCATCAACGTCATTCACCAATAAACAAATTATTTAGCTTACATTAAAAAAGCTCGAATACCGAATATTCATCGAATCCTGTACCATCTCAGATTCTTAAAACCCGACAGTCTGGCCACTATCTCATGGGAATCCCTTATTTGGGATTATACATGTGTCTCATTTTTCCTACTAATATTGATAGCAACCTGTTTACTCAAGCAGAGTTTTTAAAAAATAAACAAATACAAAAGCCTTAGAAATTTTGTACCCTCACCAATAGCTACGTCTACCAACTGACAGTTAATCCCTTTAACCTTTAGCTTTTTAAAAAATTTGGCTGACCAAATCAAATAATGGCCTTATAAATATAATCTTTAATCCAAATGAAGAAGTTGGTTTATTATCGGTTCTTCTTTTAAAAGTTTACTATATTAACTTTTCTTTCATATTTAATAGAAGATCATTCTGTAAAAACGAAAGTGGGAAAACAAGTTCCCCCAAAAAATTATAGAAATAAAATAATTTTTGTTTTAGTTGCATTAGAAAAATATTTTCCCTCTGATGTAATAATTTTGATTTTGTAACCAATATTTTCTTTATAACTAATAATATATTCTTTTAAAAATATATTATTAGTTACACTGGTTTTCGATCTAGGTATATATTATTACGAATAATTTTTTCCCCATCAACCCCCCCCCCCGGCCTTTACTCTAGTGTTGCTATTATAATTACCCTATATAATATTCTTCTCATCCTTCTCATTCTAATTATTTTTTCATCTTTTTAAAACGAAGGGGAAAATAATATACTAAATTAATAAAGAAGATATTTGGCCTTACTCCTTCAGTATTTTTTTTTCAAATTTATTGATCAATTGAATTTCTCTCCTTATAAAAATATAACTAAAATACAAATCAATTTCTGATAATAATTTTATTGTAGACAAAATATAATTTTTTACAATATTATTATAATCTAACTTTAATTTAATTTTCCCTAAGAGGCATAAAATAATTAATTTATATTTCTGGAGTAAGTTTGGTATTTAGAATAAGATATTTTTCCATATTCATCATCCACATGCATGATTAATTCCAGTATATGCACAAAATTTAAATAAATCTAGCGTTTTTCGTAATTGATTCCCAAATGGATCCTTAAGGCTAGCCAATAACTTTTTTAATTTTTTCCTGAATTTTCAATTTTTTAACTAAAATATTTTTTCCCCTAAGCGTTTATCTTTATTGATTTATTGATCATAATGAATCATTTAGATGTTCAAAGGCATGGATGTCAAAAGAAATGTGATATTGGTTAAATCATGTATTTTTACGACAGATACTCCTTTCTTCCAAGGGTATATTTCTTAGGTTTCACAACGTATATGTTTATCCAAAATTTTTCCCCTTTTTTCATGCCTTTTATTTAAATATATATATAAAATAATAAATATTTAAAAAAATTTAAACCTAAATATTATTACGATTAAAGATATTTATTATGAAATTTTATAATTGACAATCTCTGCTCGACCCAAATTAAAATTTTGCATATTTATTTATTTATCCTATAACAAGTGGCTCATTAGCCTTTACAATCTCAGAGGACTTAAATTTATTTTTTAATTTATTTATTTTTTTTTAGATTTTTCTAAATAACCTTTTACGAGCTAACATTTTCAAAATGACCTCCCTTTTTTAGGTGTATAAAAAATTTTTCAATTTTTAGTGTGGCTCTTCAAATTTTTTTCAAAGGACATGAGCCACAGATATTTAAGAATTTATTACATTTTTCTAAGTTTATTTTTAAAAATATGTATTTATGCTTAAAAGTCAAACAAAACATTTAAAAAAATATATAAAGTATAATTATTTAAAATAGCAATGTATAATAAACTATATGACAAAAAAAGATTTTTCTTAAAGTCGGCGAAGATATAAGAAAGTTTTTACCCCTAAAGTATTTATGAAAAGTGCTCTTCAACTTAAATAAAAGAGAAAAATATATTTTCTAGGAATGATGCATATTTCCAGTGGCTGTAATTTAAGAATGTTTATTTAATTTATAACTGAGTCTTCTAGCCAGTGCTACATGAGCAAAAGGGAAGGGGCAAAAACAGTTTGTTTCCAAATATTTTGAGGGAGGGGGGGGGGGGTGTAGGATGAGGCCTTTTATGGGGGGTTTGCTAGGGTGAGATAAAATAAATGGGGGTTATCTATTAAAATTATAGATGAAATAGGACAAAATGTATTTTTGTGAAAATACTTTTATGATAAATATATTATAACTCAATGATATTGTTAAACATTGACAGAATCTATATATTCCATATAATCAGACATTATTTTCAAAATAAAACTTTCTTCTCTCTTTAATTGTAATTTAAAAGGGTTAGACATTCTCATTAAACTAATATTTATATCAAACAATATACTATAATAATCCATTCATTTAAATGAGAGGGTTTTTAACTGAACTTATGTTCTAATTTTTTACACTAACAATTTTTTGATAGTTAAAGAATTAAAATATTTTTTTTAAATTTATGAACCATTATAATTAAAAAGGCATAATTAATATTATAGAAATATCGTCTCCGAAGGGAATATATTTTAAGATAATATTGAAGATCGAATTGATAGAATAATGTCTGGATAATCTGCTTTTTTAAAAAAGAGTGTGGGGGGGGGGGGTTAATGTTCAAGGCTATAGATATGAGTTTAACATGAGACACCTGATGTCGGAGTTAGGATTTTACAGTCTATACGAACACCTATAGCTATTCTGTTGGTAATAAACCTAAATTAGAACTAAGTATAGTTTCTTACCATTCATAACCAAGGTGGCATATGGCTGAAGCTGGAATTATTTGATCCGGCGCCATTCTGTAAACTCTGGGTTTGGTTTAAATAGAGAAAAAGCGATAAAGATTTTCTTTGTGACGCAATGCTATATAAATGGTAATTTACAGTTTCTTTGTTTTATAAAATTTGGATATGAGCGCTTAGGGCATTTTTGCTCTAGAGGCCTAATGCTGCCGTATGATGTGAATCGATAGTATCCAAATCCCAGAGTGTATAGCAAAATTTAGCAACTGAGGATAAAAAGGCTATGCTTAAGGATATGGGGGAATGGCTACATATACCACCTAGCTTTGCATCCAGAAGAGTGATGAGAATATGATTTTTAAAATGGATTCGAGAGTATTTTTTAAATGAACTTCAAGGTCTAATAATATTTCAGGGAACATGAAAATTGTTGAAGAACGAAAGGCATGAAATTTTAGAAATGAATAAAAAATCTTTGAGTAAATAAGCCTGATGAGCAGTTGATGTTTTAAAATATTTTTCATCCTAATGTATTTGGCAATAAATTCATCTCTGAAATCAAATATTGCACTTTCACTTCCCATGGGTGAATATTAAGTAAAGCTAGTTTTGTTCAATACAATAAAATACAGGTGGACAGTCCGGGAAATAAAATTCATACTTATTAGGATTTAGTGACAGTTCCGTTATGGGTATGCGATTTCTAATTGCAGTAATTTTTATGATTCCATTATATGCTCCCGCTAGTGTACCGTCATCGATGTACCAAACATTTAGTTTAAGGTCATAATTTTAAGAGATTTCATTTATGAGTAATTGTGCCCTGACAGAATAATGCTTAGCTTAAATGATCTCCTTTTTGGATGCCTTGCTTGTAATATAAACAATAAAATAATACAAAATATTGATAATTTTCATAAATGAAGTTATATTTTCACAAAATTTATTTTAAGAAATATCTTCTATTGGCATGCTATTTGATTTAAATAAGTTGCATAAAACCCCATTCATTAGCTGTGTATAATTAAGCTTATCCCTTTTATTTAAATTAAGTATATTTTATTTTTTTTAAAAAAATATTATTTATTAAAATATATATACCAATTAAAATATCTGTTCTTTCAATAATTTTTAATTTTTTATTTGTAGGAATATTCATTTTTTTTATTCATAAATATACTGTTTATTATAATTATTATTTAGATCTAGCTATTATTCAATACTAAATCTCAAATGATAGAAATATAATATACAGATATTATAGTATTATAACAGAAATCAATATATATTTGGGCCAGTAGTTAAATCAGTGTGAACAATTGAACTAAGATATGATGCAGCCTATCAAAATATATAAATTTTAAATCAAACAATAATTCTGTTCCTAATTAGTAATTTCCAGATTTCTAAAATAAAAAAATATTATATATTTTTATCTTTTAATGTTATAAAACTTTTGGTTTTGACTCTTGAAACTTGTTTACAAATATTTGGTAATATCTACATTTTTCTTTAACTACAAATATTAATTAACATACTGGAGATACTTGCTTTTTATGATAAGAGCGCCACAATATTTTATTAAAGTTTTTTATTATAATATAATATAAAACTTTTCATAACAGATTTTTGTTGGATGAGAGCATAAAATTTTTTTAATTTCTTCTTCACCTGATTAAAATTTAGATTACATACTTTCCCAATTTCTTCCCATATTTTTTGCTGTTGAATCTCTGAATTTTAAATTATTTTTGCTTCAAAGGTTTCTGTAGTCATTTATTCCGTAAATGTATATTCTGACTCTAAAACAAATATATAATATAAATGGCTATAATTTATTGTGTCAGTAAATATAAAAATGAGCAGTATTATTTAAAAGTTGTTAAAATATCCTAGGAAGGAAGCAGGGGCTAATGTCCTGTGAAAAATTGAAGAGCCACAACAAAACATAATTTTGGATAATGCTAGCTAAAAAAGATGTATAATTTTTAAGATAATTTTAAAAAAATTTTTGAGCCCCCTGAGATAGTAAAGGATAGTAAAGCCCTGGTTAAATATCAAAGTTAGGTTAGTGGTTTTATATTAAGAATAAATTGGTAGATAAATTTTATATCTCAATATTACCATCTGACATCTAAGATCTAAGCCTTAAAATTTATTATTTTTCTTTTTCATTAAAGTTAATAAATTTATTTATCTTTTTGATATTTAGAACACACCCTTTGGACCATTTCTTGTAAAAACAACATTCTATTTAATTATTTTTGAGAAAAATAATTAAAAATTAATTAAGTATATTTTTACTTTTTAGGATACTTATGTTTTAGAAAGAAAACATTTGCAAACATAAAAATATAATTCATTAACAAATTTTTTGATTCAGACTTTTTATAATTTGGTTCTTTTCATTTTTATGGAGTTTACTAAATTTTATCATCAATTATTTAAAAAAATAAATCATTCATAATTTGCATTTATGATCACTACATTTAATGTTATATATTTTTTATTAACAAAGCTATCGTTCTATTTATTTCCAACTAAGCTTTCAACACTTTTATTAAATTTTTATCTATTTTATAAACAAGATGAATTGACTGAAGCAAAGAGTAAATTTAAATGTTTGTTATGTAATGTGGAATCACAATGTTTATTTATATTCGTAAATATGCTCCTTTTTACATATGGCTATTAATCAATCACATAGTATATTTCTTAAACTAATTTAAGATATATATTATTTTGATAATTTTAATTGTGTTTTATAAATAGCATTCCTTGTATACAAAATTTATTTAAAATCTTTATATTTATTTGAATTGCGAGTATTTAATGTTAGATGCTCCCTATATTTCAAAACTAGCATTTTTCGTAATTTTTAATTACTTATTTTTTTAACAAGCATTAATATTATTTAAAAATAAATTAAATAAGGATAAACAAGATATCCCTTTATATATTTCTGTTTTTCTATTCAAAAAAAATTGTCCCAATTTTATAAATTCGAATTTATTCGTATGTAACTAATTAGTACTCATATTGTACACTTTTAAATACATATGCATGAATCACCATTCTAGTAGTATATACAACTCATTTAACACATACCTTTACAAAAAATTAAGCATTTCAATAGATTTGATAACTTATTAACATTCTGAATATACCCTAAACTGCAGTAAAATAATAAAATATTATGTAATAACAAAACAATTATGTACTATAATAAAATAGTAAATCTTTTATACGTATTTACTCATTAATTTTTTCGAAAGAACACTTTCTGGAGGAAGGAGGGCGGAGGGTGGACAAGTAATTACTGTCCCAAAAGGTAAGGGCCTGGGATAGGTCAGAATCTATAGGATTGGATATATTATTGATGTTGAGCAGTCAAACGAGATGAGATAAAAGCCTGAAAGGAAAGTTGTAGCAGGGATCTTAAGTTTAAAAAAAAATTGACATTAAAATCTTATATCATAAATAAAATTTTTAATAGTTTGTGTTGCACTAAAATTTATATTAGAGCAAAATTTTAAATATTATAGTGTCTTAAATTTAAAAATGGGATCCAGAAGTGTTTAACATATTTTCAATATCTAGTGTTTTAAAAATACATGTGTTTCAGTAAACAAAAGTTTAAGCCATCAACCTCAAATGGGATAGGTTAAATGTCAAGTCAAAATACGTATTTTATTTTATTTAGTCTTTTATAAGATATATAAATTTTTACTTCTTTCTGTTGCCAAATATTTTATTTTATATATAAGATTACAAATTACTTATGATAATTATTATAAATTAAAATATATTTTTAATTTTTTACAATTATTTTCTTATTAATTTTTTTTTTTTTTTTTTTTTTTTTTATGTTTAATCTTTTTATTCAATATATAGTTATCAAAAATAAAATGAAATAAAAATATTATATAAAAACCGTGGTGGGACTACAAGTTCCCAAAAAACAAGCGTAATTATATTTTAAAATTATGATTTGTAAGTTTTGTTTTAAGAAATAAAATTCTTTAGGTTCTGATGTAAGGGCTCTTATCTTATCCCCTATATTTTTTAAAAACTTTAAAGTTCCACTTGGCATATGTCCAAGGGAAGAGATAACAATCGGTGTAAAAATATAATTTGTGAATTTGGAATATTTCATTGTTTTTTTTTTCTCGGCTATATCAACCGGATTAGAATTTAAATTTTTTGGGAAAGAAGATACGCATGTGAAGTCCCAAATTAAGGATTTCCCTAAAGACCAAGGCACGGAAGTTAAGCCATCAGGTCTTAAGTTAATTATATTTTTTAAAACAATATAATTAAAATTTTTTAATTTATACTATAATATAAAAATTATATTAAAATAAACCTTATATAACATAATAAATCAGAGTTGGGCAGGTCCTCTGGAGAAAGAATCTAGGGAAACACAGATTCATTTAAATAAATGAATCTTAGATACAGATACTAGCATCATATTCAAAATATCAAAAAGATACAAGATAAAAGATACTTATATCTTTTGCTAAATGAGAGTATCTTAAATACAAGATATTTTATATACTATTTATCATTACCAATTAAATTATAGCCAACATATAATAAGAATTAATATTTACAATAATTAATAAAATATTTAATGACAAGTTAATTTTAATAATTAGACATTATATTAGTTTTAGCCCATTCATAACAGAGATAGGAAACAACGCCTAGTATTTTTAATGGGAGTTGAAATATTAATTTGAAAAAGAGAATTTAAAATTTATTAAATTAGATCATTATTTTTTATGATAATTTTTCAATAATTTATCATTAAGCCTTTGCTCGCAGTGTTATGTTATAAAAAAATTTCCTAAATGGAAGGATTATAATTAAGCATTTTCAATGTATTTCGATGAACAAATGTTTCATCAACAAAAAAAATAATCATCATTTTCTTTATTAGATGTTAAAACTATTGTTATTATGGATTTTTGATTATATAATGCTAGTACTACATTTAGGGTTTCTTTTAATAAAATATTTTGAAAGTATTATTTTATAAGTACTTAAAAATTGGATTTGATAACGATGTTAAAAGCCTCACTATATTCATCGTCATAGGTAGTGTTGTTAAAACGCCGCGAGTCGCGACCCCGACCCAAAGCTCGGGTCGTATTATTCGACTCCGACCCAAAGCTCGGGTCGTATTATTCGACTCCGACTCAATGTATGGGTCGTTTTTTTCGACTTCGACCCGAGTTCAAGCCGAAAAAAACGACTTCGACCCAAAATATGGGTCGTTTTTTTTGACTTCGACCCAAGTCCAAGCCGAAAAAAACGACCTCGACCCAAAATATGGGTCGTTTTTTACGACTCCGACTCAAAATTTGGGTTGTATTTTTCGACTCAAACTTGAAATTTGGGTCGTATTTTTCGACTCAAACTTGAAGTTAGGGTCGTATTTTTCGACTCCAACTTGAAGTTTGGGTCGTATTTTTCGACTCAAACTAGAAGTTTGGGTCATATTTTTCGACTCCAACTTGAAGTTTAGATCGTATTTTTCAACTCCAACTCAAAGTTTGGGTCGTTTTTCTGACTCAGACTCAAACATCGGGTCGTTTTATTCAATCCGACCCAAAATATGGATCGTTTTTTTTAAAGACGCCTTAAAGTTAGGGTTGCTTTTTTTCACCTAACCAAATATCTAGATCATTTTTTTCGACCAAAAGTCAAATAACATTTAGTAGATATTAATATTATAAGGGAAAGTTTCTTAAAGCTTCTTTAAATTATAACGCTCTGGATTAACTATTCCATCATAGTTATTTTTTAAAATTTTTAAGTAAAGATGTACCATAGAAAAGAGCCATTTGTTATAATGGTTATTTTTGAACTTTTTTAAATGAAATAGATAAAAATATATATTGTAGACATGTTAAATCAAAATTTCAGTGAAGATGTACCATAGATAAGTGACAATTGTCATAATCGCCATTTTTGAACTTTTTTGAGTTTTTTTAAAGCAAATTGCTAAAAATATATATTCTGAACATGTTAAATTAAAAATTCAGTGAGGATGTATCATAGATAGGTGACAATTGTCATAATCGTTATTTTTAAACTTTTTTCAATTTTTTTAAAGGAAATAGCTAAAAATATATATTCTAAACATGTTAAATTTAAAATTCAGTCAGGATGTATCATAGATAGGTGACAATTGTCATAATCGCTATTTTTGAACTTTTTCTAATTTTTTTAAAGGAAATAGCTAAAATAATATATTCTAAACATGTTAAATTTAAAATTCAGTGAGGATGTATCATAGATAGGTGATAATTGTCATAATCGTTATTTTTGAACTTTTTTTAATTTTTTTAAAGGAAATAGCTAAAAATATATATTCTAAACATGTTAAATTTAAAATTCAGTGAGGATGTATCATAGATAGGTGACAATTGTCATAATCGCTATTTTTGAACTTTTTCAAATTTTTTTAAAGGAAATAGCTAAAAATATATATTCTAAACATGTTAAATTAAAAATTCAGTGAGGATGTATTATAGATAGGTGACAATTGTCATATTCGTTATTTTTGAACCTTTTTTAATTTTTTTAAAGGAAATAGCTAAAAATATATATTCTAAACATGTTAAATTAAAAATTCAGTGAGGATGTATCATAGATAGGTGACAATTGTCATAATCTTTATTTTTGAACTTTTTTCAATTTTTTTAAAGGAAATAGCTAAAAATATATATTCTAAACATGTTAAATTTAAAATTCAGTGAGGATGTATCATAGATAGGTGACAATTGTCATAATCGCTATTTTTGAACTTTTTTCAATTTTTTTTAAGCAAATAGCTAAAAAAATATATCCTAAACATGTTAAATTAAAATATCAGTGAGGATGTATCATAAATAAGGGACAAAAAATGGTTATTATATATACGAGTAGTTAGGTACATAATAATTTTTAAGTGATAAAATGAGATGCTAATATATTTCTTGTAATTTTAATTTATAATAAAATTCTTAATATGTTATTGTCATAGACTGGGTTAGAAAATCAACTATCACATAAACTCCTATGTTTTATTCATATTATATTTTTAAGTTTGAGGATATTAAAATATTTCCTCTTTGAAGTTACTAGTTAGGATAAAATTTACTTGGCACATCTTACAATGATATTTATACCTTGTTTTTTTTTTCGAGAATAAATTTTATGCGATATCTCATGAAGGAAATTACATATCATTGTACAGAGAATTAACTTTGTATATATTATCTGCACCCATATCTTTTATATCAATCTCTATCGATGACATTTTAAATTATATTGGAAACTAGATTGTGTAGATTTCTAAATATTAATTTAAAATAAGATGCTAGAATTAATTATAGATATATCTTAATAATTTGTATATGCATTTATTATTTAAAATCTCTCGTTTTAACCCTATTTAGCAAGAAAAATATTGACTAATCCTGAAAATTGGACAACTTTTATTAATAAAATTTATGTTACTTATTAAAATTAAATTATAATTTTAAAAACAAAAATGAATAAAAAAAAAAAATTAAAATTTAATTTGGCTACCCTCAAAAATAATAAAAAAAATTTGGAAAAAAAATGATTATTAATCATATCCCTGACAATGAAGAAAAGAAAAAATCTCAACAAATTTGCCGTCTAGCTGGCACCACGCCAAGTAAAATAAAATATCTTTTTTAATTTTAGAATTTAAATAGTCACTTCACTTCCATATGGACTTTTTAAACTAATAAAACAATAAAATTTTTTTATAAGTATTTGCGATTCCGGATGCATTTTTT
Organism: Gordionus sp. m RMFG-2023; assembly: GCF_954871325.1. NCBI lineage: Eukaryota > Metazoa > Nematomorpha > Gordioida > Chordodea > Parachordodidae > Gordionus > Gordionus sp. m RMFG-2023. The sequence goes on along the minus strand of NC_088779.1, from coordinate 26,406,666 downwards.
TAATATAAAATATGAATTTTTTTAAATATAATTTATTAATTTAGGCTAGCCATATTTTTCAAAAATGTAGTGTTAAGTCGAGTTTTTTTAAGTCGTACTGTAATTCTGAGCGTTTTCCGTACTTTTGCATGATGGCTCAAGATTTTTTGTCGCAGCAAAGTACATCCGTTGAGAGCGAGCGTGTCTTCTCAAGAGGGGTGGACACCGTAACAAAGAAAAGAAATCGCATGGCCTCCGAAACACTTACAGTGTTTATGTTTAAATTCATGGGATATCAATATCATGAATAATAAATTTTATATATAATTTTTATATCTATATATATTGTTAAATTAAATTTTTTGTACATTAATAAATATATATAATTTAAATAAAAATATTTAAACTATAAATGTATTAAATATTTAAGATGTTTTGAGCTTAGTATTCTTGATTCAGGCTGTTGTTTTTTATGAATACTGGAGAATATTAGTGTTTTAATATTATTTGACTTTAAATTGATAACTAAAATAGTTTTTGATATTAAGATATAGAATTTTGAACACTTGAGAAAAATTACACATTAAAATTGATACTGGGATTAACTTTGAACCATGTTATAAAGCGCCTACTTTTTTTCAGGCGTTAATTATTCACTATTTTATTAAGAAGAATATTATGAGAGAATTTTTCTCATAGATTATATAAAGGTATAGATATCTATTATCAATTTCAGGATTAGTCAATATTTTTCTTGCTAAATAGGCTTAAAGCGAGAGATTTTAAATAATAAATGCATATACAAATTATTAAGATATATCTATAATTAATTCTAACATCTTAATCTTTTAAATTAATATTTAGAAATCTACACAATCTAGTTTCCAATATAATTTAAAATGTCATCGATAGAGATTGATAAAAAAGATATGGGTTAGATAATATATACAAAGTTATTTCTCTGTACAATGATATGTAATTTCCTTCATGTATATCGCATAAAATTTATCGAAAAAAAAACAAGTATAAATATCATTGTAAGATGTGCTAAGTAAATTTTATCCTAACTAGTAACTTCAAAGAGGAAATATTTTTATATCCTCAAACTTAAAAATATAATATGAATAAAACATAGATGAGTTTATGTAATAGTTGATTTTCTAACCCAGTCAATGACAATAACATTTAAGAATTTTATTATAAATTAAAATTACAAGAAATATATTAGCATCTCATTTTATCACTTAAAGATTATTATGTACCTAACTACTCGTATATATAATAACCATTTTTTGTCCCTTATCTGTGATACATCATCACTGATATTGTAATTTAACATGTTTAGGATATATTTTTTTACCTATTTCCTTAAAAAAATTTGAAAAAGTTTAAAAATAGCGATTATGACAATTGTCACCTATCTATGATACATCCTCACTGAATTTTTAATTTAACATGTTTAGAATATATATTTTTAGCTATTTATTTAAAAAAATTGGAAAAAGTTCAAAAATAAAGATTATGACAATTGTCACCTATCTGTGATACATCATCACTGATATTTTAATTTAACATGTTTAGGATATATTTTTTTAGCTATTTCCTTAAAAAAATTTGAAAAAGTTCAAAAATAGCGATTATGACAATTGTCACCTATCTATGATACATCCTCACTGAATTTTTAATTTAACATGTTTAGAATATATATTTTTAGCTATTTCCTTTAAAAAAATTGAAAAAAGTTCAAAAATAACGATTATGACAATTGTCACCTATCTATGATACATCCTCACTGAATTTTTAATTTAACATGTTTAGAATATATATTTTTAGCTATTTCCTTTAAAAAAATTGAAAAAAGTTCAAAAATAAAGATTATGACAATTGTCACCTATCTGTGATACATCCTCACTGATATTTTAATTTAACATGTTTAAGATATATTTTTTTAGCTATTTCCTTTAAAAAAATTTTAAAAAGTTCAAAAATAGCGATTATGACAATTGTCACCTATCTATGATACATCCTCACTGAATTTTAAATTTAACATGTTTAGAATATATATTTTTAGCTATTTCCTTTAAAAAAATTGAAATAAGTTCAAAAATAGCGATTATGACAATTGTCACCTATCTATGATACATCCTCACTGAATTTTAACATGTTTAGAATATATATTTTTAGCTATTTCCTTTAAAAAAATTGAAGAAAGTTCAAAAATAGCGATTATGACAATTGTCACCTATCTATGATACATCCTCACTGAATTTTTAATTTAACATGTTTAGAATATATATTTTTAACTATTTCCTTTAAAAAAATTGAAAAAAGTTCAAAAATAACGATTATGACAATTGTCACCTATCTATGATACATCCTCACTGAATTTTTAATTTAATATGTTTAGAATATATATTTTTAGCTATTTCCTTTAAAAAAATTGAAGAAAGTTCAAAAATAGCGATTATGACAATTGTCACCTATCTATGATACATCTTCACTGAATTTTAAATTTAACATGTTTAGAATATATATTTTTAGCTATTTCCTTTAAAAAAATTGAAAAAAGTTCAAAAATAACGATTATGACAATTGTCACCTATCTATGATACATCCTCACTGAATTTTTAATTTAACATGTTTAGAATATATATTTTTAGCTATTTCCTTTAAAAAAATTGAAAAAAGTTCAAAAATAACGATTATGACAATTGTCACCTATCTATGATACATCCTCACTTTTTAATTTAACATGTTTAGAATATATATTTTTAGCTATTTCCTTTAAAAAAATTTGAAAAAGTTCAAAAATAGCGATTATGACAATTGTCACCTATATATGATATATCCTCACTGAATTTTAAATTTAACATGTTTAGAATATATATAGCAATTTGCTTTAAAAAAACTCAAAAATGTCGATTATGACAATTGTCACTTATCTATGGTACATCTTCACTGAAATTTTGATTTAACATGTCTACAATATATATTTTTATCTATTTCATTTAAAAAAGTTCAAAAATAACCATCATAACAAATGGCTCTTTTTTATGGTACATCTTTACTTAAAAATTTTAAAAAATAACTATGATGGAATAGTTAATCCAGAGCGTTATAATTTAAAGAAGCTTTAAGAAACTTTCCCTTATAATATTATTTGACTTTTGGTCGAAAAAAATGATCTAGATATTTGGTTAGGTGAAAAAAAGCAACCCTAACTTTAAGGCGTCGTTAAAAAAAACGATCCATATTTTGGGTCGGATTGAATAAAACGACCCGATGTTTGAGTCTGAGTCAGAAAAACGACCTAAACTTTGAGTTGGAGTCGAAAAATACGATCTAAATTTCAAGTTGGAGTCGAAAAATACGACCCAAACTTCTAGTTTGAGTCGAAAAATACGACCCAAACTTCAAGTTGGAGTCGAAAAATACGACCCTAACTTCAAGTTTGAGTCGAAAAATACGACCCAAATTTCAAGTTTGAGTCGAAAAATACAACCCAAATTTTGAGTCGGAGTCGTAAAAAACGACCCATATTTTGGGTCGAGGTCGTTTTTTTCGGCTTGGACTTGGGTCGGAGTCGTAAAAAAGGACCCATATTTTGGGTCGAAGTCGTTTTTTTCGGCTTGAACTCGGGTCGAGGTCGTAAAAAACGACCAAAACTTTGAGTTGGAGTCGAAAAAAACGACCCAAAATTTGGGTGAGCTCTGTTCGAGCCGACTCGGCTAAGCCGATTAACAACACTAGTCATAGGAAATAAAATTTCTCAAATCTTTTATCCATATCACCTTGGACAATATTTAATAGGGGTAAACATTATTGCAAACTTGAATAATTAATTTATATAACTCCCTTTTGACCACAAATACTATTAGCACTAATTCTCTATAAAATGTACTACGCCACCCTTGTAGTTTATGCAATTGCTACAGGGTTTAAACTATTTTTTACATATGACTATTAATCAATCACATAGTGTATTTTTTTAAACCTAACTTAAGATGTATATTAGAGATTTTAAATGTGTCATGTCATATACGTAGCATTCCTTTTGGATAAATCATTTATTTAAATGAAAATTCTTATATTTATTCTGAGTGCGAATATTTAATGTCAGATGCTCCCTATATTTCAAAACTGAAATTTTTATAAATTTTAATTCTTTTTATATCAAGTTAATATTATTTAAAATTTTTTAATATTGATAAACCGAATATCACCTTATATTTTTCCGTTTTTCTATTCAAAAAAAAATTTTTTCAATTTTATATAATCAAATTTATACGTATTATCTGATTATATATTTTAGAGGAATTGAACGCTATTTTTAGTAATTTATAAATTTTTCAAACAATTATACTGCTTATAAACGAGGAAAATAGAAATAAAATGATTTTATATTTACATATCTTTCAAAATTATCTAGAATTTTATGAAAAATTTACTTGACCGGCCAGCGTAAAGGCTATAAATAGATATTCTTGTCCATTAGCTAATTTGATCAACCATATATAGAATTTTAAAAAATATATATAAAAAAGTCAATTAATTGGGGCTTCAATTAGAGCATTCTTTGTGGTTTTGGGACAATATCTATAATTTCGAACAGTATTCTGACCATAAAAAATGATTTTAATAATTTATTAATATCCTATTTTGTTAAAGGTATCAACCCTAATTAAAATTCCTTTGTTTTATTTCATATTATTGTAAAATGTGTAAATATATCAATTTTCATAGTGACTTATCTCATTTTGGGCAAAATAAAAAAAAAATTAATTAAAATTAAGTATTTTATTTTGATTGATATATGTGTAATAAGGAACTCTTCTATTTTTTTTCAGAAAGATCGCAAATATTGTGTGGTAGAAGGTTAAAACCATACTATATTATCAATATAAGCAATATCTGCTTCTTTAAAAATGAAACAATCAATAGTTTATAATATAATAATAAATTTAAATATGATTTATATTATGCAGGTGAAGTCATCTATACTATAGGCCATTCTACCTGCTTATACATAGGATCACCACCTGTTATCCGTTATCTTTTCGTTAAATTTAGGCCTTCCACATGCATTCCATAATTTTGTATATTTTCACATTACCCATAGTGAAATCATAAAACATTCACTGACGTAGATTTTGCAGAAAAATTATCTAAGTTAAACAATTTAAATCGATACTAACCATGATTGATTTCATTAAATTCTAATAGGTCATCCTCATTTGGAGGCATTATCCGTAACAGTACAATTAGTTTATTATAATCTCATAAGGACATTTTCCAACTCTGCAATTTTATCAAATAAATGCTAAGAATCTTGATTGCCTTTCAGGGGTAGCTCGTATAATCCTTAAAAATTATAAAACATAATCTTAATATTGCCCAGTGAGCTGTTATTCACATAAAACTACTCTTTTTTATAGATTATATATCTTATGATTAAGCCTTTAAAATACTTATTAAAGTGTTACTTGATTTTTAAAAAATTCCCCTATTATTTATATTATAACATGAAATTATCACATAATAATATAACATAATAATAGAGGAATTTGTTGAACCCTCTAGAATTTTTTTGCTTGTATAGATTTTTTCAACCTGTACATTGTCCTTTTTAACTTGAATTTTTTAAAATTTTTTTTTATCTAAAATAGAAGATTATTTAATTCAGGGGAACCTATTTCCATAATTTAACTTTCACAAACTGCTTATTTACTACAGTGAGTGTTGATCATCCTAAAAATTAAAAAAATATTACATAAAATTGGTATTATAACCTATTTGTAAATAAAATATATTCTATATTTATTTCGTTTAGGTGTTGTTATTTTTATCTATCCATATTAATGTGAAAAATTTTCCATAGATATTGGTTGTCAATTTAAGAGCCTTCACAGTCAACCATCTTGGGCTCATTAATTATATTAAATAAATATCAAAACTTATTTATATTTATATTTTAATTTTTATAACAATACCAAAAAATTCCATAAAAATTTAATGAATATAATTAAATTAAAGAAGTTTTGGTGATTGATATAAATTAAAAAATATTTTTTCTATTTTATGGAAATCATTACAGCAACAAATAATGTTGTTGCATGTTATATATAATTCTTTATAAGATAATAGAGTGGATATCTAGCTTTAGAATCAACGAGTATACAAATTTTTTTACAATTATAAAGTAAGATTATAATTTTGTTATTGACAACATTAATTAAAAATCAGTTTATTTTTTGGCAAGAAAACCAACAAAACCTTGTTACCAGAGAATAATAAGGAGATGACCCTAAAAATTCTAAATATACTTCTAACCTGTAATAAAGTTTTATTCATTACTGAAGAAAGAAGGCTTGAGAACTGCTGGCATTGTTTGAGATGAAGCATGAAACTATAACTGCATCTCAATTCTTTTGCAAATTAGAAATTGGTTAATATAAGCCTTCTCTAATATTTGTGGTCCAGCTGGATAACTCAAGATTAAGAAGCAAAAATATGGTTGATTTGATTAACTTATAGATGAGTTCTCAGTCCACTTTGGGGAGCTTAGAGCTAACCCTGCTAATTTTCATTAAGGTATTAGGGGTGAATTTTTGATTAATTAATTTCTTTAGGTACAAAAATAATTTTTGTTTCAAAATTTAAGAAATCTGGGGAATATATAAATGGCCCGGATGACGAAAGCAAAATTTAATCAGAATATTAAATTTTTTTTTAATTAAATTTAAAACCCGAAAGGAAAATGTTAAAAAATATTTTCCTTTGAGATTGTAAAGGTTTTGTTTTTAGAAATTCTTCTATACTGGCCAAATTTCATATTGGAGACCCTAGAATTCAAATTTAGTTATAAATAGATAAAGAAAATTAAGTTGCTGAATATATTTCGCATTTTACAATAATTTAATGAAAAGGTAAGATGATAAAATTACAAATTATATTCTCTAATGATTTATTTATATCGTTAAAAAAGGATGGAAATAGTAGTATCATCTAAATACCTGACAAGGTTTAGGCCATTTATTAATATCTTGAATCATTTGATTAATAACTAGACAGAATATGCTTGAAGCTGCATTGTCAATATTTATTAAATCGCCTAGATAAATAAGTTTTATACGAGATTAAGACCACCATCGGAGTACCTTGATATATATTGATTGTTTAGACTTTTTCAGTTCTTATTTTAATATAAGTACTAGAACGCCCTAACATTTAATATTTTATATATGTTTAGTTGATATACCTTTGCAAAATTTACCTGAGTTAGGTGCAAGACATAAACTTTTAAGAATCGTTTTATAATTGATCCAATATCATTTTTTAATAGTCAATGTCAGCATTTATTTGAATTAATTAATTGCGCTAATAACTATAAAAGTTTATTGATTTGAAATTATTATTTGAATTTCAATTTTGAAGTGAAATCATAGAATATTTTCTATATTAATTCAATAATAAAGAAAATATTTTTATTTAAATAAACAAAAGGAAACACAAGTAATTTTTTTAATGAATCTATATGATTTTTTCATAAGGATCATACATATTATTATAATATTTTACTAAATGTAGACACCACCCACCCCCCCTCTCCACTAATATATTTTTTTCTCCCAATAATGAAATTATATTTAATAGATTAGTCAAAACACATAAAAAAATATATTAGAGATTATAAATTAATCTAATTAGTTTGACACAATATTAATCAGATTAACAATCTTGATTATATAGTCTTTCCCTTTTATCCGTTTAGCAGTATATTTTTAATTCCCAGATGTCTTTACATTCCAAAATTTTACATATATTTAGTCGAAAACGAAATGTCTAATATTTAGGATAAATTAATAAAATTCGGTGAAAATATTTATAATATAAATCACAATTCAATATGATGCTCCTCAATTATCTGTTAAATCATGTGGTTTAGACTTCGTTCCGCTTATCTTTCAAGCTCTTTATCATCCTTTTTAAAATTCAGAGTAATCAAATCTTTAAACTCAGGCTTCATTGATGAACTAATATACAGATAAGAAGCAAAACACCCTTATTTATCATCCAAAAATATATTTGGTGGTCACGAATGGTTAGATATGAAATAATCCAACCTCACATGTGTCAAATGTAATATTCCAGTAGATTCAAAAGGTAGACACGGCTTGAATTATTATAGTCAAGTCATACATGAACGCCACAATTTGATTAAATATATAAACCTAAAAGATTTAACAGCCGTTCACATACCACTATCTTGGACCATCTAATTATGTTTTAAAAAAATATTAACAATACAAAAAATTTATTATAAAAAATTTAATAAAATAAAAGTTGAGAATTTTGGTGATTTATCTGAATTAAAAAAATATTTTTCCCATATTTTTTATGATAAAATTTAAAGCAACGAATAATATTTTTCACTAGTTATTCAAAAAATAGATACGCTATTTGTTATACGATATATTTTGATAAAAATTGCTAATGGTTTTTCATTTCTTCAAATAAGTTACTTTAATCGATTTTATTAGAGCTTCAATATATATATTTCTGTCGGCTCAATGTGAATATTTTGGAATTTCTTTTGTTAGCTCCTTACGGATCTAAATTATTATTAGATATGGCGAAAATATCGATTCAGGTATAGTGTCAATAATATATTTCATATTCCAGGGGGTTATGCTCAAATGAAACGTGTAAAAATGGAAACATCTTGTTTCCGAGATATGAAAGAATAGGTGACTTAAATAATGAGTTTTTAATGATTTTATTAATTATTCATGCCTGATATAGTACACCACATTTTGTACAATTATAAAGTAAGTCTATTATAAAACCGGGTAAATACTGCCTTAAATTGATCGTTTTTTAAGGTTATATGTGCTTCTAACCATTAATATAGTTTTATCAATTACAGAAGACCTAAGGCAAGCTATCTGTTGGTATGCATTGTCTAGTGGGAAGAAAATCGAAGAAACCTGAAACTTAGCTGCTTCCCCAATCCTTTAGCAAGTTAGAAAATGGATAATTTAAGCCTTCCGTAAAATTTGTAGTCCAGCTGGATAACGCTTGGGTAGATCGGATTAATATATAGATGAGTTCTCAGTTAATTAGGCGCAAGTATGAATGAGGCAGTCACTTTGGGGAGCATAGACCTATCCCAGCTGATTTAGTTGGAAAAGTTATTTGCATTAAGGTATACTGAGTCTATTTTGGATTAATTAAGTTCTTAGGTACAAATTTAATTTAATTTTCCGAATTTAGGAAATTTGTAGAATATATAAATGCCTAAAATTAAATTTTTTTAAATTAAAAAAACATCTGATATGAAGAAAAATAATTTAAAATATTTTACTTTGAAATTGTAAAGGTTTTTTTCAAAAATCTTACGCTTATATTTTTCACTTTTGAAATGCAGGATGAATTATGAGCCATACCTTGTCTATATATGGCTATATAATCTTGATATCTAAAAAACTCCATTTATGTATAACTATTTAATGGTTAAACGCATTAGCTTATCTGGCAGTTTGATAAATAAGATTATGGCAAGTTATCCAAAAGGTACCTTTCGAATGTCTCGCCGCTTTACATAAACCTTAGATTCTAACAACTAGTTGATTTTATATTTGTTAAGAATATTAGTATTGATTTTATACCAAGGGAATTAGAAATTCACAAAACTATAATAGAATAAGGTATGGCAAATTTCCATTGACTTTATGGTTGCAGATATCTCTAGTAAAAAATATTTAAACCCTTATTGTCTATAATTATTAAATTATATCTTTGCAAACTTTACATAAGTCCGCTGTGACAATTTTATTATTCGAAAAATATTAAAGCTCCATTCATTTTAAAATTATATATTTTTTTGATTTGAAGAATGCTAAGGTTTAATCAAAGGATTCTATTTTTTTTATTTATATACAAATAATGTAATTCATGTCTGTTTTATTATTTAAATATTTTACATTTTATCATTGATAGAATTTGATGTGGAACTTTCTTTACCTTCTAATATTATAAGATGTGGAAATTAGAGTAACTTTTCCCATAATGATAAATTTTAACAATCTTGTAATATTGATTCAACAAGGTTTACCAGAGAGGATTGTATCATAGACCATTATGAGTCACTTTATATTTGACCCAATATAATTTTTTTATAGTCAATGCTTATCAGCATTTATATTTTGATAGTATTTATTAAATTAATTAATTGTGCTAATAACTATAAAAGTTTTATGATTTGAAATTATTATTTGAACTTCATTTTAGATGTGTAATCACAGATATAATCGCTTAATTTCTATATTAATTCAATAATAAAGATAATATAATATTTTATATATTTTTATACGAATTATACTTCTGATAATAATTTTCAATTTTTATTTAAATAAACAGAGAGATATAGGGGTAATCTTTTTAATCTATTTATATATATTTTTTCATACATATTACAAGATTTTTCTAAATTGGTGACACAACCACAACTCCACTCCCCCCCCTTTCCCCTATAAATTTTCTACATCAATGACTAAATTTTAATTTAATAGATTAACAAATTATAAAATATTAATGAATAAAAATTAACATATAGTTGACTCATTAACTAACATTCCTGATTATATAGTCTTATCTATTTTTTTGGTTTATCACTGCCTATTGTGCTAATTACTATAAAAGGTTATAAATTTGCGAAATTTAATTTCAATTTAGACAACAAATAATTTTAGAAATAATTTCTATATTATTTCAATAATAATAATATAATATTTAATATATTTTTATAGGAATTATTGCTCTGATAAATATTATTTAAATAAACAAAAGGAAGCAGATATTATAAAATTTTATATAAATTACGTGATATGTGATATATTGCGCTTCTGCCCTCTAGCGTTGAAGGTTCAATAGAGATACGCTATGTTTTCCTCATTTCCATCTAATTAAAACTAATTTAATTTGAATGTAAAAGTAAAAAAATATGAGGAGCCCCTCCACACTTTTGTGGGCAAGCTGCAGGTACTTGTAAGCGAAATGTTTCGAAAAATGTTGTTTGAAAGTCTATAGACTTAATAAATAAAGAGCGGGACAAAAATAAAGCCTGTACTCGAGAACTACAAGTATAATTTAATTGCTTAAAAGTGGGGGTGGATGATTTTAAATTTAAGATATTTCTGCGTAAGTGTAAGTTGATTACAAATCGGTTTTGAAAAGATTTCTCCATTTGAATACTATATATATTAAAGAATTAATTGATTACCATGAAAAATTAAGAAATTAATACCATGAAAATATCGCATCATTTGAATTCTAAATCTTTATAGTAATTTGTTTTCGTAAGTAAAAACTACTAGGGATGTATTTGATAGTAATAATTTTTATTCTTTGATTGAGTAAAAGTTTTTGATTGTGATCTTTCATTATATATCTCTCTTTGATGCGAAATAGTTTTTTGATAGATTTCTTGCAGTTATTTAGTTTTATAAATTGTTTCATATATTTAATTTCATCACATCCTTTATAGTTATGTAATAGTAATTTGCATTTCGTATCTCTTTCCATTTGTATGTGTAAAACCATGTTATAGCATCATGTACCAGATTGTGATCAGAATTTCTTATTATGTGGTCCAGGAACTGAATTCGTAGTTTTTTTAATGTTATGTTTATTGGCGTATGATTTTACTTTTTCCAAAGATTTTTGTTTGAGATTATTTTGGGTAGAAGAAACGATTTGTTATTGGGAGGTAGTTATTGATAATGGATTAAAGTCGTCCATTTTCCGTTTTGTTTATTTCCTATATGTCCTCTCCATAGAGTAATATAGGGATTATTATCGAGTTGAAGATCTGCAGTCTGGTAAATATCGAGATCTCTGTTTTCCATACTTTCATAATAAAAAGCACCTCTCGTTTTTATATTCTAATCTTCATTTCTTCTTTGCAACTGCCTTTATTATCCAGTGTGACCTCCAAGTATTTTATTTTGTTAACTATTTTAATTTCATTATATCCAACCGTAAGATTTTCGAGAGCGGTGGCGCGTTTGGGAAGGGAGAATAACTATTTTGTTGAATTTAATCGTTAGTCCAACTCTCTGACTTAAGATCTCTAATAAGTAGAGTAAATTTTTTGGCTTCTTCTATATTTTTGGATATTGTAACGATGTCATCTGTGTGTGATATTATTCTATTTTCAACTCGTATCCTATAACCCTATATCTCTAGATCTATCACATCCAGTGCTTCTTTTATGACTTTATTTATTATGAAATTCAACAGGAGTGGCGATTGAGCACAGCCTTTTTTTTATCCTGAAGGAAGGGGATATTTTATCATTGATTTTGAAGCATGCAACAAGTTAAGAATATTGATTTTTTAAGATGAGAATGATGATGGGTTCCATCCAGCACTCTGACAGCTTTTTCATAGTTAACATTATTAAAAGCTTTGCTAAGATCTACGAGAGTGAAGAAGAAGGGTATTTTGTATTTTAATATTTCTGCATAATTATCTTCAGGGTTAATATTGTCTCCAGTATGTTTTTGTTTGGCCTATACGCGCATATGTATTTAGGGAAAAGATGAGGTGAAGAAAATATGATTCTAAAATTTTAAAAAATTTTTAATTCTTTTTATACCAAGTTAATTTTATTTCAAAAAAATTTAATAAAGATAAACAAGATATCACTTTATATTTTTCCGTTTTTTCTATTCAAAAAAAATTGTCTCAACATTATATATTCGAATTTATTCGTATGTAACTAATTAGTTACAAATATGATTTCCTTTTCTTATAATCATTTATCTGATTATATATTTTAGAGGAAATGTACGCTATTTTGGGTAATTTATAAATTTTACAAACAATTATATCTCTAATAAACGAGGATAGTAAAAATTAAATAAAATTCTTTAGCAAATTCCTACAAGTTATCTAAATTTTTATGAGGGAACCATTGATCGCATTTTAAAAAATATATATTAATAAAGTCTAATTATGGCGCTTAATTCAGCATTCTTTGCGGTTTTTGGGCAATGTCTATGATTTCGAACAGTATTCGGACCAATAAAATAATTTTAATGATTCATTAATATCCTAAAAATTCCTTTGTTTAATTTATACTAATGAATAATGTATAAAAAATTATATCATTATTCACATTTTGTAACTTATATGTGACTTACCTCATTTTGGGAAAAATAAAAAAAATATTTAAATTGATATATAAGTAATAAGGAAAAAATTTTTCAGAAAGATTACAAATATTATGCGGTAGAAGGTTAAAGCCTTACTATATTATCAATATAAACAATCTTTAAAAATGGGACAATCAATAGTTTATAATAATAAATATTGATATGATTTATGTTTCACCGGTGAAGTCATACTATTTTATAGACTTTTCCATCAAGTTATGCCTAGCTGATTACCACCTGTTATCCCTTATCTTTTTAGAATATTTGGACTTTCCACATGGATTCCATAATTTTGTATATTTTCTCATTGCTCCATGAGAAACAGTCAAACATTCCCTGACTTAGATTTTTCAAAAAGACTATAAAACAATAAAATAAATTTTTTAAAAATCGATACAAACCATAATTGATTTCATTGAATTCTGATAGGTTATTTTCATCCACAAATTATTGTCAAAATTATTAATTTTTACACTATATTCACTAAATGACTCTTACAGAACAGTTAATTTATTAGAATCTCATAAAGATATTTCAAACTCTGCAAATTGGTGATATTTATTTGATTAATTAATTGCTAATAACCATAAAAGTATATTGATTTGAAATTATTATTTGAATTTTAATTTAGACAACTAATTATAGAAATAATTTATTAATAATAAAGATATTATAATATTTTGTATATTTTTATATGAATTACTCTTCTGATAATTATTTTAATTTTTCATTTAAATAAACAGAAGGAAATAGAAGTAATATTTTTAATCCATAAATATATATCTTTTTAAGGATATTCATATTAATAGAAGATTTTTTTAAATTGTAGACACAATTATCCCCTTTTTCTCAATAAGGAAATTATATTTAATAGATTAGTCAAAACATAAACAAAAAAATATTAGAGATTATATATTAACGTAATTAGTTTGACTCAATAATAATTAAATTAACAATCCTCTTATATCTTTTTATCAGTATTTTTATTTCGCAAATATCTTTACTAGTGTTGTTAAAAGGCTCGATTTGATCCGATTTTTAAAACCGACTAACTCAATATTTGTCCAGAATAATATTACGCAAGGCTAAAGATCTTGCTCATAAATGGCACAACCCTTTGGACATCTATTTGTAAAATCGCGAGGCTTTGACACTATTTTTCCGGCTATAATAATGAGTTAGCCGTTTTTAAAAATCAACACTAGTCTTTATATTCCAAATATTTTACACATATTTATTTAATCGCGCTACTAATAAATATTAAAGATTTGCAATACTTATCTGAATTTCAAAATTTAGATAACTAATATTTTATATTATTTAAAAAATAAAGATAATATTATATTTTATATATATTTATAATGAATTAATCTTCTGATAATTATTAATAAACAGAAGGAAACAGAAGTAATCTTTTTAATGAATCAATATATTGTTTTTTCATAAGGATCATACATATTATTACAAAATTTTAATAAATTGTAGACACCCCCCTCCCCCACTAATATATTTTTTTCTCCCAATAATGATGTTATACTTAATAGATTAGTCAAAACACAAAAAAAATATATTAGAGATTATAAATTAACATAAATAGTTTGGCACAATATTAATCAGATTAACAATCTTGATTATAAGTCTTTTCTCGTTTATCAGTTCCTATTAATCGCAAATGTTTTTACATTCCAAAATTTTACACATATTAAGTTGAAAACAAAAATATCTAGTCTAATATGTAAGATAAATTAATAAAATTCGTTGAAAATATTTATTATATAAATCATAATTCATTGTGTCACTCGCTAATAATCGTGTGATTTAGACTTTCTTCCACTTATCTTATGCTTCCCCAATCCTTTTTCAGTTAGAAATTATATAATTTAAGCCTTCCGTAATATTTTGTCCAGTTGGATAACGACGTAAGACTAAGTAGTAAATCTTGGATAGATCTGATTAAGATATAGATGAGTTCTCGGTTAAATAAGGAGGAAATTTGAATGAGGCAGCTACTTTGGGGAGCATACCCATCCCTGCTGATTTATTTGGAAGTGTAATTTACATCAAAGTATTCCAATTTAGAAGATTTGGAGAATATATAAATGCCTCTGAAATATTAAATTATATAAAACACTCGATATGAATGAAAATAATTAAATATATTTTACTTTGAGATTGTAAAGAATTTTTCAAAAATCCTTGGCGTATATTATTCACTTTTAAAAGCAATGTGAATATTGAGCCATACCTTGTCTGTATATATTTATAATAATCTCGGTATCTAAAAAGGTTATTTATGTATAACATTTAATTCGTTAAACGTATTATCTATAAGCTTGATAAATAAGATTATGGCAAGTTATCCAAAAGGCTCCTCTCCGAATGTCTTACCGCTTTACAGAAACTTTTGATTCTAACACCTATATTGGTCAAATGCTATAATTGTATTTTTGAGGTCTTTGCTATAATATTTTTTTGGAGACTTTTTCAACTCTTATTTTTAATAAAAGTATTTTTAAACTAGAACGCTCTAATGTTTGGCTTATATATATTTGCAAACTTCACCTGAGTCCGATGCAACAAATTTATTATTCGAAAAACATTTAAACCTCCTTTCATGTTAAAATTATATATTTTTTTTACTTGAAGAATGCTAAGATTTTATCATTAGATTCTATTTTTTTTATTTATATACAAATAATGTAATTCATGTCTATTTTATTATTCAAAAATTTTACATTATTATCATTGATAGAATTTGATGTGGAACTTTATTTGTCTTCTAATACTAAAAGATGTGAAAATTAAGGAGTAACCTTTCCTATAATAACAAATTTTTACAATCTTGTAATATTGATTTAACAAGGTTTACCAGAGAAGATTGTATTAGTAATATACTCATGGGTATTCTGAATAATGTTTGAGGAAGTCTTTATCCATGAAATTTTAGCTCATAATTGATAAGGATCATTAAAAAAAATAAAATTATGATTACTTGTTATATCATATTGAAAATTATTATTATCAGGGACATTTTTTAAATTGTTTACAAGATGATTTATATAAATTAGTATTTTTATTTCCCAGTTTATTATTAACGGGTATTTAATGGAAGGATTATAATTAAGCATATTTAATGTATTTCGAAGGTTTAGATAATTTAAAATATATAGGTGAATAATATTTGTATTATAGAACTCACAACATATGTTTCAATTAAAAAATAACAATCATCATTTTCTTTATTAGATATTAAAACTATTGTTGTTATAGGTTTTACTTGATTATTTACTGCTGGTCTTACATTTGCTTCTTTTAATATTTTTAAAGTATTATTTTCATTTTACTCAATCCATAAGTACTTATTGGATTCGATAACTGTTAAAAGCCTCACAATCAGTGGCGTAGCTAGGAATTTTCCTTAGAGGGGGTCCAAACATATAAAATCCTGGCGGCAAAGCCCCCCCCCCAGACCCCCTTTGGTTTATCTTACAAATCATAACCATATCTTCGATAATATATAATAAATATATTTTTTAAATGCTTCAATAATTCGTTATTATGATTTAGTAGATTATTCCTAATGACTTTATAATAATACTATCCATAATAATTTCACTAGTAATATAATATCCTTCCACAAACATCAAAACCCGTATAAATATTAATGTTATTTATTTGATATAAAGTCACCACTTTTAAGTCTTTTAAACGAAATCTAAAAATAAATTTTTGCTCTGGGATGGGTCCAAACCCGAAAACCACCCACGCCACTGCTCACAATATTCATCGTCGTAGGAAAATAAATTTTCCAAATCTTTTGCCCATTTGGACAACATTTAATAGGGGTAGACATTATTGCAAACTTGAATTTTGAAATTACAAGACTCCTCTTTGACCACAAATACTATGGGCACTAATTCTCTATAAAATGTACTACTCTGTCCTTAGTTTTTTTATAGCAATTGCTACAGGGATTAGACCATTTATTACATTAATCATTCACATTTTTTTTAACCTAACTTAAGATGTTTATTATTTGGTGTGCAAATTTTAATTGTGTTTTATAAGTAGCATATCTTTTATATAAAAATCTTATATTCATTCTAAGAACGAAAATTTAATATCAGGCTGCCTATATTTTAAAACTAAAATTTTTAAATTTTTAATACTAAAATTTTTAAATTTTTAATACTAAAATTTTTAAATTTTTAATACTTTCTACACCAAGTTAATATTATTTCAAATAAAATTAATAAGGATAAAAAAGATATCACTTTATATTTTACCGTTTTTTCTATTCAAAAAAAATTGTCTCAACATATTATATTCTAATATATTCGTATGTTAATTAGTTACAAATGTGATTTCCTTTTCTTATACTCTTTTATCTGATTATATATTTTAGAGGAAATGTACGCTATCTTTGGTAATTGATAAATATTACAAGCAATTATACCTCTAATAAACGAGGAAAATAATAAATGAGATTTTTTTATAAATCCATACATGTCGGCCAGGGTAATGGCTATATAGGGAAATTCTTGTCAACATATTAGCTCGGATGTGTAAAACCGAAAATGGCCATAAGAAAAAAAAAGATTTTTTTTCTGTAGATAGATATCACACTGCTTTATATTTTTACTAAATTCTAGACTCGGATAAACATGTGTTTAGGAGTTATCACTCTTTATATGGCTAAAATTGAACAAATTTAACATTAATATCATCATATTTTATTTAAAGAATAGTTATGAAATAATGTTAATTTAAAAATTATGTCTAAATGAGAGGCCCTTACTTTTTTTTATCTTTATAAAAAAAATTTGAGAGGTGACTGGGATAATGAGCTGTTTAAAACTTTAGTTAAATTTTATCTCGAAATTAAAATTACTTGACAAAATAATTTTAAATATTTTATTTAGCAAAAAATAATCTTCCATAATTGAAATTCAAAATAAATTTTCCCCCATATTTTCAAAATTAAAAGAGCCTTATTATATGACGAGAATTCTATAGATTATAAAACATTCAAATAATGGATAGCAGTTTATCGAACTACCCTCGAAACACTGACAAAATTCGATGATGAATTTGTAGATTATTTAATTGAATAATTAAACAATTTAATTCCTCACTTGTTTATAGCTTCATGATAATCATTAATTCGAAACTTTTTAAAATTAAATGTTGGCGTATTCTTAGTTATTGCAGACTTTTCAGAAAACTATACATTTGTAGTGCAGAACCATGCACAAGTATTTAATCAGACCAATAATCAAGCCACTATCAACTCTTTTATAATTTATTACCGTGTGAACAACATAATAAAACATGTAAATTTAGTGGTTATATCAGATTGTTTTAGGCACAACGCATGTGCATTATATTTATTTTAAAAATTGATCGTATTCTTGAAGGAGATTTAATAGAGTGGCTAAAATTTATTATTTTTTTGATGGAGAAATTATAAAAATAAAAGAATTCATTAATCTCTACAATCATGAAAATGATTTTGGAATAAAGGCTGAGTGACATTTTTTGAAACCGCACAAGAAAGTCCATGCGACATTTTGGGAGCCGTTACTAAACTGTTATCAGCTCGAGCAAGCTTGCGAACATCACATATTGACAACAATAGATTTATTTAACTATACAAGAAATAATATCTATGGGGTAAATTATATATTTGTGAGCAATAATGAATATATGAACATAGAAAGTCATCTTGAAAGCAGATTTTTGAGAGAAGAGAATTTCTGGAACACAAAGTTCCAAGTTTTTATTCCCCTAGACGAAAAAAAAAGTCATAATTTATAAAATTCCTTGGATGATTATAATATATGATATATTTTAATTATAAATTTTTGATTGTATTATATGTAATGCAATTTGAGGCAAATAAAGTTATAAAAATGTTTAGAATTATTTTGTCAAGTAACTTCGAGACAAAATTTAACTAAAGTGTTAAACAAAGCTCATTATTCCAGCCACTTCTCAAAAAATTTGATAAAGATAAAAAAAAGTTAGACATAATTTTTAAATTAACATTATTTCATTACTATTCATTAAATTAAAAGATATTAATGTTAAATTTGTACAATTTTAGCCATATAAAAAATGATAACTATTAAATCAATGTTTATCCCAGTCTAGGATTTTGTAGAAATATAAAGCAGTGTGATATCTATCTACAGAAAAAAAATTTTGATATAAAAAATACCTTTTTTTT
Source organism: Gordionus sp. m RMFG-2023 (assembly GCF_954871325.1). Taxonomy (NCBI): domain Eukaryota; kingdom Metazoa; phylum Nematomorpha; class Gordioida; order Chordodea; family Parachordodidae; genus Gordionus; species Gordionus sp. m RMFG-2023. The sequence goes on along the minus strand of NC_088779.1, from coordinate 26,387,241 downwards.
CCTATGGCCATTTCCGGTTTTACACATCCGGTTTTCGATATTAATCAAATGTCTATTATATTTATTTTTATGACATTTTAAAGAACTTTTATTAAGCTACAAAATAAAATTTAAATTATTTTTTTAACTTAATTATTTCTCGAGATATTTGAAAATAAATGAGGTGTGTCAAAAATGTACCATTTTTCCGCGCTTTAAACGGTCATATCTTAGTGAGTAAGCAGTGTTGGAAGGTAAAATTTCATTTTTTTTTTAGTTATAGTATATACTACCAGTATATAAAATTTTAAAAAAATTGAAGGGGGTCGGGTTGAAACCTTGGTTGATTTGATATGGAATTCACCATTAACAAAATTTAGAGGAGTTTATTCAACTCTCTATCATTATTTAGCCTATACTAGTAATCTGCATCGGGCCTAATTTTTCAAGCCCGGCCTGGCCCGAAATTTATTTTATTGAGTTTTGCCCGGCCCGGCCCGAGCCCTAATTTTTTTTTAAAAAGTTTTGTCAGCCCGAATTCGAAATTTTTTTAAAAAAAAATTTACCTGCCGGCCTGATTTTATTTAAATATAAAAATTTACTTATATAATTACTCAAAATAAAGACATATGTTATATGGCGTTTAGTTCTATAAATAAAATGAAATATTTTTATTTTACATAAAAAATTCAATTTAAAATTAATAATCAAAATATATTTAAATAAATTTCAAAGGCCAGACCAGACTCGGCCTGAATTTTTTTTAAATATTAAGCCCGAGCCCGGCCAGAAGCCCATTCGGGTCGAGTACGGGCCTGGCCTACTTTTGCAGATCTCTAATATATACTATTTATAACACAAGATTATTGTGTGAATATTTAATAATTATTATGTAAAATTTCTAGGTGAATGCCACGTGCTCATAAAGGGGTGGCATGTCCTAGTTTTCGTTTATTTTATAAATGTTATATTTTTTTTTGCAATGAAAACATAATATGCTAAATGCTATATAAGATATTATTATTTCATACATTTTATTTTAGTTTATTTGGATTATATAATCTTGATGATTGACATTATGTGAATGCAATAATAAAGTCATATGGTAATATAATTTCGTAAACATGATAAGCCTTATTAAGCTCTAATTGAAATTGGACAGTATCAGACGCATTTAATTTTTATATTAAAAAAAACTTAGAAAGTTTATAAATTATAAAAAAATCCATCGTTCTTTTTTCAAAAAGAAGGGTATATCTTGGAGGGGCGCATCCTAAGCATTTTGTAACTAGAACCTGTTAAAGGCGGGGAGAGATTGGCTCTTCCAATCCAGAAACGTTTGATTTGCGATTTTTTTAAATTTGACATTTTTACATATTATTATCAAGTTTAATAATATCTTTCTTAAATTAGTAGTTACAAGATACAAGATTACATTATCAAATATTGTTTTGATAGAATAATTTTCGTTTCTTATTATAATTTAATTGCTAATTCATTTAGAGAATTTCATTGTTGGTTGAAAAATATTTGTATTAAACCATGAATAAAGATTTTCATTTCTTCTTCTTTTATTTTCTAACGAGTATAAGTTAATAATTTATTCAATTTTTTAATATTATTTATATAGTCATATTGAAAAATTATTTTCACCAAGCAAATCCTGGAACATCCAAACCTAGTATAAGATCAGTGAATCATAGAAAAAATAGTGCCAAACATACAAATCATACTATATCAACTGCTAGTATTGAGCCTGTATTTATTGTACATAGCGTAGGAATTATACCATGTATAAATCGTAAAGCTGACGAAAGATGCAAGGAATGTCCTAAAAAGGTTAAGGATTGCTCTCCCGTTGCTAAAAATGTAGTATGTACCAGGATACCGTGTTTTCCTTGCGAAATGTATTTAACGAATGAAGAAATCGAAGAAATAACATGCCAAGTCGTTCAACAATCTTAAAATATATTTGCTATATAATTGATAAAACATCCTGTAATGATTATAAAATTAAAATAGATTATAATCTAACAGCTCTAAATATAGAGTCACAATAAAATAAGACTGAATAAAATAAAGTCGCCTAAATCTCTCCCCGCTTGCTATGCTTAGAAATTCTAAATTAATTAATTTTTTTAAGGATGGGGATGTTAATTTAATTTTTTTGACCACATCCTATTGCTAAGTATAATTTTGATTGGCGGTAATGCTTTTTTTGAGATTTCTTATTTATTTATATGAAGGAGTGTGGGGGGGAGGGGATATCTCCACCCATTCAAACACTTTCTCTATACTTAATTTTGATGGGTATTTTTTTTATGAGGTAAAATGGTATTATAATTTAAAAAAAATAAGGTAACCATAAGTGGTAAAAATTTTATTGCCCCTTATAAAATTCTAGATATATATAATATTTTATAATATAAGTTATCTTGATTAAATGAATTTTTCTTTTTTTGGTGCTCATCACCTAATATGTGGTTCAGCTCTCATCAAATTTCTTCACTGATTTCTATTCAGACATTTGATTTTATTAATAATATTATTCCTATTCATTTCAATTCTGGGTCTAACATTTAATATCTGAATCAGGGATCTCAAGCCACCGGGATAAGGCCTTTATTGCATAATTTTAATTCTGCCCAGGTTTAAAAAATGAAAAATCCAGACATAGATTAAATAAAAGATAGTCCTAGTCAAAAATTTTTTAAAAATAAATTATACTAATTAGAAAATGTTTAAAAATCTAATGGCATAAATGTTTAATCTTCCTTTTCTCAAAATTTTAAACAATTTACAAAATATATTATCAAAATTTATAAAATCCTAACATTGCTGTCTTAAAAATAGAAATTTTTTTTAAACGGGCCTATGTAATATTGTAAAATCAATACCATCTAAAATCAATATGGTATTGATTCTACAATATTGTAAAATCAATACCGAATTGATAATTTATGACCGAACCTTAACTTTTACGAATAAAATGGCCGCCAATATTTTTCAAGCGATGAATAAATATATAATAATAAAATTTTACAATTTTAATGACCGCTAATATTTTTAAACGATAAAAATTTATATAATAAATAAATGTTTTACAATTTTAATGGCCGCCAATATATTTGAAACGATGATAACATCTCTTAAAAATCAATACGGTATTGATTCTACAATACCAAAATATCACTATGGTATTGAATCTTCAATGATAATATCAATATCAATATTGAAACTATTGATCTGCTTTGGGCATAACCGGCCCGATATTTTTTTAAAATAAGTTTTGCCGGCCCGGCCCGCCCCACCCGATATTATTTAAATATAAAAATTTATTTTTCTAATTACTCATAAAAGACATATATTATATTGGCGTCTAGTTTTATAAATAAAATCAAATATTTTTATTTTACATAAAAAAAATTCAATATAAAATTGATAAAACCAAATATATTTTAAAAAATTTCAAAGGCCCGACCCGACCCAGCCCGAATTTTTTAAAAATATTAGGCCCAACCCGGCCTGAACTTAATTTTTTTAATAACTTGAATTATGTTTTAAAAAAAATTTTCTAAAACTATAAGATTGGTATTCAGGTAATTTTCAAAATTAGTTGAATTTCATAGATGAATCATTATAGAAATAATTTCTATATTATTTCATTAACAATAATAAAATATATTATATTTTTTTATTTGTTTTATTACTCTGATAAATATATTTATTTTTTATTTATACAAACCGAAGCAAACAAAAGTAATCATTTTAATCTATCTATATAAATTTTTTTCATAAGGATCATACCTATTATTACAAGCTTTTCTAAATTGAACCTGCAAAATCCTATTTCTCCCAATGATGAAATTATATTTTAATAGAATAGTCAAAAAATAAAATATTAGAGAATATAAATTAACATAATTCGTTTCACTTATAAAGTCTTATCTCTTTTATCAGTTTATCAGTCCCTATTAATAATTCGCAAATGTCTTTACCCAAAATTTTACACATATTTAGTCAAAAACAAAATTATTATGTCTAATATGTAGGATAAATTAATAAAATTCGTTGAAAATATTTATAATATACAAATCCCAGTTCAATGTGTCACTCACTAATTATCTGTTAAATCGTGTGGTTTAGACTTCGTTCCACTTATCTTTCAAGCTCTTTATCTTCTTTCCTTTAATTCAGAGTAATCAACATATCTATGAACTCACGCTTCATATACGCTATCGACTATTTATTTGATGAACTAATAAACAGACAAGAAGCAAACACCCTTATTTACACAAATATATTTGGTGGTCACAAAAAGTTAATCGGTTTAACACTGATCTATGAAATAATCCACCATCACATGTGTCAAATGTAATGCTCCTGTTGATTCAAAAGTCAGACAAGGCTTGAATTATTTATATAGTCAAGTGATACATGAACGCAACAATTTAATTAATCATGTAATCAAAAAAGGTTTAACAGCCGTTCACATATCTAATTATCTTGGACTCATTAATTATATTAAAAACAATATTTGATTAATAATATTTATTTTTTTAGCAATATAAAAAAAATTTATTGCAAAAATGTAATAAATAAAATAAAAATAGAGAATTTTGGTGATTAATCTGAATTAAAAAAATATTTTTTCCATATTTTTTATGGAAAAATTTAAAGTAACGAATAATATATTTCACTAGCTTTATTCAAAAAAATATATGCGATATTTGTTAAACGATATATTTTGAAAGAAATTGCTAATGGTTTTTCATTTCTTCTAATATGTTATTTTAATCTATTGTATAAGAGAGTCAATATATATTTTTGTGGGCTGTGAATATTTTTGGAATTTCTTTTGTTAGCTCTTTACCGATCTAAATTATTATTCGATGTGGCTAAAATATCTATTCAGGTATAGTGTCAGTCAATACATGTATTTTATATTTCAGGGAGTTAATGAAGCGTTATATTAAAACTGAAACATCTAGTGGTTACATATGAGAAAATATAGGTGACTAAAATGATGAGTTTTTAATGATTTTATTTATTTCTCATGCCTGATAGAGTATACCACATTTTTTTCAACGATAAAGAAAGCTTATAATAGAACTGGATAGCTACTGCCTACATAAATTCATTGTTTGTTAATAGATATTGGTTATAATTACTAACCATTATTACAGTTTTTTCAAGTTAGAAATTGGATAATTTATTCCGTAATATTTATGGTCCAGCTGGATATACTAAATAGATAATCTTGCATAGATCTGATTATAATATAGATTAGTTCTCGGTTTATTACGGAGGAAGTATGAATGAGACAGCCGGAGCGCAAACCCATTCCTAATTAGGTTGGTAGAGTAAATTGCATTAAGATATTCGAGGTAAATTATAGATTAATTAAGTTCTTATACAAATTTAATTTTAGTTTCCAAATTTAGGAGATTTGGAGAATATATTAATGCCCGAATGAACATAAACAAAATTGTATTTTGAGAAAATTTAATTTTTTAAAATATAATAAAATGCTGATATAAAGAAAATGATTAAAAATATTTTACTTTGAGATTGTAAAGGTTTTTTCAGAAAATCTAAGGCAGATATTGATCACTTTTGAAACGTAGGATGAATGTTGAGCCATACCTTGTCTCTATATAGCTATAATAATCTTGGCATCTAAAAAGCTCTCCATTTATGTATATATAATGTGTTAAACGCATTAAATTATCTAGCAGCTTAATAAATAAGGGTTATTATCGCAAGTTATCCAAAATTCTTTTTTCAGAGTGTTTTACCACTTCACTGAAATCTTTGATTCTAACACCTGATTTCTTATATAATTCTGAAGAAAATCTTACTTAGAACTACTACTATTACGATGCCATGATCGTACTTTTGTAGATCAATTAGCGTGCTCAAAACTATAATTGAATTATAAGGTATGGCACATTTCCATTGACTATCTCGTCGCTGATACTCTTATTGCCTGTAATATAATACTAGAACTCGTATTTGCTATTTTTATATTTCTATTAAATCGCTTAGGTAAGTAAGTATACCATTAAGACCACTAGCGGAGTCAATTTTTAATAAATTTATTGTTAAACGAGAACCACCTAACTATTAGTATTTTAAGGATGTTTGCTAATATATATTTGTAAAATTTACGCAACGATCTAATTATTAAAAAATTTAAATTTCATTTCATGTTATAATTACTTAAGATTTTGTCAGTGGATTCCATTTTATTTTAACTGGTATATATATATATAGTAATTACTATCTGTTATATTATTTAGTGGAACTTTCTTTGTCTTAGGATATGGAAATATAAATGTATTTATTGTAATATTTAATAGACATGGTTTAACAGAAAGAATTGTATTGGTAATCTAGCTGGTATTCTGTACGTTGGAGGGAAGTTTTTATTCATGAATATATTAACCCATGAATGATCTGGATAATTAAAAATTTAAATTATAATTTGTTATTATACAATCATATTGAAAATTATTATTATCAGGGAAAGTTGTTAAATTATTATAAGTCATTAGATGATATAGTTAATTAGTATTTTGATTTCCTGCTTAATATTTGTGGGTATTTGTAATATGAAAGATTGTATATTACTAAGACGTAGAGCCTGTAGTCTGCATCATGTGCATCCAGTGAACCATTATATATATGTATATATCAAAGTTTAAAGCAATATGGATATAGTCTTTTAAGAGTCATTTTATAATAGATCAAATATCATTTTTTATATAATCATTACTTGTCAGCATTTAATATTGTTGCATGTTCGCTTAATTTGTTGTAATTCATTGTATATTTAAATACTTCTTAAATATTTCGCTTATTCAATTTGTTGTAATTGTATATTTAAATATGTTCATATATTATCTTTTTATTCAATGAAATAAACATGTATATTATAAATAAATCTCAAGGCGGTAAATATATATATATTGATATATATTTTCATTTTCTAACACCACTTGTTTTCTTTTGTATAACCATATTATTAAATAAAAAGACCACTTGTTTTCTTTTGTATAACCATATTATTAAATATAATCAAAAGAGACTATTATCATTCCTCCTTAATTATGCAATACAATCACACACAATTTATTCTTGTTCAATAAATATTTAGAATGTTTTGAGAAATATTTGATTAATTTATGTTCTAATTACCTATAAAGATAATTGATTTGCAAAACTTATTTATATTTCAATTTAGACAACTAATTAGAATTGATTTCTATATTAATTCAATAAAGATATATAATATTTTATATGTTTTTATACGAATTATTCTTCTAATAAAAATTTTCATTTTTTATCTAAATAAACAGGGAGAGATGAGAGTAAACTTTTTAATCCATATATATATTCTTTTCATAAGGATCATAAATAATATAAGATTTTTCAAAATTGGAGACACCATACCCCCTAATGAATCCTCTTTCTCCCAATGATGAAATTATATTTAATAGAATAGTCAACATATTAATAAAAAAGAATTATTAAAGTATATAAATTAACATAATTATTTTTACTCAATATTAATTAGATTAACAGTCTTGATTATATAGTTTTGTTTCTTTTATCCGTCAGTGCCTATTCTTAATTTGCAAATGTATTTACATTTTAAAATTTGTACACATATTTAATTAATTAATTAATTGTGCTAATTACTATTAAAGATTATTGATATGCAAAACTTATTTGAATATAAAAATTTAGACAACTAATTATATAAATAGTTTCTATATTATTTCAATAATAAAGATAATATAATATTTTATATATTTTTATTCGAATAATTATTTTCATTTTTTTATTAAAGTAACAACTATATTCAAGCCCTGTAATTTTTTAAATCCAATTATATATTTCTTTTATCACAAATTTCATGCTAATTTTTACTAGATCTTGAATTATATTTCATTCCACCCCGTCTACCACCAATAACAACTTATTGTTTCAATGATGAAATATATTTAGTTTTTTAAACTTAATTCCAAAATTTATAAAAACTGCTTTTGTTAGTAACAGGGTGGGATATAATGTATTGCATTAAATTTGAGAATATGTATAATTTGGTTAGGTCTTTTACTCCTGATTTATATGGAAGGTTTTAAAAAATCATTGCGGATCAGTGCATAGAGTATCCAAGTAATTTTATAGAAGTCTTAAATAAGAAGAAAGATTCATGTGATGTAAGTAGAGTATAAACATATTTGTGAGCAGTAAATTTGGAATCGATGGGTAATATATTATTATTTTTGTATCTTAACGATTCATTTTAGGAATTTAATTTTTTTTTAATTGTAATAATTTGACATATTCGTATGTTTAAATTCCATCTACTATAAATTAGTGATCTTGTTTAAAATTATTTGAATAATTAATAATTTTATATTTTTCAAATAAGAACGGTGGCCATTCTGGGAACTTATTTTAAGAATTGAAATCATAGTCAATAAAATAGGGATAATACAAAATGCCAATATATCCTCAACCCATTACCTATTAACAATCTTAAAGTGTTTAGATTTCAGTGATATGAGATTTTAAACAAATATATATAATTAAATGAAGTAGTAAATTCTTTGCTACTTATCTATTTATCTAATAAGGAATTCATCATTAATACGTATTTATTTTTTAAAATATTGGAAACCATAAATTTGTTAACTTTTGGAGTTCCAGGCGTTTAATATTTTTCCACTGATCTCTATTTCTCTAAGGAAATTTCTTAGACTCTCTAAATATATTGCAACTCATTTAGCAAGTTCATTTTTCTAAATATCAGAGGACCAGCCTAAGACATTTCTATATTTATTTAACGTAGCGTTTTTAAATTTTTATGACCCTAAAACACTTTACATGCTATTTATGAAATTTCGTATTTTATCAAAAAATATAAGATATTTAGTATTCTCAATTTTTTAATTATTAGATTAAGTCGTTTTTTAGAAAATTTGAAATAATTTTATTTGACAAAAAAATAACTTAAGACTCTAATTTATTTTATTTATTTAAAAATGGTATAGACATGTTCCCATGATGTTGATCTACAGCCGGACTCTTGCCTTTTTTTAGAATTTTTTCGTCATTATAAATTATAATGCAAAACACAAAGCATAATTTGACATCTATAAAATTATTAAATTAATAAATATAAATAATGTAATTAATCTATCTTTTTTTTTCTTGTATAAGACCTAACAATAAACGCAAATTTGATTATATCTTGCAAAATTAAGGGTCAAATTTTACCAATTTTTCTTTCAAGTTTGTAAGATTCAAAAGGTTCTATCCTATTGATAATTTTTCGTTGTATGGAACTTCCATTAGATGCTTCTTTAAAGCTTGTCTGGAATATTCCACTTTTTTTAGAGAATTCAGGAATTAAAATTCTAATATTTCCTCAATACATAATTTTATTGTCTTTAATCACATAAATAGAAAAAACACTAATCAGAAGGAACCTAACAAGAATCAATTAAGGAAATTATTATTCTATTGTTTTTTCCAATTGCTAAGTCATAACAATCGCAATTTCATCATTATAGATTTCATAAATTAAGTTCTGAAATGTATAGCCATTCAATTCGACAATTTACCTATGATGCTGATTATTGTTTCGTGTCTTGTTGTGAATAGCTTTGGCTCTGTCTTATTGATAAAGCAATACGAGAACTTTATACAAAAATATTATTAAGATATTCTTATCAAGTCAATACTAAATCCCTCAATATTTAAAGCATGTTTTTTCAAAGAATAATATAAATGATTTCCGAGAACTAATTATCTGTTTGACTCAATGTTGTAAATAAGATTTTTCTTAGCGCCTCGCAAATTTAATTTATTTCAGCTTTTAATTTTTAGACCATAACCTGTCCTGTGCCAAATTATATTAAAAAACAACTAAGCGCATATTTAAGCAATCAATTAAAAATTTCAATTCCTATATCCTAATCCTAAAGAAATCTATTTTATTACTTAGAATCTTTTTTATATATTTTGAGTCAAAAAAATCAAAAGCCTTAGCCCTATTTTCTAAAAAAATGTTTTTAGATTCAAGTCTGACTTTAACTTAATTTCTAGGTTCAACTAAGTTGTCTAAAGGCCGATAAAAATAAAATTGTAATTTTCATCAAACTCCATTCTAGATATTGCAATGTAATTCATTTAAGATAGTGCATTCGCCATTATGCATTCGCGTTAATGCAATAGCTAAAATTTATTCGCTGTAAAGTATTCGCTATAATACATTCGCGATCTTTCACGGTATTACATTCGCGATAATGCATTCAAGGTAATACATTTTGCGCTAAAATAATCTAGATATTGACATCTAATCAATGAAAAGATTGTCATATTTGTCATATTATTATTATTTATTTTTAAAAATTATTTTGTTTAATATTTATCAAATTTATAAATAGTCTCCTGATTTTATAATTACGTGTAAAACTCGTGATCTCCATAAGTATAAAAGGGACTAGGATTTTATATGAGGACTTTTATGACTTTTAGTTTTTAAAATATATTTAATCAATAAAATTTGAAGTTAAAAATTTATTAATTTTAGTTTTAGAGTTGTGTTGGGTAAATTGAGTGAGTTATAAAATGGCGTTGTACTACTGGTAAAGTTTTTTATAATTTTCCCAATTAATCATCATAAAGATATTTTACAATGATATGTATATAACTAGTTATTTAAAGCATAGCATAACTCCACAACATTTTCGAATTATTAAGAAACAATTATTAAGTAATTCCTATTTCAACATTATAAACAAGCCTTGTGTATAAAATGGAATGGTATAAGTTAATAAGTCCCCGATCAGATGCTTATCACTAATACCCGTTATTGATAGAATCTTCAAATATCGTAAACCTCTAAAAAGATATTTTTAAGATTAAATGCTGTTTAAATATTTTGAAATTTTTTTTGAAAATTTCATATTTCTCCAGCAAAATAAACATTTCTTTCTCAATTTGAAAACATGGCAAACCTGGCATATATCCGTGGATGGATATACAGTTAGATATAAATATTTATAGAGAAATTATTTTTTTTAATTTAAGAGCATAATCCTTATAGAACTGATGTTTAGATTAATTTAATAATTAAGATAATACTATATTTTATATATTATTAAGCATTATTTCTTTTTTAAATTAAATAAACAGTAATAGAAATACTGGGTAATCTTTTTAACGTCTATATATTTTATATCAGGTACCAAACATTATATTACAAGATTTTTCAAAACTCTACCCCTCCCATTCCCAACACCTCTTTCTTTCAATGATGCAAATTTATTTTACAGAACAGTCTGGTTTATGAATCGCCAATGAGTGACAATAAGCACCAATGAGTGCCTAAAAGTGGCAAAAACAGGTGCCAATGAGTGATGCACTAAGTGCCAACAAGTGCTAATCGATATCTAAGATTTTCCTTGACAAGATTAATACCATTAGGTGATGATATTTGTTTCATTTTTATTTTGACGATTTAAAATACAATCAATATATTATATGAAGAAAAAAAACCCGTTAAAACCATTAGAAAATCACCCAATATTATTATTGCGAGGGCCTTTAGAACATATTCATTCCAAAATAGTATAATAAAAATAACTATTGGTTTTATATATGTATTGTATTAATAAATAAATAATTTAATGATCCCCCAAGATTAATTCATATATATACTAGACTTTTGTTGTACTTCGTTATTGTCGTTTGTCATTTTGTAAAATTACTTTGTAATTATGGACTTGCTAAAAATTTATGATACAACGATATCATTACTTAGTGTGAAAAATTTAGTGTTTTTACCTATGGTTATACCAAAAGGTACGACCAAATTCTACCTAGTCCCGACAATTTCGGAACTAGAGGTCTGATCTTAGATCTCAACAATACGATAGAACCTAATTACGGCATTGAATCAATGATGGTGGTCATTAATGCGAGCTCCATTTAGTCAGCGCTATTTCAGCACCACAAGTAAATACCATAATAGACAACATCCAATATAACATCAAGACTCTTTTCTTTAAGAGAAAAATATTGTGCATCTTATATGGCTTTGATAATTGGTGCTTTAATTTGAAAAAATATTATTTAGGTTCCAATGTTATGTGTCTTTTTAGCGAAAGATTATCGGTTAATATCTAAGTCATGATCAGCAAGGGCAGCGTCTAGCTAAGCGGAGGTAGTCAATTTGCTTCCAATTTTTTAAGGGGCTAGGAGGTAGCAATTTAAAGGGCTAAGGTAAATATGGGAGTAGGTTATCACTTAATTTTTAGATTATAGGGCAAAATTATATATCTGTAAAAAATTTTAATACTTTTATTATATGTCATAATATGTATATTGCTAAACATCCACCAAATTTTTATATAGAATAAAATAATAGTCATATTTTTCATATAAAAATTATTTTTGGATTATTTTCTACAATATTTTTAAAGTTCATTTAAAAGAGTCAAGTTAACAAATTCATAATCATGCCAAACGATACACTATATTGATGCATTAATTGTAAAGGAGGGGAATCAATTTTATTCATATTTAAAAAATAATTTTTTCACACTGACAATTTTTTAATAGTTTGTAGTAGAGTATTGATAATTTCTTATTAAATGTATGAAGGAATTACCATTACAATAAACTGGTAATTGATAACATGGGAATGTCGAGTCCAAAGGTTATGGAAATTTTTATTAAGTGGGTAGGTATAAATTTTTAAGCAGGTTTCAAGTGAATAATCTGTCATATAGACGCTGAGCAAAAGTATCGGGTTTAAATAAGTTTTAACTTTGTTTTCTAACTCTTATCCATTCTAGCAGTAGATACCCAATAGATATCTTGTGAGACCAATGTAAAGCTCTAAAATTCTAAAATATCTGGGTGATAACGATCTCGATAGCCAGTGATGAAGATCCTCCTTTTCTGAAAACGCTACTCTTGATAGTCCTAAGATGGTTCCAACTCCCACGGCAAAATTTTTTTATCGCTGATGTGAAATATTGCTGTAATTTACTATTAATATGATCTTAATCTGAAGTGAATAATTACTCTTCTGGATTTGTTTGTGTTTTAGGAATAAAATATCAAAATAATAATACAATTTACTGCAAAGTTCTAAATTCAATATATACATGATAGAATATTCCCTGTGTTAATATATCGTTTTAAAATTTTTGTCGATTGATTTTTTATTATTTCTTTTATTTTACATTATAATATAATAGTTTCTTTCATTATTTTGTTAATACTTTGATCGATTGACTTAAAATTGATAACATTGATAAATGATTGTTTTTATTATTTTATATTATCATATTAAATCAATATCCTATATAAAGGGTTATAAAAAGAAAAAAACGCATATCAAAAATATGATAAAAATTATTGGATGTTAAAACCGAGTCACTTTAGAAAATATATTTATTCATCAGAATAAAATCGAAATCTAAAAAAAATTTCAACCATATATAAATTATGAAAAATACTTCTCTAGAATATTGGAACTACTAAATTATAAACTACTCTGAAAACATCGCCCAGAAGAAATAATACAATATTTTAATTAAAATTTCTTCTCTTCATAAAGGAACTATTCAATTGTTTTTTATTATTACATAAATAGATATTAAGATTACAGAAGCGAGTAAATTAAAAAAAATTTTAATATTCATAAAATTAAAATAACTAAATAATAATAATTTGTGCCTATTTATAAAATCAAAGGAATAAACAAAGGGCACTCAATTTAATTTTAATTTTTTAATTAAATAAACAGAAGAACAGGCAGAATGTAAATTTATATTATTGTTGATACATATTCATATTATTGGGAATCAAACATATTTTTACAAGATTTTAATTATTATTAATTACAAAATTAAAATCATTTGGTTTACTTGATTAAATCAGAATTTAAGCGAATAATTAATTTTATTCTTATGATGAATTTACAAAACCTGATTATAAAACTTATTAATTTCAGCCCAAAATACTTCTTATAGGAAAAAGAATAAACTTCAGGCTTTTTATTAACTACCATAATATACAATAATAATTTAAATAGCCCCTAACAGCCTCTCTTAATCATTGTTTCTAACTAAACCAATGACTATGTCATCGAACTAAACACGAATTCTTTAGTCAATCTATGTTTTTCAAAATTTCTTAACCATCTTTAGATATTGAAATAAACCAGGATGTTGTATCGAACCCGGTTTCAAGACGACTTCGGTGTATTCTATAACAAAAATCTTATCCGATATTTTAAATATAAATATTCATTATTTGAATGTGATATCAAGATTTACTAGGACCATTAGTTGCTTGGCCCATATTCATTTAAGCCATTTGTTTTTTTTTATTAAATTTCTTGAAGTTTTAAATATTATTATGTAATAAAAATTGACATTGAACTTGGCAGAAAGATTTTGACCTCTATTGGCTACATTTCGAGGTTTATACATACTATTATTTTAGATAAAATCTTAATCTAACTTTAAAAATCAGCCCAAATAGGGCCGTAACAAAACTACAGTGTACCCTATTAAAAAAACAATTGTTAATTCAAATTTGTAAAGTGACATCACATTTTGCATAAAATTTTTTAAAAAATATATTATGGCTATTTATATTAAATCAAAATCTTTTATATTATCATTCTTATTTTCTAATTTAATTTATCATGGTATGATTAATCGGAACCATGCAATCTTTGTTAATTTTTGGTATACCCTCCGGGAGAAATAGTTATGGAAGTTGAATTTGAAATATTTTAATATGATAAAAAAGGCAAGAGTAAATGTATATTAAAAGGCAATAGTTGACCGAGAAAAGGATTACTGCCATAATTATACAGCATTTTCTGATTTCAAAAAATTAGAAAAAGTATTATATATTGGGAATTTGCCAAGTTGCAGGATCCCGATTTGTACATCTTTCTCATTTTATATGATTTTCTATCACTACAAGTTTTTATTAATATTATTATATTTATTATTAGCTTTGAAAGATGCTTTTCACAATAGAAATTTATTCTTTCTTCGCAAAGTTCCAGAATGTCTGAAAAACCTATAGAATGCACGACTAAACGATTTTAAAATCGAAATTGTTTCACGACTTGTATATTATTATTAGAATAATTAATATTTCAAAATTAATTATTATTATTTATATGCGATAAGAAAAAAGACTTCTACGTTTTTAATTTGGAATATAGTTCCGACTATAACTGTTAAAGTTTTAATTTCTGTGATTAAAAAAAATACATTTTTCATTTTTTTGGTAATATGAAATTTGGCCCTGCTAGGGATAAAATATGAAAAAATGTCGGAAACTTAGATAAGATTATGCAAGTGATAAGTAAACAGCAATTAGGCAGGCATCTTCAATTTACTCATGAAATACTAAGAAATATCAACAAATATAAATTAAAATGGAAAAGGCCTACAACTCGTGAAAGCTTAGAAAATAAATTTAGATAAATATCGCAACCGAAGACCGAAAACATTCTTTGAAAAGGTGGAAGGAGAGGATTAGAGTTGGTTTTTGCAAGAATAGGGGAACTAATTTTCATAAATTTTTCGTCTAAATTAGAAAAAAAATATATAAATTGTTTGATTTTAAGATTATTATTTAATCAAAATATATTTCATATTTTAAAAACTTGTAGCATTTTGTTCAAGCCTACCTAATATAACGATGCCTATTAATCATGTAATATTATCATTTATAAAAATTTATAGTTTAAAATTTTAACATAAATTTTCTGAGGGTGATTAATTTTTCAATGATAAAAAATTTAAATTATTTTTTTTTATCAAAATTCTAAGAATATTGATTATATATTTGAAATTCCATTTTATCTTTTAGTATATTCTTTTTTGTTATTTCTTTCATTTTACTATACATAAATTTTTCGTCATAAAGAAACTTCAGTTATGATTAGTTAACATAGATTGTGAATAATTGTTATCTTTTTATTATATGAACAGGCTTAATTTCAATAAAATAAGTATACTAATTACATATCATTTTCGTTTTCTTTAAATGAAGATTAAATTTTTATATCAGTGAAACATTTTTGGAAATAATAATTTATGTCTTTGAGATAAAAGGTTTTGTTACTTTATTATATTGTGTTTAATTTCTCTACCAAAATAAAAATTATATTCATTTTAACGATGATAGATTCAAGGTGGGTCAGATACGATATATTAATTTTGGTAAATTGACTACCATCAAGAGGGATATAGTCATAATAGAGCATAATTCACATAATGTTTAGTAAAAGTTAAGTGATGGTGTAAAATTTAGTATATTTCTTTCTTCTTTTAATTTATATTCTTAATCTATTTTGTCAAACAGGCTATAAATATTACAGAAAACCTTTAGGGAAATTTACAAAAGAATTAATTATGTGATTGATATTTTATTTTAAATTCGATGGGTATAAAGGGGTTTATTTACATTGCGATAATATGGTCATTTTTTTCTAACTTTATATAATTGTAATTTACTAATATTGTATTCCAATAATTGTGATTTAATATTATAATTTATTTATAATAAAATTTTGGGTTCAAAATATAAAATCAGATGTCTTTTTTTTAAAGTTATAGTACAAAAGGAGTGTACCAATTAAATAAAAAATTAAAAAATTTATTATAATATAAATTTTTAAATTTTTTTACGATAATGGCTAATATATTTTAATTAAAATTTATAAGGCACTAAAATTAGTGTTGTTAAAAGGATTGATTTAGCCTATTTTTAAATTAAGATTTTAGCCATTATATACCAAGCCTCGAGATGTTGTTAATAGATGTCCAAGCCTCTCTGCCACCAATGAGCAAAATCTTCAGGTTTGATTTCTATTTTGGCTTGATATTGAAAATTTTGGGGTTAAATATGGACAATATAATATAAAAGATATATTCATGAGCAGAAAAATTCTAATGAATAATATATCTTCAAATATTTATATCAAATTAAGATTATAACATGCAATAATAATTACTTGTTAACCATCTATTTTTGAACCGATGACTGTAAAAATTTTTAAACATTTCATGGTATATTATCAATATTTAATTTGAATTAAAAATATTGATTTTGGTCACGAGGGAAATGAATGAAGAAAAGCGGGCGATAATATTAAAAGTGTTATCAATTTAATTTTAGAAGTCTAAGAAATAGAAAATTATGTATATAGTTATGACTGATAATGGCAAATATCTTATAAGCAACTTCAAAGATGATGAAAGGAGTCCTTGTTCATGCCATATTAAGTCATAATGCATTTGCTACCATTCTCTTAAGCAAGATTATAATAAAGAGATGGAACTCTGGTTATATCATGATACAAAGTTTCTTAAAATCATTTGGCCAAATACAGGTTTACCTGCTAACAAACAGGGATTAAACAGATTGACGACAATTGATATAAGCATCATATGCGAGTAAAATAATTTTCTATCAATATTCAAAGATTGCTCGGATTAGAGGTCTTCATTGGGCGGGTTTTTGAGTCATAAGCCCGCCAACCCAATGTTTTAAAAAATTAAATCCCCCGCCCATCCTGCCCATAGTTTTTAAAAAAATATACCAGCCCCCCCCCCATTACTCTTAAATTTTTTGCCCCCCCCCTCCATTTATAAAATTTTTTTAATCCAAGCCCGCTATTATAAAATTTAATTATGGACATTCTTTCAATTTTTTATTAATAAAATAAATTTCAATATTACACCTCTATAAAAAGTTTTATAATTTAGAAAATTACTATATTAAGCATAAAAAATTATTCAATTTAAATTATGGATAATTTATTTGATTAAATAAAATATTTATGAAAAAAATATAAAAATAAAATTACAAAGTGTAGACTTTTTACCCTTAATTTTCTTTATTGGTGTAAAATAAATTGGGGCCAGGGAAGGGTTAAATCATCTTCATCTGAAGATGTAAGTATACTATGGACATAATATTCTTAAAATGAATTATAAAATAGAATAATATCATTATTAATATTTACTTTGAATTTTGATTGAATATTAATTAGATTAACATTCAACTGAAAATTTAACAACGAGAATTTAAAATAAAAATGAAGGAATGGTGGTTGATATTAATTAAAAACTCGGCTTAAATTATTTATATTAAAAAATAAAAATTAATTTTATAGTACATTAAAATATGTTTTTCTTTTTTTAATATTTTTAAGAAAAAATTAAGTAACGTTTTGCGTTACCTACTCAAAAAAAGAAGCGTTACCGTTACTCACCTAGGGAAGAAGGTAACAAATGGCGTTCCTTTTCTTCAAAAAAGGTAACGAAGTTATTAACGAAACGACGTTACTTTTTGACGTGACTTTACAGCACTAATCATAACAAAATTTTTTATAAGCTTCTACTAGATTTTCTTCAAAAGATTAATATCGGCGCCTATTTTATACCAAAATTATTAATGGTGCAACATATTTTATAATGTCTTCTTTGATAAAATATATTTAAAATATTTAATCCGTCATATCAATGATTTGTTCCGAAATTTTGAATTCTATATGCAGGCTTTATAAATTTCTCTATTCAAGGGGAGGGAGGGGGTGATAATTATCAATTCGAAATTTTGACAACAGGTTGTATTTCGAAAATATAAGTTTGGAAAGGGTTTTAGACATTTACGAGAGAAAGAAAAACCAGTGAGTCATAGTGAGTATAGGATCAAATACTCAATAATTTAGCTTTGCTATTGTACATAAATCGGTTTATATTTGGGGCTTCTCTTGGTTCATCGGTAATTACGGATATGAACCGAGATCTCTAAAGGTTAAAGCACGACCACCAAACGTGGTCAATGCAGAAAAGTTTATAGGTATAAAAATGTGTCCAATAGATATTTCCGAATATTTGTTTATTTTTAACTCTTTGATATCAAAGATGTGTGTCAAGATTTGTGTGGGATATATACAAGAATAGTTCCAAATTAGAAATTGACCCCATTTTACATGGAATTAGGGTTATACCATTTGGTTTTCCATCAGATATAAAAAGACCGATAAGTTTTAAGATCAATAGAATCTGGGCAGATTTAAGGGCTCGTTGAATAAGGGCATTGCATTGATTGTGTTAGGAATACGTCCTTTGCATGAAGAGCAGTGCAGACTATGTCGTCCATTTGAGTCAACAGGAACATTAAAACCAAAGCAAAGGTGCGGTTGAGTAATTGAGCATTTGAGACAAATACCAATGGCATGTGTAAACACATTTTTGATAAGTTGCAATTGAAGATTCAAAAAATGGATGGCTTAAAAGAATTCGTGCCCTGAGACATTTACCAGTGACGAAAAGAGAGGACGATCGAGGTAATATATGCTTGATAGTAGAGTTTCAACGCAGCAGGCTACGACCAGGTTGTTTCATTCCTTTTATTTTCTGGCAGGTAATGGGGTTTCATCATAAATTTAAGATCTCCATAGAGCTAATGCCTCGATATACGACGAATTAACTAAGGGAGAATGAGCGATAACAATAGGTTTTGAATAAGTAGCTTAAGATTATTGTTGTTAAGTCAAATTTTTTTGGGAAGAAAGTCTGGGTCAAGGAAATTTTTCCAAACTTATGATTATTTAGGATCACTTCGGTAAGTTCTTTGAATCCGATTTCATATACACTTATAGAACCAGGTATTTAAAACATGTGTGCCCTAAGAGCGTAAAGAATGTTGGATATATCAAAAAGATTTTTAATAGAATAAACTATTTATGAGAGGAAAGTAGGAGAAGAATATCACCCAATTTGCAAAAGTCTCATGAGTTAAATCCAAAAAAGTGCAAACGGTCGAATTGCCTAAACGGGAATAATGAATTAGTTGATCTTGATTAATCCCTTAAAATTTGGTGGGGGGGGGGGTTAATTTCAGGTTTATTTCTATGAATTATGATTTGTTTTTACTGAGAATTAAACCCTAAAAAGAGCATATTTCTAAAATTATACCGATTACATTAATAATCTCATTTGATGAACCATAGATTATATTATGATCCATGTATCAGACATGAAGAGAAAGGGAGCAGAGGCATTGATTATATTGATCATATTGTTGAATCCTAGACGAAATTAATAGACCAAGAGGATCACCCTGTTGAATTCTATGGAGAGAATTTTATAAGAATCGAATTGTAAAGTCAAAGGATATTGATAGTAAGAATGGAAAAATTTGCTATGTCCGGAGAAATGTGCTCAAAGACCTTAAGAAAGAATTCCGTGATAAGGTATTAAAAGCTTTGGCGAAATCGATCGATCAAAATTTTATTTGAGAGATTGTTTTCTAAAGAAATACGTTAGTGTACCGCAGCTTCACAACCACCCGAGATTTCCATGCCTAGTTAAAAGGTACTCAATATGAGATATGCATCATGCTTAATTATTAAAGAAATTATTTTGGCGACAAGAAGCCTAAAGGGTGAGGCTATAGAAATTAGCCTGAAATAATTGTTTAGGTTTATAGGCAGTGAGCGCCAAAATGTATGAGAGACGCAAATCCTAGATCATCACGGAACACATTTGGGGTAATGTTTTATTGAAATACAGTATAAATTCCATCAGGACCATGTGAAATTACAATGGAATGTAAGGAATATTTTTTTAACTCCTTTCTGTGTGAAATTAGTCACACGAATGGAGCATAGAAGAGGATTAATGGATTGAGGTGGAATTAGTTCATCGGGAAGTTTGATAGGTTTCATAAGTGGCTTCGGCTAGTGAATCATAAGTAGATGCTAACCTAAGTAGTTCACTTTTGACGCATAGATTATCAAATTTTTTAGGTAAGGTTGGCCTTGATTATTAACCCGGAAGCTTCTTTTTTTTTCATAATAATTGAAGGATAAAATTTTACCCAGAAGGTATGGATCTTTGTTTAAGACGGCATATTAGTTTGTTGAGTTTAAAAAAAAATTGGTAAAGATTTGTCGGGCATAGGTATCAAAGCAATAAAAATATAATCGAAGCCATTCCTTTTCACAATTAATTTTACAAGATATAAGGAAGATAATGAAAGAATTGTAGTTCAAAAGGTACTTTGGAACTATACTTTTAAACTAATCTTATTTAAATTTTTTGTATAATGAAGAATGAAGATTTAGAACATTCTTTTTTACTTGACCTTTTGTCAATGTTAGTTGCTAAGATTTATATAGCTTTGTGTGGTTTTTCAAAACCATTTATCTATTGAGTCAATGTAGGGATAAATAAAATTTTTTTTATCACTTTTGTAATTCTTTAGTTTTAAAAAAATTAAAAATTTCTATATATCCACTATAACAAATATTTAATGCTCTAATAAGGCATTGTAGGAAAAATGGGATATATTTTTTTTACTTTAATTCGTTACTTGCAAAATTTTTTCATATTCGAAATCAACAAATATTTTATGCCTTTTGATATTATAAATTATAACATATCTATTCTGCCATCGTGGATATTTAAAACTGCTAAATAGGTAAAAATTTTAAATATTATATTTACATTACCAGATGTCTAGTAATGTTTTACTTTCATTATTTGTCTGCTAACATTAGTATGTATAAAATTTTGAATACTAGTATAAGGTTTGTGCAAATTTCAATCTAAAATAAAAGAAAACCTGGCTGAAGACACCTGAAAAAAGCGGACCAAAGGCCCGTAAAATAGGAGGTTACTTGAGACTTCCCCTATAAATTTCACTTAGCTGAGCCCCCTGGTATTGTAAAGGCTAGTGATGCACTGAACCTAATATCAAAAACATAATTAATAAACTTTCATAACTTTAACAATGTAAAAAATAAAGTACTGGTCTCATTTTTATTCGAATTTACGAAAATTTATTTTTTTTTAAAAAAAAAAATTCGAGAAATTAATAAATTTTAGCTTAAAGTTTTATTCTTAAAAAATAAATTAAATAAGGATATTAATTTATATTTTTCAAATTATAATAAGAAATGGTCAGTTATATTAATCAAAATTGGGAAGTATAAACATAATTGGACAGGATTCATAATTTTCAAAATTTACAAAATTTTAAAAATATTTATTGGATAATTTTGGACATGTTTCATAATTTTATAAAGTTAAGAATGTTTTGAGGCTTTTTATAATATATTTAGGTCATCACCTATATACATTAAAGTAAGAACATTAAAAATATACTTTTTCAGTTTACTTGGTTATTTTTTCGTATTTTTAATTTGAATTGAATTTTTTATACCACACTTAAATAATCTAAGAATTTAATTATAAGGGAATATTTATAGCTAACCGATCATCAACTAAAAGAGGATTTGTTAGACCGGGCAAAACTAGAAAATTTTTATAAATTCTAAAAAGTTAATCGAAATAAAAGATTTCCTGCAAAAATAAATCGCAAAGTATTGAATTTTCTTCAGTTAAACTTTGATTTTAATATATAAATTGCTGACATAAATTTTTAAGTAAAAATTTTTTTTTAATTCTAACATTAGGAAGTAGTAATATGAATTATCTCTCAATTTCTTTACTAAATTTGATTATTAATTTTTTCCTATATTTGTATTTAATCATAAAATTGTTTACCCTCGACCATTATGCGCAAGGATCATTCTTATTATCGATTGACAAAATGAAACGATGTTTGGTTTTCTCTTGTTTATTCAAAATGAAATATAATTAAAATTTATACGTAGGCAAAGCCATTAGTAATATTTATACTATATTTAAATTCATTAAAATAAGTTTAATTCATATTTGATAATTAAAAAATTGTTTTTAAGAACTCTGATACATTATATTTTGATATAAATACTAAATAAAATTTTTTAAATGTAGAAAAAAATTAAATTATAAAATTATTTTTGATTTATAACATCTATTTAATTGAAACATGATTGAAGATCTAATAACCGAATTAAAAATAATGTTGATATAGACATTTATGGCATGGTTGCTATGCTTTAAAAAATAAACTATAGTTTGTGCTTTGGATATGACACTTGAGGACTCCTCCACCCACGAATCATTTGCTACAAACACGAAAATTACATATGGTAAGTTTAATAATAAAAATTCGATGCCAATAGCTAGAGTGAGAATATATTTGTCTAAATTCACCTTTGTAGTTTTTGTTTCCTCCTTAACATTTGAATCATTCGCCAACAATTCTGATCCTAAAGGAGTTTCCTGGACGGGAGGGAGAATACTTTTTGGATCTATTTTATTTCTAGGTGGTCTATCCATTAGAACTGTAGGATAAAATAAACTTTGTCTACTATTTCGTATCATAGTTGTAAAACTATTACTTTTGAAGATAGAGGTGGTTCTCAATTTGGAATGCAATTCCCCAATTTCTTTGAGTTTTTTCAATTTAATAAAAATGGAAATATTAAAAATCATTATCAACAAGGTAGGTATCAAATAAATTATGATACTAAAAACTTTGTCGTAATAAGTCGAAAAAAAATGATAAAATTTGCTAAGTTTATAATAATAATAAAATTTGATATGAGTTTTCAAGATTAGTGAATCGCACGAAAGGTAAGGTAATATTAAGGTCGTGTTTTGATTTGAATGTATATACTTTGCACCCTTTTCTACGTCCACATAAAATAAGTAAGGAATGGAGATAAATATCGAAAAAACGCAAATCGAAATCATTAATATCAAAGCAGTCTTTCTTGTCTTCTTTAATATAAAATGACTGCCAAAAAATTGACGCATATAATTCAAAATATTTTTTGGACTGTATTTGAATGAGGCTACCTCATTTTCGCCTTCATTTATTGAACCAGCACGATTCATCAAGTTAGCAAATCGGTAGGGAAAATATAGCGCCATAAATCTATTTATAGTTAAAACGGTAGTATTCAAATTTAGGTTAATAGCGCATACTTCTTCCACAAAGAAAGTAACTCTAGTACTGTAAGTAATAAAAATTTTGTTCGAGATCCCCAAGTTCATACTCGAATAATAAAGGAAGGGGAAGAAAATTAAATTAATACACGCGATTACATTCCACAACAGAATCGAATATATAATAACATAAAAATGGTCTGTAGATGCTTTACTAGTTCTTTTAGGTGGCCTGATACAAATATCTCCACTTGCACGGATTTGGGGTATTATAGAATTTTTATGTGCGATATTAATTTGACCATGAACTGTGGGATCTTTATTTCCCTTGGTGATATTTTTGTTGTACTCCATTCTTAAAGTTATTATAAAATAGAAAATATTACCTATGATACCAAAAATAAGAAGCGGTCCTAAGAGATATACGTACAATAGCTTTTCGAGCCAACCAATATCCTTTTCCCGATAAATGTTTATAGTTTTATTCGCAAAACATATTGAAGCAAAATTATAGATAGTGATATTATTCATTAATATTTTTTATTTAACTCAAAATACATAAAATATTAGTAATATTAAAAAAATATATATAATTAAAGATATCTTATATATTTAATAGTCCTGACTTAGTATTCTTGATATATATTTTTAATTGAGTAAATTAATTATATATACATATATAAATATTTGGCTTCACCAATTATAATAAATTATTTATAAAAAAAATTTTATAATACAAAATATTAATCATATCGATTAATTTATCTTCTTTGAACATTTCCAAAAATAAATAAAATAATGTATGATGATTGTATTTGAAGAATAAATGTTCTAAATTAGTATTTACAATAATTTCTAGCACAGAGAAATCGTTTTATATATCATAATTTCCAAAAATTAATTTTACAAAAATCAGTAAAATAACTAATTATTTATATTATTATATGATAAAATTAACTTTAATAACACTTGAATAATATAACTGGAGCATGGCCCGATAAATTTATCTACCCTAGCCTATCCTCTACTCCCTTTAAAAATTGGACGCAAACTGTATACCTTATCCCCTTCCCCCAAACCCCTCTCTTACACTCCGCTCATGCAAACTCTTTCTAGACTATTCAGTAAAATTTCGCGTAAATTTCTCTTAATTTCTATCTTGCTCTTCTTAGATCGTTTTTTTTTAAAAAACAGATATAATGTTAACATTAATTAAATTTTTTCATACGTTTAATACTTTTTGCCAAATTTTGACATATATTTCAAAAAGGTGCATTATAACTTTAAGACCTGAAAGGTTCTGGGCCATATTGACAGGCTCCCCAAACGACGGAATGGGGGAAGGTTCAATCACAATCGTTTTTTCGGGATTTTAAGAGTAAGAACTTGGGGACCCGGTTTTAGTGAGGGCGCGTTGACCATTAAGGTTGAATCTATTAATAGATAAAAGAAAGAAAACGGGGGTTTAATAGCATGAGGCGGCTTGAGTCGCAATCAGTCGTTTTTAAATTAGACATTATTCACGTTAATTAAAAATGGATAAATGAAGTTCGGGAGCCTGAGTCGCACCACGGCATAACCCAATCAAAGTATTACAGTAATTTTAAATTTTTGAGGCCTTGTTTTTTAAACTTCTATAAAAGTACAACATTTCACAAAATCATCTGTCGTTCAACTTCCCTGACATCATCTTCCTAACTTCTTTTCCGAATCTACAGGAAAGACATTCAATCTTATCCCAGCTAAAATTTATCTCACACATTTTCCCCATTTGAAAATTTTTCCTCTTCCATATCTCCGTAATCCCAGTGTTATCAATAAAACTATTCCACACTGTTTCTTTTTTATCATTTTTCTTTGTAAATCGAATAATATTTTTAGTTTTTTCTTCAGTTTCCACCTTATTAGCTAATTGACACCATTTCATAACCTCCTGCATCTTCGCTACTATTTTCTTTTACCTCCTATTGCTATTTTGTAAGCCTCTTTTTTCTTCGGCCACAATTTATATTATCTTTTCCTTTATTGTCTTTGCTGTATCCGAGTTCCATCATCAGCTTCAATTTTTTCTGCTAACTAGTTTCAATAACAGGTGTTATAAGGGTAATTTTTACTTTTTTAGATATAATTAATCCTTATAAAATTATAGCAATTTTTTGTTACAGAATTCCTTCGCCCACTTCTCATTCCTTTTACTTATTTTTTAATGAACGTATTTTTATTATTTTATAATTTTTTATTTTTCTGATATATATTTTTGATTACTTCTTAATTTCTGAGCATAATTTTTCTTTTTAGAGGGGTTTTAAAATTTTTTATACATAAATTAATTTTATTTGTTTTCCTTACACTGTCTTTTTAGCCTAAATAGAATCATTTAAATCGAATCCCAATCTATAATCATTTTTAATCCTTGACCCATACCAAACTCTTTATAAATTTTGACCTCGCACCGCACCTGCGCTGTAACTTTGAGGACTCACCTAAATAATTTATTTCACCAAATTATTTTTTTAAGTTAGCTAAATATATAGTCTCTGGGTTTATAAATTTACTATGAGTCGAACCATTAAATTCTTATGACTCTATTTAAACTGGCTCATTATCGTTTTTAAATGGCAAGGCTTGCTCTACCAACTCCACTAAATTTACTCTGGGCATTACAATTTACCTCTTATGGATGAGTGTTGCATTAATTCAATTTAATAGGTCTTTTTATTTTTTATTATATTTCAAACAATTCTAATAATATTTTTCAAATTTGAGCATATGGTAAAGATAAGATGTGTATATAGATTGTTATAAATACTTTTAAACCAGTTAGTTTTTTAATGGTTAAGCCTATCAGATCTCATAAAGCTAAGCATATGACGTGACAAAACCAAGCCTATCAGGACCTTGAAAATATTTAAAAAATGCAAAACTAACATGAAATTATCTGATAAGAATAATAATAAATAAATTTAAAAAAAACCAAACCTCATAGATGCTTTGTTTGGCTCGCTCTTTCATACTCTGTTTCACATAAATTATATTCTTTTGACGACATGTTTTATCGTGAAAAATAAATATGTAAATATATAATGTAAATTATTATGTAATTGTTTTATTTTTAACTTTTATTCTCTATCTCATATTGAAATTTAAATCTGAAGTCATAAAACTTAACTGATCAAACCCATTAAGCTACCATCCCCCCTCCCCACGTGTCTGCACGCTTTTTTCAAATTCTCAGTAATGATCCTCTAGCTCGCGATTACTCCTTATATTTCACTGGTCTGTTAAAATCTCCCGTTTTTTCCAATATATAACATTAACTGGTTTTGGGTTATGAAATTTTTTATTACAATCCCAGTTTTGAAACTTTATCAAATATTTTGCACGAGGGTATATCTCCAGAATTTATTAGTAAAATTCAATTAAAACCTTTTGTTTCAGATAGATTACAATTTGCTGACATTTACATTACCGTTCATGCAGAAAAAAACACATTTGCAAGCTAGTCGTGAACTCTGTTAAACAGGATTTAAGAGAGCAGGCCAAGTAAAGCATCAAAAAATTTAATTCCAATTAATTCATAATAAAAATTTATACTGATATTTAATTGATAATTTTTCCTGTTTTTTTAGTATATTTTTTATAAATATGAAATTTAGAAAAGGCGTACAACCAACAGACAATTAAAAATTATGAAAGGTTACAGGGGTGGCTGTTTATAAAATGTCGTAGCTTAAATTATTTTTTAAAATATGTTCAAAACTTGAAGAAAAATAACTAATCAAGTTTTAATTAGTTGTAAAAAAAAATGTCAAAAAAAAAGCATACAATTTTAATCTGCATTAGAAAATCTAATGACTAAATAATATTTAATATATTTATCATCTAATGAATGATAATAATATAATAATATAATGATTGTAATTATTTTTTTAAGTTAAAATGTGTTTCTTCCTTATTTATAAAAATATTCATTGTCACATTTAAATCAATTTCTTTTTTTTTAACTTCCTTAATTTTGTTCTTTTTATATGGTGACGTACACAGAGTTTTAATGTACATTTTTACTTGAGTAGTTCATAAAAACATAACTTTGTGAAGAATTAAAGGAGTCATTTTAAAATCATCTCCATAGAACATCAAGTTTTTTGTAGTGCAAATTTCTTCCATATTAATTAAATGATCCCATTGCTGGTTTGTTGAAGTAATTTTTTATACTCGCAATTGTATGATCTAAAACTTCATTGTTTATAATATTTATTTTCTGACCCAAAGTGATGGTATGATAAATTCTAGCCTTCTTTTAAAATGGGCTCTTCTAAATTTAATTCTTTTACCTTCAAATTAACTTCTCACAAAAACTTTTCAAAACTATTATCATTGTCAGAGCATCTAGAGTATTAATCATGAGTTTCTATTTTATATTTAAATTTATGAAAATGTAAAGAAGAACTTTGGATTTCAGTATTTAAAACTTCTACTCTCTCAAATATTGTTTAAATCATTTTATGGTATAAAAAGTTTTCATTTGGTGCAATAAAATTTTTTACTTTTGTAGCAACTTCACTGCGATTTATAATTTCAAATAAAAGTTTTATGATTATTCCATAATTCTTTTCTATTTATTTAAGCGATATTATTGGCAAACACCAGCGTGTACAGGTGTATAATGGCATTAAAGAAGTGAAATCATCATTTATTTTCTTTATTTTTGTTAATTTTGAATATCGATTTTCCTATTTGTTTTTGATTTTAATATATGTGTAGGGGGAAGGAGGGTAAACTTTTTCAGAAGTGTAATTGCCAATTACTTGATGGTGGTGAGCAGAATGTGTATATACCACTTCATCTTAGATTAAAATAGCTTGAATTTACAATGTCTTATGAAATAGATATATCGGTAAATTTAAATATATTATTTTTATCAACATTTTTATTTAAAGTAACTTTCTTTTAAAATAAGAAAAACGAAGATATAATATAAATAATATAATATAAGGTAAGGACATTTAGCATATATGTGCCAAAATTACTATTACTTTTTTTTAAATTTTATGCCATTTTTTAATTAATAACACCTACATACTACCATCACAATGTATTTTCCATAATATTACAGTATATAATAAAAATTCATAATAATTACAATATTTATAAGGGTGTTATTTAAAGGAAAGGAATACAACTTATAGGCTCATTGTTTTCCTGCGATCTGTAAAAAGCATAACAAAGACCTCCACAAGGATAAGGAGTACAAAATATATCGGAGGTAGGAGGTTCACAAAGTGCTACCGTTTCGCAAGGTAGACAATTGGGAGTGATTATATTATTGCTGCAAAGTCTTTGAGCTAATTTGATTATATTGATGGCTTGCAAAGGGGCAGTGAACGGATTTTGCGAGGAGGTTATAGTCGAGATTGAAGTAAGTGTTGGTCGTAGAGTTGGCAAAGGTGTGATTGGACTGGGAGGAGTGACTAGTGAGGAAGTTATAGTCGAGATTGAAAAAATTGTTGATGGTAGAGTTGTAATAAAATTAGTGGGCATGATAGTAAAAGTGCTTAAAACTAGTTACGATATAATATTTTCAAAAAAAGTTTAAAAAATTACTTACACAATTGTTAAATTTATATATATTATATAAACTACAAAATTGATAAAAGCAATTTAAATTGATCCATTTTATATACAGAGTATTCTTTTCAACAACATAGAGATTTTTTTTACAATTTCACAGTTGTATCTTCTTAGTATACATTAGGAGCAAAATAGGATGTGCGTACTTAAAATTATATTTAAAACTTTTGAAATCATTCAAACGACAAAAATAGAGAGAGAAAAAAAATAGGGTTCATGATAAGGAGATCAAGGTTTGGGTTTGGTTTAGAATCTAGCTAAAAATTATTAAGAGTACAAATTAGATATTATATTATTAAAATTTATTTCAAGATTATATAAAATTATTAAGTTTACAATCCACCACATGTATATCAACAACCTAAAAATAATGCTTTATCATTGAATTATTAAAAAAAATTTGTAGTGTATATTCCGGTATTTTATAAAACAGTATTTGAGGTGATAAAATAAAATATATCGTTTGTTCAGAATTAAAGATGCACCACTTGATAATTGGTGATGAAAAAAAACTGCTCAAAGGTGGACAAAAAATAATATTTCTAAATCTAGTTTTTTATTTTTTATTAATTTAATAACTTAAAATCAAATCTTATCTCAAAAATCTTAAAAAAAGTATCGAGTGCCTTCGAATTCTAGACCGATGATAATATTAAAATAGTATGGATTGCTTATAGGTAAGGACTTGTATCTTTAATCGCTTCAAGTATCGGAATATTCCGACTCCTAAAATATTTTTCTTTAATTAGACAGTTGCCATCATTAATTCCATAGTTTATATGTTTATTAGTTAAATAACTCACTATTAGTTACTAAACTTAATTCATTATTTTTCAAATGATTTCAAATTTAAAAAAAAAATTTCAACAAAAATTAACCCAACTTATTTTTTTTTCTACTTTTTATGTTTGTCTCCATTATTTTCCTATTCATTTTTTGAGATTTTTCAACCCATTTTAAAATAAATCAAATAAATATGTGAAATTTGTAATAAAAATTAGGAGGATAGTTTATATACGGCATGATGGATTGGTATCAAATAAGTCTAGTTCTACCTAAATATGGTGTATAGAAGTTTGAATTGGGAGCGGGGGAAAAATATATAACTATGTAAAATAAAATAATTTAGTTAAAAATAAAATAGTTTAGTTACTAGACAGTTTGTAATCAAGCTTAACTTCTAGATCTTCAGTAAAATAGTCATGTTTATATAATAGCTGTAACCTACATACTTATGTTTCTTCAAAACGCTATATGATTTTAAGTGGCGTCTAATAGAGAGTTGGCATAGGCCGAGATTCAATATATGAGTCCAGTGCACAGCGTCTACATGAGCGGGAGGGGTAGGAACAGTTTGCATCTTATTTTTTTGAGGGGGTAGGGGGTAATTTGCTTTAATGGGGGTAGGATAAATTTTTTGGGGGGTTATCTATTAAATTTTGAGATGAAATAGGACAAAATTTATTGCTGTAAAAATTAATACTTTTATTATAGTAATATTATAAAACAATTCTTCGACCAAATCTATATACTGCAAACAATCATACAGATTGTTTTCCAAATAAACTATCCTTTTAAATGTAATTTAAAATATTTAGTTATTTCAGCAAGCTCATAATACCATAATAATTAATTTATTGTAAATAATGGAGGTTTTAATTGAATTTATTATCTAAAAAATAAATTCTTTATATTCAAAAAATATCGATAGTTGGTAGTAGAGATAGATTAATTTAAGTTATCCTTTATAAATTCTTTAAAAAGAGTATCAATAAATAAACAGGTGAAAATAATGATAATAAGGCACCGCGCCAAAGGCGCGGGGAATTTTTTAGGGGGTTAGGCAAAGGTTTATGGGGGGGGGGGGGGGGGTTGCATCCAGTGAAAATCCTGTCATGTAGACGCTGCCAGTGCATTAAAGAAATTTTAAAAATTAATATAATAGTTAAAAAGTGATTAATTTTAAACTTGGGCAACAACATCCATATAAGTCGCTCGGTCTTTTATCGCAAAAATAATTTGTAGGACAGACCTGATACCCAAAAGTATATCCACAGTCTAGATTAGCTATTGATGTTTGTAGATGACAGCCAATACAGACTAATTAAAAAGGATACAGTTTTATATTTAAAATATATATACTATATATCTAGATTTTTTTATTTCTGTGTTAAATATGTTATTGTAGACAATGTTAGTAAATAAGTCTATTGCCTTATAAATAATAATTAATCTATGTATTCTAACTATATAAATACAAAAGCCACAAGGGTTTCTATACTTGAATGATATTTTAAATTTTAATAATCTAATTGTGCTGATGATGTGTTCTAGTATTTTAAAAATTAGTGCTAAATTGAATTAACAACTATATTTTATATCAAATTTATATAATTCTTCCATATACATTTAGTATATAATCTCACTATCATAATCACAAACTGAGCAGTGAATAATTGGACCCATTTTTCTCTAGCTATTCAATTTAAATTAAGAATTCTATAATATATATAAAATACAATATATGCACACAAGTTTCTACTTCTCAACCTATGACATAAAAATATGTCAGAAACGAGACCAAAGAAGCTAAATGGATTTAATAAAGTTTTTAAAATGTCTTCAAAATTTTTAATTAATGTCTTTTATCCCGATTTGACTATATTTAAGTCGTATAATATGGGGATTAGCTCCTAGTACTATTCTTAATTTTCTTTTTAATTTACAAAACATCTCAATTATTTATAAAAATAAATACAATATAAATTTTATTTAATCTGACTCAATGAGGTTTGGTGTTTGTCATAAATTCCAAAATTTATTATTAAATATTTGCCTTGAAAAACAAAACATGTATTCACAAATATTTTAACATTGCTATTTATTTAGAATTAATATCCAGTCCATTTGTTATCTGCTTAAAACAAATTCCCGGAGTTGAGAGATATTTTTTTATAAGAAAAAATTGTAAAAATAAATATTGACATAAGATGCTTGTGCTTTATTGGTCTAGTCTAATTAGATTATTATTAATTTAGTAATTATGAAGTGTGATAAAGTATTATCTTGTTTACATCTTAAAATTGGATTCGAATGGAAGCTATCAATTGTAGTATGATGTGAATGAAAAGAATAGTAATTATTATGGCCACTACGTCCAATATATTTTGTTTTAGGATAATAATACTGTTTTTTGCCATAGTCGTAACCTTGTGATATCTTTAGATGATTGAAGAAAATGAAATATATATATAGTAAAAATTAACAATCCTATATAAAATTTTGAAAAATCTCAAATTAGTGGTGTTAAACCGCCCAATTTGATTCGATTTTTAAAACTGCCCGATTAAGATTTTAGCCTAGATAATATTATGTAAGCCTTGGAAATTTTGCTTAGAGATGGTAGAAGCCGTTTAACAACACATCTCAAAATAAATTAATAGATTTATAAATTGTAGTTATATTTCTTGAACATATTTTTTTAAATTAAATTGATAGGCTCTTAGTAAAAAAAAATAATAACTTTATAGCAAAGAGACTAGTACGAAAAAATAGATGTAATTCTGATTCTTTCATTTACAAAAAAAAAGGAAAAATACAAATATTAATTAAAATGGAAACGCTTCAAAGCTATTTTAATATTATATTCTAAAATTCTACCTCAGATACAAATAAAAGTACTAGAAGTTTAATGATCATCTTCAAATCATAAATTAATTTTGAATAAAAAAATAGTTTAATTTATGTTTTAAAAATTTGATATAATAAAATAATATAAATTCATAAGAATTGAAATGTAATTTGCTAATTAGGTGTGAAATTGACTTTTATTATATTTTAGCAACATTTTAAAAGGAAAAATAGCTAAATAATTTCATGAAGGATTATATTTTTAATATTCCTTGTTAATTTTTATTTTCATGTAAGTAAAATAATATCCTTTTGATATAGGAATTATTATTAATTTAGCAGGTAAAGAGGACGCTAAATGACTTTTAAATATTATTTTAATTAATTGCCATAAATCTAATGTAATTATGATGTAGGATTCCGGGTAATTAAAATTAAAGTTACTAAAAGTACCTTCCTTTTGGTGATAATCATATTTAATATAAACTAGACAGTTTCTAAAAATGAATACGGATCAAATTAATGATTATTCAAATGTGTATAATTTATTATTTGATTCTATTTCTTTTTTAATAGGTCTAATATAATCATTAGGAAACATTAAAACATTTTATTTTTAATTTAGCAGCAATGTGTTTTTTCCAACACCATGTTATTTTTTTTAACCTTAAATCATTTTTAGAATGCCATTTTTTTAAATTTAAAAATCTGATTTTATTACAAATGTATTCTAGCATGTTTAGAATACCTATTTTATGAATTGTAGATAATTTTTCCGTTAACCTTTGAATCATTTATAGTTTATATAAAAAATCTATGGAAAAATTAATTTAAATTATATTAAGTTCAAAGGTTCATGACAAAATTGCCTGAAATTCATTCGGTAGTTATTTCAACAATGATGAGTTAAATTTCTGGTAAAATAAAAATTTTTAATTAAAAATATACAAACTTATCACATTGTAGATAAAAACACATTACCGTCATACATTAATTTTATTAAAATGTGATAAAATAATTAAAAATATAAATGTATGCTTGATATAAATATTCTAGTCTGGATATCATTGGTTTCTTATATTAGATACAACAACTAAAATTTTATTATTTTTAATTTATGTTTTTTTTTAACTGAAGATACTTTCATTTTTCATCCTTGATATATATAAAAAACATGATTTAACATGGAGCATAGATGTTTATGTTTACAATTCATTATAGTTGGATAATGGCGAAAAAACAGATAATTCGGTTCAACACTTATGGGTATACCAAAACAAGATCCGACAAAGATTGAGGCATGCGAGTTATTTTACTTATGTTTTTTTAAAATGAGTTATATTTACACTAAAAACCCCAAGGCTAGGGAAATTACAACTATAATCGATTACTTCTTTAATTTTTTGATATTGTATTTTAAATTAGTTGAATAGCACAATATTTTTATAAAACTACCGTTTTGTTAAAAATTATCCTTTTTTTTTGAAACTCAAAAATGTTTATATAAAAAAATATTTAATCACTGATCTAAACAATAATAGGTTATTAAGTTTTCTTTCAATTTAAAAATAAAAATTTTCGTTGGACAAAAAAAACACAAGAAATAAATATATTTAGTTTCTGGATAAATACTGGGTTAGATTGGCTAAAATGAATGATTTTGCATCACTAGAACCAACCATATTTCCCTACGATCTTATAAATGATATGGAACCGCAAAAATAAGGCCTGTCTGATATACTGCACCAGGTACCGGATTCAAACCCAAGAAACAACCTGTCAGTTTAGATGGAAGTAAAGTTGAAGTGTTGGAAAGACATTGGGTCTTGTCTTTTAAAACATAAATCCTTTATAGCGCAGATTGTTTGATCCTGAAAGATTTGATGTCAGAATCATATTTATTTTTGTCAAATTAATTTATTTAAAAACGTTTCAATATAAGAATAAGATAGACAATATAAAATACATCAAAATAAAAATATATTTTAAAAAAAAAGAAAATAATTAAGAAACTATATTAAAAAATAAATAATTTATAATGTAAAAAATAAGTGTATGAAAAACATGTAACTACTCTGTAAATATCAAACAATTTTGTCTTTGAACATAATTTATATTAAGGATTTTTAAATTAATGTATTTAAAATGTATAATGAAAAAGCTAGAATACATTTCCTATTACAATCAGGTATTTTGAAATTAAAATGTTCACTGAAGTTAATTTAAGTTTTTAAAATTTGCTCAAACCCCGGTCTATGAAGAATTTTAATTGGTTAAATTCCTAAAACATACTTATATTTTAAAAAAATGCATTTTATATTTAAACACACATTCTGTTATCTATAACCATTTTATTCTTGGCTTAGAATAAATTTCTAAGATTTTGGAGTATAAACTTATTCGCAAAAATTTCATGTAAATAATTTGAGAGAATTTTTTTCTATTTAATAAAATTGGAAAAGATTTTCTCGTAAATTTCTTGCAATAAATTTTTTTATAGATTATTTGGCATTGAATCTTAATAAAAAAAATAACCTAATTTAAAAAATGGTCATTCTGAAATTCAAAATTTTTTGTCGAAAAGGTTTGAAGAGGTTTGTGGAACTCTGATTTTCAAATATCTACGTATTAAATATAAAAATAGTTAGAAACATAATTCTATTATAACTGCCAAAATTATCAATAGAGTACTTATAAGTTACTTTTTTTAATCAGTTATGAGTGAGTTAGTTGATCGGTTATTTTAAAAAAAAATTATATATGACATAGGTATTGTATATATACTAATAATTTGTCATTTAGAAAAGAATGTTAAATGATTCTCAAACATTAATTTTAATTATATTCCAAATTTTAAATATTAACTATGACTGTAATGATAATTCTGCTAATGATAATTATTTATATTATTCATGGTCACCCTCAAAATGAATTAATTTTATTATTGATTTTCAATCGAGGGAAATTTTGGCATTAAAAAATAAATTGAATTTTCGCTAAATGATTGTTAACATCTCGTAGATATTCATTGATAGAGCTTGGAAATGTAAATTTTTTACAATCTAAATTTTGTTCTTTGTTAATAAAGTTTTTTTTTTGTTGATATAATGCAAAATATTAATGTTTTAAATTTTTAAAATAAATATCTCTTTATAACATTACTAACATTGAATATGAAATATTTCGCCTCAATATTCATAACAATTTTAATAAGTAAAAAGTGTTTATACATAATAAATTCTAACTCTACATTTTTATTAATTTTTAGTTTCCCAAATAAATATTTCATCAGCAGCTCCAAGGAAAAATCCAAAGGGTAAATTTTATTTAAATATTTTAAATTTTCTAATTTTTTGTTGTTGTTTTTTCGTTTTGTGATCAAGTAATATGGTAGCTTCTTTCACAATCTGAAAATCATACTTCACTCTGTCATATTAATATTCAAATTTATTTGCCTTAATACGCCTTGCTTATAATTTTAAACTTTTATTAGGGTATGTTTCTGATATCGTTTAAATCATCAATTTTGCCTATTTATTAAAAACTGCCTAAATTAAAATTTTTGTTAAAAATGATAATATCTGAGCTTCGAGATTGTGCCAGAATAAAGCCAAATCTTTTCCCATTTTTTTTTGTTAAATTTCAAATTTGGCTAATCTTAATTTTAACGTTTTTGGACAAAAAAATTATTGGGTTGAATTATTAATGAATTCTGATGACAGAAATGATTGGTTAATTATCCTTTAAAATTTCGAAATTTTTATGAAAATATTTTTTTAAACTAGACAGTAGTAGCCTGATCAAATTACCTTAACACCCTCTAAGAATTTTGAACAGTAAAGTCACATAAAAATGATCTAATCATAGGAAAATTAGTTACGCCCATGATTTAACAATTTAAGGCGGAAATGAGAATCCTTGGAATAGAGACATACCTTATTTAACTTATAGTCCAACTAATCACTTTTTTAAACCGGGCATAATATAAGGTCATTGATTCCATTGGATATTTTTGACTTCTAAATCATTTGTGACAAACTGAGGCCTTGTAGTGTGTGTGGGAGGGTTGGGGGGGGGTAAAAGGGTGGTGGGTATTATCCTGCTGAAATATTAAAATAGCATCTTTTTTGGTTATTAATATAAATTTATATAAAATTCTTAATAAAACACTTATGTAGAATTTTGAAGGCCCTTTTAAAAAGTCACATATTTAAAGCATTCCTTTAGCCTTCATATCACAAAAATTATGTGTATTCAAGCTCAAATTTGCTATCACAGAATTATCTGCATCCATTTAGAATAATCCCAAGATTAATCTTTGCCACATTTTAGTCCTTTATTTTTGCTTTTGCTGGAATGTCAACATGGGCGTTTTCTTTAACATCAAAATGGCAGAATTAGATAAAGATTTTTAATGACAGAATTTGATAAAGATTTTTAAAATATTAAATACATCTTATAAAATAAAACTATAAAATAAATTTTTCAATTTCAAGCATTAATAATAAAAGGATTTATTTTGAGCAATGAAAATTTCATATGAATGTAATAGAATTAGTATACATTTAATATTTATTTTCCATCAATAAATTTTTCGAAAAATATTAAATTTCGTTGGGATTTATTTTTCTTCTACCAGAAATTGTAACTTAAAGATTTTGGATCTACAAGAATAGTTTCAAGACTAATCATCAATATTCCAAAAAATGTCATATGGATCCCATCTTTCTGAAATCTTAAAATTTTGGTTATTGTTATTCAAAGGAGTTGGATAACCGCACATTCATTAAATCTAAATGTAACTTTAAATATTTTATGCACTAACAATAGCAAACGATAATATTGCGTATCAAAACGAAAGAAACCTTTAAATTTGAAAGTTCGTAAATTTAAGTTAGTAGCGATCAATATGAATTAATGTTAAAGTAACTTTTAGTTATTTATATTCTTTACGATATATTAGGGACATCAGTCATTCCTTTAAATCCATTCACGATCCCGTTGCAAGCCATAAAAATAATCAAAATAGCTCCAAATCTTTGCAAAAATAATAAAATTACTCCAAAATGTAAACCGTGCGAAACAATAGCTCTCTGTGAACCTCCTAGCGCAGAAGTATTCTGTACTCCTGATCCTTGTGGAGGCCTTTGTAACGCTTTTTACAGATCAGCCGAAACCAATAAGCCTATAAGATGCATTCCTTTCCTTTAATTAACTATTCATTAATGCTGTAATTTTTCATAAAATATTTATTTTTGCCATTTCTTATAATGCGTAATATATTTATCATGTTATTAATAATAAATATGTTTTTTAGTTTGTTAGATAATAATATATCTCAATTTAAAATGTTAGATAGCTGGTTCATATAAGACATTTTAACTTGATAACACAAAAAATTTTTTTAACAATATTATATTAATTTGAATTGAATAAACAATATAATAATAGTAAAGGGTAATGATGGTTGCCATGTCTACTGACTATTAATATTATTACAATTTTTTTTAAAATTGAAATCTACCACACAATTGAGCTACTACCTACTACCATTTTTGAAACTACTGATATATACCACAAAATCTTTTATTTAAAAAAAATATAATAACTGGTATTAAAATCCTCCTAACTTTTATTCTTTTTTCATTTTTGGGTTGGTTTTATTTATCGATAGGAACAATTGATCGTGATGTTTAGTTTTATGAAGTAAATCTTTGGATTCTATTATTGGTTATAATAACCGATTCCGTGAGATTACTATGAACATATGTCCAATTCTAGCTTTACTCATTGATGGGGGAGGGGGGTAGACAAAAATTTTGGAGGAAGAGTTAAAAAAAAATTTTCAACACCATAGAAAGAATATCTGTGAGTTAATTGAAAACAAAATTGAAATATAAGTTTTTATTTGAAAAATAACCATATATAAAAATATACAAAAAATATAATTATGATCAAATATATCTATAAAATTAGATGGAAGATGATTATTGACTTATAACTAGAAAGAAATATTATATAACGTTGATAGAGTTTAATTGTGCTTGTATAATAATTGTTATGGATGCAATCATAAAATATATGTAATTAAGGAAATATTTATATATATATTTATATTACAGTGATATTATGGAAAATAATTAATATAAAGTATTAACAATATAATTTTGGTTGAGATGTATTTTTAAATTCTTTGGAAACATTTCTAAAATTATTAGTTTCTATTTTTTTCCCTATTAACAATATAATTTTGGTTGAGATGTATTTTTAAATTCTTTGGAAACATTCTAAAATTATTAGTTTCTATTTTTTTCCCATTTCTACTAAATTCAAGTTACTCATTCTTATATTTAATAATTCTCTTTAATAACGAAAAAGTTTACTCACAACTCGTAGTGGTTTGGAAATGCATTTTTAGAGGTACAGAAATCTGACAAAATCTGATGTAACACAATATAATTATCTCAATTTCAATTACTAATCACTCTTCAGTATTATTGTTTATAAAGGTTTTCATTTTTTATGTCTATAAAATTAAAATTGTCATCTTGATTTAAATTTTTTTTTAAATTAGTTAATTGGTTTTTTATTTAAAAAATTACAAATCTTTTAGTCTTTGAATGCTCTTCTTCTATGTATTCTGCAATTATAATATAATGTTTTTCAAGGCCATTTTATTTAAGAACTTTCTTCTTGTAAAATTTTAGTATAGGTTGATTCACCATTGTTTAAGTTATGGATCTTACAAGGAAGGTAAGATCCTATTCGTATTTATAAGACTTAGACTTTAAAGTAAATCTTTTTTCATTATTAGTAACAGTCTTTTTGAGTGATGTTACATTGGCATATTTGGTAATACCTGATTTTAATCTGTAAAATATTTGCAATACTAAATAATCCAACCACTCCATTTTTTTTTGAAAGCTCTGGCTTATTTTCCTTATTCTGGATCTTGGCAACATGGTCCTTTTTACCTTCATCCACCAAATTAGCTATATTTACATTTTCTCCTTGTTCCTCTTAGCCTATAAATTAAATTTCTCCTTTTAACTGACAAAGGTTAAGAAAACAGATAAAAAAAAATTTGCTACAAAAATCTCCCAAAATCGAATAATTTTGCTTAGCAACCCTGATGATGAATAGTATTGAACATTAATTTTTATCTGTTTTATTGAAATATTAGATAGCATCATAATTTTATCCTTATATACAATATAATATGTTGTTTTTGATTGGTATCTGTGGTCAATTAGGTATTTGAGGATATCATTAAATAGTTCTGGGTTCGAATCCAGTAAGGACCAGATTCTTTCTGAAAACAACTAGGTAGATCCGTGCTCTGATGGAGGATATGGAAAATATTGGAGGCCACCGTGTGATCCCTTTAACATAAAAATAATAGAAAATAAATGGATCCTATTGCATTTTATTATAACTTGGTCATTATTTAACAAATTATTATATGACAACCAACGATATATATAATTACCCAATGATCATCATGTAAATAATATAAGTATCGAAAACGCCGCCGTTTAAGAAAATCACGCCAGCGCGCATGGCCGGCTCAGAAATCTCTTTCATATTTCATACCTTTTTATTCTAATAATTGGTCATCATCACTATTGTAATTTCTTAGTGTCAATCAGGATTTTGATGAATTTTTATTTTCGACTATTTTAAAATCATAATTATATTGACTTCATTATAGAATTCAATCAATCTAAAATTTGAAAAGTTACCATAATTTTACATATTTTTAAAATGGATGCATCTACATTTAATAATTCTATAAATAATTTTAGTATCCTAACTCTGGATAATATAGTCTGGAAATTTTTTTGCAAAAGAATTAGAGAAATTATTACTGCTCTAAGATATAAAACTGCAGAGGTTGAAATTGAATTCGAGGAAGATCAAAAAAATATCTAAGTAAAATAAATTTAACATCAGACATGTTAGATCGCTGGTAGAAGAACGATTAGCATTCTCAAAATTTAAAGAAACTGTCGAATTTCTTTCAGTACAAAAAGGGCCTACTTTAAACTTGGCGTTACTTTTTAGAAGTGAAATTAATACAAATTTAATAGTAAATGATAGTGTCACTTAAGGAAAATATGCTAAAAAAAACTTGCGTTACGATTTTCGGTGTGTAATCTGCAAGTAATAATATATAAGTATATTCTTTTATTTTTTAATTTAAAATTATCTAGGTATTGGCTTCTCTTTTAGATCCAAAATTTCAAAAATTGACAATTGTGTCAAAGTATTTAATATAGCGCTTCAGAATTTATAATAAAACATCTTAAACTTATAGAGAATGATGATAATCAGGTAGTAATTATAGCTAATGAGGATCAAGATGAATTATTAAATTTAAAAAATTGGCAAATAAACATTCAACAAATACAAATTATGATTCCAAGTTAGGTGACTTAGAACAATAATGCCACAGTTTTTTTGGAAAACGGTATTCACAAGATGTGGAGGTTCTAAATTTGGAGAGAAAAGAAGAGTAAACTTCCCAATCTTTCCAGACTCTCCAAAAAATTCTTTGCATTCGGGTAGCACACCTAGTGAAAGAGTTTTCTCTACTGCTGGATTGACGTTAAATTCAAGGGGATTATTATTATCCCGAATATTTAAATAAAATAATTTTTATACATGATAATTGTAAAATTACGAAATTTGGATTTATAATGAGTTTTCTATTATATAAATATTAAAAAATATGCCGAGATATCTGTAGAGTAATGTATATTCGTATTTTTAAAAAATAATAAGCAATTAAAAAAAATTATGTTATAAAAATTTATAACTGCGCCGATTTAAGCCGATTTTGTTGACGGCAGCTAAAAATCGGCTCGCCGCCGGCCGTTAATAGGATTTTTTACGATAGTTTGTCGGCGCACAGGTCTAAGTATTACATTTGGATTTAAGTTTTTCTTTTTATATAATTAGAAAATATATATTTAAAAAAAATACATATTAAACTACCATAAATATCGAATATTTGAAATTTAAAATATGTAGAAAATAATAAGCAATGATTTTTATAAAAATTTAGAGATACTTTTTGTATTTATGTATAAACTGAAATTCATAATGTATCTTTTGAATTTAATATAAAATAGCGACGATAGGAATTAATAAAATATCTAATTTATTACCCTTTTTCTATAAAGATCTACCAGAATTCAGCTGAAATAAGGAATATAATCGCTGCCAAAAAAACATCAATGATAATAATGATATTTATGCAATATGTTCGTATCAATAAGTGCTAATAACCGAAATAGTAGGTATACTTTTATCTTAAAGATATCGATGAAATTAATATGGTGATTAGAATTCCATAGAATCTTTTATACAATAAAAACCGTGTTGACCAGAATTTTATAGAATAGAAAGAAATGAAAGTGATACCTTACAAAATTAGTAATCACTTAAAATATTTCTATTTTATATGTCGTTTTATAGGCTCATAGCTAAGGGAGTGAGGGATATAAAAAATTTGGAGATTGTGAATTGCAAGCATTATTTGAATTCGCTGATATCTATTTTAAAGACCATTTAGGATCAATGGGATAAATTTTAGAATTTTATCTTCAAGTCGTTTCGCTAAGCTCCCTCACTCCCCCTATCCCCCGCCAAAATTCCTGGCTACACGCCTTCCGTTATAATACAAAAATTGACGATAGATTATAGAACAAATTTTACCTTTTTACATAAAAAGATTGTTAATTAAAAGTGTCTATGATGTTTTTCTCTCCATTTATATATAATTTAACGCCCTCCATATCCCATTTTGTCGGGATTTATGTCTATATATTTATATCTTCTACTAATAATAATTATATTACACGTGTATTTGAGAATCCTACTCAAATCCTTTACCCTTATAAAATATTTTAAAAAATACTTAACTACAATTTAAAGGCTTTTTATCCTTTTAGATTTTCTTATCAAAAAAATTAGAAAAAATGATTTTTCTAAGTTTTCTTTCGATTTACTTTAAAATCATTTTCTGTATATTCAAAAACCATTGCAAAAATAAATATATATATTGATTTAGACAACCCTAACGTATCCATTCATTAAGTTTTGTTAAATAAATACAATTATATTTTAAAATATATTGTAACTGTGCTGTAATGGGGATTCCATTAATTATAATTTTATCTAAAAAGGGTTAAAAATCATAATAAATGTCCAGAAGTTTTATATAAATGCTTTACATGAAATATAATGCTTTTTTGTTTCTTTACATAAATTATAATTACGTCCAAAATGTATAATTTTTATTATTCATTTTCAATTAATAGAAATTGTGGATTCCAAAATGTATAATTTTTATTATTCATTTTCAATTAATAGAAATTGTGGATTCAAAAAACTATAAATACTTTAAGAAATTATTTAAATTTTCTACGTAAAATGATTGTTGACATTTCTAAAATATCTATTGATAGAGCTTCTAAGTCTAAATTATTTAAAATCTATATTTTTTTTAATAAAGTTTTTTTTTTGATATAATGATAAATATATAAATTTTAATGTTTTAAATTTATTATTAAATAAATATAGAAAAGAATTACAATCGAATATGAAATATTTCAGCGCAATTTTAATAGGTAGCAATAAGTGTTTATGCCATAATAAAATTTTAATCAAACTTTATTTAATTTTAGCTTCGCAAATGTATATTTTATCAGT
Organism: Gordionus sp. m RMFG-2023; assembly: GCF_954871325.1. Lineage (NCBI taxonomy): Eukaryota > Metazoa > Nematomorpha > Gordioida > Chordodea > Parachordodidae > Gordionus > Gordionus sp. m RMFG-2023. Next base: position 26,343,367 of record NC_088779.1, on the reverse strand, counting down.
AGCTCTGGGTCTAAACCCAACAGGTAAATATATTGATATATTTAAATTTTTCCTATTTTTTTGTTGACTTATTTTATTTAAAATAATATTTTAAGTTTCGGTTTTGTGATCTAGTAAAATGATAACTTTTCCTTCAGTCTAAAAATGATATTTCATTTTATCCAAAAATATCTTTTTCTTAATATTCCCATCTTTCATTAGAGACTGCATTTTAGTGTAGTTCAAAACCTCGAATTTGCTTATTTTACGTTAAAATATATAAAGGTTTCGAAATTTGCCCAGAATAGGGCTAATTTTTTCAATCTTTTGGATAAAAGCTTAATTATATTTTTCTATCTTAATTTACCCATTTCAACCGGCGAAATCGTGGTTTTTAACAATAGTGTTATCTTCTATTCATTTTAAGACTACATTAAATCTGGATGAAGTGCCTTTTATTTAAAATATCATTACTCACGAAATTGCGATCTTTTTATTTCACTTATTAAAGCACCTTGATGTATTATATTTAAGCATATGCCTAAGTTATTAGGGGGGCAAGTGAATTGACTTCCCTCTCACCCTCTATCTTCTACCAAAATCCATAAAATATATCTACGTACAATAATTTTAAAAAAAAATAAATATAAGTTAATAATCTCTATAAAATAATGACCATTTTCATAAAAAATTATATAATTTTAAGAAACATTTTATCTAAACTTAAATGGCTCAATTTGAGTCGATTTTTAAAAACTGCATATTATAGTATATTGCCTAGCCTAAGATTTCGCTAATAGATGTCCAAATTTTTGTGCCAGCTATGAGCAAAATCTTCAGGCTTGCATAATATTTTTATAGATAAAATATGAGTTAGCCGTTTCTAGAAAAGTTCAAATCTAGACTTTTGACACACAACTAGACAACAGCCAGGACAAATTCAGACCTAAACCCTCTAATAAATATTTTGGGCTCGATCTTATATTTCAACCAATGGCAAATGTTCCTTTTTAAACTCAAGGACAAAGTAAATTAGATGATCTCATTTGATAGATTTTATTTGTGGATCATTTTTGAATTTGAGGAATATGGAAGTAGGGGGGGGGGGGATACTATTCTACTCTTGAAATGCCATCTGTTATAATTTTTAATATAAATCTATACAAACCCTTTAACAAAACACTTGTTAGGAATTGAGTGTCTTTCAAAACAGTTACATCTAAATGCTTCCCCTATAAGTCATATAAAATAATTTACATTTGTATATTCGAGCTTAAATCTGCTAACATCATTGCAAATTTTCTGCATCCATTTAGCTTGATCTCAAGATTAATCCTTTCCCCATTGAGTCTTTTTAGCTGGTCTGTCGACATCGACTCATTTTTTTACAAAAGAGTTAGATAAATATTTTAAGATATGAAATATATAAAATTTAATAAATCCTAGAGGGCGAAAACGTTCTGCATCACGTAATTCGAATATAATATATTAGAAACTAAAACAGATCCATATTTATTCATAATTATATTTCTCTATCCATTAAAAAAAATATAAAGATTATAAATAATAATTATGCAGATTCATATATTCTTCATTCCCACAGGTCCATTCTTTGTTCCTCCCAGCTGACATCTTCTCCAATTAATCCAATATCTTCACTACAAATCTCCAACAAAGAACTTTTATTGACAATAACCCATGTGGTGTTTTCGTTTTCTTCCCATCCACCAGGAAAGACTAATTCCCCTGTCAGAAAATAACTGACATTTGATGTATTATATTAAATTTATTCCTTCTTTTCTTCAACAGCTACAACACGCCCACCCTTCACAAGCCCAGCGTCCCTCTCTCTGCGGTGGTGTTGTATTGAATCACCTTTTTGAATTGTATCGAGACGCCTTGAAGACGTTCAGGGAATTAATCGAATCGTCTTCCCTTATGATGGTTTATAATATAATATCTCCGATACATTTCAATATATAATCGCGAAAACACATATTATTAATAATGACATGTACATTGGGGTATCTGCATTTATAATCAATGGAACATTAATATGGACAATGTAATATCAGCCAAACATAATAATTCAATCATTTTAGGACATTTGGGAAATATGAGCTATAATATACATTATTTGGGTATGATTCATGGTAATTAAGAAATAATGATTTTACATATAATAATGTAATGTGAACACATGGTCTATGTGTGAAATGCAATTTCAACACATGTAAATTTCCTTCTGTCATGTGAAAAAAACATAGCTACATTTTTATAAATATCTCCTAAAATGAATAGAAAAATCCATCTTTAAGGATTAAAAATAATTGCGAAACTTTGCCAAACAAAGATTTTAAATAAAATTACAAAACATATGCATAGAAATAAATTTAATTTTATAGGGAGGGAAAATATATAATGTGTAGAAAATACAATATTTTCCATCTAGGAATTACTCAGTATCCTAAGAAAAATATACCATTTCTACCTAACTCTGCCATCACAATTAGCACAAATTCACAAAAATGTAGAATGCAAAGTAACAAAAATTGAGAATATAATTGGCTATATGGTATATATGTAAAGAATTTTTAATATACCTTCACAATATAAAATAATTTAAGTCTTTTTTATTAAAAAAAATGTTCATAAAATAAATAGTAAAATGTGATGTACTATAAAATTATTACAAAGATAAAAAAATGTCATATGTAGCATAAATGTACTATAAAATTATTAGAAAGATAAAAAAAATGTAATATGTAGCATAAATTTACAAAAAAAATTTACACAAAAAGAAACCTTCTCCAGTATGCAAACTAAACAATATTCCCACCTCAAGGCATACCCATCAACACGGGCTGACCTTATCTGTAAAAATATTTTCCCTTCACATCATTGCATACCATAAAAATAATATAATAATTTCAAATATAACTTTTTATAAAATTTTATAATTTAAAAAAAAAATATATATATATTAAATATAAAGATTTCATAATTTGGAAAAAAAATATTATACATCATCTAATATATCATATAAATTCCTACCCAATTTATATATATACCAAATGCAGACACTAAATCAAAATAACTATCCAATCCACATCTAACATTATAGATATTATTCTGACTTCATCATACTTCAATTCCTTTAAATTATCATTCATAATTAAACATATCATATATGTAATTCACATTACATTCTATTTCATAAAAATGGTTAATTACTTCAAAATAAACAACATTAACTCACCCTCAATGGATCACTTAATGATATATCAACTTTAATTGAAACTAAATTACAAATACAATATATTAACATTAATTAATAATAAATGATATCCCTTAATAACATATCAACCTTAATTGAAACTAAATTACAAATACAATATATTAACATTAATTAATAATAAATGATCCCACACATGTCCATCCCTTTAAAAACCCAAAATGCATAATTATATAATACACACTTTATTAAGTCTATTTCCATATATATTTTCCTAAATTTCAAATATTTAAATATTTAGCAATCCTTTCTGTCCTGCTGATCTTGAGGTCTTAGCTTCCTATGACGGAATACCTATAACACCATTCAATGAGTCTTAAGGCGTATCAAATAATGATCAAAATTGGATGTACAATATACATCTAGACATATAATATACCAAATATAACTGTCTTAAATACTTGATCTTATTTCCATATTCCTGCCTAATACCCATTACATACTTTCTATCTTTACCTTTGTAAGCTAAATATATAAGTATAGAAACCCTTAAACTCACCCCTTAATCTCATTTACCCCTGTATAGTTTCTAGTACTTGTGTTGTGGTTTCACAGTAAAATTCAAAATTACATGAAAAAAAATGGTTATTACCTTTTTATAACAAATAACTCTTGAATCTCCAGGTTCTGTACCATCACTTTCTGATCCTTTACATTGCATTGTGTTCCGCATTAATCCCTAGATAAATCCTGTCGACGGCAACAATAAAACAGATCCATTATTCATAGGTGTTTTCGTTTTCTTCCCATCAACCAGGAAAGACTAATTCCCCTGTCAGAAAATAACTGACATTTGATGTATTATATTAAATTTATTCCTTCCTTTCTTCAACAGCTACAACAGAAACATTTAATATTTATTTTCCATCAATAAATTTTAAAAAAACTCAAATCTTGTGGGTTTGTAATTTTCTACTACTAAGAATTGTAACTTAATTATTTTTGGATCTACAAGAATAGTTTCATGATTAATTATCAATATTTCAAAATAGATTGTTATAAGGATCCTATTTATATGAAATCTTAGCGGGTCTTTTTATTCAAAGGAGTTGGATAACCACGCATTATTATGAAAAAAACTTAAAATATTTTAGTGATAATAGTACAATATGATTATGAAAAAAAAATGCTCGAATTATTTAACTTATCTGAAAATATGTAAAATTTGATCGAATGTTAAAGTAAAACTTATTTTGCTATTTTAAATATAATTATTTATTGATTTTTACGATATATAAAAGGAGAATAAGATTTGTGAATAAAAATAATCATCATTATTCTCACCATATATAATTTTATGTGTAAATATGGTTATTTAAATCCATTTATTGGGAATCTAATTTGATTTAGGGTATATTAGTAAATTTTCGGATTTTTATATTTTTTTTAAGAAATACCATGATACATATTAAATTTTTAATTATACTGTATTATCATTTATAATAAAGAAAGGATAGAAAAACACCTAATCAACACCACAAAATTAACTGATCCCGTTACAACTTCGTCGCTTACAGCCTCAATCCCAATTATAAGTTTGCCATCAACTATTCTTTTTAAGCCAACTAAACACCCTTTGCCAGCCATACATATACTCAAATTAGACCCATGGTTTTGCGAAAATAATGAAACTACTCCCGAATGCGAACCTTGTGAAACTGTAGCTTTTTGCGAGCCTTCTACCATAGATGTAATATGTACTCCGTATCCTTGCAGAGGCCTTTGTGGTGCTTTCTACAGGTCTATCCAAACTAATCAGCCTTTAAGTTGCATTCCTTAATTAATAATATATAAGCTGTAATTATTATGAAATATTAATGTATTTTGACAATTTTTTTTTATAATGTGTAATATATTTATAGTGTGTTTAACAATAAATATTTTTTTATTTTAGAATGCGATAACATACATTTCGATTTAAAATAATAGACAAATGGTTCATATATTAGATTTTAATAGATACAAATACAATGATCATAAGATCAATTCAACAAGATACAATAATAACATTCATTTAAAGTTCAACAATATAATATAACCATATAAACATCATTCTCAATCTTAATCGAATAACATTATACGCTTGGAATAAAAGAAAAGAATGGCGGAAAAAGGAATAAAATTCATATCATCAATTACATTTTGATTTGGGTTTTCTCCCTAGATAAGTAATTTGTCATTATAGTAACCAAATAATTTAATACTGCCAAATGTTGGTTGTGTAAAATATCAAACAAACGAAAGGGAAAGGTGGGGGGGGGGGGGTAGATCTTTCAATATTGATATCTGTAAAAATGTATTAGTAATTATTATTTCCTGTAATGATTTCAATCAAATATACAGGATATGAATTATAATAAATTGTATTTCATCAAACATAAAATTATTATGATAAATTATCTAAATAAATATAATTTTTGCCAAAACTCCAATACTTATATGTAACCTATCAAAGGATGGTTCTATGGGGAAATAAAACAATAAATTGGTTAAGAGGCTGATCAAATGTTCTTACGAAAAAGAGGGGGTTCATCTCTAACCCCCCTCCCCTCCCCTCCCCTCCTCCTTTTGATTCATTTTGCAAAAGATTAACTAATTGTCAGTTGCCTCTAGAACATGGACCATGTGTAAGCCTTGTAAATAGATGGTATTCGGAAGCTAAAAAATGTAAAATTTTTATTTATGGTGGATATGAAAGAAATTCTAACAATTTTAAGAGCAAGAAAAGTTGTACAAAAAAATATAAGCCTTAATAATACCAACGATTATTGATTCCGAAACAAATAGAAGTCCAAAGTCAATATTATATATTATAAACATAAATATACTTACTTAATATCCATTTAAACTTATAAAATGATACTTATAAAAAATAAATATTTGAAAATTACAATGATGCATCCTATTGAATGATTTGTAATTGTAATTCATAATGTATTCACTTGGTCTGAATTGAATCAATATTAAACTTTAAAATATTCAAGTTTTTCGGACTTGGCAAAATATTAAACAATAAAAAAGAAGGGTTCTCATTTATGTTCAATAATTTTATTAATATATACTTTTTTATTAATTAAAAACTACAAAAAGTTTAGAAAATTGTCTAATTCTTATAAGGAAGTTAATCTACACTCTCTGAAATGCATTTCCGGTCAAATCAGACTAAAATTTTAAATATTTTCTTCAGTAAATTATATAAAATTCAAAAATTCTGTTCTCCAGGGATTTCATATCCCTGACATATATATACTAACATTTTATCTAAAACAAAAATATCTATATTTGTTTACAAAGTTTTTTTTTAGGTTTCGAAAAATAAAATTGCTATTTGATCTTGAAAATTTTTTAATGAAAATTGCAAAATAAGATTTTATCAAAAATTATTTGGTATTCCTAGGCAAAATTTGATCTGTTTCTTCATCAATAAATTTTTTCAAACTCTGCTAAACCAGAAAGGGTATGTTCACCCCACGTCTATTGAATTTAAGAAAATATATAAAATATGGCGAAATTTAATCATAATTCAAGTCTAAAGAATATTTTCAAAATAATATATTTGAAATTGCATGCTCTAGTGTGGTTTTAAAGAGAAGAGAAGAGAACGGCGGATCCAATATTTTAGCTAAAAATATTATCCAAACCTAGAGATTTCGCTCATAGATGGTAAACCGGTTTAATTTATTAACGAAATCTCCAGACTTGCTTAATATTTTTTGGCTATAATTGGGCTGACCGTTTTTAAAAATCGAGACGTTTAACAACACTAACAACATCTCTTATATTGTGGCAGAAACTGGTTGATAACAATAAGATTCAAATGAGTTTGTTGCTAGATACTGTTTTTGCATAGGTATATTATTTTTGTTTTGACAGTTTGCAATTTAATCTTTGGCATCATTTTTATATATAGAAAGTAATGCTATAGAGTAAGGTCGATGAAAGAAACGTCGTCGACTAATATCGTTACATTTTTCGAGGTAAAAGAACGCCATGCATTACTTGTTGTAAAACATAACGAGTGAAGTGTAAAACGTTTCTTATTTTTAAGTAATGTTACAAAACGCTATTCGTTACCTTAAAAAAAATGGAAAATATATTTTTTTATTATTTTTAAATTTTATAAATAATTTAAGCCGAGTTTTTAATTCAATTATATTTTATTTATTACTCATTTTGTTGTTGAATTTTATGCAGTAAAGATTATTAATCTAATTACCATTGAATCAATCAGGTGTGTTAAATTTATATTCTCTAGCAATATAATTTATTTTATAAAGTAAATATCTCAATAGTACTCATTTCTTCAGGTGACGATGATTTAACTTTTCCCTGGCTATATCTAAGTGTAGAGTGGGTTGTATTTAAAATTGTTTAAACATGTCCAACAGCCCAAATCTAAAATAAACATATGATCATAAAAATATGCCTAGTGTTCAAACTAGTGATCTTCATTGGGTATGAATTTTCAAGCCCGGCCCTGTGTAGTATTGTAAAAACAATACCATCAAATTCAATACGGTATTGATTCTACAATGTAGTATTGTAAAAACAATACCATCTAAATTCAATATAAATTTTCTTAATTTTTTTTATTTGTACTGAAAAGCTCGACCTTAAATAAAAATTATTTTTCCGCCTAAGCCTCTTGCAAGAATTTTAAAATATATTTATTTATTTGACAAAATAAAATGATATATTTAAACCCGATAAAATTAGGCCCGACCCAGCCTGAGCGAAATTATTTCAAAAATAGGCGTTTCAAGTTGGACCGAGATATGCATATTACTAATTTAAGCTCTTATCTCATTTGCTGATCCATAATTATTTGAATTATGGAGATTTTTCATCAAGACGCAAGTAAAATTTTACATATAAATATTTCTTTTTTTCTCTTCTTTGTTGATTCTCTCCTTTTAGGAAGGTTTTTTTTTAAATACAGTAGTTGATAAAAAATTCCATCCGGTAATTCTTAAAAATAAAATAACAAATATTATTATATATATTTTTTTAATTAGCTTATAATTTTGATTTAAATTAAAACAATATTTTTGCCAAATTTGAAAAACAAAATCCTAAAAAAATTTAAATGCTTTCCTTTGATTTAAATTAAAACAATATTTTTGCCAAATTTGAAAAACTTTTGGAAGATATCTTTGATTATTGATTATTTTTGTTCAACCTAAAAAAATTTAAATGCTTTTCAATTATTGGGTTAAATAAATTTAAAAAATATTTTAAGCATAAGGGTTTTGATATTTGGGGTGAAAATAATTTTTAATTTTATTTTTAAATTTATAAATAGTCTTATATAAATTATTAAACATAAAATTAATTATATTTTGACAAAAACATTTTTAATTCGGGGAAAGTCACCAAACCCTCATAGATACCTTTAAATTTTCCAACCCATGGATACTAGTGAGATTAATAAATCTTTGCCGATAACCCAACAATATTTTACTTACACCAAGTTCCTATTTTCTTGTCTTAATATCTGGACATTGTAAAATTCATTGATTATCATTGCATTTTAATTCTGCACGCTAGTATAACGATGATCAAGTACCAGCAGCGAAGTAAACCCTATGATATAATAAGGGAGGACGGGATCGGAATGAACTCGCGTGGGTAGAATTTTACTCAAAAAGGCTTAAATAGTTCTAGAGAGTTGAACTAACTTAGTTCGTTAAAGAAACACATTAAATCTATACAAGCACCTAATATGACTCCTTTTTTTTAAGTCAAAGCTCAATATAATGTATAAGTAATTTAAACCATGGAACGCCTATCGATTTAAAATTTTAAATTATAAGTTAAAGTTCAATTTTGACTAAGAATATTTAATTCCTATAATTTTTATAAGATTTTGGCTTATATAGAAATTTGTCTAGGAAGAATATTAAATCAATAATAAAATGTTATCTTAATATTGGCAATTGCCTTAAAAATGAAAAAAATACACAAGAAAAAATAATTTTCTTTATTTATAAATAACGATATTTCTGCCAATAAGAAAATCAAATAATAAACCAAAAAAATGTTCCAAAAATATCTATTTAATTTTATTAAACAAATATCGAATTCGCAAATGAAATTAAGAAAAATAAATAAAGTGAAAAATAGTGTCAGATTCATATTTTTCTTTTAAGATCTTTTTTTGATAATGATCTCCAAAACGATGTAAGAAATGGTAGCCAATACTAATATAACTGTCAAGAAAATGAGTTTCGATTTGATGCATAAGACTTCGTGAAAGCTGAAACTCATTACAAATCCGACGGCTTCCCATAACCGGTGGTTGGCGAAGGCTGGTTCAGGATTCTTTTGAAATATTGAACTGTATAAACCTGAAATTTATTTTATTTTATATTAATAAATATAATTATTGATGTGGGTATAAATAAATTTTAATTATAAATTAGTAAAAATGGAAAATTAAAAGGGTAATTATATTACACCAAACCTCAAAATTTCCTCTTTCAACTAAAAGCGAATGTAGGCAACGAAACAACAATTTAGAAAAATAGTTTATATTTTATATACTGAGAATAATTTTATTCCTCGAAAAGTTTCTAAACATTTTCTTAAAATTTTCTTAAAATAGATAAATAATATTTATAAATATGCACCATTGATTTGTGGCTGAAAAATCCCATCGAATAATCCCCATAAGCCCGCAACGATGAACATTAGATAAAAATGATCAGCAAATGCTTGTCTGGAGAAAGCCAAAATGGGGAAAACAAAACAGGAATGGATTATGGCAGTCGTTAGAAACAACGACCAACGAGGTATTTTCTTGCTCAGATAACCCAAACTGGGGCCAACTATAGCGTTAATTACTCCGTATATCATCATCACGAAACCCAGGTATCTCATCCCGTAATAACAGGTTATGTAAGCCTTTGGTAGAAGATGGATAAGAAAATATAATAATAAATTTTGGATTTTGCCTTAAATATTTCCTCTGCTTCCTTTCTTTCATTTGCTTAAAATTTCTTCCCATATTTATACTAACTTATATTGTAAAATTAAATGTCATTAAAAACATGTTTTGGGGTTATATATATTTTATTTTATAATGATAGATAGTTATGACTGATAAGAATATGGACTCGAAAAAATTTGGAGGTTAAATCAATCAAGAAAAATCAGGTATTTTAAATTTTTTAAATATACCCGGGTCGGGCCGGGCTTAAAAAAATTTTTTTTTAATATATCCGGGCCGGGTTTAAGATTGTTAAACCCGGGCCGGGCCGGGCCTTGATATTTTTTATAAAAATTTTTACATTATGAGTTAATGGTTATAAGATTATATTATTATATAGTTATGATTAATATAATATTGGGTGATGGTTAACACACCTAACACCCACAGATCGATCTAATTATTAATTTCCTGCAAATTTATTCAAAGTATTAATATATTTTTTTATAATTCATATCTAAATTTTTACAACATATTTTACCAAAACAATCAAATAAAGGAATATCTTAAATAAGCCCCAATATTCAAGTATTAATAATATATTTTTTATAATTCATATCTAAATTTTTAGAATATTTACCAAAACAATCAAATAAAGGAATATCATGGCACAAAATACTAATGATATAATTAATAAAATTAAAAATAATAATTATTCTTTTAGAAATACAAATAATAATTTAAAATCTGAAATATGGGCTAAATTTAACATCATCATAGATGAAAATAAAAAAAAACATTGGCTACGTACAATGTAAGAATTGTTCAAGTATATTATCTTATAATTATAAACATGGTACATCAATCTAAAAAGACATAAATGTGATGGTAAATCCATGAAAATTAATAATTAATTTTTACACCTGAAAAACCAACCTATAAATGTAATATAAAATATTTAAAAATTATAAAATAAATTATATTAATATTGTGCAATTAGATTTTTCAAAATACTATTTATTATACATGCATTTTTTTAAATAGCGATTTATTTTTATTTTATAAATTAAATAGTAAATTAAATAAAATATATAATATTCTCAAAATATTTTCCATTTTTATAAATTAAATATTAGTTTTATTTTTTTTAAATGCAATATAAAATATAGTATATGCTCAAAATATTATTACCATTTTTATGAATATTAGTTTTATTTTTATAAATGCAAAAAATATAGTATATGCTCAAAATATCCATTTTTATAAATAACAGTTTTATAATTTTTATAAATTCAATATAATATTCTCAAAATATTAGCTTTTTTCATGTATTTTTTAAATAATAAGCGATAATACTCGCTGAAAAATATGGTAAAATACCTTATAGGTGAATTTTTGTATATACCAGGTCAAATATAATTTTAAAAAATTCCGAGCCGGGCCGGGCCGTAAAAAATTTTTTTAAAAAATATCCGGGCCAGGCCGGGCCTAAAAAATTTAAAACCGGGCCGGGCCGTGCAAATGGTGCCTCTGCAGAAACAAAAATTTATGGTAAATTTTATATAACAAATCCTAAAATTTTATTATTAATTTTTTTTCTAAATTTAATTTCAGATTGAATAACCCGCTCATTTTTATATTTTCGTGTCGTAAACTTGTTTATATAAATCATGATTATTATATACATATAAAATTCTCAAGCTAAAAAAAATAATATAATAAATAATATGCTAATTATTCATTAAAAATAGTATTTTACATTCGTAAAATCAAAAAATAATCAGTGGAAAATTGAAACTAATTATCATTTATTTGATATTTCAAGTGCTATGATTTGTGAGACTTATTATATGCATATATAATATATTATTATACTAAGGCTTATTTACCCTTTTCTTAACATCGTATCATATCTATAATTAAAACTAGATTTATTTTTTTTCTTTTAATCTTTTTAAATACGTTAATTTTAAAACCTATTAATATGATTTAGTCGGTAAAAAGGACATTGATATAAATTATCAAATAACACTTAAAAATAGAAATTTCCTTATAAATAATATGATTATGTTATGTGATCCTACTTTCGTATAATCTGCCGACAAAATTCCTGTCTGCAATCCGCTATATATTGAAAGAGGAATCAAGCATATTTGCATCGGATCTAAGGTTTGATTTAGAGTGGCAAAACACATTGACCAAATAGAAATCCTTTTCTTAACACCTTTTGGTTACAACTAAATTATTAAAATTCTTGAGTTATATATTAATATAAGGCTTTTCTTCTCCGTAGCCAATGACAAAGGGAAATTCTCCTTCGATAATTTGTCTTAATAAATTTAATTTTAAGCTAAAATACCCCACCACCCCCTGTTCTGCCCACTTTCCCCAAAAATGTCTATAAACAAGAATTTGAGAGAAAAATGAGTAAAAGTTCATTTTTATTTTAAAAAAGTGAACAAAATTATTTTTATAAAAAACTAACATAGGTCCAATATAATTAAATGGGAAAACCCTAGGTAATAATTGCACCACACCACCCCCCTTAGAAAAATTCTGGTAACCCCTAATTTGCTTTAAACATTTCTCTCTCATTATGATCTCTATGTATAATTTTTAAAAATGATTCCAAAAGTCATTGCTATGTATTCTAATATAGCAAAAGAGAGCGTTAATAATAAATCTATGAACTTACTCAAAAAATTTTTTTTTTAAAATAAATACTCTCATTATTGTCATCTTTGATGGATTGCCTTGGTAGATTATCTAAGAAAATTATTACTACCAAAAGAGCCGAAAGGGATAGGGCTGTATAAATAGCGTACAGTGTGTATATTTTACCCGGAGAATATTTAATATGAAAATTCTGTGTCCCATTACTTGAACAAAAGGCCGAACCACAGTAGATAGAATCGTTTGAAATCGTCTTTCCAAACGATTTAATCACAATAATGTTACTGAGTGTAAGTGAAGAAATTAACTGACCAAATAAGGATCCGATCTCGTAGAATGCAAAAAATATGCCAAACAGGAATGGTGCTATATTAGCCTCTTGCTTATTATTTTCAACAATTGTTCCCGTAATTTTATTAGTCATAGAAGAGTTAAAAGATTTAGAAGGAACTGGCAAGGATAGAAGAATGTGTTTTTCTTTTAGGGTTGAGCGACACTGACAAAGATTTTTGCTCAAAGCAGTTATATAAACCGATTGAGATGTCCATAGTGGACCAGCAGCGAGACCCAAAAGAATTGAAGTAGGGTAAAGAGTATACCAGGCAGGTTTAAAATTAGCGGCGATAAAACTTGTATACATAATAATACATATGACGAGTGTCCATTTAATAGTTAGGTAGGAAATTAGTAGTTCTGGTAAAAATAGGCAAGACACTATAAAAAATCCGTATATTATGCTCAATGAATTGGAACCGAGTCCATTATAAGCATTTATGCTTGTTTGAAGTGTAGAAACAGCTTGAAATGCTGAGCATAGCAAGAAAAATGAAGAACTTAGAGCTACCAAATTTTTGTAAGATGTCCATTTTTGGGATTTTATATTGAGATCAGTCATATTCTTATCAGTTGGTGGGAGATGATAATTTTATACATTGATTTTTATTAATGCTAATAATAAGAATATGTCAATCTACATTCCATATTTCATCAATCATAGGTATAATAGAATAATTTTCGTGTATGGGTTATCTTTATGTTGAACATAATTTTATTATTATATTTAAAAAGTAATATACATTAATATTATAATTTAAAACAAAAATTGAATTTTAACGATAGCGAAAAAAAAATTATAATTATTAGGATAGATGATATTTAAACAAAAATACTTAAATTAAAAATAACTCACTATAATATTTTTTTAAGTTTATTATATCAGATTTCATTATATATTCAAAATTTAATTTTTCTTAATTCATTTTTTAAAAAAATTAAGATAAGAGACGGGGCTAAGGTCACTCTATATATTTTATACATTACAGGGAAATATAGTTAATTTTACACAATATTATATCCAAAAAGAAATGGTAATGTTTTTTTTCAATATCGCACAATTATTAAATAAATAATTAGCAATTTGTTCCATTACTCAATTTGTTTATATTTCGTTATAGAAATAATTTTATTTTGAAAATATATTACGAAAAATTATTCGTTTCTCAGCAAAATCAAACTAAAATCACGAATTAAACATCAACTCCCTCTGTCTTCAGACAATTACAGTATGCCGAAACTAACGTGATCCCTACCAGAGTTAAAGGTAATAATGACCATGCTCAACGCACCCATGAGATCAATCAAAGACTATGACACGGTGAAAACAACCTAGTAAGAGACCACGCTATCGGTGTCATGAGCAGGATAGTCTGCAAATATATTGATGAGGAGTTTAGCTCGTCTGGTCTTTCTCTACCCCTCATAACCAGGCCTAGATAGATATGGCAAGGTATAGAACGGATCTACTGGAATTTAAATGCCGAGGGCTGGACAGAGACAGATACGAGCTAAGGTTCTACGTAAATCGTAGAATGCGTGAGACATTGTGATCAATTCCAGCTAGAAGGGTTATGATATTAGCAATGGCCATACATTAAACTTGGCCAATCGAACATGCCAATGACGTTTTCTACTCTACTCTACTCTACTCAATACATAGATAGAGAAGATATTAAGTCGGTCCACGATCATCCTTTCTTCTAACTACAGAGGGGAAACAAACAAGAGATCGCATCAAAAAAACGTATGTAAAACATTTCTTGTGGTGCTCATAATAGACGGTCCAAAGGTGGGCACCACCACAATACTCAAAGGCCTTCAAGGCCAGTTTATACTCAAAGTCCCTTTTCAGGGTTAAATCCTGATATCCATAGTACTGAGGACATCAGGATGTGAGACAATGAACTACCTAACAATCCAAGGAGGACGAAGATCTCATTTCCCTAACTGGCTCTAACAGGTAAACATTTACCTGTGTAAACTGTGATAGGAGATCTTTTGGACTGAACAACTTAGACCATAGTCTCCCAAACAGCGGACTATCAATCTCATCATCCCGCTACGACCCTTGATGTCCAGAATGCCAGTTATGCACCTGAATCGAAGTTGTATCCAAAAATACAAGAATCGGGAATTGGCTAACCGATATTTCATCAAAACCATCTCCGACCATGTGGAGTAGCTCATCTAACAACGACCTTGACAGCAATTTATTGTATATGGTTTCTTCATTCGATTCAATTAACGACGGTGCTGGTTCTCCCCAGATGAATTCGATAGCTCTGCCCCTCCTAGATGATGTCTTCAACGATATTATCAACCCTAGGCATCTACTGGGCATCGTAGACTTTAACTTTAAGGAGTTCTCTTTGTTCAAGTTAGGTGAAAGTCCACTACAGTCCCCTTTCACGAAGCCTATAGCCAGACAAGATTTCAGGCCTAGGCTCGATGCTATCAAGATTCTTTGTCAAGATAAACGCTATTTTGATATCCTATTAACATTTGTTTTGCCAACAAATACACAATCGTTATAGAGCGACTCCTTATCGCTAACATACTAGATGCCTGGATGCTAACGTACTAAGAGATGATCAATAACAATTAAATATGCTTCCGTCTTTTAGAAATCAAATCAGTCATATAAGGTAATAGTGACTTATCGTAAGTATCGAAGACTTCCTGCATTGCCCGTTTAGGTTGAAGTCCATCTCACAGATGTCCCGTAACCTACAAAAGGTCTCCTTTACTCGCAAAATCGACATTCGCTCTGCCTTCTTATCGATACATCTCTCCTCTAGAATTTGTTAATTTTTCGGAGTTTACTTTCAGGGTTGGGGGGAAGGGATACCGTTACACTGTCCTGCCAATGAATGAATCACTTAGTCCTTCTGTTGTCATAAGACATATATGGCAAAACCACTCGAAGGGCTTCATACAAAGTCTATCTTGACGACATCCTGATTGTCAATGACCCCAAAGATGTTGGTTCACCCATGAGGCACACGCTAAATGAATGGGGAAAATCCACTTTCCTACCTACAAAAATTACCTATCTTATCATCCCAATAAGGACACCAATATTCGCTGACAACACAACTATTACCCGACTGGACCAAGCCTTCCACTTGCAATCCTACAAATATTTTTTATTAGCAGATCTAACTGCTCGTATTCTCAGCGTTCTTGGCCATAACAGGTATGTCATGTCTGTTGTATCCCTACTACGCCACTATGAAAGAACGACTTAGCACCGCCGTAGTTACCTATTTTACCAGCTACGATAACAATCGAAGCCCTCAAGGAACCTATTAAACTGCAATGGTACACCAATTACCCCCTTCCACGGAAGCCTCAGACCAACATATTGAACTATCATTTTGAGGTTAGGATAACTTATCCGAGTTTTAAGTACTACTCATGCTAGATGTCTCCTCATCGGCCATACAAACATCAACTTTAAAGAAATTTTAGCCATAGGTGTGGGAGCAATATAGGGGCTCTGGATAAGATTCCCTGCCAGCCATCTTCTACAGTCGCCTATTATGTCCTAAGATGAGGAGAATACAGGTCTCCATTCATTGAGATTATAATAACCTTAGATTCTCCGAAATATAGAACTAGTTTTCTTTACTGTTATTTCGCAGATTATTCCCTGGGTCCCTACCTACGAGAACCCGAGCCGTATAGAACTTCTTTCGGTGAATAAGCAGAGATGAACTGTTTAAAAATCCACTGCTAAAGGGATAAACTCATTCAGAAAAATTTCGCTCTCAGGGTTATTCGATTCCAACGACTACACGACAGCATTGTGTTCTGTAACAACACCCTCCCTACTGTCAAGTCTCTCTGAACTATTTGAGCATGCCAACAATAGTATCTGATAAGCAATCAATAATCAAAAATTCTCTCGAAGGGGCAATCACATATAGAAAGATTAATCCCCGCACATTATATAAATACTTGGCCATTATAATGTATTTTTCATTATCTTAATTTGTTTATATTTCGTTATTGAAATTATTTTATTTTACTTTGAAAATATATTACGAAATTTTTGAGTAAATACACTATAAAGGGAATGAAAAAACCAAGGCCAAGTCACCTACTAAAAATTCTATTTTCAAGTTTTTGGCCCCAAGCCAATTGGCTCACACAGAGGTCAAAATATTCAAATTTGGGGATAATATTTTCAAATTATGGGAGATTTTGCGGTGGAGCTCTGTGCTGTTGAAGAAAAAATTGCGAATATCTTCCGCTGACGGGGAGAGACTTGGAAACCCTGCTCACAAATAATGATATATCAGTTCACTAGGCCAATTTTTTTTCTTGATTATTTTTGGTTAGCGCTCTATACTCTCCCTCACATTAAAAATCTCCTTTAAAAATAATTCTTCTATAAATAAACATATAGTCTTGTTTAAAATTAATATATTTAATATTTCTATTGTTTATCTTTATTGCAATATAAGCCTCTGGTAAAATATTAAAAAAATTTAATAAAAAATAAAAGAATTGTGATTAATGTAGGTAATAATGATTATATTCGCTGTTAAATTGGTAATATCTCTAAAGATTTAAAATTCAAAAACTAATATTCGAGAAAATGCTAAAAAAAATTGTTTATAAGCGATAAGCGTAATAAGAATCTGTTGTGCCGGATATACAACCTGGTAAACAATTTAATAACCCTCTTGACTAAGTAATTTAGTTGACGATAAACATCATCTTTAGCGTAAATTTTGTTTAACGAACAAATGTTTTTTTCTTACTTAACACATCGTTTAGCACATTAATATTTTTGTTTCCATGTGGATCTCGCTATTTTTATGTGATTGGTTGTTTAAAAAGTACACGTAACGAAATTGAAATTGTATAAAAGAACGGGTTTATTATATATGGGATATAAATGCCTTTTTGATTAATTTGATTTTTTTATGTTAATTCAAATATTTTGAGTTTTTTCCTTTTAATCATTATTATTGTTATAATTTAATGGCAATTTTTTTATACTTCTGATTAAATTTATAATTAAAACTCGTAATTCCTCTGGATTCTTTTATATAAATAAATCGTGTTACTTTGCTTATTATTACTTAAATTTTCATCTTGTTCTAATTAACTTACCTATATATGGTCTTCTTGAATCCCGGAAAATAAACCCCCAGGAAAAAAAACCCCCGGAAAATAAACCCCCAGGAAAAAAAACCCCCTGAAAATAAATCCCCAGGAAAAAAAACCCCCGGAAAAAAATTCCCCAATAATTTTTTTTTCTTTTTTATAGAATTTACTTAAGACCGGTCTACTCTTCATAAAAAAATTCTTAAATAAGAAAAACTGATGTTTAAATTGGTACTGGGAAAAAATGCCTCAGTAAAATAACTATGTATTGTAAAAAAAATGAATTAAATTGTATATTGGGTGAATGTATATTTGTTTCTATTATAATAAATCACGAATTTATTTCAATATTCATCTTTTAAATATGCATGAATTAAGTTTCAATTTCTTTATATACTGGCTGCTAACAACCAATCAGGTTATATATAGATGTATTTCTAAAAATTGATTATCTGCTTAAATAAATTTGTATTTTAAAAAAAATACATTACGTTTTAAGTATCAATAGTAAATATAAATAACCCATCATATTGGGGGTAAATTTGGATGGTGCATCATATTCATAGGAGACACACCAACTCCAGCAAGATCCATGACAGTAGGAGGAGGTGGGGGTGGAGGAAGCATGAATGGTCTATAAGCAAAAATTTGATGAGGTCATAATATTTTTAACAAATTATTAACTTGCAATTGTATATATACCAATTCAATATAAATTATTGATAGAATATACTTAAATATGAGAGTGTATAAAAATAATCTCAAGGGGTTTTTTTTCCGGGGGTTTTATTTCCTGGGGGTTTTTTTCCGGGGGTTTTTTTCCGGGGGTTTTTTTCCGGGGGTTTTTTTCCAGGGGTTTTTTTTTCCTATTACCGGTCTTCTTGTTACATTTATACTAGATAAGGCAAAAAACTTTCAAATTGACTTATAATAGAATAAGGAATTTATTTTTAGATGCTCCTATTACTATCGAAGTCTTCCTATTTATGATGATCAAAACCATCCCTATTACCTTGAGATAGCGGGGTTCTCTAATAACTCAATCCGAGGGCTTATAAGTAGGGTACAAATCATCTTAATAAACCTGAGATATTTCATGGAAATGGGAATAAAGTACAATAACACAATTATATATTTAATTTAAGATAGCGACTTTACATTTGCGCCTTATTTCCAATTTTTTTCGATTAGATTATACTAGTGTTGTAAACGAACGCGTTCAAAATGAACCCGTTCGTGAACGAAGTTCGTTTTTTTGAAAAAAGGTGATGAACGGTGTTCCTTTTTTTTGACGAACTTTGAACGTGAACGCGTTCCTTTTCTTTGATGAACGCGTTCAATTTTACGTTCGTTATTTTAAAAACACTTTTTATTTTTATTTATCTGAAAAATTAATATTAATCCGCATTTTTTAACAAAAAAGTCTTATATTTTTATTTATTTAAAAAATTAATATTTAATCCAATTTTTTAACAAAAAAGTCTTATATTTTTTAATCAGCTGTTTTTACTTTTTCCTTTTTCATTGCAATTAACGTACCATAGTGCGAAGATAAGATTAAAGTTTATTAATTTGAATATTTTATATTTTAATTTAATAGATTAGCATTTGCATGGATATAAATATTTCATCATCAGATTCTGAAAATCAAAATTCAATATTAGATGAATTAGAATTACCATGGCCCAAATATCAAAAATATTTCACTGTTTTAAAATCAATTCCGAGATATCCTTTTTTTTGACGTGGAAGAAGAGGGCAGATTGGAGGATGATAACATAGCTCAATTTTTTGAAACAATGGATAAAACATTAAATGTTTTTAATAAATTCCCCCTTTTAAAAGAATTGTTTATCAAGTATAACACCGCAATCCCTTCATCTGCCCCTGTTGAGCGAGTTTTTAGTATAGCTAACGCTGTATTAACTGACAAGCGTTCATGCCTATCAGATGAAAATTTTGAAAAACAATTATTATTAAAAATTAATAAGAAAATTTTTTTATAAATTTATTTTTTTATCGCTCTATTAAATTGTATTTATAATTATATTATCAAAATAAAACTATTATTTTTTATCATGGCTAATATATTGTGTTGAAAAATATAAGGCATTTATTTATATTAAATTAAATTTTAAAAAAAATTTATCATAAAATTTTGAACGTATGAACGCGTTCATGAACTTAAACGCGTTCCTTTTCTTGAATTTGAACGTGAACGTGAACGCGTTCGATTTTTGTCAATGAACGTTGAACGCGAACGCGTTCGATTTTTTTAAAAATGTTTACAGCACTAGATTATACTTAATAGAAATCAACTGTATATATCTTATAGAGTATCCCATCTCGACAGGCTAAAGTGCACATTATGAAAAAAATAATTAAAATGTGATAACCATTAAGTTATGCAAGTAGGAATTATTTCTTGATTTTATCAAACATTTTTTTTATAATTTAAAAAATTATATTTCCCATATTTATTTAAAAGTCTAACAATATAATCTGGTCATATGGTTTATCATCTTCGGTTATGTTACGATTATATGTTTTAAAAATAAGGTCATAGAAACATAAAATAAACTCTTTTTAGAAGAAATCCTTGGTGGAGAGTACTAAAGGTTCATATTTTTAAACAATTCTTTCTTATATGATGCCTGATTTCTTAATCATTAAAGAGCAGAGTTTGTAACCTGGATTAAAAACAGTAATGATTTCAGTTTTGAATACATATATAAAAGAGTTACCTTCGGTTTTTAAAATGTTGTTACATGAATTGAAATCATCAAATACTACCGAGCTAAAACAAACTTGTTGAATTCCTTGATTTAGATCTAAATGTGGACCAAGGATATGTTTTTTTTATTCTAAGATGATTAAATGGCAAATAAATGGAATATAGTTTAATCATCTATTAATTACAAAGAAATATATAAATCTTTGCCTTCTCAACCCTCCGAGAATCATAATTTGCATCTGATTCAAATATTTTTACATACATCATAATATTTTCATTTTATATGTTAAAAAATTATAAAAAATTAAAATTTAAAGGATGTGATGATCAGTCAACATAAAATTATTATATTCATTTATAGTAATTATGAATTTAAAAATCCTTTTATTTTTTAAAATGGAAGAAATTCGAATTTAAGTTTTCTTAAACAATTTCTAATTTTACAAATTGATATTTTGTATCAGTTCTTATGCCGAAATTAATAAATTTATAGTAGCATTAACTTTTGTATTGCCTAAGGTTCAAGGAACGACATCTTTCAAGCCCTAATCTAATGTCGATTTTGGTTTTGGTGACATGAAGGAAAAGTTTGCCAGTTAAATCTCAAAAATGGGTGTTGTGTCGTCAGCGTTATATTATTTTTTGTTCTTATTTTTTTCATAAGATTTATGTTCACATGACATTATGCTTTCATTAATTCTGATGATCTACTGATAGCGCAATTTGGAAAAGTCTAGTTACACAAAATTTCTATATATTATATTCAGCCAAACATATTATACTTTTATTAAAATGTATAAATTGCTTAAATGTTTAATGAAAGGCTGTAAACCTTATGGTTACTCAATCACCTTATAGTGGTAAACTATATAATTTCCTGCCTTAACAGACAAAAATGTTAATTTTTTTCCCCGTGATTAATAGTTTATAGAATAATATACTAATATTTAATTTTTATTATAACTATATAATAAAATTGAACCAAAAAAAAAATAGTATATATGTTAATTACAAGTAACAATGTTTATTAATGGATTTTGTATTGTAGAAGACTTAAGGCTTAAAACGATATATTATATTATATTAAATATTAAATTGTTGTTTTGAAAAGTTATACAATGATTTTTATTTAATATTAAATTGATGTTAATTTTGTATATATACTTAAAGGATCATGATTACTTTTACCTTTTGTTTTTTGATCTTAGATAAAATAAAGAACTTAATTATTAATATTCCTAATCTTCACGGATTACACATTCTACAATTTATTCTATATTATTTATTCTTGTTCATTAATATATATATAAACATAATTATATTTTATAAACATCATTCCGAACATTTTTGGATAATAATATTTAGGGACACGATTTAGTGAAACAATCATCTAATTTACCAAAATTTTGGATTTGTTTCTTAAGATTAATATATTTTAATTTTTTAATTATATATCATGTCCCACATCTGGCTAATTTTAATTTTTAACCTTAAACCTAACATCTTCCAAGAAGTTGGCTCGAGAAAAAAAACTGATCCCGCTGGAAACTGGAACCTCTTCAGGATCCTCAGTCGATCTCCTTAACTCTTGAATACACCTACCACATAAAAAAAATAGATTTTTTCCCCCTATAAATAGTAGGTATATTAGATTTAAGACCAAATATCCAACATAAATTTTGTATACGAAATTGTAAGTGGATATGTCGTTATCAAATCATGTCATAACGACATGTTCGTTTCAGCTCATTTTTGCGAAATTCTATTTTTAAAAACAATTTTTACAAACTTTTTATTAATAATTATATTTTACATATTTATTTACGAATCTTAAATCATAATTGAGTCAGTTTTATCATTATATCTATTAAATACATAAATTCCTATACAACATTTTTTTCGTTACGCTTTTCACCGAATCCGAAATTTTTCTCTGACATCCTCATCTACAATCCTATCATCTTCAACATTGATAGCTGTAAAAAAGGGAAATGTGTTTTTTTTAAATATGATATAAAGTTACCAATAGAAAATATAACTTAGGGTGTGCGCTCACATATGCGTCAATTATCCAAATTAAAAAAAATTCTATTAGCTTTATTTATAATTTATCTGAGTGAGGTAATGCATATGATTTTTTTACAAATGCACCTAATAGCTATTTTTTCCAATTACAGCATAGAATGGCTCTTTGAAATATTTGAATAATCGTAAAAGGAGAATTGGCATCCATTACCTTTATTTCTCAAAATCCTTGCCTTACTAAATTAAGTGACAATAACTAAATCGTTTTTATGGAATTCTATACGTAACAGCATAGCACATTACATGTATTTATTATATATAATTATTGTTACGCGGATCCATCGAACATCTGCAGAACATACACCCATCAGCACCCGTCATAGATATATTACATTCCTGTGAGCACTTGCTGTCTGGACAATTATCATTGTCTAAATGTAAGAAAAGCAGTATAATTTTTTATTAATAATAGACAAAGGATTGATGTGTTGAATAATAGACTAATTCGGCTTATTCTACAAGCACGTGTCAAAAAAAAACTCAAAACATTGAGATACTATCTTATTTATTTCTACAAAGTTAAGAAGCTACCCTTTTCAAAGAAAGATATTTAAGGGTTTGCCGGTTAAAATTGGGATAAATGTGGAGCGAATACCCAACTATTATGCTAAACTGTAATTTTTAATATTGAAACACATGTAAATTTATGCATTGAGAAAAAAAATCAATCCTTCAAAGCTTTGAAAGACATCGGAAATATATTCATTGTGAAATATTATATTTGTATTTATTCACTTCTAGACCCCTCTCATTTGAATATTTAGAAAATTTTATGTAATTTTTATTTATATTCTAGTGTCAAAATGGTTCATTATGAACATAATTAGCACCTTTATATGGTATAGAAGTTAAACATATTTTTTTTTCCTTTAAAAATATATAAAACTGTGTCCAAAACTCGTAAAAATTTAATGAAAAATAGTAATTACACCTTCTTTAAACAGAAAATAAGAACTTAGGATTAGTTTTATTAAATTAGCGCAATTCCCCATCAAAAAATGATGAAAAAATATAGCACATTTATGGTGTCCAATAAGCTTTCTTATTGAATCAAATGCTATTTAATTAAATATTTTAGAATATCTCGATATTAATATAAGCTACGCATATTCTTAACGATATAACTACATACTTCTAATGATGTATAAATTATCTAATGATTGCAAGTCAATCCTTTTTAATTAAATATAACATTTAAGATTTACTGCTCAAAAATATTTGTATAAAACACTTATATTTCAATAAATATTTATATATATTATAATTATTATACATCATTTTTTTTGTAATATATTACATTACACAATTTGTTATTTATTCATTTTCTTTAATTTTTAATATATTTAGCGTTCATGCCAAAGGTCTCATTATAGAAACTTAAGTTGATTATAATTTTTTATTATTATTCATTTGGTCATTATTCAGTCCAATTTTAGAATATGGCCTAATAAGGTAAATGGCTGGCATCATCAACAAATACACAAGTGAGTTTTTTTTTATAGTTGATGATGAAAGAAATGCTGAGATAGCAGCAATGTCTTACCTATTAATAATGTTTAAGTTTTGGATAGGTTTTATAAAATTTTAGCAAATCGTCAAACTTTTGAAACAAATACTTTTTTTGGTTTTGGACCGAGTTTAATATAGAATGCATTAAAATAACAATATTAAATGAATATTATTTGGCAGATCAAACAAAAAGGTGATGGGAAAAGTGAAATTGAAAAAAAATAAAATAAAATAAAGATAAAATGAATGAAAGAAGAAGAAAGAAAGAAAGAAAGAAAGAAAGAAAGAAAGAAAGAAAGAAAGAAAGAAAGAAAGAAAGAAAGAAAGAAAGAAAGAAAGAAAGAAAGAAAGAAAGAAAGAAAGAAAGAAAGAAAGAAAGAAAGAAGAAGAAAGAAAGAAAGAAAGAAAGAAAGAAAGAAGAAGAAAGAAAGAAAGAAAGAAAGAAAGAAAGAAAGAAAGAAAGAAAGAAAGAAAGAAAGAAAGAAAGAAAGAAAGAAAGAAAGAAAGAAAGAAAGAAAGAAAGAAAGAGAGAAAGAAAGAAGAAGAGAAAGAAAGAAAGGAAAGGAAAGGAAATATGAAAAATATACCCCCTGATATTGATAATATCATTGATTGAAATATCACCATCATCATCATCAGAATAGCGCACAATTTGGATCCCATTAATTATATTAAATACTTTCTTTTTTATATAATTTAAAACATTCAAAAAAGCATAAGCAAGCAAAGAAAATCTTTAAAATAATTTAACGATTTCAAAAAATTTAAATTTTTTAATATTTTTCAAACAAAATAATTTATTAGCATAACTTAGAATTCTAGAACTTGTTTAAAAGTTATTATATTAGAAATAATAGTAAAATTAAGGAACATTGGCGCTACAAAAATATTAAGTTACAAAAGTATAAGAATAATTCTATAGTTTACAATTAGAAATATATTTTTATACATCGGTTTTTTGTCATGGTAAACTGATTTGTGTTGTCTTTACTCTAAAATATTTCTCACTATATTCTATTTTACTGAAATTATAATTATAAAAATACCTAAATCTCAGGGTGTGATTGGCTGAGTTTAAAGTTATTATATGGGATTTTACACCAGTCATAACTTTCAATGACGTTTCAAGTTTTTTTTTTAAATATTGATATTTTTGTGTTCCATTACCTTTATTCTTTACATTTTTAAACAATATAGTGGAATATATTTTTGATGTACTAATATACTACATTCAATTTGAAAGGCCTTTGAAGGTGATATAGGTGATATGGGATCTAACCTTAATGAGGTAGGTACATAAATTCAATAGAATTAACAATTTTTATTAATTAAAATAAGGGAACCAGGAACAATTATTTTTTTTTTCTTTTCCATTTGCGTTCTGGCCATAAAAATGTCACGTTCCAAGTTTTCCGATAACCTGTTATATTTTATTTTAAATTTAAAGTTTTTAGAAGCAAACACATAAATAATACTAAGGGAAATCGGAGAGCTCAATTTTTATCTAATGATTTCAAAAAAAAATTTTTAGCTAAAAATTTCAATATGATTTTTTTAATTAGCCATTTCAAAATAACCCATTTTTAGTTAACAATTTCAAATTCTCTTTTTTTAGCTAACACAGGTTATTAGACAGAAAAATAACAAAATAACAGAGAAATATATATAAAACTTAATGTATATACCAAGAATTTCGAAATGGAATGTGCAATTTATATTAGATATTTTTATAGCATTTAATTTTACTTATATTAGATAGCTAGAAAATTATCGCCGGGGGTTTGTAAGCCGAAGGTACCAGGTTCAATCCTGTTAAGGAACTGTAAAAATTTTCAGGTTTTTTTTCGATGAGTTATGTGTAAAGACATATTATAAGATGAATATTTGAGCTTAGAAATGCCACCCCGGTCACCGATAGGCTTGAACAGCCGGGTGCTAGGATATTTGTCAATAAACCATGAAAGGATCAAACAAAAATATAAATATGAAAGCTAGGGCGTACCCTCCTCCAAGCGACGCGCAGGGTGTTAGACCTCCATCCTGTGAAAAGTTAAATAAAGGTTAAAGCAAAGAAAAAAAGGTTAGCAAGCCTGAATGGTACACTTAAAGGTAAGACGAGAGAATTGGCATCCATGTTGAACAAGAGAAAAGTTGATATAGCATGATTACAAGAGACGAAATGGAAAGGTCAGAAGACTCTGGAGATGGGTATAAATTGTACTATAATAGAATTGTTAATAATAGGAATGGTGTCGGCATTATCCTCAGTCAAGATCTAACCACCTCAGTGGTAGAAGTAACAGGATCTCTGATAGACTAATGAAAATAAAACTCTGCATTGGGCAAAAAATACTACACATCCTTTCGGTATATGTTCCTCAAATGGGTTGCAAAGAAGAGGAGAAACATGACTTTAGAGCTAACTTTGAAGCTGTAATGGAAATCCCTACATCGTATTCGGCCAATAAGGCTTTAGCAATCTAGTAAATGTTGTTATGGACGATTGATACAAATATCAGAATTTCCATCAATTCTTTGCCGATTTTCAAAAAAAAAACATAATATTATCCTTATAGGATCTTCTTTTGATATAACATATAATCTTTAAAAGTATAATTTTAAAAAAAAATTTGACAAGCTCAAATAATGGTATTTAAAAAATAAGGTCTATTGAATAAATTGTTTTAACTAGGTGAAAAAAAAGAAGAAATAACATCAATAAAAATTAAAATGGAATTTGCCAAAAAAAACAGGCGCGATGTTGGGCCTTAATAATTCTTAGTTCTTAAAAGACATGTGATTGGCGATCGCGTAAAAAATGAATGAACAAAATTTGCCAAAATTGTAGCTATAACGGTTATATAATATTTGTTTGAAAAACCTAAAATAAAATTTATATTTAAGAAAAAAAAAATTTGAACAGAGACAATTGACGGATAGCAGTCGAACATAATTAACATCTATGAAAAATAAAGATTTAAATTTAAAAAATCGAGAATATTATATGACTTTTTTTGAGTAACCCAGTTTAATTTTTTATCCATCATTTTGAAATTCCTTTCTTTAACGCATTCTCTCTCTCTCACTATCTTTCTAGATTGAAAAGTATCGATTTTTTTTATAGTAGCCGTTTTATCTTGATAAATATGATATATTAAAGTAGAAATATTTCATATCATTTAATATATGACACATGAGACATCATGGCACGAGAGTTAATAATAAAAATAAAATAATATTGTATGATATTGCATAAATTTATATAATATTATAACATATACAACACAGGTCCGCCACACGCAAGCTAAACGTTTTTTTATTTATAATTCTTTATCATATATTAAATAAATACAAAATCAAAAATATTTTATTAAAGCATATTATTATTATTATTATTATCATCATTTATAAACTATTTATTAAATAATTTTTAAAAAAAAGGAAAAAACTTTTGTTCAAAAATCTGTCACGAAAATTTTTCAGGGAATTTTTCTGGAATTTTTTTATATATAGAAAAAATAAAGAAGAAAAAAAAAGGTAAGGTATATAACTAAATGAAAAATGATTATTACTCGTAAAAGTTTTTATCTAATTTTAAAAATAATATAATATAATAAAATAAAATGACAAAATTAGGATTAATTATGTGGATGAAGAGCTTGTTGTTTACCTGGGTGCTATTGCAAGCCGAATTCGGGATCTATGAAGGGAGAATAGAGGAGGTATTCCCTTTCCCAAATTACGGGCTTACCAAAGAATTCGAGGAGTGGAAATCGGGGTAAAAATGCATTTTTAAAAAATTATAATATTTTTCTTTCTTTTAAAAGATCTCACGAGCCAAGCCCGTCCTTTAAAATGATAAGATTTTTTTTAAAAAAAAAGAAATAGGCACACTTAAATTAAATTAAATGGGCCGAGCCTCAAAATGGGCATTTTACGGGTTTCGCCTATCTCATATTCTTATTCAATATTTTGCGTTTCTTTCCTTCTAACTTTCAATCGTTTTTTAAAATAAATAATCTTTGGGAATTTCAGTCACTATGACTAGCGCTGGAAGGTAAATGATAATGTTGTTTAAAAGCTCAATTCGGCCCGATAAAAAAACTGCAAGATTAAGATTATAACCAAAATAACATTATGGTAACCCTAAATATTTTGCTCATAGCTTGACAGAAATGCTTGGACATCTATTTACAAAATCTCGATGCTTACAGAATATTATTTTAGCTAAAACTTAATCGGGCCCTTTTGAAGAATCAACCCAAATTGGGCTTGTAACGAGAGTAGTAAATGGCTTAATAATCGATAAATCTAAATAAATAATATACCATCTTGTTTCAATATTTCCACAAAAAAAAAATTACGAGGAGAGCCATATTTGGGGAGGTTACTCATATGCATGGATCTGATGTGAGAATTTAAAAAAAAAATAGCATGATTCTTTAAAAAAACTCTCCAGACCCTCCACTATAATTAAATAAAATTATTTTTTTTAAGATAGGTTTGTTAGACAATATTTTTGCAAAATTGCAATATAATATTTGAAAATGGCTAGATATAACGATTGAAACTGTACATTGTATGTGTCATATCATATAGCATTTTTTAGTAAAAATTGCATATTAAGTCATTAATTGAGCGCGTTATTTAAAATTTAAAAATCTGATTTTGCCGAAAATTCATTCCAATTGGTGTTTAATAACCCACCCTATTAAATTTCAAACAATTTTATATTGAGCTTTTAAAGAAATTTCAATTTGAAATGCAAAACCTACTGCGCATGTAGGGAAAACCTATTAAACTATCGCCTTCCCTCATTTTTATATGTGATCCAATTTTAAAAAAAAATCAATATCATGCTCTCATAAATGCATAATATCAATTATATATTAGGTTAAAAAAAATAAATAATCATTAAAGTTAAGAATTCTAGAGAAAATCTGAGCTAAGAACTCCAGGCTGATAAGATCCCCGTTCTCTTTCATTCATTCTTTAATTTTTTTAAGAGTTTATAGATTTTATATTAAAAAAAAATTTTTTTTTTGTTAGTGCAAATAATATTAGTGAATTCTTATAATTTTAAAATAAAAATTATTTATATATACTTGTAATTTAATATGTTAACGTTAAGATGAGGGGAGTCACGATATCATATATCTCTTATAGAAGCATAAAAAATAGTTTTGCTTTTTTTACATAAGAAAGGCGGGACAAAAACAAATATGCCTATAAATTATTTTATTTTAACGAAATTTTGAAAACTTAATTTGACAAAATGAGTGAGCATTAATGATTTAATTTAAAAAAAAATTCAACCAAAAAGCTATAATGATTTAATGAAAGTTATTCCAGCAAAAGAATTATATAATGATTTAATGAAAAATTTTCAGAAATATTGGTACTTTAAAAATGATATAAAATTATGATACGATTTTATTTTCCATAAGATTATATAGTATATATATATATATATATAGTCTATTTAAAAAATGTACAAAATATAAAAATAAAAAATCAATTAATTTTGATTCTGAAACGGATAACCGTCGTAAAACTATATGATTTTCTTTCACTTGCATATTTATAATTTCCTCTTAATTTGCATCCAAAATTTACTTAAAATTAGCCAAATTTTAAAAATTCGCGCTCAGTTTAGATAGAAATATCTTTGAAATCATTAATGGTCAAAATGGGAAATGGGAAAAAAAATTTTTAATCCAGGTCCGGCATCAAAATTTGGCATCTAAGGTCTCCTAAATTATATACATTTTTTTTTCTCTTACAAATTTAGGAAAAATTTATAAATTTAACTTCAAAAAAGTAATTAATTAAACCACTCTCATTAAGTGATCGTTATAATAATTTCTATAAATAAATCAATAATTTAATTATATAATATAAGCTGTAGAACCTTCTCTTTTTTTTTCTTTTATGCTAAAATATAAAAATTAAACCCTTTTTACCTCCCAATAGCATAGCTGATAGTGATTCATGCTTTCTATATATTTTTTTTTTGTAATTGCCATTGTCAACTTTAAAAATTTTGAACATAAATTTTGAAAATATCTGATAATTTTTTTAAGAGAAAACATTATTTTATTTTATTTTTACCTTTTAGCGATTTTTCTTGTTTTTTTATATATATATTCTACTTTTGTAGATTTTTTTTAAAAAATTTAAAGATAAGAATTTTTATGAGATTCATACTCACATGGTTCTAATCAACTTTCCTATATATAAATCATTTTTATTCCTAGGGAAACTAATAAATACTTTTATTATATAATATATATATATATATTATTTATTTAAGCCGAACAAAATTAGCGAAGGTTTCATTATTATATTAATTAAATCTATTTTAAAAATCAGAGAACTGCATGCCCGGGCAAGAAGTAGTGTTGTGAAACGGCTCATTATAAGCCGATTTTTAAAAACGGCTAACTCAATATTTTATTAGGAAAAATATTATGCAAGCCTTAAGATTTTGTTCATAGGTGGCACAAAGGTTTGAACGTCTATTAACGAAATCTCGAAGCTTACGCGATATTTTTCTGGCTAAAATATTGAGTTAGCCCTTTTTAAAAATCGGCTTAAATCGAGCCGTTTAACAACACTAAGCAAGAACAAATAATGATATGGATTTTAAAAAAATATAGACACCGGATTAGAAAAATTTTTAAAAAAATTTATACTTTATTTTTTACAAATTTATTAATGAGTGATAAAATGTTGGATAATTTAATATCCATTTACTAGCACACATTTTCCGTTTCTCCGTGAAACTATTTTTCAAAATATAGCCAAAATTATTTTTAAATAACAAAAATTTAAAAAAATTCTCGGGACCGGGTGATTGGAAAATGATTCTTTTTTTAAAGCTTCAGGGTCAGTTTGGGCTTTACAATAGATATTTGTAGAAAAAAAAAATCTAAGACGGGCCTAAAAAGAATTTCCACCTCAGCAGGTCTCTAATAAATAAAATATCCTTTAATAAAAAATATTATAATAAAAAAAAAAATTTTTTTTCGCAGTCCTAACGTTTGCAAGGATCTTATAATTTTGAAAGCCGTAAGCGAAGATGGCATATACAATATGAAGGATTATTTAGAAGTTCCGAATAGTAGATTTCCCGTGGCGGGTAGCATTGTTCCTCGGCATTACTCCAAATCTTGCACCAAATTTCAAGATTTTTATCAATGCAATACAAAGTATGTATTATATATATTTTATTTTAAATATAATTTTGTCTAAACCATTTTTTTTGTTGTAACTAGTTTTGTTAACCGACTAGATTTAAGCCGATTTAAAGTTAAGATTTTAGCCAAAATAATCAGAGTTTCAAGTATCTAGATCCTGTATCTAGATATAAAAATGTGGTATCTGTATCTAGATAGATTTTTGATTAAGATATCTGTATCTAGATATTATTTTAGACGATGTATTTATATCTAAATCCATTTAAAAATTATCTTTTAACAACTCTGAAAATAATAATACGCAACTCTTCCTTAATAGTTGTCCAAATCATTCAGTCATCTTCTGAGCAAAATCTCCAGGGTTGCATAAATTTTTTTGGGCTAATATATTGGGTTGTTAGCCCTTTATATTAAAAAATCTAGCCATTTAACAACACTATTTGTAAAAATTATTATAATAAATCTTGGAAAATGAACATAGACCTCTCTGATTTAGGGACTTTTTCCCCTCAATTTTGTTAATCTTAAATTTTTTTTCCTCCGTTGAGATTATTTTTCTAAAGTTTATTAATCCTTTCCTGTAATATTTTTTCTTTCCTAGAGATTTTTTTGCATTTTTCCATAGCATTAGTCGAGCATTTTCCACATTGTAGTTTTTATGGAAATTTTCCTTTTTTTATATATAATTATTTTTTATTGATTAATTTGTCACAAATAAAATATTATAATAAAAAGTAGATATTTAATGGAGAATTTGTTAGATTAATTTTACTTTCTCTCTGAACACGAAATATAAAACTTACGGAACTTCCCAGGCTGGTAAGGACCTTATGTTTAAGAGGGATTGAATTATTTTTTAAAAAAACGATAAATATATGGGTTAGCCTCTTTAACACTTTGGTGAATAATAAGAGAAAGTCTATTTTCAAAAAAAAAGGAGGATTTTTTTTTAAAAAGTAATCGGGGTTGTTGCTAAGTTTTGATAAAATCTCGAGTCTTAGATATAAGGATTTATCCGTTTTAAAATGCCTGCTTTTTAAAGTAAGAAATCGTTATAAAAATAATCCCTATCCCAAAACCAAAAGTATAAATCAACCGTAAATAATCTTGAATAATTTTATTTAGCAAATAAAATCTAATTACACTTATATTCTTATTTATAATTATACTAGTGTTTCATTAAAATATTTAAAATTTCATATGCCAAAAACTTTGATTCTTGAAGTAGTTTTATATTTAAATGAAACTCTTCCATTTTTTTTGGCTTATTACTTTTTTAGCTGCGGTAAATGAGCTCAAACGAAAGATGAATTTTTGATATCATTATGTGTAATTAAGAATAAATAATTCTCTTAAATTATTAAGGCAAGGTTATTACAAATAATTAGATCACTTAATTATTATAATTACAGTCAAATATGCAGTAGTCCCTAGTGAAATAAAAAAAAATTAATTGAAGTATTTAAATATAATATTATAATAACTATTATGACAACCTTGTCATACTTATAAAATAGTTATATATATAAATATTTATATTTATATATTTATGTCGTATTGCGGGATATGGAATTTAAGGAGATTACTTTTACGCGCCATTTTTAAATTTAAAAAAATCTGATTTGAACGGAAATTTATTCCAGCATGTATGGAGTGTACCCACACTCTAAATTTTTAAATAATTTTGCCGGGAATTTTTAGAACTACCCTTAATTTGTATTGATTTTTATATGGATTTTTTTATATAAATTATAAAAAAATATACAAAAGTTTATGTAGAAAATTGTCTGGAATTTATAGTTCATCCTTTTAGATTTTTTTTAAAAAAAAACCAATAACAAATATTTTTAAACATAACTATTTTTTTTTATGTTTAAAAAATCAGAGATATATTAGTTTATTCAAAAATATCAGCCGGTCCAGTGACCTATTAATCTGATTTCAATTTCAAACTTGTGCGATGCCAAATTTTTTTTAACTGGCATCTCACATTATTGGATTCCCTTATAAAATTAGAGGCAATTATTTTACACGACAAAATTAAAGAATTAATAGCCAGGAGGTCTTATAAATAAGCGGTGGTAAGGAGTTGAGTTGATAAATGGCAGATACATTTAAACTCGGTGTTTCACCAGGTCTTCTGATTTAAAATTTAATGATGAAATAATATTATAGCGATAAAATATCAGATTTTTTTCCCCATTTTCACTCTTTAAAATTTCAGAAATTTTAACTTTAAGCGAAGAAAATTTTTATAGAAAAATGTAATGATTTTGATTTTGCGACCATTTTGGAAGAAATAAATAGTTTTTTTGAATTTTTAGAAATTCAATTAGTTATTTTGTCCCCCCTCTTACTAAAAAAAAATTAGATATTAGAATCAGAATCAGAATAAAATCATGTTACTTTTTTGAGCTGGTATTCAAGAAAAGATTAACTTTTTTGGGAAATTTTTTTTTCTATTTAATTGTTATTTTCATTAGATATTTACTTGTTAATGAGATCAAGTTATTAAACTTAGACCAATCACTTATTCTTAATCTTGCCTAAATCTTCAAAAATTTTCAAATTTGTCGAAAGCCCTAGAAATTTTGAATTTTATAAGAAGAAAAATTGTACTTTTTAACATAATAAAATTCCCAAATTATTTTTTTTTGCCTAAAATTCATGGGAATTTTTTAAAAAAAAATCAATTAAAATTCATAGAATGTTCAGAGGACAACTTTTGCAACATAATCTCACCGTTTATTCTTGTTGTTATGGATTTGCTAATCAAGTAAATCAACCTGGATGTCCTAAAAGTATTAGTTTTGTCTTTTCTCTCTTTTTTCCAAAAAAATCTTTTTCTTTCTCTTTCTAACTCTTTCTTCTTTCCTAATTTCTTTATTCTCCTTTAAACTGCCCTAATTTTTTTCTTTATTTAATGATTTTTTTTTGAAAAAAAATATTATTTTGTCAGAAATGAATCTTACAAGTATGGTAGAGACTCTATCCCAGCCCAACTTCAAATATGCCTTAGATTTTTTTGATTTGGGACAACTAAAATCGGAGACCAATCAAAGAAATATCACATTGTTCTTACCGGAGGAACAATACTTGAAGAATTTCGTAAGCAAGCAAATTTTTTATATGATAATTATTTTAAAAATTTTAAATTATACTTAGAACCCTCCCCCCTCTCCTCTTTCAACAAATGAAAAAAATGATTTTACCGCTAAATAGTCCTATATACATATAAAACACTCGATTATAGGCGCTGTATTGTACTGTATATCTACATATTAAATTGAGGGGGTACCTTTTTTAAATTGAGGAATTTGATTTAAATGTGGACGTATTCCAATAAACAATTTTTCCGTTAACTTTTCTATATTTTTCAATTGTAAAATCAAATGTAACTTAAATGCTAACGGCGGTAAAATTTCGGAATCTTAACGTTTTCCAAATAAAATTAAGGCAAATATAATTAGAACTTTGGGATAAGAATATATAAAGATTGGAAATTTGACCTTTTATATTAGGATTAATTAGACTTTAACATATAAATATTTCCCTTCAATAGCAAATAGTTGTCAGTAACTTAGTTTTTAGCCTATTCCAAAATGGCCTAGTCGAGTTTTTATCTGAAAATTATCTGTTTATTCTCGAAATTTCAGCCGCTATAAGCGGATCTATTTTGGCCTAAAGGCTGTGTCCGAATCAGCTATTTCTCAATATTAAGTTATAACGCTACTTAAATTATCTTTCTTCATTCAATTCTACAAATTTAATATTGATTTTTTATTTATTTATTGCAAATATAATTCTTTTTTTTTGAAAGACGAAAGCTCAGGCTAATTCATCAGAGGCCTTATTAGCGCATTCTATATCTGGTTATTTGCCCAGGAGCCATATGTGGAATAAAATGGTCATGCCTAATTTGTCTCCACTATCTTCACCTATTCGTTTATCATTTATACATCAAGTAATTTTCTTCTTTTTTTTAAATAATTATAAAAATTATTTTTTATTTTCTTTTAACTCCTGTTATTTCTTCTCATTAAAAAAAAATTTCATTAATAATTCTGATAAAGCATAACTTATCTAAAGCCGATTGGGCTGTTAACTGTGTCCCATTAGAATACGAGCAAGAAGTTCTGACAACTCAAGGAATTATTTACAAGATCAAAGGCAACTTGTCGCAACCGGTGAACCAACTTGTCTATTCTTACTTATTGGGAGAAAAGGAATTGAACATGTCTAAATGTAAATGTTTAAAATGTTATCTTTTTTTTACAAGTATTTAATATCTACTGTAAGAAAGGAATATATTTAAAAAATATATAATATAGATAACACAATTTATTGAATAATTATATCTATACCACCCTTATGTTTAGAGATCTTTTTTTAGAATCGATTCATTTTTACATGCCTTTTTAAAAATATTTCGTTATATTGCGTTTTGAAGATCTATTATCGATAGATGATATCAAAAATTTAAGCTCAGATCCCACTGGATTTTATACCTATATAATACCATCCAACAAAGCTTTCGATAAATTGGATCCCAATCTTATCAAGGATTTAAATGACAATAAGTCGTGTGCTATGGGTAATAATTCTTTTTTTCTTCTCTTCTCTACATTGAAATTATTAATCATTCAACATCTTCTCTTCCTCCATAATTATGATTACCAGTTCGATAAAACATAAACCTTTATTTGGTTTAAATTTTACAATATTTTTCCCAATTAGATTGTATTTTATAATTTAAAAAATAAATTAATAGAAAGTATCAAACTTCATGTTATAACTGATTGGGTCTGTCCTGGCATACTAGATGCACCAACTAATTTCAAGACCTTAGAAGGCTCTGAACTAATCGTCGGCAAGGATAACACATCTAACATATCTTCAGTCAATGGCTCACCCGTTAATTCAGTTAAAGTTTTTACAAATGGCGTCATTTTATTCGTGGATCATGTTTTAGTATCCAATAAATGTAAAGCTACTTCCATTTCTCGATTTATTGATAATATTAATTGTCGTTTACTTTGGCCTTTACCTGTTATTATAACTCATCTTACTAACAAGATGAATTAAATTTACTTTTTTTTAAACATTAGTAATAAGGAAACCGAGGCTAAACAATTGGTATTTCGCATTTTAACCATAAATTTTTTTTTTTAAAATAAAGTCAAATTATAGATTTATATGTAACCAAATTTATCTACAAAATAAAAAAAAAAGTTTAGCTTTCTGCCTATGATACTTTAGAAGCTATTATTAATTATGTAAAGTGGTATGCCTTTTTCGTCCTTTAACCCCATTTACAAGGTAAAATGGCTAAGCATCAGGGAAGTGGTTAATGTGAAATTGAACATATAAATTTATTGTTTTATTGAACAAAATATTGCAATTTTGACATTCATTAATCACTTTTAAGCCAATGGAATGTAAATTTTTTTATCTTTATAGGCTCATCGTACCTTTCAATTAATCAGCCCCTTTGCTACTATTTTTAAAATTTTATTTCAAATAACACATAAACTATTTATTAATGTTCCTTTTTGTTCAAAAATATTTTTTTATTTGGTGTAGACGTTAATGATTAAAAATTATATGTTTTACAGCTTTAATTAGTCGGAACATTTTAAATGTTTTACCAATAACAACTTTACCACATGATGATATATTATGCATATCGTATAATACATGACTTTTAGTTAAGATATAAACTTCCATATAATTTTATATTATAGCTATGCCTACATACAAGCAAATTTTTGAATTATGAGCCTTCGTGTAATATGCTAAAAGCAAAATACGCTAGAGGGTGATTTTATAATTTTTGGGTAAAAAAAACTGTTTTTTGGCAAAAATATATTAAAAACGAGGAGAATGTAGGTAAAATATTAGATATAAAAATATATCTTTACAACAAAATTAAAGTCTTTATATAAGGGTTTAAAAGTTATTAGCGTTAACTTAGCATGGCAATCGCTTTACTACGGTCTTCCCTATTATAGTTATCACATTTGTAGTTTAGTCAGGGGATAGATCAAATCGCACAAAAATTTTATATTTCCCGACAAAAGTTACTTATTAAGATCTAATTATTTTAAGGCAACTCTTTTTTGTTCTTTAAATATAAACCTTCTTTAATATTTATGGGCTCGGTGAAAGAATAAAATACTAATGGAATATTAAATATTTTGAGGGAAAAAAAACAAAATCCAGATGGAATTATACAAATTTTAACATTGAATTCTTAAGCTAATACCTTAATTTAATGACAAAAGTAAGGAATAAAATTGTAATTTATATTTTGTTTCCCCCCTCCTCGTCAAGCTCTAAAATTAAGTAAACAACTGGCTAATGAAAGTAACGCGATTGATTTCATAAAATTACTAATGAACACTGTAAACTCGACTTTCGAAGATAGTCTAAACGATAGCGCGGTATTGATTCCGGAAAATAAAGCTTTCGACGTTTATATTTTGCCTATATATTTATATATTTTATTGCAATCAATGACAGGGAAGATAAATCAAGAGTGGTGGGCAAAGGAAATAAATGAGGGAGGGAAAAACAGGAATTCATTATAAAACAAATTATAATATACAATATATAATTGTAAATCAGGAATTGAGTTTAGATATCAAAAACAAATTGGTTGCCAATAAAACTTTCGCAAAACTATTTTTGGACAACCATATCATTCCGCTCGACAAAATGAAAGTGGTTAGATTCGATGATTATCAGAATAATGATCCTAAATACATGAATGTTACCAGGGTCAGCTATTTACATATCCTATATTTTATTCTTATCTTATACATATAATTTTATCACTTCTTTCAATCTCTTTATTATTTATACTTTTCTTCTTTCTTTTCTTTTAGTTGTTTTTTTAATTATATTATTATTTTAAAATTAATTCTCAATAAGGCCAATTATCTACCTCATAACTTCTATTGCTTGCGAAAAATCGGTAAAAATGTTGGAGATTTTTGTGGAGGCAAATACTATTCTATTCCAAAGGTAAGAAAATTTTTTCCATAAACTTTACACACAATTAGATAAAAAAAGAAACACATCGCCATATTTATTGATATATTTCTTACGCTATCTTTTTATAGGCCTTATTTACTAACAAGTCCTATTCTTCCTATAAAATACAAATATTCTAAAAATGGTACTTCTATATATAACACTTATAAAATTTATATAATAGTCAGCTGGTATTAATGATGTTTGTTATTCTAAAAAAAGATAAGATATTTTACAGTTTTACAAATAAATAATATTGTAGATGAGTATTAGAAATATAATGTAATTCGTGTGCGTATTATTATTTTTAATATCCATCTTTAAGGCTTTTGTTCCTCTGGGAAAAAGTATCTTGGAAACTTTGAAGGAACATACAGAAGTCAGCACATTCACCGATTTGTTGGAGAACTCTAACTTAACTCTTTCAGATGATAAATATTATACTTTATGGGTCCCAGTCAACGAAATAATGAAGCTTTATCTGATGCCCAACAACATATCTAAAGGCGACATTTCGAATCTGACCATCGATAATTTACCGGTCCAAGAGTTCATTAAGAGACAAATATATCCTGGTTAATAAATTCCAATTCCTTTTTATGTTAGTTTATGAAAACTTGAAAGAAAAAAAATTAAGGTATCGGAAAAATAAAAAGCAAAGTTTGGTACCAAAACATGAAATTATCGAAAGCGGGTAAAATTTAGAAAACGGAAATAAAGTCTAGAACATTCAGAACCGCGTTAAATTTAAGAACCGGAACTAAAACCACGATTTTTTTTTAATTTTGCCAACGGAAGCAAAACCATTTTTTTAATTATTCTGAATAGTAAGCGAAACCATCATCGATACGGGTTCTTAAGTGAAATTCTTATATAATCAAATGAAATATTATTTATACGAATTTTTTTTTAAAGGAAGGAGCAATGATTATTGTTGTTCATCTCCCGAAAACGAATTTTACCTCAATCACCAGCTTTCTTACCCTTACAACGCCGATGGTTTGACTATTTATGCCCCAACCGACCGATCTAAAACCGCCCCTTTGAATGTCAAAATCGTGAAATGTGACATCCTTGGGGACAATTTTTTGATACATTTTGTGGACAAAGCCTTCAACGATACCATAATGAAATTGGAACCCCCCTTCCCCATTATGCAACCTAAAGTCCCTCTATGGGTTCAAATGAATCTAAATTAGTTGTGTTTTTTTTTATTTACAATTTTTTTATTTCCATATATTTATAATATTTGTATCTTATATATTTTCATTGTAATTATATTTTTTGTAAAAAAATATTATATTTTGAACCATGTTTCTTTCTTTCTTTCTTTCTTTCTTTCTTTCTTTCTTTCTTTCTTTCTTACTTTCTTTCTTTCTTTCTTTCTTTCTTTCTTTCTTTCTTTCTTTCTTTCTTTCTTTCTTTCTTTCTTTCTTTCTTTCTTTCTTTCTTTCTTTCTTTCTTTCTTTCTTTCTTTCTTTCTTTCTTTCTTTCTTTCTTTCTTTCTTTCTTTCTTTCTTTCTTTCTTTCTTTCTTTCTTTCTTTCTCTTCTTTCTAATCTAGTCACATCATCATAAAAGAACCTTTACAATTAATATGAATAGTTTTAAAATTTAATTTTATACTTTTCTTTTCAAATATATTAACTAACCCTCCGGTTCAATGTATATATTTTGTAAATTTTATTGTAAAATTATACACAATTTATTAATCTTTATTAATTATTTGTAATCATAAAATTTTATCAAAAAAATTTGCTTTTATAAATTTAAAACTATTTAATTATGAAAATAATATAATATCATTTCTATCAAAGCGACATTATTATAATCAAAGTTGGATAGAAAAAAGTGAATTTTCAAACTTCATATATAATTCTCTAAGTAATGATCATCACATTGAGATTGAAACCTTTAAATTATTGACCCATCCTTCCCCTTCTACAAAAATATTTTTAAAGTTTTTTAATTCCTGTTTTACAAACGATAGTCCCTCACAAACATAGCCATAAAATCCAAATTTGCGATCGCAAAATTGTTGCGAGTTAAAAAGAAAAAATTTTATTTCATTACGTAATACAAACTTGAAAATATGCAGTGGCAGACAGGAGGTGTGTATCACATAGAAAAATATGATAGGAAAAAAAATATATTTTGCATTATACACGGGAAATTTTTGGAATTCATCTTTTTATTGTATTTTTTTAAATATATATAATTTTATTTAATAAAACTATTATTTTGGTATAGGGCCGGTTGTTATATACCAGGTATCTATTTCAGGGGCAGATCCATAATATTTAAGACAAGATTTTATTTAAAGCAAAAAAAATAATGAAAAAGATGGTTAAAAATATTTTAGTCACACCTCTCATCACAATTTTTCATAATTTGTGAATATACACAGTTCCAATCTCAAGCAGCACCAAAGTTCCTCAATCATCTTCTTGGGTAGATAAATCTATCCAACCATTTTCAAAGACCCTATCCTTTTAATTTCAACAATTATTAATTTCAATAAATAACGCATTTCATCCTTCGAGCAATTTATTTGCTTTTCTGTTCCGCCAGTAATTATATTTTATGAACGAAAATGACCCAAATAAATTTTAAAACTTTGAAAATTTTGACTCGCCTAAAAAAGGTTTACAATTGTATTTGGATCTTCATTTTGCTAATCTTTATTTAGTAAATATTTTCAATTTCCTAAAAAAAACTATCTTTTTTTAAATTAAAGGAGAAAAAGGTTG
Organism: Gordionus sp. m RMFG-2023; assembly: GCF_954871325.1. Classification (NCBI taxonomy): domain Eukaryota; kingdom Metazoa; phylum Nematomorpha; class Gordioida; order Chordodea; family Parachordodidae; genus Gordionus; species Gordionus sp. m RMFG-2023. The sequence continues at coordinate 26,301,727 of NC_088779.1, read as the reverse complement.
AAATATCTAGGAATAAATAGGATATAAAATATTTAGGGAATAATTTTTTTGAAAAGGTGGGGAGGGGGAGGGGGTGGTTGTAAAATTGTCTATATGAACTCTTCTACATGCCACAATCCCTAATGGCCATTTATAGGAAAAATACCATATCTATTCATTCAAGCGCTAGGATAGTTTAATTTTTACTCCCTTTTATTTGATGATCCGATAATTTTCGTTGTTTTAAATATTTAGGTGAAATATATATTTAGTTAAGCTATTCCCCAATTAAATTATTAGTAACATATTTTTTTTTAAGACATCGATTTCATAATTTCACAAATAAAATTTTTTTACAGCTATTTATTATGCATTTTATTAATATGTTAAAAAAAACATACAACTATTTAATAAAATATAATTTCGTAAATAATATAAATATAATTATTAAACGATTACGAATTAGAAAAAAATAATAATAACATAAAGTCAATATTGAAAATAAATTATGTAAAATACAAAATAAACCAGCACATTTATCCAAAACCCCCTCTCATCATCAGGAGAGATTGAATTGATAAAACAAACATAGCCTTAAAAATGGCTATTTCGTTCCTCTGCTTTTAAGTAAAAATATTTGAGAGGCTCCGCAGAAATTTTTCGATTAGGCGGCCAACGTCTTTAAAAAACTTTCTAGCCAAATAACCATATGTTGTTAAAGTGGAGCAAATGATTGGCACGATTATGTAATTAGAAGAATCAGCGCTGTATTTGGCAATCTTAAAAATTTTAACATGCCTGAAGGTGGCTAGCAATGAACGCACATATTGAAATCGACAATTGATGATTGGAAGGAAGTATGTTGATGCCAGGCTTTATCAAACTTGATTTTAAGAAGTCACTATGACTCTTATTTTGAACTTACTAGATGCACCCTCTCTAAAAATAGTGGGCTCGATCGTAAGGAGTAAAGGATTTAAGGATGTTAAAAAATTCCTAATTAAAAAAAGGCCTTGTGAGACGAGAGACAGGGAAGAATGCATTTTAAATTTTCTAAAATAGTGTCCATATCGCTAAGAAAAGAATTTACTGAATCCTCACCTATGGGAAAAGGGGATATGCTAAAAACCAAAAACGTTTAATGGAATTGTATATTTCGAAATATTTGGTTTTGTTATTAATAAGTTCAAAACTGTCAGAACCTTAATAATATAAACAGCCTTTTTTACCTCAGAATCGCCGGAGATAACCCAATCATCAATGTACCATAAATGTAGTGGCATCGAGCAGTCATTTTTTATTTTAGTTATCAAATCATGGATTCCAAGACAAAATATTTTGGAACCCAGGGTGTCACCCTGTTGCATACCTTCAGAAAAGGATATAGTTTATAAAAACTAGGAAATGGTTTATGAATTGAATTTATTTTTATCGATTTTCTTTTAAGCATTTTATATTTGTAATTTATTATCTAAAAAAATTTAATCTTGATAGGTGGCCATTTTGTACGGCAATAAAAAATCAAAAATAGTGTCGCAAATGAACCTCACAAATATATCAGGTTTACCATATTTTAAAACGTTATACTAGTGATCTACCCAACTTTACCCGCCTTGAAAATTTTAAAAAAATTATAATAGGTCGGGTAAGATTTAAAGGGCCGATCATTTCCTTATCATTTATTAATAATTTTAGAGTGGAAGCTTATAATTTATTCAAAAAATTAGGCAGGGCCCTTTACAGATCTCTCATTTTTTGTAAAGTTTTTAATAGGCCAACGTTAAAACTTTGAATTTCTAATGCTAATATTTTGATTAATACTTTTTGAAAATATATCACAAGCGCTTATTTCTTTGCATTTTAGGATCTGTTTAAAAAAATTACTAAATTTATAAATTAACAAGAAATTAAACAAATTATTTATGATTAAATTGCTAAAATACATGATACCAGATATCCAGGTCAATTTATTTAATCGGATAAAGAAATTCGAAATGTTATCCACTGAAAATTCCTACAAAAAATTTCTTTCCTATATTTGATAATATATACTTATAACATTTAGTTTTTATTATTATATATTTTAGGTTCCACAATTATTGTTCAATTAAAATTAAAGTGAAAATATAATAATTTACTTATTTCTTTGCATTATAAAATCATAGTATATAAATACAAATTATTATATATTTGTACACAATGTCATTGCTTGTATGTAAATATTAAATGATAAGTTATTGAATTAAAAAATATTATTTCTGGTTATATGCTTATTTCTTCTATTAAGAAAAGCTCGTTCATACCCCAGTCTTGCATTCAGGCCTACAGGATATGGTACATCCATTCCAAATATCAGCATTTGAACATGCACCTTGTTTGGCTAAATCATTGCAATTGCTATATTTGTCTACGCAAAATAAAGCTATTTTTTATAAAAAATATCCATTTACGTTCTATTTCTTTTATATAATATTTTTATATTTCATTTTTTTTAAAAATAACATAAGACTTAATTTATTAAGAATAAAGTGTCTATATATATTTTTTTTAATATCGCATAAAATCTTCCTTTTTTTTACCGCAAGCTTCTAATAATTTTCCAGCATATGCATCTTTTGCACACACCATTCCCTTTTTGCAACCATTGCATGATTGAATATTTGATTTATGATAGGGTTCTTGATAAGGACCCGAATTGCCACTGCAAATATTTATAAGAATATCGTAATAATTATTTAGGAAAATGCTAAGATTTCAATAATTAACCTAGGATAATAATTACAAGTAAACATTTTTCCTTGAGGGCACTCACTCATTCCACATCCAACTTCTTTTGTAGTGCCCCACACTACCTAAAATATTATAGACATAATTATCTGAAGTATTTATGAAATTTTTTTTTGAAGAGAGGTAAAGTGAAGAGAAGAGAAGAGAAGAGAAGAGAAGAGAAGAGAAGAGAAGAGAAGAGAAGAGAAGAGAAGAGAAGAGAAGAGAAGAGAAGAGAAGAGAAGAGAAGAGAAGAGAAGAGAAGAGAAGAGAAGAGAAGAGAAGAGAAGAGAAGAGAAGAGAAGAGTGAAAGTTGAAAGGGAAGCCCTATTTTTATCATCTAAGATGAATTAAAATATATTATTAATCCATTGTTTACTTGTGTAAAGTGACCAACTTGTTTAAAATTTGCTGATCCACCATTTACTCCATAGGTAAATTTACTTATTTCATCATACCATGATTTAACAACAGCACTCCAATATTGTATAGTTCTTATCGTTAGATGGACATTTTGGCCTCCTACTGGATATTCTTTAAATTATATTAAATATAAAAATATTAGAGTTAAATGCGAAATATCAATGAAAATCCTAGAATTACAAAAAATATCCTAAAATTATTTAATTGTTTAATTTTCTTTTTAGCTTTGGACTTAGTTTACTTGTTTTACATTTTATTCAAAACTTTTTTACAAGAGTCTTAGAGACAGTAACAAAAGAAATTAATCAATTAGACCTTATAAAACTAATATTTAAATTATTAGTCATTTAAAAAATATAGAGTATACTAATAATATATATATATCATATATTTTTAGTATTAAACTAGAGGTTGATCTATCTGTAGCGAGGTCATGAGCGAACACACATTTCTTGGCCATCTCTTCCGCTCTCACAGCTCCCTCACTATTCCAAATCTAGTGTTAAAAAAATGAAATATTATCCATTTATCTTTGGTTAGTCTAGTTAATTGTTAACCAATTTGAACATGGAATCTGATGGAGGATTGACATTTGCTCTATAGTTATTATGAGCATCAAGTATTTCCTTTATTTCTGTTGCGTTTGGAATTCTTGCATCTAGATATTAAATAATATTGTTTTTTTTATAGTATGATTTTTTTTCACCTCAGCTAGAAAATTTCAAGATTGTTTGCTTTATTTTTAAGGGATCGGCTTATTTTTAACTATTTCATTTTTGTCTTCCTCAAACTTTGCCATTTTAAATATAGAAACACTAAACTATACGTCTTACTGAAGATTTTATCTGGCTAATTTTTTTTAAAAATTTGTGTTTACTAAAAAAATGTATTTGAAAATTTTAAATAAATATTTTCTATTTTCATTCTCAAAGTCAAATAAAATTTTGGTTTCTTGGAATTTCGACTTTCCTATAATTTTAACTTAAAATATCTGAGAAAGTTAAATTCTTGAAAGATTTTTTATGCATTTAATATGGAAAAAATATTTTGCAATATTTAGAATTGTTAGGTAAAATTTTATAAAATTTTATTCTTCCTTAGTAAAAATCTATAAAGATTTTTGTTCAAATAGTTTTTAAAGTTTTATTTTAAACTCTGGTTATGTGTTTGTGACATTTTGTATAAAAATTATATTTCATTTTGTGTAAAAGTTATATTTCAATTTCAATCAAAAATAAAATGTATCTATCGTAGTAATTGAAAACATTTACATAGTAACATTAAAATAAGAAAAATTTAAATATAATATATTAATTTTGATCGCCTTTGACTATCTTAACATCTGGCATACAATTTATACAAATTTTATGATTTAAAAAATAAGTAAAACATAAATAAGTTCATAGATATCATAAAAGCAAATTATTACCAGTAATACATACCATTAGGACTAATGTGTACAAAGTTGTTAAATACATTGCCAATTAAAGGTGGTTTTTAATAATAATTATAATAAAGGGAAAAAATTATATAAAATTTATTTAAATAAAATTATAGCTATTTTATATATAACCCATATTCGCCCATAAAATATATTTGGCACACACAATAATAATATCGATTGTTTGATATTTTTTTCTAATGGTATAGGCTCACTTTATAGCATTTTATTTTAATTTTACCTTGAAATTTCAAAATAATTTCTTGCCAGAAGAAACAAATATTTGAAAAGATGTTTATGTATCAAATTACCTTTCAACCAAGCATTTTATGTTAGTATAATATTTTATAATTATTAATTTTATGAATAACGAAAGATATGATGCTTCGTTTATTGTAAAATTTAGTTTTTATTATATCTTATATTTTTATATAAAAATATATATTCCAAAAAATATATCTCTTTCTTTAATATAGGAGAGATCGAATATTGTCGAACCGATTTTTAAAATGTTGGCTATAACTCCTTTGCTTTTCTAGATATTGGGGAAGTACGATTTATTAATTGATACCACGAATTCGAATCGAATAGTGCATTATTCATATTCGAATCGAATAATTTACAATTCGTATTCGTAAGAATAATAATAACTACTATCTGCAGTGACCCCTACAACGGGGGGGGGGGGGTCCGAAGCAACTGCTTCTATAAATTTCTATGAGGGTACTTATTATTTTTTTTTTAAATTTTTAAAATTTTTTTAAAAAAAATTTTTTTATTTTATTTTTTTAAAAATTTTTATGGTCGATGTTTAGCAAATTAGTTTGTTATCCGATATTTCTTATCATAAAATTATTTTTCCACTTTCAAGATTTGGCGCAAAATTAAAATTTTATCAAAGGGAATAGTAAAAATTTAAATATTAAATCTTATATATAATCATTTATAATTTTTAGATCATTGTCAAAATATGCCCAAAAATAGTAACCAAAAAAAATATAAATGCTTATCTCGCAATCAAGCCTTCTGGGAGAACAGGCAACAAGATGGCAATATGATGAGCCTTATTAAACTTATTGCAGATTCTGAGCCTGTTCTTAAAATGTATATACAAGATAATGAAGAAAGAAGAAGTGAGAAAAAAATTAAGAGATTAAAATCTAAATTATATTCAAATCTGTTATCATATAATAACATAAATATTCTTATTGAAACCATGAAAAATATGGTTATAAAAAAAATTAAAAAGGAGATTGAATTCAACAGGTGCTATTCAATTATAGTTGATGGCACATATGATGTATCGAAATCAGAAGCAATAGCTTTGATAGTGAGATATGTTGAAAATAGCGAGACACCTAAGCCCGTTGAAAGGCTGATAGACATTTATTGTACGGGAAATACAACGGGCCTCGATATTAAAAAGAATATAATATCCAAGCTTGGCTCCATGAATCTACCCCTCGAATTCCTAGTGGGGCAAAGCTATGATGGCGCCTCAAACATGAGTGGAAGAATTAATGGAATACAGGCTTTGATTAGAGCGGAGGCGCCAAAGGCAGCTTTTATTTGGTGCTATTGTCATCGATTAAATTTAATAGTTGTTCAATAATGTCAATCAGTAAAAGAGCTGCGAAATGTCTTGGGAATATTAGACGAAATTTACGTATATTTTAATGGTGTTAAAAGATATGAAGTACTCAAAACATGTCAGAGTGATTTACTGACAAAATCACATAGATTTTTACGCATCAAGAATACCACTCGGTAATATTATCTTAATTGTTTCGATATATAATGTTTATTTTATATTTATAGAAGCTGGCTAACATCATATAAGGCGATTGTAATTTTTTTCCTACTTTATGATGCTTTGAGGGCAGCTTTGGCAAATTTAAAGGATTCTGAAGATCCTGCCACTTCCACTATGGCTAGTGCTATAGTCTATAGAATAGAAAAATTTTATTTTATTTTATCACTATGTGTTTTGGATAAAATATTGTTGATAACAAGCTTGGCTTGTACAAAATTGCAAACCATTTCGAAGGATATAGGGTTTGCAATAAATCAAATTCAATTGGTAAAAGATTGCCTGATTAATATGAGAAGTATAATTTAAATTATTATCTTTTATTATTTTATAATCCTAAAATAGATAATAACACTGAATTTTTGGATGTCTATTCAAAGGCCCAAGATTTTATGAAGAAGAGAAATTTACCTTTTGATTTTGAAAGTTCAAGACTTCAAACATTTTAATCCAAAAAGGAGATATATATATATATACTTTCATCATTAAATATAATATTTTATTTTAGCTTTAAAATCAGTGTGTTTTATGCTGCACTTGATTTAATTATTATGCAGTTTAGTGAAAGATTTAACGATGAATCGATAAAATTTTTGAGTCAAACATCATTTTTTACCCCAAAGGGAATGGCGGAAAAGGCAATTGTTAAAGATGATATCAAGGATATCTGTGAATTTTATCAATTAAATACAAGTCAAGTTTTTGAGGAAATGTTGATGTTTAGAAATATTTATAAAATGGCTAAAACGGGGGACGTAATTATTACTCGTGACCTAGAGGTTAAAGAAGATTTGTCAGATTCTGAGAATTGTAAATTTATTTAATTAAAATATTTTTACTAATACATTATTTAGCTTCTTCTGATGATGATAATAATTCTGAGATGAATGATTCAGACTGGAGAAACTATTCATTTATTTTACCTTATCATCTGCTTATAAATTTTTCTGCTTTCCCAAATTTAACAATTTATATAAATATTTATTAACTATTCCTACTACATCATGTACTGCCGAAAGGGTCATGAGTAAAATTAAACTAATTAAAACAAGACTTCGTAGTGTCATGAAAGATCCATTTCTTAATAATTTAACCATTTTATCAATGCAAAATAATTTATTTAAACAATTAAATATTGATAAAATTATAAATTCTTTTGCTTTCTCTTCCCCTAATTTATCTAAATTATTAATTTAAAAATAATATTTTTAAAGCATATATTTTTTACATTATATTTATATTATAATAAATATTGATGCAATAAAAATTATTTTTGAAATTTATTGGTGTCAAAAAATAATTTACAATGGGGGGGGGGGGGGTACTTTAGGGGGGTATTCTGCTTCTATCCCTCAAAAAGTGTAGGGGTCACTGACTATCTGTATTCGATTCGAATGATTGAAATTAATTTTCTTAATAAAATACATCATACTCAAATATATTGACAATTTTTTTTATTGCAAATTTGATAACGGAAAAAATTATTATAATAATTTGATAATAAAAAATATGTAATCTATAATCTGATGATAAAAAATACAGCCTTTTCTCCGTCTTTATTGATTTGATATTGATCATATAATCGCTCTTTTTGTGAGGAAATGTCAATTTCAACATAAAGCATAACTATTTCATCAGAAGCATTCTCCTCTAACATATTTAGGTTACTAACAATCATTTATTGTAGAGATGTATTATATTTTTATATACCTTTGGTTTGTGTAATTTTTTAATATAATTTATTATGAGATTCAAAAAATACGGCAAATAAAAATTTAAATATTGCTTTAATTTTCACTGCAGAGATTTTTTAAATTTGTGCTACTTTTTTTATAAATACCTCACCTGTCATATTGGAAATTATCAAATAGAAATGACAAATTTTAGATAATTAAAAGCAATTTATTAAATATTCTGAATAATTCGTTTTATTCGAATCGAATAAATGATTAATCATATTCGGATAAAACAGATAATTTATTATTCGTATTCGTAATTATTCTACACCATATAGTATATTATTTTTTTTGTAATAAGTTGGGTATTAGAGACTAGAAATAAAATAGAAATAAAATTACACCATAATATAAATTCTAATTCCTTTATTAAACTCTATTAATTATTAATTAAACAATTATAAATAACATAAAAGAAAAAAGTGAAAAAAAATAAAAAGTTAATAACTCCAATTGTTAAACACTTAAATTATAAAATCTCATTATCACACTTTTTCATCTCATTTGCATAGTCTACTAAGACTTAAATAATAAAGTAATAATTTGTTTGAATATTATCACAATTTAAATAATAATAACAGAATATTACAACACCCTTCCACTTAAGTTAGACCCACCATTCTGCTAATGAACAACTTTCTTTCGATTTCGACTTTACTGATCTTGTATCTCCAAATCTATTCTTCTTAATCTTTAAACGACGGCTGTCTCTTGCTTAGTATTCTTAGTTTCTAACGACCGGTTGTATCCGATTATAGCTTGAAATTCTTGAATTCTATCTTCTGTCGCTTGTCAACCCCTGGTAAACGATTAGCTCTTTATCTTTGTAATCGACTGATGAACCCGATTAACGCCTTCCTTTTTAAGATTCACTCTGGCTATTTACCGATTATCGATTGATACTATTCTTTCTTTACCATCTTTGTCTTTCTAAAGACCGTTTTAAATTCCTTTGATAAATTATCCTACTCTTGGCTTGTTTCTAACGGTCTCTTGTAACTAATGATTAGCTTTATATTTAACGACTGTTTCCATCTTGCCTCTATGATCGTAGACCTTCGTTTCTTAGACTAAAGTTTTAGTAAAAAATTAGCTATATTGGTCAGCGATTAACGATTGCAGCATGAATGTCTTGACCATTTGTTTTATCTAGTCGCTTGTTTTTAACTTTCTCTTATTATTGATTAGTTCTTAGCATCTAATTCTTGTAACCATATAGATCTTTTAGGACTTTTGGATTTTCTACGACAGTTTCTAGATATCGACTTTGTCTTTATTTTCACTTGATCTTTGTCTCAAAGTCTAAGATCGCTTCTAATCTACTTCTACCTAAAATAATCTATTTAACTCTTTATGACTTCTGAAATATTTTATCACTTTTTCTTACATTTATTCTTAAATTTAATTTACATAGTCTAAATACACCAAATTTATCCTAATGTCTACAGTTATCTCCTTTAATCTAATTCTGCTTATTTAATAAATGGCGCAAATTATACTAAATCTTAAATTTATAATACATAGTCAGAATATACTAAATAAATTACGTAATTATATCAAATTCTACCACCCCTTTACCCTCAATGAAACCCAGCCCATATCTTCAGTGAACCATTTGCAGGTAGTTGTCCTTTAGCTATCGATCCATGTCTTATGTCAACCATGTCTAAAGCTGAATTTAAATCTAAAATTCTCTTGAATATCTTGAATCTAAAAATCTTTTAGTTCTAAATTTTTACCAAAAACAAATTTTGACTTTTTATGGTATTACGCATTTATTTCATGAACACATCTATTCCTTACAGAAAAATAAAATATCTATTTCTTTTCTTCTCTTTATGCGGTCCACGTCCATTGTTACAACTGGAATAAATATCCTTTTAATTCTTCTTTTTCATTCGCTCTCCTTGTTGAAAGACAACTGATTTATCTTCTCATAAGTCTCGTTCTTTCTTAACACACTAAAATTATAATTCTCATAACTTACTGACTTGTTAAAAAACAAATCAATTATTTCAATCATCAACCCTTAAAATTTTTATTCTCATAATTGTCACTTGTTCATCAACAAATCGATTATGTTTATCATCAATTTTAGAACACATAAATTTATGATTGTCATAATTCTATCACAACTTTTTAATAACCTATCAATTATAAACTCGATAAACAAAGACATTGATACTATATAAGACTCGATAACCAAAGATACAATCATATGAAAAGATTGAAATCATCGACAATAATCATCACACCGCATTAGAGAATGAAAGTACAAGTTGCCGTTATCCAAATCTGATAAGAAAACAATTTATACCGTTCCAAATCGAAAGGCCAGAAGGAGAGAATGGATGTTGTATTCAAATATATATGTTAATTATGTATTATGTTTAAATATATTTGTAATTTGTGTATGATGAATAATTGATGTATTTGGATTGATTTGTAAAAGATATATAAACTGAAGAAAAATATAATAAAATAGTTCACTAATTATAAAATGTCTCAGTGACCCTCCGAACTCTGCCATATTTAAGTACCTGAACTAAAACCCTTTAAAAATCTTAACAACCGTATAAAATATTTAAAAGCGAACTCGAGTCTAACCCAGATTCTCACTTCTGGTAAAGGCTTATGTAATATATACACCATTCGCATGAATTTTTATAGAGATAGTAATTAAATTTATCGTGATAAAGATCAAAAATAATATTAAAATAAATATGAAATCATTTATATTTTCAATCAATTGTAATTTAAATTAACCTTTAAAAATCTTTATATATATACCCTAAGCTAATTTAAAATATTGGTAATAATCTTATTGATCCAAAAAATACATTTATGATAAAAATTTATGAATATAAATTTGTATTCTAATTTTTTGAAAAAAAAGAAGAAAATGGTCCAATAATCATGAAATATTTTCATTAACTATTATATATAAACTTCTATATTTATATAAATATATTTTTTTTTACATTTTTAATTAAGTTTTTAAAATAAATTATTCAAATAATGAATTTTATTTTCTGGGTAACATTGATTTGTTTGAATACCTTGTGGTATTTACCCAATTCCAAAGCCCAACCAGCAATCCATAATATTGGAGGAGGTAAATATATTTTAAAAAAGTTATTGCTATTATAAATAAATTTCTTTAAAAAAGGAAGATTTATATTCTTAGCGATTTTCTTTATCATTTTTCCGGAATTTCTCAAGGTGTGTCATTCTCAATTCCCTTTTTTTTTGTTATAACCGATTCAAAATAAATCTAATATTTATAACTTTGATTTTAAATTTTACTGTACATTATAGATAAAAATATAATCTAAAATTTTTTTTAATTTTACGAGAAACAGTGGCGTCGCTAGGGGGGGTATAGCGCAGGGGCTCCCCTGAAAAATTTGAATAGCCCCCCCCCCCTGTAGCAAAAAAAAATTTTTTTAATGGCTCCTTAATATCTCTTTGAACTAAAAATAAATTATTTTGATTGCCCACTGAATGATTTCTTTTATAATTCCATTAAGTAATATATAGATATAATTTTATTATTTAGAAATTAATAAGACTATTTAAATTTTTATTAAATGAATATTATTTTAATTATTAAGATTAGATTAATACATATAAATTATCTTTTCACTATGTCAGCTTGCAATCAAATTCTGTATTAAAAACATAATATCAATAACTAACTAAATATTAATTTAGCTTTAACAGTTGAAGTTTAATTGACTTTTATTATTTAAATTATTATTTAACCAATGACATAATGTCATTGTATTTAACCCTAATTAAATAAATATAATCATATTTTATTTGAAAATTAACAAATTTAATATTGTAATTATCCGAGTTCAAAATGAATTATACTCTTTCCTCCAAAAATTGTTGATTTGGTTTAGGCCCATAAATTTTTCCTTATTAGTCTATTTTATAAAACATTGTCTAAAATTGTTACAGAGATTTATACTAGCTTGATAACCTTTTGTCAATATAAGTGCTAAGAATTATATTATTGCATTATGTGATTTTTTATATGCCACTTTATTTTGTATGAATAATATAATAAATGACAAAATTTGAAAATCAGAATAATTGTTCAGAGTTAACAAATTTTAAAAAAGTATAATATATTTATATAAAACCCACTTGAAATCATTTAAAGCTATATATTATATATTATCTATTTAATAAATTATCATCTTAAAATAAGCGATATAATCATTGGTTTAATTTATTTTTAAACTTATTAACTCTAAATATGACTCTTCCTTAAAAAAAATTAGGTGGCTGCCCAAGAATAAGTTGCATTTTAAGGTGTCCAAGAGGTCTTCAAAGTGATGATAGGGGATGTCCTACTTGCCGATGCAAAGGTTCGAATAGTTTTAATAATAAAAATAAATAAACTAAGATATTTTTATTTATTTTTAAAGAGTAATTAGGATTCAATTTATTTTTGTAAATAAATATATCCTAAATCTCAATCCTCTTACAGCATTTATTGATTTTTAATAACACTTTTATGTTATATACAATATTTTCTGTTCTTAAATTTGACTTTCTGAACTCTGTTTCAAAGCAATCGAAAAATTTTTTTTTAAATAAAATAAATAAACCACCCTCTAAAATGATACAAGCAAACATTTTAAATAACATTAAATATAGATGCTTACAATTTTGTTTAGAACCGGTTATGGAATCGTTTCCTGAAAATTAATGTGTATTGGTTCATGTCTTGATTCTAATTTCAAAAAAGGGTTTTCCCATTTTTTAAAATTTTCCAGATTCCGATATCTGCCACTAACTAAGGAACGATACCAATTACTTATATATATATAAAACCCTGATAAAAATATATATAATGAGCAGCGCCATGCCAAACACTTCGTCCTGGATGCCAACCACAATGTAGAAAATTTTGGTTAGGATGTTCACAGTGTGTTTGCTAATAAATTCACTAAGTAAAATTTATATATCATATACTTTTTTAAAAAAACTATCTGTCATATCTCGTGATATAATATAATTTTTATCCATTTCAATCATATCATTTTTTGCGACATAACCTTTAATTTATTTATCATTAATTTTTAGAAAATACTCATTTTTTCAGAAATTTAGTCTTCGAGCCGTGTCCTGGTTCGGCTTATTACTAAACAGCGGCTGTTTAGACGGCTGTTTAGTTTAGACTAAGCAGCCTAAAAAAACAATGAAAATATAATATACGAGAAAAAAAAATAGAAAAAATGACAATGCCACCATAAAATTTAAAACAAACCAAAATAGGGTGTTTAGTTCAAGAGGTGTCTGGCCTAGGTTAAACAGAATTAGGTGACCCCAACCATATTACGATATGGCAATCAAACTATCCTTTCAGCATGAGGAATAAAACAAGGGTCTGCTTAGCTATAAACACATCATTCATAATATAAAAACCAATTGTAATCTCGATCCCAATATTTGGTATTTGAATGATGCCACATTATCGGGTCTTATTAGTGAAATAATTAAAGCTGTAGATATTATCATTTTGAATTTTTCAACTAAATTTGTCCTTAAATTATAAATATTGATACACAACTACTAATTTAAATCCTCGTTATCGGATCACCAGTTGGAGATCTCCAGTATCCAAGCATTTTTCCAATCTTTATTCAAAAGAAATACTCATCATTTGAATTTGAAATTTTAACATTCTCAAAATGCAATTCTGCCTCAGATCATCTGGTTCCTGTTTATTTCCATATATACTTATAAAATATTAACTAAAATTTAAATCGATATTGAGAATATAGTCAACCTTAAATTTTACAAAAATATATGGTTACAAACCACTTTACCAACAAATTTCGCCAGTTTTGGCCTATGATCGCTATTTCCCCTTGCATTAATTTCTTTAATTTTATATTTATTAAAAATAAAAATCTCTCAAATTAATTAAACCTTTTAAGGATACCGTGTTAAACAATTATTTGTAATGCAACTCTGGTCTGCTAACATATCCTTAGGTGCAATTTATCCACTCTCAGATTTACAAAAGAATTGTGATGCTGCACCGTGTCACGCTCCTTCTATTCTACTCTCGAGCAATGACACACAGTGTCTAACCTTCGTTTACTGGCAATGGATACAGGACACGAATGGTTAGAAGCTTATCCAACCATGTTAAATAATTTATTGAGAAATAAAGAACTTTGGCTACTTTGACTATCAGGCCTGGTTTAGACATATCTCTACCCTACAACTGTAAAAGCTGTGGGAGTAATTGTGATTGAAAAGCTAGACAGACATAGAAAAACATATTTATTTGGACTTTATATGTATAGACATTTTCACCCCATCAAATTAATAATTACGATCTACTATGTATAACGAAAAATATGGAATTCCAAAAAATATCCAACAATATATTTATACCCATTGTGGTTTCAACAACTACTCATGGAAAGAGGCTTTTTTTTCCTTTTAGCTTTTACTTTTTTGGTGGCAAGCTCCTTCAATCTCTCTCCACTTTATTACTCATACTATCTATTTTTATATTTCTGATCGATTCCATTTGGATCTCCCACCAGAGTATCGCTATCGAGGTCATTGTATTTTGGTCTCACACTGAAGTATCAATATCGACAGATATCCTACGTATTACTCACATCAAAGCATCAATATCGATGGATATTCCACCGGAGTACACCGGAGTATACTTATCAATTCCATTGTAAGATTGATCATCCACACCCGAGTATCAATCCCGATGAATCTCCCACCGGAGTATCGTTATCAAGTCCATTGTATTGGTAAACATTGAGCTTGAGCGGCCACCAAGGTCACCATCTTCCTAGCGCTGGCCAAGAAATCGTTATCATCTGACCCACGAATTTAGCTGGCCTTTTTTTGGTTTATTGGGCTTGTATCCTAGCCCCCGGCTGTCCAAGCCTGTCGGTGACCGGGGTGGCATATCTCGGCTCAGAGAATCATCTTATCATATGCCTGTACACATACGTCATCGGGAAAAAAACCCGAAAATTTTTAGTTCCTTTCCAAGATTGAACCTGGGACTTTCAGTTTACAAGCATGTATCATAACTTCTAGACCCGCTATAAAGTGGCTAAATCCCCTAATCAAACAAATTAGTCATAAGAGACAAAGAAAAACAATATCTTGTAGTGATTAAACAAAAAATCAGCTTCGAAATATTGCACTATAATTTTAAATTATTTAAAGATTCATGGCCGTCATATTATTTATTTGTTTTTTTCCTAAATATGTTATTGTCATGTTTGAGGTTTTCTTATTATTATTTTGGTATATATTTTTGTTTGTTTGTAAATTCATTACATTTTAATCATGCTCAATAATCTGGTTTGATGACATGGGCGCATTTGTTTGACTTTAGATTGTAAAACTCAGGATGAGTCGTGTTATATTAATTTTAGAGAATTATTTTTTATTTATTGAATTATATGGTATAAATAGGTTTTTTTAGGCAGAATAGGTGCTTTTTATTTTTTATTTTGAATTTAATAAAATTATTCTCCCACGAACTGTTTGATTTCCAAAAGTATTATTTGATTATTATTGAAGGCATAACGCAATAGTTATCGTATATGCAGTTTACATGTTATTCTAATTTAGGTAATTTAGATTATTAAATTAATAAAAGGATTAAATTTAGTCGAACGAGATCGCTAAATCTTTAACTAATATATCAAGGCTCGTCTACTTTATACATACCTTACTATTGGGAAAAATTGCTCAAGAACGAAAAAATTAAAAAACTTTCTTATACATCAGCTACGCTTTCATTTTTTTAGGAACCTTATGTATTAGAGTAAATTTTTATTGAGAGAAAAGGATATTATGGAATAAAGCTAAAATTGAGATGATATTAATGTTTTTTGTAACAGGCGCGTACGCAGGAATTTGGTCTGGGGGGAGGGGGGGGGGATAATAAAAATTTTTAAAAAATATTATTGTTTTTTAAAAATATCAAGCATAAATTTATTAGGACTAATAATTATTTCTAATACACAATTATAAATCAATGTGAATTATAAAAAAATTATATGTAAAGAACTTAAATGACCCAAAATAAAAATTTGAATTTTTGAGCCTTTAAAATTTATATATAAAGTATAAAAAATTTAAATGTTGGAAATATAAATTAATTAACATGTTTCTTAGGAATAATTGTATTTTGTATGTTATATATTTACAATGTAAAATCCAATCTTCGTTGGGATTGAGCTAATTTTTCAATTATCTCATCCTTGCTTGTCGTCAAATGCCTATGAATATTCAAAAGATCCAAACCTTTCAATCTACTTTCAGAAGTTGTACTGTATATTTTTCAGAGGCCTGCAAGCCAGACCCCCAGGTCGGACGTATTTTAATTTATTTAAATATAACCGGGCCGGGCACGAAATTTAAAAAAAAACCCGGGCTGGGTCTGAATTTTTTAAAAAAACACTCAGGCCGGGCCTGAAGATTTTTTTAAAAAAAATATCTGGGCCGGGCTGTATATTTTAAAACAGCCTATATTTGAAATCGTTATTATTAGCTATAAAAATCAAAAATAAATATAATTAAAAAATATTTTAAAAAAATCCGGGCTGTGCCCTGCAAATGGTACCTCTGCAGGGCTCTGTTATTCTTCTTAGAAAAGAGAATGTTCTCTCATTGGTTTACTAATGGGAAGAGTTGCTAATATATATATATATAATCATTTTAATACATTGGGAATAAAATCTAAAATGTGTTTGAAATTATACAAAGCATCCATAGCATTTTTTGGGACTATATCTTAGTTAATCTTTTAAACATAGTTATTCAGCTAATAAGGCCTCAAATAAATATTATTTTTTATCTATCACCATCTGAAGATTGGGAAGGCTTTTGTGGAAGTAATATCTGCAGATTTAAGTGCTGCATGATGAATTAAAAACCATTCATTTATTTGGGTTAAAATGTATCTAAGAGAGGGGATATTTGTTTTATAATACTCTTGTACTGATTATATATTAATGTTTTAAATGAGCTGCCTTGCTGCAAGTCGAGGGAGACAAATATTAAACACGTATAGCTCTTGACTCAACAATAATATATAAAATAAGAAATATCCCTAATTTCCTTGAGTTCTAATAAAATGCTCTCCGCTATTCTCATCTTCTTAATCAAGTCAATGTCATGTTTTTGAAAAGTATTACATATAGTTGTATAATTAAATAATACATTCTAATGAGAAAAAAAATTTGGTTACTGCTTGATGGCGGAGACTCTATCTCTTTAGACAAACTTGCAATTTCTTTCTCCTTGTTGGACAATTTCAGAAATAATTATTATTTGACTAGAAATTTGAAAATGGTAGATAAATATTACGCCACTAAAAATTTGAAAATAATAAGTAAATATTACGCTGAAAAATTTGAAATCGAAATTAATGGATAAAATAACTTATTAATGTGATAATAAATGTAATTAAATATATATTTAATAAGAGATAGGAATAAATATTAATAAATATAATTGAAAAATATATCCGGCATATGCATTTTTTGGCTTAGGGGGGGGGGATTTGTTTCCATGCCCCCCGCTTACGCGCCTGGTTTTTAAAATTGAAGTATAACTGATTTTATAATATTAGCCTAATTTATTTTATCCTGTTTTTAGGCTGGATAATGAAATCATAGAAAATGCTGAAACTCGCATGTATTATTTTTTACAAAGAAATTAAATTCATTATTTTTAATACCTAGAAATATAATATATTTTTAATAAAATATCAGTATTTGATTCCCAAAATTTAATAAAATATTAGTTTCAATATTTTGTAAATTATTATTATAAATATTGCTTAGGATTTAAATATAAAGTATAGGGTATTCCTTCAAATATCTTTGATCAGGAGCCTTGTCCAACGATCAGTCTTGATAAGATTCACTAGACAAAAGTGTCTCTTGAATTCCGCTGAACAGCAAATGATGGAAGGATTTTAGAAATATAATCATAAGGGCGAAGTGAATTGAGTGGCTTTCAAGATATTCTCTGTAATAACACAATGCCTATGTTGCCCTCTTTATTTAAAAAAAAATATCATACAAAGATCTCCCTAATTCGTTAATGAATTCTCGGGAAAATTTTTTTTATTCAAAGTGTAAATATCAATAATACAGCTATATTTTAAAAAAAAATAATAAGACAACAAATAATATTATATAATTTAATATAAGTTTTATTCATCAAGTAAATCCTTAAAAATAGGGCTTCGATTTGATGTTTTGTTAAATATAATAAAATAAAATTGAGTATAGTTATATATTTTGAGCCTAGCCTTGTATAATTAGATTCGAATAAATATTGTTACGACTTTATGTTTACATATTGTAATGATATATAAGATCTCGTCCTATAAATATTAGAAAGTGTAAAATCTTCAAATAAATCGCTTATATTACATGTGTCTTACAATACAACTCAAGTAAATTTAATCACATGACCTATCAAACTTGGCAAGTTAATTTTAAATTTTTATTTAAAATAATTTTTATCATATCTTAACCCTAATCCATATCTTTCTAACCTTCAATTAAACAGTACCCATATCTTTTTAGTCGAGTATATTTTATCTAATTAAATAATTCCGTGAGCTCCATGAGTTGAGTATATCTTGATAATTATATCAAATATTTATTTAATTTAGTGCAAACAGCAAGCCAGGGTTCAACAAAATTAAAAATATAAATTTTATTTTATATTGAGGTTTTATTTAAAACGGAATATTTCTATATTAGAACTAATTATCTGACTTTATTTTTAAAAAAAATGTTTAAATATCGTGGAAAAAATTTAAATTATGTGTAAAATTTATAACTTATATATATGGGAAATGTGCCTTAAATGGTGGTTGAAAACTGGCCACCACCCTTTAACTTTTTATCTATTGGACCAACTTCTCTCAAAATTGGTCAAAATGTGTATATTTATGATATGTACCTTACCTAAGTTCATTTATTGAATATAGCAATTCAATAAAAAAATATTTCAAATAAACTGTTATTACCTCTTTCTGGAAAAATCACCTTACACATTTTGTTTGGTGAAAATATTACTAATATTATTTATATTTTATATAAATATTATCATTAGGCATTTAGCATTATTCACACAAAAAATTAGACTTTAAAAGCTTTATTTAATAGACATATAAGGCGCTTAATAATAATAGAAAGGTGGGTATTGACTAGCCATGTATTGATTGGTCACAATACGCAGATTCACATATTCATATTAAAATGAAAAGCTCTTGCAAAACAACATTTGGTGAAATAAAATGATGAGCAAGCTTAAGAATGTTTAGTAAAATGATAATTAAGATATTAATTTATAATATTATCATTAAATAGATGTGGTAATAAATTGAGATTTTGATACTAATTAAATTAGTGTATAATTAATTTTTTATATAACTAAAAAATGTAGAAATATCAATATAAGTCTTTTACAAGTAATTCATATTGTATTATTTTATATTTATAATAAAATTCTTATATAATATATTATGGTCAGTTAACATATAATATATGCCATTCAACTATGTTTTGACTGGCCAGAAAAACAACTTTCACATAACCTCATCTAGCTCATAAACTATTATACATAGAGCTTTGATTTTAATTTTATTATAAAGATTAATATTTAGGCTACACATTGATATAAAATTTGTTTGGTTAAACATAAATTTTAATACCTTTTTTTTAAAAAAGCAAAAACATGGCCATCACATTTCCCCTATATATATAAGAAATATATATTTAATAAAATATATACTAGGTATAATGTCGAATTGGGATAAGAAATTCATTGGGTTTCCGATTCTCACGATTTGAATCGTTTACAGAGGAGCGATTAAGTATCTGATTTCCCATGTTAATGTATTTTAACATGTATAAAATATCCACTATTGTTAATTTCAGACAATTTTGCTAGAAATTTTAAAAATACTCTCAACTTAGAACAATTTTTATATAGATCTTTCATCTATATTATTTCACACATTCTCCAAATGTTGGAGATCATTTTAAATTTTTCAAATATTTAAGAATCCTCTCAGTTAATGTAAAATAATTCAGAATCCCATAAGATTTATATAAATTAAATTTTTAGCTAGTTCTTATCTTTACATTTAGCCATTTTTTCTAAATGTATCTAGTATACTTGCAATCTATGTTTAGCAATAATTTATGATATCACTTTTGAAAAAAAAATTGCAACTATAATAATATTTTTCATGAAAAAACAGTTCTTAACATTCGAAGCACAAAAGTACCAGAAATTTCGTCAATTATTGGCTTGTGATTGGTGAAAGAACAATCAATTCAAATTTTTATAGCAATAGATTATGTCAATATGGCAGTGGACAGAAAAAAATGTGGTCATGCCATTGTCATGTGATACTTAGCAAAAGACTCATTCGTTAAAATACATTTTGAAGCATTGTTGAATGCACATCAGCTGCTGACACGTCATTTCGGCTCCCGTTATAATTTTATTTATATTACAATAAATAAAACTGATTTTTTAAAAAAAATAGTTAAATATAACATCTGTTATCTGCTTTTTAATTTAAATAAATTTTATCGATGAATATTCACACCCTTGTCCCAAAATCTTTATAAAACCAGTTTGCAAATTTTAAAAAAAATTATATTAGTTGTCCCCATTACTGCGCAGGGGGGATCGGAGTTAAATGGCTTGTGATTTGTTCTTTTGTGATAACATTTATTAATTATGAATATTTAAAAAAAAATTAGTGGTCACAATAAAGTTACCCATATTCCTGACTTAAATAAAATGGACCCATTCAGATTAAGTAAAGATTTATATCCAATATTTGCTCTTTTTATTGAATACAAATATTCCCCCCCCACCCCCTTTTTAAAAAAAAATTTTTCTCCCTTCACCCAAATTGAATTTATAATTATCGGTTTTATTTCAGTTACCTGTATAATAATTTTATTAAATTTTAATCCAAAAAGTAAAACTCAAATAAACAACAATGATAATTATCGAAAAAGTATTAAAAACAGGGGTATATATAAAATGATAAAAAGTATAACTAACTTATGGACACAGATCGTGATTACAGAGTACAGAAGTTCAGAAATTTTAAGGGACAGGTTAAAGTTAACTAAACAAATTGAAATTTTTGTGGAATAAATCTGTAATATGGATGCGATCTTATATAAGGCCCGTTTCCTTAATACTATTGCTCTTTAGAATTTCCAAATCACGATTGGCCAATTAAACGTAACATAAAGAAAGACAATTTATTAATATAATTTTAAATCGCGGTAGATTTTACCAAAAAAATTTATATTCAAAGTGTTCCTCATTAGGGACTGTCTGGTCCACTATGTTTATTTCCTTTGGGGGTTCTATTGATAAGTTCAACTTATTATTGATGATATCGGAGTCAGCATCTTGAGCTAATTATCTATACGTTTCTCTAGTCCGTTAGTTTCATCTAGGATTAGGGTTGAGGCTCTTATCCGGGATAAAACTCGATAAATCGGTAGACGTCCTTCTAAATCTATGTTATAAATTATTGCGTGTGTTTGATTGTCACCCATCCATTCCACTGGCATGATCAGCCATATTACCTATAGACGGAATCCAAATTAAGTTCTTTGAAGTTTTTGGAGCCTAGCACTAGGATAATCTTGGTAACTAGGTGTTGGCAGCTACCTGGATCCCTTATTTTTTGATAATGATATCTGTCACCTGAGCTGACTATCGGCCCATTATTAAAATAATATTGCTATATTTAGCGTAATTATATTATGGAAGCCCAAACGGCTAATAGTTATTTTTGGTTAACATTGGGCCATCTCCTGGATTATTTACAGCATTTGGAATTCAGTATCGGTTCATTCTTCTAATATGCTAATTAATATTCTAGAAGAAAAGGGGCTTAACGATAATGTTATTTTATAAAATTCTTACTTTTGTCTCAAAACAATAATTACTAATAATAAAAGTTGTAAAAAGGGCTAAAAAATTGTTCGGGATCATTATATTTTGAATGCTCCCAATAGGTGAGCATATGGCAGATATGTAAAAATATATCTTTTGACTAAATTTGAAACAATTAGTAACACTTTGAAGACTAGAAGTTATAGATGTTTGCCTTTTTACCCCATCTGCCATATTGCCCCAGTCTTCCCCTATATAAAAAAATATATTGTTTCAAGATGAGGGTGTGACGATATTACATCCTAATCGAGTAATTATTCCTATGAGAAATTCTACTTTGAAAAAAATGTAAATAAAGGTTGGGGCTTAGGAATACCTTGAGCTATTCATAACTTGATGTGAGAAATGTTGGATTATTGATGAAATATCACTAATTTGATTTATTGTGTTAAGGATCGAGGAAGAGTCCTACAAAGAGCATTCTAGTAAAGAAATTAAACGGAATGTTGAATTAAGAGTAACTCCCAGTCTGTCTTGTTGCCTGGATAAAGCTAAGAAATGTTTCTTACATAGGTCTGGAGCAAACTTTAGATGAGGATCTGTGGTGATTGTAAAAATTTAATAATTAGTTGACCTTTGGTGAACGAGGGGAAAACTGCAATTATTTTAAATTTTTTAAAATTATTATGAAGGCTTTTTTGTAGGCATATTGTATCCTTTAGTGGGTGTCTTTGTCATTAGTGTGATATATTAATTATTCTTTATCTATTTTTTTTATGTCTTTTGCCGTCATATTGTAATTTTTGCATCTTTTTAATAAGCCAAATTATTTGATATATAAGAATAATATACAAAGGTTCATTGCAAAATTGTCTGATCATCGCTAAAATTAGCAATCTTATATTTAAAGGTGTTCTTAGTAAATCAAGAGATTCTTAACCTATGATTTTAATAGGTATTTAGACATGAGGAAAAAAATATAACAGTAACGTTTGATAAGAAATAACATGTAATATATTGTATAATTATATTAATGATAGAAGTGCAAAAAAATCTATATTCTTAAAATGACTTGGACCTAATAAGAGGATGTAATTTTTCTAAAAAATAAATTGCAAATACGCATTCTCATGCATACATTTTAAATTATTTTATCAATTTATTAAATATGCAAACAATAATTATTAAATAAAGTCCAAAATTATATATTTATGCTTTTATATTATTAAAATAAATATTTATATTTTGATGTAAAATATATGCTAGAGTTTGTGACATCTTCCTAAAACTTGTCTTTAGATTTTTCTGAAAAATTAAATTCAAACCTTAACATTATATATAAAAATTCTTTTTAAAATTGTACTCTGATTTTGATACATATTTTGGTCAACAGTAATTTTTTTACCTAACCCTAACACTATAATAAAAAATTGTCTTCATATAAACAAATAAAATATGCCGATATAGATATATCAAAAAAAATATCATAAAGAGGTAGTTAAAAATATAATTTAATTAAAAAATCGTTTAATTTAAGCCTTGAGGATGATTTTTTAGTTTATATATTAAATTATACCAAAAAATAAAACAAATGAAGTTAATTAAGTGTTCAGTCATAAAATACGATTAAAGAAACTACAAAAAAAATGTAAAATTAATGATAAAAATTAAAGTTGCCAAAGTCAGGAATCTTAACTATTATGTACTTTGTTTGGCGTTATTTTTATAAATAAAAGTAAATTTTTAATGTTCACTTAAAGTTTGTTTATCATAACCTATATCTGTATCCAACATTAATATGAATATTACTTATATAATTATAACTTATTATTATCTAAAATATGTTCCAAAAAATATGTGAATATAAAATATATTATGGTAAACAATTGATTATCATTTCTTGGTAAAAAAAAATATAATAAAGTTTTGTTTTAAATTTTTTATTTAAAAAAATGAATTTCTTTTTCTGGGTAACATTAGTTTGTTTAAATTCTCTCTGGATTTTACCCGACAGAGCCCAAACTGTCATTTTTATTGGAGGAGGTTAAATATTTTAATTTCCTACTATATTAGATTATGATCTCCTTTTAAGAGTTTTTATAAACGTTTAATTGTTGTGATTGTGATTGATAATTCTAAGCCTCATTTCTGTCAGCAGTTCTATTCTGTGGCCTAATAAGATTTTTTATAGTGGAAACAAGTTTAAGTGTGATATTCATTAGATGTTTTTGTGTTTTATTAGCTTTATATCTGTATATAGAAGAGAATTTTTTTTATTTTTACTCTTTAAGAACATTTCGTAATCATTAAGGTGTATGTTTCAAAATTCTTAATCTATATTATAAATTAAAAGGTTAAATTTTTTGATTCTTTTGACTATTATCACGAAAAAATAATTTATAACAGCCTCAAATCATTTGAAACTATGTCTGCGCTCTATTATGTATCTGGATCTTATTAAATTATTTGATTTAATTAAATACAATATATTATATTTTTAAAAAATTTTAATTTATAGGTAGATGTCCAAGATTGCGTTGTAGCGCAAGATGTCCAAGGGGTCATCAAATTGATTTTAGGAGATGTCCCCTTTGTCCTTGCAAAGGTATTGTATAAAAATAAGTCGAGATTTTGAGCTTCTTTTAAAAAAATTCTTTTCTACTTTTAGTATGTAACATTTTACTTAAAACTTGATGATAATTGAATTTTTAGATTCCTATATTTAATCTACCATTTTTACCCTAAGTGAAGCATATCTTTTTATATTTTTTTGAATAAAAAGATACTTATTTAACCTTACATACAAAATCCTCTATTTTTTTACCTTTTACTTTCGTCAGATTTAATCAATTAATATACTTGTCCAAAAAATAACTTAGAAGAATTACAATGTAAATAGATTAGAGCTAAAATAAATTAAAAAACAGCTGGAAATAATATAATTGGGGAAAAAAACATATTTATTTAAATGAAAGGTGTACGTTGTGAACCAATTATTGGTGGATGCTTACCGCGGTGCAGAAAATTAATAGAGGGATGCCAAGAGTGTCTTTGCTAAGAAAAGATTTACATTTCTATGGAAAATATATAATATTATTATATTTAAATTAAATTTATTTTTCACCTTCGTAAATTATTTATTTTATTTCCAATTATTCATAAAAAAAAATTTGCAAGGTGAAGAAAAAAAGAGAAGATACTAACTAAATAAATGATTAGTTTCTTATATTTTCAAAAAAAAAGTGTTATTTTTTTAATTAAATTTAACCGTTTAGAGGTCTTCAACAAAAGTTATATTATACTTTTAAAAAAAGAGGATGATTAAGGGCAAGATATATTTAATATAAGTAAGGGAGACTGGGGTTCTTATGAGCCAATGTTCTTGCTAACTTTGGGGTTTTCTTCTAGAGTACATAATTCTAATCGTTAATTTTTCTAACCAAATATATATGTCGTAATTTTTAAAGGGATCATGACTATCCGGGATCTTCACGGGATTTAAAGGGATAACTAAAAAATTAGGATTTTAAATTAAGAATTATCACGTTTTAATCGTGATAAAGTGGAATCTTATTTTAAAAGCGTTTTCCACGAGTTTCGTTGCGTTTTTTAATTTTTAATTTTGTTTTTTTTGGTCTTATGAATATGATATAAGATATATCTAGTATAGGGTATCAATCGATAGCTAATCAAAAGATCTATTCAACTGGAGGTCAATTTCTGCCCCATATTGAGCGGTCAGAGGGTAGGGATGGGGGGGTGTAAAAAATAATTTTTTTGATATGGGTATCAATCGATAGCTAATCAAAAGATCTATTAAACTGGAGGTCAATATCTACCCCATACTGGGCGGTCTAGAGGGGTAAGGGTGGGGTGGTGTAAAAAAATTTTTTTTGGTATAGGTATCAATCTATAGCTAATCAAAAGATCTATTCATCTGGAAGTCAATCTCTGCCCCATAATGGGCGGTCTAGGGGGTGGGGACAGGGGATGTAAAAGTAATTTTTTTGATATGGATATTAAATAAAACTAATTTATATTGTTTGACTGAATGTCTTTATTCTTGGTCTTGATGGGTATGACTTGGTCTGGGGGGTGGTGGGGGGTGTAAATAATTTTTTTTTTGATATGGGTATCAATCGATAGCTAATCAAGAGATCTATTCAACTGGAGGTCAATCTCTACCCCATAATGGGCGTTCTAGGGGGGAGGGGGGTAGGGATGGGGGGAGGTGTAAAAAATATTTTTTTTGATATGGGTATTAAATAAAAGCTAATTTTAATATGGCTTGACTGAAAGTTATTCTTGGCCTTGATGGGTATGACTTGGTCTGAAAATTGGAAATATAATATTATGGAAAGATAATTATACTACAAACTCGATTGGCAACAGCATCGAAAATATTTTAACCAGACTACCTTCGTTCATTTCATTTAATAGATAGGAAGAAGCAAGAGAATGCTTACAAGAATAAAATTAAAAAGATAAAATTTTGCATTGGGGATCACGTATTGATCCCAATAAATAAAAATGATAGATCTAATCTAAGCCCCAAAAATATTGAGGCCGAAATTATACAAATGGAGGGCGAGAAATTATGGGTTGGAACTAATTTGGGAAAAATTGATTCCCCATTTTTAAGAAAGAACATTCATATATCAATAAAATTTACCAATTTTACCATTCCTAATAAGACGATCTCCATAATAACAGTAGTTTTAAATCAATTTGCAATTGCTAAAAAAGTTACAACAATATGAGGTGTCAATGTTTTAAAAATGGCATTAATTGTTCCACAAAATGTCACTTAAATATTAATTGTGTAAATAATAAATAATTGTTCATATGTTTTAAATTAATTATCGAAATCAATAAAATATGTTGTTGATTATATGGCATGAAAAAAAATATTATAATATAGATAATTTGCTTATAAAGAAGTGCAATAATTTATAACTGCAATAAGAATAATTTATAATGTCATTTTAAAATTTGTGAATCGATGGTTTCAAATATAGGCGAAATTTTGAGATTTAAAAATATTATAAATTAGATTAAGTTGCTAGTGTTGTGTTTTGTACTTTTACAATTACGCATATATATAATTTTAGATACGAGATGTCAGTTAACTTCTACATTATATGTAGTCATACATATATATATATTTATATATAGGAGATGTCAGTTATTTTCAACGTTATTTGTATTCATACATATATTTATAATATTATATATGAAATGTTTATACATATATTGCTCGTGGAGCAATTATTAATTATCATTGTCTTGGATTTTCTTTTGTTTTGTATTCGGTAAAATCATTTGGTAATATTCAGAAAATAAAGTAGTGCAAATCAAATATTCTTTTCCGGAAGGTTTGAAAGTAAGTAAGATAAGGGTGGAGAGGTAAGGGAGTGTTGTATTTTGATAGCTAGCAAATAATTTTATCATTAGGCTACAATGAGTTTATAAATAGCAATGACTATCTTTAACCCCTGCTTATAATTGTATTTAATAATGAAGTCTAAATGTATTTAACTTTTATTTATTACCCATGTTTATTTTTTGCGTGAATAATAATATTCATCATTCCTTAGGATGCACGCTTAGCATGATAAAATTAATATAATCAAAAGATTCTTTAATTACTATTTATTAGATACCCATAAAAATTCACTATCTTATGGCCAGTAGAAATATAGAATGTTTAGACTAGGCCAGAAAATCAACTTTAACCTAAACTCATCTAACTCAAAAACTATTATAGATGCTCTAATTTTTTTTAAAGATTAAGAATTGAGCTATACATTGATATTAATTTTTAGTTGATATATTACCTTTAAATGTTTTCTCAAGTTGAAGCAACTAGTTTTGTTTGATGATAAAACCTCGGCCACATCTTACAGCAAAATTTATATATTGAGTTAATTTTTTTATCGAGATTAAAATAATTTGTGAATTACGGAAAAGGAAATTCCATATCATCATCATTTTCAAGGGATATTTTTTTGTCGATATGATCTGTACCAAAATTATTTTCATTATCATTCTATACTGTCGACATTTAAAAAATTTTAATTTTTTGAAAAATATATTTTGCATATTTTTAAATGTAAATTTAAATTTTAAAATAAAATAAAATTAAAAGATTATGATTTTAAAATTAATTATAAAATTATTATAATAATTTTTGCTATTTATTTAGTAACGAGCTACCGTTATCTCTCTTTTTAAAAAAATGTTGCACGCTAAAGATATCGATACTAAATAAATAGCTATGGAATATCGTGCTAATATAGAACACTGCATATTATATATTTCAAGTTCATGATTGGAACCGAAAAAAGATTTAAAAAATTGTTTTATCTTCATTCTCTTTTATTTATGTAAATTCTATCCAACTAGACATTTTGTTAATATGTTGACCCCCCCCAGACCTAGTCATACCCATCAAGACCAAGAATGAAGACTTTCAGTCAAACCATATTAAAATTAGCTTTTATTTGATACCCATATCAAAAAAATTATTTTTTACACCCCCCACCCACCTCCACCCCCTAGACAGCGTTATATGGGGCAGATATTGACTTCCAGTTGAATAGATCTTTTGATTAGCTATCGATTGATACCCATATCAAAAAAAAAATTTTTACACACACACCCCCCCCAGACCGCCCATTATGGGATAAAGATTGACCTTCCGTTGATTAGATCTTTAGATTAGCTATCAATTTATTCCCATATCAAAAAAAAATATTTTTACCCTACCCCCTAGACCGCTCATTATGGGGCAAAAATTGACCTTCAGTTGAATAGATCTTTTGATTGGCTATCGATTGATATCCATATCAAAAAAATTAATTTTTACACGCCCCCCACCCCTCCCCCCAGACCGCCCATAATGGGGAGATTGACTTTCAGTTGAATATATTTTTTAATTAGCTATCGATTGATACCCATATCAAAAAAAAATATTTTTTACACGCCCCCCCCACGCTCCTACCCGTTCCCCCCAGACTGCCCATTATGGGGCAGAGATTGACCTCCAGTTGAATAAATCTTTTGATTAGCTATCGATTGATACCCATATTAAAAAAATTATTTTTTACACCCCCCCCCACCCCTATCCCCCTAGACCGCCCAATATGGGGCAGAGATTGATCTCCTGTTGAATAGATCTTTTGATTAGCTATCGATTGATACCCTATACTAGACATATCTTATATCATAAGGCCAAAAAAACAACATTGAAAATTAAAGAACGCAACGAAACTCGTGGAAAACGCTTTTAAAATAAGATTCCTCTTTATCACGATTAAAACGTGATAATACCGTATAGTTCTTTATCCTTTAAAAAATTGAAATTTTAAAGGGGTCCCTTTAAATCCAGTGAAGATCCCGGATAGTCATGATCCCTTTAAAAATTACGACATATATAATTACTTACATTATGCATTTATGGCTATAATCTTTTATTATATTG
This sequence comes from Gordionus sp. m RMFG-2023, assembly GCF_954871325.1. Taxonomy (NCBI): domain Eukaryota; kingdom Metazoa; phylum Nematomorpha; class Gordioida; order Chordodea; family Parachordodidae; genus Gordionus; species Gordionus sp. m RMFG-2023. Next base: position 26,272,115 of record NC_088779.1, on the reverse strand, counting down.
GATCACAAAATTTTTTTAACACAATATATTATTTATACCCTCAAAGTAACTTTTTAAATGCTGCAATTTTCAAAGATAAAAAAATTAACAAAAGTTTTAGTTATCCATAAAATATCTTATATAAAAGATTAAACCTATTCTATATAAAATTATTCTTTGAACAAAAAATATGTTTACTGCAACAAAATAAAATTTTAAAGATATTGAGGGTCTGAGGCCACTTTTTCAGATGCTTATTGAAATTAGAATATTCTAAGAAATCATATTAGAAAGAAGAAACAACTAACAAATGATAAAAGTATTAATAAATTTAATGAAAATTTGTGATAGCCATTATAAAAAAAGCAAACTTAGGTTATGCAATGGTAAAAAAGATATAAATCAAGATTAATGAAACTTTACAATTGTCTACAACAAGGCAAATATTCAAGAAAGTAACTATATTATATAATTATTTAATAATTGCATCTATAATTTTTTCTTATTGTCCAGCATATATTATCTTTTTAGGCACATGGATTCTATTGCAATTTTAATCCGTTTTTTATTTAGTCAATAAATTGTACCAATATTTTATAATTATTACAGCTTATTCTTATTAATAAAGTAGTTGCAATAACATATATATCATTTTTATATTTATAATCTCAAAAGCGCCTTATGGGAAAGTTCATCCTTCCTCGGGTATGCTCATCATTTCCCAAAATTATTTTTATGATAAAACTAAATAAGTAATAAAATTATATTATTCAATATTATCATGCAATTTTAATATTATTGACATTTGCCTTTTAGGGCTCGAATTTTAATATTAAAGAAAATTTAATGTTAAAAGAAAAATTTAGGATATAGTCAACCTTCAATATTGTTAATAAAATATGATAGCCCCCGGTATGTTTAGATAATTAAAGTTAACCTCTAGTTATTTCTAACGTATGAGTTAAGGCAGCATTTAAAGCAAGCGCGACTTGCTCAATCAATATGCGATTATTCGCTGGTGAAATCTATCTTTGTCGCCGTTATAATACTTTTCGAAATATATGTCAACTGTCGCGATTTCATCGTTTTGCTTCATATTTTTTTTCATATTTTTATGTAAATTACGCAAAGATTAATTTCGCATCGCCTAATGGTGCCTACTATAAATGAGGCATAACTATTATATCCTATCTCACAATATTTTGTTCATAATTAATGATTAAATAAATTGTTTGAAAAAATCTTTGAATGTTTGAAGGTTAGAAAGATGTTGCTTATATGAAGAGTTAATATTTTAATTAGGCCAATTATTTCTTTTATGTGTATTATTTACTAAGGGCTATTTTTAAATTAGAAAAAGTCTCTGTTTTAACCGTAAATGTAATCCAGCATGTGTATAATACATACCCTATAAATTTCATACAATTCTCACTATTAACTTATATGTGTTTATTAATTTATATATAAAATTTTTATAAAGATGGATAATTAAAAATATTTTTTAAAAAAATATCTTGTTTAGATGGTTTATAAATACTAGGTTTGAACATTGCTGCAATCTTAAATACAATATTTTAAACATTTATTTATGTTTTCAAAAAGAGATGTACTAATACCGACAATTAGGTCAGTGTCATTATAAATTGATACTTAGGTATGAATCGGTGTCGACCCATATTTCGATATGTTTCGATATCGACCTTTACTTTGGCATTATCAACCTATACTTCAGTTTGTTTCAGTAATGGTCGATACAGTGTTGAAAATGAAATTTTTTCTTATTTTAAGCAAAAAAAATTATTTATGTTAAATTTATGCCTAAATGTAGCAAGATATAGAATACCTGTACGGCTTAAGATTAGTAAAGACTCTAAGTACAGTTCCAACATAGCTAATGGGATATTTTACACAAAAATTAGAATGCCAACTATCATGTGAGAAATAGCATAAAATTCAAAGATAATGAAATAGAAGCAAAGGAGAAGTAGAATTAATAGGTTATGCACATATCTGCCATAATATATTACAAGGTCACAATATTTTCTATTATGGTAAACCATTTTATTTTACCAAAAAAAATATCATTAAAAATGCTGGAATTTGATTTACATCATTATAATATAACTCTTTTTGGCGATTGATTATAGCCTAGGATCGGAGTAAGGCTACACAATATTAACGTGAATACCCTAAGACTTGAGCATAAAATTTTAAATTAGGTGTGAAGATGTATTATCTATTTTCTTGCTTATACTAATCTTTTGAAAACTTTCTTGATTTGACATATTTTGCCAAAATACCTATGTAGCTTTTAGAAAAATATATTAAGTCTCAGAATTTAAAATTTTGTATGCATGTTCCTTAAAGTCAGAGCTATAAAATAAAATTTAGAGAAATTTTATACATTAACTTGAAGTTATTATTTAACAACTATCCGGCCATCTGCCATCGAAATCGTATGGTCAAGTGGTTCAAGGTTTGAGGGATACCAGAACATTTTAAAGCTCTGGCTATAATTATATTGCACTTATGTTAAATCTGTCTCTACAATGCTTGCAGTGTAGAGAGTGGCGGCCTTTGGAGTTGTCCGATGTTTGTCAGAAAATACAGTTATATGGCATTGCAATTTAACAATTGAGTCTTAGACCAATGGCGTGTGGATATTCTTTGCCTAGCAGTTAGTCAAGATTTCCCAATAGAAATCCTTCGGTTTACCCACTACCTACGGAAATGTGCAAGATGACCCTAAGGCTATCTCATTGATTTGAGGTATGCCGCCTAGTCAGCTAAAGAGTCATCCCAGTTTTTCTGTTGCGCTGATAGGGGGGATCGACTAATGTGAGAGATCAGAGATGGATTGACTTTAGAGGCAAGGATTCAAGATATTTTATTACTCATAGTTTTATGGGCTCGCATGGCAGGCAGAGCATATGAACGCGCTAATAGCTAAAGTGGACTATGCCATTGCCACCTACCTTGGTTGAAAAGATGGCCTATGACCAAGATAGATCCATATTTAATATTGAGTATCTCTTTATGGCATAAACTCAAGATCTTGCACATCTAAGATTGGATAATTCGTGAGAATCGGAGTGTATACAAAATTCTCAGAATTTAAGGGTTGTTCCTTAATAAGAAGAAAGCTTTCGCTAGAAGCGCGATAGTTTATAGAGCATGAGAGATATCTCCTGTAAAATGTGGGCAAGTGATGAAGGACTCTTCTTTACCTACTGGATGTCTAAAATATGTCAAAAATTCAATTGTGTTTGATTGAATATAAAATTGCGATTAAGGTCGATGATCCTAAGGGAAAAATATTCACTCATGTCTGGATTAATTTTAGTCCCAAACTGCTCTCCGTGAATTTTATTACCTTAACTGCTTTCTTCACTACTTCAGGTTGGCCACATAATATGCCATCATTGATATACCAATTGTGAAGGTTTTGCATTGATTGTTTATATCTCGAATTAGGCCATTGATGTCTAGATAAAAAATGGAGCCTAGAGGGTCACCTTGTCATATTCCATCAGAAGGAATTGATCTATCTCCAAATTGGAAGTTTGAATTTGCATTGCAATGATATAATAGGGAATATTCTGTGTAGATGGTAAGGATAGGATTTAGAAACCCGCCACTCTTTAGAGAGTTAAAGGGGTTTGAAAATGATTTTAATGAGGATATTGCCACTGGAGTTTGTTGAAGGTATATCTGGTTTATGTAAAATTTTTCAATTTATGATTGGATTTCAATACGAAAGAGAAGGATCAAATCGAATATAATATATTCCTCTATAAGAATAATTGCCTTATTATGAGATCAGTCATATGATAAGGATTCTCTACACCAAAGTCTCTTTGCGCATGAAATTATCCTTTAAATTAAAACTTTTATTTATTGTTTGTTTTAAATAAAATTTTATATATGAAAAGAATCTATAAAAAAATGAAGAAAAAAAATTACATCTTTTTATACAGGGTGTCGAACCGAGCCACGAAAGAGATAAGCCGCTACAATTTCCCAAACCGCCATAGTTATAATAAAATTTTGAAAGAAGAAAACCAAACATTATATATGCTTTCGAATTTAAACAGGTCAAAGATGGTTGAAATTATATTTATTTATTTTAAATGATGGCCATAATTTGAAATATTTTTTAATAAAACTCTGTAATATAGTTATATTACCTTTTCCTAATTTATACATGTTTTATAATAAATAAAGAAATTTAACTAATTTATCTAATTTATTTTGTTTACATCTTTAAAAGTTTTAAATATCAATTTATATTGCTAGCCATTGTTTGTTTCACACATCCCCTTAATGGACAGCAAATTTCAGATTTGCTAATTAATTGTTTTAATGAATTTGAAATTACTGAAAAGATATTAGCAATTACCAATGATATTGCAAAAATTGTTGTTAGTGGTGTTTTTTAAGCTTTTATACAAAACAAATTAACAATTGTTGTCTAGCCCATGTATACATCTAATAGCACAAAAAGAACTAGGTTTTTCCCAAATAAATTGAGGTAATTCATACTTTCTAAAAATTAATGCAACTGTATACTAAGATAAGTGGTTGTACCAAAATCCCCTGGACGTGGCTACACGCTGCACATATCTGATGATGGTTGCTGTAAATAAGGTATTATTTTTACAAAATATTAAAATATATTTATTTAATACGTTGAATCAATTATAGTTAGGCCAATTATCTTTAGAGACGCATAATATTGCCATTAGCAAGGATTTTGGACGACTATTAACAGATTTAGAATTATTCTTGTGTCCCTTCTATAAAAATAACGTGCTAAATAAGTTCACTTTTAAAACATATCATATAATAATAAAGACAGCAGCCTTTAAAATGCGATGAATATATGGGTAAAATGACAAATTTTGCTAACTATACCGCTCATTTTTAGGTCTAAGGATCAAAAAATTCTTAATTCCAAATATAGTTTTTATCCAAAATGATTTTTATAGATCTTAAAATTAATCTAGGAATTTTTCTTCAATTTCTGAAACAATTTTTAAATTTTTCGATGAAGACTGAAATCCGAATAATATGGTATTTGCGTCTATTTTTCAGGAATTAATAAAGTATATAAATTAAATGATATATCTAATAATTTTTTTAGGAAAAGAAAAATCTAAGCTTGAATGCTTTTGATAGTGAAATCGACTAATAGGGAAACCGGTTTTTCCTAACGTGAATGCATTAGATTGGTGGAGAGGACCAGGCACGATTTCCATGCCTACCACAAATGTAAAGGAATTATCTGACACAACAAATAACATCTGTCCTTATCAAGCTACTATCCTCAGGTGCTGGAGATAAGATTTCGAAAAAAGGAATTGGATGTCCTCTAATACGCTCAAACAATGCCTAGGCACTACCGTCTTGGGATGATATTTATTCATATATATATATTTGTTATATTTATATAATTAAAATATATTGTCATTTTATTTAAATAAATAATATATGTTTAAGTTTATGATTTATATGCGATCTGTTTTAAATTAATTTTTGAAGAAGTTAGATTGTTTTTTTGTTGGCTAGGTCTGGAATAACTGTAAGCAGAGACGAATCCAATCATATAAACCCTAGATTGTTTTAATAAAAAAATTGAAATGTTATAAAAATAGACTATAAATTTTTCAAAATATTTAAAAGTAGTTTTTTCTTTACATATCTCATAATTAATAAATATTTTAAAAAAATGCCGTAGGATAACTATCCTAGGCCTCTCATGAACGTAGGCATTTTGATATAAAAATACAGAATTATGTTAGATAAGATATCTCCATCGTTTAAGACAATACTCTACTAGTCATGGTGAACAATTGAATTGTTAAACAATTAATTATAAATTTAGAAGAATTAAATAAAATTTCAGAAAATCAAACAGTATTTTGGGACATAGATCTGCCCAATTTTTTTTTAATATATCTAATTATCTTTATAAAAATAAATAAATTTGTTTTGTTAAAATCTTGGTTTGTCTCCATTAAAACTATCAAAAATCGTAACAATTTGATTAAAATTATTTTATTTATTTTAAGACATTTATTCACAAATATTATTAAAGAATTCAAGTCAAAATTTTATATAAATAAAAATGAATATCAAAACTCAAAAGATAACGTTGTTTAACAAATTTTTATTAAGTTTGATGTTTAAAATATCATTTAAAATTACATTTGTCCAATCTAGTTATAGGTTTTAATCGTAGTGCATTGAAGGATCTTTTTATCGATACTTGCAAGCAATGATGACCTAGAACTGCAAACTATTTTGATATGAAGGCAACCTTTGTTATATATTAAGCAATTTATTTTTGTTGTTATATCTATTATAAATGCATTCCGGCTCAAAATTTAACTAGAGTCAACTATTGGGCCAACTAACTAGAGTCAGCTATTGGGACTACTAGAACCAACTCCTGAGCTGACTAATGCATAACTTCTGCCAACTCATCTGCTTGATCCTTCCCCAATTTTTACGACTTTAGGCCAGATCACGAAAATTATTAATTAAATAAATTTTAAATATTTAAAAATTAATAAATTCCTATAATAAATTTTTGCCGGTCTTAGAAGATAATTATTTCGAATTCAATGTTAATTATTTAATTAACATCGAATTGAATTACTAATCCTCTATTTTTGAATTGGGTTATCGATCACAAATCGAGTTCGCGACTCGAGTTACTAGTTTAAAGTAAATTATACAATATTTTTATATTATAAGAAGAGAACAATTTTTTAAAAAGGGAATCTAATATTATTAAACATAATTATTTTAATGCTAATATTGAAATATTCGTCCTCTACACAAAAAAATACGTATGAATAAAAATTTCCAATAAATATTATAAGTTGGTTTTGGGTTGATTATCGGGTAAATACTTCAACCCATTTGGTTGGGATGGTTCTATTTCATTTTTCAACCAATATCCAGAATCGTGGTGGTGTAAAACCAATTATTTAACCACACTAATAAATATGAATAAATTCAAAAAATAATTTTAAGGAAAACCCAAAATTGTCATATATATTTTTTTAAAAGGAAGCATAAAAATAATTTTAAGGGAAAATCAGAATTTGAAATGACGTACCTCAACGTAAAGTAGACGATGGATAAGAGCAATTTTGAAAAATTATAAAATATTAATTAATTATAATAATTTCAAAAATATAATTTCAGAAAAATTATCATATGTAAATTTATGTTAATTAAATATCTAATTTATTAAATAAATCTGTTTAATATTTCTAAAATAGCAATATTCACAAATATACGATATAATTGTTTACTCCCTGTTCATGGAATGTTAGTAGATTCATCCTCACACGCTCAATTCACTGAGTATGCATGGATTAGTCTGGACTGATAAAATTTTATCTATGGTTTATATTATGCCTAATTAATAAAATTAAATAAGATAAAATTTTGAAAAACTTTTAATAATGGCATGGTTCTAATAAGATATTATAATCTAGTTAAAATTGAACTAATTTGATTTAAAAAACATTTTAAATAATCATGTTTTTTTTATAAAATAAAAATTTCTCCGAAATGATTTGCACTGTATTGTTCAGAAACCTGCAGAGGTATTATTTGCACGACCAGGCCGGCGGATTAAAAAAATTTCTGCCCGGTCAGGCTCGGATTTTATTTTCAAAAAATTTTATACGGCCCGGCCCGGGTTTAAAGATTTTAAGCCCGGCCTGGATATTTAAAAAAAAATTTTTAGGGGCCTGGGCCGGCCTGGATTATTTTTAAAAAAAATTTTTTAGGCCCGGCTCAGAATTTTTTAAAATTATATTCGAACTGGTATATATAAGAAATTAATTATTTAGTATTTTATCATATTTTTCGGCAAGTATTATCATTTAATAAGTATATTAGACAATGTTGTTAAATGGCTCGTTTTGAGCAGATTTTTAAAAACGGCTAACTCAATTATTTCGCCAAAAAAATTTAAGTCTCGAAATTTCGTTACTATATGTCTAGACCTTTGCTCCTTCTCTGAGCAAAATTTTCAGGCTTGCATAATATTTTTCTGGATAAAAAACTGAGTTAGCCGTTTTTAAAAATCGGCTCAAAATGAGCCTTTTAACAACACTACATATTACATATTTAAATTTTTTTATTCTAAACAGATATTTAGTATATTACAAATTGATGCTATGAAAAATTTGTGTAAATAATATTTTGAGAATATACTATATATTAATTGTATTTATAAAAAATAAAACTGATATTTTAATTATTAAAAAATTATATAATAATGTATTTAATCATTTGCTTGCGTATTTATTCCATGCCAGGAAAACTCTAATTATATTATGTAATAGATACTATGAGTGTTAGCTAGTGTTAACTTTCACCAAACATTATATTAATCATAACTATATATAATCGTTATAACCATATCTTATTACGAATATAATAATTCATGTTGTATAAATTTTTTTTAAAAATACGGCCCGGCCAAGGTATCTTAAAATAAAAAAATTTTACGGCCCACCCGGGTTTTTTCAGAAAAGAATTTTAGGACCGACCCTGTTATATTTTAAAAATTTAAAATCTGGCCGGGACGGGCTTAGGGCCGGGTCTGCAGGTCTCTGGTATTGTTTACTCTACCTTCAAAATAAAGGTGGTATGGATCTTATAAATTTATTATTCTTATAAAATTTATATTCATCTGCTTCCCTATCATCTTTATCTCTTATGTGGTATATTAAACACTACTTTTTGATCATTTGATTTAGACATACTTCTTTAATTATACACCCATGAAAAATGCTTTTAGAAATATTGACATTAGAAAAATTTAAAGCTATCGTGATACATATATAGGTGGTGGGTTTTAGGGCTGATAAATTTTCTTCCAAAGTTAAATTATTCATTTTAAATTTTTAAAATCAAATCCATAATCTTTTGGGATAATATGTTAGTACCCATTTATCTTAATTTTATCAATTTCAAATGAAAACCTATCAATATAGACAGGAATATAAGGAGTGCTTGCATATCCTTCATCCTATAGATTGTTTATTAATATAAACCTTGATACCTTTATAAATCCTGATCTAAAGCCTTGAAGCAAGTTCTAATATATGGTGCACGTTTGAAGAGAATTTTTACTCAATTTTCATTGCTCGATAATGGCTTGTATAAGTAGTAAAATAAGTATGATGCATTAACATAATCAAGGGGTGGGGTGGGGAAGAAGGAAGCTCAATTTTTTAATTATTATTTTATTTTTCTAATAATGAAGTTATTTATATATAAATTTTATAGCAGAAGAACAAAGCATCCCATATAACTCTTATAATTATTTTAATTTAATGTTGAATAAAAGGGTATAGCATTGGTAACCTTCCAAATCATATTTAAAAACCCGAACTAAACCTCCACTCTTAATAACCGGTTAACCGGAACCATCTTTTAGAAATTATTTATAAATGAACTCGGAAATTCCTAACCAAAATTCTCACTTCCGGTAAATGCTTAGGTTAAATTATATACCCTGAGTATGAATATCAGAGGTTATAATTAAATTTGCCAAAATCGTGATAATCTTAATTACAAAAGTTTATAATTATTCAATATTAAAAAGTGATAAATATAAAATCATATTATAATTTATATGAATTAACCTTCAAAAATCTTCTTTATATATATACCCTAAGCTAATTTAAAATATTGGTAATAACCTTATTGATCCAAAAAATATATTTATGATAAACAATTTGTGAAGAAAAATTTGTATTCTAACTTTTTTTGGAAAAAAAATAGAAGGTCCAATAATCATGAAATATTATCATTATTAACTATAATATATAAAATTGTTAAAACTTGTATAATTTTTATTATTAACCTTATTTTTTTTAACGTTTTTAATTAAGTTTTTAAAATAAATTTTTCAAATAATGAATTATATTTTCTGGGTAACATTAATTTGTTTGAATTCCTTGTGGTTTTTACCCAATTGCGAAGCCCAACAAGCAACTGTTGTTATTATTGGAGGAGGTAAATATATTTATAAAGAAGTTATTATTATTATAAATAAATAACTTTAAAAAAAGAAGTCTTCTTAAGGATTTTGTTTATCACTTTACTGGAATTTCGCCATGTGTGCCATTCCCAATTCTCCTTTTCTTTATAATAAACGTCATTCAAAATAAATTTAATATTTATAATTTTGATTTTAAATTTTCCATACTTTATAAATATAAATAAAATCTTAAATTTACGTGAAAAATCTAATATCAACGTGAAATTATTTAAAGCTATATATTATATCTCTATTTTAAAAAATTATCATCTCAAAATAAACGTTATAATCTTTGGTATAATTTATTTTTATATTTATTATCTCTAAATTTGACTCTTCTCCTTAAAAAAAAATTAGGTAGATGCCCAAGAATAAGTTGCGGAATAAGGTGTCCAGGAGGTTTTCAAAGTGATGGTAGGGGATGCCCTATTTGCCGATGCAAAGGTTCGAATTGTTTTAATAATCTTTAAGATAATTTATTTATTTTTTTATAAGAAAATTGGTACTAAATCTCAATCCTTTTACGGCATCTATTGATTTTTCAAAACTCTTCTTTTTATTATTATTAAATGCGATATTCCCGGTTCTTATATTTGATTTGGTTTTTTAAACTCTGTTTTAAAGCAATCGAAAATTATTTTTTTTAAAACCAAATTAATAAACCACCCTCTAAAATGAAACAAGCAACATTTTAAAAACAATAAATGAAAATGCTTGCACCTTTGTTTAGAACCGATTATGGAATCATTTCCTGGAAATTTTGGAATGGGATATGATTGTTGTCTTGGCTTCAATTTCGAAAGAGGGCTTTCTGGTTTATAAAATCATATTTTGAAGTCCCAAACTCTAGTTCTAACTAAGGAACGAACCATTTATAGATATATTAAAATTTATAAAAACTTGGAAAATATATATATAAAATGAGCAGGTGGTCCAATAAGACCAACAGCAAGACCGCCAATAAGACCACCAATTAGGCCACCTGTATGCCGAGCACTTCGACCTGGATGCCGACCACAATGTAGAAGAGTTGTGAGAGGATGTCCAGAGTGTTTTTGCTAATAAATTCACTAAGTAAAATTTATATATCATATACTTTTTTAAAAAATCTAACTTTCAAATCTCGCGATATTTTAAACACAATCTGAATAATATTTATTCAAAAACAAATTTCTCAAGCATTTACCTTCCCATCAGGTGTTTTGTTTAATTTTAAAAAATTTAACAAAATACAATTTTTTAGATCATCTGTTGCCTTATATTTTCATCCATACTTCTAAAATATTAACAAAAATTTTAATCGACATTGAGAATATAACCCTAAATTTTACCAAAATAGCTTGTTACAAACCACTCTACCTACATATTATGCCGGTCAAATCTACCTACCACAATAGATTTAATAAGGATGAGGATGTCAGCATTACTGCTCCCACACCCTTCTTTAATTTCATCTTTATTAAAAATAAAAATATTATTCTCAAATTAATTAAACCTTTTGAGGACACCTTGTTAAACAATGTCATGCTGGTTTGCTAGCATATTCTTAGGCGTAATATATCCACTTTCTGATTTATTGGGATGCTGCAATCGCGTCACGCTACGTCGAATATTTACTCTCAGGCAATGAAACATGTACTAACCTTCGCTCATTGGTATAAATACAGGCCACGAAGGGTTAGAGGCATCCAACCATCTTAAATAAATATCTTTTTACAAGTGAGGATTTTGACATTCTTTGGCTATCAGGCTTGAATTAAACATATCTCTATGGCTTGAATTAAACATATCTCTATCCTAAAAGATGTGGGGTAATGGTTGATTCAAAAGCTAGTCAGCCATTAGGAAGAACACATTTATTGGGGCTTCATATGTATAGAAATTTTTGCCCCATCAAATAAATACTATCATCCATTTGGAATAGCGGAAAATAAGAAAATTCCAAAAATATTTACATCTAATTGACAACAATATATTTATACCCATTGTGGTTTCAATAAACTGCTCATTTGGGAAAGAGGCTAAATATTTTAATCAAACTAATTAACCATAAGAGACAATGAACAACAATCTCTAGGCCCTACGGATTATACAAATAATCAGCTTCGAAATATTGCATTGTAATTTGAAATTATTTAAAGATTTCTGACCGTCACCAGAGAAGGATGACCATTATTAATTAAATTTTTTTCTATTATTTTTTTTCCTAAATATGTTATCATTTATGCAGTTTACATGTTATTTTAATTACTGTATATAATTTCACTTACTAAATTAATAAAAAGGATTAAATTTAGTCGAACGAGGATACCGCGTTATTGTTAAATCTTTAACTATTATATAAAGACTAGTCTACTTTATACATATTTACTGATTGAAAAAATTGCTCAAGGACAAAAAACTTAATATAAAACTCTCTTAAATATGTATCAGCTACGCCTCCATTGTTTTTTAGTGAATAATCTCGTTTTTATCTATTCTATGTTAGAGGGAAACACAATTATATATTACTTGTTATGTATTATGAAGTAAAATTTTTGGAATATTTAAAGCTAAAAGTATAAATAATTTTATAATAATATCTTAATTTATTTTACCTTCTTTTTAGGCTGGATAAGATTTGAAATCTTGGAAAATGCTGAAAAAAAAATTGAATTCATTATTTTTATCCCTGGAAATATAATATATTTTTAATAAATATTTCAATGTTTGGTTCTCTAAATTTAATAAAATCATTAGCATTAATATTTTGGAAATATTTTTTTATTAGAAATATCGCATAGGATTTAAATATAAAGTAAAGGCAGGCGCGTACGCAGGAATTTGGTCTAGGGGGGGGGGGGGGGGATAATATAAATTTTTAAGAAATATTATTGTTATTTAAAAATATTAAGCATAAAATTTATTAACTTTTCTAATACACAATTTTAAATTAATGTGAATTACAAAAAAAATTATATATATAAATGTGAATACTAAAATATAATGTGAATACTAAAATATAAAGTGAATACAACCACAATATGAATCACTTAAATGACCCAAAATTGAAATTTGAATTTTTTGAACCTTTTATATTTCATATATAAAGTATATGGATTACAAACTAATACACAAAATATTTCTTAGGAATAATTGTATTTTGCATGTTTTGAGCTAATTTTTCAATTATCTCATCCTTGCATGGCGTTAAACGCCTATGAATATCCAAACCATTCAATCCACTTTCAGAAGTTTTACTTCATAAGGCAGGCCTGGCCCCTGGGCCGGATCATATTTTAATTTTTAAAACATACCCGGACCGGGCCCAAATTTTTTTTAACACCCGGGCTGGGCCTAAAAAATTTTTAAATTCGGGCCGGGCCTGAAAATTTTTTTAGAAGTTAAAAAAAATCCCGGCCGTGCCCTGCAAATGGTACCTCTGCAGCGCTCTGTTATTCTTCTTAAAAAAGAGAATGTTCTCTCATTAGTTTACTAATGGGAAGAGTTGCTAATATATATAACCATTTTAATACATTGGGAATATAATCTAAAATGTGTTTAAAATAATGCAAAGCATCCATGCATTTTTGGGACTGTATCAACCATAGTTAATCTTTTAATCATAGTTATTCAGCTAATAAGGCATCATAAGATACTTTAACATCTTCATGATAAAAATCTAACAAATGTTTTTTTTATCACCATCTGAAGTGGAAGTAATATCTACGGATTGGTTAATGATGCATGATGAATTAAAAACCATTCATTTCATTCATTTATTTGGGTAATAAATGTATCTAAGAGAGGGGACATTTGTTTTATAATACTCTTCTACTGATCCAATATTAATGTTTTGACGATGAGCTTGCTGCAAGTCGAGGGGGACAAATATTAAACACGTATAGCTCTGCTTTTGACTCAACAATAACATATAAAATATGAAATTCTTCATCAACATTAGCTCCATTTTCCTTGAGTTCTAATAAAATTCTCTCCGCTATTCTCATCTTCTTAATCAAGTCTATGTTTTTGAAAAGTATTACATAAAATAATTGTATAATTAAATAATGCATTCTAATGAGAAAAAAAAATTTGTAATAAGTATTGAATCCAATAATATTCTTGCTTCTGAAATATTTCTTTCAAACCATTTTCATATTTCAGCAATAGCATTAATAATAAGCTCTTCTAACTTCATAAAAGCTATTACTGCTTGATGGCGGAGACTCGAACTCGTTGGACAAGCTTGCAATTTCTTTCTCCATGTTGGACAAGGAGTTTCAGAGATAATTATTATTTGACTAGAAATTTAGATAAATAATACGCACTAAAATTTGAAAATAATGGCGTAAATATTACGCCAAGGAAAACTTGAAATCGAAATTAATTCATAAAATAACTTAGTAGATGAAGGTAAATATAATTAAATATATATGAGATAGGAATAAATATTAACAAATATAAATTAATATTAACAATAATATTTTTGTAAAATATAATGCGGCATCTGTATTTTTTGGATTTAGGGGGGTTGTCGCCCTGCCCCCCCCCCGCTGCGTACGCTCGGGTCGTCTATCTTTAATCAGGAGCCTTGCCCTACTGTCAGTCCTGATAAGATTCAGTAGAGGAAAGTGTCTTTTGAATTACACTGAGCAGCTTGCAAGTGATGGAAGGAAATTATAAATATAATCATCAGGGCTAAATGAATTGCGTGGCTTTCAAGGTGTTATCTGTAATAACACAATGCCTGTTATGTAGCCCTATTTATTAAAAAACTATTATACAAACTTCTTCCTAAATCGTTAATGTAATCCTAAGGGGAATTTCTTTTATTCTAAGTGGAAATATAGATAATACAGGTACATTTAAAAAAAATTATAAGTCAACAAATAATATTTTATAATTTAATATAAGTTTTATTCATCAAGTAAATGCTTAAAATAGGGCTCCGATTTGATATTTGGTTTCATTATTAAATGTAATAATCTTGTATAACTAGATTCGAATAAATAATGTTACGACTTATTGTTTACATTGAAATGATTCCTATAAATAATAACTTATTCCTGGGAAGTTAAAACCTGACCGACACTGGTGCAGGATTATTGAGTAAGAAGTGTAAGAAATTCAAAAAAAAATCGTTTACATATGTCTTACTACTCAAGTAAATTACATCACATGGCCAGTCAGACTTGCAGTGGCGTAGACAAGGGTTGGGGTTGAACACCCCCCCCCCCCAACCTCCGAAAAAAATTTTTAATTTAAAAAAAAATATTAGAAAATTTAAAAACGGTTTCAATTTATAAATAAATTTATATAAGATATCAAAATGAAATATAATTAAAAAAAACAAATAAGAATTTTCAATTTTAAATGATCACATGGTTTAAAAATATATTAAAAATTATATGAACTAAAATATTTATCATATCAATTCTTGCGATATATGGGATGCTTTAAAAGCCATCTCTATGAATCAAAAGATATCAATATCTAATGTATTGAATAAAAAAAAATTTGATATTGTTACAACCAACAGAGCAAGAATAATTATAATAATTGATGCAATCATTTGGTTAGGGAGGCAGGGCTTAGCATTAAGAGCTCAAAGAATATCTGCTGGCCCCTTCTCACTTACATACTCTTCTCATAATGAAGGGAATTTCAAGAATTGTTGATATGTAATAATAATGATAACTATATAAAGCTTTTTGAAAGCTCTGCTAAAAATTCCACCTACCCTACCTTAGTCCAAGTATTCAAAATGAAATAATAGCCATATGAAATAGGTTCATATTGAAAGAAATTTCTTCAAAAGTGAAAGCATTACCATTTTTTAGTGTTTTGGTGGATGAGACTTCGGATGTTAGTAACACAATTATCCATATCAGTAAGGTTTATTGATATGGAATTAGATGATTTCAAAATGAGGAAACACTTTGTTCAATTTATTGACTTACATAAATCAAAGCCGTTAGCCAAAAAATTTTAGCATCCATTCAAGACCTAGATTTAAATTTAAATCTAATGAGAGGCCAAGGATATGATAGAGCTCTCTCAATGAGTGGTCACGTTAAAGGGGTGCAGTCAAGAATTAGAGAGCTTTATAGCACAGCTCTATATGTTCACTGTAGTTCACATTGCCTAAATTTGATGATATATGAGGCATGCGAAATTCGAGACATCCGGAACAGTTTACGTAAAAATATTTTAATTTAATTGGAATTTATTGGATTTTATTAAGTAATATAGAAATATTTTTATAATTTTAATATATTTTTCAAAATATAGAAATAATATCGTCGGTTTGTGACTTTTTCACAACACCCAAGAAGAGGCAGCCTTTTAACCGAACGTTTATGATATTGATTCTAATAATCAAAAAAAAACTAAAAAGATTTTTTCCAACTATTTATTGAAAGACAACAATAAGTGAGATTTTCATCGAATTATATGAAGTTATTTTTACAGCGCTCGAATCCTACTTATCAAGCAAAGTAAAACATTCCGCAGATGCTAAAAATCTTTTGCAGGCTATTACGAAGCCACATTTTTAATATCAATTTAATGTGTATATTTTTTATTAAATTATACATATGATTTTAGCAAAATGAATTTTATTTGGATTCAAGATAAGTTATGAATAGGGCAAAGGATAATGTTGAAATATTAACAAATATCAGATATAATGTGGATAAAAATTTCATGAAATATATGAGAGAGTAAAGTAGATCTCTAATATTTGAGATTGAAATTTTTAAATCTAGAGTAGTTTTTAGACAATCCAATCGCTTAAATATTGATGCATCTACGATTGAGGATTTTTATAAAATAAATATTTTATTCCCCTTATTGATACATTTATATTTCAATTAAATGAGATTTATTAGTCACAATTTTATTTTAAAAAGCTTTTATTTTCTTCTGCCAGTTGAGTCTGAATTGTTGATTACAATTGAAACGCAGAGGATATTAAGAAAATCTCATTTTATTCTAATGATTTATCAGGATCGCATGATAAGTTACTTTGTGATGTCGTATTTTGGTATAAAAATCTTGATAAAATAGAATACTCTTTGAGACCAAAAAATACTTTGCAGGCCCTTTCCATGTATAATTGCACTTTAGATTATCTGCCTATTTTTAATAAAAGTATTGCATTTGCAATATGAATTATTTATACTTTGATTCATTTGTATTAATTATAATTATTAAACTATATTTTTTTTTAAATACCGTACAAGATTTACTTATATTTTATTGAATTATATTTTTTTAAATATAGTTATATACAATAAATTTTTAATATAATAATCTGTATAAAATTTCTACATTTTGAAATTTATTTTATTGTATTTTATCATTAAAATAAATAGGAAGTTATTTATAATACTATATTATTTTAACAATAAATAAAATCTATCATGAAATTCTCTAAAATTTATTTAAAATAATTAAAAAATGGAAGGTTTGGTGGGCAAATTTTTTTCTTCTTTCTACACTGGATGGATTAATTTTACAATTTATTAAACATTGATAAAATTTTTAGAATAATGTTTCCAGCCGCTTATTAATCATAAATTTAGCCAAAATTCTATTACTAATATTCTTTCATTTATGCTGGCTACTATAGTGTAGTGTTGTTAAACGGCTCGTTTTGAGCGATTTTTAAAAACGGCTAACTCAATATTTTAGCCAGAAAATTATTGCCTAAGACTTGAGATTTTGCTAATAGATGTTCAAACCTTTGTTCCTTCTGCAAACAAAATCTTCAGGCTTGCTTAATATTATTCAGGATGAAAGATTGAGTTAGTAGTTTTTAAAAATCGGCTCAAAAAGAGCCATTTAACAGCACTAATAGTGATTTGACACTAATAAAGCACATAATATTAGCAAAATTTAAAAAAGGGTTTGGGGTGAAGCTCCCTATAAAATTTTTACCCCCCATCCCCATGAATAAATTCTGGCTACGCCACTGCAGACTTGGGAAATAATAAAATATATTACCCCTAATCCATATCTTTCAAACCTTCAATTTAACCTAACCCATATCTCTACTCAATAATCTTATATAGATGTTTAACTTTAAATATACTACCTGAGAAATTAGAATATTCTCTCTCCATTTTTTATAAATTTTACAGGGCAATTTTAAAAATTATATTTATTGTTTTTCAATAGGATTTTTAACCTGTTATCGGAATTAATTTGAGTTATTTTACAAATATTTCTGTGTTTTTTTTAATGTATATAGAATGATATAATTATAAAAAATGATTTTAAAAAAAGTCATTTTTGACAAAAAGTGGATATAAAATAAAATAATTCTCCTAAGGCGAATATATTGTACCTAATTAAAAAAAATTTCATGAGCTGTAGATTCCTTAGGTGCAAATTCCATGAACTGCAGATTCCTTGAGTTGAGTCATTATCTTGATAATTATATTAAATAATTGTTTAATTAAATGCAAACAGAAATCGCCAGGATCCAGCAACAAAAAAAATTAATTGGAATATGAAATTCATCGGGTTTCAGATTCTCTCGATTTTGAATAATTTACTGAAGATCGATTTTTTAAATTTGAAATACCCAATTTCGCCCGGAAATGCACTTAACATCTAAAAGTATTTACATGTGAATTTCAGATAATTCCTTTTAATTTTTAAAAATACTCTCAACTTATATCAATTTTTTTTATAGATCTTTCATCGATATTACAAAATTCACAAAAATGTTTATGGCTAAAACTGTTTGAAATTTATTAGGCAGGTATTCTCCACATGCTGGAGGTCATCTCAGATTTTTCAAATTTAAAAATTTAAACAAATTGAAAGTTCAGAATCCCATGAAATTTATATAAATTAAAATATTTACATAGTCCTTATCCTATAGCCATTTATTCTAAATGTGTGTGTAGTATTCTTGCAATACATGTTCAGTATCCGATCTATTCTATCACTTTTAAAAATAATTGCAACTATAATAATATTTCTTATGGTAAAACACTTCTTTACATTCGAAGCAACAAAGTAACAGAAATTTAGTCTTTTAAAGGCTTCCAATTGGTGAGAAAATAATTAATTCAAATTACAGAAACAAATGTGGCCATTCCATTACCAAAAGCTCATTCATTAAAATACATTTTGAAGCGTTGTTGAATACTTATCAGCTGCTGACACGTAATTTGGGTTTCCTGTTATAATTTTTTTTCTTCTGTTATAAATATAACTCTGATTTTATTTAAAAAAATGTTTTAGTACAATTTTGTGGTAAAATATCTATATGAAAAAACAAAATGGTACCACCAGCTGATTTAATACTCTTAAAATAAACTAGTCATCAATGTAGATATAAATTTTTAGATAAAATTCAAATATCTTTATCAATATATATTATTATAATAATAGGCTGGGCAAAGTAAGTAATCAAATATTTTTATAAATTGCATTATAAATAATACACAATTTGAGTATAATAATTTCAGGAAAAGTTCACTCCTAGCCCTTCCTAGATCTTAGAGGCGCTCGTGGATAAAACTCAACTGAACCTGTTAAATGTGCTAATCAATGCCTATATTGTTTTTATTTAAAATAATTCAATATAATATGTTATCCTCTTTTTAAATCAAATAAAATCATCGATGAATATTCCCACACATATCCTAAAATCTTTATAAAACCAGGTCGCAAATTTCAAAAAATAATACTAACTCTCCCCATTTCAGCGGAGAAGGGAAATGGGAGTTAAATGGCTTGTAATTTGTTCTTTCTTTCTTTCTTTCTTTCTTTCTTTCTTTCTTTCTTTCTTTCTTTCTTTCTTTCTTTCTTTCTTCTTTAGAAAATTAGACTAATTATGCTACTCTATTTCCCCATTATAAGACTATCTATGAGAAACCGGAGTTTCCTACCTTTTATAATGTAAACTCTACTTATGATTAAATAAAAGGGGTCAATTTTAATCAACCTTCTTGAGTAATAGGGCAAGCCCTTTTGTGCCTAGATAGCAAATATCAAATTTAACCCATTAAACATAATTTTTTTGTTTAATGTTATAAATAAATAAATTAAAAGAAATTATGAATTTTTTTTAAAAATTAAAAATTCACAATAAAGTTACCCATAAAATAAATCAATCCTGGAATAAATATTGAAGTCCCATTCAGGACAAGTAATAAATTAAATCTAATATTCGCAATTTTTACTATAAAAATATTCTCACCCCCTCCTCCCTTGAGAATAATTTATTTTAGCAAAAAAAAAGGAAATAGTATTTATCAAAATTATCGGTTTTACTTAGGCTCTTCTATTATACTTTTATTAAATTCTAATTTAAACTAAACAACTCATATATACAACAATGATAAATAGCGAAAAATATTAGAAACAAGGATATATATGATTAGATGATAAAAAATGTATCACTAAGTTAAGGACACTTATCGTGATTACCGGGTTCAGAAGTTTCAAGGGACAACTAAACAAAACATTAAAATTTTGTGGAATAAATAGCTACGCGCTCTTATATAAGACCCGTTTCCAAAAGATTTACTCTTGTTTTTAAGAAATTTCCGAATCATGGATGGCCAATTAAACGTAACATAAAGAAAGACAATTTATTAATACAATTTCAGGGTAAATTAATTAAAAAAATTATGTTAAAAGTGTTCTTCGTTAAGGACTGTCTGGTCTACAATTGTTTCCTTGGTTTAATGTATTTTCGATGATATCGGAGTCAACATACTAAACTAGCAGATGGATACTTTCTTCTAGTTCGTTAGCTTCATATAGTGAGTAGGGTAGAGGCTCCTATCAGGGATAAAACTTGATGAATCGGTAGGCGGCCTTCCAAATCTATGTTATAAATTATTGCATGTGCTAGACTGTCACCGATCCATTCCCTACTGGCATGATCAGCCATATTATTATCGTAGGGAATACAATGTAAATTTTATGCTAATTATACAAGGTTTTTGAAGCCTAGTAAGAAATCATCTTGGTAAATAGGTATTGGCAGCTACCTGGATCCCCATTTTAGTAATATTACCAAATTTAGCGAAATCTCACACACAAGCCAAAACGGCTAATAATTATTTGGTTAATATTAGGTCATGTCCTGGATTATTTACAGCGCGTGTTTGATCTCGTCATAAGTAAAAAAGAATTTAGTATCAGCCTATTCTTCTAATATGCCAATATGAATATTCGAGAAGAAGGGTTTAACAGAGATTAGATAGTTTCAACTGTTTGGGATTTGAGTTAGTCTATTGTTGGAAAATTGTCTGGGTAAAGTATTGTTTTATAGTAAAAGATAAAAATAGCTATGTGATAAAAATGTGGTTATTGTAGTGTTTATTTGACATTTAGGTTGGATATTATTATTAACCTCCGTTTGATTGAAGTTGATAGAATTAATAGTTTCAAGCTCATTTTTAACGTTTCTCATCTCTTATTCAGATATTGATCAAATCCATTGTTAGGTCGTTGCCCTAATTATTTTTGCTTCAAAATCTGTCAATTACTGCTATAGCCAGCGTCTAAGTGATAGTATATTTACTGGTTGCAAACCCCTTTAAAAAAACCTATACCTACTCTACTAAAAAAATTCGCCCCTTTCGCCTAGATATTTTCACATTATTAATTAGACGCATTTAATTATAAAGGTATTTCCTTCATAAATTTCAAAAAGAATAACTTAATTTTTTAATGCTCTTCTACTAACTATTAAAATATTGTGAATGTAGAAGACTTATTTTTTAGAACATGAAAACCCCCTGATTTACAAGTGTATCATTATAATATATTGTTTTTCATGATTATAAGTTTACTGATAAAATGTCTAGCCCTTTTAAATTGCATTTAATAGGATAGCAGAAAATTGTCCAGAAATAGTTTTTTTTGGAAAATACTATGATTGTGTGCAATATATAAATTTGGTCGACATTTAGCAATATCATTGTATTATAATAGGTCTATAATGAAAGTATTAATTTTTACATCAATATATTTTGCTCTATTTCATCTAAAAACTTAATAGATAACCCCCCCCCCCCCAATAAATGTATAATATCACAAGCTTACCCCCCACCCTTCCCAAATGCCTACTCATACCCCCCATAAGTTGTCTAGATACAGAAGGTGTTAAATGTGTTTGAGAGAAACTAATTCGACTTTTGTAATAAAATTTTATTAATATTTTAATCTAAACAATAAAAAAAATAAATGCTAAGTGAGGAAAGTGAAATAGTTAATATTCCAATGCAATGTAGTATACATAAAAATGAAAATATAAAAAATATATAATAAAATGAAGAAAATTTCCAAATAATAGTTTGGCGTAATATTCATTAAAAAACGGATATTGATTTAAAACTATGACTAAGGGAAATTAAAAAACGGATATGATTTAAAACTATGACTAAGAAGAAATTTATTATAACATATAGTGAATTAAAATATAAAAGTAAATAATAACTTCGCTAACCAAAGCAGACGTAACATTCCGACGAACATTATTTCTAGAATAAATGCATCATAATATCGCAGTATGCATTCATTTATTTATGAACATATTTTGTTGATTCACTATTATGTTATACAAATAGAGTTAATATAAGTCATAAAAAATAAATAATTTGAAAAAAACTGGTTATTTTTAGTTAAGTCTGTAGATAGTTTGTATTCTAGCTAGATAGCCAATATACTAGATAGCTTGTATATTAGCCAAAATTTTACTTATATTAACTAGCTAAGTTTGTATAATAGCCGAAACACATATATACTATTTTAATATTTTTGAAGTATTTTCTTTTGAAGATCTTCGAAATCGTTTTGTTTAAATTATATTTAAATCTACAAAATAAGTTTAAAATATTTTTCTTATAATATAACCCAAATTTTGTAAATAAAGTAAACTTAGGTTCTAGTATATTTCCTTTTTGCTATTGTAATTCAGCTTCGCCTATGTGTCTATTACCGAGCTAAGTAGTTCAAAAAGTATCCTATGTGCAGAATGTTTAAGGTTTCGTTTATTAATAATATAATAATAAATTTTAAACTAGGTTTAGGACCATACTCTAACTTTGATAATAACCCACGTTGAGATCTTATGTCCTAGCTAAAATCTATTGCCCTAACTCTTTAAAAAAGGCTAGGGCGAGAGCTTATCAATGTTAAAATTGTTGCTGTTATGGATAGGAGTGTATAGTTGGTAGTTAGCATAGCGTTAGAGATTATTAGCGAGTGTATTGACTAGGCGTCTATGAGAGCATCTCAATTTATATTAGATATGGCAAGAGAATCAATACATGAGAAATCTAGGTTAAGAATTCCCTTTCCAATGGATCATATTAGAGCCACTGGTCATCTGCCATCGGAACCATATTGCCTAAGGGGTTCAATGGTTGAGTGAGTGATACCAGAACATTTAAAGTCCTGGCTATAATATTATTGCACTTCGAATGTCTTGTGAATATATCTCTACAATATAGTGCAGAGAGTGGCAGACTTTGGAGTTGACCGATGCTTGTCAGAGAATACAAGTATATGGAATTACAATTTAACAATTGAATCTTAGACCAATAGCATGTGACTATTCTTTGCTTAGCAGTTGGTCATGATTTCCCGATAGAAACATCGATTTACCAGCTATCTGCGGAAATAAAAAAGATGACCCAAACCCAAGCTCATCGATTTGAAGCAAAGTCATCCCAGTCTTTCTGTTGCTCTGATAAAGTGGGATAGATTAATGTGACAGATTTCAAGAGATCGATTGTCTTGGCAAGGAATTTAAATATTTTGTTACTCTGTGTGTATTATGGGCTGGCAGGCAGAGGATATGAATGCGCTAATAGAAAGTAGCTAAAGTGACTTATGCCTGTCACCGTCCTTGGTTAGAAAGATGGCCTAGGACCAAGATAGATTCAATAAATTAATATTGAGTATCTCTTTAAGGCATTTAATCTCAAGATCTTGCACAGCTAAAATTACATCGTATTGAATAATTCGGTTAAATCGGAGTGTAAACAAAATTCTTAGAATTAAAGGGTAGTTCCTTAATAAGAGAGAGCTTTCGCTAGGGATGCCACAGTTTATCGAGCATGAGAGATATCTCCTGTAAAATGACGTCAAGCAACTTTATGAAGAACTCTTCTTTACCTACTGTAGGTCCCAAATATGTCAAAAAGTTCAATTGTATTTGACTAAACAGAAAATCGCGGTTAAGGTCAGTGATCCTAAGGGAAAAATATTCACTCTTGTCTGGATTAATTTTAGTCCCAAACTGCTCTCCTTGGATTTTATTATCTTAACTGACTTCCTCACTTCTTCAGGGTGGCCACTTAATACATCGATATACCAATGAAAGTTTTGCATTGATTGTTTATATCTCAAATTAGGCTATTGATGTCTAGACAGAAAATGGAGCCAGAGCCAACTTGTCATATTCCATCACTAGAAGGAATTGATCTATCTCCAAATATAGGTTGGGACTTGCATTGCAATCAAAGATATAAATGGGTATTTTCTGTATAGAGGGTAAGGATAGGATTTTGAAACCCGCCACTCTTTAGAGAGTTAAAGGCGTTTAAGAAGTCTATTTTAATGAGGATATTGCCACTGGAGTTTATTGAAGGTATATCAGGTTTATGTGAAATCAATCAATTTATGATTGGATTTCAATCCGAAAGAGAAGGTAATCAACTATTGGGGCGACTAGAGCCAACTCCTCAGCTGACTAATGCCTCATGCGCCAACTCATCTGCTTGTTGCCAATTTTTGGGACTTTAGGCCAGATCACGAAAAAGATTAATTAAATAAACATATAATACTTTCTTTTGTTACTATACCAAATATAAATAATTAAAAATCGAAAACTCTATAATAAATTTTTCCCGGTCTTAGAAGATTTTATGAATTACTCATACTCATTTTTTAAATTGGGTTATCGATCACAACTCGAGTTGCTAGTTTAGAGTAAAAATTATACAATATTTAGATTATAAGAAGAGAAAAATTTTTTTTTAAAAAAATCTAATTTTATTAAACATAATTATTTCCATGTTTTGAAACGTCCTCTATGCATAAAAATATGATTGAGCAAAATATTTAATAAAATATTGTAATAAGTTGGTTTTGGATTGGTGCTTTGATCAACCCTTTGGATTAGTTCTAGTTCATTTTTTGAACAAATACCAAGGTCATGGTCGTTTACAACTATTTAACCATACTAAAAAATATAGATAAATTCAAAAAATAATTTTAAGGAAAATCATAAATTGCCATTTATATTTTAATAGGAAACCCAAAATTATGACAAGGGAAACAAAATTTTTGAATTTATGTCATTTGAAAATGCGGTAACTCAACGAAAAGTAAGCACTTAAGTAAAGAGCAATTTTTGAATAAATATAAAATATTAAACGATATAATAAATTCAAAATATAATATTTATATCATTTAAATATCTAATTTATTAATGTATTTATCTAATATTTCTAAAATAGCAATATTCACAAACAGTATAATTGTTTTCTCCCTATTCGTGGAATGTTAGCCTTTAGACTCCTCCTCAATAAACGCTCAATTCACTGATTATGCATGGATTGGCGATCTGGATTGATAAAATTTTTATGATTTAAATTATGCCTAATTAATAAAATTAGTAAGAGAAAATTTCAAAAAACTTTCAATATTACTATCTTTCTTGAATAAGATATTTTAATCTGGTTAAAATTTAAAGAATTTAATTTAAAAAAGTTTTATAAAAATATTTTAAAAAGTCATCTTTTTTTATAAAATATAAATTTTCCCAATATTCAATGATTTGCAATGTATTTCTTGTTTACTCTACCTCAAAATAAAGGTGGCATGTATCTTAAAAATTCTTAATTATTCTTATAAAATTTATATCAGGGTTTCGAACCGTTTAGTATAACGGTTCGGTTCGTTCCGGTTTTTAGTTTAAAATTTTATAAAGGTTTTGTTCCATTTCGGTTTTTTAAAAAAATAATCATATCGGTTCGGTTCGGTTTATAATTTATAACGGTTCTTTTCGGTTTGTTCCGGTTTTTATAAATTTAATTTTAAAAAAAATTAATCATTAACCATGTATATATTAATTTTAGAGAAAAATCTTTTTATAATTTCTTATTTAATTTAACCCATGAATGATAATCTAATAGATATTTTTATTAAACTTAGTAAATATAAATTAGACAAATCAATTCTTTTTATTTCATAAATAAGATAAACACAAACATGCGCAAATACAATGAGGAATAAAATAACACATAAATATAATGAAATTTATATTATTTATTTTTAAAAAGAGAATTGGAACGGATAACTAAAATATTTTCTAATATTTCAGGATTTAATTTAGTTCTTTGCGCAGAGAGTATAAACTTAAGGCTAGAAAATGCTCTTTCTACGGATACCTGCGTAGCTGGAACTGCTAGCACAACCATAGCTAACTTATAAAGTTCTGGCATACTATTCTTTACATTTTCCCAATAATTCAAAAGATTTGCATCTTTTTCTAATCTCTCTATATTATCAAATGACCGAATTATATACTCTATTTCTACACATTTATTATAATTTTCTATGCCCTGAGAACTATTCTTATTAAGGCTTTCATGCGACATTAATAAATCTTCAAAATCATCATCTAAGTTATCTTTCGAATGTGAACACGTAGGAATAGTATCTAGATTTTCAATATTCTGATTATTTAAATTTTGGATTAAGTTCCAAGTTTTATAAAGATGTTTTTTGGCGATATCTTTTTCTTCAAATGATCAAAATACATTATATCTTGGGTCGAGATATATAGCTGAGCAAAAAACTTCATTTTTCAAATTAATCTCTCGTGCTTTGATTGTACAAACTAAAAGTTTGGCAAATGAAGTGTCTATTTTGCTAGTTTGCATGATACATTTGATCCATGCTGCATAAAAATCGCCCATGGTCATTTGTTCACTTTGTATATATTTTGTCAAAATATAAGATGGATATAAAGCTTTTAATATATCACTAATTATTTTCCATTCATTCTCTGACAAACATTTTTCACGATCATTACTTTGGGCCTTGGCAAAAGTTTTTTAACTCTAATAATCTTTCCAACATTAAATAGATTGAATTCCATCTTGTGCAACAATCTATTAGTGGCTTTTTTAAATTTAATTTGGACAAAATAGACATTGTAGTCTGATTTCTTATTTTTTTGCAAATGTTTCTTGCTTTATTAATAATAACAATTTCATTTGAATTTTTTATGCAATCATTAATTGCTAATTGAAATGTGTGGGAGGCACATCTAATGCCCATTAACATGGATCTCGTATGAGGTACAAGATTAAAACTTTCAATATTAAAAAAAGGTTCTTCATTTTCATTAACAATTATATCATCATTGTTATTTAAATTATCATTATCTAAATAATCATTAAGGATATCATCTTCATCATCTTCTTCATCATGATGTATTAACAGCTTGATTAATTTAATCATGTTAGCTGCATTGTCTGTGGTTATCGTAATTTGATCAATTCTTATTTCATGTTCGTTTAGAACATCTAGAATAATTTTTTTTAGATATTCTGATGTATGTCTTTCTTTTATCTCTTTCATGCATAACGTTCTTAATTTTATTTCTCCATTATCTATAAATTGAATATTGATCCCCAGTATGGACCTATCATATCGAGTTGCAATATCTAATTTTAACGATATAAATTTTTGGTATATTTCTTTTTTTAAATTTTGCGAAAAATCAAATACCATTTTTTTAATATTATTGCGTATATTTTCAGAATTGAGGGTTAAATTACCACCCAATCCTACAATTATCGGATCTATAATATTTCTAAATGCTTTGTCATCAATTGATTTTATTGGTCTCCCATGAACTGTGATTAACTAAGTGCAGGAGCGGATTAAAGTGTCTTTATTAATATTAATTTGTATTGTATTAGTTTTGGTAAAAGCATTTTGAATTGTATTATGATTATTTGCATTTTTTGTTATTGTTTTTTTAATAGTCAAATTATCTTTTTTTTTTTAATAATTTGAATTCCTTATCGTGGAATCTTTCTATATGTCGTTCAAGATTTGCTGCATGGTCCCCGGTTAAAACTTTACCGCAGTTTTCTAGTTTACAAGTAGATTGATTTTTTACAATATCTAATTTAAAATATGATCGCACAGGATTTGACTTTTCCCGAACCATTTAATAGATACTAATATGCTATATGATGATGAATAGATCAGAATCTTTTATTATAAAAATAGAATAAATAAATTTCTTAATAGAATCAGTATAATTTTTTATTTATCTTATCTGACAAGATCTCCCCCAAAAACGTGAATTATATGCAGGCCTACCCTTCATATAATTATGCCGATTTTTTCCTCAAAGATACTAACAACAAACCTTGTACACAGATGAAACTAAATAAGTGAATGGAGCTTACTAATACCATTTTAATAAATAATTTGATTTAATAGAGAAAAGAAAGAAGCAAAAAGATAAGATATAAAATAAGAAGAAAAGAAATAGAAAAGCTGTTTAAAATTCCAAAAACAACTGTCATTTATTAAAAAATTAAAGTTAATTAAATTAAAACTTTAATGGATACTTTATCATTTTATAATTATCCAATTGAATTTCATGTGTTTTAATTTTATTTGGTACTATAAGATTTAGAAGGTTAATCAGTAAGTAGTTTTTATTTCAAGAAATTATCCACTAAAGTGTAAATGGAAATAAATAAATAAATTAACCATAAAATACAGGAGTATTAAATAACAATGATATGTTTTTTTTTAATTTCAGAATTCTAATATTCATTTAAGTCATTATAAATTATTCATTATGAAAATATTAATTAATAAGAAATTAATATAAAACAGTATTTTATTAAAAGTAATCAGTACCTGATTTTCTTTAGATGTTAGTTAGAATTATGATTTTTCCCAAATTATTAGCAAGTATTAATAAGCTAATTAATAACTAATATACATACATATAGTGTTGTTAAACGGCTCGTTTTGAGCCGATTTTTAAAAACGGCTAACTCAATATTTCGTTCAGAATAGTAATACGTAAGCCTGAAGATTTTGTTTGTAGAAGGAACAATGGTTTGGACATCTATTAGCGAAATCTCGAGGCTTAGACAATATTTTTCTGGCTAAAATATTGAATTAGCCGTTTTTAAAAATCGGCTCAAAACGAGCCGTTTAACAACACTACATACATATATATATATATATATATATATATATATATAAGAATAAACTTGTTAATTTAAAGAATAGTCTTGTTTGATTTTAAGATTCTTATCTAATTAACTGGTAATTCGCCTAATCTCTATTAAATTGAGTATTTATTAAAGTGAAAAGAAAAAACAATAAACATGGTGGTATTAATTGACATGTAAAAAAAATTCAATTTGAAAAGAAATAAAGAGTTTAAAAATTTCCTTAAGGAAAATTCAAATTTCAAATTTAGGTTAATAATGTTTAAATTTAATTATTTTTTAAAACCGTTTTGAACCGGTTTAAAATATTTATAACGGTTCGGTTCGCTCTTTTTATAGTTTCTTTATAACGGTTCGGTTACGGTTACGGTTCAGAAAATTATAACGGTTCATTCCGGTTTGGCGGTTCGGTTCGGTTCGAAACCCTGATTTATATCATCTGCTTTCCTATCATCTTTATCTCTTAAGTGAATATATTAAAACAACCTATTAATCATCTACCTTGAGAATGTATTCTTATGATTTAAAGATTACCAAAAACATATTATGTATTTGTCACACTTTTAAAATTGTTAATAGTATTTCATATTTTTTATAAGCACCTAGTTTGTTGAACAGATCTATTAAAAATATATTAAAGTAAATAAAAGTAATAAAAAAAACATAAAATAGCATGCCTTTGTCCATTGTAGACCAATTCAAAATGGAATACAAATTATAAAGAATTATTAGTATTCGATTCCTTTAAAAAAAAATCCAATAGTTGTAAACAAAATTAATTTTTTTTTAACAAACCTTTACTCCAATAGATAAAATCCTATTATCCAATATCAATATTTAAAATATAAAATACTAGTACTGACTTAGGCTTGATACCTAAAAAAATTTAAGCAAAAACATTAAAAACTTTGTTTAGGCAAATAGGACAGCCCTTGTTATGGCTCTCTTGGACATATTAAGTCACAACGTATGCTCGGACATCTCTCCATAAAAAAATTTAAAATTTAATAAAAGAGATATTTGTAAAAGACCCATATCATGTTAAAAGATACATAACTTTGAGACTGTTATGGATTATTTTATTTTTAGAGAATTTCAACTTAACAAGATCCAAAAATATTTAATATTATTTCATTTTTATAAAGTAATTAACAATAATAATTTTTGTTTCTTTCTGTTTTTTTTAAATTATAATAAAAGCGGCATTATATTATTAACATAGTCAAACATGCTATTCAAAATAAGGCTACCAAAAATTCTCATAATATAACATCACTTGCACAAGTATAAATAAACGTGGGATCCAATAGAACAATAAAAAACATATTAGTTAATAACAATAGCTCAACGATAGATCAAAAAAAATGATAAAAAATTCCTAAAAAACGATATATTTCAAAAAATATATATATTGTTTTTTTATTTGCCATTTGGCGGTGGAGATAAGTTATCACTGATAATAATGTAAAAAATTTTAATATATATACCCCCTCCAATTAAAACCACTCTTTGGGTATTCGTTTTGGTTAAATAACCATTGGGACTTTTAAGAAAACCTAGAAAATTATATTCATTATTTTATATTTTATTTATTTTATCATTTTTAAATTTTAGTTTATATATCATAAAATATTAAAATACATTAAAAGATAATAATATAAATTAAAAATACTGAACAAACAAAACACTAATGGGGAGAAAAAAAAGATGTTTTATATTTTTAAATTAGAATATCAAAGTTTATATATAATATAAGAATTATTAATAATAGGGATTTATGGCCCTTTATTTTTTTCAAGAAAAAATATTGTATTATTACCATAATATTTTACCTGTGCTAATAATATATATTTTTTTAAATTATTAACAATTATTCAGTTTTTATATAGTTGTAAATATTTAATTTACTTAGGGTTAAATTATAAAGTTTGAAGGTTAATTTGAATAAATTACCTGATTGATTAATAAAAAACGAAAAATAATTATCAATCTAAAAACTAATAAAATATATAAATTTAATTTTTCAATTTCAAATAATCAATTAATCTTCTTCTCATCCGATATTCTCAATGTTGGCAATTGAAATTTTATCCTTAATTTTTACCCTTTTGAATTTTGAATTATATTAATAAAGTTAACATTAAACAAATGAGTAAAATAAGATATACTTTACTTGTGCCAATTTAATGAAATAAATAATATATTAAAAAATAATCAATAGATGAAACCATAGAATAATAATAAAAAAATATAAAAGTACCAATTCCTTACAAAATAAGGTAAAAAATGATAACATCAAATCATAATTTGGCAAGCCTAACTGTAACTTAATTATTGGTGCAGTATTTCATCTAAGATTTTCGAGGAATATATTCCCGAGCCATCGATTAAAACAAAATTATTTTTCTCGAAATATTTACCAAATCCTTAGATTATTTTTATTGTGAGATCTAGAAGTGATAGTTCTATTCCTACTTAAAATATAGATATATAATTTGCTAAGAACGTAAAAGTTATAATTAGTATATAATGTTAAAAAAACGTATGTTTTTAATTCTCTTATGATTTTTTTTCCGGATCCATTAGAATTTAAAATAGGCTTCTACTCTAAATTTCTCTTTATGCGACCAATAATAGGATGATCATAATATTCCTGTAGTCAAATATTGTTCTTTGAATTCTTTAGCTTTTGGCATATCTTGGTGAATTTCATCAGAAAAATAAGTAACTTCTTAAATTAATTCCTCAAATAATTTATCATTTCTAAACTATTCCAAAAAATCAGAAATAATACCTATATAAATCAGCTTATTCATTTTTTATAATATTTGCTGTTGATTTTGAATTAATTTGTTTATAAAAATAATTTTTTGAAATATTTCAAGCCACAAAATTTATATTAATCCCTATTCATCAGCTACAATAGTTTGTCGAAAAGTGGTTCGTTCCTTTCGTTATGATATCTTATAAAGATTCATATATTTATCGAAAATTATATCTTTTTATAAAAAATTTACTTTAAAACTTATTATACATATCATAAGTCTAAAAATCTTATTTTATTATCGACAAAACAAAATATCTAAACTTATCGAGCATTTAAAAAACAAATTCGATTGATTTTACAAAATAGTTTTTTTTTCACCATTCATTTACACTCCTTAATATGTATATTAAAAATATGCATTTCAAATAGAACTTAAACAATAGTCAACCTCAGGTTATCACCCACTTATTAGCTGATATCCTAAAATTTAGATCTCCACGGAGCATTGCAGTTTTCCTCTGACACTAAAAGTCAAGCAATTGTCAATATTTTGCAATCAGTACAGATCCACATCTAAAGTTTTATCTAGACCTATGGAATATAACATTTCGCTAGTCTTCCAGGTAACAAGACTGGGAGTTACCCTTAATTCAGCATTCCATTAAATTCCTTACTCGAATGCTCTTTTTTGTAGAGCTCTTACTCGATCCTTAAAACAATATAAAATAAATGATTCTCCATCAATAATCCAACATTTCTCACCTGAAGCTATGAATAGCTCAAGGTATCTCCAACCTTGTTTGCTTTTTTCCTAAAGTAGAGTTTCTCATAAGAATAATTATTCGTTTAGTAGGATGTAATATCGTCACACCCTCATTTGCAAACAATATATTTTTTATATTGGGGAAGACTGGGGTAATACGGCAGGTGGGGTAAAAAGGCAAACATTTATAACTTCTCATCTTAAAGGCTACTAATTGTTTCAATTTATTTAAAATTTTTTTTATATACTATCTACCATATGCTCATATAGTGGGAGCTATTCAAAATATAATGATTCCAAAAAAATTTTTAGCCCTTTTTACAACTTTTATTATTAGTAATTTTTGTTTTAAGGCAATCTTACTAATTTTATAAAATTACATGCTATATTTATCAATGTCTTAGCTAACTAAGTCCGGGATTTTTAGATTATCTATATAATTTTCTAGAACCTAAGTTAACACATTCCTAGGGATATGCTGTGTCAACATGCGCGGGGGGGGGGGGGGGTAAGAACAGTGTTTTTCATAGTTTTTGAGGGGAATAGGGCTAAGCATATAAGGGTGGGGGGAAGGAGGTGTAGACTTGGAATAGGGTAAATCTATTTGGGTATTATCTATTAAATGCTTAAACGAAATAGAGCAAAATGTATTGCTGTAAAAATTAATTCTTTTATTATAGACCTATATTATAAAAACACACAATCATAGTATTTCCCAAAATACTATTTCTGGATTATTTTCTACTATCCTATTAAAAGGGTTAGACATTCTATCAGTATATATTCATGCAAAATAATCTAATTTATATAATCGCCGTAATCAAGAAATGAACCTTTTTGTATAACCTTAATGTTAATTTTGGTATCAACTTTCCTTACATCTTAATGTTAAATAAATCGATTACAATTCTTTTTATATATGAAACTATATTGATAAAGTAATTTAAATATATCAAATATATCTTTTTTTATTGGAAGCTCCAGGCTTGGGAAAACAATTTCATAATTATTAACGGTTGGCCAGGTTTGAGAAAATTTTTAAATTATAATGGGTCGGGTTGGGTTTGAAAAATATTTTTATAATATTTTTTTATTGGAAGCTGAAAAAAATCTCAAAATTATTATCGTTTGGCCATTAAGAAAAATTTTTTAAAATTATGATGGGTCGGGCTGGGCTTGGAAAATTTAATAAATTATATTGTGTTATGCTTGGTGAAAATTTTTCAAATTATTATCAGCTTAGACGCTTGGGAATTTTTTCATTATTAACTATGGATCAGACATTGACTTAAAATAAATAAACCAAGGCCCATAAAATCTGATTTTGATTGTATTTAAAATTCATTTGGATTTTTTTAAATATTTCAGTGCTCAACTACAAAAATTATTATAATCTTTGGCTGGGGTTGGGGAAATTTTTTCAAAATTATCATGGCCTTGGACCTTACTTGGGAGTTTTTTCAATATAAAATAATAAGCCAAGATGATCAGTAATATTTTAATAAATAATATTGATATGTATCAAGTAAAAGCTTTAAATATATTTTGACTCAAAACATAGCATTTAAACTTAGTTTTAATGGACTGGACCTGACCTGAAGGTGGGAGGGGTATAAAGAATAAAAATTGAATATTATTTTCAAATAACAGGTAACAACTCTCATAAGAGTAAAGAGAAAATTCTCATTCCCCGTCATTTTTGACGGACTAAGCACTGCTAACTAACGGGAGCTCTGGTACTCTTAGTTATACATTTTTCATTTTGCCCTTCAAGAAAGACGGGTCATCATACTTTTATCCCTTATTCGGTAATAGATGAATCAGAAATTAAGAATTTCTTATGAGGTTTGATTCACAAATTTACCCCTTTTTCACATAATTTTAAAATTTTTATAAAATATATTATTACCATATACACAAACTAATTACCCCTCAACCACATCATTCTTGACGGGTTATTAACTAGTATATTATAATAATGCATTTGTAAATGAAGAGGTTTTCATGTTCTAAAAAATAACTCTTTATTTTCCCAATATTTTGATAGTTAGTAACAAAGCATTAAAAATTTAAGTTATTCTTATAAAATTTATTAAAGGAATGCCATTATAGTTTTAATAATGTTGTTAATAATCTAAAAATATTCCCGACGAAGGTTGTGAAATTTTTTTAACGGAGTAGGTATAGGTTTTTGAGGAGGGTTTATATCCAGTAAAAATTCTATCACTTAAACGCCTCCTATAGGGGTAAATGACATAATTTTCAAGCAGAAATAATCCAGGCTAACGGCCCAACATTTCTATTAATATCTTAATAAGAGGTGATAAGCGTTAAAAATGAGTAAGTTATTGAAAATTCTATCAATGCCAATCAAGCTGTGGTTATTTTTTAATATCCAACCTTAATTCAAATAAACATTACAATATTAAATTTCTATCATATGGCTATCAAGGGTGTTTACCCTTTATTAGAATACAATACTTTACCCAGACAATTTTCCACCAATAGACTACTCAAAGCTTATCCCAAGCAGTGGCAACTATCCTATCTCTAAGCCCCTTTTCTTATCGAATATTCACATGGCATATGGAAGAATGGATCAATACTGAATTCCGAATATGCCCTGGAAATAATTCAGGGGATGACCCAATATTAACCAAAAATAATTATTTACCGTTTGGACTTGTGCATGATATGATTTCGCTAATATAGCAATATTACTTTAATAGGGGCCGATAGTCAGCTAAAAATTGGGATCTAGGTAGCTGCTAACACCCACTTATCAATATTATATTCATGCTTGGCTTCAAAAACTTTGTACAATTGTCAAGGAACTTAACTTGGATTCCTTCCGAAGATAATATGGCCGATCATGCCAGTAGGGAATAGATCGGTGACAATCAAGCACACGTAATAATCCATAACACAGATTTGGAAGGATGCCTACTGATTGATCAAGTTTTAACCTGGATAAAAGCCTCTACCCTAATCCAATTACTAGATACAGTTAACGGACTAGTGAAACATATCGATATGCTAGCTCAAGATGTTGACTACGATATTATCGATAATACATTAAACTTATCAACTGATCTAGACCAGAAACCCCCAAAGGAAATAAACGTTAGTGGACCAAACAGTCCCCAACGAGGAACACTTGGAACATAATTTTATTTGATAATAATTAATCTCCCCCGATTTAAAATTGTATTAATAAATTGTCTTTCTTTATATTACGTTTAATTGACCAATCATGATTCGAAATTCTTAAAAGCAAGAGTAAATCATTTGGAAACGTTGCCTATATAAGAGCGCATAGCTATTATAGATTTATTCCCTCAATGTTTTGTTTAGATAATTTTGACCTGTCTCTTGAAATTTCTGAACTCTGTAAACCCAATCATAATCCCTAAGTTAGTTATACATTTTTTATCATTTAATCATATATAGCCTTAAAATATTTTTTCGTTATTTATCATTGTTTATATGAGTTGTATAGTTGGATTAGAAATTAATATACGTATGGTACAGGTAGTTGAAATAAAACGGATTAAATATTTGAAATTTGTTTTAATTATGCATTTAAATAAAAAATAAATTGATTATGGGGTGTTAAATTCGATATTTACTATCTAACCCCAAAAGGCTTGTCATCTTATCCAAGGACGTTGATAAATGTGAAAAGGCACCATTTCTACTTATTCATAAGTTGCTTTTACATTAAATGTAGCTTCAATAACCCTATTTAGTAGTCTAATTATGGGGATATAGAGTGGTATATTTAGTCTAATTTTATAAAATAAAAATAAAAATGTTATCACAAAAGAACAAATCACAAGCCATTTAACTCCGATCCCCCTTCTGCGCTGATGGGCAGCAGCTGGAATAAATTTGAACTGGTTTTATAAAGGTTTTGGGACAATTGGGTGAATATTTATCGATGAAATTCATATAATTTAAAAACGGATAACAGATGTTACATTAAACTATTTTAAATTAAAAACAATATAGGTATCGAATTGGCATATTTAACAGGTATGCTCTAATGATGCAGGTAGTGTTGATTCTTATCCAGAGACGCCTCTAGGGTTTAATAGTGGACTTATCTTGGAATATTATTATAAGTAAATTGTGTATGATTTATATTGCAATTTTAAGAATTATTAAAATATAATATTTGAATAATTACTTTGCCCCATCCTCTTAATATAATAATATATATATTATAAATATATTTGCATTTTATTTAAAAATTTATATAATCTAGACGGACAACTAATTCATATGTGCATCAATAGAAATCAGTTGGTGGCACCATTTTGTTTTTTCATATAGATAATTTACTACAATATTATACTAAAATATTTTTTTTTATAAAAATTAGAGTTTAATTTATATAAGAAAAAAAAAATATAATGGGAAACCCTAATCACGTATCAGCAGCTGATGCGTATTCAACAACTCTTCAAAATGTATTTTAATAAATGAGTCTTTAGTCTTGATAAGTATCACATGTTAATGGCATGGCCACATTTGTTTATCATATTGACATAATATTTTGCTATAAAAATTTGAATTGATTGTTCTCTCACCAGTCGTAAGCCTTTAAATGACAATCTTCGGATGTTGAGAACTGTTTTAACATGAAAATATTAATATAGTTTCAATTTTTTTTAAAAAGTGATAGCAGAAATCGGATACTAATCATAGATTACAAGATTACTACACATGTATTTAGAAAAAATGGCTAAATGCAAGATAAGAACTATGCTAAAAATTTAATTTATATATTTAATTTATATAAATCTCATAGGATTCTGAATCTAATTTTATACCATTAAATGATGGGATTTTTAAATTTGAAAAATCTGAAATGACCTCCAGCATGTGAAGAATACCTCTCCTATAAATTTCATTAACCATAAACATTTTGTATAATTTTATGATATCGATGAAAGATCAATATAAAAATTGATATAAGTTGAGAATATTTTTAAAATTTTTAGGCAAAATTGTCTGAAATTCTCAATGTGGAAACTTTATACATGTTAAAATACATTTTTGGATATATCAAATTTGAAAAATCACTCCTCAGTAAATAATTCAAAATCGAGAGAATCCGAAGAATTTCATATACAAGGCTCAAAATATAAAACTGTATTGAAAAAAAATCTATTACATTTAATAATAAAGCAAAACATCAAATCGGAGCCTTATTATTAAGCATTTACTTGATGAATAAAACTATATTAAAATTATAAAATATTATTTGTTTCCTTAATATTATTTTTTTAAATATAGCTATATTATCTATTTTCCCTTTGAATAAAAGAAATTTTCCCGAGGATTCGATTAACGATTTAGGGAGAAGTTTATATGATTTAACGATTTATGGAGAAGTTTGTGTGATAGTTTTTAGATAAATAGGGCAACATAACAGGCATGTTATTACAGAGAATTTTGAAAGCAACACAAATCACTTAACCTTGATGATTATGATTATATTCCAATTTCCTTCCATCGCTTGCAAGCTGCTTGGTGGAATTCGAGAGACACTTTCATCCAGTGAAACTTATTAAAACTGACCGTAAGGCAGGGCCCCTGATCAAAAATAGACCACCTTTTTTGAATTATATTTAAATCTTATGATATTTTTTATAAAAATAATAATTTCCCAAAATATTGAAATTAATGATTTTATTAAATTTTGGGAACCAAATATTGATATTAAAATTAAAAATATCTTATATTTCTAGGTATTAAAAATAATGAATTTATTTTTTTTTGTATAAAGTTATTTATACATGCGAGTTCAGCGTTTTTCAAGATATCAAATATTATCCAGCCTAAAAATAAGGTAAAATAAAATTAAGCTATTATTATAAAATTATTTATACTCAGTTAAAAAATACGTGTATATTATCTTAATTTTAACTTTAAGAAATTCCATAAATATTATATCCTTTTCTTTCAATAAAATTATACTTTATAATATATAACAAGTATAATTGTGTTTCTATCTAACATAGAATAGATAAAAATAAGATTCTTCCTTAAAAAACAATGGAAAGC
This sequence comes from Gordionus sp. m RMFG-2023, assembly GCF_954871325.1. Classification (NCBI taxonomy): domain Eukaryota; kingdom Metazoa; phylum Nematomorpha; class Gordioida; order Chordodea; family Parachordodidae; genus Gordionus; species Gordionus sp. m RMFG-2023. The sequence continues at coordinate 26,233,218 of NC_088779.1, read as the reverse complement.
TGATATATTTCTCAAGAGAGTCTTATATTAAGTTTTTTGTCCTTGAGCAATTTCCATTAGTAAATATGTATAATATAAAGTAGACTAGTCTTGATATATTAGTTAAAAATTTAGCAACACTGTATCCTCATTCGATTAAATTTACTTTTTATTAATTTAGTAACTAAAATTAAATAAAATAATTAGAATAACATGAAAACTGAATAAATGATAATATATTTAGGAAAAAAATAAAATAAATAATTTGATTAAAAATAGTCATCCTTCTCTGGTGAGGGCCGTGAATCTTTAAATAATTTAAAATTTTAACGCAATATTTCGAAGCTGATTTTTTGTTTAATCAGTAGGGCCCTAGAGAATGTTGTTCTTTGTCTCTTATAGCTAATTAGTTTGATTAGGGGATTTACCCTCTTTCCCAAATGAGTAGTTTGTTGAAACCATGTGTGGGCATGAATATATTGTTGTCGGCTAGGTGTAAATATTTTTGAAATTTCATATTTTCTGCTATACCTAGTAGATCTAATTATTATATGATGAAGCGAAAATTTCTATACATGTGAAGTCCCAATACATGTGCTTATGGTTGTTTAGCTCTTAAATCAACCATTACCCCACATCTTTTACAGTTGTAGGGTAGATATATGTCTAAGCCATGCCTGATAGCCAAAGCATATCTAAATTCCGTATTTGTAAGTAGATATTTATTTAACATGGTTGAATAAGCTTCTAATCATTTGTGGCTTCTATTCATACCAATGAATGAAGGTTAGTACACTGATGTGTATCATTGCTCGAGAGTAGATAATTGAAGGAGCGTGGCACGATTGCAGCACCCAATCCTTTTGTAAATGAGAGAGTTTATAAATTGGGCCTAAGGAGGTGTTAGCACACCAGCATAACAAATCATTGTTTAACATGGTATCCTCAAATGGTATAATTAATTTGAGAGTTAGATTTTTAATAAAGATGAAATAAAAGAAATTAAGGCAAGGGGTAATAGTGATCGTAGGCCAGAACCGGCGGAATTTGTTGGTAAAGTGATTTGAACCATCTATTTTTGTAAAATTTAAGGTATTCTCAATATTGATTAAAATTTTTGTTCATATTTTAGAAGGATAGATGGAAATAAATAGGCACCATATGATCTGAAGCAGAATTGTATTGGATTGGTGATATTAAATTTTTTAAAAATTAAATTAAACGCCTGATGGGGCAGGTAAATGCTTGAGAATATTTACTTTTGAATAAAGATTAGTCAGATTGTGTTCCAAAAATTTTTGAATACCTGGAGATCATCCAACTGGTTATCCGAAAAAAAGATTTTATCTCCGAGTAAAACAAAATCAATAATTGCAGAAGAAAAAATTGTATTTGAGTACATTTCACATTTTTTATAATTTAAGGACAAATTTAGTTGTTGAAAATTTAAAATGATGATATCTACAGCTTTAATTATTTTACTGATAGGAACCGATAATATGGCATCAGCCAAATACCAAACAGTGAGATCGAGATTGCAATATTTTTATATATTTTCGATAATGTATTTATAGCTAAGGAGAATAAAGGTGTACCGAATGAATCCCCTTGTTGTATTCCTTGGATGGTTTTATTTCCATATCATAATATGATGCTGTACCTAGACCAAATAGCTTTTGAACTTGACACCCTATTTTGGTTTTTTTTTAAATGTTATTTGGTGGCATTGACATTTTTTTCTATTTTTTTTCTCCTATATTGTATATTTGTTGTTAATTTTAGGCTGTAAAGTCGAAGTTAAATAGCCAACTAAACAACCGACTATTTAGTAATAAGCCTAACCAGGACATAGCTCCGAAAATTAAATTTATAAAAAAATGAATGATAAATAAGTTAGAATTTATGTAGCAAAAAATGATATGATTGAAATGGATATAAAATAAATCATATCGCGAGATATGAAAGAGATTTTTTTTAAAAAGTATAACATATAAATTTTACTTAGTAAATTTATTAGCAAACACACTCTGGACATCCTCTCACAACTCTTCTACATCGTGGTAAGCACCCAGGTCGAAGTGCTCGGCATAGAATTGGTCTTATTGTTGGTCTTATTGGACCCACTGTGCATAATATATATTTTCCAAGTTTTTATAAATTTTAATATATTTATATAAATAATTAGTATCGTTCCTTAGCTTAGAACTAGAGTTTTGGACTTCGGAATCTGGAAAATTTTATAAACCAGAAGGGGAAACCCTCTTTTGAAAAGTTAAGACAGAAACCATAACCCATTCCAAAATTTCCAAGAAACGGTTCCATAACAGGTTCTGTGCAAGCATTTTTATATAATCTTATTTAAAATGCTACTTTTTCCATTTTAGAGGGTGGTTTATTTATTCGGTTTAAAAAAAAATTGTTCGATTGCTTTAAAACAGAGTTCAGAAAACCGTGACAAATTTAAGAACCGGGAATATCGTGTATAATAATTAAAAAAAGAGTTTTTAAATATTAAGAAATGTTGTAAAAGGATTGAGATTTAGGCTTTATTTTCTTATAAAAAAAATCCTAATTAGTACTCTTTTTTTTTAAAAAAATAAATAAAAATATCTTAAAGTCTATTTATTTTTATTATTAAAACAATTCGAACCTTTGCAGCGGCAGATAGGACATCCCCTATTATCACTTTGAAAACCTCCTAGACACCTTATTCCGCAACGTATTCTTGGGCAACTACCAACTTTTTTTTTAAGGGAGAATCATATTTAGAGATAATATATTTAACAAATAAAACCAAAGATTATAACGTTTCATAAGATTATAATTTTTTTAGATTTTAAAATTGATAATAAAATATTTCTAGTAAAATTAAAAAAAATTAAGATTTTATTTATATTTATAAAGTTATAGTAAAATCTAAAATCAAAATTATAAACATTAGATTTATTTTGAATCGCGTTTGTAACAAAAAAATGGGAATGGCACAGAATGCGAAATTCCGGAAAAGTGACAAGCAAAATCCCTAAGAATTTAAGACTTCTTTTTATAAAGTTATTTATTCATAGTAGTGATAACTTTTTATAAATATATCTACCTCCTCCAATAAAAACGACAGCTGCGGTTTGGGCTTCAGAATTGGGTAAAAACCACAAGGAATTCAAACAAATCAATGTTACCCAGAAATTAAAATTCATTATTTGAAAATTTTATTTTAAAAACTTAATTAAATACTTTAAAAAAAAGTATTATTAATGAATTTTTATATAAATATACAAGTTTTAACAAGTTTATATAATAGTTAATAATGATAATATTTCATGAATATTGGACTATAATTTTCTTCTTTTTTTTCAAAAAAAATTTAGAATATTATATTCACAAATTGTTTATCATAAATATATTATTTGGATCAATGAGGCAACATTAGTTAGCTAATATTTTAAATTAGCTTAGGGTATATATATAGAAGATTTTTGAAGGTTAATTCATTCATATAAATTATAATTGATTGAAAATAAAAATGATTTTAAATTTATCATTTTAATATTATTATTTTTTTGAAAAAAAAAATTTATAATCTTTTAAGATTATCATGATTTTGATAAATTTAATAATAACCTCTATAAAAATTCACACTAACAGTGTATATATAACATAAGCATTTACCGGAAGTGAGAATCTGGATTAGAAATTTCCGAGTTTGCTTTTAAATGGTTCCGGTTATCTGGTTATTAAGAATTAATAAAAGGATGTTTTAATTCAGGTTCTTAAATATTACCGGGTTTGGAGGGTTATAAATGCTTTTATATACCCTTTTCATCAAAATGAAATTAAAATACTTAGAAGAGTTATATGACCGGTACTTTGTTCTTCTGAAAATTAAATATATATATAGGAATAATTTTTTTTTGATATTTAGTATTAGTAGGGAATTACAATCTGAATGAGTAAATATAATTTAAATCTAGCAAATATATATAATGTAATTCAGTTAGGAAAAGAGTTTAATTGTTTTAAGATAGGCCTTTCACATAAATCAGATTTAGTTTAGAAATAGAAACAAGAACTCATTTTCAAATTCAGGAATCAATTCCAGCACTTCTAACAAAAATGTAAATAATTTATATATTAAGTGAATTAACAAGAGTAATAACGAGCCTTTTTAAAAAAAATATATAATTAATATATATTCTTTTATGATATGTTTGTTTATGCTTGCTGTTTTATTAATTTTGGAAGATTTATAAATAATTTTTAATCACTGAAATTCTTAGGATAAAGAGAGTTATGTGAAATCAGCCAGAAAAATTCTTTTTCTTATATTTCAAAATGAAATTTTAATCCTTTAATACGAAATTTTTATATTTTTATATATAATTATAATTAAATCGATGCCTTGATGATACAAATATATTTTAAAATAAATTGTAACCTAATTAGATTGATAAAAAAAATATTATAACTTTTTATAAAATGAACAAAAATTAGGACCAATCTAATGTTCTATAAATATTAGATGAAATTAAGATAAAACTACCTGTACAAAATATTTAAATACCTCTGCACACTTTCTTTAAAATATATGAATCTCTTACTAAATAATTCTTCAATTCACTTTATTGTTTAGCAAAAAATGTCAAGAATTTTTAAAAGAATTAAATAATAATATATGAAATTCTCTTTTTAAATAAATTTTATTATTATTTTGTGATTTAGCACTCATTAGCTCTTATTCGATATTGTTACCCATATAAGACTATTAAGTTAAGGAAATATTCCAGATGGTCTTCCTGAAATTTTTCAGAAAAAAATAAAGAATAGTTACTAAAAAATCAACACAACCTGTTCTTGTGCGATTTTCCATCGAAACATTATTATTTCTTGATCTAGAACATTTTCTATTAAATATTTTTTCCCTTGATTACTTAATACTTTAAGAGATATTTTTTAGCTGTTATAATTATATTCCTTTTATCTATTTATTTTCAATAAAAAATCTTGCATTGTAATAATTACATTTTGGTAAAAAAATTATTAAAATTGCTTACAAATTAACAGAAACATTTAACGTTGCCTTTTTCCTAAAAAAAATCTCTTTAAATTGAATATATAAAAAAAATATGATGAAAAAGCACAAACTTTTTGCGTTTATAATTTTTTAATATTGCGACTTTATTTAATTAATTCTATATAGCATTTTTTGTTTTAATATTCTATAACACACTTATCAAATTACTAGAGAATTTAGACTATTAAAATAATAAAATTTATTTGAACCATCTAGTATTAAGAATCAAAGTGAGAAATATAATATACGAGATTTATACAATTAATCTTAGTGAATAATCTCAGGCAACTATCTAGTTTTTTATATGGAGAAAGAGTTATATTAAAATCTTCAAACAAAAAAACTAGAAAATTTAAAACTGGACTAATTTTAATTGAATAGAAGTAACATATATCGAAAACTATGATGGAAAAAATAATATAAATGTGTATTTTTTTAAAACTGAGGTTAAAATAAAGAACTTATTAAAAAATTATAATAGATAAGATTAGTGTTGCGACTCAACCGAGTCGGCTTAACTACTACTCAAGTCGAGTTTAGTTTTGAGTCGATTGGTGGACTTGTTTTTGCTACTCGAGTCATAAATTCAAGTAGCGACTAGAGTTTTGAACTTGAATCGTGAACTGGAGGACGAGTATTTCATAATGGTCTTAAATAAAAAAATAATAATTTTTAAATAAAATTAAGAATCTGGGAAGACTCGCTTAGTTAATTTTGGGAAAAAAAATCGTTAATTATTCTAACAATTTATAATAATTTAATTATATATTTAATATATGAATTATTAAAATTAATAAAATTATCAGCTCAGTTTCAGTATCGAGATACATTTGTAAATGTATCAATATCTAGATACGTTTTTAAACCATGTAAATAATGATAGAAAATCGCTCATTTTCAAAAACGGATAATTCAGTATTTTATCCAGAAAAGTATTACGCAAGCCTAAGGATTTAAAAAGATTTTGACACCGATTCGCAAAATCTCGAAGTTTAGGTTATATAATTCTGGCAAAAATATTGAGTTAACCGTTTTTAAAAATCGGCTCAAGTGGGGCGACTTTCGTATTACTAGATGTATCAATATCTAATCCATTTTTAGACGATGTATCTGTATCTATATCCATTTTAAAAGTATCTTTTAACAACTCTGATAATCAGCAAGTGGCCCAAACGAGTTTCGGGTCGGTTCTATTTTTTTTAAATAATTTCGGTTCTGGCTGTATCGGGCCTAATATTTTTTAAAAAATTTGAGCCAGAAAAATTAGGGCTTGATGCCATTAATTCTTATTCACATTCTACCGATAAGTTTTATAAAAAAAAATGCCATTCTAAAAATACTTATAGTATTGTTTCATACCTATCATTTTAACCACACTTGCACTAGCATTCTCTAAAAATTAGGGTCATAAATCAGCAAACACTCAAGAAGAAGAACCTCGAGAGGGGTTTTTTCTCGACAAAGATTGGCCATAGGTATCCTTAGAGCGAACATCAGCTTTAATGGTAGTCTACTTCTACCAGCCAAAGAAATATCCTAGACTCTTTCTACATCTTATTTTTTTTTCTCGCTTTATACCATCCTTGCTCTTTATTGTTATTTTTTAAATTTTTTTGTACATATTTCTTATATTCCATTTTATAATAGATTATAATTTTGTGTTCATATAGGCCTAAAACGAATTATTTGTTATTCGAAATTCGATTAGTATTTTACAAATATACGAATAGCACAATTATTCGATTCGAAAATAATGAGGAAAAATATTCGTCGAATAGTAAACTTTACATTATTCGATTCAAATTATTTGTATTATTCAAAATTATTCGTATTTTTCGAAATTATTTATTTATGAATATTGGTAATTTTTCGAAGTAAATAATAAAACAGAAGTAATTGTATTTTCCTAGTGGATATCATTTCGTTTATTTTTATTTCCTATTTTTTATACATTGATAAATCAAATCATAATTTATATTTTATGATAAGAAGTTTAATAGAAAGGGAAACGCCCCAACAAAGTAAACTAATAAATATAATTAATTTATTTTGATGGTTAGATTTAAAAATTCCAGCTAAATAAAGAATTCCCAATAATGCCTTGAATTCTATTATAACAACTTCTTTAGTAGAACTTTCATTTCACATAGGTCAGTATAGTTTATATTATGGTTTTAATTTCTTCATTGGTATGATAAATAATCTCTTCAATCATTTTTGGTGTTATGAAAAAGCCAAAACATTTTTCTGAAGTGTCTGCTTCTTCCCAATATTATTTAGCTTCTGGCAGATGAATAACTAAATTTTGTTGACGGGTTATTATTCTTTGATTAGTAAAAAACAAATTCCATTTCGTTACCTTATATTTAAAGAGAAATATACTATGATAAATGTCACATATTTATCGAAAAAATATATATGCTAATGAAGAATAGAATGTTTTTGAAGGAAGAAACAATTAGAAAGACTTCAAACTTGAGAAACTGGTTATTGTCAAATTCGGATCTAGCATAATTTTGTTTATGTTCTGTATTATATTTTGATGTTTATAAAATTATCATTGTACATTTTTCGAGAATTTTAATAAAATTTGAATATTAGATTGAAGAAATAATTTAGATACTTTGTTAAAAGCAATACAAATTCTAAAAATCGGGTGGTTTTGGCCAATTTGTTTGGAAAACTTTATATAAAATCACTGATTTTTATTTCGTTTATTTTCTGTAAATTTTTATATGCTAATGACAATTAGTTTAGAGAATCCTTAAATGTGTCATTTTAAAACCACCACACTCGAGTCGTAAAAATGAGTCTCGAGTTTTGAGTCGAGTTATTAGGACTTTGACCTTGACTCGGAGTCAGGAGAACTCGACTATTTAACAATACTAGATAAGACAGTTGCATCGATAGGAGGGGGGGGGGGGGGGGGGGGTATGTCAGCTTGCAATCAAATTCTGTGTTAAAAATAGGATATTAATATCTCTCACTAAATATTAATTTAGTATTAACAGTTCGAGCTTTATTGGCTTTTATTATTTAAATTATTATATAACCCTAATTAAATAAATATTAATTGAAAATTAACAAATTTAATATTGTAATTAGCCGAGTTCAAAATCACTAATCAACTATATTATTGATATTTAAATTTAATTACCATGCCTCTTCTTAAAATTATTTTCAAGGTCCAAATCCAAATAAGTATAAGAGATTTATTTATAAAAAGTAATTAACATATAGTTTATAATCCTCTAATAGATATAATTGGTTATAAAATATTGGGTTAAATACCACTTTGACAGACGTATTTGACAGTTATATAATATATTACAGGTAATATATTAATAAATTTTACTAATAAATGCTTTTGATAATAACATATATGTAATAAATTGCTTTCAAATATTTAACGCCATCTATTTATTTAGGAAATATTTTTAAAAATTTAACATCTTATTATTTATTCCAGAATGGATGTAATAAATTAGATAACTATTCTTCTCTTTTTAACGTGTTTTTAGGAAAGCTATTTTTTCTTATTTGAAAAATAGTTTTGTGTTAAATTTTTAATACTAGTATATTTTTGATATTATTACAAACTATTACTAATCCTAATATTAAGATATATATCACACCCTTTAGGGTTAGGGGTACTCTTAGTTCTTCTGAGAGTAGAGACAGCTGTTTTAGTAAATTTTGATGCACCTTCCTCCTTGTTTACCTTGGTTATTGATAACCTACACAGGTGGTATATTAATTTTATTTCTATATTCATGTGTTTTGTCTCCAACCCCAATATGGACCCTCTATTAACTAAACTTTATAAATGATAAATAAATCTATTCGAAAATCTGAAATATTTAATGAAATTAATAAATTCATTATTGATCTCCCAACCCCTCCTAATATTAATTATTGATGAAATATAGGATCAATCACAGGATTATTTTTTATATCCCAATTTATTACAGGATTCTTTCTTTCTATACATTACATTTCGGATATTAATAAATCATTTTTTATAGTAGTCTCTATTGAAAATAATATTTGAGAGGGATTTTTGTTACGCAATCTTCATTCTATAGGGGCATCTTTTATGTTTATTTTTATTTACCTGCACATCTTTCGCGGTTTATTCTATGGATCATTTGTTATAAAATATATAGTATGATCCTCTGGAGTAATCTTACTTCTTTTAACTATAATAACAGCCTTTTTAGGATATGTTCTTCCGTGAGGGCAAATATCTTACTGAGCAGCACCTGTAATTACTAATATAATCTCCGCTATCCCTATTTTAGGGAAGCCTGTGGTTATTTGAATTTGAAGAGGATTTAATGTAGGGGACCCTACATTAAATCGATTCTTTTCCTTACATTTTATTTTACCTTTTATTTTACTAGTGTTAATAATAGTACATTTAATTTTATTACACTTAAAGGGCAGCAACAACCCACTTGGAATCCCTTCTTCTGCTTTTAAAATCCCTTTTCACCAAACTTTTTCTTATAAAGATATTTTTGGTTTTATGCTTCCCTTATTCTTATTCTTTGTTCTTATTTTTTTATGTCCTGATTTATTCACAGACGTAGTCAATTTTATCGAGGCTAACCCTTTATCCACTCCCCCACATATTATACCTGAGCGATATTTTCTTTTTGCTTAGGGTATCCTACGAAGTGTACCGAATAAATTGGGTGGGGTTATTGCTTTATTTATAAGAATCATAATTATATATAACTTAATTATATCCTCAAAAAATCTTTTAATCTATAACTCTTTACGTAAATTTATTGCAAATCTTATTGCCTCTTCTTTTATCCTATTAAGCTATATTGGTTCTCAAGTTGTAGAACCTCCTTTCATTATTATAGGACAAATACTCAGTGTTATCTACTTTTTATTATTTTTCATTATAGCTTCTATCTGAGTAAACCTATATTTGCCTTGAAAGCAAATCAAGATCATAAAAATCATTACTCTCATCAATCAATATTCATTTAATATAATATAAATTATATAGAAATTTCAACTCTAAAATACTTAAATTACTTTAAGAAATGAATTTTAGGTAAATATATACCTCTAAATCCTAAATTTAGTACACAAATTATGCTAACCTAAATTAAATTTAAAGTGGTCCTTTCGTACTAACTTTATAATATAACAATAAAAGATAGGAACCGATCTGGCTCTCGCCGATCTGAACTCAAATCATGGATAAATCTAATGGTCGGACAGACCCTCCATTAAAACTACTGCATCATGAAAAATAATTCAACATCGAGGTCGCAAACACTATAAATTATAAGATCTAATTTACTATATTACGCTGTTAACCCTAGGGTAACTTTTCCTAAATATCAATATAAAATTGGATCTCTTTAAAATACACTCTATTTTAATATTTTATAGGGTAGTTTTAATTTTAGCCCTAGTTGCCCCAACTAACTGTAACTATATACAGAAGCTCCTAGGGTCTTTCCTTCTTTTTATAAACTTTAAGGTTTTTCACTTAAAAATTAAATTCATTATTAACCAATAATAACTTAAAATAAGTCTTACCATTCATCCTAGCAAACAATTAATTTGCAAATGATTATGCTACCTTCGCACGGTCAAATTACCGCGGCCATTAAACTTTTATCATAGGGCAGGCAATACTAAAAACAACTGCTTTTAGCTAAGTATTTGTTAAATCTACATATTTTAATCGAATAAATTGATTAATTCACACATAATATTTTTACTATAAAATATTACTTACTTCTACTCAGCGTCTACATGGCAGGATTTTCACTGGATGCAAACCCCCTTCAAAAACCTTTGCCTACCCCCCTAAAAAATCTTAGCCGCCTTCGGCGGCGATGTCTTTATATCACTATTTTCACCTATTTATTGATACTCTTGATACTCTTTTCAAAAATTTATAAAAGATAACTTAAATTAATCCATCTCTACTACCAACTATCGATATTTTGGGAATATAAAGAATTTATTTTTTAGATAATAATTAAATTAAAACCTCCATTATTTACAATGAATTAATTATTATGCCATTATGAGCTTGCTGAAATATCTAAACCGGATAGTTTATTTGGAAAACAATGTGTATGATTGTTTGCAATATATAGATTTGGTCGATGAATTGTATTATAATAATACTATAATAAAAGTATTAATTTTTACAACAATAAATTTTGTCCTATTTCATCTCAAAATTTAATAGATAACCCCCCAAAAAATTTATCCTACCCCCATTGAAGCAGCTTACCCCCTACCCCCTCAAAAAATAGGATGCAAACTGTTCCTACCCCTCCCGCTCATGTAGACGCTGCTTCTACTAATTAAAGCAAATTAATTTTAATTAAAATTAATTTACCTAATTAATTTTAATTAAAATTAATTTACCTAATTAATTTTAATTAAAATTAATTATATTTAATATATAACAAACTACAATACACATTAAAAGATTTTATCTCAATTTTATATTAATATTTTATTTATAATGGTTAACTTTACTTAAAAGAGCTCATCCCTATTATCTTCGGAGATTTACTCTCCGCATTCTAAAAGAATTATTATCATTAAGCCAGCTATAAAAGAACAAAATGAATTTCACCTTAATAAAATTTTAGTAAAAATTTGAAACTTTTTACTTAAATTTTATTAACTATCTTCATTATCTGGGTAGTTAACAATAAACTTTTTTATCACCTTATCGTGTTGCAACAGGAAACCCTAATATATCTTTATATTTAACTCCCTTTCAGGACATCAACAATTTATTTTATCAAAAAATACTATAATTAAAATTTTAAAATTTTTACATAATTCACCATTTCAGTGTAAATAAAACGCTCTATTATAGAATTATTTAAGCTATATGTAATAGGCCTTCTTTCAAGAGAGCCTACTTTGTTACGACTTGTCCCTCTAGGGAATGACGGGCGATATGTGTATAGTTTAGAGCCTTTTCGTTAAAACACTTTTATTTTAATTACTTCTAAATCCTGAATTTTAGTGTTAACTATTTTTAAATAGTTAAAATTATATTATATAAAGTACCCCACTTAACTCTAAATATCCTAAACTTTGACTTGAAAAAATATTTTATAAAATATTTATTTTTAATTTTTAAACAAAAAATATATTAAACAGCAATACATAAAGAAAAATTTAGATAAGGTCAAAAGCGTACTATAAACTCAATAAGCTAGATCCTCTAGTCGGGATAAACCACCGCCAAATTTTTTAAGTTTCAAATTTTATAATACTTAGGTATTTTCTATTTTATCTATAATATAGGGTATCTAATCCTAGTCTTAAAACAAAGCTTATAAAAATCCTGGATTTTGGATTTAATATCTTTAGGGATTCCACCCCCTAAAGATATTAAATCCAGACTAATTTTTACCAAATTCAAATTAAATCTGTTTGTATAACCGCTAATGCTGGCACAAACTTTTTAAGACTTATATTTACTAAACCTTAATTAGTTGTTTAATTTATTTCACCTCTTTTTTAAAATTAAGTTTTAATTTAGAGTATAAATATATAAATAATAATTTTAATTAACTTAAACTAAATTAAAACTATCTGCTGAAACTTATCAGCAATATAAGATTTGCAATCTAATTTTTAAATAGTTTAATATTTTAAAAGGGGGTATATCATTAAATTTTTTCTGGCATCCCCTTCCTTTAAGGCCTGGCGTAATTACCTTACAAAAATTAAATATACGTATTTTTAATTTTTGGAAGGTAATTAATAATTCCTCTATCTGCTGAAACTTATCAGCAATATAAGATTTGCAATCTAATTTTTAAATAGTTTAATATTTTAAAAGGGGGTATATCATTAAATTATTTTTCTGGCATCCCCTTCCTTTAATTAAAAACCGGTACTAGTTACTTAGTAACTAAAGCTTACTATCAAAAAACTTATTATAATACCTTAACTATCAAACCATTAAAATTCACAATCTTATAATTATAATATAAGGTAATAACTTCCTTCACGAAAACTTTATTAACTTATCATATCGAACTCGAGGGTATGAAGCTCGAATAAACAAAAATATAAGTGAAAATAATCTAGAAAAGCCGATAATCACTATAAATCTTATCACAGCTCTTATTTTCACTACTTGTGAGAGTCATATGACTAAAAATTAAAGCAAAAAAACCTGAATGAAACTCAACATTAAAACCTGACACCAACTCAGATTCACCTTCAATTAAATCAAAAGGAGTTCGATTTATTTCAGCTAATGAACAAATTAAAAAGGAAACTAATAGATATATAAATATATACCCATATATATTTATAGGAGTTATAAATTCTTCAAACTCATAACTTATTACTACTAACCCTATTAGTAAAAAAATAAATCTTATAATTACTCATAAGAAACAGCTTGTTTTACCGCTCGTATACCCCCTAATATATAAAATTTTGAATTTCTTAATCAACCCCCTATAATTAAAAAATATACGCTCACCCCTATTAACATAATAAACACTAATAATGGGTAATCATTTATTAGAGCGAAGGATCCTTGGGTCAGCACAAATTCGAAAAGGACCAAATAAAGTCCTAGTGATAGGACTGGTGCAGCCATTCATAGATGCCATCAAGTATAAGTATATACAAATATACCCTTAGAAAATAACTTGATGGCATCTATGAATGGCTGCACCAGTCCTATCACTAGGACTTTATTTGGTCCTTTTCGAATTTGTGCTGACCCAAGGATCCTTCGCTCTAATAACGTATAAAAGGACATTCCTACTAATAAGAATCCTTGGGTCAGCACAAATTCGAAAAGGACCAAATCTAAAGACCAAAATAGCTTTATCAAAATCTTAACTTTTGAGCATAATATCTGCCACAATACCCTTAAAGGAAGTGTTGCCAGCGTTGCCCGTCACGCCCCCCGCCCCATTCTTCTCTTCTTCTCTTTTTCTCTTCTTCTCACCCCCCACCCACCCCTATATATGTTCACTTCGTTCATTTCATTCGTTTCACTTTATCTGGAATTAGGAGAATAGTTATTCTTTAATAATATGGATATTATATATGTTTAGATAGCGATGAATTACATCTACCTCACATAAAGATATTGGTATTTTATATTTTATATTTGGACTCTGATCTGTATTTTTAGGGACCGCCTCAAGAATAATTATCCGAACTGAACTATCACATTCATCTTCATTAATTAATTCCGGGTCTAGTTATAACATAATCGTTACATCTCATGCCCTAGTTATAATTTTCTTTGCCATTATACCTATTTTAGTTGGAGGTTTTGGTAATTGATTAATTCCTTTAATACTCTCATCTCCTGATATAGCCTTCCCACGAATAAATAATATATCATTTTGATTACTTCCCCCTAGAATAATTTTACTATTAACAAGAAGCATAACCGAATCAGGTTGTGCAACCGGGTGAACTCTTTATCCACCACTCTCCTCTCTAATCGGTCATCCCTCACCATCTACAGATCTAGCAATCCTAAGACTGCATATAGCAGGAATTAGATCATTACTAGGAGCTATAAACTTTATTATCACAATCAATACTCTTCGCCCAACTGGTATACCCATAGAAAAACTATCATTATTTTTATGATCTTCATTAATTACCGCCTTTTTACTTTTACTAAGTTTACCTGTATTAGCTGGAGCATTAACAATATTAATTTTAGACCGAAATATTAATACTTCTTTTTTTGACCCTGTGGGTGGGGGTGATCCTATTTTATTTCAACATTTATTTTGATTTTTTGGACATCCAGAAGTATATATTTTAATTTTACCGGGATTTGGACTTATCTCTCATATTTTAACAGATAACGCCAATAAAAAATTTACCTTTGGTCATCTTAGTATAATTTATGCTATAGCAGGAATTGGCGGACTAGGATTTATTGTATGAGCACACTATATATTTACAGTCGGACTAGATGTTGACACTCGGGCCTTTTTTACATCTGCCACGATTAATTTTTGCTATCCCCATAGGAATTAAAATTTTTAGTTGATTGGCAACTATGTCAGGATCTCCTAATAATTTTTCTATTTCTCAAATTTGGGCGTTAGGTTTTTTATTTTTATTTACCGTAGGTGGTTTAACAAAAATTATTTTAAGATCCTCCTCCCTTTATATCACCCTTCACGATACCTATTATGTAGTCGCCCATTTCCATTACGTCCTATCTATAGGGGCTGTATTTTCTATTTTTGAGGGGGTTATACACTTTATACCATTAGTATTAGGGGTTTCAACTCCCATAAAAATTAGTCTACCACAATTTTTCTTAACCTTTATTGGGGTAAATTTAACCTTTTTTCCACACCATTTTTTAGGGTTAGCAGGTATACCTTGACGGTATACAGATTACCCTGATAGATTTACATTTTGAAACAGTGTTTTATCTTTAGGGTCTATTATATCAACTATAGCCCTAATTATATTTATATGAATTTTATGGGACACTCTTTCTTCTGACCGAAAGGTCTCTATTACTTCAGCCTACTCAACCCGTTTAGAGTACTCTATAGGGTTTCCTCCTTCTACACATACTTTTAATGAAATATCTTCATCTCTCTTTAACAACATTTAACTTATAAATAATATTATAGTTAAAAATGAACCCATGACGTGCCTTATTCTTACAAGATATGCTCTCTTCATCCTCTGAACATTTAATTATTTTGCACCATTTTGCAATAAGATTTATCGTAGGGGTAACTATTATAATATTTTTTATATGCGTTGCTGTAACAGTATCAAAAACTTTTGTCATTAAAACCACGCATATAAATATCACTGAATTTCTATGAACCACCACCCCTATAGTAGTTTTAATAGCTATAGCATTACCTACAGTAAAAGTACTTTACTCTAACGAAGATTCCCATTGACCTGATCTTACTATTAAAGTTATAGGATCTCAATGATACTGAAATTACGAATATTCAGACTTTATAAATTTAAATTTTGACTCCTACATAACACAAAAGTCAGATTTAACTCTTAACAGTCAACGACTTTTAGACTCTGATAACCATGTAATTATCCCTTATAAAATTATAACTCGAATAATAATTTCATCTAGAGACGTAATTCACTCATTCTCATTACCCCAATTTTCGGTAAAAATAGATGCTGTACCCGGACGTATTAACAAATTTTTTTTATACCCAAAAAGCCTTTAATTACCTATGGTTAGTGCTCTGAAATCTGTGGGGTAAACCACTCATTCATGGCAATTTGTCTAGAAGCTGTATCAACTAGAAACTTTATTAAATGAATTAACAAGCAATAACTATAATTATTATCTTACAACACATTTTAACCATGCTAAATAGCTTATCCGACCTATCAAGCATCAACTTCTTAAGTTGAAGATGTCTTTAAAACTTTAGTAACTTAAATTATATAGAAATTTAATTATAGTTTGTCATTCTATAATACTCAATTTATTACCTGCTGAGATCTATACATACCTCACTCTTATCCGAATCTACTATCAATCTCATTCTTTTTTATTATGATATTTCTGGTCCTTTCCTCATTAAAATTTGTTCTCACCAATAAATAACTAATTTAAATGATAATAAATTTATTTTCATCTTTTGATCCTTACAGTGTCAATTTCTATGTGTATTTTCTCATCTGTTTTGTCATATCTGGATGATTATTTATTATATGACAAAACAGATGAGAAAATACATATAGAAATTGACACTGTAATTCTACCTACCGAGAAGGGTTTAACTCTGTTGGCGGCTTCTCGTCAATTTCTATATGTATTTTCTCATCTGTTTTGTCATATAATATTCTTAGACTTTTTCCATACACCTTTCCTGTTACTTCAAGAACTTTAAACATTTTTATATTATCAATTTCACTTTTTACAATTTCAATTAGTTTTTTCTTTAAAAATATATCTTTATGATCTTTAATTCCTTTAGGATCCCCGATTTTTTTATCCCCATTCCTATTCCTGATTGAACTTATTTCTTTATTAATCCGCCTAACTTTATCACTACGTTTATATGCTAATATTACAAGAGGACACATTCTTATACATTTATGTATAAGAATATTCTCCATAAAACCTTTTATAATATTAATCCCTAGAGTTCTATTAAATCTATTAGAATTAATAGTATCCTTTATTCAAGCATACGTGTATATATCTCTTATTTCATTATATATTAGAGAATCTTCTAATTCCTAAATGTTATGTTCATCATTTTTTTTATTTATTTTTTTTTTCTCGAAATTATCAATATTATTTTTGATTATCGATTTTTGGAATTTATCAATATTTTTCATGGAATTTATTTTTTCTCGGAATTATAAATATTATTTTTGATTATCGATTTTTCAGGAAATTATTATGATGTAAAAAAAAAAGAATTTGAAAATAAAAATATAAGAGATAATAGAAATCGGAAAATATTATAATGGCGACTATGTATACGGAAGAACCCGCGCGGAAATATATATAAAAAAAAAGAGAGAAAATTTAAATTTGATATAAAATTGTTTAAAATGCAAGCAGCAATTCCTGTTAAAGAAAACAATGACTCATTTATGACTTTTCGAATAAAATTAGAAGCCTACTTTACACTAAATGATATATCGGACAACGAGAAAAAGAGAGCAGCATTGATATCGGCATTATCAACCTATGACTTAAATAAGGTTATTTTAAAATACGCTCCGAAGCCAATTAATAAAATAAAATACGACGATATGCTAGATTCGCTAATAGACAACGATAAAAAAATTGCACCATTGGAAAGTTTTCAATTTTATAAACGTACCCAAAGGGACGGGGAAACCAATTTAGAATTTCTAAATTCACTAAAATCTTTGGCACTTAAATGCAATTTCAAAGAAAAATATGAAGAGAACTTAAAAATGCAAATAATTAATGGTTTAGAAAGCAAAGATATCACGACAAAGTTATTACTCGAAGAAGATATGGGTATAGAGGAAATTGAAAAACTCCTTCGAACCATGGACTTGATAGACGAAAAGGAAAAAACAAAAGATATATTTTATTGTCAAGCCGGAAAGGAACAAGAGGAAGACAAAATAGAAAATAAGGAAATAAACTATATACAAGACAATAAAAGGTATAATAGTAATAATAATAATAACAGAGTTCAGGAACGCTACAGTGACAATTATCCCCACCAAACGAGATTCGATAACAGATTTACTAGATATAATAATTATGACAACTCGAGTTATGGAAGATATAATAACGTTAATCCGCGGTACAAATATGATAATGATAACAAATATAATAATAATGACAACAAATATAATAACAATGATAACTACCGATATAAAAATTGGTACGACAACAATAATTATTATCATAAAAATAAGTATATATTCTTACGATAAGACAAGGGGAAATTACAACACCAACAATAATAACTTTAAATACAACGACAATCAATATTACAGTCAGACAAAAAAAACTTGCTTCAAATGCGGTAGCGGTAAACATCTGATTAAATATTGCGATCAAAGAGACAAAGAGGAAGATATATCGTATATATACTCGATGGATATCAAATCTTGTAAAGAAAAATTCAAAATCAATTTAAATATAGAAGGTAAGAAAACAAACATGATCCTAGATACAGGAGCATCAGTATCAATCATTTCATTAAAGACATGGAATAAAATCAACTCCAATAAAACAATTCATGATTCGGACACAAAATTAAAGACGTACGAAGGTAACGAAATCGCCATCATAGGCAGCGTGGACGTAAAAGTTCAAATAAAAGAAACCATAAAATATCTACCCTTAATAATAGTGAAAGCTGATGGACCCTCATTGGTAGGTATAAACTGGATAAAGGAATTCAGAGAATTGGTATGGAAAGAATCAATATTAGCAGGAACAGAAAACACATACGATAATAATAACAAAATATATTATGTGGAACAAGAATTAAAAGCCCTAACGGAGAGGTGCGTAACAATATTCGATAAAAAATAAGGGAAATTGAACAATATGGAAGTCCATTTGAGTATAAAAGACGACGCGATCCCAAAATTCTGCGCCCCCAGGAAAATCGCGTATGCCTTAGAAGAAAAGGTGGATGAGGAATTAACTAAATGGATTAATGATGACATAATAGAACCCATATCTCGGAATGGGCCAGTCCTCTGGTCCCGATAGTGAAGCCCAATGGGAATATTAGGTTGTGCATAGATTACAAAATAACTATAAATCCATGGATGACACCGGACATATACCCTATCCCCAGAATACAAGAAATATTCAACAAATTAAGAAAAGGGGAAAAGTTTTCAACCATTGATTTTTCAAATGCTTACCATCAAATAGTAATAGATTCTGATTCGAGGAAGTATTTAGCTATTAACACCCACAAAGGTTTATTCCAATTTAAAAGAATGCCATTCGGAATAACCCCGGCGTCAGCAATATTTCAAAGGACCATGGACCTAATTTTCGGGAAAATGACGGGGGTAGCATACTACATTGACGATCTAATAATTACCGGTTCTTAGGATGAAGAGCATCTAAAAAATCTAGAGGAAATATTCCAACGAATGTCAGAGTTCGGTCTCAAAGTGAATTTCGAAAAGAGCAAATTTCTTAAAGAAAAAGTAAAATACCTAGGACATGTCATATCCAGCAAAGGTCTTATGCCCTCAGACGAAAAACTAGAAGCGATAAAATATGCTCCAATTCCTGAGTCAGTCAACGAATTGCAGTCACTATTAGGACTTATGAATTACTATCATCGATTTATAAAAAATTTTTCAACAATCGCGGCACCCCTTTATGACTTATTAAAGAAAGGCAACAATTTCCAATGGACGGAAGAATGCGGATCCAGTGTTGAAATCTTAAAGAGATGTTTGACTAATCCTCCAATAATCGTTCATTTTGATCCAGGTAAAGATATCCAACTCACTACGGATGCGTCTATGAAAGGCGTAGGAGCCGTATTGTCTCATATCGAGAAAGACGGATCCGAGAATCCCATAGGTTTTGCTTCACGGACACTATCTGCGGCAGAAAAAAACTACTCAACTATCGAAAGAGAGGCATTAGCACTTGTATTTGGAGTAAAGAAATTTTATGAATATTTAGTGGGTCAAACTTTTACAATATGGACCGATCACAAACCTCTTATATATATATTTGGTAACAAAAGTTCGGCAAATATAACGTCACCACGATTGCTCAAATGGTCTCTAATATTAGGAGGGTACAATTGCGAAATAAAGTATAAAGCTGGCAAGGAAAACAAAGTGGCAGACGGACTTTCAAGATGCCCAATGGAAAACAAAACCAAAGACCATAATGAAGAAGTATATTTTATAAACGAACATCCAATATCGATAGACGAAATTCGGGAAAAACTTAAAAACGACGACATGTTAAAAAAGGTAAAGGAGAGTATAAAAACACAATTCAAGTCAAAAGATGACGGTGTACTAAGACAATACGAAATGTGCAAAAACAATTTATGGGAAAAGGACGGATGTTTATACAAAGAAAACAGAATAATAATTCCAACAGAATTGCGAAAAAAAATACTAAACGAATTACATAATGGTCATCAAGGAATCGTCAGAATGAAAAGTTTAGCCAGACAATATGTATGGTGGCCCGGAATCGACCATGAAATAGAAGAACTATGTCGTCAATGCGAATCATGTAACACATGGGCAAACAATCCTCCAAAAATGCAAGATCATCATTGGGAGAAACCGACAAGACCTTGGCAAAGAGTTCACATAGATTTCGCAGGACCGTTCAAAAACACAATGTGGCTCATATTGGTAGACACCTTTACCAAATGGGTGGAGGTAAAAGGAATGACCACCACCACATCTGAAAGAACGATGGAGATACTAGGCGAAATATTTACTAGATGAGGATATCCAGAATCCTTGGTATCGGACAACGGTCCACAGTTCACCAGCTATCGATTTAAAGAATATTGCTTGAAACACCGAATAAACCATGTGCTGACACCTCCATACTATCCGAGCTCCAACGGAGAAGCAGAACGCATGGTACGAACGGTTAAAACAGCTATGGAAAAAAATACAACCCCAAACAAGTACGAAGGATTAAACGAATTCTTATTAGCTTATAGGAACACGCAACATGCAGCGACGGGACAGACACCAGCAAAACTGATGTTGGGACGAAATGTTCGAAATCATCTGGAGATGATTAAAGAGACCAGCCAAGAAAGCCGATCAAACGATACACAAACGGAACAGAGAGGTCAATTTAGGATAGGACAACCGGTGTGGGCCAAAATGTACAACGACAAGGTAAAATGGATAAAAGGAACAATAGTGGCTCGTGCTGGGAGGTGCATATACGTTGTGGATACCTCCAAGGGCCGATGAAGAAGACACCAAGATCAAATGCGGAAGAGAACAGACATTCTCTAAGAGGAGAGATGTAATGTTCATCATTTTTTTTATTTTTTTTTTCTCGAAATTATCAATATTATTTTTGATTATCGATTTTTGGAATATATCAATATTTTTCATGGAATTTATTTTTTCTCGGAATTATAAATATTATTTTTGATTATCGATTTTTCAGGAAATTATTATGATGTAAAAAAAAAAGAATTTGAAAAAAAAATATAATAAAAATATAAGAGATAATAGAAATCGGAAAATATTATACTAAATATATTACCTAATGATAAAAAATCCTTTGTATTATTAATCCATCATTTTGACAATTATTAGGCTCACTTTCAGCGCTAGGAGCAATAGCAGCTTTATTGGGCGTAATATGAAAAACTTCTAATAATATTATTTTTATTCTTTTTGCAGTTGTTACTATAATAATAACTTTTTACATGTGAGGAAGGGACTTACAACGTGAATCCTCTATATCAGGGGAGATATTATCAACGATCTCTAAAAGTTTAGGGTTTTCTTTTATTCTATTCATTGTCTCAGAGATTATATTCTTTGTCTCTTTTTTTTGGGCCTACTTTCACTTTAGCTTTGCCCTGATTCGGAGATTGGTAATAACTGGCCTCCTATAGGAGTAATACCTATTCCCTTTTTAGAAACCCCACTGTTAAACACTATTATTTTATTAATAAGAGGAATTTCAATCACTTGAGTTCATCACTCATTTTTTGCAGTGAAAAAATCCAGCTCAGTGTTGTACCTCACTGCCCTCACTGTAATTTTAGGGTTATACTTTACATACCTTCAAGTTGAAGAGTACTTTCAATCACCTTTTTCAATTAATGACTCTTGCTTTGGAAGAATTTTTTTCGTGGCAACAGTATTTCATGGGTTTCACATCATTGTTGGATCCCTTTTTCTTCTATCTGTAACCCCTCGAATCATAATGGGGTTAATCTCCATACTAAACATGCTTCATTTTGAAATGGCAGCCTGATACTGACATTTTATTGACGTGGTATGACTATTTTTATACCTGTGTCTATACTGATGAGGGGATTAACCTGACCACTACCCGCCCCCCTCGTATAAAGTTTTATACACTTTACTATTTTAGTATAATTAAGTACATCTAATTTCCAATTAGAAAGAAATTAAAATAGTAGACTACAATGTTTCATTCTACTATTTTAATTTCTTTATCCTTACTAATCTCTTACCTTCTGTTCAATCTATATAAAATTTTATTTACACCTACTAAATTAAAAATTAATTCCTTTAGATCATCATTTGATGCGGGATTGACACTTTTGGGATATCCCGAATACCTTACTCCTTAAAAATTATATATTTTACAATTTTATTTATTATTTTTGATCTTGAAATTGCTATTATCGTCTTATTACCACTAATGAAATCTTTTAATGAGATCAATTTTTCAGTTTTAATACTTTTAGTATTAACTGTAGGTATTACTATGGAGTGAATCTATAACAATATTAATTGATACAAGTAAACATCTTATTAAACTGAAGTATACTATAATACCTTGCATGTATTGTTTTAGAAAAATTTCTAATACTCCAAAATTCTAAGATCTAAGATTTCGACTCACTCTATTACAGACAACATTTAATGTGTCCTTAGTTTTAGGTAATTTAAAATCAGAATACTTAATTGTTACTTAAGACGTGATGACTCTCCCTAAAAGAATAATATTAGAATAATTATCCTATAAATTGCTAATTTATATCTATAGAAAATTTTCTATATTATTCTATTCAATGATATACACCGCACATAATTAGATTAATCACAGGACTAATCATAATTAAAATTTTAATAAGCTTCCCTTTAGTCATTAAAATACTTCTATTTATAGAAATATTATCAATTATAGGTAATTTAATAGTCTTTAATAACTATATAGGAACTTCTTTATCTATTATTTTTCTTTTATTTATTTTAATTATAATAATTATCGAGGCATCTATATCTCTTACTATACTTATTAACTTATCAAAAAGTTCCACTTTTTCATAGTGTCTTCATCCTTCCTAAAATATATTATAGGAAGGATGAAGACACTATAAATGATAGTATCCCTCCTCTTAATAACCCCATTTATTGGGTTTCTGTCACACTTACCTATTTTAACAATAATTTCCTTGTCAAACATAAACTTATGGTCCAACACGATAATAAATTTAGATTCACTAAATATTTTATTTACTTTAATATTTATTAGTATTTCTATCGTAGTTATCATTTTCATTATATCCTTAGAATTTGAAATGTTTAAACTTTTAATTATAAAAATTATTCTAGGTATAACTATAGTTATACTTCTAGTATCTCTTATTAATAAAATTCTTTGGTTTTATATTTTTTTTGAGACATCCCTAGTTCCGATCATGATGATAATTTGAGGTTGAGGTTCAGGGACAATAGTCCTTATCATTTTAGCATTTTTAGTAAAATTACCTATTTACATTTTTCATCTCTGGCTCCCTAAGGCTCATGTAGAAGCGTCGGCATCAGGATCCATATTACTAGAGCCGAATACTCTTAATTTTATTAGGGACCCTGCTAGTAATATGGATCCTGATGTCGACGCTTCTATGGGGGATAATTATATCTAGAATCGTGATATCATTTAGCAACGATGGAAAAATTATAATTGCTTACTCTAGTGTATCTCATATAACTTTTCTTGCCATTAGAATACTTCTAATATCCTTTATTTCATTAGAAGGGTCTATCTCAATGAGTGTATCCCATGGATTTATTAGACCTTCTATATTCCTTGTTTTTTATTTAATATATAATAAAATATCTACTCGGAATATAATTTCAGTTAAATCTCAAATAAATATAAAATCTTTATATGCCACATTAATCCTATTTATAATTTTAATATTTAACATTGGGTGCCCGCCCTCCTTTAATCTATTCCCAGAAATTATTATTATTTATAATTTAATAAAAAAAATTTATATATTTATATATCCTATTATCCTTAATACAATTATCTTAATTTTAATTTCAAGTTTTATTTTTACTCGTATTTCTATAGGGGTAAAAAGGGCGGACGTGTCTTCATCCTTCCTACAGGGATCTTTTACACCCCTTTTTATTTTTTTATTTATATCCTTAATCATATGGCAGGGGGTTGACTATATTATTTGTAATTTAAATTTAAACTGTGACTTTAATAGAGATATTTATATAAATATAAACTCACAATAAATAAAAAAATAAAAAGGGGTGTATTCAAGAATAAATTGTTGGTTTGTATAGTTATAATATTAATCTTTATAACTATACAAACCAACATTATAACTAGACTGTCAACAAAATTATCGTATAATTTAATTATACTTAAAAATATAAGATTTGAATTTGATTTTTTATTTGACCCTTTCTCTGTGTCCTTTATTTTTATTCTTACATTAATCTCATTAAATGTATTAGTATATAGATTTTATTACATACTAGAAGATGTAAATAAACTTTTTTATTATATAATATTTAATCTATTTATTGTCTCTATAATTTTTATAGTAATCACTCCCAGAATAGTTATTCTTATTTTGGGGTGGGATGGTTTAGGTCTTACCTCTTTTCTTTTAATTATATTTTACCAAAATCATTCTTCAATAATAAAAGCCACCATGACCCTAAGAATCAATCGAATTGGGGATGTAATAATTATTTTATCTATATTTTTCTTGAGACCCAATAATATTGACATAATCTCAAATATTAATATATCTACTGCCTAAACCCCTATTCTTATTTTAGCATTTAACACAACACTACTGGCAGCTTTTATTAAATCTGCGCAACTACCCTGAAGAGGCTGGCAGCTAGCAGCCATGGCTGCGCCAACCCCTATTTCCTCATTAGTTCACTCCAGAACCCTAGTGTGTGCAGAAGTAATCCTTACGTTACGGGTTCTGGAGTGAACTAATGAGGAAATAGGGGTTGGCGCAGCCATATGGCTGCTAGCAGCCAGCCTCTTCATTAGTTCACTCTCAGCTTGAAAAGAAAAAGATATTAAAAAAATTATTGCTCTTAGAACTATAAATCAAATAAGTCTTCTATTTTCTTGCTGTAAATAAACTTTTTTATCTATGCTTAACTCATTTAATGTCTCATGCCATTTTTAAAAGTAATTTATTTATAAGAGAAGGAAGAGTATTTTCTTCTAATATAAATTCTCTAGAAACTCGAATGAATTCTATTAATTCTAGTAAATTAACTTCACAATCTTCCTCTGATCATTGATAGCTTTTCCTTGCTCTATAGGATTTTTCTCTAGTCATTTTCTTATATGAACAATAATTTTTTTATCTGTATTTTTAACAGTTGAATACTCTTTTCGAATTTTAAAATCTATAAATTTTGAGGAAAGTAGACCCCTCTCAAAATTTATAGACACTCATTATAACTGGAATTTGTCGATCCCTTTAATACTTTTAGGAGTAGGAAAAATTATTATATTTAATCTTATTAACATTTTTTCTTCTTCTTGGGAAATATTTATATGAAACCCAATATCCAACTATTTTGTTCTTTTTGCTCCTATGATTTCAGGATTTCTATCTGCAATATTTGTCGAGGGAGACATCCTGAAATCCTTGACAAATATTGCAGATAGAAATCCTATGAGGTTGGGAAATAGGGATTTCAGGATTTCTATCTTATTTGTCATCGTATTAATACTGACAATAACTTGAAATTTACTGTAATAGATTATTTGGTTATAGCTTATATCACTTAAAGCATAACTTTGAAGCAGCTAAGAATTTTTATCCAAAATGTTAATAAGATTTAATTTTTAATAAATTATTATAGGTTTTGAAGACCTACGGTTTAAATTTTAACCTAAAATTTTTTTTACTAATATAATACTAGTAAAAAATATGATAAAATTAAAAGGATTATTCTAACCTTTCTATCGTATACCCCCCTTACCTTTTTATTAAAGATTTTAGGTATTAAATTTAGTATTAAATAAATAGATCAAACTATAATCATGCGATAATAGTAGTAATATCCCACCCCTGATAATAATAAAAGTATTACTACTATTATCGCATGATTATTAATAAGACTAATAATCCCCACTAACTTCATTAAAAAAATATTAGATGGTGGAAATCCTGACACAGAAAACAACAAAATTATTAGTAGACTAACCCCTGTTACTTTATACATTAACAAATAATTAGCTTTTGCATTAACTACCCTTAAAACTATTATTTTTAAATTTTTTACTCTAAAAATTAGAGAGATGTACATTCCTCTAAATAATAAAAAATAAAATACTCCTCTTCTTACCAGTAGAACTATTCATACTGACATCCCAATTGAAGAGTACACTATTATCATTATAAAACTTCTCATATAAATTGGCGCCAGTAATCTGATTAGTGCTCTTAACCCTAGACAAACCATAATTGGTTTGTCTCAAGATCAAAAATAAGAGGCTGGAAGTTCTTTGTACCAGATAGTGCAATAATAAACAGGAATTAACTTTTGCAATGTAGACATTGGTACAAAGAACTGCCAGCCTCTTATTTTTGATCTTGAGACAAACCAATTATGTATGGGTGCCAATCCTGCTTTCATTAGGCACCCATAGATAATTGGTTTGTCTCAAGATCAAAAATAAGAGGCTGGCAGTTCTTTGTACCAGATAGTACAATAATAAACCAACATAGAATTCCACCCCCTCTCCCAAAATAACAAAAAATAAAAATAATACTAAATTTAATGCTAACCCCTGCCAAAAATAAATAAATGAGCTAGATCTAAATATTCACAAAATACTTCCTAATCATATTATTCGTAATATAGCTATTAAAATTTATAAGGGATTTTATAATCATATATCAGGTATGAACCCATAAGCTTTTAATCTTTAGCTTACCTTATTAATAAAATTTTTAAATTTTTATTAATTTAAACACTGCACAATTTTTAATAGTGATTTTAATTAAGAATTTGAATCTTAATATCCTCAATAATTATACCCTATAAAATTATAATAAGTAAATTTGATAACTCAAGCTGTAAACTTGAGTGAGACTTATACTATACTATTTAATAAAAGATTAGATATTATAAATATTTAATAAGTTGAGTTTGTAACTCAAAGATACTTTTCAAAAGTTTTAATCAAATTTTTTAAAGGAAGATAAAATGAATCTTATCTCAAACCCCCAAAGTTTGTATTTTTTAAACTACCTTTAATATATTAAATTTACTAAAACAGCTGTATCTACTCTCAGAAGAACTAAGAGTACCCCTAACCCTAAAGGGTGTGATATATATCTTAATATTAGGATTAATATACCAACTAGAGGTATTGCGACAATAATATATAAAAACTTAATTAATTTCTTTTATCAAATCATATCACTCTGGTAATCATTTTATAGTTACAAAATATTTCATTTCTAATATGGCATCCCTGCCTTGTAAATAACTTAAGGCTTCAATACATTTGCATAATTTCTTCGAAAGTTTTTAGTGTTTTTCTTTTATCAATTTATCTAGCATAATAAATTCTGATATAAGTTAATATAGTGAGTGTCATGGCTATGACTGCAAATTAACCAGCATCTATTATTTGTGTGGCTATGTAATTTAAAATTATTATTACAGCTGCTGAGAGCATATGATTGCATATTTTATAAGCAATAATTTTCAACTGTGTAGTTGTTTATATATCATTAAAAATGGAAGATAATCTTTTAATATCTCACAATTTTATTCTCAATTACTTATCTAGCTTCCTTCATGTCATTTAAGTGGAAGCTCTAACCACCATATAGTTTTATGATTCGGATTGGTCGTTTATATTCTCTTCTCAAAGAATTGTTAATTTGGTTAGGCCTCTAAATTTTTCCTTATTAGTCCATTCTATAAAACATTGTCTAAAAATGGTAACAGAGGGTTATATTAGTTTCTTGATCTTTTGTCAATGTAAGTCGCTAATTTTATAATATGTAGTTTTTAAAAACCATTATCAATTGAGGCATATGTATGAATTAATTAACCATTTTTATCACTTATAATTCTTTAGACGCAAATTTTTTTTATATCAGCTATCGAAAATATTTATATTGTAAAGATTTTGTATTAAAAAATAATATTTTTAGAAAGGTCTTATATTGTTTTAATAATTTATATGCCATTTTGTATGCATAATATGACAAAATATGAAATTCAGAAAAATTAATAAGAGTTAGCAAATTTTTAAAAAGTATAATATAATAATATAAACCCAACCGAAGGCCGGGCAGCGGGCCGAAGGCCCCGCCTCCCATAAAATTTTTTTTAGTTGAGCCCCCCTGAGATTGTAAAGGCTAGTGAAGCCCCTGAGATAAGATAAAATGGGAAGATAAAAGGCTATAGAGCCATAAAAAATTTAATAGTAAATTTTTAAACTTGTGTTCTGGTGAAGATAAAAGTATTCTACAGTATAGCGAGCTGGGTAATTGTTTTTTTTTATCTCCTACATCAGTGTTTTGCGGACGAAGCTTCCAAGAGTTGTTGAAATTAATAAAGGAACAAATTTTAGCTGTTTAACCAATATGTCTACATAGATACATTCCCAATTAAAAGTGATAACATTTAATAATTAAATGAAATTATGATTAAACCAACTGGCTTTTAATATTTCAAGCTTACATATTTGAGATAATTCATACAATTTATTTATACAACCATAACATTATATCTAGATCCAGATATCACATCGTAATAGATGCTATCGGTGTTAGGTAGTTGCCATCATCCAATATTTAATCATAAATATATATAATAATTATAACCATATAAATTGACTAATGTAATAATTCATAATGTATAATTAGTATACAACAATATATTCCTATATTACATTAATATTGTCAGTCGCAAGTGAGAATAATTAACGTTATTTTATAAAATGTATTCGATAAAAGGGAGTTAGTTATATTTTAACGTTTTTTATTCATCTTTATAATGATATGGGTTACATTATGATTTTTGTTATTATATATAAATTAATATTTATCAAGAATTCCAAATTTTTTTTTATTGTGATGGAATATTTTTTTCTTTTTGTATGGATATAAAATACAATGAAAATTATTACATACATATATTCCCTTTTTTCAATACTAATAATGTCTATATTGTTATATTTTTGATTGACACCATTCAAAAAAAATTCCTAAATCGGGGATTTTTTTGCAGCATAATATCTAAATTTTTTAAAAGCTAAATTTATAAACATGTATTATATCACAAAGAAAATAGATCTATTATATGAATATGTTAAATTTAAATCTTTGATGAGAAATTTAACTACTAAATATATTAAAGCAAGATACCATAATTATTAGCTTATATGTATATTATATTAGGATAATTTCTCTCTCACAGCACAAAATTGTCATGAGTTTTTAATCCTATCTAGTCGAAGTTTTGCAATTGTGATACTCTCATTAAATCCTGATCTTAGGTTTAAATTATTTTTCACTATAATAAACACTTGTGAAACAGTCATGCAGTATGTGTTTACTATCTAGTCTTACGAGCTCTTGATACCATTGAAGATGATCTTACTATTCCTTTGGATAAAAAATTGCCTTTACTCGAAGAATTTTATAATAATCTATATGACACTAGTTGGAGGTATTTAGAAAGTCAAGATAAAGATAAAATAGTGTTAGAAGAGTTTCCGAATGTAAGATTTATAATAATTACAATTATATTAATTTAAATATTTCTAAGATTTCTACAGAATTTACAAAATTACCACAAGAAATTAGATATGTTATCCAAGACATTTGCAAACAAATGGGTAATGGAATGGTAGAATTTCTACAAAAAGAGATAAAAACAATTGAAGAATGGGAAAAAGTATTTATAATTTTGAACTATATACATTAAAATATGAATTTGGATAAAGAATATAATGTAAAATAAAACATGGCAAATGTTATCAATTAATTAGTGACAAGAAATTTAGCATTTACTAAACCATGAGTGATCTTAAAAATTATTTACGCCTAGCCCAGCCAAAATTCTAAAAAAAAGCACCAAGTCTGGTGGTTGTAGGGGCTCTTACGAATTGTTATATAATAATGTCACTAGTTAGAATATTTTAATATTATATGTATTCTAAAAAAATAAATCAGAGATCCTAACCATAATAAATGTTCAGACCTTGTTTGGTTCATAAAAAATAATAATGGTTTTTGTTTGAAACTTTAAAAACCAGTTAAAACTTTTTGTCAATACAAACTAGGCATATTCAAAATCAAATATTCATATCTAATAATTCATATTAAATAGTAAATTATGGATTTTGTTCAAATGTTAAAGTGTCTATGAATCAAATATTCAATGAATATTAAAATGTTTTTTATAAGATTTAATTGTCCTATTGATATGACAGATGGTGTGATTAACTAAGTATATATATATATTAGAGGTCTGCAAGTGGCACAATTTTCAGGCCTAATTCAGTTAAAATTGAGTTTTAGCCCTGTCTGGCCAAATTTATACCTTGACCAGTTCTAATTTTTTTACTAAAGTTTTGGCCCCATCTTTTTAAAATACAGGCCCTCTCTGGCCCAGTTTATTAAATACAAGGCCAATTTAAAATATATAAACTACTATTCATAATATTGAGTATGGGGAGTGTTTAAATTATATACTTTATGGATTATTACTTCTAACAAATATGTGATGATCAATAAGCCTAATAAATTAAGGCCTAATTAAATACATAAACTACTATTTATAATATTGGGGAGTGGTTAAGTTAAAAACCTTTTGGATCGTTCCATGTCAAATGAGCAAAAAAAATGAGATTGATAATCAAAGAAAGGTCAATGTAACTAAGAAATAGCCAAAATTGTAGCCTCCTAACATTTATATTTTTGAAGATATTAGGGTTCAAAGTGGCAAAAATGACGTATTTTTACCATTATCTGCCTTCATTCAATTAAGCATATTTTAATAATTGTAAATAACAAATTTAAAATCAAAATTACATAAAGATCTTACTTTTAGATAAAAAAAAAATCCAATTTCCGGCCATTTTATTTAAAATATATAAGGACTAAAAAGGTTAATGATGCTTGGTACCTTAAGGTACCATTTATCAAATTTGAATTTTGTTCATTTTTCATTTGGATAGGCACTACCAAATATATTTATTATATATATTTGAAAAATCGTGATTTTTGGAAAGCCTCTATGGCCTAGTAGGCAGCTTGGTTTACTTATCCCATGCTCC
Source organism: Gordionus sp. m RMFG-2023 (assembly GCF_954871325.1). NCBI lineage: Eukaryota > Metazoa > Nematomorpha > Gordioida > Chordodea > Parachordodidae > Gordionus > Gordionus sp. m RMFG-2023. The sequence continues at coordinate 26,201,386 of NC_088779.1, read as the reverse complement.
CGGGTTCGAATCCTGTAAATGATCATGTTTTTTTTCTTATTCTAACTTGGTGGTTCCATCCTTGGGGGGATAATATATAGGAGGCCGGACTCGACCACGTGATTCCGTATTAATATATTAAATAATAAGGATCTTATTACATTTTAATAAATTTTGGTCGGTATTTAGCAAATTAGGTTGATATTTAGAATATTTCCATACATTCACTTGGTAATAAGCATCATTAACCGACTAAAAACGAGTTTTTGGAAATAGTACTGTTATAATAATTAGAATATTATTATTTGTATTTGTATTAAATGGTGGTTTATATACATTTGAATAGTTACGGAAAATAGCCTTTTTTATATAGAATGTTAAATATTAAAATTTGAATATGAATAAAAAGAGATATGATGTAAATTTTAATAGTATATAAATATAGCGATAAAAAGATGTAATATCAAGAAGAAAAAATATTTATAAATTTTTATTTTGCTTTTTAATTTTTGTTATGATTTATTTAACCCTTTCGCGCCTAGCGAGAGCATTTGTCATCAAAATTTTTAATTTTTATATTTAAAAAACTAATGGATGCTACTTAGACACATGAATTTACAAAACAATATTATTTCGTATTTTATAGTTCTGTAAAGTAACGTCAAAAAAGTAACGTCGTTACTAACTCCGTTACTTGTTTGAAAAAGGAACGCCATTCGTTACCTTTATCTAAAGGTAACGAGTAACGGTAACGCGTTTCTTTTTTTGAGTAACGGTAACGCAAAACGTTACTTTACTCGTTACTTTATATTTTTTCTTAAAAATATCAATAAAAAGAAAAACATATTTTATTGTATTATAAAATTACTTTTATTTATTTTTTAATTCTTAATATTAATAATTTAAGCCGAGTTTTAATTCATATCAACCACTTCCAACATTTTTTTTTAAATTCTCGTTAAATTATCAGTCGAAATTAATATTCAATCAAAATTCAAAGTAAATATAATGATATTATTAATTAATTTATAATTTATTTTAAAAGAATATTATGTCCATAGTACTTACTTCTTCAGATGAAGAAGATTTAGCCCTTCCCTGGCCCCAATTTGAATTATATTTTAAACCAATTAAGAAAATTAATGGTACCAAGTCTACACTTTTTAAATGTAAATTATGTCCCAACGCAAATATTTCAACTTCATTGTCAAGTAGCTCAAACATATAAAAACTTAATCATAAAATTATTTTAAAAAAATTTATTATAGATTTTATAGCATCTTATTATTTAACCATGTATTTATTTTAATGATTGTACACAATAAAATAAATTTGAAATGTATAAATATACAGATTATTATATTAAAAATTTATTATACATAAATATTTTTTAAAAAATAAGATTACAATAAAATTTAAGTATTCTTGTTACTCTTAATGGTATTAAAAAATATATATTAAAACAAATGAGTATATTATCAAAATAGAAATAACTTTTTTGCAAATGCAATACCTTTATAAAAATGACTAAGAATTTATTATAATTAAGTTTTGCATATAAAAATTTTAATAAAAAGAACATATTATAATCATATTGTAATTTTATTAAAATGCTAGAAATTATTTAAAATCCCTCAAGTAAAAAAAAAATATAATATATTTATTAAAAATTTATTAGAGTATATGAACAAGGAGAGGAATCGGATGGTGAAATAGTTTTACTGCCATTATTTGATATCAAAATATTAATGATAGTATTGTATACTTACCTAAGCATCATTCCTGTTCAGCACACACTTTAAATCTTATGTATTGACACTGAAAAGGCACTCAACGATGTCCATTATAAAACCATTTAAAAAAACATTTCCTTGTAAACTTTTGTGGAATAAACATGGGCAATCTTCTAACTGTGCAGCCATTTTTAAGGAAAATATGGGAAGATATTTGTTTAAACCTGTTATAACAAGATGGAATTCTTTCTATAACTCTGTAGAATTAATAGTCTTATTAAGGTGAATTACCAAAAATTTGATGAATCTTGCGACATCTGGATTACAGAGATTTTCAGATAACTACAAGTCGTTCATAGAAAAATATTGTATTTCCATTTATAAAGCCACTATAATATTTGCAAAAAATTAAGAAAGTGAGTAATTTTATTATAACAATTTTTTTAATAATTTTTAGATGACCTCAATATATATTATACCAGAGGGAGATAAATTTAAACAATATATTACAAAACCGCATAAATGGGGAATTAAAATTTTCGCTTTATGTGGATCATTTGGAATGCTATATGATTTCGAAATATATTAAAATCCACAAATATTAAAAAACTTTTATGGGAATTAGCGAAGATATCGTTATACGGCTATTAGAAACTGTTCCCCCACTTAAAAAATCATCAAATTTACATGGATAGCTTTTTTTTCATATAATTTAGCAGCTGCTCAAATTTATTTATAAAAATTATTATAGAAGTCATTCAAGAATAATTTAAGTTTCATCTTAAAGATATTGTGTTTATCATGTCGAGGACCCTTAGATCTAATCGATTATCGAAATGCCATCTGGTTGATGATAAAATCTTAAGGGAAAAGGGAAGAGGGTCCCATGATTATAAAGTGGATTCTAATAATATTATAATTTGCAAATGGTTTGATAACAACGGTTATCACCATATCATCATTTATGGGTATACATCTCATATCACGAACGAGAAGATGGTCAGTGTCTGATAAATCTTTTATCAATGTCAAAATTCCGGCCATAATTCAAGACTATAACGGTGGTATGGGTGGAGTGGATCTCCATGATATGTTAATTGAACTCTACAGAACTGACATAAAATGGAAGCGTTTTTACATGCGAATTTTCTTTCATTTATTAGATTCCTGTGTAGTGAATTCATGGTTGCTCTATAGACGCCACATGAAACAGAAAAATAGTAAACATGTATTCCTTTTAGTATTTAAACTCAGATAGCTAAAGGATTGATGATGGTTGGAAAGGAAAATGATAGAAAAGAAGGTAGACCTACGTTGAAGATTGAAAAAAAGAGGAAGTTGAATAGTTTTTACACAATCCCAGATATCAGATTAGATAAAGCAGGGCATTGGCCATCAGCGGCTAGTAGACACAGATGCAACTACTGCAAAAATGGTTATTCAAGATTTGAATGTATAAAATTTAAAATATCTTTATGTTTAAATAAAAATCGCAATTATTTTATTTCTTATTCAAAATAAATTGGATTACATATGAATATCCCAAAGATGACAATTGGTGGTAACATTTTATAATTATATATATAAATTTTTTAAAATAAAAAACGTTGGAAATGTGTTATTCGTGTCTTGTTTAACTCAGTTTTAGAAGAAGAAAAATTTTTTAATTATTTAATAAAGTTATTAGTAGTTAATTTAATTATTCTATGTTATTTGTATGCTCTAAATTCTCATATCAAACAAATACAACCTTCAATTTTTAAAAAAAAATTTAGTAGACATTACTTAACTCTTCATTTATATTTTTAAAAAATATAGGACTGGGACGGAGCCATCTTCTTTCTCAAAATCGATAAAAATGTTTAGAAAAGTGTATATTCCCGAAAGGGAGCGTTTTTATAAAGAATTATATGTTTAAGTTTTTAATGGTTTTTCATGAATTATTTGAATAATTTAAAGGATTATTCATTCTGTAAATGAAAATAACAAAAAATGGGGCTTTCATTCAATTAGAAATTATCTATCGATAAAAGAAATTCAATTTATTACATTATTTATAATTTATTATATATTTGCCCATATAACATATATATTTAATGAATATTAATAAAATATGTTCAACCAAGTTGAGTTCTTGAATATATGAAATCTTGACGCCAAAAATAATATTAAAATTTTCGCTACTCAAATTTTTAAAATAATTTGATATTTTTAAAATATTACAAATACTAATTTATTATTATTATAAAATTATATACAAAAATAAAAGTATTATCATTTAAAATAACCCAAAACAATATAAATATTGGATTATTTTCTAAAATCAGCATAGCCTTACTTGTAAATAAAAATAACAATAAATGAGTGTTTCAATCAATAAAACTGGATTTCTTTTTATTCTTTGAAACAATATTGATATTGGTATAATTTTTTTTAAAAATGATAAAACACTTTTATATAATTGTTTTAATTTAAAACAACTATATAAAAATATGTAAAAATATATAAAATTACTAAATAAAAATATATATTATTAGTATCGAAGGCTCTAAAAAGAGCTTAATTTAATAATGAAAATGCACCTAAAAAGCAAGTATAATTGTGTTTAAAAATTTCCAATTGAAGTTTTTGTTTAAGAAAAAGGGATTCGCGATTTTCGTTTGTTATGCTAAAAAAATTTTGTGATAAAATTTAAAAAAAAATATATGTAGACTGTGAAAAATTGCCGTTAGTTGAAATGACTATTGGCTGAAATATAAAGTTATTTAATTTTGGATATTTATTAATTTTTTTATTTTCCCCACTAGTAAGAGGGTTTGTATTAATTGATGCAGGAAAGGATATACGCAGGTTGCATCCCAAATAAGGGATTTGTCGTTGGACCAGGGGGTGCAGGTTAAGCCGTCGGGTCTGAGGTCGTCTTGTAATGAGAGGTTGGTAGGTTTAAGGATGTTGGGTATTTTAGCCTTATTAAAAGCGTTATGTATGATTTTATTAATTGCTTATGCCGGCGATGGCTTCTTTGGCTGCGGATGCAGTTTAGACCGTGTCTGGGGTTAGGTTGAATGGGTAGGCTGCTTTGGGCAAGAGTGTGAATGTGTAAGCGAGCATCCAAGTCTAAAGTGATTAATCATTCAATGGCACATGCTCTTTATATTAATTCATTTTTAAATTAATTTCTTGGTATTTTAAAAAACTATTATAAATTCTAATTATTCTTATAATATCAAAGGTAAAAAAAATTATTAGTAGGAATGTACCGATATCGCGTCGATTTTTTTATTTTTTTCGATATAATTAATTTTTTGATATTTAAGAAAATATATTTATTGAGTTAAGAATATTCTTATATAATTGAAGTGATAAATAATTTATAAAAAACTAAATGAATAATAATTAGGTTATAAAGATATTTATGGTTTTAAAACTAAATCAATAATTTTTTCAAAAATTAACAAGTTACATTGATCATGATAGTAGATGGGATACTATTTCTACATCAAAATAAAATTTTTGGAACAAAAAAAAGATTATATACCAAGTTTTTACTATATATTTATATATAATTTTATTTTACATATATGAATATAATTGAATAAATAGCCCTAATACTAGGTTAATTAAAATTATAAAATTACTTATTTTAAGTTAAATTAATATAAAATATATAATATGTATAGCGAGCAATATCAGATTAGTAATATCGTGGCCGATATCAATATAATATCTGCAATATCGTATCGGATTAACTTCCTAAAGGTGGTATCGGTACACCTGTAATTATTAGATATTCGAATAAGTCATATTTTTATAAATTAATTTTTTTTATCATATAGAATTTCAAAAATCATTTGAAAACTAGATGCTATAACTCTTTTAAAATACTGAAACATAATAATGTAACTACAAATCTTAGACATGTACTATCTTGGATGTCACTTCACTCAGATGATAAGATATTAGATAAATATCGAAGAAAACTCGGAACAGCTCATAAGTCAAATGACGCATTTATAGACCCTGATATTCATCATACCGAAGAGAACCCGGCTATTGAGAAAGTCCAGATGGGTGTAAAAACTTTATATATATTTCTTCCTGCTTTGATTTTTCCCTAAAACAAAGGTTAACCACCAATTAGAATCATAAACACACGTTATATATCCTAATATTTCTCCAAAAATTATACTTTCATCATTATATGATAAATATTCTATAGTGCTTTCTATTGAATTAGAATACATTTTATTTTTAAATTGAAGTAGACATGTTGGAATCACGTTGTGAATTTTTTGTGTTCCAGGTATAGGTCTTATTTTTGAAAATCTTTCCCTGAGTAATAGTTCTTCGTAATCATAATTTTTTTGGGCCATATATTCAAAATATATGCCATAACATACAAACAATGGCTATCCGTAGTGAGAACCACTCCTGAAACAATAACCAAGCCCAAGCCAGTAGATGAATTTATCAATGCCTTTTTTGAAAATATGGAATCTTTATTACCCCATTCTTTTATTTCAACGCAACAATCGTTGTGTCAAAGCAATCTAAAATTGAACTTAGACGAAGGCCAATATTTAATTTTATGTGATTTTTCAGAAAAATATAGCTTTATACTTCAGGACATTGGAATAGGGCTCAATCGCCTGTTCAAACCTTTTGTTATATATATAAAGATAATTTTGTCAATATTTGTTGTTTTTTCGATGGATCCGCTGCACAGTATAAAAATCGTAAAAATTTTATTAATATTTGCCATCATGAGATGCATGGGGTAGAGGCGAAATGACATTTTTCTGCTACAGCATACGGGAAAAGTGTTTGTGATGGGATTGATGGCACTGTATGATTAGCCGCTAGAGCTAGTTTACAAAGGCATTACTCAAAGCAAATAACTACATCATATGAATTGTACGAGTTCGCTGAAGAAAATATTAATGGCATATATTTTGAATATATGACCCAAAAAAATTATGATTACGAAGAACTATAACTCAGGGAAAGATTTTCAAAAACTAGACCTATACCTGGAACACAGAAAATTCATGCCCTGATTCTAACAGGTCTACATCAATTTTAAAGTAAAATGTATTCTAATTCAATAGAAAGCACTATAGAATATTTATCATATAATGATGAAAGTATAATTTTTGGATAAATATCAGGATAAACGTGTGTTTATGATTCTAATTGGTCGTTAGTTTGTTTTAGGGAAAAATCAAAAGCATGAAGAAATATATATAAAGTTTCTACATACATCCGGACTTTCTAATTCCTTTACATTTTCAAATATAGACGACACTCTTTACTTGCCAAAATGTCATATATTAACATTAGTTTCACCGTTAATACTGGCCATAGTTATACATTGTCGTCACAAGAAAGTAAATGCGCTACATAAAAATTAGAATCTTTTAAAAGTAAGTTATATATTAGATTTTTAAATTTATATTATATCAATTAATTTTAATATTTAAGGGCGCCTTATATGAAATGTACAAGATTCTGATTCATATATTCAAGAACTATAAACTTGGTTGAATATATTTTATTAATATTCATTAAATATATGTTTTATGGGCAAAGAATTTATAATAAATTATAAATAAAGTAATAAATTGCATTTCTTTCGTCGATAGACAATTTCTATAATTGAATGAAAGCGCCATACATTGTTATTTTCACTTACAAGATGAATAATCCTTTAAATTTATCAAATAGTTCAAGAAAAACATTAAAAACAGGTGGGTCTATTTATCGCTCGGCTAGGAAATATCGCTCGGCTAACCACACTATAAATCATTTTATTACTAAATATCGCTCGGCTAGGAAATATCGCTCGGCTAACCACACAATAAATCATTTATTACTAAATATCGCTCGGCTGGAAAATGTTGCTGGTGGGTCTATTTATCGCTCGGCTGAAAATATCTCTCAGCTAGGAAATATCGCTCGGCTAACCACACTATAAATCATTTTATTACTAAATATCGCTCGGCTAGGAAATATCGCTCGGCTAACCACATAATAAATCATTTATTACTAAATATCGCTCGGCTAACCACACAATAAATCATTTATTACTAAATATCGCTCGGTTGGAAAATGTTGCTCGGCTAACCTCATAATAAATCATTTATAAATATCGCTCGGCTGAGAAATATATCTCGGCTATAAATAATCCTCTATTTATATATTATATTTACTATCATATTGTGAGCTTTCATTTTCTTTATATTAATTGAGTATTATTAATTTTTATATATAAAATAAGTGTTTGGAGGTATAAAAAAATTTCTATTAGATATTTAAGCATCAATACTTTTATAAAATTAAATTTAACCATAATCCTTATTTTTTATAAAAGTTATAAAAATAATATTCTATCCGCTAGATGGCGTCAATATTATTAATTTTTTCTAAATAAAAATAATGAATGGATTTAATATATTTTTTTTTAAATATCTAAATACTACCAAGTTAGCCTCCTAAATCAACACCCCCACTTAGTAACTTGACCCAATACGTCATGTACGCAACCTTCTTCCACTGTACTAAGTTTGAGAATGTTCCTCCCTATCAAAAGTGAAATAGTAAGTATAATCACATTCTGTTTCAGATATTATAGCTTCAATACATTTATAAAATAAAATTTACTCATTTTTTTACATTCATGATAGTAAAAAAAAATATTTTTCTATCCTCTAGATAAAAATTTTTTTATCATTCAAATTTAGAAAACAAAAATTTTGGACTGGTCTATTTTAACTTATTCTACCAAGATGCACTAGAATGTCTAACGGTGTTTTTTATTGTATTCTTTTCTATATTTTAGTAAATTAATTAGTAGTCTTTTTTAAATCCATTGATCAGAGTAATTCGAGTAATTCTTTTTATTGATGCATAATTATAATTCATAATTTCACGATATATATATATATAAATAATAATAATGCTGTTATAATAAAAGTGATTATTTATATAAAATATAATTTATTCGGCATCGGCGAAGAGAGGATTAAAATATATATTTAAGATAAAATAATTATATATATTGACGAAATAAATAATATTCGTTATTCTAGAAATATAAGAAAGGGGCAGGCGAAGGTCGGGACAAGTTCACTTCACTATATTATAAACCTAATTATGTATATTGATGAAATATATCTGTTACTTTAATGGGCGAAGGGCATGCGAAAATCAGGAAAAAATAAGGAATTAAAATTTATAATAAATATTTTCATAATTGCGAAATTTAAAAAATATTAAGTAGTGAGTTCATAAATGCATTCTAAATATATTAATGAAGTGAAATAATAAAATAAATTAACGATAAGAAATAAAGCATTAAAAATATAAATGTAGGACCCCTAAGCGAGTAAACCCGATTCGAGAAATATTCCAATAAGAAAAATTGTAAATGCTATTATGTCTAAAAAATTACATAACATAATTTTTATTTTAATGGATGGCCATAATAAAAAATTTACGTGATTTATGCAACTATTGTAAAAATGAATTAAAATTTTTCGCCATATATAATATATTAACTAAAAACCCCTTTAAAATAATTAAACCCCAAAATTAAAGATATTACAATGATCTTAAGAGAATGAATTTGAAAGATAAATCTCAGAGAGTGAGAAGAATATTTATTAAATAATTATTATCCTAATTTCTAATACCCGAATCAGTAGATTGTTATGATACTTAATAATTATATGAAGATAAAACGTTATCATTGTACAACTAAAAGCTAGAACATTAATTCCCTTAGATAAATATAATTTAGTTGATATTATTTTTTCGAGTCCTTTCTGCTTTAATTCTACGTCGCTGATGTGGTTTTTTTGAGCCTTTTGGTTTTAAAACAGATATAGTTTTATCTAATGAATGTAATTTATCTTTGTTTTTACTATTAAGTAAATCATTTAATGTATCATGACAATCTATCGATTCGGGAATTAAATAGTTATGATACTCATTATTTAAAAAATATTCTCCTGTTCCTGAGAAGGATCTTTTAAATTCTTTTTCTTGTAACATTGTTATATCTTTAATTTTTTCGATTAATTCTTTTAAAGGACGTTGTTTCCAGTTTATATATGATTTTAAAACGTGATTCATAGATTCACAGTTGTTATTTGTCCATAAACAATTTATTATTTTATTTTTTAGGGGAATGTAAACATGTTCATAAATTACTTTTTGAAATTTATTTTTTATATATGGCAAAAATATATTTATGATTATTACAATAATTATATAAATCATTTAATTTTTCATTATATATATTTGGTCGTTCCGAGAAAATACAAGCCCATTAAAAGAAAAAATATCCTGTATAATTTTTTTAGACATAACAGCATTTACACCTTGTTTTTCCGACAAATATTTTCTTATATTGTCTTTTAAATGACGCGTGCATATTAAATGAGTATTAAATTTAAATATTTCCCGAATCGGTTTTACTATAGCCTTTTCTTGGTCACTACCAAATATGATATTTTTAATATTAATTTTATTTTTTAAAAATACAGAATGTAAATGGGAAAAAAAAGTATGATATGTGGTCATATCAGAATCCCCATGCAAATATATTGGTCCTAAAAATATTGGGGATTCGTCTGTTTTATATCTCTTAACTGCTATATGTTTAAATACTATAGCAGTAAGGTATAGATCACCCAAATTAAATGTTTTATCAACACCTAATATACAGAAGTTAGCTTGGTTTGACAAAAACTTTATATTTAATAATAAAATGAGTATAGCAAATTATCGATGGTGTTTTGTCTTTGATATGAATGATTGATTGGATAAATGGCGAAATATGTAAATCATTAGTAATGTGTAAAATATTATCCGCGAAATTTAGAGGTACTTTTGTATCTTTTTTAAGCTTATAATTTAAGTTATAAATTTGTTTTAAATTTTTTGGTTTAATAGGGTCTTTTTGAAATATATAATTATTATAAATATTGCGACATGTTTGATTGTCCTTTTTTTGATTTTTAATATTCGATAATAACTGATTTGATGTCCGTACATAAGGATTTACAATCTTTTTGGAATTCCCATGGCAAGCGGGACCGGGCCATTGTCCTACATATTCCACTAGTTCAAGGTCCATATATTTTTAAAGATGACCTATTTAGGCAGGACACTCGCCTAGGTGGTTCTAGAATAAATAGAACCTCAACCTTAAACCAAAAATATTATTGTTCTTTATAAATACTATAGTATTTTAAAGAGAAGTAAAGAGTATAAACGCCGCATTTTAAAAATTAATTTTATTGAAAACCCTAATCATGATGTTAAAGACATATATTTAGTGGAGTATGTAGGACAATGGCACGGTCCCGCTTGCCATGGGAATTCCAAAAAGATTGTAAATCCTTATGTACGGACATCAAATCAGTTATTATCGAATATTAAAAATCAAAAAAAGGACAATCAAACATGTCGCAATATTTATAATAATTATATATTTCAAAAAGACCCTATTAAACCAAAAAATTTAAAACAAATTTATAACTTAAATTATAAGCTTAAAAAAGATACAAAAGTACCTCTAAATTTCGCGGATAATATTTTACACATTACTAATGATTTACATATTTCGCCATTTATCCAATCAATCATTCATATCAAAGACAAAACACCATCGATAATTTGCTATACTCATTTTATTATTAAATATAAAGTTTTTGTCAAACCAAGCTAACTTCTGTATATTAGGTGTTGATAAAACATTTAATTTGGGTGATCTATACCTTACTGCTATAGTATTTAAACATATAGCAGTTAAGAGATATAAAACAGACGAATCCCCAATATTTTTAGGACCAATATATTTGCATGGGGATTCTGATATGACCACATATCATACTTTTTTTTCCCATTTACATTCTGTATTTTTAAAAAATAAAATTAATATTAAAAATATCATATTTGGTAGTGACCAAGAAAAGGCTATAGTAAAACCGATTCGGGAAATATTTAAATTTAATACTCATTTAATATGCACGCGTCATTTAAAAGACAATATAAGAAAATATTTGTCGGAAAAACAAGGTGTAAATGCTGTTATGTCTAAAAAAATTATACAGGATATTTTTTCTTTTAATGGGCTTGTATTTTCTCGGAACGACCAAATATATATAATGAAAAATTAAATGATTTATATAATTATTGTAATAATCATAAATATATTTTTGCCATATATAAAAAATAAATTTCAAAAAGTAATTTATGAACATGTTTACATTCCCCTAAAAAATAAAATAATAAATTGTTTATGGACAAATAACAACTGTGAATCTATGAATCACGTTTTAAAATCATATATAAACTGAAAACAACGTCCTTTAAAAGAATTAATCGAAAAAATTAAAGATATAACAATGTTACAAGAAAAAGAATTTAAAAGATCCTTCTCAGGAACAGGAGAATATTTTTTAAATAATGAGTATCATAACTATTTAATTCCCGAATCGATAGATTGTCATGATACATTAAATGATTTACTTAATAGTAAAAACAAAGATAAATTACATTCATTAGATAAAACTATATCTGTTTTAAAACCAAAAGGCTCAAAAAAACCACATCAGCGACGTAGAATTAAAGCAGAAAGGACTCGAAAAAATAATATCAACTAAATTATATTTATCTAAGGAAATTAATGTTCTAGCTTTTAGTTGTACAATGATAACGTTTTATCTTCATATAATTATTAAGTATCATAACAATCTACTGATTCGGGTATTAGAAATTAGGATAATAATTATTTAATAAATATTCTTCTCACTCTCTGAGATTTATCTTTCAAATTCATTCTTTAAGATCATTGTAATATCTTTAATTTTGGGGTTTAATTATTTTAAAGGGGTTTTTAGTTAATATATTATATATGGCGAAAAATTTTAATTCATTTTTACAATAGTTGCATAAATCACGTAAATTTTTTATTATGGCCATCCATTAAAATAAAAATTATGTTATGTAATTTTTTAGACATAATAGCATTTACAATTTTTCTTATTGGAATATTTCTCGAATCGGGTTTACTCGCTTAGGGGTCCTACATTTATATTTTTAATGCTTTATTTCTTATCGTTAATTTATTTTATTATTTCACTTCATTAATATATTTAGAATGCATTTATGAACTCACTACTTAATATTTTTTAAATTTCGCAATTATGAAAATATTTATTATAAATTTTAATTCCTTATTTTTTCCTGATTTTCGCATGCCCTTCGCCCATTAAAGTAACAGATATATTTCATCAATATACATAATTAGGTTTATAATATAGTGAAGTGAACTTGTCCCGACCTTCGCCTGCCCCTTTCTTATATTTCTAGAATAACGAATATTATTTATTTCGTCAATATATATAATTATTTTATCTTAAATATATATTTTAATCCTCTCTTCGCCGATGCCGAATAAATTATATTTTATATAAATAATCACTTTTATTATAACAGCATTATTATTATTATTTATATATATATATATCGTGAAATTATGATTTATAATTATGCATCAATAAAAAGAATTACTCGAATTACTCTGATCAATGGATTTAAAAAAGACTACTAATTAATTTACTAAAATATAGAAAAGAATATAATAAAAAACACCGTTAGACATTTTAGTGCATCTTGGTAGAATAAGTTAAAATAGACCAGTCCAAAATTTTTGTTTTCTAAATTTTGAATGATAAAAAAAATTTCATCTAGAGGATAGAAAAATATTTTTTTTTACTATCATGAATGTAAAAAATGAGTAAATTTTATTTTATAAATGTATTGAAGCTATAATATCTGTCACAAAGAGGAGATTTGTCATTGTGAATCAAAACCTAAATATAAAAAGAAATATATATATAAAAAAGAAATTAATAATAATTAGGAATGTTGAAAGTAAGGCTTTTGAGACCTAAAAATAAAAATAGAAAACAAATATATATATATAAAAAGAAATTAATAATAATTAGGAATCACGAAATCACTTTAATCCTTTATTCAAAATTATAACATTATCAAATTAACAAAATTATAAAAGTAAAAATAATAAAAAAGATTAATAAAAATAAAATACAAAAAAGTTAATAATTATAAAAGATCATTTTGTATGGTAAAAATTGGCCTTTTTATACTTTTTTCAATCTTCTTTATAACTAATATTCATAACTATTCAAATATGATATTTTTATCACGCGTTATAATAATAAATCCAAAAGAATTCTTTATGCAAATTAAATATAAAGTACAAATTTAACTAATCTAAAATTTACAACACCTACTTAAATTAGACCCAACATTCCGCGAATAATCAATCTTCTTTCGATCTCGACTTATTCTTCTTAATCTTTGCTGTCTTCTAAGTTCTAACGAAGGCTGACTCTTGTCTAGTATTCTTAGTTTCGAACGACCGTTTGTATCCGATTGTCGCTTGAAATTTTTTAATTCTATCTTCTGTCGCTTGTCACCCTGTGCAACGATCAGCTTTTTATCTCTGTTAGCCACTGACGAACTTGATACACGCCTGTCTTTCACTATCCACGATTGACGAACGATTATCGATGACATCCAGTTTCTTTTTCATCTCTTGTTTTTTGCTAGTCTGTCTTAAATTTTTTACAATTTATCGTAGCTTGTTTTCTATCATTCTATTGTAATCCACGATTAGCTCTTTATCTCGATAAACAATTGATTGGTCTGCGATAAACGATTGTTTTCACAAATTCTTGTTCCTATGATTGTCGATTTCCGTATCTTAGACTAAAGTCTCGGTAATAATTGGCTATATTGGTCAACGATTAACGATTGTAGCATAACGTCTTGACCACTTGTTCTACCTAGTCGCTTGTCCAGATATCCACGTTGTCTTAAGATCTCTTATACGATAATGATTTCTTGTATCTTTTGATCCAAAATAAAAAATCCGATCTCTAATTGAGCTCGATTGCGGCATAAATTTTCTAATGACGAAAAGCCGTTTCTCTTTATGAAGATTTTGGTTAATCAACAACCTGATATTTTTCTAAATATTATCAACTTAAATAACAGTTAACCGTATATCTTTAATAAAAATTTATAACGAATTTCTTTTAGCTACATCGATCACTTGTACGTATAATGATCTCTTGTGACGAATTCCTTTTAATAAACGACTAATTCTATTCTTTTTCGAATTACGACCATTGATATTGACACCATGTTTCATTGACCTAATTCTTTGTCTTTGTGTCGATCGTCATTTCATACATCCCCTTCCCCCTTTATTTAGAATCTCCTTTCAGAGTTAATTAGACTGAATTATTGTAAAGGGCCGGTCTCCTCCGCTCTCCATCACCAATGTAACATTTGGAAGAATTTAGAAGGATTGGGTGATTAGAACCGTTGTCAAATAAAGAAAGGTTAGACTAAAATGATACTAAATCAGACTAATTCCTCGATTATATATACTTTTCTATAATATTCGTCAAATAAAGAAAAGTTAGAACTAAAATAATACTAAATCTTTATTAAATAATAAAAAAATATAATCAAAATAAATTAAAATTAAAGATTAAAAAAAATTAAGTTCGTAAAATCATGATTTAATCCTTTATTCAAAATTATAACATTATCAAATTAACAAAATTATAAAAGTAAAAATAATAAAAAAGATTAATAAAAATAAAATACAAAAAAGTTAATAATTATAAAAGATCATTTTGTATGGTAAAAATTGGCCTTTTTATACTTTTTTCAAACTTCTTTATAACTAATATTCATAACTATTCAAATATGATATTTTTATCACGCGTTATAATAATAAATCCAAAAGAATTCTTTATGCAAATTAAATATAAAGTACAAATTTAACTAATCTAAAATTTACAACAATATCTGAAACAGAATGTGATTATACTTACTATTTCACTTTTGATAGGGAGGAACAGTCTCAAACTTAGTACAGTGGAAGAAGGTTGCGTACATGACGTGGATTGGGTCAAGTTACTAAGTGGGTGTGTTGATTTAGGAGGCTAACTTGGTAGTATTTATTAGATATTTAAAAAAAATATATTAAATCTATTCATTATTTTTATTTAGAAAAAATTAATAATATTGACGTCATCTAGCGGATAGAATATTATTATTACTTTTATAAAAAATAAGGATTATGGTTAAATTTAATTTTATAAAAGTATTGATGCTTAAATACCTAATAGAAATTTTTTTATACCTCCAAACACTTATTTTATATATAAAAATGAATAATACTCAATTAATATTAAGAAAATGAAAGCTCACTTAGAATATGATAGTAAATATAATATATAAATAGAGGATTATTTATAGCCGAGCTATATTCCTCAGCCGAGCGATATTTAGTAATAAATGATTTATTGTGTGGTTAGCCGAGCAACATTTTCCAGCCGAGCGATAATTAGTAGTAGTTCGTTTTTTTGAAAAAAGGTGATGAACGGCGTTCCTTTTTTTTGACGAACTTTGAACGTGAACGCGTTCCTTTTCTTTGATGAACGCGTTCAATTTTACGTTCGTTCAATTTTAAAAACACTTTTTATTTTTATTTATTTGAAAAATTAATATTAATCCGCATTTTTTAACAAAAAAGTCTTATATTTTTATTTATTTGAAAAATTAATATTAATCCGCATTTTTTAACAAAAAAGTCTTATATTTTTATTTATTTGAAAAATTAATATTTAATCCAATTTTTTAACAAAAAAGTCTTATATTTTTTAATCAGCTGTTTTTACTTTTTCCTCTTTCATATTGCAATTAACGTACCATAGTGCTACTGCTAGAAGATAAGATTAAAGTTTATTAATTTGAATATTTTATATTTTAATTTAATAGATTAGCATTTGCATGGATATAAATATTTCATCATCAGATTCTGAAAATCAAAATTCAATATTAGATGAATTAGAATTACCATGGCCCAAATATCAAAAATATTTCACTGTTTTAAAATCAATTCCGAGATATCCTTTTTTTTTGACGAGAAAGAAGAGGGCAGATTGGAGGATGATAACATAGCTCAATTTTTTGAAACAATGGACAAAACATTAAATGTTTTTAATAAATTCCCCCTTTTAAAAGAATTATTTATCAAGTATAACACCGCAATCCCTTCATCTGCCCCTGTTGAGCGAGTTTTTAGTATAGCTAACGCTGTATTAACTGACAAGCGTTCATGCCTATCAGATGAAAATTTTGAAAAGCAATTATTAAAAATTAATAGGAAAATTTTTTTATAAATTTATTTTTTTATCGCTCTATTATATTGTATTTATAATTATATTATCAAAATAAAACTATTATTTTTTATCATGGCTAATATATTGTGTTGAAAAATATAAGGCATTTATTTATATCAAATTAAATTTAAAAAAAAATTTATCATAAAATTTTGAACGTATGAACGCGTTCATGAACTTGAACGCGTTCCTTTTTTTGAATTTGAACGTGAACGTGAACGCGTTCGATTTTTGTCAATGAACGTTGAACGCGTTCGATTTTTTTAAAAATGTTTACAGCACTAATAATTAGTAATAAATGATTTATTATGTGGTTAGCCGAGCGATATTTAGTAATAAAATAATTTATAGTGTGGTTAGCCGAGCGATATTTTCAACCGAGCGATAAATAGACCCACCGTTAAAAACTTATTAATATATAATTTTATACAAAGGCGCCCTTTCTTGAAAATATTTATACACTTTTCTAAACATTTTTATCGATTTTAAGAATGAATATGGCCGCGTCAAGACCAATTTTTTTTAAATAAATATAAAGGAAGAATTTAGTAATGTCTACTAAATTTTTTAAAAAATTGAAATTTTTATTACTTCCAAAAAATCGTTTTTAGTCATTATATATTAAATAAAATGGCTGGAAATTGGGGAAAATAATTTTTTTTTATCAAAAGTAGAATCTTTGTATGTAATTTTTATATTTGTTATTTACAATTATGTAGTTTTTAAGATATGCTAAATTGAATGAAGGCAAATAATGGTAAAAATACGTCATTTTTGCCACTTTGACTTATCGTCAATGTTAGGAGGCTAAAATTTTGGCTATTTCTCAGTTACACATCGACCTTTCTTTGCTTACCAAATTTTAAAAAAATCGAGCGGAATCGTGGTTGATTTGTCATGGAATGACCCTTATACTTTATGGATTATTACTTCTAACAAATATGTGATCATTTACATAATATATCCTATTTGGGTCAACGATGATTTGTATATATTTTGAGATAAAATTAAAATTCAAAATTATGAGCAAAAAAAACATAGTAATAATGTAATTTATATTGTCAAATAACCAATAATGATGAGGATTCCTTCATGATTTCCTTATAAAAGCATAAACACAAAATATGGGAGGAAATTATATTTATGAATGAATTCATAGTAGCAGGTCATAATTTAATTATTAAAGTTTTGCAAAATAAAATAATATTATTTTAACGAAATTAGGCTTTACAATAAATTTTTTCCTATTCTTTATTAAGTCAGCTAGCCATCTCTACTTTTTGCTTACCCATCCCAGCCTCTTATTTTTTTGCCTAGCCCAGGTAACAAAATTTCAAATGTTACCCAGCATGGTCATTTCAAATCTCTAGTATACATCAATTCTTATAAAAGGCTTTTCTTAGTTGGAAGTTGAAACTAATATGCTGTCTAAAATTCTAATATCTTATAGGGAAATGAAAGGCTTTTACCTTAAAAATTGGCTTGGCATTATAAATTGAATTAATATGCATTTTAATCTCATCAATAACTTGATCACTATTCTTTATTGCGCAGACTATCAAAATAATCTCTTTTTTGTTTAAAATTAGATATGCAATAAAAAAAAATCTATTCATATATTTTGATATGAATTATCCTATAATATTTTTAAATAATGAATTATTATGATTTTAAGTATCTAGCCCTATGAGGGTTATATACAATAACAATGCTTTTTTCTCAAGAATAAGCCCATCAAACTGTGGAAACGAAAAGAAAATTTATGAGAATCACCATCCACATATTGGGCAGGCCATAGTTACCTACACATAACAAGATGAGCTTGCTATTTAAACGTTTATGAGAAGTAAGAAGATATACAAAAAAATGGCACAGACCCGAATAAGAAATTATTCAAATACGAATAATAAATTATTTAATACATTTAAACAAATCGAATATGAATAATGCATATTTATATTCATATTTGAATAAGCCTAGATTAAAATTATGTATAAGAGTAGTGTTTTTAAAAACGGCTAACTCAATATTTTAGCCAGAAAAATATTACACAAACCAGAAGACTATGGTCATAGATAGCACAAAGGTTTGAAAATCTATCAGCTAAATCTCGAGACTTATACTATATTTTTTGGCATAAAAATAATAATTTGGCCCGTTTTTAAAAATCGGCTCCATTACAATAAGAACTTCATATTTTTTAAAAAAAAAAATTATCATCCCACGCATGTTAACTTACATTTATATTATTGATTTTGCTCGTTTCTTACAAAAATATCAACTTATTATTGCAACAAATAAACATTATCAAGATTCTCTTCTGTCAAATTATATATTATAAGGAGAGTTGAATGAATTTTATTGAGGACACTTTTATATGCTAATGGATACCATCAAAAGAGTAATATATTTTAAATACAAGGTGATTGATATAAATATATTTTAAACAGTTTGGATATCGAAAGATTCAAACAGGTTCACAGACCTTTTTAAAGGTTTAGGCTACAAATTTTTTTTTAATTGTTTAAGTTAATTAAATAGCGGCCTCGGGTTTAGTTTTGATCACTGAAACAAACATTTGTCTTGATGTTTCATTTTTATGTATCCAACAACTGGCGTTACAGTTCCAATTTATGGTTGATTTCTGTAAATTCACAGTGTCATAAAAAATAATGAATAATGGTAACGTGTTCCTTTATTGCACTGTTACATTTTTAGTGAAACGTTTATGCTATTGTTAATTTATTACCTGAATTTACCCATTCTAATTTTAAAAGAAAAAATAATCCTTTTTTTTATGTCAACCTAAAAGTATTGTTACTATGTGGCTGGTCTTGTAGGACTGGGGCTATCTAAGCTATTCGTTTACATTTCCTGTGAGAACCCTATACTGTTACAGGATGATACACTGCCTATTTCTATGGGTCTCTTTCTGCAACAAACCAATATTATACGTGATGTTAGAGAAGATGTTTTAGAAAAACGACGATTCTGGCCATCCAACGTAAGTTATAATAAATAATTAAATTTAAATATGGTTTTCATTTTATAAAAAAATAACAATCATTTTCTTTTGGAATAAATTGAATATCCTATTTTCCATTATAAAAATGTCATTTATTGGTTCTTAGGGAATAAGTGTAGGATGGCATAAATCAAATTGTGATTTAAATTACTTCTTTTTTAAAAAAATCCTTTAATATTAAATTTTTTTACCTCATTCGAATCAGCTTAGCCTTAACTCAAGTCTAGTTGGTAAAAAAAAATGAGGTGAATTTTGGGTCTATTACGACTATTACATCGCAATTTAATAGGCTCTTGGGGCTTCGGAACTAATTTTTTTTACTCCACAAAAAAAATATATTTTGAAAAATCTACTGCCAAATTTTGAAAGAGGTTTTTGATAGTAAAATAGAGTTACAAGAGGCTGAATTATGAAGTAGCTATCGCAATCTCTTTTTATTCAACATGGAAAATATTCAATTTAAAAAAATTCACTTTCTAAATTAATATTTTTATATATTATATTATAGTTGAATCTTTGTTCTTTATTCGTTTTTTAATTTTATTTTTTCCTTATCGGAATAATTTGCCACTTTTTATATTTCATTTATTATTATAAATTTATTTTCATAGTCATCTTGACAAGTATCCTGAATTTTAAAATAATTTATAAAACCTCCTTCGATTTATTTTATTAAGGCTTATTAAGCAAGATAATTGGTTTTTAAGTAAAATTATTAATTTCCATCGTATAGATTTTCTAATTAAAAAATAATTTAAGTAAAAATAAATAGGAACAATTTTCATGAAATAAAAATTATGTAGTAATGTCAATCCATTTTCAAATTTAACAGGTGTCAAATGTAATCTTATTAATGTATATAAAAACATAAATCAATGGCAAGGGCAGCAACTTCTGCCACGGGGTAGGGGGCAAGATGCCAGGGGCGTCACTAACCGTTACAAGCTCATGGACCTCAAAAAACTTTTAAAAATTATTTTCAAAATTACTATTTTTATAAAATAACATCTAAAATTATACCCTTTTTAGTGATATAAAAAAAATTCAAAATTTTGAGAGGGAGCTTGAGCCTCTGCGCCTCCCTCTAGTGACGCTGCTGCAAGATGCAGGTTCTTCAGAAATTTTTTAAAGGATGAGGATTAAGTCACAATATCGTAGAATTCACGAAGTTTGGGGGAACTTTTTTAAAATTATTGAACACGCTTCGTTGGGTGGGAGGGGGGAGGTAATTTTTATATTTATAATAAAATATCTACTATTAATTTATTCACATTGAAACATGGAATTATATTTATAGAATATTACTACAATTGGAATTAATCCATTTAGTTATTTTATCCATATGCTTCAATATAGTATGTATTATTTTGTTATTCTTTTTTTGCAATATATTTGTCTTATTGCTTTGCGTTACTTTTTTTCAATTCCATCATAAATTTTAATATGTAGTAGGAAATAAAATTTATCTTTTATATATATTAATTTTCTAATTACTCATATTCATCTTTTTTAAGAAGCATGTATTATAAATTTTACTTAAAATTCATGGGATGCAAATGAAATAGCAGCAACTAGTGTTGTTAAACGGCTCGTTTGATTTTTAAAAACTGCTAACCAATATTTTATCCAGAAAAATATTGCCTAAGCCTCGAGATCTATGAGCAGAATCTTCAGACTTACGAATTTTCTGGATAAAATATTGAGTTAGCCGTTTTTAAAAATCGGCTCAAAACGAACCGTTTAACAACACTAGCAGCAACATCCTCAATGGATGCAATTGAAATATCATTATAACTTGATATTGATAAATCGGAATCTCAACTCGTTTGCTGATATCCCATGATGCTAGTGTAGTTAGACGCGGTTCTTTCTTAATAAATGTCCAAATTATTCTGCTATTTATGAGCAATATTTCTAGGCTTGCTTAATATTTTTGGCTGATATCGTTTTTTAAAGTCGAGTCATCTAACTAACTACATGATGCCCTATCGTGTGTATAAATGTATATTATGTCTGATCGATATTAGGTTGAGATGTATCTATATTTTACGTCGTATCAGATAGGGCCGATAATTCATCATTTTAATAATATCTGGCTGATATTATAAAATGATCATTATAATATATATTTAATAAATAATTTATGTTATAGTATAGTTAAAATATAGATGTTAGACTATTAAAAAGTATATGAGATGAGTAGACAGAGTTGGGCAGGTCCTCCGAAGAAGGAATCTAGATAAAGATACAAGATACTTGTATCTTTTGCTAAATTAGAGTATCTTAAATACAAGAGAATAGTTTATAAAATGCAGTTATTATTATTTATTTGTGTAGAACATAGCATACACATTTAATAAGAATGAATATTTGCAATTATTAATAAAATATTTATTGATGAATTAATTATAATAACAGTGATTTTAATATTAGTTTTTGACCATTAGTCAGGGAAGGGAGAGTAGTATATTTTATGGGAGTTGAAAATTTGCAAATAAGTAAAAAAAAATTAAATCAAATGATTATTTTTTTAAATAATTAATTTTTCAAATAATTTATCATTGAGCCTTTGCCTTTTTGGCGTATTTAAAATTGTGCCAAAACTAAATAACCTCTTAACAGGAGTTGATGAAGGTATGGCAGTATTATATTTTTAAAAAATTTCCTTAAATAAAGGATGTTTAAGCATTTCTAGTGTTTTTTGGTGGTCTTTAATATAATTTAAAACCTCGAGCTCAATGTTGTTTGTATTGTTGAACTCAACAACATTTGTTTCACCAAAGGAAAAATAATCATCATTTTCTTTATTAGATATTAAATCTATTGATGATATAGCATGAGCTTGATGGTATACTATAGATGCTAAATTTAAGGCTTCATTTAAGTAATATATTTTGAAAATATTTTTTTTATCATCAGATTCAATCCATAGGTTCTTAAAATATGGATGTGATAATGATGCCAAAAAGGCCTCATTATATTCATCATCATAAGAAAAAAAAATTCCAAATCTTTTACCCATAGCATTTTTGACAGCTTTTAATAGAGGTAGACAATATTTCTAACTTGAATGTTCAAGTTTACCTAATTCCCTTTTAACTACAAATAGTATGGGCACTAATTCCCCATAAAATGTACTACTCTGACCTTGTAGTTTTTCTAATGCAATTGCTACAGGGCCTAAAACTTACAATATTCCTCCATATATACAATATCCATTTCTTTTAAATGTTGACAATCATTTGTTTCAAATAATAATTTCAATCGGATTTATATTTTAATAATGAGATCAAACTATCATATAAACTGTTCCACCTCGTTATGCATGAAACCTTTAACTGACTACCACCTGTAATCTCCCTTATCTTATCAGAAGATTTGGGCCTTTCATATGCATTCCATAATTTTGTGCATTTCCCCATTAATCCAAAATGAATCTTTCCAAAATTCTTTGTGCTTGATATTGATGAAATGATATATTTAGTTGCAATTAAGGACAAAGTGTGGCAGGCACATCTGATGTGCCTGGGTAATATTATTTTGTTTATATCATCTAAAGATAAAGATTTTAAAAAAATCTTTACTAACCATCATTGATTTCTTTAAACTCTAATAGATAATCCTCAAAATCATTGTTAAGATCATTTAATTTCATACCATATTCAGTAAATGACTTTACAAAATTGGATGCATTATGTGGCAGTAACAATTAGTTTATCAGAAATCCCATTCTCTATAGACTTCTTCCAATAACCTGGCAATTTATCAAATGAATGTGTGCCAGGCATTCTTCTACATGCCACGGCTCTTGATTACCTTTCAAGAGTTTCTCTTGTTATCTTTGAAAATGATTTATAAAAAAATTCAAATAAGATATTAATATTACTCAGTGAGCTGTTATTCCCATAAAACTACGGGTTTTTGTAGACCATAAATCTGCCGTGGTGCATATATATGATTGGGCCTTTAAAATACTTTTTAAAGTATCTACATGATTTTCAAAAATTTCCTTTATTCTTCTCTGCAAAGACCTCCTTGAAAAATTTTTAAATGATTTAATGTTACTAAGATTATCTAAAATATCATATCAATATTTATCTATATATAAATTATCTAACTTTCCATCATTGTAACAAATTCAGGCTGTTCAACTAGGCTCAAAGGGTGTAAACCCTTGACAATAAATGCACATATCAATTTATCAATTTTATTTTGGGTAATTATCGGTTTTATTTTATTAATTGCATTAAATGATTCTGATATACTAGGTTGAATCATTTTTTTATGGTATTAGAATTTGCAGGTTTTTTTCTGTGTTTTAAATATAGCTTATATTCGGAGCTAAATGGCATCTCTAAAAAAAATACTAGTTTTATTTTATTCATTATCTTTAATAAGTATTTATCATTACTTGTTTGTAATATTTATGTATTTTTTAAATTAGTTTTATTTTCTAATATGACTTATTAATTCTTGCATTTGTAATATCATATATATAAATAACATTTAAATCTCTTTTCAAATTTTTTTTATATATTTCTTCATAAATTATATATAAAAAATATGAAAATAATGTACATTATATAATTTAATTATTAAATTCATAACAATTTTCTTATGCATTTTAAATTGATTAAATTATGTAAATAAATATTGTAATGTAATTTTACTTATATCATAAATAAAAAAAGTAACTAAAGTTAAATTCTACCTTGTTATAATTATTTTATTAAGAGCCTTTTAAAATAATCTGTTATATATTAATTGTAGCTTAAATATTTCCTCTAATAAGAGAACTTGCTAAAATGATTATATATAAAAAATTTTAAAATAACAATTACCTATGAAGGATTTAGGTATACATATTAATATACAAAATAATTATAAAATAAAAATGTTTAATATGTTTAACAAAGTTTGTAGAGGAGTTTGTTGAACCTTTAATAACTTTTTTACTTGTGCAATTTTGACATTCAACTCGTACCTTGTCCATATTCACATGAATTACTTTATAAAATTTTCCAGCTAGAATTTTAGGATTTGTATTTGATTCAGGTGAACCTATCCATAATTTCATCTTCACTATGAATATTGGACATTATGCAAATTAAAAAGTATTGCATATAAAATAAATCCTTTACTTATTTAGTTTTGGTGTTGTTTTTTAATTAATCGTGACCTTTAAAATTTCCAACTAATTTTGGTTATCAATATATTTAAAATATAGCGGAAAATTAGACAAACTACAAGGTCAGAGTAGTACATTTTATGGGGAATTAGTGCCCATACTATATATAGTTAAAAGGGAATTAGGTAAAGAACATTCAAGTTTGCAATATTGTCTACCTCTATTAAAAGCTGTCCAAAATGCTATGGGTAAAAGATTTGTTTTTTCTTATGATGATGAATATAATGAGGCCTTTTTGGCATCATTATCACATCCATATTTTAAGAACCTATGGATTCAATCTGATGATAAAAAATATATTTTCAAAATATATTACTAAATGAAGCCTTAAATTTAGCATCTATAGTATACTATCAAGCTCATGCCTATCATCAATAGATTTAATATCTAATAAAGAAAATGATTATTTTTCTTTTGGTGTAACAAATGTTGTTGAATTCAACAATACAAACAACATTGAGCTCGAGGTTTTAAATTATATTAAAGATTACCGAAAAACACTAGAAATGCTTAATTTATATCCTTTAATTAGGGAATTTTTTTAAAAATATAATACTGCCATACCTTCATCAGCTCCTGTTGAGAGGTTATTTAGTTTTAGCACAATGTTAAATACGCCAAAAAGGCAAAGGCTCAATGATCAATTATTTGAAAAATTAATTATTTGAAAAAATAATCATTTGATTTAATTTTTTTTACTTACTCGCAAATTTTCAACTCCCATAAAATATACTACTCTCCCTTTCCTGACTAATGGGCAAAAACTAATATTAAAATCCCTGGTTATTATAATTAATTCATCAATAAATATTTTATTAATTATTGCAAATATTCATTCTTATTATATGTGTATGCTATGTTTTTCACAAATAAATAATAAAAACTGCATTTTATAAACTATTTTAATTTAATTGGTAATGATAATTTAAAAGTATCTCTATCTAAGATTCATTTTTTTTATAAAGAATCTGTATCTATATTTAAATTATTTTTCCGGAGGATATGCCTTTGTTTGCCTATGAATAAATTTCTTGCAAAACTCTTTTTTTTATTTTTCACAACACCTCTCAACATTATAACGATGTCTCTCCGTCTTACTAACAATTCGAATGGCGAAACAAGTGCAGATTTTTCTAAAAAGAAACCCATCACGAAAATTAACTTTCACAAAAACATTTATTTCCTATAGCCCTTTTAACTTAGAGGTCTGCAGTGGGCGAGTTTTTAGCCCTCAGGTCCACACCTTCTCATTCTACAAGCGGGGCAGGAAAACGTCTTCTCATTCTTCGAGCCGGTATGGGCGGGCTTTATAAAATATTCTAAACCTTGGCAAATGGTGGGCGGTAAATTTTATATCTATTTTAGGCGAAACGAACAGAAGAGACTTTTTTTTATGTTTTTTTGGCTAATTGTCGATACTAAATATCCTGCTATTTAGTAATAAGTCGGCATGGGACACGATCCAAGTACTTTATTTTACTTATTTTTAATATTTATATTATATAAAAAAAAAATTTTTTTTATTCTTTTTAAACACAAATAAATAATATCGTGAACTTTAAACTAAAATTTTTAGAATCTATGACAGTATAAATTCTTTACAAGATTGGCAGGTTCATTTTCCCGTCTATCCAGTTTATAAATATTGATAGCCATAAACCAGAAACTTTCCGAGATACCATTTGCACTGTCCGACCAGGATTTTTTTTTAAAAATATATTATATTTAATTTTTATATTTAATTGCGATTTAATATATTTGGTTTTAAAATATACAATCCGGCCCTAAAAAAAATTAAAATACGGGGCCTGCAGGTCCCTGCCAGAAATAAATCTATGGACTATTTAAAAAACATGTAACATTTACCGTTTTGATCAATAAAATACGAAAAAAAAGCAAACAAACAACAATGATAACTCATAACTGTGACTGTGACAATTATTTTTTTAAAAGCTTGGTCAATATTTTTAAGAGTCCAGCAGGAAGCACATAATTTTTAAATTTGAACATACTTCAAAAAATAAATATATTCTTAAGTTATACTTCTAATTTTTTTACACTAAAAAATTTGAATATCAAATTCCATCAATGACTGAATGATGGATCAGCTGCTATTCCAATATCTGAAAACTAATCATTACGATTCGCTCATTGAACCTAAATACTTAGAATCCTCGATCGCTTTCGCTAAACACCTAATTTATTTAGCACTTAAACACGTCCCCAATACCTTGCTATTCCTGGCCCTTGTCAAAGATCCTTCCATTTTCCGGTTTTGTGCTATTCCACAGGTTAAATCTACGTTAATTTTTTTTAGATTCATTCAACTTTATTATAATTTGGTGGCATTGATTTGATACCCATCCCTTTAAATACTGAGATATAGCAATTTGAAATTTGTGTTAGCATTTTTCCCGCCGAACACTTTACCTTTATTTTATTTTATATAATATCTCAAATGTTAATCTTTTCTTATATATTATTTAAATTTTAAAAAAATAATGTAAGATAACAATTCGGAAAAATACCTTACTGTGTGAGACTTTTAATTTTTAGGCTCAAAACTTTTTTGATTGACAAATTTCTCATATGTCAATCAAAACTTTAATATAAGTAGATTACTATTAAAACTCATTGTTTACTCCTGGAAATTCTGGGCAGGGATCCAAACCGAAACGAATATCGATTCGGGTTCGGATACAAATAACGGTCCAGGTTCGATTCGCCAAAAATAAAAATATCGGTTCGGTTCACACCTCTAAAAACCGGTTTGAACATTTTTGTATTCAAACCTACATTATAATTATGTTTAAGGAAAATTTTTTTTTAATTTCATAATTAAAATAAAAACCTTCATTTTTATTAATTGCACATTATAAAATAATATTATTTATAAATATAACAAATAAATATATCATAATTTTAATATGAACAATCAAATTTTTTTTATTAAGCTGCACAATTAATAAATTTTCAAAATTCGTCCCATTCAAATTACATCTATAAGGAGATAATATAAATTTATCTGTTGAAAAACATTCTCCCACACTAACTTGGGTAGTTGGCATTGCCATTATGATATCAGATTTGATGTGTCATTTATAAAACTATATGTAAAAATTTATATATTAGATTTAATTTTTTTCTAGGCATTAAAATTTATAAGCTTAAAATATTGTAAAATGCCAATATACTAAAGTTTATAAAAATTATGACTGACGTTTATCAATCAAATTTTTAAAACAATTTGAATATAATTAATATTTTTGCAATATACTACTAGTAAAAACTTACACATTATTTTATAAGTATAAAAATTATGACTGACGTTTATCAATCAAATTTTTAAAACAATTTGAATATAATTAATATTTTTGCAATATACTACTAGTAAAAACTTACACATTATTTTATAAGCATAAAATAATGAGACTCGAACCGGTTCAGAGGCATTTTAGCGGTTCGGGTCAGGTTCGTCTAGAAATTTTTTAAAAATACCGGTTTTTAGCGGTTTAACGGTTCGGTTCAGGTTCGGTTTGGATCCCTGATTCTTGGATCAAGAATATGATTGTTATATATGTTGCGGGTTAATTTTGTATACATATTTGATCCCAAAAATCATCAATATAAGTTTGAGTCTTGTCAATATAGGCCTTCATATAGAAATTTATAGATTCACGAGACTATCCGTACTATTTCCCTCCTCCTAATTTACGATTCCATCTTTTTGAACATATATTTCTCTTTCTTTCCCTTACTGTTAATTATACGATTATTAATATTAACTATGTTTATAAACACTATATATGATTGAATAAAGGGCAGTGTTTTTAAACGGCTCGATAACAGATGTTCAAACCTTTTGCCACCTACGAACAAAATTCTTAAGACTTGCATAATATTTTTCCTAATAAAATATTGAGTTAACCGCTTTTATAAATCGGCTCAAAATGAGCCGTTTATCAGCACTAATAACAAGTTTTAAAATGTTGGGAAGAAAATAATAAATTTGATTTTCGTCACATTAGGTGATGGCCATAGCAACCTTAACATTATGTTACGATAACCCTGCCCTCTTCGAAAATCACGTCAAAATTCCTCGTTCAGAAACCGTTAAAATATTTAACAATTGCCAAGATCTAACCAACACCAAAACCATGTTACATTATTATGCCCTTAAAGTAGATTTATATAATATTTTTTAACTTTTTTGGCTTGGCATTTTTGAAATATTTTCTATAAATTTTATATTTATTAACCTTTTTTATATATATTTTTTTATTATAGATTAAACACAAAATGAGCATATCAAAAACAACCAGTGACATTGAATCATCAATTGAGCATAAAAAGGAAATGTGTCATCTTATGGATAAAATATTATCTCTAACCCTTACTGAATACTATCAACCATCATTGGGTAAAGAATTTGATAAATCCACTATAATCGATCACATGTCAAGCATTTCAAGAACAAAAATTTATAGTCCCCCCATATTTTGGATTCCACGTTGTGATTTTAAGTACTCTTTATGGAGTGCAGTTATCATTCCGATCATTGTATACTATATTTGGAGAATCATAAGCACATTTTTTTAATTTTATACATTAAATTATTTAATTCTAATTCTCCAGCTTTTAAAAAGTTGTATTCAATTATTCTCATCCATATATATTTTTAATTATTTAAAATCTCATCAAATTATTTTTTAAGGATTTTAAAATTATGAATATCAGAATATATTTATAAAATTTCTGGTAATAAACAATCTACTTATTTTTTTATATTAAAAATGGATGAAAAAGAATAAAATACACTCACGACTGCCATAAATATTTGCTTACCAAATAATTTTCAAATTCTTGAAAAAAATTATTCGTTTTTTTCTAAATTTGTCAACATATTTTCATAGGTCCCCTAAACAAAGGTTCTTATATAATATAAAAATATATATAAAAATTATAAAATTTTTAAAAAAAGAAACATTATTTTAAGATCAAAAAAATTAAAAGACTTGGAATATAACTATTAAATGGAAGAAGAAGCTTACTATCTTAAAAGGTGAAAACTTAAAAAAAAAATTAAGCATTCATTAAACAATATAGCTCAATATTTTACTTTGAAAATTGTGAAATGATTTTTTTAAATTCGATGGGTATTCGTTAAAATTGAAGGAGATTGAGTTTGAAAGGGTTTAATTTATCATTTTGACTTGGATGTACTTAAGGGGCTCTAATTCTGATGATTTTGATGCCTATTTAGTGTGAGAGGATTGAAATTTAATTTTTATAAAGTATTTAAATGTAATTTTTAGTTAATTAAACAATTAATTATAAAATAATATAAATTCCCAATGTAAAATCAACCAGATTAAAAGTTAGCAAATTTATTTTATATCAAATTGGCATATTATCATGTTTTATATATTTATATGTATCACTATCTGTATAAGACTTTAAATAGTTATTCTGTTCTAGCTTGTTTACAATTGGTTTTGTTCTTAAATATGTCCAACATTTTAAATCTTTGTTTGAATCAGGAGATATAACCTAATGAAAATATCTATATATATTTTATTTAATAATCATTACATCTATTTGTAATCTTTCATAATCATGGGGGATATGCTCAAATTTATCTAAATAGCTCATCATCTGATCATCAACGAGATAAATTTCACCATCAATATACTGTTTAAATTAATAATCCATTTGAAAAGACAATATTACCTCTCCAATACCTTTTTGATTTAATAGGAATGGAATATTATAATTTGTTGCGATAATCAAAGGCCATTTATCACGAGTTTTGGAGTTGAAATGTAATTGTGCAATGCCATTATTAGTGTCAAAAAGGCGATAATTGTTTGGTTCATTACTTTTGAGTGTTCCATATACAAATATATAATGCATTTTTTATTGTTTTTTGATTATAATTTTTATTTGAATGTTTGTTTACTTAATATAATTAAAACGTGGATAAATAAATATTTGGAAGAAAAAAATATTTTTTATTCCGTGAGTTTTGCTAAAATAAAGATTGACTAAGAAAACGTTTGATAGAAAATGTGACAGGTATCAAATAACATAAATATTACTATTATATTACTCTTTTTTAATAAAACTTTATCTGGCTTAACCTATTTGTTAGCTAGATACAGCATCCCTCTTAAAAAAATGAAGAATAAGATGGCAATTTCTTTTAGATCGGAACTAGAAAGTTTTAGTTAAATCAATTCTAATTTTCTTCCTTAAAAATATAGGTAGAAATATGGAAAAAAAATTATATCATAATAAGGAATTTAAGAATTTATTAAAGTATGGTTCTTTCTTTCTTTATTAAATTAGAAAAAGAATTATCGTTATCAAAAACAAATATACTTTTATTTTCAAGTTAAACTTAGCATACATTATTATTTAATATCTAAATCAATCCTACCATATAAGTTATATTTATTTTTGTAATCTCTGTTTTTACACACCGCAATTAAATGTTATATTCATTTTTAAAATGTAATATAATTTTTATAATTATATTTTTACACCCAGAAATTATTACAAATATAATATTTACTTGTAATAGCTATTTATGCTTGTAAATTTTGCATTATTAGTATATTAAAGAAGTTTTATATTTATTTATCTAAATACTTTAAACCTGCTAGTGTTGTCAAAAAACTCGATTTAGTTGATTTTTTAAAATGCGACTCAATATTTTAGCCAATCTTCTTTGGTTAGGGCCATTTTATCAGATGATGCGGCCTCATAGCCCCTCTTTCATATCCAAGATTTTATAGATAAGTTTACATTTTAAAATAAGATTTTTTGTTGTAGGAAAAATTATATTATCCAATTATTGATCCTTTCCTTACAAATCTACATAAGACTTCGTTGAGCACCTTAGAAGGAAAAGTAAAGAAATTCTCCCAAGCTGACGGGGAATTTAAATTCAAAGAATCGATTATCATAGATAATTTGTTAATTATCTAATTTCTCAAATTTTTGGAATATTTATAAGTAGAGAAAGTTTTTTGTTAACTAATAAGTTATTCTAATCGAAGGAATTCTAGAATTTGATATAGGAGATTTGAATGGACATTGGTGTTCGAATATTGTCTTTCATAAGAATCTTTTTAGGAAGTTTTCCTTAGGATGTGGGCTAGAAACTCTTAGAGAATCATTATGGGCATGAAATACTCCTTTTATATCAAAGGATATTTTTATAACATAAGGAACGGTTCTTTAAATAAAATTAACCCAAATAAAAAAATATACCTGAGATTGAAGGGGCCTATATTCATTTTATTTTCAGATTATAAGTTCTAATTGTTAGAATTATATTTTTATTTTTGATTATGTTACATTAACCATTAGTTGTATTTAATAATATTTTAGAGACTAAGAATGAATATATTATATATTTCTTGTAAAAAAATTCAAAATAGAAGGATGCTGACATAAAATTTAGATGGTTTAATCAACATAACTAATAAAGTGCCACATACATAAGCTATAATAGACAGACTATTAAAAATGAAAAATATAAAATACATAACAAAGATTAGATATAATTAAAATGACCAAAACTATAAAAAAAAAATTTAAATTAAGAATTTGTAATGTGATCAACTTTACTACCTTTTCTGGAATAGGAATTGAATGTAACTCACTATTTTATCAAATCTTGTGTTGCTAAACTGACAAATGTCACAACATTTTACAAAATGAAATACATTCATTTTCATGTCTGGCGACCAGAAGCTAAAAATATAATACATTATATAATAAATACAATATTATGCAAAAATATTTTACTTACCAACAAATTTGTGTGAGTCTTGCTTGGTGATACCAAAATTGTCAGCTAAAGATTTTGCCTCAATAGTATGTATCCACTCCATTATAACTTTTTTAAGGAGTTAAGCCTTCGTTACAAAATAAATCAACTATTGAAATGTATAATAAAAATATATATATTAAATGGAATCTTTTTTATAAAAAAATTATAAATAAATAATTTGCTTTAAATGAACTCTTATGTCAGTCATAAATGTCAATATCACTAAGTTGAATCTTAACATGTCAGTCATAAATGCAATATCACTAATTTAGAATTTATTTAAAACAAGGTTCATAAAAAAGGTTATGTTATGTTCATCATTTTTTTTTATTTATTTATTTTTTTTTCTTCTCGGAATTATCAATATTATTTTTGATTATCGATTTTTGAAATTTATCAATATTTTTCATGGAATTTATTTTTTCTCGGAATTATAAATATTTTTTTGATTATAGATTTTTTAGAAATTGATTATTATGAAAAGAAAAAAAGAATTTGGAAAAAAAATATAATAAAAAATATAAGACATAATAGAAATCGGAAAATATTATAATGGCGACTATGTATACGGAAGAACCCGCACGGAAATATATATAAAAAAAAAGAGAAAATTTAAATTTGATATAAAATTGTCTAAAATGCCAGCAGCAATTCCTGTTAAAGAAAACAATGACTCATTTACGACTTTTCGAATAAAACTAGAAGCCTACTTTATACTAAATGATATATCGGACAACGAGAAAAAGAGAGCAGCATTGATATCGGCATTATCAACCTATGACTTAAATAAGGTTATTTTAAAATCCTCTCCGAAGTCAATTAATAAAATAAAATACGACGATATGCTAGATTCGCTAATAGACAACGATAAAAAAATTGCACCATTGGAAAGTTTTCAATTTTATAAACGTACCCAAAGGGACGGGGAAACCAATTTAGAATTTCTAAATTCACTAAAATCTTTGGCACTTAAATGCAACTTCAAAGAAAAATATGAAGAGAACTTAAAAATGCAAATAATTAATGGTTTAGAAAGCAAAGATATCACGACAAAGTTATTACTCGAAGAAGATATGGGTATAGAGGAAATTGAAAAACTCCTTCGAACCATGGACTTGATAGACGAAAAGGAAAAAACAAAAGATATATTTTATTGTCAAGCCGGAAAGGAACAAGAGGAAGACAAAATAGAAAATAAGGAAATAAACTATATACAAGACAATAAAAGGTATAATAGTAATAATAATAATAACATAGTTCAGGAACGCTACAGTGACAATTATCCCCACCAAACGAGATTCGATAACAGATTTACTAGATATAATAATTATGACAACTCGAGTTATGGAAGATATAATAACGTTAATCCGCGGTACAAATATGATAATGATAACAAATATAATAATAATGACAACAAATATAATAACAATGATAACTACCGATATAAAAATTGGTACGACAACAATAATTATTATCATAAAAATAAGTATCAATATTCTTACGATAAGACAAGGGGAAATTACAACACCAACAATAATAACTTTAAATACAACGACAATCAATATTACAGTCAGACAAAAAAAACTTGCTTCAAATGCGGTAGCGGTAAACATCTGATTAAATATTGCGATCAAAGAGACAAAGAGGAAGATATATCGTATATATACTCGATGGATATCAAATCTTGTAAAGAAAAATTCAAAATCAATTTAAATATAGAAGGTAAGAAAACAAACATGATCCTAGATACAGGAGCATCAGTATCAATCATTTCATTAAAGACATGGAATAAAATCAACTCCAATAAAACAATTCATGATTCGGACACAAAATTAAAGACGTACGAAGGTAACGAAATCGCCATCATAGGCAGCGTGGACGTAAAAGTTCAAATAAAAGAAACCATAAAATATCTACCCTTAATAATAGTGAAAGCTGATGGACCCTCATTGGTAGGTATAAACTGGATAAAGGAATTCAGAGAATTGGTATGGAAAGAATCAATATTAGCAGGAACAGAAAACACATACGATAATAATAACAAAATATATTATGTGGAACAAGAATTAAAAGCCTTAACGGAGAAGTACGTAACAATATTCGATAAAAAATTAGGGAAATTGAACAATATGGAAGTCCATTTGAGTATAAAAGACGACGCGATCCCAAAATTCTGCGCCCCCAGGAAAATCGCGTATGCCTTAGAAGAAAAGGTGGATGAGGAATTAACTAAATGGATTAAATGACATAATAGAACCCATAAAATTCTCAGAATGGGCCAGTCCTCTGGTCCCGATAGTGAAGCCCAATGGGAATATTAGGTTGTGCATAGATTACAAAATAACTATAAATCCATGGATGACACCGGACATATACTCTATCCCCAGAATACAAGAAATATTCAACAAATTAAGAAAGGAAACGTTTTCAACCATTGATTTTTCAAATGCTTACCATCAAATAGTACTAGATTCTGATTCGAGGAAGTATTTAGCTATTAACACCCACAAAGGTTTATTCCAATTTAAAAGAATGCCATTCGGAATAACCCCGGCGTCAGCAATATTTCAAAGGACCATGGACCTAATTTTCGGGAAAATGACGGGGGTAGCATACTACATTGACGATCTAATAATTACCGGTTCTTCGGATGAAGAGCATCTAAAAAATCTAGAGGAAATATTCCAACGAATGTCGGAGTTCGGTCTCAAAGCGAATTTCGAAAAGAGCAAATTCCTTAAAGAAAAAGTAAAATACCTAGGACATGTCATATCCAGCAAAGGTCTTATGCCCTCAGACGAAAAACTAGAAGCGATAAAATATGCTCCAATTCCTGAGTCAGTCAACGAATTGCAGTCACTATTAGGACTTATGAATTACTATCATCGATTTATAAAAAATTTTTCAACAATCGCGGCACCCCTTTATGACTTATTAAAGAAAGGCAACAATTTCCAATGGACGGAAGAATGCGGATTCAGTGTTGAAATCTTAAAGAGATGTTTGACTAATCCTCCAATAATCGTTCATTTT
Organism: Gordionus sp. m RMFG-2023; assembly: GCF_954871325.1. Classification (NCBI taxonomy): domain Eukaryota; kingdom Metazoa; phylum Nematomorpha; class Gordioida; order Chordodea; family Parachordodidae; genus Gordionus; species Gordionus sp. m RMFG-2023. Next base: position 26,165,292 of record NC_088779.1, on the reverse strand, counting down.
GATCCAGGTAAAGATATCCAACTCACTACGGATGCGTCTATGAAAGGCTTAGGAGCCGTATTGTCTCATATCGAGAAAGACGGATCCGAGAATCCCATAGGTTTTGCTTCACGGACACTATCTGCGGCAGAAAAAAACTACTCAACTATCGAAAGAGAGGCATTAGCTCTTGTATTTGGAGTAAAGAAATTTTATGAATATTTAGTGGGTCAAACTTTTACAATATGGACCGATCACAAACCTCTTATATATATATTTGGTAACAAAAGTTCGGCAAATATAACGTCACCACGATTGCTCAAATGGTCTCTAATATTAGGAGGGTACAATTGCGAAATAAAGTATAAAGCTGGCAAGGAAAACAAAGTGGCAGACGGACTTTCAAGATGCCCAATGGAAAACAAAACCAAAGACCATAATGAAGAAGTATATTTTATAAACGAACATCCAATATCGATAGACGAAATTCGGGAAAAACTTAAAAACGACGACATGTTAAAAAAGGTAAAGGAGAGTATAAAAACACAATTCAAGTCAAAAGATGACGGTGTACTAAGACAATACGAAATGTGCAAAAACAATTTATGGGAAAAGGACGGATGTTTATACAAAGAAAACAGAATAATAATTCCAACAGAATTGCGAAAAAAAATACTAAACGAATTACATAATGGTCATCAAGGAATCGTCAGAATGAAAAGTTTAGCCAGACAATATGTATGGTGGCCCGGAATCGACCATGAAATAGAAGAACTATGTCGTCAATGCGAATCATGTAACACATGGGCAAACAATCCTCCAAAAATGCAAGATCATCATTGGGAGAAACCGACAAGACCTTGGCAAAGAGTTCACATAGATTTCGCAGGACCGTTCAAAAACACAATGTGGCTCATATTGGTAGACACCTTTACCAAATGGGTGGAGGTAAAAGGAATGACCACCAACACATCTGAAAGAACTATGGGGGTACTAGGCGAAATATTTTCTAGATGGGGATATCCAGAATCCTTGGTATCGGACAACGGTCCACAGTTCACCAGCTATCGATTTAAAGAATATTGCTTGAAACACCGAATAAACCATGTGCTGACACCTCCATACCATCCGAGCTCCAACGGAGAAGCAGAACGCATGGTACGAACGGTTAAAACAGCTATGGAAAAAAATACAACCCCAAACAAGTACGAAGGATTAAACGAATTCTTATTAGCTTATAGGAACACGCAACATGCAGCGACGGGACAGACACCAGCAAAACTGATGTTGGGACGAAATGTTCGAAATCATCTGGAGATGATTAAAGAGACCACCCAAGAAAGCCGATCAAACGATACACAAACGGAACAGAGAGGTCAATTTAGGATAGGACAACCGGTGTGGGCCAAAATGTACAACGACAAGGTAAAATGGATAAAAGGAACAATAGTGGCTTGTGCTGGGAGGTGCATATACGTTGTGGATACCTCCAAGGGCCGATGGAGAAGACACCAAGATCAAATGCGGAAGAGAACAGACATTCTCTAAGAGGAGAGATGTTATGTTCATCATTTTTCTTCTCGGAATTATCAATATTATTTTTGATTATCGATTTTTGAAATTTATCAATATTTTTCATGGAATTTATTTTTTCTCGGAATTATAAATATTTTTTTGATTATCGATTTTTCAGAAATTGATTATTATGAAAAGAAAAAAAGAATTTGGAGAAAAAATATAATAAAAAATATAAGACATAATAGAAATCGGAAAATATTATAGGTTACACCGGTATAAAGGTTAGGTTCAGTTTGGATTAGAGATCTACAAATCTCGGTCTGATCCGTACCCAGCATCTACATGAGCGGGAGGGGTAGGAACAGTTTGCATCCTATTTTTATGAGGGAATATGGGGAGGGGAAGCTGTTTTAATGGGGGTAAGATAAATTTTTTGGGGGGTTATCTATTAAATTTTGAGATGAAATAGTAAAAAAATTTTTTGCTGTAAAAATTAATGCTTTAATTATAGTATTATTATAATGCAATTCATCGACCAAATCTATATATTGCAAACAATTATACACATTCTTTTCCAAATAAACTATCCTTTTAAATGTAATTTAAAAGGTTTAGATATTTCAGCAAGCTTATAATGCCATAATAATTAATTCATTGTAAATAATGAAGGTTTTAATTGAATTTATTATCTAAAAAATAAATTCTTTATATTCACAAAATATCGATAGTTGGTAGTAGAGATAGATTAATTTAAGTTATCCTTTATAAATTTTTTGAAAAGAGTATTAATAAATAAATAGGTGAAAATAATAGGCGGCGGGAATTTTTTAGGGGGGTAGGCAAAACTTTTTGAAGAGGGTTTGCATCCAGTGAAAATCCTGTCATATAGACGCTGTCCTTACCCGGTTTGGGCCTATTTTTTAAAAAAAATTTCCTTTGGGTAGGGTCGAGCTCGAGCCTAATATTTTTCAAAAAATTTCGGGCCTGGCCAGGTTGAGCTTAAATTTAAAAAAAATGATATCCCTTAATTTTGTGGAATAAATTGATATATTTTGAAATTCTTACAGGGAACAAGGCACCAATATATTTTATTTGTAGAATTTTTAAAATATTAAATTATTCTATTTTATTCGGGCTTGGCTGTGCGGCCATAAAACCTTTTTTTGTATTTCGTCGGGCTTTTAGGGACAGTAATAAAATTCGTTCGGGATCGAGTCGAGCCTGATAAATTTTTTAATAATAATTTCTATCCCGGGTTAGCCTTAGAAAATTAGGCCCGATGCAATCACTATTTTGGATCACTGCTTTGCAGAGTTGTTAAAGGATCTAGATATAAAAATGTGGTATCTGTATCTGTATCTAGATAGATTTTTGATTAAATAATCTGTATCTAAATATTATTTTAGACGTTGTATCTGTATCTAGATCCATTTAAAAAGTATCTTTAAACAACTCTGCTGCTTTGTAAAGATTTTTTAGATATTATAATATAAGTATGGAATATTTTGTATGTAAGGTTGGGAGTGGTGAATTTTTATAGTATTATTAAGAATAATTAGTCCTCGCCAACAAATCTATCAGCGGCCAGCAGGCGCGCCTATTTTTCGCCACCGTCAGTATAGGCGGCGTAAATCGACTCTTCGTTATAAAATTTTTATGACCTATATTTTTTTTAATTACTAATTAATTTTTATAAGAAAAATTAAATTAAAATATACACTGTACTACAGATATCTCGGCATATTTATACATCTTTATCGAAAATAAAACTCCTTATAAATTCAAAATTGATTTTGATATTTAATAATTATCATGTATATGAAAAGTTTCATTTAAATTTTCCGGACATATTGATGATCTACTTGAAAGCAACGTCAACCTAGCGGTAGAGAAAACTGTTTCACTAAGTGTGCTAGTTGACGAAACACTATAAGAATTTTTTGTTAGCTAGCATGGAAAGATTAGAAAGTTCGACCGTATTCTCTACAGAAATTTGGAACATTCATATCTTATGAATAGCTTTTTTCGAGGAGAATGTGGCATTCTTGTTCTAAAGTGGAAAAATAATTTGTACTTGTTATTGAATGTTTAGTTGCCAATTTTGTCAAATAATTTGAATTTAATAATTCCTCTTGATTCTCAATGCTATATATTTACTACCCTAATATCATCATACTCTAAAAGTTTAAAAATCTTTTATAATAAATTTCGACGCTTGGTAATTTTGTTCCATTTTATACTTTGACACAATTTTCAAATTTTGAGCAAGCAATTAGATTATTTTTGAAATAAAAAATTAAAATAAATTAATATACTTATATATTACTTGCAGATAATAAACAAGAAATTTTTTTAACATATTTTCTTTTAGAGAAATGATTTCTGAGCTATCATTATTACTAACAAATTTGCTTCAATTTCACTTCTAAAAAATGATGCCAATATTATAGTAGACCTTTTTGTGCAGATACGAATTCAACTGTTTCTTTAAATTTTGAAAGAAAAGCAACTGGTTCTTCTACTAGATCTGATTCATAGTCTGGGATAGTGTTTCCCAATTCTTTTCGAAAAGTTATTAAATTTTTGTTCCTGGAATTCTTTCTAGCATAATTAATTGACTATACCACCTGGTTGGGACATTTATTTTTAACGTTATCATATGTGTGGCATTATTGTTATTTTTCATCATCCTACGGAATCGTCAATTTGAAAACGTGAATCAGGTTAAAGATTTGAGCTATCAATATCTATAGCATATCTGATGTTGGATCTATTGTACTTTGGCTTTTTCCTTGATCTGCCTTGAACTCAAAATTAATCCATGCGGTTTTTATTTCTTAGAGCAATAATAATTCCTCTTATTCTTTTGATAAGATTTTCAACAAAAGATATGTATTACCCTCCACTGGTTACCAGATTCCATGGGTTTCCATTTAAAAAATATGTAAAATTATCGTAACTTTGGAAATTTTTGATTGATTGAATTCTAAATAAAATGTTGTCAAAATAAATCTGATGTTATTAGGTATAAAATAAGAATTCAATAAGATTATGATTGGCATAAAAAAAAATTTACAACTGACCATTTATTATAATAAATATGTATAAAATATGGAAATTATTTTTAAAAAAATTTTTACGCCGGCCATGCGCTGGCTAAATTAAAATCGGCGGCGTTTTCGGGGTGGCCAACAGGTCTAAGTATAAAAATAAGTTCACCGGGTTTATTAATAAATATATTATTATTGTGTTTAATACCAATATATAAAATTTTTTGAACATTAATTGGTAATGGATGGTGATGATGTGATTATATTATGGAATATTTTATATGATAGGCCTAATAATGGAGATTTTTTGAAAGTATTTATATATATATATATGGAATAGGTTTGATTAGGATTATTTTAAGAAATAAAAGTATTTTTAATGTCAATTTTTGTTCAGGAAAACCAATACAGGATTTGGGAGGTAAAGATGATAAATCATAAAGTCATAAAAAGTACTTTTGCAGGTTTATAAATCATATAAAGCATTATAAAGATTCTATGTGTTATATAACCGATAAAAAATTTTATAGCCGCATATGCCTTATATAATTATATTTTTTGGGTAAAAAAATATTAGCCCCTTAAAAATTTGATATTTTAGGGAAGAGGCAAAGTCTCGCTTTAACCTTTCTGCTTAATACATCCCAAGACTCCCCTATTATCGAATATAGATTTTTTTTTTAGGAATTATATCTGCATCGTTTAACAACCAACTTTTTTAAAAAAAATGTTAAAATGGACGCAAGAGAATTAATCGATTAAAGGTTATTTCCGGTACAAACAGGAAAGAGGCATTTCCTTTAAAAGAAAGTATTGTATACGGTTAGCAACAATGGCATTTACGATAATTAAATTAAATTTTAAAAAATTATTTCTTCTTTTAATTCAAAATATGTGCCAATAATTTGTCATTTTTATCGTAAAATATAAAAATTGTAAAATATTGGATTTAATATACATTGTACCTTAACCTTAAAATATAGAAGTAAAAATAATTTATTATCCTACATATATTTTTTTTTGCATAAAATAGGCTTGGTTTCATCAAAATTCCTGTTTTAAGCTTACTCAAAAAAAAATCTTTAAAATCTTTGAAGATTGTTTGTTAAACTCTGCTAATAAGACTAAATAAATGATCTGTTACGACAATCACTATTCAACATCTGGAATATAGGATTTCCGGGCTTGTAGATTGAAAATTATTTTTTTTTCACTCAAATAGATTTAAAGAAAAATAGTATATTGGATTCGATATTAAAATTTTAACAGCATATAAATTATTAAGTTTGGTGGTATATTCTGTTTGCACCTTATGTTTAGATTCTATCTAAACTTTGGTCAAGAGTTTAACGACTACCCCCACTCCCCCACTTCAATAAGTTTAACCCACATCAGTCCTTGCTTTCATTATTTAGGTGAAATCTACTGTTACAATTTTTTCACGTATTTTTTAAAAAATTATAAGAGTAACCTAAAAATTGAAAGAAAGTAAACGTTACCATTCCTTGCTAAAAAAATTCTCCCCCTTTATCAAATTTGGGTAATTTTGAGTTGATGTTTTTTGTTTTCGTGGATATCTTTTTCTGGGATCCTGTTTTAGATATTTTTGCCCTTATCAAATTTGGATAATATTTGTAAGATATCTTTCTTCCGTGGATATTTTTTAAATATTTTTCTCTTTTCCTAAGTTAAGTAAAATTTATTAAATATTTGGACGATAATTTGAGAATTCTATTGCATTTTTTTGTCATCCTGACTTTAATAGATAAATTTCAAAAAAAAATCTTTTGATAAAATTTTATGTTGAATCATTTATCGATAATGTTATTTTTGTGATGTAACATAATTAACAACGATATTTAAATCGGCTTCATTAAAAAAAATATTCATAAACCAGCTAGTATTTAATATATTTCTCATAATGATAGGATAATTACATTTTATATATATATATAATTCTTTTACTTAAAGCCGAAAGTTTGTTTTTTTTTCCTAAAAGAATTTGGTATTATTTTACGATAATATAATCTCACGTTGAATATTTTTCATATTCCTATTCATTCGCGAAAAATTTAGATGTTAAAAATATTGTTTTTCTGTTGTTGATTATAGAAAAACTGATACTTTTTGAAGTATAGAAATAATGGAAGGGGAAAAAAATGTTTAACTTAACCCAGTCCAGCAAACCCCACAACGATTTTATATATTCAAAAAAATTTTATTTTATATTTAAGCACGGAATATGAGGCATTAGCTTTAACAAGAAGATTCCAGAGTTATTAAAATTCAATTGTTTGTCATTTTCAAATCACATGAACAACATCACGTTATTATTATTATAATTTCTTTTTAAAAAAAAGGTTTTAATTGACTTTATTTATTTCGCTATCAACTAATTTCGTAATATAATTTCGAAATTTTAAGAAAGGCATTATATCTGTCACATCTAAAATATCCTTATTTTCATTGGTTCTCATTTTTAAGCAAGCAATTCCAATAGAAAAAAAACGTTTTTTTTAGTGGTATAAATTGACGCGCTACATGTTTAGTCTCATAATAATTAATAATTACAAAGTGGCGTTAGACCTAGTCATACCCGTCAAGACCAATGAGACCGATTTAGGAATGAGATGTGTTCCGTAGTATAAAAAAAATGCAAATGTTGCGATAAATAATTGTTTAGATTTTCGATTTAACAAATCATTCAAATCTTTTTTTATTCTTGCCAATATTGTTACACATTGGTGCACCATCTTTATTTTCCACATCCATCTAACCACTCGTTCATTTAATCATGTCTATATAGATTTAGGAATCTTATTATAACTACTAAAATCATTTGACGAAAAGGGTTAAAAAAATGTTCAGATAAATACATTTAGTGAAATCAAATTGTGGGCAAGAACCAAATTTAAGTTTATATTATTGAATTTATTTAACTATCAAAATTTTATTTTAATCAGTTAGTTTTAAATGAAAAGACTAAATTTGTTGGAAACCCACAAAAAAACCTCCGATATTGATTTAGGAAAGGACTTTGATTAGCCAGAAGCAATCTTTAAAAAAAAATGAAACAATAATATACCTAGGGAAGCATTATAATAATATTATTCCAACAGATTATAATTAAAAAACAGTTAGGTTTCATACCATAATCGTCTCTATATTATATTATTAAATAATTTTAAATTCATGTCATAAAAATTTTTACTTTGGATTTATCGTTTTCAATGGGAGCCATTTATATCAAAAAAATCTCACAATTCATCAGTGGGATTTGGTTGTGAGATTTCGAAATCTCATAGATCACTTTCCCTAGTTATACCGGCCCTCTTTGAGGCTCTGGATGGGGGGATAAGCTCAAAGACTTTTTTGGACAGATATCAAAATGAAATACTGGATGGACTATTGGAATAAACAGTTCAAAAGTTAACTGAGAATCGAAAGAAAAATCATTTTCCTTAAATAATATTTTTAATTTTTTTTTTTTGGTAGAATCAAAATAAATACGAGATTGTGATGTGACTTGTTTCTTATGTTATTAACGAGGGGAAAAACATTGTTTTATTATTTTTTTTTATCAAACGTTTTTACCGTAAGAAAAAATAACATAATTTTTTAAAAGACCAAAAAAAAAAATAAGAAATAAAATTTCTAACAGCTGTAATTCGAAAAAGATGATAATATTCTTCGCAAAATTGAATCAAAAGACTTTTTTTAGACTTCGGGACAACGTAGCATTTAAAGGGGGTCATAGATCGAATTGATTATATAAGTTAAATCATTATAAATCAAACAATTTTTAGCCTATTATCAAAAATTTTTATATACTTTTAATATAATAATATATTATTTTAATTTAATAAATCATATTATTATATCCAATTTATTAGAAAAACCTTTCATGAGAAATTAAAATTTTTTATTTTTGAATTTTTTTTTTATTCAAAAAATAAGAAGAAGCAATTAACCACCAACAACGAAATTAATTAGTGGAATGGTATACAATTTAAAAAAAAGATTTATATTAATATTACAAACAAGAATGCCATTCCTATGCCGCGCAATTTACAATCATTTTCAATATAATTCCTTATTTTATTTTATTTAACGTTATTTTGTTTTTTTTATAAAATAAAATAAAATATTTACATAAAAATTTTTAAAATTATAAAAATATAGTAACTTTGTATTAATACTTTTATATATAATAAAATTATTTAAATTAATTTTAGATAACATTTTTATTTTTTTTTATTATAAAAAAAAATAAAATTTTTTTAAAAAAAATCTAAAAATAATATATATTTTATAAAAGTTTTTATATTTTTGAAACAAAGTTTTCTTTTTTTGAAAAAAAATATATTTTAAAATTATAAAAAGAAAACTAATTTTTTTTTCTTTCCGGTTCAAATCCATCATATGTCCTGCCAAGATTCAGGAGGAGAAAATATTACCTGTTCCGCCATTTCTTGCCTCAAAATGGCCACCGTCTTCCGCGATGATTGTTCCATTTACGAATGCAATAATACCGCGATAAATAACAACGAGTCCTCGTTGAAAAAATTGTACGATTTTAGTTCTCAGCACATCTATCAAACTTGTCCAGAGGACAAAAAGGGCATTTTATCAATGGAAGGGCATTATGTTTCAGTAGAGGCCGATGAAGGCCAATCCGAGTACATGATGGATATCAATGTCCAAAAAACCTTCCTGGATATTTTAGACTCCGTGGGCGTTCAAGTTGATAGAAACATCGGCAAAATCAGCAAAATACGTAACCAGGACGATAAGGAGTTTAAAGCTATTCATAAATCCAAAAAATCTGTTAAATCGTTAGTTAAAAATCTGGATTATGACGCGTCTGAAGCAGTTCCATACCTCGAAGATGATGACGAAAAAAGGGGCATTCTCGATTCCGATATCTCGCTAGCATATTTTAAGGGTCAACACGAACGCGAAAACGACATTCACGGCTACGATAAAACAAATTATACGCTTCCGGAAATCGCTCGCGATAAATTATTGACATTCGAAAATGACAATAAATACAATTCGATGACTCGAATGTACGACATGAAGGAGGTCTTCGCGGATGACAATCCCGATTATCCAATTCCGAATAACTTATTTTACGACGACGAACTTTGTTACAAGAGACTCATAGCCAACGGACAAGAACGCCGACGCATGCATAAACTCAACATAGCCCTAGAAGATTTGCGGAAAGTGCTGCCTCAAAATTACCACGGTTACCCTCGCAGGCTATCCAAAATAAAGACCCTAAGGACCGCCATATCGTACATAGCCAGTCTCAGATCTATACTGATGACAACAAGCGTAGATAACCACTATGGCGATAATGCCCATTCTTACGACGGAAAATGCAGGTCTGCCTACAGTTTTAAACACCAGGGATCCCATAGGGATTCGTGCCTAGATCCTTGTAAAGCTAATACCAATACCAAATTTTCAAACAAGGAAGCTAAAACTCGACGCAAACGGACTCATAAAAATCAGAAATCTCGATCGTCTACAACTCATAAATCATCGGCTTCTAATATCATTACCAAAGACAAATAAAGACAATCAAATCGTTGTTTTTTTTTGTTGCATATTTACAATCGCCATATTATAATATTAATAATAAAAATAAAACGTATATTATGACATGACATTTTACCTATCAAATATTTTATTTTACAGTGTTGAGCAGATTTGATGGAAAAATATTTCCCTATTTTTTTAATTTTACATGCAAAAAAAATTGTTAAAATTAACATATTTAGGAGATATTCTTATCAATTTTTACAAGTTAAATAATTTCATTTACAAATCGAATTAAAAAAAAATACGGAAATGTTTCGAATTAAATCCCTGCACAACACTGTATTAAAAACCAACGAATGATTTATTAATAAATATCTTATGTTACTCCCCTTAATCAAAGAGGGGTGGGAGGGGAATTTATTTTTGAAATGTGAATTCCATGTGTCGTTAAATTTCACATAAATTTATTAGTCATATTATAATTTTCGTAATAATATTCAGCAAACGCCGTCACTAGCCTTTACAATCTAAGGGATTCTCATAATTTTTTTTTGAGGGAGTTTTAGCTCCCATCCCCTAGTGAGGCTACCATGAAATAGAGCGATTTCTTACCATTATTTCTATTTGCCACTTTTCAAAACAAAATAGCGGAACTATCATTATATACCATATTTTTCCATTATAAATGTCGTCATTTATAAAGCGCCAAGATTATTAGGTTTCCGTCTCTTTTCTTTTCAAAGCGTATAATGGGAAGAAAAAATATTTTCAAATAAATTTGTTCTTAACATATTTTTGATTTTGAAAAAAAAAACTTAGAAAATAATTTATATTTCATATATATATATTTAAATTATTATAGAATTCTTGAATAACTTTGCTTTCTCGTTACTTCTTTGAAGACGAATTTATACAATATGCTTATAAATACATAAAATTGTAGCGTAAAGTTTTATATTCCAACTTTATGATGGACATAAAATGCAATATATGATTGAAGAAAAAAACCAGTATCGTCTTTGAGAGTAAATGCTAAGGCGTGTTCGGCGTAGTGTTGTTAAATGGCTCGATTTTAGCCGATTTTTAAAAACGTCTAACTCAATATTTTTAAACAGATAAATATTGCCTAATAGTGCAATTGAACATTTCAAAGCAGCGCTTCAAAACGCAAATAATGCATTTTAATTGCATTCGTTTAATTTGAGTACGTTTGCGTTTTGTATTTTAAATTATTGATATGCGTTTTAAAACGCTGCGTTGAAACGTTCAATTTGTACGCACTATAAGCCTCGAGATTTTGCGAATAGATTTCAAAACCTTTGTGCCATCTATGATCAAAATTTTCAGGCCTTGCGTAATAATTTTCTGGATAAAATACTGAGTTAGCCTTTTTTTAAAAATCGGCAGCCCTTTAACAACACTAGTTCGGCACACCATATAATTTTTGGCATATTGTCTCTGTATGCCTAAATTTTCTATTTAATTAGCCACCATTTATTTTTAGCATTTAAATCCCCAAAATTTTAATAAAACTTAAAATAAAATATTTTTCCCGAGAGTGAGTATATATAGATTTTATGGATAAGGCTATCAAAGCATGTTTTCATATAAAGTTAAAAGGTTTATCTGATAGCCTTAGTTATACTTGTGTTTTGCCACCAAATAAAATTAGGTATTTGCTTCTTCTATACAGGCCCGTAACCAGGAATTTCCAGTTGGGAAGAGGAGGGGGTGGAGGTGTCAACTGTTTATTTGGGAGGGGCAATCTAGAATTTTTTTTGAAATAAAACAAATAGGTAGGCACGTCAAAAACATTTTGGTTATCTTTATTGAAATATTTGTAAATAAATATAAATATACAAAATAATGCTATATTATAATATACGAAGATTTTTGATTTTTTAAATTTTAATATAAATAAAAGATCAATTTTGGGCTATTTATTTTTCATATGCCCTTAAAAAACTGAATTATGTTTTCGTCTATCATTCATTGACTTTCTAAACAAATGAAAGTATACAATGGCAAAAAATGATAATATTGCAAAGCACGCGTTATACTCAATTATTGGATGAAAATAAGTGATTATAATGTAAGGTGCCAGCCTGAGTACCTCCCTGTAAAGTGGGTCAGTTACACTCCACCAGGAAAATCGGTATTTTATAGAAATATTCGTCCTCTTCATCATAAATATTTCTAACTTGAAAAGTAAAAGGCTAAAAATGTTTTATAAACGAACTATAATATAATACAATTATATTAAGAAACTATTTCATAATTAAATTTCAAAATTTAAGATCATTATACGAAATAAACATATAAATTAATTCTCGTATTAATAGTTATTATTTATTATATTTAATTGAAAAGTAAGATTCTATTCAACAGGGTAGCTTCTTTGGGCTCAAAAATACAAAACGGAATATCTTGAAAAATATATATATATAAAATAAATAGGAGAAGGAGATAGAGGTATAAAATTTGTTTTAACTCCATCGTGTCCCCATTCTGACAAATATCGAATAGGCACAGCCGGATCTCGAATTTGAGATTACCATCCTTATGGATTCGGACCTTGGCAACACCAAAATTTTATAATTGCGTTTACATTTTTTTTTCGGATTTTTAGGATTGGATTTAGATCTTTTTAATATATTTTTGTCGGTAAAAAATTCTTTTAAAGTTTTAACACATTAACATCAAATGTATAAATAAATTAAACTTGTAAATTGTTATTGTTATACATAATTTTGATTTATTATTTTTTTTTTTAAAAAAAAAAAGCTACAAATAATAAGATTAGATTTATCTGTTTATATTATATCTCACAATTATTCTTCCAAATATAAAATTATGCCTATTTTTTAAAAGAAGAAAGAAAAAAATATTTAAATAAAAGGTATAAATCAAAAAAAAAAACTAACATTTAATTTAAATACGATTTGGAGATAATTTTTTTTAAATATATTTTTCGATTAACTAATTTCGGGCTGGGATTGGACTAAAGTTAGTTATAAGTTAATAAATTTTTTTAAAATAACCGCTATAATTCAAAATTATATTTATATTTGAAATTAAAATCCCAAAATTATTTTTATGCAAATATCACATAAGGTCAATTTATGCCACCCCCTCCCTAATCATATAAAAATCATGAATGCCTTATGATACAACATAAAACTCAGAAACCACAAATTTATGAGAATGTCAATCAATTTAATAATTTCTTTTATAATTTTTTTTAAAAAAAAATTAAAATTGGCTTTTAAAAATAAAAATATTTATATACAATTGATTTTAATTTTAATTTTTATTAACTTTATATATGGGTAGCGGTTCACAGAATTAACCCTTTCCAAGGGCTGATTAATGATAAACTCCGTGTTAAGTAATAAAATAAAATTTTGAAAAATTTAAGCTAAACAGATTCATACAATGCCCTCCTAAAATGAAAAGCGAAATCATTTTAGAAATACACCAATTTAAAAAAAATGTAGAAATAAAAATTATTAGGGGTAAAAGTGGGGAAATAAAAAAAATAAAACCCTCATTGAGAATTCCGATTTGAATTTTGGTTTAAATGGTATAACTCAATTAGAATATCTGTTAGATTTGTTTAGATCCTTTTCAATGTTGTGTATGAAAGACGTTCAACGGTGAATTCTGTTATTTTTGGCATCTGATTTCTGACTCAAAGATAAATACTAAAATATCTATCATTCAAACCGAATATAATAAAAAAAATTAGCTCTTATGAATACGATCCAAATTTAAAATCCGTCTCAAATGCCTATTATTTTATAATGTTAAACATTTTTGATGCCAGTAAAATAAGTTATTGTTCTTTCTTTCTTTCTTTCTTTCTTTCTTTCTTTCTTTCTTTCTTTCTTTCTTTCTTTCTTTCTTTCTTTCTTTCTTTCTTTCTTTCTTTCTTTCTTTCTTTCTTTCTTTCTTTCTGTTCTTTCTTTCTTTCTTTCTTTCTTTCTTTCTTTCTTTCTTTCTTTCTTTCTTTCTTTCTTTCTTTATTTCTTTTCTTTCTTTATGCCAAAATAAATTGTTTTTTTCTCACCAAGATTTCTGATTTAAAAGTAGGATGCTTCGTGCAAGTATCTTATCTGTATAGATCGATTTCAATGTCATAGACAAATAGAAATATAGCTTCCATAATTTTTAAACCTTATCACCCCTATATTATTTATATAATAGCATTATATCGGTTATAATTATAATTAATTATGATTAAAGAAAATATTTCTATCCATGTCAATTTCGCCCGGGGTACCTCGGTCAAAGGGTCTCCAGCTAAATTTATTTTATAATAAATCTTGCATAAAGTCTGAAATTTAATCCGAACATAAATAACTATAGTATATACATCTAAAGGAAAAAATATTTTCCTAACGTCGGTCAATTCATTATAACTTACACTGAAAAAAAAAATGTTTTTAACACTAAATTTAACCAAATTTATCATCTGTAGACCAACTAAATACATACTAGCCGAAAAATAACTAACTAGTTATATTAAAAGTAAGGTAAACAAGTAACGTCGTTACTTAGAGCGCTACCTTTTTAGAAGAAAAGAAACCCCATTCGTTACTTTCTTCTAGAGGTAGCGAGTAACTATAACTATTTTTGAATAATGGTAACTCAAAACGTTACTCGTTACTTCAAATTTTTTTTTATAAAAAATATGGAATAAACATATTTTATTGTATTATAAAATTACTTTTATTTATTTTTTAAAATTTATAAATAATTTAAGCCGAGTTTTTAATTCACATCAACCACCAAATTCCTTCATTTTTATTTTAAATTTTCAGTCATGTTTGTTAATCTCATTAATATTTGAAGCGATAAATGTTTGTAAATTTAAATTCTTATTAATATTATAATTTATTTTATTAAGAATTTTATGTCAATTTTGTACATTTTCTTGAGAAGAAGATGAGTAAAGTCTTTTTTACACCAATAAAGAAAACGAAGAGTATAAAATTTACACTTTGTAAGTGTAAAATTGAGATATCCCAACTCAAATATGTTAACCTTAATTATAGGAATAAACATGGGCATCCTCCAAACTGTTACCTAATTTAGGATATAATAATGATAACTATAAAACTAACTACACTTCAAAAGTAACTTTCAACAACACTATTATCAAATC
This sequence comes from Gordionus sp. m RMFG-2023, assembly GCF_954871325.1. NCBI lineage: Eukaryota > Metazoa > Nematomorpha > Gordioida > Chordodea > Parachordodidae > Gordionus > Gordionus sp. m RMFG-2023. The sequence goes on along the minus strand of NC_088779.1, from coordinate 26,150,028 downwards.
AAGTTTAAACTTTATTATATCAGACATGTGAGTTTTATATCACAAGATTAACTTTTAGGACTTTTATCATCTTTTATCAGGAATGAGTGCTCGAAGCATGTCAGACCATATAAATTTTTATAGAATAAATATTTTATCATAAATTTTATAGATCGAATAATTTTAGATTTTTATTCCCTTTATCGTATAGAGAAAGGATATCATATTATTAATATAAATTTTTTTATTATAATCTATAATCGATCAAAAGCTGTTGCTTATACCTTTCCCAACCTACCCCGTTTCTTGTCTTAAAATATCGAAATGCGCTTTTGCCATCTGGCGTTGAAAGTTCAAAATATGACAACATCGGCTTCATTTGGCATACACAACAATTCGATTTAAGAATACATTATCGTTAGTTCCGCGAGACTAGTCCGAGGCTAGCATAATCAATTAAATATTATCGCCCTCCCAGCGGTTCGAACAAGATAATTTATAAATATTTATATTAACAATTTTTGCCGCAATTAAAAAGCGAACAAGATAATTATAAATATTTATATTAACAATTAAAATCGTATAGAGTCTAATCATTTTCCATATTTTTGCATCTAAATCCAATGACATCAACATTACCTTACACTCACAGACAATTCTTTCATCAAAATGCTAACAGAGTTAAACCCTTCTCGGTAGGTATTTTTTATTATTATTTTTACGAATCTCGTTTGATTGCTGCTGAATATTTATAGCCTTCTAAATTAGACCATAAAAGAGATTATGTTCGAGTTTATATTTTTATAATTACATTTGTAAAGTTATAGTGGGTCCGGGTCTAAAATTATTTTTTACCAACGTAGGTTAAGCCGGGGGTTGAAAAAACGATTTTTCATGGCTTCAATCATCTAAGATCTATTTTCTAAGCAAAAAACCTATATTTTTTTTTGAAGGTTGTTACCTATTGGCCAAAAGAAGAACTTTTGTCCTTATTTCAATTATTTTTAAAAAAAAATGTTTTGTGTTAATCGTTTTCTTCGTTCAAAAAGTAAAGAGGTTTTTATGAGATCAATAATATGATTATTAATTTTTTATTTCTTCCAAAAAAATAGAAGCATTCTTAAAACTTGGGTACATTATTTCATTATCACTCCGAAACACACTTCAAAACAAAAAATTATCCATATTTGGTGAACTAACATTCATTAATCTATAAAAACCAAAAATCCCATCATTTTTTTTCCTCTTTTTTTTTTACAAGTTTAAATATTTAGTAGATTTAATGATTCTACAACATTTAACCCAACTTTATTTTATAATTATACAATCAAGTTATCGTGCTTTAAATGAACACGATAATCTTTACCCTCTCCATTCATCCCTTTTTTCTCCTCCAAATTTCCATTTTAAAGTGCAAATATGGTTTTGTTATTAAAAAAAAGGAAGAAAAGAAGCAAAGACGAACTTCTTTCTCTTGTACCCTTGATTTTATTTTTTAATATAGCTATACTAAACTCAAGAAATATTCATCATTTGAAGGGATTCTTTTTAATTAGATAAAAATATATTTAAAATTTTTTTATGTAAAATTAAAACAAGGTATAACTTGAGATGGCTGGAATAATGTGTTTTAAATTGAGATAGGTTAGGGGTATAGAATTATATTTAAAAAAAATTTTTATTGATAACCTGCCAATTCTAACAGTATAAAAATATAGTTTTTTTTTGGTTAATATTAGTGTTGCTAAAAGGTCCCGATTAAGATTATAACCAAAATAACATTATGCAGGTCTAAAGATTTTTCTCGTAGTTGGCAGAAATGCTTGGGAACATCTTACGTAATATTATTTTAGCTAAAATTTAATAGGGCCCTTTTTGAAAAATCGCCCCAAACCTGACTTTTTAACAACACTAAATTAGCACGAAAAATCGCCTACAAAACGAAACTAGAATCTAGTTCGCGTATCGCAAAAAAAATATATACAACGATTATTTATTATATTTTAAAATAAAAATTTCGAAACAAAATATAAAAAAAAAACCTCAATAAAAATAAAAAAAAATCTGTGTTTTTTTCTTCTTCTTTTTATTTTTATTTTTTTGCTTTTTTAAGTTTAGATAATTTAATATGTATTTATAATTTATGTGTGTAACTTTTAACTTTTAGAAAAGGCAGCATGTTTTGAAAATTATTTCGTTTGAAAAAAAAATGGCTTATTTGATAATAACCAATCGAAAAACGCGGTTCAAATATTTTGAAATTTATTTTATTTAAAAAAAATTTTGAGAATGGACTAAATAGGCACTATATATCACTTAAACTCCGGGGTAAATTGGGACCAAGGTAGGGTTCGGACCAATTTTCTAATATCGGTTGCTAATATATAAAAAAAAATTTAATGACGGTTTCAAAAAATGCTAAAAATTTTCTAAATCGGGGGTCTAGAACCCTAACATGATATTACTTTTTAATTAAACTCTAATCTAAGTCTAGACAATAATCTTTTTCTTCTTTTTTTTTTAAAAGATTTTTTTAAATAATATTCTTTATTATTCGCGGATTTAACGATCAACTATTATTTTATATATTAGTGTTATTTTTAAAATAAACTAAAATATGCTTTTATAATTAATATAAAGTTGAATCTGGAAGCATTATAGCTTTATTTGATATATTAAAATGCATTCATTAAAAGGATGGAGGTGTCTTTAAAAAGGTTACGCGGTATTGACGTTGGCAGGAAATATTATTGGACAAGTGGTCCAATCTTTGTTAGCCTTATATTGCCAATATTTTCCAGTAAATGTGTAACACTGCGAATCTGCCTCTGGATCGCTTCTCAACTCGAACCACGTTGGTTTCCATACCTTGTTGCCTTTTTCGGAATCGAAGTATTCCTTTAGCCGTTGTCTCTGACAATCTTCCAATTTATTCTTGATGCTGTCGGATTCTTCCAATTTAGCTTGCTCCAGACACCTGATGTCGTTCCGCCAGCGGGTATCGGTGGGAGCTATATCGCTCTCCGGGGAATTCAATTTCAGGGTGAAGTCTGAAAAATTATATGTATCCTTCAAGATATGGGAGGGGTCCTTTCTGGACCATATGGTTTGAATTGAATTATCATCGCAAACCATTTTGCCGTCCTTCATCTCCTTTATACGAGAGCACTTGAGATCTTCGTCTAACCTCCCATTGAGAAGCCAGAGAGCTGTTTGGTCCTTATCCAACACCAAACCTGTCACCTTAAAGTTATCGTTTGAAAAAACACTGTAATTGGGAAAAGAGAGATGACAACTGATTTTGTTTTTGTGCTCTATTATGTCCATTTCTCCATGATTTTCGATCCACAAATTCCCCACTATTATGTTGTGCACGGTCGTGTATATTTTGGTCCATGTGTAATGTTTTCCATCAGCAAATTTCAAGTGAGATATACCCAATGGTAGTATTTGGATATCCTTGCCTTTGAATTTGCTTTCCATCGTATATTGCTGCCAAAACTGCCAATTTGAGCCTTCCGCGTGAATGGCTGTGATAGGAGGGTGGTGGCTGACTTGTTCGGACAGTGACTTCCACCCAAATGATTTAACACGGTCGAATTCAAAAGTCTCCCCTAACATGGGATTGAAAGGTTTCGTAGTGCGTTCTATCGGAGCACTGTAATTTGATGCTACAAAAGCAGCTACATAAGCCATTTGTTGGCTATCTTTACTTTTTGCAGCCTGATCTAGAAGATCGTAATACTCTAAATCCTCTGTCATTCTTTGCAACATCGAAATAGGTTCATTGAAGGCAACGGGCATCGGTATTTTAGACAAATCTTTCCCTATCGAGTTCTTAACAATGCTCCATATGCTTATATTTGATTTGGGGCGAGGCTTTATGTCGCAAATTTTTGAAGTTAATATTTGTGACAAATCTTCTTTTTCTAATAAGGATTTTTCGCTCTTTCCCAATTCTGTTATCTGACCTTGGCCAATAAAAACGGATGATTTTCTGCTATCCCGTTTTGTACGCACGATAGCCTTTGGCAATTCTAGGAACTGTGAATTCTCTGATGTTGATCTCATAGAGTCGTCCATTATTGATTGTTTGTACGGAAATTTTCCAGGCAAATACACCACTAAGTCTTCGTATAGAGCATCTCTTGCATCTTGGAATGCATCGTTAAACTCCGAGACCGTGGATAACTTTCTAGCTTGATTCTCTAGCGTAATATGATCTTTAGCCAAATGTTGTAACATATCCTCTAAGTAAACTCTGGTTTCCCTTTCATTCTGCAAAACGCGTCTCCATTTATCATTGTGAACTTTAACATATTGCGCATATTCCGAAAAATTTTCTATAATAGATTTAGCCTTGATCCTAAAGTCATTAATGGCATCGGCGCTGTCAAAAAATAGTTTTGTCGAAAGTTTTTGACGTTCAAAATATTTGACCAGTTCTTTCATCAGTGTTTCAGATCTTTGATGACTTTTCTCCAAATCTTTTCGCTCAGAATCGAGGTCATTTATTTTGCTATTCAATAATGATATCAAACTTTCGAGCTCCAACCTCCTTTGCAAGTAAATGGAAGGGCTGTCTCGAGCGATGACATTCCAATCTTCGTTTCCTAATTGATCTCGAAACATGGAGTTTTGTTTGGATAACTCTATCGCATGTATCCATCTTATCTTTTCATTTTCATTGCTCGCTTTGAGGTAAAGAGAAGCCCTCCCGGGTATAGAAATAACAAATTTAACTTTGCTAACAGAATCTATTTGCGCATCATCCAATCTTAATGCTCCTTTGCATTTCCGCGTCATTTGTTCGTGGGAATCGTAATAGGTCAACAAACCATTCGACACTATAAACCAACGTCTCCTATAAAGTTTTAAATATCGAGAGCATTTCATGAGCCATCCTTTAAATTCGGGCTCCTCTTGAACTTCGCTATTTTTCAAAGCGCTCTTCCTCGACACATCCATGTGTTTATTCAATAACATTGCGAAATTAAAAAACTCATTTTATTTCAATATATTATTATTATATAATTAATAAATAGTTATCAACTTTAATATTAGCTAACAATCATAATCTTTTATGGAAATTATGACAAAACTATGGAAAGATATTTTTTCTTAACTCTCTATTTATTCACTATTTCACAAATATTTCTAAGAATTAAAGAATAGCCCCTTACGAATTTGTTTGGCTTATAATTCACTTACAATTATATATTACAATCAATAAGTCTTCTTACCTTATCATTTTACTCAAATGGACACTATTGTATTTATCTCCTAATCCGTATATTAGGAGGAAATTTGTAATTTTAACTCCTAGATTTTCTCTTTCGGTTATATAGTTAGCATTAAAACGAATTATAAAAATATAGAAAGGATAAAGTTGGTTAGAACTTTTCTATCATTTATTTTATTTATTAAAAGTCGGCATTCGAATATATAACCAACTGAAATTTTTAGAATATCTTAAGAAGACTTAGGAACTAATTATTTGTGAAATGGTCAACTATTCAGTCAACTATCCAATCAAAGCGATTCCACGAACCAAGCCATTTTTCAAGCAAAGGAGTTGACTGCTATTTCTTTAAAAAAACTATAAGACTAATGATGACGGATTTAAACCTCTGTTAATTTTTTTTTTAAAAACCTATGTCATACAGACGAAAACTTATATGAGATTCGGTGTGAGAAAAGGTCTCAACATATATTCCAGAATGCCTCAATATTTATATCATAGAATAATTAAAAGTCTTTTGTACGTTTTTTTTTCGTGTAATGGTTTTCATAGATTCAACTTATAAAAAAGGTTTAGAGATTATGGATAATATCCAGGAAATGCAGGGTAGTTTAATTTTCGATAGGAGCAGTTTTTTTTCTCGTAAATCAATTTTTGGGCGAAGCTAGAATTTATGATAGGGTTAAGATTAGAAGGGTCGCCCTGTAAAAAGTAATGCAAAACAGAGCTTGCAAACCTATCATCAGATAATGTCCTGGTGACCTGAGGTCAAATGGTTCACCATAGGTTTCTTGGTATATAGGTAAATTGGGGCTACTCAATCGGTTATTGCTGAGACAAAAATAATATTATAAATTAATTTATTATGTTTTTATCAATCGCTATTTCTTCCCTTAAACTTATGTTATGTAAAACTTTTAGTTTTTTTTTGAAATTTTATAATTTTTTTTTTGTAGCCTAGTAAATTTAAAACTATATTTTCTATAAAACAATAAAAATTTAATTCTATCGGTTGAATTACTAAAGCTTTCATTTTCAAAATCGAATACATGTATATATATTATATACGAATAAAATATTAATTATGAAAACTATTCAACTCAACTTTACATCTATGGTGCTTATATGGTGAAGCCTTATGTAAACCATCTTCTGGATATTCTTAATATATAAACTTCAAAAATAACATCTTTCTTTTGGGTCTCTCACTTAGTAATGCCAAATTAGTTTCCACATTAGCTAATAATATTATAATGTTTGAAGCTTTTAATAAATGAAAATTTAACTTTAAAAATTCTGCAAACACATATACTCTCAAAAGTTTATTATTAATTAGCGTAATGCATAGGCATATCCATGATTTTCCTATAAAGAAAGAAAACATTGTTAAGTTGTTTTTCCATCATAAATTTTATTGAAGGTTTTTGAATCTATTTATAAGACTTTGGCAATGTTATATTTTTAAAGAAATAATTTTGACTTTTCACATTTTTTTTATAATATATTCTAAAAATAATTTTTAATTATGGTCGTCGTTGTAAAAAATTATTAACTTTTATATATTACTTATTTTTCTTTCAAATTAGTATTAATAGTGATATATTTTATTTATTAGAGAAGGGGGGGGGGGGTTGTAGGGGAAAAATTTTATTAGCTTTAAGATGATATATAAGAGAACAGTAATATTTGCAATGGGATGAAAATTTTTTTACTTTCCTACCCTTGATTACGCGCCTGCTGTTTAAACAAAACACAACTTTACTGAAAAATTGAAATGTTTTTTAGAAAACATCTTAAATATTAAATTGGCGGATTTTAACTCCTATTTTAAATACCTGCAAAATCTGGTTCTGGATCTTTTTCCACTCCATCTCACATCCTTAACATCTTTTATCGTCCATAGATTAATGTAGCTCCTACATAACTGGTTTTATATTACTAATCGACAATTTATTCGATTGTGCAATTATTATAACTATCTCCGCAACACGCCACCATAAAAACTTTTTTCAAGTCTTAAAAAAAAACTTTCATATAGATGTATTATCTAAATGAATGGTTACAGGTCCTTCCTAATCGCAACCTCTGCAATATCTTATAAGGCAAACTATTGAGTAGCTATAGGTTTTTGTATAGATTAAACACAATTGTACCCTCTAAAGGAATGTATGGGCTTACAACTCACCTCTAAAGGGAGGCATGAGCTAATACCACAGTCAAGGGCGACTAAAACTCATACTTCATTTAATCTAATATGAAGCTTAGAAGCAACGTAGGGGAGACCGGGGTATAGCGATTGATGGGTTAACAATGATAACGCAAATAACTTTTTAACCCTTGAGCACTAAGATTTTAAATTTGGTGTGTTGATGTATTTTTATATTAATTTCTTACCTATATTCATCTTTAAAACCTACCTGGTTTTATATATTTTGTCAAAAAACTGTTTTTTTACCCAAAAAATATAAACTCTTGTTCCTTAATGTATTAGCTATAAAATAAAATTTATCTAACATCTATAGCTATAATAGAAGTCACGTAATAACGGTTTTTATAATATATGTCACCTTGGGGTAAAGCTGTTATGGGTAAAACGGTTAAAATATATAATTATTCACATTAAATTTTTCATTCATTCATTTATTATAATTTTTATTGTATCAATCAAATAATGAAAAATTATAAAAGAAAAACCATATTCAGAGATGTAAGTGTAATAGATGAAGCCATAAAATATAAAATAACAAATAATACTTCATTGAATTTGTCTGCTAAAAAATATAACATACCTTATCCAACGTTGAGAAGAAGATATAAAAATGGTATTAAAAGTTCAGATCATCATAAATAAATATTTACAAATGAAGAGAATCTAGATTGTGTGACTACATATTAGAAGCAAGTAGGTCATTTATGGGATTAACGCCTAAACAAGTAATTAAATTAGATTGTTTGTATTTGAATTGACAATGTGGCTTGAATGGGCGCATTATAAATGTGCTAATTATGATAATTACTTTACATGTCCTTATTGTATTGATTAGTTTGTAAATAAAAATCATAAATATATCTTAAATTTGTAATATTTGTTAAATAAAACAATAAATATATGTCAAATATTATTTTAACCACTTTATCCCAGTGCTTATCCATTTTACCCTGTAGTTTGACATAACTAATCATAGCTCCTAAAATATTATAGGTAGAGGGCTACACTTTTTTTTATCTAGTAGATGAGGGATGGGGCTATACATTGATTTGTAAATTGTTGTGTTTGACTCTTGTTTAAAATTTTATGGTAAATATGCAAAATGCCTATCGTTTTAACCCGGTCTCCCCTACATCTCAAATATTCTATATTATCAGAGGAAAGTCTAAGATCTGACAAATTGGAAGAAAACTCCTGGGAGTCTGCCAAAATCCCTTCTTTGGGATTTTACTTATTGTCTACTGATTGCAATAAGATAAAAATTCGAATTTTTTATTATCATCCAAATCAAGGAACATAAAAAAAAATATTTAAAAATAACTATCTTGTTCACACCATCATCTATCTACAAAATGAGAATTTTTCTTCTCAAACCTATAAATTTTAAAACTAATAAGCAATAAAATCAAGGATTTTTAAACAAACCAAAAGGTTTTCCCTTTCTTTGACAAAAATACAGAGAAACTTTCAAATACAATTATGCTTGCTTCTTAGGAACTCACAAACACCCTATTTCTAAATAGATAATTTTCATTCAACATAATTTCGAAAATATTATTAGAAAATCATTATATAAACTTAAAAAATGTGGAATTTTCAATTTCAGTATTTTGCCGATTAAATAAAGGCTTTCTGAATTAGAAATCGGTGTCTATGGACTGCTACAAGTGCATTCGACACATATTAAAAATGTTATTTCCAAATCTTCGCAAAAATCTATATACAACCTAGCGAGTTCCTGAATATATATAAGTTATTGGTTGGTTACATATTATATCAAGAATAATAAACACATTAACTATTATATACTAAGTTAGTTCGGCTTACTCAGTAATCAGTTACGCGGCTAAAGCACCAATGTTAATTTTTTGAGGGGTGTCAATTTGATAAAAACAAGATTTAAAATTTTTTAGAATTACTGTTTATATACAAATGTAAAACTTATTACCCTAGTTTATATATACAAAATACATTACATTATTGTATAATAGAAGGTTTCTCATTTAATTTTAAGAAATATTTGATAAAGGGAAATTATAAATTCAATTAGGAACACAATTCAAACCAAAAATGCTTAAAAAATACGGAATATTTTTCTTATTAAATAATTATTAGACATAAATATGGTTGCCGAACCTTCGGAATAAACAAATATTTAAAATTATTTGTGTAACAACAAAAATAAGATATATATTACTAAATTTTATTATGAAATAAATGCAAAATCCGCAATAAAACATGAAAAAATGGCTCATTGCATCTCAAATATTTCTAATTTTTTTGAATCATCGAGAAATGATAATTATTTGAAAAGGTAATTGAAGAGGCTTATTTCTTTATGCGCAAGAATTTTCGTTTCGATAATGAATTCTCGAATGCTAATGTTAATAGCTTGTTAAATTATCCCTTTAAACATATATGCTTATCAATCATTAAAGAAGAAAATTTTTATTGTCAACTTCGATGTATACCTGACCTTTGTTGTTTATATATCTCTATTATTTTAATTTATATTTTTTTATATTTATATTATTTTATTAATATTTAATTTTTTTAATTACTCATAATTTTTTTAATTGTCATATAGTTTTATTTTATATATTGCTATTTAAAATAATTATACTAATTTATATATTTTTTAAAAAGTATAAATAAATGAATAAAATTGCGCGATAAAGTGTGGTGTGATAAAGTGTCGAGTGATAAAGTGGCTATGCTTTCTTTTATATAATGTTACCTTATTATTTTTTCCTTAAAAATATGTATTATACAAATTTATCATTTAATCACAATTGACTGCACAAATTAATTAAATATTTGTTATCAATTACATTATTAATTTTGATTTCATTAAAATCCTTTTATAGTAAAATTGTATTAATTAAATTAAAACTATTTTACCTAATTAATATTAATATTATTATCAAAATGCATAGTGAGATATATTGCAGCTACAAAATTATTTTTTTAAATTACATCATTTTTAATTAACAATAGTAAAAATTGAAGAACAAAAATAAAATGTCATTTCCATATGGTTATTAATGATACATGTCAGTCGACGTGGACCTTTTATAGTAGTTAGTATGGTATGATGCTCATTCCTTTAAATTTAGCCCATCTAACCATTTATTAAAAATATTATACCTGTATTTTAAGATGTTGAATGCTTGATATTACATATTTTTCATACACTATTTTTAAATAATCCAAGCAGAAATTTTTATTTTACTAAAAGCATACTTGTAAGTATAATTTAATTTTGTTTATTAAAAAATATCAATGAATAAATAATATAAACTAAGTTAATTCTTTGATGGAATATTTTACAAAATCTATTATACCTATGAGTAGTGTTGTTAAACGGCTCATTTTGAGCCGATTTTTAAAAACGGCTAACTCAATATTTTATTAAAAATATTATGCAAGTCTCAAGATTTTGCTTATTGGTGGCGCAAAGCTTTGGACATTTATTAGTGAAATCTCGAGACTTAAACAATATTATTCTGGCGAAAATATTGAGTTAGCTGTTTTTAAAAATTGGCTCAAATAGAGTTGTTTAACAACACTACCTATGAGACTAGCAAATTGTGATATTTAAAAGGTTTGGCATTATCTTGTTTTAAACCTGATTTTAACAAAAGTATAACTATTGTTCAAAGTTTTGTTCAATAAATTTAATAGGGTTTATTGCTAAAACTTTAATTTTTAAAAAATTGCTTAATAGATAATTTTAAATTGGGCAGAACATAACATCTAATGACCAAACCTATTTTAAAATTTAATTTAGAACTAAAATTTAGTTTAGTTGAGCTCCAAACTAAAAAAACTTCTTTATTATTCAGAATAACTAGAACCTCAATAATATTTATTTATATGCTTATGTTCAAATAAAGCATTAATATATACTATTCAATAATATTTATTTATATGCTTATGTTCAAATAAAGCATTAATATATACTATTCAATAACTATTAATAATAAGCTATTGACAATATCCAATATTTATTTATATAAAAGTATATAATTTGCCTATAAAAGATTAGGCCTTTTGATCTTAGGACAAATGCAATCTTCAATTAGACAAATTTTAAAGGACGAGACTATTATCTGGATAAACTTTTATCTAATTGTAAGTTTATATCAAAAATATAACATATTTATGATATCTTACTAGGGATTCAATAATTGGCTAAATTAAATGTTGAAAGTTTATTGGAAACTTGCCCAATAGTGAAATTTTTTGGCATATTAAAAATTTAGTTCATGTTAATTTTAAAAAAATGTAATTAAACCAGAATATGTAAACTAAACTAAAGAAGGCTCCCTTTCTGAATATCATTATTTTTTAAAGTGACTGGTTCCAAAAATTTGAAAAATGAATTTTGGTCTATAGATTTGACATATTTCTTGTTCGGGATCCAATCACTATTACATCAACGAGCCACAATATTGGAACAATATAATATGCAAATTACCTCCACCTATATTAGGCATGTTTGGGAATCATTTCCTGAAAATTTTTAAATTTGTTAGAGTTCTTAGATTTCGATTTCTCCCATTTTACTGATATTTATAAAGAAAAAGAATAAAAATTTTTCAAATAATGACAAATAAATTGCTTATAGGATTTATTGAAGGTATGAGAGATCGGATACTAATTCCTCTATATAAAATTGTTGAAAATGAAAAATATCAAATATTTTTATTCTCAATTTAAGAGTATGGCAATATCCTATAATTCATTAATCAAATCTTATCTAAAAATGGCAATTTTTTTATAAGTATATCTTATAATTTTCATACAAAATAATTAAATGTTCTCAATTTTTTTATAAGATTTCAAACTCTGAAAAAAAGTGAAACTAAAATTATTCAAAATATATATAACAGCCAAAATCGTGCAATAAATGTATCCAATGACCTCCAATAAAATTCGTGGGTAAATCCCACAAGTATCCTTACATGCTTTGATTTTTCTGCATTTTGTTTTTATTATGCTGGCAAAAAGGAGAATTATTATAAAATGATTAGACACGCCACAAGAAAAGTCAAATTATCCCCCAAATTGTTATTGAAATTACTGAATTAAATAATAATTCTAAATAATTTCTAATTTTTTTTTTGAATATGGTGCTTCAGAATCCCAAACTCCTAGTTATCGATGCCTGGAATTAACAAAATCATCAAGACTTCCTTAAGCGATAACCAAAGCATTAAGATAAAATCACAAATTTCAAAATCCTTAAAAATACAGAAATATATGCACATTTTTTTATAGAAAAATAAAAAAACTTAATGTTTATTTTTTTTTAAAGATTTTCTGAAAGTTTTAAAACTTTAACATAATATTTACTTAAACTTTTAAAATGGGCGGATCGAATTTAGGATGCAACTTTATATATAATATATATAAGATTTAATAAAATTAACCATCAAAATGCTACAAAGGAGAAGAAGCCTTTAGCTTTATGTTTTTCCTAATCGCTTTGATTAAATTGAATTGACATTTTCTATGGAAAAAAAATGGAAAAACACAAACTACTTTGTATTTTTTTTTAACCCAAAAAAAAAACTTTTACCAATTTTTATTTGAAATAAAAAGGCATAAATCTGTAAGCACTATGATTCTCTCTTTTTTACTAGGAAATACATCTAGCATCAAAATTATAAGTACTCATGGAAAAATTAATGACTAGTGCCGAATTCCACCTGCGAGATATTCAATACCGGCTTACAACTTTGGAATCTCTCATAAACCATGATAGCGATTCATCGAAATCCCAAGATAGCAATCAAGACCCATTTACCGAATTATTGACTTACCTGACCAAGGGCTTCTCTGAAATCGACGGTTTGGCCCGCGAAATTGAAACCCGACTATTCAAGGAAATCAATGCAACCCAAACGGGAAAAGCTACTTTGAGATTAAGACTCGAGCAAATAAAGTACGACGCCAGACATCTTCGAGCCAGCCTCGACCACATAAATGCAAAACGGGAATCTAAATTAAGAGCTTCGAAGGAACGCCAAGCACTTCTATCCACGCGATTCGCTCCCAACTCCCCTTCCTCTAGCTCAACAATCGACATTGCCGGCGAAAACGAGTATTTTGGGAACGAGAAAAGCAAGCTCAGACAAGCCGGGAGTGGGGTGGACACTCTTCTTGAGGCAGGTAAGCACGTAATGGACGGGCTTAGAGGTCAAAGAGAACGACTGGGGCTGACGGCCAAGAGACTAGGTCTCATCTCGAGTGCCCTGGGTTTGAGTAATTCCGTCATGAAGATAGTGGAAAGGCGGACTTCTCAAGATAAGTTTATCCTTTACGGGGGAATGATTGTTACGAGTATACTCATTTTTATAGTACTCGTGTATCTCAGATGATGATAGAATTCTAAATATAAATTGTTGAAAATATTCAGACTTCGGATCAAGATGGAATTCATTAGCGCTAAGAAATATTTTTTTTTAAAAAAGGGGAATGCAAACAATCGTATACATCTGTATTATATTCGATCATTTACTATTATAATTATGCCATGTAATAAATATATGACTCCATAGTATTGTTAAATGGCTAGATTTCGCCGATTTAAAAAAATGGCTTAATTAAGGTTTTAGCCAAAATATTATTATCTAAGCCTTAATTTTGTCAATGGATATCCAAACCTTACTGCCCTCTTTGTGAATCCATGCTAATCTTGAGTTTCGGCTAAATATAGCCGTTTAACAACACTAATCGTTTTAGATAAAAAAAAACACATGAGCCGAAATTTTATTTAAATAATACGATATTATTTTCTTAAATTTCAGATATAAGATTTTGATAAAACTCTATTAAAAGTTTTTTTTTCTTAAAAATATTTTTAGTGAAAAAAAAAATATTGAAGTTTCTACTTAACGTAGTAATAATCCCGAATTTTTAATTTAGGCCCAAATTTTTAATCGAAAAATATAACTTTAAACGCATTTTTATGAAGTTCCAAGCTGGTACTTGTAAATTTCAAAATTGAATTTCTATTTAATCTTTTTTTTATTATTTTATTAGTAACTTATTTTTTTTAAATATTTTCTCCATGCGCGCGGGATTACCTAATTCTATTATTTTCGGTCCTCATTTGCTGGTCAGTAAAACTAGCAGTTATCTCATTCGCTGTTTATCATTTTATAGAATATTTTTGTATAGAGTGGATTTTTTTTAAAAACTATTGCTGAACTTCTAAATTGTTTTTAAGAATTTCATGGTCATACGTCAGGTTGATGTTCTCAAATTTTATGATCTTATTTATATCTGGCATTACTAACAGATTTATAATAAACAATACCCATTTTCATAATGATATCGGTTTACGTAGCTTTAAAAGAAAACTAGAAGTTTTTCTGACACAACTGACTACATAATAAAATTTATTACTAAATATATGTCTGAAAAAGTCGCACGGCTAGGAAATATCGCATGGCTAACCATATAATAATTAATGCACTTTTAAAATTGTTCGGCTAACTACATAGTAAATCATTTATTAGGGGAGAACGAACTTTTTCATTTTTAGAGCTTTGTTTCAAATTTGATCGAAAGATGTATTTCTATTTATTACTATCTACCTTAAGTTCATTCAGTAGTAAGAGCTCTCTGTATTCAAAAGATATTGATCAAAAACAATTTTTTTTAGCCTTTTTGTAACAACATATATTTTTTGCTAAGTCTAAAGTATTATCTCAGATTAAATGAAATTTAAATGTCATATTCCTCAATGTCCAGACTACCTTTTAAATTTAATCCCGGTTTTCTTGCTTATCCGACAATATTTCTAGACCATTTAAGTTAACACACTAGCCCCGGTAAGTGCTAGGAGGTAAAATGGCAAATAAAGAGTATTAAAATGCATAGGAAAAAATTAATAAAATCTAAAAATGATTGTAATAAAATTAAAAAAATTGAATAATGTGCAGGAAAAGTAAATGCGAAGACTGGATAAAGCAAACCAAATATACCGATTGGGCACATTCAAGTTGCTGTAGGAATGATCCATTTTATGCGTGCCTATATTGTGAAGATTAATCCTTTTTAAAAAAATATTTATAATTTTGTAAACAAAATGTGTTGATTATAATAATAAAAATTCTGATTTGTCTGTTAAAATTGATATTTGGCATCTTACCCAGGGTCGTTGTAAATAGCGAAATACACTACTTTTACTTCAATCATAAATAGCGCCCATACTATAGAAGGTAGGAAGCTCGGGGTTTTTTTTATTTTGTAGTCTATGAGTATCTATTGGTTTGACTAGTTTCATCTAATAATATAAAATTAAATATCAAAAAACCTGCCGAATGGCCTTAGTCTCTACTGATTACACGAATGCAAATGTCGCACTAATTCGTGATAATTTTAATAATATTTTTTTAACAGACAAAAGGTAACAACATATAATTTCGGTATAGAAAAATTGATGATCAGTAGAAGTATAATTATTTAGTAATTTTATATTAAAAATTTTGTTTTGTTGAAGTGCTTATTTTAATTAAAAATAATTATAACATTTTAAACATGTTCATCTGAATTTCTTTTGTATGAGAGGGGCACAGACCCCAAAACAACCTCTGAGGCTATGACACTAAAAAATCGATTACCAAGTAAAAAGTCAAAGCTTCAGGAAATTGTTGAAAAAAATATATATTGATAATGATAAATCAAGAGGTAATTTGATATTTTGTCAATTGAAAAGCCCACTTTCGATCATAGATTCGATGATAGGAGCTAATTCTGATTTTTCAAAACAAATTTAATTCCTCGATATTAATTGGAAGGAAACAAAATCAATTAATATTTTCTAAAACGAATACTATTACTAAATTTCTCATTAAACTGTCACCAAATTTTATTTTTTTAAATAATAAAATAAGGGGCTTTATTATTTTTTTTAGGTAGTCATCTCCTAAATGGGTGTCATCGTTGAAACCAATTCACTTTATATATGCAAAATAATGAAAAATATAACAATCATATATAATAATACATGTTAACTGTAATATAATAAGAAATATAATCTTATATAGTATTTATCATATTTCTCTGCACTTAAGATTTTAAATCTTCTCAATAAGACGATATGTAGACTACCTTGATATTGGATTTCTGCCTTATTGATTCCATGGGAGGTATTGACTTAAATCGACCCGAATTTTTATAAGTCTTTTCCGTTTCGCCGATTTCTCCCTCTATAGGTTGTCCTTCCACATTTTCCGAATTTGCATTTATTTCCTACTCCATACTTTCTTCTCATCTCCCTGCCTTCTCCATTTATTTTGCTGTATCCTTTTTCGCTGTTGAACCGCATGCATTTGTATCGTACTATCCCAACCTTCTACCGATTATGAATACCTACCAGTTCTGGATTTTATAATTCCTTCTCTTCACCTTGAATTAAATCTCGAATTCCCTCATTTGAGTATGTTCATCGTGACCTGCCTTCGTATATTTGTTCGTTCCATCTCATCCTTAGAATTTGCATGTAACCAATGTAATCCAGTTTTTAGATTTTGCCCCAATAATATATCAGGTCGTTGGTGCACGCCTATTCTGTACCATAGCTTCGCCTGTAACTTTCTTTAGCTCCTTAGTATCTTATCTAGTGGCAAAATATCGACTCTAAGCATTCTTAATGTTTTTCAGCTAACATTTTCGTTTTGGAGTGATAGGGTGTTGAATGTATTAATTTAAATACTTTGAAAAAAGGGATTCTTTAGCATCCAAAGCACCTTACTGACGACGCTTCTGTTTGAGTAATAAAAATAGTTTTTTACCACTTGTAACATTAAAATTAAAATTATATTTACATTATATAAAATTAGAATTTTAATATTAACTTTTGGAACAATTTTAAAGATTGGCTTATTTGTTTCCTAATTTTGTTGTTTAGAAGAAAAAAATTAATACAATTCAAAAGGTTTCCTGATTTATTAAAGTCTTATCTATTACTGACACGACACAAACTATAAATTATTAAATAAAGTTTAAATTTATTTAATATTATCTCAGTAGACTTTCTTAACTTTTAGCCATAATAAAACTAACATTTTGATAAAATTGGGTCCATTAATTGGCCTATAAATGCTTTAAAAATGAAGTTATATTTTACAAATTGTTTTAGAAGAAAAATTAATCAATGGAAATTTGTGTTTTTTTTTGATATGTGGGTGTACACCCTAAATTTGATTCTGTTAATGTTTATTGGAGCAAAGAATTCCAGGAATAATTAATCGAATGTAATGATGCTTAGATTATTTCATTTGTTTTTTTTTCATATTCGCATTATTTCCTTATGTAATTATTTTATTAAGGTATTTATTAGATTCAGTATAAAATGATTTTATTTTATCATCGTCATCAAGAAATCTTAAACATACCTGAGCCAAAAAATTTATTGAAGACATTTTTATAGTCGGTAAATCCTACTGATCATTGGTACATAATAGATATCAGATAAATCGTATATTTTATAGAATTGAGGTTTTTGGGGAGTAGAAATGGGATATAAGAGATGAGTAATTAGCTATTATATGTCTGTTCTCAGAATGAGAGCATATTTATCTTTAAAGAAAGTAACTTTTCCCCGTAAATGAATAATGGAATCGCCACTTGTGAAAAATATTAATATACTATAGCATGATGTCAATTTTGACATTATTTATTTTGCCGATAATGTTTTTTTCTTAAATTATCTACCAAATGGTTTTGAACCACAAAGAAAAAATATGAAATACGCACTAATTTATTAATATAAATATCATACATAATACTTCCAGATATTTGGCTGACTTTGCGCTTTAGGCATGATATAATAGTTTAGATTCAGTTCGTAATTCGCTTTTGTGGCTGGCAAAATTAATTAAAGAATATAATGCGACCCCAGAAAGTTATAGCCCTCACCTAAATCCTTTGTGGCATAATGCTTATTTTAGCAGTTTTTTACCACGATTTACCAAACAGTATAAAACAATAAAATGTATTAATAAAGTCATACTTATAGTATAAGTCAGATATAGTGTTTTCGAAAGCTTGTGTCACTTCACTCTAATGTGGCGTCATAGTTTTAATTTTTAATATAAAAAATTATTATTTATTTTTCCGTTATTTTATATCATCTCCGTTAAATTTGGGTAAACAATTACAAGCATTAATTCTAAAATGTGCCAATGTTTTGTGCTTTCTTATGCTTGACTTTAACCAGTATAAAAGAAAAAATTGATTACAAAATTTTGACCAGCTTATGCTTAGTTGTAAATTAATTTAATCAGGTTGGTCAGTAGAAAGAAAAATTGTCAAAATTGGCATCATGATTGAATGGAAAATATAGAAAAAATCGGAAGTAAGTTCCTCAATCAAATATAAGAACCATAAGAAGAAACTTATTTTGATCAAAACGGACTTTTAGGGAGGAGCCCACCAAATCCCCCCCCCCTTTCTTATGGAGAAATCCTGGTTTCGCCACTGTGATCTACTAAACCTTGTCAGGCCTTCAGATATTTCTGAAATTTACTGATTATACTGCACTAGCCTACATAATAAATAACTTGAAATTCAAAAATATTGTCACTAGTTTTTTATTATAATATAGAAATCCTTTTATATTTATGAGAGGGTGCATCCAAAATTAAAAATTATATTTTTTTAAAAAAATAATAATAATTCTCTCATATTTATACATTATACTTCCTAACTCCATTTAGTAAATTTTAATAATAAATTAGTATTTTTTGAAATAGAATTCCAAATTCAGAGGTACCCATAATAAATACGATAATAAAGCAGGGGTTGTTTAATAAACCGTCATCGATGGTTATATTATTTTTTTTTCAAATTATAATGGTGAAAATGTTTATTAACAAAATATTTATACAATATCTTATTTACAAACAAAACACTATATTTCTCTAATATTTAAATATTATACTTCTATTTTTATGTTCAACGACGGGTCGAAATGTTTTGCATATAAATTTTTTAAAATTCTTATTCATAAATCCGTATATTATAGGATTTATTGTGGATTTAATATATGCCAACCATATCCCAAGTTTGTATGCCCACAACGGAATCTTAGCGTTAGCTTCCAATAAAAAGACGATTGAACTTGGTAGATAACAAACCCAGGCTAACATACCTATTGCAAACATCATTCGCAAAAGATTTTCGTTACGTTTCAACCTTACGCTTGCGTTTGCTTTTATAATTTTCTCGGATGTCCAGTTGGAAGAACTTTTACGGATTTTAAGAATTTGTGAGCTTACTAAATTTTCAAATGAGTTTAGGGATAAATTTGGGCTCACAATCGAAGCAGAAATTGCCCTTTTCCTAGATCTGATTTTAAAGAAAATGATTGTATAGGCTATTATCGTCAAGAATAATCCTATTATGAAGAAGAACACTACTTGGCCTGTAAATTGGTCTGTCGGAAAACTTGGTAAACATTGAAAGATAATTATCTTTGTAGTCGCGTTAATCGTAACGTTAGTAGTCGTTACATTGCTTGTTGCCTTCATTATAGTTGTAGTCGCGTTAGTCGTTACATTAGTAGTCGTAACATTTCTTGTTGCCCTCATTAACAAGAAAGAATCATTTTGTATATATTTAATAAATAAGCTCATTTGTCTTGGATTTATCGATATGGGTACTAAGAGAGTCATTCCAGGAATTAGCCAACTGAGCGCTAAGATGATGCCTATATTTATAGGCGAATATACATTTTTGATGCCCTTCCCGAAGACTAATCTTATATCTAAAAGGGCGGTTAGGGTGACTGTGAATATGCTGACCAAGGTGCCTAGGGAGTCCATTATAGCGTGAAAATTGCAGAATGATTTGGAAAAATTCCAATATTTTAGGTGATTTTGATCAGCGGCAAACGGCATAGCGAATAAACCTATCAAAAAGTCGGCCAGGGATAAGCTAAAAATGATGTAATTACGTGCCACCCTTATACTTTTGTGACGTAAGAAAAGGAACATGATATATCCATTAGCCATGATTGTTAAAATTGCTAAAAATAAGGAAAAGGCAAAAATGAGGCTAACAAAGACCATCGCCAAAGACTTTGAAGATTTTTTTCTCCAATAAAATATTTACCGTAAGGAAATTTAAAGTTGCACTAAAACAAATTAAGAATCCAATTAGTATTCTTCAAATTGTAAACAATTTTTTGATATATGATAAATATTAAAATTATAAATAATTATCGATAAATATGTATAAAAATGTCATAAGAATGCAAAATATGCAAGTAATAATTAAAAAAAAAATTTTTATGACAATATTAGATTGAATGATTAATGATAAACCACCAAATATTATAATACTAAATTGAACAACAAAAATAAATGAATTGATTTAAAATTTTGCTAAATTTAAACATTTTTATCGATCAAAAAAAGAAGAGATTTTTAAAACTAATTATTAATTGGGTTCAGAGTTATTAAAGTAGCGCACTAGAGCGGACTGGCCAGTTAAACCTAGTAAGAAAAAGTCCTACGGGGCCTCGATATTTTAAAAATTTGGGGCCTAGGGAAAGAAAAAAAGGTTTTTTTTTAAAAAACATAATTGGCATAAAATCGGAATAAAGTATTTATACAGAATAATTTTTTGAATATTATAAATTTAAACATTTATTAAATATAAATTTAATTTTCTGGTGGAATTATAAGTACTAAAACCTCTATTAAAATAAAATTTTAAAAAATAAGATTATAAAGTTAAGCCCTGAATAATGGGAAATTAACCATTTCCCTATTTTAATTAGTCCTTAGATATTCAATAGGGAAAAATATTTTATTCGTATGAATATTGTCTTCAAATAAATAACCGCAAGTAAATAGTAAATATTTAATTAATTTATTTAAATATCAGAGGCCTGCAGAGGAACCATTTGGAGCCCGGCCCGGCCTGGAATTTATATTTATTTTTAATTTTTATAATTAATAATGGAGACTTAAAATATTTGGATAGGGTATATTTTAAAAAAAAATAAGGTCCGACCCGTGTACCCTGGCTGGGCTTAGGGCCAGGCCCACAGATCTCTGCTAAATATATATAGAATGTTATTATTATTATATGTATAATTTAATGGGAATGGGCCGAAATCAAAATAATAAACCACACACAAGACAAAACCAAACCCTGTGAAAAAAAAATAATTATTTTAATATTAAACATATCTGGCAATGTGTTATTTTTTCAACTTTAAATCATTTTCTGAGCGCGTTTTTTTTAAAATAAATTTAAAAAATCTGATTTTACCGCAAGGGTAATTCAGCATGTTTAGAATAGTAGTTATCATATGAATTGTAAACAATTTTGCTGTTAACATTTTGGGTCATTTATGATTTATATAAAAAATTCGATAGAAAATTAATATAAATTGTATTAAGTTGAAAAGTTCATGGCAAAATTGACTGAAATTCATAGGGTAGGTATTCCAAACATGTTGGAGTATATATCCGGTAAAATCAGATATTTCATATTCATTTTAAATTTTGTTATAAAAATAAAATATTTTTAACTTTGCAAAGCATTTATCTTAAGTTGATAAAAGTTACCTAGTTTTGCTAAGAAAACTTTCCCTTGTTCCTCCTTTAAAATAATGGTTGGTTGGTTTATTTTTGCTTGTGCACTAAATATTAGGGAAAATTTATAACCCCCTCCCCCCATTCCTTAACTAAAATGAACCATATTTGTTAAATTCAAATGTAAATGTTTAAAAATGTTCCTGGGCTAGAAAGGGGAGATTGAGAACTCTATTACAATATTTATCCATTAAATTTTTTTACTTAAATATATTGATTAATGATATTTTCATTCAAACATAACATCTAATAAATTTTATCTGACATAGATAATTAAATATAAAGAAAAAAATATTTAGGTATCCTTAATAGCTAAAGGTACAAAAAATTTTTTGAAATAATTGGGCCTCTATCAAGATATTTACAAACAAAAAACTTAGATACTTCAACTGCCTGGAAATTTGTGTAAGATTCTAAATTTTTTTTAATTTCTATAAATTTCCTCTGGCCGGGTAAAAGCGAGATATAGACCCGCAAACGGGTGTTCGGAGGCAAAGGTTTAGAAATATCCCATGTGGCATTTAGCCTTCCAGTCCACCCCTGGTAGCACAGTTGCTATACCTAATAGTGCGCTACCTATTTTAAAAATAGACATTAGTTAGCGCGGTACTTTTTAAAAATATAACTTTAAGCCACGAAATTTAAATTTATATTTTCTAAATCTGGGTCCAAAGAAGGATTCATTAGTTACCTACCAGCCCCACAAAAATGACTGCTACAAATCATTTTGAGATAATGGATAAATCTCATTGAAAACCCCATTAAATTCATTTTTTGATTCACTATTTAAAAAATTAATTTATAAATTTAAACACCACATTACCCTCAAGTGCTCGTGTTGAGCGATTATTAGGTTTAGCTAAACTTATAATCGGCGATCTAGACTTGGGAATGATAAGATAATATTGAAATGATTTTATTATTAAAATTTAATTTATTAAATAAATAAAAACGATAATTATTTTTATTACATTATTTATATAAATTCTTTTACAATTAATAAACTTTAAAATATTTATAAAATGTTGATTTTTTTTTTAATATAATACACAAATATAAATATTAAAACCAAAAAATAAAAAAAGTTTATTGGCAATTATTTTTAAGGTAGAAGTAGCTAATAGAGCGCTACTTGTTTTTGACAGGTTAAAGTAGCGGTAACTCCCCACATTTATTTGGCAAATAGCCGTAGCGGTAGCGCGCTCCTTTTAAAAGTAGTGTTCAACAACACTGATAGAGCTCCTAATTTATAATTATAATGTGGGTTTTTACTTTAACATATATTATATGAATTTTCGTTTTTGAAATCTTCTAAGAGCTTATTGATATTTCTATTTAATTTGAATTTTTTTTTTAAATATTCTAAGGAAGGTTTCTTTAGCTACAAGTTAAGATTAACAATTTTTTTTGGAATACTCCCAAGATGAGTCAATAAATTGAAAAATTTAATCAGTATACTATTAAATTTAATTAATGAATTTTATTTTTAATCATTATTTTATATTCCTTCATTTGTTCATTTATTTATTTAAAAAATTTAATTATATCTAATATTAAATTAATATGCTTATATATTTTTTTTTAAATCGAGATATCTATATATTATAAGGAATAAAAAAAATTTAAGTTATTATTATATTTTTGATTTAATCAATATATCTGATTTACACTGATTTAAAAAAAAATTGAAAAACGATGAACAAATCAAGGTCAATTTAGCCTCTACATGAGGGAGAAATAAATATGAGGCAATATGCCTGAGATTTATACCTTCCCCTACCCTGAGTGCCTAATAGTCCCCCCCCCCCATTCATGTAGACACTTGGTAAATTTTATCTTGATATATCGTGTTTAAGTAAAATTAATAAAAAATGTTTGAACATAGCCTATAAATGCTTTATTTTTGTCAAATAAATTTACCTCATCCCATTCGATCGATTGCATAATTTACTAATTATTTTGTTTCAAATATTTTAGCATATGTGAGACCGGGACTATACGGCATGTGGGGTAAAAATGGAAAACAGCTAACTTTTTCATTTTAAGAACTAATTGTTTCAAATTTTTTTAAAACACGTATTTCTATACTTTCAATCTACATGTTTATTTAGCAAGGATCTCTTGTTTAAAATTATCCACCAAAAACAATTTTAATCAATTTTTCCTAATTTTTTTTCTTTTGGTGTTTTTGCTTTGAGGCATAAGTACCTCTTACAATTCTTTTAAATGTATATGCTATGTGGTTTAGAGCTAGGTTAGGGATCAATGTCTTTGGCTATTTATTAAAGTTGATCCGAAGTTTCTAGCACATCAATAAAATTTTGTAGAGTCATTTTAGGTAGCTTACTATCCCCGGGTAAACGGCAGAGGGTAAAATGGCATGGCATAATCCAGGGATAGTGACAATGCAAAATATTTTAAGTGAATCTTCTGCTTTTAAATATACTTATTATTCTCAAATATTTTTACCTGTTATATTTGTAATGATCATTCTAAGGGATGAAATTATTTTGGATGACGCTATTTCTGGTGATTCCCAAAACGCTGATGTTAAACGACAGCTGACTAATATATAGCTAATTCACTTCACAAGGGGAGTGGTGATGGGGTGGGGGGGTGTGATGCAAGATCTTTATTAAAACATAATAAGAATGGGTAGGATATATGATTGTTCTTATCTATTTTCATATTTCGATTTAGGGGGGTAGGTAAAACAATCCCGTAATATTTAATAATTTAAGTCATTAAACTTCCTTACATGTAAATCATATCTAAGAATCATATCGCCCTGAGTGGTTTAAACCAGTATCAATTGAGGATAACCTTTTTTATCACTTTTCTTTAGACAAAACTTTTTTTTTATATTCAAAATCGAAAATATCTAATATTGTAATAAATAGATAAATATTTTGTTTTAAAAAATATTATATTCGAAGGGAGGGTATTGGGGGCTTTGCTCCCATAAATTTTTTCATAATTGAGCCCCCTGAGATTGTAAAGGCTAGTTACTCCATTGAATTATTTCACCGAAATATATACTATATAAAATAATGTTAAATGTTAAAAATGTAAAAAATGTAAAAATCAAAAAATTATTTTATTGATAAAAACTTATAGTATTTGGACAACATTTTAAATTTAATGTTGTATGTACTTTGTATAAAGCATAGTTTGAAGTAACCCTAGTAAAGAAGAAAAAATATATATAAAATTTAAAGGTTTGTTATCATAAACATAGACATATAAATCATAATTTACTAATCCTTTTATTATACGTTGTCATACATATGCTCCCATTTACATTTATAATAACATAATAAAAAAATTTTATATTATTAAAAAAAATTTAAGTGGAAAATTAAAAAGTAAAATTATGAAAAATATTAAAAAGTAAAAGTTATAAGTAAAAATTAAAATAAAAATTGAGAGAAAAATATAAAAAAATTAAAAAGTAAAATTATTAAAAATATAAAACTTTCTTTTTAGAATTAACATCTTCGAAATATCCTCATTTACATAATCTATAATATTTAACTTACATGACATGCAATAAATTAATAATTCTTATAATGGACATTAGACAATATTTATATAAAATTAATTTGAATTCTACAACATACCTAATTGATAAATATTCTGAATTACCATCAAATTGCAATTTAATGATATCTTTATCAATATATAATATTTACCTTGAGAAAAATGTGAATTAATAATTAATTATTATTTTTTTTAAACGTTCATTCTAGTTTATATATATTTGAATCACCATCAATTGCAGTTTAATTATGTTCAATAGAGATCTGCAAATCACGGGCAGGCACGTACCCGGCCCTGGTCTATTTTCAAAAAATAACTTAGGTTTGGGTTGGGCCAGGCTTACAATTTTTAAAAAAACTGGGGCCTAGTTGGGCTTAAATTTTAAAATATTATATTATATTATATTATGTTAAATAATATATTTTAAAATTCTTGCAAGAAACAAGATGCTAATATTTTTTATTTGTAGAATATTATTTTTACAATAAAATAAAAAGTAAATTTTTCTATATTTAGATAAATTCGGGTCAGGCGAGCGCACAAAATTTTCTTTTTATTTAAGGTCGGGCTTTTTGGGAGAAATGAAATTTCGTTCGGGATCTAGCCGAAAATGACAAATGTTTAAGAAACATTATGAGTCGGGCCTAGGAAATTGGCAATGCAGATCACTAAAGTCTTTATTGATAATTTTTTGCTAAAAGTGAAATATAGACCAATGCATAACTAAAAATAAAAGTTAGATTCTGGTTAAAATATTTTCCAAAAAAATTACTATTTTATGATAATTAATTTATATTTTATAATACTTATTTCTACTGTTACATATATATCCCAATTTAAATTTACTTATCATATTTACATCCGAAATAAACATTTCGAATTTTGCTTGGAGTTATATCAAAGTCGTATTTTAAAATTCCCCATTAAATCATTTAAAACTCTTCTTTGCAAAGACATCGATATGATTGAGACTATAAGTGTATGAAAGCATTATATTGTAATTTAAGGAAATTAGTACTAATTGTCAATGTTGAATCAAAAGCTTAGCTCTATGAAATTAATATTTATCTATATCGACTGACAGCAAGCCAAGCCCACAGTTCCAATATGAATAGAGGGTAAGTCAAAAAATATTATTAAATAAATTTTATCCACCTCTTAGATACTTTTATAATTCAAATGAATGATGGTTCTTGGTTAATCAACAGCACTTACAAATCTGCAATATTTATTGCTGCAGAATCCTTCCGAAGCTATTTTAAATTTTGATGGAATTAAAATATTGACAGATTTTTATTGTGAGAATATAAAAATATTCCTTGATAAATTACCACCTTAATGCAAACTATGCATAGGCGTAGCCAGGGTTTTCATAAGGGGAGGGGGGAATTAAAAAATTACTGGGGCCTTCGGCCCGCTTTTGCCCGGCCGAAGACCGGGTTACCTTAGTCTATATATAGTCATAAAATATTTTTACAAATTTTAATAAAAAAATAAGCCTGGAACAAATATGATTTATATTTTTATTAGTTTATATTAAATATAATACATTACTTGTATATACATTAATATAAAAGCATGGTAATAATTTATTCCAAATAATATAATAAATTTATTTATAAAAAGTAAATAGACATATAGTTGATATTCCTCTATTATATAGAATTAGTTACAAAATACTAGGTAAAATTCCCCTTCTACAGACATATTTGACAGTTAGAGAATATATTACAGTTAATAATTTAAAAAATTTTGCTAATCAATGCTCTTAATAATTATTTAAATATAGCTACAATTTGCATTCAATTATTTAACGCCATCTATTTTTTTAAATAAAAATATGATATTAAATTTAATCTTCATATTATTCATCCCACAATATCAAGATATTTTCTGATGTCCTTATCAATATTTATAGTTTTCTGTAAAATATATAATTCGCTATATTAGTTAAAATTACTTGATTGTCATATGATAATTGATAAAATTAGATATACTGTAAATCTACGAGATATATTATTGCACTGTTTGTATTGTGCTTTATTATTTTTATTTAATTTATGATTTAATTGTATCAATAGTTTTATAATTATATTTTACTTTTATTAAGATAAATAAATTACAATTAATCTCTTTATAAAAATTTTTATTTGATTATATTATATTATTTATTAATTTTATGGATCTATTATTAATAATTATATTACATTTCACTTTTGTCTTAAGACTTATCTTTGGCTTATATTCCATTTATTATAAAACATTTTTGGTTCATTTTATATATTTATAAATTTATTTTCCCAAAAATGTATAAATTATGATGAATAGTTTTATAAAAAAATATCAACTTTTACATTCTTTCTTTCAAATTATTGTTTAAGATATATGCATACATTTTTAAGGGTCAGGGAGTGGGGGCAAGACTACTGCGGATATATTTTTTAGCTAAAAATGATATTTACATGATAAATCTCTGAAGGGGAGGGGGGGATTTCCCCTTGCCCCCCCCCCCGGCTACGCCTATAAAACTATGGTATAAAAGCTTGAATATTGTTGACTATGTTACAAAATAATTCGCATAATTTCAAACATATTTTAGACTACATATTAAAATAATTGTATATTTTGGCAACTCTACCCACTAGTACTTCTACCAAAGAAAGAAACATTTTTCTTTAGCAACAATAAAACATACCGGAGAAGAAGTATTTTTAAATGGCTAGATTTGTTCCAATTAAAAAAGTACATATAATGTCCAAATCTTTATGCCATCTATGAACTAAATTTCCAAGATTATTTTGTTTTCTGGAAAATAATATGATTATGTCATTTAGTCTGTCAAAAAGTCTAAAATATTGAATCGCGTTCAATGCTACCTTTGGTAGTAACTTATAACAACGAATAAAATTTGAGTAATCTCATATGTTTATACGAATGTTATGAATTACAATCATAATTATTGCCATTTAAATATGACGAATGATGAAAACAATCATTTGTTGTATCCTCAAATATACTATCAACCGTATAATAATATAAATAACTACACTAGTCAACATTTATTGTATAATATTCCTCATAACCATTATAAACCAACATGTAATAACGTGATTGATAATGGTGCAAGCCAAAGTCAAAATTATTATTTTAACCCCCCAAAAAAAAACGTATCTGAAGATAAACAATGTAATTCTAAATTTATTAATAAATCAAATATAAAAACAACACATAAGTCTAAGAATCATGATGTGAATTATACAAAGAAATGTGAAAAGCCTACTCAAGTGATTTTTTTCTATTATATTTACAAATAATTAATATTTTTTAAAGGATATCTCAGGAGTTTTGAAAACCAAATGTTTAGTTGATATAAAAGATTCTAGATTATCAGTACCATTAAAATCTTTTCCTCGTCAAAATTATGCAAAAGAGGTATCAAAATTCACAAATAAACAAAACAGTAATTTATGAAGAATAATTTAAATTTTAGAGAGCAATTAATTTTTCATTCCTAATTTAACTATTATAAGAGCATTGTAATTATATATATCTTTGAATAAGATTTTTTAAAATTTATTTAAATATAGATAAAGGTGGCATTATTAAAATTGATAAAAAGTTATTACTTGGTATCAATGCACCTTCTAAAAGACTTGACAATACAATAAACATTGGAGAGCTTATAAAAGAGGCAGAATCAGAGGTTTTTATATCAATTTTTTTTACAAATATTTATTATATATAATTTAATTAGCATAGGTTGTGTTCACAAGTGTTTTAAGTTTTAAGGAAATCTAATTACAGTTTTAAAAATTTCACAAATATGTTTTGGCCATATATTTATTTTCTATAAAAAAAAATATTTTTTCAATAAAGTTTTAGAAGTAAATTTTTTGATGTCTTGAACACTGCTTTATAATGTGACCTAATTAACATTTTCAAAGAAAAGGGCAAACAAATTTGCATTTTTATAAATACTTCTAAGCACTGATCAATTTGCATAATACATTTGAAATGCATTGTTTGTGTTTTGCATAAAGAAAACCAAAGCTCACACTATTTAGAAGGAATTCGCTAATGGATTTTAAAAAATAAACTAAATTAAATTGGATTTGTAATAAATCAACGATTCACATAATTTGACTTTCCCCCAAAAATTTTAAAGGTATTTGTAACTGGAAATTAAAATTGCATTTTGAATATCATTATTTTTTTTAAAGTTTTGGTGTGAGTTAGGGCAAAGTATTAAATATTTTATTTAGCTAAAAATCATAGTCCCAAGCTAGGGGAAGGCTATTAGACCAAGTTATTGGGAAATGCCATCTCATCTTTTAAAACTATCATTGAGAAGGGAGATCTACTTGAAGGTTGAATGGTATATTAGCCTTTAAGAAAGTTTATAATCAATTTTGCTAATTATTTTGTGGGGGTGGTATGACAACCAAGAGAATATTTGCATTGTAGTAGGTGGTCTGTCAACTATTTTGCCATAGCCAATGCATTTGAATTTGATAGTAGGGTAATTCCATGACAAATCGACCAATGATTCGGCCGACCATCTCAAAAATGAATGAAACTTTGCATGTTAGTTATTTATGTTGTAAATGTTAAGAAAATCAAAATTTTAGAGAGCTAGCTCAACCAGATCTAAAGATATACGCCTTCAAAGTCGAAAATCGCGAAGTGCGTGATTTTTCGTGATTTCTTTAAATCGTGTTTTTTTAAAAAATACTTAAGATAGAGTTACAAATTATATATCATTCTATAGCCCTTAAAATTTTACGTTGGAAAATATAAAAAAAAATTTAAATTTCAAGTGTTTTCTTATTTCCGGTAAAAATAAAAAATTAACATTGTTAGGAAGGGATTTTTTTGGGTGTTAATATTCACTAAAAATGTTTATTACCTTTATATTAAACGATTTAATAAAAAATCTCGATAGCCATTTTTGTTTTTTTAATTTTATTTAAATTTTTATTATTTTTATAAATAAAAAATGTAATATAGATGGCGTTATATTGAAATATTTTATAATATATAATTTTTAATAAAAATATGAATAGTATTGTGATTAAAATTAAAAAAATCAATCGAGTATAACCAAGAATATGTCCTGGGGCGATATGTAAGCAAGCAGCCCATACAGATATTATTTTATTGACGCTATATTGTAAAATAAACATATTTTTAAATCAAACTAATATAATTTGGCGCTTATTAATAGAAATTCATAAAGCCATAATTTGTAGATATATACTTTCATTTTTGTGGATCTACTATCGTTATTATTTGAAATTAAAGATTTTATCAGTTTATTTTATTTTATTTTTTTATTCTTTTCTTTCTATTACATTTTTTAATCGATAAATAGAAAATTTAATTATTAAACAATGATTGAAAAAAACATAAGGTTTAAAATAATAATTCTTTTTAACTTTAAATCTTATTTTTTTAAATTCAGCATTAAAAATTGTAAGTTGCTTTGTACCAATCCTTTTTTTAGAGAGGGCCACAAATCTATTTCAAAAAATCTACATAAGGTAAGTTTATTTAGATTCACTTCAACATGACGTTATTGCAGTCCATTTATACCAGACTAAAATGATAAAGTTTTTGACCAATCAATTCAACAAAAAGCCAAGCGAAATATATTACTGCTCCGACGGATCAGCTGCGCAATATAAAAACAGAAAATTTTTTATAAATATGTGTTATCATAAATCAGATTTTGGTGTAGCATCTGAATGGCATTTTTTAGCTACATCCCATGGAAAAGGTCCATGTGACAGCCTTGCGGAACATTAAATAGATTAGCAGCACATTCAAGCCTTCAGCGCATTAGTTCTGGCCACATTTTAACGCCAATTGATTTATATCAATTTGCAAAACAAAACATGCCATCAGCAAATTTTACATATATAACAAAAGAACAATACAATTTGCAAGAGATTAAACTTCGAGCAAGATTCAGTTTAGCACGTCCCATTCCAGGAACTCGGGAAATACATGCTGTATTTCCTTTGAGTTTAAGTAAGCTTAAATCAAAAATATATTCATGTGCAGAGGACTTTCAAATTAACAGTAATATCAAATGCTGATAATTTGCCTTTTGCTGATAATAAGGGATTTGTAACATGTGTTTTTGACGATTTTTGGTGGTTAGCCACAGTACTAAAAAAAATGAAATTTCTGAGGAGATATATATATTCATTTTACATCCCCATGGACCATCACCATCCTTCTTTTACCCCACAATTGAGGAAAAGATATGGTTACCCATTAATCAAATAATAACGATAGTAGATCCTATTACAGTGACAGGATGTACCTACAAATTATCATCTCAAGAAATTCTATTAATTAGAACAAAATGATATAAGATTAAAACAAGAGGTTTTTTTTTTGTAATTGTTTGTGTATAAAATTTTAAAATATGTTTATTTTAAAATATGTTTATTTTACAATATAGCGTCCAAATAAAATAATATCTGTATAAGCTGCCTGCTTACATATCGCCCCAGGACATCATTCTAGGTTATACTCAATTGATTTTTTAATTTTAATCACAATACTATTCATATTTTTATTAAAAATTATATATTTTAAAAATATTTTACCATAACGCTATCTATATTACATTTTTTTATTTATAAAAATAATAAAAATTCAAATAAAATTCAAAAAACAAAAATGGCTATCGAGATTTTTTATTAAATCGTTTAATATAAAGGTAATAAACATTTTTAGTGAATATTATAACCCAAAAAAATCCCTTCCTAACAATGTTAATTTTTTTATTTTTACCGGAAATAAGAAAACACTTGAAATTTTTTAATTTTTTTTATATTTTCCAACGTAAAATTTTAAGGGCTATAGAATGATATATAAATTGTAACTCTATCCTAAGTATTTTTTTAAAAAACACGATTTAAAGAAATCACCCACTTCGCGGATTTCAACTTTGAAGGCGTATATCTTTGGATCTGGTTGAGCTAGCACTCTAAAATTTTGATTTTATTAACATTTACAACATAAATAACTAACATGCAAAGTTTCATTCATTTTTGAGATGGTCGGCCGAAAATCTCGTTTTTTTTGGTCTATTTGACGTGGAATCACCCAGTAATACTGCATATTATGATGGAGTCAAGAGTAATTATGGTCATTTTTGGCTATGGAATTGTTGTGAGTTGGGGGCTGCATTAATATTTTAGCTGATGATTTTGTTTAATTTTGCTAGAGTATGTGCCTTTTAGATGTTAGACAGTAGCTCTGAGATTACAATTGACAAGGGAAAAGTTCTCCTATTTTTTAAAACAATTTTGGAGTTATTCTTAGTTGAATGGTTAACCCCTTTAAGCTTAAAATTTAAGGATTTACAGTTTGAGAGATTTATCTGCAGGGGAGATTAGGGGATTGGGTAAATCAGGAATCGTTGTTAGAGCTGGTATTGAAGTTTCATGGTTTATTGAATTAGACTAGGGGGTACCTATGGAATTATGAATGGGGGATTGGTGCTTTCATGGATCATAGGCCCTATATTGTGATTGCAATTGTTCTGTTTCAGAGGGACAAATTTGATGGTATATGTTATTATATCATCAATCAGGAACATTTTGAATGAAATATGATTAATTGTCCTACCTTATAATTTGAAGACTGATAAAAAAAATAGCCTAGGTCTAGTAATTCATTTATAATTAAATCAATCTCATAGACAAGAGCCTTTGGAGAGTCTGAGTTGTTAGTATGTAATATTAATGATGCTTTAAAAAAGCTTTAATTAATCGATCATGTTACTTACAATTAAAAAGCTTATATTTCAATTACTTGATAAAAAACGTTTTCGCCCTCTAGTTGTGGATACAACAGAGCTAAGTCAGGTTTTCCTCATAATCCATCTAACTGGACAAATTAAAAATAGGGATAAAGATGAGGAGCCCTTCACACATTTGTGGGCAAGCCACACATACTTGTACGCGTAATAGTCCTAGGACTATTACTTAAACGTCTGTGGGCTGATGGGGAATGGTCAAAAATAAGCACAGCCCACACCCATAAAATGCTTATATACTTAATTACTTTAAAAGCAAAGGAGGACCTTTTTTAATCACAAGGTACATTAGATATATGATGGGAAAATTAAGAGCAAATAATGAATAGAAAGGAAAAATGAGTCAGATTAAGAATGAGAATAGAGAAAAGGCAGCGAAAGTAACAAAAAACAAAAGTAAAAATTACCTGTTTCTAGGAGGAGTTTATGGGAGATTTGATTTGATCCTTAACAGTTTCTTTATTGACCTCTTATCTTTATTCAACCTTAGAAACTGTTTCGTGTTTAGGTTTAAATCCATTATATCCTTTATTGCCCTATAGAACCATAAAGTTTTAAACTTCCCATAGGTTTTGCCGTTGAAGGAATATAACCAATTTATGGCCTCGAGGACCAGGCTATTATTTGTATGATTTCTCAGAAAATGAGCAAAAAAGGTGAGACGCTTCTTTTTTAAAGTCACATGTACTTGAGTGTGGCGTGACCTCTTCCAAAGGTTATCATTCTGTAGTTTCCTGGTCTCTGTCTTCGTTATCTCCCATATGTCACCGCCGTAAAAGAGAATTGGAATAATGGTGGAATTAAAGATTCGTAGCCTAGTGTAAACCGATATCTCCCTGGATTTCCAGTTTGAAATATTTATAAAAGGCACCTCTTAGATTTTGAATTCTGATTTTTAGTTCATCTTTGCAACTACCTCTATTATCCCCAAGATATTTGTAGGAGGACACCACCTTAACCAACTTTCCCCCTACCACCCAATCACCCAAAGGGGGTGCATGAGACGATGGCATAATTACAGTCTTATCAAAGTTTATATCCAATCCGACCTTTAAACTGAATTTAGTATCAAGACCAAATTTTGGGCCACCTCCAAGCTTTTAGCAATCATTACCAAGTCGTCCGCATAACAAATCACCCTATTTTTCAAAAACCATGACTTATTGAAGTTCCAAAAGATTTGCGGCCCCCAGCGAATCGGTAATTATTTTATTCATAACTATATTAAACAGCAGCGGGGAGGCGACACACCCTTGCTTTACTCCTTTTTTTGTTCTAAAGGGGGAGAAACTTTATTAATGATTTTAAACGAGGCAAAAAGAATACTATAGTGTGTCTTAAGAATACTAATGATATTTACGTCAATGCCGCATCCCTCTAAGATTGCCCACAAAGTATCATGAATAACATTGTCAAAAGCACGCTTGAAATCAACGAAGATAAAGTAAAACGGTAATTTATAGTTCTCGCACTTCTGTATTGTTATCTTCAATGCCAATATTGGTTCATTGATATTCCTATTTGGGCGATAAGCGCAGATGTATTTAGACAGGAGATTTGGTGTGGAAGCTAGGATACGGTTTTATAGAAGAATCATGAAAACCTTGGACACAATAGATGTAAGAGCAATGGCTCTATAATCTTTAAATTTGATAGGATTCGGGGTTTTGGGGAAGTTGTGTCATATTCCAGTCTGCTGGCATCCTCCCCGTGAGCCACATCTTTTACCCCAACATTATCTCAAATGATAACCTTTGGAAGAGGTCACGCCACACTCAAGTACATGTGACTTTAAAAAAGAAGCGTCTCACTTTTTTTGCTCATTTTCTGAGAAATCATACAAATAATACCCTGGTCCTCGAGGCCATAAATTGGTTATATTCCTTCAACAGCAAAACTTATGGGAAGTTTAAAACTTTATCATTCTATAGGGCAATAAAGGATATAATGGATTTAAACCTAAACACGAAACAGTTTCTAAGGTTGAATAAAGATAAGAGGTCAATAAAGAAACTGTTAAGGATCAAATCAAATAATTTAAATCTCCCATAAACTCCTCCTAGAAACAGGTTATTTTTACTTTTATTTTCTTTTACTTTCGCTACCTTTTCTCTCTTCTCATTCTTTATCTGACTTATTTTTTCTTTCCATTCTTTATTTGCTCTTTTCCCAGCAAATATCTAATGTACCTTGTGATTAAAAAAGGTCCTCCTTTGCCTTTAAAGTAATTTGGGTATAGTAAGCATTTTATGGGTGTGGGCTGTGCTTATTTTTGACCATTCCCCATCAGCCCACAGACGTTTAAGTAATAATCCCAGGACTATTACGCCTACAAGTACGTGCGGCTTGCCCACAAACGTGTGAAGGGCTCCTCATCTTTATCCCCATTTTTAATTTGTAATATAAGATTAGGATGGATGATATTAACGAAAGTTGAAAATATATATAATCAATCATAAAATAACCAAAAAACAATGATAATATCAGGTTGGTTCAGTTTTTGTTGAAACAATTTAAAATTGGTAGTTATCGGTCTGATCCTATATTTAATATTGACACTTCCTTACCCCACATTTGGAGTTAGCGTGAATTCAAACGCTCTTACTATGAATGTGGGTGGTTAGACATATTTTATATTTAGATCATTGTAATTTTCTGTAAATTATTTTTTGTTGTAAAATTGAAGCTTACCAAACTTAAACTCATCAGCGACAATGCGACCAAGAAGAAATCAAAGGCCTACAAGATATTTATTACACGTCCTACTCTAGCTACTAATAAGGTAAATGGTGACATTGTGTTTTTTTTTTAAAAAAAAGAGAAAATCATTTTTGAATCGGGATATTCAATTAGGCAAAATGGGGAAGAATAGAATGGAAATATAATAATTAATATTTTTGGGCTATGAACCATCCTTGCGGGACTTTAATTTAGAAAGTCTCAAAGGTTAATGCCACTTGATTAAGTAATAAGGATATCGTTATTTCTTGAGAGATAATTAGGCTTAATTACCCTCCACCCATCAAGCAAAAAAAACAACTTAATTTATCCTTATTTCCTTATTAAATCGTTTTTAAAAATCATAAGTTTATTTCTGGAATATAATTTTTAATTTTTGAGGGACGTATACAGGGAAATCTAGTTTTCCTTTTTGGTAGTTTTAAATAAAAAATTGTATTTTTAGTAGAAGTTGATGTTATTAAAATAATAACAAAAATTTTTCTTGGAAATTTGAAAAAACTTGTTTTATAACAAAGGTTTAAATCTTTTTCATACGAATTAAAATAACCCCCCCCCCTTATTTAA
Source organism: Gordionus sp. m RMFG-2023 (assembly GCF_954871325.1). Taxonomy (NCBI): domain Eukaryota; kingdom Metazoa; phylum Nematomorpha; class Gordioida; order Chordodea; family Parachordodidae; genus Gordionus; species Gordionus sp. m RMFG-2023. Next base: position 26,113,294 of record NC_088779.1, on the reverse strand, counting down.
GTCCACAAGCATGGATTTGTTTCCTAGTGGCTTATAAAGAAAAATCCCATAAATATACTCATCACCCACTCCCCCCTACACACACCTTCAAGTGAGCTTCATTGCTAAAATCACTCGCATTTGAGCCCGATTTTTAAAAACGGCCAACTCAATATATTCGTCAGATAAATATTGCCTAAGCGCATCTAGTACAAACATTTATGATACCTATGAGCAAAACCTTATATTTTTCTGGATAAAATACTGAAGTTAGCCGTTTTTCAAAATCGACTCAAATGGAGCGAGTTTGCGTCACTATACAGGCCTGTAAATAGATCAGCTGAGTCGGCTTGCTCACGAGTTGGCTTTGAATTAAATAAATTTTATTCCCAGCAGTGGGTAAATTTTAAAAAAAAACATGGGCGAATTTGGCTTAAAAAATTTTAAACAATGGGGGTGGGGTGGTAATTTTTTCAAAAAAAATATAGGCGGGCTGTTTAAACTCCACCACCAATTATCCATTTTAATATTAGAAAAATACAGAATTTGTGAAAAGAGTTGGTATCACCAAAACGGATCAAGAATTCCCTTCCAATTGTAGACAGGAAAGGCAAGGCCATAACACCTATATACCATCGTTCGCAAAAAAGAAAAAGAAATTGACCCGACTTAAAAAGGTTATTTTATAATAATTACGATAAAACTGTTTTATACCAAAAAAACTTGACAGATGGTTATCGCCGAACGCGTGCTGAAGAAGCAGGGCAAATCAATCGATAACTCGAAGTAAAGTATTTTTCCCCCATATTGGTTCTTTTTAAGATTCGATTCAAATTTTATATGTCTGCGTCATTCAAAAATGATATTTGCATCCTTTCCCTTTAAAAAAATAGCCAATTTTTTAAAATGTTATATTAAGAAGCAAAGAGACGACTATCTTGAAATCTGCCATAATCAATTACGAAAATCGGTCGAATGCATCAGATAAAGAAGTTGATTCTAAGGTACATGGGGGTACCGATAAACTCGAACAAGACCCTTCGTCAATCACAACCAACGAAGCGGGGATTAAAAGGGATAAAGGTAAATCTTTGTTATATAACTAACACCCATTTTTATGAATTTTAACAGTATTAATATATTTTTAAAAAACACAAGAATTATATTTTTAAATGTAAAAAGGGAAGAGATCACCCCAAGGTCTAGAACTTTCCCCTTAATTCGATTTTTGCTTAATAATGAAGTCGACTATAATATTTCTTTATTTTGGTTCCCTTTACGTTTTCAATAATATATAGTATTAAAGAGTTATGCCATATTAAATTAAGCGCACCTAAGAACGGGGCAGGTAGGGTCGATTTAAATGGTTTTATGCCTGGTCCGATGATTGGCATGCATTATCCGTGAGCCATAATTAAATCCTGAATATAAAAAAATGCCAATCTTTTCTGATCAATCACTTTATCTTTTAGCATCCTTTCAGATTCCAAAAAAATATAATAAAAATGTAAAGAAAGAAGCTGCAAAGAATTCAAGGGTAAAAAGAGTACAGTTAGAGGACGAATGAAAAGGCGAGCTAGAACCAGAAAAGGGGATTGCCAATCACGTGACGATAACGTAGTCACCTTAATGCAATTTTTGACGGACGGTAAAAAACGTAACAAAGATGGAGCCAAACTCCCGGCTCAAGATGGCGCACCCAATGAGGGAAGACGCGTAGCTAATAAAAAGCATATTTTTACCAACCCGAATTATCACGAGAATGATACTACCGATATCCCCAAATCGAACAAATATTCGTCCAAATTTAACGAGGGTATCTTTTTATTATTTTTCCAAAAATATATCCATGTTTTCTACCAATAAAATAATCTTATAGGAATCTCACCAATTTTTATAGTAGGGTTGTGCCTATCCACACATAATTTACATCGGTATTTTCCAATATTCGTACCGATAACCAATTATGTAAACAATTACTAACTGCCAAACTATGGGCAGGGGCGATATTTTGTTTATCGCAGATGAGTAGGAGAGAACTCATTTTTTTCTCTATTCCCCTAGAATTAATATTCTCTTATCCTGCACATTTAGATTGAAGAAAAAGGTTACAACTTTTTTCGAGATAGGATATCTCGATCACACTAATATTTATTGTACCAAATACATGAGAAGGTTTTATCGCTGTTTGTAAATGTTTATTAATCATTTCCCCACCTTTTGACTGTCATCACTCATTGTTCTATAACCAGAGTGTGGAACCGATCATAGATCTCGGAATCCGTTTGAACCGGGTTAAATAAATCGAAGAACCAGAACGATGGAAAATATGAAATCCCTTTTCATCGACTTAATAGGCATCCCTCCTGGTTTGGAAAGACTAAAGGCTACTTTTTGCAGATAAATAATTAAGATAAGGGACCTATTTTTTGGTTTTTATATACTGTCCCCTTTTTAAAAGTTTTTATGTGAGCCGTTTCAAATTCAAATAAATCAAGAACATTTTCTTAATTATTTTTTTTAATACAAAGCTTATTTGATTTTTTAAAATAATACCTTACCATTATTGAATAAAGATGATGTCTCAATCGAAGAAATGAATAAAATCAATTTAGCAAAGAGGCTTAATAATGACAAGAATTCTAAGACCGGCAATATAGATGATATGGATGCCAATCATTTTAAAGGGTTACGGCTAAATTTGAACGATAATAATGATTATTCATTTTGCTCGCCCTTAGATAAACAGAGATTTATCAAATCACTAATAGTTGCCAAAAGCCGGTCAGATTTTGTCGTCAATTACATTTTCGATAATCTCTCCATCCTGCGCGAGCATACAATTAAAAAGTTCGATTCAAACAATATAATTAATACGAATGATAATGATAACCTTAACGGGCAAAACAATAATCTTGCAAGAATAAATGACAATAATCGGGATCTCAGCATTGAGGTAACAAATGAAATCAAAACCACGTCTCTGCACCGTATTAAAGAGTTATTCGATCACTTGGAGACCGAGTACGATGAACAGCTGTTCGATTATTATCGTAGCGGCAAATCCTGGGTGGAAGGTGACGAAAAACCTATTAAAGAGGACAAAGACTCTCTCTCAATAAAATCTCGCATCGTTAGTCAAGCCAACATTGTCGTGAACGCCATTCATGCAAATAAATCAAAATTCAGAGAGTAAAAATGATATTGATATTTTTATATCATTTTTATTGATTACCCTGTTCAGATCGTTTTAGATTTATCACTTTTTAATAACCAATTAGCAAGCATCAATCTTTGGTATATCATCGCACTTCGACTGGATTTATAAGATAAGTGTGTACTATGCGACCCGATTTTAAAGCTGATGATTGACCAGCTCAAAATCACGTTGCATAACGATTGCCATAAATTTGCTTTTAATAAATCTAACAAATGGGTCGAGGTGCAATCCGCTTGTTCTTTAAAAAGCCTGCCCACTCGTTGTTTGAAAATTTTTTTAACCCTCCCACGCACCCATTTATCTATAAATTTTGTTTAACCCGACCACCACCCACCCAATATTGAAAATATTTTGGAGTTCGGAATAACTCACCCGATGCAGTTTATTGATTCTTGCTCGATTAACATTTTCGATTATCTTTACTCGTGGATTTAGAACTGTTTATATGTATTATTTAGCATATTAGCCCAACTTTTTTATACATGCATTACATCACTCTTTCATATAGGATTTATTATATATTTTTTTCTATTTTCGCAATATATATTGAAAAAGGTATTGCGATCATTATTACGATAAAGATCTCGAAGTAAAGACTAGCAAACTGGTCCAAACCCTCGTTACTTTTTATTCACGCAAAATCGCCGAAAATCTTACCTTAAACGTATCAATCATATATATACATATATATGAGAAACTACATGCATACGGACCTAAATTCACGATTCATTCATTAAAAGTGTACATACATTGAAGTCAGCCATTGAGAAATAATAAAATATTATAACGAAATGGTGTGTAAGGCTACAAAATGCTTTCAATGGCGTCTTCTATAACATATGAAATGGACTTCAGCTAATTTAATAGATATGCACATTTAATAAATGAATTATCAGTCTAGGTAAGCATTAATATCATTGTGCATCGGGTTTTTTTCAGGTACGAAACAACATTCCTACTCTTTCCGATTCACTAACAATTTCTTGAATTTAAATTTTATTATATAGCATAATGATTAGACTGCCAATTTTTTTGATTAATATTAAATATTTACGTTTTTTAGAAAACTCGTTCTAAGAAGAGAATGGTGTATGGGATGAAAGAAATCAATAAGTGGATTCTAATGGATAAAATCAAATGTGTCATACTAGCTCCTGATATAGAAAATGTGCCAGGCAAAGGTATTTCATAATTTTGTGTTGTCATATATCCACTCAATGACATATTATGATTTAATGTATCGATTCAATTCAGCTAGTCACACGCCATTTTGGTTGAAAATCTCGGAGTTCTCGGTTACCCCGAATTCACAGTTGACGCGACTTCGGGGCGAATTATACAAAATATTCGGTATTTTTATATTCTGCGCCAATACTTCGCCGTAAATTCGTGCTAACTATGAATTCATGGTTATCTTCTATTAATTTTGGCTAGCGACTAATATTTGGTAAAAATATGCATGGGAGATTAGTGCCAAAAGATAACAGATGTCACATATAGAATGTGAATTTATACTAAATTTTTTAAATATTATTATTTTAACACTAATTTAAATAAATTTTAAATAAATTTATTTTTTTAAAGCAATTTTCCAGCTTTATAAATCTAAGGTAATTGGCTAATTTGAACAATTATCTTCTTTTACCCTATTTTCTCTTAATTTATTCATTAAGTTGAACAACTGTAGACAGGATTTAACAATAAACCAAAGAAATTAATATATAATATTAATAATACTATCAAGTTTAGCATCTTGAAATGAAATCATTGTCGTTAATACAGTAGTACCTTATTAATACAAATTAATTTTAATATTCGATCTTCGTTCAAATATAACAATATTATAAATAATTACCTAAATTGTTATTCTAAGGTGGATTGAACGAATTGATAAATGGGTTGATCCAAACCTGTAGATTAAACAAAATCCCCATCATTTTCGGCATAAAAAGAAGGCTCATGCCAACGTTTATGATTCCCAAAAAGGAAGGTAGTAATCCCAACAAAGTATCTCAGGATAATGGCATAATAAAATCTCGCAAGCTTAAGATCAACGTCAGCGCTATCGGGATCTTGAATTACGAAGGGGCAGAAGTACGTAAAAACAATTTATAAATGCTAAATCCCTGTGGCAGAATCAGTAAAATTTAAATTGACTTACTAAGAATAGGAATTTTAAAAGCGTTATTAATGTTAACTCAATATATTTTTCTTTATAAATCACTACATTTTTATTAGCGTCTTTATAAGGATATGATTTACAAAGTGGACACACTTCGACAAAAATATATGAAAGATTTTCTTTCAAGTTTGGCAGAATATATTGTACAATACAACGATTGACACATGCCTCAAATATTTAAAATAATATTGTTATTTATTATTAAAAACTATTACATTACATCAAAAAAAAACGCGTATATTATTTAATATTTTTTATACTTTTAACTCTATTACTTATAAACTTAAGTGTATCGAGGACTTCACCCTTGTTCATTAATAATATATAATAATAATGATATTTATATATTTAAATTAAGTCAATAAAATGGTTTATATTTTACAGATCATTCTTAACTGTCACAAATGTTATCTTTTCAAAACTATGGTGATGGCCTATAATTGGAGCGTTTGAGCGATCTATGAATTTTCAAATATTTGTTTTAAAATTAATGTTGCTAAACGGGCTCTCAATATTTTATCCAGGAAAATATTACGCAAGCCTGAAGATTTTGGTCATAGATCACACAAAGGTTTGGATTGGACATCTATTAACGAAATCTCGAGGTTTAGGCAATATTTGCTAGAGTATTGAGTTAGTCGTTTTTTAAAATAGAGCCGTTGAGCGACACTGGTTTCAATTAATTCGGACGATCGCTAAAAATGCTCCTATCCGAAAGACCGAAACGATTAATCAAATTCAGAATTTTATTGAAGTTTGGTTGTGTGTAATTTTTAAGATGTACAATGGTAGAGCCATGAACGTATTTGACCATGAAATTGCTTAATAACGATTAATTAAATTCAGAATTTTATTGAAGTTTGGTTGTGTGTAATTTTTAAGATATACAATGGTAGAGCCATGAACGTATTTGACCATGAAATTGCTTAATTTGTAAGAATTAATATGTTTTTTTTACTAAATAAATAATATATGCAAAAATTATTGGAAATGTTTATAATATTTAAAAATATCTCCTTAACTAAAAAAGATCGCTAGAGCCAAAAACGTCAATTCTTTAAACAAACAATAAAACTGTATAAACAAGGTTGTTTTTTGAAAAAAAATTAAGAATTTCTGAAATACACTGTCACTAAACAAATTTAAAAGGAGTTAATAAAAATTATATAACTAAGGCTGAGCTATAAACATCCTATATTTAATACAAATAATTTATTTTTACTTTAAAAATAATGAATAAATTTTTGACGATGTTTCTCCTGGTAATCCTAAATTTCTCTGTATTCGATGCTGTTGGTGAGTAAAATATATTTATCGTTATTAATTTCCATATTTTTTTTAAAAAAAATTAAAGGGTCGGAAAATGTCATAATGTTTTTATTTTATTAATCTTTTATATTCAGTTTAAAAGAAGTGTAGTTCGAATTGAATCATTACAATTAGAGCTCAATAGTAAAAAACAAGTGTTTATTGTCACAATTAATTATTCCTGAGGCAAAATTAATTCAATCGTGATCTAAACCATTCAGCAGTCAATATTTTAAAACCCAAAATTAATGAAAACGTTGTCAATATGATAATATTCTTAATCAATCGTTTCTCTTTTTATAATTCAAAAATTAATAATATTGTGATAAATTTGTTTTTTTTACAATTCAAGATATGAAAGTAACCTGTGTTGTATATTTTGGGATTATTTATGAAATTAACAAGGTTCCAAAATCCAAGCATACAATTTTTATCTTATGAAGAAGATGAGGGGAGGGGGGTGTGTAATGATTTTTTTAAAAAGATTTGATTTCTGATATTTTAGAGGATTTGAACATTTTTTAGCGTCTTTGAAGCAGGTTAAAATAGGTATTATTATATAGTAAATGAAAATTAAGTAATTATAAAATATAAATGATTGGTAAATGGGCTAAATCACGTAATGTTAGTCATATAATGTGTTGTAAATGTAATTATAAAAGAAGTTTATCCTTACAATCTACTATGGCGATGTAAATTATTGTTGTAAAAGAAGTTTATCTCAATGTAATTTTTTCTATATTTTTATTGAGACAAAACTTTTTATTCTTTTTAACGAAATATCTAATTTTTATATAAAACAAAAACGCGAATGATATTAATGAAACAAAAATAATACACAATTTTTTAAAGATTTTTTTTCGCGAAAATATAAAATTATTTTCATTTTCTTCTCTTTCCATATATTAACCTCAAAAAACAACATAAAAATAATGAACAAAATTAAGTAAATGTTATAATTTTAATTATATCTATAAAAATACGAATCACATATTTGCATTACTCATATTTGATTATTAATATTCGATTTAATTGGTCGCATATTCGATTTGATTGGTCGAATATTCGATTCGTAAATGTATTTAAAAAAAATCTTGAAAGTTCCGCATGAAAATTATATATGGTTATCTAATAAAAGATTTTTTTTTAATAAACATATTTCAAATTTTAGATAAAATTTGATCCAAATTCTTTCTTCTTTAAAAATTTAATAAGTGATTTGCAGAAATAAAGTTAAAAAAAATTAAATATTCCTTTAAGGAACCTAATGAATACTTAAAATAATTTTAATATTTATGAATAAGTTTTAATAATTGCGAATACTTTGAATATTTACTAATAATGTCGCTATATACGATAAATTTTGATAATATGAAAAACGAATAATTTAGAATAATGGATAAAAATTATTCGACGAATAATATATTTCCTTTATTTGTATTAATAAAATACGAATCGAATAACCAATAATTCGTTTTAGGTATAGTTATAAATAATATTACAACACGCCCCCCCCCTTCTTTAGGAACATGGGACAAAATGATACATTTTTCGCGTAACTATAAAAAAAATATCAGCCTATAAAAATTCAATAAATGACTCACAACTGGTTAAAAATTTCCTGAAAGCTGGACTATCATCATGGACATTTACTTCAGGAATCCCGAATTTTACCCATAAATTTTGTAATTTCTTGATTGCAATATTAATGGCCAAGCCATAGAACTCTTCACTCATATTCAATCCATTTATATGAGGCCACTACTAAGAAATATGATTCTTTGTTTAAATCAAAAAAAAATCGACGTGTATAACGTTTCCACAGTCGACTTGTTTTTTGTCCAACTACCGCCTGCATCTTTATGTGGCATGTTGGCATAAGTATTACAAGGAATATAAAAAAAATTTCATACCAGGCCATCATGTAAATTTTCGGGCCCTTTGTTTCATCCTTTCAATGTCTTAATGACCGGCATGTAATATTATTAACATCTTATTTCTTAATTTTCTATGAATCCCGGTTCCCTCGGGTAACACAATCATCTACTATAGACAATTCTGTTTGTATTTTTTTTATAATTATTTTGATTGTTTTTCCAGGATGTTGCCATCGTTTCGTTAAAAATTATTTGTAAGCATTTTGTTTTATATTTATTTTTTGTTTTTTACATCCCCCTATTTATTATATCTATTTTTCATTCTTTAACTATTTTTTCCTTTTTAGAAGGATTTTTTATATTACATTCATGATTAAAATCCCTAGATTAAATCCATTGTTTAACACCCGTCCATTCCTAGAGAAAGTTTTTAGTTTTTTATATCTAATCCATCCCAATTAGATCCCCCCCCCTAAAAAAAATTAAAGAATTTTAATGTTTTCCTTTACATCTATGGAGTTTTGGCAGTGCAAAGTTTGCAAATAATTTTTTATTATTATTGATAATATCATATGGGACTTTTAAAATGCTCAAAATTTCATTTGTATTGGTTTAATATAATTAAGTAAATATTTATTATGGGGCTAGAAATTGGCTTGCAATCGATCTGATCCGTGAATTTATATGCATTAATGATCAACATAATTTGAGATGTTTTCTTTTTGGGTTCATGTTTTATTAATATTTCTAAATCTGGTTTTAAATAAATACAATAGCACAGCGCTTACTTTGTAGGAAATTTTTTTGCTCTAATATTATCAATTTTTCAATTCCAGACAAATTTAATTCGGTATCTCCCTATTTACAATCAATAATTTTTATCTTATAACATTATTTCAAATGTTACAATTTAAAATGTTTAATGACAACTAACGGACCATACATATTTCAATGAGGTTTAAAATTGTCCAATCAACATTTCAGACATAATAAGTCGAAATGGTTTGAATAAGAGAAATAATTCCTTTAAAAAAAATTTAATCGCATGTTTTCTTTATACTGGTGTTAATTTTTTTCTTGTTTTCCGATGTAGGTTAAAAAAAAACCCTATTATTTTGGTGGAGTTTTTATTACCCGGCAGGAGTGTCATTTTATAATGTCAAGAGACTCAGAAAAATTTTTTTGAAAATTATTTCAAAATGACCCTTTTTTTTAAAGCTAACATTTTCAAAATGACCCTTTTTTGGGTATGAAAAATTCAAATTTTTTAGAGGTCTCGAGCCCATGCACGCCTCCCCTCCCCCTAGTGACTCTATTATTACGTGTAGTGGTGTTTAAAAACCCCGATTAGATTTTTAAAAAACGGCCAGATTAAGTTTATAACCAAAATAACATTGTGTAAACCTAAAGATTTTGCACATAGCTAGCAGAAATACTTGGACATCTGTTTACCAAATTTCGATGCCTACATAATATATTATTTTAGCTAAAATGTTAATCGGGTTTTTTAACAACACTAGTTAATTGGTGTTTTTAAAAATTGGTACAGAGGTTTAGAAATTGTAATTAAGGGCATTCTCTACACAATAATTCAGAAAAATCTCAAATATAAGCTAGTAGATGATGATAGTAACATTTCTACTTTTATTATTAAATCGACAAAATTGACATGCCTCATATTATACATAATTGAGTTATAGCTTGTGATATGATCTCAATGCTCAAATATATTTCAAAATAACTTTTTCTGCAAAACACTAGTGCTTTCTTTTAACTGCCTAGTGCCCTAATTCATTATTATTTTGGAAGGGCTAAATTTTTAAGTTTTTCTTATAGTTGTATATTTTAGTAAATTTAGATTATATTTTTGCTTTTAAAAGAATTCTCATATTTTTTTTACTGACCAAAGTTATAACCTCGAGAATTCACAACTGTTAAAATTCACCAGTTTTGATTTAATACTGACTAAAGATTTTTAGCTATATTTGTGGATAAAAATTATTATGCCGTTATTTATCCATTATTAAACTCTCAGACTCACTTTAATAAAGATAAATCTTTATTTTTTGAAATATAATCTGAATATTCCCTTGATTAAATCTCTTATAAAATCCATTGTATTTTTCTATTGTATTTTAAACCCTGCAATACTCAAGTGGGACTATAACACTTCAGCCAGGTTAAATTTGATATTACATTAAAACGGTTAATTATTATGATCTAGATATTTCAATAGCCTCAAATATATATTTCATATTTCATTTATTTTTGTTGAGCAGTTTTTAAGATATAAGGCGAATAGTTTCTCAATGTGCATTATTGTGAAGGATGATGAAATTGCTTAATTTGCAAGAATTAATATGTTTTTTTTACTAAATAAATAATATATGCAAAAATTATTGGAAATGTTTATAATATTTTAAAAAAATCTTTTTAATAAGAATACCCCCCCCCACCCCTCCCCCTATTCACCTACTTTAAACAAACAATAACATTGTATAAACAAAATTTTTGAAAAAATTAAAGAATTTCTTTGAAATATACGTCATTAAAAAAAATTATATAACTAGACTGAGCTATAAACATCCTTTATTTAATATCATTTTTTTTATTTTAAAAATAATGAATAAATTTTTGGCCATTTTTCTCATGTTAATCCTAAATTTCTCTGGATTCAATTCCTCTGGATTCGATTCCTCTGGATCAGGAATCGATGCTATTGGTGAGTAAAAAAAATATTTTTCATTAATAATTTTTATATTTTTAAAAAAAAAAAATTAAAGGGTCAGAAAACGGCATAATGTTTTTATTTTATTAATCTTATATATTCAGTTTAAAAGAAGTGTAGTTCGAATTTAATTATTACAATTTAAGCTCAAGTGTCTTAGTAAATTTTTAAGAGCAAATTTTAAAGTTTAGTAAAAAAAAGTATTTATTGTCAAAATTAATCATTCCTGGGGCAAAATTAATTCAATCATGGTTTAAACTATTCTTAAAACCAAAATTAATGAAAAATTGTTTCTTTTTAATTCAAAATTTATAGTGATAAAGTTTTTTTTATTCAAGATATAAAAGTAACTTGTTATATTTTGGGATTAATGTAACAATGCTTCACACAAACACCTATGTTTCGATTAAGATTACTTCTATTTCATTATTAAAACACAACAAGATGGGATCCCCTTCCCACTTTCAATTTTAATGTCTCAAAGGTCAATTCTTGTTCATTTTTCCAATCAAAATGTACATTTTTTCTCTAACAGTTCATATAAAGGCGCGGTCAATTTAGCTTAAATAAATGTATTAATTTTTTTTTTTAAATTAAACTCAAAATGAATCATCGTAAATCTTTCCCACTTATTCGTATTGAAAATCAGAATTTCGTGATAATAAAATCATTTAAAATCTTATAAACAAAAATAATTAAATTTTCTGGGTTTTACAGGGTTTCCCATTCAAAAAAGGAAAAGTCCCAATCAAAAAAGGAAAAGTTTCAATCATAAAAGGAAAAGTCCCAATCAAAAAATTAAAAGTTTCAATCATAAAAGGAAAAGGTCCGATCATAAAAGGAAAAGGTTCAATCAGGCGCGTACGCAGGAATTTGGTCTGGGGGGGGGGGGATAATAAATTTTTTTAAGAAATAATATTTTTAATTAAAAATACTAAGCATAAATTTACTAGGATTAATAACTTTTCTAATACACAATTTTAAACTAATGTGAATTAAAAAAATTATATATATAAACCGGCATTTAAATGTGAATCATAAAATATAAAGTGAATATAACCCACGATATGAATCACTTAAATGACCCAAAATTGAAATTTGAATTTTTTGAGCTTTTAAAATATATAAAGTATAAAAAATTAAAATGTTGTAAATATAAATTAATACACAAAAAGTTTCTTAGGAATAATTGTATTTTGTATGTTTTGAGCTAATTTTTCAATTATCAATCCTTGCTTGGCGTTAAATGTCTATGAATATTCAAAAGATCCAAATCATTCAATCTACTTTCAGATGTTGTATTTCATAGGTATGTTTTTCACAGACTTGCAGGCCCGGCCCCCGAATTTTAATTTTTTTAAATATACCCGGGCCGGGCTCGTAATTTTTTTTAAAAAAAACACCCGGGCTGGGCCTGAAAATTTTTTAAGAAAAAATATCCGAGCCTAGTTGTATATTTTAAAACCAAATATTTGAAATCGCCATTATTCGCTATAAATATCAAAAATAAATATAATTTATTTTAAAAAATTCGGACTGGGCTAGCCGGGCCGGACCTGACCGGGCCGGAAAAATTTTTTAAAAAAAATCTGGGCCTGGTCCTGCAAATGGTACCTCTGCAAGGCTCTGTTATTCTTCTTAAAAAAGTGAATGTTCTCTCATTAGTTTACTAAAGAGCTGCTAATATATATATAACCATTTTAATAATTGGGAGTATAATCTAAAATGTGTTTGAAATAAAAAGCATCCATAGCATTTTTTGGGACTGTATCAACCATAGTTAATCTTTTAATCATAGTTATTCAGCTAATAAGGCATCATAAGATATTTTAACATCTTCATGATAAAAATATAACAAATATTTATATTTTTTTTCTATCACCATATGAAAAAGGTTGGGAGAGGGGACATTTGTTTTATAATACTCTTCTACTGATCCTATATTAATGTTTTGATGATGAGCTTGCTTGCTGCAAGTCGAGGGGGACAAATATTAAACAGGTATACCTCTGCTTTTGACTCAACAATAACATATAAAATATGAAATTCTTCATCAACATTAGCTCTAATTTCCTTGAGTTCTAATAAAATGCTCTCCGCTATTCTCATTTTCTTAATCAAGTCAATGTTATGTTTTTAAAAGTATTACATAAAATAGTTGTATAATTAAATAATACATTCTAATGAGAAAAAAAATTTGGAATAAGTATTGAATCCAATAATTTTCTTGCTTCTGAGGAAATATTTCTTTCAAGCCATTGTGATATTTCAGTAATAGCATTAATAATCAGCTCTTCTAACTCCAAAATAGCTGTTACTGTGGCGGAGACTCGATCTCGTTGGACAAGCTTGCAATTTTTTTCTCCCTGTTGGACAAGGAGTTTCAGAGATAATTATTATTTTATTAGAAATTTAGATAAATATTACGCCACCAAAATTTGAAAATAATAGGTAAATTACGCCAAGGAAAACTTGAAATCGAAATTGATTGATAAAATAACTTAGTAGATGAATGTGATAAATAAATGTAATTAAATATATATATGTATATATGAGATAAGAATAAATATTAACAAATATAAATTAATATTAACAATAATATTTTTGAAAAATATAATCCGGCATCTGCATTTTTTGGCTTTGGGGGGGGGGGGGGGGATTTGTCCCCCTGTCCCCCCCCGCTGCGTACGCGCCTGGGTTCAATCAAAAAGGAAAAGGTCCAAACAAAAAAGGAAAAGTGTCAATCAGAAAAGGAAAATTCCCAAAAAGAAAGGAAAAGTCCAATCAAAAAAGGAAAAGTGTCAAACAAAAAGGAAAAGTGTCAAATTTCCAAAAGAAAAGGAAAATGTCAATCAGAAATAAAAAATTCCCATTTAAAAAAGGAAATCATAATTTTTTTAATTTTTTTTAAAAAAATTATAAATTTTTCCATTTTTATTTATTTTTGTCATTCCTTCTTATTTTATTTTTAACAGTTTGCGATTTCTTTACTTTATTTGTATCTTTTCTCAATTTATTTTTCTTACTATATTTTTTCTCAATTTTTTTTTCTTCTCATTTTTGATAATTCTTTTGTATTTTTAAAAATAATTTATAAATTTAGGTATTTTTTTAACAATTCATTACGTTTTTTTTTCATCGTACATATGTCGTAATTATTTTAATTTTTTAAAGGATAAAGAACTATACGGCATATCACGTTAGAACCATGATATAGAAGAATCCTATTTTAAAAAGCGTTTTCCGCGTGTTTCGTTTCGTTTTTTAATTTTATTGTTATTCATTAATTTTCAATGTTGTTTTTTTGGCCTAATGAAATAAGATATGTCTAATATAGGGTATCAATCGATACTAATCAAAAGATCTATGCAACTGAAATTCAATCTCTCCCCCATAATGGGCTGGTCTAGGTTTTGAGGGGTCAGAAATATTTTTATCAATATAAAATATCGATATGGGTATCAAATAAAAGCTAATTTTAATATGGTTTGACTGAAAGCCTTCATTCTTGGTCTTGATGGGTATTACTTCGTCTGGGGTGTAGGGGTAGAGGGGGGGTTTAAAAAATAATTTTTTTTGATGATAAGGATATCAAATAAAAGCTAATTTTTATATGGTTTGACTGAAAGTCTTCATTCTTGGTCTTGATGGGTATGACTTGGTCTGGGGAGTATGGGTAGAGGGAGGGGGGTGTAAAAAATAATTTTTTTTGGATATTGGTATCAAATAAGAGCTAATAAAAATATTTTTTTTATTGTAATAATAATAATCACTCATAGAGGGCGGGTTTAGGTCTTGGGGGGTCAGGAATATTTTATCACCACAAAATATTGATATGGGTATTAAATAAAATCTAATTTAAATATCTTTAGATTGAAATTATTCATTTTTTGTCTTAATGGGTATGACTGTCAGGCCCTCAACATACAGGGTTTCCCATTCAAAAAAGGAAAAGATCTAATCAAAAAAGGAAAAGTTTCAATCTTATAAGTATAATTCCCGTTCATAAAGGAAAATCGTAATTTTTTATAATTTATTTAAAATAATTATAAATTTTTCAATTTTTCTTAAATTTTATTTATTTTTGTCATTCCTTATTATTTTATTTCTAACTTTTTGCGATTTCTTTACTTTATTTGTATCTTTTCTCAATCTATTTTTCTTACTATATCTTTTCTCAATTTTTTTTCTTCTCATTTTTGATAATTCTTTTTTAAAATTATATTATTTTTTTTGGCAGATTATTTTTTACATACATGCATTATTAAATTAATCGTTTGGTTATAATAAATAAGTTTGAACTGTAATACCAAACAATATGTAAATTAATAAAATATAATCATTTTAAAATTCTTATATTTTTAAAATTTTAATATTTATTCAAGACGCATTTATACTTTTTAGCAAGTTAATAATTTTTTTGTAATTATCTTTTAAACTATTTTGATTTATGAAAAATTAAACGTAAAATGAGGTAAATGTTATAATCTAAAATATTTTAGTCTTTTTTCACTTCCATTTGTTGAGTATATAAAAAAAATTTTTTTATTTTAAAAAATAAAATTATGAAGATATGGTAAAAAGGGAAAAAAATTTTAACAGTGAAACAAAAGCTCTAATAATTGACGCTTTAAAAAAAGATAGTATCAAAAATATAGCATCGTTAAAGTAAGCTATAAGACAGTGACAAATATTAAATATACTCTCATCTCAAAAATGGAATAAAATATAGCTTGCCCAAAGGAGGTTCATGTGCATGCAAGAAATTAAATCAAGAGCAAGAAGAATATATATTAAATTGTATAAATTTGGATTGCACTTTATCCTTAAAAAGGTTACGTGAAATGATTAAAGAAAGATATGATGTGGAAATATCAAAAAATACATTATCAAGGTTACTCTCAGGATTTAGGTACAGCTTTAAAAGAGTATCACTACGTTCAGTTAGAGAAAATACCGAATCTATTCGCAAAGAATACGCGAATTGGTTTGTAGATGTAGCATATATGAATGAAAAATTAATATTTATCGATGAGAGCGGGTTTTCAATATGAATGAGGCGATTATATAGATATTCACAAATAAATATAAAGGCAAATAAAAATGTTCAAGGGATAAAGACAATAAATTATACTATCATTGCGGCTCTCACAATTGCAGGAATATTTAGATTCGTTCTTGATGGCCCTTGCAATGCTATATATTTTAGCAACTTTATAAATGAAATATTAAATCATTTTGAAGTAGGTAACATGATATATATGATTTTGTGATGGACAATGTTCCATTTCATCCATTCAATTAGGGAATCGATCGAAAGAAAAGGACATACATTGAAATATTTACCACCCTAAAGTCCGTATCTTAATCCTATTGAGAATGTGTTTTTTCAATGGAAGGATTTTGTCAGAAATAAAGATCCTAGTAACGAGGAAGAATTAATTCGTTATATAGAGCATGGAGAAAGGGAAATATCTAAAGAAAATAGCAAGTAATATTTTAGAAATATGGAGACATATATTCCAAAATGTAGAAGGGGAGAAATTATTAATGATTAATATAAATTTTTGTTTCGTACTATATTAAATATATATCGTAATTGTAATTAAATAATTTAATATGTAAAAAATTATAATAAAAAAAGTTGTTTGCCAAAAATTAAGTGAAAATTAAATATACTTAGAAGAATTATCAAAAATGAGAAGAAAAAAAATTGGGAAAAGATATAGTAAGAAAAATAGATTGAGAAAAGATACAAATTAAGTAAAGAAATCGCAAAAAGTTAGAAATAAAATAAGAAGGAATGACAAAAATAAATAAAATTTAAGAAAAATTGAAAAATTTATAATTATTTTAAAAGAATTATAAAAAATTACGATTTTCCTTTATGAACGGGAATTATAACTTATAAGATTGAAACTTTTCCTTTTTTGAATGGGAAACCCTGTATGTTTAGGGCCTGACAGTCATACCCACAAAACAAAAAATAATAATTTCAATCTAAAGATATTTAAATTAGATTTTAATTAATAACCATATCGATATTTTGTTTTGATAAAATATTCCTGACCCCCCAAGACCTAGACCCGCCCTCTATGAGTGATTATTATTATTACAATAAAAAAAATATTTTTATTAGCTCTTATTTGATACCAATATCCAAAAAAAATTATTTTTTACACCCCCCTCTACCCCTACCCCCCCCCAGACCAAGTCATACCAATCAAGACCAAGAATGAAGACTTTCGGTCAAACCATATTAAATTTAGCTTTTATTTGATACCCATATCAAAAAAATATTATATTTTACACCCCACCTCTACCCCTACCCCCCCCCCAGACCAAGTCATACCCATCAAGACCAAGAATGAAGACTTTCAGTCAAACGATATCAAATTTAGCTTTTATTTGATATCCTTATCATCAAAAAAAATTATTCTTTACACACCCCCCCTTTACCCCTACACCCCAGACAAAGTCATACCCATCAAGACCAAGAATGAAGACTTTCAGTCAAGCCATATTAAAATTAGCTTTTATTTGATACCCATATCGATATTTTATATTGATAAAAAATTTCTGACCTCCCAAGACCTAGATCAGCCCATTATAGGGGAGAGATTGAATTCCTGAATAGATCTTTTGATTAGCTATCGATTGATACCCTATATTAGACATATCTTATTTCATAGGGCCAAAAAAAACAACATTGAAAATTAATGAATAACAATAAAATTAATAAACGAAACGCGCGGAAAACGCTTTTTAAAATAAGATTCTTCTATATCATGGTTCAAACGTAATAATTAGATCTTTATCCTTTAAAAAATTGAAATTTTAGAGGGATCCCTTTAAATCCCGTTAAGATCCCGGATATTTATGATCCCTTTAAAAATTACGTCATATGTATGATGAAAAAAAA
Source organism: Gordionus sp. m RMFG-2023 (assembly GCF_954871325.1). Taxonomy (NCBI): domain Eukaryota; kingdom Metazoa; phylum Nematomorpha; class Gordioida; order Chordodea; family Parachordodidae; genus Gordionus; species Gordionus sp. m RMFG-2023. Next base: position 26,095,078 of record NC_088779.1, on the reverse strand, counting down.
ACGTAATGAATTGTTAAAATAATGGACCTAAATTTATAAATTATTTTTAAAAATACAAAAGAATTATCAAAAATGAGAAGAAGAAAAAATTGAGAAATAATATAGTTAGAAAAATAAATGAGAAAAGATACAAATAAAGTAAAGAAATCGCAAAAAGTTATAAATAAAATAAGAAGGAATGACAAGAATAAATAAAAATTAAAAATTTATATATTTTTTTAAAAAAATTAAAAAAAATTATGATTTTCCTTTTTTGAATGGGAATTTTCCTCTTTTGATAGACACTTTTCCTTTTCTTTTGGGAATTTTCCTTTTTCGATTGACACTTTTCCTTTTTTAATTGGATATTTTCCCTTTTTGTTTGACACTTTTCCTTTTTTGATTGAACCTTTTCCTTTTTTGTTTGACACTTTTCCTTTTTTGATCGGACTTTTCCTTTCTTTTTGGGAATTTTCCTTTTTTGATTGACACTTTTCCTTTTTTGATTTAACCTTTTCCATTTTTGATCGGACCTTTTCCTTTTATGATTGAAACTTTTCCTTTTTTTATTGGGACCTTTCCTTTTTTTAATGGGAAACCCTGTATAATAAAAAATTGCTGGACAAGCTTCCTACTTACCGACTAGCCCCATGGTCTTCCCTACCATATTTTGATCACCCATTGGCAGAGTTGGGCAGGTCCTCTGGAAAAAGAATCTAGATACAGATACAGATTCTTTATAAAAAAATGAATCTTAGATACAGATACTAGTATCTTTTTCAAATTATCAAAAAGATACAAGATAAAAGATACTTGTATCTTTTACTAAATTAGAGTATCTTAAATACAAGATACTTTTAAATTATCATTACCAATTAAATTTGAATAGTGTATAAAATACAGTTTTTATTATTTATTTGTGAAGAACATAGCATACACATATAAAAATGAATATTTGCAATAATTAATAAAATATTTATTGATGACTAGGTTTTATGTAAAAAGAAATTTAATAAAATCATTCGTATTCACAAAAAAAAATTATAATAACCAGAGATTTTAATATTAATTTTTGCGCATTAATAGTATAAACAGGGAAGGGAGAGTAGTATTTAATTGTAGTTGAAAATGTGCAAATAAGGAAAAAAATTAAATCAAATAGTTAATTAGAATTTGCAGGTTATTTTCTGTTGTTTTAAATATAGATTATATTCGGAGTATATGGCTAAATGGCATCTCTAAAAAAAATATACTAGTTTTATTTTATTCATTATCTTTGATAAGTATTTATCATTACTTGTTTGTGATATTTATGTATTTAATTAGATATATTTTCTAATTTGACTTATTAATTCTTGCATTTGTAATATCATATATATATAAATATCATTTAAATCTCTTTTCAAATTTTTTTTATATATTTCTTGCAAAATCATTAATTATATATAAAAAATATGAAAATAATGTACAACATTATATTTAATTGTTAATTACATAGCAATTTTCTTTAATGCATTTTAAATTGATTAAATTTTGTAAATAAATACTGTAATGTAATTTTACTTATATCATAAATAAATAAAAGTAACTAATAAAGTTAAATTCTACCTTATTATAATTATTTTATTAAGAGCCTTTTAAAATTATCTAATATTATATATCAATTGTAGCTTAAATATTTCCTTTAATTAGAACTTTCTAAAATAATTAAATATAAAATATATTAGGGATGTGTCGATATTTTTTATCGGATCGCATCGGGCCCATATTTTACCCATAAAATATCGGTTATCGGTCAATATTATAAAATTTGATCCGAACAAAATTAAAATGTTATAAAATTAAAAAAAATAGTTATATCTGAAATTGTTTATTTTTATAAATAAAATCGAAATCCATTTTTATGTATATTTTTTTAATAATAACAAATAATTAATAAACATTCATATTGTTATTTTTTTGCGCATTCTGTTTATAAAAGTGTGCAATAATCTCTTCAGAATCTGTTTTTAGTGAAGCTGGTGATATTGACAGTTACTATCGCCGCAAGCTGACATCTGATAAATTGGAAATATTGGTATTTCTAAAAAGAAATCTTCGCTATATTAATGTTAAATATTATTTTAAATATTTATTTCAATTTCATAATATAATTGTTTATTACTTAATATGTATATAGATTAATGTTGTTACTTATTATATAAAAGTGATTTAACAATAAAAATATTTTATATACTTTTAGAATTGCAATCGAATTGAATATAAACTATAACTGATCATTATAATATATTTAAATGACATAAGTTATGGTATAGTTAAATTATAGATGTTATACTAATAAAAAGTATATTAAAAATTAAAACCATTGGTAACTTTACAGAATACAAAATTATATATGATATCGGATCGGTAATCGGCCGATATAAATTTAATATCGAGAATATCGGATCAAATCGACCTCTAGAAAGTGGTATCGGTATATATCCAAAAATGATTTTAATTTGATAATCAACCATCCATCTTCTATAAAAATTTTTAATAACAATTATCTAAGAGGGACTTATGTATAGGTAATATTATGTTAATAATTATAAAATAAAAATGTATACTATACTTTAATATGTTTAACAAAGTTTGTAGAGGAGTTTGTTCAACCTTTTATAACTTTTTTACTTGTGCAATTTTGACATTCGGCTTGTACCTTGTCCTTTTTCACATGAATTACTTTATAAAATTTTCCATCTAGAATTTTCAGATTCGGATTTGATTCAGGAGTACCTATCTCTATAATTTCATCTTCACTACTATATATGTTAAACATTCTACAAATTAAAAAATATTTCATATAAAATATATCCTTTTCTTATTTTTGGTGTTGTTATTTTTAATATATCTATCTTTGTGATCTGTAAAATTTCCAACTAATTTTGGTTATCAATATATTTAAAATATAGCAAAAAATAAAAAAAATAATACAAGATTTCCAGAAAATAAAGTTACATTGTGTGTGATATGTAAATGTTCTAAACATGAATATTAAAAAAAATATGTATCTGTATCTGTATCTTTTTAAAGAAAATGAAAAAGATACAAGATTCTTTTCAAAATCAAGGATCTTAGATACAGATACTAGTATCTTATTAAAAATGTCAATAAGATACTGAGTACAAGATACAAAAGGATCTTGTATCTTGTATCTTAGATACAAGTATTCGCGGTACTGCCCAACTCTGCCCATTGGTGTAAAACAAAAACTTGTCTTGAATTAAAAAGAATTAATTTCAGATACATTAAATTTTTTTTTTAAATAAAATAAAATTAAGCCAAGGATTATACTAATACCGATCCGAAAAATCAGGATAAAGTTGAATGCGTGGATATATATGATCCTAACACTTGCTTCCAGGTGACCCGTGGGGGTTTGTGTCCAGCCATCGGAAAATATTGTAAAAGATCTTGTAATTCTGTTTGCAAATATGGTAAAAAAATTTAAAATATGATTTGTTAAACAAAAAATAAGAAAATAAGCCACACGGTTTCTTATTCTAAAAGGAAAATCATAAAAGGAAAAGTGTCAATCAAAAAAAGGAAAAGTCTTAAAGGTTTAGTAAATAGTCCGATCAAAAAAGGAAAAGTGTCAAACAAAAAAGGAAAAGGTTCAATCAAAAAAAGAAAAGTGTCAATCAAAAAAGGAAAATGCAATTTTTTAAATTTTTTTTCTTGTCAATTTTTTTAAAATTTTTATTTATTTTTGTTATTCCTTTTTATTTTATTTTTAACTTTTTGCGATTTTTTACTTTAATCTTTTTTCAATTTATTTTTCTAGTCATTTTTGATAATTCTTTTGTCTTTTTAAAAATAATTTATAAATTTCCCGTTATTTTTCTTCATCTCTCTGCTCCATTTTTTTTAACAATTCTTTACATTTTTTCATCATACATACAATATTCTTTTTATGATTAAATCTCCTTATATTGTATCTTTTACATCATTTATAACCTTTCCAATTTCTTGAAGTCATTTTTAATTTTTATTTCTTTGACATTTTCTCAATTTTTTTCTTCTCATTTGATAGTTTTTTTTAGTTTTTAATTTTTATTAAATTTTTGGCAGACAATTTTTTGCATATTAAATTATTTAATTACAATTGCTAAATTAAATTAATAGTTTGGTTATAATGTACCTTTTTAAAATTAAATAAGTTAGAACTGAAATACTAAACATGTAAATTAATAAAATAAAATCATTTTTAAATTCTCATTTTTAAAATTTAAATATTTAGACAAGATGCATTTTTACTTTTAAATAAAGTTATATTTAAGATTATATTCTTTAATTTATGAATCGTTAAACGTAAAAATGAGGTAAATGTTATAATTTAATGAATTTTAGTCTTTTTTGTCATTCCTTCCATTTGTTGAGTTATGTCTTAAAAAGAAATTTTTTTGTTTTAAGAAATAAAATTATGAAGATATGGTAAAAACAAGGGGAAAAACATTAATAGTGAAACAAAAGCTCTAATAATTGACGCGTTAAAAAAAGATAGTATCAAAAATATTGCATCACTTCTTGCATAAATATTAAAATTTAAAAAAGAAGAATTTAAAAATGATTATATTTTATTAATTTACATATCGTTTGGTATTACAGTTCAAACTTATTTAATTTTAAAAAGGTACCTTATAATCAAACAATTAATTAAATTTAGAAATTGCAATTAAATAATCTGATATGTAAAAAATTCTATTATAAAAAAATTGTCTGCCAAAAATTTAGTGAAAATTAAATATAATTCCTAAAAAGAATTATCAAAAATGAAAAAAAATCAAGATTAAAAATGACTTAAAGAGATTGACAAGGTTAGAAATGTATTTAAAAGATTACAATATAAGGAGAAAAAATCATGAAAAGTCAAAATAAAAGTAAAGATTGGTAAAAATATGGAGTAGAGATGTGAAGAAAAATAACGGAAAATTTATAAATTATTTTAAAAAGACAAAAGAAAGAAGAAAAATAAATTGATAAAAGATATAGTAAGAATAAATATATATTGATTTTCCTTTTTTGAATGGAAATTTTCCTTTCCTTTTGGGGAAGTGTACTTTTTTGAGTGACTTTCCTTTTTTGATTGGACCTTTTCCAGTTTTTTTGACACTTTTCCTTTTTTGATCGGACCTTTTCTTTTATGATTGAAACTTTTCCTATTTTTGATTGGGACTTCTTTTTTTTTTGGATGGGAGACCCTGTATATTTTATAAGAAATTAATCAATTATTTTTTGACTATTATATTACACTTACTAAAAATACCAAAAATATATAAAGACCCAGTAGATGATAAAAAGTTTAAATGCTTGGATCACCCTGAAATCTGTAAATTGGTTGTTGAGAATGAGGAATGTTCAGGAGCTCAACTCATGTATTGTCCCAAATCTTGCGAATCGAAATGCAAAATATCATAATTAAAAAATATATCCCACGAATTTATTTTCAAATTTTCTAATATGTTATTAAAATAAAATGAATATATTAATGATGGGGATATTGTTTATTCAAAATATTAATTAATAGAAATCAACAATTTGTAGATATTAAAAATCTTATATTAAAAATTATTATATAATAAAATTTACTATTAGGGTATACGAAACTTTTTTCAGGGAGAAAAAACAAACTATGAAGGCAAATATTTATAAATGCTTAGGAATTGAGTCGCCTGTTGTTTTTTTTATAAAACGCCAGCAATGAATGTGTTTAGTGATGTTTCAGATTCAGGTTATTGCCAAAATAATATTGCATAAACTTCTAGATTTCGCTTATAGATGTCCAAATATTTCAGTCGTCTACGAGCAAAGTTGCTGGATCGCCTTGTAAATTTTTCCGGTTTTACGGGCAGGTCCGCCCTAATGCGCATTAAAATATTTAACACCAATTTATTGGCCCAGTTTTATTTAGTGTTGTTAAGCGGTTCGTTTTAAGCCGATTTTTAAAAACGGCTAACTCAATATTTTATCTAGAAAAATTATTAAGCCTAAAGATTTTGTTCATAGAAGGAACAAAGGTCTAGACATATAGTATCAAAATCTCAGGGGCCTAAAATATATTTTTCTGGCTAAAATATTGAGTTAGCCTTAGAAATCGGCTCAAAACGAGCCGTTTAACAACACTAGTTTTATTATCTTTAAAATTGTAAATCAACTTTTAATATCTTTAAGTTTCGAACCTTTTGGAAATACCCATTAAATAAAATTAGTTTATACCTAATATTAGATAATTGTTTTATAATTTGTACCTGTAAATAATGTTTTCTTATAAAGTAGATCTATGTATATGAATTTTAAAAAAAGAAGTTACTATAATATTTTTTGGAATTCAAAAGGAAAGGAAAAATTATCTTTTTGGTAGTAAATTCTTAGTCTTAAGTCAAGACTATATCGACCCCAAACTAAAAACGAAAAAATAATATAAAGATCCTAACAATTTTCTTCGGCCATATTTCCCAAATAATATTCAGGTTTTAAAAAATTTAGGCAGCAAAATTAGACATTCTGCCAACTAAGCTAAAGAACTCGTATAATCTAAACTTAACAAATATCACCTGAAACCGTTTCTTTACCCTTTAATGCTACCACATTAGGGAACTTCGGCGATGATTATATTTTTAATAACTTTAGGTAAAAGCTAATAATCATTAGAGATCTTAAAGAAAATTTATAACTAAGAAAAATATCTCTCGAGGATATGTAGATATAATTTTATCTTCATCCTAGTCTCTATGTCTGACAACATATCCTTTTAATCACCCCTGCCTGTTTTTATAATATTTTAGTTAATATAATTTTACATTTTTTAATTTTATTATTATTATTAGTGCTGTGAGGTAACGTCAAAAAAGTAACGTCGTTACTAACAACGTTATTTTTTTGAAGAAAAGGAACGCCCTTCGTTATCTTCATCTAAAGGTAACGAATAACGGTAACGCGTTTCTATTTCTGAGTAACGGTAACGCAAAACGTCACTTTACTCGTTACTTTATATATTTTCTTAAAAAATATCAATAAAAAGAAAAACATATTTTATTGTATTATAAAATTACTTTTATTTATTTTTATTTTTTAATTCTTAATATTAATAATTTAAACCGAGTTTTAATTCATATCAACCACTTCCAACTTTTTTATCTAAATTTTCGTTGTTAAATTATCAGCCGAATTTAATATTCAATCAAAATTCAGAGTAAATATAATGCTATTATTAATTAATTTATATTTTATTTTAAAAAAATATTAGGTCCATAGTAGATGAAGAAGATTTAACCCTTCCCTGGCCTCAATTTGATAAAGAAAGAACAGGCTTGATTCCTTTATTCAACACACACACTAGAATATTGAGCCGATTTTTAAAAACAGCTAACTCAATATTTCACCCAGAAAAATATTACGTAAGCCTGAAGATTTTGCTTACAGAAGGAACAAAGGTCTAAACATATATTATCGAAATCTCGAGGCTTAGGCAACATTTTTCTGGCTAAAATATTGATTTAGCCGTTTGAAAAAATCAGCTCAAAACGAGCCGTTTAATAACACTATCTATGCCAATTGAACGTGTGTTTACCACGGCGAAAGCTGTGTTGAGTAGTAAGCGCTCATGTTTATCTGATCAAAATTTAGAAAATCAATTGTTGTTAAAAATAAATAAAACATTGCTACATAAAGATGTTATCTTATAATATTTTATTTTTGTATAATTTTATTCATATTATAATTATATATGAAAATTTTATTATAAAAGATATTATTTATATGTTCTTTTTGTATAGTTTTATTTTATTATATATTGTCCGAAAAAAATAAAAAAAATTTTGCATTATATATAACATTTAATTTTTTTAAGTAACGAGTAGCCCGTTACTTTTTTGAGAAGTCGGTAACGCGCGTTCCTTTTGTAAAATGGTAACGAATAACGGTAACGCGTTCCATTTTTCAGATGTAACGAGTAACGGTAACACGTTTCTTTTTTGTAGTAACGTTTACAGCACTAATTATTAATATTAATTTATTTTTTACTAAATAAAATTTAGTATATTTTTCTAACATTTTGAATATTTGTAATTGAAAACTTAAATTTTTTTTAAAAAAAGATTAATTTAATATTAATAAATTATAATTATATTATAAGAAATTTTATTATTATTTAAATATTTTTAAGGAAAATTTTGTACTAGGTAAAATGAACCTGGAGGAATTTGATCTTATTATCGGAATTAAATATTAATCCATAATAATTATTAATTTAAATATAACTAGGAACAGATGTTAAATTAGAGCTGCCAGATGCTTAGGTTAAGTCATAACATCTCGGTTTTTTCTGTCCTTGTTAGGATTTCTGAAATGACAAATATTTTTAAAAAATCAATTAATTTCGAACTTTTCCACGAAACTTTTGCATCTTGTAAATATACCATTTAATATTCACATTTAATAAATACCAGAGCTCCCGTCAGCTATGCTGTTCACTCCCCACCGCGTGAAAGTGTGAGATGGATTTTAAGGAAGAAATAGAATATGAAAAAAGAATTCTAAAATAATATATATATAATAATACAATTTTAAATGAGTAAAAATTTGGCTTTAAATTAGAAATCATTCTGATAAAGGGTTTTAACTTAAAGTTTCATTATAACTTGGCTTTAACTTATAGGTTAAGGTAGACCAGACAAAGGAATAAAAAATTGCTTCCTGAGGATTAAAGTTTAGAATTTTAAATGTTAGAACTATTCTTCCACTACTGAACAACTTAAAGCAAATAACATCAGAATACGACGCATATTGTCAAATACTCAAAGTCAGGTGTATAATATATAATGAAGTAAATCTTAGCAAAGTAATAAAATAATAAATAACTCAAAAAATAAACCCACAATGACACTACTCGAAACTTAGCTTAGGTAACTAAGCGCTCAAAGCTACACAAAATAGCGTAGCAAAAGGGCTTTTTTAGTAATTTGATAAAATGCTAAGCAACTCAAAATTATAATCACATAAAAAATAAAACAATTTAAAGCTAACTACATAAAGTCAAAACTTATTGTTAAGCTTAACAAATATAAGATCTACATGAAACTTAGCCTCACAAATCCAAGCAACTCAAAACTTAACTTAATACTGTAACATTTTGATGTTTTTAGAAGGATTGAGAGATTAAAATCGTTGTCAAATAAGAAAGGTTAAAATAACATGATACTAAATCTTTATTAAATCATAAGTTAAAAATATAATCAAACTAAATTAATTAAAAAAAATTAAAATAATAAAAATTAAAATAATAAAAATTAAAATAATAAAAATTAAAATAAAAAAATTAAGTTCGTAACATCATCCTCTTCTCTTTTTTTAAGTAAAATATTTCCGATTATATATACTTTTCTATCATATTAATTTACATAAAAGACAAACTGAAATAATCTTGAACTTTATTTAATCTGAATAATAAATCTTTTTTTTATTCATTTTTCTTTAACTAATTTGAATATTACAACACCCTTCCACTTAGATTAGCCCCCACATTCTGCGAAAGACCAATAGTCGTGGTATGTATTCGATTACTTCTTCTCACCGGTAGATTCTGTTTCTTGCCTTCGTCTGGTATTGATTGCATGCTTTTAAACGATTCACGATTGCTAGTCAACGATTATCTATACCCCATCTTTTCTCCTGTTAAATTATTTTAATCTTTTGTGTTTCTAACGTTCTTCTCTTTTAACTAATGATAAGTGCTTTATCTCGGTCAACGATAGGCGATGCTTGATCTGCGATTAACGATTGTTTTCACGAATTCTTGTTTCTAAGATCATCGATTTTGTATCCTATACTAAAGTTTTGATAAGCAATTGGCGATAATTTGTCAACGATTAACGATTGCATCCTGGTCTTGATTACTTGTTCTACCTAGTCGCTTGTCCAGATATCCACTTTGCCTTATGATCTCTTATACGATATGATTTCTTCTATCTTTTGATCCAAAATAAAAATCCGATCTCTAATTGAGCTCGATTGCGGCATAAATTTTCTAATGACGAAAAGCCGTTTCTCTTTATGAAGATTTTTTGGTTAATCAACAACCTGATATTTTGCTAAATATTATCAACTTAAATAACAGTCAACCGTATATCTTTAATAAAAATTTATAACGAAATTCTTTTAGCTACATCGATCACTTGTACGTATAACGATCTCTTGTGACGCATTCTTTTTAGCTAAACGACTAATTCTCCGAAATACGACCATTAATATTGATACCATTGTTTTATTGCTCTCATTCTTTGTCTTAGTGTCGATAGTCATCTCATACATCCCCTTCCCCCTTTATTTAGAATCTCTTTTCAGAGTTAATTAGACTGACTTTTGATCTTCTAAAGCCTGGATCAATCGCTGCAAGACACCACTGAACCAATATGGTATTGATATTTATATTGCTGAGGCTAGTGGGAGAGTTAATTAGACTGAATTGTTGAAATTGCCCTGTCGCCTCCACTCTCCAACATCATTGTAACATTTTGATGTTTTTAGAAGGATTGAGAGATTAAAATCGTTGTCAAATAAGAAAGGTTAAAATAACATGATACTAAATCTTTATTAAATCATAAGTTAAAAATATAATCAAACTAAATTAATTAAAAAAAATTAAAATAATAAAAATTAAAATAATAAAAATTAAAATAATAAAAATTAAAATAAAAAAATTAAGTTCGAAACATCATCCTCTTCTCTTTTTTAAGTAAAATATTTCCGATTATATATACTTTTCTATCATATTAATTTACATAAAAGACAAACTGAAATAATCTTGAACTTTATTTAATCTGAATAATAAATCTTTTTTTTATTCATTTTTCTTTAACTAATTTGAATATTACAACAAATACTAATTGGAGCTAAATGAATAAACAGGTGAGGTTCAAGGTTAATCAACTCAAATGCTAAAATAAACTATTCCATGAATGAGCAGCGAAAGGCTAAATAATTTTAAACCAACTAAACAGAGCCAAGCTAAGCCAAAATCCTAGAAGTATAGCAAAATAACGAAGAAGGTAATACACAACTGCAACATAAAATCTAAAAGTATGTTTGACTAAGCAACTTTAAACATTTAATGATATTACTCTAAACAGCCTCACAAAACTTAGTAACTCAAAAATCAAAGTTAAACAACATAGTTTAGCAAAATAAATTCTTCGAAAATATTCAAAATGCTAAGCAACTTAAATAATTAACCCATATAAAAGCTACACGAATCTTAGCTTCCCACATAGCAACTCAAAGTTAAACCATTTAAAGCAAATAATTATCCTATAGGCAACTCAGAGCTAATTACCAAAGCCGAGATAGTAATAAACAATTAACCAAAATGATGTAGTTCGAAGTAACTACTCAAATGCCATAACTTACTATTTAATGAATGAGGAGCTAAATGAGAAACTTAAAGCTAACTACACAGAGCTAAGCAAGCCATTAAATGCCTGGAAATATTGCAAAATAGCAAAGCAGAGGTAACATGCAACCACGTCAAATCTAAACATGTTTAGCTAAGCAACAAATATTAAGAGCAAATTAGAAAATTAATAAACAATTTAAATGTAGAACTATAAGATAGAAAGCAATGATAAACAACTCACACAGATAGAAGATAACGGAAAACAATGTATCGAAAAAAAGGTAGAAAGCAATGATAAACAACTCACACAGATAGAAGGTAACGGAAAACAATGTATCGAAAAAAAGGTAGAAAAATTGTTCAATAATTTTACAAGGTTTGGCACTTCAAATCTTAACTACACAGTGTCAAGGGTTTCACTATTCGAAAAATTCTATACGGAGTCTGATATAAAAGAGTAACCCGTCATGAAAATCCATGTTAAGCATCAAGTTACTCAAAGTCGTGAGGATCGAAGTTAAATAACTCAAAAGCCTAAACTTCCCACCACATTTCTCTGCAGCTACAAGCTAAGAGACTTTCTTTTTTCTTTCTTTCTCAAGCCGATGCTGTTGACCCTGTCAAAGCTTATCCCCGACAAAGCTTAAATACTCAAACCCAAAGGACTTACAATACTTCACTCAAAAGTAACATGAATAGACAAGTAATCCAAAGTCGTGAGGATCGAAATTAATATCATTTCTCTGCAGCTACAACATAAGAGGCTAATAACTCTAGTCGAGACAGCTTACTGTTAAACTACTCATGTCCGAGTAGTATAATAAAACATCAAAAATCTATAAGTAGCAAAATTCTAACTAACCCGAGCCTCACAAAGGTAAACAACGCCAACCACTCAAAGTCAATGGCTCCACTATACGCAACTCAAACTCAAGTACCATAGCTATGATAGGAATAAAAACCCGAAAGTCTTGAGGATTAAGTTATTAATTTCAAATGGCAAAATATACCACCCCATTACTGTGCAGCAAAAAGTAAAGATATTCAAAACTAAGTAAGAGCCTACGTCGTAGCATATTAAACAAAATTCTTCGTAAAGTAACAAACTGCTAAAGACCTAAAATCTTAACCCACATCAAAACTATTTGAAACTTAGTTTAACCATCCAAGCAATCCTCCAAAAGTTTTACTAGGTATCTTAGTTTTTTAAAAGCCAAATTAATAATCAAAGGTAACTAAGCAATTATATTTTAAAAATAACTAGGATAAAAAAGTTTACTTCCATCTCCTGGTTTATACAATATTTATTTCTAAAAAAATTATCTCATTCTTAATTATTTCTGCGTAATTTATATTTTTCGCAAACATTATAATAAAATAAATTATATATATATTTATAAAATTAACTTTAACTTCTTATAGTTTCTGAAATGGCCTATTATTTTCCCCCGATGCGATCTATAAGATCATTACTTCCTTGAAAGATATTTCTTGGTCTATTAATTCTAAAATTTAACATGAGATAATTTTCTGCCTAAGGTTGATAATTGTTTACCTAAAAAATATTGAATTACAGTTTAAAGCATTACCTATTTAATCTAATATTTTTTTTAAAAAATTAATATAAAATGATTGTTAAGATACTAAATAGCAGAGATGATGAATTTTATCATTTGAAGATTTTTTATGATATTGCAGTTCAACAATCAGTAACTTATAAAAATCAAATGAAGGATAGAAATCTTCTGATTTATCTGAAAATATTTGTATAAAGGTACAAATTTAATATTAGTAGTTATTTCCCTAAATTATATTAGATAGATCAATTTAGAGGTTCGGGCATTGAAAATTTTGTTTACCTTTAAATTCAGTTTCCGCTTTCATGCTTAGAGCCGAGTTGATTACTATTTTCAATGTTAAAATATTTAAAGTTAATTTACGGGCCCAGTTTTCAAATTGTAAATCAACTTTTGAGATATAATATAGGTTTAAAAACACATATACATTTCCTAAATATAAATTAAATAGAATGATTGCCTAATATTAGATTTGAACATAAGTACTGGCAAATATATTTGTATTTATATGAAACAAGGCATAAAAATTGCGTTAGTATTTTTCTTTTTTTAGAGGAAAAATTATTTTTTTAGTTGTAGATTCTTTTCCTAAGTGCCAAGTCATCATATTGCAATTTTCTAAATAACAACCCTATTTGATTAACACTATCAAAATATCAGGCTTGTTAACCGATCTTTATAAAACGATCGAATCCCGATCACGATCTTTTCAAAAAAAGAGGATCGAAATCCAGGATCAACCTTTTTTTTCTATTTAAATTTCTGAAGGAAATTTCTGACCGATGCAAAATCAACTAATATATGTTATAAATTTATTGTAATTGAATAATAATATAATATAACCGATGCAAAATTAACTAATATAAAAATAAATTAAATATGGTAGAAATTTATTGTAATTGAATATTAAATATAACAATTATAATATATTTATTTATAATTAAAATTAGCTTTTAATAATAAATTTTTTTCTAAATTATCATCATTTAAACATCCGCGTCTTTCATTTAGAACATGTTTAACTTTACTAAACAAGCACTCCACAGGAGCGCCTGATGGCAAAGGTGTATTATATTCAATAAATATTTTTTTAAAATTAATATAAGTATTAAAAATATTCATGGAATCATCATTTGAATAAAAAAAATTTTTAACGGAACAAGCATTTTGTACATTATTTTTCCCAAAAAAAGCATCAATGTCATCCATACATTCATTTGAGGTATCCGCATATGGTTGTTCCTGCATATTTTCTAAATGGGCAACTAATCTTTCTTTTACCATCATATTTTGTGGCAGATTAATATAAGGCCAATTAAGTTTAAATTTAGGGTGAATCATGGCTGCCAAAATGTTACTGTCTTCATACAGTGAAGGAAATCTATATTATGAAATGATAATTAATTTATTATTAAATAAGTGTTCATTTTATTCATATAAATCAAATCAAGTATCTGCAAAACCTAACCCTTTTAAATTTTACAGTCAAGTCTGGCACATCATCTGTATGGTATTTATTTATATTTGGGTCATATCATAAATATTGATTAAATGTAAACTTAATACTTAATATACAAAGAAATTAACATTGTAATTTATTTACAACGAATATTAATCAAAATATTAGCTTAAAATTCAAATAATCTAATAAATTTTTAATGTCTTCAAAGGCACATTAATATTTTACAAGATATCAGAGGTTTAGTAGAACTGGCCTGTTAAAAATATTTTACTAAATTTGCCAGATCTTTGCAATTTTTTAATATATTTTGCAGATATCTGATAATATAAAATAATTGCATAAAAAAATATTACCTTTTATCAATACCTCTAGGAACACTATCTACAAGGGGCTGACAATACCACAGGAAGCTAAATTTCGTTAATTTATCTATCAATATCGATAGAACGGGAGTTAAATATCCCTGCTCCGTACTATCCTCCCATTCCAAGATTTTTAACGAGATCGCCAAAGGTTCCATACCCTATAAAATTTAAATTTATTTAGAGAATATCATTGTATTACTGTTGCATACTCTTTAACAAAAAAACATTCCTCTTGCCTAAACATTGCAAATCCAATTTGATCACATACTTGTTCTACTTCTGAAAACTTTTCAGAAAGCATCTTATCTATTAATTTCATGGATTGGTAATAAAAATAAAATTCCATCTTGTCTTGTTGGGAGCTATTAAATATCTTCCCAATTTCTCCAATAAAATATCTGCCATTTTTGACGACATATTTTGTTTATTAACTAAAGCAAAACATTTTGCAAAAGTGGATCTAGATATTCGTTTATAATTGAGATTACTATTTGCCATCTTTGCATCTGTTGTTGCATTAAGGTTAAGATTATGGCAACAACAACGTTGATGTTTTGCTAGGCTGATAGTAGGAATAATTGAGTCATCAACGGATAATATGTCATCCAAATTTATCAATTCCATATCCTCAATACTATCTTCTTCATTCTCCAAAAACTCTAGAAAAAATAAATTTATTTAAATATTTTTTGCTAAATATAAATATTACTTAAATGCCTTGACAAAGTTGGTTCCATTGTCAGTCACCATCTTCACCACCTTATTATGAATTTTATAGAACTTGTGGATACCCATGATTTCGTTGGCCAAAACATCATATGTTTGCCTCCCAATTATCCTCCTCAGTGCCAAAGCGGCTGACCTTCTCTTGAGGGTTAACGGATCCAGCCAATGTGCAGTAAGTCCAATAAAAGCCCTAATAAAATAAACATTATAAAATTCATATAAATATAATATACCTTCGATGACCACTCCAACAATCAGCAGTGATGCATACATAAGAAACTTCAGAAAATAGAAGGAAGTAGATATCCTGCTGCCCAGTGTTTGGCGACAAATAATTTTTGTCGCAGGAGAAAAAGTTTAATCAATTTTTCAAATGAAGGATTATCAACCAGAGACAGGAAGGTGTCAATAATAAAATCTATGATAACCTTGTCTGCTGTTTTTTGCGATACAGCTGGAATGTTTAGATTGTTAAAATTTAATTTAGATTGTCTGGATTTGCAACCAGAACCAATCTCATTTTTAAATTCACTGTGCTTTTTCTTTATAAAAGATGAAAATAACTTCTTCTGAATCAAATTTCATTTTTAAAATTTTATATGGAAATTTAAAGTTAAAAAAAAACAATTTACAGGCTGAATGTAAAACCCATATAAACAAAATATTGATAAAGGGTTCAACAAATTTTGTTAAACATATTAAAGTATGTAGTGGTTAAAAGGGGGTAGGTTATCTCAAAAATTTAAGTTTACAATATTGTCTATCATTATTAAAAGTTGCCCAAGATAAAATGGGCCAAAGATTTTGATAAAATATATTCCTATTATGAATATAATGAGGCTTTTTGACATTTAAGAACTTATGGATTGAGTCAAATGATACAAAAAATACTTTCAATTCAAAATATATTAATAAAAAAAGCCCGAAAAATGTTGTCAAGAGGATTATATAATCAAGCTCAAACTGAAAATATAATATTAATTGATTAGATTTAACATATTATAATAAAGAAATACTAGAATAGATATTTATTTTTCTTTTGGTGAAACATTGCTAAGTTCAATACAAATAACATTGAATTGAATGTTTTAATTATAATAAAGAAAGTCAAAATACATTATAAAGACTTAATTATTAGTTATTACACTTACATTTTTTATAAATACTCTTCTTTTGAAAATTAAACTAATATAATAGTAATATTAAAAAATAAATGCCTAATTATTATATATAAATAACAAAACCAAGTCTCTTCATCAAATATTTTATTAATTATACTGTATCTAATAATTCATTTTTTTTATAAAGAATCTGTATCTAGATTCTATTTCTGTAGGACCTGCTCAACTCAGGAATGTAATAAATTAAATTTAAACATGTTGACATTAAGATTATCAAATAAAAAAAATTTAAAAGAATTACTTGTAAATGTCTCTTTAAGTTCGAGGATGATATTTTGGAAGATGATATTATCTTCTTACAGAGACGGCATTTGGTGCTGATCATATTATAAGAGTTGCTTTCATCCATTTCACATAAAATAAAATACTTACGTAATTTCAAAAATGGTAAAAGATTCTCATTCTCACTTATATCTGCTGTTACATCAACAATAGAATCTTCTAAATCTATAATGGACATTTACATTTACCTATTAAAATAAATATTAATATATTATTATAAATTTATATTAAATAACTTGTAAGAGCTCTAAATCTCGTAAAATTTAGGAAATGAATAAATACAGGCGCATACGCAGGAATTTGGTCCGGGGGGGGGGGGGGGATAATAAAATTTTTTAAGAAATATATTGTTTTTTAAAAATATCAAGCATAAATTTATTAGGACTAATAACTATTTCTAATACACAATTTTAAATTAATGTGAATTATAAAAAAATTATATGTAAAGAATCACTTAAATGACCCAAAATAGAAATTTGAATTTTTTGAGCCTTTATACAAAAAGTTTCTTAGGAATAATTGAATTTTGTATGTTATATATTTACGATGTAAAATTCAATCTTCGTTGTGATTGAGCTAATTTTTCAATTATCTCATCCTTGCTTGTCGTCGAATGCCTATGAATATTCACATCCAAACCTTTCAATCTACTTTCAGATGTTGTACTTCTTGGTATGTTTTTCAGAGACTTGCAGGCCCGGCCCCCAAGCCGTACAGTATTTTAATTTTTTTACATGTACCCGGGCCGGGCCCGAAATTTTTTTAAAAAAACACCCAATCCGAGCTGTATTTTTTAAAACAGCTTATATTTGAAATCGTTATTATTAGCTATAAAAATCAAAAATAAGTATAATTTATTTTTAAAAAATCAAGGCCGGGCCTGAAAATTTTATTTTAAAAAAAGCCGAGTCGGGCCTAAAAATTTTTTTTAAAAAAGCTGGACCGGGTCTGAAAATTTTTAAAAAAAATCCAGGCCATGCGGTAAAAAATCTTTTAAAAAAATCCGGGCCGTGCCCTGCAAATGGTACTTCTGCAGGCCTCTGTTATTCTTCTTAAAAAAGAGAATGTTCTCTCCTTAGTTTACTAATGGGAAGAGTTTATAAACCCTTTTAATACATTGGGAATTTAATCTAAAATATGTTTGAAATAATGCAGAGCATCCATAGCTGGGACTATATCAACCATAGTTAATCTTATAAACATAGTTATTCAGCTAATAAGGCATCATAAGATACTTTAACATCTTCATAATAAAAATCTAACAAATATTTTTTTTTCTATCACCATCTGAAAAAGATTAGGAAGGCTTTTGTGGAAGTAATATTTGCAGATTAGTAAGTGCTGCAGGATGAATTAAAAATTCATTTATTTGGGTTATAAATGTATCTGTATTTAAGATATACTCTTCTACTGATCCTATATTAATGTTTTAACGATGAGCCTGCCTTGTTACAAGTCGAGGGAGACAAATATTAAATAAAATATAAAATATGAAATTCTTCATCAACATTAGCCCTAATTTCCTTGAGTTCTGATAAAATGCTCTCCGCTATTCTCATCTTCTTAATCAAGTCAATGTCATGTTTTTGAAAAGTAATACTTGTATAATTAAATAATACATTCTAATGAGAAATAAAATTTGGAATAAGCTTTGAATCCAATAATTTTCTCCCTTCTGAGGAAATATTTCTTTCAGGCCATTGTGATATTTCAGTAATAGCAAATAATTGGCTCTTCTAACTCCTTAAAAGCTGTTACTGCTTGATGGCAGAGACTCTATCTCGTTGGACAAGATTGCAATTTCTTTTTCCCTGATGGACAAGAAGTTTCATAAATAATTATTATTTGACTATAAATTTGAAAATGGTAGATAAATGTTACGCCACTAAAATTTGAAAATAATAAGTAAATATTACGCCGGAAAACTTAAAATCGAAATTAATTGATAAAATAACTTAGTAGATAAATGTGATAATAAATGTAATTAAATATTTAATATGAGATAGGAATAAATATTAACAAATATAATTAATATAAACAATAATATTTTTGAAAAATATATCCGACATCTGCATTTTTTAGCTTTCCCCGCTGCGTACGCGCCTGAATAAATATATGTATAAAATAAATGGTGGAATGGAAGTTGATAATGGAATAAAATATGAAGATGGATATTTTTTTAAAAAATAATATTTTAATTTAATTTTCAAAATTTTTATTTTATTAATTGCTTTTTAAGTAAAAAATTAATTTTTAAAAAGATCGGGATCGAATTTTAAACAAAATGATATCGATCTCGATCCTCAATTTAAATCAGAATCATAAATCGTAAAATTGACAAATTTGCGATCGAATCCAGGATCGTCGATCTTTTGATTCGATCTTTTAACAACTCTGCAAAATATATTAAAATGCAATGAGAGCTACTTATTTAAGGAATAAGATGTTTGAGTCGATCTACTATATATCAACCCCCCCCCCTAGGATGGAATCACCAAGTTGGCTTCAGAAAAAAGAATGATCTTTATTGAATTAAATGAATTATCGGCTTGGCAACCGAAGCTCTTTCGATTAGGTCACAGACACTTACCGAAAATCACAATTTTTTGAGTATATACTATAATCAAATTTGACAATATCTAAATGAAAAATAAACAAATCCCAATTTGAAGATTCTCCCTTAGACATTACCTATTATCATACATAAACCCATTCCATTGTCAATAGCTGATACGAGAATAGGGCCAATACGTGATACGTGATAAAAGCATTTTCGCCCTCTAGTTGTGGGACAACAGAGCTACGCTAGGTTTTCCTCAAAACCCATCAAACTGGATAGTTAATTAGGGGAAGAAAAATGAGGAGCCCTTCACACGTTTGTGGGCAAGCCGCACGTACTTGTAGGCGCAACTTTTCGAAAAAAGCTGCTTAAACCTCTATAGGCTTAGTAAAAAAGAGTGGGGTAAAAAAGAGCCTATACCCAAAAACTACAGTATAATTTAATTACTTTATAGGTGGGTGATGGCTGATTTTAAGTTTAAATTCTTTAATGTAAGTTTTGATGATTACTATCACTATTGAGATTTAATGTTCATAGAATCTGTAAATAAATATGATTAAAATAAAAAAATTTGCCTGAACAGTAGATATAGTTTTATTTTTTTATTAATGATTCAACCCATACAATACAGTAATCATAGTCTATGTTCAATTTAATGTAACCATTTAGGCTTCTAAGGGAATTGAGTGTGATAAAAATATTTAGTTTTAGATGATCCTTTGCTCTTATAAATTACAAAAGGATGTAGATATATACAATCATGAGTGGAATGAAATGTTCAATAACCTAATTGTGTGATCTTTTGGTTCTTATATTTACAAAAATAAGGAATTCAATATATCTAATTGTTGTGACCCTTCACTTAACTTTGGATCTGATATACTCAACAATTTAAAATAGATCAAATGTAACCATTCCAGTTTGGAAGGTATATGTGTAAGTAAACTTATAATTGCAAAGGGAAGTGTAGAATATTATAATAAATCTAATTGTATGGTTATTTTTATACTTAGTAAGTGGAATAAAAAATTTCAATATAAAATTGCATGTCTTTTAATCCTTATAAAGAATTATTCTATGTATAATCAAGAGTGGAATGAAATGTTCAATAACCAAATTGTGTGGTCATTTAGATCTATCTGATATACACAACAAAGTTAAAATAGATCAAATGTAACTATTCCAGTTTAAAGGTATATGTGTAAAAAAAGATGTATTTATCTACATTATATTTAATAAATGCTACTTTCTTAAAAGAGATTTATAGATGCAATATCATTACAGTTCTAAAAACATGTCCATAATTAGGGTTCCACAGGTACCAAAACCTTTCTTTAGGTGTAACTAAGGGATTCACAAATGCAAGATCATTACAGATCTATATATGTCCATAATTAGGACCAAAACCTTTCTTTAGATGTAACTATCTATGTACTGACGATGATTCTAATGTATATAAGATAAGATTCATGTTATAATTATAAATTTTATAAGTTGGAAGTACATAATTAACAAAATATCTAATCTTGAGGATGAAAATAATTCCATAGCTTTAAATATTCTTCATAGGACTTCAATTAGTGTTTACATGGCATAACCGCCACCAATGGTAAATATGTTGCATGCATAAAACCTTAACAGATTTTAATCATAGGGCCAATAATAATCTTCAATATAATGCTTCACTAACGCATCTAACATGTTTTGATTAACATTTCACATATCCAATTATGGCCACAACAGGTTTTTAAATTTTTAACTTATAATTATCAATAATTTTTAGTGAAAAATCTTTCTGAACAAAAATGCATGTCTTTATGCATTAATGACATAATAGCTCAACTTATCATAGCTCATAAAAAGAAACAAAATATTGATCTTACAAAGTAATATTATTTTTATTAAAATACCCCAAATATTAGTTTATATATAAAAGAGTATTATAAATATATTTTTTGTAGGTTAAAATGTCAAGCTTCAAATAAATATGGTTTGTCATTTCAACCAAAGTTATATGATATTATTAACGCAATTCCTCCAGAATATAAAACAGTACATATTGCAAAATATTAAAATTTATCATTCAGTTAATAAAATTTGTAGAACAAATATATTTATAATAAATTATTGAAATTTTATATATTAACATATTTTATATTTTTAATTGTTATTTAAAATTAGCAAGTTTGATATTTAAATATATCCATTATTTTGCACTTTTTTATTAATCTTTTTTTTTGTCCTAGGCCAGGCCTACCCAGTTATAGAAAGGCCTGACCCAATTTTAAAATATTGAATACAGATAAGTGACAAAAATTCAAAAACCTTTAATTTTTGTTTTTACCCAGTGCCAACCTACAGGGCTATAGTTGGAATAAAGGTGAAGGGGTGGAATATTGATGTACATAGTTATATTTTAAATTTATTGATCAAAAATATTTTGTAAATATTTAATTTTAAAAGAATATTCCCATTTATGGAATTTTTTATAGAACAAGATATTTTTTAGTTATCCAAAGCCGAAACAAGTATCAGTTTGAGTTAAGATAAAAAATAACATTTTCGGTTCGTTTATTTACTAACTTACATAATAATAATGACACATAGAAAAGCACTTTATTAACTTCAATATTGAATATTATTTACAAAAAAAAAATAGTATTGAGCCGTGCAATTAAAATATTTTCTACCTTAGTCAAATTACATTTCTATATGGATTAGTAAATTTTATTATTGAAAAACATCTCATTACACTAACTTAAGTAACCGGCATTGCTAATATAATATCAGAAAGTTTATATAATTAGGAGTATCAATTACTCTGATTTTGATGGTAGTCTAAGATATTAATTTATTTATTTATTTGAGGTTCCTTAGGAAAATTATAAAATATTTCTAATATTCCTTGATGTATCTAATATGATCATGTTTGTTCTTTACATGTTTATTCAAAAGGTTGTTGGCTTGATGACATCCTAATATTTTATTTTTTTTTATTTTGTTATGAATTTTTTTTAATTTTAGCTAGTTTATTATATATGATGATTTCTTCTTACGACGCTCAATACTTGCACCATGATGGTCTTTCATAATTGTATCACAGTCTATAACCTTACATTTGGATATATTGTTTTTCATGTATGATAGCTATACTTAAATAATTTATGTATTGGATTTTATTTATCCCTAAAAAGTGTACATACATAACAGTCAGCTTAGCATTGTCTTATTGATCATCATATTAATTCACATCATTTTATTGACTTGCAAGCTATAGGCGTTATAACTGACCCTATATATGTATACTTTTTTAAACACATTTAAATGCATGAACCATCTAGCAATATATATTAGCATCAATCTGTTTTTTCCCGACTATGTAATATTTTTACTATTTTTAATTTTTTTGAGCGCTTTTTTAAAAAAATTTAAACATCGGATTTTACCAGATTCTATCATGTTTATATTACCTATCTTATGAATTGTATAAAATTTTGTTGTTAACATCTGAGTAATTTATAATTTTTGTAAAAAAAAAATATATGGAAAATCTAATATAAATTATATTAAGTTTAAAAGTTCATGAATAAAATTGCCTGAAATTCATAGGGTAGGCTATTCCAAACATGATTAAATACATTTTCGGTAAAATCAACGGGCTCGAAGAATGATTTAAAGTTAAAAATAACACATTGACGCTAACATATACACATAATGCGCATTAATAAGTTATTTAAAATATTTAAAGTTATTTAAAAAATGTTGTAAAATAGCTAGTGTTGTTAAATGGCTTGTTTTATTTTTAAAAACGGCTAACTCAATATTTCATCCAGAATAATATTACACTAGCCTGAAGATTTTGTTTAGAAGGAACAAAAGTTTGGACATCTATTAAAAGCGGCTCAAACCGAGCCGTTTAACAACACTAAAAATAGCAATATTTGTGACTGATACCTATATCAAATTTGAATGATAATCATTTTTAAAATAATATGCGTATACCTTAGAATTTTGGCATTAGTAATAAATTTCACATTATTTTATAGGTATAAAATCATGATAAAATCGGTTCAGGAGCATTTTTATCGGTTCGGTTCAAATTCGGATAGAAAATGATTTATCGGGGTTCGGTTTGTATCCCTGATATTTTTTTTAAAAACAAATAAATATCGTTTTTTTTAAGAAATGGCACTGATTAATATCAAGAAAAAGAAAAACCGCACCCTCCATCATCGAATATATAGTGTCAATTAAGCGAATGTTTAGTATGTTCTATGACCACTATATGCTCATTAAGGCTGATAGATATAATATTAGATTTCCAAATTAACCCAAAAATTGTGAAAATTCTCTCCTCTTCTTGATTAAAATTCAACTAATTCTGATAATCGACAACTATAACTCTAACAGCAGTAGAGAAATGTTATCCTATACTGGAGAATTCAATTTAACCTTATTTTCGGAAGAATGGTAAAGAAGTAAAATCGTAAATAAAATTTATAATCATCATGCAACAAAGAAGGCATAATCGGGGGGGGGGGGGAAGAAATCCCCCCCTCTGGAATTTGCCTGGAAAAAAATGGTGTAAACCAAAAATTATTTTTATAAAATCGCCAAAGGCCTACAATAAGTAGACCTAAAGACCTCCAATAAAATTTTGGAGGGAAAACCTTACCTAATAGTGCCCCCCCCCCCTACAAAAGCCCTGGCCATGTCTATGAAAGAAGGAAAGACGTTAATATATCCTAAACCCCAAATATGGGGGCTGTTTCATTTTTTGGACATGATGTAATAAGATTATCCAGTTTTTATGGCAAAGGAGCATGAAAACAGCCCATATTTTATGACGAGAGGAGAATGCTCCTTTTGCAAATCATTTTTAAAAGCTGGCCTTAATGCCAATTTATTATCACTTGAATTAGTATCAACATTACATGATGGCTCTTCCTGATCACCTCTTTTTCTGAAATGTCTATATTATCTATAAGACTCCCAAACGCGAATTTCTCTTTTAGCCAATGTTTATGATGTTCACATCTTGTTATGTCAAGAGGATTATATATGTCATTTCATTTTGTTTTTCTTAAAACAATAGAATATAAAATCTTTCTAAGATTTTCCACGTCACCCGCCAGTATTTGGCATATGGCTCCTATATAAAATTCATGTATACGACATGATTCTCCTTTCAGATACTTCCACGTTGTTAGTAATTTATTTCGCTGTATGAGCCAAATCACAGCCCAGGAAGCAACGTGGCCTTTTTATCAACCCTGGATTAAAAAAAATGGCACGCCATGTTGTAAATATTTAAAGAGAAATATTCTGTAAAAATCTAGCCGATAATAAGGAATAGAGACATATCTGGGACTATTCTCGCCAAAATTTTAACTATATAGCTATACTTTCTATATCATGCCTTTCTGAAGGCATATTTTACAAGGAGTATCTATCTTATTTTTATTTGGGGATCTTTGACCACGACATCATAAAAATATTGAATTCACATACAATCTTTCAACATTGCATATCACGTCACCAGTGGTATCAATGGATATTTTTGATGTTTTTAAACAATAGGCCTTATAGACCTTCATCTGCTCTGAAGGACTTGAATAACTTAAAAACATTTTGTATTCTATTTATTATTGCCTGAAGCGAAACGGAAAGAAATGCCGTATATAATCCTCATGATATAACGAGATGTGAATATCACAAACTTTGGCTAAAAGAGAAAGTTGCATTTGGGAGTTTTATAAATAATATAGACATGAATTGTGGGCATGCGAAGAGCCATTATGCAACATTGTTTCAAATTCAAATGATAATAAATTAGCATTAATACAAGTTTTTAAAAAATGATATGCGAAAGGAGCATTCTCCCTTCATCGCAACATAATATGGGCCGATTTCACACATCTTTGCCCAAATAAACTGGACTGATCTAGCTAATATTTTAACATCTCAAAAATGGGTTGGATTATATCAGCTCATCTTCTGGAGTTTAATTTCCTTTTTTTGTTGCATTATTTATTATTAATTTTTTCCCATTCCTCCGAAGATAGGTTCAAAGTAAATTCTTAAGTGTAGGATATAGGGCTGTAGTTGTCGAACGATAAGAATGGACTGGATTAAGACCAAGCAGAGGTGATTCAGAATATTTTTCATAATGTTTTTGAGTCAATTTGGGATCTTACCATTATAGCGATCAACTTTAATGAGCGTATGGATATATTTTATAGCCATAGAATATGATAAACATTCGCTCAATCGGCACCATATATTTGATGGCGGAGGATGTGGATCTCCATTTTCCTTATATAAATAATTTGCATATTCTTTTTTAAAAATGGGAGTAGTTTGGAGATGATATTTTTCTTAATCGGTTCCATTTCTTGACAAATTTATTTGATTTTATTTAAAAGTATCTTAGCTAGCTATGCCACCTATAAGCACGTGTGCAGTGTGAGGGCTGGTTTTAGAACCTCGCATCTCATCTATTCTTCGTAATCGACCCGATCCGATAAAAAAAATTTTAAAAAATTACTATTTTTTTTTTAAAAAAAATAAGATTCCAAGTTATATTCAAATTTTTTGTCCCTCGCGCGGATTAATTTTTTTAATCCGACCCCATCCGAAAACATTTTCTCGGGGCCCGTGTTTCGCGGACCTCTAATGTAGAGTCTGTACTCTGATATATATTTGCTTAAAATATTTTACGAACGAGCTTATATACGTACCTTTAAATGGTATGCTAAACTGCGATTCCATCACTTTGCAATAGAGGAAACCATAGTCTAATTAATAATATTTTTTTTTAAAATGTATTTTTAAGGCTCTCCTGCCCCAATTGAAGGCCAAACCCATACGCACCGCTAGCGGAGTGAGCATTTATTCAATACATTTCTTTTAATTCAATTTTTCTTTGCCTTATTTTCAAGGTATTTTATAAATTTAAAGGTCTTTACAGACCCAATCCAACATTTTTTGCTGATTATCAGCCAAAACTGATTCATTTCTGATAAATAAATAGGGTTAAAAAAAATTAAAATAGAAAGATCTACTTGAAGCATTTCCTAATTAAATTTAAATAAAAACGATTATGAAGGAAAGAAAGTATACGTAGTCAATGGTATTAATACTAAATAGACTGATCATTTATTAATTAAAAGTATACCTACATTGGAGTCGGCTGTAGTCAATTTAATTGATTGTGTAGGCGCCATTGGCGAACTTCGATTTATGTTTACTTCTTTTTTAATGAATGTACCCTCATTCTAGGTTAGTATTAAATGTCGTTTTTTAGAGACAAAGTTTTATTTTCCAAAGCAAGTCGAGTTGCATAACCTGAATTATAGTCCGATTTTTTGATTCGATCCGACTAAATTATAACAGGGAATCATATCACCCCACATATTATTCTGCTTATTACATTTGTTTTATTCTTGTAAATATAATAAATCCTCCAATTATGGCAACAGATCTCTTAAATAAATACGATAAAAAAATTATTTCGGTAGATAGCCGTGGTAGCAGTTATGTGCAAACCTCACAGGTGTCCCCACATCAACACAACTGGCAACGTTTGCGTTTACTGTCCTGGCGGGCCAGATTCGGATTTCGAATATTCTACTCAGTCGTATACCGGTTACGAACCGACTTCTATGAGAGCTATTCGGGCCCGATATGACCCTTACATCCAAGCTAGGCATAGAATAACTCAGGTTTATTTTCTTGCATTATATTTACTAATCCGTTACATAATCATTGCTTGTATAATCAGTCTCATTTCCATGTGTGCCTGAACTTAATTAATAATTTTTTTTATCATTTATTTAATTTAATAATTTAATTAGAGAAGATGTGGTTCCTGGGACTTATATAAAAAAAGGAATATAAAAGCAATAATTTGTTGGATATTTCATGTGCGTTTTTGCGCATTTAAAATTGAGGTACTATTTATATGTAGTGCGAATAATTTTCATATTATTAAGTGATAAAGATGGCAGTCTTTTTTCCTGCAATGTGTTATTTTTTTTAAACTTTTAATCAATATTTGACGTTTTTTTATTTAAAAATCTGATTTTACCAGCAATGTATTCCTGCATTTAAAACATCTATCTTATGAATCGTTGACAATTTTGTCATTAATCTTTGAGTCATTTATTCATGGCAAAATTTCCTGATAAAGTATTCTCAGATATGATGAAATGCATTTTCAGTTAAATCATATCTTTAAATTTAAAAAACGCACTTAAACAATAATTTAAAGTTGAAAAAATAACACTGCTGGAAATAACACATTGCCGCTAACATGTATATAGTATATCTAAAACTACGCCTATGTTTTATAATGATAAAAATTTTATTTTAATTTTTAAAATCACATTCTATTTAGAAAAGTTACTCCATTATTGATATTTTTTTTTGAAAAACTATTACCAATTACAGCTGCAACAATTAGGACACGACGTGGAAAAAATAGAATACATAGTGATGGGTGGAACCTTCATGTCTTTGCCGGAAGATTACCGCGATTATTTTATCCGAAACCTTCATGACGCCTTATCCGGTTTTACTAGTAGATCCGTTACCGAAGCCGTTAAAATGTCGGGTAAAAAAGGATCTATATATATGGGATTCAATTGATTGGGAAATATTAGTGAAAGAAGAAGAAAAATGGAATAGATTATAAGAATAATATACTTTTTTTTAAAAAAGAGAGAATGGTAAATGAGTTGGTTTCCCCCTTACGCTGCTTTTATTGTAAACAAAACGTATTCTTCAAGCGCTACAATATTCGCACTTGTCTGGATTAGTTCGCAGTTCCAAACTGCTCTCTCTGATTCAGTTTTAAAAACTAATTTAAGATAAAGCTAAAATAAAAATAATTATTTTATATAATATTTAAGAAATTCCTTTTTATCGAATTCGCTATTATTTTTATAAGCGTATCTTATATTATTATCAACGCATCCTCAACATATGTTTTTCAAAACTTATCATAGCGTTATTATAAAGCTCCATATTTATAATTTTTCTATATAAATTAAATAGATGACTAATAATAATAATTGAATGCCCGAAAATTATTTTAAAAGATTAAAAAGGAATTCAGTTTTTAAAATGCTTCTCATGGTGTCAAATAGTAGTTTACCCCCTCCCCCTCTCCCCTCTAATATTTTTAGAAATCTACATGTTGCATTTGTATTTTCAAATATGAAAATTATGAGAATTACTTTTTTGTTTTTGTTTCAGAGAGATCTAAGATTAAATGTATTGGGATCACGATAGAAACGAGACCCGATTATTGTCTTGAACGTCATATCAACGATATGCTTTCTTACGGTTGTACCCGTCTCGAAATCGGTGTCCAAAGCGTTTACGAAGATGTCGCTCTAGATACTAATAGGTTCTTTATTTATTTTTTATTTTTTTCAAATGGAAATATTTAATTATGAAGGGAACGAGTTTGACTTGTTAATAAATCCGGGAAGTTTGAAAAAAAAACAAAGAAAGGGATAATAAAAATTTTTTACGAAAATTGAACACCCGACTTTTTATATAATTTTAAATTTTAATATTCATTTTACAAAAATTACTGACACTTCAATTTTTATATTTCTTAGCCGAAAAATAAAATACCTTTTTTAACATATATATGTCGTATGGGGGGATTCGGAATCTCTCAATTTTGAATCATTTACTAAGGGCGATTTTTGGATTTTAAAAATCTGATTTTACAGGAATTGTATTCCAGCATGTGTAGAGTATTTACCCTATAAATTTCAACCAATTTCAGCGATAGACATTTTTTTTTAGTATTTTTTTAATTTATATGAAAAATCCATATAAAAATTAATATAAATTAGAAGTAGTTCTAAAGTTCATGGCAAAATTGTTTGAAATTTACAGTTTGGGTACTCTACCCATGCTAGAATACATTTTCGGTTAAATCGAACTTTAAAATTTTTCAAATCGCTCTCGGTAAAGGATTTAAAATCAAGAGATTCCGAATCCCAATACGGCATAAATTTATATATTTTAAAGATATTTATAATATCACGATAAAACATAAAATCAATTTTTTGATTCTGCATAAAATTTTATGTTCACTTTTTTTTACAATCATCCTCATTTCGTTGATAAAATAAACAAAATGCTTACAATTATTCCACTAAATTAAAAGTCATTAACATTAAAAAAACAAGTGCATGTTCCATATAAATAAAGGATTCTTATAGTGCGGCCAAATTGAGTGTTTTCCAAAAAACGCTAACCAGTTTGCTTTTTTATTGATGTTTTTAAAAAGTTATTAATTTGCACGGTACCATTTGAAATGCATTGTTTGTGTTTTGCATAACGAAACGCAAAGATTCATTTAGGTCGCACAATTAAGTAAATTTTTTTTTAAAAAAAAGAGAAATATTTATTAACTTTGAACTCAAATGACTGAATTTATTATAAGAATATGTAAACTGCTCATTTTTAACTAAATTATAAAATATTATTCAATTCGGCACGTTCACGGTTTGGCTCGAAATTTATATTAATTTTTATTCTGATCATTCTGAAATGTTTATTTATTTTTGAGCATTAGCTTAGCCCGGCTCGAAATTTTAGGTTCGGTCCGGATTTTTATTTTATTTTCGGCCCGTGCCTGGCCTGAAAGGTATCTGTTAAGAATTACGTTTTATTATTTAATAAATTTTTTATTATATTTGTTTTGATGAAAGAAAAATAAGATTATAAATTGTACATTATTCGTGTCAAAATATTATGTAGAGGGCACACGGTCAAGGCCACTTGTGAGACCTTCGCCTTGGCCAAAGAAGCGGGCTATAAAGTCGTCACACACATGATGCCCGACCTGCCTAACGTATGCTACCGTCGAGACGTCAATCAATTCCGTCAATTATTTTCCGATCCAGAATTTCGTCCAGACGGACTCAAGATATACCCCACACTCGTTATAAGGGGAACTGGTCTTTACGAACTATGGAAAAGCGGAAGGTGAACCGTGAAAAAAAATAAATCATTTTTTCCCATCATATTCTTTCCACCTCACTTTCCTTCCTTTATGAATCCTTTAAAATTAAAATAACCCCCAAATTCTACTTTTTTACCTCAACACATATGGCTCAAATTAATATTTAAAATAAGAGCCACGATCTTTTTTTTAAATAAATTACTCATTTTCATTTTCAACAATAATATTTTTATTTTATTTAAAAATAAAGGTATCGAAGTTACGCTCCTGGCCAATTGATAAATCTCGTTAGTCTTATCCTTTCCCTTGTTCCGCCCTGGACACGAGTTTACAGGGTTCAGCGGGATATTCCAATGCCTTTAGTTACCGCTTCCGCCGTTGAAAGTGGAAATCTGAGAGAACTTTGCTCGGCTCGAATGGAAGAATTGGGTTTGGCCTGCAGAGATGTAAGAACCAGAGAAGCTGGTATAAAACAGCTGCGTAGATCTCCTAACAAAGCTAAAGGTGGAGGTGGAAAGATGGTAACAAACGGATTTTATAAGAGAGGTGATGATACCGAGACGAAAGTCAAGGATACCGATGGTGGTAAAAAGGAAGATGAATTCAACTTAGGGCAGAGCGTAGAATTAGTCAGAAGGGATTACGCCGCGAATCAAGGCTGGGAAACTTTTCTTTCCTATGAAGATACCGAGACAGATATCCTTTTATATATTATAATACATAATATGCTTTGACACTAACATATTTTAAAGTTTTATGCGCTTTTATTTGGCCTTAACTCTAACACAATTTCTTTCCTTCATGATGGTCACTAATAAACATACTTTAATAGGGTTATTACGGTTAAGAAAATGTTCGGAGGAAAAGGCCTTTAGACCGGAATTAAAGCCAAAATTATTGAAAGATACCTCTCCTTCTTACAATAGTTGCGATCCTACGCTTTTGGCCGGAGTCAGCATGGTGAGAGAACTTCACGTCTATGGCAGTGTGGTGCCGATTCACGCCAAGGATCCTCTAAAATTTCAGCATCAGGTTAATAATATTTATATTGTATTTTATTAGGTTTATGAGGCAGCGGGGATTCAAAATATCTCAATTTTAACCATTTAGGCCATTTTTATGTGAAATATTTTATTTTACCGGAAATGAATACATGTATGAGATTTACTTTTTTCAGGCAATTTTTTGCCTTTAAACTTGTTTTATTATTTTTTATATATAAATTATAAGTTGATAACCCCATAAGACATGCCTAATTTTTTTCAACTTGTTAATAATACTGATTTTGAATTGACCAGATATTTTGCTGATTTTATAAGTGCAAAAGGTTGGTATATAGTTCTGTTCATCAAGACCCAAATCAAGTTTAAGGCTACACACTTTTTTTAAGATTACAATCGATATAACTGTTTATTATTATAATCTATATATATGCTTTAATTTTGAATAAACTATAGTCACAAAGTTGTATATAATTTTTGATGAATATTTGAGTTCAAAAATTTAAAATTGTTTGGTTAGACATTTCAAAAACACAAACCAAATGGGAACCGATTTATGAACAACCCATTTGAACCTAAAGTATTATGGACCGGGTCCAGTTTGGACTTCTTTCAGAAATCTGGCTTTGCTCAAGCTTCTGTTATCAAAATTTCAGCTAGGAGTTTTAAATTTCTGGACCCATTCATGTTCAAAGCCTTGATTTTGTTGCTACCTTTATGATAACTCCTATAACGTTGTTATTATAAAAATCAAATTTTAAAATAATTATCGCTTTTGATGTTTATTTAATGTGCTATAATTTTGAGATATAAAGAAAACATATAATTCGGGGTTGTACTTCATCAGCCCCACGTGGGTGCACATTTGAATTTCCTATATGGCTTCTTCTAAACATTACTTTTTAACTCAAAATTTAATAGGGTATCGGAACTCTGTTGATGGAGGAAGCGGAGCGTATATCTAGGTTAGAGCATGGTTCGTACAAAATAGCCGTTATATCCGGTGTGGGAACGAGAAATTATTATAGGAAGCTTGGATATCATTTAGACGGTGTTTACATGTCAAAGATACTGGATTAGATAGAGACAAATAAACATAACATAATCCCTTCTCCCAAATGGCCTTTATAGTTCAATCAACGCACATGAAAAATGCAATAAATTATTTATTTTTTCTGATATAAACATTTCCAATATTATAAATTATTACACATTAAAGCCTTGCAAACGGACCTAATTTTAGGTCAGGCCCGATCCGAGAAAAAATTTTGTCCTACCGATACAAGTTTGGTTGATCGGACTCGAGTCTGTCCTGTCCATACAGGGCTCTAGTAAATATTAATTTTCGATTATTTCCATGGGGAAAAAGCTAATAATGTTTAAATGTAGTTAAATCATGAATTTTGTTGGCCTATAAATCTTATTATCTTCCTTTTTTTATACATTTTTCCACGTTAATCTATTATATAGCTAATAAATTTGAACTTTACTATGTTAAGTTGCTATATAACAACCAATTGAGAAATTTTATATATCCTTATTTCGAGCATATCTCAAAATTTTATATTTGACAAGCTTACCTGCTGCATTCACAATTAGCACTAATTAATGCCTGAATATACAAAAATTAATGTAAAATTATTACATTATATCATATTTTGTATACTTTGCCACAATTTGTGCTAAAAATTAAGCTTAATAATTTTTCTCACACATAAGTGCAGTTTTGCAGAACTACTTATCCCCTTAGGTGTGAGGGCTAATCGTACGTCTTTACTTCTTTTTTTTTAAATTAAAAATTGAATAACCTTTCATATTAAGAGGAGATTGTTTCCTTGTTCCTTTTTAAAATATATTTACTTTGTTATTGGGACATTAGACAAGTACTCGACCCATAATTTACCTAATTTATAATGTCTAAATTCTGATTTTGTCAGTCAACTCTATACAAATGTTTAATTCAATTATTAAAAATAAATATTTTACAAAATAATTTTTCAAGTCAAAGTTTAGGATATTTAGAAATAAATGATCTAAGAATAAGAATATCATAGGGTTTATAGTTAGAGATGCATTGATATACCATTCTTTCCGATACTGTAGATTTTTTTTCCCCAGCCTATTTCCTACAAAAATATTTTTTGATTAATTTATCATAAAAGTTCCTTTCAAATGAAATGTCAGTTTATGTTATTGTATGTAAATTTATTTTATATAGTAAAATTTATGTTGCAACCAAAAAAAAAAGAATAACCCCTTCTTTTCTTATGTACTAGCAATTTGTAGATTTTTTTTTTATCAATGCATGATTTATTGTAGGCTCTTAATTGTTATTTTGAAAATTGGACATAATTGAGGGTACTGGCTGATATATAACAATCGCAGCAATTCATATCGGATTAACATTAGATAAGTACTCATACTACCTAATTTTTAATTTTATTAGCTTCACAAAAGTTGGGTAATGATGTATAGATTTGAATTTTATTCGTTATTACTGAATTAGATATCACAGTAAATTATTCTTAAATATCCTCGATTTTAAATAACATCCTTGACTTAATCGGTGGTTATTCTGGATTTGAATTCAGTAACTATCTTGAATAAACTCTGGAACTTTGAGGTATTGTTCCACTCTATTGAATTTTTTGGCGATTCTATATACCCATTTAAAAGCTTAATTTTATTTTTGCTACCATTATATATAAAACTATAACATGCATAATTGTAAAATTATATTTAAAAAAAAACCTTATTTCTAAAAATTATTTACTTAAATTTCGAATCTGTCATCAAAACAACTTCAAACATTCTTTATTTTAGAGTTAGTTTTATACTATTATATATGTATTTAGGTCCCTTACTATCAGTCAATTTCAGATAAAATTATTTCAGAATTGTGTATATGATCACCACCTATGCTTGGGATCTGAATAGCATACTCTTGTCGTGGTGGTTGATGTAAGGAAAGAATAAAATAGGAAATATTGTTAAATGTATTAGAGGGATTATTGTTGCATCAGGATTTAGAAAAAGTATTTGTGAAAATAGAAAATGTGCCGAATCTTTAAATATCATTCAAATATATAAGATTCAGTCAAGAAAATCAGTATGTTGAATGTTTTAAATTTGATCCATGTGACAAGACCGTGAAACTAAATATGCATAGAAGTCAATAGCATTTTAATTATTTTATAAAGTGTGTACAAAGAAAGGTCCAATTATAGAGAACATGCAAGCCCTCCCTCTAAATGAACCGAAAAATTGTATTAAAATCCGCGCTACAGGCCTATTTTTAAAAAATATATTTAAATTGTATTAATCAGTTGGAAAATCATATAAAGGAAGCGTTTAATATTTTCAATATTCCTTTAAAAAAATTAAAATTCTTCTCTATCTAAACTAGTAGCTAACCTAAACTTTAAGAAAGAGAAAAAAAATTAAAACTTCCTAGATTTTCCGTTCTAGTCTGAAACATACCCGGTATGCAAGTTTTTCCAGCTGCTGGATCTAAATTTAAATTCAAGAAAATCCTCACTGCCCTTCCAATTTTAACAAAAAATAATTTTTATACACGATTATAATTTACATATTTTCTAATATATAAATTTTATTTGGCAAATGTTTTAAATAAATTATTAATTTTGTTTTAAGCCAAAAAATAAAATTTAAAAAAAAACGAGAAATATTTTTTTAATTAATCGCAGCACAGCTAAATCCATCCCGCTTGTACCAATTATATTCTTGATATTTTGGTGTTTCAAAACAATATTTTCTTCTCTAATAATAAATATATTTATTATATAATTATACACATTTTAAAGGAGTACAATATTTATTTTGGTCATATTTAAATAAATCATATATGTTATGCTTGTAAAAGAATAAGAAAAATTATATGTTTTTCAAATACTCATTTTAGCAAAATTTTTTGTTTAGAATACTATTATTAATTAAATTAATCTATACAATGTCGATTTAATTGATCTAAAAAGGGAATGATCATTTTATACAAAAAAGGAAAATATATAAATTCCCAAATTAAATGTTATGAATGTGTGCCTTAAGGATTTCTTGAGAAAACGGAAAAAAATATAATATTTGTAACTATATAAAACCTTTTTACAGGTTTCCCAGGGGAACAAAAATTTAACTATATATATATGAGATGTATAACGAGTTTTTACTTATAATATAATGCCAAATTTAGAGTAGACAAGATGGTTCATCTTAAGATTTTTTAAAAAAATGATTATTAAAAATGGGAAAATAAAGTTGAAATTCTTTAGTTTTTCTAATATTTTATTCCAATCAAAAATAAGCTAGAAAAAAAATACTAAATCATAATGCTACTTGATTGATTATTTTTTTTAAAAAAAAATACGATTTTAAAAAGGAATGTAAAAAAAAAAAATACAAATTAAAAAATAAATATTTAAACGACTAACATATGATTTATATAATATAATTATATCTAATTTAACATGTTTCTAGTATGTATATATATAATATATATTTAAGAAGATAGAAATGGTTTATGGATATTCAGTATTCTTTCGATTTATTGGTCTTCAGCCATAAATAAAACTAAAGAATTGGTTGCTCTTTTGCTCTAATTTTCAAGCGTATCGTTTTAATTTAAACATTAATTTGGGCAAATAAATTATCTCACAAAAGCGAAATCGTAAATTATCACATTTTAAAACATATGATTATGATAAGTTTTTTTATGTCTTGGGTGCGTCTCCAAACCACCAAACTTCTAATCTATCAACTATAAAATCCTCTTTGAGCGTGAGAGGGGGATTGGCGAAAGTTTCGCAAGAATGTGTTCGGCCGTGATAAAAATTGGCGCCCAGCCAAAGACCATATAAGCCCCTTGATTTTGAGGATATTTAAATTTTTTTTAAAAAAAAATATTTATTAAGTAATAAAATCAAGCTCCATGAAAATGATTAACGGATGGAGTTATAAACCCTATAATTAAGAGACGTAAGATTCTACAAATTAAAGGGGGAATTAGGTGATGTAAAATTTATATTTAAGATAAGAATACGATAAGTTTTAAAACAATATAGGGAGAGGGGGGGGGCTCTATTCCTTTTCATTTTTCTATATAAATAGATAACGAGAAGAGCGGGGGGGGGGGGGGTATATGGCATAAGATTCGCGAATTTATTCTTTATCCCCTGTTATCAATTTTTTGTAAAAATTTTCAATCTTAACTTAATAATTAAATTAGTGATTAATTTTATTTTTAAAAGACCTGATATGGATATTCAGCAAAATATTATCTACTTATATAAATATCAACTACTACTACGATCAAATCCCTAAACTTTTTTAAATCAAAATATTGGGAGATTTAAAAGGGCCGGACGTCATTTTAAATGTAAATGGGCCTATAAATATGTTATTTTTTACTTTCCAGAGCCTATGGCTAAACTATCCAAGTTTCCTTGTATAAAATAGTTATTTTCTCCGGTCCAATTAAACACCTTTAAATTTTTATTTATAATAAAATATAATTTGTTAAGGTTTTAATAAAAGAGAGAAATAAACAAGCAACATCTTTCGAAGGAAAGATTTTTTTTCAAAAAAAATATGCAACCTGAAAAGAGGGGTAGAATGTGTATAAAAAGGTTTCTCCGTTTCCATAAAAATGTTCGCTGGGTTTGAAAGGGCAAGAGGCTAAAGCTCCAAAAACCTTTTTAAAATATAAAATATTTTTTTAAACTAATTCTAATTTAATAGTTTTTAATGAATATGAACAGATTTTTCTTAACAAATTAGAGGTTGGCCACAGGATGATCTAACCTTAAAACCGGGCTGAAAATAATATATTTTTTTGCAAACACATTAGCAAAAATATTTTTAAAGTCAATTGTATAGTTTAGCTAAAGTGATATCTTAATTATGTTTATAAAAAAAATTAAAATAATTATTTCAATCACCTCACTCTTTAATAGTTGACTATAATTAAATAAGGATTTTAATGGTATATTTAATTTAATATTTGGAATAATAACAAATCTTAAATTTAGTTCTTAAACAAGATCTCGTTCATTTTTCAGAATATTTTCTCAATGTTTTTCTTTTAGATTTTTAACTATTTGGTTTTGACCGGGATTGGAATAATATGTTTTTAAGGGTCTAGAAAATACATTAGTAGTAAAAGTCATATGTAATTCTGACGATAAAAAATTTTTTCGTGTTGTAACTTACTTTCGCGTCCTTATCCTTAATGACTAGAAGGACGGGGCTGTCATTGTCGCAAGCCTGCAACTTGTTGTACATTGTGTTGAAACTGTATCCGTGCTTGTTATTGCTGTAGGCTAGGATCCAATAATAGCCTATAGCTCTGGCCGGTAGCCTTTTGTTAAGCTGAAATTATGCAATTGATAAATAAAACATTGTTCATATCCTATCTTTAAATAATTGTTAATGAAATCAATATTATGTCTTTTTTACATAATCCACTTTTCTATCTATGATCTCAATTAAACCTAATCTCATAATTTAAAAGACATTTTGTGCCAGTTAAAAAAAAATTTTAAGAAAATTAATAAAGCTTTGGAATTGGTAATTTTCAAATATATATATTTATTGAAAATTGGGCTTCCGTTTTATCATGTAAGGTATCAGTCGCTGTCACTATACCTCTAAAAATGAAATCGAGTTAGACATTTGTAATTTGAAATATTCATAACAGATAATGAACTGCTCAATATAATCATCATGACTCTACTTATATAATTATCAAATCAAGCTTTATTGCTGGGAGTAAAAGCTGCATTTTTACAAAAAAAATGAACTTCGTTTTTTTGAAAGGATGGCTCAACCTTAAAAGGATCTAATAACATATGCCTGTAAATTGAGCCGAATTTGCTTATTAACTAACTATGTAACGACTAATATCTTCGACAATTGAAGAGAAACGGATAGCAATATGGAAAAAAAAATCATTTTAAATTTATATTTTTTTTCCTTCTATTCTTAACAATATAAGAATGAACTATCATTTAGGTCTAAGCTAAATAATTAGATCTTGAAGATATTTATATATAAACCTGTATAATTTGATCGTCGTCAAGTATGGAACTGGTATCGAGCAGTGATGGAATATCGGGATTGTAATCTTGGAGTGGTGGCGATGCATCCTTTTTAGGACATTCTAATAGCTAAAATTTGGAAGAAGAAAAAAAGAGGATCAATAAGCTATAATTTATATTACAGCACATTTTGCTAACAATAAAATATAAAAATTCACAATAAAATATCAATATTATAGTAAAATTACTATATCATGGTTCAGAGAATATTTCTATTTATGAAGAAAGGTATCTAACTAAGCAATGACATCAATGACCCTCTTCGTTTTTTTAAATGTGTGTATACTAAAGTCAGCTGTTATAGTAGACGCCATTGAGAGGAATTTAGTTTAAAACTGCCCTAAATACCTTTCAATAACGGACTTAATGCATTTTAAATAAACAAATCGTCAGTCTAGTCTGTGTTAGTATTTTAGGTCATTTAAAATCAAATAGATGCGAAATAGATATTTATTACAGTAACCCTCATCGCAAAAACAAATCACCCAATAGGTTACTCGCATGTCCCAATAAAAATATATTTGGCGATAAGAAAAAAAATTTTCTAACAAACATAATTCGGTTCAGGGTAATAAGAATCATTTTTTTTTCTTCTTTTCAATATCGAATAGCAGCATTATTTCAATTAAAATGAATTAATCCCTACCCTTCCCTAGATTTTGAAAGAGATATTACCTAGAAGGAAAAGATGGATTTTTTTGTGACTCAACAAGCTTAATTTTTCATTGTTGAGCGCAATTTTCTTTCAAAGTTTTAGATTTATTTTTTAAATAAATCAACTTTATAATATTCCTTATTCCTGGATCTCGCCAGAAAATGATGATATCTGATCACATTTTAAAAACAATGTCTATTGGATAGTTATAATAATAAATATTTTATAATTATATTATTATTTTTTAAGACGTTAAATTACTTCCCATTCTTTGCTATTTTTCGCGGTGGCAGTCTTTCTAAGTTCGTACTTCTTGGAACTTTTTTCCTCGGCGAGGTAAATAGAGCACTCTTCCAAGAATATAAAAATCTTTTTGGCGCTAAAATTGTTTGTAAACATAATAAAATAAAAATTCATTATCTCTTCTCTCTATATTATCTCCCATATTTAAATTTTCTTCTAAAATAAACGATTACGAAAAATAAAAAAAAAATATATAAAAAGATAAGAATTTACTCGGAAGGGAGTAGACAGAACCAGTACTCATTGCCCCCATCCCCATTTTTCGCGTCTGGCAACGTATCGATATCCAGAAAAATTACCTTCTCCGTATCGTGATTATGATGGTAAAGGAGTGTCAGAGAAGACGTGGATTGGTTTTTTAAATCCATAGGATGAGCGTTGATTGTTTCATTATCTATAATTAAATTTTATTATAAACGATTTTTTTTAAAGATTCCATTTATCCAATATATTTCTTTAACAATCTCCTTGTTAACGTCCATATCATAATGTTAGATGGGTCATGCCGCTGATAATCCTTTTTACGAATATTGAAAAGCCTCGCTAAGCCCAATTTTTTTTTACCTTCTTTCGGCATAAAATATTTTTTTTAGCATGGACCAGGAAAATTTGCATTATTCAAGGTCAAAAAAAATTAATTTTTTACAGAAATCTTAGTCCAAAAAAAATATTGTTTTTTTATAAGATGATTATCTACGAACCATTTTTGGAATTTTCTGATTGCTCGTTAAAAAGGATCGACTTCAAGGC
Organism: Gordionus sp. m RMFG-2023; assembly: GCF_954871325.1. Lineage (NCBI taxonomy): Eukaryota > Metazoa > Nematomorpha > Gordioida > Chordodea > Parachordodidae > Gordionus > Gordionus sp. m RMFG-2023. The sequence goes on along the minus strand of NC_088779.1, from coordinate 26,054,704 downwards.
GGCAGGCCAATGCTGGCTCAAGTATTCCAAACCGCTAATTATGGATATGTTAACTCGCTGCGCTTCGCTCATTTTATGAGCTTTAATTTTCGTCTCGAAATCGTCATCTTTATCCTTATCATGGGGTGTATTGTTGGAGATATCTTCGATTTTACTGTCGACCTTTAAAACGGGTTTACTTTTGGCAGAGTTTAATATTATTTCTTTATCCATGCGAGTTTGGTCAGTGTGAATGGAATACGTTCTAAAGTTAAATATAGGAAGGTGGCAAACTAAACTTTTAAAAATAGATATAATTTAGAATTCTACTTCTATTTCTTAATTTGAGCGAATCATTTCAAAGGGTTAATTGGGGAAAAAAAGGAAATTTAATAAATCAATTATTTAATATATAATATAATACTCCATAAAAAAGGAACCAAAAATATTTTTTGATAAAGCTTCAATGAACAATATTTCTGAAAATCTATAAGGGGGTATTTACCCATCTTTTTCTCCATATATATCGATATCCCGAAACAACCTAGCTAATCGGAGCTGGTTGAAAGGTAAAGTCACGCTAAGATCTGTCGAATCGAACATAGTAGCGGTGGGAGTTAGTAATAATGTGCCGATTAACTGTTTTAATTTTTTTTTTTAATTTAATTAAAGATGTAAAAATTTATATGATTAATCAACAAAATAAAACTATGGCTATTTATGAATGTAAATTTTGTTTTCAAATTCTAGCTCAACCAGATCAAAAAAAACATGCCTTATGGTCGAAAATCGGGGAAATCGTGATTTGATTAAATTTCATTTTTTTTCTTCTAAAAAGCTTGATGCGAAGTCACAAACTATATAAAATTTTGTAGCCCTTAAAATTCTACTTTAATAAGAAATTTTTTTTTAAAAAAAAATTAAAATATTCCCATAAACCGATTTTTTGTTTTTTTAAACTTAAATTTAATTAAAATACATAATATAGATGAATATAATATATTACGTAAAAGATATCTTTGTAAGTAAAAATATCATTTTTATAAACAATCTATTTAATAGAACCGACATGATGTTTTGAGGAGATTAAGCAAGCAGCCCTTAGAACTAAAAAAAATTCCGCCTGAAAAAATAAAATATTTTCTCAAACTAGAAGGGCTACAAAATGATACACATAATTTGTGATTCTTTCATACATTTATATTATATGAAGAGGAAAAAAAAAATTAGATTTGATGAAATCAATATTTTTGGATCTGGTTTCTAATTGTTTAAAACTTAAATAAGTATAATATCTTAAAGGGAGGTTAGGTTTGATTTCACAACAAAACCATGTGGCAATATTTAACGTTAATTTCTTATATAACTCACAATTCATCCCCTTAGCCATTATTTTTATAATATCTGATCTTGAAAAATAAATTACGGGTTCAGGGGCGTCATATCTCAAATATACGGCTCGGCACTTGAAAAATCTTTGGACGATAGGATCGTCCTCTTCCGACTCCGTTTCGTAGGATTGCGAATAAAATCGAGAGTCGTGTGAATATGTAGGCCTAGATGCGGATCCCAGGTTAAAACTCTTAGACTGTTAGTAAATTAAGAAGGAGAAAAAATTTATACCTTATTTCCATCTTCAAAATTTATCATTAAGCGTTATTAAAATAGCGTGCTAATTTATTTTTTTATAGCTTTAACTGATAGTTAGGCTACCTAATATCTTCTTATTTGAAAAATAGCCATTGTGTAACAACCAATAAAGAAATATCATTTAAAATTTGGAAGGCACTATTTATAACCCTATTCTTGATTAAGTTTGAAATGATACTTTTCAAAAAAAAAATGAATTTTTTATTGTAGAGAGGAACAGTTTGATAGAAAATTGTAGCAAAATATTTCAATAAATAATTTTGAAAGATTAATAATGAAAGAAAGAATGACAAAAAGAAAAAAATGAATGAAAGAAAGAAGGAAAGAAAGAAGCATCTAGAAACCGGAAAAATTTATAGGAATCGATTCTGGGCCGGTTTTAACAAAAGTGTAAGTAATTTATATAAATATTGTTTAAAATGTTTAGTTATTCATTTTCGAGGATTTATTTAATGTTCAAATTTTTTTTAAAATTACTTCAAAAAGATTTTAAAACCAGAATAAGAATAGAGTCAAATTCAAGAACCGGAAACGAAACAGGGTTACATTTTGGAACCGGGAGTAGGACCCCTTTTTCAAAATTTTAGCGGCACCATTTTTAAAAAAATAAAATAAAATTATTTTGAAAAAAAAACGTAGGAACAAATGTCCCAGAATCCAAATAATGTTGAATGTTTTCGATTTAATAATTTCCTTTATCTGATAAGTATTAATATAAAAAAACACCCATTCGACGAACCATGTCCCACCCAGCGACAATTACCTACCTAACATCTTTTGAAAATAAGAATCATTTATTCATACATTTTTTTCAAACGATATCTTCGAGTGCTTATTAACGGAAGAGATTAGTGAGAATCAGCTTACGGGAATCGAAGAAAAAATGGTAAGCGACCATATTCAAAAATGAGCCTTTTATAATTTCAACCTTAAAAATAATTTTAAATGAAATTATGTGATTTAACTATTCTTTATTTGGATGGGAAAGAGAGTGAAGGTGTCCCGTCCCAAAGTTATCGTCATCTGGACGTGTCTGGTGGCAAAACGTCTTTCGGGACGCGTCCCATAACAAAATAAGATTCCTATTCTGAATATTATTTTTAAAAAGGTTTTCCGGTTCCCAAACAAAAACTCTTTCGAATAATAAAAATTAGTTACACTTTTGTTAGGTTAGGACAACTTCCTGCCCCAAAAAAAAAATTCACAAAAGGGATTCGAGATTCCGGTTCCAAATTCTGGGTAAAGAGAATCGTTTAAGTATATTCATTTAACCTTAGAACTGAATAGTTTTACGTTGGCGGATTCGGGGTTTGATTGCAATGGATGAGCATTGGGAATGGAAGATATGGTCGAACTTCGAAATCTAACAGGGTCAACTTCTACTTCTGATTGGGGTTGATGAGGTGGTAATTGGTAAGAAGCGTTTGGTACTTTTATCAACTACAAAAAAAAGTTTGTTAATATAAAATATGTAATATCCTTCCATGATCATGTTTTAACAAATAGGCCCTAAGCTAATAATAGATTTACCTGTCCGGGGTATAACATTCTAGAGGACATTTTATTCAATTTGACCAATTCCGATGGCAGTATATCGTATTTCAGAGCGATGTTCTCTATCGTGTCACGCGATTCAACCTAATCATTCAAACAAACAAACAAGAATAATTAAAAAGGATAGATGGTAACGAACTTCTGTTTGGTAATTTTAAATAAAAAAAAATTAGCTCATCCCAATTATCAAACTATCAAACTTTTCACGATTTAAATTGATAAATCGTAAAAAATTAAAATACAGGGAACGAGTTTAACTTTGCCACATTTTAGAAATTATCATTTATCTTTTTATAAGAAAACGTGATTTATTTTTTACAGAATAAATTATAAGTTTTTTTTAAAGTACGAAAGTAATATATTTTTTTGTGTTAAAAATTCTAAATGATAGATAACCCATATTTTGATGATCATTAAAAAAATTTATGATGCATCTTTCCATCTATTATATTATAGTATTGATATGGAAGTTTTTTTTCCCCATTTTTGCTGGTCTATCATGCATCTTTCCAGCTATTATAATATGGTTTTAACACTAAGAATTTTTAGTTCTTTGCTGGCTTATTCCATTCTGGCACAAATATAAAGCTTAGAGATAATGAAATCGATCAATGGGCATTTTTACAGCCAATTACATTGTACTCGTAGTAATTTTTTTAATTGTAGTATTCCCTTAATAAATGAATCTGGTTGACAAATATTCCCTTAAATTTCCAATTTTATCCCCTACAAAGTTAATTAATTTTTTCGTAACGTGCAAAGTTGTCGTACTTCATTATGTAATATGATCTTTTTCTCTAAAGTATTTCTAACTTCTAATTTCAATCTCTTTTTCTTTATCCATCCTGTCCTGCTATCTTTGTTTACAATTTTTATCATTTTTGAAAGATGAAAGATATTTTAACCGGCAACTGATATTGTGGGGATTCGCCTCCCTCTACTCACGTGCCTGCGCAAACCTCGACTTGAACCAATACAAACAAACGGTTCCAATTGAGGATTTCTAAAAAAATGATCGTTGTTAATCCACTTTTGGATACATTTTTGACTCAAATAAATGAACGATATCTGATTCATCAAATGGCCCTATTCAATTTACAAATATTTTTAACTCCTTCTGGAGCTATATATTAAATCCTGATATTGAAAAAATTAGTCAAATTTTATTTCGAGAATAATAAATATATATCTCTTAGATCTGATAGCCAATTAATTTCATAATTTAAATCCTAAATCCTGGTATATGAAAGATAAATTTTGGTATATAATCCCTCCAAGAAAAGCGATGGAAGCAATGCAAACTTAAAAGATATATTTTGGAGTTTTTTTTCTTCAAAATATATTAAAATTATTGTATATTTCGGCAACAATACCCCATTAGTAAAAGCACAAATGAGATCAAAAGTATATCTTAAAATGAATGGACTAGCAGCTTATGAATCCAGATTAAATCTCTATTCAAAACAAGTTGTTAAAAAAATTGGAGCAATGGTAAAGATTAATTTTCATTTAGGTAACGGTATTTTAATTAACTTCTTTAATTATCGTATAATCTTTGATTCCACATTTCCCTGTGATTTTACATACCGATTATAAGTTGAAATATTATTTTAACAATATTACATTCGCTTCTTAAATATTTTTATAAAATTTTACATAGCGATTATTGATTATATAAAATATATATGTGTTAGCGGCAAGGCAATGTCTTATTTTTTTCAACTTTAAATCATTTATTGAGCACGTTTTTTTTAATAAAGATATTACTGGAAATTTATTCCATCATGTTTGAAATACCTACCCTTTGATTTTCAGACAATTTTGTCATGAACTTTTGAACTCATTACAAATCTATACCAGTTTTTATCATATAAATTATAAATGACTCAAAAGCTAAGAGTAAAATTCTTTACAATTCCTTTAAATAGGTATTCTAAACATGCTGGAATACATTTTTTTAAGGTATAATCATATTTTTTTTTAAAAAAAAATGCGTTCAAAAAATGATTTAAACTTGTAAAAATAATACGTTGCCGGATTGCCTCTAACATATATATAATATATATAAAGCAAATGGATGAAATAAAATAAATATAAAAATTGTTACATTAATTCACAAATCCGGGCCGGCCGAAAATTCACAAATCCGGGCCGGCCGAAAATTAAAAATCCGGGTAGGGTCGTTTTTAAAACCGGGGTGGGCCATAATATTTTTTCACAAATCAGTGCCGAGCCGTGCAATTAGTATCTCTGCAGATCTCTGGTATTTTTTAATATTTTATTATTCGCGTTCAAAATTGTCATTTTTGATATGGTTGGTATAATAATTATATCGATTAGTTCTATATTAAAATTTTAATGTTCCAAAAAAAAAAACTACCCCCTTTCCCCTCCCCCACTGCAGAATTCCTGTTAATTAAATTTAAAAAAATTTGATTAATACATGTCTTAAATATATATTTTTTTTTATTAGTAAAAAAAAAAATGTGAAGTAATAATATTTTATAGCCAATTTTTGCTTTCTTTTCAATAACTTCTTTTTACAATAAATTTTCATTTGAAAAACTTTGATTTTCAATAATAAACATTCGAAATCATAATTAATTTATAATAAGGTTATAATAAAAATATGTCAAAAAAATATCAAAGCTTTTATATAGCGCACAAATCGAACGTCTCAACGCAGCGTTTCAAAACGCAAATAAAAAAAAATGTAATCGTAGCTATTTTTAAATTGAACCGTTAATTTCCATTTTTTTAAAAAAAATATGAAAACTTCTAAATTTAAAACAAAAATAAATGCTGTCCAATTTATACGAATGCATTTAAAATGTGTGTTTTGAAACGCTAAATTTTTGCGCATTATAATACAGATATTTAAATAAAATATAACGGTTTTAAAATGGGACTCGCATTTTACCCATCATACCATTAAAAAGACCATATAACTATCATTTTTTAATTAGTAAAAAAAAATATATATATATATAACTGCGAAATCGGTAATGTGATAATAATGACAGAATAAATATATATAAAATGACAGATATCTAAGCAGACATATTAGAGACCCGAATTCCCGAATCATTAGATGAAAATTATTTCAATAAATGATATATTTGTGAATACGATGTGTGGCTTAACATATGTTTTTATGATTATGTTAACATCGCGCGAAATCAGGTTGGCCTAATTCGAGGCAGACTTAAAGATAAACCAGACTTTAAAGTCAATCTTTTAAAACAATGGTAGGATCTTAAAATTTAAATCAAACCTGGGTTAGGCCTGATACATTTAAATAACCGGGTCAATTCAAATGGCCTAAGACTTATTAAGAAGCCTCATTAGTAAAAAAAAAATACCTTGGCTTACAAACGGAATCAATGACACTCAATAATACTAATCTAGACTAACGATTCGTTTATTACATTAAAAAAACATGTATAGGAGTCAGCTAGAGACGTCGTTTTGTGAGATGCATGTCGACTAAGTGGCATCTATGTTTTTGTTTAAAAATATTTAGGAGTCAGCTGGAGACGTCATTTTGTGATATGCAAGTTGACTAAATGACATTTTAAAAAAATATATATAAATTCTATTTTTTAGACCTGGAAAACTTAGCGGAATGAGCCTGATTTTGCCTTCAACCATACAAAAAAAGTATATGTTAAGCCTATTCGCAAAATGGTGGTCGTTTCATTTTGTTTGAACTAGGCCTTTTAATTTAAATATATCAAAAGATAAACGTTATTTAGTCTCAGTGCAAACCACAAAATGGAGTCTACAGCTGTATAATATGCTTCCAATCAATTAATCGTCAATCTAGAGGTTATTATAATGATTTAATTCTCTCATTATTACGAATAATAGAAACCATGGTGAAACTAACCGTGTACGAATTATATTGTAATTGATTGTCGGAAGTTGACGTTTGATTGTCGCTGAAAGAGGCAAGTTTGTGCAATTGCTTCATAGAAATATCCCTCAGTATCTCTAACATCTGATAAACATTATTTCATATTTTTTTTAAAAAAAAAAATACAATTTAATAAAAAAAAAATTCAATTTAATAAAAAAAAATAGGTTTTTACCAAATTATTAATAATAATGTATTCTCGAGAAAAAAAAGGAAAGATTGACAAAATAAATGGATATTTAAAAGGTAATTCAAATGTCAGGGAGGGGGGTGGGAATAAAATTTATACTTTTCAAAACGCTGAATTAATGAAATACTATATCAAATATATATTTCAAAAAAAAATATTTTAATGATGTCGTTTTCATGAAATCGTGGGGAAAAAAAAAATATTCATTCAAAAGGATAATGAGTGTATGTTTTTCAGTGTAGCTTTTAACAACACTGATAACTTTTGTATATAAAATAGATTTGCTAGCCTGGCTCGTCTATCATGCATAAATTGGAATATAATAACTTGCTTTTCATTTTAAAATATAAAAAAAAACTATTAGGGAATTTTTGATAGACTGATCTCACTCATTTCACTGGCTGTGGCTAGAATTTTAACGATTACTACTATTGATCAAAAGGAAAATTATACTCACGAATTATGAATTATTTTCATCCTCCGGGAAACATAAATTTATATATTTTTTTATAATATTCGAATTTCGATTAATCAACATTTAACACTCTATGCGATTCAGTGCCAATTTTTAGATGATTTTGATTTGAATAAAAAAAAACATAAAAAGACAAACAGAGAAAACGAATGTTATATCGAAAAAAAACAATCTTGAAGTTTTTCGCCTTACGAATGGCTTGACAAAGAGGAAAACGGAAAAAGAAGCACTCACCTCAAGATCTAGCAGATCGTTTACTCGTGTCTAGCGATGCAAAACCGCTTCATTCGAGCCGATTTTTAAAAACTGTAACTCAATATTTCGACCAGAAATGTCCAAGCCTTTGTGTCTATGAGAGCAAAATCTTCAAGCCCTCGTAATATTTTTCTGAATATGCTTAGAAGTTTGATTTCATAAGAATCGAAATAGATCGGATACTGATCTTTTTAATTTATAGATAAATAAACCAGGGTTGTGAACCGATCCCATGGATAAAGTGCATTTTTAATGAAGAACTTATTCCCAAACCCCACTCCCCGAACACTAAACCAAAAACTCTTCCTGGGAAATTGTTATGATTTTAAACTTATACCCCAAAAAAATCTTTTCATTTAAATTTATTTTTAATAACAATTTGATTGACGTTTTTGAACACGAACAAAAATTTTTTAACCGAACTTTTGAACAAATATTGCCTAGACCTCTTCACCAAAAGAGGGCTAACCCCCTTCTGCCACCTTCTAGAATAATCTCAAGGCGTATGTAAATATTAGCGGCCGAAATCGCCATTTTCTTAAAACGCGGATAAATCGAGGCTTTACACAAGACTACCCTATGGGCGTGATATTATGTAAGTCTTTTTTTACTGGTGTTATTTATATGAATTTTAATATTACATTTTAAAAAAATCGATATAACTAATAATAGTTGAAGATAATGATTTGTTGCCATCAACTTTGTCATAATAATTAAATTTAATAGAGGCATTTTCCCTCGTTAAAAAATATAAAATATTAATAATTTTAGTAAAAAGTAAAAACCTTCTCCCAAACATTTTACATAAATTTATTTATAAATGAGTTATTTTCTAGCTGGATAAAACAGGTTTAAGTTGATGGGAATGGAAAAGTGATTATTAAAAAATAAAAACTTCCATTAGGAACATATATATTTGAATACTTATGATCAGCACTATTAGTATTCAATTCGTCGAATAAAAAAATATAATTTTTTAGCAAATATTTTACGCGCGAAATAATTTTTCTAATTTTATAAGAAAAATTTTCGTCATCGCTAATCCACATTCGCCAATTTTTTTTATGGCGAAACGCTTATCGCGAACCTTTTAAAGCGAAATACATGACTTTTATGGCAAATCAATAATTCGCAAAAGTTTTATAATAAAGCTATTATCGCTAAAATACAGAGTAAACTATTTCGTGAATCCTATGTCGAGAGAATCACCGCGAACATTATATCGCGAAGGAAATACCGCGATAATTGCAATTGATTGATTTTATTTAGAAACGATTCAGAAAAATTATCATAAAATTATAAAAAAAATTTGCTATTCTGCCTATATCCCTTTTGGCCAAAGTTTTATTTTAAAAGAATCAAGCAGGAATACAGGTTTTAAAAATATTATCATTGGGTTTATATGATCCTAGTTTAAACTTGATCCTTACTGGAAGTAGAAAAAATGGAGAAAATAACATTTATGGTTCTGATGATATCAATTTATCATCTCGGATTCTTAAGGCACAGATAAGTGTAAAGTATGGGAGTGAATAGTTTTAGCAATAATTAGGTTTAAGCTATCTTTGATTTTTGATAATATATAGTTATATAATACCGCTATTATTAATCCTTGGAAACTTCAATTTTGAATTTAAATAAATTTTTGTGGATGTCTGACCCACCCCCCCCCCTCCTAGGTTAATAATAACGCGGATGATTAATGAACGTTATTTTGTATGTGTAAATTCCTAATATATATTCAAATATATTCTCTAAATGCTTCGAAAGCGAAATTAAATTCTTTGGTTAAGTTCATTGCAAATGTAACTAGTCATTTTAAAAACACCACTGAACGAGAATATGATTAAGATACTTTTTTTGTATTACAATCATGTAAAGTTTGAAATAATTTTAAATGATGTGAAAAAAATTTTTTTTATAACTAATATTTATCAAATATTTATAATATACCATATATTCTAAATGCTAAAGCAAATTAAAATTTTTTGGTTATAACTGATGTTTAGTTCATTGTTAAAGTAACTAGTTATTTTAACAACACCATTGAAGGAGAATAGAATTAAGATACTTTTTTTATTACAATCATGCAAAGTTTCAAAAAATTTCAGTTGATGTGTTTGTTGATTGCTTCTTTTTTCAGTTATCAATAATATTTATCATCAAATATTTATCAGAGACTTTCAAGACCCGGTCTAAGCCCGGCTCTTATTTTTTTTTTAAATATACCCGGGCCGGATATGGAAGTTTTTTTAAAAATATCCGGGCCGGGCCGTATATTTTAAAACCAAATATTTGAAATCGCCATTATTAGCTATAATAATCAAAAATAAATATAATATATATTTTTAAAAAAATCCGGGCCGGGCCTGAATATATAAAACCCGGGCCGGGCCGAAAAATTTTTTTAAAAAAATAATCCGGCCGTGCCGTGTAAATGGTACCTCTACAGGTCCCTGATATTTATAATATATAAATACTATACGGTAATATTTTGCCATTTTTTTTGTCATCCATTATGTAAAATAAAATTTTTCTTTGAATTGAAAAAAATATTATTTAAATTTGAAATATTTTATATAATAAAAAAGAAATAAAATATTTTACAAAAAAAAAGATTTGAAAATCAAACCAGATATTTGCGCCTCAACCAGAACGTATATCTCTGAGTTACAAGCCATTTTTTTAAAAAAAACAAGAGTTTATATAGACAAAGTTTTCCAATTTATTAAAATAGACTAATTAAATAATATTTTATTAATCATAGATTAAATAGAATTTGATTATGGGAGGGTTATATTGGCTGTATTAATTTTTACTTTTAATTAGTATTGAGAGAAACCTTGAAATAAATATGAATAGATAATATAAACTCAGCACCATGAATGAATACAATAAAATAATATTTAGAAAATTTCAAAGGCTTATGTAAAAATCGAATAACCATCAAGACGAGTGTAAAAGGTTAGGTTATAAGGTTGCCGAGGATATGTTGCAAACTCCGAAATTGAAAATGAAATAATGGAAGAAAAGAAAATGAACCCCAAAAAGGATGGAATATTTATATAAGGGAACTAACGGTTTATAAGTTAGTTGGTTTTTATTTTAAGTATAATAATGGAGCCTTTGTAATTATTTAAATGAGTAAACTGAGTTAGACTTATATTCATGTTTAGTATGTCTAATATAGTTTTGTTTAGCCAGTAAGTCTTGTAGTTACAGTATCTATTGTTCTTATATATTGGAAGCCAACTTAGGGCTTCATAAGCCAGGTTATATTCCGCATTTCTCAATATATACGAGAACAGCTGAATTCTTCTTTTCATTTTTATAATATAGCTTAACTTTTTTTCTATTAGCTTCTTTTTTAGAGAATTTTAACACCCAGCCTCCCCCCACTCCCTCCTAATGACCCAAACATGCGGACTTCGAGTGATAGCAAATAGCACTCAATTTTTCAACCCTTCACCACAAAGGTGGGGTAGATAATACCCCACGGCTTTTATAATCTTGGTAATAAAAAAACCTGAAGATATTTTGACCTAATTTTTATAGTAGTTTAATATTTTCTTATAAAGAATATATCTACCAAATTTCAAGATAATTGATTTGATATTTTTTTAAATATTTGCAATTTGTTGAGCTTGGGGTAGTATAGGTCCCACCTTTGTACTTAATTTTTTTTTTCACTATTTTTTTTTATTAATAAATATTATTGTATATTACAAACTAATATATAAAATTGAAAAAAAAAATTTTATTTGTAAATTTTTCATTGTTATATTGTTACTCAAAATTTTAAAATTTTATACTATTTTTTTTTCTTGTGGAGCAAAATACAATAAAATTAGCATATGGAAAATTTAATATCATCAAGTTCTGGAAGTATTTTCTATTTAATATTTATAAAATTTATATAGGTGAAGTAGATTTTGCGTCAGATGATGATTATTTGTATAAAAGCAATCACAACTCGGAGACAGAGGAGGACATTATAGATAGTGATGTGTATGAAGATAGCTATAAATATTGTTACAGTAAAATATGCTATTCTTTAACCCTTCACTACAAAGGTGGAAAAAACTCCCTTAACTACAAAGGTGGGATCTATTTTACCCCAAATTTTGATTAGCTATATCTCAAAACATATTAAAAATTGAGATCTAAAATTCTGAGTATATATTTAAAAAATATTGGAGATAATAAATACAAAATCTTAGATTAATATTTACTTCCAAAAAAAAGTTAGACAAATTTTCTTAAAGTTACTGAAATAAAATTTTCTTTTTGAGTACTTCCTTTAATTATGGTATTATCACTAAATAAAATTCAAAAAATGCAAATTTTATTAAATATTTTATTAAATCAATGTTGAATAATGATAATTACATAAATTTTTTAAAAAATATCATATATCAAAAAAAATATTAATCATCAAATATCATGTAAAATTTTGAGATAACATTCGCGGCAAATTGTATGCATATGATCTTTACAAATAAATTTTGAACAATTTAAGCAAATTAATGTTGTTTTTTATCTTTCACCCTTGGACACACATAACATCTTCCCTTTTTATTTATTGGAATATGTTTTTCATCAATTATGTTGAGAACGTCCCCTATGTTGTTACGTAATAGTCTATTTATACGAGGGTTCTCGTATCTATTGGTCATAAATGGAGTTATCAGCTCCATACCTAATAATTTTATAAATTTATACCTTTTTATAGTCAACAAATTTTTGGCTTTATAAACTATTAGGGCATTTATTATTGAAATATTTATCATAGTATAAAAAATGGTAAGTGGCCATCTATTTAATCTCCTAGATATGGAATATATTGAACAAAGTTGATCCACTACATCAACTCCTGCTTTGGTTAAATTATAAAAAGTTATAATTTCTGGTTTTAACAATTCACCAGTTGTTACATCAATTTTATTATCATAATGTAATGTTGAAAGCAACACTACATTCTTATACCTTTTTGGTATATATGAAACAATAGTAGTATTTTCTTTGAATCCAAATAAACTTGAATATATTTCTCTTTTTTTATTAAAAAATAATGCAGGTAACTGCTTTTTATTTTTTTTAATAGTCCCTACTATTGCTAGGGAATGTGAAGATAATAAATAATTAGCTAATTCATAGCTAGTAAACCAATTGTCCATTGTAATATTTCTATTACTTTTTAAAATTGGTTGAATTAGTCTTTCAACTACATCAAATGGCTTGTTTGACAATTTGTATGGCCCTTCTGGCTGATTGCCAGTATATAATTCTGTTTTTAATGTATAAAAAGTTCTAGAATAAACTAGAGCATATATTTTCAGACCATATTTTGATGGTTTATTTGGCATATATTGCCTTAATGGACATTTTCCTTTGAATGCAGGAAGCATTTCATCAATAGTAACATATTGTCCAACAGAATAAGAATTATTGCAATTATCATTAAAAATATCAAAAATTTCTCTAATATGTGTGGCTTTATCAAGTGCTTTCCTTGTATTTCTTGTATTCATATCATCAAATCTAAGCACTTTCAATAGAAATTGGAATCTATTTATATTCATAGTATATCTAAATATATCAACACCAAATCCATCCTTATTCCATAAATCTCTTATATTTTGATGACTGGATTTATAAACTCCGGCTATCATTAGCAAACCAAAACCAACTAAGGCATTCAATTCATTTTCATCCATTTTGGCATGATAAACAGAGTCATCTTTTTCAGACTCAATCTTTTGATTTGTATATTTTAAAATTAAATCTGTAATATTAGGTGAAATGAATAATTTGAGCCTTTCTAGTGGTGATTTTGCATTTTTGGCATGAGATTTATCCCCTGGCAAACATGATATTATATTATGGGATCTTGTCCTTTTTTGTGTAGGGCATTCCATATTCCATTTAGTTTTTCCATTTTTACCTTCATATTTTTATATAATTTATTAACTCTTCACTACAAAGGTGGGGAAAATAATACCCCACGGCTTTTATAATCTTGGTAATAAAGAAACCTGAAGATATTTTGACCTAGTTTTTATAGTAGTTTAATATTTTCTTATAAAGAATATATCTACCAAATATCAAGATAATTGATTTGATATTTTTTTAAATATTTGCAATTTGTTGAGCTTGGGGTAGTATAGGTCCCACCTTTGTACTTAATTTTTTTTTTTCACTATTTTTTTTTATTGATAAATATTATTGTATATTACGAACTAATATATAAAATTGAAAAAAAAAATTTTATTTGTAAATTTTTCATTGTTATATTGTTACTCAAAATTTTAAAATTTTATACTATTATTTTTTTTTGTGGAGCAAAATACTATAAAATTAGCATATGGAAAATTTAATATCATCAAGTTCTGGAAGTATTTTCTATTTAATATTTGATATTTATAAAATTTATATAGGTGAAGTAGATTTTGAGTCAGATAATGATTATTTGTATAACAGCAATCACAACTCGGAGACAGAGAAGGACAATATAGATAGTGATGTGTGTGAAGATAGCTATAAATATTGTTACAGTAAAATATGCTAGTCTTTAATAAATTATATGAAAATATGAAGGTAAAGATGGAAAAACTAAATGGAATATGGAATGCCCTACACAAAAAAGGACAAGATCCCATAATATAATATCATGTTTGCCAGGGGATAAATCTCATGCCAAAAATGCAAAATCACCATTAGAAAGGCTCAAATTATTCATTTCACCTAATATTACAGATTTAATTTTAAAATATACAAATCAAAAGATTGAGTCCATTGAAAAAGATGACTCTGTTTATCATGCCAAAATGGATGAAAATGAATTGAATGCCTTAGTTGGTTTTGGTTTGCTAATGATAGCCGGAGTTTATAAATCCAGTCATCAAAATATAAGAGATTTATGGAATAAGGATGGATTTGGTGTTGATATATTTAGATATACTATGAATATAAATAGATTCCAATTTCTATTGAAAGTGCTTAGATTTGATGATATGAATACAAGAAATACAAGGAAAGCACTTGATAAAGCCACACATATTAGAGAAATTTTTGATATTTTTAATGATAATTGCAATAATTCTTATTCTGTTGGACAATATGTTACTATTGATGAAATGCTTCCTGCATTCAAAGGAAAATGTCCATTTAGGCAATATATGCCAAATAAACCATCAAAATATGGTCTGGAAATATATGCTCTAGTTGATTCTAGAACTTTTTATACATTAAAAACAGAATTATATACTGGCAAATAGCCAGAAAGGCCATATAAATTGTCAAACAAGCCATTTAATGTAGTTAAAAGACTAATTCAACCAATTTCAAAAAGTAATAGAAATATTACAATGGACAATTGGTTTACTAGCTATGAATTAGCTAATTATTTTGTATCTTTACATTCCCTAACAATAGTAGGGACTATTAAAAAAAATAAAAGGCAGTTACCTGCATTATTTTTTCTTAAAAAAAAGAGGAATATATTCAAGTTGATTTGGATTCAAAGAAAATACTACTATTGTTTCATATACACCAAAAAGGTATAAGAATGTAGTGTTGCTTTCAACACTACATTATGATAATAAAATTGATGTAACAACTGGTGAATTGTTAAAACCAGAAATTATAACTTTTTATAATTTAACCAAAGCAGGAGTTGATGAAGTGGATCAACTTTGCTCAATATATTCCATATCTAGGGATCAAATAGATGGCCACTTACCATTTTTTATACTATGATAAATATTTCAATAATAAATGCCCTAATAGTTTATAAAGCCAATAATTTGTTGACTATAAAAAGGTCTAAATTTATAAAATTATTAGCTATGGAACTGATAACTCCATTTATGACCAGTAGATACGAGAACCCTCGTATATGTAGACTATTACGTAATAACATAGGGGACGTTCTCAACATAATTGATGAAAAACATATTCCAATAAATAAAAAGGGAAGATGTTATGAGTGTCCAAGGGTGAAAGATAAAAAAACAACATTAATTTGCTTAAATTGTTCAAAATTTATTTGTAAAGATCATATGCATACAATTTGCCGCGAATGTTATCTCAAAATTTTACATGATATTTGATGATTAATATTTTTTTTGATATATGATATTTTTTTAAAAAATTTATGTAATTATCATTATTCAACATTGATTTAATAAAATATTTAATAAAATTTGCATTTTTTGAATTTTATTTAGTGATAATACCATAATTAAAGGAAGTACTCAAAAAGAAAATTTTATTTCAGTAACTTTAGGAAAATTTGTCTAACTTATTTTTGGAAGTAAATATTAATCTAAGATTTTGTATTTATTATCTCCAATATTTTTTAAATATATACTCAAAATTTTAGATCTCAATTTTTAATATGTTCTGAGATATAGCTAATCAAAATTTGGGGTAAAATAGACCCCACCTTTGTAGTTAAGGGAGTTTTTTACACCTTTGAAGTGAAGGGTTAAATTAGTTTTAATTTTATCGCAAATAGATGCCAAAAAAATAACAAGCTTAACCCCTTAAGACTTATATCCCCCCCCCCAGATAAAAAAAAAGTATAATGGCGCGCACAAATTGAGCGTTTCAAACGCTGCGTTGCAAGGGCAAATAATGTATTTCAAATGGCCTCGTGCAAATTGGTAAAATTACCGTTTGGCGTTAGCAACAATTTTTAAAAAAACGCAAATAGGTTTGTTTTTTCATTACTTTTTTTTATTCTTCGCTTTGTAATATTATATAATATGTAATATAAATAACTTACTTATAATCCTGAAAGGGAATATTTAGAAATTAATGAAATAAGAAGGCAGACGATAATAAAAATTTCAAAGATAAATCCTTTTTTTATAGAATTTATAAATTTTGAATCGACGATATTAATAAAAAGGCAACCTCAATTTAAACAAGGGATGCGTTACGTTTTTTATTAAAAAATTACGGCGAAACGTAAATGCTTAATTTGTGTGCACTATAAATAATTTGAGGTAAATTTTAAAAAAAATGAACATTTAAACTATATTCATTTAAGTAGGAAAAATAATTAAACCACCAAAAATTTCTTGTGATTAAATATTTCTACTGAAAAATTATAAAAAATAAAGTCTGATAAAAATATACAAAAAATTATCCTTGATTATTTAAAAAATTTATTCGTAATTATTTTTAAAAAAATCTGAGCGCTTCAATTAATCCCAGGGATTCAAACCGAACCTGGACCTTTAAACCGGTATTTTAAATGGCATTCGCGAGTAACAAGTTAATCGATAAAGCTTATTTTACCGTAAACTGGATTGATTTAGACCAAAAAAATATATATGTATAATCTAGTTTTTAAATATCGGAGAGCCGGATTTTTACTCATATCGGTATGGGCTTGTTCCCGTGTTTCATATCGACTTCCCCATTTTTATAAAGTTTCTTGCTTTTAATTGGTGTTATTATTTTAAACATGATAATGATAGTATAATTACGTGTCAAAAGGAGTGTGGGGGGGGGGGGGGAGAGAAGTAAAGATTTTTGTTTATAAGTTTTGTTAAACGGCTCGATTTGAGCCGATTTTTTTAAAAAAAAACATGGCTAACTCAATATTTTATACAGAAAAAAAATATTACGCAAACCTTAAAAATTTTGGTCATGAATGGTACTAAGGTTTGACACCCATTTGCGATCTAAAGACTTAGGCACTAATTTTCTATCTAAAATAATGAGTTACGCTAAAACTGTAGGAGCTATTCGGATTCTCCCACAATTAATAATAATCGTGAAATTTTTATTTGGGTGACTTGTATTATATTTTTTTTAAAATTAATTATAATCTAAACATAGGGATGGATGAAATGAATTCAAAAAAATAAGTGAATAGGAAAAAGAAAGGATTATAAGAAAAATAAGAGTCAATTGTTATAGCAGAAAGATTAATCCAATCGACTCATTTTTAATATAAATACCGATAATTTTGGTGGATAAATATTTTGTTTGAAAAAAAAATAAAATTAATATTGATCATAATAATAATATAATCTATAATAAGGATCAATAATTATAAGAAATGTAGATAATTATATATAATATCGGCAGAAACTTTTATTTTAATTGAAACCTGTGGTTGATACAGTGTCGTTAAAAAGACGGATTCGGGTCGATTTTAAAAAACGGCTAACTCAACATTATATCCAGGAAAATTTTGCCCAAGCATCGCCAATAAATGTTCAATCTCATGTGCCATCTAAGAGCAAAATCTTTAGGCTTGCATAATATTTTTTTCTGGATAAAATAATGAGTTATCCGTTTTTTTAAATCGACTCAAATTTAGCCGTTAACAACACTAGTTGATACCAAAATAACATTATGCAAGCCTAAAAATTTTGCACATAAGCTGGCAGAAATACTTGGGACATGTATTTGACAAATCAAGATGCTATGATCAATATTATTTGAGCTAAAATCTTAATCGGGCCATTTTTAAAAATCGACCCAAATCGGGCCTTTTGACAACACTAAGTTGATACTTAAAATGGTAGTTAACCTTCAGAATTTTTTATTTATTTAAAATTGAGTCTACATTTATGCAGGATACAAATATATATTGATAAAAATTTAATATAACTTAAAGTGTTAAAAATGAAAGATTGTTGTTTGTTAATTTTTATTTTCTTATTATCTTCTTTTATTTTTTTTTTAAAAATATACCTTTATAAACTTCATAATTTCATTATAAAAATGATAAAAATGATAAATAAAATATTTAAAAAAATGAATAATATTGATAAATTATATATTGCATTATTTTTAGGTATCGTATTCGGTTAGGTGGCAGTGATTGAGAGATCTCTAAATCTAATATATGCAAGAGGAGATGCTTCCATTAAAAAAAAATTACGTGACGTTCAATGTTTAGTCTTAAAAAAATATAACGAAAGAAAGATTTAGGGGAGGTTCAGTTGCACCAATAAGAGAGGAAGGTGAAGGGAATTTTTTTTTAAAGCCATCTTTAAAAATTTGAGCCACCTGAGATTGTGAAGGTTAGTGTATCACTGGGGAGGCTCCAAAGAAAAATCGATAAAAGATTTTCAACCCTTAATTTAAAATACAAGGTTGTAGTTCGGAACATTACGTTTCCCCAGCTCGCTCCAAAATATACTTTCTTCCCCAAATAAATATTTACGCTATACGTGATTAATCAACGCCTAGCCCTATAATGTTGTGCACACATGAATATATGGTGCATCAGATAAATTTTTTTAAATATTTAATAATTCGGTATCGTCCCTCTAGTTCGTATTTTTTTTAATAGGTGTTTTGTCGTATTTCCAATTGATTCCCAAAATTTTCAATTGATTCCCAAAATTTCCAATAGATCAACAAATATCAAAGCTTATAAATTTAGAAATTAATATATTATTTAATTTTCATATATAATAATTTATATTTTTAAGAAAACTAAACATAATAAAGATTGTTGCTAAACTTAATGTTACTCAATTTAGCATCACCATAAAACATTTAGAAACTTGCAAACCAATCCAAAGTAAATAATTTTGATTAATATTTTATCTTAAATTATATCCTTAATTACTGAATTAATGCTTGTGTATTTATATTATAGTATCAAATGTATGTACTGCAGAATTCCAAAGTAAAATGTCAAATTAATATTTACAATAATTTTTCAAAGCCATTAATCTACAAGGTCCAGTTTTGGATAACACAAATAGTCCAAGTAAATTTTAATTATATTGGTATAACTATTTTTAACAAAGTTATGAACCAAGAAGTCTTGGAAGAAATAGATGCCCATAACAGAAATACCATTACTCCAAGTAAATAGTATCATTTAGATATTTATATCAAACAAAGATATTATTCAAAACAATTCTAACAATCAAATGGTTCAACATAGTTTGATTAATTATCTATTCTAACAAATATTTAATTCAATTTATACATTATCATGCAAAAAAAAAGGAGATTGCATTTTTATATATTAATTAAAATTTTTATTATCAGATATTTGATAATAAATTTTATTAATATTATATCAAAGATATATTTATATACAATAGTATTAAGAGTTTGCTAAAATATTGTAAATTATCTGCAATTTATTTTTTAGTATATACTGGTCTTGTATTAATATAAATATTAATTACCATTTAGCTATTTAAATAATAATATAAAATAAAAAGCATTTTTTAATTTATTCGTCAAATCTGTTTCAGCGTTTCAAAATTATACAAATTTATAATCGATTCAAATATATTTGTGGCCATTTTAGGTCATTTGACGTTTTTTCATACATGTTCATTGTTCATACGAAGAGGTGGACCCTAACCGGAATTTTTTTTATCAAAAAAAATAAAAATCATAATTCGTATTTATCATTTATCCAGTAAAGGAGATTTTCTTTTGCCTGCTGCCCACTTACTAAAAAAAAAGAATTAAGAAAAGATAATCACAATATAATTTAAAATTGGTAAAAAAAAATTATATAGCAATTGTTATTGTGAAAGCTCAGGTATATATATACTACAAATAGAAATAACTTCCGATATCGATGATCCCTATTAACTTCTTTAGACCCCCCCCCATCCCCAAATACAAACTTATTTATCCTCATAAATAGCGGATTCGGGGGATCCGGATTAAAGAGAATCGTTCCTACACTCCCCTACCCCACCCATCCTTTTTTTTCTACCAGTTCGTAATAATTTTATCAAAAAAAAAAGATATAGCTTCTAATTAAATTTGAAAACAAGTTTTTGTCGATTTAGTGATAAATAATATAAAGAATTTTTTTAATTTAAAAATAAATAAAAAATAAATTTATTTTGTAAATATCCGTTTCAAAAATATATTATTTAAAAAAAGTATTAATTAATTAACAGGGGAAGCGAGAAAATAACTATATACGCGCGTTAGATAATTTTAAAATT
The DNA here is from genome assembly GCF_954871325.1 of Gordionus sp. m RMFG-2023. Lineage (NCBI taxonomy): Eukaryota > Metazoa > Nematomorpha > Gordioida > Chordodea > Parachordodidae > Gordionus > Gordionus sp. m RMFG-2023. Next base: position 26,033,726 of record NC_088779.1, on the reverse strand, counting down.
AGGATATCTAATTAGTGATCTGCATCGGGCCTAATTTTTCAAGCCTGGCCCGGCCCGAAATTTTTTTTAAAATGTTTTGCCGGTTCGGTCCGAACCCGAAATTTATTTTTAAAAAATTTATGGCCCGGCCAGGCCCGATTTTATTTAAATATAGAAATTAATTTTTATAATTACTTAAAATAAAAGACATATGTTATATAGCGTTTAGTTTCAATAAATTAAATCAAAAATTTTTATTTTACATAAAAAATTCAATATAAAATTGATAAATTTGGATATATTTAATAAAATTTCCAAGGTCCGACCCGACCCAAAATTTTTTAAAAATATTAGGCCCGGCCCGAACCCGATTATTTTAAATAGAATTATGCCCGAGCCCGGCCAGAAGCCCATTCGGGCCGGGTACGGGCCGGGCCTAACTTTGCAGATCTCTAATATCTATCTATAGTGTAATTTTTTTTTCAAATTTACGCTTATATGTCAAATTTAAAATGTGTTATATACGATTTAATTTCGTAATTTTATAATAAAAAATTGTATATGCGAAAGTAATAGGAATAAATCAGTCATTTAATAAATTACGAAAAACTTTTGCTCAACAATTGGTCAAAGTTTCGAAAGCGTTGATAAAGACAGGGTACTTCAGTGTAGTTGTGTAATGGAGAAATTGGCTCAATCTACAGGGGCGTATTGGAGAAAATTTGTTAACATTAAGACGTTTTAATTTTTATACTAGGTTTCTTTTCAAATTTGAGCATCTATATTTTTAGGAAAAGCCCCGATAGCTAAAGTGATATTTTTCGGCTAAAAACTCTGTTTGACCGATTTTTTAGCCGGCTAAAAAAAATATAGTAACTACCCAACTATAGTACTCAAGTCCCTCGATTCCTGACTGCGAGAAAGGTTGCACCTTGAACAACAATTTCAAAAGCAAATTCTAGTCACGTATGGTCTATAGCGCAGCATATCAATAACAGATTTTTTTAGTACATCCGGGTATACAACTTTTTTTTTTTAAAAAAATTTTCAATAGAATTGCTATTTAGATATGTCTATAATGTAATGACATTTTGCCTAATCAATATGTTGACAATATTAAATAAAAATATATTTTTTAAAAAAATTCTTTCTCTCATATTATCATTTTTAAAAATAAATCCTTATCTAATTCGCAACCTTACAAGAGAGATTAAGAAATATAAATTTAATAAAATCAACCATTCCTTTGTGCTTTAACGTTTTTTATAAAAAAATTTAAATGTAAATTATATGTGGATATTTATGATCAAGATTCTATTTCTTCTTTTTCTTTTCAAACTTTTCTCTCGTTCTTATCGCCTAACCTGAATTCATAGTGGCGTGATTGCGATCGCATTTAAACTATTTCTTTTATGAGATATTATTTATTAAAATCTATCAGATTTAGAAATCTCAGTTAAATCATCGAATCGCGACTAGAATTCAAGGTAGATCTAGCTGCTTTAAATATCTAAGTACCGGATCCATTTTTAAATTTAAGGGAACAAGCCTGGATGTGAAAAAAAAGGAAACTTTCGCCGGATTAGGCACGGGTTAGGAATTTTTTTTGGTTCAGCCAGGTCCAGACAGGTTTAATCCAGTCAGGGCTCAGCTGATAAAAAAAATATATTTCAATTCGTGATCTAAATCGGGCATACTTTTTTCAAGACTGACCCGGTATGAAATTATGAAAACATTTGTCCGGCCCGGCCCGATCACGAACAATTTTTTTTTATTTGTCCCGAAAAGTCCGACCCGAATTTATTTAAAATATAGAAAAAATTTTAAAAATATTCTACATATAGAAAATATATTGGCGCCTCTTGCAGGAATTTTAAAATATAACAATTTCACGAAATTGAAGGATATCATATTTAAAAATTTAAACCCGACTTGAATCAAACCTCAAAAAAAATACTATGCTTGAGTCATGTCCGGGTTTAGGGAAAAAAGAGCCCTGAACTAGGGTTCCAAAAAAAGTCTCGAACCCGGGTTTGGAAAAATGTGTCCCGAACCCGAGTTTGGGAAAAAGTCTCGAACCCGGGTTTGGAAAAATGTGTCCAGAACCCGAGTTTGGGAAAAAGTTTCGAACCCGGGTTTGGAAAAATGTGTCCAGAACCCGAGTTTGGGAAAAAGTCTCGAACCCGGGTTTGGAAAAATGTGTCCAGAACCCGAGTTTGGGAAAAAGTCTCGAACCCGGGTTTGGAAAAATGTGTCCAGAACCCGAGTTTGGGAAAAAGTCTCGAACCCGGGTTCTACGCAACAAATTTATAAACTTAAATATTATTTTATATATATTTTAATGATATATTATTTAAACGATACATTATTTTAGAAGAAAGGTTTTATGGACAAAAGATGAACAAAAAAATATCATTAAAAGAATACATGAGGGAGGTGTATCTACAGTTCCAGGTATAGCTATGGGAGGGCATCTGGGGATTAATAAAACTAATCAGATAATAAGGGAAAAGTAAAAATATGCAATATTATCTTATTTAATTTTTTACAGCTTTTATTGGTTGGGCAGCTATAAAGACATTAGGGAGTTTATCAAATCCTGTGAGGTTTGTCAAAAATAAAGCAGTGGTTTTGATAAAACTTCAAATGTGTTGCACAATATTAAAGTGGTTCAAAATCTTGGTATCAAATTGGCATTGATTTAATCCAGATGCCAGAATCTAAAGAGAATTATAAATATATTTTATGTGCCATATGCTATTCCTCTCACCAATGTTATGAAGTAATAAAATTAAAAATACCAATTTTAACTTATTTGAATTTTATTAATCTATTAATGCATATTTTTTTTAAATTTAATAAAAAAAAATATATATTTTAAAGATTCAGATTAATGATCAAGGTAGGGAATTCTGTAACAATGTTTGTACATAATTCCATAATAACCTCAGCCTACCCACCCACAAGCAAATGGTTTGGTTGAGAAAGTTCACAGAACATTCCAGTAGGGCTTGATGAAAATAATCCACATGATGCGGAGTTTGTCGATCCAAGTCCCCAATAGGTATTGAATTTCGGATATATATTAGAATTATTTTAAAATGCTTTTATTATAAATAATGCATTGCCTTTATGGCTTGATGATGAAAATAATCCACATGATGCGCAGTTTGTCGAACCAAAGGCCCCCATAGGTATTGTATTTCGGATATATATTATAATTATTTTTAAATGCTTTTTATTATAAATAATGCATTGCCTTTAGATATTGGTTCCCAAATTGGCTTGATGATGAAAATAATCCACATGATGCGCAGTTTGTCGATCCAAAGTCCCCCATAGGTATTGTATTTCGAATATATAATTTTTAAATGTTTTTAATATAATAAAGCAGCACATCAAAATGAAGATCAAGGTACTAGTTCCCAAAATGTTGGTCTTGAAGATAAAAATATTCAGCTTGACATGGATTTTATCAATCCAAAGACTCACATATGTAATATTATTTCTGATATATATATTTGATTTATTTTTTAATTTATTACGTATACTGATTTGGATGATATTTTGATAATAAATAAATTAGAAAGTGTCCCTAGATATTTTTTTCCTACAACAAAGGCATGGAAAAAATATCATGTTAAATATATGGTCTGAAGCCTCCCAAAACCTATGGGGGACTTTGAATCGACAAACTACGCATTGTGTGGATTATTTTCATCATCAAGCCAATTTTGGGAACCAATATCTAAAGGCAATGCATTATTTATAATAAAAGCATTTTAAAATAATTCTATATATATCGAAATACAATACCTATGGGGGACTCAAACTCCGCATCATGTGGATTATTTTCATCATCAAGCCAATTTTGGGAACCAAAATCAAAGGCAATGCATTATTTATAATAAAAGCATTTATTTTCGTGATGTAGACTATGGGAAACAACTTGGTGAACCCACCATCCTGGAGAAAATTGAAGGTGATGGGAATTGTTTTTAATATAAAATTTCATTTTATTCTGCTTTATATAATTTAGGGCTATTAGTTTAGAGATCACTGGGGTTCAAAATTCACATATTATTCTCAGGCAATGGTTAGCACAATTTATGCTAACATTTGAGATGGAAAAGGTTTATTTACGTCATAAACAAAAAATGTAAAAATTTATGTCTTAAATAATGTTGTGACAGGGCGGATATGGGCTTCTGACACAGAAGTCAGGGCAATGGCTACAATGTTAAATACACCAATTTTTACATATATAAAATATAATGATAATTTTATATGAACCCGATATGACCCTTTTTATATTCGCGTCGCGATAATATAAAAAATATTTAATATTTTTATTTATATTAAAAAAATGGAGGAAACCATTTTGAAAATGTTTCAGATTGCAATCATTTATCTTCCATCATTATTTAATATATTTTTATTAAAATTTATTTATTTTTAATATAAAAAATATATAAATATATTTCATTCTTTATAATTTATATTCGGCCTGATATATTTTTTCATGAAAGTTGTAGTAAATATAATTAAATATATTCATTATGATGTGCAACATTTGATAATAATTATATTTTTTTATGTTTTTATTAAATTTAAAATTATGTATAAATATTTATATCAATAAAGTTCTTCGTTTATTTTTTCGATTCTTTCGTTAATGCCAAATGAAGCTTATTTTAATATTGGTGACCCAATTCAGCATAAACATTACGATTAACCATTTAGACTAAGAAATTATCTTACTTATTCTTCGCAGTGTTTACAGAGGGTGGGTACTGATATTTAGAGGGAGAAAAGACGGTTTGTCTCTAGTAAATTTTCTGTAATATTTGGAAATTTGTCAAATTAATGTCTATCGAGAAGATGTTCCTTGTATAAGAAATCTGAGGAGGAACTTAATAATCATGGGATCGGAATATTTGGTTTTGGACCTACTAAAAACTTGTTTTACAATATTATTTTAAAAATTTCAGTTCTGTAATTTAGCATGTTAGTAAGGATCTTTTCCCTATTACTAAATGATAATTTTTTTCACCCGCCCGTCCATACTTTGAATGGGTGTGTTCGGGCTTTTAAAATATTTTCAAAAATGGGTGGGCCTTGACGGTAGAACTTTTGATATTTTTCAGGCGAAATTTATTAAAAATAATAGTTCCATATTATGAAATGTTTAATTTAAAAAACATTAAAATAAATAAAGAGCTAAACTAGGAATTAAAATAATTTTGAACATTAGGCGATGAAATGCAGACTAAAAATATAAAATACAAACTATAGATGAGCGGCATGGGCTTTTTAGATATTATACAAGATAAATAAAAAAAGCAAAACAATTTTTTAAAAAAAGAGATGTACATGTATTTGAACCTGCATTTTGAGGGTAGGTAATATAACTCTTACCAACAAGGCTACACAACAACACATATATTACTTCATTTTATTAGTATATAATATTATAAATAATCTACTATTTATTTAAATTCATATATATTAAAAAGAGAAATGATATTATATCGTTAACTTCAATGATGTTAAAATAAAGATGAGCTCCTGAAATGAAACAATATACTTGCAAAGCGTTATTAAAATATTTTTCTAAACATATATTATAATTAAGTTAGGTGTTTGTCTCTATATTATATTTTATATCCTTAACTTTAATGATGTTCCTTGATTTTACATCTCTCATTATTCGACTTAATAATCTTAAAAAAAGATGAGCTCTATGAAACAATATATCTCTTGCAAAGCGTTATTAAAATATTATTCTAAAACATAGATTATAATAATACTACTATTATATCTATATTATATTATTAATATTTGAATTCATGTCATGAGAATTTTTGCTTTAGATTTATCACTTCAAAAACATTGGAGGCCATTTAAATCAAAATCTCACAACCCATCCGTGGGATTTTGATTGCGTGAGATTTCGAAATCTCATAGATCACTTTCACACGTTACACCGGTTCTTTTCGGTTCGTATCGCTTATTAAAATTTGGATTTTTTTAGAAAAATAATCAGAAAATATTTTAATAATTGCCCTATAATACAAGGGTGTGAACCCGAACACGGGTTCAAAAATTTTAAATTTAGTAAAAATTTCGATAACAGGAACTTAATCGAAACCGATTTTTTAAGAGGGGTCCGAAACCGCCCCAGATCTATTACCCCGGGTTCAATGAGTTTTCCTTAAATCGATCTCTGTTTGGTCTGTGGTTAGGCCCGGCCAAACAATTTTGAATTCTGGAACCCGGGTTAGGGTTCACCTCTTAATCTATTTTTAAAAAAAAAATAAAGATGAAATATGCGTAAAATGAGAAGAATAAGGAAGGAAGAGTAAGCCTAGCGAAGATCTGTGGAGAGAAGACTGCCATTTAAGCTTACATAATTACACTTTATGATAGATATGTTCAGCCTCATGTCTGTAGATCTATTTCCTTCAGAAACAATAAAAATTGCGAAAAATCGGGGGCTTTTAAAATCCAGGCCATGCCTAAAACTCAGAACCTATACAGGTTTCTGCTAAAAAAAAAAATTTTTTTAATGCATATATTTTCTATTAATTAAAAAAAAAACATTTCTAAATCTATCGCGAAACATATATGAAAATAAATAATTTTTGATTTTATTTTTTTTAGCGGAATTATTTTTTTTAGCCCTATATCTAAATTATGATTTTATTATTTTTTTAAAAAAAACTTTATATTTTTGGCTAGTTGAACCATAATAGTGATCATAAATTGAAACGTTTTCGTTTGGCGTTTCATTTCAATATATCGTATCTTAAATGGTAACGCCCAAATTGGTAAGCGTTTTCTATTTCGAGTTTTAAAAAAAACATAAATTTTTTATATTTAAAATAACAAACAAAAAAATAATAAAACATCACCCATATCCAAACTATAGCTTTTACCTTCATCTTTTAGTTCGATAAAAATATTGGATCAAGAAAAAATAGATAATTGAATATTGACAGAAAATTGGCCTCATTTTATAAGAATAAAGACATATATATTTTTTGTGATTAATAATTAATTCAATATAAAGAAGAAAAAATAATAATCCAGTCAAAGCCAGGAATAATTAAATATAATAAAATTTATCTTAAATATTATTATTCGCTTAAATTTAGGGCCCAGAAAGATTATTCCGTTTCCGTATTTATTTAAAATATATTAGGATGTCGAATCGGAAAACCCGTTAAAGCCGAACCAATTATAAAGGTATTTAACGGATTCATAATGGGTTTAAAAAAATATAGGAATTGCCATAAAATATAAATAAACAATTTAATAACTTAAATATGTGAGGTTACGTTTAATTAAGTTATATTCGTTATTTTTTAGCTGAACCGAAATAATTTTTTTCCAAGCCCGATAATAAAAAAATAACCCGGTAGGGATAAAAAAATTGGAACCGAAGTCCCTAAAATATATATATGTATGCGAATAGAATACAACGATATCTCATTATTCGATTTTTTTTGGATGAAATATAGTTAATCTAATCTTAGTAGTTAGGCTATAACCAAAGCTAACACAAAATGTATTGGTAAAAAAAAAATAACAAGGAGATTTTTTATGCCGGGGCCGGGAAACCCTTTTTCAAATAATTCCACGATCAGGTTCGAGACGCGCCAACCTCTCTAATCGTAATATATTATAGAGGGGTAAACGCAAAAACTCGTTATCGAAATAAATATTCAACTTTCTGTGAATGGATAAAATCATTATGATGTGTAAAATTGGCGTATTATTATTTACTCGATTTTTATAATAATTAATAACCAGATTCCCGAAAATCTTATATTTTTTCTTAACTAATCTCTAAATGTTCTTGGCAGCTTAATTCGGAAAAACCTCTTGAAAATTTTTATTCTAATTCAAATAGAGGTGATACTCTCAATTTCCATTATTATCGTTGATTGTTCTAGCTCTAAATATGTATTTTGCTTATCATCCACCAATTTTTATTTATGAATATAAGCCTAAGCATTTAAATAATGATGTAGATTTTTTTTTAAATTTTATTATGAAGGAATGATAATTTTTATAATTTAAAATAATTATTATATTAGCTCGTAGGTGAATTAATATTATAATTACTAAATTAAAAATCTAAGAATCATTCTTTTTAAATCTGTTTTGCCCCAGGCATACCAGGAATTTGCTATGGGGGTAAAAAAAATTAGAATTATTCTAGAGTTATTTAGGTACGACTTCTAATACACAAATATAAGATTAATGCATAAAAATTCTTAAAGAAGCAAATTATAAATTTAAAATGTAAAATTCAATTCTTTGAGATTGAGCTAATTCAATGATTTCATCAGTGTTTGGTTTCACCTCACTATATATATAAATAAAGGCTTGCTCATTCAAATTATTGAGGATGTTAAATAGTTCAATTTGAGTCTATTTTTAAAAATGTTTAACTCAATACTTTTCAAAAAAATATTACTCTGAAGACTTTTTTCATAGATCGCACAAAGGTTTGGACTCTTAGGCAAAATCTCGAGGCTAAGGCAATATTTTTCTAGATAAAGACTTAAATTGAGCCATTCAACCAATAGTACTTCTCAGGTATATTTTTACTCTTGTAAAAGGAGAAAATGTTTTTTCACTAGGGTAGTATAAAGAGTAGAGTTGCTAAAATATATTATGATTTTTATATATTAGGATAATAGTCTAATATTTGATAATTATGGGAAGGATCTATACATTTTTTGAAATATTTATCAACCCCTTTTACCATTAGTTGCCTATAGCTAGTATTGCATCATGGGATACTTTGACATCCTCGCAATGCTAAATATTGGATTTTTTCTCTATCAGGATGTGAAATAAATTTAGATGATTTTGTAGTAATAATAATTGCAAATTTGATGATTAATCAAGACTTTCATTTATTTAAATAATAAAAATTGAAGTGGGAGATAAAGAGATTAAATAGTTTGACCAATATTAAATTCATAGAGCTTTGCATTTAACTCAACAATGACTTATAATTTATTTAATTTGTCATCTACATTTGCCCTAATTTCCTTAGGTTCCAATATTATGTTCTCAGCTATTCTCATAGTCTTAATCAAATTGATGATATTTAATAAAATATTTTCTTTGGTTTTGTAATAAAAGATCATATGATTTGGTGGGAAATTTTAGAGTGTTGGATAAATATAAAAAGATTAATTGAAATATATAAATATTAGTTAATAGCATATATTAGTAATATATTTATTTCTGCTGTGAATTTAATAAATAAATGTAAGTTGAAATATATATGCAATAAGAGGTATTAAATTTATTGGCCTTATGTATTGCTGATTTTTCTTTAAAACATAGTGTGACACTTTCTGAAACAACCATCAAATAATAAATTTTTTATTAGTGATAACATAATTTTTAGAATAAATTAGATAAGTTTTTTAATTTATATTGTAAAAGAAGTGTTAGTGCTTGATCTCTTTTTAAGAATTTAAGTAGATATTAGGGTTTACAAACTTAAAAATTGCTAAAAAAACAAAAGAAAATAAATTCATTAGTAATAGCTTCTTTCTATTTCATTTAAATTACATAAAAAAATTTGTGTCAAGATAATAAGTGCATTAATCACTTTAAGTAAATAAAAAACTATATTAAAGGCAATAAAAATTAGTAAAATAAGAAAATAGTCCAATTGAGCAATTATTTATTTTTCCTAATTTCACTAGTTCATACCAGAATTATGATCTTAAAAATCAAAATAGTAAAAAAAATAGGAGGAATTATATAAATAAAAATTCATATATAAAATGTTTATTATAAAAAGCAACGCTTTAGCACTATATAAATCATATCATATCATATCATAATTACCTCATAATTAGAATTTTATGTCATCATTTTATATGAAAATCGGTGCCGCAATATAAAAATAAGTTGACAAGGGAAGTCACTTTGACATTTCCAAGACATCAGTTAAAATAAATTATTTTAACAACAATTCGTCATTCCTCATTTTTTAAGAACGTTGCCCACAATATTTGGACAGGCTGCAGTTATGTGCCCACAAGAAGACTGGCTTCCAGCTAGAGTTAGAAGGCATATGGTAATAAAATAATAGTGAAAAGAGCCCACAACCAATTCAAGTGATAAAAAAAATTATTTGATGTAGGTTTACATGGGTTAAATTTAATATTATGATGAATAAACAACTGGGTTAAGTCAATTCAGTTTATAAGTACTGAAACATTTTTTTCACATTATTAGATCATGAAGTGTATATCTTTCTACTGATTGGTATATTTATTACCAAATAATAAAGATAAATTTAATATTATAATGAATAAGAGTTAAATAGGTTAAAGGTTCAGTAAACTCCGTTCATTAGTATTGAAATGCATTTTTTTCATATTAATCAGGAAGTCTAGTGATTGGTATATTTATTTCCAAATAGAGATGAAGGGAATCTGTCTTTACAGAGTTAAATAGAAGTAAGGTGTTAGGAATCGGTTTAAGGCTTCCAATTTTTGGCGTAATTTTTAAGTTGATATTTATTTAAATTTAAAAAGTCACTGGTGTACAGAGATGATAGTCGTATGCCTAACGGCTATTAGCAAATGTTGATTCATATTCATGAATATGATTGCTATTAGAGGTAAGCGTGGGCTTAATTTATTATTTATGGCCCGCCCACTCACGGGTGCAACAAAAAACAATTTACGCCCTTTCGCACCTGATACTAAAATAATAGTAACCCGATCCGCTCTCTCACGAGAGACAATATTTTAATTACATTCTTCAAGCACGAAGAATTCACGGTGTTTTTATTTTTTTTCTAAATTTCTCAAAACTTTATTTCTTCTTTTAGGCCTTTTCCAATTTAATCCGGTGGATATTTGCATTACTATTTTGCAATCCCCCACAGCTTTTCTCCATGTATACACAGGAGGCCTTAAATATAAAAGCTTTGAGACGATATATGCTCTATTTTTCATACATATGTACTAATAATTTTAACTCCACACATTGAATTCATTTCAAAATTGGAGGTCCGTGGACAGGGGCGGACTGGCGACGTTACGGTCTCGTGGGCATTTTTTTTATAGCGGCCTCATTTTTATGGGGGCTTCGCCCCCATACCCCCTATTTTGAGGGCCTTCGGTCCGCTTTTGCCCGGCCTTCGGCCGGGTTCCCTTAAATGGCTTCTTTAAATTATATATTTTTATTACTTGTTATTTTTTATAGGTTCAACAATTTATATTTTAAAAAAGAAAAGAATAATGACACGATAATCATATTTTATTTTAAAAAATTGCACATCCAAAATCATATTCATTGAACACATAAAAAAATATTCATTGCACATATAAAAAAATATTCATTGCACATATAAAAAAATATTCATTGTACATATTAAAAAATATTAATTTCACATATTAAAAAATATTCATTGCACATATAAAAAAAATATTCATTGCACATATATATTTTATATTAGATTTACAAGGATATTGTACTATAAAATCAAATCATACATCACATGTTAAATATAATATAATACATACTCAATATATAAAATCAATTAATTACACATAAATTATAACAATTATAGAATATTGCACAGAGAATAAAATTGTTGCACTTATAAAATTAGAGATCATGTTGTAATAGATATAAATAAGATTTAAATAAATGAATTAATAATATATAATTTTTATGTTAATAAATCTCTCATTAACTTTGAACCTTTGCGTAAATAATGTCTTCTATTTCAATCTGGGATAATAGTTCTCGTTCAACTGACATCATTAAAAACGCTTCTAATTTTTCTTGGCCTATATTAGCTCTCAGCCTATTTTTTATAATTTTCAATTAAATGTTCTCTCGCAATTAACCTGCGTAAATGATAAAGTTAAAATGTATTCATACGCCAAAAATAAATTAGTGTGTGCACTTGTATGCATATTGTACCTCTTAAGAAATTCATACACGCATATTAAACAATTGTTACATTTATCACACTTCGAGTTATTATCATATTGTAGTATTCCATCTTCTTCATTCGACTCCTCATTTGTACATAAGATATCATCGTCCGTTTCATTTAATTCTGCTATTAAATCTTTGAATACACTAGATAATGAACACAATTCGTTATGTAATTTATCACTCGATATATTTGCCAATTGCGCCAGTTTTCCCATGGCCATTTCAGAAATACCTTTACTATTTATGTTATCAAAATGCCTTGGATGCAAATATCGCACATTCAAAATAAGCTCTCTATTCGCAGAAAAGCGTTCCGACAAATTGTTTATAATTTGATCAATTATAGGACGAAATACTTCAACCCTATAAAGGTCAATCGATTCTTGAGGACGTTCATCCTGGCCTTCATCACTATATATTGTCTTTGCTCGTCCTATTCGAATTTTTGGCAGAGCAGTCTGTACACAGATACTCTCCGGAAGCTTTAAATATGAAAGTGTTTCATTTAAATCAGAAGTCTATTTTATTGCTTTATTTGAATTGATGTAATAGTTATCGATGACACAGAAGACTTAGCATCTTCTATCATCTTCCATGCCGACAAAATATCTAAATTTTTGGTTTAAAGATACAATGACAATGGCCCCATTATTTCAAAATTTTCTAAATATATTACAGCTGTACTAAGAGTCTTAAATTTATATAAATTATCTATCAACGACTGCGCTTCTGATGAGGTTTTTGCCTCAAATGATTTATTATCTATTATAAATCGAAGTGCACTTATCGTTATTGGAAGTAAGCTCTCTTTGCCATATATCCATTTAAGGGGTTTTTCACGAGCCCACCACCTTGTCTCACCTATTTTTTGCAGCCTTCTCAGTTTATTTTGGCCAGTTGAGTTATTCTGTTTCACCCAAGCGTCCATCCTTTTATATGATTCACCAAAGAAAGTTGCTAGTCTGTTCAATAACCCAAATAAAATTTTGCCTTCAATATTATCGCATGAATCACATATACAGAGATTTAATATTACAAGCTACCTGGAGCCTCTTGTCTAATAAGAGCATGCAACCCAACATATTCCCCCCGCATATTTGCAGCACCATCAAATGATTCTCGTTTTAAAAAGCATTCACTCAAGATATCAAAAAATCCTTTTCCAGAAGAGTTCGTAACTTTTGTAAGTGCAAAAAGCCTTTCTGTTATATTACCATTTTATATGTATCGTAGGCAAATGGTTGCTTGATCATAAAAGCAAATGTCTTGAGTAGTATCCATTTGCAAACTAAACCGTTTGTTACCAATCTCCTTTTTTATTAAATTCCTGATTTGATCAAGAACAGCATCAATAACTTTGTTGACAGTTGTTTTTGACAACAAGATTATGAGAGAACCTCTTCCCTTCGATTTTGATTTGTTAGACAGTTTAAGCGTATCTTTTCTATGTTTGCTTTTAAAAATAGCCTTCTCTAAATGATCTCTAAGTATTTGATCATTTTTTGATATATTATGGATCATTTCCAGGAAATTGCCATGATTTAAATTTTCATTATCAAAGAGGCTAAGTGTTTCGGTAGCATTTGATCCTCTGTATGGTAAGTTTTGTTTACCTAAAAACTTTATTATCTCAAATATTTGTTTTATTATGTGGATATTGTTATGAATTTGTCGATTTTTTTCATTTAATATTTTAACGCTAATTGAATGATTAAATGACTGGTTTTTTGAAGCTCTGAGGTAGGCCTCGACAGCACTAATATTCACTTTTGAATTTTCATGTATTTTAATAACTGAGTGCATGTGACGAAAATTTAGGCTGTTGTGAAAGTACTGCAAATGCCAGGTAGATTGAGCAGTACACAGCCTGGGCTTTATTGCGTATAATTTTTATGGTAATCCATTTTCTAGGTATTTTTTCACTCATTACCATTCGATAATATAATCTATCATATTTAATGTTTATTGGTTGTATAGGATGTTGCATTAAAAATCTAAGTTTTTGAGGTATAGTGGCTGTTAATTGCAACTTAAAATTTTCATGTGTATGAATATCCAATTTGATAATCCGCTTTGAGAAATATCTGAAGGCATTATTGATGTTTTATCTTCTGACAAGTGTGAGGATAGTGGCAATGATTGAACTGATGTTATAATACATGAAGATGTTGCAGATAAGGTAGTTGTTTCAGGTAGTGGTGAATGGGAGGCAGTTGTTGATATCTCTAAAAAAAAGTTCATTTACATGAAGTAATAGTATTTGAAATACTTAGTATTGATTTATCAAAAAAGATAATTTAAGTTGTTTTGGATCAGCACCAGCTGCTTTGGGACCAGCAGCATTTTTTTTTTCTTAATTTTTCAGCTCCACCTTTAAATTTCCTTTTGGTATTTCTATGCATATATGAAAATATATCAATTCAACTAAAATAAAATTTATTATAATTTTTTTTAAAGAATTGTATTTTAATATAAAGCATAAAGTAATCTGTTATGTTACCAGCCAGTAATATTAATAAAAAAACATTACTATCTTTGGGTTATGAAATATAAATAAGTTTTTTACTTTTGACTATTTATATACATCTCAATTTACGTGTAAAAATAGTATATAAAGTTGATTCTTTTCTTATATTATGTTTGTTTGCTAATGATCAGTAAATTGTTGTAATACAAATATTAGGCGCACAAAAGTTTCCTCTACAATAAATTAATGTATAAAAATATAATATAATAAATTAATGAAAACTTAGCTTTCACTCTACTCAAGCCCAAGCTCAAAAGAATCACTGAATTAAGAACAAGATAGTTTCCTATATTACAATAAATTAATGTTTAAAAATATAATATAAATTAATGAAAACTTAGCTTTCACTCTACTCAAGCCCAAGCTCAAAAGGATCAATGAATTAAGAACAAGAAATACAATCAATCACAATAGTTTCCATACAATAAATTAATGTATAAAAAATGAAAACTTAGCTTTCACTCTACTCAAGCCCAAGCTCAAAAGGATCAATGAATTAAGAACAAGAAATATAATCAATCACAATAGTTTCCTATATACAATAAATTAATGTATAAAAATATAATATAAATTAATGAAACCTATTTTCACTCAACTCAAGCCCAAGCTCAAAAGGATCAATGAATTAAGAACAAGAATATAATCAATCACAATAGTTTCCTATATACAATAAATGAATGTATAAAAATTAATATAATAAATTAATCAAAACTTAGCTTTCACTCTACTCAAGCCCAAGCTCAAAAGGATCAATGAATTAAGAACAAGATAGTTTCCTATATACAATAAATTAATGTATAAAAATATAATATAAATTAATGAAAACTTAGCTTTAACTCTACTCAAGCCCAAGCTCAAAAGGATCAATGAAATACAATCAATCACAATAGTTTCTTATTAATGTATAAAAATTAAATAAATAAATGAAAACTTAGCTTTCACTCTACTCAAGCCCAAGCTCAAAAGGATCAATGAATTAAGAAAAAGAAATACAATCAATCAATATGGTTTCCTATATACAATAAATTAATGTATAAAAATTAAATAAATAAATGAAAACTTAGCTTTCACTCTACTCAAGCCCAAGTTCAAAAGGATCAATGAATTAAGAAGAAGAAATACAATCAATCACTATAGTTTCCTATATACAATAAATTAATGTATAAAAATTAATATAATAAATTAATCAAAACTTAGCTTTCACTCTACTCAAACTCAAAAATAAGCGTTTTCACTTCCTTTAAAAAATAACGAAAAGCACGTGGTAAATGATATATAGCGTCAAGCGACGTAATTGATATTTTATGCATTCAAATATAGTAAACGACATGATAATTCTTCTCACGGAATGTTATATTCAAATAATAGATATCATTAAAAATAAATAATGATAAGAGAAAATAATGTGAACAAAATAATATTTTTTTTTCCTACCGGCCTCTTTTTTGATATTTTCCTCTCATCGGCCTCAAAATCGACATTTTCTCGTGGCCTCGTGGGCAAAATACCCACTGGGTCTTATGGCCAGTCTGCCCCTGTCCGTGGACCAAAAATAACATCGAGAGCTTCCACAATGACCTTAAAAAATTAATAAAAACGCCAATCCTGATATTTATACTTTAGTAAATAAATTATAAATTGTTCAAGGTATGGAGATAGCGGTGGATTAGCAAAATCTTACACAGATATGAAAGAAGAAGAATTAATTTAATAACATCACAGTATACCAATAATCAAATCGTTGTATATTTATATTTTTAAGAGAAATGTACCTATTATATTCATTAATATAGGGAGATGATAGACTTACGCCAAATGGTATTAGCAAGATATAAAAGTTAATTTTTTTCTTATTTATACGCATTTTCCGAATCGATAAAAAAGTTACGAAAATTTAACGAATCATTTAAAATTTGTATTTATAATAAAATGGATGTATAAATAATATCGTGGACAAAATTTAGTAAACTCTAAAGCAATATAAAAATTTAAAATACATAAATCTTTATATATCAGATTTTAGAATGTCACCAAAAAATACTACCATAGTAATACCTTTTTAAAATACATAAATCTTTATATATCAGATTTTAGAATGTCACCAAAAAGTACTACCATAGTAATACCTTACTTATTTCCCAATATTTAGTAAACTATAAAGCAATATAAAAATTTAAAATACATAAATCTTTATATATTAGATTTTAGAATGTCACCAAAAAGTACTACCATAGTAATACCTTTTTAAAATACATAAATCTTTATATATCAGATTTTAGAATGTCACCAAAAAGTACTACCATAGTAATACCTTACTTATTTCCCAATATTTAGTAAACTATAAAGCAATATAAAAATTTAAAATACATAAATCTTTATATATCAGATTTTAGAATGTCACCAAAAAGTACTACCAAAGTAATACCTATTTAAAATACATAAATCTTTATATATCAGATTTTAGAATGTCACAAAAGTACTATAAAATACATAAATCTTTATATATCAGATTTTAGAATGTCACCAAAAAGTACTACCATAGTAATACCTTATAAATGAAAGAAGGAAACATATTTTTATCCTATAAAGATTTACAAGATGCTATAAAGCAATATGAAAATTTAAATTACATAAATCTTTATATATCAGATTCAAAAATTTTAAAATCATCTCTTTTTGAAAAATTTATATATAAAAGCATAAAATTTCTTTGTATATTTGGTGGAAAGTACAATACAAAATCCACAAGTCTACGCAATTACATGTCTATAAAACAAGGATGTCAATTCCATTTGCTAATTACATCCATGAAAAACAAATTAATTGTCAAGGATATGCATGAAAATCACAATCATCCCCATGGTAAAGGCACATAATCTTGAAATTATTAAGATAAATATATAATTTAACTTAGTGATATGGATACGGTGGCTTATAGGGTTAATTTATTAAGTTTTGATAGAATATATATAAGTTAAAAGTATGAAATAATGTTTTTAAAACAAATGAAAAATGCATTTTTTGATTAATTTTAGATGAAAATTTATACCAATCATTACCCAGACAAAGAAAGCTTAATGAAGCACAGTATAAATTTGTAGTTGAAGCTATAACTACAGGAGGAAATAAATCCAAAATAAAAAATAAACTATTTTCTGAAGGAAAGTTTATAACTCTAAGAGATTTGCATAATATAGACAAAAATACAAAAAAAACTTATGATAATGATTTAATTACAATGATAGATAAAGTTAAAGAAGATAATGATGCTAATATGGAATTATATACTGTAGATGGGAATCTAATTGGTATATATTATCAAACTCATCAAATGCAGTATATTTTTTCAAAATATCCTGAAGTAATATGTGTGGATGCAACATATCGATTAAATAATAGGCATGTGCCTGTGTATATTTTGGTATCAATTGATGCAAATAATAGATCACATATTATATGTGTATGGATTGTCAAATAGGAGTCATTTGATGTAGCATCACAAATGCTCAAATAAAACTGAATTCAGCTTGGACAGATATAAAGGTCATTGTTAGTGATAAAGATTGTGCTGGGGGAAAAGCTTACATTGGGGCATTCCCTCATGTTCAATTGGAATTATGTAGGAAACATGTAACCAGAGGTTGGGATAGGGAAGTTACCCACAAAAAAAGGAATATTCCTAATGATATGATTAATAATGTAAAGCATCTGTTGCATAGCATGCTAGATGCAGTCTTCTGACATATATTTTGAAAATTATCACAAATTAACTAATTTAAATTTAGAATCATTAAATAACTATTTTTCTGGCTGGCATCATATCAGATATGAATGGTCCGATGCTTGGAAAAGATATCATTTAAACTTTAAACAATATACAAATAACAGGGTAGAGAGCATTAACAAACATTTAAAAATTAACATAACCAAATACTCTACCCTTCCAAATATGTTTACTGATTTAATTATGTCAATTAAAATGTTAAGTGCTGAAAGGGAACATGATAATTTAATGAAAAAAATTAAAATCTCATTTATAAATGAGGAAGATCAAACATTGGTTAATTATAGAAAATTGTTAACAGAATATGCATACAAAGAGTTAAAATATGAATATAATGTTGGTGATAACTGCAATCTTGTTTGCCAATCAAATATGTTTTATTGTGATTGCCCCTTTTTTTTAAATATGCAACCATGCAAACATGTATTTATGGAAAGGAAAATAAATAATAGTGATCTTTACGATGAAAAATTATGTCATTAAAGGTGGCACAAAAATTATTTTAAAAATCCATCGACATTTATCAATAATAATAATATAGATATATTAATAACAAAAAGGGGATTAAATACAAAAAAACCCTTTTTAATGACCAAATTTCATCCTATAATTATTTTAAAAATCAAAATATGCTTTTTCACACCATATCATTATTACCACCTAATATGAAACATGGGTTTGCTCAGGCTTTTGACAAACTACATGATTTTGCTATGAAAGGCATATTACCAATTATTGCCTCAAATATTTTCAATACAAGCTCAAATGAAAATAATGGTCAGATATTCTCTAATGATAGTATAGCTATGTATTAAATGAGGATCTTACACACTCAAACGTGAATCCTAATATACAGTAAAATAAAAATAATGTCCCAATTTTTAAAAAAAAAAGATGTTTATAATAGTCAATAAAATGAATGTATTAATAATATAATAAAAGAAATTCAATTACCTAAGAAATTAAATAAAAGCGGGAGACCATTAGGATTTACAATATTAGATTCACAAAAAAGTACATTGACTTTATTTATTGTTAATAGTATATTATATAGAAAAGACATACAAATCCAAAGAAAATCATATAGATAAAAAGTTATAATTTCAACAAAACCTTAATTCCCAAAACTTTGTTGACCCAAAAATAGTTGATACCAAAGGTAAATTGTTGATAAAGACAAATTTTTAAACTTTTTTAGATTATAAAAAATCTTCTTTACACCTTTGAAGGATCTTCAAGTAGACTTAGTAGACTTTGTATACTCAGACTCAAAGTTCAAAAATTGTAATTTTATAATTATATAGAGTTAATTGTAATTCTTAAATATCATGATTAATTTAATTTTTTTAAATATTTAAAGCCATAGATGACCCACTCGTTAAAATCATTCAACATGCATCTAAACATTTTTATAATCCAACTACCAATATTTGGAGGAAATATCATGCTACTCGCTTAAATTTAGCGTCAGCAAAAAAGAAAGTCTCTCAAAATATAAGGGTGCTAACTGCTCCATCACGATTGGAAACAATTGAGCTAGATAGGAATTGTTTTTACCGGTAATTTAAAAATAATTTTGGTTGTATTTTTTTTACTAATATACATAAAATATGGTTTTGTTTCTTTCTTTACCTTAAATTTTAATGATTATATCCTATATTAATTCATAATATTATTTTTTTAAAACAATGATAGGTTTTTAGAAACAGTAACATAATTAAATTTTTTAAAAAATAATTAGATGTATAAGTATGGAGATAACAGGATACAAGACTCCTATGGTTAAATTAGATCACATATGGTCTTTCTGATGCTGCAAAAAATAATGATAAAAAATATATTAGATTATACTCAAGGTCACGTGTGAAGATGATATGCAACAGTATATAATAGAAAAGGCAAGTAAGAATGGTGAATGGGCAACGGATATTGAATTGCGAAGTGTTGCCACACTTCTCAATACCCCGATATTGGTGTTTGCTAGGTATGGAGCTTCATTTTGCTGGCAAATGTATCCACCATTTAAATATGATGATGGAAATATAAAAAAATTTGACTAAAACATTTATATTAACAATTCTAAATCCCATTTTGTAAATGTTATTGATTTTTAAGATTAATTACAAATGTTGATATTTTATATTTTTTACCAAAAGTATTTTAGTTGATTGTATTTGTCTTGTTTTTATGCATATTTTTTATTTATTTCATATTATAAATAGATATATAGACTACAAAGATATCTTTTTTAATCATACCATGTTTATATACATTTCATTACAACATCAACACCATATTATCATCCCAATTATTATTTTACTTTGATTAATTTGTAATGCTAATACAATTTTTACATTCTAAAAATAAATTTGGAGATATTTTTAAAATCTGAATTAATCCTCTTTTTTTAAATCATCAACTCAAAAATGACTATATAAAAAATTTAATATAACATGAATATCATTTTTTTAAATAAAAAAAATTGCCACCAAATAAGTTTTAATAATGTTTTAACACTGTCGGGAGGGGGGGGGGGGGTATTATTTTTATGGTATTTTTTTAAATTTTTTATTTTTGCCTATAGGAATTGTGTTATTTCCACGTTTTATCATAGATAATTAATTCACATTTTTCATTATCATTTTATTTTTAATCATAATTTAAATTTTATTATATGATATATTACATTTTTATTTTCAAAGATAAATTACATTTTTTTTTCACACTTTAGCAAAAACAATTTCTCTATATATATCTTTTTTAAAAATAAAAAAAATAACTAATACAAATTGATGTATAAAAAAAATGTTATAAAATTTTCACCGATTAAATTTAAATAAAAATTGATATATAAAAAAATAAATCAATTGCCAAAATAAATAATAAAATAACATTGATCAACATATTCAACAGTTTTTTTAGGTTCCAACTTTTCTCTATATGACAGTTCCCCAATATGACAGTAGTGCTGGAGAGAGGATTTGTTCCGAAGACAAATGAACCAGTCTCCTATCAGTCTAATACAAATCAATGGGTATATGGGATCAAGAAATGTAGTTAAACTTCATTCTAAGGCAAAAATTAGAAAAAATAAAGAAGTAAGAAAAATATTTAGTAATAAAAATATTTCGAGAATTTTAAGAAAAACAAAAGAAGAAAATTTAGCATTTAAAATTTATATTTGGATAAGAAAGAGATTTAGAGTTATTTTAAAGGTGTAGGTTGAAAAAGAAAAATTATTTTACGGTAACTCATTTAAATTTCGAACTAATTTTTTACAAAATTGTGTATGAATATAATATCTAAAATTAATAACACAAAATTGTGTATGAATATAATATCTAAAATTAATAACAAAGAATTATAAAGGTAGCATTCATAATAGATAAGCAGGCGCGTACGCAGGAATTTGGTTTGTGGGGGAGGGGGGGGGATAATAAATTATTTTAGGAAATATTATTGTTTTTTAAAAATATCAATCATAAATTTATTAGAACTAATAACTATTTCTAATACACCATTTTAAATTAATGTGAATTATAAAAAAATTATATGTAAAGAATCACTTAAATGACCCAAAATAGAAATTTGAATTTTTTGAGCCTTTACACAAAAAGTTTCTTAGGAATAATTGTATTTTGTATGTTATATATTTACAATGTAAAATCCAATCTTCGTTGGGATTGAGTTAATTTTTCAATTATCTAATCCTTGCTGGTCGTCCCTATGTATATTCAAAAGATCCAAACCTTTCAATCTACTTTCAGATGTTGTACTTCTTGGTATGTTTTTCATAGATCTGCAGGCATGGCCCCGGGCCGGACAGTATTTTAATTTTTTAAATATACCTAGGCCGGGCCCAAAATTTTTTTTAAATAAACACCAAAGCCGGGCCTTATTATTTTTAAAAAAACACAGAAGCCTGGCTGTATTTTTTAAAACAGCCTATATTTGAAATCGTATTATTAGCTATAAAAATCAAAACTAAATATAATTTATTTTAAAAAAATCCGGGCCGGGCCTAAAAATTTTATTTTAAAAATAGCCGGGCCGGGGCCTGAAAATATTTTTTAAAAAGCCGAGCCGGGCCTAAAAATTTTTTAAAAAAGCCGGGCCGGGCCTAGAAAATCTTTTAAAAAAATCCGGGCCGTGCCCTGTAAATGGTACTTCTGCAGGCCTCTGTTATTCTTCTTAAAATAGAGAATGTTCTCTCATTTGTTTACTAATGGGAAGAGTTTATAAACCCTTTTAATACATTGAGAATATAATCTAAAATGTGTTTGAAATAATGAAATAATGCAGAGCATCCATAGCATTTTTTGGGACTATATCAACCATAGTTAATTTTATAAACATAGTATCCAGCTAGTAAGGCATCATAAGATACTTTAACATCTTAATAATAAAAATCTAACAAATAATTTTTTTCTATCACCATTTGAAAAAGGTTGGGAAGGCTTTTGTTTAAGTAATATTTGCAGATTAGTAAGTGCTGCATGATGAATTAAAAATTCATTTATTTGGGTTATATTATAAATGTTTCTTTATCTAAGATATACTCTTCTACTGATCCTATATTAATGTTTTAACGATGAGCTTGCCTTGCTACAAGTCGAGGGGCATTAAACACGTATAGCTGCTTTTGACTCAACAATAAAATATAAAATATGAAATTTTTCATCAACATTAGCCCTAATTTCCTTGAGTTCTGATCAAATGCTCTCCGCTATTCTCATCTTCTTAATCAAGTCAATGTCATGTTTTTGAAAAGTAATACTTAAAATAATTGTATAATTAAATAATACATTCCATTGAGAAATAAAATTTGGAATAAGCATTGAATCCAATAGTTTTCTTGCTTCTGAGGAAATATTTATTTCAGGTCATTGTGATATTTCAGTAATAGCAAATAATTGGCTCTTCTAACTCCTTAAAAGCTGTTGCTGCTTGATGGCAGAGACTCTATCTCGTTGGACAAGGTTGCAATTTCTTTTTCCCTGTTGGACTAGAAATTTCAGAAATAATTATTATTTGATTAGAAATTTGAAAATGGTAGATAATTACGCCACTAAATATTTGAAAATAATAAGTAAATAGCTGGAAAACCTGAAATCGAAATTAATTGATAAAATAACTTATCAATGTGATAATAAATGTAATTAAATATATATTTAATATGAGATACGAATAAATATTAACAAATATAAATTGAATATAAATTAATATAAATAATAATATTTGTGAAAAAAATATCCGGCATCTGCATTTTTTAGCTTTGAGGGGGATTTGTTCCCCTGCCTTCCCCCCACTGCGTACGCCAATATAGATAAGATATAAAGAAGTTTGTGTCATAGTTAGTTAAAGGTGATAATTTATGAAATTATCAGAGAAGTTACTGGTAAACATAGAAACCAACTGAATCTAATTTGGACTATGAGATATTTTAGATTTTAGAATTATTATAAGTTATTAAATAATTGATCCCTAGAGATAACAATAACAAAAAAGAAGAAAAATAAATTGCGAAGAAATAGTTTGATGATAATTTAAAAAATTCGGTGAATAGATTATAGACTAAGACGAATATACATTTATTGTTAGAAAATAGTTGATATTGTAATTAAATTCTTATTGAAGATTTTCGTTTAATTTTTATTTTAAGGGCTGCGAGTGAAAAAACAGCCTCAAAGATCTGATTTGTGAATTTAGTATAATATTAGGTTGTTTGTTGATTAACCAATAATCTTCATGAAGAGAAACGGCTTACGTCGTTAGAATATTTATATCGCAATCGAGTCCATTTAGATAGCGGATTTTTATTTTCAATCAATAATAAAAATTGAAGTCAATTAGGCAACATTATTCTAATAATAGTAAAAAGAAAAACAAGAAAAAAATAGGCAAATTCTAAAAAAATGATAAAATATATTTTAAATTGTTTTAATGGGGTTATAGTTATAAGAAAATATAGTGCAGATTGAAGAAATAATTTATTTGAAAAATGAATATGGATACGAAATACTTCGGAAGAGAAAAAAATTTTTTTTTGATATTTAATTAAAATATTAGAGTGTAAAATGTAAAAAAATAGTGATCTGGATTGATAGCTAAATGACGATTACCTGCAAATGGCTCAAAGAAGATATCGGTCTGGGCTTCATTGGGGGTAAAAGGGTGATAGAATTTGACATAATGGTATAATTTATTTAGCATATTTTGACTATCTATTATAATTTTAAGATTTAATTTAGAGAAAAAAGGGAGAAATTTCGAAGTTAAGCTATTTAATAGATTATGTAAGGAAGAATTAGATTAGAGGCGATAACCTTATACATTTAAGACGAAGAGGATATATTTTAAATTTGATATTGAATGTAAAAAAAGTGATAAAATATTTTAGAAGTTATAAAGGGTTAAATAGATTATTTTAGGTAGAAGTAGATTAGATGCGATATAAAATTTAGAGACAATCAAGTGACAATAAAGACAAAGTCGATATCTAGACATTGTCGTAGAAGACCTGAAAGCAAAAGATCTATACGGAGAACGTTAAAAACAGGCGGCTAGATAGAATAAATGGTCAAGACGTTCATGCTGTAATCGTTAATCTTTGACCAATATAGCCAATGTCTAAGATACAAAGACGATCATAGAGACAAGAATTCGTGCAAACAATCGATAATCGTAGACAAATTATCGTCAATCACCATCATTAGTTACGAGAAACCGTTAGAAACAAGCAAAGACTAGGATAATTTACCAAAGGAATTTAAGACTGAATATAATTAAAAAAGAGACTAGAAGAATTCATCGTGAATCGTGATAGCAGGTTCGTTAATTGCCTATAGGGATCAAGAGATAATCGTTTACCATAGGTTGACAAGAAACAGAAGATAGTATTCATGAATTTCAGACTGTTATCGGATACAAACAGTCCTTAGAAGTGAAGAATACTAGACAATGAACAACAATTGTTAAAACTTAGATGACATTAAAGATTAAGCAGAATAGATTTGGTAGAGATACAAGATCAGTAAAGTCAAAATCAAAAGAAATGAGGTCATTCGTAGAATGGTGGGTCTAATCTAAGTAGAAGGGCATTGTTTTTAAACAAAATCAAGAAAAACGAAAGAAATGTCTTATGCAAATTATTATATTATTTAATTTCAGACTATGTAAAACAATATTATAGAAAAAGTAATATAATTGAGGATATTTTTACTGTTACGGATATTTTTTTTAGCATTTTATTTTTACTTTTTCTTATATTGATTTTATTTTTGGTTATGTTTTCACTTTATATTTAATTATAATTAAATTAGTATTTAATAAAAGATTTAGAATTTATATTTTATTATTTAAATTTCTATTTAATTTTTAGACTCTATACAACTACAACAATTCCAATTATCAAAACTTTCTTATGTCAATTATAGTGCCTTAACATATACAATATTTTTTTAAATAATTATCTAGTCCTGCTGATTATTGAAGAAACTATTTAAAAAAATAGTAAAATAGAAATAGAAAATAAAAATTTAAAAAATTGGAGCTTATAATAGAAATATTAATTTTCAAATTGACATAGGATAACTAATATTTAAAAAAATTTAATTTTGATGTTTCCCCATATTATTAATTTAGTTGTTAATATTAGAATTAATATTCAAACTAATTTAGCTTGTAATTTATTTCATATCTGTAAAAGTTTTAAAAAGCCAATTTTTGTCCCTTTAATCCATTATCTCAGGTAATATAATTGTTAAAATTTAGTTTTGATATATAACTAAAAATAAATTTTTAAATTGAAAGGAATTGGTCAAAAGGTATTTGATTTGACGTAGAGTGACCTTATAA
Source organism: Gordionus sp. m RMFG-2023 (assembly GCF_954871325.1). NCBI lineage: Eukaryota > Metazoa > Nematomorpha > Gordioida > Chordodea > Parachordodidae > Gordionus > Gordionus sp. m RMFG-2023. Next base: position 26,007,582 of record NC_088779.1, on the reverse strand, counting down.
TTAAAAATATAATTGAATATCTTTAGTGATCAGTATTATATATTTTTTTAAAGATTGTGGTAATAAACCTATATTTTTTGGATAATATTATTATTAAAACATTAAAACTATTACACAGAATTCGAGATTTATTATATTATTTAACACTTCATTGTTTTTGTGAAAAAGTATCATATAAACACTAACATCTCTTCTAAAAAATATATAAGCCAGAATATTGCATAATTTAGTTAACATTAAATTTTTTTGTATACTAAATATATTTTTATAACATGTTAACAATATTTAATAACTTTTATTTTAAAATAGATATTATTATAATCAATTTATTGGGTATGAAAATATTTAATAAAATTATTAATCATACATTATTGGATGTTTCATATTTTTTAAATAATTTATTTTTTCTTAATTTATAATGTTGCCACTGTAGTATTAATTGATCTTCAATAAATTTAGCACATTGAGTGTTGGCAATTTCCTTTTGAAAATTTTTTTCCTGTAATAATTCCAGAAAAAATAAGCATTGAGGATATCTTAGAAAATGTGAATATTGAGGTGTCTTCCAATATTCCAAATATTTTAGATAATTCAAAAATTTTTCATCTTTAAAATAACCATGCTGTGCTAAAAAATTCAGATAATTAGGATTTGAAAGGCATTGGATAAATTCTAATTCTATTTGAAACCGCATCTTGTCAGATTCTTCTTCCCTTTTATTATCATCATTAAGTATTTCAGTAGTTTGATCATTGTTGAGATTTGAATTAGGATGATTGAGAGGAGCATCTAGATTAAATTCCCAAAAACTCATTATTGATTATTATCTTGATTGATATTTAATAAGGCTTTTGACATAATTTTTTTTTCTTCTCTTAGTCTGGGTTTAACATTTATCACGTAATTATAACAGACAAAGCCTAAATTTATTCCTGTGAGTAAAGTAAACCCAAGTAGAGTATAAACAGTTGATTTATGTAAAGTGTCTAATATTTTTTTATTAACCATGTGCGTGTTTTAATAATAATGAACCAAACATACTAAGTAATTGATACCTGTCAAATATCGCATGTATGGCATTCATGCTATGTCAACATATTATTTAATTAAAGATTTTATATCATAATTTTGATTTTAGTAACTGTTAAATTTCTTATGTTTAATTTCTAAGTCGCCGAATTTCTAAGTCGAGATTTACTTAATCTTAAATAATGTTATCTTTCCATAATGCTGAATGGATTTTCTTTTTTCAATTTTATTATTTTTCATACAACTTTTTTATTTTTCATTTTTCTAAGAAAAAACAAAATCTTTTTCCAAAAAAATATAATTTTTTATTTTCATTTTCTAAGAAAAAAAAACAAAAAAAATCTATTTCAAAAAATAAAAATTCCAAGAATTGGTCAAAAAAAATTAGTCACAATTCAAAAAAATCGATAAAAGAAAATAAAAAATAATAACAATCCAAAAAATCTATAAAAGAAATAAAAATAATAATATCTCCCTAGATTTCATAACAGTAACATTTAATTTTTGTAATCTTACAAAGATCTAAATAACAAAATACGAAGTGTCGGTATCCTGGAATTACACAAACATAGATCGACCTCGAATTCTTTTGTTAACACTGAAATTTGAAATTAATATTGCAACATTCCTAATATCACTTTGATCCCCATTGCTTACGACACAATCAGTGCTTTTGGATTAAGAGCAAGAGAATCTTCAAATTACTCGGCCAAAAAATCTTAAATTCGTGTGTTCCACAGGAAAGCTTTTACCCACGGCAAGAAATTTCAATTAAAATTTTTAGACCACACAGTATATTAATACACAGTGCCATTTTTTAGAGGCACCTTCACACATTTCCTTAGACACATTTTTTTTTATAAAATTTATTATTATTTTAAAATATCTTTTTTCTCTTTTTAAATATTATTATTTTGATATAATTTATCGTATCTAATTTTATAAATTGAAAGTGTTCTTAAATTCAAATTAAATAATAATGATCATTTATAAATTATACTATAACGAGAAAATGGCTCGTCGTGACGAGGAATAATATATTTCTATTTTTATATGATCACTGGTAGATCAGAATTTCCCCATTGTTTTATGATGCATGAATCAGATATTAGCCAATCCATTATTTTTATAAAATTTGTTAATGTATATATCTAGTACCTTCGCTATGAACAAATAATTCGATCATATTTGTATTTATGCTATTTTCAATATATTTATATTACATCATATCTGATCACATATAAAATTTTTGCTACTATTATTTTATACATTTATATTTGTAATTTATGACCTAAAAATTTAATTTTTCGAGAAGACCAAATTATTATCTGGAATAAATAAATAAATTTTTTTAAATATAACTAATCAATATTCATGGCTAACATGGGATATGAATTATACCACAAATACACAACCCTAGAGGTGAAAAGATCATTGGAAAATGGTCTTCAGCAAGTAAACACTTGGGCAAATTTATCTAAATTTTGGATTTAGTAATAATAAATAATTTCAATAATTGGTGATAAATTCAAAAACCTTTTATAAACATTTTTATGGAAGTAATTGTTCTTCCACTTTCATGCATTGGGGGGGGGGTGAACAGCAATGCCGATTAACAGGAACTATGATGTTCATATATGCGTAGATAATTGGATGGTGATGAGCCATATAGTTTCAATGTAAATAAAACTGAAAATATTAGACGAAATATGTCTAATCTCAAACCTCGGAGTAAAGTGCATTTTTGCTGTCTTGTATGGACAATATAAAAATTTCACATGTAAACTAAAGTATTGGCCACCCTAATATCTATCATTTTATGGTGATCATATATTATAATTTTTAAATGAAAAAATAATAATTTTAGATTATAATATGATAGTATGCAGGTATTGTAGGAGAATAATTAGTCAATAAGGTATGCAATAAAGAAAAGAATGCAAGCACAATCAATATTTAAAATTTTTTGGTTAAAATAATAAAAGAAAAGTTAAAAAAATTGTAGGTTTGATTTATCCATCCTCAAACGAAAGAGAAATATTTGATTTACCCGACTTTTTATAATTTCTTTATCCTTATATTTAAGGGATGAAAGATGACAGAGGAAATAAATGAATTATTTCTAAATAGACAGAAAAGAATGATCAAGAATGAGGATTGAGAAAAGATTAATAAAAAAAGAATAAAAGTGATTTAGAATAAAAATAAGTAGGAAAAATAAAAAAAAACTAAAAATTAAAGAAAGATTTTATTTTTTTTATAAAAAAATAACGTACTTCTTTTGAATGGGAATTTCATTTTTAATTGACCCTTTTTCTTTTTTGATTGGACTTTTTCTTTTTAATTGACACATTTCCTTTTTCATTTGACACTTCTCTCTTTTTAATCAGACTTTTTCTTAAGTCTTTAGGACGTTTTCTATTTTTATTAACACTTTTCCTTATTTTGATGGATTTTCTTCTATGATTGGCATTTTTTCTTTTTTGATTGGAAATTTTTAGTTTTTAGATGGGAAACCCTGAATATTATAAATTATAGTTAGATGTTTAATCAACTAATCAGAAGGTGGGTGCTTAGGTTGCTGCACATGCCTTCAGAATGTCGTTAATGCAAATGAATTTGCAAATTTTTAAATAAAATTATAATTTTGTAATATGAAATTAACTTTGTCTTGCGCACTTCCTTTTTTTAAATTTATTAATGTTTGGTGTGGCATAGGCGTAGCCAGTATTTTTGAGGGGCATGGGCAATTAAGTTGGTTTTCTCCCATAAATACAAAATTCAAAAGAAATATAAAAAAGATTATACAGCTGCCATGCCAACAAACTCTTGAAGAAGTATTTAAAGAACAAACATGATCATAAAAAAAATCTATTAAATAGATTAGAGAATATTAAAAATATTTTATTTTCCTAAATGACCTTGTCTAAATTTAGAAATAAATATCTTAGACTATTCGTAAAATCGGAGTAATCTATACTTCGAATTATATAGTGATTTTATATTGGCACTGACAGCTATTCAAGTTAGCTTAGAGAATGTTTTTCAACAATAAAATTTATACAGAGTAGTCATTTGTCTGTAAAAAAAAGTATTTTAATAACTGATTCTTACCATTGTTTTAAAGTAAATAATGAATTTATAAGTTAGATATTATTTCCTTATGGAGCCTCGGCGAAGATAAAATTCTATAAAAAGTTAACTTAAATCACTGGAATCTATATCTAAGGCAGATAATATTTTTCGAGATAGTAGATCTTATTTTACCTCAATCCTCGACTCTAATGCCTGAGAGAATAATTATTTAATCCACCTCCACCATTTTATTTTGAAAATATTTTAGTTTCTTATTATTTTAAATATTTAATTTGAAATTGAAAATATAAATAAATTTAATTTAATTTAAAAAAAAATTAATATTTTATATTATCCACCTTTTTTTTAACTAGCTTCACTCTTGAACCTTTATTTTTATATGAACATATCAAATAGTTAATACAATTTAATTTATTCCTCTTTGAGGGTAAGGACAAAATATTTTAGATTCAAAAATTTATTTGTTTTGACGACATAATTTAGGTTAATCAATATAATAAGGAGTATAAGCTAATACAAAAAAGATAAATTATTTTTGATATAAAATAACCTTTATTTTGTTCGTTTTAATTATTTTAAACTTTGCTGGAATCTCTCAAAATGTTAAGTTGAAAATTTAAAATGAAAGTTTTAGGTAAATATTATATTAATTGGGGGGGGGGGGCAAATATTTTCAAATTTAAAAATAAAATTTTATCTACGTCTTAAAATAGATAATGAATACGATAAAATAATTTTTTTTATATAAACTTATCTAAGCCAAAATATTATAAGCAAAATAATGATTTGCAACTTGTCAAATTATTTAAGAAAGAAAATTAATCTAAAAAGTGGAAAAGTTTTGTTTATCGTTTTCATATTATTACACTTTATTATTAAAACAGTATCAAACAATTTTAAATCTATTGCTTAAAGGTCCATCCCTAATCTCATCATTTATTTATTCTTTGGGCCTCGGGTAACCTTTGAAGAATAAATATGGTGGAGTTCGGTTCTAGACTAAATATAAAAACGGAGCGGACCGGGAAATTTTGTTAAAAAATTATAACGGGCAGGGTCTGGGCATAAAGAAATTTAATTTAGGATAATTTATTTATAAAATATCTGGCAGGGTCTCGCAGATCTGATTTTTCATATAATATTAATAAGTCGCGCGGGCATTAAAATTTTAATTTTTTTTTTTTAATTTCAAGCTTAATTTTTTTATTTTAAATTAATACTATTTGAAACTAAATTACAAAATATGTTTGTTTCTTTGCATTTTAAAACTGTCTAATAAAAATACAGTAATATATTTAATTAGAAATGTCTTTTTTATAAAATAGGATTCAAGTTAGGCTCGGGTTGAGAGAAAAGCCAAATTGATTAACTACTCTTTGTTTGGTTCAGTTTACAATTCTGAATGCAACACATGCGTTGACATCTACCTCCAAAATTTATTCTTACACTTTAGAGACCGATCTTAAACGAATTAATGAGAATCGATACACAGCGCCGCTGGTGCGTTAAATTTAAAAAAATGTCGGGGGGGGGGGGTGTTTTAAAAAATGCTATTTAAAAAATATCAGACCGGATTTATTATTTAAAAAAAAATTTCCAGCCCGGACCGAGTTTTATATTTTCAGGCCCGGTACGGATTATTTAAAATACGGTATATTTTTATTTTTTTTATAGCTAATTAAAATATACGGGTTTAAAAATAAAAGGCCCGGCCCGGGTATTTTTATAAGAAAAATTTTAGGCCCAGCCTGGGCATATTTAAAAAAAAATTAAAATATGGACCGGCCTATGTACCCAAGCCCAAGCTTAGGGTTGAGCCGGACCTGCAAGTCTCTGGAGAATATTTATAGTTATTAAATAAATTACCAAAAAACGTAGCAATAGAAAAAATATTAATTCATGAAAATAATTTTTCAATTAAATTTTTTTTAAATTATAAATAATGTATTAGTGTTGTAAAATGGCCCCCGGTTAATATTTTCGCCAAAACAATATTAAGTAAGCCTCGAGATTCGACAAATATAGGTTCAAATCTTACTGCCACCTATATGAGCAAAATCTCCAGGCTTAAAAAAATATTATTTTAGCTACATTATCAAATTTTTGTATTACATACTACCACTATATTGCAAGAGTTATGTACAAAAAATAATTTAGGTTTATCTAGAGAAAAAATTATTTAGTATATAAAATGTATTCGCCTCGTAACCCCCCCCCCTTAATCATAGTTAGCGAGTATTCACGGCGAATTATATAAAATACGCTGTATCTTCTCCGCCACGAATTTGAGCAAACTGTGATTGCAGGGTAAAGCTTTTAGATTTAGGGCAATAGGGAATTTTTGTTAAAGACCTGATTTTGCTAAAATGGTATTCCGCCACCTGTTTACACAGCTTTAGAATATTTATCCTGTAAATTTCGGCAATTTGCAATTTCGCAGTTAATTTTTTTTGTTTTTTAAAATTTATATGTGCAAAACGTCAATAAAAATTAATGGACAGGTTAGGTATAAAAAACTTCATTCATTCTCAAACACGATTCTCTAAAATCAGGGGTTTTTTTAAAAAATTTTAAAAAACGCGCTTTATAAATGACTTAAGTTTTTAAAATTTTCTAAAAAAAATCAAAGCCAATATAAAAGAGCCTAGAATTTACGAGCCATACGTACTATATCTATGGGTATTAAAAATTTGATAATTTCCATATTTATAAATGACCGTAAAGGCCTTTTTGAAAAACAAGGAAATGAAAGGAATATAGTTATCTTTAAGTAACTATTTATTATGTTTTACTAAATTTCACATGTTGACGAAAGGGATGGGGAGATAATAATTATATAAATGAATTATCTAGGCTCAAGGAAATTTTTAGATTACTGATAATATAAAAAAATATATTCATTTTTCTAATAGTCCGCTAGTTTTAATAAATAGGATGCTACTCCATTTTTATAATATGGTGCTTATTTTTCACAAAAGATGATAGCACATAGCCGGATACACGTATGTGTATCTGATTTACATATCAGTTTCAAATCTTTGACGATGTTAACTCTTTCTTTTTTTTGACGTGCCAATAGTAAATATAGACTACGACCTAAACAGTTTTCGACCCCCTTCCTACTAGTGACGTCAATACTTTGTATCCCAGACTAATACAATAATAATCAACATTTATAGAAAATTATTATATAAAATTTAAAAAAAAATTTTACAGTTTCTTTGATTTAAAATAAGGGGAAGTGAACAAAAATATATTTTATAAGAATATTCACAACGTAATATACTATAACAAAAATATTGTTTACGTTAGATTTTCCTGGAATATTCGCTACGTTAATAAAATATTGTTTGCTATGAGAAGGTGTATATACAATATAATATGATATCATTTATTACTTAAATAGCTAATATTAATCATTTTTATTTTCCATTGTAAAAAAAATAAATTTTGAAGAAAATTTTAAAATCGATTTTAAGCCATGATTATCTATGGAGTAATAATTTTTACTTGCTTGATCAAGGAGTCTAGTGCCACAAGTAGTTTTTTATTTCAATTTTCTATAAAATGAAATTTTTTTTTATATGAAGAAAAAGGTGGTAATGAAAAAGTTGATGCTATATTTGACAAGAATGAAACTATTAAATGGAAACCCGGAAATTGTACTGGTTTTGAAAGTCCTTTCCAAAAGATGGTTCCGGAAATTGGGTATGTATATATTATGTTTATATATAACCATGTTAAACACAAAATCAAATTTTTTTTAAAAAAAATGATACAATCAAGAAAAGAAAATGTTTAATATCAATTATTTAAATATATAAGCGGAATTTTATCATTGATATGCTTGTTTTGTTTAAAATATTAAATATTAGGATATTTTCAATCATCCATTTCGCCCTTAATTTTAACTCTCATTGCATTATTAAAAAAATTATATTTTAAACTCATTTAGGTCGACAAATGTGAAATTTGCACCATGTAAAGTAAGCGAAATAATTTATTGTATGTAAACTTTTTTTCCCCATTCTTTGAAAAATTAATGCAAAATATCAAAAGAATTCATTATGGAAATTAGTTAAATAGATAAAATTTTTATTAATACAATTTAAACGATATAAAATCACTTTATTTTACCGATCTAATATATTAAATTTATTAAAATTCTAGTTAATGAATCACTTATGTCTTGAGAATTTTTTTGAATACACTTAATAATTTCTTATGCTTTAGGAATATTCGAACATAACATCTAAGGAAGCAAATACTAAAAATTGTGTTAAAGAATATGGGCAGAATTCTACTTACGCTGAAAGTTTTTAAACCATATATAATATATAGTTTTTTAATATATGGTAATTTAAAAAAAATATATAAAAATGTATATCAACTTTTAATATTTTATTTGTAATTAATTTTTATAGCTAATGGTTGCATCCTCCGTTGTAAAAAAAATGATAAAGATATTACCAAGAAAAAAATATTTGTTTCAGATGGCACTAAATTGCCGGATAATTCCATATGCGTAGGTGGGAAGAATTACAGATTATCCAAGTAACAAATAAAATTCATTTAAAAAATTTATAACTTTAAACGAAATTCATTTTCTTTGATTATAACAACGCATTAACTGCCTTTATATGTAGGCCCTTGATTATTGGAATTCACCCCATCGTAAATTTGCCTATTCTTGAAAATATTAATTTAATATAATAGAAATTTTCCCCCTACACACTCCACTCAAAATGAATACAATGATTTGAAAGAAAACTTAGTAAAAAAAAATATTTTAATAGGGAAATTTTTAGAAAAAGGAGCATTTTTATAAAACAAAATAAGTGAAACCCTAAAAATTATTTTATAAAAATTTAATATAATCAAAGGCCTAAAATAAATGGACCTAAAGACCTTCAATAAAATGTATAGCACAAAAACCCATCGAATAATATTTATCTACTCCACCCCCCCCCCCCCATCCTGGGCACATTTATGAATGAAAAAAAGACCCTGGATTTGCGTCACGAATCATAAACAAATACAATTTTAAGTTTGTTTTCACTAAATAATGATCATAATATTATGATATTGACTAAATTAAATTATGCAAAATATCATTTGATAGGCATTTAGGATTTATGCTAATAAGTCATAATCTCTACTTAAGTTCCTTATTTTTTTTATATCCAAATCAAAATTTTTATTAAATTAACCAAAATTAAGTTTCAATTTTTAAATATAATTAGCTTCAATTTATAAGTATATTATGATATTTTGAACATTACAACAATTAAATTATTCTATACGTATCATTATTAATAAATTAAAATGCATTTCAATTTATTATAAACATTGACAAAATTTTTATTTTTACAAAAAATAAAATTTCAAAAAAATGATTATATTCTTAAAATTTTTTATAAGGCACCAGGGTTTGACTAAAAAAGTAAATAGTTCAAATAAATAAGTGACGACATTCTAAAACATATTATAAGCTGAAATATTCAATTATAATTGAGTTTTAAAGTATGACCATTCTAATTATCTCAAAATAATAAAATTTTTAAATATTTTTCACACATTTTATTTAAGCAATAAACGATATAATATAATTAACTTAATATTTTTTTGTTAATTACTAATTTAGGAATGGAACAGAATACGAAGATGATTTGGAAGCCTTCAGCAGAAGGATTATGTCTTTAAAAATATTCTCATAATTAGCTATTAATAGTTTATGATTTATTGGGTTTATAATATTTTTAAATTGCTATCCTTTTTTCAATTTGGGAACTCGAATTAAATTCAAATAAAAATGATTAAAATTAACATAACATAGCCAATAAAATGGTTTAACCTAAAAATAGTTATTCTTATATATACGAGAACATTTTCGAAGAGATAATTTGTATAAAATATAGTTTAAGCCATTTATCCCCCTTTTAGGGTAAGGACAAAATATTTTAAATCAAATTAATTGATTTTGACTTATAATTCAGGTTAATCAATATAAATAGTAATATAAGCAATTAAACAAATTCAATAAGATAATTTATTTCTGATTTATTAAATTTTTAGCCTCGTTGAAATCTCGTTTAAATGAAAGTTATAGGTAAATATTAATTTTAGGGCCAAATATTCATAAATTTATAAATAAAATTCTATATATTCGTAATACGATAAAATAATTTTTTATAAACTCTATTATATCTAAGCCAAAATATTATAAGCAAAATAATGATTTGCAACTTGTCAAATTATTTAAGAAAGAAAATTAACCTAAAAATGAAAAAGTTTTGTATCTTTTACGGTATCATTTATAATAGTTTATTAAAACAGTTTTACACAATTTTTAAATCTGTTGCTTAAAGTACCAAACCAATCCCAATACTAAACTCATCATTTCTTTAATCCTTGGGCATCAGGTAAATCCTCTGAAGAAATGGTGATAGTTAAATTTTTCAGATCATACATTACAAATAAAAAGCTTAAATATGTAGGCTAAAAGATTTTATATTCAGTAAATAAAGATAATTTTTTTAAAGATTATGAATTTGCTACATCAACATGAGCTAGCTATTATCGCATCTCCCCTTAACATTGTTGGGAAAGAAAGAATATATGAAATATCATAGAAATATTCAACATAATATAAAACTAAGGTAAAATTTTTATAAATACTGATTGGACATTAGAAACAAGCCTGAAAAATAAAGTAAGCACAAATCAATATATTAAATCTTTTGATTATAAATTTTAAAAAAGAGGCAAAGAAAATTGTGGACCTAATTTATCCATCATGATTCACCCGTTATTCTTGATGGGTTAGCAGCTTGTATGATTATATTTTTATTACTTTATATATTCGTTGGTATCAAATTTATTTAATTTTAAAGGTATAATATAATCAAACGATCCAAATTCAAAAATTGTGATGAAATAATTTGATATGCAGAAAATATTAATTTTAAAAAAAGTTTAAAGGTCAAAGAGAAATAAAAATTAAGTGAAATGTAAAAAAATATAAATATGAGGAGAAAAAAAATCATTAAAAGCAAAATGTTATTATGTAATGTAGGATGGGAAAAAAAAGGAATTTGTTAAAAATGAAATAAAATTAGAAAAGGCGAAAAAAATAAAATAACGTGGATTGAGGAAAAGATTAAGAAAAAAACAAAGATTTTATTGTGACCTAAAGAGATCGCTAAAAGTTAGAAATAAAATAAGTAGAAAAAAAGAGAAAAATTTAAAATTTAAGAATAATTGACAAGGAAAAAGATTTATAGTATATTTAAATTAAAATACCAATTTTACTTTGTTGATAGGGGCATTTTCGATTAAGACTTATCCTAATCCTTTGGAACTTTTCCTTTTGTGATTGGCACTTTTTCTTTTGTGATCGCACTTTTTCCCTTTCTGATTAGACTTTTTCCTAAGCCTCTGGGTCTTTTTCTTTTTTGAGTAAGGCTTTTCATTTTTTTTGATCGGACCTTTTCCTTTTATGATTGACGCTTTTACTTTTAGATTGGGACTTTTCCTTGGGGTTGGAACTAAAAGAGATAGGGGCAGAGTTTACTGTACATGCCGAATATCGCTGGTTAATGCAGATTCATTTAGAAATTTTTTAAAAAAATTATAATTTTATAAAATGACTTTTTAATTTTGCTATAAGGGGTGGTTGGGGGGAGGGTAATTAGGTTGACTTTTTACATTAAATTTTATTAGAGATAAGAATCCCCATAACAGTTATGGTTTTTTTTTGTTTTTTATAAAAATGATTTTTTTAAAAAAAACGTGTAATTATGCTCATAATTTTAAAAAATTATAAACATTTGCTTATCTTTCTTTACAAATTATCATTTGAAGTGATATATTACGTATATTTTTGCAGAGGGAGGCAGTGGATCCTACACTTTCTGAGCACAGAATATCCCCTAAAAAATACACCCACCATCTCCCCCCCCCCGAAAAACGGTTAATTATTTTTTGACACCTTTTCGGCATTATACATAATTTAGTAGGAATTGTTAATAAATATTTATATAAAATTGATAAATTAAAAGGAATTCTAGTATGAATCATAAGTATCATCATCTTCAGAAGAAGAAAAGGCTAAATAATGTATATAAATATATTTTGATAAAATTATTTTACAATTCTCAGAATCTACAAATCTTTATATTCTTTAGCCTCCAGGTCATATGTAATAATTGCATCCCTCGTTTTAGCCATAATATAAATATTTCTAAACATTTTTTTAAAAACTTGACTTGAATATCAATCGTAAGATTCACAGATATCCTCAATATCATCCTTAACTAATGTCATTTCTGCCATTCCATTTGGTGTAAAAAATTATGTTTGATTTAATAACTTTATCGATTTATTAAACCGCCTAATATCAAATCAGTTGCAGCAGCATAATCTGGTTTTATAGATAAGATTAAATAATATAATTATCATGAAAGTATATATATTATCCTTTTTTTATTGTAATGTTTGAAGTCTAAACTTTCAAAATCATAAGGTAGATTTCTCCTCTGTGCCTTTGAAAAAACATTCACAAATTCAGTGTTATTATCTATTAGGTTCGAAAAATAATATGAGACAATAATTTAAATTATACATCTCTAAAATCAAACAATCTTTGGCAAATTAAATTTGATTTAATGCAAACCCTAGATCTTTCGAAATAGTTTGCAATTTTGTACTATCAACAATATTTTATCCATAACACAAAGTATAAAATAAAATCACATTTTATATTCTAAAAACAATAGCAGTAGCCATGGTAGAAGTGGCAGAATCTTCAGAATCCATCAAATTTGTCAAACTGCCCTCAAGGTATTAAAAAGCAGAAATTTTTTACAAAAAAATAAAGAAAATACTAAATAAATTGTGAGTCTATACGTTAAGAATTCGTTATATAAACAAGAGTTGTCATATAATTAAGTGTGAATTTAAACATTAAGAAAAATAAACAAAAATCTGGTAAGGTAAATATAGAATATAAATCTTTTAACACCATTGAAATACACGTGAATATCATCTAGGATCCCTAAAATATTTATTAGTTCTTTTATCGATTGGCATAATAGAATAATGTTTGGATTAAATAAGTTTGAGATCTAGGCTCTTATCAAAGCCTGTACTCCTATGATTCTTCTGCTCATATCTGAAGAACAATCAGAACTTTGTTCAACTAAGAATTCGAGGGGTAGATGCATGGAACTAAGTTTGCGTATTATATTTATTTTAATATCAAGACCAGTCGTGCTACCATTTTCAATATAACTTACTAACAATAGCTTCTGATTTCATATCATATGTACTATCAACTATAATTGAAAAACACATGTTAAATTCAATCTCTTTTTGATTATATTTTTCATGATTTTAATGAGAATATTTATATTATTATACAATAGATTAGAATATAATTTGGATTATAACTATGTTTTTTCTCTCTTCATTTTTTTGAATAATTTGAGATCAGGTCTGCAATTAATTTATTAATGTCTTTAAAAGCTACCATTTCCAAACCTTTTTTATATCGTTAAAATTTAGCCCACCATGTCTATCTCTAATATGGTAGGTCCATATATAATCTCTTATATTATGCCGTGTGCAATTATTAAATAAGCTTTTGCATTTTTTTTTGTTAATATTTTTGGGCATATTTTGAAATTGGAAAAAGAATAGACAAGAAATAATTTGGTTATGGATGGATGTGGCAAACAAAAAAGGAAATAAATTTTTTAAAAAAATTTCTCTTTTAAAAGGTACCCCCATTTAAATTTTAAGAGACGGTGACTTCTTAACACCCCACCCTTTGTTGTAAGAGCCACTGGGGAAGGTGTTTGTAGGGGAGAAATGTTTATTAATGATATTTACGAGAACAGGAAAATTTCCGAAGAGGGGATTAAAATTTGCAATTGCCCCCCCCCCCCCCCACTCGGCAAGCCATCATGGTACAAATAATCTTTAGCTTCATATCAAAAAAAATCATCCTACATAAAGAGCTTGCTAAAATTAACAAAATATCATGATAAACGCCAAAAGAAATAAAAGATTTTGATGCTAACATGCCAACAAACTCTTGAATAAGAATTTAAACAAACATGGTCATAAAAAAAATTTATTAAAAAGAACAGAGAATATTAAAAATATTTTATTTTCTTAAAGAACCTCTTTCAATGAATATCTTAGGCATTTAACAAAATCGGAGTAATCGATATCTTAAATCACATAAATTTCTAATGTTATATTGGTAATGCATGCTATTCAAATTAGCGTAGAGAGATGTTTTTCAAAAATAAAATTTATACAGAGATGTAATTTGTAGAGTTTAAAAAAAATCTTCAAATATTTTTTGCCTAGAAGATCAAAAAAATTGAAGGATTTTTCGTAAAAAAAAATTCAGAACATGCTACAAAAGATTTGAGAAAAATAAAATTTTAAAAACATAGGAGATTTTTTTTTTACAAAAAACATTTTTCGTCGCTCAAAATTTTCGCTTACGAAAAAATGTTCAATTGTTTTGATCTACAAAAGAGTAAAATTTTTGAATTTTAAGCTAATGTTAAACCCTGGCTAATGTATAAAATATTTTAATAGTCTCGCTATACAATATTGAAGATAATACAACTGACATTTATTTGTTATCATTTAAAATTTGTCATAAATACACAATAATTGTACATAAATAGTAATAAATAATCTGCAGCATATATTTATATTTATTTTATGCTTCTCCTCTCTCTACGCAAATTTAAAGGATCATATCAATAGTTTTCCACTAAATTCGTTAGTAAAAACTAGAAGGGCAGTGCAGTTAGGCCATGTTTTGATCTTGCAATGTTTATATTATTTGTTAATTGCAAGCTGAGTAGACTAAGCTTGTCCTATCAATAGAATGTTCATTCATAGGGTCTCGTTATTGATAGTATAAAGCAGTGATAATTACTCTTTATTATTGAAAATTGGAGATACTCTGACAGATGTTAGTGGACTTCTGATATTCCAAGCTTTTTAGAATATTTATTAAATGAAATCCTTCAAATATAAAGATTCTAAAATTAGTTATTAAATCTACAAACTGGAGATAAAGAAAATCTATATTTCAGGCAGTGAATATTTTTCGAGATATGTATATCTAATTTTACCTCTATCCTCGATTCTAATGCCTGAAAGAATAATTATTGAATCCACCTCCATCATTTTATTTCGAAAACATTTTAGTTTTATATTATTTTAAATATTTAATTTGAAATTGAAAAATATAAATAAATTAAATTTAAAAAAAAATTAATATTTTATATTATCCTTCTTTTTTTTAACTAGCTTCACTCTTGAACCTTTATTATCTGGGTCTATGAAATAGTTGATAGAAAGAAAGAAAGAAAGAAAGAAAGAAAGAAAGAAAGAAAGAAAGAAAGAAAGAAAGAAAGAAAGAAAGAAAGAAAGAAAGAAAGAAAGAAAGAAAGAAAGAAAGAAAGAAAGAAAGAAAGAAAGAAAGAAAGAAAGAAAGAAAGAAAGAAAGAAAGAAAGAAAGAGAAAAAGAAAGAAAGATAGAAAGAAAGAAAAATAGAAAGAAAGTAAGAAAGAAAGAATAATTTGTTTTGATGACATAATTTGGGTTAATCAATATAATAAGGAGTATAAGCGAATACACAAATTGAAAAAGATAAATTATTTTTGATTTAAAATAACCTTTATTTTGTTTCGTTTTAATTATTTTAAACTTTGCTGGAATCTCTCAAAATGTTAAGTTGAATATTTAAAATGAAAGTTTTAGGTAAATTTAATGGGGCCAAATATTAACAAATTTAAAAATAAAATTTCAACTACGTCTTAAAGTAGATAATGAATACGGTAAAATAATTTTTTTTATATAAACTTTATCCATATCTAAGTCAAAATATAAATTATCAAATTATTTAAGAAGGAAAATTAACCTAAAAAAGTGGAAAAGTTTTGTTTATCGTTTTCATATTATTACACTTTATTATTAAAACAGTATCAAACAATTTTAAATCTATTGCTTAAAGGTCCATCCCTAATCTCATCATTTATTTATTCTTTGGGCCTCGGGTAACCTTTGAAGAATAAATATGGTGGAGTTCGGTTCTAGACTAAATATAAAAACGGAGCGGACCGGGAAATTTTGTTAAAAAATTATAAAGGGCAGGGTCTGGGCATAAAGAAATTTAATTTAGGATAATTTATTTATAAAATATCTGGCAGGGTCTCGCAGATCTGATTTTTCATATAATATTAATAAGTCGCGCGGGCATTAAAATTTTAATTTTTTTTTTTATAATTTCAAGCTTAATTTTTTTATTTTAAATTAATACTATTTGAAACTAAATTACAAAATATTTTTATCTTTGCATTTTAAGAACTGTCTAATAAAAATAGCAGAGGTACCATTTACATGGCCCGGCACGGATTTTTTTTTTTTTTAAATTTTCAGCCCGCCCCTGGTTTTATATTTTCAGGCCCAGCCCGAATTATTTAAAATATGGTATATTTATATTTTTTTATAGCTTAATATTGCCGATTTAAAATATACGATTTTAAGATAAAAGGCCCGGCCCGGGTATTTTTCTAAAAAAAATTTTATGCCCGGCCTGAGCATATTAAAATAAATAAACTGGACCGACCTATGTATCCAAGCTAGGCTTAGGGTTGGGCCGGATCTGCAAGTCGCTGAAGAATATTTACAGTTATTAAACAAATCACGAAAAAACGCAGCAATAAAAAAATATTAACTCACGAAAATAATTTTTCAATTGAATTTTTTTTTAAATTATAAATTATACATTAGTGTTGTATAATGGCCCCGGTTAATATTTTCGCCAAAATAATATTAAGTAATCCTCGAGATTTGACAAATATAGGTCCTAACCTTACTGCCACCTATATGAGCAAAATCTCCAGGCTTAAAAAAATATTATTTTAGCTACATTATCAAATTTTTGTATTACATACTACCACTATATTGCAAGAGTTATGTACAAAAAATAATTTAGGTTTATCTAGAGAAAAAATTATTTAGTATATAAAATGTATTCGCCTCGTAACCCCCCCCCCTTAATCATAGTTAGCGAGTATTCACGGCGAATTATATAAAATACGCTGTATCTTCTCCGCCACGAATTTGAGCAAACTGTGATTGCAGGGTAAAGCTTTTAGATTTAGGGCAATAGGGAATTTTTGTTAAAGACCTGATTTTGCTAAAATGGTATTCCGCCACCTGTTTACACAGCTTTAGAATATTTATCCTGTAAATTTCGGCAATTTGCAATTTCGCAGTTAATTTTTTTTGTTTTTTAAAATTTATATGTGCAAAACGTCAATAAAAATTAATGGACAGGTTAGGTATAAAAAACTTCATTCATTCTCAAACACGATTCTCTAAAATCAGGGGTTTTTTTAAAAAATTTTAAAAAACGCGCTTTATAAATGACTTAAGTTTTTAAAATTTTCTAAAAAAAATCAAAGCCAATATAAAAGAGCCTAGAATTTACGAGCCATACGTACTATATCTATGGGTATTAAAAATTTGATAATTTCCATATTTATAAATGACCGTAAAGGCCTTTTTGAAAAACAAGGAAATGAAAGGAATATAGTTATCTTTAAGTAACTATTTATTATGTTTTACTAAATTTCACATGTTGACGAAAGGGATGGGGAGATAATAATTATATAAATGAATTATCTAGGCTCAAGGAAATTTTTAGATTACTGATAATATAAAAAAATATATTCATTTTTCTAATAGTCCGCTAGTTTTAATAAATAGGATGCTACTCCATTTTTATAATATGGTGCTTATTTTTCACAAAAGATGATAGCACATAGCCGGATACACGTATGTGTATCTGATTTACATATCAGTTTCAAATCTTTGACGATGTTAACTCTTTCTTTTTTTTGACGTGCCAATAGTAAATATAGACTACGACCTAAACAGTTTTCGACCCCCTTCCTACTAGTGACGTCAATACTTTGTATCCCAGACTAATACAATAATAATCAACATTTATAGAAAATTATTATATAAAATTTAAAAAAAAATTTTTCAGTTTCTTTGATTTAAAATAAGGGGAAGTGAACAAAAATATATTTTATAAGAATATTCACAACGTAATATACTATAACAAAAATATTATTTGTTTGTTTACGTTAGAATTTCCTGGAATATTCGCTACATTAATAAAATATTGTTTGCTTAAATGAGAAGGTGTATATACAATATAATATGATATCATTTATTACTTAAATAGCTAATATTAATCATTTTTATTTTCCATTGTAAAAAAAATAAATTTTGAAGAAAATTTTAAAATCGATTTTAAGCCATGATTATCTATGGAGTAATAATTTTTACTTGCTTGATCAAGGAGTCTAGTGCCACAAGTAGTTTTTTATTTCAATTTTCTATAAAATGAAATTTTTTTTTATATGAAGAAAAAGGTGGTAATGAAAAAGTTGATGCTATATTTGACAAGAATGAAACTATTAAATGGAAACCCGGAAATTGTACTGGTTTTGAAAGTCCTTTCCAAAAGATGGTTCCGGAAATTGGGTATGTATATATTATGTTTATATATAACCATGTTAAACACAAAATCAAATTTTTTTTAAAAAAAATGATACAATCAAGAAAAGAAAATGTTTAATATCAATTATTTAAATATATAAGCGGAATTTTATCATTGATATGCTTGTTTTGTTTAAAATATTAAATATTAGGATATTTTCAATCATCCATTTCGTCCTTAATTTTATCTCTCATTCCATTATATATGAAATATGAGTAATATACAACATAAAAAATTATATTTTATACGCATTTAGGTCAACGAATGTGAAATTTGTGCCATGTAAAGTAAGGAAATAATTTACTGCACACTTTTTTTCCCCATTCAATAAGGCAAAATATCAAAAGAATTCATTATGGAAATAGTTAAATAGATAAAATTTTTACCGCTCGGATAATTTAACTTTAATAAAGTTCTAGTCAATAAATCAGTTATGTCTTGAGAATTTTTTTTATAACAACCTTTCACTTGATAGTTTCTTATGCTAAATGTTACTTCTAGAAATATTCGGAAATGACTTCGGAGAAAGCAAATACTAATCGGTGTGTTGAAGAATATGGTTCGAATTATAAATACGATAAAGGTATATAAACAATATATAATTATATAATTTTCAATATATGTTAATTTAAAAAAATATATATATAAATTATACCAACTTTTAATATATATTTGTAATTAATTATTATAGTTAATGATTGCTTCCTCCGATGTAAATAAGTAGAAATTGATAAAAATAATCAAGCCCGCAAAAAAAAATTAAATTATATGTATTAGATGGCACTAAATTGTCTGACACTACCATATGCATAGATAAGAAAAAATACAGATTATCCAGGTAAAAAGTGAATCCATTTCGAAATTTTTTAATATTTTAAACAAAAGTAATTTTCTTTGATTATAACAACGCATTAACAGCCTTTATATGTAGGTCCATGATTATTGCAGTTTCACCCCATCGCAAATTTGCCTCTTCGTGCAAATATCATTTTAAACTAATAAAAATCCCCCCCCCCCTACACACTCCCCTCTCCCATCAAAATGAATACAATATACCATAAAAAAAATTTGAAAGAAAAATTAGTAAAAAAAAACAAGAAATTTTTTTAGAAAAAAAAAGTATAAAAAAACACGTGAAATCCCAAAATTATTTTTATAAAAATATAATATAGTCAAAAGACCTACAAATAAAATTTATGGCGGAAAACCCTGCCAAATAATATTTATCCCCCACCCCCCTCCAGATACGCCTATGAATGAGAAAATTGACCCTGAATTTAGTAAGCGATTTTAAAACAAATTTTTATTAATATTTACGGATATAATCTTTGATAAAAAAAATAATTTGAGCATATGTTTTTTGTTTTTGAAACCTTCAAAAATGTAAATAAGGCGATATTAATAAATTATTAACAAATAAGGAACTAAATGTTTAACTTATATCAGAGACCTGCAGAGGTACCATTTGCATTTTTTTGAAAAGTTTCTGGCCCGTCCCGAATATAGTTAAAGGCCCCTGTACCATGGCCTGGTTTGTCTGATTTATATTTAGTAATATCAGAAATATTTTTTAAAAAATATATAATTTTAAGTTTGTTCTCATTAAATAATATTATTGATCTTGACTAAATTAAATTATACGCAACACAAATCATTCGATTGAATGAATATAAAGAGTAAACCCAGAATAAAATAAACTCTGTCCAAACCCTATATTCATTATATCTAAAATTTGGTTTAGTTTTTAATAATATCTATAGTTCAAATAATTAAGTGACGATATTATAAAACATACTATACGCCAAAATATTCCACATAATTTTATATGTGAGTTTATGACCATTCATTCTATTATCTCAAAATAATATAAAATGTGAATTAATTTAATGAAATAATTTCACGCATTTTATTAAGGCTGTGTCTTAAACGTTTTTAAACCTCAAAATTTATAAATTTTAAGAAAAAAACTGAAGAAAAAAAAACAAAAAGCGAGAATAAAATAATAAAAAAAAAATTTTGTAAAAGACGAAATGTGATATTTAGAACACTATTTTATTTTTACATTAATATGTATTTTTTTTTCTTCAAATTAATAAATTTATTTTTCTTATATTTGGGACACAGCCTAAATAATAAAAAAAAATATAATATAATTAACTCAATATATTTTTTTAAATTAATTACTAATTTAGCGATGGAACAGAATTCGAAGACGATTTGAAAGCCTTTAGAAAAAAGAAGAATATTTTGTTTAAAAAAACATATTCATAATTAGATGTTAATACTTTATAATTTATTGGGTTTTATGTTATTACATTGCCATTCTTTTTTCGTTAATTTGGGAGTTCAAATATAAATTCGATTATAAAATGATTAAGATTAACATAGCCAATAAAATGATTTAACCTAAAAATAGTTATTCTTATTTCGAAGTGATAATTTGTTTAAAATGTAGTTTACGCCATTTATTCCCTTTGTAGGGTAGGGGACAAAATATTTTAGATTGCTAATTAATTGATTTTGCCGATATAATTTAGGCTAATCAATTTAAATAGTAGTCTAAGCAATAATACAAAATTGAAAAAGATAAATTATTTTTTGATTCAATATAGTTATAACCCTTCTAAAAACTCATTTAAATGAAAGTTATAGGTAAATAGTTTATAAATTTTAGGGCAAATAATCACAAATTTAAAAATAAATTTCTATATTCGTCATAAAATAAATAATGAAATAATTTTTTTAAAAAATAAACTCTAACATATCCAAGCCAAAATGTTTTAAGCAAAATAATGTTTGCAACTTATCAAATTAATTAAGAAAGAAAATTAAACTAGAAAGCGAAAAAGTTTTGTTTATCGTTTTCTGTGGCTATCCTTTTATTATAATTTATTATTAAACAGTATCACACAATTTTTAATTCTGTTTCTTAAAGGTCCAATTCCTAAACTCATCATTTCCATATTCTTTGGGCCTTGTCATCTGAAGAATAATGGTGAAGTTCGGTCCTAGAAATCTAAAAAAATTAAAACAGACCGAATGGGGAATTATTGTTAAAAAAGTCGATAATAAGATATGCTCCATCCAACTATAATAATTTTTACCATAAATTACAAATAGGTAAAATATGTAGGCTTAAAGATTGATAATTTTTTTTTTAGATATTATGAAATTGCTATATTAATATGAGCTAGGTATTATAGCATCCTTCCCCTGTTAGGAAAGAAAGAATATATGAAATACTATAGAAATATTCCTGATATAATATTTTATTAAGGTAAAATATTTATAATTACTGATTGAACATTCAAGAAATGAAACTCAGACCTAAGTGGTTTGGCAATAATAAATTTTTACGGAGATATAACAATGTGAAATGCATGTATATCAAAAAGTCTATAACCGTCACAGGGTAAATTATAAAGGCTTTATTTTTTTTAAATTCTTCTTTCATATCCTTGTTTTTTATTTCTTTCTTCCTTTTTCCTCTATTTGCTCCCCTAAAATCTTCTCCCCTGCATTCACGCAATGGAAAGCGAACAACAATACCGATTAAGGGGGATTCTAGTGTTCAGGTAATTGTGTAGTGAATTGGGTGTTAATGAGACATACAGTTTCAGTGTAAATAAAACCGGAAATATTGGACGAAATATTTTTTACCTCGGAGTAATGTGGATTTTTGCTGTCCTGTATGGACAATATAAAAATGTTTCAGCCAAATTATCTGTCAACCCTTATATCTATCATCTTTTCATGGTGGTCTTATATTATAGTTTTTAGATATAAAAAGGGTAAATTATATTCTATCATAATAATTATGAAGGTTTTGTAAAGCAATAATAAATAGTCAATAAGGTATGCAACAGTAGCGTTACGAGAGAGGGGCGTGCAGGGGTTCGACCTCCCTGAAAGATTTGAAGAGCCCCCAAAATATTTTGAATTTTTTTTATACCAAACATAATTTTGATATGGCTAAAAAAAAGTAATACCCTGAGATTCTAAAGCCTAGTGATGCCTCAGATATGCAATAAAATATAAAGAAGGCAAAATCAATATTTAAATTTTTTTAAATTATTATTAATTATGAAAAATGGGATAAAAAAAAAATTGTAGATCTGATATATCCATCATCATACGAAGGAGAAATATCTGAATCACCCGTTATTCTTGATGGGCTAGCAACTCGTATGATTATATTTTTTATTAATTTACATATCGTTTGGTATAATAGTTCAAATTAATTTAATTTAAAAAAAAGGTATACAATATAGTGTTGTAAACGAACGCGTTCAAAATGAACGCGTTCATGAACGAAGTTCGTTTTTTTGAAAAAAGGTGATGAACGGCGTTCCTTTTTTTTTTACGAACTTTGAACGTGAACGCGTTCCTTTTCTTTGATGAACGCGTTCAATTTCACGTTCGTTCAATTTTAAAAAACACTTTTTATTTATTTGAAAAATTAATATTAATCCGCATTTTTTAACAAAAAAGTCTTATATTTTTATTTATTTGAAAAATTAATATTTAATCCAATTTTTTAACAAAAAAGTCCTATATTTTTTAATCAGCTGTTTTTACTTTTTCCTCTTTCATATTGCAATTAACTTACCATAACGTGCTACTGCTAGAGAAGATAAGATTAAAGTTTATTAATTTAAATATTTTATATTTTAATTTAATAGATTAGCATATGCATGGATATAAATATTTCATCATCAGATTCTGAAAATCAAAATTCAATATTAGATGAATTAGAATTACCATGGCCCAAATATCAAAAATATTTCACTGTTTTAAAATCAATTCCGAGATATCCTTTTTTTTAACGAGGAAGAAGAGGGCAGATTGGAGGATGATAACATAGCTCAATTTTTTGAAACAATGGATAAAACATTAAATGTTTTTCCCCCTTTTAAAAGAATTGTTTATCAAGTATAACACCGCAATCCCTTCATCTGCCCCTGTTGAGCGAGTTTTTAGTATAGCTAACGCTGTATTAACTGCCAAGCGTTCTTGCCTATCGGATGAAAATTTTGAAAAGCAATTATTATTAAAAATTAATAAGAAATTTTTTTTATAAATTTATTTTTTTATCGCTCTATTATATTGTATTTATAATTATATTATTAAAATAAAACTATTATTTTTTATCATGGCTAATATATTGTGTTGAAAAATATAAGGTATTTATTTATATTAAATTAAATTTAAAAAAAAATTTATCATAAAATTTTGAACGCATGAACGCGTTCATGAACTTGAACGCATGAACGCGTTCATGAACTTGAACGCATGAACGCGTTCATGAACTTGAACGCGTTCCTTTTTTGAATTTGAACGTGAACGCGTTTTTGTCAATGAACGTTGAACGCGAACGCGTTCGATTTTTTTAAAAATGTTTACAGCACTAATACAATATAACCAAACGATTAAATTTAATTCAGAAATTGTAAATAATGTGATATGCAGAAATTAAGAAAAAGGTTTGATTGCTTAAAGAAAAATAAAAATTAAGTGAAATTTTAAAAATATAAATATAAAAAAGAATCATATAAAAAATTAGGAAAACGAATTGTTAAAAAATGATATAAAAAATAGAGAAGTGAATAAACAAGGAAAATAAATATTTTATTTTTAATAAGGCAAAAAAGAATGTTCAAAATGAGAAGCAACAAATTGAGAAAAAATTAAGAAAAATAAAGATTAAAAGTGACCTTAAGAGATAGCATGAAGTTGGAAATAAAATAAGTATGAAAAAATAAAAAAAAATTAAGAATTTAATAATTGACATGAAAATATTATAATTTTTTTAAAAATATATTTAAGATACGGATTTTCCTTATTTTGAATGGGAATTTTACTTGATTGGCATTTTTCCTAAGCTGTTGGAGCATTTTCTTTTTTTGATTGGCACTTTTCTTTTTTTTGATCAAAACTTTTTTTAGTAATTGACATTTTTCCTTTTGTGATGGCACCTCTTCCGTTTGATTTCCTTTTTTGATGGGACCTTTTCCAAAGGCTTTGGTATTTTTCCTTTTTTAATTGACACTTTTCCCTGTTTGATAGAATTTTGTTTGACACTTTTCCCTTTTTGATAAGACCTTTTCCTTATGACTACACTTTTCCGTTTTAAGATGGGAAACCCTGTATATTAAAAATCATATTAATCAAATAATCAATGGTTTGTCACTAAATTTTATTAGTGACTAAAAGAGCTGGGAACAGAGGTTGCTGCACCTGCCGGCTTATCAATGGTTAATGCAGATTCATTTACAAATTTTTAAATAAAATTATAATTTTAAAATATGACTTAGTCTGTCACCCTTCCTTTTCTTTTATTTATTCTTACGTAGTAGAATAAGCGTAGCCAGGATTTTGCTATAAAGAATGGGGGAAAGGCAATTAGGCTGTCTTTCTCCCATAAATTTTATTAGATATCTCTAAGATCTCCTTAAGAGTTTTTGTTTTTCATTTTTATAATTTTTCCATAAAAACTTTGTAATTATAGTCATCATTTCAAAAAATTATTAACTTTTACTTATTTTTCTTTCAAATTATCATTTATAGTGATATATTATATTTATTTTTGGAGAGGGGGCAGTGTCTTCTACACCTTTAGAGCAATAGTGGCAAAATTTCTCCCTGAAAAGTACCCCTCCCCCCTCCGAAAAATAGTTCATTATTTTTTTGACACCCTTTCGGCAGTATACATGATGTAGCAGAAATGCTTAATAAATATTTATATAAAATTGATATATTAAGGAAAGCAGAAAAGTTTTAAAGTAACGTTAAGGTAAAATAAAAGAATTCTAGTCTGAATCATAAGTACCAAACGGAAGAAGAAAAAGCTAAATAATGAAAAATATTTTAATATTATAAATATACAATTCTTAATATCTAACAAATTTTAATTTTCTGTAACTTCAAGGCCACGTGTCATAAATACATCTCTCTTTTTAACCATAATATAAATATTTCGAAATTTAGACATTTTTTCAAAAACTTGACTAGAATTTAAATGGTAAGATTCACAGTTATTCTTAATATCATCCTTAACGAATGTCTTTTCCGCCATTCCCTTTGGTATAAAAAATTATGTTTGATTTAAAAAATTTCATTGATTCTTATTGAATCTTCATTAAACTGTCTAGTTATCAAATTAAATGCAGCATAAACTGGTGTTTTACAGCTAAAATAAAATATTATATTTAATAATGAAAATATATATTCTCTCCTTTTTGAATTGTAATATTTGAAGTCTAAACCTTCAAATTCAAAAGGTAGATTTCTCCTCTTCTTAAAATCTTGTGCTTTTGAAAAAACATTCACAAATTCAGTGTTATTATCTATTAGGATTGAAAAATAATACAAGACAATAATTTAAATTATACTTCTCATAAATCAGGCATTTGCTAATTGAATATTATTTATTGCAAACCCTATATCCTTCGAAATGGTTTTCAATTTTGTACAAGCCAAGTTTATAATCAACAATATTTTATCCAAAACACAAAGTGATAAAATAAAATTTTCTATTCTAAAAACAATAGCAATAGCCATGGTAGAAGTGGCAAAATCTTCAGAATCCTTTAAATTTGTTGGAACTGCTCTCAAGATATTAAAAAAGTATAAATTTTTACATAGCTTTATATGATGATATCTAGCTTCTATAATTATTAAATAAAATCTATACAAATAAGATAAATATAATATTTCGAGTGGTATTTATGACGCCTAAAAATCTTTCAATACATAACTCTGACATACTGCATATTTTTTAATATCTGAAATGCACGTGAACCTCATCTAAGATCGCTAAAACATTTATTAGTTCTTTTATCGATTGGCATAATTAAATAATAATTAGATTTAATCGATGACAATGGCGCCAAATAAATTTAAGATCTCAGATCTAATGCCTGTACTCCTGATTCTTCCACTCATGGTTGAAGCACAACAGAGCTTTGCCGAACTAAGAATTTGAGGAGTAGATTCATGAAACTAAGTTTGCATATTATATATATTTTTAATATAAAACCAGTCGTGTTATTATTTCCAATATATATTACTAACAAAGTTAATGCTCTTGATTTCGAAGCATCATATTATGTACTATCAACTATAATTAAAAAACATAGGTTAAATTCAATCTTTGATTTATTAACATATTTTTCATGGTTTTAATGAGAATATTAATATTATTATACAATAGATTAGAATATAATCGTTTTTATTTTATCTCCAGTCTTTTTTCTTCATTTTTTTTGAATATACAATTTGAAAACAGGTTCCGAATCTGCAATTAGTTTAATAATGTCTTTAAAAACTATTAATTCAAAACCTTTTTATATCGTTAAATTCAGTCTACCATGCTAATTTCTAATTGGTTTGTCAATTTATCGTCTCTTATATTATGGCGTATGCAATTATTAATTAAGTATTTTTAATTTTTTTATTAGTATTTTTGTACATATTTTGAAATTGGAAAAAGAATTTTATGGTAAGACGAACTTTGGTTCGGGTGCGCTCCATATACTCTTAAAAATATCAAAAAAGCAAATAAGCAAAAAGGGCTATCAAAATGGCCCCTATAAGTTTGAAGCGAGATATTTAAAAAAATATTAAAAATTTAACTTTTATAAATTAGATAGATTTTACTATTTAAGTATTTAATATTATATTAATATCATATTAAGAAAAATTTATTAATCGTATTAATAAATTAGTAAATACCTTAAACAAATATTTAATATAATTACATAATTAATATTAAAATCAAATTTAATATAAATGGTATTAATATAAATTTTAATAAATATATAATTGTAATATTTAACATAATATAATTTTAATATAATATTTAAAGTAATTAATATATTTGATTTAAATTAATTTGATATAAAGAACAATATATAAATTGTATTAATATAAATTGTATTAATATAAATTTTAGTAATATATAATTGTAATATTTAATATAGTATGATTTATATTATTATTTATGATATTATTTACATATATTATATATTTATAATATTATTTACCTATTTAATATAATTTATCTATAATTCAATATTATATATATATATTTTAAAATATTATACATATTCAAACATTTTTTTATATATATTATATAACTTAATTTACTTGTTAAATTGAGCATACAAATTTTAAACTTAAGCAATATTTAGCAAAAAGTCACGCGACAAAACATCAAAACACAAGTATATCATGCGGCACGATACCAAGAACATTTGGTAATGGATGGATGTGGCAAAACAAAAATGGAATAAAAAAAATTTCTTTATTAAAAGGTACCCCCTTTTAAATTTTAAGAAGCGGATACTTCTTAGCCCCACCCTATTGTTGTAGGGGCCACTGGAGAGTTGGTTTATGGGGGAGAAATGTTTATTAATGATATTTACGAAAACAGGCATATTTTCGATTATAATTTGCAATCCCCCCCCCCCCAGTTATCCCTATTATGAAAGGCCATCATAGTACAAATAATCTATAGTGTTATATCACAAAAAATCATTCTCCATAACGAACTTGCTAAATTTAACAAAATATAGTGATAAAAGTCAAAAGAAATAAAAGATTATGATGTTGACAAATTCATGAACAAACATAATCATAAAAAAATTTTTATTAAAAAGAACAGAGAATATTAAAAATATTTTATTTTCTTAAAGAACCCCGTCTAAATAAATGAATATCTTAGGCAATTACATCTACATGAGCGGGAGGGGTAGGAACAGTTCGCACCCTATTTTTTTGTTTTCCAAATAAAACTTTCTGCTATCCGTTTAAATGTAATTTAAAAGGTTTACATATTTCGCTCATAATGCCATAATAATTAATTCATTGTAAATAATGGAGGTTTTAATTGAATTTATTATCTAAAAAATAAATTCTTTATATTCACAAAATATCGATAGTTGGTAGTAGAGATTGATTAATTAAAGTTATCCTTTATAAATTTTCTGTAAAGAATATCAATAATTAAAAAGGTAAAAGGGGTAGGCAAGGGTTTTTGAAGGGGGTTTGCATCCAATTAAAATTCTGTCATGTAGACTCTGGGCAATTAGCACGGAGTAATCGATACCTTAAATCACATAAAAAGTCTGATGTTATATTGGTAATGCATATGCTATTCAAATTAGCTTAGAGAGATGTTTTTCAACAATAAAATTTATACAGGATGTAATTTGTAGAGTTTAACCAAAATTGTGAATATTTTTTTTTGCTCAAAATTTTAGAAGATCATAAAAATTGAGGAATTTTTCGTAAAAAATTTTTTTAAGCATGTTCAAAGATTTTTGAGAAAAATTTGAAATCATAAAAATTGAGGAATTTTTCGTAAAAAATTTTTTTAAGCATGTTCAAAGATTTTTGAGAAAAATTTGAAATCATAGAAGATTTAAGGATCATACCAATCCACTAAATTCGTTAGTAAAAAGTAGAAGGGCAGTCCAATTAGGCCAAGTTTTGATCTTGCAATGTTTATATTATTTGTTAATTGCAAGCTGAGTAGACTAAGCTTGTCCTATCAATAGAATGTTCATTCATAGGGTCTCGTTATTGATAGTATAAAGCAGTGATAATTACTCTTTATTATTGAAAATTGGAGATAATTAAATTGTTCAAAAAGTCGACAAAGAGAATTATAATTTTTAAGTGTCGGAAATTTTTTTAGCTATTCTAGCAACACATGATATCTTGTCAAAGCTAAAAATATACTATTTAATTGATAATATATTTTAAAAATATTATTACTTGTGAAATGGAAGAATATATATATTCTTAGATTTCCAATGAAATATTTAAAAGTTCATAATATCATTTTAAAAAAAAATTTCAACTAGGTTTTAATACATTTACAAGAAAATTTCTGAATCAACTTTTATAATTTCTGATTTATACAGTGCGATTAAAATTATCATATTTTCATAGACTTATATTAGCAAATGGCCAGTTGGTTAATCTTAATGTATTTAAAACATCATTAATTTAGGCGCCATCTTGAAAATAGCTGGTTTCCATGATCATATGCTTAAAAAAATCATAAATTTTATTTATTTAGATATCATATTAGATAATTAAGTATTTGAAAAAATTTTAAGAAATTCTTAACTTAACTTAACAAAAAAAAAATGAAGAACTTTGGTGGTTGATCTAAATTGATTTAAATTATTTATAAAATTTGAAAAATAATAATATATAATAAAATATTCTCTTATTTTTTAAGAAATTTTTTTAAATAATGAATAACATTTTGAGTTACCACCACTTAAAAAAAGAAACACATCCTTTTGAAGTGTTTCCTTTTCTCAAAAAAAAGTAAAACATTATTTTGCATCAAATGTGTTCTGAAAATAGTAATAAAATTACATTCTGATTATAAATATTTATTTTTTACATAATTTTACTTCATTTAAAAAGGGTAAATTTATGCACCCATGATTAAATGAGAAATTTATAATTCACTCATCATTCTTTGAGGGCTATGTGCTAGTAATTAATATAATCATTTACATATGTTGTATAACTCATATCTTTCTGGAAATAGAAAGTTAATATAAAGAGTAAATCAAATAAAAGAGAGATGTCAGTAAAAATATGATTATTTTTTAAGCTCTAAAGATTCAACAGATATATAATATTTAGTCTATGGGCAAATTCAGGGTCTGGAAGACACAAAACAAAAAATCATAAGAGTATGAAAAAAATTGATTAGACTTAAAATAAACCAAACTAATTAAAGGTTGCCCGTTTAACATAATTATTTCAGTTAAAAATAAAATTAATTATTGTAATTAGTTAAATTTGGTTTTACACATATCATAGATATTATTTGATAAAATAATTAGATATATATATTTGGTTTACTCAATATTAACAACTATATATTATTTTTAAGTCTAAAAAAAAGATTTAGATTTAAATAAAATCGAAAGTGGTATATAATTGGTATATAATTGGTATATACTATATATCTGAATGAATAATAATATTATTGCAAGGATTTAACTTTACAACAAAGAATAAAATATACAAAATAATTTAAAACCAGTTATGATCAGTCAGATGGGCCAGATCAAATTAAGAAAATCTAGTATTACACATAGAGATATAGTATCCTAGCAAACAATGTTCTGTAAGAATTTAACCACTTATGTTTATGTATATAATGCTAATAAAATATTGAAATTATTTATTAAATATTGTAACTACTTTGGAAAAAAAAATTATAAAGCTTTTTGAATAATATTTTTTATAAAAAAAAATTAATTTGTTGGTTTTTTATTTTTCTTAGATATTTTAGGTCTTGTTTTTCTTAGAGCATCCATATTAGTTTTAAGTAGATTATAAAATGTCTAAGATAATAAAAAGTATTTAAAATTATATATAGTATTTACTTGTTGAAATTTTGTAACATCTTTATGGGATATCTAAAAATATGTAAAAATAATTCAATATTTAAATTTTTTACATTGGTGCTTATCTTTTTGCCTCTTCCTAGTGTAACTCTTATTAATACTTGACTTTTATTCTGTGATTCTAGGGTTGAAGAACTTATGGGCAAACTTGGTGCATTACTTGAGTCCTTGGTAATTTTATCTTTCTTTTTACTTTGCTTTGTACTACAATCAGCTAAATATTTGATTACAATTTTCAAATAAAAACGATATTATAATTACATTTTTTCATAGTAAACCTAAGAGACCCAGATGTTTTCGCCTTTGTCATAATTTTTGTCAATTCTGACATAAACTAAGAAATGAAAATAATACACATATTAATTATTAAATTACTAATTCATTTTCTAAAAGCACCATAAATAAAGCGTGTTTATAGTTTTACGCCAAATAGCCAAATATTTTTTAATGATTTATGGCCTTACCCAACTCAGGTAAATTGTCGTTTGCACAGCTGTTTTAAGCAATTAATAAAATAATTTCAATATTACTGAGTTCAATCATGTAATTTTAGAGAATATTTATTATATAGGCTAGTTTAAAAGATAAAAATAGAGGGAGATTTGATAATTTATAGTTATATTAACCATCAAATGTTTTTTTTACATTGTTATATTTATTTCTAAATAAATTTCTAAAAAAATTTATAAATAAATTACCAAAAAAGTAAAATATTTAATAAAAATGTAATATTGCATAAAAGAGAAACTAGACTAGCCTTTATATTAGTTGCCCTTAACTAAAGTAAAAATTTTATAATAAAAGTTATAATAAATATTATATATAAACATTATAAAAGAAACAATATTTAATCTAAACAAACAATAAAAGTATATAAATATAGTATTAATTACTTAGTGATTTTAATTTAAAATACAATGAATATAGTAATAATTATTTATGAATGATATTAATTTTACTTATTGGATTAATTTATAATATATGGAGAAGATATAAATTAAAAAATATATTGGAAAAAATTTTAAAATTATTTTAAAAATTGATGAAAGGGAAAAAATAATTAATGTATAACATAACTAAATTTAAAAAAGAATTAAAACATTAATAATATATAAAAAAAAATAATATGGTTATAGAAAAAATTGAAAAGAAGGAAAATGAATTTAAAAAATTAGAAATGACAGTATAGTTAAATGACTGAAATTGGGCTTCTCAAATAGTAAATTTAGAGGCAGTGCATTTTTTCGATCTTTGGATAATAGAAGAAGAAATTACAATTATGGGGTGAGATTGAATACAATGATAAAACTGGTAAAATACCAGGAGCATCGGTAAAAGTTGGAGAGTTCCATAATAAGGAACATGAAAATTTTATAAATACGATTCCAAAGCATATGAAAATAAAATATAGTGAATAATTTTCCAAAAGCTTGTTATAATATGAAAAAGAACTAAAGAAAATAAGGTTCAATAAAATAATAACATTAAAAATATGGCAAATAGAATTGGGAAAATTTATTTTCTACTATTTTAAAATCTTAATTATATTGACGTCATTATAGAATTCAATTAATCAAAAATCTAAAACTCCAAAAGTCACCATAATTTTACATATTTTTAAAATGGATGCATCTACTTTAATAATTTTAGTATCCTAACTTTGGATAATAAAAATCCTCTGGAAATTTTTTGCAAAAATTAGAGAAATTATTACTGCTCTAAGATATAAAACGACAGAGATTGAATTTGAATTCGAGGAATATCAAAGAAAATGCCTAAGTACGATAGATTTAACATCAGACATGTTAGATCTTCACAGCATTGATCCATACCCTGATACCCGGTTTCAAATTGGCAATTCCAATGATAATAATAACAATAATTCCAGGCATATGAAAACCTAAAAATTAAATATCAAGCACTTTCTCAAATTATCAAATTATGAATCTGATCTGGTAGAACTATTAGCATTTCTTTCGAAATTTAAAGAAACTGTCGAATTTCATTCAGTACAAAAGGGCCTACTTTAAACTTGGCGTTACTTTTTAGAAGTGAAATTGAAACACATTTAATCTGAATTTCACTTAAGAAAAATATGCTAAAAAACTTGCGTTACGATTTCCGATTTGTAATCTGCAAGTAATATTATATAAGTATATACTTTTATTTTTTATTTAAAATTATCTAGGTATTGGTTTCTCTTTTAGATCCAAGATTTTAAAAATTGTCAAGTGTGTCAAAGTATTTAATAGAGCAAAATTGCTCAGCTTCAGAATTTATAATAAAACATCTTAAACTTATAGAGAATAATGAAAATCAGGTAGTAAATATAGCTAATGAGGATAAAGATGAATGATTAAATTCAAGTTATTTGACAAAATTGGCAAATAAACATGCAACAAATATAAATTATGATTCCAAGTTAGGTGACTTAGAACAAGAATGCCACAGTTTTCTAGAAAAATGACATTCACAAGATATGGACGTTCTAAATTTTTGGAGAGTAAAGAAGAGTGAACTTCCCAATCTTTCCAGGCTCGCCAAAAAAATTCTTTGCATTCCGGCGACTAGCACACCTAGTGAAAGAGTGTTCTCTACCGCTGGATTGACGTTAAATTCAAGGAGATCATCAATAAAATAATTTTTATACATAATTAAATTACGAAATCGATTTTGGATAAATAAGGTTTCTATTAAATGAATATTAAAAAATATGCCGAGATATCTGTAGAATAGTGTTATTTATTTGTTTTTTTTTTAAAATTAATAAGCAATTATTATCTTATAAAAATTTATATATGCGCTGATTTTATTGACGGCGGCTAAAAATCGGCGCCGCAGGCCGTTGATTAGATTTATTAAAAATTGCGCAGGCCACCAATATTTCGTCGGCGCACAGGTCTAGGTTTAAGAATTAAAATTTTGCATAGAAAATGTTATTTCGTTTTTTTTCAAGAAAATTAAATAAAAATTATATAATGGGTGTAATCTAAAATCAAATAGTTAGTTTTTAAATTTTCGTGATTTTATGTATTTAACAAAGTAAATGTTAAGAAATTTTTTTGAATTCTTATTGTGAATTGAAATATTTTATTTATTTTGTTAAGCCTATAGTATGTGTAAATTATAAGTTTTTTTTAAAAAAATATATATTGCCTATGATAAATAAGTATTATATCCGTAGGCCACATGCCAAGATCCAAGTGAACCATACCATTCTAGGAAATCCATTGGCGGACTCCTGGGGAATAGGTTGGTTCAGCAGAAAATCCTTGTCGTTTCTAGGGCTTATCTTCCTACGAATGGACGAAGAAATCCTTATTAAGTGCTTGCGACGAGATTGAGGACATAAGGCTCTGCAATTTCCTTGTTATGGTACCAGTTCAATAAGAGGACGTTTGGAATGCTCAGCATGGGTGCAGAGAGCCAGTAGTGAAATCTGTGCTAAATCCGCTATCGTTGACCTCTCCTGTTCCGACGGTATCTTTCCAAGTGCGAAAAGGTAGAGAGTGAACGAGCTTAGAGATTTTCAAATTGGATATATTCCTGGCGCCGGATGATAATGAAGTAGGTTGGGTATTCAAATTTACATTTATTTTTCAAAATATACAAGATATAAAAGACATTTAAAAAAAAGTAATCAATATAATTTTGTTTAAAAAAAATATATTATTTTTCTCCATTTGTGATATATTAATTATTCTGTATAACTTGTTATTTGGAAATATAATCTGTAAGAAAAAGAAGTATCAAATCAATAAACAAATTATCTTAGACTTAAAATTGTGTGTTATCTTTGTGCGAAAAAGAATAAACCAAGTCCTCTGTGAGGCGGTTGAATATAAAAAAGGGATTAGCCAAAGTCCACTTGGGTGAGGCGGCTGAATATAAAAAGAGTTAATCAGAGTGCTCTTATCTGTAAGCGACCATCGCGTTAATATTTTTTCATTAAGACCCACGGAAATGCTGCCCGTTTTTTATTTATTTTTACAGTAAAACCTGTCGCATACAAGTGCTGCCGAAACTTTTTTACAAGGTAGACCGCTGAATTCCTCTTCTTTTGGGGATGAGGTTATGTAATTATATATTTTTTACTTTATTTGCTTTTTTGAAATGATATGTTAAGGACCATAAATATTGATGATGTATGTGTTCATATTCAAAAAATAGAGAAAAAAAATTTTTTTTTTTATCCACGATGTGTTTCGTTTTTTTCAAAAAAATATTATATTATTACAACATTATAAATTTCTTGCATATGTTTTTTTGGAATATTAGTGTTTGATATTATATGTTTTTTTGTAATATTAGTGTTTGATATTAAAAAGGAATAAAATATATGTCCTCAACAATTGTTTAATATTGAAAAAGAATAAAAATATACATCATCCATTTAATTTAACAAATTTAAAAAAAAAACATAACACAATAAAATAAAGATGCTGAATTATATATGAAATACATATAAAAATCTAAAAATTCTGAATGAAATAAATAGTTTTGAATCTAAATTTTTGTTTTTACAGGATTATTTAAATTATTTTACTTCATTTCAAATCATATGTTTATAATGTTACTCAAAATTAAAATTTTTAAAAATATTTCATCAAGTTAAGATATCACTGAGTTTGGTTATTATCATAAAAAATATTTAAAATAAATTGTTTATTCAGGGTAATAATTTTCATAAAACTTATATAGAACTGTAAAGTATTAAACTAGAAAACCTTATATAATATTCATAATAAAATAATTATCTATATCATTCTATTTTTTAAGAGTATCGGTATAATGATATTTTTAAAAATATCTTGATATATTTTTAAAATTAGTTTTTTAGGAAGTCTGTTACTTATATCTTTAAGAAATTAAAACTGCATATAAGTATAAATTTAATGCTAAACAAAATTTTATTTAAGAATATAAACAAAGAGTGATTTATCTGATAACAGGGTTTCTCCTTAAACCATTATTATATTAACTAATGAATAAATAAATAAATTTTTTAATAAATATCTGAATAAAAAATCATTAAATATATATATTTTTTAGAAAACATAAATTATAAAGTTATATATCATGTTGGTAATTTTTTTCTTTTTCCTGATATTGAGGTTTGCAAGCATTGTTGAGCAGATACGAAAGATGGATCTATGCTAAGAGAACTGTGTAGATCAGAGATAGCCTCATTAAAATTGCCTTATAATATATACATTATGAAAATAATGAAAAAATATTACAAATTTTACTATTTTTAATCACTAAGAAATGAATTGTAATATAAATTAACCTTAATATTATATAAATAAATGATTTAAACCTAATTACTCATTTTTCAGTTATTTATATTTTATTATACTTCCTATTTTTATTTACTATTTAATTCAAATTCTTATTTGCTTATTCATAAAAAAATCCAAAAAGTGATCAAAAAATGTAATTCACAATTTAAAATTTTTAGGCATATCCTCCCCATAAGAAAAATAGTTATACCCTTGACTATAGCCATATTCTAAACTACATTTATTGTTTTACTTTGGTGGATAGTAAAATTCAATACTGTAAAAATTTAATAATGAAATCAAAAATGTATATATAAATATATGTATTTGTATATTCACCTAGACGATAATATATGAGCCCACGATTGTAATAAGCTGGAGCTAATTTATTGTTGTAGGAAATAGCAGATGTGTAATCTTGAACAGCTTTCTCAAAATCAACTGTAAAATATTTTAGGAGGCCTCTGTTGTTATACGCTAATGCTAGTTTCTGTTTGCTTTAGATAAAAATATAAAATAATAGAAACTAAAGTAGAGTTAAAACCCTAAGTTATAACATATTATATTTCAATAAATTGAAAACAATAAATGTAAAGTTTTAATAACTACTAGGAAAGATTTAAAAAAACTTTAAATATCTGAAGAGTTTGATAATTATGTAGATAGATTGTTACATCTTCATAAAATCATTGCTAATTATTTTGCTCTTACAAAAATAAGATAAATTCATTTATTATCATTATTTTGCTATAAAACTCAAATAGAATTCCTTATAAGAAAAAATTGCAAATCTTATTTTTATTATATACTTATAAACTGTGATATTTATATATGTATATTCATTAATTTTCTAGCATACAGTTGATTTTGTAGCGTTGTTGAGGGGAAACTAGTGCTAGGATGTTTAAAACAAATCAGACTATTATCGATAAACGAATCTAGGAATTTTTCAGCCTCATCAGCTTTTCCATCGTTTATTAAGCCTTCACATTTATCATATAAATCAAATAAAGAATTTACATTCATATGATTTTTAATAAAATATATCAGCTGATAAATATTTCATATATTCTCTCCGAGAAACATAATTAAACAATAAATGATATTTTATTTCCGAGAAACATATAAAACCCATTATTATACAATATTTTATAGCATATTTTATTATCAAGAATGCATAAGATTATTCAGGGGGGAAGGGTAAACCTCCCCCTCATTTTGCTTGCTCCCATAAATCATTTTATGCTAAAAAAACACCTCTCCCATACATTACCTCCCTCCCCAAATACAAAATTTTGAAAGAAAAATAAGTAAAAGCTAATAAATTTTTTAAATAACCATTATTTTTTATATATTTCGAAAATAAAAATTTTTATTTAAAAGAAAGTTAAAAATCAAAATAATTTGTATAAATTTCTAACTTCGTTAAACGCTTATATTAATTATGCATAAAGACCTCCAATAAAACCCCATCATAGTGCCCACTCCCCCGCCTGAGCATAATCTGGCTGTGCATATTCAAGAAATACTCCGACATATTATTTTAGCTCGATAGATTTCGACAAAATTTTGATAAGGACTGAGTAGACCTTTAAATTAAAGAATTATATTTAAAATTAAGGTAGTAAATAGTCTATTTTTTAAATGAAAGTAAAAGTTCAATATATAAAAACTTTAATTTAAAATAATCCCAAGAATCAGGCTTTTAATGCTATTTTTTCTGTTTATACCAACTAGTGTTTTTAAACGGCCCGACTTTTCAAAACTGCCCTATTAAGATTCAACTCAAAATAATAATGTCTAGACCTCGAGATTTGGAAGTTTAAATCTTTCTGCCATATATGACAAAACTTCATACATAATTTTATTATGGCGAAAATTCTGATTAGACCGTTTCAAAAATCGGGCCCGTTAACAACACTAATACCAATACATATTATTAAAATTAAAAATTAATGCAGAAGAAA
Organism: Gordionus sp. m RMFG-2023; assembly: GCF_954871325.1. NCBI lineage: Eukaryota > Metazoa > Nematomorpha > Gordioida > Chordodea > Parachordodidae > Gordionus > Gordionus sp. m RMFG-2023. The sequence continues at coordinate 25,969,156 of NC_088779.1, read as the reverse complement.
TCAGGTAAAGTTGACAGCTCGATTAATAGTTATAATTAATGAATCAGCAACGTTCTCACATATACCAAATTATTATTTAAAATATAGAGAATCCATATCCAATGAGGCAATATTTTTTTGATTTAATTGAATGGCAAATAAAGTATCACTGTCTGTGATTTTACTATGATTATCATTTTTTCCCCATAAACCTGGGAATTAAATTTGAAAAATCACGAAAAATTGGCCCCATTGAAAATTAAAATTTTAAGCTTAGGTTAATAAAATTAATTATTTTAAAATCGTTATAAACCAGTTTAACCCGCTCAAAATATTTACAACAGTTCGGGTTGCTCTTTTTCTATTTTCTTCATGACTGTTCGGTTATGGTTCACAAAACTATAACGGTACGGTTCGAAACCATGATTTAGAATTTGAAAAATATCTAACAATTCTGGTGCTAGGTAAAATAAAATAGTTAAAAATTTAGACTTATAATATTTATCAATCAAACATACATTAAAAATAAAATACATTTTCAAAAATGAACACAAATGTAATTTTTTACTTTGGTATTAAATGAAATATACTTCATTTTAGAATAAAGAAGATAATTTTATAAATTAAATCATATATATAATCTCCATAATAATATGATCGTTTTAGTATCATCTTAACGTTATTAAAATTTAAGGAGACTATATTGTGTATTATTAATTTTTTGCCATCTACCAGCATCGAACCACAAACCTCACGTTTCAAAAATACACGTTTTAAGTATACACTAACTTGAATTATAATTACATTAAATATCATAATTATATATATTAATACAATTCAATTGCCGTTAGCATAGCTGACATTTTTAAAATTTTGCCATTTATTTCTATTGTAACTTAATAACAATGTCTTAAATTTAATTTTATATTTAGAATAAAATTTAAATTTGTAATAGAAATCATAGTGGATAAAATTTAAAATAAAGATGCTTGAAATATTTTTAATTTTAAATATGGGCTATGGCCTAAAATCCCATGAAAATCTGATTTGATTGTATTTTAAATTTGCTATGATTTTTTAAATTTTTTATTCCAGTTCTTAGCTACCAAAATTATTAGTTGGTTCGGCTTGAGGAAATTTTTTCAAAATTATTATGGCCTTAAACCTTGCTTGGGAATTTTTTTATTATTAAATATTAGGTATGGGAAACAGTAATATTTTAATAAATAACATTGACATGGGTATCAAGTAAAAGCTTTAAATATATTTTAACTCAAAACATAATATTTACACTTAGTTTTAATGAATAGGACCTAGTCTGAAGGGGGGAGGGGGTTATAAATTATAAAAATTGGATATTATTCTCAAATAACAGGTAACAGATATCATAAAAGTAAAGTAGAAAATTCTCATTCGTTATTTTTGACGAGCTCCGCAATGCTGACTACCGGGAGCTCTGGTACTCTTAATTATTATATTTTTCATTTAGCCCACCAAGAAAGAAGGATCATCATACTTTTCTCCCTTATTCGATGATTGAAGAATCAAAAAGTAAGTATAACTTATGAGGTGTGATTCACAAATTTACTTCTCCTAAATTTTAATATTTTTATCAGAAACCTGCAGGCCCGGCCCTATACCCGGCCCGTATTTTAAATTTTTTAAATATACCCGGGCCGGGCCTAAAAATTTTTTTTTAAATATATCCCGGGCCGGGCCTTAATATTTTTTATAAAAATTTTTACATTATGAGTTAATGGTTATAAGATTATATTATATTATAGTTATGATTAATATAATATTGGATGATGGTTTACACCCACAGATCGATCTAATTATTAATTCCCTGCAAATTTATACAAAGTATTAATATATTTTTTTATAATTCATATCTAAATTTTTACAACATATTTTACCAAAACAATCAAATAAAAAAATATCTTAAATAAGCCCCAATATTCAAGTATTAATAATATATTTTTTAAAATTCATATCTAAATTTTTTGAATATTTACCAAAACAATCAAATAAAGGAATATCATGGCACAAAATACTAATGATACAATTAATAAAATTAAAAATAATATTTATTCTTTTAGAAATACAAATAATAATTTAAAATCTGAAATATGGGCTAAATTTAACATCATAGATGAAAATAAAAAAACATTGGCTACGTACAATGTAAGAATTGTTCAAGTATATTATCTTATAATTATAAACATGGTACATCACATCTAAAAAGACATAAATGTGATGGTAAATCCATGAAAATTAATAATTTTTTTTTACACCAGAAAAACCAACCTATAAATGTAATATAAAATATTTAAAAATTATAAAATAAATTATATTAATATTGCGCAATTAGATTATATTTTCAAAATACTATTTATTATACATGCATTTTTTTAAATAACGATTTACAATATATTATATTCTCAAAATATTTTCCATTTTTATAAATTAAATATTAGTTTTATTTTTTTTAAATGCAATATAAAATATAGTATATGCTCAAAATATTATTACCATTTTTATGAATATTAGTTTTATTTTTATAAATGCAAAAAATATAGTATATGCACAAAATATCCATTTTAATAAATAACAGTTTTATAATTTTTATAAATTCAATATAATATTCTCAAAATATTAGCTTTTTTCATGTATTTTTTAAATAATATGCGATAATATTCGCTGAAAAATATGGTAAAATACCTCATGGGTGAATTTTTGTATATACCAGGTGGAATATAATTTTAAAAAATTCCGAGCCGGGCCTGAAATTTTTAAATCCGGGCCGGGCCGTAAAAAAATTTTTAAAAAATATCCCGGCCGGGCTGGGCCTAAAAAATTTAAAACCGGGCCGGGCCGTGCAAATGGTGCCTCTGCAGGTCTCTGATTTTTATAAAATATATTAATAAAGTATATTTAGTACCATATACACAAACTAACTAATCACCCCCTCAACCCGGTCATTCTTGACGGGTTATTAGCTATTAATTTCATATTATCTGAAAAAACTGTAAAATGTAGAATTGGTATATTTTTCTCGGGCCGAATATTCTATTAGGTGGTAAGTCTTCATGGAAGTACTCCATATACCTCTCTCATAAACGCTTCCATTACGATGATATATAATAATGGAAAGAATGATCTTGATGCTGCCCCATCTTTACTTCAAAGCGTTCACTATAATTATCATGTGTTTTAATGCCAACCAGTCCTCTACAACTAATTATACCTTACACGGAAAGATATATTTTTTATAATACATTTTTGAAATTTATGTAACTGCATAGAATATTTGTTGAATTAAATAAATTTATTTTATAAATATAATAATATTGGGTTTAATTCATTAGATCTTTTTGTAAGAAGTGAATATAAATACATATATATATTGATAGAGAAAAAAAATGACTAATTATTCTTGATAATTAAATTTAAATGAGCTTATTTTAGTTGATGATTTATACCTAAATAAAGATATTGAAAATTTATCTGATATTCCTAGAGCATGTGTAAGGAGATTAACAATTGAGAAAACTTTCCTATGAAAAATTTTTTTTATTACAAAATGGGTTTACATTTATACTATACTGGTATCAATTAAATCAAATGCTATTTTAAATTCTATTGCACAAATTTTCCTTATTTAAAAATAATAGCATTCATTACGATTTTTTTAAAAAAAATAAAATAAACATTAATTAATAAATATAATATATTTTATTTATGCTTTGTACATATGAATTGTATATTATATCACATTTATCAATGCTAAATAAAATAAATGCTTAAAAATTTCTTTAACATGACCTTTTCCCATTTGTTTTTTGCCGATCATTCTTTAACCAAATCGTTTAAGGCTTCAAAACTATTGTCTTCGATAAAAAGATTCAATTCGAACCCTTTCATCTAAAATAAAATAATTTGATATTGTCAAAAAACATACAAAAACCTGTTCAAAAAATAATTCAAATTTCGGACATAATTTTTTAAAATTTGGCGCCCGCCTCCATATATAAACTATTTTTTATTACCCCAATATATTCAATTTTAAGACAATGTTTTTGGTTAGAAATTTTTAAAATAAATTATTTATAATTATGTATTTTATTAAGGAAGGTTCATGAGCTAAAAAAAACGTAACTAATTTCGTTTATAAATTACACTCTGCTTGTAGCTAAACTACATTAAAATAAATTACAGCGCATATTTTGCTTATATTATATTATTTAAATATCAATTTATTTATTTTTTTCGGAATAAGAAACGTTTTGTAAATTATCTTGCAAAATTGTTTAATTTAAAAGAAAAAAACTAATATTATTTATAAATTATAAACAAATTATTAGTATATCAACACTAGCTAAAAATACTTTCCGCTATTTATGAGAAATCGAATTCCTTATAAATCGTTTTTCTTCTTAATTTATAATACAAGTTCTCACCAATTTTATGTAACTTTGAACATCTATTCTGATCTGCAGCTTGATTTTAGACTCGTCGGTTACTAAGTTTGTAATAGGAGAAATTTGAGCTAATGCGTTATCCGGGTTGTTGGGGGTTGTCAGAAGCCCTTTTACCTTTTTTAACCTCATCAAACTTTCTTCCGTTCTTTGGACATTTGAAAGGAGTTCTTTTATCTTAGCGCCGTATCTTTGAACAAGTAAATTACAAAATATCGAATATTAAGTAAAGCAATTAAAAGTTTGAATTAAAAACAAAAAAAATCTGGAGTTTTTAAAAAAAAAAAATTAAAAGCTTCAATTTGTTAGAAAGAACCAAAAAATAAAAGCATTTCTTAAACTATATTTTCCAGATCTAGCCACAACATAATTGCAAAATACGGATTGCTGAGGCTTGTTAAAATTAATATTTGAAGATTACATTCGATTATCTATGTTAAGTGAAGATTTGAAAAAAAAAATATTATTAATTTTTCCTATAAAAATATTTATATTTTTGGGTTTAGACATTCTGTTTTTTTGAAAAATCACTTAGGCCGTGTCCTGAGTTGAATTAATACCAAATAGTCAAAAAAAAACAACAGAAAAAAACATAATCAAAAAAAAAACGAGAATAAAATACGAAAAATAAAAATGTCCCCAAATTCTTAAAACATACCAAAATAGGGTGCCCTGGCTCAAAAACATTTTAGCCTACTAAAAAGCAATTAAGTATCCAAATTAAGCCGACCTGGTACACAGTCTTAGTATTTGGGAAAAGGAGGCACTATTGTGTGTACTAAAAAAAAAAGGCTATACATAATATATATATTATAAACTTTATAGTAAATGATCTCAAAGCTTGGGACAGTATTTCGGTTTTAATAGGTTCGCCATCTTTTGCGCCATCTATCATTAGCCCTGTGCTAATTTTATTTACAAATTTTTCGAAAGAACGCACAAGTTCGTTTACGTAATCCGAGGGATTTTGAGGGGTCTTGTATATATAAAAAAAATTTGTTTGAAATGATTTATTTTTAATTTATTCTTCTCTTCGCTTCTTCATTATATTACTTTTATTTCTACTTTTTTTTAAAAAAAAATATTTAATTAATTCCTATTTGTTTCTTCACTCCTTTCTTACTCCTTCCAATTTAGATTCCCTTCTTCAAAAAAGAAAATGGTTATCTTATAATCAAAATTCTCATCTTTTAGTGTGTCTGTAGGTCTTTGGTATGTCAAATATTTTGTCAAAACAACGTTCATTGGAGGGATCATTAACGAGCAACTTGTTTATCAATAACTTTTTGAGATGAGGTATTACGCCTGATTGGTATTCGGATATGGTTGATTGACATACCGTGTCTAGCAGATAAATAAAGTTAATTCAATAAGAAAAAAATAAATAGATATTACCGTTAAATTTCAATCGGCATTCAAGAGCTTCAGAAGAATCTAAGTTGTCGAACGATTCCGATAAAGCAGGTTCTATACACGTGGAATAGATCAACGGTAACTGTGAAACATTTTTAATTAGTAATGATATGTGTTCTTGGTTAAATTTTTCCTTAAAATAGTTTTGTAAATATGGCATTGTACCCTCTAAAAGTTAAGGAATTAACTTATATTAAATATATCCTTTTTATAAGCTTGTAGAAGAAAAAAAAATCGAACAAAATAACTTGGGCAATGAATAAATCGATATCCACCAACAAACCGAGCGTCAAGGTTGACCAATCAGTATAGTTCTCGATATCGGCTATGAAATCCTAAAAGAAAAGGTAACATTAGAAATCGATAATTAAATTCTTTTACATATTATAAATTTTCGTAGAAAAAAAATATACTTTTTACCTTAAACGTATCAATTTCTTTCAAATTTCAAAATTTATATTCTTTTCCCCAAAAATATATACATTTCAAATTTTCGTCTAAAAGTCAACTAAAGATAGAATTTCTCTTTTATAACATAAAAAAGGGCGACATGGAAACCAGGGATCTAAGCCAAACCCAAACCAGTATTAAACGTTGTTTATCGAGCCTAACCCACCAAGCCAGTTGTCAACCGAACCTTTAAAAAATTCCATGAACTAGTTTGAACCTTTGAATATTCTAACTGTTTTAGGGATTATGGGTAATTCCATGACAAATCGACCAGTGACTCGGCCGACCATCTTAAAAATGGATAAAACTTGGCATATTAGTTATTTATGTTGTAAATGTTAATAAAATCAAAATTTTAGAGTGCTAGCTCAACCAGATCCAAAGATATACGCCTTTAAAGTCGTGATTTCATTATATCTTGTTTTTTTTAAAAAAAACTTAAGATAGAGTTACAAATTAATATCATTTTATAGCCCTTAAAATTTTACGTTGGAAAATATTGAAAAAAAATTTAAAAATTCCGAATGTTTTCTTATTTCCGGTAAAAATAAAATATTAACTTTGTTAGGAAGGGATTTTTTTGGGAGTTGATTCATTATTTTTATATTAAACGATTTAATAAAAAATCTCGATAGCCATTTTTGTTTTTTAAATTTTATTAAAATCTTTATTATTTTTATAAATAAAAAAAGGTAGTATAGATGGCGTTATATTAAAATGATTATATAATATAATATATTTAATAAAAATATGTATTATATTGTTATTAGAATTAAATAAATTGATTAAATATAACCAATATGATATCCTGGGAGAATAAGTAAGAAAGTAGCCAATACGGATATGGTTATTAGGACGATAGTTATTGAAAACAATTAGATTAAGAAGATGTGGAAGAAGTATATGAAAACATTATTAAATGAAGAAAATGAGTGAGATAAGGATGCGCGACGTCATAAAGTTAAAGGAAGAAGTTAGGAAAATGTTAAAGAAGATGACGAGAAGTAAAGGAGCAGGCCCAACAAAAGTGTTGGCGAAAATGATGGAGCGAAGAAATTAGAGTAGAATGGATGACAGATCTGTGCAGATCCTATGCGAAGGAAATATTCCGGCTAACTGGGAAAGAAGTGTAGTGAGTGATATAGGTTTACAAGGGAAGTGATCCACTAGATTGTGACTCATAATAATAACGTAAAAATGGTGGTTTAAATATAGGTAATGAAGCTCCCCTGGACAAAGGGATGTTTTGTTATTTAGATGACACGATGAACACAGATGGAGGTTTTGATTCTGCAGTTGTTGCAAGGGTAAGATATGAATGAAGGAAATTTTGAGATATGTCGTCTATTTTAATTGATAAGAACGTATATCTGAAATGAAGGGAAAAGTTTATCAATGTTGTGTGAAAAACTGTATAGTCTACAATGGCGAAACGTGGGTAATGAAAGCGGCGCATGAAGCTAAATTGGAGAATAGAGATGAGAATGACCCTATGAGAGAGAAAGAAACGCAAAAAATTGAGTAAAATAATTGGCATAGAAGCGTCTGGAGTGGTTATGTGAAGAAATAGACTAAGGTGATTTGGGCACGTAGAACGAAAGGGCAAGATCGAAGACGTGGAAGAAAGTCATAACGGGCGACGACGCTCAGGACCGTAAAAAGTGGAGAAAAGAGATCAGACCGAAAGCTGGCTTACACGGTAGAGTAAAAAATTATTGACTTCAAAACTTGTGCTCTCTTCTTTATAAAAGATAAATTCTATCTTAGAGCGTTTGAATTATATTTGAAAAAGAATAGTATTAAATAGCAATTTTAACATGATCTTAAAACTATCATTTTATAGTAACTATTAATAAAAAAAAATATAGAGGTTGCGTCTCCCTAACTATTTTCTTTTTAGAATTCTAATTTAACTGTCTGAAAAAAAAATATACAAATTTTAAACTAGGAAAAAATAAGAATAAATATGAGTTAAAAACTTTATAAACGAATTTTGAAAATATCAACAGATTTTGGATTCCGAATCCATATTCAACTCCGTTTAAGGAATCAAAAAAAATTTAAACAATAAAATAAGTCTCTAAAATTAGTCACAACATTTTAAACACTTGAAAACGAGTTCGAACCAATTCTGAGAAATTTTAAAAAAGGGTTTCGGTTCAGGTTCGAGTCCCTAAAAATCGTCGGCTGAATATTTTTTTCATGGATAACTCAATCCTCAATACTGTATTCTTCCACATCACCAATAAAAATGTTAAAGTATAAATTTAGAATAATCTTTTATTCGCATCATTATGGCGCGATCTCATATCCACCTTAAATACAAGGAATATTATTTTATTTATTTATTATCTAAATACAAAAAATTATTTTAAAAAATGGATATAGTTATAATACTAACACGACGAAATGTTCTGGTTCCAAATTCTTAATTAAAATCGATATTAAAAAATCCAAAAAAGAAATCAGCTGTTTACCGAATAGAGGCGAAAAATTAATATGAGCTAAGATGCGCAACCTAAAAATTTGGATATATTATATCTTTGGGGGCGGTTAGTGACCAATTGATAAATTATATATCACAAAAAAATATATAAGAGCCGATAAATTTGCTAAAAACCTTTTCAATCCAAAAACGATGTCTAGACAAAATTTGAAGAGTTAATTTCCAAAATTTTTGGGACAAGGGAGGAAGAAATGTTTGGCGCCTATCCCAACAGGTTTGAATCGAGGTATGCATGCACATGGTTGAAAGTAAATTGTAAGGTGGTAAATTTTTTTCATCTTAGTAAAGAAAAAAAAACGTATGTATAACTTAATAGCATATAATTACAAACAAATATGTGCAAAAAATGAGAGATGCTAAGCGCGATATCGGCCATAATAACAATAAAAGAATACAAAAGTCAAACAAATGCATTCGCTATATATATTTGCGCTTACTATAAATATACCCTCTGAGCTAAATCGTTAGAAAAGGATGTTTAAGAAATTAAAAAATAAAATGAAATATAAATTTTTAAAAATCCTTGCCTATATCATCTCCAAGAAAAAAAACTAAAAAAAAAAAGCAAATCGCCTCAATTTATTTTTGAAAAAATGGTTAATTCCTATATAAGATGAATATATTAGCGTAAATGGCGGAATGAAAATATATAATAAAATTTCATATTTTAATACTAATATCCGAGCTTCTTTCGCATTTCGCGAAAGGATCTTGAAGCAGAACCCTTTCAAAATTGCCAGCGATTTCTTGAAATCTAAATATTATATAGAAATAGTATAATATATATTCTTAAAAAATGGTAAATGGAAAAAAACGATATTCAAAAGTTAGGTTATATTTTGTAGTAGATTAAGAAATTTTTTATAAACTTAAATCATTTATAGGGCGCCTTTTTTAATTCTTTAAAAGATCTGATTTTTCCTAAATAGTATTCGAACATGTTTAGAGTACCTATCTACTGAATTTTATATTATTTTTTTAATATAAATACAAAAATATTTACTAAGAAATTGTGTAAAATTAAAAGGCCAAGGCCGTATTTGTACTTAAACGCATTATTTTGAAGCGCTTCGTTATTACAAAATCAAGCCAATAAATAGGTATAATTTATAGACATAGAGCATTATGACGAAGGTTATGATAAATGATTTCGATAGCGTTAAATAACGCAAAGCTTGAAGATAACGCGTTTGCTATAAACGCAGCCTAATTCTTCTACACCATTCCGACAAGATCGCATCTTTCAAACTTATAAAAACGCGGGCAAAATGGACCTAATTGTAAAAATTTGCTAAAACCACGGGTTAATGGAATATGGACTCTGAATTCGCAAAACCTTTATGAATTTTAACGAAACCTAAAATTTTCACTCCCTAGGATAAAAAAAAATTGAATTTTGAACCTAATTTGAAAGTAAATGGTCAGGTTCCAGGGCTTGTCTATGAATTCGTGATACGTAGGCGTTTCCCTGAACTCCAAAACTTCCTTCCGCGAACCGAAATGGGACTCAAATTCGTCCAGGAAAACTAGAGTGGCGACATAATTCTTCGAAATAATAAATATGTCGATTATATTTAAAATATATCGAAGCCAATTTGCTTAATATTTCTAGATATTAATCTAAGGCACACAGGTGATTGTTTAATTACCGTAGATCTAATCGTGATATTTAAAAACGATATTCAAAGTCTCGCATTATAATCATTGTTTCTATTCTTTTAAAGTATTCCAATATTAACATAATGATAATTTAAAAAAATGGGATGGTCCAAGGTATGAGTCGAAGGCGTTAGGCTTAGGTATTCGAAGCTCAAGAGCTCACCCACCATCCTAGAAATTGTCAAAGGTTGGTCCATTTATTTACAGAAAGGTACGCGCTTACGCGATCCCCGTTATATTAATATATCAGGGGAGGGGAGGAAGCAGCGTCTAAAATGGGATGAAGAAGCTTCCGTTGGGCCCGAACAAAACATTTTATATTCTATAATCTTCAAATATATATTTTATTTTTTAAATTATAAAGAAAGAGTAACCGAGTGAAACGTGTCTGGATTGATACAGGAGTAGATATAGTCAGATAGCCGAACCTTGAAGAGGTGAACTATTTCGGGCCAAATAGAGTTTTTCAAGAAGTTGAACCCAGATATTCTTTTATTTTTTGACATAAAATATAATATATAATCAGTTTAAAGAAGCCCTGGGAATCGGGACGACAAATATAGAAAAGAAACCGAAATTATGCTCCTAACATATCTAAAAACCGGAACTCGGCCATTTTTTTAAAAATATAAATATTCCGCATTTTTAATCTATGTTCCGAATTGCAAACAAAATCATGGAATAATTTTTATATTGTCTCTAGAATGCAAAAATACCATACTTTATTAGAATGAATTCTCTTCTACCCCATCTTACAATTATTCTAAGTGACCATTTAGGTAAATTCACCCCAGAAATGTTCTCAAATTTATCAAGGCAGGCTATGGCCGCTAACATTGATATTATAACGATCTCAATAATTAATAAACTTAATATAATTTTTTTAAAAAACCCATTAAGAATTCCACATTTTTCGGTCGATGTCTGGTGAATAAATATATCGCATTTTTCGGAAACGAATACCAGTATTTCCCGGTAAATGGTCTCTAAACCGCTTAATGAGCGTTCTGTAGTAGAACAGGTATACTTAGGAGGGCCTTGCAGATTCTCTAGATCTATTATCTTTAGAAAAATTGCGAAAAATAATATAAATACATTACATATTTAGCATTTATTTTAGGCTGTGTCCTAATGATCTGCATCAGACCTATTTTTTCAAGCCCGGCATGAAATTTTTTTTATAAAGTTTTACCCGGCCCGGCCCGAACCCGAAATTTTTTTTAAAAAAATTTTGCAGGCCCGGCCCGAATTTATTTAAATATAGAAATTAATTCTTATAATTATTCAAAATAAATGATATATGTTATATGGCGTCTACTTTCTATAAATAAAATCACATATTTTTATTTTACATAAAAAATTCAACATAAAATTGATAAATTTACATATATTTTAAAAAAATTTAAAAACCCGACCCGGCCCGTTTCAATGTAAAAATAAAATAGTGTTTTAAAATCTTTATCGTCATTTACAGGAATTTATTTTTTTTTCTTTCGAAAAATTAATTAGAACACTATTTTATTTTTACATCAAAAATAGCTCATGTTATTTTTTTCCTCAAAATTACTAAATTTATTTATTTATATTTTTTTTTCATTTAGGAAACAGCCTTATATATATAATAGTAAAATATTTTATATGAATGTTGCGCAAACCGATATTTATAAAAAAATTCTTAAAACCTTTCCTAAATCTATTCCGACCATTTTGGTTGCTAAGATATTCTCAGCATCACTGTAACGGTTCAAGTAGCTGTAAATCTGTAAAAGGACATTCAAATGATCGGTAAATATTTGAGTCTTGCTAGGTGTCGATCTTAGGTGGTCTATCAAGGCTATGAACAGTTTTTCGCATTGATCCATGATTTTTGATAGAATATTTTCTAATTTCTAAATAGCAGGGCAAATTAATTTATTTAAAAAAAAATGATATCATATAGTGATAGATATATTTATGAAGATTTATATAATAGAATTTTTTTTAAATCAATAGTGAATTTAGGGGTTTGGTTTAGACATGCTAAATAATTACAACCCCCCCCCCCTCCACACACCTCCTTGATCTAGCTATCAAACAATGTAAACTGTTTCAATAAAATAAAAATATAAAAACACAGTAATCAATTTTTTTCCAACATATTTATTTGAAATTGACTAGGGATGTAAAAAAACATTTCAAAAAATATTTTTAAAAAAAAACAATATTCCGAAATCTTTACCTGTCAGTCAATCATGTAGGTGCATATGATTTAATTCTTTCTTATGACCTATTAATCGTTATCTCCTTTCAAAGCAAAAGGTTTTTTTTCCCCTTATGCTTCGTGATTTTTCAAAACAATATTTATATATTGATAAATCAAAGTAAAGATAACCCTAGTTAAATCAAAAATACCTAATCAGAATTTTTGATAGGCTGGACCCAGCTGAAGCCATCAAGTGAGGGTTTGGGGACAAATCCTCGCAAAACAAATAACCACCCCTTGAATAAATCCTGGATATGCTAATGTAGCGGATAATTTTTTCTCTGGTATTTTCAAGAAGTAAAGTAGGAAAGGATAGTGTTGTTAAAAATCAGCTAAATTAATATTTCAACCAGAAAAATATCACGCCAGCCTGAAGATTTTGGTCATAGAAGGAACAAAGGTCTAGACATATGTTAGTAAAATCTCGAGGCTCATGCAATATTTTTCTGGCTAAAATATTGAGTTCTGTTAAACAACACTAGGAAAGGGCCTCTTGCCTGTAGAGATCTCTAAGAGACAAATTTTTTTGACTTAACCTAACCTGTAGAAAAGTCTTTTCCCTAAGTGACCCAATTCAAAAAGATTTTTTAAAAACAACTCAACTCAATGAAATTACCATTTGATAATAACTTTATGTATAATATTGAATTCTTAATGTTTGATATTGATTTATTAATTTTATAAAATTGTAAAATTTTCGTGTTAAAAAAAAAGAAGCAAAATTTTAGCTTATGATTTTGGAAAAAAAATTAATGTTTATAATTTGAATTTCATTATAATTATAATCTTTTTTAGGGTTGATTGATTAATTTTATGATAAATAGCTTAATTTTAGAAAGAAAATACTTTTTATACATTTGTAATACTGTCTCATAAAAAGTATTATAGGGAATTTATGAGGTGTATTGATATTTGAGAATATATTAGATTATCATGTATCCTGAAATGGATATTAATTAAATAATTATCTACCCATTTTCTATACCCTCTTGTGATAAAAAAAATTCACATTTTAATTTTTTGAAACTCAGATGAATTGATTTGATTGGCAGATTATATAAAAAAAAAGTTTTTCAATAACTTACACTCCCTCATATACAAAGGTGTATCCCGGGAGGAAACAAGGGAAAATCCCCAAAAATTTACCTGTTCCTGTAAATATCATTTTAAGATAATAACCCCCCCCCCCCCCATCTATCCTCTACACCCACTCTAACCCTCCTCTTCCACAAAATAGTGTATATAACATATCGCTATAAGCAATATAATAATTTTTTCAATAATAAATATTCCATTAAAATAACAACGCCGCCATTTATGAAAATGGCGCTAATGCGCTAGCACGATCCGCGCATAATTTTTAAAAAAATAATATTTATATTTTATACACTTTTTGATTGGTCAGCTTTACTGTTGTAATTGTATAATATCATCAGAGAAAATGTGTAATTAAAGAAAAGTAATTTCTCTTCACAAAAAGGGCCTACAAACTCAATTACTTTTCAGAAGTGAAACATAAATGTATTTAATATTAAATAACTAGGAAATTATTTTACTTAAGGAAAATATGTTAAACTTGGGTTACGATTATCTGTTGCAATTTGCAAGTAATATTATACAAGTATTTTAATTTATTTATACTTTTTATTTCAAAAAAAAATCTAATGCTGCGTTTATAGTAAATGCGTTATCTTCAGGCGTTGCGTTATTTAATGCGCAGCTTTCACAGCTGATTCAGTTTTAAAAACTAATTTAAGATAAAGTTAAAATAGGGATGATTATTTTATATAATATGTAAGAAAAATCATATACCTTTTTATCGAATTCGATATTATTTTTATAATCGTATCGCTTATTTTTTATCAATGCATCTCAACATATGTTTTTCAAATTTTATCATAAAGTTATCATAACGCTCCATATTTATAAATTTATACCTACTTATTTGACTTAATTTTGCAATAACGCTGCGTTAAATAACGCAACACTTGAACAAAACGCGTTTACTATAAATGGGGCCTAAGTGTACTTTTCTAGACCCAAGATTTTTAAAACTAAAATTGTGTAATATAGAATATGAGATATTAGATTAATAAATATAGAGATTGGAAATCAAGAAGAAATATCAACATTCTACAAGTACAAATTATGACTTCATAAATGACTTTGTAGAACGAAGATGCCATATTCATTTCGGGAAATTCCATTCACCGGATATAGATTTTCTATATTTTTGGAGAGAAAAGGATAGAAATTATAAAATTTTCCCCACTAACTAAAAAAATTTTTTATATTATAAAATTAGCACAATAAAATTTTATACCACTGGATTGATGTTAAATACAAGGAGATCATCTTTAAGATAAGATTATTTATTAATGATAACTAGTGGTCTGCATCGGGCCTAATTTTTCAAGCCTGGCCCAGCCCGAAATTTTTTTTAAAAAAGTTTTGCCGGCCCAGCCCAATGTCGTTTAGTTTCAATATATAAAATCGATATTTTTATTTTACATAAAAAATTAAATATTTTAAAAAAATTCAAGGTCCAACCTGACCCAGCCCAAATTTTTTTTAAAATATTAGACCTGGCCCGATTATTTTAAATTGAATTAGGGCCTGAGCCCAACCCTAAGTCCATTTGGGCTGGGCCAGACTCGGGCCTAACTTTGCAGATCTCTAATGATTATAAAGTTACAAAATTGAATTTGATATGCCGATAATCTGTGTGTGTGTACATTTTATTTTAATTTATCTTAAATGAATTTAAATATCAATTCAAAATATATATTATAAAATTGCTATTAAATTTATGTCTGTTGATTTATGGCACTTCTGTTGATGGCAGTTAAAAAGAAGTGGGCCACCGATTAGATTTCTAGAACTCGTGTTGGTGGGTAATAGTTTAGTTGGTGACAGGTCTAATAATAACATATTTTTATTATTTTGAGAAAATTTGAATTTAATAAACCAATCAATTATTTGTTAAAATAGTATAATTTAAAATTTTAAGAATAAAAGTATAAAAACAAAACTATTATTTAAAAAAATGTATGTAACAATTAAATGCCTAAAGTAGGTTCTTACTCCAATAATATTAGTAGGGAACCAACCTCCCCCTTAGAAAAACCCTGGCTATACCTAACCCTGCTCCATTTTCTAAAAACCTTAAACTTAGATAATTCTTACATAGTTTGACATGAATTGTAACAATCCCAAATTGGCAACATATTTAAATTTTGTAAATAAAATTTCAAATTTCGTATTTAGACATACATATATATTTATGTAACCTCTGGGGTATATTGAAGACTGGCAGATTTGTCATATGTATTTTTAATAGTAAATAAATAAGGATATTCAATAGCACACCTTTCAATATTTGCCAGAACATTTCCCATATTTTGTATTATAAAATTATCATTAAATCTGTTGTTATAAAAAAAATATTACAAGCTACCAAGCATATAATTACAACCTGTTCACCTCTAAGTTTATATCATTTATTGGTAACTTTAACAAAGATTTATCGATAATCAAATCATTTTCATTTAAAGTTTGGTCAATTTTATTCAAATTATTTAGCAAATAATTACATAAACGTTCATTTTCCTAGTTACTAAAAATAAATAAAATATAAACCAGATATACTTTAAAGTCAATATCATTTATCAATATTTCAAGATATTGCTTGTTACTATTTTCACTATTATTTATACTAGTATAAACTAACTAAATTTAAAGGTTGTAATATAAGAAAACTATATTTACTTCTATTTCATTTTTTAAGGCTTTCAATGGATTATTAAAATTTTCATATGTATTTTCAAATTCAGACTAATATATATTAATTAACAAAATATTATAAGTAAATACTAATTTGTTCGTAAAATCTATAAAATCCGAATAATTTTCATTTATTATATCATATATTTCAGTGCTGATTTCCTTTGAGTATAAAGCTAGATCATGCTGCAAAGTTTCTAAGTCAACTTTATTCTTAAATTCCAATAGAAACTCATCACAATCAAAATTATCCTTTAAAATAGTGTTATAAAACGTATAT
Organism: Gordionus sp. m RMFG-2023; assembly: GCF_954871325.1. NCBI lineage: Eukaryota > Metazoa > Nematomorpha > Gordioida > Chordodea > Parachordodidae > Gordionus > Gordionus sp. m RMFG-2023. The sequence continues at coordinate 25,952,366 of NC_088779.1, read as the reverse complement.
ATATAATATTCAAACATCTTTAAATAAGTCTCTATTAAAAGAAATATCAGAGTCCTTTTGATTAATAATCATGTGGAGATTTATGAATATACTTTCTCTATAAAATCTAATAACATACAACAAGTGACAGCTGTTTATATATATTTTTTGGATCCCCATATTTAAAAACAAAATTTCTCCGTAATTACACCTTTTACATAAAATCCTACAAGTCCTTTCTTGCCATCAAGCTTTCTTCCTTCTCAAAAACTTTTTCTTTATTCCAAAAATCCAACATGCTTTCCGCTCTTCCCCACTTTTCTTATTCCCCGAAATTCTCAAGAATTAACAATCTAAAACTCTTTAGAAGGCAACCTCAATATAAAATTCAGCCCAAATTCTTGGATGCAGGTCTCTCTATCTTCGAAATTTGGAAGTCTTGGCCTAAGATCACCTGGGACACTCAGCCTTGATGCCTTTTTAGCCTCAGAAACAAGCTAACGCTTAATTATTCTATCACTTAGCAATAACTCCACCGACCCCCCACCTCCCCACGCCCTAACAATCTGGAAAGAGAATTCCTTCTCCTCTCCAATCCCCACATCACGAAAGCAACATGACTGGGATCTTTCCTTAATACGCCACTCCGTTGAATATCTAATATCGAGTGCTGCTTCTAAGGGATCCACATCAATCCTTTCACATTTATTATCGCCCATTACAGTTGATGAATCCTTAACAGTTGATAATCTATCTCTCCCACAACTGCAAGTTCCACAACTTTTGCCTTCCCTATCGGGCTATGAATGGTTAGAAGCTTTGCCCAGCTCAAACTTAGGACTTCTCTTAACAAACAAAGAATTACGCATAGCAATAGGTCTCCGTCTTGGTTGTAAAATACTGGCCAACTCCACATGTTCATTATGTTTCCAACCCGTTGATTGTTTTAGACATCACCCTCTTCATTGTCGATACTCTAAAGGTAGACATTCTCGCACAGTGCAGTTAACGGCACCTCCGCGCTCTACGTTCAGCTCAAATTCCTGCAACCCTTAAAACCTGTAGTCTCTCAACTGAAAATAGTATCCGGCCAGATGGGCTGACCTTAATACCTTGGAATAATGGAACTCCATTAGCATGGGATTATAGCTGATTCGACCGATTCGCTTCCTCGTTCAGTAACAACTCATTCATACGAGCGGAAAACTCTAAAATTAATAAATACATTTCCCTAACCAATTGCGATCTCATACCAATTGTATCCGGCATAACCGGTTTTATTGGCAATCAAGCCCTAACCTTCTTCAAATCCCTTGGCAAAAAAATTCGCGCCATCACTGGTGACCCACAGGACCGCTTCTATCTTTAACAGCTTGTATCTAATGATATATACAAATCTAATTGTATCGCCATCCACGACTCCCTTTTTTGACCTCCACTCTCCCAACACAATTTATTATACTAATTTTATTTAATACAGAAGTTATATAGATTTTATTTTATAAAAAGTTTACATGATATTTTTAATATATATTTTTAAATTACACATATAAATAAATACTGTTACTTTAAAAAAAAATATAGCAATCATGTTGATGCAATTTCTATACTTTATAAATATAGGAATATATATAAAACAGCTAACCTAAAATACTGAAAAATACAAGTAGTACTCATAAATATGACAAATCATCTTCTAGCATATATTTTATTATTATATCCGGTTACTTATTTCCTGTTTTAAAAAATTTTACCATTATATAATCTTAAAGGCCTACTATTAGGCTATATAAAGAAATTCAAATATGACGCTTCTAACTCAATTATATCCAACGCCTAATTTTTCGACATATAGAGGCTCATATGTAGTGTTATTAAACTGCTCATTTTGAGCAGATTTTTAAAAACGGCTAACTCAATATTTCATCCATAAAAATATTGCCAAAGCCTTAAGATTTCCATAATATATGTCTAGACCTTTGTTTCTTCCCTGTGCAAAATTTTAAAGTTTACTCAGCATTTTTCTAGGTGAAATATTAAGTTAACCGTTTTTGGAAATAAGCTCAAAACGAGCCGTTTGGCAGCACTATATCTCATCACAACCACTGTTTTGGAATTGGAAGCTAATAATATACAAACTCTATTTTCGAAAAATCTGAAGAGGAAAAATTTTTTTTTCTTGATTTATTTACCATATATACTACTAGATTAGTTATTCACTAAAGCGCCATTTTTTTGCCTGCATCGATTATTATATTAAGACATATTAATGTCATTTTTTTGATCTGTAAATCATAAAATAGTGGTATGGCCTGACTTCTATGTATTAATACATTTAGATGCATTTAATTTTCAATCGCCAATATAGTAGTTTAAACAAGTCCGTGTATATCAAATAGAATAAAGAAGAAAAAATTTAATGTAAGGAAATCAAATTTTGAAAAATATATATTTCCCTTTTTGGCCAATATTTCTTCAATTCATGGCTAGGGATATTTGACATCCACAACCCACAGATTTTGCATATTAGAAAGAGTCGGCCATTGGCTTTCTTCGCAGGCGCCAATGTAGTGGCTAATTCTCTGTATTGTACGGGATGTACCATTATATCCCACAAAATCTTCTACTTCTTTTCTAATATCCACTTCATAACCTCTAAGGCATCCCAAATCTTTGTTGAAAATTTCTTGATAATTTTGTACTAACCTCCGAAATTTGTCTTGCACTTTTGTCATTATCTTCTTCATTAGTTGTCAACTCTACTTCATCGTTCTGCGCCTCAGAATTTTTGACCTCTCTGTTTCTTTGATACTACAATTAGTCCCTTTCTTCTCTCTTCTCTTAATATCACAATATCCTTTAAAAAGTCTAACTCCCCCTGGACAATTTTTACCTATATTTCCCCTATAATTATTTTTTCCCTTATTACACTTTTAAAATTCTCGCACTTATAATTCTTTCCTCCCATTTCGCTCTTTAAATTTCTCCTATATTTCGGTCTTAGATTTGGCCAATTTCATTTATAGAATTATTTTCCCCTATTTTGCTTTTATAATGCATCCCCCTATTTTCCTCTTAAAATTATTATTTTCTATTTCGCTCCTATAATTATTTTCCCTTATTGCCTCTATTATATTTTCCCTTTAATTCTCTATTAAAATTATTTAACCCTATTTCGTCCCTCTAATTATTTTCCCCTATTTAGCTCCTATTTATCTTCTCCCTATCACTTTTAAAATTATTTCCCCCCATTTCTCTCCTATAATTAAATTCCCTTAGTTCACAATTCAACATAGTCTCAACTCCCGGCAACCCATGCTCACTCTTGATAACTTCATAATAGTCACTAGTTTTTAATACAAATACGCCTCAACATGACAATACCCTAAAAACTATTCCATGGACCTATTCAAGTGAACCAATCTAGCCCAATCACAACTTCTATATTTCGATTTTTAATCCACAAATCTAAAACTTCAACTCTCATTCAATATTGCTTCAATTTACCTTCCAATTGCTGCCAATTGAGTCTTATTGAATTGTAGTATTCTTAATCCTTTATTCTCTTATCTCCCATTCAGCCTACTACTCTGATATCTATTGCATCCAATTACCGAAATAGTTATCAAACAACATGGGAACTATTATTCCATTTAAATTTTACATTACTCTAGGACAAAAATCATGTTCAACCATATCTTGTAGCATAATTATACACCTCCCTCTTATTTATTTTTCCCTAGGAAAGCACTCCCTTTATCACTCTTAACCGCTTCGCCCCGACCTTTATTGCACATTCTCTGCCATCATATTGTCACATATTTCTAAAGCCATTTGCCACATGTCGCTCTTTTCGACACAAGAAACATACCATAGCTATATTTAGTTTCTTTTATATTGAGCACATAAACCACTTCTATTTTCTCTCTTTCAATAGCCTGCATATTTAAAGCATTCTGGCCTATCCCTCTCTCTTTAAGACCACTTTTGTCGTTGTAATTGCTCGTATAACACTCCTAAACACTCCTACCTATTATGACCAAATTAGCCAAGCCGGCACAATCTAATCTCTTTTGTTTAATTGAATAGAGATGATATGTCCAAATTTTTCATAATCAAAAGATTTTGTCTCATGGCAATATCAGGGCATATGACCTGGTTTACTGCAACTATAAAAACATCCCTCCCCTACCTTGAGGCTCAAAATTATGTCTTATTACTATTCTTCTTACCTGCGAGTCTCTCTTGGCTCTCTATATGGCCCACAACGCTTGATTATCATCAAAATTCTGCCTATCAGAACTATGCACTGATTTGCTTACATCACTATTCCTTCACTCCTTAATTTACTCCTAAACTAATAACCACGTTACCTTACCCATCACTTATTCTTCCCCATTGTGTGCCTGTACCGCTTTATTTTTACCCTCTTCCTCCTTCCGACAAATTAAACTACATTCCATATTACTAATGTTTCGAAAATATTATAATGTATTTTCCAGAATTTAACAAATTTTAATGTCTTCATTTTTGCTTATAAAAAATTAACTATCACTCTTAATATCGGTCAGGTTAAAATATATCTTATTATTAAGACACAGTTTCTCTAATACAACGCTTACGTAACTATTTAATTGAAATATCTGACACACGGAATATCTTAAATTACGCTTAACTATTTTGAAATGTCCGACATAAAGCTTATCAAATACAATTAACTAATTATACTTGAATTGCCCTACATATGGCTTATCTAATACAACGCTTAACTAATTATATAATTGAACGACACACGGCTCGTCTATTACAACGCATAACTAATTATTTTATTGAAACTTCCAACATACGGCTTATCTAACACAACGCTTAACTAAATATTTAATTGAAACTACCGATACACAGCTGAAATAATTAATTAAAAAGATAACTATTTATTAAATTAAAAAACTGTCCTTGGCCACCAGATTTTAAACAGGTCCAGTTTCTGGATGTTTTTTTACAATATATTATATATGTTTCTATTTACCATTTTTTTTATTTTTCCTGTTACCTTTATTTTACTAATTGACAAAAATATTAAACGAGAATAATTTTATTTTTGGGACACAAAAACAATAAATCTATTAAAGGTTACTCAAAAAAAAAGAATAAAAATAATAATAAATTTGGAAGATAATATAATGCTTGCTTGTTTTTAGCGAAGTATAGTAAACGACTAGAATATTCGTTTTTTATATCTATTATTAAAAATAAATATAAATTGATTAATAATATAATTAATTTAAAAAAATATGACTGAAACAATTTTTTATAATTATCCTTTTTTATTTCTTTTACAAATAATGATAATAATATATTAAAAGAATGATTACGCAAGATAATCAAAAAAATATTCAACAATAATAAATTAAAGAATTTACAATTTAACACAAAAAATACGACCCTAATAACAATTTCTAGCCGTGCAGGGCTAAAAAAAAATTATTTCTAAATACCAGGGCCAGATCTAAAAAAATTTTTAAAAAATGCCTGAGCCAGCCGAATATTATAAGTCGCTATTATTATCCATAAAAATTAAAAATATATATAATATAAATTGTGTATCATTGAATAATATATCACATTCCATTATTTATCATATTTCTATTGTTTCGATCCATAGAAAGTATTTCTAGTAAAATATTGTTCAAATTAATTATTAAACTAATTACTTTATGTGAAATTCAAATTAGTGAAGAATTGGTGCGAGTAAGTTGTGTATATCGATGTCCTTTATTGAATTCATCATAAATTTCATTATCGTAAGCATATTTAGCATCTCATTTTAATATGTATATAATAATCCGCATAAGATAAATTATGAATTTCATTTCTTCTTTTCTCTAATATTCCGCGTGAGTTAAAATATATAAATTACATTTTGTACTATATTTCACAACTATTTCTCGTCCTATATTTATATATAATATTAATTTAATAAAAAAAACAATAATTTTACAGTGTTTAACATCTTCACCGTAGCTCGCAGTGTTAAAAAAATTATATCAAAAACTATTAAATTAAACAATCATAGGTTACTTTATGGTAAAATCAAGATTATTTTTATTATCAGTTATTAGTTATAGCTTAATATGTCAACAATCAATTATTAAAACCTAATATATCAACAATTATAAACAAAAAAAAGATACACTCAATATTGAAAAATATATTATATTTTTAAGGGTTTAGAAATATCGAAATTTTAGCGATTGCCAAAGGTTTTATTGTATGAGCTCATCATATATTCACAGTAGGATTGGATGTCGACACCTGTGCCTTACATAACGCTTACTAAATATTCATAGAAGCATTTTATTTAAAAAATGAATAGATTTCGATCAATAACGCCAGTAATATGTATTTTAAAGTTTGCACTTAATTTTCGATTCTAAACTTACCCATAAATTAAATGTCAAAAAAACCAAACATTTGTTTTTAATTTTTAGGATTTTCACGTGTATCTACACCCAAATATTTTAAAAAAAGCGATAATCAATAGTCATTCGGGTTGTCAAATCTGATATTTTCCTATTTATGCATATAACGCCCTCTTTTGGAGAAATATCTATTAAATTTTAAAAATAAATTTTAAATTTTTAGTTGTTATACATTAATAAAATCATTCTCCCCCAGATTTATATATTAATAGGCATTTAATCTCTAGTATTTGCTAAATAAAAATTTTTATAAAACAATATAAAAAAATTGTTTCTGAAAATTATTTAAATAAAAAAGTAATGTAAGTGAAATACTTTATCGGGTTTCTGAAATTTCCAAATTTTTTAGACTTGTAATAAAATAACTAAACAGATAAATCTATTTCTAAAGAAATTATGAACCTGGATGATGCAAAAGAGTGGTTACATGTCAATATCGCGAAAATTTTAGCGCGAAATCTATTATTATCGCGAATGCATTACAGCGAATGTCGATTACCGCGAAAAGATATTATAGCGAATGCATTATAGCGAAAACTGTATTGCGAATGAATTATCGCGAATGTATGACCGCGAATGCATTATAGCGAATATAATATTGCGAACGCATTACCGATGCATTATAGCGAATATGATATAGTGATATTAAAGCGAATGCATTAGCGCTAATATAATACCGCGAAAAAATATGCGTTTAGTTATATTTTTCAATTAAATTTGGGACAGGAAGACCTAAAATTTAAAATAAATAAAGATTTTTGATGGAGCTTCTGCTGAAATAAATTAAATTTGCAAGGTGCTAAGGAAGGTCTTATTTAAAACATTGAGCCAAACTAATAATTAGCCCTCGAAAATCATTTATATTTTAATTAGTGAGGGATTAGTATTGTGATAAGAATTTTTTGATAATAAATTTGTATAAAGTGTTTTCTTATTGCTTAATCAAAAAGATAGGGCCAAAGTTTATCACAAAACATGAAACAATATTCAGCAACATAAGATTGTAGAATGGAATGGCTACACATCTTAGAACTTAATTCATTTAATCTCTGATGATGAAATTGCGATTATTGTGACTTAGGAATTGGGAAAACAATATAATAATGATTTCCTATTGATTCTTGTGATTCCTGATGGGTCTTTTTTCTAGTTATGCGATTAAAAACAAAAATTTTATAAATGTATATAGAAACATATTAAAAAGTTTTAAAAGCAAGCATACACGGATATTATATTAATTAAATAAGCAGAGGCGAACTTATTATCTATGATTCCACTTTCTACAGTCGAAAGCAAGGCCCTATAAAAAAAATATATTAGCAAAGTAAGATATCTTTCTTAGGAAGCGTAGGACATGAAAATCCTTATGTTATGCTGGGATAGAAATATTGCTTTAATCTGGAAATTTTTTTTATTAAGAAACTACCCACCCTCCCAAGGTATAATTATTTTCGAACCTATGATGATTTCGACAGAAACTGATCCAGCCAGCCCTGGTGCCTACCCTATGAATATTATACAGTATTCTAGTGATCTTTTATCTAAACTTAATTTTGGTTTGATGGGTATTGTTTTATTTTTTGTTATTATTTGCATTTAAAATCATTAATTGAGTGAGTTTTATTAAATTTAAAAATCTGATTTTGCCAGAAAAACACCAATAAGTGTAGAATTTTGAGTAATTTGTTAATTTTAGAAAATTCAAAAACGGTTTAGCATAAAAATAGGAGAAAAATAATTAGACAAAATTAGGCATAATATATCGTTACATAATAAATATATATAAAATAATTATATAATAATAATTTTAATAAATATGAATATATAATAAATATGAATATATAATAATAATTTTAATAAATATGAATATATAATAATAATTTTAATAAATATGAATATATAATAATTAAGGCTAGGCTTATTTTTGCATAACCTTGACGTGCTATTAGCCGAGCTCCCAGTGCGTACTTTTTGTCTAATTAGTGCCGAGCGATCTTTCGGCTAAGCCTAATTAGGTATAGCCAATTTTTAGGCTAATAACGCTACTTATAAATTTCTGGCAATCTTATGACATGAATAAACTTTAATTTATATTAAGATGTTCAATATAAAATCTTCTGAAATTTATAGGGTGGGTATTCTACACATATTGGAATGCAATACAACAAAATACCTATCAAACTTTCTTACCTTAATTTTGATTATTTTATATATGGATTTTCATTATAAATTGTTAAATACAAATTTTTTTTAGCAAAATCATGTGAGAGTAGATTCTCTTCGAATAGATACCTATCAAACTTTCTTACCTTAATTTTGATTATTTTATATATGGATTTTCATTATAAATTGTTAAATACAAAAATTTTTTAGCAAAATCATGTGAGAGTAGATTCTCTTCGGAATAGATTTGGTAAAATCAGATTTATCAGGGAAATTAAAAACGTGCAGATCAGAGACCTACAGGCCCAGCCCTAAACCCGGCCCGGGTACACGGACCGGGCCGTATTTTAATTTTTCAAATATACCCGAGACCAGCCTAAAAAAAATTTTTTTAAATACACTGGCCGGGCTATATATTTTAAATTACCATTATTATCTATGTAAATTAATATTTATTTTAAAGAAATTCAGGCCGGGCAGTGCAAATTAAAATAACTCACAAAGTATTAAATATTGATAAAATTTCTAAAAAATTGACATAAGACTGGCTTAGTTGCTGATAGTTTTTTTAAACTGGCTACTCTACTAGTTAAAGCAAAGCACTAATAGGAACTGATAAAGAAAGAAACATTTTCATAATTTTAACATTACTACTTCTAATTGTCCAGCATATTTTAAAAAAATTACAACCGGAAACTCAAAAATATCATCATAATTATTCATAAACAAGCCTTGGCCGAGAAAATTAGAATTTAGTTTCATAAAAATTTTGTTTGAAAAATATATTTTTAAAAAAGGTGCTTTCCAGGTCCCTGCTATAAATCACTTTAAATTCGCCAAACTTTTAAGATATAATTTGTCAATGAAAGTTGACCAAGATTAGCTAAAAAATTATCTATTCCTATACAAATACAAATTAGGGTTTATATTTTGGGACAAGAAAAAATCTTTTTTTTATTTTTAAAATTTTATCATATTATTTTATCGCCCAAACATTGAATAATTGTTTTTAAGATTATTTTATCCATTTTTTTATTCAAGGGTATTCCGAGAATTTATATGACGGCACCTGGCTTATTATTTGTTTTAAACTTAAAGCTATAAAATTATTGATTTTGACGATTACAATAGATTTAATTTAATCAATGCAATGTTCCGCTTCATCTTATCTTATTTAAAATATTCTATGCCTCAAGATATGGCTGGGGGTGGGGGATGGGGTGGTGGTTTGTATCTATATGAACCATTTATTTTTTAAAAAATATTTTTGAAAAATTTAAATTATATTATATTTATAGATATCCAAAAACTTTTTACTATAATAAAAAGAAAAAATTATCAACATGTTATTTTCGCGCCGGGTAGGGCTAATCATATCAGAGACCTGCAGGCCCGGCCCTAAGCCCGGCCGTATTTTAAATTTTTTAAATATACCCGGGCCGGGCCGGCCTAAAAAATTTTTTAAAATATATCCGGGCCGGGCCGGGCCTTAATATTTTTTATAAAAATTTTTACATTATGAGTTAATGGTTATAAGATTATATTATATTATAGTTATGATTAATATAATATTGGGTGATGGTTAACACACCTAACACCCACAGATCGATCTAATTATTAATTTCTTGCAAATTTATTCAAAGTATTAATATATTTTTTTATAATTCATATCTAAATTTTTACAACATATTTTACCAAAACAATCAAACAAAGGAATATCTTAAATAAGCCCCAATATTCAAGTATTAATAATATATTTTTTATAATTCATATCTAAATTTTTAGAATATTTACCAAAACAATCAAATAAAGGAATATCATGGCACAAAATACTAATGATATAATTAATAAAATTAAAAATAATATTTATTCTTTTAGAAATACAAATAATAATTTAAAATCTGAAATATGGGCTAAATTTAACATCATCATAGATGAAAATAAAAAAAAACATTGGCTACGTACAATGTAAGAATTGTTCAAGTATATTATCTTATATTTATAAACATGGTACATCACATCTAAAAAGACATAAATGTGATGGTAAATCCATGAAAATTAATAATTTATTTTTACACCTGAAAAACCAACCTATAAATGTAATATAAAATATTTAAAAATTATAAAATAAATTATATTAATATTGTGCAATTAGATTTTTCAAAATACTATTTATTATACATGCATTTTTTTAAATAGCGATTTATTTTTATTTTATAAATTAAATAGTAAATTAAATAAAATATATAATATTCTCAAAATATTCATTTTTATAAATTAAATATTAGTTTTATTTTTTTTAAATGCAATATAAAATATAGTATATGCTCAAAATATTATTACCATTTTTATGAATATTAGTTTTATTTTTATAAATGCAAAAAATATAGTATATGCTCAAAATATCCATTTTTATAAATAACAGTTTTATAATTTTTATAAATTCAATATAATATTCTCTAAATATTAGCTTTTTTAATGTATTTTTTAAATAATAAGCGATAACACTCGCTGAAAAATATGGTAAAATACCTCATAGGTGAATTTTTATATATACCAGGTCGAATATAATTTTAAAAAATTCCGAGTCAGGCCTGAAATCTTTAAATCCGGGCCGGGCCGGGCCGTAAAAAAATTTTTTAAAAAATATCCGGGCCGGGCCTAAAAAAATTAATACCGGGCCGGGCCGTGCAAATGGTGCCTCTGCAGGTCTCTGAATCATATGAATAACTAGAGGCTACTAGAATCAAGGATAGCTGAATCAATTAAATTATGCTTAAAAATATGATATAATAAGTATTCATTGGCTACTATTATAGCTTTAAATTAATTTTATATGATAATTATTATAATTAGAAAATAAATTTAAAAAATTATTAAAAACTTAAACATTTTTTAAAATTAATAAAATATCATATTTTGACATTTTTATATGAATTATTTAGAAGCAAATGATGTATTATATCAGTCCATAAAAAATAGAAGAATAATAATTATAATCATCTATGTAAGAGACTTAATAAACCAATGGAATCTACAAGCCCCGGGTTTGGGGCTTGTTGGGGAAAAATTTAACTTTTATTAGAATCAATAAAATATTAAAAATATTTATTAATGTATAACTTTAGGTAAATGTTTGTTGGGCTATCTCATAGCATTTTATAAATTCAAATACAACAATTATTTCCATGCTTATGATGATTTTGACAAAAAGGCCGAATAGCCCTAGTCCCTACTATTGGAAAAAAGTTGATCATGAGATCAAAAATTTAGATTATTTACCGGTTGACTAAAAAACGTTACGTTTTTAAATCTTTATAACTCTGAAACGCGTCATCGTTCTTTTTATGAAATCTATTTTATTGTGTATCTTAATAATCTCAAAATATTTTAAATTTTAATTAGTCAGGACACTCATCTTTTTAAAAATTTCTCCTAAATCATAAACTATAACATAAAAAATATTTCGGTATTATCAAAGAAATCTCATTATTAAATGCCACTAACAATATAAGCATATACGGTAATTTTGTAAATTAATTATTTTATCAAGAGAAGTTCTGATAATGATAAAATTATGCCAAGAGAAGAAAAATTGGAAAGAAGTTTAATTCCTGAATTTTCTAGAAGAAAGTGGAATATTAGTCCAGTTCAACAGCTTTAAAGAGACCTCAAGATACGGGTTCCATATATCGAAAAACTATCAAGTAATAGGCTACAACCTTTCGAATCTTACAAACTTGAAAAAAAAATTGGTAAAACGGCCCTTAATATCAAATTGGCGTTTATTGTCAGGTTCATGCAAGAAAAAAAAGGATAGATTAATCACATAAATTTTTATTATTTTAATAATTTTACGGATCTCAAAATATGCTTTGTGTTTTCCATTATAATTTATAATTACAAAAAAAATTTGAAAAATAGGCGAGCGCCCGGCTATAGATCAATATAATGTGAACACTTCTAGCCTATTTTCAAATAAATAAAAATAAATGAGGGTCTTAACTTATTTTTTGTCCAATATTAGTATTTAAAAATTTAAAAAAACGATTTAATCTAATTATTAAAAAAAATCGAGGATACGAAACTTCGTAAATAACAAGTGACGTGTTTTAGAGTTACAAAAATTTAAAAACGCTACGATAAATAAATATAGAAACGTCAATTGGGCTGGTTTTCTCGTTTTTTGAAAAAGGTCTCAACTTGCTAAATGAGTTACAATATAATTAGTGAGTTTAAAGAATTTCTTTAGAAAAATAGAGATCGGGAAAAATATTATCAGCTAGGAATTTCCAAAAGGTGACAAATTTATTGTTCCCATTAAAATATAAAAACATAATAAAGATGAACTATTTATTAAGAAGTAGGTGGATAAATAGTAAAGAATTTTAATACTTTATATTAATTATATCGATCATTTGTCAAATATATATCAGTATTTACGTTATAATTAATTCATGATATTACATTCGCGATAATGAATTCTCTGTAATGCATTCGCGATAATGCATTCGCGATAATGCATTCGCGATAATGCATTTGCTATAATACATTCAAGATATTGCATTCGCGATAATATATTCGATGTAATGCATTTGCGATAATAATTTAGCGGTATTGCATTCGCTCTATTGCAACGCTAATATATTCGCTATAATGCATTCGCGATAACGTCTTCGCTCTAATACATTCGCTATGATGCATTCGCGATAATGCATTCGCAGTCATACATTTGCTGTAATGCATTCGCTGCATTCGCGATACTGTTTTCGCTATGATGCATTTGCGATAATGCATTCGCGCTAATACATTCGTTATAATGTATTCGCTAAAATGCATTCGCGATAATTTCTTCGCTCTAATACATTCGCTATGATGCATTCGCGATAATGCATTTCGTGGAAAAAGTTTCGCGGTATTATTGACGTGATACGCAAAAGAGTACAGGCGAATATTTTTTTGCCCCATTCCGAGAGCCTTTACCTTATTCAGCGGTTTTTAAGTTTTAAGGTCATTTTTATATTAATTTTAATATATATTTCCTGTAGGCGTAAAAACGGAGGATAGGAGAAGATCATCTAATTAATTTTATGGACTCTTTAGTACAAGTCACATCAGAGCATAAACATTTTCTTTTTTTGTTAAACTTTTATTTTCATTCAATGTAAATTTTGAAACTACTTAATTACCTCAGAAGAGACAGTGCACCAGGTTCAGGAACTGTACCTATTTTTATTACTCATCATCGCATAAATCTATATACTCTTGAATATGTTTATTTTTAGTAAATTTTCGGATTTTAGAGATTAAAAATGTAGATGTGATAGATAATTATGAATCCTGAGTTTGACGCTTATTCAATAAGTAAAACATAATTCCACTTAATAAAAATAACTAATATATCTTTAGCGATGTTTCGTTATATTATTTGTTTAATCATTTAATACTTTAATTTTACAATTCTTGGATAACCTTAACAGATTAAAGATAATTCCAGTTGTTTATTTTCTACTAATAAACGATTTTTCATAATTTAATTTATTTACATATTATTTAACCTAACATTTTCTAGATAATATTAAAATGTTAGTTAGACATGATCTAACTTTCATATTTTTGTTCACTCGTAATTAGCGAAGATTCGTAGTTAAGTAAAAAAATGAAGTGTTTTTTTTTGCTAATTTATTAAAAATTAATATTAACATTTTCTGATTCCTTTTAAAGAGCTAAACATGATTCTGCATTAATTTATTAATATTAGCGTATAATTATAAGAACACAGGGCTTTTTAGGGGATGCGTATTTTAGTCATCAAATAGTGTATCTTTTTTGGATATTTTACTAATTTATCATTTTATTTAAAAAAATTAAAAAATACATTTTCTAAATTATCTCAATAAGTTTAACATGATTTTATATTAATTTTTATTAAGATAATATTAACATTTTCTGAATTCCCTCGGAGAGATAAACATGATTCTATATTTATTTTATTAAAATTAGAGCCTTTTTAATATAGGGGATTGGTAGAAATTAGAGGAGGGCACGAGCCGTGTAAATGCGCCTGACGCAACGGGTCACGGCGTAAGTGTAAATAAATTTTAAATTATTCGGAGTAACGGATTTTTGCCAAGCGTGAACATAAATTTCCCGTGAATCACGGAAATTTTAATTTTTAAAATAGTTTTTTTTATGATATTAAATTTGCAATTATATAATTATTATAATATATATTCCAGGGATCCGGAGTGAACCGTAACGAACCGTTAAACCATTATAACCATATCCGTAACCGATCCGTTATAATTATTTTTTGAAGGGGTAAAAAGAACCTTTATAAAAAACGCTTAAACCGGTTCAGTTTTTATATTTTAGAAATGTAAATAATTTTAATATCCAAAATTATATAAACTTGCTCTTATAGTACTGGCCAGCGTTTACATGAGCGGGAGGGGTAGGAACAGTTTGCACCCTATTTTTTTAAGGGGGGTAGGCTGCTTTAATGGGGGTAGGATAAATTTTTTTGGGGGTTATCTATTAAATTTTGAGATGAAATAGGACAAAATTTATTGCTGTAAAAATTAATACATTTATTATAGAATTATTATAATACAATTATCGAGCAAATCTGTATATTGCAAACAATCATACACATTGTTTTCCAAATAAAACTTTCTGCTATCCTTTTAAATGTAATTTAAAAGGTTTAGATATATCAGCAAGCTCATAATGTCATATTATTTATTCATTGTAATGGAGGTTTTAATTGAATTTATTATCTAAAAAATAAATTCTTTATATTCACAAAATATCGATAGTTGGTAGTAGAGATAAATTAATTTAAGCTATCCTTATAAATTCTCTGAAAAGAGTATCAATATAATTATAAAGGTGAAAATAATAATAAAGAGACACAGCCGCCGAAGGTGGCAGGATTTTTTTTTTTGGGGGGGGGGGGTAGACAAAAGTTATTGAGGGGGGTTTGCAGCCAGTGAAAATCCTGTCATGACGCTGGTACTGGCGGTTCCCGAAACACAAGTTTCTGTAGAAAGGGCTTTTTCGGGGCTTAAATTTGTGTTATCGTCACAACGAACAAAAAGGAATCCATTTATATTATAAAATATATTACATATACGTTCAAATAATATATTTAAAAATGAGTTATTTTGAATCTTATATATTTTATGCTTAAAATAAAAATAAATTAGAAGATGGTGTTGCTTCAATAAAAAAAAATTCTAACCGTAATGAACCTTTATAAGCCTTAGCTGAACCGAACCTTTATAAACTTCTTCTTAAGATCCGTAACCAAACTGAACCGTTATAAATAACGGTTCGGGCCCCTGAATTCTCATATAAATCTTTTTGAAAAAGGAATAATTTTTGATCAAAAATTAAAAAATTATGCATTTCAGACCTTTCCTTGTTCATTAAAATGTAGATAATTTAATTTATGCCTCAAAGCAAGTGTAGAAATTTAAATATTTTTCAAATTTTAAACGAAAGAAAAAAGCACACATGATCATACGATATTTGGCACACCGAACAACAAACAAGGAAGAGACTCTTCATGCAAACTTAACATAAACTCTCAATACTTAACAAGATATAAGGGTTATTATTTTTTGTTGCCTCACTAAATACCACTTAAGGATGCAGGTACATTTTTTTTATATGACATTATTTTTATTTTTTCCTTAACACTATTCTGCCGGAAACGGAACTAATACATCACCATTATTGTACTTCTTCCTTCTTCACTTTGCTAACTGGCTACATAGTGGTACCGTCCACTATAATAAAACGGGTAGACATCATGTATGGGATCTGGTAACAGATTAAATCATGGGGAAATTTTTCATATATTATTTTTTTTTTATTTATTTTTTTTTTTATTATTTTTTTTTATTTATTTTTTTTTATTATTTTTTATTTATTTTTTTAAATTTTTTATATATTTTTTTTAGATTGTCTGGATTTTGGTATAAATTTGGCGTATTTTTAGATTTTTTTTTTGATAAATAAATATCGTGTGGATTTTGAAGGAAATTTTTTGATAAATAAATATCGTGTGGATTTTGAAGGAAATTTTTTGATACAATATCAAAGTTTTTTAAATTTAACATTTTACCTCTTTATGGATAACATAGAACTATTTTTGTTTTTCTTTAAAAATATATATATCTATATTATCATTGTATATATGTTATGTTTATTCAAATAAATTGATTAATTATTTAGTATACATATTTTTATTAAATTCTTAAATAAACTTTTTTTTCTAAATTCTTAAATATTCTCTTTTTTTCTAAATTCTAAACATACTCTTTTTCTAAATTCTTAAATATACTCTTTTTTTCTAAATTCTTAAATATACTCTTTTTTCTAAATTCTTAAATATACTTTTTTTCTAAATTCTTAAATATACTCTTTTTTTCTAAATTCTTAAATATACTCTTTTTTTCTAAATTCTTAAATATACTCTTTTTTTCTAAATTCTTAAATATACTCTTTTTTCTAAATTCTTAAATATACTCTTTTTTTCTAAATTCTTAAATATACTCTTTTTTTCTAAATTCTTAAATATACTCTTTTTTCTAAATTCTTAAATATACTCTTTTTTTCTAAATTCTTAAATATACTCTTTTTTCTAAATTCTTAAATATACTCTTTTTTCTAAATTCTTAAATATACTCTTTTTTCTAAATTCTTAAATATACTCTTTTTTTCTAAATTCTTAAATATACTCTTTTTTTCTAAATTCTTAAATATACTCTTTTTTTCTAAATTCTTAAATATACTCTTTTTTTCTAAATTCTTAAATATACTCTTTTTTCTAAATTCTTAAATATACTCTTTTTTCTAAATTCTTAAATATACTTAAGATTTTTTTTAAATTTAAAAAAAATAATAAATAAAAAAAAATATTAAAAAAAAATAAATAAAAAAAAAATATTAAAAAAAAATAAATAAAAAAAAATAATATATGAAAAATTTCCCCATGATTTAATCTGTTACCTGGGATCTATATACTAGTGAAAATACATGATGCACGCTTCAACTCCTGGTGGGTGATGAAATTCTGGCGTGGTAATGAATGAATGAATTAATTTAACGAACCTTAATATAGATATTTAAATTAAGAGTTTCAACTATATCATAGTTTTAAAATTTTGATAGCTGGACAGATACTTAGGTAACATACTTATTTCAATCATTTAATTTACATTGAATAAAAACTTTATGATTTATCCATTACTAACATTGAAGGTAGAAAATATATACTTTGTTAACATATTTTATTTAATGCTTTCTAAATACTATATATATATACTTTACTCTCCATTAGCAACATATAAGAGCTATCATATTACAAATATATTTTTTAAATTATTTACTGAAGGTTCCAGCAAATATATATACTCACAACTAAGTTTAAATTATTTAGAGGATTGTAATATTTTTGATAAAAATTTCATAATATCTCAAAAATATTTCTTTGTATCAAAATTTTTTCACAATTTTGCTTTTTTTAACCTAATTAAAGCATCTGATACCCCTAATATTTATCTTCTTTTCATAGAGTGGCCTTATAGTTTATATATATATATATAAAGTGTTATGTTTATAAGATAACCTGTCAAGAATGATGGGAAATAGTAAATTTCCCTTTTATTTGATGATGGGTAATCAGAAATGTCTTCTATATTATTTGATAATGGATAAATCATAAATTAACCTATTTTATGAGGTGTGAATCAGAAATTTATCATTGTTTTGATGAGAGCTCATTTAAATTTCTTTATATTATTTTATAGGATATATTAATGAAGTATATATTGTTAGTACCTTCAATTTGAACAAATAATTGGAATATGTGAATCAATTCTCATGCCTGGCCCAGTGAGAATTTAGTTAATTCCTAACACAGCCATTTCTTGACCCAGACCAGTTTCAATATTATACTAAAGTTGTCTGATCTAGCCCAATTTTTAAATTTTTTTAAATACAAGATCCAAACATGTGTTGTTGAACTTAAATAAATAACAATTTATGATCTTGGGTAGTGGTTAAATTAAAGCACTATATTTTAGTGATCAAATATATATACAATTCATTTTTTTGTACAGCCTGGCCCAAAAAAATTCTCAGATGTATGGGCTTGGGACTGGTATTGCAGATATCTTTGAATGTCTTTATGTGCACAATATTAAATTATTTATAAATGTATTTTAATAAATTTATAATTTATAACCTAATAATTTAATTTTGCTAGATTAAGGTTTTATAGGTCAAAATATGTATTTAATATATTTCAAAGACCTGCACACCAGGTCCTAAGCCCAGGTCCACGGGCTGGCCATATTTTAATTTTTTAATACACTTGGGCCAGGTCTAAAAAAAATTTTTTTTAAAACTCGGGACAGGCCTGTAAGGGGTAAATGTAGGTCCTACATATTATTTTTAGACAATTACTTTCTTACAAATATGGAGTTATTTAGTGTGTGAAAGTAAAAGTTCATTAGATAAATATTATATACTAGCTGTAGCTGTGTTAACCCGTCAAGAATGATCTAGAATAACACATTTGGGTCATTCCATGTCAAATCAATCACTTTTCGGCCGACCCCTTTCGATTTCGATGAAAAATCGTAGGCTGGTTATATATGTTCCCATTAGATTATAAACAAAATTTTAGCGGATTGGCAACTATATTAGCGGAGATATTCGAGGTTAAAGGTCTAAAAAACGTCTTTTTTTGCTTTTTACTGATGTTAAATAACTAGTTTTTAATTTTAAACTAAATATGATCAAATATTGAATATAATATCAATAGCTAAGTTAATAATTGATGATTATGGCGAAAACATCAAAATTAATTTTTGATAAAATATGGGTCATCTTGAAAACTTGAAATTAATATTTCGAAATGTATATAATCTCCGATTTTTAATTTTTTTAAGAAATATTATCCGTTTACTATTTTTTTAATAATTTCTTCAACAATTAGCATGGCTGGATATTTATTTTTAAAAATTTTGCGATTTTTATACTTTTAAAAAAATAGATGGCGCTATATATAATAGTTTAAATATGTTAAAATTCATTTTTTTTATTGATTAAAAATATTTTAATGTATATATATCATACTAAATCGATTACAATGTCCATTATATATATTTATTTGTAATTCAGATCATAAATTTTTAAAATCTTCACAAATTTAGCCTAATTAAGATAGTTATAAATTAATTAAATCTTACTTCATCTAAAGGAATACAAAGCCCGGCTAGCTTGTGAGATTTCTTCAGGAGATAATATATATGTTTGACTGGTGGGAGTAGAAGGATTGACCAGCGAGAGAATATGAGATTTAGGCAACACAAAAATATCATCTTTCAGAGGAAATTTAAATGAGGCTGAAGGTCCACAAGGCTGTAAAAATCGGATTTTTACTTCTTCATTTATATCATTTTTATCGATTATATATCCTAACCACCATTTATCACCATATACACATGTTATATATCCATTAATATTTTAAAAATTAATTTTCTCATTTAAAAACTAAACTTGTTTTATATTATATTTTTTGGAATTGGAATATATTTTGGTTTTTAGTCTATTTTGATCACTGGGAATAACCCCGTGATTTTTTTGGGTCCCATGTATAAGCAGTGCATTAAATCTTTTACGAAGCTAATTCCTCTTCGATATATTCTTGATTGGATACATATTCCAATTGAATTCCATTAATATTTTCTTTAGCATAATTATATAATTCTAATGAGGTTAGGATTTGATTTTTATTTGGCCTTTGAAGACTAGCTCTGGCAACTAATCTTTTGATAGTTCCTCCGATACCGTCACTTGCATTTTTGCCGTGAGCAGTGGCAAAGAAATGCCATTCGGCAGGAATATTAAAATCGTATTTATGAAGGCATATGTTCAGAAAAATTTTGCGATTCTTGTATTGAGACGCGGCTTCATCTGAAAAATATATTATTTTTTCTGGTTTAGAATTAAATTTGGATAAAATAACAAAATTTATATTTTTTAATTCTTCTCCAGATTTATATGCTACAAATGGATGTATAGTGGCCTGCACGTTGTTCCAATGAAATCCCTGAACTTCATCTTGTAAAATGAAGGAATAATTCTCAGAATAATCTAGAATTGTTAAAAATTCCCCATCTTTTAAATTTTTCTACATTTGTCATTAATTTCACATTCTGATGAATGGCGCAAACACAAACAGTGTGTGTGCCACTAGCTCCAACTAAAATACAGTTTTTTGGTCTAAGTTCGGCAAATTTAGAGAATCCAATTGATATATTTGGGTATTCTTCCTTAAACATCTTGAATATTTATTTAAGCTTATTTAATATAAGTCTTTGGACTGATTCTTTCTCGCCTTTAACAGATCACAATCTTTTATTCCAGGCATGAGTCGGCTTATTTCATCAGAACTATAATTTTGTTTATTTTTATTGCTTAAAATTTTTTTCAAAATCTTCGAAATTTTCTTTATCTCTGGTTATTTTAATAATTTAAGATAATGACAATTTCATAACATTCTTGATCTTGATGGGTATGACTTAGTCTGGGGGGGGGGGTGGAGGGTTGGGGGTAGGCCTGGTAATTAATGTGATTTTCGATTTTTCCCTTAATAATTTTCCTGCACACCTTTAATCCTGCTTTTTTGTTAGTGTGCTAGTCGGATTTTTTAATTATTTTTAATTTACATTGAAATATTAAAAAAATTATTAAAATTTTTTATCCTGCGAATATCTCAGGGGAATAGGTTTACAAAGTTATATAATAGAATTTTATGATATATTATACATTAAAATATATTTAATCAATAAGAAAAATGAATTTTAACATATTATAACTATTATATATAGCGCCATCTATTTTTTTTAAAGTATAAAAATCGCAATATTTTTTTAAATAAATATCCAGCCATGCTAATTGTTGAAGAAATTATTAAAAAAATAGTAAACGGATAATATTTCTTAAAAAAATTAAAAATCGGAGATCATATACATTTCTAAATATTAATTTCAAGTTTTCAACTGACCATAAGATGACCCATATTTTATCAAAAATTAATTTTGAAGTTTTAGCCATAATTCTCAATTATTAACTTAGCTATTGATATTAGATTCAATTTTTGATCATATTTAGTTTTAAATTAAAAACTAATTATTTGACATCAGTAAAAAGCAAAAAAAGACGTTTTTTGGACCTTTAACCCCGATTATCTCCGCTAATATAGTTGCTAATGCGCTAAAATTTTGTTTATAATCTAATGGGAACATATATAACCAGTCTACAACTTTTTATCGAAATTGAAAGGGGTGGGCCGAAAATCTTGATTTTTTTGCTCATTTGACATGGAATAACTCATTTATCTTTTATTTGACGTTCTTGACAAATTATAGTATTATAAAAGGTGAAATTAGATTCTACTTCACGAAACTTAGAAGAAAATTCCAACTTCTATTTAAACTAAATGGATTTGATAATTAACTATAATATTATAAAATTTTTCGAATTTCCTGTTGTGGATCTTCAATCGATTTCTTTGTTTGGTAAGAATATTACCCCAAATCGACCTATTATTTTTAGAGGAGAACTAAAATTTGTTAGTAAAATGTAGTGTTGTTAAATGGCATGGCTCGATTTTTGAAAACGATCCCATTACGATTTTAGTCCAAATAATAATACGTAAGATTCGAGATTTGGAAAATAGAGGTCCAAACCTTTCTGATATCTATGTGCAAAATCTCCAAGCTTACATTATTCTTTTGGGTAAAATCAGGCCATTTTAGAAAATCGACCAAATCGGGCACTTTAATAACATTGGTAAAATGTCGCTTAGCAAAGCCCAATGGAATCTGAATGTTTCGAATTTACTGCTTTCCACATAATTTACTATCAAACTGGCCACTTTTACATCTGAAATTTATGATATCCCTTGAAATATTTTGATCATCACCACCTTGTAAAATGCCTAATTCTTATATTATATCACAAACTTGATTAATTTCATTACTAGTAAGACGCTCCCCTTGATATTGGGGTAAATAAACAGCATTGTTATTACGTGTATTTATATCGTTTTTTCTTTTTTTCAAACATATTTTTTTTATTTTTCTTCAGTTTTTTTAGAGTATTTTGACCAAGTCAAATACTCCTTCGGTCAATTGACTGAATTTGACCGGTTAATTGACGGACTTGCCAGTCCTGGTTATTACTATATAGTACTTAACAAAGTCAGTATCGTTTTATTATATTTTTCAAAATGTTAAAATTTTATTCTTATTTTCTTTGCAAAAATTTAAATCTAAAGAAATCAATTATTTTTTTAAAAAAATTGGCCCTTTTGTAGTGTCTATATGGCGTTTCATGTTATGCGCTTATATGCATTTAAGATTTAAATTTTTTTAAACTAGTTCCAAAATATTTATGGGTCTCTAAGTTAATAGATTCTGAAAGTAGATAGAGAAGATAAGAAATATCACTATTTTTCTGTAATTTCAAATACATGTTAAGTAAATTAATTTTCACTATTTTTATTCTAAGGATAATGGCAACTCAGTTCTCAATTTCTAACGATGTTGTAAGCTCGGCAGAACTAGATATATACGTTAATAATTTACTAACTTCCTTGGACTTTCGAGCTGTAACCGGACATTTCACTAGAGAACGTCCAACGAGTCAAGTAGATTTAAGTAAGTATACAAAATGTACCATTCCATCCAGAATTGCCATTTATTATGATGGATACTCAGTTGATCGTCCAAAAATTCGGCCTTTCCTACCATCCTTCACTAATTATCCTGATTCACAACTCATGATATTAAAAGGATCATTTAATCTGACTCATATAGATTCCGAAACTGCTCTATATTCAAATTTGAATACAATCATTATTGCGGAAGGTCATCCATCATTATTGATTTATGTGGACAGATTTTTGGATGATAAACATTCTATTGTTTGGAAATACCCCAAACAGACATTTCTTAAAAATCTATGGCCTGTAATTGGTGATGACTTGCTCAGTGAACCAACGACATATTTGTTGATTGGTAATATTACAGAAATCACAACTTTGGCTTACACGAAAAATGCACCCTGGCTATCAAAAGTTGTATCTGTACTTTATCTATTGTTCCCATATGTAAGAAATGCGTTCGAGAACTTATTTGTGCTCATACCTATGAGAGACTTCCAAACAATTTTTGAGGTGGCGCCAGTAAACGCTAATGCTGCATTTCTAGCTAACATTGAAAAGAAAATTCAATTGATGATTGCGTTGAGTTTATTAACTTTTGCTTATAAGCATGAAAATAAATTCTCAAGCCAATTATTTCTTCTTATCAAAGCAGCTTTATCTGGAACGAATTACTCAAAACTCACCCAACAGGATATTGATGTAGCACTTAGAGAATTTGGATTTAAACCTGATTCGAAACTTAAAATAATTGATGTAGTAATAGGACATGTTATCGCAGTTGATAAGACGAGGAAATATAATCCATTAGTCAAATACGTTGACACATTAACTCCCTCCATGCTTTATGAAGATCCAAGTTTTAACGTTTGGACCATTAAGATATTTGAACAAGCAAAAATGATATATTTCAATCATCATGGCCAAACTATCCGATTGGGGGTCAGTGTAGTAAATGCGTTAGATATAGATGAAAAAACATTGCCACTCGAATGGCAAATTGAAATAAAGTATCTTAAATCAATAGAGCAGTCATTATCAGAATCACCTTATATCGGATTACAAAATAATCTCCCTGAAAAATTTATAGTTGCAAGAGCTCCAAGAATGTGCCTTTTTGGAGTCTTATTTCTTGAATCTTGTTTTGGATCAGAGGGAAAGTCAAAATTTCAACATTATAAAAAATCTCTCTATGATCACATCCCTTCACGAGAAAAATCTCTTTTCCCTATATTATTTGATACTTTTCTTCCGATGCAAGATAACGTAATCGCCTGTTTTATAAAAGGACTTGGTATAAGGAGAGCACAGCAATTAATGGCCACACTATCTAAAGAAAAAACTGAAGCTATTTATTGCGCACTTCATCAAGAAGCTAAAGATAAAAACATTCCTGACCATGAAATGGGTCAATGGTATACCCATACAAAATCTGCCACAAGATTGGATACAATGACAGGAACAGTTAAAGAACTAAACAAAAAAGTGGATGAATATTTAGAGGAAAAACTATTGCATCATCGAATGAAACTAGAAAAAGAACCGAGTGCAGAAAAACGGAGTATTATGATTGAACAATTATCGAAATGGGAGGAAGGTATAAGAGAGAATATCTCACACATAGAAACGATAGATAAACAAAAACTTTTTACCAAGTCATTGATTATTCCTTCGCCAAATTTGTTACCGCCAACCTTGGAAACCCCACAGATTGTACGAGGAAACCAAGCAGACTTATTAACTATTCCCCCTAGTGGATAAACATTATTCTATTTTATAAGTCATTTAAAATGATAATAATTTATAATTTATATTATATTGCATTATTTTGTTTATATATTAGAATTTTTACCGATATCAATATTGCACTTTTATTTTAAGTACGATACCAATAGCTTAGATTACTTTTTGTATAATATTTTTATTTTTGATACTTTTATATCTTATTTGTTAATCATTTTTACAATTAAATAAAGATGGTCTATTTTTTATTCCCTTTTTATAAGTTTCCTAAGTAGTTTATATATAACCAAAAAAAGGCTTTCTTTCTTTACAAAAAATGACTGAATTCAAATATTAATAAGAAATATTTTAATGAAATCTATTTTCTTTTTAAATTTCTTTTAAATGATGCACAAATTATTATGAGATTTCATAATATCTTCAAGGTCTTTATATCGCGAAATTGGCAGCGGCTCTGATCGAGCCGGTTAAGAAAACTTACTGCCTACGCCGAGTTAAAGCTCCTTATATAAGAGTGTGGCAATATATTCTATAATTTTGTCTAAAATTGTCTACTATTATAATTTGGCACTGTCGCCTCTCAACTATCGTTTGCTGCTGATTTTGGATAATTAAATAGTTGCTATAAAACAAGGTAATCATATTCATAATGTTTTACGATAATTCGCCCTTTTCCACAGTCATACATTGGGTAGTTACGAAGGGAAACAATGGAGTTGATATCATCTTTTATATAAAATTGATAAATCGAGATTTTATCCAAAAAATATTACCTAAGCTTTGGGATATCGTTAAAAGTGGGGTCAAATTGTACCACCTACAGGCAAAATTTCAATTAAATTATTTAAAAAATAGATTAATTAGGCTAAACTTATAGGAAATTTAATTTTTTGCCGCGATTCAGATATTCAAAAGATAAATTGATGTAAGAATTTGACCACAAATCTTTTTAAATTTGGAAATAGGATTTTGTCTCTTTCATTTTTCATTGTTTATACTATACAATGACAATGGTGGCTAAATAATAAATTATTAAAAATAATTAACGAAACACAAAATATAAGGATCAAATATTTTTGAACTGCGTTCTCAGATCCTATAGCCTTGTTTGAGATTCTAATCGAGTGTATTACTTAAAAAGTTGGTTTGCGAAAAACAATCTATTTTGCTTAACGAAAGTTTATATTACTAATATTTTAGGGAGAGTAAGGCGGGGAAGGGTTGGGGGAGGGGGAGTGCGAAATTTTTTTTATTAGGAATATGAATAAATTCTTTATATTATATTTTAAAAATAATATATAAATTTCCATCAATCTTTCATTACTTCGTTTTCTTTGCGCTCTATTTTTTGAAAAGATTTCATTCGCCTATCGATGATTCCTTTTCTATATTTTGGTATATACAGTCTCTGAATCCAATCTGATATCGAAGATTCATTAATATATATGAACATTAAATTTGGAGCCGGATCGATCCACCTATTTTCACCGATACGATCCTATTAATAGCTCAAAAACCTATCCCGATATTTTTTATTCTAATCCACCTTACGGGTAGACATCATGTATGGGATCTATATACTAGTGAAAATACATGATGCACGCTTCAACTCCTGGTGGGTGATGAAATTGCACTTCGTGCAATTTCTGGCGTGGTAATGAATGAATGAATGAATTATGCACATTTCAAAACAACATTTTTTTCCCCGTCTTATAAAATTTCAATTAAATATAAAATAATTTAAAGCTCAACTCTCGTTAATGGAAATTTGATAAATTTAATTTAAAATCTAAAAGGATATTTGATGCAATTGTCATAAACATGCTGTTTAAAATGTAATCAATATAAGTAAATTATAGCAAATAACATAATGCATTATGTTTTTGTTAATTGCTTACCTGAAATAGCAAGTATAAATGGTGTAAAAAAGATAGGGCAATATTTTAAGCAATCTGCATCAAACAGTAAGCTAAGCCACTTCATTAGGCAAGATATAATGAGATGGAACTCTGTATATATCATGAGGCAGTTTCTCAAAATCATATGATGAAATACAAATTTACCTGCTTAACAAACACGAATTAAATAGATTAGCTACCATTGATCTAAGTATCATATACCAGTTAGATCACTATTCGAAGTATGCTCTGATAAACTGAGCGCATATTCTCATCCCATATGTTTATTGATGAAAACAAAAATTAATGAAATTTTGTCCACCTTCAGAAGGTGATACAGTAATAAACAAAATTCTAAGAAACAAAACAATATCTCTTTTAAAGGAAAGATTTATTATGCAGCCACTACATAAGGTAGGATTAATTCTAAATTTCAAAAGTCTAAAGTTTTTAGCAAACAATGAAGTAACTTTTCTAATCCATCCTGCAAATAAATACCGCATATTTTAAAGGAAGCATTTAAAGAATTTATAGATTATACTATTACTGGAGGCTACAAACATCTACCGAAGCAAGTTGTGAGGTTTTTAAGATTCGTCTTTCATAAAACAAATAAAAATATTTTGATGTTTTGGAAGCAGGAAAATTAATCCTTTTTTTTTTAGAAAAAAATTGCTAGTTAAATTATACCAGCCTCTGAAAGTTCGGCCAGTGATTATTTTTTCTATAACAAATAGCTTATTATATAGGAAAGACGAATTAAATTAAAATCAAAAAAATATAGTAATTCTTTTTTTAAATTTTGTTTGTTATTAATAAAAAAACTATGATAAAGTATAAATAAAAGTTTTGGCATTTAGAATAACAATTTAAAAACCGTGATTTTTTCGATCGTGGTCAAAATATTAATTTTCTTGAGCGGGCGGGTAGGGTTAAATTTTTTTAGTAACAAGCGTGAAAGGGCGTGAATTTTTTTTGCCACCGTGAGCGGGTGGGTCATGAATAAAAAATAAGACCCGTACCCACCTCCAATAGTGATGCCTAGTTTTCGGGGGGTAATAACGCAACTCAAGGAATCTAAATTTAAAGATTTTTTTTTAATTGGTTGAAATATATTTAAAATTAAACAAGTAGGATTAAAGGATAGAAAGATTTTGGTGTTAAGGTATATTAAAATTGGTTTTTACTAAAATTTAAACATTTTTATTAATAATTTGCCAAAATGACAAAAGTTAATCATATTAAAAACGCTCTTCGTTTAGTAATGAAAAATAAATGTCTCCTAACTTTTTTTTAAAACTAAGTTTTTATTAATAATTAAAAAACAACAATTTCTGAATCAATCATATATAAACGAATAATTTTATTTTTTAAAAAAGATCTTCTACTGAGAGATTCTCAGTTTAGTCAAAATAAATCAATTATATTTTAAGAATTTTTTAAAAAGATATTAACATTTTTTGAATCCTCTTGAAGTAAATGATTTTATATTCATTTTTTTAAAAATCAAAGCCATTTTAATAGGGGATTCTTAGTAGTGATCTGCATCGGGCCTAATTTTTCAAGCCAGGCCAGGCCCGAACCCGAAATTTTTTTAAAGTTTTGCCGGCCCGAAATTTATTTTAAAAGAATTAACAGGCCCGAATTTATTTAAATATAGAAATTAATTTTATTATTACTTAAAATAAAAGACATGTTATATAGCGTTTAGTTTCAATAAATTAAATCAAAAATTTTTATTTTACATAAAAAATCGATAAATTTAGATATATTTAATAAAATTTCCAAGGTCCAACCTGACCCAAAATTTTTTTAAAAAACATTAGGCCTGGTCCAAACCGAATATTTTAAATAAAATTAGACCCGAGCCGGCCTGAAGCCCGTTTGGGCCAGGCCCAACTTTGCAGATTTCTAATTCTTAAGTCAAAAAAATTTTTTTTAATTTAATATTAACATTTCCCATTTTCTTAATCCTCTTGAGTTATATATGATTCTATTTTTTTAAATTTGAGCCTCTTCCATATGGAATTCTACGTTTAGTCATATTTTTTTAGGATTCTATATTTATTTATTTTTTAAATTTGAGCCTTTTTAATAGGGGATACTTAATTTAGTCTTAGTCATAAAAAATAGTGTTTTTTTTTAAATCCCACTAATTTAAAAAAATAAAAATTTCAATTCAACAATTTCAAAATCACATTGAAAAGATAAACATATATCTATTTTTTTACAATATTCTAAACCATAATCCATATTATTTTATATATGTCTTTCTTTAATAGCAGATTCTTAGTCTAAGGGAATTCTTATTTATTTTAGTCATGCTCCTTTTTTAAACTTTTTTAGAAAAATTTTAATTATCCATATTATCAAAAAAAATTAATAACATACTTTTTAAAAAAATACATATTGTTTCCAATGACATATTGTATTAGAGAGGAGGGTTAACCATTTATAATTCCAATTATAAAACACATAAATAATAGTGAAAATTTAAGAAGTAGGTAAGCATTTATTTAAAGAATTTAATAAAGGTTATAAATTTATTACAGAACATATAAAATCATTAAAATTATTGTAAATAATAATGGAAGGAATTTGTAATTGCCTTTAATATCAAATTTGTAAAATATTAATCAACATCTTCCTCGGCAATTGTTGTGGAAAAATTACTACTTCCAAATATTTTCTAAATAATCAAAAATTAATTTAAATGTGAAATTAACTAATTACTTTATGAGCTTGTGGTAATTTTTGGACTAGAAGAAAAAATATTTGTGGTGGTAATGTTTGTTCCAGAACTTTTAATAATTGTTTTTGTTGGCCACACACAGAGACGGCAATGGATAAATGGTCAATTCCATTTTCGAGATCACCTATAGGATAATATGTTAATTATTATAAAATTCAAATTACCTATAGCTAATAATTCTTCTCCTTTGGTTACTTCCTGAATAAAAAAAGCTTGCATAGCCTCAGGATCCTTAAAGTCTGGAATATTCAACTTATTTTCATTCTCTTTTTCAAGCTTTAATTTAGTTCTTTCTTTTTAAAAAAAATTATAAATTTTAATAAATATTTTACTTTCTCTTAATTTATTCTTGAAATTAGGATCACTCCTTCTTTTTTTATCAAAATATACGCAGTATCCTACAAATAAAGCACCACATACACCAGCAGTCATTTTGATAACCGAAGAATTTACTGAACTGATTAAAAACGCCATTTAAATTTAGCGTATGAATGGATTAATAGGAACGCCTATACGGCCTACACAGTGTTGTGCTGATTTATTTCAAAAAATTTACAAATTTTTTAATTGTTTATAAATATAATCAACTAACTTGTAAAAATTGATAAGAATATTTATATGAAAAATTTTTGTGCGTGTTAAATAATTTTATTTGTATAATAAAATCAAAAATATGGAAATGTTTTTCGTCAAATCTGGTCAACACTGTATATCACATTAAAATAAATTTCATGTAATCAAGAGCATAAAAATTATTCATGGTTCTTAATCGTTATCCTAACATTGCCAAATTGTCTAACACAATATGTGTTGAAATTATTTTGTGCTTTACTTTTAAAAATTCTTGTAGTTTCTCATATTAGATATCTCAATATTGTTTTGTTTTTACAATTAATGGTATTTCATGTTTAGTGTCAACATATTTATTGTAAGATTTATTTTAATAATGAGGTAATTGTTCATTATAACGTAATTATATTTACTACTAAAGATCCTTTGTATTTTTGAATTTCATTATTATAATAATAGTTATTTTTAAATATATATCTCATTTACCATACTCTTAATTGTAATAATGTTTATTTTCCATATGATTTTTATCCTAAAATGACAATATTTTATTATACTATTTTAAATCAATTTATATGAGAAATAGGTATATGTTTTTACATAAATATATGATGAATTACAAAACTATATCTGATAAATTTTTAATTATCATAAACTTAAAGATTGAAATTATAATATAGAATAAAATGTTCGATTCAAATAATTAATATAACTTTTGTTGAATATTAATTTATTTAAAATTGGTATCTAATAAAATGTAGTTCAATATATTTATTACTCCATACCATATTATAAAGAAATCGTTTTCTATACTAGTTGTTTTTAGTATCTGAATATCAAATCCACTTTATCCTGTTGTTCCTAATGTATATGTACCAAATCCAATGACTTATCCATGTATTTTTAAAATAAATAAAATAAATTTTGTTATCTACTAATTTTCAGGCTTTACTATTCTTGCTGCCACCATAAAGGATGGACAGGGATTATAATGTATAATACTTTTTATTATAGGAATTATATTTATTTTATATTACATTATGATTTTAATAAAATATCAATCTAAGATAAATGTATAGATATAAATAAAAAATATAAATTTAAATTACAAAATAAAAAGTTTTTCCTTTAAGATGTTGAGTTAATAAGTGAAATATAGAATAAATTTATATCCGAATGTTAGATGTTAAGTTAATGAAGTAAAACTTTTTATATGAATATGGAATTTTAATATATTAAATTATTACGATAAATGGTAAAGTTATTCCTTAATTTAAATAAATAATATTTTGTAATATTAAATAATTTAATGTTTCTGATATTGCAACATTTATATTAATACTTAAGAAATTATTACCTAACACCTAAATTTTTATCTTTGCATCTGTTACTTTCCAATCAATTTTCAACACATTTCTTTTTAGTATATGCTATTAAATAATTTTAATGTCAATTAAAATAATTCAAATGAAAACTCTGTTATTCTTTATAGGAAGTTTTTTTGTAACATCTTTAGTCATTGGAAATGCCTTTTACCAAAAAAAACAATTTTACCCAGCTATAGTATACCTTACCAAATCTAATCCAAGCTTAGCTGTAAATAAGATTTCAATTATAATGAATATATATTAATATTTAGATAATATATTTGCAAATATTTGTCTTTGCACTAGCTCTGGTCAAATTCACTAAAACTTTATACTTTGGCCAACTAAGACCAGCTGAAGTTGAAGTAATTATTTTTTTAAATATTTTATTTTTTTAAGATAAATATATATATTTAACACATAGTTTTCAGTATAAATGTAAATAATGTATACCATATCATTATTTGATATATGAATTTAGATTTAAGTTTTATTATTGATAATTAATTAAATATAAAAATATCAGAACCTATAAAAGCAGTAAAATATTTTGAAAAAATATACTAATAATTATTACTCTGATTTTTATTTTACCATGAAATAATAAATATTCAAAAAACATTTTTTATATAAAAAATATATATCTTTTTATTTACTTATACCCTTATTTTTTCAAATTAGCATATAATGGAAAAAGGATGGTTTGCCATTACAGAGACTTGCTTAGCCTTTACCTTGTTTAGAGATGAATTTACACCACGATTTATTGCACTCTTTGGTTTTTTACTTGTTGTAAAATGTTTTCATTGGATTGGGGAAGAAAGGGTAGATTATGTAAGTTTTATGGACATTTATCAAATTAATTGAAAGCAAATGTGCAATGCAGGAGTTGATTTTCATTATACATATAAGAATTGTCATCCCTTTTTTTTTATAAAATCATATGTATGCTTCTGAAAAACTTGAAATGAATTTAAAAGATTTGAAAATAGTAATTTGATACAATAAAATATTCAATATTTCATCTATTATTTTCACTATTTTTAGTTGGCATATTTATTTATTTCAATTTATACAATTGGAAAATTCAAATTATTAAGACCGAATATAATATGGTTTAAAAATAATAGCTATATAAACCAGTATGTAAATCACATAAAAATATTAAATTAAACATTTTATATTGATTTAATGTTAATCAAAATATCATTCATTGTAGAAAATTTAATCTTTTTTGTGATTGCACCAATTTTTTAATAATTTGTTCTGTGTTGGGGATTAGATCTCGATGAGTAAAGCTAGTCAAATCAATCGATTTTAATACTTTTACGTTTTTATATGGATTGAGGGAGGCCTGGCTGAGGCTCATCTTCTGTTTGTCTACATTCGTCGTCCATATTTGGGGAAACTATTTCCGGGTTTAAATCATTGATAAAATCGAATTCCGATCATTTCAATAGAAAAAAAAAGTTCCCCATCATTTTACATAACCAATAGTTTATCATTCATTTTTTTTAAACGTGGCATTTATAATATGTTGAATCGCTCTGAAGGTGATTTTATTATAATTAGATATTTAGAATACAATGAAAATTAATTTTAAAAAAATTTTTTTTATTTCTGGAGGATCCCATATTTTGGATTTTTTTTTTAAAGGATCTTCAATCTCGATTATCGATATTTCGAATACCTAGTGTTGTTAAATAGCTCGACTTCGCAGATTTCTAAACTAAGATTTTGGTCAAAATGATATTACCCAAGCCTCGATTTGCCGTTTAACTCACCTCCCACCATTTGAAAAAAAATATCCATAATTTTATCTTTTTAAAACGAGTTTCATTAAACATTCTTAAAATTGAAAAAAATATATATGCATGCGCATATTAATATCTTCGTAAAAAGATTTAAGTTAAAAAAAAATATTTATTTGCTTAATAATTTTGTGTTGTCCCATCCCAAAATTTGCCTTGGAGGAATGAAAATGAAGGAATTAAATAGTATATTTTAATAAGATGGTTATTTAAAAAATTGGAACATAACTAAGACTAAGGCCTTATCGAATTGTTTGATAAATTGAGCATTGGTAGTAATTATAAAGAGAAGAAATATAATTAAAACTTATAAATATATTGTAGTTATGAATTATACAAAGTAGTTTTAAATATAGTTATGCGGAATCTATAGTAAGCGCGCTATGTCCAAGTTTTGCGTTATTTAACGCTATCGAAATCACAGCTGATTCTTCACTGCGATAATGTAATAGATAATGCTAAGATAGAGATAATTATTTCACATGATATGTCAGAAATGTCATAATTTTAATTTATTTATTTTTTATCGCAACATATGTTTTTCAAATTTTATCATAGCGTTATCATCATAACGCTCCATATTTATAAATTTTACCTATTTTTGGCTTGATTTTGTGAATAACTCACCGCCTGAACATCGTTACTATAAATTCGTTCCTTCTGAAACACTTTTTTACTAAAATATGAGAATTATTTGAAATTCATATAACTACTAATAGACGATAAAATTTTGATGTGAGAAAACGTTTATAATATATTTTTGGAATTCATATTTTACAGCACTCTATTGGCATGGCATGCTATATATTTAACATATGCCCTAAAATAACTCTATATTGTCTTGTCTTTAGTTATGTCTCAATTTTTATAAATAATTTATTGAATTAATCTAATCTGATAATATTAATTTAATTTTATAGATGGAACGAAGTCCAATCATTACTATACTATTCAAGATCAGAATGATAGGTTTGTTACATTACACACATACACACACAAAAGGATTTTTATACATTATGTCGATTTGATAAATGTTATTATGCTATGAATTAAACTCATAAAAGCCTTTTTAACATAAATGATATAGCCCTGATAATCACGCTAACCGCCATAGATACCTTTTTCGTTAACATGGCCTATTACGAGACCATCATGAAAGGAGCAAGTGTTCAGTTAGTCTTTGGGTTCGAGGTATAATCATGTCAATTTCTTTACTTATATTAAAAATTAAAACTTCTGATTAAGATTCAAATTTTTCATGAATATTATTTACTTTCCTTATAAGATATCATTAAAAAAAAGTTTAAAAAAGGATTTTAAGTTAGTTTTTCTTTGAGATAATGTAATGATAACATAATAACAACTAACCGGAAAAATATGGATTTAGCAGAACTATTAGTGGTTAATTTCTTTATTTTTTTCCCTTACCTCCCATATATTTTATTTCTTCCATATAGGTTGGGTAGATCGCAAACTCGTGTACGTAGCATAGCAAATAAAATATTAACTATAAATTTTTTTTTTATAAATATAAAAGATAAATATATTTTTTTAATATGTTTATTTATAGTATGCCGTACTTTTTTTGTTGATACTGAATATTCACATCAAATTCACGTTACACCTGGTCGATTTGAGAAGCGTCACGCCTTGGGAAAACAAAGCTACTTATCTCCTATTCCTGGAACTCATCATGGGTAAAGTGATAATCATGTTTTTGGGACTTTTTTTGACCCGTCCAACATTAATGTACCTTCGTATAATTTTTAATCTTATAAAAATTTGTCATTGAAAAATTCTACTCGTTCTGATCTCCCAAATTACAGCATTTTTAATTTAAAAAAATCTTCAATCAATATGTGCAAAATTTTAATCTTAGGGTCACGGGTCAGAAAAGATTTTTTTTTGATTTATCCTGGAAATCACCATATATAATAAATAGATACCCACAAGCCCTGACCAAAATCTGACCATTCCTTCAAAATCAGTGTCATTTAAAAAAAATAGTGTATTATATCAATTAATCGATTGGAAAATGATATCATTGAATGTTTAATTTTCTTTTTTAAACCAATTTCTTAAATACAACCAAAAATAAATAAACGAAAAACAAATATTTCATTATTTTTTGATATTCAAAATAAAGCATTTTTTTATAAACCTCCTTTTTATAATACTACCTGACAACATTTGACCTTGAAATTTAAACTCAATATGAACCCAAAATTAGTATATTTAATGTCATAATTAATTCGTAAATATAACATTTTTAGAATATGAGCCATATTTTTAAACCTTAGTCTAAATTCCTTTTTATAGTTAAAATCAGTATATATGCTTAATATAGAATCCAACAACTTTGTTCAACGATAAATTAAATTTTTTATTAATGCATTCCCTTAACGGCGCATGCGCAGGCTTTCTCAGAGTGGTGCTCTACCTAGCTTTCCTCCTTGTCATGATGAGGCTCCACACGTTTCCTTTATTCGCTGTGCGGCCCATGTACATGGCATTCAAAAAGCTGAAAGGTACCGCCAAGGATCTAATCATGTCTAGGAGGGCCATAAACTACATGAACACGCGCTATCCTCATCCGGATCCCACTACTGATTTCCCAGGTTCCGCTTCCCAAGGCTTAGCGGGAGCTCAAAACCTCGAAAGTTCTCAGACGTCGCAAGAAGGCGTTGATGCAAAAAACGCTGGAGATGTACCTGGGACCTCTACCACGTTTTCTGGTTAAATTAACATAAAACCCACTTTATTTAATTTTTTCTTTTGTAAGATGTAAGTCTCAGAGGATTTTTTTTATTGGTTAAAATTCGAAAATAATTACGAATATATTTGAATCCATTTATAATAGTAAATGGTAATATATTTGATCTTTATAAATATAATTTTGTTTATGAATTTAAGATTTTTAGTAAAGTTAGACACAATCAATCGCGGTAAATTGTTTTATATATTTAATAACTTATTATATAAAAATATCAACGTTAATCATTCATTAACCTTAAATAATCTATTAACTTGTTTTTTAAACATAAAAATTTGGAGGATCTTATCGGAAATATATTCTTGCACGTGTAGAAGGATTACCCATTTCAGACAATAACCTTTTAGGGAATTTTTAATTTGACCTAAATTTATCAACAAAATTGTATTTATTCAAGAAATTATTATATATGGGAAAATGTAAATTTTTTAAAATAGACTATAAACTAGAGGACTCAAATGGGCGGTTTTTTAAACAAGAGGCCTGCCCCTCCATTGTTTTATATTTTTTTTAACTCACCCGCCCATGATATTTACTGGTAAAAATACCATGGTATTCATTTTAAAAAATTTATGTTTTATATATTCATCGCTTGCAAATCAAAAAAAAACTCTTAGAAATTGGATCAAAGTTTTATTTCGTAATTTATATCAACTCTTTTATTTTCTATATTCAGCACTCCTGTGCATAATATGCCGTGAGGAAATGAAACCCCAAGCCTACACAGCTTGCAAAAAGCTTCCGTGTTCCCACATTTTCCATTCATCCTGCCTTGCCGGATGGTTTAGGCGTCAACAGACTTGTCCCACATGCCGACTCGACGTTTTAAAGGCCCCGCCAGCCCCTGTAATCCCCGCTGGATCTTCCTTTTCTCCTCAAAATGCTAACGGTGCTAACCCAGAAACTATGCTACGTAACGCCTACCCATACTTTAATCCAGGATACAACCCACAATTATATCCTTTACCTCCTAATTTTAATCCTGCCCCGAATTTTCTAAACTTTACTCCGAACGTTAATGCAAACACAATTAACCCAAATTCTTATGGCTATCAATTTATGCCTACCCCACCTTTTCTACCTCCTCCACCATTTTTTTGGCCCTTCCCTCCCAGGATGGAATTTAATATTCCAACTAATGACTCATCGCCTGCAGCAGAATCAGTCCCTGGTACGTCATCGTCTCAAACGACAAATCCCACAGGTTATTTTTTATTAAAGGATTTGAATAAATTTAATTGAAACATTTAGACTAAAGTCCATAAACTTGGTACATGAAGCCTCCCCACCCCCCCCCCCCCCAACGACCTAAAATTTTTCAATAACCTTTTTTTAGCAGTACCTCTGCCGAGTTGATAAAAATTTTATGGGCCTTTCGGATTCATTCACTCATCCTTAAACGACTTAACTTATATTTATAATCATTCTTTTTCAGATGCTCCTAACCCCAGCTCATTTTCTAATCCCGGATTTATCCCTTCTTTCCCTACACCCCCTAATCTGGCTTCCTTGTCCGAGGAAGAATTACGAACGATGGAAGGGAACGAGAAAAGGAATCTGGAGAACAGAATTCAGTGTTTAAGGAATATACAGATACTTTTAGACTCCGCCGTTATTCAAATGCATCAATACACGACTGTCGTGACTAATTTAAGAAGTCCTGATAGTACTAATAATAATGATCAAATCTTTGGCAGAAACATTTCAAAGTATAAACATTTAATTATCTTATTAACGATTAGCTATGAAGTAGTAAATAAAGTCGAACTATGAAAGTATCAAAGTTTGCAAAAATATTGTAACAAAAATGTTAATCTTAAAACCCCTTTTACACAATATTAATTATGATTATTAAGAATTTTGCGATAATTTAAATATTTTTATTAAAGTAAATTCAGTTATTAATAAATATATAATATTATTTTAAGTGACGCAACATCCAACAGATCCTCAAAACCTTCCGTTATTACCGATGTTAACAAAAAGGACGAAATTTCGACGGCAATAACCAAAGGTGTGCCTTTCTTAATCTTTAATTTAATAAATTATTTTTCTTTCGATTGACTAATAATATCATTTTTTGGGGGATGAACAGGTATTACGAAGGGTCAAATGCTTGATTTGACTAATATTTTTTTTTAAGAGATGGGTATAAGATTAGATTAACATAGGGGCCACCATTTTCTTAATTAAAATAATTAGTCACTTGCTTCACGTTTATTTTATCCACTTACCACGCGGAAGAAAAGATTTATATATAGTATGAATGATAAATTAATTACAACTATTTTATTTTTTTCAAGATACCACTACTTCTATAGGAAATACTGATCCAGAAATCAGAAAAAGACGTTTAGAAAAATTGGAGAAAACTACTTCTTAAATTAAACGCGAATTTGATTCATTTTTTTTAATATTTATTTTATCAAATAAAAATATCAATTATTTTTATACAGGAATAATATAAAATATTTATTTTTTGGATATTTAAAATAAATCCTATGTTTTGATAAAATATGTGGTATATGTAATTTAGTAAAAGTTTTTTTATGTATATTTTTTTTTCTTCAATGATTGGCCATATTGCAAACTATAATTTAATGATTTTTTTTTTGAATTTAATTAAAAATCGGATATTTATTTGGTTTATATAGATGTTAATAAAATTAACTATCTGAAAATTGTTAAAATTCTTTACCTTGTTTTAGATCCCTGTCTGATTTTTCAATTCGGCTGTATCCATGATATAAAAATTGGGAAAATATTTATAAGTGCACCAGAAAAACAAATTAATTTAAAATTTTGCCGAGGTTCCAGTTAATTTTTAAAATATTTATAGGTATCTGACTAATTCGGAGAGACGTCCAGTCATTTTAGCCTGTCAAAAACTTCAGGGGAGGCATACATGTGATGTACTCAACAAAACCTTAACTGCTATTTTTAAGGAGTATCACATACAAAATAAAAATGTTCGCGCAATAACAGATCACGCAGCAAATTTTTAAAAGGCATTTCAGTATGCCTAAATTTTTAGATCTTCATATTCGTTAATGGAGGAATAGTGATATAGATGTTGAATATATCTAAATAGAAGATATAATATCTTTTTTCGGGTTATCCCCACTTAAGATGTTTGCGTCAAAATTTATATCATCCAATAAATCTAATATTAAATTATTTATTTATATTTTTTTAAAATTTATAACTTTTTATTTCAATATAAGATCAAATTAAAATACCATAAAAATTAAAAAACTATATAATAAAAAATACAATTTTATAATTGAGTTCCCTAAAAGGAAGTATAATTATGTCTAAAAATTTCTGTTTGAATTTTTTGTCGTATATATAGAAATTCGCCAACTTCGTTTAAAAAGTCTTATTTTATGGCCTAGATTTTTTTAAAAACTAAAAAAAAATTGTTTACAACGAACGTACAATAAATTTTATACAATCCAATAATGATTTCCCCAAATTTAAAATTATTTTTTATTAAATATAATGTTGTTATTACATCAAGTTCTCCAGTAAAACGTTTGTTCATCTATGGAAACTGATTTTTGTGGAAAAGAGGGCCATTTTTAGTCGTGAATTTTGAAAATAGTTTATTATTAAATGTAAATAAAAATTTATATGATTGTGATATTTTAATCTCGGCAATGAATATATTCTATTCTCCAGTATATTTTTTTCAATGCAATAAATTTTAAATAAATAATATATTTTCTTTTTAAATGCCTTTAATAGAATTGTAAAATTTAAAAATGTAACTGTAGCTACCTTTTTTTAAATAAGTAACTAGTGTTGTTAAACGGCTTATTTTGGGCCGATTTTTAAAAACGTCTAATATTTTATTAGGAAAAATTTTTATGTAAGGCTTAAGATTTTGCTTATAACGAAATCTCGAGGCTTGACAATATTTTTCTGGCCAAAATATTGAGTCAGCCTTTTTAAAAATTGGCTCAAATCGAGTCGTGTAACAACCCTACAAAAGTAACTTTTAACAATACTAGAGATAAGTGTATTTGTAAGTTTTCTTATATTTCTTTGATTCTTTAAAAAATACCGAGTTCATTATCACAATTAATTTTTTTAACATTAAAATCTACATATTTTTTTTTCTGTAACAATTTGAAAAAGGACTTAATCACGTGATTTGAAAAGCCCTTCGCATATTGGCATAATAATTACTTCTTTCTTCTTTATTTTTCGCGGAAGTTGCGTCTGCTCTTTCGAGCGGTGGAACGTTCTTGGGTGACGAGTTTTTGTGATCAAACCTATAAAATTCTAAAGCATTTATTTTTTTAAAAAATAAACTTTTGTTGTACTTTTTTTTAAAAATTATATGACAAAAAAAAATTATTCTCTTAAATTATGAAGTACAAATCTAACAAATTTTAAAAATTCACGAAGCATTATTTTATATAATATTTTTCGTGAGTTAATAATTTCATTTAATTGGGCGTGTAGACAGGAATTTACTGAAGTATTTTACATTAAAAAAATTTTTTTTGGAACATTAAAGATTTATAAGAACTAATGAATATAAAATTTATTTATAACCAATCATATTTAATAATGATAATTTCGAACACAAATAATAAAATTGAAAAATACAAAAGACCTAATTAAATCAGTAAAGTATTGAATTAAACATGATTAATTAAAACGTTGATCAAAATATCGTTCCGAAAATAATTTAATCTTTGTTATTGTTCGTCAATTTTTCTATAATTTTTTCTGAATGGAGATTAAATCTCGATGTATATTAAGTAAAACTAATCAATTCAATCACAAGTAATTTTAATATATTTGGAAAAAACTCCAAAATATAACTAAAATTAATCTTTCCCACCAAGATATAAATTTTGAAATTAATAGGCCCTCACATATATTTACAACCTCTGAATGAAATTTTAACTAAATATTTTTTGTTTTTAATATCAAGATTTAATGTATCCTGAGAAGAAATTGAATAAAGACTTTTGATGAACCACTCATTAATTTGAATCAAAAATGTATCTAAAAGTGGAATAACGATTATTTTATTGTAATCTTTAATTGGCCATGTTCATATTGAAACCATTTTTTGACTAAGTGCAAGTCTAGGTTTACGAATATCAAAATCATATAATTTCACCTTAACTATATAAATTTGTTATAATGGTAGATATTGTTTCTCAGTTTTCTAAATTGTAACATAATAATATTCGCGATTCTCAAAGCTTCGGCCAAATCAATATTAATTTTTTGAAAAATATTGTAGAAAATCGTGGTGCAGTTAAATAATTTATCATTACATTCCAGTGCATAAATAAAATAGGCTGTCATATTGAATCTAGTAATATATAGGGCTTTCAAAAAAGCTTCTTATAAATCCAAAATGCTGTAACAGTTAGTCACAGAAATTATTCTATTCAGCAAATTCTGTCTCTTTGGATATCTGAACTGAACATTTCATACATTCAATAAATGCTGCCATAGTTATGTAGAGATAAACCCAAATAAAAAAAAATTATGGTTAATAAAATAATCTTGTATTATCCATCAATGTTTAAGGTTTATAAAAATGTAAGAAATAAACTTAAAATTTCACAATTCATGAAAATCTTTTATATTTTTTACTAAGGGGGGTGGGGGGGGGGGGTTGCTTTGGCTACGCCACTAAAAATGTATTAGAAACTATCAGTGTAAAATAAATGATTTTATAACTGGAGTGACAAGAGATTACGAATGAAATAATTTAAAGAATAATGTTATAAATAAAAGAAAATTTAATACAATTTAATAGGTGGAGTTTAATGGTTTAATAGGTACTTTTAATGATGCCTAATATGGTACATCAGAGTCAATGAGGGGGGGGGAAGAATTATGAAGAATCGTCATTAAAAAGGTAAATTTTGATTTGATTATAAATAGTGATTTTTTTTTGATTGACATTTTTTTCTTATTTGATCGGGACTTTTTCTTTTTTTGAAAGAGAAGTCCTGTACATATTTTTTTTTAAAAAAGTATGATTATACTTCGATGAGATCTATTGAGTGTAATCTTCAATTTCACCAACTCGTTACGTACCGTCGATTTACTTATTTTAACGTCGAAAGCCTCTTTTACTTTCTTAAATTTTTTTATTATTATTAAAAATATAGTATATATATATATATATATATATATATAGTATATATATTTAAAATAATTTTCTTATCCATAATTCATAATGCAATAAAAATAATATGTAAATAAGTTTATCATACAATATTAGCGAAAATATAAAATAGAGAGACCCTGCTAATTCTAGACCAGATATTTTTTTTTAAAAAAAAGATCATCCTAAAACCCGGCCGAGAATTTTTATTTTATTAACTCTTTAGCAATGTCTTGGAGATTGATTGAAAAATAAATCGTAAAAGTTCCATTATATGATTTTCCAACTGATAAATCGTCGCTATAATTTTTTTTTAGACCCGGGTTTAATATTTAATAAAATTTTACCGTAGGGGCTTTGGTCTGGGTGGTCTCTGATAAAATATGTTGTTATTCAATTTAATGATTTTTTTTTGAATTCTATAAACATTTCGAAAAGTGGAATAATACCCAAAATAAACAATATTTTTTTTTTCAGTTATTTATGAAACATTTGTATAGCAACTTATGATATTGTCACCAATCTAGACTGCCTACTCATTAAATTAAAAAGTAAACATATATTAACCATTGAAAGACATTTAGAAATTAAAGCACAGACATTTAGGCGTAATGCCTTTAAACAGCGTCTACTACTGCAGAATAGACACTGAAATGACTTAAATATATGTACACTTTTAATAAATGTAGGATTGAAGCCAGCGTTAGTCCATGTCATTGGATGTAGTATCTAAATGACTTTCAATGATGGTGTGAGTACCCTTTTAAATAATTAAATCATCATTCTGGTTGCATCTAAAAACATTATATCTCTCCAAAGGTTCATCATATATATTTTTAAAATATTTTATGATTAAACTTTCGCAATATCGTTGAGCGTTAATTTATCACATTTTCCGGTTTCTTCCACTATCAGGGCGATGATGGGGTCCGTAATTTTCCTCATAGGAGGTTTTCCGCGTTTGTTAGGAACGGTGGCACCTGTCTT
Organism: Gordionus sp. m RMFG-2023; assembly: GCF_954871325.1. Taxonomy (NCBI): domain Eukaryota; kingdom Metazoa; phylum Nematomorpha; class Gordioida; order Chordodea; family Parachordodidae; genus Gordionus; species Gordionus sp. m RMFG-2023. The sequence goes on along the minus strand of NC_088779.1, from coordinate 25,908,953 downwards.
GGTGAATATCGATTTTATCCTCCTAGCCGCGGAGTAATTAATATTCAGTTTTGTAGCCGCCTCTCTTATAGTCATGCCATCCCTGTAAATGTGATCGATGAGCAAATTCCGATTTTCGGAGCTAACGAAATTGTACTATATTATGTATAATCATAAATGAATGTAATTTAATACAATTTCTAAGAGTTTTATTTATATAACTTCATAATTATTCTGCAGCTCCACGAGGTCGGCTGTTCTCAGCAATGTTTAATCAACAAAATTTTGAGCATATGTTAGACCCTGGTTCTCAGAACAAGATCATAAAATTAAATAGGATCTAATTACTTTATCTATCAAAATCTGTTCAGACCTATTTGGCTGACTAAAACATCTAGATTCCATTTAACTTTAAACATTTTAATCCCGTTTAAGAAAATTTGGGACTATAGAGCGGGGTTTGAATTAGTCCGGTTCACAGGTCCACCCTAACTGTCAAGTGGTCTCAAATTATGGGTAAGGGTTCCATGAGAATTTTTGTCTTCTCTTAGTCTTTTAAGGGGGTTCCAAGATTTTTGCAATTGCATCTCTGATCATATTACTCAAAAATACTCTCCATTAAAAATTTATTGATTTTTTAAAAATATAAACTATTAAATAATGTAAACATTTGTATTGATAATTTAATAAATAAAATAAATTTAAATATTATATATTTAAATTAATTTACCTTTTTGTTACTGGTCATTATATCAAGGTATAATAAGTATGTCATAAAGATTTTAAAAAAAACTTCAACTTCCTAATTTTTAAAATTAAACAGCAAATAATTTTAGTCCGATTATTTCATTTTGGAAAGAATAGCAGAAGAAAAAAAAATCACATGGTAGCTATCAATTGTAAAATGATATTTGACTTGTGTAAAATAAAATAATATTTTTATTGCCAAATTATTTTATTATTATTTTAATTATTTTGCTACATAAAATACAATAATTCAATACTTAAATTTACAAAAAAAAAAATTAAAATTTGTCAAGTGATTAAACCTAAAAAATAACGACATCATACAATAGGAATTTGATATTTACAAAAATGTAAAACAAGAAAGCAAATTATATGATAATAAAGTGGTTTTAATATACTTTAAATAAATATTTAATTTTTCCCCATTTGTAGGATATAATTTAATTTGTTTAAAATGTTTTTTTTATTATTTTGCAGCACGAAAAAAAATACAACTAACAAGATTTATAAATAATAAATAGATAACCAAAATACCACACTTTATCGATCGAAAAAATGAGGATGTTTATAATTTTTTGAATATTTTATTTTTATAAAAAAAATATTTATTATTAATATAATATATATATTACTATATATATAGTTATAAATTGCCCATCATTTCGATTAGAAATAATTCCGAATAATTGATCATAAATATTATTGCCTCATGTTTTTTTTTGAGATAATTTTCCACTTTATCATTCGTGAAGTTCAACCAAATTTTTATATTCATCATGATGTTAGATGATAACTCTTAAGACAGTTTAGTTTAATATTAATGAAAAGTTTTGCCACAATTAGATGAAATAGGTTACAGATTAGACATTATTAAAGAAGGAGGTGGACTTGAAAATTTTTTAAAATATTAAGAAATAGAATAAATATTTAAAATTCTAAAAAATAATTCTTTTTACAAAAGATGCTGCTTTTTTTAAAAAAAACATTATGCAGATATTTTGGCTATTTCGTGATAATAAAAAATTTGACCTGTTAAAATAATCATATCATTCTTAAGGCTGGCTAACTATGTTTGTTTTATCGATTCAATCTCTCTCCTGATGATAAGGGGGAGGGTTTAGAATAAATGTGCTGGTTTCGCTTTTATTTATTTTGTATTTTACATTATATTATTTCAATATTGTCTTTTTGTTATTATGATTTTTTCTAATTCGTAATCTTTTACCAGCTATATTTATATTACATATCAATTATTATGATGTAAAGGTTTAAAGAATTATATATTTATTGAAGCCATTATTATATTAAAGTTATCTTACAATAAATATTTAAATATTTTCTTTTGAAAAGGTACCTTTTAAATATGAAAACGTGAATTTTTTAATAAATATGTAAGACTACTGTAGTTACAAAGCCAGATTTGGTTCTATATTTAAAAAGGGCCAGGCCAGATTAAAATTTTAACAAAATAATATTGTGTAAGCCATGTAGATTGCAGAAAGGATTGAATCTCTATTTTTTAAAATCTTGAGACCTACGTAATATTATTTCGGCTGAAATTTTAATCGAGCCGTTTTTAAAAATCGACCCAAAACGGGCTTATTTAACAATACTAATGTTTACATTGATTAGGGTTCATCTTTATCCTTTGTTTTTGAGAAGAGAAGTAATTATTTTGTAAAATAGGAATTATATTACTATTATAAACTTTATGTTTTAAAAAACGCAAAAGTTACTTATTCAACCATCTATAAGGGAGACTGGGGTACGACTGACGGGAAAACAATGTTAACGCGAGTAACTTCTTGACCCTTGAGCATAAAAACTTTAAATTTGGTTTGAAGATGTATTTTTATATCTAATTTCTTAAGTTCATCCTTTGAAAATTTTTTCCGGTTTTATATATTTTGCCAAAAAATCTTTTTTTACACAAAAATTATAAAAATACTCTCTAGATTTTTTTTTGTTTTTAGGAATATAAAATTTTATATACATGTTCCTTAAAGCCCTAGCTACAAAATAAAATTTATCTGAAGTTTGTAACTTAGTTAGAAGTCACGCAATAACGATTTACACAATATATATAACCTTGGTGTAAAGTTGATATGGATAACAACGGTTAAAATGATAAGTCTGATTTAGGCTGTAAAGAGATAATTTTAAAATATTAACATCAAAAAGATACTTTTGTCCAAAAAAGGAACATTGATAAATAATTTGTGTTTTATTTGGAATAAAATTTTATGAATAGACGGAAAGGGAAGAATAAATGAAATGTACGATGTGCCCTAAAATGGGCAGCACATTCAAAATGTGCTGGCTGTGTCCTAGGTCGGCGTCATTTGGATACTTAACTGCTTTTTAGTATAGGCTAAAAAGTAATTGAAAGAGGACACCCTTGTTTTAAGTACGAAACATAAGTATACTTAAAAGCCACAAAAAATTAATTTTTTTGTATGTCTTAATTATTCCAAAATTTTTTAAAATATGCGATAATTTAAATTAAGTAAAATTTCCATAATTATATCTGAAGAATTCACATTACAATGGAACGCTGTTTTTTTTATTCGCCTTTTGTGAAATTATTTTGATTCTACAATTAATAACATATTAAATAAATTTTTAAAAAAGTGATAATTCTTTTGATTTGATATTATGTATCTCATCACTCAATCAAGGATATGTTATAGGGCTACAAATCTTTAGGATTTTATAAGCTATACAAAATTGCAATTTGATTGTTAAAATTTGGAATTAAAAGAAATTATTATGAAATTATTGTAGATCGTTTTTTAGTTAGATTTATACAAGATAATCATAATCCTCTATAATGTTTTAATACATTGCCCCCATCCAGCCCCCTCTGACACTGATTATTTTATATCAGATAAAAGGGCCTCATTAGAATATTTAAATTAAATGCGGACATTACATCATGAAATGAAACAGCAAAAGATTATTTACTGCAGAAGTTATAGAAACACATGATTTTAAAGATATCGTAAATATTATGTATAAAATAAAATTATCATCTTACATTTAAAGAATTGTAATGGTACTCAACAGCCATCATTATTGTTGTATCAATGTCTTCTTGTCAGACCTCGTTCTCTGCACTAAAATGAAGTTCTGAGCACTAAATAGCCTATGAAAAAAATAACACAAAATTTAGCATTTAATTCATTTATGTTAAAATTTAAAAATAAAAATCGTAGTATATATAGTATTATTTTGTATATATTCATACTTTAGTATTATTTTGTATTCGTATTTATATTTGCAAATTTTTGATAAAAATAACAAAAAATTTCTATCAGTGCCTAACTAATTAGTGTTTTATTTCAAAGAAATATTGCCCCCCCCCAGTAAGAAGTTCCCCCCTCCCCCTAGCAAGAAATTCCTGACTACAGCCTTGGTAACGAGTAATGCGTTTCTTTAATAAATAACCATAAAGTTATTATTATTTTTTTATAATTATACTTTTTTATATTATTAATTCTACATACTACTTGCTTAAGCAATTATTATAAGCTATTGTAGTTAATTGTAAATATATTTATAAAACATCTATTAAAACCAACCCCAAAGATGCTCATCAGGTAGCAAAAATTAATTGACCTAAAAATAGATTAAATATTTATCCATAGAAATGAGAAAAATAAAATAAAGAGAATTATATTATGGTAATTTATTAATCGATGGCATGGCATGACATTCATTTTAAGCAAAGAAATGCTTTTCGATTTCTTGATTACTCCTTTTTTTGAGTTTGGTACTCAGAAATTATTTATCACAATATTTGATAGACAAAGAATTGAATATAATATCGGCCAGAGGCATAGAGACACCCCACAGGCCTTGGTGGCAATTTTTACAAATATGGGCCTCAAATTGGAACATTTTAACAAAAAAAATTTAGTTGCCCCAATATTTTTGGCTTCTGCTCTACGCAGAGTAATAGCTGGCTAGAATCCCCTTGATTAGATAAATTAAAATAAAAACTACTATAACTACTTCTAGTATATTAGAGATTAGATGAATTCAGTATAAGCAGACATGCCCAAAAATATATAATATCTAAAGGTTAAACTATAAATAATTTGTAAAGTAAGCCAGTGCTCTGATCTAAGTAACTCATTGCTTCAGTGAATAAGGAATGTAAGCAAATATATAAAGGTGATACGACTTAAATATTAAAATGTCTAGCCCTCAAGGAACAGGAGGAATATATTCTGTCTTTTTCCAAAAGACGCTAAGATGTTAGCTATCGGTGAGACCGGGGCTAGGTAACCGCGGAGTGCCAAACCATTTAATTTTATTTCAAAATTTTTTTAAAAAAAGTAGAATGTTTAAATTTGGTTTTATTATAGCTTTTATTAATGTATCTATTATATACAATATACAATATTTTATTTTGAAATATTAAATTTTTATTAATGAAATAAAAAATTTTAATCAAATTCGAAAAATTTTTTAATGACAAAACTTCGATTTTTATTAAAAGATTACATAACCATTTATATACAAATTAAATTTTATAGCCAAGTTTAAACTTTTTTTTATAATTTGAAAAAAGTTTTTTAAGTATTTATTTTGCCTAGATATTATTTTGTTGATAACGAGTAAATTTAGAGCTAGTAAGGCTTGTTAAACCATACACATCACCCACTTTAAAAATAGGTTATAAAGATATATGAATACTTTAGATCAACGAGAATGACTAGCCATTTTAAGTTACAATCACAATCATTTTATATGATTTTAAAACAATACAATCAAGACAAATGTATAAGACTGGATCATAAGAAGATATACTCATCAGTGAATGGGCCAGCTTTATAGCATGGAGTTCAATTCTGAGCTAAATAATGGGCAGAGGCATGAGTGAAACGGAAATGATATTGCCCGAAGGGTTGGATAAATCTAATAAAAAGAAGAATGTGAAGGATGAAGCCATTTGGAAGACGTTGACTCAATTCAGACTAAGATGAAGGATAGTAGGTAACAATCGTTCCGTCACTTAGAAAGGTAAGATAAATATGAGACATTCGAAAGGAAACTTAGAAGAGGAGGCCCAAATAAAAAAAATGAAAAGATGTGATTGCGTAAGATTCACTCAGAGCTTAAATTTAAAGAAGGACATGGTATTGACAGAAACATGCAGAAGATTTAAGGGCGCAAAAAGAAATTTAACCATTCATATAATGCAATATTAATATGACACATTTAGCAATAACACACAATAACATAATATATTTCCATTATAATAAATATTTTTATAATCGAATCGATTTATTTTGTTTTAATCATACGCTTTTTAATACACATTTACACGGACTAATTTATACATTATTAACAAGCAAATGGCTAATAATAGCGGCTAATTGATTATCCCAAAAAAATTTTTTTAAAGGAATCCCAATTCATCTTTAATATATTATTTTAAGACACAATTTTTCTGACAACATTTTTAGACACGGGTTAATATAAATCTGAAACCTGCAGAGCGGCCTGGCCCTTTTGGTACCCCTGAATGTCTCTGATATAAATTATAAAAAAAGATTATTTTAAGTAAATTTTATTTATGAAAACGAGTTTAAAACAACAAAAGTCATATAGAGATAACGATTATAAAAATAGAGCGCATAGTTAAAATTTATATTAAAATAAAACAATTAAATTAAATTAGATAAAATGTGAGACGACCTTACTTGCATTGCTATATGGGAACCATGAAGAGCAATGCGATTGCTTGATAAATAGCTATCATAATGGCTTGCTCTATAGAATTTTTTCATTGCAATCGCCACTTATTTGGCTTAATTTTCCACCCTAATATTATAATAAATTTATAGGAATTCTTTATCAAAAACACTAAGAGTATTTGGAAAAAATTGGGAAAAATTATGTTAACGATATCTGATATTTATTTATTATTCTGCTTCGGCCAATTTATAAATATACTAAATGATGATAAATAATTATAGGGGAGAATATTGTTGAAATCTAAATGTCTTTTTCATTAATTTTTCCTAGTGATATATCAAAAAGAAACATTTACTATAATACGAGAAATCTTGATAGAAACATTGTAAAGATTAGAGACAAAGCAAGCACGCTACTTAAAAATTTCTAATTTTTTTTCCCTCTAAAATTCACTTTATTCTAAAAATAAATCATATAGCTCCGACTTATAAAATTTATAAATTGCAAATATCATAATTCAGAAATATTTTTATATAGAAATTATTTGTGATTTACGAATCAATTATATAATCATAATTTATTAATATACGTTATAAAAAGGTTAAATAATTATAAAAAAATAATAATTTATTTATATACATTATAAAAGATAGTAATTTAAACACGATAATATATTAAATATTAATAAAAATTATAAAATAAAAATAATATAGTTATCGATTCAGTAGTTTAACCGCGTGTTAACAAAATTCCAAGCAGGACTGAAAAAGTTCTAACATGTACTCAATGATGAGCTTTGAGAGGTGCTCCAGTGTAAGTCAAAGCGTTTTATAGAAGGACATGTCCCTTCAAAAATCTCGTAAATAAAATGGTAAGCTTTTGTTTGAAGAATTGGTATCAATATTGGTATTCTTTTTTGATATTTCTTCCATTTTTCAAATAAAGTTTTACCGAAAAACAAGATAGTCATGTAAAATTATGCTCGTAGCCGTAAATTGGGATTCTATTATTAACCAACTTTAAAACAATATACAAATAAACTTGATGAATTCCCTGTCCAGTCCCCTTAAAATTTATTCAAAATAATTTATCTTCAATATCAGAATAGCATCTTATTATGTCGCTTCATTAAACGACAATCAATTAAACAACATTCATTAATAATAAAAAAAAATAGAGAATAAATAAATAAATGTATGAATGAACGAATAAAAGAAAGAAAAACCATTTAAATATTTTAAGAAAAAATTTATTTTATATATCACAAAAATAGAATCAATTTGTTAGAGTATATATATACCATATAAAGACACCATATAATTTTCCGGACCCGTTATTATTTTTTTAAAATGATCTTTATCAGAGTTCCAATCCAAAGTTGTCGGTTTCTAAGCGGGGAGGGTGATGATCATTTTCTAATATATGCCGAATGATTATTAATTAAATGTGATATGATGACATAAATCCAAAACATTAAAAAAAAATTTTAATTTTTGTTAGAATTTACATTAGTGCCTTTCCGTTCTAACAACACATATAAGTATTATACAAAAAAATTTTACAATATGGGATTAATAAGAAGCTTTAAAATGAAATATAACGAATAATAATTAAATATATAAAATAATAGGAAGTTGGAAATATATATAAAATAATAGTTGAATTCAAAAATTTTTATCATCCAAAAATAACCTTAAAATTAAAAATTTATACCCACCAAAATGCAAAAATATATTTCAATATTTTTTTAAAGATTAATTTCTTTATCTCTAGCAGGATATTTCTAATTTGTTAATTAGATATTTTTATTCCTCTATATATCTTTTGACTAATTTACGACACAAAAATATTATTTATTAATTATTATATCTTTAGTGTTCAAAAAGCGAATTATTTAGATCGATAAAATTTTACATTAAAGAATAAAAGGATTAAAAATAATATTAAATATAAAATGCGATCTCACAGTTACTTAGATTACGATGAGAATATTTTTAAAAATAAAATAATTATGTCATAATGAATAATTTATAGCTAATAAAACACAATTGATTAATTTATAACTTTCGATTTATTTGAGATTGGTTTTCATTTAAAATGTCTTTAGGCTTAGGTTACACATCTTCCCTAGCAGCTGTGTTAGGAAACTTACAAGATATAACATCTAGAATCACGGAAAACACATCTCCAAAAATAAAAGAAACCAGGAAAAAATTGCTAGAATTGACAAATGAATGGAGAAACAACATAGCGGAACATTCTATAACCTCAAGCAAATACACTCATCTATTGAAACCTAAAAAAAAGTGGGAACTATTTCTCATATCGGCAGTCATATGTGGCATAGAGTTGGCTTATTCAGCCGAAACAGCATTTGTCACACCCATTTTGCTGAAAATTGGCATTCCAACTTCTTACATGTCTCTTATATGGTGCCTTAGTCCAATCCTTGGGTTGATATTGGTGCCTATCATGGGATCGATGTCTGATAATTGTCGTTCTAGGTTCGGTAGGAGGAGACCCTTTATATTCTTTCTCTCTTTAGGAATAATCTTGGGTCTGATTCTGGTGCCTAATGGAAAGTACCTAGGGGCCATGTTAGGAGGCGGGAGATATGTCAAGGATTCCGAGACACCCTTGGAAATTGCACACAACCATGGTAATAGCAACATTATTTCAAATAAAAACAAATTCTTTATTGCCAATGGGTCCGATTACTATTATGATTATTATTATTACGACGATAACATCACTACAGAAAACAAAAGTGAAAATGTTTTTAAAAATATTATCGAAACTTCCACATCATCCTATCAAATATCAAGACAAGTCCGTATAACAAACATTGTTGACAAAGGAGAATTTGAGAGCATCCAAACTAAGGAAAGAGTGGTCACTAAAGATAAATTGTACTCATCCAAAAGATCTAAGGTACTATCAATACTTGTAACATGCTTAGGAGTAATCATTTTGGATTTTTGTTCAGACGCGAGTCAGTCTCCCTCAAGGGCTTATATGTTAGACGTGTGCTTACCTGAACAACATACTATGGGTTTGAGTGCTTTCACTATATTTGCCGGGGCGGGTGGATCTTTTGGTTACATGTTAGGCGCTATCGATTGGGAGCATTCTGATTTCCTTAAGAACAAAAGTGGAAAAATGTTTATGGATCATTACAGGATAGTGTTTGGTATTATATTGGTGCTCTTCATCGTGTGCCTCATTGTAACGCTTAATAGCTTTAAGGAGTTACCACTAGATGGGCTGATATACGATACACCCCCTAAAAATAAGTTTTCATTAGCCGCTATAAAGAGATATATCCTTGGAACTAATGTATATTCTACACTGGATAATAATATTGAAAAATCATTTGTATCTATGAGTCCTGTTCTTGCAACTCCTCCTAAAGTATCTACAACTATCGATAATTTCAACGAATTTCACAAAACAAATAATTTTTCCCTATATAATAAAACTCTTTCTGAAGATGCCAATTGGGAAGAAATGTCCGATACAAGCAATAGTAACAATCTTTATGAGGATAATCTGCAAGCTAAGGTCAAAAAAGTAAAATCTCCTGTTTCTCTGAAGTCTTATCTCAAATCAATAATTCGCATGCCCAGATTTCTAAAAATTCTTTGCTTAACCAACTTGTTTTCTTGGATGTCCTTAGTCTGTTATTCCCTGTACTTCACTGACTATGTTGGGCAACACATATTTAGGGGTGATCCTAAATTTCCAGAGAACTCCCTCATCCATAAAACATATGAAAAAGGTGTTAGATTTGGGTGTTGGGGTATGGCATCTTACTCCATGACCTGCGCCGTCTATTCCTATTATATAGAAAGATTGGTCAAAAAATTTGGTTAGCTTTTTTTTTATAATCTATCCCTCTCCCCTTACCCCCTTTATGACCTTATTAAATGCTATGGATAAGAGTTGGGAATATAAATTACTTATTATAATTTTTAATGATAATTTATATTTATATATAGGCTACATTTTTTTAAAAAAATATATTATAAAGCAAGTTGTAACACAAAAACTTAATTTGAAACATTTTGACAAATTGAAATTTATAACCTTTTATATATATAAAAAAGAGGAAAGATTAAAAATAAATAAAATTAAACGAATACGAATTTGGTGCTGGCAAAAAAATATGCAATTTGTTCTTAAATATCATTTTAAATTGATAAAAAATTAATATGCCAACATTCCTTCTCCCATACCACTTCCAGATATATATAATAAGTGATTATAATTACCATTTTTTTTAGAATAATTAATATATATTTTGATAATTATGTGAATTTGTAAAATATATCAAATAACAAATAAGCTATTTTCCCCTGTTAATACTTACGTGAATAAAAAATTTATAAACATATTAGCGTTGTGAGAATACTCACAACTTACGACTCAGAGTTGGAATAAAGGTCAGAAAAATTAGCTCGATTTCGAGCATGAGTCAAAAAGAAATTGATCCAGACCCGAAGATAAAACTAATAAGTAAAATCCAATGAGCAAACTCAATTAGAAGACCCAGAACTTTGGGCTGGGCTTGATATTGTAAAAATAAATGAATAGAGTTTATACGGCTCCAAATTCAAGTTGAAGTCGTAAAAAAAGGCTTAAACTTTGGATTAATGGGCTGAATCGCGAATAAATATCCTAAGCCGAATAAGTCTTTATTCAAAAGGATTCGGCTAGTTAGCCTTTTAATTCATTTGGGTTTATATTTATTATCTGATATTAATTTAATTTACCCATTCAATAAGTTATTTGCTATTCGATTTTACCTCAAAATCCTTCGACCCAGCCCAAATTTGTAAAAAAAAATTCTAAAAAAATATTAATTTATTTTAAAAAATATTTTCCTCTGGCTTAAATCTGAGTCAAATATCAAATAGAAACGTAACCTGGTTTACAGTTTATGCGATCTTTTAAAATAATTCCCCATATTGGTAAAATAATTTTAATTTTAATTTTAATAAATATAATTAGAATTTTAAATTTTTGATGATTATTCATTTTTGGTAATAAATAGAAGAAAAAAATATAGTTAAATAAAAATATTAAAATTATCAAAGGATTATTTATAATATATACAACTAACTTAGAACTATTAATTCTAAAAAATCGTGCTACTATAAAAATTTTTTTACTATTTTAAATCCTGCCCAAAAATCAAGGTTTGCTAGTTGGGTTGGTCTTAGGGTTTGGGTAGGATATTTTTTAACTCGTGTTCGAATATGGGTGAATATATGCCACCACTCCAACCCTGATCCGATTAACTGCTTAAAACAACCCTTTTGCACTTTAACAAAACTAAGTACTAACATTCTTTTACATTTCTAAAAAATAAATATCTTATTATCACAAACTATGAAAACATAATGATGCTCTAATTCAGGCTTTATTTATATTTTAATTTATAAATATTTCAACATTTGTCTTCATTTTTAAGTTATTTTTATTAAAATTAATCCTTTTTTTTAAGCTTAATATGAACAAAAATATATGGAATAGCTTTAAAACATCCCTATCCACTTCCGTATTTTTTGTTAATCTTCTTTTTTTATTTATTAAAGCTTATTAATTCTAATTATGGTCTTAATAGGTGCTAAAAAGGTTTATGTCGGAGGTCAACTAGCTTATTCTGTAGGAATTTTGGTAATGGCCTTAGCTAGAAGTAGATTCTGTGTTATAGCATTTTCAATTGCCCCTGGTATTATGTACGCCACATTATTTACCATGCCGTACATTCTTATCACTCACTTCCATCAACAAGATTGCGTAAATTCGAAATAATTCTCTTTTTTACATCCATAATTATTTTATTTATTTTCTAATAAATTTAACTTAATTCATGGATATAATTTTAATGAATAATCTTAGAGTTTTATTTATCTAACTATCAGGTGGATGAGAGCGAAGATAACAAGGAAATAAACGAACAGCTCCGTGGATTAGGAACTGATATAGCAATTGTAAGTAGTATGGTATTTTGGGCCCAATTTATGCTGTCATCTATAATAGGAACCCTAGTAGATAAATTTAACACAACAGCCATAGTTCCTTATCTGGCTTCGTTTCTCAGTTTTATGGGTGCTATGTGCGCGTATCGCATAAATTATCCTGTCGGAATATAAGCAAATTCTATTTGAATATAAGCACAAATTTTTTTTTCGAGGGTGTGGACACGCCATTTCATGTGTTTTCTTTTCTATATAATATATTCACTATATACATATATAATTAAAAAATTTGTAGACTTTACAATTAACTTATATTAAATCTTCTATAAAAAAAATTCCATTAATTTATTATTGTAATTTATATTAATAATAAATCGTATAACATATAACTATAAATTGGATTCTAGTATATTTAAGAATTGTTATTATATATTTTTACACAAATAGAATATACTCGTAAAATGTAGATAGATATAGATACTTATATTATTATGTATTTTAAATTTTATTAAAAATGGAGAAAACTTTATTAATAAAAACTATTTCTAAAAGCTAGCTGATTTATTTTCCTAGTCTTCCCGAAAAAAATAGTAAATATCAAATTGAAAATAAATTTGTTTTATGCATTTATATTCAATAAAACGTAGTTTGCATTATTTTCCTCTATTTCTATAAAATAAATTTTAAATGATAAAATCCTCATTTTTTTTTAAAAAAAAACATATGTTTTATCAGTTTAGGCGAACATATGAAATGCTTGTGAATAGTGCCTTTAGTCTATTTTAATCGTAAATTTGCCTAAAATAATATTTTTTCTTACTGAATATTAAAATAATTAATTTTCAAAGATTATAATAGGTCTTAGTATTAGTACTTTCATTTGTTCCGCCAATTTCACAAAGCTGTGTGAAGATTTAATAAGAAAAAAAATTAATTGTATAGAATTATCCAGTTAAAAATTTATTATAAGCGGGACCTTGCTTAAGGCCGGGCAAAAAAAGAATTTGAGATCCCCATTAGTAAACTAAAACCTCCTCTCAAAATATTAGGGGACGCTACAAAAAAGGTAGGAATAATTATATATAATTAGTGATTTATTTAACCTATATATCAAATTTGTCTCATAATATTTAAAAGCTGTAGTACAAAATAGATGATTTAGGTTATGAAATACTAATGAAACATATTTATAATTTACAGCATTAGATAGAAAAAAATCATTTGCGATATAACAATCAAACCATATAGACTTTTTTAAATAATGTTAAATTTTAAGCTATATATCAACACATATATCGCAATTATTCTGTTAACTGACATACCTCTAATAAAAGGCTACGTCACTAATATAAATTATAAAGAATCCGCTCTATATAAATTCTTGATAAATTTGTGGTATAACAATAGGAGCTCATTATTCACGGTTAAACCGAGTGCCACTTTTCCTGAATATATTGACATAGTGTACGATCTAGAAGATGTCACGCCAACTGGCAAGCTTCATTCAATCTCTAATTCGAGTAAGATAGGTAAGCCTATATCTTACACCTACAGATTAAACAATTCCATGCATGACCAATTAAAATCGTTGTGGGATCAATTAAAGGCAAATGTTTCTATCGAATCTTCCGGAACTATTTATTCTTCGGAGCAAAATTTTAAAAACCCGCCTATCGTAAAACCGGAGTCAATAATCTCGAAGAGGAAATCGAAGAAAAAATTTTACACTGTATCCCCTCTAGTAGGTATGGATTTTACTGGTCATCTTGACCTGTTTCAAGCCTCTATAGAAGAAAAAACAGATTTATTGTCACATTTCAATTGGATGAACTTCGAGGATAATGACATGGAGAGTAAGAGGGAACTGTACGATTTCATAGCGGGATTAAAGCAGTGGAAATGTTGCCAATTGAAAAACTTACACTTGAGCGATTGCGTTTGCCCCAACGATAAAGATACACTTATTCATATGGTAGTAGCCAAATCAGTATACGAAGAAATAAAAACTCGAGTTAACCCTGATCAAATAGGAAAGGTCTTAACCCAAGTGGGATTTTATGATGAATCTAGAAATGATAATGATTTAGTGAACATCTTGCGGAAAGTAGTTGGTATTTATACAAAGGCTAAAGATATAGCCAATAGGGATAAGAGTTCATTGGGCAACCACAAAAGTGTAGGCTATATTAGAGCCAAAGCAAATCCTTATAATGATACTGTTGAGGTAAAACATTTAAAAGCTGTAAAAAAGCAAGATTATTCGGAAATAGAATTGATGGAAAATGTACAGAAATTTCCTATTTCTGATAAAGATTCAAAAATCGCGCTAAACAATCTTCTAATTATGGACCCCCGAAAAGGTTATTTTATTTAATATTTTAAACGGCAAAAAATCCTTGTATTTACATTTACAAGGTTTTTCTTTGTTTTCGAACAGAAACACTCATTATGAGAGCAAAAGATTTGTACACAACACTTGCAAAGTCTACAGCTAGCAAAAAATATTTCCGAGTATGAATTTTTGTGAGAACTTTCTAGGCTTTGTTAATGTAGTGATTCGACTTTATAATTTGTCACTAATATTAAAAGGGTCAATAATTAGCATGAGAGAGTTCAGATAAGGAATATTCTTGATGAGTGAAATAAGAAATCTCTTTTTATTTAATAGTAAAGTATAATCTTTTTTTAACCTGTTTTATATAAGACAAAATGTAAATAAATATTAGGATAGTGTTAAATAGTCAATTAACAAACAAACAATGAATTTCAAATTTTATAAAAATAATATAATTGACTGGTATAAGCATAATTCTATAGTAGTTAATAAATTTTTACCTAAAATCTTAGCCTCTTTTAATTTCTTACAATAAAACTATGTTTATTTTTAAATACATTGTGTTTATTTATATGTCAGTCACTTCATCATAGATAGGAATAAAAATGTCACTACTTCAATTTTTCCCGTTCATTAGAACTTTTTATATTTTAAAATTTAATTTAAAATACATACCAATTAAATATAATTAAATTTAGTTTGCTTCCAAAAGCTTGACTCATTTCACGCTTAAAGTGTGACGTAGTAGTTTGCATTTTCTTTTTCTTTATACTGCCTATGAATTTCTCTAAATATCTCCAAATGTGAGATTTGATAAGCCTGGCATCCGCTCTCCCCCTTTATGCCCATAGATAATTTTACCCATCTAAACTATGTTATAAGATAAAAGGAACCGTTGAATTTTTTATACCAAACACTCTAAACAACTTACCTTATTAAAACCATTTCCCATTCACTAGCTTTTTTACTAAAAACTTTTTTAATACACCTAAAATTATATATGCAAGGAGATCCTTGCCTATTTCCAAGAATAAGGATCTTCTGGTCTCTTATAAACTTAAAATTAAAGACCTACTGGAATCATTTTTAAATAAAGTTTTCGGTTTCACCTAGCTACAAGTCACTTTTCCATGTAAATCCGATGAGATTAGCACCCGCGTTACAGGTTTTCATTTCATACTATCTAATCATTCTTCGATATCTCATCCCAGAAGACCATTTCATCTTAGCCAACACACCTGGGACAAAAAAGGCTACCATCACACAGACTACCTCCGATGCCTATAAAGAGTGGGATTCTCTACTTATGGCCTGTACCTCCTTATGAACGGCCACCTTAAGCTGAACCCTAATTCAATAATTTTAAAGCTAAAATAGGATGTAAATGACTCTTAGAACCTCTGTTGTCCTCCATCTAAGATGTAACACAGCAACATCAATTAATTATTGATTGTGGAAAATTAATAGATAAGGGTCACCACACTTTACACTGCAAATATTTTCACGAATGGCCACACCTATAGTTCTAAAAGACCGGATGGTATCACCTAAAAAAATGACTTAGGTGCATATTTAACTAAGACTAATTTTTTATTTATAACGAAAATAAAACATAAATGTATCAAATCAAAACTTTGAGTGAATCCCGTTCTAAGGATTTCTGGTGAAACTGGGTGAGATTTAACGCTTAGATTACTTTCCAAAAATGTCAATTTGAGAACTTTTCTATCAAAAAATAAAAGCAGTTTCAAATAAACTTATTTAAGTATATTAAAGAGGTAGCCAACTTAATTTTTTATTGAATAATGTAATAAGTAGAATAAAGTTCGGCATAGTCCGGCTAGAAATTTTTAAAAAGGTTTTTCGGGTCTGCCAATAAATAAAAACCGACCCGGTTGGTATAATAGTGAGAGTTGGCCCGTATTCGTAAAAAGAAAACTATCATAATATGGACTTTGTTAGAATGATGAACCCCATTGACATTATTTTGTTCGAATTGAAAGGGTAACAAAGCATAAGTGTTGCTTACACATTTTTTTTTGTTAAAAAAGAACGGAGTCTATCAAATACTATCTAATAATTGAATATCAAATAAATTTTTTATTTTAAATTCAGCTAAACAGCGTCCAACTATTTCCCTCTATACGACCACTGTTTGTATAAAAACGACTAACCGATACAAAGCCATTTTGAGGAGAAGAATGGAAGCACTAGAAAGAGAATTGTGGTTACAATTATGCGAGTTACGAGACAGAGAAGGTAAGATAATGAGAAGTGTTTACCTAGAAAATATGTCTGAAGAACGGGTTAAAACAGCAAATTATATGAGAAAAGTCGTAGAAAATTTGAAAAACAAATTGTCATCGGTACTACTCAAAAAGAAAGCGCAATTAATGAAGTCTCCTAGAAAGCACCTCGTGGTTAAGGAAGAGAAACTAACTAACGAAGTCACCGAAATCGAGAATGAGTCGCGCGACAGAGTCATGAATATGGCTAATTGGAATCTAAAATTGAAACTTCACGAAAAAAATTTGTTATGGAAGATACACAGGTTGAGGGAAATGATAAAAGAAATGAGCTGACTTTGTTTTTTGAAAAGATTTCATTTTAAAGATAGATTTTGTAAATTGGACGAATAATAATATTCGTTAATAAAAAATAAGTCAAAATGAAGTCACATTGTTAAATAAACGCAAAATACATTATAATATATTTTGATAATTGTTATAATAAATAAAATTAAAAATATTATACACAACTGATTCATTGGTGGCATTAACTCCCTCGACAGGCAGATAGAAATCCTGAAATCCCTATTTCCCAACCTCATAGGATTCTTTACCCTAAGCTAATCATTCTATTATAAATTATTTATTTTTATCGCCATTTAAAATAAATAGATATTTATATATTTTTCGAAATATTGGTAAATTTTCAGTCCAAATCAAATATTTCCAGTTCTGGCATTTCGATTGGTTGTGGGAAGATGATAGGATGTAGCTTTAAAAAATGATGAAGAAATGATAAAAATAATGCTAATAATGCTGAATAAATAAAAATTTTACACCGATAGCAAAAATTTGATTTTTATGCCATTAATATTCATTGTAAGCGAAAGTTTATTTTATAGGCATAAGTATGATTATCAAAAAAGGCACACCTCTAAAATATGAAACAATTAAGGAAAATTATGTCTCAAAACAAAGTTTGAAAAAAGGAGGATTGGTTTTTGCTCAAAATTTTTTGAAGATCACAAAATTGAACATTTTGTTTAAGAAGATCAAAATCATATTTTATTTATGATTTCACTATGAAAGATTTCCTATGCATAAAAATAGCCAAGATTTCATTTATAAAAAAATTTGGAATTTTAGGTTAAATACTTTTCTATTTTTTAAAAAATCTTCAAAGATTAAGTATAGCTCTTTTTTAAAAAAATAAATTTATTTATAATCTAAGCGCTGTCGCGATTAACAATCAATGTTAACTCCAGAAACAATTTTCGACAGCTAAGATGATCAAAATAACGAAATTTTAAAAATTTCTGAACAGGTCATAAATATTTCTAAAATTGGCTAGATCCAAAAACGGGCAGGACTTGAAAATAAAATTTAATATCTAGGCCAGGACCAAAATTTACACCTTGACAGGTCACTGATAATTTGCCCGTTTACCTATTTTTTGTTTTTGAAATAAAAGGAAGAAGTTTACTATGAGTTGAAATTTAGGAAAGATTTGTTCATAAGGCGGTTTTATCAAAGTAATCTTTTGGTTAGCCTCGTTGTCGGATTCCTTGATTATTCTGTGTGCACGATTTTTTTTTATAAGTATGAATATTAGTTGTTTTAATCCCATTAAAAAAATCTCAGATCCTCCCTAGCCCAAATCAGGTTCTTGGTTTATTCAATAGAAATAGAGGAATGGAATGAGCCAATAGAAAGAGACCCTAAGGGATAGGCGATTACTAAGTAAAATATATTATAATTTAAAAAAAATAATAAGACTCCAATAATTCCTTCCATTTATTTCAAAAGATATTTTATTTAAAACAATTTTGACTAAATACGTTTAAGAAATAATTTAGTACGATTCTACAGAAAGTATCATCTATTTATATATTAAAGTTTATCAAAATAATAGTCACATTATAATAAATGAAT
Organism: Gordionus sp. m RMFG-2023; assembly: GCF_954871325.1. Classification (NCBI taxonomy): domain Eukaryota; kingdom Metazoa; phylum Nematomorpha; class Gordioida; order Chordodea; family Parachordodidae; genus Gordionus; species Gordionus sp. m RMFG-2023. Next base: position 25,890,042 of record NC_088779.1, on the reverse strand, counting down.
AAGAGTAAGGTACTTTTTTGAAATGAAGGAACAGGGATTAAAATGCCAGAATGGTTCATCACGTATAATTAAATCCAGATCATGGTTCGGGATGACGTTAAACTCGTTAAAAGAAAAACAACTCTTAACCTGATCACTCAATGCTGAAATATCGGGAATCGTCTCAATCCTCGTGAATGAGTGCTAAAATAATTAATTTTACCAATATAAATAAGGATAACTAATTGCGATAGCTATTTTTTTTACATAGCTTTTCGATCAAATTTATTTTAATAATTTACGTTGAGATTGTGATTGGGCATTTTGGTCGAAATCAAAAATTCGAATAATTTGGTCTGTTTATAATGAAAATAGAGAAATATAATGTGAAATATTTAATTTATTAAAATGACACGATATAGAAATTTACTTTTAAAATTTCATTTTGGAATTCTTTGATGTACTCATCGGAAAATACGTGCCAGGAGCCTATAACACAGAATTTGCCTCCACTTTCCTAGAACAAAATATAGATATAGGGTATAATCTGTGTAATTATGTGACATTATAATAAAAGTGTTTCCTAAATGTATCTTGAAAAAACTATTCATTTGAAAAATATCTTTACTGTATGCCATTTAAACTGATACTCTTTATTTTGGCAATAAATCTGCCAGTTCTAAAAAAATTCATTGAAATTTATAGATTGACAATGGGGTAAATTATCAATGTTTTCTGGAAAATTTCATCAAATTCTATCAACAAGTTATGCATATTCAAAGTTGGACAAACAAAATTCGAACTTTTCAACATGTGAAAATACTTTTATTTTATTGAACTTTACATTTAAGCAGACGATAATAAAATAAAATAGTTTTCAGAAAGATGACTTGAGTTTTGATTAAAATTTTAAGACAAGAACCTTAAGGAGCCAAAAGGTATTTTAAGGAATTTTCTAACAGAAATTAGTGAATTGATTGATTGCAAATATTGATGCCACCGGATTAGCAGAAAAACGGTATGGTGGTGGTAGACCACACACAGCTCGTACAAACAATCGTATTGAACCAAGAAGACCGACCTGGCACCCAAGAACGAGGTAAAAACTTCAGTACATCGGATTATCGGCCAAGAACTTGAGCTGAAATGTTTAAAAAAAGAAGCATGCCCTACATTAATATCGCCCGTCTGGTACGTACCAAGAAACTTCTATAATACCCTCAGAAGTTAGTTCATTTTATATTGTTCACTGATTAAACGCTGTTTACAGTAACTCCAAGATAAATCTGATAATAGGATGTGCCTGTCAATGAGAAAATAGCTAATCGATTACTTTATACTCATTCAAATCTCTCAAAACCCGTCATGGTTATCAAGTCTTGGCTGTACAGTGCTCATTCTTCATGATCCAGGGGTTAAAATTAATAGTGCAAAATATAGTGACGTTTTACTAGGCGAGCCCTCATTGCCTACTATTTAAAAATTGTCGGGAATATTCCCCCAGGACTCCAGCTCACCCAGCCAGGGAAAATGCGAAACTGCTTTGAAGAGAAACCTAGATTTTATTTCACCCATTCTGTACCCTACCCCCCCCCCCCCCATAGCCCTAACCTCAATCCGGTCGACTATAAGATATGGAGCGTCTTTCGAGAACGTGACGTTGGCCATCTCAAACAGCGACTCCGGAGGAATGGAATCGTTTTGATAAAATTATTGATCGTATGGCGAGAAACTTTGGACCATGTTGATAGAAACTGTAGAAAACAATGCTAATTTATCCCTTTCTCAATCTATAAAATTTAATTGAATTATTTTTAGAATTGATAGAATTATTGCCAAAATAATAATGCAGAGAAAAAAATTATCATATTTATTTTGTAATGACGTATTTTTTCAAGATTTTTTAAAAATGGAATATAATAACTAATTGTTCATTTCATTAAAAAAAATTTTGAAAAAAATATTTTAAAAAGCTTTAAGGTGAGTTAGATTTTGTATTAACAAACAAAAAGTTACCACCAAAAGTGGGTTATATTTTGGCCTAGCGTGAATGAAAGGGTTAATATTAAAAATGCTTATTTTCTGTTTACTTTCAGACTTTCGTAATCAAAATTATCCGAGAGGTCGTAATTAACATATAATTCTAAAACACGTTTTGGAAACTTCCAGAACTTATTTCGTTCTTTATTTTTTTTAAATAATATTCCTATTTTATTCCCTGGTTTCACTAAAAATATGGCACTTATGGGTTGCTGAATGTTCAATGTCCCTACTATTTTGTAATGTTTCTCGAATTTCATTTTTTTTAAAAATTAACTTTGTCGATATGCAAGGCGCAAATACAAGAATCGGTAGGGAAGCAAAATTTTCCAGTGCCAAGAATTGCATAAGCCCTCGAGTCGTCGATGGTCAGTGTGACACCATATGGATAAATGAAGGAAAAACTGAGTTTGAGAAATTAATATTTTTTTATATATTTAGAAATAATATTATAAATAATTTGTGAAATTAATCTTGGAGTATAAATGCAGGGTTATCAAAATGGCTAACCCACAATTTTAGCCAAAAAATATTATGCAAGCATAATGATTTTGCTCATATATAACAGAAAATTATGGATATCTATTAAACAAATCTCGAGGCCTGAGTAAATATTACTTTGGCGAAAAATCTTAAGGATGCCACCATGAAATGTATTTTTATAAAGATTTTCGCTCAATTTTAAATCATTTATTAAGAGCTTGAAAATCTGAGTTTCATCCAACTTTTCATATAGATTTTTCATATATAAAAACATTTCCGGAAAAATCAAATTTAAAAAATGGCCCTCTAAATTTTGGGAGATGGATATACTCTAGAAAAATATCACAACATTGATAAAAGAGTTCTATTATATTTTATGGGTCTAATAACTCAGCTCAGCTAAAGCGAATCGACTTGAGCAGAGCCGTGTGAAACATTACCTTTAAATCAGAGTTTACAGTCTGAACTGAAAAGCAGATTCATTTACATCGATACTCAACTGGCAACTGTACTGAAAAGGGCCATACTTTCAATTTTTATAAATGGCGAACAAATTATTATTTAATTTTCCAAGATTGTTTTATTAATAGTATTTCGAAACTAAGCTTTGCGGAGTGTTTTTATTTATTTTTTTTTAAAAAAAATTGTTTAAATTGAAGCGGAAATATGGGAAAGATAAAATTAAAAACATTTTTTTTAAAAAAAACTTAGTCAAATGACAAATATTTTTTAAAAAAAACAGAGATGTGAACCCGAACCCTTTTTAAAAGTCGGGGGTTCAAAGTATCAAAAAATCAAAAAATTTCCTAAAATAATATATTTTATAAATACTAAAAAGAGATTTTATTTTGGTGGAATCATTTCTCATTTTCTTCGAATTTTTAAAAATTTTCAAGTTTATTTTGTGGGTAATATTTTATTATAAATGTTAATCTAATATGCTATAAATAAAAATACATTGCTTATCTTGTTTATAAAAATTTTCAGTTTATTTTGTCTGTAATATTTTATTATAAATGTTAATCTAATAAAATAAAAATATATTGCTTAGCTTGTTTATATCAATTTTAGAAAGTAAAATACAATTTTTCTAGATTTTAAATTAAAAATATGTTTGGAACATGTTATGATTTGTTTTTGGTTAAATGAGGCATATAAAAAAAATTAAGTTATATTATTAATATTAGGTCAATATTTTTTTATGCTCTCCAAACCCTAAACCTAACATTACTATCCCTAAACCAGAACCTGGCCCTTTTTTTGGCTATAAGGTTGGCATCCCTGTTAAAACTCAAATATTTTGTAATTTCCGTGCCTAAAAAATTCTTTCACAATGAAATCACAAATTTATTTTTTTTAAAAAATCTTAAAAAGATTTATACTCAAAAAAAAAATCAAGATTTTTTTAAAATAATCCTTATTATAAAATACAAAAAAATAAAAGGTTTAATGTAGGATCCCATTTGACTTAAAATACAAAATCTGGAGAAAAAATGCAATAAACTTTTCAATTAAGACACATTAAATCTCACTAAATTTAACTTCCTAATAATTATTTTTTGATTATCCATCTGTCTGGCCTCTGCCTTAATGGGGGGTTTAGCCACGATGTAAAAATATTCAAAATTTGTGAATATTTTTTTCTTCAAATGGCAATTCTGAAGAGAGAAATGTTTTTTTGGCCTGGTTTCAAAGGTTCTGCTATGTTTCCAAACTGTTTCATAAATCATCAAGATCAGATTCGGTCATCTATGCACTGCTGGTATATTTTTTTTATTTTATAATCTATCTTACAATCTAAAATACTGCTAATTATATCTTTACCTTACAATTGATAATTCAATTTTTATTTTAAATATTACTCACATCACACTGTAAATGTAATATATACTCTATGCACACTAGTGTTGTCATGGCCCGATTAAGATTTTCACCAAAATAGTATTATGTAAGCATCAAGATTTGGCAAATCGAGGAAGAAATCTTTCAGCATCTATGAGCAAAATTTCCATGTTTGCATAATATTATTTGGCTAAAATTTTAATCAGACCGTTTTTAAAATAAACCCAACGAGCTATTTAACAACACTGGTACACTCCACTATAAATTAACTTTAAAAATTAGAGGTGCACTGCACTGCACTCCTTTTTTGGCCAATACCACTTATCTTGAAATTATTGTTATTTGTGTTATTATGTTATTTAAATGATTAATAATAGCCAATAATAAAAATATTAAGGAGGCAATGTAAAGAAAATCTTGATATTTTTAGTATACACCCTTAAAATTCTATAACTAAAATGTAACGAGACAAAAAAAAATTTGCATTTCTTAAGATTAAAAGGAGAACATGAATTGAAATATTTATATTATAAAATAGTTTACTCTATATTTAATTAATATCTCTTCTAACTAAGTCCCAACCTGCATTTCAGCTATATAACTGTTGATTTTATCCAAATTTTAAATGACAAAATATGATAATTTCAATAATAATAATTTATCACATTTCCAAATTCTATAATTTTGGGAAGTGTCCTTTCAGACACAAAAATTTTAATTCTATTAATAACTTACATTTAATATGATCAGTTATTCCTAAATCAATTAAAACTACCTTAGGCCAACAATTCCTTAAAATATTTAACAGTTAATATTAAAGGATTGGGATCACCCCTACAAGAACTATAACCAAAATACAAGTTGTAATTTGGAGACAATAAAACTATTGGGAAAAAACCAAGAGGGCATACAAAATATTTTGAAAGTGATATAAGCAGTGTGATACAAAGAATACCATAAAAATTTATGTGTATTGCAAGGATTATTTTAGTAAGCAAGCATATAGATCTTGCTTTTAGCAAAAGTTCAAGTTATGTCATTAAAGTTATCATAAAACTTATTATCAGGTACATAATACATATTTCTTTCCTGATTTTATAAATTTAATATCCAGTTTGGTATAATAATTAGAAAAGTATTAAAAAGTTATGAATATCATATACTGTATTTCATCTGGTTCACTATTTTCTATGTCAGGGTTTGATTCGTTGAAACATCTATCACTAAAAATATAAATATTATGTATACTTAATATATAAAAATTTTAAATAATGATGAATTCCAAGTCAAAAACTATTGATTTTCAATCCAACCTCCTCAGAATTTTTTTTTATAAAATTATAATTATTTATAAATCTTACATGTTTTTATTATAATGAATCACTGCTTCTCTAGGATGCAGATTTTTATTTGCAACCAATGATATTACATTTTCATAATTGTCTTCACTATTTTTTAAATTTATACCAAAATAATTAATTAATTTAGTCAGATTGTTTTCTTTATAATTATTTTGCCCATTTATAAAGCATATGAATGTTCCTCCTGTGTTTATAAATTTTTTGATACTTTCAATCTAAAATTAAGTAGCAGTAGATATAGAAAGTGGGTAAAATTACTTCAATATGCTGAATATCTGAGTCAAAATTAATTGCATATAAAATGTCTTTCAATTCTTTAGGATATTGTTGAATTCTTGAAGATAATATAATACATAATTCAAAAATTTTTATTTACATGTGAGTTTTATATATTTCTTTCAAACTTTTCAAAAAATATTTAAAGCTTGCAGCATTTAAATTATCATTTAATTTTACAAGAATCTCCTTAGACTATAGTTATCCCAATAATAAAAATAATAAAATTATATTACCATTCACAAATTTTACACATGTTTTCGGTGTAACTAAACTGAGAATTAACATGTAAACTGAGAATTGACAGGTAAACTGAGAATTGACAGGTAAACTGAAATTGACAGGTAAAATTTATTTTTATTTTATTGTTATTGTTGTTAATATATAATTTAATATATAATTTGAATACTTTTACTTTATGACTTATGACCTTTTGTAAAATACATTTCTTTATTTTTGATAACCTATAATTTGAATATTTTTACTTTTACTTTTTGTAAAAATCTTTTCTTTATATTAACGTTAACATGTAAATATAAGTAAAAATTGTAAGTTTATCAGTTGTAATTTTTGAAATAAAAGAAGTTAATAAATAAATTAAACTTTTTCTACTTTTTTAATACCTGCCTTCCTTGTGTTTATCAGTTATCAGATATCAATTATTTTTAAATATATAAATAAAATGTTTTTAAAGTAAAAATAAAATCTATCCAAAATTAAAATTATTTAAATGTATAAATTAGAATATAGAAGATTTTGTAGTCCATAAATTTATAATATGTATAGAACAGATCTATTATATAGAAAAGATAACACCCATAATAATTTTATGTATCATAAATAAAATTCCGCAAGATGGCGTAAATAATTAAAATTTTAATCTTCGCTCTGGATTAATTGATTTGGTACCAACTTATATAAACATAAAATGAAAAAATCTTAAGTTTCCATCATTATTTTTGGAGTTATGATGCGGATTCTCAGTTTAGTCAATTTTTTAATTTTTTTTAAAATTTTTGGGATTTTAAAAATATTTTATTTTTTTTTCACTGATTTGGTGTAAACTAACTTATTTAAACATAAAATGAAAAAATTTTTAAGTTTCCATCATTATTTTTGGAGTTATGATGCGGATTCTCAGTTTAGTCAATTTTTTTTTTAGATTTTTGGGATTTTAAAAATATTTTATTTTTTGACTCATTTGGTGTAAACTAACATATATAAACATAAAATGAAAAAAATTTTAAGTTTCCATCATTATTTTAGGAGTTATGTGGATTCTTAGTCAATTTTTTAATTTTTTTTTAAATTTTTAGGATTTTAAAAATATTTTATTTTTTTTGACTCATTTGGTGTAAACTAAAAATGAAAAATTTTTTAAGTTTCCATCATTATTTTTGGAGTTATGATGCGGATTCTCAGTTTAGTCAATTTTTTAATTTTTTTTTAAAATTTTTGGGATTTTAAAAATATTTTATTTTTTTTTCACTGATTTGGTGTAAACTAACTTATTTAAACATAAAATGAAAAAATTTTTAAGTTTCCATCATTATTTTTGGAGTTATGATGCGGATTCTCAGTTTAGTCAATTTTTTTTTTAGATTTTTGGGATTTTAAAAATATTTTATTTTTTGACTCATTTGGTGTAAACTAACATATATAAACATAAAATGAAAAAAATTTTAAGTTTCCATCATTATTTTAGGAGTTATGTGGATTCTTAGTCAATTTTTTAATTTTTTTTTAAATTTTTAGGATTTTAAAAATATTTTATTTTTTTTGACTCATTTGGTGTAAACTAAAAATGAAAAATTTTTTAAGTTTCCATCATTATTTTTGGAGTTATGATGCGGATTCTCAGTTTAGTCAATTTTTTAATTTTTTTTTAAAATTTTTGGGATTTTAAAAATATTTTATTTTTTTTTCACTGATTTGGTGTAAACTAACTTATTTAAACATAAAATGAAAAAATTTTTAAGTTTCCATCATTATTTTTGGAGTTATGATGCGGATTCTCAGTTTAGTCAATTTTTTTTTTAGATTTTTGGGATTTTAAAAATATTTTATTTTTTGACTCATTTGGTGTAAACTAACATATATAAACATAAAATGAAAAAAATTTTAAGTTTCCATCATTATTTTAGGAGTTATGTGGATTCTTAGTCAATTTTTTAATTTTTTTTTAAATTTTTAGGATTTTAAAAATATTTTATTTTTTTTGACTCATTTGGTGTAAACTAAAAATGAAAAAATTTTTAAGTTTCCATCATTATTTTTGGAGTTATGATGCATTCTCAGTTTAGTCAATTTTTTAATTTTTTTTAAAATTTTTGGGATTTTAAAAATATTTTATTTTTTTTCACTGATTTGGTGTAAACTAACTTATTTAAACATAAAATGAAAATTTTTTAAGTTTCCATCATTATTTTTGGAGTTATGATGCGGATTCTCAGTTTAGTCATTTTTTTTTAGATTTTTGGGATTTTAAAAATATTTTATTTTTTGACTCATTTGGTGTAAAAAACATATATAAACATAAAATGAAAAAAATTTTAAGTTTCCATCATTATTTTTGGAGTTATGTGGATTCTTGGTCAATTTTTTAATTTTTTTTAAAATTTTTAGGATTTTAAAAATATTTTATTTTTTTTGACTCATTTGGTGTAAACTAAAAATGAAAAAATTTTTAAGTTTCCATCATTATTTTTGGAGTTATGATGCGGAATCTCAGTTTAGTCAATTTTTTAATTTTTTTTAGATTTTTGGGATTTAAAAAATATTTTATTTTTATTGACTCATTTGGTGTAAACTAATATATATAAACATAAAATGAAAAAATTTTTAAGTTTCCATCATTATTTTTGGAGTTATGATGCGGATTCTCAGTTTAGTCAATTTTTTAATTTTTTTTTTTAATTTTTGGGATTTTTAAAATATTATATTTTTTGACTCATTTGGTGTAAACTAACATATATAAACATAAAATGAAAAAATTTTTAAATTTACGTCATTATTTTTGGAGTTATGATGCGGATTCTCAGTTTAGTCAATTTTTAATTTTTTTTTTAGATTTTGGAATTTTAAATTTTTTTATAATTTTTGACTCATTTGGTGTAAAGTAACATATATAAACATAAAATGAAAAAATTTTTAAGTTTCCATCATTATTTTTGGAGTTATGATGTGAATTCTCAGTTTAGTCAATTTTTTTTTAGATTTTTGGGATTTTAAAAATATTTTATTTTGTTTGACTCATTTGGTGTAAACTAATATATATAAACATAAAATGAAAAAATTTTTAAGTTTCCATCATTATTTTTGGAGTTATGATGCGGATTCTCAGTTTAGTCAATTTTTAATTTTTTTTTTAGATTTTGGAATTTTAAATTTTTTTATAATTTTTGACTCATTTGGTGTAAACTAACATATATAAACATAAAATGTAAAAATTTTTAAATTTACGTCATTATTTTTGGAGTTATGATGCGGATTCTCAGTTTAGTCAATTTTTAATTTTTTTTTTAGATTTTGGAATTTTAAATTTTTTTATAATTTTTTGACTCATTTGGTGTAAACTAACATATATAAACATAAAATGAAAAAATTTTTAAGTTTCCATCATTATTTTTGGAGTTATGATGTGAATTCTCAGTTTAGTCAATTTTTTTTTAGATTTTTGGGATTTTAAAAATATTTTATTTTGTTTGACTCTCAGTTTAGTCAATTTTTTAATTTTTTTTTAGATTTTTGGGATTTAAAAAATATTTTATTATTTTTTTACTCATTTGGTGTAAACTAACATATATAAACATAAAATGAAAAAATTTTTAAATTTCCATCATTATTTTTGGAGTTATGATGTGAATTCTCAGTTTAGTCAATTTTTTTTTAGATTTTTGGGATTTTAAAAATATTTTATTTTGTTTGACTCATTTGGTGTAAACTAATATATATAAACATAAAATGAAAAAATTTTCAAGTTTACGTCATTATTTTTGGAGTTATGATGCGGATTCTCAGTTTAGTCAATTTTTTAATTTTTTTTTAGATTTTTGGGATTTAAAAAATATTTTATTATTTTTTTACTCATTTGGTGTAAACTAACATATATAAACATAAAATGAAAAAATTTTTAAATTTCCATCATTATTTTTGGAGTTATGATGTGAATTCTCAGTTTAGTCAATTTTTTTTTTATATTTTTGGGATTTTAAAAATATTTTATTTTGTTTGACTCATTTGGTGTAAACTAACTTATATAAATATAAATAAATGCCTTTTTTTATAGTTGGAAACGGAAAAGTAGTTTACTTCAATTAAAATTTAGGGGCCCTTAAAAGGGCCGTTGGGTATTCATTGGTTAAAAAAGACCGTTGCGTATTTATGTCTTATAGATGTTCGTCATATAGATAAATAAAGATTTGATAATATATAATAATACAATCTTTAAACAAGTTAGAAATAGCAATCCTCCACAAATTTTATTAAATATAATTTTATAAAAAAAATTAAGATAAAAAGAAACTCATTATAAATTTTCATAAAAAGATTAGAACGACTATTTCTTGCACATAATTAATCTTAAAAATAAGCATAAACGCCAGAAAGATGGATAATTATTTAAAATATAGGGGAGACGGGGTTAGTCAAACCGATTTTTACAAAATTGGCTGTAGCTCTGGTTTTTTTAGATAATATATAAAATAATATATAATTAGATACCTAAAACTATACTCAGGTGCCTTATAAAAAATTTTTAGAATATAATCTTTTTTTTTTAATTTTATTTTTTGTAAAAGTGAAAATTTTGTGTAACAAGCCCCAATAGCGGGGTGAGGCAAACTACTACAAGGGGCTAACTAAACCATTTGTTTTCTAAGGACCTAATAAATTGAAATGCATTTTTATTTATTAATAATGATACGCATAAAGTAATTTTATTGTTTTATTGTTCAAAATATCATTTGAAACTTAATTTTGGTTAATTTAATAAATATTTTGGACATAAAAAAATAAGGATCTTAAGGAGAGATTATGATTTCTTACCATAAATTCTAAATACCAATCATAAAACTGCCATGAAATCGCCTTTTCAAGATTTTGAAATTTCTTTCATTATTAACTGCCATAATTGACTTGTATGGTTTAGCAAACCCCGCTAGGTCTAAATTGACAAATTATGATTGAAATAATATCTAGATATAATAAATAATCATAAAACTTTCCCAAATGATAGAAGAGTGTTTAAACTTTGCTATAAAATTTAATTTCTTAAATAAAATTTTTAATAATTATATATTTTAAAAGATTTTTTGTCTATAGATGTAAACTAATAAAATCTATATTAGGATAAAATTTTAACCTTCTGGTGTATTTATTTTTAAAATGAGATTAAGTGGTTCGCCAAGCCTCGGGGTTTACCTAACCCCAGTCTCCCCTATTAATCAATTTCAAAAATATTGGAAAAACCTATCACAATTTTATAATTTTTACCTTGCAATAGTGTTAATCAAGGACTAAGGATAACGAATTCAACTCAAAGGTTACTTATGTCATATTCCAAACTTCTTATTCACTTATCCTATTTTAAAAATAACCAATTTTCTTTTTTTATTATTTTGTATCATGGGAAAATTAGTATATGAAGGGTCGTTCAATTGGTTCAGGTCTAATTGTAATTTAGTTGAGATTAAACTCCGTCTTACATTATGTTGCACACCTGTGGCTATATATTAAATAAATTTAGTTGTATAAATTAAATATAAAAACGGAAGTGAGACTTCAATTATTTTAAAAACATGCAAAATTATTTTTTATAATTAGTTTCAAATTTTCAAGTTTTAAAAAGGTAACAATTTTATAATAAAATTACTATTATTATTACATTACATAAAACGGTACTTGAAATATTATTGTATACTTACATAATATTTTATTCATCAATGTAAAAATATTGTTTACAGATATGGGAAAAATTTATATTGTTATAATTAATTTTTTTAATATTTATTTTTTTACTTGTATATCACGATACTATATATATATATAGCTACTACCTTAGCAATTATTTATTCTTATAAATATTCTTCATAAAGTAAAAAAAAAATTATATTTATATTTATATTTTAATTTAAATTTATTTTGAAAATTTTTTTGACTAAAATTTAATTCTTTTTTCTCATAAGACTTTAATTTTTGGATTATATCTTTTTTATTATAATTATTGATATGATTTGATTAACATGTACTCTCTAAATATAAATTTAAAATTAATTTAAAATTTGTTCTACAAAAATCAACTTTATTTTTAACTGATAACCTAAAATATCAAATTATTAAGGTAAATTTTTTAATAAGAAATGGAGAAATATTGTTTAAACTATATTATATAAACATAAAATGAAAAAAAATTTAAGTTTTCATCATTATTTTTGGAGTTATGATGTGATCTCAGTTTAGTCAATTTTTTAATTTTTTTTAGATTTTTAAGGATTTTAAAAAATTTTATTTTTTTTGACTCATTTAGTGTAAACTTTAGGAATTTTTTTTTTATTTTGTTTCTCAAAAATTTTTTATATTATATTTGGGAATTTTTTTCCTATTTTATTAATTTATCAATACATTTAAATTAATATAGTGGATAGTTAAACCATAGAACATGTCATACTTAAGATTAAGAATCTATAATATTACAACCTTATTAGATTATATGTAGACTTTATAAAATTTTCAAATTAATATTTTTATATTTAAATATAAATTAAAAATTAGGATTTTATTGAGAAATTTTACGAATTTTTTATTTTGCTTCTTAAAATTTTAAATATTTTATTTGGGAATTTTTTTCCTATTTTATTAATTTATCAATACATTTAAATTAATATAGGGGATAGTTAAACCATAGAACATGTCATACTTAAAATTAAGAATCTATAATATTACAACCTTATTAAATTATATGTAGACTTTATAAAATTTTCAAATTAATATTTTTATATTTTAATATAAATTTAAAAATTAAGATTTTATTGAGAAATTTTACGAATTTTTTATTTTGCTTCTTAAAATTTTAAATATTTTATTTGGGAATTTTTTTCCTATTTTATTAATTTATCAATACATTTAAATTAATATAGGGGATAGTTAAACCATAGAACATGTCATACTTAAGATTAAGAATCTATAATATTACAACCTTATTAGATTATATGTAGACTTTATAAAATTTTCAAATTAATATTTTTATATTTTAATATAAATTTAAAAATTAAGATTTTATTGAGAAATTTTACGAATTTTTTATTTTGCTTCTTAAAATTTTAAATATTTTATTTGGGAATTTTTTTCCTATTTTATTAATTTATCAATACATTTAAATTAATATAGGGGATAGTTAAACCATAGAACATGTTATACTTAAGATTAAGAATCTATAATATTACAACCTTATTAGATTATATGTAGACTTTATAAAATTTTCAAATTAATATTTATATATTTTAATATAAATTTAAAAATTAGGATTTTATTGAGAAATTTTATGAATTTTTTATTTTGCTTCTTAAAATTTTAAATATTTTATTTGGGAATTTTTTTCCTATTTTATTAATTTATCAATATTTTTAAATTAAAATTGGGGATAGTAAACCATAGAACATGTCATACTTAAGATTAAGAATCTATAATATTACAACCTTATTAGATTATATGTAGACTTTATAAAATTTTCAAATTAATATTTTTATATTTTAATATAAATTTAAAAATTAGGATTTTATTGAGAAATTTTACGAATTTTTTATTTTGCTTCTTAAAATTTTAAATATATTATTTGTGAATTTTTTTCCTATTTTATTAATTTATCAATACATTTAAATTAATATAGGGGATAGTTAAACCTGTCATACTTAAAATTAGGAATCTATAATATTACAACCTTATTAAATTATATGTAGACTTTATAAAATTTTCAAATTAATATTTTTATATTTTAATATAAATTTAAAAATTAGGATTTTACTGAGAAATCGAATTTTTTATTTTGCTTCTTAAAATTTTAAATATTTTATTTGGGAATTTTTTTCCTATTTTATTAATTTATCAATACATTTAAATTAATATAGGGGATAGTAAACCATAGAACATGTCATACTTAAGATTAAGAATCTATAATATTACAACCTTATTAGATTATATGTAGACTTTATAAAATTTTCAAATTAATATTTTTATATTTTAATATAAATTTGGGATAGTTAAACCATAGAACATGTCATACTTATGATTAAGAATTTATAATATTACAACCTTATTAGATTATATGTAGACTTTATAAAATTTTCAAATTAATATTTTTATATTTTAATATAAATTTAAAAATTAGGATTTTATTGAGAAATTTTACGAATTTTTTATTTTGCTTCTTAAAATTTTAAATATTTTATTTGGGAATTTTTCTCCTATTTTATTAATTTATCAATACATTTAAATTAATATAGGGGATAGTAAACCATAGAACATGTCATACTTAAGATTAAGAATCTATAATATTACAACCTTATTAGATTATATGTAGACTTTATAAAATTTTCAAATTAATATTTTTATATTTTAATATAAATTTATAAATTAGGATTTTATTGAGAAATCGAATTTTTTATTTTGCTTCTTAAAATTTTAAATATTTTATTTGGGAATTTTTTTCCTATTTTATTAATTTATCAATACATTTAAATTAATATAGGGGATAGTTAAACCATAGAACATGTCATACTTAAAATTAAGAATGAACATGTCATACTTAAAATTAAGAATCTATCATTTAAAGATGTCTTAATCGGGCTAATTTTTTTTTAAAATTTTGGCCTGGTCGGGTCAGGCCTTGGAATTTTTTAAAATATATTTAAATTTAATAATTTTATGCTGAATTATTTATGTAAAATAAAAATAATTTATTTGTAGAAATAGACGACATATAAGATAATATCTATTATTTTGAGTAAAATAGATTATATTTAATATTAACTATTTGTTTTACATTTCGAGGGCTTATTATATCACGATCTTCAATTAGTAATTCTTGGTAGATATTACTAGGTGTTTGGTACTTTACTTTATTAGCAATTGTTTTGTAAACGCAACGCGGTGTGCGTGAATATATGGATTGAGATATTTTCTTATTGCCATGAGCTATTTTACCAGGATAGTCACCTAAATATTCGGCAATAAAAATATATTGTAATTGGTTAACGGATGATGACATATTAACCAAATAAGAAATCCTTCTCTTATATTTTTCACAATTTCTTAACGCACTATAGTAACGATGAAGAATTACCATATCGTCAATATTTGGCTGAGGCTCAAGTAATTCTAAATTTTTATTATTTTTAATTTGTTTTTTTTTAAAAAATAAATTATTTTTATGAATATATGGGCCAAAAAAATCAAAATTTTTGAAACAGTATATTGAATGATTCGATCCTCTTGGCTTTCCAGTCCAGGCTCCGCAATCATCCTAAAAGACTGATTTTTCGCCAACATTTTTATATTAAATTGATTATTAATTACAGAAACTTTATTATTTTTTACCCCAGTAGGTAATAAATTCAATACTTTTATAGGATTCAAGAATAAAGACATTAATTCATCAGTAGTTAAATATTTACCAAAATTATTAAAACCTTCCCTTGCCATAGAACCTTCTTGAATAGTGGTAGCTTTAATGTCTAACTATTTACAAAAGAAAACATCATCATCCAAATTTGAATATATAGATTTGGAAAGTCCAGTAAAATCTATAATTCTATCTTCTTCTAGAACCTCATTCTTTAACACTTTCACATTCTCCACCTTTAGATCATATTTATAAACTGGAAAATAAAAACAAATCTCCCTCTAGAGCATTTCGTCTTTCTAGAACACCTTATCCCTCTAGAGCAATTCCTCTTTCTAGAACACCTTCTCCCTCTAGAGAATTTCCTCTTTCTAGAACACCCTCCCCATCTAAAGTAATTTCTCTTTCTGGAACACCTTCTCCATCTAAAGTAATTTCTTTTTCTAGAAAATCTTCTCCATCTAGAGTAATTTCTTTTTCTAGAAAATCTTCGTCATCTAGAGTAATTTCTCTTTCTGGAACACCTTCTCCATCTAGAGTATTTCCTCTTTCTAGAACTTCTTCTCCGTCTAGTGTATTTTCACCTACTAATTTTGTATATGAAGAGTTATCCAATCGAAGCCCAATCTAAATTCTGACGAATATTTATATATACCACTTTCTCCGTCCAATCAGCCTTCGACATCTATAGCACTTTATCCGTCTAAAATAGCTTTAGACATTAAAGCTACCAATATTCAAGAAGGTTCTATGGCAAGGGAAGGTTTTAATAATTTTGGTAAATATTTAACTACTGATGAATTAATGTCTTTATTCTTGCATCCTATAAAAGTATTGAATTTAATACCTACTGGGGTAAAAAATAATAAAGTTTTAATAATCAATTTAATATAAAAATGTTGGCGAAAAATCAGTCTTTGAGGATGATTGCGGAGCCTGGACTGGAAAGCCAAGAGGATCGAATCATTCAATATACTGTTTCAAAAATCTTGATTTTTTTGGCCCATATATTCATAAAAATAATTTATTTAAAAAAAAAAAAATTTAGAATTACTTGAGCCTTAGCCAAATATTGACGATAAGGTAATTCTTCATCTTTACTATAGTGCGTTAAGAAATTGTGAAAAATTTAAGAGAAGGATTTCTTATTTGGTTAATATATCACCATTAGTTAACCAATTACAAGATATTTTTATTGCCGAATATTTAGGTGACTATCCTGGTAAAATAGCTCATGGCAATAAGGAAATATCTCAATCCATATATTCACGCACACCGCGTTGCGTTTACAAAACAATTGCTAATAAAGTAAAGTACCAAACACCTAGTAATATCTATCAAGAATTACTAATTGAAGATCGTGATATAATAAGCCCTCGAAATGTAAAACAAATAGCTAATATTAAATATAATCTTTTAAGCAAAAATGAATCAGGATGCTTGTCTAATTTTGCTGATCAAGCTTTTGATATTTTAAAAAACATATATAAATACCCATTGGTACAAAAGGTCGATATAAGCCCCGATGTGATATCTCTTATTTTATATACTCCCCTCATGATAGATAACATTAAATATATATGCTCAAATAATAATCCTAGCAATATACGTATAGATAAAACTTATAATTTAGGGGAATTATTTGTCACATGCATGGCCTTTAAACATAAATGCATAAAAACTCACCGTTTACACGATCACCCAATTTTCTTAGGACCTATATTTTTACACGGTAATTCGGATTACCAAACATTTAATAATTTTTTCTCCCACCTTGAAGCAATTTTTAAAAAAAATCGTATAACCATTAATAATTTAATTTTTGGGAGTGATGGAGAATTGGGGATGGTATCGGCCTTGCGTAGAAATTTTTCAACACATCTTTTATGTACTAAATATATTAAAAATTTAATACATTTTTTAACTAATAATGAAGGAGTTGAAATAAAAATTAGATACATAATTACAAATTTTATTTTAATAAAAATGGAATAATATTTTCATTAACTGATGAAATCTTTAAAAAAAATTGATAATTTAAAACAATTTTGCTTAAATAAAAATTATGCAAAATTTGTAAAATATATAGATATTTAATAGATAAATTATATAATATGGTATATTTACCTTTAAAAAAGAAAATAATTTTATTACCATACACCAACAATAATTGTGAAAGCATAAATCATATATTAAAAACAAAATTTGATTGGAAAAAAACTCCTTTACATATAATGGTAAATAAAATAAATGATATTAATTTAATACAGGAAAAAGACTTCGAAAGAGCCATATGTGGGTTGGGACCTTATTATCTAATAAAGGCATTAGATATATCATCCATGCATAAGAGCTGGGCTGAGATTACAGATGCTGAACATAAAGCAATTTTGTTGAAAATACTAAAGGAAAATAGTAATGGAAAACTAATTACCTCTACATGTGGTCAATTAGCTCTAGTGAAACCTTTAGGATCAAAAAAACCTAATCAAGCCAAAAGAGCTTAAGCGGAAAGAATGAAAACAATAAGACCATAGATTTATATGTTTTTTATTATAAACCTCTAATTTCCAACAATTAATATATCCAATAATTAATTAAATAATTCTCCCTATATTTATAAAAAATTTTTACAAAAAATTGATATATGTATGTAAAGAAACCTTCTTATCTTTTTATGAAACTTTATAATGAGTTTATATTTATCTTAATTTTTTTATAAAATTATAATTAATAATATTTGTGGTATTGCTATTTCTAATTGGTCTAAAAATTTTATTATTCTTTTTTTATGATATAAAAATACCCAACGGTCTTTTTTAAGACCAAAGAATACCCAACGAATTGAAGTAAACTAGTTTTCCGATTCCAACTATAAAATAATGCATTTATTTATATATGTAAGTTAACACCAAATGAGTCAAAAAAAATAAAATATTTTTAAAAAAATTAAAAAATTGACTAAACTGAGATTCCACATCATAACTCCAAAAATAATGATGGAAACTTAAAATTTTTTTTATTTTATGTTTATATAAGTTGGTTTACACCAAATGAGTCAAAAATTATAAAAAAATTTAAAATTCCAAAAATCTAAAAAAAAAATTAAAAAATTGACTAAACTGAGAATTCACATCATAACTCCAAAAATAATGATTGGATCTTAAATTTTTTTTCATTTTATGTTTATATTATTTTCTACCAAAATTCAGAGCGAAGAATTATGCTCCTATAATTCATATTATTTTTAATTAAAAACTAAAATTTTATTAATTTACGCCATCTAGCGGAATTTTATTTATGATATATAAAATTTATTATGGGTGTTTTATTTTCTATATAATAGATCTGTTATACATATTATAAATTTATGGACTACAATATCTTTTCTATTCTAATTTATATATTTAGATAATTTTAATTTTGGATAAATTTGATTTTTATAATAAAAACCTTTTTTTTAAAGTTTTTAAAATATAATTGATAATCCATAAAAAATTTTACCTGTTAATTCTCAGTTTAGTTATACCCCATGTTTTGAAGAATATGCTATGGATAAGTGTGATTAATGTAAAGTGACATGTCTCATAAATCGCTTTCAATCAATTATGACAAAAGAAATATTTATAGATTTTTATTTAGTTTTTCATTAATTTAAAGGATTATTATAAAAAAATATTAAATTTAATTGGAAATGCAATTATTTATAGAGGTTAAAAAAATGTTTGATATTTTTCCATCTATTGAATGTTTCTCTGACTATTAGATGCTAGATGTATTTTTTATATATGGGAAAATGGAAGTCTAAAGGTAAATTTTTAATATAATTTACCTGTTGGAAGAAGCACTGGCAAAATTTAAAGGATGAAATTCTAAAATTTAAATTTTCGAACTTAATATAAATAATCTGTCAGACCAAAATGAAAATATGATTATAAACAAAATAAGGGAAACCAAGGTTATGAAAATGGAGGGTAAAAGAGAATGATAATATATACTCCAAATCGATTTTTACTAAGAGCAAAGGAGTTTTTATAATCTTTTGTAATATAGATTTTTTAAAAAAGAGTTAGTTTATGAGATTAAAATAATAAAACCTTAAATAAAATAATAAACTTGCAGAGGAATTAAAATCAACCTAAAATTTGGGGGATATAAATAAAAAAAAACTTTATTTTCTGAGAATTTAAATTTGTAAAAATAAAAAATGTCCTCATGACTCATGTAGCTATGTCACGAAGACATGATGTAGTGCTAGTGAGGACATGATGTAGTAAAGACATCAGAAAATTATAATACAGATACAGAGACCTGCAGGCCCGGCCCTATACCAGGCCCGGTCATTTTTAAAATATATCCGGGCCGGGCCTAAGATTGTTAAACCCGGGCCGGGCCTTAATATTTTTTATAAAAATTTTTACATTATGAGTTAATGGTTATAAGCAGGGATGCGAACCCGACAAAATTTTTGCCCGGGTTCGGTTCGGGGTATAAAAAAAAGATGGGTTTGGTTCGGGTTCGGTTCTGGGAAATATTTTTGAACCCGGGTTTGGTTCGGATTCGGTTCGGGTTCAAGAATTTTTGAGTTGATAAAAAAAATTCTATATTTAAATCATAATAAAAAACTAGACATAAATTTGATACAAAAAATAAATATTTTATTTTATTTATAGGCAAATATAGTTAAAAATACAAAGCATAAAGTCATGTATCAATTTTAAAAATTTTATTTAGACGTATTAGCATAATATCTTCCAAGAGTTGTTCACTCATCCTCGATCTATGTGGTGAAAGAATGAATTTCAAATGTGAAAAAGATCTTTCAACGCTAACCTATGTTAAATGTATTTATATGTGAAAATATGATAAATTAACTTGGGTTGCAGGAACAGCAAATAAGATTTTAGATAAAATATATAATTCAGGGTGTTCCATCTTAGCAGACTCCCAAAAATGCAAAATATTTTCCTTCTTATCTAATCTTTTATAATCGCTAAATCCAGTAATTATTGTTCCAATACTTTTCTCAGCAATCGTTGGCCCTCTTTTAAGTATTTTCTCCTGCCTTTCTTTAAGTTGTATCAATTTCTCTAAATCATCTTCTTGTTCAATAACTTCATCGGAACTAATATCATCAGATAAAATCGGCGTTGTTAAGCTTTTAATTCGTCTCCATAAATTGACAAGATGCCTTTTCGCCCAAATCTTATCATCATCACTAAGTAATACATATAATATTTAAGGATTTATATTGTTTATATTTAAATATTCCATACAATTTTAATATAAATCTAAAATAATTAATTTACTAAGCTTTTAATTAACCTTGTATCTTGGGTCCAGGTATATGGCAGCTAAGAGAATTTCGTTCTTTATAAACCTTTCTTTTCTGTTCTTAAGACAAGAATATAGTAATTGAGCAAAATGGTTTGGATTTTTTTCCAGTTCGATACAGCATCTTAACCATGCTGCATAAAAATCTTCAGTGTTAACTGTTCAGATTGGAATTGTTTGGTTGCGATTTTTAGCGGTTTTAAAATTTCAACAATCGTTATTATCTCTTTCCAATCTTCAGTCAATAAATAATCAGATTGCTCTGAAAAAAAATCTTCGATATTGGGTTTTAGTAAAATCAGCCTTTCTAACATATCAAGGGTTGAATGCCATCTGTGGCAATCTAACACAAGCTTAGGGAGTTTAATATTTTTTAATAACTTTTGGTAAGTGGGATGTTTTAATTTTAAATTTAGGCTCCTAGATTTTGCAATGGTTTCCACAATAGGTGATAATTTTATAGCATCTTGAAGTGCCAGCTGAAGTGTGTGAGCTGCACACCGTACACTATAAATCGGATAGGATATAATAGTTGATAAAAAAGTATTTTGTATATCATCAATATCATATTTATATACATTTACATCCATATTTTCCTCATCTGCTGATTCACTCCTTATATCATCAGTTTCAGGTTGCAGGAGCTTTATAGCTCTTAAAAAATTACAACCATTATCAGAAGTAATTGTGTATATTTGTTCAATATTAATTTTAAATTTTAGTAAAGTTTTTAATATATTCTCTTTTATATATTCTCCTGTACATCTCTCTTTCAGCTCTACAATTCCAAGAGTCCTCAAATTTATAATGGACTTTGATATAAATTGAATATTTACACCAAGAATTAACCAGTCGTTGAACTGCATCAACTTTTAAACTTATTAATTTTCCTTCTACCTCTCTCGATATTTTGTCTCTAATTGATTGGGCTGTTTTATTAATAGTTCTGGATAAATTTTCTTTGTTTATAACTAAATTGAGCCCAGATAGGAGTGGATTTATAATTCTTAGAAATCCCGAATCTTCAATAATTGATAAAGGCCGGCCATTTACAGTAACAAGTTCTAGTATAGAACTCATCAAATCATTAGATGATATATTTATACTTATATGCTTTTTTGGAAAAAAGGTTTCAATATTAATTTTAGGTTTTTTTGCCAATAACAATTCCTGATATTTGGTTTTTTCATTTAAATATTCATTGTTGTGATTTCTTTCCCGGTGTCTTTCTAAATTTGACAAGTGATTACCAGACATTTTTACTTTGCAATATGAACATATTGATTATTTTTTCTATTGTATTAAGGGTAAAATGCTTATCAAATATGACTTTATCTTTAATCTTAAATCTATAAAAAGAGAACAATTTTTTTAAATAGCAATGATTTCAGAATTAAAAAAGAGATATTTATAAATTTAATTTCATTATAATATGCACTTCATTAATATCTTGTAAAAATTAATCTGAACCAAAAATAAATGATTAGCATATATAAATTTTAAAATCATTTTAATAAGTTCACAAAAACTGTCCTACATTTAACAATTTTTAAGTTAGATGTTTAGAATTTTTTAAATTAACAATATAATAATTTTTACTTTGATTTATTAACCATTTTCTTCTAATTAATAATCTTTAAGAATAATAAGATAAAAATTTAAAAATAAATGGCGTAAATTAATACAATTGTTTAAAATTTTTTAACACTCCAATAGGAATCGAGAATAAATTTAAAAATGGCATAAATGAATTAAGTTGTTTAAAATCTATTAACACTTCATTTAATTGGAAATTTGAAAAAATAATATTTGTATTTACATATATTAATATATGATTTTAAATAATACACTGAACCCGGTTGAACCCGGGTTCAAATAAAATTCTTGGGTTCGGTTCGGGGTTTTGAAAATTTTATAAATGGGGTTCAGGTTCGGTTCGGGTTGAGAGTTTTTTTCTAAAAACCCGGGTTCACTTCTCCGGGTTCGGTTCGAATCCCTGGTTATAAGATTAAATTATATTATAGTTAAGATTAATATAATATTGGGTGATGGTTAACACACCTAACACTCACAGATGGATCTAATTATTAATTTCCTGCAAATTTATACAAAGTATTAATATATTTTTTTATAATTCATATCTAAATTTTTACAACATATTTTACCAAAACAATCAAATAAAGGAATATCTTAAATAAGCCCCAATATTCAAGTATTAATAATATATTTTTTATAATTCATATCTAAATTTTTTGAATATTTACCAAAACAATCAAATAAAGGAATATCATGGCACAAAATACTAATGATATAATTAATAAAATTAAAAATAATATTTATTCTTTTAGAAATACAAATAATAAATTAAAATCTGAAATATGGGCTAAATTTAACATCATCATAGATGAAAATAAAAAAAACATTGGCTATGTACAATGTAAGAATTGTTCAAGTATATTATCTTATAATTATAAACATGGTAAATCACATCTAAATAGACATAAATGTGATGGTAAATCCATGAAAATTAATAATTTTTTTATACACCTGAAAAACCAACCTATAAATGAAATATAAAATATTTAAAAATTATAAAATAAATTATATTAATATTGTGCAATTAGATTATATTTTCAAAATACTATTTATTATAACATGCATTTTTTTAAATAGCGATTTATTTTTATTTTATATAAATTAAATAATCAATATATTATATTCTCAAAATATTTTCCATTTTTATAAATTAAATATTAGTTTTATTTTTTTTAAATGCAATATAAAATATAGTATATGCTCAAAATATTATTACCATTTTTATGAATATTAGTTTTATTTTTATAAATGTAAAAAATATAGTATATGCTCAAAATATCCATTTTTATAAATAACAGTTTTATAATTTTTATAAATTCAATATAATATTCTCAAAATATTAGCTTTTTTCATGTATTTTTTAAATAATAAGCGATAATACTCGCTTAAAAATATGGTAAAATACCTTATGGGTGAATTTTTGTATATACCAGGTCGAATATAATTTTAAAAAATTCCGAGCCGGGCCTGAATTTTTTTTTAAAAAAATATCCGGGCCGGGCCTTAAATTTTTAAATCCGGGCCGGGCTGGGCCGTAAAAAATTTTTTTTTAAATTTATCCGGGCCGGGCTTAAAAAATTTAAAACCGGGCCGGGCCGTGCAAATGGTGCCTCTGCAGGTCTCTGACAGATATATTATTTTCTTGTGGGAATATTTATATGATCTACGTAAAATATAAAAAATCAATTTAAAAACAGATATATCCCTTAAGAGACAAATTACAACTTGCAAGGCGATACGAGCACCCTCTCAGTCAAAGATTCTCCATAGCGAATATTGTAGTTTTTTTCACCTTTTCTTTTTGATCTATTCCGATTTATATATTAGATATTGTTGAGTTTTCAAACGAAAACTTGTTTATCATTTATATTTTTCTCTTTGTTTATACCATACTCGTATATTACCATTTACTTTTTTCACCTATATCACCCTATTTTGATTTCATCCTCAAATCTGGTTCTAGCCAGTTTTCGAGATGGACATGGTTGGAAATTAATATTTGTTTATTATGGCCTCAGAAAAATATGATTGATTAAATATTTGAATTTAGTTTTTATTTTTATGTCCGATGATTTGATATAATAAAATTGTACTTTTGATTAACTATTAAAATAAATTCGTGTTACATTAATTTCTCGACTTCCCTGACGGGGGACCCGTCTGTCCAACTACAACACTGGCGCCCAACGTACATTCGATACCCTACGATCAAGAGGAAGCCACTGATCAATATCTCAAACAGCGTCTACATAAGCGAGGGGGGTAAGAGGGTAGGCGGTTTTAATGGGGGTAGGATAAATTTTTTGGGGTGTTATCTATTGAATTTTGAGATGAAATAGGACAAAATTTATTGCCGTAAAAATTAATAATTTTATTATAGAATTATTATGATACAATTTATCGACCAAATTATTGCAAACTTCATACACATTGTTTTCCAAATAAAACTTTCTGCTATTCACAAAATATCGATAGTTGGTAGTAGAGATAGATTAATTTAAGTTATCCTTTATAAATTCAAAGAGTATCAATATAATTAAAAAGGTGAAAATAATAATAAGTAAATATCGCCGCCAAAAATGGCGGGTTTTCTGGGGGGGGGGGATAGGTAAAAGTTTTTGAAGGGAGTTTGCATCCAGTGAAAATCCTATGTAGACGCTGATCTCGAACGATTTATACTCATCAACCGTAACTAAACGGATGAAAATCGTTTAGCATTATTCCTATCTTCTTGTGGTCGCTGTTTGTATACAAAAATAAAATTGGCCCATGCTCAAAAATCCATGACGGAGCTATCAATGCAAGATATCAAGGTTATTCTAGGTCGAGAAATAGACCCCAACGGGATCACAAAAGCCCTGAAACAGATGCAACCCGACAAGATTCCGTCTCCATATCCATCAAAGATTCATACGCGATAGTGTCCAAAACATCGTCCTACCAACTGCAACACCGAATCATGACAACTATCACAAACCATCCCCGAGCCGTCAATGACCCTGTCAAAATTATTAACCACCCGAACACCACTTTCCCATGCAATAAGATTCCGCGAATCTATCACTGAGTAAGGATAGAATTCTCAAATCCCCAGACCCAGAGGGCAAACCGTAGCGACTCCAAACAAGAAGGCTCAACAATTTACGAGGGGGAATCCCCAAACCCGTTAGAAACCCCTCCCCGGGGTAGCAGATTTTAAGCGGGGAGGAGCATAGAAATCTCACGAAACACCGTTTTTTTTATCGCACACTAAACCTTTTATATATATATATAAATACATTACCTTTTTATACCTACCTCCCCCCCCCAGAGTTTTTTTTTGTAGTATTAAAATCCGCCCTGACAACGCGGTGCGGCAATGCAGTTTATTTTGTTAGATGTTTTTATGTGCCTAAGGTAATGAACTTAGGACTGAACCCCGCTTTAATCCAGCGGTACGGCGTATGCCGTTTTATTTATTTTTTGAGTTGTAAAATAAATTTTTAATTAGGCCTGCCATCTGCCCTGATCCGGAAGGTGCGGCGGTAGTAGAGGTTATAAGCGGGGAGGAGTGTTGTGTTTTCAAACGTAAAATTTATTGCTGTAAAAATTAATACTTTTATTATAGAATTATTATAATACAATTCATCGACCAAATCTATATATTGCAAACAATCATACACATTGTTTTCCAAATAAACTATCCTTTTAAATGTAATTTAAAAGGTTTAGCATAATACCAAAATAATTAATTTATTGTAAAAAATGGAGGCTTATATTAAATTATCAAATAATATATTCTTTATATTCACAAAATATCGATGGTTGGTAGTAGAGATAGATTAATTTAAGTTATCCTTTATAAATTCTTTGAAAAGAGTATCAATAAATTAAATAGGTGAAAATAATAATAAAGAGACACCGGAGCCGAAGGTGATGATAATTTTTTAGGGGGGTAGGCAAAGGTTTTTGAACGGGGTTTGCATCCTATGAAAATCCTGTCATGTAGACGCTTTTCACATATATCGGTGTTCGCATCATCTTGCATAATGGCCGGCACTATTAATCGATTAAAGGCAAATTTCTCTGCTAAATTATTTGCTTATAAATTATGCTCTTGATCGATACTAGGGCTTTCAGACCGCATACTACACAACTATTTTTTCAATACTTTCTTGATCTTCGGTTCTTGGAGAATTTCCGGGTCTTCATTAGTTTATGGATAATTTTCGCAACTGCTTTTTCTATTGCCAATTTTTAACTATGACCACATTATATAAATGATTTCGAACACTTTGTTCGCTGTATTCCATCTTATATAAGTATTTTGTTAAAGGTCTTACTTATGTTTCTAATTCCCACTTTTTTATATATATGTTGTCAACAATTTTGCAGTTGGGAAAATAATTCATATCTCAGAATTATTTTCCAAAATAAAATTTAGTTGAAATATATTATTTAGAATTATGTCCAGAATATGAGCTGAACAAAAAATATTTATATAAAAAAAATTTTTATTTGGCAAAGAAACTTAGAATTTCTCAAAAATTAAGACTAGTTTCATCAAATTTACCCTTCCAATGCCTTTTTTATTTAACTCTTTGCTCAGACACAACAATTAAAAAAACCCTTTTATTAAATTATGTTGAATGTTAACAAATTAAAATTATTTCATCTTAACTTGCAATAATAATATGATTTGTTGTAAAACATTTCCATATACGATAAAAAAAACAATTCCATATATGTTAAAAAACATTTCAATATCATTATTTTAGTTTCAGTAATTGTAAAAACATGAATAAAACAAATCTTTAACTTGAAAGAATATTTTGAGAAAAACTTATTTATAATTCTTTTTTAAATTTGCGCCAATTTTAATTTTAGAACTTCTAATAATTTTTTTTCAATATTTTTTTAAATGTCAAACTAGCGCCAGTATTTTAAATCTATCTCCAGTTTCAGGTTTGTGTATATATCGATTATTTACTAACTTTATATACATAATTTTAAATACACCTAATGACACTTCATATTTTTGATACACCTAATGACACTTCATATTTTCTCTGAGGGTTATCATAACAAATAGATACCAAAGTTATTTACCTATCCCATCAAATTCCCTTAGAAGTCTAACTGATATTACAAACCGATGCTCTAATATTCGCGAGTAACCAAATTTTGATCTTATTCATTTGCGGAAACAATTGATGATCAGTCCAATAAAAAGACAATTGCCTATGATCTAACTTAATCCATTTTAAAATAGTCTTTATTAATAGTCTAAATTAGCAACAATTATTCATCTGCTATAATTTTAATACTATTTTTTTTAAAAAAAGGCTAATTTTGAAAGAGCAGGATAAAGTTCCGCTTGGAAAATTTACTCAAATTAATTAGTAGAAAACAGGTTCATGAGTGTAGTTGGCAGGCAAAAATTATTCGATCGTAGTGACTTTCGTAAAATTTTTTTATGTTTGACTCCAAAACAAACATTTTTTTGCCGGCATTACTTAGGATCAAAAAATGATACTAAGGATTTATAGGGAGGGGGAGTGGTGGTTTATTTATAATTGTTTTTAGATACAGGGTATAAAATAGAAAGAGGGAATGATTTTTAAATTTCTTTTTTGGGCATTATAAGATATTATAAAAAAATTTAAAACATTATTTTTTTTATGGGGAGCCCTTGAAATTTTTCTGATTGTGCCAACTAGTTAATGTGGTAAACCTGGCAACCCTGACCTGAGGGTTAAAAAACATTTAAAACGAAAGCAAACATTTATACTTAAAAAAATGCTATTCGAGTCGAGCGAGAGGCATAGTGGATAAAATTAAATATTTGAGATGAGATATAATTAGAAAATAACGTTTAAATGATATTCTAAAATTGGTATTAATATTCTTTCAAATGACATATTGTTATTAAAAAATTTGTGTATTTTTAGTTCCAGAGGCCCAAAAGAAAAAATATGGATAAAGGAACAAAAGCTGGAACCTATTAGAATGATCCATGTTATATTCAGCGATGAATAATATTATAAAAGATAAAATCTTTATTTTGGACTGAGAGACCAACAACTATTTTATAATGGATTATACTATGTTGTAAAATAAGAATTAATAAAAAAATTCGGACCATTAAAAAAAATTACACGAATGACGACATAAATAAAATTATTATTAATATTTGCCATACCATATTTTAAACTAAAGTTTGAAGTGGATAAATATTTAAAAAATAAAATAAAGTGTAATAGCAATGTTTATTGTATCTTTATAAAAGTACAAGTTTCAACTAGTTTTTGTAAACAAATACAATACGTATAAAATAACCTTTGAAACAACACTTGGGTCATTCTCGTTTTTTATATAAATCTTTTTAAACCATGAAACTGCTTAATTGGATTATAGCCTTGCAAGTTTAATATCAAATCTTTATTCTTTTAATCTTTAGATTTTTTTTCTTCTTATAGATTATTCTTTTGGGTTATAAAGATGCAACATGGACATTCAACCTTATATTATTAAGACCTAATAGTTTATCGAACATTGGCGAGTTTTTTCCAGCTGCTCTATCCTGGCCACATGGTAGAAGATACGGCGGGGGTTATGGATATAGGTCATTATATATTATTTTATAAATTCAAGTATGAATAGTATTTTCTTAAAACACTGATAAAAATTTAATTAATTTAAAATTAAGAAGTATAATATCTTAATTTTTTAAAATAATATTAGAATCGATTTGACTTTAGCTTATAAGTTATTAATAATTTTTCTCAAAATATCAAGATTTATAATTAAAAATCTTGAATAAAATCAACAAAAATGAATTATTTATATATTATGGCTATGAAAGAGAGTTTAAAATAATTTAATTGAAAAATTTTATTTTTTATTAATTCTAAATAACAATAATATTAGTTTATCCTACACTTTTGTAATTATTAAATAAAATTTATTTTGAAAATTAAAGACGAGGAGGATATGGAGGTTACCGTAGATCGCATTACAGAAGACGTGGTTGGCGAGGCTAAAAAACATGATTCTATAATTTATATTTACATTAATAAAATTTTATGTAGCAATTTTATCCTACACTACATTATAATTATATATAATTAAAAAAAATTTCTGGATATATAAATTTATACTATATATAAACTTGGGTTAGCAAAAATCAGCATTTTTTTAAAAAATACATTAATGTATAATAAATATATTTTTTTAAATTAAATTGCTGGATTTTTTAATCACGATTTTTATAATAAAATAAAAATCATTTAAAAAAATGTTCTAGAGGATAATAGGAAATTTTTCATTGAATAAGGGCCGACTCCCGATGTTTCACTGGTTTGCCGTGATCCTGCTCTTATCCGGCTGTCGGCTGGGTTCTCTTTAAGCGCTTATTATTATTGCAAGATTTTTATTATGTCCAAAACGATGGAGGAAAACATAGATTACAGCTTATTATAATTTTTAAAAGAAAAAAACTAGGAGTTAGATTTTTTTTGCTAACTTGAATTTCCTTTTCGTTGCTAATCTTGACTTGGAAAATTTTTTGCTAGGCCCTTCGATAAATTAGACTTTCTAGAGTCGCCAAATTTTTATTAGATCCGGAGCGCCAAAAATATCTTAGCACGGCCCAGTACTTGTAAGTTTAAATCGGACACTATTGGGGTTAAAATTATTGCCTAACTTAGACAGTTTCCTAATTTATCAAAACATAATAGTTAATTTCGATAAAAAAAACACAATTTTTTTATCTTATATTAAATTATAATCATAAATGAGTATCGCACATTATAAAAATGAATATAATATTTAAATATAATATCGCAAATTTATTTATCCTCCTAGCCTTTTTATATATAAAAATGGATATTATCTCGTATAATCTAATGATGAGTGGATATCATTTTCCATTTAAATTAAAGAGATATTAACAAGTCGGTCCTGTGCGCGTTCTACGGATCACAGTAGTTGGAATGGTTAAGATAATCCTTAATACAATGGAAATGTTTGAAGGATTCATTTAGCCTATTAATTTTCATATAGCGTAAAATTCCAATGAAGTTTTTATGGAATGACTGTTTAATATATTCACTAAAAATTTTAATTTCAATTAGTATATCTTGCGGATTAATATTGCTTTCTAACGTGTCCTAATCTAGTGTTTGCAATGGTCCGATCGGACCGACGGTCCGGTTCGGTCCAAGTCTGTCCCATTATGCTTTTGGGTCCCATGGGATGGTCCGGTCCCACAACACGGTCCTATGGTCCGGTCCAACCAAAGACCGATTAAAGAAGATAGAAGTTTACTATAAAGCACTTTATCAAGTGTCATAAAGTCAAACAAAGTATATAAAAATATTTATTAATTTTATTGATCATTATTATTTATGGAAATATCCTTGAGGGAGAGAATAGCCAGGGATAGGCTCATGGGAACTGGGACATCAGCAGAGAAAGATGATAATGAAATTGGAAGCTATTTATCTGATATTTTATATCCGATAAATTCTATCATACTAGATGGTGGGAAGGGAATCAATATCAATTTCCAATTCTAGCCAAAATAGCTATGGACTATCTCCCACAGCATGTGAACGGATATTTTCCAAAGCTAGTGATAAAATAACAAAAAAAACGAAATAGAATGAATCCGAAGATGGTTCAATCTATGATGACACTTGAATCTTGGATTAAAAATGGAATAATTTTTGATTTTTTAGAAGATAATTAAAATATTTATTTATATATAATTTATAATCAAATCTATCGAAATATATATATAACTAATTATTTATGTAAATCAAATTGATTTAAATTGTATTCAATAAATTTGTATTTTAATATTCTTTTGTAATATTAGGCATGTATTGTATAATATAATAAAGATGATTTTGATATAATTAAAAATATTGAAATAAATTTAATGCTAAATAAACTTTTGTATCTTAATAAAAAAAATTAGATGGGATCGAACCGACCGATAGTCCCACGGTCCCGTCTCATTTGACTTAACGATCCATCGGTCCGGTCTTATTTTAGAAAAAAGGGACCAGACCGGACGAGAATGGACCGTTGCAAACACTATCCTAATCTATTTAATTGACGACATTTTTCCTTTAGCTCTCTTTCAGGCGCATTTATCAATTCTGGCATATACAACAATAATCTAAAATGATTTTAAAAAGCATTAATTGCTGGAAAGGTTCTTCCAACGAATTTCTCGCTCGATCTAGTTTAGCATTGAAAAACTATATCTCATATTCTGTTTGAGGATCATGTATATGCGTTTCATCTTCTTCGTAAGTAAATTATTTTTGGAATTTCCGTCTACGAATTAATGTTATTGAGGGGAAAGCACTGCTCTACTAAACTCATTTCCGATTCCTAAGCAAGCTTTTTCGTTGAGTCATTGAAATTCTGAAAGCCGTTTTCCTTAAAGCGATCTAAGCGAACTTTCTCTAAGTGTAATGACTCTCCGAAAAGAATCGGTGAAAAATTCAATGAGGTTGGGAAGGGAATTCAGGACAAATACTGATCCTAAAATCAATGGAGCCAAAAGAACAATATGGTTAGACAAAGCAATATAAATATCTTTCAGGGGGAAGAAAAAACATTAATAAAATTAAATATATTAATTCTTCCACCATTTACGGATTTTAAGTTACTAAAGGAGTATCCAAATGTTAAAAATAAAGGTAGGAAAATTAAGTTCCGCATAAGAAAACAACTATTAAAATAAAAATTTGAGTAATATAAATTAATATACCTGATTGATTTTGAATCATTTAGATTAACAATCTTGTCTATAAAATTCAACAACAAAAATGAAATAAATGAAGAACTTTGGTGAATAATCTAAAAATTAAAAACTCGGCTTAAATTATTTATAAAATTAAAAAAATATATATCATAAAATATTTTTTTAAGAAAAAAATTTAAAGTAACGAATGTTTTTCTTACCGGTAATCAAAGAAAAAATTTAAAGTAACGAACGTTTTTCTTACCGGTAATCAAACAAAAAAGGAAATGAGTTACTTGTTACCATACAAGAAACGAATGGCGTTCTTTTTCCTCAAAAAAGTAACGCTGTTGGTAACTACGTTTCCTTACAGCATTAGTTTCAACATTTAAAATTTTGTAAAATAAAAGTTATCACACAGGGAATTTCAATTTTTTAAAAATAGGTAAATTAAAATCACTATTATTTTAATATATTTTAAACGTTCCTTATAAAGCACACTATGCATTAATGGTAATAAAAATATAAGCTTATAAAATTGAATATAAATCATGTTCCAACAGTTACAGAAATAAAAAATATTAAAATTAAATGCTTTATATTTTCTGCATAAAAAATATGGATTTTATTTCTTGGTTCAAAGGTGGATTAGAATAAAAAATATCGGGATAGGTTTTTGAGCTAATAATAGGATTGTATCGGTGAAAATAGGTGGATCGATCAGGCTCCAAATTTAATGTTCATATATATTAATGAATCTTCGATATCAGATTGGATTCAGAGACTATATACCAAAATATAGAAAAGGAATCATCGATAGGCGAATGAAATCTTTTCAAAAAATAGAGCGCAAAGAAAACGAAGTAATGAAAGATTGATGGAAATTTATATATTATTTTTAAAATATAATATAAAGAATTTATTCATATTCCTAATAAAAAAAATTTCGCACTCCCCCTCCCCCAACCCTTCCCCGCCTTACTCTCCCTAAAATATTAGTAATATAAACTTTCGTTAAGCAAAATAGATTGTTTTTCGCAAACCAACTTTTTAAGTAATACACTCGATTAGAATCTCAAACAAGGCTATAGGATCTGAGAACGCAGTTCAAAAATATTTGATCCTTATATTTTGTGTTTCGTTAATTATTTTTAATAATTTATTATTTAGCCACCATTGTCATTGTATAGTATAAACATTAAAATAATTATGAAAAATAAAAGAGACAAAATCCTATTTCCAAATTTAAAAAGATTTGTGGTCAAATTCTTACATCAATTTATCTTTTGAATATCTGAATCGCGGCAAAAAATTAAATTTCCTATAAGTTTAGCCTAATTAATCTATTTTTTAAATAATTTAATTGAAATTTTGCCTGTAGGTGGTACAATTTGACCCCACTTTTAACGATATCCCAAAGCTTAGGTAATATTTTTTGGCTAAAATCTCGATTTATCAATTTTATATAAAAGATGATATCAACTCCTACCCAATGTATGACTGTGGAAAATGGCGAATTATCGTAAAACATTATGAATATGATTACCTTGTTTTATAGCAACTATTTGATTATCCAAAATCAGCAGCAAACGATAGTTGAGAGGCGACAGTGCCAAATTTAGTAGACAATTTTAGACAAAATTATAGAATATATTGCCACACTCGTATATAAGGAGCTTTAACTCGGCTTAGGCAGTAAGTTTTCTTAACCGGCTCGATCAGAGCCGCTGCCAATTTCGCGATATAAAGACAATTTTCTTGAAGATATTATGAAATCTCATAATAATTTGTGCATTATTTAAAAGAAATTTAAAAAGAAAATAGATTTCATTAAAATATTTCTTATTAATATTTGAATTCAGTCATTTTTTGTAAAGAGAGAAAGCCTTTTTTGGTTATAGTATAAAATACTTAGGAAACTTATAAAAAGGGAATAAAAAATAGACCATCTTTATTTAATTGTAAAAATGATTAACAAATAAGAGATAAAAGTATCAAAAATAGAAATATTATAAAAAAAGTAATCTAAGCTATTGGTATCGTACTTAAAATAAAAGTGCAATATTGATATCGGTAAAAATTCTAATATATAAACAAAATAATGCTATATAATATAAATTATTAATCACCATCATTTTAAATGACTTATAAAATAGAATAATGTTTATCCACTAGGGGGAATAGTTAATAAGTCTGCTTGGTTTCCTCGTACAATCTGTGGGGTTTCCAAGGTTGGCGGTAACAAATTTGGCGAAGGAATAATCAATGACTTGGTAAAAAGTTGTTGTTTATCTATCGTTTCTATGTGTGAGATATTCTCTCTTATACCTTCCTCCCATTTCGATAATTGTTTAATCATAATACTCCGCTTTTCTGCACTCGGTTCTTTTTCTAGTTTCATTCGATGATGCAATAGTTTTTCCTCTAAATATTCATCCACTTTTTTGTTTAGTTCTTTAACTGTTCCTGTCATTGTATCCAATCTTGTGGCAGATTTTGTATGGATATACCATTGACCCATTTCATGGTCAGGAATGTTTTTATCTTTAGCTTCTTGATGAAGTGCGCAATAAATAGCTTCAGTTTTTTCTTTAGATAGTGTGGCCATTAATTGCTGTGCTCTCCTTATACCAAGTGCTTTTATAATACAGGCGATTACGTTATTATCTTGCATCGGAAGAAAAGTATCCAATAATGTAGGGAAAAGAGATTTTTCTCCTGAAGGGATGTGATCATAGAGAGATTTTTTATAATGTTGAAATTTAGACTTTCCCTCTGATCCAAAACAAGATTCAAGAAATAAGACTCCAAAAAGGCACATTCTTGGAGCTCTTGCAACTCTAAATTTTTCAGGGAGATAATGTTGTAATCCAATATAAGGTGATTCTGATAATGACCGCTCTATTGATTTAAGATACTTTATTTCAATTTGCCATTCGAGTGGCAATGTTTTTTCATCTATATCTAACGCATTTACTACACTGACCCCTAATCGGATAGTTTGGCCATGATGATTGAAATATATCATTTTTGCTTGTTCAAATATCTTAATGGTCCAAACGTTAAAACTTGGATCTTCATAAAGCATGGAGGGAGTTAATGTGTCAACGTATTTGACTAATGGATTATATTTCCTCGTCTTATCAACTGCGATAACATGTCCTATTACTACATCAATTATTTTAAGATTCAAATCAGGTTTAAATCCAAATTCTCTGAGTGCTACATCAATATCCTGTTGGGTGAGTTTTGAGTAATTCGTTCCAGATAAAGCTGCTTTGATAAGAAGAAATAATTGGCTTGAGAGTTTATTTTCATGTTTATAAGCAAAAGTTAATAAACTCAACGCAATCATCAATTGAATTTTCTTTTCAATGTTAGCTAGAAATGCAGCATTAGCGTTTACTGGCGCCACCTCAAAAATTGTTTGGAAGTCTCTCATAGGTATGAGCACAAATAAGTTCTCGAACGCATTTCTTACATATGGGAACAATAGATAAAGTACGGATACAACTTTTGATAGCCAGGGTGCATTTTTCGTGTAAGCCAAAGTTGTGATTTCTGTAATATTACCAATCAACAAATATGTCGGTTTACTGAGCAAGTCAACACCAATTACAGGCCATAGATTTTTAAGAAATGTCTGTTTGGGGTATTTCCAAACAATAGAATGTTTATCATCCAAAAATCTGTCCACATAAATCAATAATGATGGATGACCTTCCGCAATAATGATTGTATTCAAATTTGAATATAGAGCAGTTTCGGAATCTATAAGAGTCAGATTAAATGATCCTTTTAATATCATGAGTTGTGAATCAGGATAATTAGTGAAGGATGGTAGGAAAGGCCGAATTTTTGGACGATCAACTGAATATCCATCATAATAAATGGCAATTCTGGATGGAATGGTACATTTTGTATACTTACTTAAATCTACTTGACTCGTTGGACGTTCTCTAGTGAAATGTCCGGTTACAGCTCGAAAGTCCAAGGAAGTTAGTAAATTATTAACGTATATATCTAGTTCTGCCGAGCTTACAACATCGTTAGAAATTGAGAACTGAGTTGCCATTATCCTTAGAATAAAAATAGTGAAAATTAATTTACTTAACATTTATTTGATTACATTGAAAAATAGTGATATTTCTTATCTTCTCTATCTACTTTCAGAATCTATTAACTTAGAGACCCATAAATATTTTGGAACTAGTTTAAAAAATTTTAAATCTTAAATGCATATAAGCGCATAACATGAAACGCTATATAGACACTACAAAAAGGCCAATTTTTTTAAAAAAATAATTGATTTCCTTAGATTTAAATTTTTGCAGAGAAAATAAGAATAAAATTTTAACATTTTGAAAAATATAATAAAACGATACTGACTTTGTTATGTACTATATAGTAATAACCAGGGCTGGCAAGTCGGTCAATTAACCGGTCAAATTCAGTCAATTGACAGAAGGAGTATTTGACTTGGTCAAAATACTCTAAAAAAACTGAAGAAAAATAAAAAAAATATGTTTGAAAAAAAGAAAAAACGATATAAATACACGTAATAACAATGCTGTTTCCCCAATATCAAGGGGAGCGTCTTACTAGTAATGAAATTAATCAAGTTTGTGATATAATATAAGAATTAGGCATTTTACAAGGTGGTGATGATCAAAATATTTTAAGGGATATCATAAATTTCAGAAGTAAAAGTGGCCAGTTTGATAGTAAATTATGTGGAAAGCAGTAAATTCGAAACATTCAGATTCCATTGGGCTTTGCTAAGCGACATTTTACCAATGTTATTAAAGAGCTCGATTTGGTCGATTTTCTAAAATGGCCTGATTTTACCCAAAAGTATATTATGTAAGCCTGGAGATTTTGCACATAGATATCAGAAAGGTTTGGACCTATATTTTCCAAATCTCGAATCTTACGTATTATTATTTGGACTAAAATCGTAATGGGGTCGTTTTCAAAAATCGGGTCATGCCATTTAACAACACTACATTTTACTAACAAATTTTAGTTCTTCTTCTTCTTCTAAAAATAATAGGTCGATTTGGGGTAATATTCTTACCAAACAAAGAAATCGATTGAAGATCCTGACAACAGGAAATTCGAAAAATTTTATAATAATTTAGTTAATTATCAAATCCATTTAGTTTAAATAGAAGTTGAATTTTCTTCTAAGTTTCGTGAAGTAGAATCTAATTTCACCTTTTATAATACTATAATTTGTCAAGAACGTCAAATAAAAGATAAATGTGTTATTCTAGATCATTCTTGACGGGTTAACACAGCTACAGCTAGTATATAATATTTATCCAATGAACTTTTACCTTCACACACTAAAAAACTCCATATTAGTAAGAAAGTAATCGTCTAAAAATAATGTGTAGGACCTACATTTACCCCTTACAGGCCTGTCCCGAGTTTAAAAAAAAAATTTTTTTTAATGAATGATTATCCCCAATGGATTTCATATTTTAAATACGACAAATATATTATATCAAAAATCTTAAAATACAAAGTTGGAAACAATGCCCTGTAGATAATCTAACAATGAATGATATTAATTATACAATACAAATCACCAATAAAAAAAGTGGGAAAAAACATATGCCTAGATTTTCACATTAAAAGAAATTACCCCTTTCTAAAATTTATTTATTTTTTTTAGTTTTATATAAACAAAAAAAATTAAAATATGGGCCAGCCCATGGACCTGGGCTTAGGGCCTGGTATGCAGGTCTTTGAAATATATTAATTTGACCTACAAAACCTTAATCTAGCAAAATTAAATTATTAGGTTATAAATTATAAATTTATTAAAATACATTTATAAATAATTTAATATTGTGTACATATAAAGACATTCTAAGATATTATGTATAGTGGTCTGCAATACCAGTCCCAAGACCATACATCTGAGAATTTTTTTGGGCCAGGCTGTACAAAAAAATGAATTGTATATATATTTGATCAATAAAATATAGTGCTTTAATTTAACCACTACCCAAGATCATAAATTGTTATTTATTTAAGTTCAACAACATATGTTTGGATCTTGTATTTAAAAAAATTTAAAAATTGGGCTAGACCAGACAACTTTAGTATAATATTGAAACTGGTCTGGGTCAAGAAATGGCTGTGTTAGGAATTAACTAAATTCTCACTAGGCGGCATATGAATTGATTCACATATTCCAATTATTTGTTCAAATTGAAGGTACTAACATTATATACTTCATTAATATATCCTATAAAAATAATATAAAGAAATTTAAATGAGCTCTCATCAAAACAATGATAAATTTCTGATTCACACCTCATAAAATAGGTTAATTTATGATTCATCCATTATCAAATAATATAGGAGACATTTCTGATTACCCATCATCAAATAAAAGGGAAATTTACTATTTCCCATCATTCTTGACAGGTTATCTTATAAACATAACACTTTTTATATATATATAAAAACTATAAGGCCACTCTATGAAAAGAAGATAGATATTAGGGGTATCAGATGCTTTAATTAGGTTAAAAAAAGCAAAATTGTGAAAAAATTTTGATACAAAGAAATATTTTTGAGATATTATGAAATTTTTATCAAAAAGATTACAATCCTCTAAATAATTTAAACTTAGTTGTGAGTATATATATTTGCTGGAACCTTCAGAAAATAATTTAAAAAATATATTTGTAATATGATAGCCTCTCATATGTTGCTAATGGAGAGTAAAGCATATATATAGTATTTAGAAAGCATTAAATAAAATATGTTAACAAAGTATATATTTTCTACCTTCAATGTTAGTAATGGATAAATCATAAAGTTTTTATTCAATGTAAATTAAATGATTGAAATAAGTATGTTACATAAGTATGCTCTGTCCAGCTATCAAAATTTTAAAACTATAGTTGATATAGTTGAAACTCTTAATTTAAATATCTATATTAAGGTTCGTTAAATTATTTTACTTGATTTCAAAATTTTAAAAATGGTTGAAATAGTTGTAACACTTAATTTAACGGGCATGACTAAAATACGCGTCCCCGAAAACTACGCGTCCCTACGCGTCCCTACGCGTCCCCGGTCAAACGGGTTTAATTTATATAATATTAATAAAAAATCTTATTTAGCTTTATAAGATGAGTTAAAAAATGTTTTTTATGATTTTAAAAAAAATGATAACTTAGTAAAATTAAAAAAAAATTTTTTTTTACATCAAAAAACTACGCGTCCGCTTCCCCGGTCAAGATACAATTTTTTTTTTTAAATAAAAGTAGATTCATATTTAGCTCATTAAATGAATATAGAAAATGTTTTTTAAGATTTAATAAAATGATAATTTAGTAAAATTATTAAAAAATTATTTTTTTAAATTAAAAAACTACGCGTCCCAACGCGTCCCTACGCGTCCCCGGTCAAGATACATTTTTTAAAAAAAATAAAAGCAGATTCATATTTAGCTCATTAAATGGATACAGAAAATGTTTTTTTTGATTTAAAAAATAAGTGGTAACTTAGTAAAATATTTAAAATACTAATTTTTTACTTAAAAAAACTACGCGTCCCTACGCGTCCCCGGTCAAGATACATTTTTTTAAAAAAAATAAAAGCAGATTCATATTTAGCTCATTAAATGGATATAGAAAATATTTTTTCTTATTTTAAAAAAAAGTGGTAACTTAGTAAAATTATGAAAAAACACTTTTTTTTCATTTTTTGACTAAACTACGCGTCCCTACGCGTCCCCGGTCAAGATAGATTATTTTTATAAAAATGAATATAGAATCGTGTATAGTTTTTCAAGGATCCGAAAATGGTATTTATAATTTTTTTAAAAAAAAGGGTTTTTTTAAATTTTACTAAGTTATAACTTTTTTTAAAAATAAAAAAACACATTTTCTGTATCCATTTAATGAGCTAAATATTAATCTGCTTTTATTTTTTTTAAGAAAATGTATCTTAACCGGGCACGCGTAGTTTAGTCAAGAAAAATTTTTTTCGAAAATTAATTTTTTTTTAATAAAAAATTATAAATACCATTTTCGTAATCTCCTTGAAAAACTATACCCGATTCTATATTCATTTTTATAAAAATAATCTATCTTGACCAGGGGACGCGTAAGGACGCGTATTTTAGTCAAAAAATGAAGAAAAAAAGTGTTTTTTCAAAATTTTACTAAGTAACCACTTTTTTTTTAAAATCAACAAAAACATTTTCTGTATCCATTTAATGAGCTAAATATGAATCTGCTTTTATTTTTAAAAAAAAAATGTATCTTGACCGGGGACGCGTAGTTTTTTAATTTTAAAAAATAATTTTTTAAAAATTTTACTAAGTTATCATTTTTTTATTAAATCGTTAAAAACATTTTCTATATTCATTTAATGATCTAAATATGAATCTGCTTTTATTTTTTAAAAAAAAATGTATCTTGACCGGGGACGCGTAGTTTTTTGATGTAAAAAAAATTTTTTTTAAATTTTACTAAGTTATCATTTTTTTTTTAAATCATAAAAAACATTTTTTGACTCATCTTATAAAGCTAAATAAGATTTTTTATTAATATTATATAAATTAAACCCGTTTGACCGGGGACGCGTAGGGACGCGTAGTTTTCGGAGACGCGTATTTTAGTCATACCCAATTTAACCGATGTTTGCAATAAGTTAGAAAAAAATCTCGGGTATTCCCTTTGACATATTAATCGATAATTGATCAGAAATATTTTTCTATTTTTTTTTATTTTGACCATAATAATGTATGTTACATATAAGTCATAAATTGTAATTAACAAGCAATTTATTGTATTTTATATATTGGTATGAACTAAAATAAAACAGTTTTTATTTGCATGGAAACGTAGTGCACATTGACATTTCGAGAATTTTACATGTGTAACACCTTTACATAGTGGATTTTTGCACCTTTGACGATTATTCGTCCACTCTGGGAAATGTCAAATTTGATCCGTGCGAATATCTGTAGACGGTACGAAAGACTTAAGCCCCCTTCTTTTTTTTATCTAAATGAAAATATAATACAATAATAAATAAATAATCACCTTCTATTAGATTTTCGACCATAGAAGAAGGACGTTCGCGTTTCAATTCTATTGTAGCTTCAACGTGACACATTGTTGTGGCTACTTCTTGGCAAAATTCTGATAGAGAAAAAACAGAATTGTCATCTGATTTGGCTTTCTCACCTTAAATACGTCGATATAATAACCAGGAATTTACAACTGCCATATCAAAAAGGTGTTGGAAGACTGTTATATACCACTTTTTAGATCTGGTTGTATTATGATATCTTCCAATATTGCTGTCTAATAAATCAACCCCTCCCATATGTTTGTTATATTGTTTGACAAGCATGGGACAAGCTATATTTAGTCTTTTCTTGGTTTTGCGGTAATATCGTTCAATATGACTCTGGGGTAATTTCCCGTACAATGTTGACAAAAAGGTTACCGTTTTATTATCTTTCCACACTAAGGATGTTATATCTATCCCTTCAATATTTGCCATGTGTTCAAAGGATGACCCTCTGATCTCTTTTTCCATTTCGATCTCTGTAGGAAGCTTACAATTTGGGATCCTACTCCTCCTTACAGTACCAAGACTGTATATACCTATAAATATACTTGAAAAATTAAATATATAATATATTTATTACGCTTCTTTTTGCCAAATATATCAAATGGTTTATTGAGGTGTAGTAATTATCAAAATATAGCTTAAAATTTTGATTTATAGGTATTGTTCGGCTTAGACGTACAACAATATTGCTAGACGCTCCTAAATCTGGTTCTGTTGTTGGTCTTTTTTCATAATCATTTTCCTGCCCAAAATATAACTCAAAATCATAGGCAAATCCTGATACACCGCATAAAATGAAGAATTTAAAGCCCCATTTGTGAGGTTTCATTGGCATGTATTGTTTTAAATGTATACGAGTTTTGGTTGAG
The DNA here is from genome assembly GCF_954871325.1 of Gordionus sp. m RMFG-2023. Lineage (NCBI taxonomy): Eukaryota > Metazoa > Nematomorpha > Gordioida > Chordodea > Parachordodidae > Gordionus > Gordionus sp. m RMFG-2023. Next base: position 25,847,793 of record NC_088779.1, on the reverse strand, counting down.
CAAATTTGCTCATCGATTGATAAGCATCTTTAGGAATTGTACGAAACCTAATTTTGAAAATGTTTCACAATTGAGTCTACTTTTATAAGCCTATTATGGCCTGGTTGACCTTTTGCTATAGAATTATTATTGTCATTAAAATGAAGAATGGATCTAATGCTTTCAAATTTAGTGATAGTCATAGACTTTTTTATAAGATCATTGCCAATTACATCTTTTCAATAGTCTCTTATGGACGGTAATTGGATGAGAATATTAATTCCAATGAATTTCCTTAACTCCATTATAGAAATATTTATAGGTTTGTTAATATTTTTTATTGCTGCATATTTGGTTGATTCGATAACTACTAAATCTAGGAAATTATCATTCAAAAAATATGGTGAACATTGATAGGGAGTATGTAAAGCCAGTATCTCGCTGGATAAAGTGGACTTTCCATTTAATTTTAGATAATTTTTAGGGATATTTAAATTTTTTTTCATCCATAATATATCTCTTATAATAGTAAAATTATCTAAAAATGTTGAATTATCATCCTCATTATCGTGGTCATCTTCTATTAAGCTATCATCAGAAGAATAATCAGATGAAGAAATCATTTTAGTGTCTTATATGTAACGTACATATATTATCGATTAAAATATTTTTAATTAATTTTTTTTTAAATATAAAAACGGAAAAGAATATAGGAATATTTTAGTTATCTGGTTCATATTTTTTTGAAAAATAATATCAAAGTTTAATATTAAAAAAATGTAATTAAAAATTAGAAAAAATGTCAATTTTGAAATATAGGGAACAGCTGACATTAAATACTTGTACTTTAAATAAATATAAGAATTTCTATTTAAAAAATTGATTTTTATATAAAAGGAAACTTATAAGACACAATATAAATTTTCGCGCCAAAATAATTTACGCGGTAAAATAGGTCAGAAAATTTACTATGTAACTGATTAGTAGTCATATGTAATAATAAAGGGTTCTATATTAAGATTCATTTATAATATTATAAGTTAAAGTTAAAAAATTTGCGCGAAAAGCAAAATATATAAAATATATACATAGTGTTGTTAATCGACTTAGCCTAAATTTTTGTCAAATAAAAAATAATTTTATTTGTGCCATTATTATAATTATAAATTGTGGCATAGACCACTTCAAGGGGCTTCCTATCTAATCCATTGGTTTTTTTAGGCCATAATAAATTGAAAATCATTTTTATTTATTAATAATGATACGCATAGAATAATTTTATTGTTTAAATTATCATAATATTTATAAATCAAAGCTAGGTGTGAAATGAAATGAAATCTTTTATAGTTTTTTTTTTATCTTTTTCTAAAATTATCTATTTTTTATGTATATTAAAAGCAGTGGTTTTTTCTAAATAATTTATTTTTAAATATTTATAGTAGACTTTTTTATGTTATTTTCATAATATGATCTTTTTAAGATACTATACTATTAATGTGTTGTTATATTCGTTATTTTTTAACATTTTTGAAATTTTTTGGCACAAAAGGGTAAAATAAAATTTATATTTTAAAGTTGCTAAATTATAAATTAAATGAGGATGTCCTTGGGTAAATGATAATTATATCGGTATCAGGCGCGCAACCTCTGGGGGAAAAAGGGGGAAATTCCCATTCCCATCGTAAATTTGACTGTTTTCATAAATATCATTTTAGCTAATAAAAATTTTACCCCCCCCTCCCTTACCCCCTTCCCTCCCTCTCCCCCCTCTCCCTTACCCCCCCCCCCCTCCTTACCCCCCCCCCTTCAATCAAAAGTTTACAAGTATTTGAATATCAATTTTCCAACATATTATTCAAAAATATTAATAAAATGGAAACATATTTAGTCAAAGAGATTGAGATCAAACGATAATTTATTTTATTATTATATATATTTATATTTATTTTATAAAATTCAAAATTATTAGTGAGTTAGAATTAATAAGTATTTTTTATAATATTTTAATTATTAATAAATATCTATTTTTTAAATATTTTTCATTTTTACTTCCATTTTGTAGAACAGAAGAAATAGAAATACAAAAGTTAAATAAAGCTGAGCATGAAAAAAAATAATGTGTCGTCAGAAGCGATATCATTATTGAATTCAATTGATCAATCAGAGTTTATCATTGCTGCTTGCTAGTTGCATCAATAAATTATTTTTAGCTCACTACTTTGTAGAAATTTACAAAAACTAAATTTAGATTTGGTTCAGGTTATTGATTTGGCAGAAAATATATATGAACAGGTAGATACAATAAAAATGAATGTAGATAAATATTTCCATAATATTTATCAAGACGTTGAATCGAAGGCTAAATTTTATGATATAACAATAATTAAACATTGTCTAGCACCTAGGCCATTATTGAGATGTAAATTAAATATTGGCTCAACTGAAGAATATTATAAAATATCCATTTTCATCTCATTCTTAGATACTTTTTTATCGCAAATAAAAGTACAGTTTTTAGATAAAAAACAAATCTTTAGCAATCTTCAAGTTTTATTACCCAAAGATCCTTCTTCGTTTTCTAATGCCACTATTGGTAAAATTAAATATTTAGGAAAATTTTATTCCTATGAGATTAATACTGTAATTAATTTAATCAGTGAATTCAAATTGTGGTATAAATATTTACTATGTTTAGCTATTTTACCTGAGCATGCTATTGATGCGCTCAATCGGTGTAAAGAAACTTTGGCTCAATTTCCTGATATTTTGAAGTTGTTTTATATTCTTGCATGTTTGCCTATTATAACTATGTACGAATGAAAGGACTTTTTCCAACTTGAAAAGGTTGAAAACATATTTATGAAGTACTGAATCTCGGCTAAATGGGTTAGCTTTGTTAAATATCCACAGAGATTTGGTTCCAACGACAAACGAAATTCTTGATGAATTGGCAACATTCTCACGAAAATTAAAAATCACATTATAATTATCGAAAATATTTTACAAACGAAATTCTTGATGAATTGGCAACATTCTCACGAAAATTAAAAATCACATTATAATTATCGAAAATATTTTTGTATTTGATAAGAAGTTAAAAAAAACTTGTTAATTTAATTATTTTCTAGTCAATATCTTATACACACTACTATTAGTATTTTCAATAAAAAAAATTATATTCTACTTATATTATATGCAGAATTTAAGCTGAGGCTAATTTTTAAAGAAAATTTTATGGATAGGTAATAATACGTGATCACCTAATTTAAAGTTGTTTTCTCCTTATTTGAGAATAAATAATGTTTTGACGCCCACGATCATTTAAATATGAAATAAAAGAAGGAGCCGTATTTAAAATATTGGAAATACTATTCCCAATATTATTGGTAGCACAACTATTTTTCCATGTAATTTTATGGCCAACATTTTTTGAACATGGACTATTAATAATATTATGAACAATTTGAAAACGCGATTTTTGTTTGAAACATTTGCTATTTTAGTAGCGATATATATGGCATTCACATAATTTTCCTCATTGGTAAATAATAAAAAAAGTGACGGTTTATGTGTGAATATATAAATAAATATTTTTATTTAATATCTCCTATTTCCCTAATCGTTAAAAGTATAATCTACATTTCCCTAATTTCATGGAAAATCGCTATCGATATTTAATTAGGGGAAATGTGCCATGAATTGCCATGTTTTTGCTTTTTTTGAAAAAAGGTGTTAAAATTTATGTTTAACCAAACAAATTTTATATCAATGTGTAGCCTAAATATTAATCTTTAAAATAAAATTTGAATCAAAGCTTTATGTATAATACTTTATGAGCTAAATGAGATTATGTGAAAGTTGTTTTTCTGGCCAGTCAATACATACTATGTATAGTAGAGATCTGCAAAGTTAGGTCCGGCCCGTACCCAGCCCGAGTTCGTCGGGCCTAATTTTATTTAAACTAATCGGGTTCCCCCCGGGCCGGGCTTAATATTTTTATAGTAGTTTTAAATTTCAAAAAATATATAACTAATACTTTTTTCAAAAGTTATTTTTATGGAATTTTTTTTAGGAACGAGTGAACCCAACACGGGGACCAGTGGCCCCAACAAAGGTAAGGATCCGAAGCAATTGCTTCTAAAAATTTGAATGGGGGTACTTTAAAAAATTTTTATTTAATTCTTTTATTGTTTTACTTCCATAACCAAGTGATTTCTGGTTTATGATATAGGACTCGACCTCGTGATTCCGTATACATATTAAATTCAATAATAAATGGGGTTTCTTATTACATTTTAATAAATTTTGGTCGATGTTTAGTAAATAAGGGGTTGATTTCTTGTCATAAAATTATTTTACCAATTTCAAAATATGCCTAAAAATATTAACCAAAATAATACAAATGCTTATTTAATAATTGCACATGGCATAATATAAGAGATGATAAATTCTTACTACATCATATACTGCCAAGACTTCTTAATACCATGAAAAATCGATTTCTTAATAATTTAACCATTTTATCAATAATTTTTTTTTATCTAATCAATTAAATAATTATGATTAGAGGTGGGCGCGGGCCGTGAAATTACACCACGGTGGGTCACGACCAGGGTTGCCAGGTCAAAATTTTCAAATTGTGGGAGAAATTCGGTATTTTGTGGGAGTAATATAAAAATTGTGGGAGAAATATGAAAATTGCTATAAAAAAAAAATTTACGGGCCGAAGGCCTGCAAAGGACCGGCCTGCGGCCGGGATTTAGAATTGACTTAGTTATCCGCTTATTATTTTTTATAAATATAAAATCGAATCTATTTTCCAAAATAAAATAGGTAATTATTTTTCAAAATAAAATAGCCAACTATTTTTCAAAATAAAATAGCCAACTATTTTTCAAAATAAAATAGCCAACTATTTTTCAAAATAAAATAGCCAACTATTTTTCAAAATAAAATAGCCAACTATTTTTCAAAATAAAATAGCCAACTATTTTTCAAAATAAAATAGCCAACTATTTTTCAAAATAAAATAGCCAACTATTTTTCAAAATAAAATATCCAACTCTTTTTCAAAATAAAATAGGTAACTATTTTCCAAAATAAAATACGCAACTATTTTTCAAAATAGGTAATTATTGTACGACACAAAATTTCTTAAATACTATCTTTATTATTAAAATAACATATTGATTTATTATAATATATTAATTTTGTTTAAAAATAATAACCAACGATCTTTTTTAAATACAAAAGATGTAAACAAGATAAAATTTTATAAAAAAATTGTAATTTTACAATGTAAAAAAATATATTTTATGCTAATGTTAATGTATAAATAAGATTTTATAAAAAAACAAACAATTTTAAATTTACAATGTAAAAAATAATTATAATCAGAGCGGGGAAGTTGTTCTACAGTATTTAGTTAATACAATGGGGGAAGGGAATATGATAATTTGAGGAATCAAAAATCTTCAAAGCATAAATCAGTACAGGGCAGTCTATCAACATCTATTGCAAAATTCTTCAAAAATAAGAAATAATACAGATGCAACTACAGTTGCGGAAATGGTAAATACCTATCATGCAGTACAACATTCAGAGAGATACTTAACATCACAATGTTGGTAGAATCTTTCCCCATAATATTTAACGACTAATATAAATGAAAAGTATACTTTGTAGAACACAAATGAGCAAGGCTATCATCAATGTTTTAGGATATAAATCCAGAAGGTCAATTCCTGACGATTTGAAAGATGTGCAAACATATGCAATTCTAACAGATGCATCTAATAAGGAGATATCAAAACATTTCCCTTGATCCTCCCCTATTTCAACAAAATTAATGTCATTTCAATAAAACTATTAAAAAAAATTTCTCCAGATATGAAATATCCAAAGACATAGCTAACCATATATAATGGTAAATATGGCAGATTTGGCATTACCAATAAATTGCATGGCAGCTTTTTGATCTGATAATTCCTCAGTGAATTTGGCAAAAACCAGAGTGTATTTACAGAATTGAGTCAGCATAATGTTGGTTGACAGGTTCCTCCTAATACGCGCCATTGTAGAATTTTAAAATTTTACAAACCTTTAAAAAATATATATATTATAAAAGCTGTTCTAATATTTTGAAAAAAATTTTCAAAAATAAATGGCAGAAGTATATTTAGGAATTTTACATATAGGAAATCTACTATATGCTGTTAATATGCAGTTGCAATCAGAAGAATATAATTTAATAAAGGATCACTAAGTTATGCTGCAGAAATACCAAAGTAAGAATATTATGACTATTATCGGATAATTATTAATAAGATTTAATATGATGTCATGTTGGAGGAGATTGTAATGCTTTTTTATTTTTATGATTTGCCAAAATATTCAAAATATTAATTTTACAATGTAAAAAATAAATTTATTTAATTTTATGCAAATGTATAAATAAGATTTCATAAAATATAGAAAGTCAAATAGTTATAGTTAATTATATTTTATTTGAGATTTAAATAATGGAACTAAACGTTTACCGTCGTTATTAAGATATTTATAAAATTCCTGGCATGACATTTTATAATTTTGTTTAACCATTAACTCGGTCTCTAATGTTGTTAAAGCAATTCGATTTCTCTCCTTTCTCCAGGCAGTCCTCATCAGGCTAAAAATGCGCTCCGATGAGGCATTAAAATGAGGTAAGGAGAAAACATACTCGCAAATTTTTTCCAAGCATGGGGATTTATCGTTATTACGAAAAAATTCCACCCATTTCTCCTCTGCTATTAGACCATCTAATTTTAAGTATTCTGGCGAATCATAAAAAATGGAAAAAATTACAATCTCTTCAAACGAGGCTTCAATTTCTATCGGTAATTTTAATATATTTATTAAATTACAAAAATCATCAAATGATGTTTCTGTTCCAATGTCATAATATTTATACACTTGTAAATAGAGTTATTAAAATCAAATCTTGATTGTAAATATTCCAAAATTGTCTTAATAAAAATATTTGCTTCATTTAAAAATACGTTAATTATAGTAATATTTGAACATTTTAATATGATATTTTTAGCAATAGCGGCATAAAATTTATTATCTATTTTTAACTGTAGAGATGAACAGAGCTGTAGCATGATTTTGTGAATCTTTATCAATAAAGAATCTTCTGATTGCAACTGAATATTAACTACATGAAGTAGATTTCCTACATGTGAAACTAATCCCAAATATGCTTCTGAAATTTCATCCTCGAAATTTTTTTTTAGCAAAATAGAACATTTTATTACTTAAATCTGTTTGGTATATGGGATATAATATCCACTTCTAAAAGTTATATTCTTCTGACACAAAAATTTTGAAAATGTCGAGTGGAGCACTGCAATTCTAGATAACGATATAAAATATATTAAGTAATTTAAAATATATTTATAATAATTATACATACTGTTCTAACTTCTATTCTTTCTAACACAAAAATTTTGAAAATGTCGAGTGGAGAATTGGAGAATTTTATAAAAAATATATTTTAGAGCGGAAAAATAAAATAAAAGAACTAGACATATTTTTCGAATAAATATTTAAAATTTATTTTAAAAATATAAAAATAATCAAATACTGTCTCTCAAAATTATTATTTATATATTAAAAACATTAAAATGCTAAAAAAAAAATTGTGGGAGAAATTAAAAAATTGTGGGAGCTTTTTGTGGGAGATTTCTAATTGTGGGAGTTTTGTGGGAGTGAGATGTATGTGGGTAAACTAAAAAATTGTGGGAGACTCCCACTGATGGGGGGAGACATGGCAACCCTGGTCACGACATGAGTGTGAATAAATTTTAAATTAAATTATTTTATAAAAGAACCGTAACCAAAACGTAACCATTATAATTTTTTACATATTGAACCGTAATTGTCCCTGCTTAAATGTTCTACAATTTTTTTATAAATATATTTATTAATATTTTTAAAACAAAAAAGTCTTAACCTCATCCCTTTTCATTCATTATAATATGCCTTAATTTTATACTATTTACTTTTTTTTTAAATCCCTTATTTTGAAATTTTTAAAACCAAAAAATATTTTTAAAGCGTAAAAGTAATCATATTAAATATCTCTAAAAAATAAAATTTTACGGTGCCAGCCAGGCGGCAATAAAATATAATTTAATTGTTTTTTTTAAAAAAAGATTCCGAATTCCCTTAAATATTTTTTTTTAAAAAATTTATTTTTCCGTAACCGAATATAATTATTTTTTGAAGGAGTAAAAAGAACCTTTAGGAAAAAGGGTTAAACCGGTTCAGTAAGTTTCTGTAGAAAGGGCTAAGTTCAGTTATTTTGAATCTTATATATTTTTTATATATATAATTCATAGATGCTCATAATATAAATAAATTAGAAGATGGTTCCAATAAAAAAAAAATTATGAACTAAACCTTTATAATTAGTTGAACCGAACCGAACCGAACCTTTATAAATTTCTTCTCAAGAACCGTAACCAAAATGTAACCATTATAAATTTTTACATACTGAACCGTAACCGTCGCTGCTTAAATGTTCAACGAAATTTGTTGCAATAATTCGGATTTTTTATAAATATATTGATATTTTTTAAAACAAAAAAGTCTTAACCTCATCCCTTTTCATTCATTATATGCCTTAATTTTATACTATTTACTTTTTTAAAATTCTCTTTTTAAATCCTTTATTCTTTTAATTATATGGTGCCAGCCGCAAAGGAAGAAAAAGTAATTAAATTATTTTATTTTTTTCCATGGAGATTCAGAATAAAGATTTCCTTGAATCCCCACGTTGAGATTTCGAATCCCACATGATTCCATATCCCAATACGACATATATTATAATAATATTATATAATCAAAGAAACTTAAGAAAAAAATTTTCACTAAATTTCTCCCGAAATTCATCAAACTTACCCCGTTTTCTTTAAAAGTCTTTGTTAGGTAATTTTTTTAAATTTTTTTTAATGAATTTAGGGTTAAATGATAAGGGGGAACAGAAGAGATAATGTTTCTTTTAATTCAAAGACCTGCAGAGGTATCATTTACACGGCGCGCGAAAAAATTTCTTCGGCCCGGCCCGGAATTGTTTTTAAAAAAAATTTTACGGCTGGGCCCAGGTAAAAATTTAGGCCCGGAAAGCACAAAATAGAAACATTGAATTTTTGTTTTAGAATACTAAATATCTTTTTTTGCTTTCATTTCGTTAAAATTGATAAAACCCTCCTTTATTTTCTAATTTTATAAGATTCGGGTATTTACTTTTGTTTTGCCCAAATCTTTTTGTCATTAGCTTAAAGAAGTTTAAACAACAGCTCTCGGATTGTTGTGCGTACAAGTGCCAGCGGCTTGCATACAAACATGTGAAGGGCTCCTCATTTTCTCCCCCTAATTAACTATGCAGTTTGATGGATTTTTGAGGAAAACCTAGGGTAGCTCTGTTGTATCCACAACCAGAGGATGAAAACGCTTTTACGTATCATGTAAATTTATAAGATCATCTAAGAAATTTCTTCTTCTATTTGAAAAAAAAGTGATTTTACGATTTAACAATAAAAAACTTATCTACCTGTCTTATGAATGGAGAATTTTTTTCCCAAAGATTCTAGTTCTTAACAGAAATTATTTTCTTTCTTTTATTTTATCTCGAAGTAGGATATTTCAATGAAATTAAAAATAAATTTTATCCAATTTAAGGATACAACACGTTATACCTCTCGTTGAATCGGATTGGGTCCGAGAATACATTTGATCAAGGTAGAATTCTACCAAGTAGAAGAAAATGGCTTCAATCAAATCGATTCAATCTTGGTCGAATCGGACATAGGATCGACAGGGTTCTAGTATTTACCTAAAACTAGACTAAATTTTATCGATGTTTCTTATCTTGTGAGCAAGGATTATATATAATGTAAAATGTATTTAAAATTTTTTTTTATCGTCATATTTTATAAAGAAATACCATTTGATTTTAAATCAATAACGATGAAGTGTTATAATGAATTTAATAGATCAACATATAAAGTAAAAGAACTTAAAGAAATTATAAATACATAAGATATTTCGACAAATCTCATAAAAATGTTCCTACAAGATAGCTATCATCTGTTCCTGGTAGAAAGTTTTTAAAAAATATCTTGTCTCTTTAAAAAATTCGCCAAGAATTTCATAATCATTCTTCGAAGAAGAATTAGCAGAAGCCTAGGCTAACTTTATGCACCATTTAGATAAAATAAAAAAATGCTGGAATTCAATGCTGTTATAATCGATTTATATCGATTAAGGATATGATTGGCCTAATAAAGGCTCAATATGAGGTATATATCAAAAAGATTTGAATTTATGACAATAAATATAAATATTTTAAAGTTATGTATGTTCAAACATTCTTTAAGCTTAAAAAAATGTAAATATCAAAGTTTGCAAAATTTGCTATGTTCTCCAAATTCGTAAAAACGGAGATCAGGTTTATCTTATCAAAAAAAATGGATGAAATTTAAAATCTAATCTAACAATAAACTTAGGAAAAATTTGTAATTAGGAGATAATTTTTAGTTAAATGAATAAAGGTTGAAAAAAATCGTTATACTCTCTCATTCGATTTATAAGAAGCCGAATTGATGATAAAGCAAAATTTTGACATGAATTGCTTTCGGATAAGAAGTATAACGTCTATCTGTAAAAATAATTTGAAAGAAAAAAACAGATAAATTTTTATTTTATGGCCATTTCCGGTTTTCTATTACTGAGTTTTGGTATTAGACTTATTTTTAATAAAATAAATTTTGTATAATATTAAAGGGCAGTAATAAAATTTAAGATATGTTATAGTTTAATTACTTTTTGAGATATTTTTAATTAAATATAGTGTATTTTGGAATTTTCGCGTTTCTAAAGATGGCCATATCTCATGAAGTAAGCCTATTTGAAAAATAAAATTTTACATTTTTATTAGTTCATATAATACCAAATACAAATTTTTTTAAAAATTGAAGGGGTGGTTGAGAATCGACTTTTTTGGTTGATTTAATATAGTGTTGTAAACGAACGCGTTCAAAATGAACGCGTTCGTGAACGAAGTTCGTTTTTTTGAAAAAAGGTGATGAACGGCGTTCCTTTTTTTTTGACAAACTTTGAACGTGACCGCGTTCCTTTTCTTTGATGAACGCGTTCAATTTTACGTTCGTTCAATTTTAAAAACACTTTTTATTTTTATTTATTTGAAAAATTAATATTAAACCGCATTTTTTAACAAAAAAGTCTTATATTTTTATTTATTTGAAAAATTAATATTTAATCCAATTTTTTAACAAAAAAGTCTTATATTTTTTAATCAGCTGTTTTTACTTTTTCCTCTTTCATATTGCAATTAACGTACCATAACGTGCTACTGCTAGAGAAGATAAGATTAAAGTTTATTAATTGCATGGATATAAATATTTCATCATCAGATTCTGAAAATCAAAATTCAATTATAGATGAATTAGAATTACCATGGCCTAAATATCAAAAATATTTCACTGTTTTAAAATCAAAAGGTAATTCAATAGTTTTTAGTATAGCTAACGCTGTATTAACTGCTAAGCGTTCATGCCTATCAGATGAAAATTTTGAAAAGCAATTATTATTAAAAATTAATAAGAAATTTTTTTTATAAATTTATTTTTTTATCGCTCTATTATATTGTATTTATAATTATATTATCAAAATAAAACTATTATTTTTTACCATGGCTAATATATTGGGTTGAAAAATATAAGGCATTTATTTATATTAAATTAAATTTTAAAAAAATTTATCATAAAATTTTAAAAAAATTTATCATAAAATTTTGAACGCATGAACGCGTTCACGAACTTGAACGCGTTCCTTTTTTTGAATTTGAACGTGAACGTGAACGCGTTCGAATTTTGTCAATGAACGTTGAACGCGAACGCGTTCGATTTTTTTAAAATGTTTACAGCACTAATTTAATATGGAATACAACGTAAATAAAATATCATAAAATTAAGAAATAACAGATACATTTAATTTTTACAATCACATTAAATATTAATAAAGCAAGGATTTATTGATGATATATGTTTTTAGTTTAATTACTTTTTGAGATATTTTTAATTAAATATAGTGTATTTTGGAATTTCCGCGTTTCTAAAGATGGCCATATCTCATGAAGTAAGCCTATTTTAAAAATAAAATTTTACATTTTTATTAGTTCATATAATACCAACATACAAATTTTTTTTTAAATCGAAGGGGTCGGGTTTAGAATCGACTTTTTTTGGTTGATTTAATATGGAATAAAACATAAATAAAATATCATAAAATTAAGAAATAACATGATTCAAGATACATTTAATTATTATAATCACATTAAAGCAAGGACATGAATCACAAGATATCCTAATGAAAATTTTTTATACACTATAACCAAAACACCCATCAATTTCTCTTTAAATTATTTTTTTTTTCAAAGAGGTAAATTTTTCTTGAAGAAAATCTAAATATATAATAAAATGTTGATATATTGACGTAGTTGATATAATAAACTCCATGAATCGACAAAAGTACATAACATTTTGATTATTAGGTAAATTTTTTTGATTTATTTGTAAAATCTAAATGTTATAACAACATTTTTTAAGATATTTTGATATGGTTGATTTATTTCATGAATCAACAAAAGCACTACATTTTAATTATTATAATTACTTAAAAAATTAAAAAAGAAAGGAAGTCATTTTTTCCCCCTGGAGGTAGACACGAGAGGGCTTTTCGTAAAACTTTTAGAATACACTAATTAACTTTTCCTTAAATTTAAACGGCCCGTGCAAAAATTTAACTGGTCAGACCGGGTAACTTATTGGATCTGATTTGAGTATTCTTTTTTGTCTTAAATGACAATAATATACTTTATCTTTATAAAATGAAGTACACATGAAGAAAATCTTTCTATTGCAAATACTAATAGAATTGTTCATTTTGAGAAATTAATTTTATTCGGATGTAATATCACTGGCACATGTTATTATTCTCTATCAATTAATTTTTCAAACATCTCAAATCTCATTGTATCTCTCTCCCTGAAAACTGTTTGTTGAGTATTTTTAGAACATTATATCACTAATAGGGATCTGCAAAAGTGCCCATACTCGGCCCACCAGAATCATTTTAAAAATTTTTATACCAGGTCCGGTTTAAATTTTGAAATAAGATTAATATATTTTAATATTTTGCAAGCAAATCGGGCCCAATATTAATATTTGTTTGTAGAAATGATCAAAGACTTGATTATGTTTAGTGAAAAGATGGAAACCTATATTTGAAAATATTAATTACTATATTTGTTGTAATATGTAAATTTACTTTGAAATAAAATCGAGAAAAAAAAAGTAATATTCCAATCGACTGTTTAAACAGAAAAAAAGAAAAGAATTATTATATTGAGTAAAGACGATGTAAATGAATAGGATAGAAAAGTATATATAATCGAGGATATTTTACTTGTTAATAATTATTATGAATTTGCGAACATAATTTTTAATCTTTTAATTTTAATTTTTTTTAAATATTATTTTAATATTTATTTTAGTTATGTTTATGTAACTACTATTTATATTAATTAATAGAGTATTAGTAGTTAATTTATTTATACTATTTATTTTATTCTCTAAATTGTCTCAACCACTACATTTGTTGGCCGAAACATTATGTTCTATGGACATATTCTGTCTAATTAACTCACTATTTGACAATATTTAAACAAATTCGGGCAGGGCGGACAACTAATTTTATTTTAATTTGGATCGATCTTTTCTGGGCAAATAATAAAACCAGGATTGGACCTGGGAGGATAAAATTTTAAAAATTTTGGGCCGAGTTAGGCTTGAAAAATAAGCCCTAGTTTAGATCATCAATATTTCCGAAATTTTCGTCATAGGAATTCTATGTTTATTAAAATTGAGGATTGAGTTTTTAAATTAAAAGGAGTTAATAACCATGCATTATAATCAAAATACAACTTCATAAACCCAAGACAATAGCAGATTATAATATTATACATTCTCAAAACATAAGTTGCTATAAATTTGATTGCGATGTTAGAGTTTGATTTTGATTAGGATATTATTTTTTTAAAATTTAAATAGGAATTATAAAAAAATTTGATAGAATATAGAGCACATTTTTGGTCAAGATGCTTTTCATATGCTATTATTTTTAAATTATCGCTTTGTATTGGTATTATTATAACTATTTGATCCAATATTTTTGTTTTAGGTTTCTTCTTTCGATATTCACATTGAATTTTAACCTTCCCAACTTCCCTTAACCATTAATTCTATTTAATCAGGCATGGGTTTTTACATAACCTTTTTACTTCCCATGGGCTTTTAAATAAGTGACTTTGCCTCGTGCGCTCACTTATAACTACAGCCTGCTTATAAATTTGTAGATGGTCTTCTCTCTTAGGTTACTCCCAATTTCTTAACCCATTTAGATGATAATTGCAAGAGTCCAAGGGTAGCTTCTGCTATTCAATATAGCCAACAAGTCAATGTACTTACTATCACATATCGCGTAAAATTTAAATATTTTTTAACAATTATTGATTTGATACGATATAATTTATTTATTTTACCTTTAATATTATAGTCTCTGTTAGCAAGCCTATTAAAATATTTATAAATAAAAAAATTATCACATTACTCTCTTTATGAAATTTTATGCTGAAATTTAATAGTTGTGAAAATATGTGTTGATATTATTTTTTAGTATACTTTCTTTCTTTTCTATACATCCATCCATCCATCTAACTATATTTTTTTCTTTCTTTCTTTTTTCATTCTTTCATTCTTTCTTTATCATTATAGAAAGCGATCCTGTTCGTAACAATTTTATTTAATCCAACAAGAAATGATTTAACTCTTTTAATATAATTATATTCAAAAAATTTAAAATTAGAAAATATAATATTATAAAATTTAATTAACAAAAAGTGGCCGTTTATTGTTACTTTATATAATATAAAAGAACATCGCAACCTATTAAATTTTGAGTCAATTTTGAAATTAGACAGTTTATTATTTATTACAATTTAAAAAGGTTATAAGTCCCAATAACTAACTATATAATATATAATATAATGTTAGAACTACTATAAATGATTGATCTATATATTTTTTTAAAAATATCCCATTTTAACCCTGAAAAATTAGACAGTCTATTATGGATTACAATTTATATATCTAATATTAGAACTACTATAAATGATTGATTTATGCATTAATTTATAAAAATATCCCCTTTTAACCTTAAAAATTAGACAGTTTATTAATGAATACATTATATATTTGAAAAAAAGGATTTTTAAAAGTCTCGATAACTAACTACATAATATATGATATAATATTAGAACTACTATAAATGATTATACATTAAATATTGAAAATATCCCTTTAACCTTTAAAAATTAAATATTATTGATTGCAATTTGTAAATCTGAAAAAATATAATTTATTAGAACTAAAAATGATCGATTTATACATTAATTTTTAATATCCTATTATAGCCTATCATACAGTATTCAAATTACCTAGCTGTAAATTAATATATATTATAAAAATTTTTTGAATTTAAAATCATTTTTTTCTTATAATGATTAATGGCATATTTAATATCACCCGCATTGATTACAGGATTTGGCACAAAATGACCCAAGATCACGTTCTAAACATAATTTCCTAGATACAACCTGGTTGCAATACGAATAATCTGCCTTATCCCAGCATGTAACAATATCAGGAGTTTTTTGGTCGTTGTTAAAGTCAGATTTAGACGTGCACCTTCCTTTATTGCATGCCTTAATATATTATAAAATAGAATGTAAAAAATATATTTTATAAAAATTTAAGAATAAGGTGACAAAATTACTAAAATATCTCAAAAATAAAAACAATGTCAAAGAAATTTTTACAAATTCGGAAATATAAAATTAAATATCATCAAGGGAATTTAATATTTAAATTTAAAAAAAATAATCCTCTTTAATAAATATTGACTAAATATTAAATTTACATTATTTTTAAAATATTTTGCCAAATTAATTAGAAGTATTTTAAATATTAATATAATTCTATGGTAAACCATGGCACAGAGGAATAAGGCACATGAATCCAATCTGCTTTTAATTGAAATATTTGAAATAATTATGATACACACCTCTCGAAAATTAATATTTACCTTGTGTTAACTCATTAAAATTTTAGACTAAAAAATATGTTTTCATCGCAAATATTTAAAAAATTAAATTCGATGATTTTCAGCTGGAACTTTACTAATGAGTGAGTACCATATATAATATATTAAATGAAAGCTTAAGCCCTCCTCTTTCTGAGAATTTTTTTTAAAAAAAATTACCAATTATTACTTGTATATTATCTCTTATCACGATTTAGGACTTTGGATGTTTTAAACTGGGGTACATCATTTTTGTCAATAAAATATAGCCTTTTATGCAAAATTTTATTATTAATTATAAAATTTTAGATAATTAGTATTCCCTTAATCTTTAATAACAAAAGGATACTTTATTATTATAAATTTTTATATGACCCTGTGTAAGTTTCTATGCCCCCCCCTATTGGTTTATCTAATTTTCTCTCGATTTTTTTACTTGAAAAATTAAACATTCGATTATCACTTATCCAGCTATCTTTTGTGGTAGATGGCAATATATTATGTTAATATTTACAAATTTTATAAGAGTTTTAATTTCCTGTGTTGTCGGTCTTCACTTATACATAATATATTAAACTGACAAAAATATATTTTTTATTTATTAATAAAAAGTAAATAAACCGAATTCGTTTCCGTATTTGATAATGTATTATCATCATTGCATGGTAATCCATTTATAAATTGGGGAATTTCATAAGAGTAACCTTGACCTAGGCATGTTATGGTGGCGCAAGTACTCTTATTAAAATATATATTTAGATGTTTTAAATATTTGACTTTTATAAATTTATTACAAATTCAATTGCAAGCCATTCATAAAAATCGGAGACCTAGAGGTCAGGCCTGAAAATCTTAGACAGACTCAAAATGGACAAATAGTATGATTTAATTTGAAATTATTTATAAAATATATCGCAATTATTTAAAATGATCAAAATTTTCAAAATTCAGGGTTAGGTGGGCAGGGATTCGAAACAAAACGATTTTCTAGAAATATCGGATGATGGCTGCACATTTTTTAAAAATTTAACACTATACCCTAAAAAATAATATTGCATATTTTCAAGATTCTCTTTCGTCAAATTATATTTCTAAGGGGAACATAAGATTTATGATTGAGAATACATCTACGTATAAACTTGGATAGCTAGCTCAAAAATCATAACATGCAAAAATTTTCTAAAAATCGTTAATGAAGCTTGACAATCGTGATCTTAATAATCGTCAAAGAGCCAGGGTATTAAAATCTATAATCTGGTTTTTCGATACGAATTCTGTACAGAATTTTATATGGTTATATTGATTTGAGTTATAATAAAACCATCTTAAAGGTAGAATCAGTTTGAATCCCCTACACATCAGACACCTACATGGACCGACTGGCCCACGGAATTTGCCGGGTATGGCCATGGCCTAATATAATATTTCTAGTCGGTCTGGGCCGAGGCCTAGGATTTTAAATTTTTTTTAATGGGCTAGACATTAAAAATTCAATTTAAAGTTAGTTTATTTAAAATTATTACCATTTTTTTCTAATAATAATAAATTTCATTATTGTAAAAAAATGATTACTTAAATATTCTTTATTTTTTTTTAAATACAAATTGAAGTTTTAAATATGGGTTCGGGCTTGGGAAAATATTTTGAAATTTATTGTAAGCTTGGGTAGGGTTTGGTCATAAATCAAGGTTCGTGATGGTCCTTGCTACACATGGTATACAAAACATTTATAAAATTATTAAAATTTTTTGCTTTTGTAGGGCCATTAAAGACAGAAAAAGTACAATCTAAACTAATTCCATTAGAATATAAATAATAATCTTAATTATAAATATAAAATGATAGAATGGAAAATAAATTTTAACTATTTTATTATAATTTCATTTATTTTAAATCCACCTTTTGAATTTCATATCTAATGTTAGCACCAAAAGTGGAACACATTTTTTGAAAATCTATATTATGCAAGGGGATTGCGGTTGCCTTATATCGTTCGCCATTCTCTAGACAACTTACATTACCTTTTCTATCAATTTATAATAAGTTAAATTTAAATATAGATTAGCAGTTACAAGTGATTTGTTGTGTGTTAGATTTGTCAAAGTTTTCATAACTATTTGAGTATTAATAAACTAGTAATTATTTCATTTATTTAATTACGCCTTTTTTTTATTACGAAAAATATGTGTCGATTTCTCTAGCACTACAGGTAGACCATATTTGATTTCTTGGTAATTTCGTCTCATAATGCATTATACCAGCAACAGATAATGAGTTGCACGCATTATCCATATCATGTTTACATCCTAATCTTTATTTAATTATTACATAAAATATAATTTAATCATTATTAATAGTATGCTAAAACTATCCGGTAGTTTATATATCAAAAAATAAATGGCATGCTAGTTCAGAGGTATAAATGTGGTGGGGCATACTAGAATTTAGTGTGTTGCACCAGGATACATTGGAATTCCATTTTACATTAGGTTATCATAGATTTTCATTAACTAAAATTAAAATAAATCTCTATTTTATATTTCTGAAAAGAATATTTAAATTTTTGCCACCACCTTCATAAATAACTATAAAAAAAGAAAGGAAAAGGGAAGGGAAGGTAAGGTAAGGGAAGGGAAGGAAGGAAGGGAAGGAAGGAAGGAAGGAAGGGAAGGAAGGAAGGGAAGGGAAGGAAGGAAGGGAAGGGAAGGAAGGGAAGGAAGGGAAGGAAGGGAAGGGAAGGGAAGGGAAGGAAGGGAAGGGAAGGGAAGGAAGGAAGGGAAGGAAGGGAAGGGAAGGAAGGGAAGGGAAGGAAGGGAAGGGAAGGGAAGGGAAGGGAAGGGAAGGGAAGGGAAGGGTAGAAATGTAATAAAAATTTTAGAAAAGATCTAAGGTATATAGATGGTAAAATGCAAGATTGGCAGTATGATGTTGGGTAGATAGCCTAGAAGAAAGGGGACTTATAAAAATTGGAGATATTCTATATTTTTGGTTGTTGTTTATTCGTGTTTTATTAATAAGTGGCCCTATTATTGTATTAATTTTTATGGTAGCGATAGCGATAATCTTTGATGAATAATGAGTTTTGCTATTGTTGATTATCAATTTTTATTTAATTAAAAATTTTTTAACAGAATTGGAATTATTAAATAATAATTCTTACAGATGGCCTAGCTCGTGCGCTATAGTTATACCTGTATCTGTTGAAGTTGGTGAAATTAAACTACAACTTACTTCAACCTTACATATAGCTTCCAAATTAGCATAACCTAAAATGTTTATTTTCAAAATATAATTTTAAATATAAATTAGAAAATGTATAAAATTTATAAAACTTATATTTTATAGTATTAAAAATTTACCGAGGACACGATATTGACCTGCCCAGCTCCTACAAATATAAAAAAAATATACCTTCTTAGTTATATAATATATATTTTTATAAATAATATTTACAAATCGCTTTAGTTAAAATTATTTTCCTTCTCTATAATATTGTACCCCATATCATTTGCAGGCTTTAAATACAATTACATATCTGGAAAAACGGTGCCCTCTATCTACTTTAAACTATTGAAGTTCTTATGCGGTTGTTTATTTTTTGCCTTATTCATTAACATATTAAAATATTAAAAATATATGTAATAGCTGATAGTGTTGTTAAAGACATTTAGTAGCGTGATCTCGGGACTTAGGAAATATTTCTCTAACTAAAATATTTGGTTTCCACTATTATAAATTTCGAATGATGTTTTAGGAAATTCGATTTATTTTAAGTCAGATTAAAGTTGAGTGGAAACAAGCCAAACTATATATTGGTTTGATTAGTAATCTGGATCTTTTGAAAAGCCTAATTTATCGAAATGATATGGTCATTATCTATCTAAATAATAGTTGTAATAGAAAAGAGAAATAAATTTAATTTAATGATAATTTATATAAATAGATTAAATTAACCTTGTAAATTTAATAATGGAGTTGTTAATATGATTAGTTATTTAGTTATATGTAAAATTACATATATACGCAATTGAAATAGTGTTGTTAAAAAGCCGAGTTTTATCGTAGCCAAAAAATTTGCTCAGGCTCAAGCCGGCTCAGGAGTTGGCTCAAGCCGGCTCAGGAGTTGGTTCAAGCCGGCTCAGGAGTTGGCTCAAGCCGGCTCAGGAGTTGTCTCAAGCCGTTAGCTCAAGCCGTATATAAGTAAAAATGGAAAAAATTTAACCAAGAATTTTAAAAATATAATAATTTTTTGTAAATATTAAATCGCAATGAGAAATATACACAACATAATTAAAAATATATATATATTATAAAAAAATGAATTGGAAAAGAAAAAAATTTAATGCATAAAAAAGAACAAAGAGAAAGTATTTTAAAAAAAGAGGGTACATATCATCCGAGAGAAGCTTGAATATTTATAAAATTGGACCTGCAGATTTCCAGGAAATCTGCTGATGAAGGTAAAATCCTTCATTGGGGTCACCTGATATCTGTCTCATTTTTTTCTCTATGATTTTAATTACAAAAATATTTATTTATTTAAATTTCTTCCCAACCCCCTCCCCTCCTATATTACTAAGGGTTGACTATAAATATAATTTATTATATTTGTTTATGATTTTAAGGAGAAAATTAATTATTTATATCAAACATGTCAGCCTCCTATTTTTATTAACTTGAGATAAACTAATGATGTATGGATTGCCCTTGCCAGTTTATAACACTGCTTTTTTATTATATTTATAATATATAAACTTTACCTGAATAAATTACATAAAAAGTATTTAAGTAAAATAGATGAAGTGGCATTAAAGAAAAAAAATCTTAGATATTTTTTGTTTTTAATATTTTCTTAAAATATATATTATTTAAAAAACTAAAATCTGAATATACAAAGCACGGACTATATGTATATTTAAATATTTTTTAAGAAATACTGGCCAACAAATGGCTCTGCAGCTATCGGATATAATAATTAATATTAAAATAAACCACATTTAAAAATTTATAAACAATATTAAATAATAAAAACCACCTTAATGTTTAATAAATATTTACGTCAAATTCTATGAAAAAATAAAAAAATAAAATGTTGAGTCTAAAAGAAAAAAATTTTTTATATTTTAATTTCTATTCTATACCTAAAAAATAAATATGTACAAAAAATATTAAAAAAACAGGATGTATGTAACTTTGACTTTTTTATTATGGAATAATAAAGCAATAAAGCTCCGTGAAGTTGGCCGAACGATTGGAAGCACTAACGATGAATTATATATCATTTTTTAGTGCTTCGTTAGTGCTTGTTAGTGCTTCAATCCGTTTAGTAGCCGAATTTAAGGAAAAAAAGTTATAAGCAAAAATAAAAATTTGTGCCAACTTCACGCTTAAAAGTCGATTGGAAGCACTAACGATGAAATATATTAAGTAGAGGTTAGTGCTTTAATCCGGATAGTAGCCGAATTTAAGGGAAAAAAGTTATTCGCGAAAAAAACAAAAATAAACAAATATTGGCGACTTGCCAAAACAAAAACTATAATAGTACAAAACATCCGGTTTTCGCCATTATTTAGTGCTTAATTAGTAAATTTTAATTCCGTAATTTTTATCGTTAACCGCCTTATAAAAAAAAAGATATTAAGTATATAAAAATTATGACGTCACGATTTAAGCGTGAAGTTGGCCGAACTTTTGGAAGCACTAACGATGAAATGTATATCATTCTTTAGTGCTTCGTTTGTAGAGGTTAGTGCTTCAATCCGGATAGTAGCCGAATCTAAGGAAAAAAAGTTATTCGCGAAAAAAACAAAAATAAACAAATATTGGCGACTTGCCAAAACAAAAACTATAATAGTACAAAACATCCGGTTTTCGCCATTATTTAGTGCTTAATTAGTAAATTTTAATTCCGTAATTTTTATCGTTAACCGCCTTATAAAAAAAAGATATTAGGTATATAAAATTATGACGTCACGATTTAAGCGTGAAGTTGGCCGAACTCGATAATATAAATAGATTGTAGAATAAGAGTGTTATATTTTTATTCGAATATTATAACTACAATATTGATGTAAGAATAAAGAAGGAAAAAATTATAAAAAATGTATGATATAATTTTTAACGAATAAAGCAGCAATTAGCGAAAATAAGCATATAATCAATAAAGCATTCTATATAACAAATATAAACAAATACGAATATAATAGGAATATAATTTAAAAAATCTTTATGGAATAGCTATAAATAATATTTAATTTTTTAATACATATAATGCAATATAATTTTATTTGAATTGTATAGGATAATTTTCAATTCACAATTTCTGTTGTCACAAATGCCATAATTTATTTAGGGGTCGTGTAAAATCATTTGATTTGATAAGCTCCTCCCAAGATAAAAACATTCTTCAATCCTAAAATCATATATATTATTCATTTGATATTTTAAGTGAATTGAAAATTATCCTATACAATTCAAATAAAATTATATTGCATTATATGTATTAAAAAATTAAATATTATTTATAACTATGGCATAAAGGTTTTTTCTTTTGCGTTTTACAATTTTTTCATATGACGGTTAACAAAATTAATAACGGAATTTAAATACATTAATTAAGCACTAAATAATGGCGAAAACCGGATGTATAGTACTCCTATAGTTTTTGTTTTGGCACGTCGCCATTATTTGTTTATTTTTGTTTTTTTCGTGAATAACTTTTTATTCTTAAATTCAGCTACGGAACTGATTAAAGCACTAACCACTACTAACGAAGCACTAAAGAATGATATAAGTTTCATCGTTAGTGCTTCCAAAAGTTCGGCCAACTTCACGCCTAAATCGTGACGTCATAATTTTTATTTAGCTTATAACGTTTTTTTATAAAGCGGTTAAGTAAATTAATAACGAAATTTAAATACACAAATTAAGCACTAAACAATGGCGAAAACCTGATGTTTAGTACGCCTATAGTTTTTGTTTTGGCACGTCGCAATTATTTGTTTATTTTTGTTTTTTTCGTGAATAACTTTCTATTCTTAATTCGGCTACAAAATGGATTGAAGCACTAACCTCTACTAACGAAGCACTAAAGAATGATATAAGTTTCATCGTTAGTGCTTCCAAAAGTTCGGCCAACTTCATGCCTAAATCGTGACGTCATAGTTTTTATTTTGCTAATAACTTTTTATTCTCAAATTCGACTACAAAATTGATTAAAGCACTAACCTCTACTAACGAAGCACTAAAAAATGATATAAGTTTCATCGTTAGTGCTTTCATAATTTTCTAGCCAAAATTTGACCTCTAAAAATTTCTTTAGCGTTTTACAATTATTTCATATGACGGTTAACAAATTTAATTAACGAAATTTGAATACACTAATTAAGCACTAAATAATGGCGAAAACCGGATGTTTTGTACTATTATAGTTTTTGTTTTGGCAAGTCGCCAATATTTGTTTATTTTTGTTTTTTTCGCGAATAACATTTTTCCCTTAAATTCGGCTACTATCCGGATTAAAGCACTAACCTCTACTTACGAAGCACTAAAGAATGATATATATTTTATCGTTAGTGCTTCCAATCGACTTTTAAGCGTGAAGTTAGCACAAATTTTTATTTTTGCTTATAACTTTTTTTCCTTAAATTCGGCTACTAAACGGATTGAAGCACTAACAAGCACTAACGAAGCACTAAAAATGATATATAATTCATCGATAGTGCTTCCAATCGTTCGGCCAACTTCACGGAGCTGAATAATAAATAATAATTTAAAAAAATTACATTCAACGATAAAAAAAAATAGGAACTTGTTGTTGTTGAATCCATTATTTTATTTTTTTAAATAATAATAATTTCTTTTTATTTGTAATTGTATGTTTAATCTATTTTTTTCATTTATAAAATAATAATTGAAAATATAAGATAAAAATGCTATAAAAAAACAAATTATATTAAATAAAAAATAAAAAGAATCAGCGCAGACTTTGCAAAAAAAACAAAAATTGGTAGGGGAGAATGGAGTAATCTGGTGAAAATTTTATATGCTGTTATATAAAATTTAACAAATAAATATATTTTTGGTATCGCGTAATTACAGAACCATTACAGAGAAAACAATTGTAGAGAAACTTTTACAGATAAAATAATTATAGAGAATGTCGTTTATAGAGATTTATTTTACAGAGAATGATTTTATAGAGAATTTTTTATAAAGAATTTTATTTAAGGAATGATTATTTTATAAAAAATGTTAATCTATTTTGTATAAATTTGTGTAATTATTATTTAGGTAGGGTGCGCCTGCGTAAAACAGTTTTCTATATCAAATCCTAAATTATGCTATTATTTTTTTTACATAATATTTTATTTCTAAAGATAATATTGGCTGAGAGACAGTAAAATAAATTGCAAGGGTCCTAGGAAAAACATTCAATACCTTACAGTTATATTAATACATCACTGATTTAAAATCAATGAAAGGCTTCAAATTACGGCTAAACCGTTTAACAACACTAATAAGCCAAGAAGCCAGCTTGGGTCAACCGTTTAACAACACTAATCACAAATAAATTAGTTATTGGCTTAAAAGTAGGCTTGAGTCAACTCTTGAGTCTGAGTCAAATTTTCGATTCAAAATTTGACTGAGTTTAGGGATAATCCGGCATGGCAGCCAAGAAGCCGGTTTGGCTCAGCTGTTTAACAACACTAGTAAGCCAAGAAGCGGGTTTGGATCAGCCGTTTAACAACAGTAATCACAAATAAATAAATTTCGGCTTGAGCTAACGGCTTGAGCTAAGGGCTTGAGCCTACAGCTTGAGCTAACGGCTTAAGCCAGGCTTGAGCCAACTGAGCCGGCTTGAGCCAACTCCTGAGCCGACTCGAGCAAGCAAACTCAGCCGGCTCAATGAGCCGGCTTGAGTCTGAGTCTAATTTTTGGCTCAAAAACTGGCTGAGTTTAGGGCTAAGCCGGCTTGACTCAGTTTTTTAACAACACTAAATTGAATAACCTATTATAAAATAAAGTTTTTATCAATTCAAGGGTTTATGCAGTCTCATTTTAATGTTGAAACACTTAATGAAAAGTATGCAATATTAATTTTGTCACATCAATACAAAAAATTGATGACAAAAAATATTTTTTATTAGCTAATATTAGAAAATCTTTATACTTTTTAAATCATTTTAAAATAACAATATAAGTAAATTATAAATTAAAGCTAACACTTGTGATTCAGTGAGATGTATAATACATCATTAAGCAGTGAATTAGTCTCGGAAATTAATAATGAAAAGATATTAATGAATCTAATCAATAATCCAAATTTGACCTGGGAAAAGGCATCAAATCATTATATGGATGGAGACACGGAAACAATAACCTCTACAAAATATCTGCAGGAAATGAAATAAAATATCTAAAATGGTGACAAGAGAGAGGTATGACATATAAACCAATATCAATAGTAATTTATTATTGTTGGGTGTTAGAACCATAAAAAAACTAAAGTGGCCCTGCCCAAATTTAAATGCAATTTGTTATACGCAATAACAAAAGACATTTACATAAAGTATGCCGAAGGAATCGTGGTAAAAAAGAATTCATTCAATTAGATAAAAGAGTTGCAAGAAAACTTTGAGAAATCAGGTTCTCCAGAGGAGTTGCGAAAAAGCTTCGAGGTAAAATTATTTATAAATAAAATATATATAAATTTTATAATTGACAAAGGACGGCAGTGTCCATTTTGAATGTAGCAGACGTTTACCGTTTAAAAATACCTGTAACAATATCAAAAATTATTTACTAATTTCATGGTCGATATTAGAGGTAAATGTGTATTACCTATTATTTATTAAAATAAATTTGTATATCATGAATTTATAATTGTAAACAATGGTATTAATTTGATTCATGAAAATCTAATAAAAAAAGTAAGTTTGATCTATAAATAATTTTGAATGTCAATGTAATACAATTAATGTGGTTAGGGATAATATAGAGGAAAAATTTGGATAATTATTTATAAAAGAAATTAGGTTTACTTAAAGAGCAGGTTCAAATGTTAAACCCAACCTCAACTTTCAATGTTTTAAAAGCAGACTGATACCATTTGTGTGGAAGACAAAATTAGAAAGGGTATTAAAACGATTAGAATCCATGAGAGTTTAGAAAAAATGAAATATTTAGATATTACTTCTTCGATCGTGCCTGTACCTTAGAAGGATGAATCCCTACAATTATTTTAGGATTTCTGACAGACGGACTAGTATTTTTATCAGAGACCTTCAGAGGTACCATTTGTAGTCGGCCCAGCCCATATTTTTTCGACCCAATAATAAGAGAATAACATCATAAAAATAGTTTGTATTGTACATACAAATATTATAATTTAATATAGATTTATAATATTTTTAAATTTTAATTAATTATAAATTTAGGCCATTTTTTGATTTGTTAAAATTTATTTTCAAAGATTCCTAATGGAGTGTTAATAAATTTTAAACAACTAAATTTCATTTGCTATATATTTTTATATTTTAATTTATTCTCAAATATTATTCATTAGAGAAAAATGAAAGCGAACAAGTCAAATTAATTATTATTATATTGGATATTGTTAATGTAAAGAATTCTCAAAATCTAACTTAAAAGCTGTTAAACAAAGATGTAGGGCAGTTTTTGTAGACTTATTAAAATCATTTTATTATATAAGATAATCATTTATTTTTTGTTCAGATTAATTTTTACCATATATTAATGAAGTTCATATTATAAATGAAATTAAATTTATATCTCTGTTTTTTAATTTTGTGAAATCATTGCTATTTAAATTTTTTATTCTCTTTAACTCTTTTTTTAATATAGATCGAGGATGATTAAACTACTCTTGGAAAAATAAAATTTTAAAATTGATACATGACTATGCTTTATATTTTAAACTATATTTTGCCTATGAATAAAATAAAAAATTAATTTTTTATACTAAATTTATGTCTAGTTTTTTAATTATGATTTAAATATAGAATTTTTTTATCAATTAAAAAATTCTTAAACCCGAGCTGTACTCGGAACCAAACCCTAATTCAAAAATATTTCGCTGAACCGAACACGAACCGAATCCATCTATTTTTTTACCTTAAACGGAATCTGAACCAAACTCTGGCAAAAATTTTGCCAGGTTCGTATCCCAGGGTATAACAGTTCAAACTTAAATTTTAAAAAGGTAAATTGAATTAATTTAATTTAGCAATTGCAATTAAATAATTTGATACGTAAAAAATTCTAATATAAAAAAAATTGCTAAAAATTAGTGAATAATACCTATAAAGAATTATCAAAAATGAGAAAAGTTCAAATAAAGATCAAAAATGACTTAGAGAGATTGAAAAGGTTAGAAATGTATGTAGAAGATTACAATATAAGGAGAAAAAATCATAAAAAGTCAAAATATTGTTATGTAGGATGAAAAAAGAGGAAAGAATTTGAAAAATGACATAAAATCGAGTGGAAACAGTGAAGAAAATTAACAGGAAAAATTTATAAATTATTTTTAAAAAAAACAAAAGAATTATAAAAAATGAGAAGAAAAATAAAAATTTAAAAAATAATAATTTTCCTTTTTTGAATGGGAATTTTTTTTTAATTGACACTTTCCATCTTTGATTAGACCTTTTCCTTTTTTGATTGACATTTTTCCTTCTTTGATTGAAACTTTTCCGTTTTTGATTGGGACATTTTCTTTTTTAAATGGGTAAAAAAAAAATTCTTTCTTACATCATATTTTTAAATATGATTTTATAAAAGTTATTAATCATAATGAAAATTACGATGATATTAAGAACGATACATCTTCTTGATTTTGAACTCTACTGTTCTTTGTCTCATCACAAAACGTCCCTATTTGATGATTAGCATATATTGGAGTACCATTCTAAAAATAATAAAAATATAAGAGCCTCTTTATAAAAAAAAAGTTATAAAATATAAAAGAATCAATAAAAATAAAAATATAATGAAAATATTAATGTAAAGACAGAAGGAAGGAAGGAAGTGTAATGAAACCAAAAGTTAAATCCAGCTCATACAATTTTGACCTCTTGGCATTTGATGAAAAAACATTAATATTGGGAAAACAATAAAACAATAATTTGCTTACGTAATTTTTTATAGACTTTAGTACGAAATATATTTTCTTTTGAATCGTAGGTTCTCTTAAAATAAAGTCAACCTAAATTGTTTTTTGATTTTTTTAATTGAAGAATTAAAACATGAATGTTTTAAGTAAAATCAAACAAAATACCTATTTTGTTTTACAGATTTCTGATCCAAAACCTGATTTTGGATGATTAAAATAATTATTAAATTTTACTTAATTTTCAAAACTCTTTTTCTTTCTAATATTTTAGATATATTTTCATATGAGACACTTTTTTTAAAGATTTTTGGGGAGAAACAATGCACAGATTAAAAGAAGATTATGATTTATGAATCTACTTTAAAAATTATACTATCAAAAGTCGCTGTGTTTCGAAGCAAAATCTAAGTTTTCCAGGAACTCAATAATATTCCCTTCTTAGTGTTTATTTTATTTTATCTATCTATATTATTTTGAATATTTATATATTATTTTTTGTTTTTAATATCTCTTTATCCATTTTACGATATTTTAAATTTAATAAAAACCTTTAATAACTTAAGGACTAAGTTATGAAAATTTCACAAATATTTATTTTTCTATTTAAAAAAAAAATTATTCTGTGCTTTTCGATAAACCTTTTAAAGTTTTCCAATAAAATTTTTCGATTTTTTGAACAAAAACATATATTCTATTTGTACACAAAAAATTGTTATTTTTATTATAAATAATAAAAGCCTAAGCGGATCTATTTCATTGTAAGTTTTCACTATTGTTAAAAAATATTCAACGAAGGGAATTGCTATAGAAGTTTTACATATTTATTTTAATGATGTTCTTTCCCATGTTGTTAGGGGTTTTCCAAAATTTTGTCTTCGATGATTGTTTTACCTGTGATATTTTTCCTGTGGGTTTCCCAGAAGTTTTTTCCCGGTTATTTCAATCACAAAGTTACACAAAAAGCTTATACAATAAATTCATCTATTAGTTTAAAAAAAAATTCCATGTATTACCTGACTGGCATATATCATTAATTCATGATCAGTCACGGAAAGAGGAAAACGCAAATCTTTATAAAATGACCCTTCAATATAATAGGTTGATTGTTTCGCTACTTTACGAGAGTAATTGTGATTTGCTAAAGAAAATACAATATTTCAAAATTGTATTAATGTATTTAAAAATGGCAAATAATCAAAACCTACATTATTTTACAAAGTTCTCATTAGTCCGGGTGCAGGGTTTAACAAAAATTTTCAATTAGGGATTTGAAAAAATTTTTATAAGTAAATCTTTAGTGATTTATATACAAAAAATGGTTTTATATTGAAATAATTTTTTTTTAAATCTTAAATTGTGTTGTTCTTCAAAGTTTTTTTACTAAAATATTGGGCGAAATGAATTTAGCTTTCATATCACATAAATTTAATTGAGAGTTATACTGATTTAATAGCATTATATATAAATCCTGATATTAATTATTCAAATAATAAAAAATTAACAATAAAAGAAACCTATTATCTATGGAAGCAAACTCAGAACAAATAAAGGAGAAATTCAATAAAGTAGTGGAATAATAAAAGGAGCCATAACTATGAAAATCATTAATGATTATCGCAGATTTATTTGTTGCAAATTTATCGGCTAAAAAGAGGAAAAATTCAAAATAATTTGAATTTTGATAACACGATGATGAGAAAAATCAAATTTTTATCATTTAGATGTATGTTGTACTATTATATCAAGAGTCAGGTTTATTGGTCCTTCAAATATATTTATTTATATAGCGATTATTTTCATGTTAATAATGATAAATTCAAGAGTGTGTAAAGTATTTTTTATCAACATTATACATTATTCAGAAATGAATTCTTTATTTATTAAATTGAATGATAATAATATTACACTTATTTAATCATAAAAAATAATCAATTAATTTAGAAAAAAAGCAGCATGTTATGCTATATATACAGCTTTCCTAGCCTTCAATATCATTGCTGTAATTATAAATAGAAAGCCAGCTAATTTCCAATTTAATATTGGACTTGTCTCACCAAAATAGAATAAGTGTATGATAATGTGAAGATAAAATTTTTTAGATAATTAACATACACAACATGAATGACATATTCTCAAATATGCCAGAAATTGATAAAATATATTGTATATTATTTGACCGGTCAAATATCGGTCAATGGTCAAATACGGTCAAATATGGTCAAATTCAAATAAATGTTTTTTACACCAATATTAACTTTATTTTGCATTTATATAATATTATAATAAATCTATGTATAATAATAAATATCATAATATTTTTAATTCATTCTATAGTCAATGTTTCACCCTCCGTGGCAGAGTCTTGTTCCGATTCATATTCAATATCATTATTTTCTTTAATATTTTTAATCAATCTTAAATTATGATACACTCTTACTAATTTTCCTGCTGTAGAAGCCTTTAATCTATTTCTGTTTTTCGTGTGAATATTGCCCCAAACCGACCAATTTCTTTCAGAAGAAGAAGTCGAACTAGGAAATGTTAGTAAAATATTAGCGACTTCTCTTAATGGGCAAGGTGGGCAAAATGCATTCCACCAACTTGAGGCCGAAATTTGATTGTTTCTTATGGAAGTTACAACTTTCCACATATTATGGCTATTAAATATACCGCTTTTGCTTCTGAAATTTACTATATTACTCAAAATATTTTGATTATCACCACCTTGTAAAATACCCAATTCTTGTATTATATTACATGCTTCATCAAATTCAGTATTAGTAATATGCTCCCCTTGATATTGGGGGTTCAATAAATAAGCAGCATTGTGAGCACATGTATTTATATCAGTTTTTCTCTTTTCAAACATAACCTTAATTTTTTTTTCTTGAGATGGAGAAAATATAGAATCATGGCATGATTGTATTATGTGTTTTTCCAAATTAAGCATCTCGTTTTTTACTTGGGCCAAAGTACATTTATCCCCTTGCACTTTCAACAATGAGGTAGCTAAAGGTTGGAGTATAGCTAAAAATTTTAAATTTTTCGTCCAAAATTCTTCGTTTAATATATTATTGGTAATTTCTATGGGACAATTATCACAAACAGCTTCTTCAACAACTGATGCTTTTAGAGCTTTCTTGCATATTTGAATTTGCTCCATACATTTTATTGACGATGCCCATCTTGTTTGGCTAATTGTACTTAATGTAGATGGTATGCATGAAGATTCTTATTACGGGAAAATACTGCAGCTGGTATGTGTTTATTCTTGAAAAATTTAACAATTTTTTTAATTATTGAAATATGGTCACTGAGGCGTCCAATCGTTCAAAATCGTGAAAGAATAACTGCAATGTATGCGCTGCACAACCATAACATTGTATATGATTATAAATAGATTCCGATTTTAGAATTCTCCAGGCTGCTTTCATGTTAGCGGCATTATCAGTAACTAAAGAATATACTTTTACCGGATTCAATTCATGAATTACATTTTTAAATTCCTGGGCAATATAATCTGCCGTATGGCGATTTTCCTCAGTATTTAGAAATTTGTAGAACACTGGAACAGGCGTCATCACCATAAAATTAATAATACTCTCGTTTCTAATGTTGCTCCAGCCATCTGATACAATTGATAAGTAAGGAGCTTTATCTATTATATCTGCAACTCTCACCTCCATATCACCTGACGCTTTGTCTAGAAGATATCCAGCCAGCTGCCTTCTCCTGGGTAATGTGTAAATAGGACGTATTTTTTTAAAAAATTCTTGGATGTAGGGATTTTCAGTGATGTGGAAAGGTAAATTGCTCGCATATACAGCCTTTGCAAACAATTGATCCAGCTCATTTTTTTCTTTGGGATTAATTCTATCTATGAAACCGGTTATACAAGATTGAGATTTATATTTAATCGCCTTGCTTGTAGATTGATTAGAAATAAGGGAATCAAATTCTCCTGAGTCACAAGACAAAATATTGTTCATTTGATAATCATTCTCACTAATTTCACCCAATTCTTCATTAGAGTTAGACTTAGAAGTATTACAAATTACATTTGTGATATTTTTTGTAGAGGTTGATATTTTGGAATTTGAATAAAATTTTTCCTTAATTATAACAGGGCACATAGTACAGCTGCTTAATAAATGTTTGACCATTCTATCAACGTGGGTGATATAGGACATCTTGCAAAACTTGCACACCGCTTTAACTGATTTACCATCGCGTACTTCTTGAAAATGTTTCCAAACATGATGCTTTGGTTTGACCATAATCCCTAATATATTAAAATTTAACAAAAAATGATTTTGATTATTGTAAAGTTAATCTATCTTAACTATTTTATAATTATCGACCAATTATTCCAATAATTTCTTAATATTATAAATATAATATAATAAACTTTTTACCAGAATTGAATAATATTCCGTAAATCTGACCAGAACAATTAAAATGAAAATTAATTTTAAAAACCAAATATAGCAAGTGTAAGTAAAACAAATGAGAATTAATATAATTTATACTCGGCTAAATATTAAATAAAATTTAAATTTATTAAAAAATAAGAATGAAAAAATTATATTATGATTATAATAAATCGGGTATATTTTTTTTAAGAAAAATGAATTGAAAAAAAAAAAGAAGGCGAGAAACGGCAATGATTAGGCAAAAAAATAACTAAAAATATTACTATATTTAGAAAAATTACATATTTATATTTTAATAAAAATAATAAGATTGATAAACATGCTTTTAATGCATACTAGTTAATTATATCAAAATATTTATTCGCCATTAATATTTTAGAGTATTTGACCGTATTTGACCAGTCAAATACTCCTCCGGTCAATTAACCAGTCAATTGACCGAATTTGACCGGTCAATTGACCGACATGCCAACCCTGATATTAATAATTAATTTTATATATTTATTTTAATACATTCTATGAAAAACCCATATTTAAATTGCAAAATAAAATTTTAGTATCTTATCTTGTTTACATTAATTGGTAATTAATATTATTTAATTATTCTATAATTTTATTTAAAAAGAAGTTGTTTGGAGATGGAATAATATTTCTTAAAATATAAGTAATGGCGTTACCCTTTTTTAAGAAAAGGAACGTCATTACCTGCTAGAAGTATCGACTAACCATAACGCGTTTTTTTTGTACAACGATAACTTATTCAAAATTTTTCTAAAAAATATGGGGCTTTATTAAACAACTTTTAAACTTTACAGAGAAAAAAATCTCAATAAAATTATTTATCACAATTCCCAATATACATGCTTTTTGTAATCGTTAATAAATAAAAATTATGTAACCAATAATCTTTTTTAGTGAAAACAATAGTAAATAAATTATTATTTTTCTTCCTTGAATAAACACTTGTTATTTTATATGGTTGGAGTTGCATCATAAAATTTTTATTTCTTATTATTTTTAACTGCCTCCTATATAAAATAAAGATCAATGGACTTGTGCGAACTCGTGTTTTTAAACAACTATAAAACGTTAATTATTTATTATTTTTAGAAAAAATTGTACTGTCTATAAAACTTGAGCCATTTGAGCAATTTGTAATTAATTATTATCAGAAATAAAAAATATTTATATATTTAAAATCACCATTAAATTTGCATTTTATGATGTGTCGATATTTAGTCTTGGATTAAAATTGACAATAAATAATCCTTTAGTCTTTGGTTTTATACCAGATAGTGCACTATTTTTATTATTTTTTTTATTATTTCTATAGTGGATTATAAAATAATATCCAATGTTTGTCTTACAACGCAGGGCATTTTTAAATTGAAAAATCAAGAAATAGCAATATCTAAATGATAATCCTCAAGAAATGTATTTATATATAATATTCTAAATGCCAAAAAATAAAATATAATTGAAAATAACTTTGAATATAAAAATTATATGAATATGATAAGAGAAAATAAAATAAAAGTCATAACTTTTATCTATGTGACAATAAACAGTATAATAATTTTTCCTTTATTTATTCTGATCAGCCTCCTTTACCCTAATTGACCTCGAAAGTCAACATTTTCTCTTGGTCTCGTAGGGAAGATGCTACTTTGCTGACAAGTTCGCTTCTCAATAATATTGATCTTATTTTTTTAATCGAAGATATATTTTTACAGACAAATATACTTAAATATCAATCATAAGCAGGAAATTTACACACTAATTATAGATAATAACATCTTGTGAAAATTATAATCAATCTAAAGGTTTAGTTGCTCACTTTCATAGTTTAAATATCTCATTCAGAATCAGTATCTGATAAATACGGCTAAATTTATTTATTTTAAATATTTTAATATTATAATTAAATTAAAATAGTCAGAAATATGTTCTTTGGGTTTAAATGTTTAAATTACTAGTATGGCCCACGTTGATATAATCTTTAACATTTGCAATTATATCCTTTTTTAGAGCTATTAAGCGGTGCAACCTGCTGTTAGTTAAGTCTGTTAGAATAGAATGACTTTCAATCTTGAATGGCTGATCGTCAATTTCCATCATGCCTTGCTTATCTCCCGATAAATTTTTATTTATAAAATATAAATCTTAATTATATTTTTTATTAAAAATACATAAACAACAATATTATAGTGACAAGTATATAATATTTAATTAAATTATTCGTATAAATTACCAGCGTATCCTTCTTTATGTCCTTTACAAAAAAACCCACTGGATGGTTCTCGTAGTATCCTCTATAAAATTTAAAATTTTCAGGGTTGGAATACTCGATTTTTTCCCCATTCCTATCTTCTATGTAAAAATCAGGGCTCAATACGTTATCCGAGGGGTATAATTTCAAATTTACATGCGTATCTTTTGTCTCCTGAATAATTTTTAAATCCTCGGGCGTCACTATATCGTGAACTGGAAAGGCATTTCCTTGTATATGCAAAAATGTGTGAGTCCATTGATGACCACAACTTGCTAAAATAGATATAATTTTAATGATGTATAATCATTAGCACTTCGCCTATTGCTATTTAGCCTAAAAGTGCCAAAAGACCAAATTTAATAACAAAATAATCAAATTTATTAATAAGTGAGATAAATTAGAAAATTTAATTATAAATGATAAAAGTATACTAGTAAATTAGCAAAATGACGTTTCTCCAAAAAGCGCCAAATGGTACCAAATCGTAGTAAATCGCTAATTTATTAATAAATAAGCAAATGCGAAAGTAAAATTGATTGAAAATTTAATAGAAATAAAGCATAAATACTAGCAAATTAAAAAAAAACCCATTTCACTTAAAAACGACAAAAAGTGCCAAAGGACCAAATTTAATAGTAAATTTAAATAATAAATGAGCAAATGCAAAAGTAAATTAGAAAATTTAATAATAAACGAACAAAAATATACTATTAAATTATATTTAAAATATATATAAAATGATAGCTAAGGCCCGAAGAGGAATAAACGAATCGCATAAGATTTCATTTGTAAATTTTTTAAAGGATTATTCTTCGTCTTAGGTAAAAATCTATTGGGCTGGAACATAATATTTGTGTCTATTTTAACCCAGCAGAAAATAAAATTATATATACTATATTTTAAAATTAATAAATCTATAATTATTTATACATTCTTTTAAATTTAGTCCTTCTAATATTATTTCTAGTATTTCAATTAATATTTCTTTAAAAATTCCCTCGTTTTAGGCTATTTACGAAATAACCTAGTTAAAGAGCCCTCTATTCATTGGAGTACGCAGCGGGGGGGGGGGGGGACAAATCCCCCCAAAGCCAAAAAATGCAGATGCCGGATATATTTTTCAAAAATATTTTTGTTTAGAGTGTTGTGCAGATTTAATTTAAACATTTCCATATTTTTTAATTCGTTTGTAAATAAAAATTTTAACTTGTAAAAATTGATAAGAATATATAAATATGTTATTTTAACAACTTTTTACAAGTCAAATAATTTTATTTTCAAATAAATTAATAAATATGGAAATGTTTTGAATTAAATTTACACAGTACATATTAATTTATATTTGTTAATATTTATTCCTATCTCATATTAAATATATATTTAATTACATTTATTATCACATTCATAACTAAGTTTATCAATTAATTTCGATTTCAAGTTTTCCGGCGTAATATTATCTTATTACTTTCAAATTTTTAGTGGCGTAATATTTATCTATCATTTTTAAATTTCTAGTCAAATAATAATTATTCTGAAATTGTCCGACAGGGAGAAAAAAATCGCAACCTTGTCCTACGAGATAGAGTTTCCGCCATAGCAGTAACACAGCTTTTATGGAGTTAGAAGAGCCGATTATTTGCTATTACTGACATATCACAATGGCCTGAAAGAAATTTTTCCTTAGAAGCAAGAAAATTATTGGATTCAATGCTTATTCCAAATTTTTTATCTCATTAGAATGTACAACTATTTTATGTATTATTGACTTGATTAATAAGATGAGAATAGCGGAGAGCATTTTATTAGAATTCAAGGAAATTAGGGCTAATGTTTATGAAGAATTTCATGTTTTATATGTTATTGTTAAGTCAAAAGCAGAGCTATACGTATTTACAGTGGCGTAGACAAGGGGGGGTTTTGGCGTCGAAACCCCCCCCCATGGAAAAAAAAATTTTTTTTTTAAAAAATGTTTTTTTTTTTAATTTTTTTTTTTTTTATAAAATAAAAAATTATTCTTTTTTTATTGCGAATAATTATATTTAAAAAACGGTTTCAATTTAGAGAAATAAGATAATATATTATATATAATACTATATGAATATGAATATCACAATGAAATATATTTATAAAAAAAGAAGTTTTAATTTTAAATGATCACATCGTTTAAAAATATATATAAATTATATGAACTAAAATATTAAACAACAATAAGAATAAAGATATATTGTATTTGTAAATAATTTCTGGCATAGTTAAATTAGAATATTAAATAACAATAAAGATATTTTGTAAATATTTTCTGGCTTGGCATAGTTAAATTAGATATTTATAAATTTAATTATTAAATATATATTTTTAATTTAAACTATTTAGATAGTTTGTTTTGTTTGATTGTATTTTTTTAGCAAGAATTACATATTTTATTGCAATTTTATTTTTTTAAAATATAGTTATTTACATTCAATTTTTAATATAATAATCGTATAAAATTTATATATTTTGAAATTTATTTTTTTATATATTATTAAAATAAAAACATAGTTAAATAATAAATAAAATCTCTGCAAAATATTGTTATATGCAAAAATTTAATTAAAATAATTATTTTTAACATAGAATAAGATATATTGAGTTGATCATAAAATTGGAAGGTTTGGGGGGAGGCAAATTTTTTTTACATCGAATAGATTGAATTAATATACAATTTACTAAACATTGATAAAATTTTCAAAATAATGCTTTCAGTCGCTTATTAATTATAAATTTGGCAAAAATTTTAATTTTAATAAGGGGGTTTGGGAGCGAAGCCCCCAAAAAATTTGTCAAAACCCCCCCCATGGATCAATCCTGGCTACGCCACTGCGTATTTAATATTTGTCTCACTCGACTTGCAGCAAGGCAAGCTCATAGAAAACATTAATATAGGATCAGTAGAAGAGTATATCTTAGATACAAATACAATTATAAACCATAAATGAATGGTTTTAAATTCATTATGCAGCACTTACCCATCTGCAAATATTATTTCCATAGAAGCTTTCCAACCTTTTTCAGATGGTGATAGAAAAAAAATATTTGTTGATCTTATGATGCCTTATTAGCTGAATAACTATGTTTATAAGATTAACTATGGTTGATGCAGTCCCAAAAAATGCTATGGATGTTCTGCATTAATTCAAACACATTTTAGATTATATTCCCAATGTATTAAAAGGGTTTATATATATTAGCAACTCTTCCCAATAGTAAACTAATGAGAGAACATTCTCTTTTTTAAGAAGAATAACAGCCCTGCTGAGGTACCATTTGCAGGCCACGACCCGGATTTTTTTAAGGATTTTTACGTCTAAGCTCAATTTTCAGGCATGGCTCGGCCTTTTTTTAAATAAAATTTTCAGGCCTGATCCGGATTTTTTTTAAATATTTTATATTTATTTTTGATTTTTATAGCTAATAATAACAATTTCAAATATAGGCTGTTTTAAAATATACAGTCCGGCCCGGATATTTTTTTAAAAAAAATTTTCAGGCCCGGCCTAGATGTTTTTTTTAAATTCTGGTCCAGCCCGGGGCCGGGCCTGCAGGTCTCTGAAAAACATACCAAGAAGTACAAATTTTGAAAGTAAATTGAAAGGTTTGGATCTTTTGAATATTCATAGGCATTTGACAACAAGCAAGGATGAGATAATTGAAAAATTAGCTCACAACGAAGATTGGATTTTATATTGTAAATATATAACATACAAAATACAATAATTCCCTAAGCTTTTTGTGTATTCATTTATATTTATAACATTTAAATTTTTTATACTTTATATATAAATTTTAAAGCTCAAAAAATTAAAATTTTTATTTTGGATCATTTAAGTGATTCTTTACATATAAATTTTTTATAATTCACATTAATTTAAAATTGTGTATTAGAAAGAGTTATTAGTCCTAATAAATTTATGCTTGATATTTTTAAAAAACAATAATATTTCTTAAAAAAAATTTATTATCCCCCCCCAGACCAAATTCCTGCGTACGCGTATGCCTCTATTTCCTCCATATACACCCAAAAATTAGAGGCTTAAATAATATTTATTAAATAATTAATGTTCTCTCTACACTAATATAAACGTTATTGTTAACCCTAAGGAGCTATGCCAACGATTCGTACTTTTGTGAAACAAAGTGAGGGAGCAAGCTTAGTAAAGCGAACTGTGACTTATATTAATATTAATAATTATTAAATTAAGAGAGGAAAAATTGGGAAATAATAGAAATTAAACATATTGCTTCGATGTGATAATTATATCTTTTTTAATGGCTAAATAAAGATTAAAATGTGTTGATTTAAAATAATATATTAAATTATATATTTTTCTTGGAACATTTCGGAATTCAACCAAGAAATTGAACCGGAACGGAAAATATTTTTTTGCCGGAACCGCCGCGGGTCCTTGAATATATAGGTATTCTAAATAACAAAGTAAATGACATTGAGCCAAGATGAGAAAATAATCAAATCAAGAAAGAAAGAAAGAAAGAAAGAAAGAAAGAAAGAAAGAAAGAAAGAAAGAAAGAAAGAAAGAAAGAAAGAAAGAAAGAAAGAAAGAAAGAAAGAAAGAAAGAAAGAAAGAAAGAAAGAAAGAAAGAAAGAAAGAAAGAAAGAAAGAAAGAAAGAAAGAAAGAAAGAAAGAAAGAAAGAAAGAAAGAGAAATTTTTTTTAAAAAATACCAAAACTTGTTTAAGATTATTATGAAATATATAGCTAATTATATTTTATTTTTACAAATAATTGTTAGATATTTGTTATTAATATTAAAAAAGACTACTAAAAATTTCAAAAAATATTTACCATTTAAATATTTTTTTAATGGTTCGAACAGGAAAGATCGAAGCGAAGACCGATTTCATAAAACGGACCGGAAAGATAAACTTTTTTAAAACTATTTTCCTTGGAGTTTTTTTTAATAAGAAATATTCTGGAGAAAAAATATTGAAATTAGAAATAGTTCATTATAATATTTCCCATTAGCTTTTCTTAAAAAATATCAAAATATTACCTGTAATAAATATCATTAGGAGTAAGGTGGTCAAACTTCTTATATACATCAGTTAGGCTAATTTAATTTTAAAAAATTTTATTTTAAGTTGTAATTTATTATATATATTTTTTTTTAAAAAAACTTAATTTGATTTTGAAGAGATGGGTGGAAGAAAAATAAACTAAGCAATATAGCAAAAACAACCACCTGAGTAATGAATTTCAATATAAAAAATCTATAATTTGAGAGCAATGTCTGAATTTTTATTTTAATATTTCCATGTTAGAAGGAATTATATAGGCCACTTAACATCCGAGAAATGAATAGATAAATGTGAGAGTAAAAAAATCGAGTTGCACGGTCTAATTTTAACTGAATAAAATTTTGCAAAATATAATTTATATCTCTATGCCAACCTCGATAAATTTGCAAAAAAAATTTGAAAATGAAACATAATCCCGTTTCACACCTGGCTATGAATCGACCTTGTTAAATATAAATATATAAGAAATTACTTATACCTCTATATGGCAACCTCATTTAGAAACATGATATCGCTTGCAATGTGAGCAATGAAAAGATCAATATGGAAATGGAAAACTGAGTGCAAGACTTAATTTTTATATTTTCCTCTTAATATGAAATGGTAGCTAAGGAAGCCCGAAGAGGAATCAATGAATAGCATAATATTTCATTTGTAAATTTTTTTAAAGGATTATTCTTCGTCTTAAGTAAAAATCTATCAGACTGGAACAATATTTGTGCTGATGTCGCGCTCTAACCGCGATATTGCATGGCTCTATCAACAGGACATAAATAAATGGAGTAAAGTGATGGTTATTTTTTAAATTCGAATTTTTTGATTATGAAATTAATAAAGGTATTTTAGGAAATGGAAGATATAAAAGAGTATTGGGGATAATTAAATTAAATTTAATTTTTTATGTGGTAAATAAAATACATGTTGTGATTAACAATTACAAGTAATATATATAATATATATGTGAAAGTAAAAATATGTTAAATATTTTATTTAAGAATGATTTTTACATTATATATCATAGCTTTTTAAAAGATAAGAATTTAGAATTTATATTACTAGGTTTTTTGCTTATATATTATATTATTATGGTTATTTAGATATCTATTGTGAAAAATAAAATTATGAGATAAAAAGAAAAAAAATATATAGAAAATGGAATAAAATAATTGAATATTAATTTTTAAAAAAAGTTGAAAGATGGAGAAAGATTTTTAAAAAATGGAGATAAAAGCGAAAATCGACATTTAGAATGAACAAAGGAATGATGAGGCAAATACAACCAAAACAACAAAATATGGCTTGGCAGAGGGTGATTACTTCACAAATGACAAAGTGATAAAAAAAAAGGAATAACAAGAGGGGATTAAAAAGTAGGATAATTAAAAATTCTCCCCGGTAAATAAATGTATCAAATTTGGAGAAGTTTTAAAATGAATAAATTTGTTTTATATGTCGTTGCTTATTATTCATATTACACACTATATTAGCATGGTGGCAAGGACGGAGAACCAAATAATAAATTAAAAGAAAGATGTAAAATATTAAATCTTAATTAACTTCTTTAAAAAAACTATATAAAATCTAATACTATAAAATAAAAAAATTTCCCCAAAATAATGCCCATCTGACCTCTGCTGGGAAGGGGTTATCTACCCATGACACCATGTCAAGTCAGTCTGCAGATCCTATCTAAAAAATATATAAAATAAACATGCTGGCTTCTCAATAAAAAAAAAAGGACCCCGTTAATTCAAGCTAAGAGAAAATTATATACGAAATATAACAAATAAATAACGCGTATACCGAATCGATAAATGATAAATTCTATCCTAAAAATGATTAATTTTTAAATAAATGATTAAAACTTTCATATAATCATGTGTGTACTATATATATATATAAAAAAAGAATAGTAAAATTTTTTTTTTATTAATGTCAAAAAAGTACGAATCTACTGTTCTATGGGAACAAAAACATCTACATCGATAGAATCACGATATTTACATAAAAATAAAATTAACGACAAAGCCTATATTAACACACAATCTTCCCGATAATATTTATTTGAAATTACTATATATAAACTCAGGGGCTGAATTTAATAATTTTGATTCAATAATAAAAAAACTTAAAATTTTATATCCAAAAAAGAACGTTAACAGTAAAATTATCGAATTTTATAAAGCAAGTCAATTTAAAGACGAAAGATTTATTAATTGGGCAACAAAAATTTGCCAATTAAGCATAGAGTGCAATTATTTAGACTACAGGGTGATAGAAAAAATTAAAATATGCACCTATTCTAAGGATATTAAGTATAAAATAAAAGATTTAGATAAAATTGATGAGATAATAACAACAGGATGTGAGGCAGAAGACATCGACACTAATATTACTTTTGATAAAGTTATCACTAAACTAGACTTTAGGTTTGGTGGATAAACTAAAAGATGAATTCGAGATAAAACGCCAGATATCAAGAAAACGTCAAACAATTGATACCATATGATAACAACTATGTTCAGCAGTGGGCTCCACGACCATATTTTGACACACAAAGATTTCATAGCCAAATCTACTACTTCAAACCACGTAACCAAAACTACATTAGATACAACAATCAAAGCAAATTTGACACTTGTTACAAACCTAATTATCATGATCATCAAAGGCACAAAATAAATTATGGTAATTTCAATCAACATTGCTATGGAAAATGTAGTAGTAACAATAATAGACAAACAACTCATGATGATCGAAACAATTATTATAGCAACCTAGATTTTAATAGCAACAACAGACAAACTTATGACAACCAAAACAATCATTACAAAAGTGGTAATTTAAAAACAATAACAGACAAATTTGCGACAATCAAAACAATTATCATATAAATAATAATTTTAACAACAACAACAGACCAGCATACGACAATAAAAACAACCATAATAATAGGTCGAACCTAAGATTCATTAACAGAAACAACTATGTACATAACAACTACAATACCCACAGAAATCTTAATAACAAAAGTTATACACCAGTCGGCAGCAAGATAAACACCATTAATTTCGAAGAACTGGAAAATGCTAAAACTGATGACGTAAACAGAGAATGACTTACTAAACGTAAGTGTAAATAATTTGAGCGAAGGTCTTGATGAGAATAACGCTTACTTGGTGGTACTCAAACTTAACGGCATAGTGACGACCAGGTGAATACGGATACGAGATACTCTATCATACCGCTTTATATAGCTAACAAAATAGGCATTAAAAACATGAAGAAATCTGATATAAAAGAGAATATAAGATACGATATTAATATTGAACTATTTCCTTAAGTTTAAAATAAACGTTGATAATTACAACCATTTGGCGACTCGTGTTGGCAAAGTAAAATAAAAAATACACAATACATTCCGATTGAAAAAACCAGATGGACCTATTAGAATAATTTGGGTCTGGCTTATTTTTTTCGACCACAAATCCTACCAAATATTATGATAATTCGATCCAATCAAGCAATTTGACCACCAATAAAAAAAATTTTAAACTTGTGACTTAAATTTGACACTTGCCTTATTGCCCGGAAAGGCTTGTCATTTTATGTAGTTGTAAGTAGTAAGGGCGCACGACTTTTACTTAATATTAATGAAGTATCAAATTATAAATGTCCGAAAGCAACGTTTTTTAATATTTTGTAATGTAATAATAAGGCTATCAAAAATTTAACGGGGACGCTAACTTTTCGAAATTAGAATTGGTAGCTTTCGTTCTAACAACAAACCTGGTTAACAATATGTATTTTAATTTTGAAATAATCTATCATTGTAAAAAATTTTATGTTATATCTGTCGTAGTTTTATGTAAGAATTTATATTAATTTTTGCATAATGCCAATCAACCAAAATAAATAAGGTTGATTGGATTATAATTAATATTAAAGAACACGTGATATAAAAAATGTTTTTATAATGTTCGAATAAAATTGTATTTCATTATGATTTTTCTGATAAAAATTGAAAAAAGTTTTTTTATTGGAAAATTATTGTTTTTTTTATAAAATATAGATTAATGAATATATATTTGTTTTGGAGATTTTTTTTGTAAATTGTCCTTTACTAATAAATAATATTTTGTGTAAATTAATTCTAGCTCCTAAAGGAACAATTATAAATTAC
The DNA here is from genome assembly GCF_954871325.1 of Gordionus sp. m RMFG-2023. NCBI lineage: Eukaryota > Metazoa > Nematomorpha > Gordioida > Chordodea > Parachordodidae > Gordionus > Gordionus sp. m RMFG-2023. The sequence goes on along the minus strand of NC_088779.1, from coordinate 25,803,451 downwards.
CGGTTAATTTTAGGATAGGTTGAGAGTAAGGGATTTGTTAAGGGATTTTTGTTCGTTTTTATACGTTTTTTTTCAATATCCTTGTTTAAATTTTATAAAAGTTTAAAAATATTATATAATACAATTTTTAGTTTTATATGTTATATCTAAATATTTCAAAAAGTTTAAAATAAGGATTATGACAAATGTAACTTTTCCAGGTATATCTTTATTGAAATTTTAATTTAACAATATATATTTTTGTCAAAAAAATTTAAAAGAGTAAAATAATAACGATTATGCAATGGTCACTTAGCTATGGTACATCTTCATTGAAATTAAATTAATATGTTAATAATATAAATTAATAACCATTTGTGTCAAAAAAATTCAAAAAACTTGTTAAATAACTATTATGACAATTTTCATTTTTCTATGGTAAAACTTTATTGAAATTTCAATTCAACATGTTTATATTAAATATTTTTACCCTTATGCGTAAAAAAATTTTAAGAAAGTTAAATAATAACGATTTTGACAATTGTCACTTTTTTATGTTACATTATATTTTCAGTAAAATTTTAATTTAACATTTTTTAATAATAAAAACTACCTATTGTGTCAAAAAAGTTAGAAAAATAACGATCATTGAATTCTTATTTTAATTTAACATGCTTATATTAATCCATTTATTTCAAAAAAAAATATCATATAAATAATAATTTGCTATATTATTTTGAAATATGAAGATATTTGAAGATCGTTCATCAAAGATATTTTTAAATTATTCAGTTCAAAATTTTTAAAAAATAAAAGATCTTCAAATTTTATTGAATTCTTATTTTAATTTAACATGCTTATATTATAATCCATTTATTTCAAAAAAAAAATATCATAAAAATAATAATTTGCTATATTATTTTGAAATATGAAGATCTTTGAAGATCGTTCATCAAAGATATTTTTAAATTAAAAATCTTCAGTTCAAAATTTTTAAAAAATAAAAGATCTTCAAATTTTACGATCTTCAAAGATCTCGATCCGATCTTTATCGTATATCTTTGAAATAAAGATTAATGAACAAAATGTGTTGATTTAAAATTAAAATCTTAAATTAGATATTTTTCTAGGAACTTCAGAACGTTCCAACAGCAAAACTGAACCGGAACGGAAAATAATTTTTTGCCGGAACCGCCGCAGGTCCCAAAATATATATGGTTATATTTTAAATAACATGATGCTCAAGAAAAGAAAATATTCAAGACATATCAATTTCATTATGGAAAAAAAATTTTTAATAAAAAAACCAAAACTTGTTTGATTTTGTCATGAAATGAATAGCTTATTATATTATATTTTTACAAATAATTGTTTATTAATATTTAAAGAAAATTACTAAAAGGAAAGATCCGAAGACTGATTTCTTAAAGGAAAGAACACCGTTTTAAACCTTCTTTTCGATCCGATAACATACTATTAACTTTTTAAAAAAAGACCTAGATCAAGTCTATTAATTTTTTTATTGATAAGAAATATTCTGGAGGAAAAATATTGAAATAAGAAATCATTCATTTTAATATTTCCCAATTAACTTTTCTTAAAAATCATCAAAATATTACCTGTAATACATATCATTAGGAGTAAAGTGATCAAACTTCTCTTATACATCGGTTAAGCTAATTTAATTTTAAAATTATTTTAAATAAATATTTTTTCCAAAAAAAAACACTAATTTGATTTTGAAGAAATGGGTGAAGAGAAATAAACTAAGCAATATACTGAAAACAACCATCTGAGCAATGAATTAGTCAATATAGAAAAATATATTAATTTTATGCCTAATTTTTTAGTATAATATTTCCATTATAGAAGGAATTATATAGGCCACTTACCACCTGAGAAATGAATAGATAAATTTAAAAGAGAAAAAATCGAGTGTACGGTATAATTTTTTTAAACTATTTGAATAAAATTTTACAAATATCTCGATGGTAACTCAATAATTTTACAAAAAATAAGTTAAAAATGAAACATCATCGTGCTTCGCACCTGAGCTATGAATCGACATTGTTAAATACAATTATAAAAGAAATTATATATACCTCTATATGGCAACCTCGTTTATAATTTTTAAAAAATTGAAAATGAAACATCATCACACTTCGCACCTGAGCTATGAATCGACATTGTTTAATATAATTATTAAAGAAATTACTTATACCTCGACGTGTGCGCCGCCGGCAATTTTATTTAAGCCGGAAAAGCCGCCGATTGATATGAGCGCTACGGCGGCTGCGCAGCGCGCATAGGAATGCTATTTAATTATATTTATATATTAAATTATTATCATTTAAATTTGAATATTAAATAAAATTAAAATATGAATTGTATTCACTTGGCGTATAATAAAATCGTGTGTATCATTTACATTTCTTCCTATTCATACATTATATTTCAAAATTATACAAACTTTAATTTATCTTAATTTTTTTTATGAACTTACACGTTTTAAACCATCTTTACTCATTGCCAGCTCTAAATGCTATTTTTTGAGTATCTTTTTAATATATAAACTTAATTTATAACTGATTTGTTAAATTAATTACATAAAACTTTTTTTATTTTAATGTTTTTTAAACATCTATCTATTAATATAAAAAATCAATATAAAATATAATAGGACAAAATTATGTTTTAATATGCTGCTTATATTTGATGCCATTTATTCTATAAGCAATAAATGAATAACTGATTTTCTAATGAATTGAAATTAAAATTAAATGATTATTAAAAAATAAATTGTCTATACAAATAAAAATATGGTATTTGATTTCTTGTCAGAATTACCTGATAGGACAACCTAGATGATGTTTATTCATCTATAAAGGCGCCTTTTTAAATCTGATTGATTCTGAATCGAAATTCTCATCTATCACTTTTGATTATAGCAGATCATTTCATGCGTCAAATTATATCATGTTTAGTCTTAGTCATTTGAAAGAAAATTTTGATTTTTAAATATTTTACCCTGGTAACTAGAAAGGTGACGCAAAAATAATGATGAAACCATATTATCTAACATCTACCAATTAAAAAACATAATAATGAAGATGGTAACTGATGCTGAAACTAATTCCAAAAGAAGCGTCAGGTTGGGGGATTAATCATGCTTAGCGTATGGAACTCATACTTTAGTTATAGCTGATGGCATAAAAAAAGCAGAATTTATATTCTGATTAAAAAAAATAGAGAAATTATTTCAGCCCTCAGATATTGAGTATCTGATTTGGAATGTGAAATTGATATATCTGCAATCAATTCATGAGGCAGACCATATTTTGGATATTGGTGATTCTGATCCATAACTTGATGAACAATTTGATATCTCTGGTGAGACTGATACATATATAATTAATACGAAAAGCGTTAAAGTTAAATTTCCCTACCTTCTTTAAGAGCATTTAATTATGCTAGAAAGTATCCATAGTCTTAACAAGATTTCTGTAAATAATATTCTAAATAAAATAGGAAAACAATCCTTATAATTTTTAATAACGAATATGAACTTTAGACATTATTAAATATATTCAGAGAGTCCGTGGAATTTGTTTCTTTCCAAAAGGGATTAACAATAAATTTAGGAATAATTTTATGCAGTAAAATAGAAGCACATATACAAATCAATAAATGATTGCTCAAATATCATTTAATTAAAAGATATGAAAAAAAAGCATGACCATAAGTTTCCAATTATCGAACATCAATTAATTTATTTTATATATATTTTTATTAATAAAATTATATTTTGAACACTAGATATTAGCCGAAACTACTTGATCCGAAACTTTTAGAGCATGATAGAAATACAAGAGTAAGAATTAAGTTGAAGACAATGGACAAACATCCAGTTCACATATAGCTAAAATAGCCTGTAAACATTCCCAACCAAGCAACGATTATAACAACATTAGCAATAGAGAGCAAGAACGCCATATTTTGCTCAGTCAACATAGTATAACAGAAAAAGATTGGGAAAAAAGCGATTGGAACTTTTTATGCTTGCTAATTTAGTAAAGAAGATTCTTTATATACATGCAACCAGTACAACCAGGTGAAGAATTTTTTCCATCGCTGGATTATTAAGGCAAAAAAGACTTTTTATGTATAACGTATCATGATAAAATACCATTTATTCATGACAATTATAATTTAAATTTGATTTAATTTATAATATTTCATACTTTATGTTGCGTTATTTCTTTATCTTATTTTTTGTTATAATCTAATTTTTATTATTTGATTTTTATTATGTGTTATAATCTAATTTTATTTTATAAACGGCGTAACCTTACTTTTATATTACTTTTTTGTATTTCGTTTATATTCTAATTTGGACTTATAAAAAAATGTATATAAACGAAGTGTGAAATGAAAAAGTTAGTTAATAAAATATATTTTTACTGACTCGCACCTCGCGCTATATCGTTAGTACCCTTATTCTTTGCACTTTATATTTTGCTTGCATCAAATTTATATTTTAATTTGTTTTAAATCAATAGTAACTAATGTGTTGTTTATGTGACTCTGATCTTGAGAAATGCAATTCCTTAATCAAATACATAAATTTAAATAGAAGTGAGAAAAATGATTTAAGAAATAAATTGAACTATTATATTTACAATATTAGAATTAAGATTGGCCAAATAAATGTAATATATTGTATTATAAATTAAATTAATTTAAGACTTTTTAAAATAAATAGCACATCACGGCTGCCGTTAATTTATTCGGCTGCGACTAAATCGTACCACCAAACACCGATGAACAAGGTTTTACAGCCATGTAAAGATGATTCTACTGATTGTTTCTGATTTGGACTAGGCATTGCTGTTTTTAAAATCTGTTATGTTTTATAATTTTCTGAAATTACATAAATAGATTTTGTGATTAAAATTAGTATCTAGATTAGAGATCTGCAAATTCTGGCCTATTAAGATTTTTTACACAAGTTTCCTAATCCGACCTGTTAATATTTTATGAAAAATAAGTCCCAGCTTGGCTCATTAAAATTTTATGAAAAGTCTATCCCAGCCTATATATATATTTGAGTATAGATTTTCCAGCCATCGCATTTTTTTAAAATATATATATATATTCTAATAGTGTTCCTAATGTTAATGATATATCTCTTTCCTATGATAATCTATTTTAGCTTATTTTTTGTCCAGCCCAAAAATTTTATTGTCCATAATTTTTTGCTTGAACTGTTATAAATTTAAACTAGAGGCTTTCAGATCTCAAATCTAAATCTCTCGTTGATATTTAAAAACTATTTATAATTTGTAAATCATTTTGTTAATATCTTCTCTCGTTTATTCAAAAAAATTTGTATTGGCATTTAAATATACTTATATACAATAAGAGGACTAGTAAAATGATTATTTGTAAAATAGTTATGAATTAATTACTTAGAATAGAATAAATATAATTTCTGAGATAAAATACTTCCTAAATCAAATTTATAATAATAGTATTCATTATCTTCTTATTCACTATTCATAACCATGTAATTTAAATTATTTTTGTATTTTATAGACCTATATTTTCAGATTTAAATTTGATTTTCTATTTGTAAAAGGTTTAAATTACTTAATACTATAATTGGACAGGGCATCTTGAATCATATTAAAGAGGAGTATCTGCATATTTTTATCTAGATACATGGACATAAACATGGATCTTTTATTCATAAATTTTCATGTTTCAAGTTTTAGTCATATCGATCCAAATGAAAAAAAATCCTATTTTCTTTTTCAAAAATTATATGCTCAATTATTTTTGTTAGATCTGTTCATACAAGTAAAAAATTTATGGCAACCTTAATTGAAAACTTATATGTTAAGGTATTAAATAAGTAAATTATGTAAAAAGTCTCAGAGTAAAAAGGCAGAGAAAGAAATCTGAAAAAGCTTACCAGGTATAATAAATCTCAATCTTTCGATTTACTGTTGTGTATGTCAATCTCGATTTACTGTTGTGTATGTCAATCTTTTATTTTCGTATAATTCTTCACTAAATAAAATATGGAGAGCAACTTATATCAAGCTCTCGTTGATTTAAAGTAAGTTTCACAAATTTATTGTTAAGCCTATTTTATTTAAAAGATGTCCATCAATCACGTCCTTGGAAGAATTTCAAACAATAACTCAAGGTCCTATCACATCTTCTTATACTTATATAGTTTCATTTTTATCTGGAGAACTTCAAAATTTTTTGAATTTGGAGGAAATAATAAACCCAATTGATGGTTTAAAAAAATATGAATTTATTTTATTGTAACAAATATTTAAGATAATGCACATCTTCAATCATTCCACATTGAAACAAGTGCATTTTTGAAAGAACTTGGTAAAAATATTTTTGACATATATCATTATTATAATCGAATATTTCATTTTATTATTCCTGTATTAGTAATTATGTGTATTTTTCAAAAATCTAAACTTTTTTATAAGACAAATAACAAAATTTACTAAATTCAGATATTTTTAAGTTTATGAGAATATTAAATCAGGCCCTATATTTCTCGTTTTTAAAAAAATATTGGTTCAGGCCAATGCTTGAAAAAACCCTGAATATATTATTGTTTTATTTTGTGATTATATTCTTTATTTATATATATATATATATTTATAATTTCCTGAATAAATTAATAAAGGAACTGAAAAAATCCCAATATGTGATATTAGTTCTTTCATCAAGAAATGAATTTTAAAATATTTAACAATTCACGATCAAATATTGCCTATTTTAAATGAAATTATTAACTTTCAAGGAAGAAAAAATTATGCCACAATAATTTATGATAATATACCAAATATCACAAGATGTTTCTTTTTTTCACCATAAGTATTTTTATGGTCAAGGATAGGTGCAACCCAGTTGCAAATATAATTGATATGACAATCTTTTAGATGGCAAATATAATGGTGGGGTGCATCCTAGTTGCAAATATAATTGATGCCATTGACAATTTTATAGATGGCAAATATAATCATGGATAGTTGCATCCTAATTTCAAATATAAATAAAGATATTGACAATGCTAACTATGTGGGAAAATTTATCAAATGTTAAGCATATATAAAATTCTAAAATGAGTAATAAAAATTAATATATAACACCTTGTGAATTGTGATCTAACTGAAATTCTTCTATGAATTCCTTATGATATCAAATCTTCTAGACTCTTTATTTTATCTTTAAATAGATACATACCTAAAATTGTGTCATTTTAAAATAGACAATAATAAAAATATATGATCCTTTACTTATAATTTCAAATTTTTCCTACTTTTATATTATTTGTGATCTAAAATTCTTCCTTATCATATCAAATCTTCAGTAGATTCTTTATTTTATTTTTAAATAATAGATACACACCATGGTTTAAAATAGACAGCTGATATTATTCTAATAAATATATATGACCATTCTCTTATAATTTCAAATTATTCCTACTTTTATATTACTCTAATTGTTTCAAGTTTTTTAGGCAAAATTTTTGAAATTTGACTTTAATAATAAATAAATTAGAATTTAAAAAGTGCTCTTATATTTGTGTAAAATTATATTTCAGTAAATTTAATATAGACAAAAGAAATCAAAATTACTAGAAATAATTATTTAGGGTATTGTATAGGAAAAAATGTTATTGCCTTATTTTGCTTTAATTCTAACATAACTCAAATAACAAATGACAAAATCAAGTTAACAAATTCAATTGTAATAATTTTATTCAGTAAAATTTCATTTACAACTGTAATTCTAATAAAAACATAAATAATTATAAACATTTTATAATTAAAATATAAAATGCAAATTTAACAATTTTCACAAAACCAATGAATTTATAAGGTTTTTTTAAAAAAATTTGACATTTGAAATGAAACCAGGACAAACAAGTATCACACAAAATGGATGCATCATCATCTAAAGAGAGGTAACATTTCTGACAAATCCAGGACTCTGCCATAACCTGTACCCATGCATCATTTGTTAAATATTTATTATTTTAAAATCCACTTCATCATTTTTTAAAGATTGCATATCATTTTTTTTGGTAAGAATGTCATCAGAATTAATCATCTTATTATTATAAACTTTATTCAATGCAGACTATTTACATATTTTATTTATGATCCATTCAGCCGTTTTCTTTTGTCAAAGTTGTAAAAGGTTTAATAATCTGAGAAAAATAAATGCATTAATATTATTTTTTATAAAAGTTACTATGAGTAGTGATTCTATTTTAAATTTAAATATTGTATAATTTTTATTTAAAAATATTATTTTACCTTTAATTTTATGAATTTATTTGAAACCAAGTTTATATCTTGATATGGATATTTTCAACATATACATTAATGATTCTATTTTAAATATTATATTATTTTATTTAAAAATTTTATTTTACCTTTTATTTTATGAATTTATTTGAAACCAAATTTATATCTGGAGGAATAATGGTTGAATTTGTATATGTTTTTGGCATGGATAAAAAAGGTTTCGCCTATCCTTTGCTGTTAAAAATATTATGAATTTGTATGTTTTATTTTGGCTGGTGAAAAAAGGTTGCACACATACTTTGCGGCTGATAATATCTAAATTCTTCAAGTTATAAACTTGGTTTCAAATAAATTCATAAAATTAAAGGTAAAATAATATTTTTAAAATAAAATTATATTATATTTAAAATAGAATCACTACTCATAGTAACTTTAAAAAAAAATATTCATGCATTTATTTTTCTCAGAAAAGTTATTTAAATCTTTTACAATTTTGTTAAAAGAAAACAAGGCTGAATGGATCATAAATAAAATATGTAGACAGTCTGCATTCAATAAAGTTTATAATAATGAGATGATTAATTCTGATGACATTCTTACCAAATGAAATGATATGCAATCTTTAAAAAATGATGAAGTGAATTTTAAAATAATAAAATCATATTTAACAAATGATGCATGGGTACAGGTTCAGCATTTAAAGGAGAAAATTATGGCAGAGTTCTCTTGTCAGATATGTTACCTCTCTTTAGATGATGATGCATCCATTTTGTGTGATACTTGTTTGTCCTGGTTTCATTTCAAATGCCAAAAAATTTAAAAAAAAACCTTATAAAATTCATTTGGTTTTGTGAAAATTGTTAAATTTATTTTTAGAATTACAGTTGTAAATGAAATTTTACTGAATAAAATTATTACAATTGAAATTGTTTACTTGATTTTATCTCATTGTTTATTTGAGTTATGTTAGAATTAAAGCAAAATAAAGCAATAACATTTTTTCTTATAATACACTAAATAATTATTTTTAGTAATTTTAATTTCTTTTATCTTCATTAAATTTACTGAAATTTAATTTTACTACTTGCCTCGAAAATTGAAAAATCATTTTGTTTAGAAATTACATTGTATATGTATATTTTTTATATATAAATGTTATTAATAAAAATCGCGTCAGCTATTATTGGAATCAGCTAATTCAATATTGGCAAAATAAGATTGGATGATCTTCTAAAAATATCGCCCTCTAAATTATTTTTTTAAAAAATCACAAATTTCGATAATAACATGATAAATTTAAGTTGATAATTACTTTTTTATTAAAGCATGATTTCAATTCATTTGATAGCACTAAGATAAATGTTTTATGGAGATATAAATAAATTTCATAGAAAGTAAAAGTAGATATAACCTATTTTATTTGTAAAAATAGATTGCCCTTATACTTCCTTGCTTCAAGGACCTATCCATAATCGCTTATCAACTCATAAGGATAGATTGAAATTATTAGGTATTTATAACTGCACATATAATAATAACTATTTATAAATAGCTCTATTAATTATATTAATAAATCTGTTTAATAGACTATCTAGTTACTGAACTACAAGCAGCAAAGATCTCCTTAGCCAGCAATGATATGGAAATAGATCACAATGATAAATCATCAGCTATAGTATATTTTCAATTCCCCCCCCCTCCTGTTTAATCTATTTTAATTTTATTTTTTTTAATACGCTTTAATAGCAAAATTATTGGATATAGCTAATTAGTAATTACACTTTTACATATATCGCATACCTATTATTTTTAATCTAAATTTAGAGACCTCTGCCCGTGGAAACTTTCTTTAGGGTTTGTTATTCACCCCGACTCATAAATATTTTTAAATTGCCCCCACATCATTTTACCCTACCCACGGGCCAGGGCAAAGCCGATTCCTAAATCTAAATATTTATAATATTTATAGAGCGAAAGTCCGGTAGCCCATTATCTTAGGTTGATGCTGATGGCTCTATCATTTCCTGAACCACAACCAGGCATCAAACCAAGAGTGCTGTTTGCCAAAATTAGAGATAAGGTTATTATTCTTCATATTTTTAAAATAATCTGAAAGCCACAATTTCTGTACATTAATTAGTGTATTATTTTACTTTGTATAGAATATTATTTCTAAACTTGAAAATAGTGTTGATAAAAAGCGCGATTTGGGTCGATTTTTCTGCCCGATTAAGATTTTAGCCGAAATAATATTGTGTAAGCCTCAAGATTTGGCAAAAGTAGAAGCCCAAACCTTCTGCCATCTACGAGCAAAATCAGCTGGCTTACACATCGGACCGTTTTTGTAAATAAACCCGAATCGGGCTTTTTAACAACACTACTTGAAAGTGTTTGTTTAAAATATGAAAAATATTATTTTATTAAACAATTATTACTTGTTTTGTTCTCGAATTTTGCATAAACGCATTTTGAAAAAATTCTTAGCTAGAAGTTTTAAATTTTTTTTTATAATCTAAGATAGTAAAGAACTGTTATCAATGTATTATGTTTACCCATCAAACTTTATTTGATAGTTATATAAAATACTACACAATCCTGGCTACTAGTGTTGGCTTTATTGTCCCGAATAAGAGATTCCACCTCTAATGCAGGCAAATAAAAATATTGCAAATGTATCTAGGGTCATAGTCAAGCACAGGGATCCGAACTGTAACGAATTCTTCTTCAGGTTTTAAGTTCGGATAAAAATACGGGTTCGATTCGAGTTGTACCTTAAAAACCGGTTCTTAGAAATACAACATTATTAGAATTATAACCACATCTTTTAAAATGATGAATCCCTATTCCCCAAAAAAATATATTAAGCCTTATACAATTAAATATTTTCAATCATCTCTTCTGTCAAATTATATTTATAAGGAGAAATAATAAATTCTTTGGTGGGTATTGTTGTTATCGGCCCAATTAAGATTATAATCAAAATAATATTATACAAGCCTGAAGATTTTGGTCATAGAGAGCAGAAAGATTTGGGCATCTATTTCCCAAATCTCTACGCTTATAAAATATTATTTTGGCTAAAATAATTTGGCCGTTTTTAAAAATCGAGCTTTTTAACAACATGGTGAGAACACTTATATACGCTAACCTGAGTGGTTGGCATGATATCAAATAGCCACATACAAAAATATCTGAATACTCACTGAATAACTATCAATCAAAATCGATTATTAATGTACTTTAAAAGAGTTGGGATATCGAAAGGTTCAGACTGGTTTACAGACTTTTTAAAGGTTCGCTTCAGGTTCTGTAAATAAGAACCAACTGTTCCGTTTAAATCCCTGGTCAAATAACATGATAATTTTATTTTTTCTTATGTAAGATACATTTTTGATGAAATAAGCGTAAGAGGTTCACGCTGGGTGGGATTCTTATTTCAGTGAATTTTCGATAAAAGTATAATTTTGTTATTGCACCCTAAACCAAGTCAACATCCATAAATTTTAAGAAACTTAAGAAATTTATTTTTTTTCCTAAATAATTATTTTTTAAATTCTTGTCTTACCATAGCTAAAGGAGCTCATGAATTCTCAAGGTAAGCAGCCCTTAACTCTAGGACAGCCCTTGCTAAAGGAAACCCTGAATGCCGAAGAATGGCGCGAATTAGATAGAATAGTGCACGAATTGTGTAAGGAGTATAAAACAAGAAAAGATTTGTTGCTCACGCGGGTCGATCTCACAGTTGATTCATTCACGTGGTCTCAAAGGCTTAAGGTTTAATTTTTTTATTCTTAAGTCACTTTCAAAGCTGATTTACTTTTAGCAATATAACGAACAAAACACTTCGGATGGTTGCATTTGCATCTTAATACATTTTTGCTTACAAACTTCGTTAAAACCCTTTATATGTGTTTTGTACCACAATATTTTAAGTTTCGTTATATGCATTTTATTTCTAATGTTATTACTTAGCATATTTATTCTCTATTATTTCTATAATTTTTCGAAAGAAAATAATTATTTTAAATATCCTATGATTTATAGGCATATTTTTTTTAGCAAAAGAGCCCTGAAGGCTAAATGCACCTCTCTCTTTGCTTCATTCATTTGTAATTCATAAAAGTTATCGTGATATAATTAGTTAGATCTTATTTGGGCATACACTATGCACTTTTCTCTTTGCCTCTTCTTTCTTTTGTAATGCATGATGAAGGTTAATATTTTGTTTACAATTAATTTTTTATTTTAGTTAATATTTTCATTTTCGCCTATTAAACGGCTAATCAAGATTTCGCTAAGGAAATTATATCTGTGAAGCTTACTTTTAATATTATTTTAGCCCTTTTTTAAAAAAAGTCGGCAAAAACGATTTTAACAACATTCATTTTGAGTATATCCTATTTTTGTATGCTGCTTAATTTTAATTTAATCTTTTTTTTTCCTTAATTTTTTGAGTGGATATTCACTTAACATTACAACATATTTTATTTAAAATAATATTTCACATATATCAATATCAATCACAACATTTCATTTATATCAAAACTAGGGATGTACCGATATTTTATATCGGATCGGATCGGGCCGATATTTCGCTCATTTTAAAATATCGGTTATCGGCAAATATTATAAAATTTTCCGATCCGATATAAAATGGCGCTTTTAACAAAATTTAAAAAAAATTATATCTAAAAAACCATTTATTTTTATAAATAAAATCGAAATACATTTTTATGTTTAATTTTTTTAATAGAAATAATTAGTTAATAAACATTCTGCAATATAGTTATTTTTTTTCGCATTCTGTTTAAAAAAGTGTTCTTTAATCTCTTCAATATCTGTTTTTAGTGATGCTAGTGATATTAACAGTCCCCATCACCGCCGACATATCTCTGATATAAAAAGAAATCTTCGATATATTAATTTTAAATATTAATTTCAAATTTCATAATATATTTTTTTATTACTAATTATGTAAATAGATTAATGTTATTACTTATTATATAAATAATAGCAATTGAATTGAATATAAACTATAACTGACCATTATAATATATTTAAATGACATTGTACTAATAAAAAGTATATTAAAAATTAAAACCGGTATCTTTGCAGAATACAAAATTAGATATGATATCGGATCGGTTATCGGCCGATATCAATTTAATATCTGAAATATCGGATCGGCCTCCAAAAAGTGGTATCGGTACACCCCTAATCAAAACTCAATATTTCTTTATTTCTATGTCACCTGATTAAGTTAAAACAATGAAAAATTCAAAAAAATAATAATCTTCTAGGAAATATATTGACAAACGTTTATATCTGTCAATTACAAACTGACAGATACAACACTACTATTAAAAATAATTATATCACTGTAGGATAAAAAAGGGTTGATAGCTGAGAAATATAATCCCATGAGGATTCTACTAAACAACAAGGTCGCGATAAACGTTGCTGATATTTTGGCTGCCAGAGATGGTACATTATTTTTAATATAATATATTTTAAGATATTTTTAAAAAAATTTTGATCAAAATAATTTTTTTTTACTCTTTATATTTTTTTTTCTAAATTTTAAGGGCTTACGATTATTATTTTTTCCCAAAGTGTTGAATTGCTTGTTATTAGAGCCAACAAATCGTATTGATCGTTTTTTAGGCTTTGTGATTTTTTAAAATGTTTTTTGTTCCAGACTCACTTGGATAGGGATTCCTTATTAACTTCCACCAGGCCTTTTTCTTAATTCTTACGATCACCCATCTACCTCATATTTTTTTGATCTCCCTAGTTGGTTTTCTTTTTCAACCTCATATTATACATTTCTTTAAATATTTTCTGTCTTTTAGCAGAAGAGTATCTATTGCATCTATGCAAATTCTTTTTCCGACCTCTTGGTTTTGATATACTTTCGCAATACACTGTTTATTCTCATTGTTCATTCTTTCCAATTTAGTTTCTCTTACCACTTTCATTGATCACTTCTTATTCCTTCCTAGCGCAGCTTTTGTAAACTATCTTATGCTTTTACTCTTGTCATTATCGTCAAGTCAATTTGAAACTTTAAACCGCTCTGGAACATCGCGCCATTCCTACGCCATCTTGATGCAGAATGTATTTATTTTTTTTGGAAAAGGTGCGAGGGAGTGGGGCGGGTGTGTAATTATATTACCATTTATATCATAATTCAGATTAAAATAATATCGTTATTATAGATTTGTTGCATTTCGAGAAAACGAGCGACTCTGGTGTCCGGAAGAACACTCGGAGTAAAATTAGCCAAATTCTTATAGGAAGGGTAACAATTTTTTTAAATTAATTTATTATGTTTTACACTTTTTTCAGATATCATAATTTTATACCTCATTATTCGTTCCACTAATTAGATGATAACATGGTTCATCAATTTCTAAGACACCTTTTAATCTCCTGACAGTTAAAATTTCGGGTCAAATGTTACTACTCACTCTGTGACCAAGATAATTATTTCTTGCTTGAATTTTTTTTTCATTTATTACAAATAATTTTTACCAATATTTTTATGGCAACATTTTTTAAAAAATATTTTTACACAACTATAAATTCCTCTCTCGTGTATTTGACATAAAGAAACGATTTTTATTTTGGAATTTTTTTTAGCACCTCTCTTAAACGTCGATGAAAATAATGCCTTTACTTTTTTGAGTAGAAGGAACGCCATTCGTTTCTTATTTCAAAATGTAACGAGTAACGCGGTTTTTTAAATAATAGTAACGCATTACAATTTTTTTTCTTAAAAAATATTTTATATAATTCTATCATGTTATAGTCTGAAGAAAATTTGGGTCTAATAATTATGAGATGAGAATATCAAAAAATGCTTCATTTTGTTTATTAAATTTAAAACAATAATCTAATATCAATTATCAATATATACCATGATAATTGGGAACGAATGCCAATGCCCCCAGCATTTTTTATTTTTCTAAAACCATTGTGTTTTATGCTGGGCTTGATTTGATATAAACTTAATTAATGATGGATTATTGTAAATTTCTATAAAAGTATAATATAAAAACGAAGAATATTTTATCATTTAAAAAAATAAAATGTGAATATGGATAGATGCAAAAAAAACCATTTATTAAATCAAAAATTTTTTCTTCGTGTCAAGTATGTTACACTTTGTAAATATTTATATACTTATAATGGTATGAATCAATTTTTAATATTACTCAAATTTGTTTTAAACTTTTTTCCCGTAGGTTCCTGACCGTGGTGGAAGACCGTCAGAAACTCAGGCACCCCCTAAGGAAATCCCATCTTATAAAAAGGATAACCAATCAAATCGTAATATTTATTTAGTCTATTTATTTTTTCGTAAAAATTTCCGTTTCTTTCATTAAAGAGCATAACTAAATCCGGATAAAAATTTCACGATTTATATAACTTTCGTTTCTAAGGATTGATAAGGTTTGGATGAATTTATAGTAAGCGAGATGGATTTAACAGATCATTCAATTTATAAAAATTTAAATTCCAATTAGCTTTTATAAATTATTAACGATATCAAGATTTTTTTACACGCGACCAGCTGTTAAATAGCTGACCATTTTTCCTAATCTTGTTTAAATAGAATATATTACTTAGATTCTATTTGTAACATCTATGTATAAAAAATTATCATCTTATTTTTCTAAAATTATTAACGATGAACTATTCAATCAATAAAAAAATGAAAAACATTTTTCTAAGTCTAGTGGAAATATTTTTTTCCTCTTCTTAATAGATTTTTATTTAAATAAAATTTTATTTGTTCCAGAACATAACCAAAATTTTTCCCACAACAATCAACGAGGCGGAAGTAGAGTTCAAGGAAATTGGTCTGGAAATAATCCGAGTAAATAAAATTTAAATTATTTCCTAGGGGTAATCCAAATTTCTCATTTTTACTCCCTAAGGCATTAAGGAATTTACCTGTTTTAATCTGGTTATATTTTTATTTAACTTCTATTTTTACGAAATATACTTACATGCCTCGTTCTATTTGATAGTTAGTCGTAATTTACAAAAAAAAATTTTATATAAATAATCAAGTTTAAACTAAGTATAAAATGGACTTTATAAAGTAGCCATACATGATATGACTACTAGTGATCTGCATCGGGCCTATTTTCAAGCCCGGCCAAGGCCCGATTTTTTTTAAAAAAAACTTTTGCCTGCCCGGTCCGAACTTATTTTAATATAAAAATTAATTTTTATAATTACTCAAAATAAAAGACATATGTTATATGGCTTCCAGTTCTATAAATAAAATCAAATGTTTTTATTTTACATAAAAAATTTAATATAAAAATTGATAAATTTAAATATATTTTAAAAAATTTCCAAGGCGACCGAATTTTATTTTAAAATATTAGACCCGAGCGCGGCCTGAATCCCGTTTTGGCCGGGCTTACTTTTACAGATCTCTAATGACTACATCAGTAGTATAAATAGTTTCTTCTTTCTTATGGATGGGCAATCACAGGCCAATTCCTTGGTCCATTTTTCTTTCATTGCATTCAGTCTCTCATTTGCATTTAAGTTGAAATGTTTTATTAAAATCACTATCGTAAGTTAGGTTCAACATCTAAAAGGAAAATACCCAATTTTTTTCCCCATTTTGTTAAATGACGATCACTAAAAATAAAAAAGGTCACGTTTTTAAGATTCTATTTAAGAAACGGCTATAATAAAAAAATGTCATTATTCAAGTATGTAGTAAAATTATTTTACTGTCCATAATTCTCCATGGAAAAATATATATAAAATACTTATCGCCAATTGATAAGCTCCTTAGAGAACATTTTTTTAAAAGAATATTAAGTTCCTATATCGTTAATTAAAATAATGTAAAGCACATATATTTAAACTTGGAGTAAATCCGAATTTAATGTAATGCAAGGCATAAAAAAACAAATTTAAATTCACTGCGAGTAACAAACTTGCTTCAAGATCTCGTCGCTATAGGTGTAAAAGTGCTTCCTCGTTTAGCGTTTGCGCCTAAACTATCATTGTTTAAATTGAAATGGTAAAAACGTTTAAAAAAAGTTTTCAATTTCCACGAAACCATTTAAAATGCAATATTTCATTTGAACATAGTTTTGGGAGCAAGAGCAAATATGATTGGTCTATATCTTTTTGGTAATCAATTCTATTTTTCACTGGCCTATGTTTAAATTTACATGGGAGCGTCTCCTGATATAAGGTTTCTAAGTAAGTATTAGTAGGTTTTTGCAACTCTTTAATCCCACTCCATATTATAGATAGTTATTTAATTTTAAGTATATCTCATCCAATTAAAAAAATTTGTTAATTGAACATTCTTTGAGTTGAGCTATTATTTTTTATCATAATAAAAAAAAAAAATTTTAAATAGTTAAAAATAAGTATTATAGTATTCATTTTTTGCAGTTATATAAAATGGTGATATGCATTATTTTTCAAAACCCTGACCCGGCTCGAAATTTTTTTTAAAAAATTTGTCTGGCACGACCCAATTCTGAAGAAATTTTTAAAAGCCCAACCCGAGATCTGTCCGAATTTATTAAATATAATTAAATATTTTTCTACAAATAAAAAATATTGATGCCTTGTTTATTAGCATTTTAAAATATATCAACTTATCTAACAAAAATGAAGGATATCATATTTTAAAATTTAATGGTCGAAATTTTAAAAAATATTAGGGCCGATCCAACCCGAAATTGTTTTTCAATAATTGGCCCTCTCATTTATGACTTATAATTCATCCTGCACATATACCTACAAAAATACGAATCGAATCAAATAATTGCATTATTCATATTCGATTCGAAATTCCGAATCGAATAATTCATTATTCGTATTTGTACGAATAATAAAATGATTATTCGATTCAATTCGAAAATTTTATTTAACCATAAATTAAAAAAGATAGAATATTAAATTTATTTTGTAAAATTTAACTATGGATAAAAGACAAACAAATTTTATTAGCAAGATAATATAGAAGCATATATATAGTATTTTTTTATATAATGTAGTAAAATCAATATAATATTCATATCATGTAGAAGACAAATATACCAACAACAAATTTTTTAAACAAAAAGTTTTTGCATAAAGTAAAATTTATGATTTCTCCATCATCAAACGACGGAGAAATATCTGGTACGCCCTTCATTCTTGACGGGATGGCTACTAGTTTATTATAATTGTATATGTGTTATAAATTGCATATAAAAATAAATACTTTCTTCGTCCATCATAAAACAATTTGAAGTTAATTTTGTATTATGAAGTTATTCGAATAAAAACAGCCGTTAACAACAATTTTAGAAATATAAAATGTTTCTTCATTATTCCACTAGGAAATTTTATTAAATATGAATAATTGCGAATAATTCCGACTAATAATATATGATTATTTTTCAATATTATTATTTTAATCGAATAATTTGATCGAAAAATTATTCGACGAATAATATATTTTCCTTATTCGAATTCGATTCAAATTTTCGAATCGAATAATTCGTATTCGTAAAATACAAATCGAATATCGAATAACAAATAATTCGTTTTAGGTATACTTACACACATAAAAAACCATATATTCTAAATGAAACTTAAATTTCTAGATGATTCTGATGAATCATCAACATCTATCGATGAAAGTTGTGTGGATGAACTTAAAAGATTTATTGCTCATAAAACAAATAACATTGAGAATATTTAGAAGTTTTGGAAGCAGGAAAATTATTTTTCTTAACTAATAACAGCCACGGCAAGTTCTGCTTCTAGTGAAAAGTTATTTTCTATAGCCAATCGCTTATTAGAGGAAAGGCGAACATAATTGAAATAAAAAAAAACATGGACATTTTTCTTTTTTTAAATAAAATTTTTGATTTTTAAATTATAATTATTTTGTGTTATTAATATGGAATTCAAGAAGTAAAAACTATGATAAAATATATTCAAAAAAAGCGTAAAAGTATAGCAATAAAGTCTTGAAAAATTTAAAACCCGTGAATTTTTGGGCTTGATCATAATATTGTTTTTCGTGAGCGGGTGGGTTGGGTCAAATTTTTTTTAGTAGTGATTAGAAAAGGCTCAGTTTTTTTATTGCTACCATGAGTGGGCAGGCCATGAATAAATTAGGTCAGCGCCCATCTCTATTATCAATTTTAAAAATATATATTTACAGGAAATATGGGAGGAGATTTTCAAAGATATAACAATTCACATCAACCAACGCATCAGCATTATGCTACTCCACAACAAAGTTTTTTATTATTTTGCTCGAATACTTAGACCTGTGCGCCGGCCGGCCTTGGTTACGCCGAAAACGCCGCCGATTTTCATATCGGCAGCGCACGGCCTGCGTAAAAATTACTTTCATATTTTATATTTTTTTATTCTAATAATTGGTCAACATCACTATTGTAATTTTTTTAATGTCAATCAGGATTTTGATGAATTTTTATTTTCTACTATTTTAAAATCATAATTATATTGACGTCATTTCTCACAAATTTTACTGCAATTGTTGCTTATAAAAGGCTATTGGAGACGATGATGATTCAAATACGCCATTTTCACAGTATATATTTTTTTTAAATATTATTTTCTCATTTATAGACAATATCTTTACTAAATTAAAATATATTTTTTGTAAAATATAACCTAGCTATAAAATTCAAAACTTCTCAATAAACATTAGCACGAAATTTGTTAAAACACTTGACTTCTGAACATAATATTAAAGCAGATACTTCATCAACGCAAGATTTAAAAAAATATTTTATATCCAAAAAAATTCCAGACAAATTCTAAAACCTCTAAAAAATGGTTTCTAGCAAGAAATTATGTGTTATTATGTTGTGCTGACTTATTACCTTTTCAATCAATTGATAATATAGGAATGAAAGATTTTTTGAAGGTATCAAATTTATAGGTTAGGTGACTTAGAGCAAGAATGCCACAGTTTTCTTGGAAAACGATATTCACAAGATGTGGACGTTCTAAAATTTTGGAGAGAAAAGAAGAGTGAACTTCCCAATCTTTCCAAGCTCGCCAAAAAAATTCTTTGCATTCCGGCGACCAGCACACCTAGTGAAAGAGTTGTCTCTACCGCTGGATTGACGTTTAATTCAAGGAGATCATCTATACGTCCCGAAAATCTAAATAATATAATTTTTATACATGATAATTATAAAATTACGAAATCGATTTTGGATTTGTAATGAGTTTTCTATTAAATAAATATTAAAAATTATGCCGAGATATCTGTAGAGTAGTGGTATTTGTTTTTTTTAAATAAATTATTAAGCAATTAAAAAAATTTATGTTATAAAAATTTATAACTGCGCCGATTTTGTTGATGGTGGCTAAAAATCGGCGCTGCCAGCCGTCGATTAGATTTTTGGAAATTGCGCCGGCCGCCGATAGTTTCGTCGGTGCAAAGGTCAACGAATACTACAATAAATATTTTATTGTGATCTTTAAAATGTAATATAATTATATTATTTTGTCTAGTTTTTTTTTGAAAAATAAACTTGTTATTTAATATAATTGGATCACATTTTGAAATACTTTTATACAAGATGTTTTTATTTCCTTGTAAATAGATTATATGCCTTCACCTGGATTATACAACACTGCTAACAATTTTCAAAATAATACGCAAGGATATTACAACCAACCAAATTACAATTTTCCTACAAATCATCAAGCTAACATGGGAATTGATCCTCAATTCTATAATGGGCAACAACACTCCAATCCTAAAAGAAACCGGGGTGGAGGTACAATTTAAAATTAGGAAAGGTCCTTCCAAAAAGTGAGTCAGGTCTAGACACGGGCGACATAGGCTTAGTACAAGACTTTAATGTATTTTATTATCCATTTTATTAATAAATATCAAAATAATAAATACTTTTTTCTTTTAACTTTAGGCCAATTTTCTCAGCAAAATGAGGGCCACAGAAATCGCTATTGAAGATTCTGACCACAGAAACTGCATATTTATATACTAATATATTATATTTATGTAATATGATTATCATATATTTATGACAATAAAAAGTTTATTCTTTACATATAAAATTAGTCATGGTGTGAGGTACTAGATATGCAGGGTTTTTTTTAAAAAAATTCTTCACTTGATTACTTTTACTAGTGTTGTTAAGGTAACTAGTTACATTTTTGCTAAAAAATAACTGTAACTAGTTATATTTTAAAAATTGTAACTAGTTATAGTTTTAATATGTATGTATAAATCTAAATAAAGGAAGATAATGATTCAGATATTGAATACATTTCAATAGAAGATATAATGCCTTTTTCTGGGATAACCAATTATAATATAAATGACTTCGACTACCTTCCCAGGCATCGAAGATGTTCCTGTCACACATTAAACTTAGTGGCAATACAAGATGCCAATAAAATACTTTTAAACAATGAGGATTATAGGAAAGTGTATAAGGTTGCTATATCTAAGTCAACGTTTGTGGAATACACATAAAAAATCTGGGCCATCAGCTGAGCAAATTATAAAGAGACATTCTCAGCTGCCATATCCCATTGTAACAAGATGGGGTTCTTTTTATACATCTTTATCTAAAATATTATCACTTATAAATGAAATGCCTTTGGATTTCGATTTATTATGTGATGAATTAGAATTGTGTAGATTTACATCACAAGATCGTGATTTTATTAAAGAATATTGCAGTGTAAATTTAAATTAATGTCTTATAAATAATTTACAATTAAAAAAAAATAGATAATTCAACCAGTAGCTAAAGCTATTGATATACTAGAAGGTGAAAAATATATGTATCTAGGTTATTATACCCCAACAATAACACAGATACTTATCTGTCTGGACCTAAAGGTGTTCAAGAATTAAAATATTATCAACCTTTAAAAGATGCTATATTAGCTAGTATTAAAAAAAGGTAACTTAAATTAAATAATTATTTATAAATTAATAATACAATGATGTAGGGTTTTATGATCTTTTTGATAATGATAGCATAATTGCTGCTACTTCATCCACTATTTAAAACTGATTGGCCTTGGATAAGGCAAGAAAAGAATAGATCAAAAAATATGGAAATTTTAAATTTAATAAATACTTTAATACCTCGCGGTGAATCTAACACAAATGGCCCATGTTCGCAACAAACATCATTAGTTGATTTAAAGCGTCAAAATATTATTGATAATGATGAATTTATTGAAAATTTTATTAAATCCAATAACAGCACATTATCTTTATATGACGATTTTCCAAATTTAAAAATACTTTTTATTAAATATAATGTTATTACATCAAGTGCTCCTGTAGAGCGTTTATTCAGTCTAGGGAAACTCATCTTTGGAGATAAACGAGCGCGTCTCCTAGATAAAAATTTTGAAATCCAATTATTGTTAAAAGCAAATAAACATTTATTAAACTCAAATTTTTATGAAAAATAAATATGTTTTTTCTTCAATGCAAATATATAGGATATTTTTATTCGTTGTAAATATAAATATTCTATTATCCGATTTTTTTTTCGGTTTACTTATTTTTTTATATAAATAAATTGTATATTTTTTTAAAACAAATGATTATAATTTGCAGTGTTGTTAAAATAGCGCGTTACTTTTTTCAGTGGCGATAGCTTTAGCTGGCTACGTTTTTTAGAAAATATCGATAGCGGTAGCTCGCTACTAATTTAGAGTTTCAATTTTACATAATCAATACATCTAAAAATTATTAAAATATATATTTTATTAAATCTAAAATTATGATCCTTTTATTTAATTTAATTTTGAAATTTATATTTAAAAATATACAATATAAATCTAGTTAGCATTATAAATCTAGTTATTTGAGATTGTTGAAGATAGTGAAATTTCTTTGATAAATGAGAAAAATATAGATTATCCTTTCCCAAAATTCAAAAAATACTTTAATCTTGAAGAAAAAATTACTGCTGGATAACGGTTTCAATGCAAGAAAATTTTGCCAACCACTGGTAGAGTCAATGCTAAAAGGCATTGAGAAAAGGTCAAAACTTTATTTTTATTTACTATTATACAATTATATAAAATGAAGGATTTATTGCTTGATTAGCCATAATTTAAATTGGCTTAATATATAACACAATCTATAATATTAATGTATAGTATTAATATAAAATTCAAAATTAATAAATTATTAATTACCTTGTATATAATAATTATATTTTTAAAATCTTTATTTACCATAATTCAATGCTATTTTAATATTTTTTTATAAATGAATTTAAATCTCAGATAAATTCAAATTTTGAAAATTAAAAAGGTATTCTTATTTTATAATTATCGCTTTATATAAATTAGATTTCCATTTCTGTATGATGATGTATCGTTCATCCTAGTTTCAAGTTAAATTGGCCATACATTAATTTCACTGAATATAAAGGGCAACTTGATAGGCTGATGGTAACGTTAAAAAATGCCATGCCTAACCACGATACTAATACTATAGCAAGATCGAAACCGCGGCCTTCCATAGACGATTTTTTTGAAATAAATAATAATAATATTATTGAACCTCTAGATGCTTTTTTTAAATCTAAAAATACTCATTTAAATATCTTTGATGATTTTTTTCATATAAAAAGTGTGTTTATTAAATTGAATACTGCGTTGCCCTCAAGTGCTAGTGCTGAACGATTATTTAGTATGGCAAAGCTTATACTTTCTGATCGTCGAGTACAAAATGTTATTATTAATAAAGTGCAATATTAAATTAATTATATATATATATGTAACAAATTATAGTCATGTTTTTATACCAATATTTTATTTGTGGAAATAAAGTTATGTAAAAAATATTTTTTAAAAAAATCAAAATAGCGTAAAAAGTAGCTAATAGCGAGCTACTTATTTGAAAGCGGTAGCGATAGCGCGCTACTTTTAAAAGTAGCGTTTAACAACACTGATAATTTGTATATCATAATTTTTTTATATTAAATAAATTCTTTCAAATGCGTTATATGAATGATGTCAATAGTAACTTGGAATGTAACTAGTTACTATTGAAAAATAACTAGTTACATTTGTAAAATGTAACTAACTAGTTATATTTTTGCCTATGTAACTTGTAACTGTAACTAGTTATGTTTCAAAAGTAACTTTAACAACACTAACTTTTACGATAAATTCTTCTTAAGTATAAAATGCATCTTATTCATACATGGCGGGTCATAAAATGGAGAATATTTGAAATATATAAAATTAAATGGAATAAGCAGTGTATAAATATCTCAGTAAATAACATCAAAATATGAAACTCAAAAAGAAAGTGGATAATAATATTGAAATAATGAATTTGTAAAAATTAGTCTTTAAGCCTAGGGGAAGAGGGCAGTTTTGTAAATAAATATATATTTTTTGGCTCTCAGATGATTGATATAAAACTAAAACCGATATATTAGCTAAATTTCTTTTAAATTGATTTTAAGGCCAAATAAATCTTTAAGGTTTCTAAGATTATAACAAAAATTCATATTCACTCGTTAATATTAGTTCTATTCCTTGTTTAAATGAAATATAAGATTTTTAATACTTTAAAATAGATTTTAAAAAAGAATCAAACTTAGGATACATATCCAAATGTATAAGTAATGAGTTGTATGAATTTGAAGAAAATTCTGTGTATTTATTTATTTTGTCAATAAGATCTAAATTTTCTGTGGAAGGAAACTCGCTTACACATGAATAATTCCGTATGAATTGTCTGATAAGAAGTTAGTGACACTATTTGGACTTAAATTATTATGAAATGTAAGACCTGAGGTTCAATTGGAAGGCCAGCTTATCTAGTTTTAGATATTAAAGGATTGCTTATTCTATATCGCAGAAAAACACGACTCGAATAATTAGAGTAAGAAAGGCAATGCCTATAGACTAGATTGGATATCTAGCAAATATTGAGACAATATAATTGCCATGCTAATGCAATTTTTAATTCTTCATCACTTAATATCTAGACTCTGACTAGGTAAGGGATCATGGTGATGGTCATTATATTTTCATCCTAACCCAGCAAAGGAATATCATAGGGATGCAATCTCGAAAATTTTACTGCAATTAAAAGTTCAGTAATGGTATTTTTTTATTAATGGAAGAGCTCATTATAGAAAGTAACGTTTTCCCGATTCTTCTAAAGCTGATATAAAGAGGATCTGGTAGAGATATGAGTTACTTCACTATATACAACGAGTTTCTCTTGATGGCAGCAGAAAGCTGACCAGAAACTATTGAAGAAATGAATCCACAAGTAAAATCATTAAATTTTAAGTTTAAAGGTAGTTTTTTAAATTGTTTAAAACTTTTATCTAAAACTGATATATTAAGTAAAGCAGCGAAATATCTGAATCCGTAAAAATTTTGGGTAAAAGAAATCCTGTAGACTATAAAAAGAATTGCAGTGTTATTGGTAAATTCTAACAGCATGCGCTGTTATTTTTAGCATCCTTTAATAATACTAAAACCTAATTGTGGAAAGATTTGCCTTGTTATAGCTCTTCCAAAAATAGAACCTACTACTCAAGGTCTACGCCGCCGTAAGGTTTAAACAAAGCAACTACACTATCACCTAGTGTTGTAAAAAAGTCGAGTTCATCAGACTCTGAGTCTTTAGTCAAATTAGTAGACTCACTGAAGTCGTGAACTCGAGTCGAGAACTCAAGTCGACTTAAGTGGTGAACTCAAGTCGTCTCGAATCGTGAACTCCAGTCAACTCGAGTCAAGAACTCAAGTCGACTTGAGTCGAGAACATGAGTTTTCCACTTGAGTCGTGAACTTAAGTCGACTAGAGAACGAATATTTCGCATAGGTGTATAATATTATTTTTGTTACAATTAATTTGTGGTTTTCACGCAAATATTTTAAGCAAAATTTGAATTGATAAGAATTTAAAATCTTCTTTTTTAATTATTTTTTTGTGAATATCATTCTTTTAGTTGAAATCTTTTATAGGTTTATTTTTATCATTTTTGTGAAATATCTTTTTTTTTAGCATATTAAAAGAACTAGTTTAAATAATTTATTTTTAAATATTTATATTAAATTTTTATGTTATTTTACATGATCGTCTTATAATATTTTAATATAAAGGAGTGTGTTATCAAAGATGGAATTCATTTTTAAAATCGCCAAAATAGAAGACAAAAAGTCATTTTTATTAGCAAATATTGGACTTGAGGTTTATTCAAGATTATTTATGTTGTGTTTGCCAAAGACATTAGAGGAATTGTCATATGATGATATAATTATACTATTAAAAAATTATTATGCGAAGAAAATGAATTTTATGCTTGAGAGATATTATTTTTTTAAAACGGAACAAGAAAGAGGAGAAAAAATTACAGAATATAAATTAAAGATAAAAGCAAAGACGTGTGAATTCAAAGAGATGTATAATACAGTATTACGGGATAAATTAGTGTCGGGAATTACTAATGAAAAAATATTAATGAAATTAATCAACACGCAAGACTTGACATGGGAAAAGGCTGTACAAATCGCTACTTCAATGGAGACAACAGAAGTGATTTCATATGAAAAATTATCTGCAGGAAAGGAGATAAATAAAATATCAACAGTAACAAGGGAACAGTATAATAAGTATAAACCAGTTTCAAAAATTATTTGTTATTGTTGTGGATTAGAAAATCACATAAAACCGCAGTGCCCTAATCTAAATACCATCTGTCATAATTGTGGGATAAAAGGACATTTACAGAAAGTATGCAGAAGGAAGCATGTTAAGAAAGAATATATTCGAACGATAGATATTCCAGAAAAGGAGCGAGAAAAAATTGAGGATTGGGATTCTTCAGAGGAGTCACGAGCAAGATTTGAGGTGAAATTATTGATAGATAACATTTATATTAACTTTTTAATTGACACAGGATCAGCAGACTCCATTTTAAATATAAAAGAAGTTGATGGTTTAAAAAGACCAATAAAAAAGTCGGACACCATTTTAACATCTTATAATAAAGTATTAATCGAGATTCAAGGTAAATGTATATTACTCGTTAATTATACGAATAAAATTATATATCATGAATTTATAATTGTAAACAATGGTATTAATTTGATAGGTAGAAATTTAATTAACCAATTAAAGTTAATAAAAATAAATAAATGTAATACAGTTAATGATGTTTGGGAGGATAAAATTGAACATAAATTTTCATCATTATTTACTAATAAGTTAGGTTTATTGAAAGAGTTTAAAGCAGGGATCCAAACCGAACCTGAACCGAGTTAAACCGCTAAAAACCTGTATTTTTATCGAACCTAAACCTCTAAAAAATTTCTAGCCGAACCTAAACCGAACCGCTAAAATCCCTCTGAACCGGTTCGAGTCTCATAATTTATACTTATAAAATAATATGTAAGTTATTACTAGTAGTATATTGCAAAATTTTAATTATATTCAAATTGTTTTAAAAATTATTATCAATCACATTTGATTGATAAACGTCAGTCATAATGTTTATAAACTTTAGTGTATTGCCATTTTGCAATATTTTTTAAATATTTTAAGCTTATAAATTATAATGAAAAAAATTAAATCTAATATATAAATTATTTACATATAGTATTATAAATGGCACATCAAATCTGATATCATACTGGCAATGCCAGTTACCCAAGTTAGTGTGGAAGTAGTGTTGTTAAATGGTTGGTTTTTTACGACCCACAACCCGAGCCGAAGTCGTAGAAATCTGCTCAACCCTGAGCCAGGGTTGAAAAATCGACCACGACCCAACCCGACCCAATGGGCCTGTTGAGCCGACCCATTTGGTCGGCTTCCTGGGTCGGCTTACTGGGTCGGCTTGCTGGGTCGGCTTGCTGGGTCGGCTTGTTGGGTCGGCTTGTTGGGTCGGCTTGCTGGGTCGGCTTGCTGGGTCGGCTTGTTGGGTCGGCTTGCTGGGTCGGCTTGCTGGGTCGGCTTGCTGGGTCGGCTTGCTGGGTCGGCTTGTTGGGTCGGCTTGCTGGGTCGGCTTGCTGGGTCGGCTTGTTGGATCGGCTTGCTGGGTCGGCTTGTTGGGTCGGCTTGCTGGGTCGGCTTGCGTTAAAATTTGTCATAATCGTCATCTTTAGGTTTTTTCGAATTTCTTGAAGCAAATAGGTAAAAATATATGTTGTGAACATGTTAAATTAAATTTTTAGTGAATATGTACCTTAGAAAAGTGACAATTGTCATAATCTTCATTTTTAAGTTTTTTCGAATTTTTTTGAAGCAAATAGGTAAAATATATGTTGTGAACATGTTAAATTAAATTTTCAGTGAATATGTACCTTAGAAAAGTGACAATTGTCATAATCTTCATTTTTAAGTTTTTTCGAATTTTTTTGAAGCAAATAGGTAAAATATATGTTGTGAACATGTTAAATTAAATTTTCAGTGAATATGTACCTTAGAAAAGTGACAATTGTCATAATCGTCATTTTTAAGTTTTTTCGAATTTTTTTAAATTAAAAAGATAAAAAAATATATTGTAAGGATGTTAAAATATTTCAAATAATTTTTTATAGCCGGGCATAGGCTGGCATGAGATAACTCGCCTGTTGCTGACCTTTAATTTAAACATCTATCAGAAAAATCTAGAGGTTTAGACAATATTTTTCTTAAAATATTGGATGTGATAAAAATCGGATCAAATCGAGCCGTTTAACAACCCTATAGCTAATATTTTTAGAATCTTAAACTGACGATTACTAGAACAATAGTTATTGCTCTTTAAATATAAGTAATATGATTTGAATCCCATATTATACCAAATATATCGACTCAGGCGCGTACGCGGGAATTCGGTCTGGGGGGGGGGGGGATAATAAAATTTTTGAAGAAATATTATTGGTTTTTTAAAAATATCAAGCATAAATTTATCAGGACTAATAACTATTTCTAATACATAATTTTAAATTAATGTGATTTATAAAAAAATTATATGTAAAAAATCACTGAAATGACCCAAAATAGAAATTTGAATTTTTTGAGCCTTTACACAAAAAGTTTCTTAGGAATAATTGCATTTTGTATGTTATATATTTACAATGTAAAATCCAATCTTCGTTGTGATTGAGCTAATTTTTCAATTATCTCATTCTTGCTTGTTGTCAAATGCCTATGAATATTCAAAAGATCAAACCTTTAAATCTACTTTCAGATGTTGTACTTCTTGGTATGTTTTTCGGAGACCTGATTTTTTTAAATATACCCGACCAGGGCCCGAAAATTTTTAAAAAAACACCCAAGCCGGGCTGTATTTTTTAGAACAGCCTATATTTGAAATCGTTAATATTCGCTATAAAAATCAAAAATAAATATAATTTATTTAAAAAAAATCTTGTCTGGGCCTGAAAATTTTATTTTTAAAAAAGCCGGGCCGGGCCTGAAAATTTTATTTAAAAAAAAGCCGGACCGGGCCTAAAAATTTTTACAAAAAAGCCAAGTCGGGCCTAAAAATTTTTTTAAAAAGGCCGGGCCGGGCCTGAAAATTTTATTTTAAAAAAAAGCCGGACCGACCTGGCCCGAATTTATTCAAATATAGAAATTAATTTATATAATTACTTAAAATAAAAGCTTTAGTTTCAATAAATTAAATCAAAAATTTTCAATATAAAATTGATAAATTTAGATATATTTAATAAAATTTGCAAGGTTCGACCCGACCTAACCCAAAATTTTTTTAAAATATTAGGCTCGGCCCGAACTCGATTATTTTAAATAGAATTAGGCCCGAGCCCGGACCGAAGCCCGTTCGGGCCTGACTCGAGCCCGGTATGGGCCGGGCCTAACTTTGCAGATCTCTAATAGATATATTATACATGGGGGGGTTGTCATCAGGAAATACGTATTTTTGGCAACGATTGTTTGTTTAAAGAAATAAAACCTTAAACCTGTCTAATTTAAATATAAAAAATGAGAGTATAAGTCATTTCTAATTTTTAGACATTATTAATACCGCTTCACACATATAAATGATAGTCTTTAGAGAATATCTTTAAGGAAGTTTAGATGTAATTATTGATCTATAAATATAAAGATCAAGATCAACATTAATAAATAAAAATCGAAGTAAAATCTGATATTTTTTTTCACTATACAAATTAGCCATTTTTTCTGTCTTTTTAAAAAATGTGTGGTAGTAGATTTTTAGAAATTTAAAAGAAACTATATGGTAGAAGGGGTAGTTTGGCCAATTGTAATGTTATATATATCTTCTTTTTTTTTGAGAAAAATGGGGGTTTCTTTTACCCTGCATTGACAGTTAATCTTTGATAAACTAAAAATAAACTAAAAATAAAATCACAATAAATTATTAATTTATTAATTTTTTTTAATTATACTATATTAATCATCCAGATTGATGAATTGTTTATTTTCATTATAAATTTTAATTAATACAAAGTCAAAGGATTCATTTCATATTTTTTAAAAAAAATAAAAAAAAGACAATCAAATTTATATGTAAACTCACAACAAAACAAACACATGCACGGCTCGAATTAAATTTAAAAAAATATGTTTAAAAAAAAGCAAGCAACTAATAATCAAAGGTGTATAAAAATTGTAAAAAGGCATTATTTGAAAAAAAATTAACAATTAATATTATTGCAACACTACTATGATAATATATTAAATATATATGGAAAAAAATAAATAAATATCACTAAAATCGATATTGAAATAAATTAAATTTCGGAGGACGAAAATGCCAAATTGCAGAAAAATTGAAATTGACAGATAAATATTTTCGTAAAAATTAGAGTATTACTGTCCGGCGTTTTGTTCAATATGTCTTTTATTTTATCATTATACATTAATATTTAGAATATTCAATTATTTCTTAAAAAATACTTTTCTGAAATATGA
Source organism: Gordionus sp. m RMFG-2023 (assembly GCF_954871325.1). NCBI lineage: Eukaryota > Metazoa > Nematomorpha > Gordioida > Chordodea > Parachordodidae > Gordionus > Gordionus sp. m RMFG-2023. The sequence goes on along the minus strand of NC_088779.1, from coordinate 25,772,179 downwards.
CTAACTAATCACTTTATAATAAAATCTTAGACATTACAGTATGTTACTTTAAAAATGCATCATTGTATATATTTTTTTATTTACTATTATAATTACTATATATAGAGAAGACAGGCGTCAAGAGACCTATAAAACCAATTCCATTAATTTTGAAATTGATTGAAGAGGAGGTTTTAAATTTAATACTTCTTTAGATAATTATGATATACACCCCTCGGCAAAAATAATAGTTTGAATCCCCTGTTCTAAAATTTGTTGCTTTATCTTGGGATTTTTTATATTTAACCCATAATTCATAGGAAATTATATATGTCGTATTTGGATAAGGAATTCATAAGGTCCCCTTTTAAATCATTTACTAGAGATGATTTCTAATTTATGTGTGTGATGTATTTCAATGTATGTCTAAAATTTACAGAGCGTGTTGGGGAGACCGGGGCTAGACAAATCAATTTTTAATTAAAAAAAAATCATCTATAATTTCGGTCTTTTTATATCTTGGGAACTGCTATATATTGATAAATATTAAATACTTACAAATATATTTAATTAAATTTGTGAGCATTGTCACATTTATTTATTTTTTTGTCAATTTTAATTTTCTCCAAGAATTTTGACACCCATCCCCCCTCACCTTGGATATGGTGCTTCCAAAACCATTACATTTTCTGCCATATAACGGAAAAAAATGTCATTTTTATTTCTTAAGATTGATATAATTACAGAATAATTTTAATATCTTAGCAGTTAAATGATAATTTTATATCCAAAATAATAAAAATTAACGTATAATTTTGATAATTTTATATACATACTTTAAAAGTAGCGCGCTATCGCTACCGCTAACATTTTCAAAAAAGTAGCGTGCTATTATCTACTTTTTACGTTACTTTATAATTTTTTACAAAATATTTTCTAAGCATCTCTATTTCCACAAATCAAAAATATTAAAATTTCAAATATATATACAATTTATTTATTTTTTTATTGCATCTCAATAATAATAACATTTCCATACTGTCTTCCTCAAGTCTAGTCCGACAATTAGAAAGTATAAGCTATGATTAAATAATCGTTCAATTCTAGCGCGCAATGTAGTATTTTTAATATACATTTTTTTTATATAAGAAAAATCGTCAAAAAATTTATTTGAGTATTTTTAGATTTAAAAAAATGTATCTAGAGGAGTTTCAATAGTAGTATAATTTATAGTAGGTGGCGTTTTTGATCTGGCTGATGTCAATCTAAATTATAATAGTAATAGTTAGAATAAAAATTATGTAGGCGATAAGTGGATGGCCATGTTTGCCAACAAGCCAGGTCACCACACTTTTGGCTAAAATGTGAAAGGATTGAAATATGTATATTTTAGCATGTTTTGATAAAATTTGAGTGGTTAATTAAGTATGCATAACATTAAAATAATTTATAAAATATTATCCAAAATTTATTACAGATACAGCTTTGATTCAAATTTTATTTTAAAGATTTAGGATTGGGCTACACATTGATATTAAATTTGTTTGATTTATTACTTTTAAATGTTTCCTCGTTGAAGCTACTAGTCTTGCTTGATAATAAAACCTCAATTAATTTTTACTCTGTGTTAATTATTTTTATCGAGATTAAAGTATTTGCAAATTCAGGAAAAAGAAATTCAATATTCTCAACATTTTATAGGGAAATTACTGTCGATATGATCTGTACTAAAATTATTTATAATATTAGTCTATCGTCATTTTAAATTATTTTGAAAACTTTAACGCAGATTTTTAAATATAAATTTCAAAATTAAATAAAATATAAGAAGATTGATTTTAGAATTATAAATGCTAATTCGCTTTCTAAATTAGTGGCAAGCTACCGCTACCGCTATCGCTAATTTTTTTTTAAAAAGTAGCTCACTAAAGAACAGCGTGCTACTTTAAAAACACTGGTGTCAGGCTTTAAACATAAATAAAATGTTTTTTTAATTTTTACATTTCAAGCGTGGTGTTAAAAAAAATGGCAATAGAAATATCTTTATAAAAATAAAATTTTTGAACTTTATAATATTAAAAACCACTAAGATTAAAAGAAAGCTTAAAAAAACTTAAAGATGACGATTATGACAATTGTCACTTTTCTAAGGTACATATTCACTGAAAATTTAATTTAACATGTTTACAATATATATTTTTACCTATTTGCTTCAAAAAAATTCGACAAAACTTAAAAATGACGATTATGACAATTGTCACTTTTATAAGGTACATATTCACTGAAAATTTAATTTAACATGTTCACAACATATATTTTACCTATTTGCTTCAAAAAAAATCGAAAAAACTTAAAAATGAAGATTATGACAATTGTCACTTTTCTAAGATACACATTCACTGAAAATTTAATATAACATGTTAATATATATATTTTTACCTATTTGCTTCAAAGAAATTCGAAAAAACTAAAAAATGACGATTATGACAATTGTCACTTTTCTAAGGTACATATTCACTGAAAATTTAACTTAACATGTTTACAATATATATTTTTACCTATTTGCTTCAAAAAAATTCGACAAAACTTAAAAATGACGATTATGACAATTGTCACTTTTCTAAGGTACATATTCACTGAAAATTTAATTAAACATGTTTGCAATATATATTTTTACCTATTTGCTTCAAAAAAATTCGAAAAAACTTAAAAAGGACGATTATGACAATTGTCACTTTTCTAAGGTACATATTCACTGAAAATTTAATATAACATGTTAATATATATATTTTTACCTATTTGCTTCAAAAAAATTCGAAAAAACTTAAAAATGACGATTATGACAATTGTCACTTTTCTAAGGTACATATTCACTGAAAATTTAATTTAACATGTTCACAACATATATTTTACCTATTTGCTTCAAAAAAATTCGAAAAAACTTAAAAATGACGATTATGACAATTGTCACTTTTCTAAGGTACATATTCACTGAAAATTTAATTTAACATGTTCACAACATATATTTTACCTATTTGCTTCAAAAAAATTCGAAAAAACTTAAAAATGAAGATTATGACAATTGTCACTTTTCTAAGGTACATATTCACTAAAAATTTAATTTAACATGTTCACAACATATATTTTTACCTATTTGCTTCAAGAAATTCGAAAAAACCTAAAGATGACGATTATGACAAATTTTAACGCAAGCCGACCCAGCAAGCCGACCCAACAAGCCGACCCAACAAGCCAACCCAGCAAGCCGACCCAACAAGCCGACCCAGCAAGCCGACCCAGCAAGCCGACCCATCAAGCCCACCCATCAAGCCCACCCATCAAGCCCACCCATCAAGCCCACCCATCAAGCCCACCCATCAAGCCGACCCATCAAGCAGACCCATCAGGCAGACCCATCAAGCCGACCCATCAAGCCGACCCAGCAAGCCGACCCAACAAGCCGACCCAGCAAGCCAACCCAACAAGCCGACCCAACAATCCGACCCAGCAAGCCGACCCAACAATCCGACTCATCGGGTCGGCCCAATGGGTCGGCTCATGTGGCCCATTGGGTCGGGTCGGGTCTGATCTATGGCTAAATAGGTTGGCTCGGGTTTAAGGTCGTTTTTTTCGGCTCAAACCTTGCTGGGTTTTTGGCCAAGCCGACCCGACCCAGCAATTTAACAACACTATGTAAAAGGATGTTTTTCAACAATTAAATTTATATTATCTCCTTATAGATGTAATTTGAGTGAGACCAATTTTGAAAATATATTAATTGTGCAGCTTAATAAAAAAAATTTAAGTAATTGTTCATATTTAAATTAATCATTGATATATTTATTTGTTATATTTATAAATTAAATATTATTTTATAATGTGCAATTAATAAAAATGATGGTTTCTATTTTAATTATGAAATAAAAAAAAAAATTTCCTGATACATAATCCTAATGTAGGTTTGAATACAAATGTGTTCAAACCGGTTATTAGAGGTTCGAACCGAACTGATATTTTTATTTTTTGCGAACCGAACCTGAACCTTAAACCATTATTTTTATCCGAACCTGAACCGAACCGATATTCGTTTCGGTTTGGATCCCTAGTTTAAAGCAAAGCTATCGGTAAAACCCAATCCTAACTTTCAATGTCTTTAAAGCAGTTCCTTATGCGTGGAAGGAAAAACTAGAAACATTTCAACGACTGGAATCCATGGGAGTTATAGAAAGGCTAAAATACTCGAATATCGCTTCTCCGATTATGCCGATACTGAAAAAAGATGGATCCTTACGAATCCGTCGTGATTTCCGACAAACTATTATGCTAATATTTTGATTGATAAGTATCCTTTACCCAGAATTAATGAATTATTAGCCACACTAGGTAATGGATCCAAATATACAGCGAAGCATATTTTCAAATAGAGCTAGATGACGAGGGAAAAAAGCTGTTAATGATCAACATGCCGAGTGGATTGTATCGCTTTACACGACTTCCGTTTGGGGTAGCCTCAGCGCCGGCCATTTTCCAACAAGCAATGGATTCTTTATTAAAAGGACTACCCGGGGTAGCGGTATATTTGGACGATGTAAAAATTATTGAGGAATCAATTGAGAATCATAAAAAAGATATGTGCTAAAGACGGAAACAAACGGTATTAAAATAAATTATAAAAAATGTAATTTTTTTAAAGAAAAGATTGAATTCTTAGGTCACAACATTAGCGAAGAGGGAATCGCAACAACAAATAAAAACGTCAATGCAATTTTAGACGTACCGTTACCGCAAAACGTTAAAGAATTACAAGCTTTTATCGGTATAATTAACTATTATCAAAAATTTATAAAGAACTGTTCAACGATGGCCGCGCCATTATATCGACTGTTACGAAAAAACGTGCCATGGAAATGGACGAATAATGAAACAATATTAATTAATAATTTTAAAAAAATAATATCAGAAGCACCAATTTTAACTCATTATAATCCGGGAAAACCGATAATTCTAGCTGCGGATGCGTCGCAACAGGGAATAGGATCCGTTATATCTCGTATAATTTACAACGAGGAAAAACCAATTGGAATCGCATCTCGAACATTTAATGCAGCCGAACGAAATTATAGTCAGATAGAGCGTGAAGCTTTAGCAATTATATTTGGACTAATTAAATTTAAAAAATATTTTATTGGCAAACATTTTATTATTATTACAGGTCATAAACCACTGATATCGTTACTCAATCCACATAAAAGAATAACAGATATGTCCTCAAGATTAGTAAGGTGGTCATTATTACTAGCCAATTATGATTATGAATTGCAACTGAAAGGGACAAAAAAAATAGTAATGCGGATATGCTATCCCGGTTCCCAATTGACGGTGAACCATCTACTTGGGAAGAGTTAGATATTAATTTAAATGTATCGGATGCTCCACAATTTATTTCAGAGTTAGATATAAAAGCACACACAAGAAATGACCCGGTGTGTCACGTTACATTGCAACTGGGTGGCCAAAGATAATAGAGGAAAATCTAAAACCGTTTTTCCAGCGCCGAAATGAACTAACGGTGGAAGCAGGATGTATATTATGGGGTTTAACCAAAAAAATTACAAGTAAATATTTTGTCTTTTTTAAATATGGGGCATCAGGGGTATACTAAAACAAAATTATTGGCACAAAAGAATGTTTGGTGGCCAAATATTAACGAATATATTGAATTACACGGTAGGAATTGTGAACTATGTCAGACGTATAATCCTGGAAATAAAACAATCATAGGGAAATGGCCCTCCGCAAATAAACCATGGGGGATAATTCATTTAGATTTTGCCGGACCCATTAACGGAGACATATATCTAGTAATAATAGATAGTTTTTATAAATGACTTGAAATACAAAAACTATCGACTAATAATTTTACCGAAGTAAGAAAGTTATTGTTAAGACTTTTTGCTATTTTTGGTTACCCCAATACGATTGTTATGGATAATGCCCCCCCCCCCTTTCAAAGTAGAGAATTCAGTTTATTTTGCAAAAAATTATCAATTAGAAATGTATATAGTGCGCCGTACCCTAGAACCAGTGGAGAAGCAGAGCGGCTAGTATAAACTTTAAAAAAAACATGATTATGATAAAATACAAGATTTTTTATTTAATTATCGAAATACGCCACAAATAACCACTAAACAATCACCAAGTTCAATGATGCTTAAATTTCAACCCATAGGACCTTTACAATTAATAAAACCAATTTATCCACATCCATACATACGTCAGCTACCAGGTTTAATTTAATATAAATGAGAAAATATATGCAAAAGATTTTAAGAAAGATATTGGATACCACTACCAGATATCATCGTTAAAAGAACAGGTCCAATGACATTTTTAGCTGAGACTAGATTAAGGTTATGGAGAAGACATATTAATCAGTTAAAACATAGGTTCAATGATTCCGATATTAAAAATGGAGAGGAAGGAAGAGAAAGAGAACCGATACAAATAACACCTCGAATGAATGAAAGTGATCCTATACAAAACTCTCTAGAAAAAGACATTGAGCCGATACATGACGTGATGACAAAAGATATTGATCCGATACAAGACTCAATACACAAAGATGCCATCATAAATGATAAGAGTGACATCGACACGACTGATCAAACCGTGTTAGAGAACGAATACAAGTAGCCCTTATCCAATACGAATAAGAAAACAATTTATACCGTTCCAAATCGAGGATGTAATAGATTAACTTCAAGCCATAATAAAAAGATAAAATGATATATTGTATTCAATTAAATTAATGTATTAAAAGATAAATAAATAAATGTAAAAGGACATAAAAAAACAAATAAAGATATTATTGGAATAAAATATATTATTAAATAGAATTACTACACATAGATAGTTACTAAAGAAAGGTTTTGGTACTTGTGGAACCCTAATTATGGACATGTATAGAACTGTAATGATCTTGCATTTGTGAATCCCTTAGTTACACCTAAAGAAAGGTTTTGGTACCTGTGGAAGATTAATTTTGGACATGTTTTTAGAACTGTAATTATATTGCATCTATAAATCCCTTTTAAGAAAGTAGCATTTATTAACTATAATGTAGATAATTACATCATTTTTTTACACATATACCTTTAAACTGGAATGGTTACATTTGATCTATTTTAACTTTGTTGTGTATATCAGATAGATCTAAAAGACCACATAATTTGGTTATTGAACATTTCATTCCACTCTTGATTGTATATATTTACATTATTTTGTAATTTATAAGTTTACACAATTAGATACATAGAATATCTTTATTCTTTATAAGGATTAAAAGACATGCAATTTTATATTGAAAATTTTTTATTTCACTCAGTAAGTATAAAATAACCAAAATTAGATTTATTATAATATTCTACACTTAATTATAAGTTTACTTACACATACACCTTCTAAACTGGAATGGTTACATTTGATCTCTTTTAATTTGTTGAGTATATCAGATCCAAAGTTAAGTGAAGGATCACACAATTATATATATTGAATTCCTTATTCTTGTAAATATAAGAATCAAAAGATCACACAATTAGGTTATTGAACATTTCATTCCACTCTTGATTGTATATATCTACATCCTTTTGCAATTTATAAGAGCAAAGGATCATCCAATTTTATACTAAATATTTATATCCCACTCAATTCCCTTTGAAGCTGAAATGGTTACATTAAATTGAACATAGACTATGATTACTGTACTGTATGGGTTGAATCATTAATAAAAAAATAACACTTTATCTACTGTTCAGGCAAATTTTTATTTTAATCATATTTATTTAATTCTATGAACATTAAATCTCAATATCAATAGTGATAGTATTCATCAAAACTTACTAAAGAATTTAAACTTAAAATCGCGCCATCACCCACCTTTAAAGTAATTAAATTATACTGTAGTTCTCGGGTATAGGTTCTTTTTTTACCCCACTCCTTTTTACTAAGCCTATAGAGGTTTAAGCAACTTTTTTCGAAATTTTGCGCCTACAAGTACGTGCGGCTTGCCCACAAACTTGTGAAGGGCTCCTCATTTTTCTTCCCATAATTATCCAGTTTATGGATTTTGAGGAAAACTTAGCGTAGCTCTGTTGTACCCACAACCAGAGGGCGAAAACGCTTTTATCACGTATATTATAGAATTCATTTTTGAAAAAATACAATCGATTTGGATATTCGAAGAATCAAAATAGAAATAAATTATTCGAATCATATTTTTGTAGGTATAAATGTGACTATAAAAAATTTTCAATTAATATTCTTAATATATTTCGAAAAATTAGCCCATTTAATCTATTTTCTGAGATATCACTTCCAATATATTTCCACTTTTTAAAGAAGAATGTTCTTTCATTTGTGCAAGTAAAAATATATAATTTATTTAAAAAACCGCTTGATAAATTAAGAACCTTTTATTTATTTGGCAAAAGAATTTCCATTTCTTAGATAACTAATTATTTAAGATTTAATTTTGGCTAGAACCTTAATTTTGTTGATTTTTAAAATAGCTGAATGTATTATACAACGCTAAAAAAAACTTAATGCTAACGACGAGGTATGTGAATATCAAATTTATAAACTGCTTTGAACTCAACAATCAACAAAATTTCCTACTATTTTTATGGTGGCATAATTACCATTTTTTTTAAAAGATTGCATAAAATATTGGTATAATTATTTAATGTTGACAACACATTCTTCTGCAAAGGTAAATTTGGTTCTCTCATCAAGTATAGTAGAAGAGATATCTTATTCAAGAAGTTTTCCCCAGAACTGTGAACCCTCCTCTTCCGGTTTAGTGAAATACCTCTGAACCAGGTTCGGCTTCATGGTTCAGTAAATAAAAGTCCTATAAAATTTATTAAAAAGTAACACAAATATTATCTTACCATAAAAATAATTTATCATTATAATTAGAATATAAGCGAATTATCAAGATATCTTTTAAAGTCAAAATTTTTTTATCCCTAACTTTGACAATGCATTGCAACTTGCATTTAATAGTTATTTTACCTTGCGTTTATGTTCTTTTTTTTGGTCTTGCATTTAATTTAATAATCCAACAAACAAAATAAATATTTACAAATATTATTACATTATCTATTAAGTTACAAAATATCCTGGTTAAATTGCATAAAATGTAGTACTCTAAAATATAAAAAAAAAGAATTCCACGCAAAATAATTTTAGAATAAAAATAAGTTGTGTTTTATGTTTTAAATAATTTACATATTTTTTTTATATTTTAATATAGTTTTATTTCTATATTATTTTGAATATATTCTTTAAAATATATAAAAATTTCATATTTAAAAAAAGTTATTTGAACCATGGAACCCTAATTTTATAATAGGGTTCAGTAAAATATTGAGGGTTTGAAGTAGTGTTGTTAAAAGGCTAGTTTTGAGTCGATTTTTAAAAACGGCTAACTCAATATTTTATCCAGAAAAATATTACGTAAGTCTGAAGATTTTGCACATAGAAGGAACAAAGGTCTAGACATATATTTTCGAAATCTCGAAGCTTAGGCAAATTTTTCTGGTTAAAATATTGAGTTAGCTGTTAATCTCAAAACAAGCTGTTTAATAATACTAGTTTGAAGGGTTTTGATTCACAGCCCGGGTTATTCATACCAGATCACTTAAATATTTTTATTTTAAAAAATAGTGATTAGTTGAAAGTGAAGGTAAAAAAAAAATATTTAATAATATGCATTTTTTTGGCTTTGAGATCATCTATCTTATTTATTAAGAAAAATCAAATCTATATTAGTTACTTCATACGACATTGATTAAGATTTCTATTAAACTACAAAATGAAATAAAAATCTATATATATAATAATATATTTAAGAAAAATATTATTCAAAATATAAATACCATTTTACAAATATTTTCTTTCTAATGTTAAAATTGAAACAATATATAAATTTTATTTTTCCATTGTCATTGATTAATATTTAATCGGGCCTGATGAATTCTTTCTGATGCTGATTCTTGAAGTATCAATTCAGTTGTTGTCTCTCTGTGAGGAAATCAATTTTCGTTTCCTTTTAATGTGTTTTACAGGTCACATAAGTAATGTATTGCATATAAACTGAAACCTTTAAATTTGATATTTTAGTCTATATAAACATTTTTAAAAAAATTTACAAAATAACATGACTTATTTGTATTATACTTATACAAAATTTTAAAGAAATTATGGAGTGATTGAATGAGTGATGCGTGTCTTTAAAAATGGATAGATTTAAATAGTAAAATGAATTTTACAAACTTAGTCTGGGCATTAAAGTTGAGTGTTTTCATGTTAGTTTTAAAAAAAAATTTCCTTGTTTTAAATAAGAACTATTTTTAAAAATATCCTTAACAGATTCTTTGTTATCTACATCTAGTTTTGCTGAAATCTAGCAAATAAAATTTAGATAGAAACCAAGCACATATAATTTATGAGCCGTAATAAATCGAATGTTAAAAGTAACCCAAAAATTATAAATTTTGCTAAAACTTACTTTCATATTTTATAAAATGGATAAATAAAAAATTATATTAAAATTTATTTCTAAGTTACATTCATCTATAAATTTGGCGTAGAAGCTGTTTAAAAAATTTTATTAACAAACAATATTTATGCTAAATTTGGGCAATAAAAATCAAGATTTTGGCAAGCAATAAATTTTTTATTGATCAATATTCACTTATAATGGGAACTGGATTTTCTATTTCTCTTGCCAAGGTATAATTTGGTGTATTCACAAATGATGTGTAGTATTGTTATTTTATTCCCAAAAAGTTAATCATTCTCTTTAAAAATATGGCCAATTATGACTTAATGTAACTTGTTAAACATTTTAAAATCTTTTACTTGTTGCTAGTGTAGTTAAATGGCTCAATTTGACCCAATTTTTAAAAACGACTAACTCAATATTTTATCCAGAAAAATATTATGCAAGCCTAAAGATTTTGCTCTTAGGTGGCACATAAAACAAACATCTATTGGCAAAATCTTGACGCTTAAGCAATATTTTCCTGGTTATAATGCTGAGTTAGCCGTTTTTAAAAATCTGATCAAATCGAGCCGTTTAATAACAACAACACTACTTGTTGCTAATAATAACAAAAAAATAATATATTTCATAATTGTGCCAAATTTGGAGAGATAATAATTAGTGACCTGCATCAAGCCAATTATGCAGCCTCACCCCAAAAATTTTTTAAAAATTTGCCTGGCGCAAGTGTGATCCTGAACAAAAATTTCTTAATTCATATCAAAAAGCCTTTACAAAGAAATTATTTGTCCACCCAACCTGGCCTGATTATATTTAAATATAAATATTCATATTTTGTAAACACAACAAAAACCTGTAATGGATTAAATTATTGTTTTTTTTAAAAAAATTTGAAATTTTAAACATTCCAATTAAATGAATTTTTGGCTCTAAGAACAATGTTATTAAGTTGTATCAGTGTTTTTTGAAAAAATAGGCTCAATCTCTTTAAAAAATTATTGGCCCAGTGCAACTCAGCATTTAATATCGAGTTAGCCCTAAAAAAAAATGATATTTATAAATAAACAAAATTTTCCCACTAACTTTCAGATAATCTAGAATCTAATGATTCAAAATGTGTATAGTGAATGAATACACACATCAAATGAGCAAAAAAAATGAGATTTTCGGCCGACCCCTTTCGATTTTTTTAAAATTTGGTAAGCAAAGAAAGGTCAATGTAATTAAGAAATAGCCAAAATTTTAGCCTCCTAACATTTATATTTTTGAAGATATTAGGGTTCAAATCATTCAATTAAGCATATCTTAAAAACTACTTAATTGTAAATAACGAATTTAATATCAAAATTACGTACAAAGATTCTACTTTTAGATAAAAAAAAATTTATTTTTTTTACCAATTACCGGCCATTTTATTTAATATATAAGGACTAAAAACGATTTTTTGGAAATAATACGACCTTCAATTTTTAAAAAAAATTTAGTAGACATTATTAAACTCTTTCTTTACATTTATATAAAAAAATTGGTTTGGGACGTGGCCATCTTCATTCTCAAAATCGATAAAAATGTTTAGAAAAGTGTATAAATATTTTCCCGAAAAGCGGCGTCTTTGTATAAAATTATATATTAATCAGTTTTTAATGGTTTTTCTTGGACTATTTGATATAATTTAAAGGATTATTCATCTTGCAAGTGAAAATAACAATAAATGGGGCTTTCGTTCAATTATAGAAATTGTATATCGATAAAAGTATAGCATATATTTAATGAATATTAATAAAATATATTTAACCAAGTTTATAGTTTTTGAATATATGAATCAGAATCTTGTGCATTTCATAGACGCCAAAAAATAATATTAAAATTTTCTCTACTCAATTTTTTAAAATAATTTGATATTTTTAAAATATTACAAATATTAATTTATTATTATTATATACAAAATAAAAGTATTATCATAAAATAACCCAAAACAATACAAATATTGGATCGGATTTTCTAAAATCGGCATAGCCTTACTAAATTAGAATAACAAGTGTTTCAATCAATAAAATAAATAAAAATTTTAAAATTGATTAATCCAATAATACATGCTCACTATATTAATTCATTTTTTAATTAATTTATTGGTATTTTGATTTCTATCAACACCTAACCCCAAGCCTGGAAAAACTATAGACGAATATACAGTTAAAATTGTACAAGAATTTTATTGTATGAACGAAATAAGCAGAATCATGCCAGGCAAGAAAGATTGCGTTTCGATTTTGACCAAAGACGGAAAAAAGAATACCATTCATAAGAGATTAATTTTAGATAATTTCAAAGAAATTCATATATTTTTTAAAGAAATGAGGCCTGATGTTAAAATTGGTTTTTCGAAATTTGCAAGCATTCGCCCAAAAATTGTATACTCGTTGGAGGTAGTGGTACACATGTATGTGATTGCAGCTACCACCAAAATTTTAAATTAATGATCATTGGATCAAATTTACCCAATGATATGTTGCCCTTTAAAACATACAAACATATTTTACACTTAATAATTTGTAATTCGCCTCAACCATCCAGTTTATATGGGCAAAGATAATTGTCCAGGGTCAACACATTTACGCGATCAAATAGAAATATTGTTTCTTTCTAAGGACATCGAATTTATAACATACAAACAATGGCTATCCGTAGATAGAACCACTCTTGAAACAATAACCAAACCAGTAGGTGAATTTATCAATGCCTTTTTTGAAAAAATGGAATCTTTATTACTCCATTTTTTTATTTCAACGCAACAATCGTTGTATCAAAACAATCTAAAATTGAACTTAGACGAAGACCAATATTTAATTTTATGTGATTTTTAAAAAAACTATAGCTTTATACTTCAGGATGAAGTACAAAATTATCATTGGAATAGGGCTCAATCCACTGCTCACCCTTTTATTATATATAATAAAGATAATTTTGCCAATATTTGTTGCCTAAATTATGTAATGATATCCGAATCTTTGCAACACAATACAATAGCAGTACATAATTTCAAAAAAACATTAGTAAATTTTTTAATTAATAAAATTTGTAGGCCAAATAAAATTTTATTTTTCCGATGATAAAAATCGTAAAAATTTTATTAATATTTGCCATCATGAGATGGAATTCGGGGTACAGGCGAAATGGCATTTTTCTGCTATAGCACACAGGAAAAGTGTTTGTGATGGGATTGGTGGCACTGTTAAAAGATTAGCCGCTAGAGCTAGTTTACAAGGCCTTACTTAAAGTAAATAACCACATCATATGAAATGTACGAGTTAATAAAGAAAATATTAATGTCATATATTTTGAATAGATGACCAAAATAAATTATGATTACGAAGATATATTACTCAGGAAAAGATTTTCATAAACTAGATCTATACCTGGAACACACAAAATACACACCTTGATTCCAACAGATCTACACTACATCAATTTAAAAGTAAAATGTATTTCAATTCAATAGAAAGTACTATAGAATAGTTATCATATAATGACGAAAGTATAATTATTAAAGAAATATCAGGATACCTAACGTATCCTTATGATTCTAATTGGTGGTTAACTTTGTTTTAGTGAAAAATTAAAAGCAGGAAGAAATATATATAAAGTTTTTAACCCATCCAGACCTTCTAATTCCTTTACATTTCCAAGTATAGAAAACACTCTTTACTTGCCCAAATGTCATATCTTAACATTAGTTTCACTGTTAACTGCTACTGGCCGTAGTTATACATTGTTGTCACAAGAAAGTATTTTATACAAAGACGCTCCCTTTTGGGACAATATTTATACACTTTTCTAAACATTTTTATTGATTTTGAGAATGAAGATGGCCACATCCCAGATTAATTTTTTTTATAAGGAAGAGTTTAATAATGTCTACTAAATTTTTAAAAAAAATTGAAGGTCGTATTATTCCCAAAAAATTGTTTTTAGTCCTTATATATTAACTAAAAGTAGAATCTTTGTACATAATTTTGATATTAAATTTGTTATTTACAAATATGTAGTTTTTAAGATATGCTTAATTGAATGAAGGCAGATAATGGTAAAAATAAGTCATTTTTGCCACTTTGAACCCTAATATCTCCAAAAATATAAATGATACGAGGTTAAAATTTTGGCTATTTCTTAACTACGCTAATCTTTCTTTGCTTACCAGATTTTAAAAAAATCGAAGGGGGTTAGCCAAATTGTGGTTGATTTGTCATGGAATGACCCAGTAGTGTTGTTAAATGTATTAATTTGAGCCAATTTTTAATAATGGCTAACTAATATTTTAGCCAAAAAAAATAGTGTAAGCCTGAAGATTTTGCTTATAGATGGCACAAAGGTTTGGACATATTATTATAATTATATTATTGAAAATTGATTTTAAAATATCATTTAGCTCAAGAAATTTTGATGTGAAGAAATTGATTAATGAAAAGGGAAAATCAAAACCAATTTTGCAAAGCTTAAAAGATGAAACCAAACTTGCATTCACAATTTTTTGAATGAATAAATATGATAAATATGGCACTGGATGAATAATCTATCTATTATTCCCAATAGAAAATATGTTTAGAATGATAAATGATTTTTGGATATGATATTACAAATATAAAAATAATAATTGATTCACTATAAACTTTATGATTCGTCAATGATGTTTTATGATACTATGCAAGGAAAAATAACAATGGACAAAAATGATATGTATTATTTTTATTTAAAATATATATTAGATGATTAAATATATCTAAATGATCAAGCAATAAATGGATTTTCGATTTAAAACAAAGATTGAGGTGAATGATCCATTAGATTGACATGGTTGATAATGTGCTAAAGTGGTATGGTAAGATATTATGAAGTGGTATTTTATAAATATAATATTTACTTCAATTTAATCATTTGAAGCAATATTCAAGTTCTTTGAGATTAAGGGTTTCCTATAATGATTTTAAAATATATTTCATTAAAAATTATCAAATAACCTCCATATGAAAAGGAATCTATAAATGAATGTGTATTCGATTTTGTAGAAGATAATAACCCACCATTTAATGAATTAGCATTACTCTGGTGTTCATTTTGGTTAGAATAAATAAATTTTGAAAAATCATTAATCATATTAGAAGGGATGTCATTCTCCATATTCAAATTATTAGAATTGTTTGTAGCATTATTTAATAAATTTAACAAAGAAGTTAACACAGAAACTTTATTATTATTAATGTTAGTGTTTTGTAATTCTTTTGAAACTAAATTTAGTATCCCAGAAGCAATTATGGCTAAAAGTCCATGTTTATGTAAAGTTTGCAAAGCTAATTCTATTTCCCTTAATGAAATTTTATCAAATCCTATTTGAGAAAAAGTATTAAGTAAATTGTTTATCATAGGCGTATTCATATTTGAAACTAGGTTTATATTCAATAATGGTTGTTTATTCTGATTAAGTAAAGCACTCATCACCATCAAGTTATTGTTTGAGGGTGCATTACCCATCAATGAATTACCATTATTTGATGTATTTTTCTTTGAAAATGTATTGTCATATTTTAAGTTTAACAATGGAATAGAATTAGAAGAATCATCCTCCATTTTATCTAACACAAAGCCTAATGCTTTTTCCATTTGATCCTGATTTCCACTAATTGTCAGTATTCTTTCAATTGAATCATGTGATTTGCCATCATTGCCAGTTCTATGCGATATTTCTATGTGAGCTTTTGATTCTTTTTTGATTAGGTTAATATTTGTTCCATTTTTCCCAATTATCATTCCAGCTAATGTATTTGGCACAAGTACTCTAACCTTAAAGAATTGATAAAAAGAACTATTATAAGTTTACTTGTTCTTCAGGAGCCTTTTTCTCTTCAGATATTTTATGAAGCATTATATCAAATGCACCTAATATGCCTTCTCTATCACCAGATATCAAACAAACCCTTTCTTGTGTGCCTATTTTTCAATTAATTATATTTTTCTATAATATCATATATAACCAGGGAAATATTCTTTATTTTTAGACATTTTAATTTTTGTATTCGTTTGCTTTTGTATAGATGAGACAGTGTCCCCTGATTTCCCAATAATGGCACCAGCTGTATTTGTGTGAATAAGAATTTTTAAATGCAAATGGCCCCTTTCTATATAATTTATATAATAAAAAATAAGTAGGCAATAAAACTCCTATTAGAACGCTTTGGAGGTTGATATGAATCTTCAGTATCGTCAAAGGATCTTTTCTTACAATCATTACCTGAATTTAATGTGGGGTCATCCATTTTATTTTTAGAACACTGAATTAAAATCGGAAAATATTGAATAGATTAGTTTTGGCAAAAGATTGACATTTTGTAGACACTTAATAAGTCAAATTTGCCACAATGATATGTCTACTGATAATGGTTGATGTTAAATAATTGACATGTGTGCCAGTAATCATATGTTTTATATTATCTTTTTTTAAATTATTGTTAATTATCGTCATGTCATGAATGGTATATTTATATTAATAACATCAGGCGCGTACGCAGGAATTTGGTTTGGGGGGGGGGGGGGGGGGGGGGGATTATTGAGAAATATTTTGTTATTTATAAATACTGTGTTAATCGAGATTTTTATTTAACTTTAATTGTTTTTATAGCCTTTAACTATATATTTCGTTTAAATTGTTTTTTTTTATAATACATATATATATATTGGAATTTTGTAATATAAAATTTATTTGATATAAAGGACACACAAAATTATGATACTGGAATCGTACCAAATGATGATCAAATGTGATGAATCAACTGGGAAGGAGAATTGTTAAACTTAATAACAAACTAGACGAATCTAATATGGATAATGGAGTTGTTATAAATGGAAACGATTATTAAAATTTGGTATATTAACTTACTAGAACCATTATGATAGTTGGTCAACAGGCTATAAATTCTATAGAGTAAAACCAATGACATTTTTCAAAATATTCTTAATCCACGTAAAAAAAGAGAAGTTATTAAAGAGTTGTATAAAATAACTTAATAAATTAAATATAAATCAGTCATAATGAACATATATAAATACTTAGATAACCTTAAAAAATATTTGCTTAATAATGAATTAACAGTTAATTTTGAAATTTCTTGATGACCTATTGATATTTTTCGTATTTTTGATTTCTGGGATTATGACCAATTATGGGAATTAACATTGCCTAAAGATGAATTTTTAGGTATAATTAAAAAATATTATGTAGATAGGCCATTTTTAATTCAATTACCGGATCATTAAAAATATCATATTGACAAAATTCAGTCTAAAAAAATTATAATACTAGTGACATAGGTTATTATAATAATAATAGAAATAATTATAACAAAAGAATTTATAATAATTATAAACTTAATGAGCATTTTAAAAAAAACTTTGGACGAAACTTTGTTAAAAGATATGATATTAATTGTAATAAAAATTGCAATAATAATAATTTTAGATATTATGTAATTGTAGAGACTACAGAAATTATAAAACTAATAGCTTTAGAGGTCATAACTGTGAATCCCAAGAAAAGAAAAATGTTATAAAAATTTTAATAAATCTAATAAGAATTATTATGAAAATAGAAAATTAGACAATAAATATGAAAAATATGAC
Organism: Gordionus sp. m RMFG-2023; assembly: GCF_954871325.1. Taxonomy (NCBI): domain Eukaryota; kingdom Metazoa; phylum Nematomorpha; class Gordioida; order Chordodea; family Parachordodidae; genus Gordionus; species Gordionus sp. m RMFG-2023. The sequence continues at coordinate 25,753,965 of NC_088779.1, read as the reverse complement.
AAAGAAACAAATTATAATAAAAGAAATTATTATTGTAATTGTAAATCTCTTAATAACAAAAAATTGAAAAATATTGAATTATTCAAAATGAAAGAGATTCTTATAAACTAAAAAAGATAAATTTTATAATAAAATTTGAAACATTTGTTATTATAGAAAATAAGGAAATAAACATTAAAGAAAATAATGAAATAAAAACTTTTATAATTGATAAAAAATTTTGAAAAACTGTGAAAATAAAGAAATTTCAAACAATTATTATTAAGAGAGGCAAGGTGATAGTTAAACATCTTGATGATAAAAAAGTTTTTTAATAATATGATATGGAAATCATATATTAGAAATGGGAAGCAAAATAAAATTCTTTTTAGAAAGAACAATTTAAAGATAATTTATGATATGAAAAAGTTGTTTATATTGAAAAATAAGGGAGTAAAATTTAAAATTTAAAAAATAAAAATAATTGAAATTTAATATTAATAAAAAATTATTATATAAAACGCTACAATTAAATATATTTTAAAAAAAAAGATAAAATTGAATAATATAAATAAAAATTATTATATAAAACGCTATTATTTAAAAAGCAATATTTATAATATAATAAAAAAAATAAAAATAACGCGACCAATTATTTATTTCATTCCAAATATTCAATATTTGATAAATTTATTCAATTATTCTTAATCAAATTCGTTATCCGTTAAATTAATTTTATTTCGTTTACTCGACGAATCTTATTCTATTACGTTTACTCGACGAATCTTATTCTATTACGACGTTATTCAATAATATCTACATTCTAAAATCATTCAAAATCTTCATATATATTTAATAAATAATGAACAAAAATCAATAATATATAATAAATGTGGGCGATTGTTAACTACGGAAGATTGAATGTTAAGAATATATCATCAATTGTAGAATCCGTGAAAATTAGGAATATTAATAATTAAGTATACACATATTGGATCTAAAAATAGTCACTCCAGGCCACCAAAAATATCTTTCCATCGTTAACATCCTAAGCAACTCAATAAGAACCTCATGTAGCACCTTAAGAAAATATTTTCTTAGACTATGAGGAACAACAATTTGTTCTCTCTTAAAAATAAAATCATTCTTAATGTTTAACAATTTTATCAACACCTTATAACTTTTAATCTGCGAATGATCTCCATCTCCATTCAAAACGAATTTCTTAACTTTTGTTAATTCAGTATCTACCAAAGTTTCTTTTTTTATCAGATCTAAATTATTGATTATTATTACATCTTTCTCAAAATCATCAACACTAAAAAAACACACTACATCTTTATCATTTAGCCTTGATAACCCAAGGAATAATCTGATCTTTAACCCTCCTATAATAAATGTCAAAATCAAATCCAGCTAAACAAAAGGCCCATTTTTGTAACCTTGGAGACATATTGTATAGTTTAACTGGATCTGATCCAAACAAATTAACAAGAGGTTTATGATCATTAAAAATCTTAACTTTTCTTCCCACTGCATATTCCCTCCATTTCTTAACAGCTAAAACAATAGATAATCCTTCTTTCTCAATATAACCTTTTTCAGCACCAGCCCAAGCTTTGGACATAAATTCAATTGGTCTTTCATGACCATCTTCTTCTACATGAAATAAGACTGCACCCATGCCTTTATTTGAAGCATCAATAGAAATAAAAAAATTCTTATTTCTATCATAATGCGCAAGAACTGATGCTACACAATCTTTCTCTAATCTCGTAAAAACTAGCTTTTTCATTAACTCCCCAGTGAAAATTTTTACCCTTTATAAGCAATTCATATAAATTAGTTGCTAATTTCGAAAAACCTCTTATAAATCTCGAATAATAAATCATAAGACCCAGCCAAGAATGTAATTCTTCCTTATTATTAAATTCAGTCATGGTACTTATCGGATAAATTTTTTCTTTGATTGGCTGTATCCCTTTGTCACTTATTAAGTAACCTAAATATCTAATACTATCTTTGCTAAATTCACTTTTTTTAATATTTCCAATCAAACCATATTCCAACATTCTTATAAACACTTTTCTTAATTTGTTAAAATGATCTTCTTTATCCTTACCAAAAATTAGCAAATCATCTAAATTATAAATAACGCCGTTAATGTCAGAAAAAATTTCGTCCATGGTCTTTTGAAAATAAGCAGTTGATACTGTTAGACCAAAAGGTAACCTGTTAAATTGAAAAAGACCTTTGTGGGTTGAAATGGTTAAAATTTTGGAAGTTTCTTTAGAAACAGGATCGCAAATATGCCGAGGAAAAATCTATTTCCGAGAATATTTTCCCAATTCCTACTTTAGCAATTATGTCACTTATCCTTGGAAGAGTATATTCAAACCTTTCTAATTGTGGATTTAAGGTTACTATAAAATCAGCACAAACTCTCAACGCATTATCTTTCTTTTTAACCAAAACTAAAGGAGTGGCTCATTGAGAAAATCTCACAGGGGTTATTATACCCTTTTGACGCCATTGTTTTAATGTAACCTCTAATTCTTCTTCTAATTCAAAAGGAACTCTCCTAGCCTTTAAAAATCTTGGTTTAAAATCATCCTTTAACAAAATATCTATTTGTAAATTTTTAACTTTGCCAATTTTGCTGTTAAAAATACAATTAAAACTTTTAATTAATCTATTAATATCAAAACTCGCTTTAACACACCCTTCTTCAGTAAATGACTGAATAAAGATTTTATATTTATAAAATTTATCATTATTATTACAAGGATTGTCAAACGTAATTTATCTTATCACCTATATCTAGCTCATTAATAATAATACTATCAGAGTTGAATTTAATTATGTCAAATTCTTTGATCCAGTCTTGATTACATAAAGGTGGTCCTTTCCCTTCCAAAACTTAAAAATCTAAATATTTAATCGTATTAAAATATTTAACCTTACAATTACTTACTTGACCGATGACTGTGATCGGTGATCCTTCATATGAGAATAATTTTCTCGAACAACTTTTCAACTCAACATCTTCATAATTGGTCAGCTTTTCAAAATCTTTGATGGGCAAGGATGTCACTGGAGAACCAGTATCTATCATAAAAGAAAAATTTAGATTATTAAGTTGTATGTCAATCATAAAATCATTAATAAAGTTAATCTTATTTCTTGGTCTAAGATTGTAAGGTGTTTGTATTATCTCTTGTTTTTTGCAAATGTTGTTGTTTGCCTTAAAAACCTGCTTGTTATCTTTCCACGACGAACAACCTCGACAATCTGCACCATCATTTCTTCTCCATTAATCGTTTTCTACAAAAATTTTATTATTATTTATTTCCATAGATTGAAATTTGACAACAATGTCCTCAATGATATTAAGTTCTGTTGTGTTCTCTTGAATCAATCTTGTTTTTAGTTTTTCATTTCGACAATTAATAATAAACTGAATAGCTATTAATTCCGCATTGAGCCCAGCACCACAACCCTTAAGTCTGTCAAGATATTCTATCGAAGATTCAAGTCTGTCAGGCTTAGCATTGAACAATTCAAAAATACGCGTAATTTTGTTTTTTTTCAACTTTCTTTTGTATTTCATTTATTGATATGATAAATTATCAATGTTATCCCTGATACTCGTAGCCATCTCTTTGTCCAATGTTTCGAATAGTTTATATTTTTTTATAGTTTCATCTACAATATTCTCCGCAAGAAATTTTAGATCCAATGTCTTCAATAATACCTTGATCTTTACATCATTCCTATCCTCCACCATAATGAACAAGAATAAATAATATAGAATAAATGTGGGCGATTGTATTGAATAACTACGGAAGGAAGGTTAAGAATATATCCTCAATTGTAGAATCCGTGAAAATTAGGAATATTAATAATTAAGTTTTTTATTTTCAACTAAAATCAAATAAAAACAAAAAAAGTAGAAGTAATCATGATTATTTAAGTATATATACATCAATTTAATTTTAAAATAAAAATCATTTATAACTTTTCAAAACATCAATTTAATATTAAATATAATATAATATATCGTTTTAAGCTTTAAGTCTTCTACAATACAAAATCCATTAATAAACAATTTTACTTGTATTTAACAATAACAAATAATGATAATAACAATTTTAAAAAATTGATAATAATAACCATTGAGATATGAAGCTTACGATTTTAACAAGCCAACGATTAAGACGACATATGCAACAACTTGACAATCAAAATGATAAATCATTTGGACGACAAGCTTGCTATGACAGCTCAGATGGATTATGGGAAGGCTTTTCAAAAGAAGGGGAATGTTAATCGAGATTTTTATTTAATTTGAATTGTTTTTATAGCCTTTAACTATATATTTCGTTTAAATTGTTTTTTTATAGTACATATATACCTTATTTTATATATATTTTTATTATCATTATTAGTTTTAGAATAAATATATTATAAATAAAAATTACCACCGTTATCTCTATATAACACCGAGCATAAATTTATTAGTAATAACTATTTTACACAATTTTATATTAAATGAATTTTAAAAAAATCATATATATAAACCGGCACATAAAAAACTATAAAATAAATGTGAATTAAAAAATATAAAGTGAATATAACCACCATATGAATCACTTAAATGACCCAAAATAGAAATTTGAATTTTTTGAACCGTTAAAATTTATATATAAAGTATAAAAAATTTAAATGTTGGAAATATAAATATTAATACACAAAAAGTTTCTTAGGAATAATTGTATTTTGTATTACATTTACAATGTAAAATCCAATCTTTGTTGGGATTGAGCTAATTTTTCAATTACTCATCCTTGCTTGGCGATATTTTAAAGATCCAAACCATTCAATCCACTTTTAGAAGTTGTATTTCATAGGTATGTTTTTCAGAGAACTGCAGGTTTGGTTCCCGGGCCGGACCGTATTTTAATTTTTTAAATATATCGGGCCAGGGTCCGAATTTTTTTTTAAAAGAAAACATCCGGGCGGGGCTTGCATTTTTTTTAAAAATATTATGTGGCCCGGCTATATATTTTAAAACCAAATATTTGAAATTAGCTATAAAAATCAAAAATAAATATAATTTGTTTAAAAATACGGGCTGGGCCTAAAAATTTCATTTAAAAAAAAGCCTCTTTTAGAAAAAACTCCGGGCCGGGCCGAAAAAAATTTTGAAAAAATATCCGGGCCGTGCCCTGTAAATGGTACCTCTGCAGGGCTCTGTTATTCTTCTTAAAAAAGAGAATGTTCTCTCATGTTTAATAATTGGAAGAGTTGTTAATTTATATATAATCATTTTAATACATTGGGAATATAATCTAAAATGTGTTTGAAATTATACAAAGCATCCATAGCATTTTTTGGGACTATATCTTAGTTAATCTTTAAATAGTTATTCAGCTAATAAGGCATCAAACAAATATATTTTTTTCTATCACCATCTGAAAAAAATAAGGCTTTTGTGCAAGTCGACGACTCAAGTTCATAGAAATAATCGTCCTCTAGTCGACTCAATTATATAATTCTTATCCACGAGCACGACTCAAGTTAGAAGTCTAAAGTAAAAAATGAAAAAAACAGAACAAATATCTTAATTAATAATAATAAATCTGAAATATTCGTACTCTAGTCGACTCAATTTGACGACTCAAGTTCATAAAATAACTAGAGGACGAATATTTTTTAACGACTTGAGTTCATAACTCAAGTCAGTTTGGGTCGATTTTTTTTGACCCTATAGTTTTATGATACTTTTCTACTGATCTTATACTAATGCTTTGACGATAATCTTGCCTTGCTACAAGTAGAGGGAGACAAATATTAAACACGTATAACTCTCCTTTTGACTCAACAATAACATATAAAATTTAAATTTTTCATCAACAATAACATATAAAATTTAAATTTTTCATCAACATTAGCCCTAATTTCCTTGAGTTCTAATAAAATGCTCTCGGCTATTCTCATCTTCTTAATCATGTCAATGCCATTTTTTTGAAAAGTATTACATAAAATAGTTGTATAATTAAAAAAAAATTGAAATAAGTATTGAATCCAATAATTTTCTTGCTTCCGGGGAAATATTTCTTTCAGGTCATTGTGATATTTCAGTAATAGCATTAATAATCGGCTTTCCTAACTCCATAAAAGCTGTTACTGCTTGATGGCGGAGACTCTATCTCGTTGGACAAGCTTGCACTTTATTTCTCCCTGTTGGACAAGGAGTTTCAGAAAAATTATTATTTGACTAGAAATACGAAAATGGTAGATAAATATTACGCCCTAGAAATTTGAAAATAATAGGTAAATATTACGCCAATGAAAACTTGAAATCGAAATTAATTGATAAAATAACTTAATAGATGAATATGATAAATAAATGTAATTAAATATATATTTAATATGAGATAGGAATAAATAATAACAAATATAAATTAATATAAACATTAATATTTTAAAAAAATATATAACCGGCATCTGAATTTTTTGGCTTTGGGAGGGGGAGATTTGTCCCCCTGCCCCCTCCCCGCTGCGTACGCGCCTGATTAACATAGAAGAAACCTATATATTACTGATTTATTTTAACAAATAAATTTATATATTATTAATTTTTTAAGATGAAGGAAAGGGAAACATTTATTATATTGAATCATTGAAAGATAAAAGTCATATAAATTTTGACATGATAAAATTACTAAAATGTTTTCAGCAAAAACAAACGATTATCCCAAGCCAAAATGATTGTACTAATTTATTATTAATAAAGTATATAAATATAATTTGTTCTATATATATATTATAAATGTTATATAAAAAAATTAAAAATTTTTGCAAATATATTCATTGATAAACTAATACTTTAACTAATTTACATTTACATAGCCCTAAGTTAAAATGCAATTATTTACTAAAAAGAGCTCCACCTCCAATAAAAATCAGTTCTTTTTTTTTAGCTATTTATTAACAAAAGAAATTCAAGGTAACAGGCCAACATTATTCCTATAGCCCTATGTGATACCACAATTGTAAAAAATTATTATAGTATATCTATCTAAACTAGAGACATAAAAATCCAAAAATAAAGTGTAAATGTTGATAATTTTAAATACTTAAACAGTCAAATTTTTTTAGAAAGAATTATTTTAAAAAATCAAACTTTTTTTCGTAAGGTTCCATCTCCGGCTATGATGTATTTATTATTGAAGTAAAGAAGCTAAGTGAAGTATTTATCTTTATTTGAATGCTAATTTTTATTTGTTAATATAGGATAAATTGGCTGCATTAGAAAAATTACATATAATCTGATAAAACACAGAAGGCAGAGAATATTAATGATAAAATTTATTATGAAAAATAATATAATAAAGACTTTATTTTTCTAAATTAATTATACATCTATATCTTTCTTTACAATTTTTATTCTACATGTATACGAGTTGTTAAAAAATCGAATCAAAAGATCTCCGATCCTGGATTCGATCCTAAATTTGTCAATTTTCTTGGATTTAAGATCCTGACCTTATATTGTGGATATGGATCGAGATCATTTTTATAAATATTCGATCCCGATCCTTTTAAAAATTATTTTTTTGCTTAAAAAGCAATAAATAAAATAAAAATTTTGAAAAAAATTTAATTAAAATATTATTTTTAAAAAAATATCTATATACATCATATTTTATCAACCACCATTCCACGAGATTTTATATTTCAACAATTTACTAAATTTTTTGTACGAACAAGTTATATTTATTTATTAATTATATTATTATATAAATAAATTATAGGTTTTAAAAATGTCCTCCATTATAGATTTAGAAGATGATACATTTACTTCTATTGATGTGACAGCAGATATAAGTGAGAATGAGAATCTTTTACCATTTCATAATTTACGTAAGTATTTTACTTTATGTGAAACGGGTGGAAGTAACCATACAATGATCTATGCAAAATGCTCTCTATGCAAAAACAAAATATATTCTTCAAAGATTAGCAGTTCAAACCTAAAGAGGCATTTAGAAGTAATTAATACTTTTAAAAATACAATTTTTATTATTTGTGAAGATCATAAATAATAAGAATTATTTACAATAATTAATAATATATTTATTGATGTGTTAATCTTAATTATAATAATCAGGAATTTTAATATTATTATTATTAATATTAGCTCATTCTTAGCATTGATATGAAAGGGAGACTAGTATTTTTAATGGGAGTTGAAATTAATTTTCAGTATTTAAAACCCTTCAACCACATATAAATAATATTCTTAACTTAATATATTTAACAAAATTTGTGTAACCCTTTATTCATAAATTAATAAATGCTAAAAAAGCCTCATTTTATTCATATATAGGAAAATATTTTCTCAAAATATTTAGCCCATATCATCTTGGGCAGCTTTTAATGATAGACAATTTTAAATTATTTTTAAGATAACCTATATGACCCTTTTAACCACATGTAAATAATATAAATTTGTGTTGAACCATTATTTCATAAGTTCTTAAATATCTAAAAAGCCTCAGTATTATTCATATGATAGGAAAATATTTTCTCACAGCTTTTAATAATGGTAGAAGAAAATATTGTAACCTTGAATTTTTAAGATAAGCTATATGACCCTTTTAACCACTTATAAATAATAATACCTTAATATAATATGTTTAATAAAATTTGTTTTGAACCCTTTATTCATTAGTTCTTAAGTGCCAAAAAAGTCTCAGTATATTCATATCATAGGTAAATATATTCTCTGCCCCTATCATGGGAAGCTTTTAATAATGGTAGAAAATATTGTAAACTTGGATTTTTAAGATAACCTATATGATCTTTTTAACCACATATAAATAATATACTTTATCATATATAACAAAATTTGTTTGGTACACTTTTTCATTTTTTTTGTTTATACAGGTTTTACATTCAGTCTGTACATTGTTTTTTTAACTTATATTTTTAAAAAATTTCCATCTAAAATTTTAAAAATATGATTTTATTCAGGGGAAGTTATTTGCATCCAACTCTCTTGCATAATATATTTTTCTTTTATAAAGAGAAAGCACAGTGAATTCAAAAATGAGATTGCCAAACACTTACATGAATTTTCTACACAAACAAATAAATCTATACAAAAGGAAAGTGTTCCTGGTTGCAGATCCAAACAAACCAAATTAAATTTTTATAATCTTAACATGCCATCAATATCGTAAAAACAGCAGACAAAGTTATAATGGAGTTTTTTATTGATCAACCACTTTCACTGGTTGATGATCCTTCATTCCAGAAAATGGTTAAAACATTTTCTCCAACGACAAAGGTTATATGTCTCAAACTCTGGGCAATAAAATATCTACTGCCTTTACAGATATGACAACAAATCTTATAAGAGATTTGTCTGAAGTCTCATATGTATGCACCATTGTTGGAGTGGCCATCGAAAGTATATAATATTTATAAGAATTTTATAATATTTTATTTTAGGGCTTTTATTGGAGTTACTGTCCATTAGCTGGGCCCATTAACCCTCAAGAGAAGATCAGCAGCTTAGGCACTGAGGCGTAAAATTGGAAAGCAAACATATGATTATTTTGGCTAAGGAAATTATGGATATCCACAAGACTTATGAAATTCATAATAAGGTGGTGAAGATGGTGACCGATAATGGAACCATTGTAAAAGCATTCAAGAATATTTATATTTAACAAAAAAGATTATTTAAAATAAATTTTTTATTTTTTCTAGAGTATTTGGAGAAAATAAGAATATAATGAGGATATGGAATTAATAAATTTGGATGACATATTATCTGTTTATGACTCAAATAATCCTACTATCAGCCAACCAAAACATCAAGTTGTTTCCATAATCTGAACCTTATCGCAACCAAAGACCCTGAGAAAGCAGAAAATGATATTAATTATAAGCGAATATCAAAAACATTTGCTAAATGTTTTGCCTTAATTAACAAACAAAATATGTCCCCCAAATGGCTGATATTCCATTGCATAAATTAAGAAGATACTAATAGCTCCAAACAAGACCAGATGTAACTGCTATTTTCAGTCAATGAAATTAATGGACAAGATGTTGAAAAGTTTTCAGAAGTAGAAAAAGTTTGTGATCAAATTGGATTCACAATGTTTAGGCAAGAAGAATGTTTCTTTGTCAAAGAATATGCTTCAATTATACAATTATATTTTTATAATAACTAAAATTTAAATATTAAAGTTATGTAACCCTTGGCTACATCATTAAAGACTTGGGACGGGAGGATAACATGGAGCAGGGATATCTAACCACAGTTCTAACCATACTTATAGATAAATTAAAGAAATTCAGCTGCCTGCGATATTGTCAGCTCCTTGTAGAGTGTGTTGTTAGAGGATTTTTATGCAATTTTTTTTATATTAAATGCATTAAAAATGATTAAAGTTAACCAATCAGATGATTGGTCAGGCCTGACTCTAAAATTTGAAAGGACTAACTTTTGCAGATACCTGATTTATATGAATGAACACTTATTTAATAATAAATTAATTATCATTTATTAATATAGATTTCCTTCACTATATGATGACAGTAATATATTGGCATCAATAATTCACCCAAAGTTTAAGCTCAATTGGCCTTTTATTAATCTGCCACAAAATTTGTTGCTAAAAGAAAGGTAAATTGCCTATTTAGAAAATATACAGGGTCAATCACATGCACCTTCAAATGAATGCATGGATGAAATCGATACCTTTTTTTGGGAAAAATTCGTGCCAATCGGCTAAATCTAGGATCCAGGTTTTAGATTGAAAATTTTTATAATTATCGTTTTGGGAATATTTTTTAACATTCAACACATGTGGTTCCGCAGTACGGCTAATTTTAAATAAATTCCAGTTTTATATAACTGAAATTATAAAAGTCGTAGGGTCAAATTTACCCAAGTAGTGAAGGTTTAATATAAAATGCTTGAAACCTTTAATTTTTTTTTACTGTGAACCCAAATATTAAGATCCACAAAGATCAAAATACTGTATGGATTTGGTACGGAAGTTCGCTCATTGAGTTGCTATTAAAGTCGAAGTAGATTTTTCTACTATGAGCTCGACATGAAGTAGCTTACGCCGTTTAACAACACTAGTTTAAATTATATCAAGATTTATATTTTAAAAAAGGAATTTAATAAATATTAACTATAATACCATATTATTTCATTTTTTCTTAATTATTTTTATATATCTTACTTGTTACCATCAAGCTGGCAACTTTTCCTTTTTAAAAAAATTTTTTTAAACTTTATTTATTTTTATAAATATACATTGTAAAGACAAGTGAGGAAAAGTCTTGTTTAAAATAGAATATTAGACGTCGGTCTTGAGAGGAATTGCTTTGTAAGATGGGTATTAGTAGTAGGGATTTAGCTCAATTTAAATATAAGGAAGATTTCTTTATTTTATCAATTAAGTATAAAAATAAAATCTGTTACTATCAAACAATAATTTTCTCATAAGCTTTATATATAATAAAAAACATATCTTTTTTTTATAAAATGTAAATCAATTACGGTTATAAAACATAGCTGCAAACTCATATTAACAATTTAAAAGTAATATAAATTGAGTAATAATAAAAATAAAAGTTAATATTTACAAATATGTAACACATTGATTATATAAATATGTTGGTTTCGGGAATTCCATGACAAATCGACCAGTGATTCGGCCGACCATCTCAAAAATGAATGAAACTTGGCATGTTAGCTATATATGTTGTAAATGTTAATAAAATTAAAATTTTAGAGTGATAGCTCAATCAGATCCAAAGATATACACCTTCAAAGTCGAAAATCGCGAAGTGCGTGATTTCATTAAATCTATTTAAAAAAATACTTAAGATAGAGTTACAAATTATATATCATTTTATAGCCCTTAAAATTTTATATTGGAAAATATCGAAAAAAAATTAAAAAAATTCCAAGTGTTTTCTTATTTCCGGTAAAAATAAATAATTAACATTGTTAGAAAGGGATTTTTTGGGGGTGTTGATATTCTCTAAAAATGTTTATTACCTTTATATTAATCGATTTAATAAAAAATCTCTATAGTCATTTTTGTTTTTTTTAATTTTATTATTTTTATAAATAAAAAAATGTAATATGGATGGCTTTATATTAAAAAGATTTTATAATATGATATATTTAATAAAAAATATGTATTATATTGGTATTAAAATTAAATAAATCGATTAAATACAACCAATATGATATCATGGGACAATAAGTAAGGAAGCTGCCCATACGGGTATGGTTATTAGGACGATATTTTATACACAAACAATTATAAAAAAACCACTTGTTTTAATTTTATCCCATTTTGCGCTGAGGCATTAATTTGTAGGTACGTACTGTCACTGTTATGGGATCTATAATCGTTATTATTTGATTAATGAGCAACCATATCTTTTCCATAATTATGGGATAATAGAAGGATGGTGATGGTTCATGGGGTGTAAAAAGGAAATAATTTCATTCTAGTACTGTGGCTAACCACCAAAAATCTTCATACACATTACGAATCCTTTAATATCACAAAAGAGAAATTATCGGCATTTAAGATATTGTTAATTTGAAAGTCCTCTTCATATGAATATATTTTTGATTTAAGTTTTCTTAAAACTCAAAGGAAATATAGCATGTATTTCCAGAGTTCCTCGAATGGGGCAAGCTAAATTGAATCTTTCAAGTAGTTTAATCTCTTCTCTAAATTGTATTGTTTGTTGGTTATATATGTAAAATTTACTGATGGCATGACTGATATAAATCAACTGGTGTTAAAATGTGTCCAGAACTGGTGCGCTGAACGTGCTGCTAATCTTTTAATGTTCTGCCAAGGCAGTCAATGGACCTTTTCCATGGGATGTAGTTGAAAAATGTCTTTCAGCTGCTACACTAAAATTTGATTCATGATAACACAGATTAATAAAATTTTTTGTTTTTATATTGCGCAGCCGTTACGTTAGAGCAGTAATATATTTTACTTGCTTTTTGCTGAATATATTCATCAAAAAATAACGATAGCGTATACACAAGTGAAAGGATATATCTACAAATTATGGCCTCAGGAATTTCTATTAATAAGCGCAAAATAGAATACGATATTTTTTTATAATAGTTTGAATAAAAAAATTTTAAAATGTTTATTTTACGATATAGCATCTTAATAATAATCATATCTGTATGGGCTGCTTCCTTGCTTATTGCCCCAGGACATCATATTTCTTATACTTAATCGATTTTTTAAAATTTTAATACCAATATAATACATATTTGTATTAAAAATATTATATTATAATAATTTTTGAATATAACGCTATCTAAATTATCTTTTTTTATTTATATAAATAATAAAAATTTTAATAAAATTAAAAAAACAAAAATGGTTATCGAGATTTTTTTTTAAACCGTTTAATTTAAAGGTAATAAACATTTTTAGAGAATATTAACACCCAAAAAATCCCTTCCTAACAATGTTAATATTTTATTTTTACCGGAAATAAGAAAACACTTGAAATTTTTTAATTTTTTTTCAATGTAAAATTTGGTTATAAAATGATATATAATTTGTAACTTTAAGAATTTTTTAAAAAAAACAAGATTTAATGAAATCACGCACTTCGCGGTTTTCGACTTTGAAGGCGTATATATTTGGATCTGATTGAGTTAGCACTCTAAAATTTTGATTTTATTAACATAAATAACTCTCATGCCAAGTTTTGTTCATTTTAAAGATGGTCGTCCGAAAATCTCGTTTTTTTGGTCGATTTGACGTGGAATGACCCTTTTGTGATTGTAACATGTCTTTGCAAGATTATTTTTGTTAAATATTTTGACATATTTTCTATATCATACCTTCGAATTACTATATTTAAAACATTCAAGAAATGACATTATGAGAAAGAGCAAATACAAGAACAAACTTTGACTGACCTGACCCCCTCAAAGATTTATTCACTCCAATCAATCGGCACTGGAGGCATCTATGAGTGGTTCACATGGGAAAACACAAAGACTACCAGATCGCCTTGATGTAACATGGCAGCTAATACGGCGCTATCCACTATAGTTTATTCAATTGCCTCACAAACTATAGATCAAACAATCTCGAAACGTACCTGACTAAACCGATAGGTATCTTTGTATTTCCTAACTCAGATGTGGAAGACAGTATACTCATTTGCGCATTAGTACGACGTCAACGCCTCATGCTCATTTCCAGTACTACAGTTACCACCAAACCTGCAAACAAAAGCTAATGAACCTATGGAAGAGCTATGAGTGATCTGTGTTAACCAATGCAAAGAACGAAAGAGATCGTCATGAGCTGGCATATTAGCAAAATCGTGAAGCAAATGCACCTGGGGGCTGAGATGGCCATCTGTGCGCTCTCACGGAAAATACCAGGACACTCTCGCTAGTCAATCATTGGAATTAAGGCTCAAGTTAATGAGATGTCCTAACTGGAACAGTACATGGGGGCCGAAATTAAAATTGTCCCTGATTGGTCCTTGCACGATAAAGAGGGTACTGCGGAGGGTACGTTCATATATAGACGACCGAAGCCTCGATAAAAGGAAGCGGCCGCCACCAGGGCAAGAAAAGGAAATAAAACACATGTGAGAGAAAAAATACACATTATTATTCCTTCACATCTCATTCCTCTCCCAATTCTACAGACATCCGATGCAGCATGCTTATGATCCTTCAAGTCCTTCGCTACCATCCGAAGTTTCTGTTGCCACTCGCCAACCTGAGTCCTCGTCGGACATCGTCTCCCTGATGTTGGATGACTCAGGCATCCATGAGTGGATGATCGATAATCCATCCTCAGACTCCTGGTCCTATAAGAACTCCGCTCAAAGGAAGAGATAACATCTATCATCTCATTGGTCCCCAGGTGGAATCGACTTCTCTTTCTTCCCATAATGAATTATATCATCAAGAGCATGGTCAACTGCGGTGCAAAATCTATATAGACGCTGATCTCGCTAACGGGCCCTCTCTTCATACTAGTGGTAGCATCCAGGGGATTCAAACGTAGATTGGATCATGCAAAAATCCGTGACAACGAGGGCAGATAAATTCGGCACCAATTCAATCAAGTATTGGCTGAAAGATACGAATCTATCGTGAACCAACTATTGGTGTCATCAAAGAAGTTAAGAACAATCAAATCTTCTCGCACCTATATGTCATACCCAAATCAGACAGATCACCACGAGTTATCATCGACTTTTCCAAGACTTCTAAAAATTTTCTTCAGTTGGCTGAAATCTATCAACCTCATTTCAAGAATGCTGAAGAAAGCAAAATTTGCATGCAAAATAGATATCAAGTCTTTCTCCTCAATATTTGGCCTCATATTTTACATATAAGATTAGTATCTCAAACATTAAAATAACCTTTGAATATAATATAACATTAATGATTTGAATCAGGTCAAATTTTTCAAGCTCAGCTGGATATAAAGATTTTTTTAAAAAAAGTATGTCCTGCCAGCCAGCCAAATGAAGTTTTACTTATTTATCCAGAGAAGTGTGGTCCAAATAAAAATTATTTGTCCACCAAGCCCAATTTATTTAAATATAAAAAAATTTATATAATTTTTATATTAAAAAAACATTAGTATCTTGTTACTTGGAGAATTTTAAAATATATCAATTTATTTGACAAAATATAAAAAATATCATATTTAAAATTAAGGCCTAACCCAGTCAATTTAAAAAAAAAATATATTAGGTCTAACCCTGCCTGAGCCAAAATTATTTTTAAAAAAAATAGACCTACCCTGGCTCGGAAAACTTGCTCGGGCCAGGCTCATGCTGTATATGAGCTGGGCCTGCAGATCTTAAATTGGCATACCATTCATATCAAAATATAATAAATAAATTAACATAATCTTTGTAATAAAAGGCAGACATAATTTATTGTTAAACTTATATCATAACAATTTTTATATGTGATTTGTTATTCAAAATATATACAAATATATGTGTTTTAAGAATAATAATTAAATCTTCAAATACTTCTTGCATGTGATAAATGGTTCTTAATTTTGAATCATGCCAACTCCAATCAACCACCACTCTCCTAAGGCAATCAAGTTTTATTGAATTATCCATCTCTAATATCTTCCTTAATCTACCAGGAGTACCAATGGCCATATGAATAGGTTTAAGATTTTTATTTAAATATGACATTTGATCTTCTAATTTAATATGCTTGCCAAATAATTTGGCTATATTGATATCCATGCCATATTTTTTAAAAATATTCTTTAATTCCCTCCTTAGATTGACTGCCCTAATAGCAGAACTAGTAATAATTAGAACTACAGGCCCCATAGTTTTATGCTTTTTGGAAACTTTGTTTAATTTATTGAACCATGAAATATATTTGGATTTCGATTTCTCATTCAAGAAGTATGTGTCTATTGACATACTACCTTTTATATCATTATCATTAGAAGAAAAATATATAAAACTCTTCTCTAATAAGCAATTTTTTTCGTTATCACCATCAGAAATTAGAGAAAATATTTTATAAGGGTCAACTTTTTCTACGAATATTTGCTTCATTTGTTATTAAACTGAGAACGTAAGAAAAAAACAATTGACAGACATCCTTTATTTGTTGGATGACAATGTCATAATCCGCACAACTTATCATAAATGAAATTCATAATTATTACTAATTATTCAATTATGTATTTATATATTCAATATTAATCATCTACTTACAGGGTCAATCAAGGGATGGGCCAGCTCAAGAGTCCCTATTAGGTCTGATCATTGGCGTACGCAGCGAAAAAAAAAGCCAAAAAATGCAGATGCCGGATATATTTTTCAAAAATATTATTGTTTATATTAATTTATATTTGTTAATATTTATTCGTATCTCATATTAAATATATATTATATTACATTTATTATCACATTCATAAGTTATTTTATCAATTAATTTCGATTTCAAGTTTTCCGGCGTAATATTTACTTATTATTTTCAAATTTTTAGTGGCGTAATATTTATCTACCATTTTCAAATTTCTAGTCAAATAATAATTATTTCTGAAACTTCTGGTCCAACAGGGAAAAAGAAATTGCAACCTTGTCCAACGAGATAGAGCCTCATCCATCAAGCACTAACAGCTATTAAGGAGTTAGAAGAGATTATTTGCTATTACTGAAATATTACAATGGCCTGAAAGAAATATATCCTCAGAAGCAAGAAAATTATTGGATTCAATGCTTATTCCAAATTTTATTTCTCATTCGAATGTATTATTTAATTATACAACTATTTTAAGTATTACTTTTCAAAAACATGACAATGATTTGATTAAGAAGATGAGAATAGCGGAGAGCATTTTATCAGAACTCAAGGAAATTAGGGCTAATGTTAATGAAGAATTTCATATTTTATATTTTATTGTTGAGTCAAAAGCAGAGCTATACGTGTTTAATACTTGTCTCCCTCGACAGCAAGGCAAGCTCATCGTTAATACATGAATATAGGATCAGTAGAAGAGTTTATCTTAGATGCAGATACATTTATAACCCAAATAAATGAATTTTTAATATATCATGCAGCACTTACATCTGCAAATATTACTTCCACAAAAGCCTTCCCAACCTTTTTCAGATGGTGATAGAAAAAAAAATATTTGTTAGATTTTTATTATGAAGATGTTAAAGTATCTTAAGATGCCTTACTAGCTGAATAACTATGTTTATAAAATTAACTATAGTTGATATAGTCCCAAAAAATGCTATGGATGCTCTGCATTATTTCAAACACATTTTAGATTAAATTCCCAATGTATTAAAAGGGATAAACTCTTCCCATTACTAAACTAATGAGAGAACACTCTCTTTTTTAAGAAGAATAACAGAGGCCATCAGAAGTACTATTTGCAGGTCACGGCCCGGATTTTTTTTTAAGATTTTTTACGTTATTTTTAAAAAAAAAATTAGGCCGCTCCTTTTTTTTAAAATTTACAGGCTCTGCCCGGCTTTTTTTAAAATAAAATTTTCAGGCCCGGCCTGGATTTTTTAAAAATAAATTATATTTATTTTTGATTTTTATAGCTAATAATAACGATTTCAAATATAGGCTGTTTTAAAAAATACAGCCCAGCTTGGATGTTTTTTTAAAAAAATTTTGGGCCCGGTGTAACGTTTTAAAAATACTCCATTTTTTTATATACTCCTTTAAGCTTATTTGTGGAGTATTTTCAGATCATATTGTTCGTTTATAATGTATTTACATATCAGAGTATATTTAGATCAATGTAATTTTTATAATGATATTTTTTTGAAAAAGTGCTCATGTCAATCAAGAAACATTATTCTGGAGCTGATGATGCTGAGGCGATTTTTTTGAATTTCCAGTCAAATTTTTTAGGTCGTAAAGGATATTTGCCCCGTTGGCGCCTTTTTTAAACTCCATTTTAAAAAATAAATACAGGTTCATATTCATATATTTTACATTATAAATTTTATTTTATTATAGAAAATAAAAGAAGCTACAAATTTATCATTGATTCAAGAAGCTAAAGATTTATTATTGATTCAAGAAGCTAAAGATTTAAAAATACAGGTTCATATTAATATATTTTACATTATATATTTTATTTTAGAAAAGAAAAGATATATCATTGATTCAAGAAGCTAATCATTGATTCAAGAAGCTAAAGATTTAAAAACAGGTTCATATTAATATATTTTACATTATAAATTTTATTTTATTTTAGAAAATAAAAGAAGCTAAAGATTTATTATTGATTCAAGAAGCTAAAGATTTATTATTGATTCAAGAAGCTAAAGATTTAAAAACAGGTTCATATTAATATATTTTACACTATAGTTTTATATATTTATTTTAATTATGTCATTATATCTTAATACTAAATTTAATTCTATACATGAATTAAACGATGCCATATCTATATATGAAAAAGAATTTTTTTTTAACATAGTTATTAATAAATCAGACTTATTAAAGGAACCTTATAGCAAAGCATTTATAGCTCAATATAAATATAATCGAGTTTATTATATATGTAAATATGGACTGAAAAAAAAATAAGTCTAGAGGTATAAGATCCTCATCTAGTCTTCGCAAGCAATGTATTTTTATGTTCACAGTCTTTCTTCAGTGTGATAAACTAAATGTGTATTCTTTAGATATTGTCACATTTGTAAAAGATCATAAAAACCATGATCTAGGTTAGACATATTTATTTGATTTTTAACTAACATGATTTATATAATCAAAATAAAAAACTATATGAGATGCTCTCTAAACAAAGAAGGCTTTCTCCAATAAAAAAAACAAATTGTGGAGCAAGCTATCACTTTTAAAGCTAATAAGGTGAAAATACAAGAATATGTTCTTAATTCAGGTCAGATGATGACTCTGAGAGATATTCATAATATTTCAGCCAAATTAAACAAGCCATCTGATAATGTATTACTTGATGTAATAAATCAACTCAGGGAAGATAATGGAGCTGTGGTGGAACTAGAAAATGATAGTGAATTGTTGGGCATTTACTTTCAAGATTCTAGCATGCTCCATTATCTTAAATATTATCCTGAGGTGATATTCATTGATGCTACCTACAAATTAAACAATCTAGGTATGCCACTGTTTATTCTACTTGTAATAGATAGTCATGGACAATCTCAAATTGTCGCTTTATGGCTTGTAAAGGCGGAATCATATTTTTGTGTTAAAAATATGTGCATGATGCTTGGTACCAGATGAAAAAATCGTCTGCGGGAAAATGGCTGATGTTAAATTGTTTTATATATTTTCTTCAAGATACATTTAAAATATTTGCCTTTAAAATGCCATCTCCGAGAAATAATGGAATGCCATATCTTTATTTGAATGGAAAACAGGCCTATTTAATCTTTTATATTTTATAGATATCAATAAAAATCACTTTATCATCATTGGAGGAGACCTTAACATGAAATTATGTAATGAAATCACTAATTCTCTTATTGGTTTTGCTACTTTAAATAATCAACTTTTTATAAACAAAGAAACAATAAATATCACACATACTTCAAACCCTCAAACAAATATACTCCTATAATCCTTAAAAAATATAATATCTCTAATCTTAATTTACCAACCCCAGCAAATAATTTTCTACATAATTTGAATCAAATCAACAATAATGACTCATGGTTAAACATTTCAAACTCAATTATCAAAACAGCAAATACCCATCTTAATATTAATTATCAATATCTATACATAATGTACATAAATACAAATGTGTTATTTTAATTATTTCTGCTAGCAATATAATTATACATGAATGGGTTTAAATTTAATCGTCAATATGTGTCATTAAATCATCACAACACAAATTCTCATTAAATATTTTCTTTGTTATTTTTTATTTTTCAATATTATTTTTTAGATGTTACAAGAAAAGGTATAGTTTAAAAAAAAATTAATTATATATTTATATATTTATCAAGATGACACAATTAAATCAGGACAGAAAAAATGTTAATACTTTTAAAAATTTATTAAATAACTTTAAACAGTTCCTAGGTCAAGTGAAAAGTTTCATTCTAGTACCATAAAAGGTATACAATGGATTTTATTATTAAATAATATTCCTATTTTTTAGATGATGATGAAAATTTTCAAGAACCAGCTATTAAAAATCTAAAGCTTAATGCGGAAGAAAATCATATGAAGGGTAATATTTTCATATATTTAATATTAAATCCTTTTTGAAAATATCTAGTTATGAATATACTAAATTCGATAGTTGGAGAGGATTATAATTGTATAAACAAAAAAGGTATAATAAAAAAAATCTAATATACATATTTTTTTAGATGATGGAGTTAAGACACCAGAAAAAGCATCGAAAATGCTAGAGCCTAATGACATTCGACCTTTTGGTAACATTTTTAAGATTTGATAAAATCAATTTTTTAATTTAATAGGTGCCCCGCCGGAGAGGACGGGCATGGCTCAAAATGCCGTTTATGGTACAGAGGTGGAGATAGTTGCAATGACAACTATGCTCCAGACAAATATTTTAATACATACTATTTATAAATGGGCATACTATATGCCCATTAAAAAATTAAGTAATATTAAAAAATTTAATGTAAATATTTATTTAATAAATCATAGCGAACATATTGATCGCATAATTAATTTTAATTAATATTTATATCGCATATAGCATATATTATTTATATTGCATATAGCATATATTATTTATATCGCATATATTATTAATTGATTTTTTTATCTTTATAATTACAAATTAAATAAAGGATTTTAATAAATTATTCTGAAAATTGTTTCTAACTTTGAGCAGTAACGTGATAATAGATAGTGCAAGATTTATATGTTAATCTTTGATATTTTCGAATTAAACCTTAAATAAATATATAAATTTTTAACACTTAATATTAAATCTAATAATTTCTAAAGAGAATAAGGCAAAATTGCCTTAAATATCATAGGACATAGAAAAAATAATATTTATTATTCATACGTCAGTTATAAATGCCAATTCACTAAATTTATTATATTTAATATTTATATGTCAGTCATAAACGTCAATATCACTAAAAATGTAATATTTAATATATGCACGTCAGTCATAAACGTCAATATCACTAAATATAGGAGTATATAAAAAAATGGAGTATTTTTAATTGCCTTAAATATCATAGGTAATTTTTATTATTCATACGTCAGTTATAAATGCCAATTGACTAAATTTATTATATTTAATATTTATATGTCAGTCATAAACGTCAATATCACTAAAAATGTAATATTTAATATATGCACGTCAGTCATAAACGTCAATATCACTAAATATTGGAGTATATAAAAAAATGGAGTATTTTTAAAACATTACACCGGGCCTGCATGTCTCTGAAAAACATACCAAGAAGTACAACATGTGAAAGTAGATTGAAAGGTTTTAATTTTTTGAATATTCATAGGCATTTGATGACAAGCAAGGATGAGATAATTGAAAAATTAGCTCAATTCTAACGAATATTGGATATTACATTGTAAATATATAACATACAAAATACAATTATTCCTAAGAAACTTTTGGTGTAAAGGCTCAAAAAATTTAAATTTCTATTTTGGGTCATTTAAGTGATTCTTTACATATAATTTTTTTATAATTCACATTAATTTAAAATTGTGTATTAGGAATAGTTATTAGTCCTAATAAATTTATGCTTGATATTTTTAAAAAACAATAATATTTCTCAAAAAATTTATTATACCCCCCCCCCCCCAGATCAAATATCCTGCGTACGCGCCTGGGTCTGATTGGGTCTTATTTTTCGACATCAGCTTGGGTCTCAGCCAGTGGCGTAGCTAGGATTAAGAATTTTCCTTAGAGGGGGTCCATACATATAAAGGCATGTGGAGCTTCGTTTCACAGACCCCCTTTTAAGGGCCTTCGGCTCTTTTGCCCAGACTTCGGCCGGGTTTATCTTAAAAATCATATTTGTTTTTCTTATAATATATAAGTCCTAGAATTATTGATCATTTTAGTTAGTGTTGTTAAACGGCTCGATATGAGCCGATTTTTATAAACAGCTAACTCAATATTTTAGCCAAAAAAATATTGCTCAAGCCTAGAGATTTCACGAATAATGTTTTAAGTCTTAACCTTTATATCACCCATGAACAAAATTATCAGGCCTGCATAAAATATACATATTCATGGTATTTATTTGATATAAAGTCACTTTTGAGTCTTTTAAACGTTTTCTCTAGGGGAGAGGGGTTAAGTCATTATTTTCTTATCAGCCATAATGTGTATTTTTTTTCTCTGAAGGTGTTAATGGCAATCTAGATAATAAACAATCTGGTACCGTGTTGTGTTTATCCGCTCCATGTCTTATTTAGAAGTTGCACATTGCAATGTTCCACTTCTGTATAATTGACTAGATTTTCTACTAAACCTTAATATAGATCAAAAACTTATTGCAAAAGTCCATATTTAATATTTGATATTTCAATTGTAAAATGTAAAATTCTAAGTTGTAAACGTCCATTTTATTCATAAAAATATCTAATTAAGATCATAAACTATTTAATAATATACAACAGTTATCAAATATAATAATAATTATTATAAACTATCCAGCTTCCATATCTTCTCCACCCCAAAAGGCACACAAAGAAAGATCCATTGTTCTTCACCAAAACCTCGTGTGATCACTCCTTTCGACTCCTATCCCCTAGGAAAAATTAATCCTCATGTCAGTAAATGACTGACATTTAATTTATTTCTTCTTTTTTTTAACGGCTACAACATTCCCACCCTTCACAAGCCCAGCGTCCCTCCCTCCCTGGTGGTATTGTATCGAATCTTCCATTTGACTTGTAGCAACTCTCGTACGCCTTGAAAACGTTCAGGGAATTTATCGAATCGTCTCCTTTTATGATGATTTAGTTAGAGTATAATATCTTCGATATATTTCAATATATAATCGTTAAAAAAAATCACCATAATGACATTTATATCGTGGTATCCATATTTATAATCTATGGAGCAGTAATAGTGACAATATAATATACAAGCAAAACAAAATAACTCATTCATTTAAATACATTTGGAAATATGAGTTATAGTATACATTATTCGGGGTCTGATTAATGGGAATTAGGAAATAATGATTTTAAGTATAATACTGTAATGTGGACAAATGGTTTATGTGTGAAATGCAATTTCAACAACATGTAACTTTCCTTCGGTCATGTAAAAAAAATTCCATCTTTTATAAATATCTCTTAAAATAAGAAAAATCCATTTTAAGGTATTAAGAATAATTGCGAAAATTATTGAACCAAGATTTTAACCAAATTACAATGAATATATATAGAAATATATTTAATATTTTATAGGGAGGAAAAATATATAATACGTAAACAATAAAATACTTTTCATCTAGGAATTACTCAGTATCCTAGGAAAAATATACCATGTCTATTTAACCATACCATCACAATTAGCACCAATTCACAGAAATGTAGAATGCAAAGTAACAAAAATTGAGAATATAATGGATAAAAAAAAATGTAATACACAAAATAAATTTATAAATAAAAATTTTTTTTTTTTTTAAAAAACTTTCTCAAGTATTTAAACGAAACAATATTTCCATCTTAAGGCATACCCATCAACACATGACTGACCTTATCCATATAAATATTTTCCTTTAATACATGCAAATAAAATTTTTTATAAAATCTTATAATTTAAAAAATATATATATAAAGATTTCATAAAAAAAAATATATTAAATATAAAAATTTAATAAAAAAAATATATTAATAAGATTTCAGAATTTAAAAAAATATATATTAAGTACCATAATTTCTACCAATATATCATATAAATCCATACCAAATTTATATATATATACCAAAAATATCAAACTTATACCCATATATCATATAAATCCATACCAAATTTATATATATATATCTAAAATATCAGACTTAAACCAATATATATATATTTAACCATTACAATTAAATACTTAAATTGTATATGCATCACTCTTAGTATTATGATAACATTTATTTTACATTCAAATATATATCACATATATACTTATCATTCACCAAATACTTTATCCGTTTAATTCCAATTAAACCACACTTATAATAGGTGAAAATTATAAATTTGTTCTGATTAGATACTCCTGGAATCTTTTCATTGCAAAAATGATTGCTAAAGCCTCGCTTTCGATGTTGATGTAGTTTTTTTCAGATTTTAATAAGGATTTTGAAACAAGGGCTATCGCCATTTTTTGTCATCTCCTTCTATATGAAATAAGATAGCTCCTAAGCCATGTATAGACGGATGGGCAGCTATACCTATAGGGTCTGTATTAAAAATGTTCAACGTAGGAGCCTACTTGATTTAGTTTTTAATTTTTTATAGCATTCATGATGCTCTATATCCTAAGTCCATTTACCTTCATTGATTACTTTATACAGTGGATCTACCAGATCCGCAATGTTTTAAAATTTTATGTTTAGCTAGCTATGCCTAAAAAAGTGGAAAGTTCTTTTGAAATCTTTCGGGAATGTCTATGATTGCTTTGATTTTGTTATAGTTCAGATGTATACAATCTTTGTCTATTTCGTGTCCCAAAAATCGTATTTTATCTTTCAGAAATAAACTTTTGTCAAAATTAGGTGTTAATTTATATTTAAAAATCCTTTCAAATACTTTCTTAATATTCTCCTAGTGTAGTCGTTATCACCTATGATTTATAAGTCATCTATATAGAATATTACATCTTTTAAATCTCTAATACCCGTTTAATTGTCTATTGAAACATGGCAGAAGACGTTTTAAGTCATATCTTGTGAACCTGAAGTATCCCTTATGCGTGGTAATTATAAGTAAATATCTAGAGTCAATATGATTGGGAATTTGAAGGGGCTTGTTTGAAATCTATTTGCTGCCTTTCGCTAATTTGGCAATTAAATCGTTGATTCTAGGTATAGGATATTAAAAATCATCAAGAGCTGGTTAAACAGTATCCTTGAAATCAATGCACAGCCTAAGACTCCCATTGTTTTTAGACTGATGTAAATTGGCTCATAACATCTTTCACTGGCTCGATGATCTTGTTTTCTAGTTCTAGCCATTTAATTCTTTAGTTATAATGTCTATTCTAGAGTA
The DNA here is from genome assembly GCF_954871325.1 of Gordionus sp. m RMFG-2023. Taxonomy (NCBI): domain Eukaryota; kingdom Metazoa; phylum Nematomorpha; class Gordioida; order Chordodea; family Parachordodidae; genus Gordionus; species Gordionus sp. m RMFG-2023. Next base: position 25,728,172 of record NC_088779.1, on the reverse strand, counting down.
AGATACCCTTCTCAGTGGTATGAATTTTTACTTAGCGTTTTGCTTTAACTGTAATCTAACTTGCGTCTTCATGAGAGGTATATTAGTTAGCTTTGATTCGCAATTAGATAACAAATTCGCCAACTCGTCTTTATGATCCACATCCATCATACCTATTAATCTTTCAAGTATAACTATGATCTTCCTAACAAAGGCATCTTGTTACTGTTTACGATTAATGCATCCAATATTTTACAATCCCATTCGTATTCTATTCACTCGTGCTGTAATCACATGTATAGTCTTGCCATCGTAACCTGATAACTGTATGTTAGACTTCATAATGTTTTTATGCCTGTTTTTTTAATCATATATTCTTGTAGAATTGTAAATTTCGTGCCAGTATATATTTGTTATGCAATTGTGACGTTGTAGTTTTGATGTTAACCATGTGCATCATCTTTGTAATTCTCGTTTTATTCGTTATTATATGTCAATATTCAATAAATTATAATCTCTATTATTGTTAGGCATGATTTTGCCGTCGTTGATCTCTACTATATTAACTCAATTTATCCTTTTTAAGTAAGGCTCTTAATGTCTAAGATTATGAGCAAACTAATTTCCATTGCAACGATCAGAAAATTGTTGATGCACGTTGGGTCTATTATAACCTCTAAAATTTAAAAATGGTTGTCTGTTGTCAAATCTGTTGTAATATTTAAAATCGTAGATTATTATTGTATCTATAATTGTTATATTAAAACTATTTTTGTTATTGTACTTGTATCGCAATTGTTGAAAGGAATGTAAGGAGTTTGTCGTTTATTTTAATCATAAAATCTGTCACAGTCTTATATTGGAAAATGAAAATGACAATTGTTTTGGTTGTCGAATCTTTGGTGTCATAATATCGTTGTGTCTGCCTTGGTTGTCTAAATGTTTGTAATGCTTATCCTAATGTATGTTGGTTTCATCACATGGCATCACCTGGGCATTATCATATCTGTTTTTAGTTAAATTTGTTCTTAAATTTCTTATCTTATCTTGATACCTTCAAATGATTTACATCAGAGTGTATGTTGACTTAGATAATCTTATGTTTCGATATCAGTTTCATCTTATACTTTACCTATTTTTATGATATCCTCTAAAATTAGTAAATCTTTAATTCTGTACTTTATTTCCTCAGATAGACTTGACATATAACCCAGCCGATTCCAAGTTGCAATCCATGTTAAGCTGACAAATTCGGGAGATTCGATCTAAAAAAAACTTTCGTTCTCCTTTTCAACTACAGCTTTGAAATTGCTAATTTTATTGTTTCAAGTCTAGTAGTCTGAGCTTGTTTATTAGTGTCGACGATTTCTTAAGATAGCCTTCAGTGCATATAGGTAATTTAGTAAAGATATCATCTGGTAAATTGTGGAGTAAGGAAGTGGCATTATCGTCATCTGTACTATTATTATTATTGAAAATAAGTTTAATTTTAGTTACATATGCTTCAATATAAAAAATATTTCTCATATTTTTTTATTAATATGAAATTCATATTTGTGTTTTTTAAAAGATAGAGGCTGTCACCATGTTAAGGTAGGCAAAGAGTAAGACATTAAATACAAAAGTTATAGGAATATTTATTTTTATTTTAATATTAAAAATATTTAACTACTGTTTCATACAAATTTCACACATATATATATAAATCTAATTTAACAATATATTTAATCGGTTAATATAAAATAATAATAAAAATCAGTTATCAAAGTTATCAATTTAGGTTAATCGACCAAGGTATTATAATTATATGAAACTATTAAGTTAATTTAATGATGAAAGATAATAAAATCAGTCCGTAAGGTAAATATTAAGTTAATAGATAGTAAAATAAAAGAAATAATAAAAATCATTCCGTAAAATAATAGTTACGTTATGGTAAATGGAATATATATTAACATATTTACAAATCGTTAACATATATTCAGGATTCTAAAAATTTTATAATATATTATATATATTATATATGGCACAAGATATTATTAGAATTTTAAGTATATATATAGTAAATATTTTACAATAAAGACTATTGACTTATAAAATAAGTTTCTGACATTTTATTCCTCCATTTTCACAATAGGAAATATCTATATGGATAAATGCATATATAAAATGTTAGGAAGTTTATCGTACATAGTTATTATACTCATTATCAGGCTTGTTAACCGATCTTTTTAAAATGATCGAATCCCGATCACAATCTTTTCAAAAAAGGAGGATCGAAATCCAGGATCGACCTTTTTTTAAACGATCTTTTTTTCTATTTAAATTTCTGAAGGAAATTTCTGACCGATGCAAAATTAACTAATATATGTTATAAATTTATTGTAATTGAATAATAATATAATATAACCGATGCAAATAACTAATATAAAAATAAATTAAATATGGTAGAAATTTATTGTAATTCAATAATAAATATAACAATTATTATATATTTATTAATAATTAAAATTAGCTTTTAATAATAAAATTTTTTCTAATCTATCATCATATATACATCCGCGTCTTTCATTTAGAACATGTACAAGCATTTTGTACAATATTTTTCTGTTAAAATTTAATTTAGATTGTCTGGATTTGCAATCAGAACCACTTTGGTTTTGCAGTGATATATTTTTTGTGTAGAGAATTCGTTGAGGTGTTTGGTAATTTCATTTTTAAATTCACTGCTTTTTCTTTATAAAAGAAAAAAATAGTATTTATCAAAGTTGGATGAAAATAACTTCACCTGAATCAAATTTCATTTTTAAAATTTTATATGGAAATTTAAAGTTAAAAAAAACAATGTACAAGCTGAATGTAAAACCTATATAAACAAAAAAATGATAAAGGGTTCAACACAAATTTTGTTAAACATATTAAAGTATATTATTTAATTTATATATGGTTAAAAAAGGTTCATATAGGTTATTTTAAATTTTAAGTTTACAATATTGTCTTTGTCTATCATTATTAAAAGTTGCCCAAGATGATATGGGCTAAAGATTTTGATAAAATATTTTCCTATATATGAATATATAAGAACTATGGATTAAGGGTTCAACAAATTTTGTTAAACATATTAAAGTATGTTTTATTAGTGGTTAAAAGGGGGTATGTATCTTAAAAATTTAAGTTTACAATATTGTCTATCATTATTAAAAGTTGCCCAAGATGATATGGGCCAAAGATTTTGATAAAGTATTTTCCTATTATGAATATAATGAGGCTTTGGCATTTAAGAACTTATGGATTGAGTCAAATGATACAAAAAATACTTTCAATTCAAAATATATTATTTAAAAAAGCCCTAAAAATGTTGTCAAGAGGATTATATAATCAAGCTCAAACTGAAACTATAATACTAATTGATTAGATTTAACATATTATAATAAAGAAATAATAGAATAGATATTTATTTTTCTTTTGGTAAAACATTGCTAAGTTCAATACAAATAACATTGAACTGGATGTTTTAATTATATTAAAGAAAGTCAAAATACATTATAAAGGCTTAATTATTAGTTATTACACTTCCATTTATTATAAATACTCTTCTTTTGAAAATTAAACTAATATAATAGTAATATTAAAAAATAAATGCCTAATTATTATATATAAATAACAAACCAAGATTAACTCCTTATCAAATATTTTATTAATTATACTGTATCTAATAATTCATTTTTTTTATAAAAAATCTTTATCTAGATTCTATTTCTGTAGGACCTGTTCAACTCAGGAATGTAATAAATTAAATTTAAACATGTTGACATTAAGATTATCAAATAAAAAAAATTTAAAAAAATTACTTGTAAATGTCTCTTTAAGTTCGAGGATGATATTTTGGAAGATGATATTATTTTCTTACAGAGACGGCATTTGGTGCTGATCATATTATAAGAGTTGCTTTCATCCATTTCACATAAAGTAAAATACTTACGTAATTTCAAAAATGGTAAAAGATTCTCATTCTCACTTATATCTGTTGTTACATCAATAGTAGAAGCAATAGAATCTTCTAAATCTATAATGGACATTTACATTTACCTATTAAAATGAATATTAATATAATTATATATTTATATTAAATAACTTGTAAGAGCTCTAAATCTCGTAAAATTTAGGAAATCAATAAATATATCTATAAAATAAATGGTGGAATGGAAGTTGATAAAATATGAAGATAGTTATTTTTTTTAAAATAATATTTTAATTTAATTTTTAAAATTTTTATTTTATTTATTGCTTTTTAAGTAAAAAATTAATTTTTAAAAAGATCGGGATCGAATTTTAAACAAAATGATCTCGATCTTGATCCTCAATTTAAGTCAGAATCATAAATCTCGTAAAATTGACAAATTTGCGATCGAATCCAAGATCGTCGATCTTTTGATTCGATCCTTTAACAACTCTGCTCATCATACATTATAAAACATGATAAAATATTCATATATATAATCATTAGTAACTAACAAATATAACACATAATATGTAAATAAAATATTACAATAAATCCCCTTTACTACATTGACCATATATGGTTATTCTCTTTTATAATATAATATTTGACGAAGAAGAAGGGATTATTTTTTAAAAAGCATTTATAGAGTTAATATTAGGAATTAACGCATCTCATCTAATTAACAAAATTATATTAATGGAGTTGAATTACCAAAAGCATATGTGTAATAGCGGACTCCAGATAATTTATACAACGCTGAAAATAATTATGCTATAATAAACAAAGAAATAAAACCGATAACTTGATATAAATTGTCGATATAACGAAATTATAATTGTAATTAATGAAAAATGATGAAAACTCTATTCTAAAAGCCGCTATAAAATATATGGAAATAAAAATGACTTACGCCTGATAACAAATCAATGATTGATACGATTAGTCTTGTTAAATGGCTCAATTTGAGCCGATTTTAAAAAAACGAATAAATCAATATTTTATCCAGAAAAATATTATGCAAGCCTAAAGAATTTTCTCATAGATGGCACATTGAACATCTATTGTCGAAATCTCGACACTTAAGCAATATTTTCCTGGATAAAATGTTAAGTTAGCCGTTTTTAAAAATTGACTCAAATCGAGCAGTTTTGCAACACTAGATACGATGGACATATAATATCAGCGTATGACTACTTTTGAATAATATAATTCAATCCGTACTAGAATCCGAAAAATAGAATTTTTAGAATCTATAGAATATAGTTTTTTGATCAGAATTATCTTGCTCCTGTCTTTGATATCTTACTACTTTGCATACTTATCGATTAATCTTTATAAATTCGGAGGAAGGACACTATTAAATGTAACTTTTTATTTAACAATTCTTCCATTAAATTAAAAAATTTAAAGTTATATTTTATGACAATTGAATAATGATCAAAAAAGTGTCATCATCACAAAAAATTTTTTAGATCATAATATTCATAATATATTATTATTATTTAATCTCGACCAATCAACAATATGCGATATTTTTGATTGATGGTTATCTTGTAATTTATTTTTAATATTGTAAAAATTACATAATACTTGGAATCGTAGATTATGAAACATTTATGAGGTATAACAGTGACTATTATATATATATAATATGAATAATATATGAACAAATTAAATCATTTTTTAGTTGGGTTCCAGTATATACTTCTTACATTTAAAAAAAGGAACATTTTATTGTAATTCGATATTTTCGTAGAGATGCATCACTATATAATCAAATATGTTGCGTTTGCTATTTTATTTTAAAAAGCATAAAAATGATCAAAAAATGAACAACTTATTATTATCAATATTAATTTATTACTTGCATATAATTTTAATCAATTCCTATTATGTACCTCAAACTGCTCCCAATATTTTTCAAGTTGGTCAAGATGTACCTGTAACTGTAAGAAAATTTGACATTTATAGATGATCTATTTATTAAAAGGTATCTACAATAAATAGTATCAAGACATTTTTGCCTTATGATTATTACTCTCTTTCATTTTGTAAACCTGCAGATGGACAAATTAAATATTCAAAGGAGAATTTAGGTATTTTTAAATAACATACGTGATTAATAAATAATTATTAGGTGAATTAATAATTGGTGGGAAAATTGTTAATACACCTTACAAAGTATATAATACATTATTAGACACATTTTATAAATACTTATAAGATTCAAATGAAAGTTGATATTAATTGTATAAAATTGTGTGACCCTAAAAAGTTATCCAAGACAGAATCTTCCTCAATGGTTGAAAAAATTTCTCAAGCATATTTTATGACATTGTAAATTTTATAATTATTTTAATTTAAAATTATATTAATGGCTAAGCAGACATGTTAGATTTTTTAACCACCAAGAGCTTACATGAGGTCTAGCTATTCTATACCTTAGAGATTCCACAATTTTATCACAGAAATATTTTAGTTATTTTGGCAGTCTCATATATCATGCTTTACCATGAGTCTGCCAAGCATAATTCATTTTTATTGAATCATTTTTGTTATATGAACATAGGTAGAACCAGTTCACCAATACCACCTTTTTGGATAAGATTTATTTTAACAGATGTATTATTGCCATGATATTACTAAATTTGAATAAAGTATTACTTGTTTCTTCAATGGTTTTCTATCTATTCGTTTTTCTACCTTTATGAAAATATTATCCTTTTTACTATCAAATTTACAAACACAAGATTATTTAGAAGAAAAATGATTTGGTTTGAAGAATTGAATGTTTTTTTGTAAATTCATGTCTTTACATGCTAAAATTTATTTTATTTAAGTTTTGCCAATATTGATAAGGGCCAATTCAGTTTTGGTTCAATACCAATCTCCATACTGAGGCATCTATGATTTTTCAGGTCTGCCCAAGATCTTTAATTTAATAATATATATCAAACACATTTTTATAAGGTAAAATAAAAAAATCCCAAATTGCTTTGTCCTAATTCCAGAAAAGTTTCATATTTCTTAAGCCTCAACCCATCCCAAAAAAATTTGTAAACCCTACTTAGCTCCATTTTTTAATTTTTGAGTCTTGAAACCTCTATGGGAATATTTGCAGAATGTTATTTCCATTCTAGTTCTTAGTTTAAAATTGATTTATTATCCTAGTTATTTTTGAATAAATCTTTATTGGTTCATTATGGTTTATAAATTGGTTTCTTTTAAGACTTTGGATTTTTTTAAATATCATAATTTAATATATATTTTGAACTGATCCCCTATCTAATAAAAAATTTAAAAACTAAACAAAAGTTTAAGGAAATGGCTTAATCTCATTATGTTATTAAAAAAACATTAGTAAGATGTAATGAAATTAAAATTAAAATTTGCATTACTTATTTTAAAAAAAAGGAATTTATAGGAATCAATAAAATATATTTAATTAAAATATAAATATTACAAATTATATTAATCATTTAAGATCACTAAATTGAATGTACCCCTAAAACTGGGTCAACAATAAATGTGTTATAATGGCTTGGTTCTCACGTTTTGAAATTTCTTTTGTTTATGGTTTAAAAAATTGCAACACTCTATTTGATTTCACGGTTAAATTTGGTTTGACACCCTACTTCCAGGATTCTATAATAGACTTTGTATCCATTCATTATCATGCGAATAAAAAAAATGATAAAATAAAATTAGGCATGAAAATATGAAATTATTTTAAGATATTAGAAGGGAGAGGAAAGGTAGGATTTAAAATATAATTCAATAAAGTAACACAACGAGGAAAACAAAAGTTAATTTTATAAAAAATATATTGTCAAGATTTGCAGATAATTTACCAAGTTTGACCAAATTTATTCAAGAAAAGAGTGATGACGCTTTTTTTGAAAAAGGTTTTAAAATTGGATATATAAATACGGATGGGAAAGTAATATAAAAATTTTTTTAAAAATTATTTATATTTATTTTAATCTCCCTAGCCTTACCTGTTTAATCATTTGAATTTTACGTTGAGATATTATACGGACCCTGAAACCAAAAACTACATGGTAGTTGGATTTGAAGTCGAACCTATGAGCATTGATTACCAGGATATGAAAGTTGAAAAAGATGGTACATGTAAATTACCTGATCATCAATATAATGGGCAACTAATCCAAGAAAATAGTATTTTAAAATATCAATTAATTTTGACTAAAAATTTTATATTTGTATCCAAATTGTAAAATCATCTGTTTTTTTAAAAATAAATTTAAATAATATTCAGAAAATACCGAGTTGGCATTTACTTATTCGGTCAAATGGGAACCTAGCGATTTGAGATGGGCCTCTAGGTGGGACTCCTACCTTTCCTCCAGGGACGTTAAAATACATTGGTTTTCTATCATCAATTCTGTCGTCATCATATTTCTGTTATCAGGTTTTAAATGAAAAACAATTTAATTAATAAATCAATTTTTTAAAAATAATATTAACTATGTACCTTATTTATAAAATGCGAAATAAGTTTTTTAAAAATACTAATATTATGTATAGATTTTACAAATTAAGCGTTTGCGATGTTTATTACTACTTGAAAATAAAATGAAAAACATGCTCAGACTTGTTTAAATTGAAACGATATTAAAAATTAAAAACGATAAAATGAATCGCAAAACTTGTTTCCCATTTTTTTAAATATGATATTTGACGCGAGGATGAAATCGCGCTTATCTGAACGATATCATTTGAAATTCATTATTTGCCAATCGTACAATACAGAGTAAAATAGCACAATTAACGCATTATAGCAGTGCGAGTTTAAAGCGTTACCGCATTCACCCATAAATGATTTTTCAATGGGATCCTATGTTTATAATAATATTTAAACCTAGGCATTTTTTTAAATATATTTAAACAAGTAGCGATATCTTAAATTAAATGAAAATATATAAAAATTAAATTTTGCCACGTATATTTTTTTAACTAGCCCTTTACTGTCATAATTGCCTTTTATTAAGTCAATCCAAAAAAAACGACAAACTGAGTTTTAGCAATTATCGCGTACCAATCTCGAGGTTTTAATCTCTCCAGCCGTTTGATTGAGTTGTTGTCTGGCATAGAATCGAGAAAATTTACTATCCACAACTTTCTAGTCGTATTAATATTGTGTGATCTTTATGAAAAGAAGAATAAAAAAGGGGGGGGGGGGAGGGGAAATGAATCAAATTAAAAAAAAATGAATATGTTTGAGAAGTAAGAAGAACTGATCTGAATACAAACATAATACGTCTTACTTATCCGATCCCCAATATCGTGGACATCATCTCACGATGTTGAGGATAAACTTGTGATATGATAAAAAGAACATGGAATTCTATAAGATGGTGAGATAGTCAAGCCGTCTTAAGTGATGAAATAAATTTTCTCTATAAAAGCGGTATATTTGTTTAAACAAAATATGTGGGATGAGGTAGAATTCCATAACCATTAATCAGATTTCGCATCAAGCTGGTGGAAGGGACTTGGTCAACCTTGCCTCTTTAAGGAAAGTAGCAAATATCTTATTAACCCTTTTAGGTTTAACTTTTTCATCATAAAGAAATCGGTTCGTCTAAGGGGGTCATATTCATACAAAGAATCCGAAATCGATTGAAAACTTTGACTACGGGAATATTTTAGTGTTTATTTATATAAAATATTTACTAAAACCCAGATTTGTGAAGCTCCTACAACATGCATTTTTGGATTTATTTAAATAACTAGAAGAAAGAAATAAGTTCTCATAAAAACAATTATTTTTGCTTCAAAATGTTAATTTTTTTAATTTTTTTTTCTGAAAAAAAAACAAAAAAAAAGGTCAACATTTTTTTTTGTTTTTATTTACTACTACAATTTACGGATTAAATCTATTAATATTTTATTGCAAAATTTTCATTATTATAATCATTTAAAATATGATTTCTACTAAAGATTTTGTCGGATTTATTTTTAAAAATATTATCATAATCATTTTATAATTTTCCTAATTAGTTAAAATTGTTGTTATTAAAATATAACAAAACTAATTTATATTTTTTTTTTAGGAAATTTTTAGAATGCTTAAAACAGTGCTGTTGAACTCTCCCTCTAGGGTTCAGGGTGGTCCAGGAAAATAAGGACTTAAAAAATTTAGTTAAAATAATAGAAACTTAATTTTCTTTAATATTACATTTAGTATTTCCAAGTGTTGCTAAATACCGAATCTCGAAGTTTATATTTCACATAAATTGAGCGCTTCAAACTCTGCGTTGCAAGCGCAAATAATGCATTTCAAATGGCCTCGTGCAAATTGGTAAAATTACCGTTTGGCGTTTGCAACCATTTAAAAAAACGCAAATAGATTTTCTTTTTCATTACTTTTTTTTATTCTTCCCTTTGTAATAATATATAAAAATGAATATAAATAAATTACTTATATCCTAAAAAGGAGTATTTAAAAATAAAAAAAATAAGAAGGCAAACGATAATATAATTTTCAATGATAAATTCTTTTTTTGGAGAAATTATTTAAAATTTTGAATCGATGATACTAATAAAAAAAGGCAACCTCAATTTAAACAAGGGATGCGTTACGTTTAAACATAAACGCTCAATTTGTAAGCACTATTACATAATAATATTATTTTGGCTAAAAATCTTAATCAAGCCATTTTTAAAAATCGACCCAAATCGAGCTTTTTAACAACACCAGTATTTATCATTCATTAGAATAATTACAATACAATTTAAAATTATTACATTTATTATGCAGATTTGATGGAAAACATTTCCTTATTTATTAATTTATTTGCGTATAATAATTATTTCAACTTGCGAAAATTGTTAAAGGTCGCATATTTTTATCCTTCACAATTTTCACAAAGTTAAATAATTTGTAATTATATCTATGCGAATTATCCAGATATCTACCAAAATATCGTAATTGGGAAAATAAATATATATATTAAAAAAAACAATTCTTGAACCCATAATTTTAATAAAAAAGGATTCAGATCCAATAAAAATCCCGAATGCCCAAAGGGTTCGGGTTCTCAGCCCTGCTTTAAAAATAACTTTTAAAATGCTATTTAAGCTTGTTTTATGTTTTTTAACGCTTGTTTTTCCCCGTTTTTATGTTTTTAAAAAATATGTATAATAATATAACAGGTATTTTGACGATGATTATCATTCGAACACTGCGAAAAGATATAGCCCGTTATAACAGAGAGGAAGATTTGGTTAGATATTAAAAAAAATATTACGATATACTTTTGTCGTTCGATCTAATCTACATTTTATTTTTATCAAACATTGGACCACTTTCATTAACTATTAGTAATGTATCGATATTCTGATTTTTTAAAGAATTGAGTATCAGCTGATATTAAATTTCCCGACCCGATCCGATAAAATGATTGAATTAAAATTTATTAAAATTTAATAAATATTTTAGTATAATTGAAATACATAATTTATTTTTATAAGGATATTTATATGTTAAAAATTATTTATATAGTTTTGCATTGATGAGTATAACTGAATGAATATAAAAATGAAGGGTCATTTAAAATTTTATAATAGTATAATTTTTAAATGACTTATCTTGTGTTATTTGGTATAATAAAAATTAAGATATATTAAATATGTATAATGAACAAAATAAGATTAGTGACATAGGATCGCTTAGTGGTATCAGTACAACTCATATTAATATTTCTATTTCATAGTTTTACTTAATTTCGTGATCAGCTCTGCATTCTAACTATTCGCTACAACGTTTTTTCTTGTATCAATCATTTTAGCCGTGTTGTAAATGGTATCTTTATTCGTTACCTTTTTATAAAAAAGTAGCTCTGTTACTAATAACCTTCTTTTCATCGATGAATAAAAGTACAAAAATAATCGTATCACCTATATTTTTGCTCTCAACTGGGGGTGTATATGCCCATTTTACATGCTATTCCCATCTCTACCAATTCAAGCTTACATTATTCTTTAATTTATGTTGCCACCCACAGGAATGAATTAAAAATTGTTCAAAGGAAGCTTATTTAAAAATTTTTTAAATTATGTTTCATTATTATTCTCTATCTCTTCAATTTTCCCTACAAATTGTTTTTGATCATTTATCGATATCATTCTCTAACAGGAAGCTTAAATTACCTGAAAATTCAATCACAAGGATATATTAAGGCCTTGCATCGCTACTCCTTCAATTCAATCCTTTGCTTAGAGGCCATTTAAATAAATCATTTTCGACATAAAAATTAAATCAAATTTCACTATCCATTTAAATTAATAAAAAAGACTTGTCATGTATTATTTTCATTCATTTATTAACTATTCCATTTTTATTTATTATATACGAATCTAAATAAACAGGAAGATACATTAGAAGAGACGGGCTGGAAATTAGTTCATGGGGACGTCTTCAGGCCTCCCAAATTTCCCGTGTTGTTCTGTGCACTGGTAGGATCCGGTCTACAAATAGCCGCCATGTCCTTGATTGTGTTGTGTTTTGCCGTTTTAGGAGTATTGTCTCCAGCCTCGAGAGGGGCTCTTATGACCGCCGCCATCTTTCTCTATGTTTTTATGGGGTAAATATTTTGATTATGCTTTATGGGGGGTTTTGTCCTTATAAAAAGCATTCTTTTTATATCTGTTAATTGATTTTATATAACTATAAGAGACTTTTTTTAAATATTATGATTAAAATCAATTATTTTTTTGAATAAAAATCACAATTTAAATCAATTTTCTTTCTTTGCTTGTAATTTAAATAATTATTAGTTTTTTAATTATTATTAAATGAAAACTTAGATCTTTTTTTAAACTTATATCCCAAGTCACATAGAAAATATTTTAATTATATTGTAAGACTTAATTTAAATTAAAAAATCGTAATTTTTTTTTGATTTTTGCCAATCACCCTAGTAGTGGTGTGCATGTGACAATTATAAATACTAGCTACCAAAAAATAAACTACAAACTTCTTTACTGTATAAGATAAATAGATTTATTTAAAATTTCTTGATTTTTAAAATTAGAGAATGGAAATGTAAGAGAGCATTCCAATACTCACTAGACAATATATTAGCTTCTTTATATATTTTTTTAATCCGTTATAACTTTTTCATGATTATAATGGACATAAAATATATTTTGCATGAATTTTGTGCTTAACTTTTGACAGAATGTTTGCTGGCTACTATTCCTCCAGGCTTTACAAAACTATTAAAGGAACCCTGTGGAAGAAAACGGCGTTTTATGTAAGATTTTTATGAACAATTTTGTTTTATTTTTGCAAAATTTTTTAAAAAATTTACACGAAAATTGATATATTTTTATCCTTTTTATTCTATTGTATTAGATCTAACATGATAATTATTTTAAATTTGACCCTATCTTCCCTAGAACATGTTCAGTAATACTAAAAATATGCGCTACCATTCATTAATCCCAAGATGAGATTGGAAGAGGTTGACAAAGCATTGAATCAACACTCGATTTTAATTAGTTATTAAAACTATTATCTTAATTGGGAGCTCAGGCTAATCTTAAATTTATTCAATTAGAAAATATTAATGGTTTAGACCCTCTATCTGATATAATGAAAAGCCCCTTTATTATCAAAAGTTAATTATTGTTACAGGTCCTACTCTTAACTTATCAAAGGCTTAGCTCCCTGCCTTTTATTCTCAAGATGAACATCCTTTCATCCTAATCAATAGATAATAACCAACCTTCCAGGATCACTGATAAGCGATGATGCTGCAGTTTCTGTTTTTTTTAAATATTCATATCAATGATCAAAGATCTCGAACTCCTGTAACAGCTTCCTCCGAAAATTTTACAATCTCAGTTATTAACCTTGTTATTTAGGTTCCTTACCCAATCTTGAAAATCTCTTAAAATCATGTTTAGAAGAGATCCTAGACATTAAATTTTTATCATGGGTGCAAGCATCTCTTCCTTTCAAAGCAGGCCTCATTGGTATTCGATCCCTTATTTCCCTATCACTGGCAATCTTCATCTCTCATCAGAAGATTTAATTAACTAATAAATAACTACTTTAAATGATCTTATTTCCAAACATTCCCGAAAATCTCCTTATCACGATCATCCCCATAAATACCATTTAAAAAGACCGACATTTTTATGATTGCACGCTCCATTGTATTTCTCTTATTGAACCCGCCATTTGAAGAACTTTACAGTCTTCAATTTATCCAGAATATTGATGGTTATGAAAGAGTAGACACTATTCATAAGAATCTGGTCACATATATATCCACAGAAGAACTTCGAATCTCATATGGCCCGCTCAATACAAGTAAAGTCATCCCACTCCTCTGCAGTTTATGCAAGACCAGATAAAGGCAGACATTGTCGCCATCGTGAAATAAATGTCCTCACACATAAGATCTTTTTCAACCGCTCTCATTCCATTAATTTAGAATCGGTAGGAAATAATACCTTAGACACGCCCAGGTTGAATAACACTCATTCTCTGAGATCACTATTTCAGGTGATCTCAAGAAAAACTATTTCTCAAGCAGAAACTAGAAAAATTCATAACTGGTTACCTATCCACGGACCTATGCTATTACTTTAGTTATTTTTATCCAAATGCAAATTTAAACATTCGATAAAATTAATAAAAATCAAGTTCTTGTAGACCTGTTTTGTAAACGCTTCAGCATTTCAGGGGAAAAATGGTGGCGCTGGTTAACAACAACTACCAAAAAGTGACCAAAAATCAGTTGATGACTTCCCAAAATCCTCATCAAAAATAAACACAAATTTACTAGGATTTTTGTTTGATCCAAATTATTTAAGTTAAAAAACATGTGGTTTATGCAATTTGTTTTAAAATTCAACCACCTCCCAACCCATGGTTTTATAAAAAATTTACTCGTCCGACCATTTATACAAAAATTTTGTTTAAATCGCCCCCCAATGTTTAAAAATTATTTTACTGGCTGATTTGGCTCTATTTATTTTATATGAATGCATTTTTAATTTAAATTTATAGAATATGCAATATTATGAAATAAATTTTTTTTTAAAATAAATAGATACGAGCTCTGCTCATTTCGCTTGAAATAATATTTAGGATTTATCCTCCTATCACCCGTCCATTGTTTTAAAAATATTTTTTAACCAGACCACTACACGCCCAATGTTTTAAATATCTATTTTGTCCAGAATAATATTTAACAAGCCTGAAGATTTTGGTCATAGTTGGCACAAAGTCTTGGACATCCATTAGCAAAATCTCATGGCTTATAGTCAATATTTCTTGACTAAAATATAGAGTTAGCCGTTTTTAAAAATTGACTCAAATTGAGCCATTTAACAGCGCTACCTCTCAAACCCTCCAGGAGAATGGGCGGGTAAGCTAAAAACCCTCCCATTGCAGATTTCTGTATATGGTACAATCTCATGTCAGGGAGTATAATATTTTTTAAATGTTATGATTTTTTTTCTTGTGTTTTTATAACATAATTTACTTTCTTTTAGACTGCCACTTTATACCCCAGCACTGTCTTCAACATATGCAGCTTTCTCAACTTCTTTTTATGGGCCAAACATTCATCTGCTTCGGTATACTTTTTATTAAAAAATTGTTTGTTGGTTCTTAAACGAATATATTTCTAACAATATTATTAACCTAGCTTCAAGTTATTCATTTATTTAAAGGTTAATCGTAAATTAATTGCTTTTATTTAATAAATTGTAAAAATTTATAGATCCCGTTTTCAACGATGATGGCCATTTTATGTTTGTGGTTTGGAATTTCTGTACCTCTGGTGTACATAGGATCTTATTTTGGCTATAGGAAACAAGTAATTTAATTTTGAAGAAATGATAGTAAAAATATATTAATGATAGTTTGAAGATATTTGTTTGTATAAAAATTAGGAAAAATTCTTATTAGAAAATAGGGAAAAAAATATCTACGAGGAAAGTTTAATGAAAAAATCAAAATAAGTTATTATAATAATTTTATATGAGATGATTAACAGATTACTAAATATTAAATATTTTAAAGCCATACTCGCAGCCCGTACGTACTAATCAAATACCTCGGCAAATTCCCGAGCAGCCCTGGTATATGAACTCTTTTGTTTCTTCACTCGCTGCTGGTGTTCTTCCTTTCGGTTTAATTAATATATTTATTCATGTTTTCTTAAAAATCATTATTTAAAAAAAATAAATAAATAATGAAACCATGTGATGGTAACTAGGATACATTAAAATAACTAATTCTAACTTCAAATGCCAGTTACTTAATTTAAACTGTAAATTATTTATCAATCATACCCAAATACGAAGGGTTTTTTTTCAAATATATAATGATAAAAGCTATCGAATTTAATATTTTAGAAAAATCTTCTTTACAATAGAGAGTTTAATTTTAATCGGTTAAGTTTAGCCCATTTTTTATTGGCTTATCCGACTAAATAATCCATAAAACGGCCATGGTCGGTTGGATATATCGAAAATATTAGGTTATATAATCACCCTCAAGAGCTGATAGATAAAATTAACATTAACATTAAGAAAATAGAAAAACGATAACTTATAGATTACGGAGATTATAATATTAGATGAGATAATTTCTTAAAATATAATCAAAAATCTAATTTTTTTACCATTATGTTCTCAAAATAGGCAGCACATTTATAGAACTATTCTTCATATTTACGGCCATATGGGAAAATCAATTTTACTACCTATTTGGCTTCCTCTTTCTAGTCTTTCTCATACTCGTCGTGTCTTGTGGCCAAATTAGCATTGTCATGGTTTACTTTCAGCTCTGCAACGAAGATTATAGGTGAATTTCAATTTATCAGCTGAGAGTGATAAGGTGGGGGAATGTCTTGGCAGAGAAAGTGAAACGCGTCTCATCTTTTAATCTAAAGCGAGATACACCCGAAATGAACCAGAACTGACGTTTCACATTCTCTACGTGGCAGTCATTGCCTAAGAAAATATTTATAAGAAGAAATATTTTTTAGTATTCATTATTATATTTTTGTTACTCGTAAAAAAACAGAATTAGGTGTAAGGCGGGGAGGGGGGTTTATCTTTTAAAAGGTTTTAGCAATTTCAATGTATATTAATCTCGTATTTATAAAAATTTTAAAAAGAATAAATATATATTTTTTTAAATTAGGAGTAATATTTTATATTTTTGATATAATTATTATTTTATTGGAACACAGATGGTGGTGGAAGAGCTTTAGCGTGTACGGCGGTGGGTCAGCACTATATATGGCTGGATATGCCTTATTCTACTTTTTTACCAAGTTAGAAATCACGGGATTCGTACCGGTTCTCCTGTATTTAGGTTACACTGCTATTATGGTCCTAACATTCTGGCTTCTGACCGGAGTCGTTGGATTTTTTGCCTCCTACCTTTTTGTTAAGTCCATTTACTCTGCCGTGAAAATTGATTAAGAAAACTAAATAAACTGAATTGAACAGAAATGTCTTTCTATTTTCTACCACTATTTTTAATCTTTATGTTCACCCCTATTTCGCAATGACTGAGTTTATTCTAGTATATTCTTTATTGATTGATTGCATTACTAAAATGGCCCTAATATTTTGGCGTTTGACAGGGGTGGGGCGGATATTTTGAAATTATGTACTTCAGCGTGATGATCCATTTAAAGATAACAATAGATAGCCTTTTTAAAAATCCCTCCTCTCAATTATATGTTATTCAATTCCAAAAAAAAAGTCAATTAATTTGGAAGATTTTATAATCTGGTTAGCAATCACACCTTATTTTAAAAATCAAAGAAGTTATAGATTTACTTTTTTTGCCATTTCTTTTAGTTGTTTTTATGTTCGTTGCACTAAACAATGTCATGGTCATACATTTTTTTTATTGATATAATAAATTTTTACATAAGATATGGACAACAATATTTTTAATCTAATAATTTATTATGAATGACTTTTTTTTCTATATTTTTAAAATTAATACTTTAAATATATGATCTATATTTTATACCAACTATCCTATATTGCACAAAACCTCGATTATATTTATAAAATGTAAAATATAATAAAATTATTGGACATTTTTATTTTCTGTAAAATATTACATATTATGTATACCTTGATTTAGAAAAATATATAATTATATAAATTGTAAATAACTGGTTACATTGCTGGAAACCTTTTAGGACAAAATATTTTCTTTACGTTATAGCGAATTTTGGGCAGTTCGAATATATAATAAAATAATAATATAATAAATAAGATTGTAAATAGAACTTATCGGTTGTGCAGCAAAAAATATAGTAAAATGATCGATAAGATAGTTTCTCACTCGATATACATTAAATAAGGCTTTAAAAAAAATATTTTCTTTCACAATAATAAAAATAAATAGAACAATTATTTTTTTTTAGTTTAAAAACTATTTATCAAATTAAACCCCCATTCATTATCTGTTAGTAATAAATATTTGTTCTTATTTAGCATAATTTTTTTGCGCTTTTCGAAAAATAATACTTTAAAAACGTGCAAAAATATGTAAGTACTCATTATTGATATTTGGAGAATTGCTACACCCAGGCAGATTCTTATAAAATACAAATTGTATCAATAAGCAGGGGCGTCGCTAGCCTTCACAATCTCAGGGGGCTCAACTAGAAAAAATTTTATGAGGGCTTCGCCCCCATACCCTCCAATTTGCGGGCTTTTGCCCGGCTTTCGGTCGGGTTTACAATTAATATATTATACGTTTTTAAAATTTGTTAACTCTGAACAATTATTCTGATTTTCATATTTTGTCATTTATTATATTATGCATACAAAATAAACTGGTATATAAAAAATCACATAATGCAATAATATAATTCTTAGCAACTTACATTGACAACAGGTTATTCTCTGTAACCATTTTAGACAATGTTTTATAGAATGGACAAATAAGGAAATATTTATAGGCTTAAAATCAACATTTTTGAAATCATAAAACTATACGGTGCTTAGAGCTTCCTTTTAGATGACATGATGGAAGCTAGATAAGTAATCGAGAAAATTATTGTGAGATATTAAATTTCAAAAGATTATCTTCCATTTTAAATGATATATAAACGAGTATACAGTTGACCATTATGCTTATCTATTATATGTTCTCAGATGCTACAGTAATAATCTTAAATTACATAGCAACACAAATAATATATGCTGGTTAATATGTAGTAATAGCCATGACACTCACGATGTAAACTAATATCAGAATCTATTATGTTGGATAAATTGATAAAATAAAAACACTAATAATCTTTGGAAGGAATAATCATGCAAATATATTGAAGCCTGGAGTTATTTATACGGCAATGCCAAATAAATATTTTCTAACTATATAAAAGGACCAGAATGATATGATGAAACAATTAAGATTTTATATATTGTCGCACCACCTTGGTATATTATATCTTAAAATAAAAGTAGTTTGTAATAATATCAAAAATATACTTGTATTAAAAATTTAACTCAAGACTGTTTTTCGAAAAAAGAAAAAAATAGCTTTCCTAAAAACACGTAAAAAAAGAGAAGAAAAGATATCAAATTTATTACATCTATTGCAGGATGAATAATTAAATATTTAATTATTAAAACTATTTATAACTAAATAGATGGCGTTAAATACTTAAAGCAATTTGTTATTATATTTATTATCAAAACCATATATTAGCAAAATTTATTATAAATTAACTGTAATATATTATATAACTGTTAAATATGTCTATAAAAGTGGCATTATATCTAATATTTTATAAACAATTGTATATAGTAGAGGAATATAAACTATATGTCTACTTACTTTTTATAAAGAAACTTATACTTATTTGGACCTTGAAAATATTTTTATGGGTATATAATAAGAAAATTTAAAAATAAATATACAGTTGATTAGTCATTTTGAACTCGGCTAATTACAATATTAAATTTGTTAATTTTCAAATAATATATGATTATATTTATTTAATTCTGGTTAAATAATAAAAGTCATTTAAGCTTTAACTGTTAAAGCTAAATTAATATTTAGTGAGTTATTGATATTATATTTTTAATACAGAATTTGATTGCAAGCTGACATAGTGAAAATATAATTTATATGTATTAATCTAATCTAATAATTAAAATAATATTCATTTAATAAAAATTTTACGTCATACGTCATAATAAGCGCAATTGCCCTTTATCGCTATATGAAACAGCAGAGCTACGCTTGGACTATCTCATCCCATCTAATTGGGTTAAGAAATTTGGGGGTAACCTATGAGATGAGCCCATCCACAATTTTTGGGCAGGCTGCAGTTACCTGTGCGCGCAAGAGGCGAAACCACTTGCTTAAACGCCTACGGGAGATAATAAGAGAGAGAAAAGCCCGTGCCCGATTAAGTAAGATGTATATTATAGGGAGGGGTATTGGTAAATTTTAAGTTTATGGTCTATATTGAATTTGTTTACTAACTCAACTTTGCTTTTTGTAAATCCATGTGAAGGAATCTACTATCAATATTGAGATATAATGTTCATAGAATCTGTAAATAAATATGATTAAAATATAATTTTATCACTTGAAATTTTTCTACCGGATGGGGCATAATATTCTCGTAGACTAGTTTTGCCAATATTATATATGTATTAATATTTCATGCTGACAAATAATGGATATCCAAACTCAATAAAAATTTTAATAGTCTTATTAATTTCTAAATAATAAAATTATATCTATATATTACTTAATGAGATTATAAAAGAAATAGTGGGCAATCAAAACAATTTATTTTTAGTTCAAGGGGATATTAAGGAGCCATAAAAAAAATTTTTTTGCTTCAGAGGGCTGTTCAAATTTTTCGGGGGGCTCGAGCCCCTGCGCCTTCTCCCCCCCCCCAGCGACGCCACGTCAATAAGTTGTAATGGTATTTATTCAATGTACTGATCATATTTCCAATTTCGCCTTAAATTTGAAAAATATCGCCGAGATTTTAAAAATCCATGGTTTGGACCAATGACATTAATACTATAGACTGCCGATTAATGTATTTGAAGGGGCAAAAATTGAATTGAGTAGCGGCCATTTTGTGTTTGGAGCTTTAAGGAAAGAAACATATGATATTTTCAGATTTATTATATTTTTTTACTAGATAAATAAAAAAACATTTTTAGAGCAAGTAATAGTCTTCTTCTAGAACATATCAAATATCCCAATAATCCTAATGAAAGTTTCAATAAAACCTGTAACAAAATCTCCAAAAAAATAAATGAAGGCGACGTATGTGGTGCCCAAAAATTAATCTCCTCACAAACAAAACTAGCCCCATCTAATGATGCGACCCTTGCAAACCTAAAATCTCTTTATCCAAGAACTTCTTATACTAGCTACCAAACCCTCCGCTCACAATATCAAACTAAGATATACACACTATAAGCGAATATAATAAATTTTCAGCAGGAGGTCCTGATGGCCATAGACCTTCCTACTTCCAAACATTCCTAAAATCTTACAATTCAAATAGCTTTTTTAACTCACCTACAACCTTCCTCAATAATATAATCACTAGAGATATCCCCACATTAGCTCATCAAATAATGTTCGGAGCTAACTTGATTGCATTTGAAAAACCTAAAGGAGGTATCCGCCCAATTGCTATCGGTTCTTTCTTCAGACGCCTGATTACTAAAATGATCGCAAAAAAAATAAAAACCGATACTCATTCCCTGCTTGGCAACTACCAATTAGGCTGCGGAACAAAAGGAGGCGTATAGTCTCTCACTGTCTTTGAATCTACCTACAACATCCACCTATAAACTCCGTTCTTTGCAAAATTGATTTTAAGAACGCCTTCAATACTGTATCTCATTCCTCGGCACTCGAATCCTTTTACAACAATTTCCCCCAATACTCGCGCATCGCTGATATTTGCCATACCAATAGCACTCCCCTCATTTCAATGGTTGCGTTATGTACTCTGAAGAGGGTGTTCAACAGGGCGACCCCTTGGCCCTATACTTTTCTGCTTAGCCATCCATAATATGATGAAAGATCTCAAATCTGATTTTGATCTAGACCTTAATCTATGGTATCTAGACTGTGGCGTAGCTACGGGGGTGGTTTTCGGGTTTGGACCCTTCCCAGAGCAAAATTATTTTTTAGATTATATTCAAGACTTAAAAGTGATTTTATTTGAATTATATTTTTCTGGTTTTGATGTTTGTGGAAGGATATTATATTACTATTGAAATTATTCTGGATAGTATTATTATAAAGTCATTGAGAATAATCTACTAAATTATAATAACATATTATTGATGCATTTAAAAAATATATTTATTATATATTATCGAAGATATGGTTATGATTTGTAAGATAAACCGGGCCGAAGGCCGGGCAAAGGGGCCGAAGGCTTTTATGTATATGGACCCCCTCTAAGGAAAATTTCTAGCTACGCCACTGTATCTAGACGATGGAACTCTCTGCGGTAACCAACATCAAATAAGCAAAGCCCTCTGCCACCTCGAAAGAGAATGCCCCAAAATAGGCCTAGAATTAAACAAAACCAAAACAGTCTCCCGCTGAGGGGTGGAAACATGGCAACCCTGGTTATCAGATAATAAAATGAAACTTTAATAATTTCTAAAAAAATTATGATTGATTGCACTGTTTATTATGAAAGGAAAACTAAAATGTAAGGATAGTGTAATATAAATAAAAATTTTAAATTCAAAAGTGATTATTAAATGAATGTAAAGATAAATTTTTATTTTTAATAAATAACTATAAAAATTAAATCACTAATTTTCCCCTGGGCCATATTGGTAAATCCCTATATGTATCTATCATCCTTCCTCACTAATATAAGTAGTAGTCTGCTTACTCAAACAGAGACTAAAAAATAAAAAACCTCTGCAAATTCATAGTACTAATGGGAAGTTCTCACTTATAACAGTTTAAAAAAAAAATTAGGTCATAAAATTTAATAGCAAATATTTAAACCTCAAAAAATCCTATTGCTTAGACAGAACATACAAATCAATATTTGTAAATTTTACTATTATTCCCTTATAGGAACCCAATTATGTTTTTATTAAAATTATTTAATTTTCTAAAATTTATTTGTTTTTACATCTTAAAGATTATATATAATAGTTTTAATTTTAAACATGGCAAATATATTGTTTTAAAAAAATATAGGGTATTTATTTATAATTTTTAAATGATTAAATAAATATCAAATGCAATATATAAAAATGATGAAAAATGAAAATCAAAAACCTTGTTACAAGAAAAATAAGAATTACATTTGTTGTTAACTTTATTATTAATGAATAAAATAAGAGGGGTAGAGTTTTACATGTGTGTTAAAGGAACTAAGAACGATAAGGAGGTGTTTCAAATAACGCTTGTAATTCCTACTTAGAATTTAGATTTTTTTGTCAGAGGGAAAGGGACTTTTTTTCCGGTCCTTTATAAAATTTTATATATATACACTACCGGTCATAAATGATTGCCCACCCTGAATTTTCTTAGACATTTTTCTTAAAATACGACAAATAACACACAATATGAGGTTTAACAAATTTATTTATAAGTTTACATATTATTGCATAAAATTTAAAAGACATAGCAATTAAGATCAAATTTTGGTCTCATCAATATGACCACCTTTATTCTTAATAATTGCTGCAAAAATTTTTGGTAATCTTTCGATGAGATTTTTTAAATATTCGAAAGTGATATTGTTCCATTTTCTCTGCAATACTTCCCAAAGGTGCGAATGAGAGGTTAATGGGCTTTTTCGCGCTTGTCGATCAAGGTGATCCCATAAAAGTTCGATTGAATTGAGATCGGGAGACTGGGTCATCAACTCGAGAATATCGTGTTGTAGATTTTGTAAATAATCTTTGTATAGCCTGGATGTATTGGGTCATTATCTTGTGAAATAAAAAGTTATTCCCGATCAAACACTTTCCTGATGAAATCACATGGTCCTCAAGGATTTGCCGGTATCCCTCCTTGTTAAGTTTCTTAAATTTTGACAATGTCGACGGTTACCCCGGGACCGAAGCACCCCCACACCATAACAGACCCTCCTCTGAGTTGTAGGAATTATGCAGTGTTCGCTCTCCAGCTGAGCGGTGGGTATATTACCTATCTCTGAGGCGACAAGGCGTCGATTGCGTTTGATCCTTGCTATATACCTATCATCGCTTAAACGTTTTGCGGGGTCTTCCAGGCCTCTTTGGATTCGATATTGTATTATTGTTGCGTAATCTTTTAAGTACACAATCGACTGTTCGTCGAGCTAGGGTTAATTCTCAGGCAATTCGACGATTACTTTTACCACTTATGTGTAAATTAATTATTTTGTATTTAGTTGGAATAGAAATTTATTTTCTTTTAATCATTTTGGTCGAATGTTCGTTAAAATATTTATAAAGACTGAAAGTTTCTTTAAACAATGATTTAAAACAAAAAAAATCTAGGAATTTTTTTTAAAATAATTAAAAATAGGTATTAATAAACAGATTAGAATGTGATTAATAACTTTCTTCCAAAAAACAATGGGCAACTTAAAATTGTTGCTGAAAAAAACTAATGAACCCTATTTTACCAAATTGGTCATTTTTGACATGTTATTTCCAAAGGCTAAAATTTCATAGAAAGATTTATAAAAATTCCGAATTTTTTTATTTCTAAACATGTCTAGACATTTTAAATTAAATAATCAATTCGCTTTTACCCAAATAAGTTAAAAAGTTTTAAGTTATTAATTTTTTGATGTAAAAATGCAGGGTGGGCAGTATTTATAGCCGGTAGTGTGTATGCATACAAAAATATATTAACAAATTATTAAATAATTTATTTGGTATTAAAAAGCCCTAAAGCTTTTTTATTATTGTGTGTTTCGATGGTTGTCTGTGTCTCATTGTTTGTAGTTTCTTGACTATTATTCAATATGTGGTATAGCTGTAATATTTGTTTTTAAAGAAATATTGATGATCATTAAATGTATTTAGGCCTCTCATAAATAATATTGATATTTTTAGATAAATATAAATCATTTTACTGGTCTTCACATGGCTCAATCTCCATAGTCATCAATTTTTCTTCATATTTATGACTCTTGGATATATTTACTCCATTTCTATTTTCAACAACAGCATTAACTATCTGTTGTTGATCTGTCAATTACTGTAGGTCTCATGAATTCAAGCCATTTATATCCAGATTTCTCATTTTAATTTATTTGGTATCTTAATAATTCTTCATCATTTAATTGAGATACTGATGGCTGGTGTCATTAATTAGGGAATTTTTTATTCAAGCTTTTAAATAAAATAAATATTTATACCTTGATCCAATTGTGGGTAAATGTTCCATTACAATTGACTTCTTATGGTCTGGATGATTCTGACCCCAGATCATTTCGTCAGGATAAAGCATTTTATTAAAATATAATCCTTTTTATTTTATATTAATAAAAAAATATATGTACATTAGTTGTAAAATTCCAGGAATTTATACATCGTACATAAAAATAACAGAAACATTATATATATATAAATATTGCTAAAATAGTTCAATTCCACAATCGCTTTAAAGTTAAAAAATCTACGATATATTTAGGTAAAGATTTTTTCTTCGCGAGGTCTTCTTCCAGTGAACATCTTCTTTTAAAGTAACGATTCCTCCTATTAATCCTTGCTAACCAAGTTAGAGGTAAGGGTGAATCTAATTATTTATTTTAAAAATACTTATTATATATATATTAAATGTGTTGAGATATACAGTAAGGTAAGGTCTGCATTTGGCGTGTAAAAAATATTTTAAGAGAGGACAGGCGGGCGAGTTAAAATTGACAGGCGGGCGAGTTAAAATTTTTTTAAACTATAGGCAGGTGGGTGGGCGGGTTAAGAAATTTAACAATAGGCGGATGGGCTAAAAAAAATTAAAATTTTTTAAGTAAATATTAGTAAATAATGGTTCTTATGAACTTTTTGGATATTAAATATTAAAATGTCCTTTTTTGGTATCATAAAAACTCTTTTGTATATTTAAAACTACTTTGATGGAAACAACAAGAAAGAAATTTGCCATAGCTATCAAGATTAGCAAGAAAAAATGTTGGCATTTCTGCAACTAGTACTTCTTCTGAACGAGAATTTAGCATTGCTGGAAGTTTTTAGAACAAAAAAGAAGTGTTTGAGTTCAGAAAATGTTAGTTCATTATTATTTTTGCATTATAATTACATATAATTAGGCTCACGCCGGAAAAGCCGCCGATTGAGATCATCGGCGCGTGTGTAATTTTTAGAAAGCATATAAATTATATTTATATATTAAATTATTATTATTTCAATTTGAATTCTAACATTAATAAAATTAAAATATGAATTGTATTCTATTGCTATATATAATATAATAGACTAGTGTATATTATTTACATTCATTCATACATCATATTTATTTCCACAAACAATTTAAAAAAATTATTTTTATGGACTTGCACGTTTTAAACCACCCTATATACAATTATGAAATAACAACTCTCTCTACTAATCATAAATCAAGTTATGTCTGGAGGTACTTTGGAAATCTTATTTTGAAGATGAAAATGCCTGATTATATTTATTGTGAACCTTGCTTAAAATTGGCGAAAAAAGATGAGGAAAATTCGAATTAACATAATTCATTTTCACAGTAATTTATTTTTATTTTAGACTTATATTTATATATATTTTATATTTTAGTTATGAAAGAAAATGTTTTAGTAAAAATATAAGTACAAGTAATCTATCTCGGCACTTAATTAATTATCACAAACTAACAGAAAAAATGAATAATAATAAATCCATTCAAAGTCTAAAAATATTTTTAAAGCCAACACCAAGATGCAACAACAATACTAAAGATAAAAAATGGCTCTTAGGTTAGTATTATTGTTTATTATTATTCATTTAAAATTTTTAATTGGTTTGTAATATTATTTTTATTAAGCTTCATTTTGAATCAAAACAACTAAATTTTTAGTTTATTTATTGCTAGCTCTATTTTGAGATTTTTAAATGTATAAACTTAATAAATTAATTATGTTAAACTTCATTTTGAAAGTTACTACTAAATCAAATTCATAATTTGTTTCATTCCAACTCTAATTATTATATTTTTTTAAATGTCTTTTTAATGTATAAACTTAATATATAATTTATTTGGAAAACAAGGATCAATGCTGATTCTCATCCCCCCACAACCTATAGACAGAAAGACTGGGATGCACCAGTGGTTGCTCGCTGCGTTGAAACTCTCTTATCTCATGCAATCTACCGACCGCACCCTATTCTCTTCCCTGCTCAATGGTACGGGACATGAGTTTCTTGAGGCCATCCCTTCTACC
This sequence comes from Gordionus sp. m RMFG-2023, assembly GCF_954871325.1. Lineage (NCBI taxonomy): Eukaryota > Metazoa > Nematomorpha > Gordioida > Chordodea > Parachordodidae > Gordionus > Gordionus sp. m RMFG-2023. The sequence continues at coordinate 25,700,740 of NC_088779.1, read as the reverse complement.
AATCTTCAGCTTCAACTATCTAACAATGAATTTACCAACACCATCGGCATTCGTCTAAATTGTTCCATCACTCACCCTCACATCTGCTCAGGGTGCAACTCGCCAGTTGACTCGAAGGGTAGACATAGTTTACATTGTCGCTCCTGCAATGGACGATTCATCAGACACAAGCAATGTAATACAATCATCCAACATGCTCTGAAATCCGCAAATTCCTTCCACTCTAGAACCACAGGGTCTTTTTAGATCTGACGGTAAACGTCCTGACGGGATCTCTCAAATCCCATGGAGGAGAGGCCAACTTTTGGTATGGGACTATTCCTGTATTGACCCCTTGGCCCCATCCAACCACGCCATCAACATCCTTGACCAGAAGGAACAACTTAAAACTTCTAAATACACAGAAATAATGAACGATCATTGCTTTATCCCAATCATATCAACCACTCTTGGCACCTTCGGCAAACTCGCCTTAGCATTTTTCAAAAACTTAGGATCACAAATCAGCAAACTCTCAGAAGAACCTCGAGAGGGTTTTTTTCTTCGTCAACGACTATCCATAGCGATTCTCAAAGCTAATTATATCAGTTTCAATGGTAGTCTTCTAGCCAAAGAGCTATCCTAAACAACACTTACGTCCCTTTTTCATTTTTGTTTCCCTGCGCCACACCATTTCCGTTCTTTTTTTTAATAGTATTATTATATATTATAATAATATATTTTTGTTTTATAAAAAACTGATTTCTTTGTTTGTTTTGGATGATGAAAAATAAAGGTTATTTATTAGGAGGAAAAAAAAAATTTATTAAATTAATTATGTAAAACTTTATTTTGGAAGTTATAACTAAATCAAATTTATAATTTGTTTCATTCCAGCTCTAGCTATTTTGATGTTTTAAATATCTTTTTAATTTTTAAATAAATATGAAATCTAATGGGGCGAAATTATGTTATGATGTGCTGCTTAAATTTAATGCCATTTGATTCTATAAACAATAAAGGAATGACAGATTTTCTAAAGGTTTAAAATTTATATAAAATGATTATTAAAAAATAAATTGCCCAAAAAATAGAAATATAAGATAATTTATTCCTCGTCAGAACTACCAAATAGGACAACCATTAGTCGGGGTGCACTAGACGATGTTTATTTATCAAAGGCGCATGTTTTAAATCTGATTGATTCTCAAAATTTAGTTCTATCACTTTTGATTTATGGACCGATCATTTCAAGCGTCGAAATTATATCACCATTTAGTCTTCATCATTTAGATGAAAATTTTGATTTAAAATATTTTAACCTAGCAATTATAAATGTGACTCAAAAGCATACTGAAGAAACAATATTATATGAGATTGATATGAAGAGGAGTTCCATTTAAAAGCCAAAATAATACAAAAGGTAACTGATGCTGGAGGCCAATGTCAAAAGAAGCGTCAGATTAGGGGATTATGAGCATCATTTATGCTTAGGGTATGGATTTCATAATTTGGTTACAATTAATGGCATAAAAAAAGTTACCAAAATTGATATTCTCATTATAAAAATTATTTCAGCCCTCAAATATCGAGTAGGATTTGGTATGTGAAATTGAGACTGAACATCGTAAATGTCTGCAGTCAATTTATGAAACAGGTAATATCTTGGATATTGATAATTCTGATCCATACCTTGATGATCATTTTGATATGTCTGATGAATCGGATAATAGAAATGGCATTGCATCAACCAATCTAATTAATGCAAAAACTTTAAAATTAAATTGCCCTACCCGCTGGCATAGCATATTAATTATGCTAGAAAGTGTTCGCAGTGTAAACAAAATTCCTATAAATAATGTTCTAAATAAAATAGGATAACAATATTTAAAACTCTTTAATAATGAATGGGATATGATTGATGAGCTTTACGCAGTATTAAATCCATTCCGAGAGTCGGTGGAATTTCTTTCCTCCCAAAAAGGATCGACAATAAACTTAAGGTTATTATTTCGCAGTGAAATAGAAGCTCATATACAAATCAATAGATCTGATTGCTCAGATATTATATGCTTAAAAGAAAAGAAAAAAAAAGCTTGACCATAGGTTTCCCATTACTGAACTTCAAGTTATTTTATATTTTTATTTATAAAATTATATTTTAAACATTAGATATTAGCCTCTACTTGATCCCAGATTTCAAAATCTCAAAGTTGTTTCAGAATATTTAAATTCGAATATTTTTAATTCGACATTTAAAACTTTTAGAGCATGATAGAAATGCACTGAGTGAAATTCAAGTTGAGGATAATGGTCAAATATCAAGCTCTTATATAGCTAAATTAGCTCGTAAACATTCCCTTCCAAGTAACGATTATAACAATATTAGCAATCTAGAACAAGAATGCCATATTTTGCTCAGCCAAAATAATATCCCAGAAGAGGATGCATTAATCTTTTGGAAGAAAAAGAGACTGGAGCTTCCTATGCTTGCTAATTTAGCTAAAAAGGTTCTTTGTATACCTGCAACCAGTACACCCAGCGAAAGAATTTTTTCCATTGCTGGATTAACACTCAATGCTAAAAGGACTTCTTTACACAAATCTTGATAAAATACTGTTTATTCATGACAATTATCATTTTGCTAATTCTCTGACTTATATTTCATACTTTATATTTTGCTTGCATTCCAAATTTATTTTAATTATAATAAAAATCATATGTGTTGGTTGATGTGACTCTGATCTGAGTAAAAATACAATTCCTTAGTCTATTTCTGAGAATGAGAAAATACATAAATTTAAATTGGAGCGAGACAGGAAATTATTTATGATCAATTAAACTATGTTAACAATATGTTAGAAAAGATGGTCCAAATAAATTATATTCATTAAAAAATAAACTGATTTATAAGTTAAATTCATTAAAAAAAATTTTAAAATAAATATTGCGCCGCCGACGAACGCCGATAAAAAAATTTTAAAAACCGCCGCCGTCAATTGGGACACCGGCGCACAGGTCTTCATATAATATCTTTATAATTTTCCATAATAATTTTATTTGATCAAATAAATTATCCATAATTTAAATTGAATATTTTTTATGCTTAATATAGTAATTTCCATAATGATAAAACTTCTTGAAGAGGTATAATGCTGAAAATTTTTTATTAGATGCTTAAAAAAAATTGAAAGAATTGCCACAATTAAATTTTATAATATGTGACTTGGGTTAATATTTTTTTTATAAATAATGGATGGGCGGATAAAAATTTTTAGACTAAGGAATTTTAGACTGGGCGGGCAGGTTAAATTTTTTATAAATATTGGATGGGGGGCTTATGGCTCAAAAACCGGCCCAATGCAGACCTATAGTATATAGCCTCTTGGTTCAACGCGATAAAAAAACCGTTGGGCTAGAGTTCGTATAAAATAAATATTTTAACTAAACATGGGATTTTTTTAAAAAAGTTTACAAATAAAATTTTTTTTTTTAACGTTCACTCTTACCGCGATTATTAGTTTTCTAACTAAGAGTAATTTCTTGTATTGAATAATTTTTCACGCCTCCTTATACTATTATATTTTTTAGACCTCTTTTTAAAAAAATCTTTATCCTTATTAAATTATATATTTTTTAATATTTATAGCCTTTATTAATTTATATGTCTTTCTTTTTATAACATATTATGTTAGTTATATTTACTCAAATTAAAAAAAAAATAATAATGGAAAAATATATGAAAGGCTCAGAGAAAAGTCTCAGATTTTAAAGTATAAACAATTCTGAACGTTTAAATTTTTATTCTGAGCGAAATAATGTCAAGTCAATTTAAAACCTACCAGATCATTTTTATACTGCCCAAAACAATAAATATTATTGCCCACTTCTTATTTAAAAAAATAACCTTTATAATTGCCTATAATTTTATAATTAAAAGAATCTTAATGTAAATTCAAGCTTCTTTTTGCAAAATATATAAAAAGAGTTAAAATTTAAAAATATAAGCTAATTTAAAAAAAATTATTAATTTAAAAATGCCAAGAAGGAGTAAAGTTGGCAAAGGACCAGCAATTTACACTCAGCTACACCCCCAAAACGGTTAGCTAATTTGTCATAACCGAAAGAAAGATTAAGGATAAAATACTATCTTCATAAATATTAAAAATGAAGAGATAAAAAAAATATTAAAATTTATTCATAAACCAGTCAATTTCTGCAAATAAGCTAGATTATCTACATCGCACGTCTGTTGTATCTCACTCTCAGCCCCGGCATCATTAACTTGGTTATTCTGACGTGCCTCTATATTATCATCTAAAGTGATACATTCTAGGACGTGCACAAAATTTACCGTATCGTCAAAATTGCGGGAATACAAAAAATTTTCTTGTCCTGATCTGTTTCGATAACACTTTGAGGATTGGCGAGGTAGAGGTGGGGTCTTGTTGGCGACTGCTGTCTGTTCCTATATTAATAAAACATAAAGGATTCATGTCATACATTTTCCTGGCTTGATTTCTCATGCTCCTTTGTATTTTTCACACAGGAACATTAAACTAATTACATCAGAGGGCTAGCAAGCAGGGTTGGGCAAATTTTCAGAAAATTGTATACAGATTCAGATACTTTATAAAATTTTGTATTTAAGATATAAGATACTTTAGAAAAATTTCAATAAGATACAAGATACTTTTATCATGTTTAAAAAATGTATCTAAGATACAAGATACTTTTTTTAAAAACTTTAAATAGTCAAAATCAAAATGTAAAAAGCTTTATTTTCTTATCTATAATATAAATATATAAAAAATTTGAAAATAAATTGTAGAAAATAACAAATTTATTATATTAGATAATGCGATATTTTTTTTAATAATTGTATAATTAGTAAATATTAATAAATCAGCATCATAAATCAACATTATTTTTTAATAATATTCATTTATCAAATAATTTATCGTTCAATATTTGACGATTTGATCTATTGTATTAACCATATTAGTAAAGCTAAATAATCGTTCAACGGGGGCAGAGGAGGGTAATATTGAGTTATATTTAATAAATATTTATTTTATATATTTATAACTATTTAACATATTTATACTGCGCCTGTCATCTTTGATATAATTTAAGACCTCTAATTCAATATCATTTATTGAATTATTAGAATTGGATGTGGTACTTTAAAAACAAAAGTAATCATCATCTTTATCAACTGAAGACTTTGTTGACGTATTAATTTCAATATTATTTTTAAAAATAATTAAAGTTTATGTATTAACAAATCCTGAAGGTATTTTCTTTTTCACCATCAATCCAACGATTTTTAAAATAGGGATGAGAAATAGTTACTAAAAATGAGCTTTTAAAGTTATTATCAAATTCATATATATTTTTTAAATCTTTTATTTAAAGAATTTTCTATGCAATAGCTAATGGTTTGCAAAAATGTAGATCAGTTTGAATTAAATTTATAATTTTTTTAACATTTAATATTGGAACTGATTCTCCATAATAGCAGTTGATTTCACTTTGTATTTTGTCAATCGCTATAGCCAATGGGGACATTATATTGCAATATTCTTCTAAATATAAAATTTCAATATCTCTTAATTTTGGAAATTATAATTGACATAATTTAGGAAGTTCACCTTTAAATTTTAATAAACTACTAAGATAATCGAACATACTATTTCATCTTGTGCAGCAAGGTGTAACTAATTGTTTTCCTAAAACTGCTTTGATAAGTTCTGCAGTTTTAAGCCTAATACTAGCATTCCATAGCTTCATACATTTGGCTATTGCGGGATGATGAATTTTAGAAATGTTAGGAGAATCCTTAATAGCTTTCTCGCAGTGTTGTTAAAATAGCGGCTACTTTTTTCAGTAGCGGTAGCTATAGCGCGCTACTTTTTATTCAATTTTACATAATAAATACATCTAAAATTATTAAAATATATTTTTATAAATCTAAAATTATAATCCTTTTATTTAATTTAATTTTGAAATTTATATTTATATTTAAAAATATACATTATTGTTATATATTAGATATAAACAGTTGTTAAATAGCAATCTGTATTTAATTTATATTTAGCGCATTCATTAAATTATATATTTTTGAAATTCCGTTATTGGTATGTCCTTGCTTTTATCTTATTTTATATTTCATTTTACATTTTATATTAAGCATTATAAATCTTGTTATGTGTGAGATTGTTGAAGATATTGAAATTTCTTTGGAAAATGAGCAAAATATAGATGATCCTTTCCCAAAATTCAAGAAATACTTTAACCTTGAAGAAAAAATTATAACTGGATATCGGTTTCGGTGCAAGATGTGCCACAAAATTATCTCTACAAATCATACGAGCAGCTTTAGTTTGAAAAAACATTTAAAGGTAATATATTAAACAAATTTAATATCAATGTGTAGGCTAATCTATAATTTTTAAAATAAATTAAAATCAAAAACCAATTATTTTTTTTATATATTCATAAATTTTATCTAAATTATTTAAAACATTTTAAAATAGTTATTTCAATCATTTTTATGTACTTATATCCTACATAATTTTTATTCTAAGTATTTTATAATTTTAGACTGTGCACACTTCAAATTATTAAGAGATTGAAAAATATCTCAAAAGTTTTGGGGTAATGGAAGAAGATAAACCCACTTCCAAATCAAATTTAATACAAACAAAATTAACCAATTTGGATTCATCAACACCTGGTGTATCCCAAAAATTGGCTGACAAAGTCATTATGAACTTTATAATAGATACACTTCAACCATTATCCTTGGTGGATAATGATTCTTTTATAAAGATGACAAACACTTTTTCTCCACGGACCAAGATATTTTGCCGGCAGACATTGATGGCAAGAATTTTGGAGAGCTTTAAGGAAATGAAAGAATCTTTGATATTAAATCTATCAGATGTCTCCTACGTTTGTACAATGGCAGATTGCTGGACTCACAATAAAAGGTAAAAATGTTTATTTTCTGATTTAAAATATGTCATATTTTTAGAGCTCTGCACATTGAATTGATCCTAAAAATCTTAAACGAAAATCTGTAAGCTCTAAATAGAATAATTGGCTGTCAGACTTATGACATTCTAGCCAATATTATTGCAGAAATCCATAGGTCTTACAAAATTCAAAACAAGGTTTGTAAGATGATTACGGATAATGGGTCTAATTTCCTAAAGGCCTTCAGGTTTTAAATTTATTATAATTTTTTTATAATATGATATAAATAATATGGAATATTTGGGGAGGATAATAATAATAACAATACTAGTAATATTCCTGAAAAAAATATTGAAGATGGAGAACAAGAAGAGGATGATGAAATGGAGTTTGAGATAATTGATGTTCATGACATCCTTGGTTTTAAATTATTTTATATTTAATTTTTCACCAATATAAAATAAAATTTATAATATTTAGGATCTTTAATAAAGTCTTCTACGTTACCTAGCCATCATCGTTCTTCCTGCCACAACCTACCTAAATTTAGTTGCGACAGTGGATGCTGAAGAAGCATTATTAAATGAGGATTTTAAAAGAGTATCAAGATACATTTTCTAAATGCCAAGCTCTTTGGAATAAACAAAATAAGTCATCAAAGACGTCTGATATTTTCAAAAAAAAATTAGGACGTTATTTATTGACACCAAACACTACAAGATGGAATAGTGTTTACAATGCTATGAAACTTTTAGCATTGTTTCTAGATGAGAAAAAAATGGAAATGAATTATATATTGGATCAAATGGGAATACAGTATTTTAATGTGGAGTAGCATACCTTTATTAAAGAATATACTGAAGTATTTTTAATTAACCTCTAAATGCTTTTTTTAAATCTAAAAATACTAATTTAAATATTTTTGATGATTTTTTTCATATAAAAAGTTTGTTTATTAAATTTAATACTGCGTTGCCCTCAAGTGCTAGTGCTGAACGATTATTTAGTATGGCAAAGCTTATACTTTCTAATCGTCGCTCTAGACTTGGGGATGACAGTACCGAAATGTTATTATTATTAAAGTGCAATAATAAATAAATTATATATATATGTAACAAATTATAGTCATGTTTTTATATCAATATTTTATTTGTGGAAATAAAGTTACGTAAAAAAAAATATTTAAAAAAAAAATCAAAGTAGAGTAAAAAGTAGCTAATAGCGCGCTACTCATTTGAAAACGATAGCTGTAGCGATAGCGCGCTACTTTTTTGATAAAGATAGCGGTAGCGATAGCGCGCTACTTTTAAAAGTAGCGTTTAACAACACTGCTTTCTCGACATCTGTCATGGCAATAAAACTTATCGTATGGCACAGACAACGAATGTGTTGAGGCAATGTTATGAGGCTTCTTTAGACCCTTAAATTTAAACAAATAAATAATTTTATTTGAATAAATTTTTTTTACTAAATTTATGATATCAGAATAAATTTTACTATAAAAAAAGTATTACTTTCACTGATTTCGAATTTTATATATTCATCTTCATTGATGTCAAAATCATTCTCCACACCTTCCATAGAATATCCAAACTCCTTGAAAGCTTTCTTGAAATTAGAACCGTTATCTGTAACAGTTGCTATAACTTTTTCATCAATTCCAAAGTCGATGGATTTCATCAACTAATTCTGCTATTTTATCATATGTGTGGCTTCCTAAAAATCTTCTTACAACAAGGGCCCGAGATTGTCTTTGTAAACTATCAATTGAGAGCTTATTTAAATATTTATTTAATTGAATTTATAAATAAAATAGCATATAATTTCTGTAGTAAGCCATGAAATATGCCATGAAGTTTTCTAAGTTTGAAGTACTTTCATCCATCATCAATATCAAAAAGAAGCACATAGGAAATTTTCTAATTTTAATAAGTGTATTTTATTTATTTCATAATGAATGCTACTCTCTAACTAAAAAATTATCTATATAAATACCTTTTCGAATTCAATTTAGTGAATCAAATTGTTAATATACATCACATGAAAGAAATAATATCATTAAGTTAATATAATGGTTGTTAACAATTTCATTATGTCTGAGCTTTCAATAACTGTTTTAAATTATTACATTTCATATATGAAGCTGTTATCAATTTTTCTTGCAAAGATCTTCGAGAAAAATTTTTAATTGATAATGTTAATCCAATACAAGATAACATTTCTAATAAATTGACAAGTAGATGAGATAAGGATAAGAGAAAAAAAATTAAATTTACCTTCCATCCAACTATAGATAATGAATGCATTCCTTTAACAACAAATGAAGTTGATAAATTATTAAATTTTTCTAGAGATATTTTTTTATCATTTAAAAATTCTAAAGCTTTTTGAGTTAATGATGCAGTTTTCACAATTTCTTTTTGTTTTTTCTGTTTGTGTAATATTTTATAATGGTTGTTATAATTTTTATATGATTCCAGATGACGTCTCTATAAGTGAAACAAATAAAATATTTTATATTAGATAATTACTAATTTTTTTATAAAAAATTCTACTTTGAAATGATAAAATTAGATGAAATGTATTTATATTAAAAACTTTTGTCTTATTTATAAATAATAATTAATACCCATTAAAATTTTATAAAATTTTTTGTAAAATCAACTATTTACAAAATACATTTGTAAGAATTTTTTTAAATGCAATTCTATTAATTTTATAAAGAAAATTATATTTTAAGAATATATGTAAAAAAAAATACATATGAAAGGTGAATTAAATATTTCTAAGTACTATCTATCATATAAAAATGGTGCCCCAAATATTTGGATTATATTTTGGCCTAGTGTTCAAATTAACAACCTCTTTTTTTATCAATATTAGTTTTCTTATTCTTTTCATAGATGATTTTTATATATCCTTTTAATTTCATTATCAATCATTTTATAAAAATTTATTTTAAAATACTTCTAAATTTAGCAACAGATATATGGAATATTGGATAATGAACAAGTTTATAAATGTGATTTATTATATCATTATATATTATACTTTCAGATGTTTGATAAAATTTTATGACGAGTCTGTATAACCACTTATAGATTTGTGGCATTCTTTACATTCAGCAGTAATTTTATTATGATCATTTTGAAGTACTTGTAAAAATTTCCCATTTAAAATACTTAATTTAAATTTGTAGTTATATTTTTCGGTTGGTGATTAAAATTTTCATTTAAATTATAAAATAATGTCATTTTAAATTTTAATACTATTTAAATTAACTAATATAAATTTTTTTTAATGTAACTGTGTCTTTTTGAATACAAAGTTGGTTAAGATACAAATACTTTTAAATAATATGTATCTTAGATACTGGATACAAGATACTTTCCAAAATTTAAAAAAAGATACAAATATCCACAATACTGCCCAACCCTGCTAGCAAGATCGTTTGATAACTTAAAAAAAAGATACAAGCGGAATTTTTTAAAAATAATTATCAATTGATCAGTCAAAGAAATAGAGAGATGCATCATTATTTGCCTCGTAAATTTTCAATTTCATTTAAAAAATTATATATAAAATTAATTTAAATGACCAAAAAACCTAGAATGGGACCAAATAAAACCCCAAGAGAGACCATTACAAAAGCCAGGTTGATTTAAATTCATGACGAGCCTAAAATTTAGACTTTTGTTGGTTCCTGAATAATTAAGATCCTATAAAGCTTATTTGTAAATTCAATGTTAGAAAAAAAATAGATGTAGCGGACCAGACGTTTTCATTGGTACCGAATTTATCAAATTTTTGTAATAACTTATATTTAGACCAATCCAGAGCTTTCTAACACATAATGTCAAAATATAGTAAACCAAAATTCGAGCGTTGTAAATTATTATTTCCTAAGACTTGGATGTTTCAAAGCGTTTGCGCATTAAAAATTTTTATCGTCTGCTTTAGTTGTGTTTATTTGGAAGAATTCCCATATTTTAAAGTAAATGTCTACCGAACGCTCAATTTCCGCTTGGACATGGGCCTAAAGCCTCATTTATAGTAAATGCATTATCTTCACGCGTTGTGTTGTTTAACGCTATCGAAATCACAGCGGATTCTTCATAACGTTAATAACAAAGAAATTGAGCGTTAATACTTGAAATAAAGCAAAGAGCTTCTAACGCTATATATTTCGAAATTCGTTATTTTTATAACAGTATTGCATATTTTCTTTATCCTATGCATCGCAATTTAACGCTATGGTAAAATTTGAAAAAAAGATTTAATAGCGAAATTATCTTTAATAGTTTTTTATTAACAATTTTAAAAAGTAGATAATTATCTTTATTAAATCTTTGTTATAAAGCTATTAAGATTATATTTTTATTAAATTTCATTGCTATGAAGAATTAGCTTTGATTTAGCATAAAGTTAAATATTGCAACGCTTGAACACACGTTTTCTATAAACAGCGAAATTCGCCGGAAGTGATGGTTAATTCATTGATGTTTAATTTACAAAACAAGCGATAAATATAATTTATTATGACTAAGCAATGCGATAAAATGAGTTAGAAAATGATATATTGCAATGAGATAAGAATTTTATACATAGATCGTAAATTTAAAATTAGGATTTTATCCATCATAATAATTATTTTAAAAAATAAGAAGAAAATTGTAATACTATTAATTTGGCCTTCAATTTTAAAGGCTATTTTAACATAAGCGGATGTAAATCGGGAATATGTGGGTTCGGTCCTGTACATCTCATAATAAAACAATTATCTTTATAAATTATTAAAAAAATTTCCAAAAAATATACTGTATAAACTTTTATTGTGCAATAGAATAATTAATAATCCATTACCTTAGCATTCAAAAGGTAGGGTTTAGCCCCACAAGCTAATAAAATTTCTAGAATTTCTCTCCTTTTGGCGCGGTCATCAACAGATATCAAGATATCGTCTTTAGTTGCCCGTCCAGTGCACCTAAAGTATGAACTTTTTTTATACTTAGATAAAGCTAAGTGACAATAATTTTGCATAGAGATAATGTGCTTCGAGTCCAACCATAGGGTTTTAATTGAAAGCGTTTGAGATGTATTATCAGAGGATTCGTCAGAATCGAGAGGTGTGAAAATATAGGATTTTTTGACCGAATTAAGAAGTGGTAAAAATGTTAGATCGGCCCCACTATTTAGCAAAATCTATTATTCAAAAAAAAAAAAAATTATGATAGTATGTAGCGTTGTAGGCTAACTCAAAATTTAGCCCATCAAGACATTTAACAGCACTAAATGAAGCAACAATATATAATATATTTGTAGAAGAAATTATAAGGGGTCAAACTATATTGTTATGATCTTATTTATTCTATAAATTTTTGGGCTAATCACAAATCATATAGCATTAACCCTTAAAATGCCGAAAACGTCGTCATTTGTGAAAATCACGACCGGGTGTAGCCTATTTTCATATCAGCGTGACATAATTTTTTTAAAATTATTCTAATAATTGGTCCACATAACTGTTGTAATTATTTATTGTCAATCAGGATTTTGATGAATTTTTATTTTATACTTATTTTAAAATAATAATTATTTTGACATTTTAAAATTCAATCAATCAATCGAGAAATTAATATAATTATATTTTTCTTTTTAAATGGATAATATTGCAACTAAATTTAATAAATCTATAAATATTTTTAGTATTATAACATATAAATAGCTGGAAAAAGTTTACAATAGCTGAATTTCATATAGCGCCAACAATAAGATTAGTCATAATAATTTAAATAATATAGGACAATTGCATATTCCTTTGCCCTATCACCTCTGTTTTTGGGTGGCTTTACAAACCAGAAAAATTTTTTAGAAAATTTATTTCTTCTTGATAAATTGTTCAATTTATTATCGAAAATCTGCCCATAATTTGTAGCCTAATATAAATTAAGAATATTTATTTTAGAGATATCAAGGCATCACTATGATTTGCCAGATAGGACAACTCTAAGCCGTACAGCGTTTAATAATGTTTATCTATCAATGAAAGCACGCGTACAAAAATAAAACCTTTTGGGTCAAAATTTTTCTCAATCACATTCGATACTTGGACAGATCATTACAGAAAAAGAAACTATTACCTTTACACTTCAAATGATAATCTTGAAATGATTTGCTTTACTAATAGCAACTCATATATAGCACCAAAAATATACAGGTGAGATTATTCTAACTAAGATTGATAAAATTGAGGAAGAGTTTAATTTAAGAAGAAAAAAATATAAATGTTCATGCTGGGGCCCAATGTTAGAAAGAGTGTTCGATTAGGTGAATATAAACATCATTAATGTTTGGGTTAGGGCTGTGCCGATCCACATATTTTTCACCGATCCGATCCGATATTGCTTCAAACCCGATCCAATCTTTTTACTTTTCTTTTTTTTGTTATTTTATTTTATTTTATGTAATGTATTTTTATTTTTTCGGAAAAAGCTAAATATCGGTACCGATCTGATCCGATATTTAATATCGGCATCGCCCTAGTTTGGGTCATACAAATTATAACTGCTCTAAGATATAAATCTGCAGATTGAATTTTATAAGTACAGTAAATCTAACATCAGATATGTTAGATCTGAATAGCACTGATCCATACCCTGATACCCCTTTTTAAATTGGCAATTCCAGTGATGATAATAAAAAATATTCCACACTTATGAAAGCCAATGTTCCAACCAAGTGGGATAGTATATCAATTATACTTGAAAGCATATATGGAGAAAATAAAAATTTAATTAATAAGGTTTTGAAAAGAATTGGGAAACATCTTTTTAAACTATCTAATTACGAATCTGATCTAGTAGAGGAACTGCTTTTCCTTCAAAACTCAAAGAAGCAGTTGAATTTCTATCTGCACAAAAAGGGCCTTCCTAAAACTTGGCATTACCTTTTAAAAAAAAATAAAAACACATTTAATAGTAAATGAGAGTGATAGCTCAGAAATCATTTCACTAAAAGAATTTATGCTAAAAAAACTTGCGTTATGATTTCAGGTTTGATATATAATATCATTTATTTAATTAATTATTTAAAAAATTATCTAGGTACTGGATTCTCTTCTAGACCTAGGATTTCAAAAATTGACAATTGTGTCAAAGTATATAATAGAGTAAAATTGTTCAGCATCGGAATTTATTATAACATCGTCTTAAACTTATAGAGAATGATGATATTCGGGAAGTAAATATACCAATTGAGAATCAAAAGATATTATTAAATTGTATTTGACAAAATAATGATTCCATTTTAGGTGACTTAGAACAATATTGCTATATTCTTCTTGGAAAACGCTATTCACCAGATATGAATGTTTTAACTTTTTGGAGAGAAAGGAAGATACTTCCTAATCTTTCAAGTGTTGCCAAAAAATTTCTTTGTATCCCAAAAACTAGCACACCCAATGAAGGAATTTTTTCTACCTCTGGGTTCATGTTGAATTCAAGATCATTATTATGTCCGGAAAATTTAAATAAAATAATTTTTATACATGACAATTATAAAATTACAAAATAGATTTTGTATAATGAGTTTTCTCTTCAATAAAGATCTCAAAATATGCTGATATATCTGTAGTGTCTATTTTAATGCAATTTTTCTTAAAAAAAGCAGCAATTTAAAAAAAATATATAATAAAAAATTTATAACAATAAGTCGATTTAAGCCGCCACTATCCACCTTTAAATTTTTGATAAGATTTTCAACAAAGGGCACCAACCATCTACTGTACCTTGATGATGCAAACCCTAACCTATACCTACAAAAATATTAATCGAATCGAATAATTTATTATTCGTATTCGTATGAATAATAAAATGATTATTCGATTCGATTAGTCGAATATTCGATTCGATTAGAAAATTTTATTTACCATGAATTAAAAAAGATCTATTATAAAATTTATTTTGTAAAATTTAACTAAGGATAAAGACAAATAAATTTTATTTGTGAGACAAAATAGAAGCATACATATATAATATATTTATATACAATGTGGAAAAATCAATATAATATTCATATCTATAATGTAAAAGATAAATCTGACAACAGCCAATTTTTCAAACATAAAGTTTTTCGGATTGTTTAGGTTTTCCAGTCATTCTTGATGTGATGGGATTAACAGTTTATTATAATTGTATATGTTATATGTTATGTGTTATATAAATTACCTTCTTCGTCCATCTCTATCATAAAAGAAAAGTAATGGTCTATTATGAGATAAATTAAAATGGAGTTTCAAAATTTGGCGCAATTTTCATTATTCCACTAGGAGATTTTATTTAATTGAAATAATTTCAAATAATTCCTAATAATAATATATGATTTATATATGATTATTTTCCAATATATATTAATACTATAAATTATTTTAGTCGAATAATCTCGAATAATAGATAAAAAATTATTCGACGAATAATTTCGAATAATTGTGTTATTCGTATTCGTAAAATACGAATCGAATCAAATCGAATAACAAATAATTCGTTTTAGGTATACCCTGACCCATATAAGTGGTGTTTATATTCACCTAATCAAAAACCCCTTTTAGCATTGGGGCCTAACATTTGAGACTGTGTTTTTTCTTCATTAAATTAAATTCTTACTCAATTTTATCAATCTCAGTTAGAAATTCTGGTGTTATATAATGAGTTGCTATTAGTAAAGTGAATCATTTCAAGATTATCATTTGAAGTGTAAATGTAATATAGTTTCTTATTCTGTAATGATCTGTCCACATATCGAATGTGATTAGAAAAATTTTAACCCAGAGGTAATTTATTTTTGTACATGTGCTTTCATTGATAGGTATTACTAAGTGCAGCACGGTTTGTATTGTCCTGTCTGGCAAATCAGAATTGATGCCTTGATATTTCTTAAATAAATATTTTGAAATTTATAATAAAAAAATTATTATATTTTTAATTTATATTAGACAACAAATTATGGGCAGATTTTCGATATGAAATGGGACAATTTATCAAGAAGAAATAAATTTGTTAAAAATTTATGGTTTGTAATTATACCAAGAAACAGAGATGATTAGGACAAAGGAATAACAATTGTTCTATATTATTTAAATTAGGGATGTATCAATATTTTTTATCGGATCGGGCCGATATTTCACCTATTATAAAATATCGGTTATCGGCCAATATTATAAAATTTGCCGATCCGATCTGATATAAAATGGCGTCCTTAACAAAAATAAAATGTTATAAATTTTAAAAAAAAAGTTATATCTAAAATCATTTATTTTTATAAATAAAATCGAAATCCATATTTTTTAATAATAATTAATTAATAAACATTCTGCCATATTGTTATTTTTTTGCGCATTCTGTTTATAAAAGTGTATAATCTCTTCAGAATCTGTTTTTAGTGAAGCTGGTGATATTGAAGTTACCATCGCCGCAGGCTGATTTCTGATAAATTGGAAATTTTGATATTTCTAAAAAGAAATCTTTGATATATTAATGTTAAATATTATTTTAAATATTTTATTTAAATTTCATAATATATTTGTTTATACTTATTATGTATATAGATTAATGTTGTTACTTATTATGTATATAGATTAATGTTGTTACTTATTATGTATATAGATTAATGTTGTTACTTATTATGTATATAGATTAATGTTGTTACTTATTATATATATAGATTAATGTTGTTACTTATTATATAAAAGTGATTTATAATAAAAATATTTTATATACTTTTAGGCAATAGAATTGAATATAAACTATAACTGATCATTATAATATATTTAAATGACATAAGTTATGGTATAATTAAATTATAACACTAATAATAAGTATATTACAAATTAAAACCATTGGTATCTTTACAGAATACAAAATTAGATATGATATCGGATCGGCCTCCAAAAAGTGGTATCGGTACACCCCTAATTTAAATTATTCATGTCTATATCTAATTATTGTTGGCTTGGCTATGAAATTCAGTTATTGAAACAGCAGCTAATGCTAACAATAGAACAAAAAAGACATAGGTTGATTTTAAAAGGTTATTGTTTAATAATAATGGGAGTTGTATTGAATGCATAGTATTATAGAAATGTTTTTTATAAATTTGATACCTCAATTGATTGAATAGGTAAAAAGTCATAACATAATAGCACATAGATTCTTGCCAGAAACCATCTTTTAGAGGTTTAAGAATCTGTCGGGGATTTTGGTTTTGATATAAAGAACTTTATAAAATATAGAGATTTTTATAAAGTATCTTCTTTAAGGTTATGATCAGAAGTCAAGTGATTTAACAAATTTCCTGTTAAATGTTGATTGGGAAGTTTCAAATTTTATAGCTAGGTAATATTTAAAAAAATATATACTTTAATTTATAAAAAGATTTTAGGTTAGTAGGAGAAAATAATATTTAAAAATTTAAATCATTATCGTCTATAATAGCCTTTTCGAAGCAACATTTACAGTAAAATATGTCTTATGGAAATGGTTTTATTATCTCTTTTTAAGTATAAGAAACGAAAAAATTTCCAAAAGAATGATTTTATGTTGTTATTATTTACTGTTATAATACTATAATTATTTATAGATCAATTAAATATAGATGCAACTAGGGCTGTACCGATATTTTATATCGGATAGAACCGGGCCGATATTTCACCCATTTAAAAATATCGCTAATCGGTAAATATTATAAAATTTTCCGATCCGATTTGATAAAAATGGCGTTTTAACAAAATAAAATATTATAAAATTTTTAAAAAAAGTTATATCTAAAAACCATTTATTTTTATAAATAAAATCGAAATCCATTTTTATGTTTAATATTTTTAATGGTAATAATTAGTTAATAAACATACTGCCATATTGTTATTTTTGTTCGCATTCTATTTATAAAAGTAAATAATCTCTTCAGAATCTACTTTTAGGGTGATTCCACGTCAAATCGACCAAAAAAACAGATTTTCAGCCGACCATCTCAAAAATGAATGTAACTTGGCATGTTAGTTATTTATGTTGTAAATGTTAATAAAATCAAAATTTTAGAGTGATAGCTCAACTAGATATAATGATATAGGCCTTCAAAGTCGAAAATCGCAAAGTGCGTGATTTTATTAAATCTTGTTATTTTAAAAAATATTTAAGATAGAGTTACAAATTATATATCATTTTATAGCCATTAAAATTGTACGTTGGAAAATATAAAAATTTTTTAAGTGTTTTCTTATTTCCGGTAAAAATAAAAAATTAACATTGTTAGGAAGGGATTTTTTAGGGTGTTAATATTCACTAAAAATGTTTATTACCTTTATATTAAATGATTTAATAAAAAATCTCGATAGCCATTTTTGTTTTTTTAATTTTATTTAAATTTTTGTTATTTTTATAAATTAAAAAATACAATATAGATGGCGTTATATTAAATTTTTTATAATATATAATTTTTAATAAAAATATGAATAGTATTGTGATTAAAATTAAAAAATAAATTGAGTATAACCAAGAATGATGTCCTGGGGCGATATGTAAGCAGGCTACAGATATTATTTTATTGACGCGATATTGTAAAATAAACATATTTTAACATTTTATATTCAAACTATTATAATTTTGCGCTTATTAATAGAAATTTCTAAGGCCATAATTTGTAGATATATCCTTACATTGTTTTGGATCTACTATCGTTATTATTAGAAAATAACGATTTTAACAGCTTATTTTATTTTTCTATTCCTATCATCGCTACCAATCAATCATCATATATTTCACAACTTAAACAGATTTTACAACCAAATGAATTTATGATAATTTGTGATTTCTCTGAAAATTATGCATTTATAATCCAAGACACTGCTTAAGGATTTCACTGAAATAATAATCAAGCCACTAGCATATTATAATAATAAGGGCAATATAGAAAACCTTAATTATATGGTAATATCAGAGCCACTTCAACATAATGTTATTGCAGTACATTTATACAAGACTAAAATGATAAAATTTATGATCAATCAATTCAGCAAAAAGCCAAACAAAATATATTACTGTTCCTACAGATACGCAATATAAAAACAGAAATTTTTTTCTAAATCTGTGTTATCATGAATCAGATTTTGATGTAGCAGCTGAATGGTATTTTTCAGCTACATCCTATGAAAAAGGTCCATGTGATGGCCTTGGCGGAACATTAAAAAGATTAGCAGCACGTTCAAGCCTTCAGCACATCAGTTCTGGACACATTTTAAAGGCAGTTGATTTATATCAACTTGCAAAACAAAACATGCCATCAGTAAATTTTACATATATAACCATACAAGAGATTTAACTACGAGAAAGATTCAATTTAGCTCGTCCCATTCCAGGAACTCGGGAAATACATGCTGTATTTCCTTTTAAGTAAACTTAAATCAAAAATATATTCATATGCAGAGACTTTCAAATTAACAATATCTCAAATGCCGATAATTTGTCTTTTGCCGATATTAAAGGATTCATAACATGTGTTTATGACGATTTTTGGTGGTTAGCCACGGTACTAAAAAAGAATGAAATTACTGAGATATATATTCCTTTTTACATCCCCATGGACCACCACCATCCTTCTTTTACCCCACAAATGCGGAAAAGATATGATTACCCATTAATCAAATAATAACAGTAGTATATCCTATTACAGTGACAGGACGTACCTACAAATTATCGTCTCAAGAAATTCTATTAATAAGCACAAAATGGGATAAGATTAAAATAAGAGGTATTTATTTTTATATTGTTTGTAAAAATTTTAAAATGTTTATTTTACAATATAGCGTCCTAATTAAATCATATCTGTATGGGCTGCCTGTACTTATCGCCCCAGGATATCATTCTTGGTTATACTCAATTGATTTTTTAATTTTAATCACAATACTATTCATATTTTAATTAAAAATTATATATTATAAAAAATTAATATTACGCCATCTATATTGCATTTTTTTATTTATAAAAATAACAAAAATTTAAATAAAATTAAAAAAACAAAAATGGTTATCGAGATTTTTTATTAAATCGTTTAATATAAAGGTAATAAACATTTTTTAATGAATATTAACACTCAAAAAAAATCCCTTCCTAATGTTAATTTTTTAGATTTACAGGAAATAAGAAAACACTTGAATTTTTTTTTAATATTTTCCAAAGTAAAATTTTAAGGGCTATAAAATGATATCTTATTTGTAACTCTATCTTAAGTATTTTTTAAAATAACAAGATTTAATGAAATCACGCACTTCGCGATTTTCGACTTTGAAGGCGTATATCTTTGGATCTGGTTGAGCTATTAGCACTCTAAAATTTTGATTTTATTAACATTTACAACATAAATAACTAACATGCCAAGTTGCATTCATTTTTGAGATGGTCGGCCGAATCGCTGGTCGATTTGCCATGGAATTACTCTTTAGTGAAGTTAGTGATATAGTCCCCATCACCCCAGACTGACCTCTGATAAATTGGAAATTTATGTATTTCTAAAAAGAAATCTTCGATATAATTTTAAATATTAATTTAAATTTCATAAAATATTTGTTTTACTTATTATGTAACTAGATTAATGTTATTATTTATTTTATAAATAAGAGATTTTCCAATGAAAATATTTTATATACTTTTAGAATTGCAATTGAATTGAATATAAACTATCGGGGCCCCCCAACACCAAAAGGTGCTGGAGGACCCCGTGGTCTCGCCGGACCAATCTTTTTATTGTTTTATATATGTTCCTTATAACTATTATGTAATATATATCTATAATGTTATCGATTTTACAATTGTGATTATCGCGCATTAATATAAAAATGGCGAAATTGGTGTATAAGATGTATTATGACCCTGGAAAATTTCTGGGATAGGAACGGCGTAATGATCGTAGAATAATAAATTAGCAAGATAATAATTTATATTCCCGATCGCCGTATATATATATGCGTGGGACTTTATTTCTGGCCGTATATCCCAGAGTTTTCCAGGGTTAAGAGAAGGAAATATATATTTAATGGGGGGGGGGGAGATTATGATGTAATATGTTGATTAAAATATCTACATTTATTAGAAAAAAAGGAATTTAAAATAAAGGTATTTCATATCGCGGGGGTATTTATGTATCATTGGTAAGATAAAACAATTCGCGATTTATTGAAAAATACATATATGCAATATAAGCTTATTGGGAGGGGTGGTGTTCCTCGGGGAAAGAAGATTCTTCCTCGTAGGCGGTGTTGATTGATAAATCCAGAGTTCTTTCGAACATACCCGGGTCGAAGTCTCGCTCCATGTTTGCTAAGTTGTTTACAAATTCGCTGGCGTCGGCTTCGTCAGTAGTATAGAACGGGGTTGAAGCATAGGGGATACGTCCGATAGTTTCTTCCATACTCGGTAGGCCTGCCGTGTCTAACCCGTGTAAGATAGCATGTGCCTCGACGCTGGGGATCCATGTTCGGCTAGGCGAGTCCGCTAGATTGTTTTCCGAGGGTATCCAAGTGAGATTTCTTGATAAGTGTACAAAGTTATAGAATCCGAGGGATAGGATGATCCTTGTGACCAAATGTTCGCATGCGGGGGATCAAAGACCATGGATGTAGAAGACGAGGATGACGAGCCATCGAACGACGATGATAACGGCAACGATTACTTACCAGATGTCCAACAATTCGATGTTGGAGGTGACCCCATTCTCATGGCCAACCTCTTCGCGAATAGGGTATCGCCCCGCGACCACGCTATCATGCCCCCGCCAGCGGTCGGTAGCGGCTCGATCGGTAATTTCCACAACCTATTAAGATAAATGGGATACGATACCACAGACAATCTGGATGTAAACTTGTCAGCACGCCTCAACCTTGCATCATCCATCCTCAAACCCCACCCCAGCCAGTCACCGTTCACCAAGAGAATTGCCCTCAAGGGAATTTGCCCAAAACTAGATAACCAAGCCATCGAGGATAATAGAGGATACTTCAAAAATCGTTTTATTAGATTAGCGAACAAATACCTCCCCATCGTGGCCCAACTAGTCGAAGCATCGGTGATCGAGATGACCGACGATACCTTTTGCTCGCCCCTCTTCCTCATACCGAAGAGTGATGGGACGCCGAGAATCATATCGGACTTTTCTAACGTGTCGCGCAACTTCATCAAGTACCCATTCAAGCTGAAGACCATACCCATGATCGCTCCGATGCTAGCGTCAGCAACAGTGGCGACAAAAATTGACCTCAAATCGGCTTTTTATTCGATCCCACTGGCCCAGAGCAGGAGGAGGTTCTTCGGCTTCGCGACCGTCAATTCGAAATTCCGGTACAAGACCCTCCCAATGGGAGCGGGATTCTCGCCATACGCGCTGCAAAATATCGTATTAGACCTATGTGCCAAATCGGTAAAAAAGGCTAATTTCTCGGTATATCTCGACGATATCATCATCTTCCACGCGGACGAACAATATGTCTTTAATGACACCATTGCCCTCCTCGATATGATATCGGCATGGGGACTCAGAATCAATGATTCCAAGTCAGTCCTTTCGCCCACCAACAAAATCTCCTACCTAGGCATATACATAAACTTCACAAATAAGACGGCAAGTGTGGATAAAGATAATCAATCCCGACTGAAATTTTGCCAATTGATATAATACAAACATTCGTTACAATCAATGGCAATAGAACGCAACGTCGCCTTAGAAGTTTTAGGAATTCTCAACCACTACACATACTCGATCACTGGGCTATCAAGAGTATTGGCACCTTACTACGACACAATGCTCAACCCGGAGGACCCGCCGCCCATCGATTACCTCAAGGCATATCCGAAGGCAGTAGCAGCAATAAATGCACTAATGAAGCCCTTTCCGTTCACCTTCATTATCAACACAATATTGCATGTCGACGCGTCCTCAACCCATATAGGGGTGTCCGACACCTTCACCACAGGATATTCTTTCACGTTCGACGAGGCAAAACACGCCCTAGGAGTCCCAGAGATGATAACACCTCACATCAACCAAAAAGAGCTCCTAGCGATATGGGTGGGGTGCAAATACTCACTCAATAAGTTTAAAATAGTGACGGATAGCCAAGTAGCGTACACTATCATAAAAAAAGGAGGATTCAGATCCCCCGCATGCGAACATTTGGTCACAAGGATCATCCTATCCCTCGGATTCTATAACTTTGTACACTTATCAAGAAATCTCACTTGGATACCCTCGGAAAACAATCTAGCGGACTCGCCTAGCCGAACATGGATCCCCAGCGTCGAGGCACATGCTATCTTACACGGGTTAGACACGGCAGGCCTACCGAGTATGGAAGAAACTATCGGACGTATCCCCTATGCTTCAACCCCGTTCTATACTACTGACGAAGCCGACGCCAGCGAATTTGTAAACAACTTAGCAAACATGGAGCGAGACTTCGACCCGGGTATGTTCGAAAGAACTCTGGATTTATCAATCAACACCGCCTACGAGGAAGAATCTTCTTTCCCCGAGGAACACCACCCCTCCCAATAAGCTTATATTGCATATATGTATTTTTCAATAAATCGCGAATTGTTTTATCTTACCAATGATACATAAATACCCCCGCGATATGAAATACCTTTATTTTAAATTCCTTTTTTTCTAATAAATGTAGATATTTTAATCAACATATTGCATCATAACCTCCCCCCCCCATTAAATATATATTTCCTTCTCTTAACCCTGGAAAACTCTGGGATATACGGCCAGAAATAAAGTCCCACGCATATATATATACGGCGATCGGGAATATAAATTATTATCTTGCTAATTTATTATTCTACGATCATTATGCCGTTCCTATCCCAGAAATTTTCCAGGGTCATAATACATCTTATACACCAATTTCGCCATTATATATCCGCCATTTTTATATTAATGCGCGATAATCACAATTGTAAAATCGATAACATTATAGATATATATTACATAATAGTTATAAGGAACATATATAAAACAATAAAAAGATTGGTCCGGCGAGACCACGGGGTCCTCCAGCACCTTTTGGTGTTAGGGGGCCCCGCATTCACGCATATATATATACGGCGATCGGGAATATAAATTATTATCTTGCTAATTTATTATTCTACGATCATTACGCCGTTCCTATCCCAGAAATTTTTGAGGAAACCACGAACGTAAGCCTAAAGATTGAAAATCATAATAAAGGACGCCTCAGAAATAACTCTGCACCGTCAGATAATACTAGAGCCGGGACCTGGAGGTCTCTGATATATATACAATCATAAAACAATGAGTCAGAATTAAATGGTGAATATTGATTCTGATCCAATCTAATATTTAATATCCCTAGTTTTAATATAACAATAAAATATGTATATTAAATCATAAAACAATGAGTCAGAATTAAATGGTGAATATTGATTCTGATCCAATCTAATATTTAACATCCCTAGTTTTAATATAACAATAAAATATGTATATTATATCTATACTTTAACAATCTCAATTTGACCATTTGATATGGCGATTCCTAACGGAGTGTCTATTAATTCAAAATTACGATTATCTCTAGTTGAATTAGGATTTGCCCCATGTTTCAATAAGATCTAATTAAATTATAATTTGGAAAAAATTAATCAAAGCAATATCAAATCATTGGCATTAGGATATGTAAGAAATGTTAAACAACTTGATTTAGCCAATTTAAAAAAATGGAAAGATCAAGATTTTAGCAAAAATAATATTACCCAAGCCCCAACTAGAGATCTGGGAAAATTCAAAAATAAATAAATGGGCTGAGGTAAAAATTTAACAGGTTACTAAATATTTTATCCATCAAAAAAATCAGAATACCATCCTGCTGGCATTAAAATTTTGATCATTCATTGATACTATTTTAAAATAAATTAAAATATACTAATTTCTTTGTATTTTAAGAGCTGTCTATCTAAATACTAAATCTATAAATAATATACCAATTAATAATGTTTTTAAAAGAATTGAAAAACATTATCTCAAGCTTTCAAACTTTGAATAGGATTTTGTAGAGGAAATATTAATCTTTCATAAGTTTAAAGAAACAGTTGAATATCTATTTTCAAAAAAGAGCTTACATTAAACTTACTTTTTACATTTAATAGTAAGCGATAATGAAAGTTCAGAAAATTTTTTACTTAGGGATAATATGTTTAAAAAAAACTTTATGTTATGATTTCCTCTTTGAGATCTGCAAGTAATATTTTATATGTATTTAATTTTACTTTTTATTTTAAAATTATAGATCCGAATTCATTACTAAATAATTTAAACTTATAGAGTATGATGATATTAAATTATAAAATATAGATTATTATTTGACAAAGTTAGCAAATAAATATTCTATAACAAGCACAAATTATGATTAGATTTTATTTTAATTGATTTAAAACAAGAATGCCATAGACGCCATTCACAGGATATGGATGTTCTAAATTTTCGGAGGAAAGAGGATTGAATTCCCGAATTTTTCCAAGCTAGCCAAATTAATTCTTTCTTTACTGCTGGGTTGGCATTGGATTCAAAGAGGTCATCCTAATGTCCAACAAATTTAAAAAGGCTAATTTACATTGCACATGTCGACAGCAGCTAAAAAATGGGGTTGTCCAAATAGTTCATATTGTTTCTTATGAATAGGTATTTTTTGTTGTATTGAAAAGATTTCCAAAAAGCCACTAAATTCCCCATAACCATATTTCTTTGTGTTAAGGTAGGCAGGGTATAGAGAAAAAAAATAAGATAGTTATAAAAATATATATTAAAAAATTTTAACAGTCGGATTTAATAAATTTTATGTATGAAATTCAATTTAACAATTTATTTAATCGTTAATATAAAATAACAATCATTTAAACAGCCAAAGTAATAAGAAACTATTAGTAAATACAATGTAGGTAAAAGAAATAATAAAATCAGTCCATGAGGTAAATGTTAAGTTAATAAAATAAAAATCAGTCAGAATATATTAACACTTTGTGAAATAAGAATATAATTTATTCTAAATTCCTTAAATTTAGCCTTCATAAGTAATATTAGGTATATTTCAATATTACTAATGAATTAAATCATGTTACATTTCTTTGTGTGTAATAAGAATATTAATATCATTTGAATTGAAAAATAGTCACTCAGAAATTTCTGAATTTATTTCTATGAAATAAATCACAAGAATATAATTTATATTAAAATTAAGAAAAATAATATATTTAACTCAAAATGATAAGGTATATTTTAATATAAACTATGAATTAAGTCCTGTTTATTTCTTTATATATATATATATATCATCATAAATATATTATTTATTATTTTTTAAAATTGTCCTAAAATGAGCTTTTGGGCAATTTTATAAATATATTTATTGCCTGTTGTATCTACAAGAATAATGAAGGAAATCCAAAACCACAAACAAATTTTGACATAATAATAAATTTTATTTTCTTTAAAAATTTAAAAAAAACAAAGAAAAAAATAATTACAATCATCTCCCCTTCAAGGGGAGTTCAAAATTATAAAAAAAATAATTTAAATAATAATATTAAAAATAGATATCTTAAAAATGAAATTTAGGAGAATCACAAATGATTCTGCTTAAAAACAAAAAATTAATACATTAAAAATAGGCTTTACAAATAATATTTACTAAGATTTGACTAAACAAAAATACAATATATATCAGAGGTCTGCAAAGGTACCATTTGAATGTCCCAATCCAGATTTTTTTTGGCTAAGCCCAGGTTATTTTAAGGTCCTGTCAAGATTTTTTTTAAAAAAATTTCATGCCCAACTGCTCAAGTTTTTTTTTAAAATATTTTATATTTATTTTTAATTTTTATTGATAATAATGTTAAATTAAAATATTTGGGTTTAAAATATACGGCATAACCCATTTGCTTAGGGCATGGCCTGGAGGTATCTGATATATATTAAGAAATTGATTATAAAAATATAATTATGCCAAAAAAAATAAATTAACACATAGATGACCAGTTATGATAAAATTCTTAGCTAAATCATATTTTTAAAAAATTTATAGATGGAAATTCCTAACAACCTTCAAAAAAAAATCGCTTCAATCGTTTCAAGATTATTTCATATGTATATAAAACATTATTCTTTATTTCTTATTGAAGGATTTTGAGACACTTCGTTTAAATGATTTTGAGATCGGGTCGTAGTCATAATAATTTATTAATAAAAAATTTCAAGATTATATAAACATAAAAAAGTGTGTAACGATTTCCAAAATTATTTTACAGAAAAAATAAAGTATATGTAAACTATAAAAAATTCGTCCCTTTTATAGGGAAAATAAAAGGCGCAATTATAAATTAAAATTAAATTGGCGCAAAGTGAAAAAAAGAACGTTTTTGTGGAAACGAGTTGTGTTAGTTTTATCGTACATAATTGGGGATAAAACCTACCCCCCTATACTTCCCGAAACTCAAAATATACCTTGGGATGCAGGATGGTCTCCGACCTAACGGTCTAACTCATATTTTCGGATCACCTTACTGAGGACTCCTAAAGTAAGAAATCCAGTATAAAGTGAGAGAAAACACAAAAGCCATATGTTTTACTTTCACTGTGTTTAACTTAAAACAAGAGAGGGACCAAAAAGAGAAACCTTTTTTTAACTTCATTTTATTGTAAACACTTTTTTTAGCTTTCATTTTATTGTAAACAATATTTAACTTTAACATATACAAAAGAGGGGGATTAAAAAATACTTTTTCATCTTAACCATAATAAAAGAGGGGGATAAAAAAAACTTTTTTTATCATCTTTAACACTTATCAATATCAAAATCTTAATAAAAATATCACATGATTCAATTTTCAACAAAAACAATTAATAGTAATATAATATCTTCTCAATAATATATTGAAAAACGTCTATATCCATCAATTACAAATTGACAGATTAAATAAATATAATATAATAGCTTAAAATATTTAAGTGGCCATATTACCTCATTTGATTTTTTTTTATTTATATGAACTGGTATACCCTAACCAAAAAACTTGGAAAGAAAGAGGAAGTTGTCAGTGCACTAGGATTTTTTTAAAATAAGAATGTTCATTATTTTAAAATTATATAAATAAATGGGTTAGCAAATTTGATTTAAATTAACAATTTAAGTAAACTTCTATTTACTAAATTTGATCAAGAAATTTAGAATTAGGAAAGAGAAAAACTTAGATAATTTTAGAATCAAATAATTTTCATATGAAAAATAACTTATTATTAATGAATTAAGAAAATATTATTTTGTATTTCATCGTTTCAATGATATAATTAATTGTATAAATTTAATCTCAATGTAGTCAGAAATTATTTAGAAATAGCCAAAATTTTAGCCTCGTAATATTTATATTTTTGGAGATATTAGGGTTCAAAGTGGCAAAAATGACGTATTTTTATACCATTATCTGCTATCATTCAATTAAGTATATCTTAAAAACTGCATAATTTTAAATAACAAATTTAATATCAAAATTACGTACAAAGATTCTACTTTCAGATGAAAAATTTTTTTTAATTTTTTTTCCAATTTCCGGTCATTTTATTTAATATGCAAGGACTAAAAACAATTTTTTGGAAATAATACGACCTTCAATTTAAAAAAAATTTTTAGTAGACATTTAAACTCTTCCTTTATATTTATAAAAAAATTGGTCTGGGACGCGGCCATCTTCATTTTCAAAATCAATAAAAATGTTTAGAAAAGTGTATAAATATTTTCCCAAAAGGGGGCGTCTTTGTATAAAATTATATATTAATCAGTTTTTAATGGTTTTTCTTGAACTATTAGATATAATTTAAAGGATTATTGATCTTGTAAGTGAAAATAACAACAAATGGGACTTTCATTCAATTATAGATTTTGTCTATCGATAAAAGAAATTTAAATTATTACTTTATTTATAATTTATTATAAAATATTTTGGCTATATAACATATATTTAATGAATATTAATAAAATATATTCAACAAAGTTTATAGTTCTTGAATATATGAATCAGAATCTTGTACATTTCATATATGGCGCCCTAAATATTAAAAATAATTGATATAATATAAATTTAAAAATCTAATTAACTCACTTGTAAAAATTCTAATTTTTCGGTAGCGCATTTACTTTCTTGTGACGACAATGTTTAACTACGGCCTAGCAGTTAATGGTGAAACTAATGATAAGATATGATAGTTTGACAAGTAAAGAGTGTCGTCTATACTTGAAAATGTAAAGGAATTAAAAGGTCCGGATGGGTGTAAAAACTTTATATATATTTCTTCCTGCTTTTGATTTTTCACCAAAACAAAGGCTAACCAATTAGAATCATAAACACACGTTATGTATCCTGATATTTCTCCAAAAATTATACTTTCATCATTATATGATAAATATTCTATAGTGCTTTCTATTGAATTGGAATACATATTACTTTTAAATAAATGTAACTTGTTGGAATCAAGGTGTAAATTTTCCGTGTTCCAGGTATAAGTCTAGTTTTTGAAAATCTTTCCCTGAGTAATAGTTCTTCGTAATCATAATTTTTTTGGTCATATATTCAAAATATATGACATTAATATTTTCTTTAGCGAACTTGTACAATCCATATGATGTGGTTATTTGCTTTGAGTAAGGCCTTTGTAAACTAGCTCTAGCGACTAATCTTTTAACAGTGCCACCAATCCCATCACATACACTTTTCCCGTGTGCTGTAGCAGAAAAATGTCATTTCGCCTGTGCCCCGAAATCCATCTCATGATGGCAAATATTAATAAAATTTTTGTGCTTAGCAGAAAAATGCCATTTCGCCTGTGCCCCAAAATCCATCTCATGATGGCAAATATTAATAAAATTTTTACGATTTTTATACTGAGCGGAGCCATCGGAAAAATAAAATATTTTATTTGGCATACAAATTTTATTAATTAAAAAATTTACCAATGTTTTTTGGAAATAATGTACTGCTATTGTATTGTGTTGCAAAGATTCGGATATCATTACATATAGGCAACAAATATTGGCAAACTTTATAATATATAACAAAAGGGTGAACAGTGGATTGGGCCCTATTCCAATGATAACTTTGTATTTCATCCTGAAGTATAAAGCTATAGTTTTCTTAAAAATCACATAAAATTAAATATTGGCCTTTGTCTAAGTTCAATTTTAGATTGTTTTAATACAACGATTGTTGCGTTGAAATAAAAAAATGTGTTAATAAAGATTCTATTTTTTCAAAAAAGATATTGATAATTTCATCTACTGGCTTGGTTATTGTTTCAAGAGTGGTTCTACCTACGGATAGCCATTATTTGTATGTTATAAATTTGATGTCCTTAGAATAAACAATATGTTTATTTGATCGCGTAAATGTGTTGACCCTGGTCAATTATCACATTTGCCCATATAAATATATTTTATTGATTGAAACACTCATTTATTGTTATTCTTATTTAAAAGTAAGGGTATGCTGATTTTAGAAAATCCGATCCAATATTTATATTGTTTTGGGTTATTTTATGATGATAATACTTTTATTTTGTATATAAGAATTTCATAATAATAATATATTCATATTTGTAATATTTTAAAAAATTGAGTAGCGAAAATTTTAATATTATTTTTGGCATCATATGGAATGCACAAGATTTCATATATTCAAGAACTCAAAACTTGGTTGGAAATATTTTATTAATATTCATTAATATGGGCAAAAAATTTTATAATAAATTAAAAATAAAGTAATAAATTAAATTTCTTTTATCGATAGACAATTTCTATAATTGAATGAAAGCCCCATTTATTGTTATTTTCACTTATAAGATGAATAATCCTTTAAATTATATCAAATAGTTCAAGAAAAACCATTAAAAACTTATTAATATATAATTTTATACAAAAACGCCGACCAATTTTTTTTATAAATATAAAGGAAGAGTTTAGTAATGTCTACTAAAAAAATTTTTTAAATTGAAGGTCGTAATTGAATAAAATGACCGGAAATTGGGAAAAAAATTAAAAAATATTTTTATCTGAACGTAATTTGATATTAAATTTGTTATTTACAATTATGTATTTTTTAAGATATGCTTAATTGAATGAAGGCAGATAATGGTAAAAATACATCATTTTTGACACTTTGAACCCAATATCTCCAAAAATATAAATGCTACGAGTCTAAAATTTTGGCTATTTCTTAACTACACTAACCTTTATTTGATTAACAAATTTTGAAAAAATTGAAAGGGGTCGGCCGAAGATCACATTTTTTTGCTCATTTGACATGGAATGACCCAATTAGTTTATTAAATAGGACTATGGACGTGTTTTGTTAAACAGCTCGATTAAAGCCAATTTTTATAAATGGCTGACACAATATTTTAGCTAGAAAAATAATTGTCTAAGCCTCGAGATTTCGTTAATATATGTTCAAACCTTTGTGCCACCTATGAGCAAAATTTTAAGGCTTGCATAATAATTTTCTTAATAAAATATCGAGTTAGCCATTTTAAAAAATTGACTCAAAATGGGCCGTTTAACAACACTACTATGGACCCTCCTTCAAAAAAAGTTATGATTCAGTGAAATATTTCTGAGGCTCAGGTTCAAAATTTACAGTCCAGAAAAATAAAGACTTAGTAAAAATAACAGAAATATGAGTTTTTTAAATTTATTCTACTATATTTGCACAAAAATAATTTAATCATTATAATTAGAAATATAATTACACATATACTATTTAAATAATATTTTGTTTGTTTTTAATTTAACATAGATATCTTCCAATATATCTAACTTTGATGGTGAGTAAATCATGTACTATATACTGATATTAAAAAAAAATGTTTGCACATATCTATAAACTTATGATTGGCTCAGCTTTTGACAAAATATCAAATTAGCTTATGTCATATCAATATATATTTTTTCAATAATTTTTTGATCAAATCTTCTACAACATTAACTTTTTATTAACAAAGAAATATCATACCAAGGTAAAAGATGTAAGATATTTTTCAATCTAAATTTGAAACTTCTCTAGAAATATGAGTATATGGTTTAAATTGTGATTTAAATAGTGCTGTAAACGTTACGACAAAAAAGAAACGCGTTACCGTTACTCGCTACATCTGAAAAATGGAACGCGTTACCGTTACTCGTTACCACTTTACAAAAGGAACGCGCGTTACCGACTTTTCAAAAAAGTAATGGGCTATACTCGTTACTTAAAAAAATTAAATGTTATATATAATGCAAAAAAATATTTATTTTTTTTCCGACAATATATAATAAAATAAAACTTTACACAAAGAACATACAAGATAAGATCTTTTTATAAAAAAATTTTCATATATAATTATAATATGAATAAAATTATACAAAAATAATATATTATAAGATAACATCTTTATGTAACAATTTTTTATTTATTTTTAACAATTGATTTTCAAATTTGATCAGATAAACATGAGCGCTTAGTACTCAACACACCTTTCGCCGTGCTAAACACACGTTCAATTGGTGCAGAGGATGGGAGAGTGGTGTTATATTTAATAAACAAAAATTTCAATTCGGGGAATTTATTATAAATATTTAAGGAAATATCTTTATTTTGAAAAAAGCTTGAAAGATCATCTTCACAGAGATCTTCATTCATTTCCTCATCAAAAAAAATTTATCATTATCTGAAAGTGTGTGTGTTAAATAAAGGAATCAAGCCTGTTCTTTCTTTATCAATATTTTTTATCAAACTGGAAATAAGTTCCAGCATTCTTCATTTATTGACCTCTAATTTTATCCAGGGCCAATCCATTTTAAATAGTGGGTGAATTATTGCCGATAGTATATAATAATCATCATAGATGTGTTTGAATCTATTGAAAATATGATAGTCAAAATATAAATTATAAGCAATATTTGAACTATATACCTTTTATCTATGGCTTCCAGGATTGAATCAATAAGCGGCTTACAAAACTTAAAATTATTTAAAGCCAATTTTTTATTTGATATTATAATGGTTATAATGGGAGTGAGATATACCAAATGCATATTTTCTTCGCTCTCTAAAATTGACCGTAGCTATCGGATCCATAACCTATAAAATCATATATATACATATCATATTTTAATTAATACTAACCATACAATATTCAACTATGAACGACTTGTCGTCATCTGAAAAATCTCTGTAATCCAGATTTGTCACAGGATTAATCAAATTTTTGGTAAGTCACCTTAATAAGATTATTTAATAATAGTTATAGAAAGAATTCCATCTTGTTATAACAGATCTAATCAAATATCTTCCCATATTTTCCTTAAAAATGGATGCACAGTTAGAAGATTGCCCATGTTTTTTCTACAAAAGCTTACATTTAGAAAATGTAATTTTTGAAATGGTTTTATAATGGACATCGTTGAGTTACTTTTCAGTGTCAATACATAAGATTTAAAATGTGTGCTGAACAGGAATGATGCTTAGGTAAGAATACAATACTATCATTAATATTTTGATCTTCAAATAGATCAAATAATGGCATAGAAACTATTTCATTAGTGTTGCTAAATGGCTCGTTTTGAGCCGATTTTTAAAAACGGCTAACTCAATATTTCGTCCAGAAAAATATTACGCAAGCCTCAATATTTTGCTCATAGAAGGAACAAAGGTCTAGGTATATATTATCGAAATCTTGAGACTTAGGCAATATTTTTCTGTCTAAAATATCGAGTTAGCCGTTTTAAAAAATCGGCTCAAAATGAGCCGTTTAACTACACTATATTTCATCATTCAATTCCTCTCCTTGTTCATATACTCTAATAAAGTTTTAATAAATATATTATATAATTATTTTTACTTGAGGGCTTTTAAATAATTTTTAGCATTATAATAAAATTACAATACGATTATAATAAATTCTTAGTCATAATATTTAGGGTCATTCCATGTCAAATCAATCATTTTTCGGCCGACCCCTTTCGATTTCGATGAAAAATCGTAGGCTGGTTATATATGTTCCCATTAGATTATAAACAAAATTTTAGCGGATTGGCAACTATATTAGCGAAGATATTCGGGGTTAAAGGTCTAAAAAACGTCTTTTTTTGCTTTTTACTGATGTTAAATAACTAGTTTTTAATTTTAAACTAAATATGATCAAATATTGAATATAATATCAATAGCTAAGTTAATAATTGATGATTATGGCGAAAACATCAAAATTAATTTTTGATAAAATATGGGTCATCTTATGGTCAGTTGAAAATTTGAAATTAATATTTCGAAATGTATATAATCTCCGATTTTTAATTTTTTTAAGAAATATTATCCGTTTACTATTTTTTTAATAATTTCTTCAACAATTAGCAAGGCTGGATATTTATTTTAAAAAATATTGCGATTTTTATACTTTTAAAAAATAGATGGCGCTATATATAATAGTTTTAATATGTTAAAATTCATTTTTTTTATTGATTAAAAATATTTTAATGTATATATATCATACTAAATCGATTACAATTTCCATTATATATATTTATTTGTAATTCAGATCATAAATTTTTAAAATCTTCACAAATTTAGCCTAATTAAGATAGTTTATAAATTAATTAAATCTTACTTCATTTAAAGGAATACAAAGCCTTGCTAGCTTGTGAGATTTCTTCAGGAGATAATATATATGTTTGACTGGTGGGAGTAGAAGGATTGACCAGTGAGAGAATATGAGATTTAGGCAACACAAAAATATCATCTTTCAAAGGAAATTTAAATGAGGCTGAAGGTCCACAAGGCTGTAAAAATCGGATTTTTACTTCTTCATTTATATCATTTTTATAGATTATATATCCTACCCACCATTTATCATCATATACACATGTTATATACCCATTAATATTTTAAAAATTAATTTTCTCATTTAAAAACGAAACTTGTTTTATATTATATTTTTTGGAATTAGAATATATTTTGGTTTTTAGTCTTTCAATGGGAATAACCCCGTGATTTTTTTGGGTCCCATGTATAAGCAGTGCATTAAATCTTTTACGAAGGGCTAATTCCTCTTCAATATATTCTTGATTGGATACATATTCAAATTAAATTCCATTAATATTTTCTTTAGCATAATTATATAATTCTAATGAGGTTAGGATTTGATTTTTATTTGGCCTTTGAAGACTAGCTCTGGCAACTAATCTTTTGACAGTTCCTCCGATACCGTCACTTGCATTTTTGCCGTGAGCAGTGGCAAAGAAATGCCATTCGGCAGGAATATTAAAATCGTATTTATGAAGGCATATGTTCAGAAAAATTTTGCGATTCTTGTATTGAGACGCGGCTTCATCTGAAAAATATATTATTTTTTCTGGTTTAGAATTAAATTTGGATAAAATAACAAAATTTATATTTTTTAATTCTTCTCCAGATTTATATGCTACAAA
This sequence comes from Gordionus sp. m RMFG-2023, assembly GCF_954871325.1. Taxonomy (NCBI): domain Eukaryota; kingdom Metazoa; phylum Nematomorpha; class Gordioida; order Chordodea; family Parachordodidae; genus Gordionus; species Gordionus sp. m RMFG-2023. The sequence continues at coordinate 25,665,222 of NC_088779.1, read as the reverse complement.
TGGATGTATAGTGGCCTGCACGTTGTTCCAATGAAATCCCTGAACTTCATCTTGTAAAATGAAGGAATAATTCTCAGAATAATCTAGAATTGTTAAAAATTCCCTATCTTTTAAATTTTTCTTCACATTCTGACGAATGGCGCAGACACAAACAGTGTGTGTGCCACTAGCTCCAACTAAAATACAGTTTTTTGGTCTAAGTTCGGCAAATTTAGAGAATCCAATTGATATATTTGGGTATTCTTCCTTAAACATCTTGAATATTTATTTAAGCTTATTTAATATAAGTCTTTGGACTGATTCTTTCTCGCCTTTAACAGATACACAATCTTTTATTCCAGGCATGAGTCGGCTTATTTCATCAGAACTATAATTTTATTTATTTTTATTGCTTAAAAATTTTTTCAAAATCTTCGAAATTTTCTTTATCTCTGGTTATTTTAATAATTTAAGATAATGACAATTTCATAACATTCTTGATCTTGATGGGTATGACTTAGTCTGGGGGGGGGGGTGGAGGGTTGGGGGTAGGCCTGGTAATTAATGTGATTTTCGATTTTTCCCTTAATAATTTTCTTGCACTCCTTTAATCCTGCTTTTTTGTTAGTGTGCTAGTCGAATTTTTTAATTATTTTTAATTTACATTGAAATATTAAAAAAATTATTAAAATTTTTTATCCTGCGAATATCTCAGGGGAATAGGTTTACAAAGTTATATAATAGAATTTTATGATATATTATACATTAAAATATATTTAATCAATAAGAAAAATGAATTTTAACATATCATAACTATTATATATATCGCCATCTATTTTTTTAAAGTATAAAAATCGCAATATTTTTTTAAATAAATATCCAGCCATGCTAATTGTTGAAGAAATTATTAAAAAAATAGTAAACGGATAATATTTCTTAAAAAAATTAAAAATCGGAGATCATATACATTTCTAAATATTAATTTCAAGTTTTCAACTGACCATAAGATGACCCATATTTTATCAAAAATTAATTTTGATGTTTTAGCCATAATTATCAATTATTAACTTAGCTATTGATATTAGATTCAATATTTGATCATATTTAGTTTCAAATTAAAAATTAATTATTTGATATCAGTAAAAAGCAAAAAAAGACGTTTTTTGGACCTTTAACCCCGATTATCTCTGCTAATATAGTTGCTAATGCGCTAAAATTTTGTACAACTTTTTATCGAAATTGAAAGGGGTCGGCCGAAAATCTTGATTTTTTTGCTCATTTGACATGGAATAACCCTTTATATGTTTTTTATAAAGGTATTGCATTTGCAAAAAAAGTTATTTATATCTTGATAATATACTCATTTGTATTAGTTATAAATAAAAATTATATATATTTTTTTAAATACAATTAAGAGTAACAAGAATACTTAAATTTTATCGTAATCTTATTTTTTTAAGAAATATTTATGTATAATAAATTTTTAATATAATAATCTGTATAAAATTTATACATTTCAAATTTATTTTATTGTGTACTGTCATTAAAATAAATACATGGTTAAATAATAAGATGCTATATATATATAGTATTTTAATAATAAATTCTATAAGGAAATTTAAAAAAATTTTAATCATTTCATAATTAAGTTTTTATATGTTTAAAATAATTATATATTAATTCATTCTTTACCTTAATGCTTTTTAAGTTTGAGCTACTTGACATTGAAATATTTGTGTAGGTACATAATTTACATTTACAAAGTGTAGACTTGGTACCATTAATTTTCTTAATTGGTTTAAAATATAATTCAAATTGGGGCCAGGGAAGGGTTAAATCTTCTTCATCTGAAGAAGTAAGTAATATGGACATAATATTCTTTTAAAATAAATTAAAAATTAATTAATATCCTTTTACTTTGAATTTTGATTGAATATTAATTTTGACTGATAATTTAACATTTTAAAAAAAATGTTGGAAGTGGTTGATATGAATTAAAACTCGGCTTAAATTATTAATAATAAGAATTAAAAAATAAATAAAAGTAATTTTATAATACAATAAAATATGTTTTAGAGTAAAGTAACATTTTGCATTATCGTTACTCAAAGAAAGAAACGTGTTATTTTTACACGTTACCTTTAGGTGAAGGTAATGTATGGCGTTACTTTTTTGAAGTTACTTCACAGCACTAGATTTAAATGAAAATTAATGATTTTTTTTTTAAAAAAAACATAAATTTTCCCAACCCTAATAAATAATTCTAAGTTTTCTAAACTTTTACATTGATAATATAAATGAATATATATATGATAAGGTTAATTAAAATTTTAGCATTATAGATATTAAATTAAGTATGTATAATGAACAAAATCAGATTCTTAATATAGAATGGGTAATTAGCCAATAAAAATTTAATATCTGCAATATTGTAATGGCCTTCAAAAAGTTGTATCCTATCTGTATAACATTGATTACAATGTAATATTGATTAAATTGCCTTTATCTTGAAGGATTAAGGAAATTTAAGAGAACTATAAAGTAATTTTAATTTAAAATTGTTAAGATATATCCAGAAATTTATAAATATTTAAATGAATATAAATTATTAACAAATAGAGAAAATCTGTGACTTAAAGTTCCCAAGGAGGGGAGTTTATAAGTGAATCTCAATTTACCTTAATGAAAATGACTTACACGAGTTATATCAATCCTACCCATCATTGAAGCAATATATAAGGGGAGAACTAAATTCTTGCCATTAACTTTATATTCTAATAACAATTTAACCATAGATATATGATTATTAGATGTTGCAATCATTAGACATGTTTGTCCATTTATATCAGGTATATTTGGATCTGCACCCATATGCAAAAGATCTCTGCAAATCTCATAATAGTTATCTAAAAATTATAAATTGATCGAAATTATTATTTATAATTACATCGAACACCCAATAATAAGGGCGTACAGAAATTCTCTTGATCTTGAAAATTAATATAAAGCATGTAATCTCGCTTATTTAAGATTTCGTTCACAAGATAGTCATCATTTTCTGACACAGCACTAAGTAGTTTATACATTGCCGCCAAAAATTAGATTAGAGATAAAATAAACTATTAATCATATGCCATGACAGGTCACGTGTATATTCGACAATTAAGAGTAACCTGATAAGATGTTATAAAGTTATAATTTTGATTATAATAAGATTAGACATACACCCCCTAGTTAGCTTCTGGAAAATAAACAAATCTCACTTGGATTCAAGTACAGATATTTAAAATAGTATGACAAATATTTTAAGTATCTGTATTGATCAATGACATCTTATTATATGTCATTTGTGTAATAGAAACAATTAGCCTCAAAGGCAATTAAATATATGATAAATTTTAAATATATATATTATTAATTGTGTACGAAGATTAATTGTTTGTTTTGTAAAATATATATATAATGCGGTACAAAAGATAAAAAGATGTTAAAATTATAATAAAATTTGGTTTCATCACAATGGCGCAGTCGACTCAAATGGATAAATATAATATAAAGGAGTGCAGTATGGAAATTTATTTATAAAAAATGGAATTCATATTTAAAATCGCAAAAATAGAAGACAAAAAATCATTTTTATTAGCGAATATTGGATTAGAGGTTTATTCTAAATTATTTAATTTGTGTTTGCCAAAGACATTAGAGGAAATATCATATGATGACATAATTAAACTTTTAAAAAATTATTATATGAAGAAGACAAACTTCATGTTAGAAAGATATTATTTCTTTAAAATGGAACAAGAAAAAGATGAAATCATCGTAGAGTATATTAATAAATTAAAGATAAAGGCAAAGACGTGTGAATTTAAAGATATGTATAATACAGTATTGCGGGACAAATTAGTGTCAGGAATTAATAATGGAAAAATATTAATGAAATTAATTAACACGCAGGACTTGACATGGAAAAGTGCAATACAAATCGCGACCGCAATGGAGACTACAGAAATGATGTCGTATGAAAAATTATCTGCAGGGAAGGAGATAAATATTATCTCAAAAACAGTAACAAGGGAGCAGTATGACAAGTACAAACCAGTATCAAAAATTAATTGCTATTGTTGTGGATTAGGAGATCACATAAAACCTGTGCCCTAATTTGAATGCCATCTGCCATAATTGTGGGATAAAAGGACATTTACAAAAAGTATGCAGAAGGAATCGTGGGAAGAAAGAATATATTCGAACGATAGATGTTCCAGAAAATGAGCGAGAAAGTTTTGAGGATTGGGAATTTCCAGAGGAGTCTCGAGAAAAATTTGAGGTAAAATTATTAATAGATAAAATGTATATTAAATTTTTAATTGAAACAGGATCGGCAGTCTCCATTTTGAATATAGAAGACGTTTACCGTTTAAAAATACCAGTAACAAAAACGGATATTATTTTAAAATCTTATAATAATGTAATGATCAATATTAAAGGTAAATGTATATTACCCGTTAATTATATGAAATAAGTTATATATCATGAATTTATTATTGTAAACAATGGGATTAACTTGATAGGTAGAAACCTAATAAACAAATTAAAATTAATAAAAATAAATCAATGTAATATAGTTATTGAGGTATGGGAGGATAATATTGTACATAAATTTTCCTTATTATTTACTAAAAAATTAGGTTTACTAAGAGGTTTTAAGGCCAGTTTAGCGGTAAAATCCCACCCACAGTTTCAATGTATGAAAAGTAGACCGATACCATTTGCGTGGAAGGCAAAACTCGAAACGGAATTACAACGACTGGAATCCATGGGAGTTTTAGAAAGACTAAAATACTCGAATTTCGCTTCTCCGATTGTGCCCGTATTGAAGAAAGATGGATCTTTACGAATTTGCGGTGATTACAGACAAACGGTTAATGGCAAATATTTTGATAGATAAATATCCTTTACCCAGAATTAATGAATTATTAGCCACACTATGTAATGAGTGTAAATATACAGTATTAGATTTATCCGAAGCGTATTTTCAAATAGAGCTAGATGAGGAGGCAAAAAAGCTGTTAGTAATCAACACGCCTATTGGATTGTATTGTTTCACACGACTTCCGTTTGGGGTAACCTCAGCGCCAGCGATTTTTCAACAAGTAATGGATTCATTATTAAAGGGATTACCTGGAGTAGAGGTATATTTGGACGATGTAATAATTACGGGGGAATCAATTGAGAGTCATAAGAAAAATTTGATAAATGTATTAAAGACGTTAGAAATAAACGGTATGAAATTAAATCTAAAGAAATGTGATTTTTTTAAAGAAAAGATTGAATTCTTAGGTCATACCGTTAGCGAAGAGGGAATTACTACAACAAATAAGAATGTCAATGCAATTTTAGACACACCATTACCAAAAAACGTCAAAGAATTACAAGCTTTTATCGGTATAATAAATTATTATCAAAAATTTATAAACAATTTCTCGACTATTGCCGCTCCATTATATAGGCTTTTAAGGAAAGATGTGCCATGGAAATGGACAAATAATGAAACAATTGTGATTAATAAATTTAAAAAATTAATATCAGAAGCACCAATTTTAACACATTATAATCCGGAAAAACTTATAATTCTAGCTGCTGATGCGTCTTAACATGGAATAGGATCAGTTATATCTCATATCATTAACAACGAGGAAAAACCGATTGGATACGCGTCTCGAACATTAAATGCTGCCGAACGAAATTACAGTCAGATAGAGCGTGAGACTTTAGCAATTATATTTTGATTAATTAAATTTAAACAATATTTAATTGGCAGACATTTCATTATCATTACTGACCATAAACCCCTAATATCGTTAAATCCACATAAAAGAATAACAGATATGTCATCAAGATTAGTAAGATGGTCATTACTACTAGCAAATTATAATTATGAATTGCAACTTCGAGGGACGAAAAAAATAGTAATGCGGATAGGCTTTCCCAGTTTCCAATTGACAGTAAACCATCTGCTTGGGAAGAGTTAGATATTAATTTAATAGTATCGGATGCTCCACAATTTATTTCAGCGTTAGATATAAAAGCACACACAAGAAATGACCCGGTATTATCAAAGGTTTCACGTTACCTTACAACTGGATGGCCAAAGATAATAGAGGAAAATCTAAAACCGTTTTTCCAGCGCCGAAATGAACTCACGATGGAGGCAGGGTGTATATTATATGGATTAAGAACCATAATTCCAAAAAAATTACAAGTAAATATTTTGTCTTTTTTACATATGGGGCATCAGGGTTATACTAAAACAAAATTATTGGCACAAGAGAACGTTTGGTGACCGAATATTAACGAAGATATCGAATTACATGGTAAGAATTGTGAATTATGTCAAACAAATAATCCTGTCAATAAAACGATCATAGGGAAATGGCCCTCCGCAAATAAACCATGGGGAAGAATTCGTTTAGATTTTGCCGGACCAATTAACGGAGATATATATCTAGTAATAATAGATAGTTTTAGTAAATGGCCTGAAATACAAAAAATGACGACGAATAATTTTACTGAAGTAAGAAAATTGTTGTTAAGACTTTTTGCTATTTTCGGTTACCCCAATACGATTGTTACGGATAATGGCCCCCCATTTCAAAGTAGAGATTTTAGTTTATTTTGCAAACAATTATCAATTAAAAATGTATATAGTGCCCCATACCACCCTAGAACCAACGAAGAAGCGGAGCGATTAGTACAAACCTTTAAAAAAATTTTAAAAAACATAATGATTATAATAAAATACAAGATTTTTTGTTTAATTATCGAAATACGCCACAAATAACCACAAAATAATCACCAAGTTCAATTATGCTTAAATTTCAACCCATAGGACCTTTACAATTAATAAAACCAATTTATCCTCATCCATATTATACCTCAGTTACCAGGTTTTTTTAATATAAATGAAAAAATATATGCAAAAGATTTAAAAAAAGATAATTGGATACCAGGTATCCAGGTATCATCGTTAAAAGAACAGGACCAATGACGTTTTTAGTTGAAACTAAATTAGGGGTATGGAGAAGACATATTAATCAGTTAAAACATAGGTTCGACAACTCCGATTTAAAAAATAGAGAGGAGGGAAGAGAAGAAGAAACGATGCAAACTACACCACAAATGAATGAAAATGATCATACACAAAATTCGATAGCAAAAGACATTGATCCTATACACGAATTGGTGACAAAGGACATGGACCCAATACAAGACTCAATAAACAAAGACACCATCATAAATGATAAGATGAAAATCGACAGTAATGAGCAAACGGTGGTAGAGAACGAAAGTACAAGCAGCTATCCAAAACGGATAAGAAAACAATTTATACCGTTTCAAATCGAGAGCCCAAAAAAGGAGAGAATAGATGTAATAGAAACAATTAGCCTCAAAGGCAATTAAATATATGATGAATTTTAAATATATATATTATTAATGTGTACGACGATTAATTGTTTGTTTTGTAAAATATATATATACTGCGGTACAAAAGATAAAAAGATGTTAAAATTATAATAAAATTTGGTTTCATCACAATTGGTATTGATAAAATCGACAATATATTCAATAAATAAATAATAGGTTTTAATCTTGATATATTAAATCTATCAATCATATCGATCCACCCTTATTATTCTGATAAAAAGGTTTTTAAAAACGGGTAGACAACCTCCCCCTAGTTAGCTTCTGGAAAATAAACAGATCTCACTTGGATTCAAGTACAGATATACTTAGTATGATGCCCGCTATAGCGGATAGACCTAGTATCTATATAAGAGAGTGGGGTAGGAATATGTATTTAATTTTTTTTAATGGGGGATGGGGGAGAGGGGCGTCGCTAGCCTTTACAATTTCGCTGATATAAAAAATTTGGCGTCTAAAGAATTACAATTGATAAAAAAGGTTGATTAATTATATGCCTCAATTGATAATGGTTTTTAAAAACCACATAAGGTTATATAATTCTTAAAACTTACATTAACAAAAGGTCATGGAACTAATGTAACTTTCTGTTACCATTTTAGACAATGTTTTATAGAATGGACTAAGAAAAATTTTAGGCCTTACCAAATTAACAATTGTTGAAGAAGAGAATATAAATGACCAATCCAAATCATAAAACTTTATGGTAGTTAGAGCTTCCTTTTAGATGACATGATGGAAGCTAGATAAGTAATCGAGAAAATTAATGTGAGATATTAAATTTCTAAAAGATTATCTTCCATTTTTAATGATATATAAACGACTACACAGTTGGAGTTGACCATTATTGCATATTTAAAACATGCAATCATATGCACTCAGCACAGTGTCTACATGAGCGGGGGGGGTGGGTGGGGGGGGGGGGGGGTAGGAACAGTTTGCATCCTAATATCTATAAAGGGGTAGGGGGTAGGGGCTAGGTGGTAGGGGGTAGGCATTTTGGGAGGTAGGCTATAATAATCTAGAAAATTTTCCATTATATTTTTAAATTATCTATGGATAACATTTTGGTATTTTTAGGGGGGTAGATATATATTTTTGAGGGGGGTTTGCATCCAGTAAATATACTGTCATGTAGACGCTGACTCAGCAGCTGTAGTAATAATCTTAAATTACATAGCCACACAAATTATAGAAGCTGGTTAATTTACAGTCATAGCCATGACACTCACGATGTTAACTCATATCAGAATTTATAATGTAGGATAAATTGATAAAACAAAAACACTAAAAATCTTTAGAAGAAATTAAGCAAATATATTGAAGCTTTGAGTTATTTACATGGTATTGAACTGGGAGAAAAGTTTAATTTAGAATAATTTTGATTTAGAATAATTTTGAATATATTATTGAGCAATGGTGGAAAAGTTCAATTTAGAATAATTAAATATATCTTTTATTTATATAATTTAAAAAGAAAGAATTACAAGTTATTATCATACAAACAAAAAAAAATAAGTAATTTAAAATAAAAAAATATATATATTTATATATATATATTGTTGCCTTAAGATATATAATTAAACATTTAAATATAATTATTTAAATATAACTGACATTTTAATATAAGTAATAAAATAATAGCGTACAATAGAGCACATGCAACATGCACTCCCTCCAAAAAAAAATATAAAAAAATGAATATTGAAATGAAAACTGAAAGAAACTACAATTTATAGGGAATAAACGCTCGCTTGACATGCGGGAGGTAAATCTTATAATGTTACACGCGTAATAATGTTAAAATTTAATGTTACAATAATGATATCAAAATAATACCCTATACTTACATTAAGATTAACAAGGAATTATATAACAAATCATATATATATGGGGATAGTAGGAACTACAATTAGGAAGGGGAAATTATTGTCATTATTTCCTTTTTTTTGGTATATAATAAACAATTATAATTGGGAAGGTTGGAATATAACAAAAAATTACAATTGGGAAGGGGAATTTATGTCATTATTTCCTTTTTTTTGGGATATAATAAACAATTACGATTGGGAAGAGGAATTATTTTCAATATTAACAATGTAACTTATTAATCAAAATTATCACAACTAGGAAAGATATGTATGATGCGTTAATATTTGTAACCAACAATATAAAAGTAAAGATATAATGCAATTAATTCCTATTAATAATTTCTAATGTGATCAATATGAACAAAGAGAAACTTATCATCTACCTGAATTTCCCAAATGACGTTAATAATTCTCCCAATGACAATCCCCACACGCCATTCTTGATTGTAGCCCATTTTGACAAAAACAGAATTGCCAATTGTTAATTCTCTGAACTTTATTCTTTTAATTTTAGGTGGCAAATCACAGTCACTGTCCTTCAAAAAGCTCCATTTCCAACTTAGTTCCCTGCCGAATAATCTAAACGCAGGTAAATTTTTGGTTGTCGAATGAGTGGTATTGCGATAATTCAATAACACCTCTTCCAATAACCTATCATCCCAACCACCTAATTTATAAATCATATCCTTAGCTGAGCGTACCGCTCTTTCAGCCATATAATTTGAAGACGGATGGTATGCAGGAGTAAATATATGTGTTTATACCCTTTTTTAATAGAAAATTTTTAAAATCATACGACCTAAAAGCTGGTCCATTATCAGAAACCAACTCTACGGGGTAACCAAATCTAGAAAAAATATTATTTAATACCATGATAGTGGTATTAGTAGTAATATTTTTAACCTTGATAATCTCAAGCCATCGAGAGTACCCATCAATTATTACTAATCCATAATAATTCTTAATGGGTCCAAAAAAATCAATAAAAACACGATACCAGGGTCTGTTCGGATCTACCCAATGATTATTTCTAACCTTTGGTAATTTTGGAGCTTACCATACACATATTACACCTAAAAACCATTTCCTTGATGTCTCTTTTAACCCTGGGCCACCAAAAATATCTTTCCATAATATCAATCATCCTAGACAAACCTATATGTCCCTCATGAAGAACATTTAGAATCTCTTTTCTTAGCGATTGGGGAATAACAATCTGCTCTCCCTTAAAAATACAATCATTTTTAATAAACAACAACTTACCTAGCTCCATATATACTTTAATCTGTGTGAAATCTCCCACTTCAATTAAAATAAATTGTTTAACTTTGATAAGTTCTAAATCTTCCACAGTCTCTCTTCTTATCATATCTAAATTATTCAAAATTCTCTGGTCACTTAAATCATTATTAATATTAAAAAAACAAATAACAGCTTCCATAATTAACCTAGATAAACCATCAGCAATAAATTGATCTTTACCCCTCCTGTAATTAATGTCGAAATCAAACTCGGCTAAACAAAAAGCCCATTTCTGTAGCCTTGGCGACATATTGTAAAGTTTAACCGGATCTGTTCCAAACAAATTAACTAGAGGTTTATGATCCGTAAAAATTTTAAAATTCCTCCCTACTACATATTCCCTCCATTTCTTAACAGCCACAACAACCGACAATCTTTCTTTCTCAATAATCGAATATCTTTTCTCAGCACCCGTCCATGCTTTTGACATAAACTCAATAGGCCTTTCAAGACCATCCTCTTCAACATGAAATAAAACAGCACCCATACCTTTATTAGAAGCATCAGTAGAAATAAATAAGTTTTTACTTCTGTCATAATGTGCAAGAATTGGTGCATTGCACAATCTTTCTCTAATATCATCAAAACTAGTTTTTTCCTAAATTCCCCAATAAAATTTTTTACCCTTTTTAAGCAATTCATATAAATTAGATGCCAATTTAGAAAAACCTTCTATGAACCTTGAATAATAATTCATCAGACCCAACCACGAATGCAATTCTTCCTTACTCTTAGGTTCAGTCATGGTACTTATAGGATCAATCTTTTCTTTAATTGGCTGTATACCTTTGTCACTTATCAAATAACCTAAATACTTAATACTCTCTTTGCAAAATTCACTTTTTTTTATATTTCCAATCACCCCAAACTCCAACATTCTTTCAAACACTCTTTTAAATTTATAAAAATGGTCTAACTTATCCATACCAAAAATTAATAAATCATCTAAATAATAAATGACCCCCTTAATATCAGAAAATATTTCGTCCATAGTCTTCTGGAAATACGCAGTTGATACTGTAAGCCCAAAAGGCAGTCTATTAAATTGAAAAAGACCCTTGTGTGTGGAGACGGTCAAAAATTTGGAAGTTTCTTTAGATACAGGAGTCTGCAGATACGCTGATGAGAAATCTATCTTTGAAAAAAACTTTCCATTACCTACTTTAGCAATTATGTCATTAATCCTTGGAAGCGGATATTCGAACCTTTCTAATTGTGGGTTTACAGTAACTCTAAAGTCAGCACAAACTCTCAACGTATTATCTTTTTTTTTAACTAACACTAATGGAGTGGCCCATTGTGAAAATCTGACAGGCTTAATTACTCCCTGCTGTCGCCATTGTTCTATAGTGTTTTCTAATTCTTCTTCTAACTCGAAGGGCACTCTCCTGGCCTTCACAAATTTTGGCTTAAAGTCATTTTTTAATAAAATGTCTATTTCCAAATTCTTGACTTTTCCAATTCTATCATTAAAAACACAGTCAAATTTCTTAATTAGTTTGTTGATGTCACAACTCTCTTCAAAATACCCTTTTTTAGTAAATAACGATTGAATGACATCATTTTTTTTATAAAATTTCTCAGTATCTTTGAAAGGATTGTCAAAAGTTAAAAAATTCACTCTATCTCCTATCTCATTCTTTATAATAGTGTTTACATCAACGTTGAATTTGATTATGTCAAATTCTTTAATCCAGTCTTGACCACATAGAGGTGGTCCCTCCCCATCCATAGATAAAAATTTAAATATTTAATTGTATTCAAATATTTAACCTTAATATTCGAGACCTGACCAACGACTGTGATAGGAGAACTCTCATAAGAGAATAATTTTTTAGAACAATTTTCCAACTCAATTTCTTCATAATTCTCCAATTTTTAAAAATCTTTAATGGGCAAGGATGTCACCGGAGAACCCGTATCTATCAAAAAAGTAAAATTAAGATTATTAAGTTGCATATTAATCATAAAATCTTTAATAAAATTTATCTTATTCCTTGGCCTCAAATTATATGGCGTTTGTATAATTTCTTGTTTTTTGAAATTGTTGTTGTTGTTGTTATTGTTGTAGTTGTTGTTATTGTTGTAGTTGTTGTTATTGTTGTAGTTGTTGTTATTGTTGTAGTTGTTATTGTTATTGTTAGCCTTGAAAGTCTGCTTGTTCTCTTTCCAAGACGAATAGCCTTGCCAATCGGTTCTATCCTCTCTTCTCCAAGAATCTTTCGCTAAATATGTTTTATTATTATTAATTTCCAACGATTGAAATTTGACAACAATATCCTTTATAATATTAATCTATGTAGTATTTTCTTTTATCAACCTAGTTTTTAGCTTTTCATTACAACAATTCAAAATAAATTGCACCGACAAAAATTCAGGATTGAGCCCCGAGCCATACCCTTTCAGTCTATCGAAATACTCTCTGGAAGATTCAAGTCTGTCCGGTTTTGTATTGAACAACTCCAAAATACGCGTGATCTTGTTCTTTTCGACTTTCTTTTGTACTAAATCTTTCATTTGTTGATATGATAAATTATCAATGTTATCCATGATACTCACAGCCATATCTTTATCCAATGTTTCGAATAATTTATATTTTTTGTAGCTTCATCTATAAAGTTCTCCGCAAGAAATTTCAGATCCAACGTCTTTAACAATACTTTGATCTTTACATCATTCCTATCCTCCACCATATTGAATTGGGAGAAAAGTTCAATTTAGAATAATTTTGATTTAGAATAATTTTGAATATATTATTGAGCAATGGTGGAAAAGTTCAATTTAGAATAATTAAATATATCTTTTATTTATATAATTTAAAAAGAAAGAATTACAAGTTATTATCATACAAGCAAAAAAAAAAAGTAATTTAAAATAAAAATATATATATATTTTTATATATATTCTGTTGCCTTAAGATATGTAACTAAACATTTAAATATAATTATTTAAATATAACTGACATTTTAAATATAAGTAATAAAATAATAGCGTACAATAGAGCACATGCAACACATGGTAAGGATGCCAAATTAGAAATGAATTATAGCTAAAAAATAAGAGTGATATGATGAAAGCAATTAAGATCTTATATATTATTGTATTGTCAATATATATCTCAAAAAAAATTTTTTTATAAGTGCCATATCTTAGCTAATTTTAGAAATGATAAAAAAAATTATAAAATAAATATTAAACGATATATTTACCCGCTTTACTGATGCTAAAATTACGTTTCATAATATAAATTATAAGGTTAAATTATCTAATAAAATAAGTTCTCTACGACGGTTAGTCATTGTTGCATATTCATTTATAATGTGATCTATAGGAATGTTATTAATAACATTTTTTCAATGATCAATAGAGCCAACGAATTTAATCGTTCCTGACCCATTGTCAATCGAATATATGTTTTCACCCCTTTTAAAGCTGAAAACGATCTTTCACATGAACAGGAATTAAAAGGTATAGTTGGGGCAATTTTAAGGCAATTATATAAACGAGGGAATATAGCGATGGGTACAATTTTTATCAAATCTATTATCGATGTGCACTAGGTTCATGTGTTTTATTATAGGTAAAAATATAAATCTTTAATATTGCGTATTCTTCCATTGGATCAGGATATAATGTAAGATAAATGGTTTAATGATATCATTATTTAAAAATTGGGGGGAGGAGGGATGTAAAGCCCTTATAGCTATTAATATATCTGTGTTTTCTTGACAAAATCTCTTTTTTAATTCATTTATCATAATATCCAAAATTGGATAAAAGACATGACACTTATAAAAGGTTTCTGTTTGATCCAATGACATATTATTATATGTCATTGGTTTGATCAGAATAATTAGGAGAAACAATATTATCTATTTAAATAGAATCGTTTAAAATGGTAGAAGGTATATTTGTTCTTTTATTTGTTATTTTTATATTATATAAGTTGCAGAATTTATTTACTTCGGTAAATAATGAAGAAAAATAGGAATTATTTCTTAAATTTGACAAAGAAATGATAAGAGACTCGATAAGATCCGATGCTGTTGATATGTCAGAATATGATTTTTGTAAAAAATAGAAATATTGGAACACATAGATAATAATTTTTGGAATATAAACACACATAATTGTATCATATTGTAAAAGAATATATAAAATTCCATTTGCTTTCACCATATCACCATGCTTTATATTTTCTAGATAAGAAATAATTGCAGGGAAAGTGTTTTTTACTGCCTCTATTGTTCTAATATGGGATCCCCAAAGTGTAGAACTCAAGGCAACAATATTTTTCAAGAAATTTGTTATGATGGATAATAGATATTGAGAAAAAAGCATGAATAGATTCTAATACATTAAAAAACTTTCTAGACTGAGGTAAATATTTGCATGCTGAGATCAATACAAGATTGAGTTTATGTGCATAGCAGTGCACATATATAGCCATTTTGTGATTTTTGCGATATCTTTCCTGGACTCCTGAAAGATGCCCTTTCATAACACTGGCACCATCATAAGCTTGAGCAACGCAAATCGCATTTATAGAATTGTTATTTAAGGTTGATATCAATGTCTTTGTTAATGATTCTGCATCTAAGTCTACAACTTTTTCAAAAGATATAAAAGATTCCTTTGGTGTTTTTGTTTAATCAACATATCTAACACATATACTAAATTGTTCATATGAGCTAACATCACGAGTGTCATCAGCCATGACAGCAAAATAACCTGCCTCCCTTATTTCTGAAGCTATGTACTTTAAGATTATGTTTCCCGCTGCAGATAGCATTTGATTTTATGATGGAGGTGAGCAATAATGAGCATTGCCTGGTGGCTTATATGCCATTAAAAATGAATCATACTCTTTCAAACAGTTTAATATTTCACAATAATTACCTTGATCATTGCTTGTCTTACTTTCATGATGTCCTCTAAGGGGAAGTTCTAACTTACCACATAGTATTATAATTTTGAATAATCGTTTCAAATATTCTCTTCTTTCCATTATTGCTGATTTAGTTAGAGCTACAAATTTTTCTTTAATGGTCCCGTCTATTAAAGATTGTTTAAAATGGTTCCAGAGAATCACATTCGTTGCATGACCATTTGTTGCTTCGTGTGTTAAGAATTCTTTTACCTTACGAAATTTTTGCTAACCTATATCAAAGAGATAACCTTTTTGAGGTTGTGTGGGAAAATTACGACAAGGAAAACAAAAAATAGCATTTCTGGTAATGCTATATTCTATCCAAGGAAAGGATTTGTACCACTGAGGTTGAAAACATCTTCTATCTTTCCCCAATCCAGTATAAGGATATGCACCTAATATTGGTTGCATAGGTCCAGTTGTTTTAGTACCCAGATCAAGCTCTTCTAAAAAAGTAAAAATATTAATCTGAATTAAAATCATTGCTTTTAAATTATGACAAATATATATTTGAAGAAAAATATTGTTAAAATAAAAATAATACTTGTATAAGTTCTTCTAAAAAAGTGACAAATATTAATATATAAATTAAAATAATAATTTTTTTATGAAAATTATGGCAAATATTATAAATTTGAAGAAAAATATTGTTATAATGAAAAAAATACTTGTATGGTTGTCACTTTTAGATTGAGCCATGCGTATAGCTTTTATTATTTTATAAATATATCTTATATTAAATTTAAATTAATTTACCTATTTTTTTCTTTTCTACTGTCCCTACATTAGTCCTCTCATCAATAAGCCTTCTTTCTTCATTAACCAAACAATCTAAATAAGATTAATTTTAAAATGTATTTCATCAAAAGTAATTTGTTCCAATACAACTCATACCTTTACATGGATTACTGCTATCAGATTCCATGCCTATATAAAATTTTATATTTAATTATATTAAAAAACATCATGAGATATCTATACATTGGATCTCAGATATATTACCAGATTGACCCACAGGTTTAACTTCTATTATATAAAAAAATAATATTAAATATAAATTAATTTACCTATTTTTTTCTTTTCTATTGTCCCTACATTGTCCTCTCATCAATAAGCCTTCTTTCTTCATTAACCAAACAATCTTAATAAGATTAATTTTAAAATGTATTTCATCAAAGTAATTTGTTCCAATCTCATACCTTTATATGGATTACTGCTATCAGATTCCATGCCTATATAAAATTTTATATTTAATTATATTTAAAAAATTAATACATCCTGAGATATTTATACATTGGATCTCACATATATTACCAGATTGACCCACAGGTTTAACTTCTATTATATAAATAAAATATTTTATATTAAATATAAATTAATTTACCCATTTTTTCTTTTCTACTGTCCCTACATTAGTCCTCTCATCAATAAGCCTTCTTTCTTTATTAACCAAACAATCTAAATAAGATTAATTTTAAAATGTATTTCATCATATAATTTGTTCTAATACAACTCATACCTTTATATGGATTACTGCTATCAGATATATAAAATTTGATATTTAATTATATTTAAAAAATTAATACATCCTGAGATATCTATACATTGGATCTCATATATATCTACAGATTGACCCACAGGTTTATCTTTTATTATTTTATAAATAAAATATCTTAGATTATATATTCATTAATTACCTGTCTTTCTTTTTTTTGGTTTTCACAATTTATATCTTTTAGAACCACAATTAATCGTCTTTCATTATCTAAGGTATAGTTTGAAATTAAAAAACTGTATTAAATTACTCACCACATGTTTTGTTTTTTAAAAAATTTTGATAGATGAATTTTTCACATGCATTTTAAGGGATAAATAGTGATTTTGAACTCGATAATTAAAAATTAAATTATAATTATCAATTAATAAATGATTATATTTATTTAATTAGGGTTTTAAAATAATTAAAATAATAAAAATCAATTAAACTTCAATTTTTAATGCTAAATTGATGTTTAAACATTATGCATGGTATTGATATTCCATTTTTAATACAGTTGATTGCAAACTAACATAGTAAAGATATAATTTATACGTATTAATCTAATCTAATAATTAAAATAGTAATTATTTAATAGACATTATGGTTCTACAGAGCCTTGAAGGACATAATGGATCTAAACTTAAATTTGAAGCAGTTCCTAAGGCTAAATAAAAACAAAAAATCTATAAAAAAATTACTAAAAATTAAATCGAACTACCTAAACCTCTCATAATTTTTTTTTCTGTATTTTTCAGGTTATTTGATTTCTTCATCTCTCAATTTTACCTCTTGATTTTGTCTTTCACCTTTTCTGTGAATTACTTACTTCACTGACTTCAGCTTTTATTTATCTTATTGACTATGTACAAATTTAAATCAGTCCGTCCCATATTTTTAATTACATATACGTTGTACTTCTATGCATTCCCATTATATGAGTTAAGATATTAATGACATTTTTGAGGAATAGTTTGTGATTTGCGTTTCCTATGTGGGCTAAAATTTTTCTTTGGCTCTTTTTAACTTAGTTTTTGGGTATGTTTTTGTAATCTTTCCATAGTTTTTGAGTTTGTAATGTTTCTGGGGTAGAGGGTATCCTCTTTTGTTTATGAGACATTTATTTGTTTATAGTCATCTGTTTCTTTTATTTTATTTTATTTATCTATTTTCTCTTCCCTAGTTTCTTTGGTCTTCTAACATGTCCGCCCCCTCCATAGACTAATATAGAAATAGTGGATGTGTCCTCAGTCTAGAAATTACCGATTTCTCTCTTATCTTTCATACTTTTTGTATACATTTAAAAGTTTCCACTCGCCTTTGTATTCTAATTTCTCTTCTTCTTTGCAACTACTTCCATTATTAAGTATATTTCTTAAATACATTGTGACTACATTTACCCTGTTTCTATCTATAAGTTTTTGAAGTGATTACTTGTTTTTCTTGGGAAAAATAAGGAAAAAAAAAACTTTTTTTCTTTTATTATCGCTAGTTAACTAGATCTAACGTCTTTAACTTTTTCAAAACATTACATCTAAATTGAAGTCTACATAAAATACATTGGTCGTTGCCAGTGTTTCTTCTTGTTTTTATTTTTATGATCTTTATTTATTTAGGAGTGGCAAGAGTTTAGCCTTGTTTTACTCCTTTTTACCTTGGAGGTAGGGGATTTTCTTCGTCATTGATTTCGAAGCACAACATGTATTAGTGGTTTTCTGGATCTGGAAGATGTTGGAGTCTTCCCTTTTCTGACAAAGCTGCATGGTTAACATTATCAATAGCTCTGTTATAATTTACAAATGTAAAGCAGAAGGGGGTTTGTACTTAGTTTTTCTGCATGATTATTTTTCTAAATTAATTTTTGGCTCCAGTATTTTCTTTTCTTGGCCTGTATATACTTATGTATTTTTTTTTTTTGGGGGGGGGGGAGTTTTCGGTGTGGGTGATATGCTTGTGGTTTTTGAGTGAACCAAAAAATTTTTTTCCATGCTATAGGATGTGATGGCTATAGCTCAATAACCCTTTAATTTCTGTGGTCTTAGTTTTTTTGGGTAGTTACTTAGGTAGGATTTGATCCTTCCCACTGCAGTAGTTCCGCTCTCCCATATTTTATTCAATGAGGGCAAATAGGTAGCGATATTGTTATAGGTGCTATTTTTTGGTTTTTCTGCTGTGATATTATCTAGCCCCAGAGCTTTGCTTTTTCTTAGTGTTTTTTTCTTAGTCTTTGTCCACTTGTTATTTCATTTATGGAGAAACCAGTCGACAGGGGGGTGGCGAGGTTTGTAAATATGTTTTGTTGGTATAGTCTTTCCGTGAGTGATAGACTATCATATAACAATCATGCCATAATGCCTTTTGTTAATCCTGGCCAACAATTACTTTTCCATTTCCTAAAACTTACGGAGCTGGTTCCTATTTCTGCGTCATAGTTTCCTTTCTCTCATATCTTTATCATTATCAAAGACCTTTTTCGCTATATAATCTATCTATCACTCCATAGAGTATTTTGTTTCTCTGGAAAAAGAAAAAAAACCGTTTGTTGTGTGGTGTTCGTTGCTGGATAGTCATAAACCTATTACTGACTAGTTTTTGCCTATTCACAGGAATCTTCACCTATTTAAACAATTTGCGGTAAACCCATTTAGCTTTTCCTTATTTTCATGAATAAATTCTATTCTCAATTGATATGAACACATTCTCAATTATTGTTAGTAACTATCAAGGCTTACATTAGATGTTAAACTTAAAATTAGCCACCACCCACCCTTAAAGTAATTAAATTATTTTGGCAGTTCATGGGTATAGGCTTTTGTTTTGCCCATTTCTTTTTGTTTATTAGCCTATAGACGTTTAAGCAACAGTTCTCGGACTGTTGCGCGTACAAGTACGTGCGGCTTGCCCACAAACGTGTGAAGGGCTTCTCATTTTTTCTCCCCTTAATTAACTATCCAGTTTGATGGATTTTTGAGGAAAACCTAGCGTAGATCTGTTGTATCCACAACCAGAGGGCGAACGCTTTTATCACGTATCACGTAATATTTATATTATTCATCATCTCTTTAAAATATATTTTATGATGTCCTTATCAATATTTTATAGATTTCTGTAAAATATATAATTCGCTATATTGGTAAAAATACTTTTTGTCATATGATAAGTGATAATTAGATATACTGTTAATCTACGACATATAATATTCCACTGTTTGTATTGTGCTTTAATTTTTTTATTTAATTTATGATTGAATTATATCAATAGTTTTATAATTATATTTTACTTTTATTAAAATAAATATATTAAAATTACTCACTTTATAAAAAATTATATTTGATATATTATATTATTTAGTAATTTTATGGATATATTATTAATAATTATAATACATTTCATTTTTGTCTTAAGACTTATCTTTGGCTTATATTATATTTCTTAAAAAGCATTTTTGGTTCATTTTTTTTATTTATAAATTCTTTTTTCCAAAAATGTATAAATTATGATGAATAGTTTTATAAAAAAATATCAACTTTTACATTCTTTCTTTAAAATTATTGTTTAAGATATATGCATACATTTTTGGGGGTCAGAAATTAAGGAGGGGGGGGGCTAAGAGGGATATTTTTTATTAGCTTAAAATGATATTCACAAAAGTGATAAATTTCTGAAAAGGGGGGATTTCCCCTTGGCCCCCCCCCCCCCTTGGCTACGCCTGTGTTAAATATGGATCAAAAAAATTAATGTCCAGTCTACAGCTTTGCCTTAGAGAAAATGAAACAAACATAGCAGAAGTTAATATATTTTTGACAACTCACATATTTTTACCTCTATCAGTATATTTTATATCTATAATCATATAGATTAATATTTAATATATTTGATAACTCAATTTTACATTTACTTGTATATTTTATATCTATATTATAGACTTAACAATGATAATTTTTATTCTTGACAACTCTATTAATGTATTTTTTATGCATCCATACCATAATAATCTTAAAAAATATTGTTTCATTTTTTGCAAATTAATTTCATTATATTAATCCTCTATAACTGAATAAATTATTGATTGCTAACGAAATATAGGGAAATGAAAAGTGTTTTAATTTTTGTTAGTTATTAATTTAATTTAATAACTTAATCTTAATATCCCTATTGGGTTTTTTTTATATATTAAATTTCCCAAATTTATTTTTCTTAAAATAATGTGTTAAAAATATTCAGATGAAATTTTAATCTTTGTATACCTAATATTAAAAATATATATTAAGAATATAAAACAATCCTAAATTAAAATTATGAAGTATGAAAAGGTAATGAACATTTTACTCATCTTATACTTTGATTTCTAAAAAGGCGTGTGGTGTGGGAACACTTGTTTATAAAATATTAAAATGTTCATCTTTATTATCTTCTATACGCTATATATATATTATTTATAAATATAAATTAGAATATATATAATTAAAACGAAAAACGAAAGCTATCAAAAGTTAAATTATAAAAGATTGAATTGTAAAAAGTTAAATTGTGCAAGGTTAATATGTAAAAGGTTAAATTGTAAGTCGAAAGGCAAAAATATAATAAAAGTACAAATTTGAATATTTATTATATAACATTCTCCTTCTTCTAAAAAGCCTTTTCATAATATCTTCTAAGCTGTCATAGAAAGTTTGATGTTTAAATGGTTCATCGTTATGGTTGTTAAGTTGTAGCATGTCATTGCGATCGTCGGCTTGTCCCAATCGTCGGTTTATTTAAATTGAGTTTGCACGTTGGTTTGTTTAAATCGTAAGTTTATTATCCTTATCGAAAGTTGTCTTCATAAATCATGATGTAGCTTGCTTGTAGTACTCAGTCATTATTATTATCAATTTTCAAAATTGTTATAATCAGTCAGTCGTGAATAATTAGGAATAATAATTAATCAAATTGGTTATGAGAAGAAGTGAATAATCGGAATAATATATGGATTTGGAATAATATATGAATTTATAATATATAGAATATGGAATATATAGAATATGTATCAAATTGAATAAATAGAATAATCGTTGCGTTTTAGTGTTAAATAATTTTTATTTATATATTAATGTTTTTAATCCATGAGGTTAAAATATGCAAATAAAGATTATGCACATTTCCCTCTCTTTAAAAAATTTTTTGAGTTTAACACCCTTGTTTTTTAATTTAAAAAGTGTTTTAAAATAATAATTCTTCATAAGATTGCTTATAGTAAAAAATAATTTATTAAGCTTCAATTTTTAGAAAATAATCTCATCACATCTTTAAATATTTTTCTAAAATGAAGTTTAGTTTTTACAACTTCTCTTTATAGTACTTATATTTGTCCTCAAAACTTTAAGTTTCAAAAATCTTTTATCACATTTAGTATTACTTATAAGAGTTTTTTGAATTTTATAATTTTAATTTTTGTTGTATCATTAACTTCTTTAATCACAAATACTTCTTTAAATTTAATCAAATGATTTATATCTTTTAATTTATATGTTTCAATTACATTTTGATATAGACTTGAAATTATAGTTTTATTTTCCTTTTCAACATTGGCATCCTTAATTTCTTCATTAATAATTTCTACTAAAGTTATCTCAAAATTTTTAGTAGTGATTCTCAAATTATCTCTATTTTCACACGAAAATGCCCATTTTATTAACATCAATTTGATTTAAAAAATTTTTATTTTTTTATTTTATTTTGTCTTGATATGGGATAATTTTCTGAACTACTATGAGGAATGTTATCTTTTATTTCCATAATTTAGTACAAGTTTTATTTTTAGAGTATAAATTTTCATTTTCATAATTTTTATTATGAATGTGTTGTGTTCATCATAATAATTTTTATTACGAATATTTTCTTTATCATAGAATTTACAGTTATGCCCTCTATAGTTGTTAGTATTATAATTGTTATTGTCTCTACAATTACGATTTTCATAATATCTAGAATTATAATCATTATTATAATTTCTATTTCTATTACAATTATTTTTTTATTTTTTTTAATTTCGGAAATAACTTATTTATGTATTTATCACTTTAATAATATATTTTTATTTAAAAATATAAAAATTTTTTTTAATACATTGAACGTTAAAAGTAAAACATATATACGTAATTTAAAAAAATATATATATTAAAAATGTCATGTAAACTATTTATATAAAATCTATATAAAATACTGTATAATAAAAAAAATAAATAATTAGTATAGTAAATTGTATGTTGGGTGGGAGGAGGTCAAGAAAGAGAGCCATGGATGGCAATGCAGTTAGATCTGCATATATCAATAGATATGCGCTGTCTGAGATAGAAGCCTTCCAGTTGGTCACCAGTGATGGCGCGGATTTTTTTACCGAGGGATTTGAAGAAGGTTAGGGCATGATTGCCAAAAGAACCTGTTGTGTCGGATACGATTGGTATGAGATTGCAATTGGTTAGGGAAATGTATTTATTAATTTTCGAGTTTTCAGCTCGCATGAATGAGTTCTTATTAAAGGAGGGAGCAAATCGGTCGATGCAGGTATAGTCCCATGCTAATGGAATTCCATTACTCCATGGTATTAATGTCAGCCCATCTGGACGTATATTATTCTCGGTTGAGAGGCCACAGGGTTCGAGGGTTGCTGGAATTTGAGCTGAGCGTAGAGCACGGAGAATGGGGCCGTTAACTGCACTGTGTCGAGAATGTCTACCTTTAGAGAATCGACAATGAAGAGGATGATGTCCAAAACAATCAACGGGTTGGGAACATAATGTACATGTGGAGTTGGCCAGTATATTACAACCAAGACGGAGACCTATTGCTATGCGTAATTCTTCGTTTGTTAAGAGAAGTCCTAAGTTTGAGCTGGGCAAAGCTTCTAACCATTCATAGCCCGATAGGGAAGGCAAAAGTTGTGGAACTTGCAGTTGTGGGAAAGAGAGATGATCAACTGTTAAGGATTCATCAACTGTAATGGGAAATAATAAATGTGAAAGGATTGATGGGGATCCCTTAGAAGCAGCACTCGATATTAGATATTCAACGGAGTGGCGTATTAAGGGAAGATCCCAGTCATGTTGCTTTCGTGATGTGGGGATTGGAGCGGAGAAGGAATTCTCTTTCCAGATTGCTAGGGCGTGGGGAAGTGGGGGTCTGTGGGGTTATTGTTAAGTGATAGCATAATTAAGCGGGAGCTTGATTCTGAGGCTAAAAAGGCAGCAAGGCTGAGTGACGCGGGTGATCTTAAGCCAAGACCCCCAAATTTCGAGGGTAAGGAGGCCTGCATCCAAGAATTAGGGCTGAATTTTATATTAAGGATGCCTTCTAAAGAGTCTTTGATTGTTGATTCTATTTGGGTGAGAATTTCCGGGTATAAGAAAAGTGGGGCAGAGCGGAAGGCGTGTTGGATTTTTGGGATAAAGAAAAAGTCTTTGAGAAGGAAGAAAGCTTGATGGGATGAAAGGACTTGAAGGATTTTATGTAAAAGGTGGAAATTACGGAGAAATTTTGTTTTGAAATATTCGATTGCTTTATTGCCGCCTATTGGAGATCCAAGATGTGTGAACCCGGATAAATTAATGGGTGTGAAGTTATGAGGAACGATAAAGGTTTCATCTGGTGAATAAAATTCGCATTTGTTGTTATTAAGAGACAACCCTGTAATATTGGTTAGATTATTTATAATAGGCGCTATTTTTAGGAGTTCTTTATGTGGACCAGCAAGGGTTCCATCATCCAAATACCAAACATTGAGGGTCTTGTCTCACGATTTATCGATTCAATGATCGACTGGATACCTAAGCAAAAAAGGGCGGGTCCAAGGGGATCACCCTGTTGAATGCCTTGCCTTGATTCAATTATTGTATTGTTGAATTTAAGGTAGGATGAATTGTTATAAGAGGCAAAAAGATATGGAGAATATTCTGGAAAAGCGCCGCAGAAAATGGGGAGAAAATGTTCTCGTTTTCGAGAGTTAAAGGCGTTTTTAAAATCCACTTTTAGTATGCAGTTTTTAGTGGAGTGAAGTTGGATACGTGTGGCATGGGAGGCCGCTTCACAACCGGAAGGTATGTTGAAGCCTAGCTAATGGGGAACTAATCGCTCGGTGAGCTTGTTTTTAATGCGGGTACATATAATTTTGGATATAATTCGACGGAAAATAGAGCCGATGGCGATTGGGCGTATGCCGCCATCTTTTTTGTTTAAGGCTATTAAGCGTACACCGTGAATAAGAAATTGTACTGTAGAAGGTATGTTGTCGTTTAAAATATGATTAAGTAGAGTTGTTATGTTGTGTATAAGTTCAATCAACGTCTACATGAGCGAGAGGGGTAGGAACAGTTTGCATCCTATTTTTTTAAGGGGGTAGGGGGTAAGCTGCTCTAATGGGGGTAGAATAAATATTTTGGGGGTTATCTATTAAATTTTGAGATGAAATAGGACAAAATTTATTGCTGTAAAAATTAATACTTTTATTATAGTATTATTATAATACAATTCATCGACTAAATCTATATATTGCAAACAATCATACACATTGTTTTCCAAATAAACTATCCTTTTAAATGTAATTTAAAAGGTTTAGATATTTCAGCAAGCTCATAATGCCATAATAATTAATTCATTGTAAATAATGGAGGTTTTAATTGAATTTATTATCTAAAAAATAAATTCTTTATATTCACAAAATATCGATAGTTGGTAGTAGAGATAAATTAATTTAAGTTATCCATTATAAATTCTTTGAAAAGAGTATCAAGGGGGTTTGCATCCAGTGAAAATCCTGTCATGTACACGCTGAGTTCAATGTTGGTGGTTGTTGATTTGGTAAGGTCCTGAAGGTATATAGCTCTAAAACGTCAAGTCCTCCTGAGGAGTCTTTTCTGAAAGAGACTATTGCCTTAGTAACTTCTATGACAGTTAAAGGAGGAGTAGGAATGGATAGAGGTGGTGGTGGTAATTCATTAAAATCTTGGGGATGTATAGATTGTAATAAGAGTATTGTGTCCAAATTGTCAGGGGATATGGTGTCTTCGGACACTGCTAAATTTAAAGCTGCTTTAATATTACATGCGTTAATTTTACGGCTGATAAGTTTAGCCTTTAAATTTGGGATGTTATGATTATAGTTAGGTCTTGAAGAGCAAGAGTCTGCTGTTAGGGATTGGGTTGTTTAATTGACACTTAATTTGTTTTGTTAAGATCAATTTTGTTGATGGAGCCTTCAAGTGGGTAAAACAAAAGTCAAAGAGTTTTTTCCAGTTGTCAGTATTGGTGATATTATTATTGAGTGATTGAATAGTCATATTAAGTTTATTGGCTGTGAGTGTTCTAACTCCTCGAGGAATCCTAGATATCGTCAAGGGTAGTGTGTTATATAAATGATCATTTATCCATACTGGGATTGGAGAATTATTGGTAGAGCATTCCAGAGGTTGGGAGGGTGCATCAAAAACAAGTTGAATATCATTATTTAAAGCAAGGTAGCTGTATGAAGGGAGGTCTATTTGGGCTATTGGTAGTGAGACACCTGAGAGAGGACATCTATTTTTCCGAAGGCCATGGGTAGCTATTTTCCCATTTTTGGTAACAGAAATGATTTTAGAACAGACATAACATGTTGTGTATTTAAACATATTTTGTATTTATCTGAAATGCCTTTATATTAATATAAGGATGAAATTGTGGTATTATTAATTATTAGATATTAATGTTGATTATTAAGTATTTTCTTGACAGCATCTTATTTTATTTCATATTCATTTATATATCATATCTTTTAACATAATTTTGTCTAGTTGTTTTTAAAATACTCATTAAGTTTATAATCATTATAATTACTTTTGTTATATGATTTCTATTATTATTATTATAACCTATATCATTAGTATTATAACTTTTTTTAGACTGAATTTAGTCAGATTTTTATAATGATCATGGAATTGAACTAAAAATGGTCTATCATTATAATATTTTTAATTATATCTAAGAATTAATCTTTAGGTAATTCAGTTATTTCCCACATTTAGTAATTATTCCAGAAATCAAAAATACGAAAAATATCAATAGGTAGTTCCTTAATATGATAATTATATACAATAGTTATTGTAAATGTCTCCTCAAAATACCTTTCTTTGTCTTAATTTGGAACATAATGCCACTTTCTTTATGTGTGATCATGCTTTTGCACCATTTATCATCACCTTGTACTTTATACCAAACAAAATCTCCTACGTTAAAGGTTCTATTTCGTGGTAAGGTAACGTTTATTTTATTCTCTTTCTCCTCCAACTGTTTTAATAAGTCCCATTTAATTCTAATATCTCGATTAAACATTCTCTGAGATGGTGTAACTCCTGTAGTATCATTACCCGTATTTCTGTAATTAAATAAAATCTTGCCAAGTGCGATATCTAGGTCAATTTCAATATTCCTTTTCATATGTGTTTTGAACGTAAAAAATGTTCATCTTTTATACACTATTTATATTATTTATAATATAAATTAGAATACATATAATCAAAACGAAAAACAAAAATTATAAAAAGTTAAATTATAAAAATTGAATTGTAAAAAGTGTTAAGGTTGGCAGGGAGAAGAACAAAATTAAGAAAGTGATTTTAAAACTTTTATTAAATAAATATATTTTAAAAATATTTAACTCAAAAAATATAATAAATTTATTCTTTATAATATATAAAAAAAATCTATTAAATAATTTAAATGAAACTATTAAATGAAGTTAATATAAATTGTGTTAATTAAATGAATGCTACATATAAAAATTTACGCTATATAACAACCAGTAAAATAAAATAATTATCCTTGTTTAACATCCCTCTAAAGGAACCCCGCCTAGGTTCTCTTTAGACGTAAATCTTTCGTGTTCAAGGAGTTTCCCATCTATTTTGATCATAAAATCTGTCATAGTTTCGTCTTAAAAAATGATAGTTATTTTGGTTGTAAAATCTTTGGTTGCCATAATATGGTCAAATCTGCCATGGTTGTCTAAACTGATGTTTGTAATTATTATCATAAAGTCTGTTGTTCTCAATATATGGCATCATCTGGGTATTGTCATATCTAGTATTAGTTGGTTTTTGTTCGTAAACTTTCTTATCTTGTCTTACTTCCTCCAAATCTTTGAAAAACGGTTTAGTATATGATTTGACTTTGTCATCCTGTAAATTATTATCAATGTTTGTTATTAAATATATATGCGAAGATTTTGAATGATTTTAGAATATAGGTATTATTGAATAACGTCGTAATAAAATAAGAATCGTCGAGTAATCAAAATATAACGAATATCGAATTTAATTAAGAATAATTGTAGCAGAATAAATTTATCAAATATTGAATAATCGAAATAAAAGGAATAATTGGTCGCGTTTTATTTTTATTTTATATTATATATATTGCGTTTTAGATAATAGCGTTTTACGTTTCTCTATTTCGCGTTTTATAAATAGATTTCATAATGTATTATTTTTTTTTAATAAAGCGTTTTAAAAAAATTATTTTTTATATTATATGTATTTTTTAATAAAAGATAATATGTACGTCTGTTCATCCATCTCACTCTTCAGAGATTTAAACTTTGTGCCCTTATTTTTTTAAAGCAAATAATAACTCAAAATTACTGTTTTCTTTTATCTTCAATAAAAATAATGTTTTAAAGTAGTCATTATTACTTACATATGTTTTGTCCTTTAAACATAATTTAGATTTTATTGTTTTTAGAATTTTAAATTTGGAAAATTCGTCCACTTTATCATTAATTGTATAAGGCAAATGTTTATTTGTATTGTCTATTCTCTTGATTTTTTTATGTTTGTAAGTGTCGAGCTTTAATGATTTGGATTCTATTTTTTTTAAAATTTGTGTATGGGAATTTCATCTATCTCATTTTCACTAATTTTTTCAATACCAAGATTTATATCATTATTTTTACAGTCATAATACTATTTTAAAATTTCAACATGTGATCTTATGGGTTTATTTATATTTTCATCATTTTTATCTTTAGATATTAAAATTATTTCAAATGATAATATGTAAACAAAAATTTCCTTTAATTTATAAGTATTGATTATATATTTATCAATATTTTTATTTATAAGATTTATTTAATAATTTTTATAAAATAATTTTAGCCTTTTCAGCAAAACATCTGGAGATTCAAACTTCTCATCTGTCGATATGGCCCTAACTAATTTAAAGATGTTATCAGGTAAATTGGTAGTTAATAGCATAGCCTCACATCTACTGTTGAGCTTACTATCTTTAAAAAAAAATTCTCAGCCTTAGCAATATAAGATTGCATGTCGCCGCTCTACTCTTATGTGTTTATTTTTTACATATCTTTATTTTATATATTTTAGAGATTTTATAATTAAAAATTTTAATTATTTTTCACTTTTTCAAATTAATCATTTCTTACGTGTTTTTAGAATGAAATAGAACTTCCTTTTTTTTTATCTAGTTGTCTATGTTCCAGTAGCAAAAATCATATTGTCTGTAGATTTAGAATATTTTGTAAGTCATCATAGCCCAATTTTAATTAGTTCGTCTAGTTTGATATCTAGTTTAACAATTCTCCTCATTGTTGATTTATCCATTTGATCACCATTTGGTAAGATTCCAGTGTCATGATTTAAATTATATTTTGCAGAAAAAAAAAAATTTAAAAGATTTTAAAATTATAAATTCCGCTGCCACCATGTTAAGGTTGGCACGGAGAAGAATAAAATTAAGAAAGTGATTTTAAAACTTTTATTAAATAAATATATTTTAAAAATATTTAACTCAAAAAATATAATAAATTTATTCTTTATATATAAAAAAAATCTATTAAATAATTTAAATGAAACTATTAAGTGAAGTTAATATAAATTGTGTTAATTAAATGAATGCGCCATATAAAAATTTGCGCTATATAACAACCAGTATAATAAAATAATTATCCATGATTAACAAAAAGTTAAATTGTATAAGGTTAAATTGTAAAAGGTTAAATCATAAAAGGTTAATTTCTAAAAGGTTAAATTGTAAGTCGAAAGGCAAAAATAAAATAAAAGTATAAATTTGAATATTTATTATATAACAATTTCAATAAAAGATAGGAGTTATTTTACTTTTTTAATAAAAATATTAAGTTAATTTAAAAAAAAAATTGTCTTTTAAATATAAGCGAATTATGGTCATCGTACTTTTACTGTATAAAATATTTTAACAGTAGTCTGAATTAAGTTATTTTAACGGTCTTTTTCTTTTTTTAAAAAAAATCAATATAATAAATCACTTATAAGATATAATTAAAAGAACAATTTTTATTAATTATTTAAAAATAAATAAAAAATGCAAATGATATAAAAAATTTAGGAAATAATGAAATGTAAAATACTTCCCAGTGACATATAATAATAATGTCATTGGTATTTCCACATGACAGATTTTACAATAATAAATATACATAAATGACAAATTAAGTGGCTTTATATTACTATTGAATGAAGATGGGAATCAGTTCCTAAGACAATGGAAATTTGATTTGAATAGTTTGATTGTAAGTATTTGGAAAGCATAAAATTTTATGGGATCCTCAGTTTTGATAAAAATTTGTCTGCCAAATTTCTGATTAGTCTTGAACTTGAAAAGTGGCAAGACTGGTCATGATATGTAATATAAAATGATAAGATATGTCCATATATTTATCAAATTTTAATTTTTCTGCAACTAAAACTTTGTTTTGGTTTGATGGAGCTTTTCAGAGTTGTAAACGCTCCTTTTTAAAAGTAGCGAGCTCCCGCTACCGCTCCTACCTTCTCAAGAGGAGCGAGCTCCCGCTCCCGCTACTACATATTAAAAGGAGCGCTCCCGCTCCAACTAATGGAGTGCCGCTCCATAACCGCTCCTTTGATTTTCATTTTTAGAAGGTACACGAAACAAAATCATATTTTTTTATCAAAACGTTTTATTTATATTATATGATATATCAAAATATTTATAATCTTTTATTAGCTTTTAAAAGTAATAAATTTTTTAAATTAGAATCTAACAAACACCCACGCCTCTCCCCTTAGACCTGTTTTGCAATACTAAATAGGCGCTCCACAGGAGCACTAGAGGGAAGCGGGGTATTGTATTTTATATAAATATTTTTTAATTCAGGGAATTGTTCAAAAATAGTAATTTTGCTCTCATTATTTAAAAAATATCTATCCAATATATTATCTTCATGGTGATCAATTTCATGGAATCCAAAGAAATCTTCCAAATAATTGCAAGGTTCCCGTGAACTAGTAGTAGCTATTTTTCCGTCGGGTATTTGTTTCCTTAAAAAATTAATTAATCTGCCTTTTAGTTCCATATTTTTTGGATCTTTTTTCCATTCCCAATTCAATTTGAATGCAGGATGGACAATCGCTGCAATGATATTATCATCATTATAAATATTTGTGTTGAAGTTATTAAAAAAAAAGATATATTTTTTTTTATGTTATGATTTGAATATTTAAATGATAGATGAATATTAAAGTTATCTGTAATGAACTTACATTTATTTTAAATTTTGCATAAACAAGTTTTTTTTTGAACATAAAAACCCATTATTATTAACGAACGTCTATGTACGAATAATATTATAGATTATTGTTATTTTGCATAGAAAATGTTTTGTTTTTGCATAGCAAATGTTTTATATATAAACTCGTAATTTTTTATAAAATACAATCAATCCGATAATCAATTCAATAATCAATCTGTATTTCAGTGTGTATTTGAAAATAAATAACTTGTAATCTTTTAAAGGGTATTATTAAATTTATATTGAATATATTTATCTAACAATTTTTTATACCAAAAACTTCAAAACTCGACAATTTGAAAATCTGCAATAAAGTTATTTAAATAGATATAATTTATTTTTTATTATAAACCTTTTATTAATACCGCTTATAAGAGACTTTACAAGAGGTTGGCAAAACTCTAAATCTGTTAATTCGTTTAATTTTGAAATAAGTTTAGAAATGGTTGGATTTAGGAAACTCATGTCCATATGAAGCATAACTTTAAGGATTTATAGAGCTTTTTTCATAGGCCCCATAACCTGGAAATGGAAATTCGGTTTCTACTTCTATGATCTCTAAATCCATAATATCTAAAACTTTTTTTTATTATATATCTATAAAATGAATATTAATATGACTTACAAGATTTTTCAAAAAATTTTCAATATAAAAAGGAAAAACTGATGTTTAATGTTTAAAATGATTAGATGAAAAATCAATATAAAACTCGGCTCAACATTTAATAATGAATAAATTTAAATAAAATAAAGTTTTTTTAAGAAAGATGTTACCTTTTATTTAAAAATCATATCCAATTTATATTATTTTTAAACCCCCCCCCTTCCCCCCCTCCCCATTTAGGTCAAGTCCAAGCAATGTCATTGAGTCCAACCCATTAGGACTAAGAGTGGAAGCTATTATTTGAGTCAAAATATATTTAAATGAGCTTGCACCCAATACCAAAATTCTTTGTAAATATATTACTGATTACATAAAACTAACATTTAACATTAAAAAATTTCAAGCCAGGTCCAAGCTCATAATATTTGGAAAAAATTTTCAAGCGTCCAAGACCTTATAATTTTTTAAAAAAATTTCTCAAGCCTAGCTCAACCCATAATAATTTTGAAAATATTATGATTTGACAGAATGGCGAATATAAATTTTTAATTTTTATGAAATAAAAAAATAACAGGAACCCAAGAATTTTCGATGGAGCTTAGGAGAGGGATGATTTTTTATAGAAATTATTTTTTTTGGAGATTAAAAATTTATTATAATTAAGATTATCTGAGCTCGATATTCGGTCATATCTTAATATTTTAGAAAAATAATTTAGGATAATGCTTAACACCTTATTGTTCACTTATAAACCAAAAATGAAGAATTTTCCATGGAGAGCGCCAGCAACGAAGTATTTCGGTTTCAAATCGGTTATCGGTCAAATAACGAAATTTTTAAAATGTATTTTGGGATAATGATTTGCACGTATTTATCGATAAATTAACCAAAAATGAACATTTTCCAAATAATATTACTACCAAATTTGGTCGATCGAATATTTAGTAAGAGGTCGGTTTTGAGCTCGCCATTCGGTCAAATCTTAATATTTTCAAAAAATTATTTAGGATAATGCTTAACATCTTATTGTTCACTTATAAACCAAAAATGAAAAATTTTCCATGGAGAGCGCCAGCAACGCAGTATTTTGGTTTCAAATCGGTTATCGGTCAAATCACGATATTTTTAAAATATTTTTTGGGATGATGATTTGCACGTATTTGCAAATAAATTAACCAAAAATGAACATTTTCCAAATAATATTACTACCAAATTTGGTAGATCGAATATTAGTAAGTGGTCGGTTTTGAGCTCGCCATTCGGTCAAATAATAATATTTTCAAAATATTTTTTAGGATAAAGTTTAACACTTAAATATATACGTATAAACCAAAAATGAAGAGATTTTGATCAATAACGCCAGCAATATGTTCCTTACAAACTTTCTAATATTTTTCGATTCTAAACCTACTCTACTCATTATGTCAAAGAAACCTCTATTTTTTAAAGTTTTTTTAGGTTTTTCACATGTATTTGCACCCAAATACAAAATAAGCGCTATCCAATATTTATTCTGGTTTCCTAAGAATATATTTTCATATTTATGTATTTAACGCCCTCTTATAAATATAAATTTGTTAAATTTTGTAGTTAAAAAATAAAATTTAAGTTGTAATAAGCTGGTAAATATATTTTTTTCCCTATAATATTAAGTAAAAATTGAATTTTAAATTATTTGATATTTAATATCAATTTTTTACATTAAAAATTGATTTATGTAAAATAAAAAAAATGTTTTTGAAAATTTTTTTAAATTTTTTTAAAAGATATTATATCATCAAATTATCATTTCTGAGTCTGACCTATACCAATCTACAAATAAGTTGTCCAATTAACGTAATCATCTGACATAATAAAAGATGCTTACATTCATCTAATTTTTCTTTAAAAAAAATTACCGTCACCTTTGTTTTAATTTTCTTTTCCAAAGTTTTTTTAAATTTTTTATTAATTATAAAATTTTTTATTATATGCTCTGTTTTTTTAACAAATTTTTTATTTTTAAAAAATGAATTCAAAATTTCTTTTGGAATCTTATTTTTTTCGTTTATTATTTTAGATCGATAGGACTTTTTTCAATTTTAGAAAAATCCTTTAATTATGAAAGATTTGAAAAGGACACTCTGATTTTCAAATATTTCTTAAATAATGATTTTATTTACTATTTTGATTCACATATCCAATATGATAATGCAATTTTTATATTCGTCTATTGATCTTTCGAACTTTAATTCATTTGAAATCGAGGATGAATAATTTTTTTCCTTTGCTTTCAAGTATATTTATTTTTATCTTAATCATTGCAAGGAAACTAAAAATAATTATTTTGGACTAGAGTCGGAAGAATTTTTTTTTTACAATTAAACATTACTACTATATAAATATACTTATAGCTTGTAGGTTAAACTCCACTCAAGGCCTATGTTTGATTTAAACTTATATTTCTAATTTACACTATTGTAATTTCAGCACCATAAACTTAAATATATCCTTTTAATTCATATTGTATTTTTTTTAAAGAAGTTTTGTCTCTCTAAATCAGTAATTTTGTTTGTAAATTATATTAATTTGCATGGTACTAATTAATTTATATCCCCTCTTTAATAGAAATACTCATCGTTATCATAAATATTATTTTCTTATTGTTGAAAGTTAGTATTGAAACTTAATATTCTATATTTCTTAATACTTTGACTTAATATTAGCTAAATTTGGATATTTTTTTTAACTTATAATGTCCTCTTACTTTTATAGGACCAATATTTTCACATTTATTTACATGATATATCAGATTTGTATGGTAATATAAATACAGAAGTAGTTAAATATATAGTTTGTTTCTCTTAATTTGAATTTTTCTGTTTAAACATGTTTCAATTTACATAATAACTTAATTAATCTAGGTCCATTCTTAATTAAAGATACTCTTTATCCCCTAAACATTTATGACATTAAATTTTATAGTTGAAATTTAATATTGGTAAAATGCTTTAATAAGCTTTCAATGGTTCCTGATTATACATCAGCTGAATTTAATCATTTTTGCTCTTAATGTCTGTATACCTTAACATAACTAATAAATTATATTTACTTTTATTTTATTTACTTTAATTAGATTTTTAAACTTGTAACGTTATATACAGATGATTTTTTTGTATATAGTTATATTCAGCATTTGTTGTATTTTAGTTACTTGTAAGGTTTTAAAATTTACATAAGCTATATCTGGGTATTCTAGTTTAATAACTTCAACTTAAAATAATTCATTTGTATTAATACCTTCTAAATTTTCGGCGCCTATGTTAATTGTAATTATTTTCTCTTTTCTCTTTGAGGCGCCGTTTTGATTTTTGATTGATTTATATTTCTCTGTTCATGTAAAATATTTTTTGCTCATGAAATATTTTTATAATCATTTTTCTTCATCTAGGTTCCTTTGTCTTAGTTTTTTTTGGAAAAACTTTAATATTAGTTTTAATGTATTATGAATTGGCAGTTTTATAATATTTTTAGTTTATTTTGAAGTTTTCTGCGTTCGAGAAATCCCACCTAGTGTTCTCCCCCTTGCTATTATGTTTCTCTTAATGTATTGAATGGTTTTGTTATTTTTAATGTAATGAATAGTTTTGATAATGAATTTTACAATTTTGTCTAGTTGTTCGCTAAACGCTATAATACATATTTAGGAGGTATTACCTTAACCCTGGCTCATTTATCTATTATGCATAAACAAAAATGGAGTTCGAACTTCATACCGATTCCGTGGAGCATCGTTTAAAAATTTATTCTCTTACTAAAATTTTTTATATTATTCCTACAATCTAGGTCAACTTTTTTTACAATTTAATATTGAATTGGTGCCCGATGAATGGCACTTGTTCATCGCTTCAAGCAAAAACAGCTTGAAAGCAGTTTTGCTTCATAACGGAAATTCTAAGCCATCAATTCCCATCGCCTATTCCAACCAGTTAAATGAATCATATGAAAATATGAAATATTTATTGTCAAAAATAAATTATTCCATTTACGAATTTAAGATATGCTATGATCGCAATACTGACGTGCCTTCAGTTAGGCTACACCAAGCATTCGTGTTTTCTTTGTCTCTGGACCAGAGAAACTCTAAAACATTATACAGTATCTGAATGGGAGGATCGTCCCAACGATCTTGAAAAAAATCGCATTAATATCCCGCTTGTTTCTAAAAATAAGATTTTGTTGCCTCCGTTGCATATAAAATTAGGACTAATAAAAATTTTATCAAAAAATTGTCCAAGGGCTCCACGATATACCTTAGAAATTTTTTCCCCAAAAGAGGGGATTTTAGTGGGCCTGAATTAAAAGCATGGGAATCTTTTAAATGGATATGCAGATCGTTCTTCAGGAAATCATAAATCAGCCGACTATCGTGAGAAAATTTATGACCTATTAACAAATAATAAGGAAATGGGATACCGAATGTCCCTCAAAATCCATTTTCTTCATTCCCATAAAGATTTTTTTCCAGAAAACATAGGTGCTGTTTCAGAAGAAATGGGGGAGCGGTTCCATCAAAAGATAGAAAATCTCGAAGAGTTTTATCACGGCAAGAATCGTATAAATATGTTGGCGGACTACTGCTGGAGCATCTTTTTTGAAGATAAATCATCAACTTCATATTCGCGGAAATATATTTAGATTTACCATTAAATGTTTTTAAATTCGATAAATTTTATGTTATTGTTTAATTTGTTTTAAATTCAATAAATTTATTGTATATTACAAGTTAAATCCTATATAATAATGAAGGAGGGGGTGGGACAACTGACCGATAAAAGGTTTATTATAAGTAAAATATGAGATAGGTTAGCTTAGCATAATATATTTATTTAAATATGAGAAATATAACTTTCATTTAAAATAAATTGTTTGGGAATCGTACCGCGTGCAGTGTAGCGAAGAGAACGAAAGCCACAATAAATAAATATTTTAAATGTAAACTATATTAAAAAGGATTTTATAAATTAGGGAAAATTTAAAAAATATAGGTTGTTAAAAATTGAGTAAGGATTTTATAAAAAAATATGTATAATAATAATAAGGAAGGTTTGCTGCAAAAATTAAGATAATTTTTTAGTTGTAGGGATCATTAGAACCGAAGTTATAAACCTTCAAAAAGTGCTAAAAATGACCTTTTTGGCCACTTTCCCGTAAAATAAATAAAAAACCTGTCGTGCTAGAAAAAAACTGACAGCGGATTTAGAATATGCATAAAAAATGTCTTAAAACATGTTTATTTTATTTTCTCCCAAAAAATCAAGTCAAAATTTGTCACACAGTGTAATCTTTGCAATATTTTAGGATTTTTAGTCCAAATATGGATTTATTTCTTAAAGCAATTGTTGATAATTTTCGAATATTTTGTATATAATCTAGTATATTTTTATAAATATTTCATTATATATATATAAAAATTATATCTCTCAGCAATTATATTAGGTTTTGGATGGAATTAAAATATAACGTATTTCAACTTCATTGTTTCCCGGACTATCAGGTGTACATAAATTTACTAGTATTTTATAAGTAGCGCATCCTATTAATAAAAGTGATTTTTCTTATGATGCTAAAATTAGTTATGTGTTTATAAATTATTTAACATCCGAAATCCATATATAAAAATATAACTAATATAATATATAGGTAATGAGAGCTCCTTTAGCAGAATATTATTGCGACATCTTAGGTAATTGATCCTTAGGTAGCTATGGAAAACATTTCGCAAAATACTCAAAATATGAAGAAGCAAGATTATTGATAAAAATTTAACATATTATGTGGTTTATTTATGTAGTTCGGTAATGAAGTATTTTGTGATTTAAAATTTTAAAAATAAAATAGGGGAATTTAAAAAAATAAATATATATATATATATGTATATTAATATAAGTTTCAATTATTCTGAGAAACTAACAGATAACAAGAATCGTATTTCTCTAAGTAAAAACGAGAAAATAGTACAAAGAGGATTTAGACGCATTTTTAAACACCTTCTCACCGATCTATCTTATTTTAGCCACCCTCTCCTAATGATGCAAAATCGCTTCATTTAACCCGATTTTTAATGGCTAACTCCATATTTTAGCCAGTGTTATATAACAATAACGATGGTAAGAAAAACGGTTTTAAGTTATAAGTATTTTATTCTAAAACTAAAAAAATGATACTAAAATAAATATAAAATAAGGTATATATATATATATATATATATATGTATTATAAAAAAACAATTTAAACGAAATATATTTTAAGGCTATAATAACAATTTAAGGTAAATAAAAAAATCAATCAATCAACATTCCCCTTCTTCTGAAAAGCCTTCCCATAATCCATCTGAGCTATCATAGAAAATATGTGGTTCAAATGGTTGTTCAAGTTGTTCATAAGGCATTGTAGTCGTTGGCTTGATTCTATCATGTTGGTTTGATAATATCGTTTTGAGTACGCTGGCTCGTCGTCAAGCTCCGTCGTTATCATTGTCAATTTTACAAAATTGTTATTATCACCAATTGTAAAATTATCATTATTAAATAGGATTTCAGAATATATCAATAATTAGAGAATTGATCAAATTTGGATGTTATAATAATAAAAGGATGATAAATCAACAAGATTGTTAGATAATATTTTTAGCGTTTTTATTTTTATTTAGCGTTTTAGTCTTTAATTTATTTTTACATGTTTTAGTATTTAATTTATTTTTACATGTTTTAATATACTAAGTTATATAATCTTTTAAATAAACAGAAAAGAATCAATATTATATTAATATTATGTATTTTTTTTTATAAAAGATGATATGTACGTTATTTTAATTTAAAACTAAAAAATGATACTAAAAATAAATATAAAATAAGGTATATATATATATGTATTATAAAAAAAACAATTTAAAACGAAATATATATT
This sequence comes from Gordionus sp. m RMFG-2023, assembly GCF_954871325.1. NCBI lineage: Eukaryota > Metazoa > Nematomorpha > Gordioida > Chordodea > Parachordodidae > Gordionus > Gordionus sp. m RMFG-2023. Next base: position 25,625,973 of record NC_088779.1, on the reverse strand, counting down.
TTAAGGCTATAATAAAAATTTAAGTTAAATAAAAAAATCAATCAATCAACAGCCAGAAAAATATTGCTTAGGTCTCGAGATTTGGCTAATTGATGTCCAAACCTTTGTGCCCCATCTATGAGCAAGATGTTCAGGCTTACGTAATATTTTTCTAGATAAAATAATGAGTTAGACATTTTAAAAATAGACTCAGATGGAGCGATTTTGCATTACTACCTCCCCCTGTATATTAGTAGTTGAAATCATCAAGTTGTTAAATTCCTAAAAAAAAGTTAACCGTGTTTGGGATATAATTCAACGTTGTTTTTTGAATTTTTTTAAAAATACAATAATTTAATTATAGAAATTGGAAACCAAATTTATTTATCAACCTTCAATCAAAAAATATTTGAAAATTCAAATTGTTTGGATGAATTTAAAATATTATAAAAAGATACCCAAATATATATTTTATATATTATTCCAAACCAAAATACAAGAATCTGAGTATTATAAAAAGAATAAAAAAAATATAAATGTGATTAACCTTTATTTTTTAAAAAAATGATCCACTACACGCATTTTATTAATATTATTGAAAAAGGTAAATGCTTTTCCATAATATAAAATATTAATTATTATAATGTTTTAATAAGTTATGGAATAAATATGAAGTAATTGAAACGTGATTATAAAAATATATATTAAATTTTTGAGTTTTGTTGAAAAAAAGCAAATACAAAAATAAATATATTTAATAGTGATTTTCTTTGTAGCATGAAATAACACTGCATCCATTTTGAGCAAAATAATTTTCGTGTTATGTAAAATTATTGGAATAAGGAAGATATGGTAGATTTTGTGTTGTTCCAAACAAAGCCTAAAATAGGAAAGGCATATAATATAATTTAAAAAAAGTTAAACAGTATCGTTTATTACTAATAATAATACAGGCAATATGATCCATTTAGCCGGTCCAAGAACAATCAAAGATCACCCCATCTCGAGAAAAGTTGAAAAAACAAAATCTGCCTCAGGGTCAAGGATCTCTAACACGGGAGGGAGGGGTGAGTATGATGCTATATCATCATTTAAATTGAAAAGGGCAGGTTAGTTACGAAGACGCTATCGCCATTATTTGACCATATTTTTACAATATTTAAACCAAGCCTAGTTGGGTTTGCGTTGATAGTCCTGCACGAGGTCGGGTTAATTTCTTTAACCCTAACTCGAGTTTGTCGCGGGGTTTAGACAATTTAACAACATTAATCATTTGAATAAAATTAAAGATGGGGGAGGGCTTTAATTTGGATTTTTTGCTAATTTTGATAGAAGGTAATAATCAGCCATAGACTTTAATGAGGTGGGGGGGGGAGTGCATAAGTCCCTGATAGAGGCATATCAATTTTTTTCAACACGCGCTTGTAGATTTGAGCCTAATTAGTTAATATGCAATGGAGCTATGTATTATTTTAGGCTAGGTTAACATTTAACTGCTGACCGAATCAATAAAAAAAAATTTGAATGAGATCAATTCTTCTCTATAAAAATTGTACCATATTTTTCTTAAAAAATAGATTCATGAAAGGAATCATTCATATTAGAAAAATGCTTCAAAATATATTATAAACATGGCCAGCTGTTAAATCGCTAGCAATTATTCCCCATCGCGCTTACCATACATGCCGCTCTCCTAGATGTGCTAGTTAGCCTCTCCTAGTAGAGGGTCTGGCTAGCGGGAAGCCATAGTAATACATAATTCATCTTAATCATTCTTCTAAAAAAATAAAGTTTCATATAATTTACCAAGTTTCTTTCCAGCTGTTAAGGCGGCTTCGTTTATTATTTTCTTACTTTTGTCTCCGTAGGCCAGAGCACTAAACAGAAGTAAAACCAAAAAAATTGTATATTATTAAAATTCAAATAAATGTTGAGATAATTTAAGAATTCTACATGTCTAATAAGACTTAATCAATTTATGCAAAATTTCGATGTTAAATAGTACAAAAATGAATTTTATCAAGTTTTTACTAAAATTTAGGTCATAGTGCTCTGCATAAGAGTATAATATAATTACACACATCATTAATTATTTTAATCATGACAAAAATAAATTGAGCATCTATCTTAATAAGAAAATATTTCATTCATATAAGGAAACAGAAATCGATTCCGTAGTTAAACAATCTAACCTATCTATGTTTTGAAGGTTTAAGAATTATGTGTTAGGCTGTAATACAATATTTATTAATTTTAACAAATTTTTTTAAAAAATTTCCTACTATTTGTAATTTATACAGAGAAGGCTTTTGCCCGGATTATATTTAAAATATATTAATATTATGACATATTATATTTCTGGGTTAAGGAGGTGGGTGTGTAACATTTTATTAGTTTTGAATCATATTTACGAAAACTGGATAATTTGGTAAAGGGGAATTGAAGTACCCCTTAAATGATATGTCAAGCATCAAAAGAATTTTTCGTAGATTTTAATAGTAATTTCTCACTTGGAAAGCTTTATTTTCACGTCCATACCACCTATCGATCCCTGAAATGGATGGCTTTAAATATTTAAGAAAAATATTTATATTTATAACATTATAATATGAAATAATAAGTGAATTTGGTTATTTAGTTAACTTATACTTTCTTTATTTAAAAAAATTAGTAAAAAATAAATAAATAAATTGTATACTCAATATTAAGAATCATTTACCCGGCCTGAACTTCGGATATGCCGGAATGAATCCGTCTTTTCCAAATACGGTAATTTTTGGTCCCCTTATAAGCCCGAACAAAACTACGATTAAAATCGTCTTCGAATCTGGGACGATTGGTATCATCTTTATATGTTATATATATAAAATATATTAAATTATATAAAATGGGATTGGTTATCTAGGCTCATGAAGGTTTATTTGGAACGTGGACTAAACAAGATTCAGGTTCAGACTCCTGGAAAAATTTAGAGGATTCGTCTTGGTTCCTACAGGTTCTACTTTCAGGATCTTCGATCCGATTTCTAACTTTGTATGAATACATTTTTGTAAATTCATTTAAACATTATAACCCTCTAAAATAATTCAGGCAAAAATCTTGAAACAATATAAAAAATGTATAAATTATTCGTTCATTTTTATCAGAACAAAAAATAGTATAAAGTTCCTAAAAATATTCTAAGAGAAAGTTCTAATTTAAAATGTGTGCGGGTTGCAAAGGTCTCAGCCTCTAGATCAGGCCCAACCTTGGTTTATATTGGAATATTAAATAAAGGTTTTTTTAGTGTTTTCATAAACTTGTATCAAGAAAGTCTTTTATATCATATATAAATTTAAGAATGTTGATGCACAAGAACATTAATTGTGACTATTCACTAATTTACCGAACTCTTTAATATTTTACAAAAATGCGAGATCGTATAATTTAAGCTTGAAATTTAGTAGGGGTTAAATGATTTAAAACATCTTAAATAATGATAGCAATATTAAATGGCCTAATATACAAGCCCTGACCAAGATCGGCCCTAAAAAATGATGAAAATTTGAATTATTTCGGGATTTGAACAAAGCAAAAAACAAAGGATTAAAATGTGCTTCTTAGCATCTTTACTACAAATTTTTTCGAAGTGTAAAATATCAATATTTAGTTTACTTTAGTATATAAATAAAAGGAAGGCCCTACTATGGCTATTTTTTTTAAAAGTATTACACATTAGAAATGCTATAATTTTTAATGTTATTAATATTTAAAAAAATAGTTAGTAAGAAAAAAATACAATTTTTATATAAGTTCGCGGTAATGTGTCTTTTTCTTCATTTAAATCATTTTTTTTGAGCGCGTTTAGCCTTTGAGTCACTCATAATTTATATAAAATATATAATTTAAATTATATAAATTCATGTCAAAATTGTCTGAAAATCATAGCGTAGCTATTACAAACATGATGTAATATATATCCGGTAGATTTTTTAGTTTAAAAAAAAAGACCCAAGAAAAGGATTTAAAGTTGAAAAAAACACACATTGCCGCTAACATATATAAATTATGATACGTATTTGGATACACAATTAACCATTGTAGAATTTTTCATTTTATCTTTGTATTTCTATTATTACATATACTTTTATTTTAAATGTTATTATAAAATTTTTAATAAAATCAAATTCTTTTGGAAGAAATTTATTATTTATTTAATAATATTATATAGGATATATTTATATATATAATGATTAATAAATGTGTCTTATTTTATAATGTTTATGGAAAATCGGAATAGCTTAAATATAATGAAACACCCTCTTTATTAACTTACTTGAGTCGTTTTCCTGCTATTTAAAATACCTATAAAATAAAATATATATTTACTAAAACAACGTAAACCCCCCATTAGGTTCATAAAAAAAAATCAGTCTGGTTTTTTGATATCGGTTTTCGGGTGCAATCTTTTTCACCAAAATAATGAAAGAATGATAAATAAAAGACGTTACCCGACATAAGAGTGGTGCTTAGCAAAGAAATGAGGTACAGCTCGAACTGATTTCGTATCCACGAGTCTAAATCAATGTCACCGTTACTATCTGTTGAAAATTATTTTGTATTTATTGTAAGATATTGATTTAATGTATTTGGTAGAAAATTAGAAAACAAAAATGGGCGTTCTCTTTATTATCGGTGTAGTGTCAGAAATGAAACGAATTAATAAATGCATTAGCCAGTCCAAATCTCATGATATTTTTAGGTCGAGATTTAAGTTTCCAGGTACATTTTGACAAAATTTAACGCAATTATTTAGGGGTATAAATTTTATGCACGGCAAATATAAAAGATGGAAACTTTGGGGCTCACCCCTCCATTCCCCCTTTCATGAAAATATGATTAGGTAAAAAATATCTGTAGTTTATGTCAAACAAAATATGAGATTATAAAAACAGCCTAAGGCGTGCCGTTGTGTATCCACTTATAAATGGCTTCCGTTTATTGATTGTAAATTATGTTTTCTTCCTTTCTTTAATTGATGGAGAAATTTTAAAGTTTGAATATAGGAAAACGCGTTAAAACTTTAAGATACAGAGAAATGGTTGATAGCGATATGATGTTAGTGGACTGCAAATTAACCCCCGAAAAAGCGCGAACTGATTTAAAACAAAAATATATTTAAATAAACTATAAATTTCTTAGGAGTGCCTTTCGGGTCTATTTTGCAAACATCCTTGTGTTAATACTATATATAAATATCTATATTAAAATTATAATGAGGTAAATATAACCCGCCATTCCGAAAACTCGATAAGGTTCTGTTCCTATTTCGATTAGTTGGGATTCCTTTCCAGAACTCGATGAAAAATAGTTTTCTCGCGCCTCTTCATCTGGATAAATTTGATTCGTTCCCAATTCATTCGGTTCGCATGAATTAACATATCCATCTTCATAATCCTTAATGGAAGTTACGATATTTACATCCACCAAGATATTTTGGGATTCATGTATTTCGTCATTCGGTAATTCGACTTCAAATTCTATATCTTCAGCATTACCAAGCGGTTTAGAATTGTCACCAATAATTCGATTGTCGGAATTTTCTTTCAAACTTATTTTTTCGTCGCTAATTCCTGCAACGTCGTGTTCCACGTCTAATCTGTCATTCTTAGGTTTCGTAGGGTATTCGATATCCAGTTTTACATTTTCGGAGGATGTATCCATTACGGGCTCCACATGTCCAACATTATTTTCTAACTGGCGTTCATATGGATATAATACTTTTACATCATCTATTAAAATCTCATCATTTGACCTTGAAATACTGGAATGAATGTCATTATTTAAAGTGTTTGTTGGAATATCATCGAGATCAGAACCAATGGTATTCGCTGAAGATATTACGTTATCGCCATTATTTATCGAAAATATATTATTTGATAAGGGAGTTATGTCAGAACGAAAGGTATCGGAATTAAACAATTTAATCCTCCTGATCAAATACTGAAGAAATCTAGCATCCGCTGAGGTAAGACTTAAAATCTTTCGGAGATCTATTTGGGGATTTATTCTATTCCTCCCGACGATATCATTGAGTGAATGATTCGATTCAACATTTTGATTAAAGCTAAGCGGGAAATCTATGCGATTGGTGTCGAGCTTAATGATATGCAAAATTAGTATTATATCGTTCTTACAGCATTTCCAATCAGAAGAAATCGTATATTATATATAATATATCAAAAACTAGCGAAATTTTTTCATTAGCATGGCCTTCCCCTAATTTAAACCTTGAATAGAATAAATTTACGAGTAAAAAGATAATGATTTGATAACTATCTGCAGTTTAGAAAATCGCGGGATGAGAGTTAACAGGGGAATAAAGAGAATATATGTTAATAGAGGATGAAAAGAAGTTAACGAAAGAGCTGACCACCCGAAATGGTAAAAGCTATATGAGGAAAAAAAAGTTTTAAACTACGAAGAAAGATAAAATTAACTTTACTTTTATTTTTCATTAGCCTTTTTACCTATATCTTTCCTGTGTGAATTAATTTTATAGAGTAAACCATTAGTGTCGAAAAATTAATCTTAAGAGGTTTCTTCACAAAAAAAAATACGCGAATACGCTTTGAAGTTTAAGTTGATTTTTAAGGTTTCCATCAAGGTTGAGCTATTTTCCATTATTTAGAAAAACTCAAGGTTGAGGTGATAATCCTATGGCGAAAATAACAGTTTAAGCGCTTTAAGATTTTTTTCGAGTCGTCTCAAAACCGGAGGTAATTACATTGTAAAATAACAATATTTTTTATAAAAATCTCGAAAATTCTTAAATTTTTAAGATATAAATGAATGTATTTTACATCAACAATAACGTCGAAATTCGAGGAAGCCTTTTGTTTGAAGAGCACGTTAGATGCCCCAATTAAGCAATTATTTATGCCGGTAGCCTTCGAAGTGTCTGTCATCAGATCGAGATATGGTAAGGAAAGGTAAGGGCACCATATGCCTATTTCAATCACCTCTTCTGATTCCTATTTTTTTTGCATATAATTTTAATCGATCAATAAATATAAATTTAGATGTAATTTTTCTATAATTATGTTAAAGTTTATATATTATGAATGCGGGTTAATAAATAATGTTAATATGAATTATCCCTCCGATGAACAACGAAAAATATTTTTGAGATAAACAGCTATTAAAAACCCACCTCAGTCCAGATGTCCGCAATATAAAAATATGGAGTAAAAAATATCAATGCAATTAAAAAATGAATATAAAACAATATCCAATAAGACGTTTTGTGATTTTATAGCATAAATAAACTATATATAATAGAGTAGTTTATTCATTCGTATTCAAATTATATTAATGTATATTGTTTTTATATAATAGTCAATTCTAGCGATATTGAGAAAATATCGAATGATTCACAATCTTATTTTTCATTCAAAAGTCTAATCAGTTTTTAACAAAAAGTTAATATGGAAACATTCCACGAACTTTACCGGATTTTGTCTTATACCCCAGGTATAAATAAATTTAAAAATATCTCAGCGAGGAAATCTAAGAAATAGTAGTATCAAGAAGCGCAAATATCAGAAATCATAATAATTTAGAAACATCAAATCAAAGAAGATAGAAATCGAAATAGCTACATAAATGCTCTTCACTATAAATTTAATAACCTACGTGAAAGATTTCTAGACTACAAATCTCTTTAAAATTTTCGGATACCAGATGATAATAGGTATCAGATTTACTATAAGTGATAAAGGTATGGGGAGGGGGGAGAAGTTAAGAGTAGATATTTATTTTAAAAGTTTTTCTACTATTCGCTCTTATCAAATATTTTATTGAAGATGTCTATATATATATATATAGATATTTTAGATAAAAAAAATTTCTTTTATAAATTTTTTAAAAACTGTAAACCCTTTTTAAGCCTTACCCAACAGTACTTTCAAAAATTTTCGCCCTGAACAGTAACCTTCAGAGATAACGGTTCAGATACCCTGATAAAAGCTGAAGAGGTACGTTTTCGACATCTGAATCTGAAGAAGATTTTATATTTAGAATTTCTATTGACTTGATTCATTAAATATAATTTTCAAAAGAATATTAAACAGTTTTTGCAATAATTATCGAAATTAATTTCCTCTCAGGGTCTTATGCAATTGTAAGTATCTATAGAAAAATTATTGTACACGTAAAAACTGCAAGAATATCTAAATGTATTATAAAATTCTATTTCTTCCGGACTAAAATTTTAAATGGTAAAATTGGGAGGATTTTTAAATAGGGGGATTTATATTTATATGCAAAATAAGAATAACGGGGCAAATTTTTTAAATTTAATTTTTTTGTTACTCTATCATTATCATTTAAGACGGCAATTTCTTCGTACATCGACAAAGGAAAACCACATGCATCTAAAATTTCTGGTGAATCATAATTCAATGGTTTGCAGCACTGCGTTTGCGTGATTGCTGTTATTGCTTTTTAAAAAAAATAACATTGATTGTTAAAAATTATTAAAATTTTTTGAAACACTGATAAAATCATGAGCAGACGAGGAAATTACCCCGGAAAAAAAAGACATCGAACAAAAATATCCAAATTTTAGAAATTTGTTCAATGCGATAATTAACAAAAAAAATTTCTTTTTTGGGGAAATTTTGATATTTTTCTTTGGTGTTTTTTTTTGTCTAGATCTTTTTCTCCAGGACATCTTAAAATTTTTCTGGTGAGTGTATTTGTCGTAAGTATAATAACATATTTTAATCAATGTAAATAAAGATTATATTTATAGTGATTAGTTAAAATTAACTACAGATGCATTAAGCAAAAAAAAAATTTTATTTTAAAAGATTTTTCTAAGATTAATATGATCATTCTTAATTGTGTAATATAATCCTAATTAGATCTTTTTAAGGAGTATCCCAATTAATTCTAAATTGCTACCCATTAAAAAATTTGCAAAAAACTGGAATGAAAATGTTTAGATAATTGAATTAAAATTTTAAATATAAATTTGCCATATTTTAAAAAAAGGCGGAGATAATGTTATACTTTAAAAAATCAAGTAAAATATTTAACATTATATCTATTTATATATATATTACCATTGGTCTCATAGACATCGTAAAAATTGCTCGTTTTCCTATTCTTGTCAGTGCAGTAATTAGCATCGATACCATTGTTTCGATCTTTCATCTCGCAACCAATATCATCCCCCCTAATGTCCTTTATATAAGATTGAAATCCTGATGTGCCATTCATTTCTTTGCCAAAATCGCCTATAAAAAATTGACTCTGATTTAATTTATCGGTCAACAATGGTTCAGTTTTAGAAAACGGCTTCTGGTGGGATTCACCGTGTGTTTGATTGATGAGAGATAAGTATTGACTTGGAATTGAGTTATGAGTCTTATTATGGGACTGGGCTGGCTTTAAAGATGATAGGTCTCTGACGAGAAATTCTTTCAGGACGAAAAAAAATGCACAGCATTGATTTAAAAGTGAATACATATTTTTTTAAAGAAGTACAAAAATGTCTCAAAATCATAAAAATTATAATATTATTATATAGTAAGGCAAATAATTTTTAAAATGTAATCTATTTTTCATGAGAGGTTTAGTTCATGTATAAAATTTTTAGCTATCGGAATATCGTCATGTAGTCGATATCGATTAACGATATAACATAAAATAATATTAAAAAACTAATTTAAACGTCGCTTGGTCGTTTATAGGGTTCTCTCTACCGTAACTTTCACGGCTAAATTTTATGAATGGGAACCATATAAGATTTGGGCAAAGTATTAGAAATATAACTAAAGATTCACTGGATAGTTGGATCTTATACTAGAAAAGGACTCTGTCGGATACCGCCAATATATAAACTCGACCGGGTTCAGGTTCAACTTTAGTTTAGAAGAACCCTAATATTAAATCCAAGCAACGCTACGGAAGATGAGAGGTATAATGAATAAAATTAAAAGGTTACTAGGAAATAGTGACAGCAAAAGCAGGATGGTCTTGGTTAACATGCCCGTGTTAGAACCGTAAAATAATACCTATTATTATTGTTACATAAAAAATATAAAATTATTAAGGTCGTCGAATGCATTTGCAAACCATCGTATCTGATTTTTCATAGATTTAATAATTAAAATCTTAAGAATGCTTAAAAAAAATGAAAGGCAATTTCATAAGATGCGATATTTATTTATACAAAAAAAAATAATTTTTTTAAAAAATGGGCAGATACTAGAGTTTGCGTTTGCAATTACAACCGACGATATTGTGATATAACTTTTTTTTAAAAAAAAATATAGTCCCATAGTACAGTATATATTTTTCTATAGTAGTTTTTTCACACTTTATTGACAGCATGTTTTAGCCAACACTCACGAGGATAATACAAATAACTCCGGCTGTGCCGATCCACAAATTTTCCAACTATCCCAGATTCAACCAAAACTGATCTGATAACCGACATTTACATTTAAAAAAAATAATACTACAATAAGTTAGACTAATCAATTAAAATCTTATTTTTCTCTTTGATTTAATAATATAAATTATAACAAAAAAATAATAATTTTGCATTTTTAAGCTAGGACATTTTTTAAAATTCCTTTTATTTATTTATTAATATCAGGATATTCTGTTAAAATATTCTAATAAATAAATATACAATTATCAGTAGGGTTGTGAGTGTTGTTAAACGACAGGATTTTAGCTGATTTTTAAAAATGGCGAACTCAATATTTTAGCAAAAAAATATTGGCTAAGCCTCAAGATTTCGCTAAATAGATATCCAAACCTTTGTGCCATCTATTGCCCGAAATCTTCAGACCTACGTAATATTTTTCTGGCTAAAATATTGAATTGGTCGTTTTTTAAAATCGCCTTAAAATAGCCGTTTAACAACACTAGGTGTGCCAATAGTAATATTTTCAAAAAATCTATCCCCAATTTTTATGGTTATTGGTTCTATTATGACTGTATATCTAACAGAGACCTGCAGAGGCACCATTTGTACGGCCCAGCCCGGATTCAATTGTCGAAATTTTGAGGCTTAAGTAGTAATGGATTGGTCAAAACTATGATAGCCGTTTTTAAAAATCCGAAATCGAATCGTTTAACTACGCTACATCCAGCCATAAACATCGCCCATGTTTTTAATGAGATAATTAATTTGTTGAGGATGGAAAACAAATACAAATAATTTCAATGATTCGTGGAATTTAGTTTTGCCCTTTTCTGGAATAGAAAATGTTAATTTTTTTTTCATATTGTATTATAAAATCCAAAAATATCGGATCGGTTTTGTAGTAAAATCAGGAAATATCAGATCGGCGAAAAATTGGTGGATCGGCACAGCCGAAATCATAAGTCAACAATGAAATCGGATCGGTTCAATTAAAATATGCTTAGCGTCGGCTGTCACCCGGTATATAATATAGGCACAGCCCTATTATTAACAATCTAAACGTAAGCTCAAATCTCTTCAGACTTTGAAAATGGTTGAAAGTATGTTGTAATGTAATAAGCCAAACGAGAAAATTCACCCGAGACACTCCATAAAAAACAAGTCGTCGACAAAAACAATTTAGACATCGCGTAGCTAGATATATTTTAAAATAGCTTAAAAAAAAGAGAAGTAGATAGTGTTGTTAAAACGCCGCGAGTCGCGACCCCGACCCAAAGTTCGGGCCGTTTTTTTTGACTCCGACTCAGAGTTTGGGTCGTTTTTTACGACCTCGACTCGAGTTCAAGCCAAAAAACAACCTCGAACCAAAATATGGGTCGTTTTTTCGACTCCGACCCGAGTCCAACCCTAAAAAACGACTTCGACCCAAAATATGGGTGGTTTATTTTTACCCATTTTATTTAAAAAAATTCAAAAATAACGATTATGACAATTGTCACATACATTTTCACTGAAATTTTAATTTAACATGTTTACAAAATATATTTTTACCTATTTGCCTTAAAAAAATTCAAAAATAACGATTATGACAATTGTCACTTTTCTATGGTACAACTTCAATGAAATTTTAATTTAACATGTTTGTAAAATATATTTTTACCCATTTGTCTATTAATTTAACATTTTACAATATGTATTTTTAACCATTTGCTTTAAAAAAATTCAAATAAGTTGGAGTCGTAAAAAACGACCCGATGTTTGAATGCGAGTCGAAAAAACGACCCAAACTTTAAGACTGAGTCGAAAAACGACCCAAGCTTTGAGTCGGAGTCGAAACGACCCATATTTTGGGTCGAGGTCGTTTTCTGGCTTGAACTCGGGTCGAGGTCGAAAAAAACGACCAAATTCTGAGTCGAAGTTGAAAAAAACGACCCAAAATTTGGGTCAGCTCTGTTCGAGCCGACTCGGCTAAGCCGATTAACAACACTAATAGTAGACTATGAGACTAAATAAACATTTTTTTTAAAAAAAGGCATACTTTTTTCTCCAGGAGCAAGAGTTTGAACAATAAAAGCACGGATTTGGTCGGGAACAATTCAAAAAGTATTAAAGGTGATAGACCTATACAAAGATAAATAGAAAATAAAGATATTTAGTCATTCATTCATCTTATATCCATGGGAATTGTTCATCTTTTTTTTTGATTTAGAAAATAAAAAGTAATTCAATCAAAAAAAAATGTCTTAAGATCATTATTTACTGAAATTGGCGTGTTACATCTTATCATTTTAAAAGATTTATTTTTATATATTAAGTAATCTAATTTCATATTTTTTTTTCTCCATATTATCTATGCTCCGTGTTTTACATTATATTCTAAATGATAATTTTTATAATATCTTTCTTAATGGAAGAAATCTTAACCTTCTCTAAAACTCTGTCATAGGCCTATAAATTTACAATCAATATTCAATTTTCAAAAAAAAAAACGAGCTACCCAAATCACAGTATTTTTTTTTGTAAGATTATTTCATTTTAAATTTTATTAAAATGAATTTTTATATCATATCATAACCTATAAATAAATATAAGTATAATGGAAAAAGATATTTGATAATTATCAAATTTTCAGCGCAGATGTCGAGTAACGTCGGATATTTACCGGATATGAATAGGAGCTTTCCCAAAATTATGAGGATAAATGAAAAACTATATCTTTATCACGATACAGAAGCTTGTTTAAAGATCCGATTATAATTTTAGCCAAAATAATATTACGCAAGCATGAAACATTCTGCTCATAGAGGGCAGAAAGGCCTCTACCTCGATTTGTGCCACATCTCGAGACTTACATAATTATTATTTTGGCCCAAAATTAATAGCGCCGTTTTTAAAAAATTTAGACCAGAATCGGGCCGTTTAGCAACACTAGGTGACGGCGAATGGTTTATTATCCACGCTCGACGATATGTATAAAAAAAATTCGTGAATTAATTATTTTCGTTCGATGTGCATACGTTATATAATATATTTAATTAATAAAAATAAATTACTAATATTTTAATAATTGAATACCAAAATAAAGTCGACCAAAATAAAAATCTATAATTGATAATTCTAATTTAAATTTTTATATGAATAGAGTTGGGATCGTTTTGAAGGACAGTCCAGTTCCTGACGCAAATCTTTCACGCATCAATTACCGGATGATGAATTTATAAAGTTACAAGCTACTTGTACCATCTCCGAGTTCACCAAACCCTAGAAACGCATCAAAAAAAATTCTGGTTATTATATCCCTATAAATCGAAGAATTGCAAACTTATCAATTTCGATGCTGTTGAATAGAAAAAAATAATGTGATTGGGTAGCTCGTTTTTGCGAGTTTAATTATATCATAAATTTAGAGGATATGACAGAGTTTTTTGAGAATGTTCGATTTCTTCTATTAACAAAGATATCGGACAAAAATCAACACTACATTAGACGAAGTATTCAATATAAGTAATGAGTTGGAAAATTAGAATTTAAAAATAAATTTATAGCGAAAATTGATTCGTTTAGATAATAAATAGAAGCTGAGTCAGCAATAAAACTAATAGGAGTAAAAAAAAATTAAAAAGATGGAGGATAAAAAAAACGCGCGAACAAAAAATATAGATACAGTAACGACGATAATATAGTACGACAAAATACCCAGCGGGACAAAGATTACAAGCAACAACTACTATATTTCAAGATATCAAAAATCATAGTAATCCAAGATACAACTATGATAGGTTAGACAGATCGTATAATAATTAATATTCAGGATTAAATAATAGATTAAATTGCAATTATGAACAAAAATTATATTTAATAATGAAAAATAATTACAGAACTAATAACTACAGACAATCATATGGCTCAAGATGTAATCAAAGATTTAATAACAATGGGAAATCTACTCAAAGTTTTATTAATTATGATAAGACAATATACAACAAGCCAACACTATAATAGAACACAATTTTAAAATAAAGACAGCAGAAATGTGTATATATATGAGGAAGATGATGATGATAACGATAAAATTGAAAAGAAAAGATAGAATTTATTCAATATAGATGTAAACAACATGGACGCTGACCATGACAATATCGCTAATGATGCTTATAAATTTCACGTTAAAAAAAATCAATTCTCGGAATTTCTATTTTAGATTTTTTCCTTCTTTTTCTTTTTATTTATTTATTATTTCATACATTTTGGTTTTTATTTTAAAAAAAATTCATGAAAAAATGGGATGTTATCAAAATTTTATATTGGGCATCTAACGGATATTAAACCCGGCAACGAGTCCGAATTCATCGGGTTCAAATGTGGATGCAATGCATCACTAATTTGGGCATTCCAGGTTTTAAATTTTAAATATAGGATCCCTCAATGAAAGTTAAAATCGGGTGCTCTTACCATTATAGTAAATTCATAATTTTAATTTCTTTTATTTTATTGTAATTTAATCCGATACCTTGATAGGTGAGATTCGGATTTTCCTTCATTTCTAAAGGTAGCAAAGTGTTGAGTTCGCAGTATATTTTTTTTAAGAATTCTTGAAAATCGCAATTTTCGTAGGAAAAATATTCGTCAAGGGCTTCGCTCAATTTTTTTCTGATGTACTCAAATAAGGGCTAAAAAAAATGAACGTAATAAATTAGAAAAATATCGTGAATTTATTATCTTTTTTTTATCAATTTAATTTTTATTATAAATATATTAAGGATGAATTTTTATCGATAAAAGGAAGTAATAACCTTTCAAAATGATAAAATTTTAGTAAAGTTCATATAAAAAATGCATAATCATTATATTATTTTATATTTACCATCGTGCTTAAAACGCATATACTTTTTTGTACGGTGCTCCTAGTGATATCTTTGTCTTTGTTGGCAAAATCCTTGAATATTAATAAAAATGGTTTAGCAAGCAGGACAAAAAAAAGGTTTACCAGAGGTCAGGGACCTGGAACAAGTTCAATTAAATAATTTCACCGACCTATCACAATTTTAAGTTTCTAATAGATTCGGATTTATGGGGCCTCAAAGTTTAAGAGTGCATTCATAGTGGGATCGGATTCGTCGCGATTTAACTGATTGATTTTTTAAATCTGTATGTGTGAGATCAGTTTCACTTTATTAAAATCAATAATTATTAGATTAATATCATGAATGGAATTAGAGATAAAGATTAATATTAATAAAAAAAAATTGATCTCATAAACAATTTTAAAATAATCAAAAATAGTGATGGATCGGATCCTACTATGAATGCAGCTCTAATACAAATTAGAACTTGGTTTTAAAAATATCAAATTACCTGGATATATCTTCACCTTAGAATTAGATTATTCCCCTTTTTGTAATTTCTACAGGAGAGCAATTTTAAAAATAAAGTTTCTATTGTTTTCAGTATGATTAAAAGTCATTTTAGACAAGAATGGACATAGAATAATCTGACTCTCAAGCAACGATATATTTGGTAGAAATAAATTCCTATTCATTTTAAGGAGTATCAAAATATTAAAAAAAATTTTTTTTCAGCGTCGATGTATTTCTGAACAAAATAAGACATTTAAAAAAAATATTCAAAAAATTTTCATTTTTAAAATTCTCATTTCCTCCATTTTTAATTCTTTATTTAAATAATTAACATATTGAAATAATAAACATATCTAGCGAGTTAGTTTCGAAAACATAATAATGGCCACATAAATTTGATAATAAATAAAAATAAAAAGCTGAAATGTATCCTGGCCCCCTACAAGCTACATATGAATGGAGTAATTGATGAATTGCATTATTTGTATTTGTACGTATAATTAAAACATTAATTTGATTTAAATTTGAAAATTATATTTTTTAAAACGAAAAACTAAAAAATATGAAGGAAGATTAATAGATATGGAAAATAAAGCTTAGTGCAAAAAAAAATAGGGAATATTTTATAAATCTAGAAAATAATATTGGTAGATGCTAGGAAACGTAATACTTATATTTTGATTGAATTTTCAAAAATATCGATAAAAAATGAAGCATTATAATATTAATATTTTTTAGATTTTAAAGAATATATAAGAAAAATTCAAGTTTTCTTTATTTCTTTTTTTTTAACATTATCGAAAGGAAATAACAAGGAACATGTTGAATGCTTATGAATAATTTCAAATAATTCAATCAAATAATGAAAATGCTAACCATTGTTTATATTGCAATTAGAATAAAGAACAATTCTTTTTAATATCTGTGTATATTAATTTTTATTTTATTTTATAAAATTTTTATAGTATAGATTATGTGTATAAATCTGGAATGAGATATATCAATCTTCTCATTTTAGGTCCCTGATTTTAATTTAACTATTGTTAAAATTCATGTTAAAAAGCAAGCCTCTCTAAACAAGTTTAAAATGAATACAGATGTTTTCAATATTATAACATGACAAAACTTTGGAGTTTTTAAAATTTGATCATTCAATATAATTTTAGCTATATTTTGAAAATGACTTAATAAAAATGTAAAGTTTAATGTCATAACAAATATTTTCTGCTGGACAAAAGGATTTTGACAAATGCTTTTTTAATTAATATGATTTTACAATTTTTTTTTAGGTATTCATTTGATATAATCTAAATATAAAAAATATATATTCCTAGTAAATTTTAATAAATACCACTCTGGCTTTTTATTTTTAGGCAGAGGCCAAATATTTAAAATTATATGGTATAGTCAAGGGACATTACTAGATTTTTATACTTGAGGGGAGATTAAAAATTTGAAAGGGGCTTGTTTTACATTCTATAATATGGCCATCATATATAAGCTAGGCAGCATCTCTGATAATTGTTTTAAAGCATTTTATAAAATAATCTAACATAAAAATCAATTTAAATTTATATAGATTACGATGATAATATAATAGAAAAAGAAAAAATGCCACAAGTTGCAAATTAGTTATATTAGAAATTAGAGGTCAGTGTGGACTGAACCATGGGCCTATAAAAATTTTTCAGCCCCTATATTTTATATAGGACCAGCCTGACTTGAAATAATTATTTATAAAAGAACATGGAATATATTTGCCTATTTCTAACAATTTTTTTTTAAAAATAATTTTAAATGATGCCCTTATAAATATAATGAACAACTTGAGAAGCCCATCAATTTATTTTGTCCAGCCAATGGGCTTCAGGCTGGTCCATGCAGATATTTTTGTCTAATTGATGCAAATAGATTTTTAAATAAAGAAAATGTCAAATTTATACTTTTGCATTTATTTGTTTATAATATGATACACCATAAAAAGGAAGGGCTTTTGTAATAAATCTGGGAAGAGTAAAATAGACATAATCTGTAACAATTATCATAATACATGATATTTAAATTTTTATACCTTGGGAAAAATTATGGGCACCATCAGGCAAACTAAGACTAGGCAAATTTTTCAAAAAATCATTGTTGGCTGCAGTTAGATCTAATTCAGGATATATCACCTCTATCTAATATACTTATAATAAGATTTATCTAAATATTATATATACCTCACATCCTTTCTTATGGTGAAAATTAGTTATAAAAATATGCTTTATTATAGAATTTTCCATGATATAGCCTAGAATAAATTAATTTAATACAATATAAAAACTAAACATAAATATGTCAATCATTTTTTGAGTTAACAGCTGATTGCTAGCTAAAAAGACCGATTATTTCTAGAAGGGCAGCAAAAATGTGTTTAGTGAATTTTCTTATTTTTATTCTATATAGGGATCTGTTAATACATCTGAAACTCAATTTGTGAGTTATTTTGTTCTATATTTATTTTTAGTTAAATTAGAGAAGAATAAAGAAAATGACTAATGATATAAGAAAATAATGAAAAGCACACAATCAAATTACTACAAAAAAACTTAATAAATTACAAAGTAAATTTATATAGCATTTATAGTTATCATTCTAATAATGACGCATGTCAATCATTTTAATAGATCATATTTTATAATGTAAGTAATCTATTTTAAAATTTGAAATTTAAAATTTAAAAGTCCCACTAAATGGATGATCCCATTGAGTCAAATATTTATAAAACGATTTTTATGTTAATCAATGAAATGCTTGAAGAAATTCAGGTAATCAAATAAATTTATTTAGTAATTTTATATAATTTAGGTAAAAAAATCATTAGGGAATAAACATTACCTTGATTTTATAACACATTGTGTTAAAGAATTCCCTGAAACCTTTACAGTACCTAACAAATCAAATGATGATGAAGCTATTACCTTAAAAAACACATTACCTATTGACAGAGGTTATATTCAATTAAAACTAAAAAATAGGGCTTTAATTTTCAAATTATTAGCTTTACATTCATGGTTCTGTGAATACAGTGAACTCAGTTTAAAGTCATCTAATGTTATATATTCTCTCTTGTATTGCCTATATTCTAAAAACTATTTAATATTTCACGAGTTAACAAAATATATAATCAATTATATTTACACAATTATTGAATATGTTTCAAATATCTCTTCAGAAAAAAATGATAAAGAACAAGGTAACTCAAAAAATTTGTTTATACTCTATTTTCAAAATTTGGCAAACATTGATATTGAAATCCAAAATTCAATCATAACAGATATGTTAAGTCCTTTTCTTGTGTTGTGTAATACTACAAATGAGGCCAAAGTTCAGATTGTTAATATTAATGAGTTTAATCCATATTCCTTAGATATTAATAATGATATATGTTATAAATTTGTCTACGATACTTTAAAAATAATGTTTGATTTACATTTCAAATCTTGTGAAATTATTAATCCTGTAATAAATAATTTGGATTGTGGGCTTAAATTTAAAATTGCACATATATTGGGAAAAATTTCAGTCATGGAAAATTCTCGTAAATATCCTAAATATAGTTTTAAGATCATGGAACTTTCTTATTGCCATCAAATAGAAATCAAATCAATTTTATATAATTCCAATTTATTTTTTAAAAATTTAATATCCTTTTTCAATATTTTACAAAATTATTTAAAATCCTATATATCACCACACACAATTGAATCACGAGTATTTTATCTTAATGAGATAGATAGTTATTGTAATGTCATCAAGGATATGTTGAATTATGTTCACAGACTTGCAAAATATGATGAACTTACACATATTTGGTCTATAACTAATAATGAGTTAGTTCTAATAGACCAAAATTTGGAGAAACTTTTTGACAAATATAATCCCATAATACAAGAGTGTATGCCTGTTACTAAATTTACTACTTACATGCTAAACATCATTATCATTCTTCTGGATAATAAATTTAAAAATAAAAATTCCTCAAAAAGTTTAGATCAAACTCTGAATATCGATTATTATGTACAGATTATTCATAAGATGAAATTACTACAAAAATTTACTCAATGTTTAAAATTAAGGCAATCTTTGATCAATGTCATTCTGAGTTCCACTTTATTCTCACTAGGCATAGATGTTGCTTTCAAGGATATTTCAGAATTTTTCATTGAACCCTCAAAATTAAAGATACATTTTACTAATATTATTAAATCAAAAGCCATGACTGAGACCTTCAAAAACGTATCTACTCAAGAATCTAATTCTCAAGTGTTAGCAACCCTCTCATCTTTTCTCTCTGATCAAAAATCTATGCAATTATTTGATATTTTATATATTTTGAAGGAATACCTCTTTAGCCTTGAATTATCCCTAACATTATCAGCATTAATCCATTCAAAATCGTCAATACTGAACGACCCCTATTTTGCCCCATTAGATAAATTATTAACTGATATTATCAATATATTATGGAAATCCGACTTCTCTCAGTGTATTTCAAAAATCTCTCTATCTTATTTCGACGAATCAGAAGGGTACCTTTATGATAGCAAAGAAGGAAATCTATATTTTAAACACATCTTGCCTATATTATCGCGACTCATTACTCGTATCATTTTCACCTACAACCTTTTTGTTACCGATGAATCCCTTAGTCAAAGTCAAAAATTTACCCTAGAAACAATTTTATATTCCTCTAACTTGCCCTTTTTTAAATTCAATTCAATAACTCCAATCCAAAAAAAAATTCTTCAAGATAATATTGATTACTCGCCCTTCCTAAACACTGAAAACCTTGCATTATTAGCCATAATATCTCCCATGATTCTCCCCGAGGAAAGGATGGATGGATGGTTGCGAGAAGTTACCAATATTAAACTTGACAGAAACCTTAGATATCGTTTATTACGCCTGTTTCCATTAATGTTATCCACCTTTAGAGAAAAATTACTTTTAAAAGTTTTGCATAGTTGGAAGGAATATAAGGTGTCCCTAATCGACGTTTCCACCAATTTTAATATTTTCCGCCATTTGACTAAATATCCATGTTCCCTTGCCGCCTCTCACTCCAAACCTCTTTTTATTGATTATCGGAGTGCGTTTGGTTTTAATTGTTTAATTTGCGATTCTAAGCTTGAATTGAGTTCAGCATATTCATTAATGGATACTGACTCCTACTATAGTTGTTACACGGAATTTACCACTAAATATCTAGACATTTTATTATTCGAATCAGCCAAAAGTAATCGAAAGAATATTTTATCTTACCTTGATCCAATTTTGCATCATCACATCTCCTATATTTACGACTCGACCGATGGACATGTTTTAGATCGGCTAATGCTATCGATGCCAGCCATTTTAAAGTTTTTGTCATTCCTTGAACCATCAAAGCTCGAAACAATTATCAAAAGATTAAGCTTATCTGTCGAAAAAGCTTATCTATTCTGCAAAGTTGAACGAAACCTTAAACGACTTCTATTTGCAATTGATCTTATGGGAAAATTCCTGATAAATTATATTTCATTCATCAAAAAATCGGTTGGTGATTTTAATTGCACCTTATCTTATCGAGTATTAGAAACTCACATAACTAATTTATTCGAATCAAGTCTTTTTTTAACTCCATTAGTGTCTGCCAAAGCGGTTTATCATCTGTTAGCCATCGCCAAGAGGTCTGGAAAATCTTTGATTCAATTGTACGAGACATATTCGGCATCGGTGTCTAATCTCATAGTTAACGCGATCCATGAGCAATCACTCCTGGAACGCAATCCCGAAGAAGTCCTTTTTAAATTTTCTAAACTGCTAGGCTTCACGAATTTTTCGAAATTTTTTGATCTATCTTTGAAGTGGCTTCTTCCTGAAGCCATTAGAATGTGCCTCTTGCACAAAAACGAATCATACGAGAACGGAGAAAGTTTGGAAATCGTAAAAATTGACTCATGTTCAGCTCTTATTAGTGCAGCTGGACTTGATAAATTGCGCGTCATCGTGGACAATATGAAACACATTTATCCTTACTTCGCTCTACATCACCCGACTCTCATGCAATCTTTGGCTCTCTACGTGCATTCCGTGACAAAAGTTGAGTTCGGGAGACTCATCATTCAGGATGCTCAGAACATCTGCAATCATTTAGTATCCCGGATCCCCGGTTGCCACGAACGTCGGACCCTCGAGAGTCTTTATCTGCTTTCCAAGTACGAGGATAAGTATAAATCGGACGAAACGGGTTCTATGAATATCGAGATTATATTGGAAGGAGATAACGTATTATTGGAAGAAGTGGTTAGAAACTCTCTAAATCCCAGGATTCTTGGAATTCTTTATTACTTTGATGCGCGGTTCAGGAAATACATGAATCTTTATGCGATGACAGAAGATGAAGAGGAAAAATCAAACGACCTAACTGGCAGTTTTGTATCCTTGATCAAGTTCTTGGGACCAGCCGCTATTTTGAAATACAAGATTAAAATTTTAGCTACTCTCAAAATAGGAATCAATAACATTGGAAAGTATAGGGAATCAACGCGAACAACTAATTTTGGTTTGCTAATTCAAGCCTACACGACCGTGATAGATTATCTCGAACCTTCTATCTTAAGGGAAGTAGCGAGTCAAATTTTGATAACGTTTGATTCGGAGTTCATTAAAAGCTTGGCGTTGAGTGAGAACTATCAAAATGGAATTATTTTGATTTATAACCATCTCTTTAAAAAACTTGAACACCAATCTTCCGATATGACCTTAACAAAAGAATATATTTTATTATCCGAAAATAATATTTTGATAGAACGTTTATTTATACCTCACATTTGTTTAGAGCGAACATACCCTGATTTCGATTCTTATTCCTTTATTCAACTACCATGTGTAAGGTGTCTACAAACTAAAATGGATTGCCCATCATTTGATTCTAGTAAATTTAATATTCGTCATCTTATATCTACCATACGCCAGGGTCTATCATGCTCAGAAAATCAGGCCGGCGCTCTAATTAGCTATATAAAAGCTTTAAAGCGTTTACTGTTCAATAATTTTGCCACTATACAGTTATACGTGTATCATGCTCAAAAATTAACTCCACTGGACTCACTTGACGAAACTATTTACGAACTGATTATATGCCTTTTAACCGCCTTAACCAACTTCCGTAATCACAATCGAATCGCTAAACATACTAATATATGCACCAAAAGGAAAACGTACACGGAATTGCCCGAGGACATGTCTGAATGCTTGAATTTGTTCTCTCACTGCGTGGGATTAATAGGAGCATTAGACCCGGGACGTCTATTACATTATATCCATCATCAGACCGATAAGCAACTCATAAAGATGCCATCATCCCTAGCTGGAATTTATTACAATCTGGACAGTGACGAATTTACATTTACCTTACTAGCCATGCTGGACAAAATATTCAACGCGGCTTCGGACGCTGGCATGCAGGATTGTGCGGCTTTCGTTATGCAAGAAATTTTGGCTCTTTTCAATGAAATTCCTATGACTACTGATGTCAATCAAAAAAACTTCTTTTGGAGCAAAATACCTGCTGAGCTCAAGCCAACCTTGACGCCACTCCTTAGTTCTCATTATAGGATGACTAACACCATAACCTACGATCAATTTCCTCCTTCCACTCCCCTTTTTGTCTCCTATTACAACTCTCCAACAGATATACGCTGCCGTTCCAAATGGCTCGATTTTGATCGTTGGCTCATCGATTGGTGTGGATGTGCTATCAACCTTTTAACTACGACTAACCTAGCTAGACGCGAATCTGACGGTATTAATACCGAACGCAGACTCTATAAAATTTTTAAGGTTTGTAGTTACGCCTTCAAGTACGACGCTGGTTTAGCTAGGTTCGTAATTCCCTTCGTCTGTTTGAACCTCATACTTTCCAGCGATGAGTCCACCACATGCTACTTTGTCATAATTGAACTGGAGGCCATCATTAACTGCCTCTTCCACATTAAGCAAGCTTATAAAAAAATTGAGCAAAGTGACGATTCCTATAATAATAACAATTTCGAGTCTAGCAATAAAGGAATCACCACGGATCGCATACAACACGATCAACGGCTCGATATGATCAGGAAATGCTTGTTCACCGTTTTTGACATTCTAGACTACATTTCCAAATGGAGACGCAGGCACTTGGCCATCATACTGAGCCATTCTCGCCTCACCAGTCCTCTGATTTCTTCTCGGTTTGGTCCAAATTCGCCTAAGGTTTGCCCAAAAATCAAGGAAGCAGACCCCCAGTTCTCAGCATTAGAGCGTTTTCACATACGCTTGCCCTACGAGGGAATGGCCAAGGCCGCTTACTCTATCCAAGATTATCACCGAGCCCTCATATATCACGAAATCGATTGGCGAACTCGCGCATCACCGAAATGCTTTGACGCCGACTTACTTATCAAACTTTACGGTGCCTTAAATGAGCCCGATGGTATAGGCGGCGTAAACGCTCACAATAGCGTTGGATCGGGGAACAAAAGATCGACCAAGCAACAGATTATGTATTTTCAGTCCCAGGGCCATTATCAAGAGTGCGCGGCTTGTTACGAGCTGGCAATTACCTCGGAACCCCTAAATATCTCAAATTACTTGGGCAAAATAGAATCGTTGCTGTGCCTCGAACAAGCCGAAACCGCCTTTAATTACTCCCGCGGAGTCTTATTTAGTAACAAGACTTGGGCTAACGAAATATTGCCCTATCAGGTTGAGTGTTTGAGGAGGCTAAATCGATGGGACGAACTTGACGCATTGATCAAACCTGACGCATCTTCTAAACCTTTCAATCCACCCTATCACGATATAGACAAAAGCGATAATTGGTTTTATTTTTTAGGACACGCTTTATCCATAATCCGCAACGATTCAGGATCCTCCCAGTTTTTTGCTATCCTTAAGCGCATGACTCTACATCAATCCAATTCGCTCCGGTATGCGCCTCACTTTGTAACCGGAGCGCCTTTCGTTTTTGCCGATTATTATCGAGGAAACTACCAAACCCTGTTGAAATTTCATTTGATAAGTGATTTAGAACAGGCCGCGCATATATTGAGGGGCTATTCAAACGCATCACGCACCATCAAACCTTGCCAATTAGCTATTATTTCCACAGAAGACCCCAAACCCGATCTAAACCGCTTGTTTTCTCTCAGCGAACGTCGACTTAAAAACGTTCAACACAGTTTTACTTGTATGGAACCATTGCTAAGCTTGCACAGAACGCTGGCCGATGTGGCTCGTCATATATTACCTTCGAAGTTTGAAGCCGAGCTTCAACTCCATAGAGGGCGGCTTTACCTAGAAAGCGCTAAATTGGCTAGGAAATGCGGGTATATTATATCAATAATAATTTTCAATCTTTATTTTTTCTGCGCGAGTTGTTTTGCTCATATTTAATAGAGGATTATTCCTAAAACTTCTAGTTAACTTTTTGTTTATTATCTCTTTTTTATTAATTGAAGTTTACATCTTTTTTTTTATTCAACTTTGAATCTTATCGTCTAAATATATAAGTTATGATACATACGTTTTTTGAAATATTTTCCATAAATATTTTAGTTACCTACAAACAGCACAACACTTTTTGCTCCATACGAAGGATTTTAATCTGCCCCAATACCAAATCGAAAGAGCCAAATGGCTAGCGCGTAAAGGCTTGAGACAACAGGCCATTCAAGCTTTGAGAGATTGTCTCGATACTCATTTTCCTCAACAAGACGATCAGGGCGACTTTCCAACGCTTTCTTATCAGAGGCGTCGGGAATTGTGCAAAACGCTAACGTTACTTGGAAATTATACGGAAGAGGCCTGTCACGTAAGTCTTTAATTATATAGTATCTAAAATTCTTGATACATCGGGCAACTGTTTAAGTTGGTCAATAAATATTGATTCCAACACAGCCCATATTACCCAGGTTTTACTATATATGTAATTTATATATAAACAAAAAAATGGCTTAAAAGCTGGACAGCCCCGCCATCTTAGCTTATTACGAAAGATCGATAAAGGTTGAGCCCACTCTTGAACATGGGTACTTTCACTCCGCTCGCCATTATGACAAGCTTTATCAGCGATCGATCCCATGCTCCAGCATTAGGGCGGAGGCGGCTAGGAGGGCCGTCGAATTTTATTCGCGCGCGTTGAAGAGAGGCACTAAATATTGTCATCAAGCTCTGCCACGTTTGCTCAGCGTTTGGCTCGATTACGGGGCCGAGACTTTTGCTAGTTTTCTTCATATTTTTTTTAATTATATTCTATTACGATTTTTTTATGAGGGTTTTTTTTAAACCTTTTACACAGAATTATAATGAATATATTCACTTTTTGAGCCCACCTCCACCTTCTATCTTAAATTGAATGCTGGAGTTGTTAGGTTAGATGCTATGCGGGGCCTCTCATAATAAAATATGATTATCATTTTAGATTTATACCTTACTTTAATGTATAAAATAGCTAAAGGTATAAGTATTATAAAAACCAATTGGCGTGTTTCAGTAATATCTTAAAATATCTGAATTTGATCATATACCACATCAAATGGAAGAAATAATTTAATTTTTCAGTATTATCCAATTTGATTGCCCTAGTTAGACTTAAAAATGACATACATTATTAAACAAAAAGTTAATACAATAAAAGAGGTAAATTTAAGGAACTAATTTTCTTTAAATTTTTGATAATTAAAATTGTTTTTTTTCTAATCGGAATCTTAGACAAATATTTAATACAAATAAGAATGCCCATCATATTATATTTAAATTTAGAGTTGGTAAAATTTGATAACCAAATAAGGTTGTTTGTTATGATGAAATAAACGATTATTTCCATTTATAGTATAAGTTTAATTTATGTTTAATTCCAGCTGTCTCTATAGAATTTAGTCTTTTTTTGTGAATTTGGATAAAACCTGGAATTCTATATAGTCTTATTATACACTAGCTAAATACATCTCAATATGAATATATACCTCAACTCACAAAAAAATAATATCTAAAAGACATTAAAAATAACTCTAAAAACGACATGACATTGAAAATATTGTCAAATAACTTGGACCTCATTAACGATTGCGTGACCGACCTCATAGACGATGGTATGTCGTCTAGCATTTTCCTAACCGCGTATCCTCAACTCATTTCTCGTATATGTCACCCCCACGTCCAAGTTTGGGAAGTCTTGAAGCATTGTCTTGTCACCGTGTTAAGGAATAATAAGGAAAAGGTTTTTTGGATGACGGTGGCCGTGTCTAAATCATCTCACCAAATTAGGGCTGAACGATGCAAACAAATATACCTGGAAGCCATTAGAATCGATCATGGCTCGAAAGGTTACAATATACAACTTATTCTTAATTTTAGGGGGCATTCCCATAAGATTAGTAATACTTAGAATAGAATAATAATATTTGTGATAAGATTAGGCCAACAATGGTTGTTAAATAGCTCGATTCTGATTTTTAAAAACGAACTCCATTAAGATTTTAGCCAAAATAGTATTTTGTGAAGCCTCGAGATTTGGCAAATAGAGGTCTAAACCTTTTCTGCAATCTATGCGCTATCTTCAGGCTTACATAATTTTATTTTGCCTAAGATCTAAATCGGGTTCGCTTTTCAACAAACATTCACCCGAATCGGGCTTTTTAACAACCCTACCAAGGACATACCAAAGCCCTTTAGCGTTCGGTGCGCATCATTTTAAAAGTTAGCAAGCCAAAAATCGACCGTTACAAAATATCATTTCCAGAAATTTGAAACATTATAATTTTTATCGCCAGCTTACTATTTATATTCCGAATAATTTCTATATTTTTGGCTAACTCAATATTTTAAACCAGAAAAAAATATTATCTAAGCTTCGAGATTTCGCTCATAGAAATCTCTGACCATCTATGAGACAAATCTTCGGGCTTGGATAATATTGGGATAAAATATTTTGTTGGCCATTTTTAAAAATCGGCTCAAATCGAGCCTTTTAACAACACATGGTGTAATTAATGTATATTCATGTTAATTTTTTTTATAATAAACACTCAATTTTAATGGAATGTTCTGATCTGGTATTAGCCATAAATTTTCTGTTCGTTATAAAAAATAAAACATTATCTATCCCCCCCCCCCTTTCCTTTCCGCTCCCTTTTAGTACTCGAGCCTTAAAAAGTTTTAACCTGCTATAATGAGAAAATAATTATTATTTTAAGGTTCCTTTATTTCCCTCGATTTACTTTTATACAATTTTGCCTGGTAAAATATTTTATTATTTTGTTGCAAAATTATTTAGATGATATTATTTTAAAAGTTATTTATTTTTTAATTTTCAAAAAAAAGAAGAAGAAGATATATGGTCAGTTAGATAATTTTTTTTTAATGATAATAAAAAGCTTGTAATTTTACTCCATTAGCCTAATGTTAGTATGCGAAGGAATATTTTGACTCTCCACAATACTCTTATTTATATGATCAAATAACCAATCTATGATGATTAAAATTATCTTTAACACTTTCATGTTCATTTGACATAATTTTGATCATTATTTAATCATGATATATTTTATTGCGATTCAATTTTTTTTTTGTATCGGCTAAAATTTTGTTCTTTACCTTCAGCCTCATCATGGCAGGAGAGTACGTCTTTGAACGGTTAATGGAGGTTTAAAAGGTTCCTGTCGTCTGGCGCTAAAATAGGATCACTGTCTCCTCGACTGAGTGTAAAAATCACCTAAAGGGGTTAATGTCAGGAAGGGCATTCGATTCTCCTCTTCAAAATTTCCTAATGATTGCAACAAAACCGATTTTTATCGGCTAAAATATCCTTTCAAATTTTTATCGGTCGATTTCAAGTATTTAACAAATGAGATTTTTTCAATATATTTCATTATTTCCTTCTTTTTTATTTTTATAAATTTATTGATTATATAGTTTCGAACGACAAATCCAATTCCGATTTGGCAAAATATTTATCCGATGCCACTAAATTGGCGGATAAACTTCTCGAGATCGCGAATAGAGAAGTTGAACAACCCGGGTTTACCACTCTTCAGATGTCCGTTCATTTTAGAAACTTCAAAAAGTTTTTTTTTTATGTTTTTATTTAAAAATTTTTTCAAAAATAATGTCAAGAATTTTACATAAATAATAAAATGTTAAAAAATTTAACCTAAAGCTTGGTCCCCGTCCTAACTCTTAAAATTAGTTACCAATTATTTTTTTAGAAATTTATGTTAATCAACATAACGTACACATCCAAATACATTACTTAAATTAATAACGGTATATGAAAAGAATTTCACATTTAAGCCATGGCCCTGGTTGGGGACTAATGTCGAGGATAGCATTAGATGTGCTCAAATGTCCGATGTTTGGCTAGGGATGTATACTTCCATAAATTCATAACCCTAACCAACATCAGACCTTTCTCCATATAATAACTAATATATATTATCCACAGCTCAGGCTTTAGGTTAAATTTAAATCCTTTTATTAGAACCAAATTTAAATAATTGGATAATCAGTCTAATTTGGAACCTGAACTAAAAAAAGGGCTTCCGTCTAAACAGTGGCATAGCCTGATTTTATCTACGGAGGGGAGGGGGTGAATTTTTTTTGTTTGGCTTCGTCCCTCCTATAAAAAAATATGATGTATTATTGATTTTTTTCTCGGTTATCTTTATATCATCTACGTTAAAGTTGTAATAATTCTAAAATATGCCAATGTTTTGTGCTTTATTAGCGTCTGACCATTAGCAGTATAGTAGCCAGCATA
The DNA here is from genome assembly GCF_954871325.1 of Gordionus sp. m RMFG-2023. Taxonomy (NCBI): domain Eukaryota; kingdom Metazoa; phylum Nematomorpha; class Gordioida; order Chordodea; family Parachordodidae; genus Gordionus; species Gordionus sp. m RMFG-2023. The sequence continues at coordinate 25,596,392 of NC_088779.1, read as the reverse complement.
AATGAAAAAATTATTAGCAAAATGTTGGCCAACCTTACTATTAAAAAGCGACTGAAAGCATTATTTCTAAAAAATTTACCAATGTTTAATGCTCAATTATGAATTAATTTAATTCGTTTGATACACAGTATAGGAAATGGCATTATGCTAGAATGGGAAATATATTTAAAAAATATATATCTGGCGTAAGCTAATATTTGTGCCTAAAAACTGCTTTTAATACCTCAATTAAATATAGTTAAAGATCCACAAAAAGAAATTGAGTTATAAAAAAATGATAGCTACGACGTCACGCTTTAAGCGAGAAAGTTAGCCAAGTTTTTAGACAAATCTTTTACCAAACCATTATGTAAAGCTTTATAAGAATTTTTATTGTTTTATTCTCTTTGGTAGATGGTCTAAAGGGGAAAAGAATTATTGGTAAAAAATATAAAATTGTCAAAATTAGCATCATATCAGGACGGAGAATATAGAAGTTGTATAACTATCTGGTTTGCTTTTAGTGCCTACTTTCTTTAATCAACTTCACAGCCACAAAAAAAATAACCGAATTAAGAACCAAATACAAACTATGATAAAGCGTAAAGTCATCCAAAGATATGGAAGGATTATCTCAGATATTTATTGCAATAATTATTGCATTTCATACTTTTTAATACTTCTAACTATTTGTAGTTTAAGGAACATTATTGGCAAAATAAAAATAAATTGCTAAGATTGACATCATGAGTGGGAAAATTGTAGAAGCAAAGAGCAATAGATTTTCTAATCAATAAATAAAAATAAGTTATAAGCTAAATAAAAACTACGGCACGACATCGGCGGAATCTTAAATGTCGAATTTTAAATACATTTTTTCCCCGATTCAAAATATTTTTGAATCTTATGATTTTATGATCTTTATAGATTACTTGTTCTTTTCATTTTATGTAATATTTAACAATATAAATTATATGATTAAATTTTGTTTTTTAAAAAACACCCCTCTCCCCAACTTGTCTACGCCACTGCATCTACATATTTTTCAAAATATGGTTCCAAAAATAGGTTATGGTATTTAGATTTTGCCCAGTTATAAAGGTTCTTGTCCCAAATTTATTAAATCTTATGATAATCATAAATTACTATAAGTATATACGAATTTCTACTATAAATCTTATTTAAAAATGGTGATGACTTTTTTTTAAAGATTACTGGAAGACCCCAATTTGAGCCACATAATAATTCCTTTGTTATCCGAGATGTCAATAAATCCCAATTGTTATTCCATTAATTCCGACGCTTCTTCTGAATCGATGCCCACGAATGGAGATAACAATGAGACTCCACCTTCTAAAAAGGCTAAATTCTATGATAAATTTTCCGATTTATCTAATTTAAACATGAATTCCCTTGATAATATAGAAAATTATAGAGAGAAAATATATATAGTTGGGATAGAAGATGATATTGAAGTCCTGCCATCACTTCAAAGACCCAAAAAGATTTCTTTCCGAACTAGTAATGGTTAGTTTAAAAACAAAAATTTTAATCAAAGTTCCTTTTCCCAAATCATAATGGCTTAATTATTATGAAATATACAGTCAACTACTTTTTTGTACCCAAATTTTGATATTAGTCTTTAAATAACATTTATTTTTTAATTCCAAATATTTCACTATCAAATTTTTTTTTTTGAAAAATATTAGTATAATATATATGAGAATCAAAATTAAAACCTATGATCAATTATCTTTAATGTTAAGACTGGACAATTATATTCAAAGGGATAGGGTTGGGCACGTTACTTTTTTAAAAAAATTTAATTTTCGTTATCCTTAGCCATAGATTAAAAATTATAACGGTGTATAAATAATTATATTCATTCTTTCAAATCTTTAAAGTCTAAGACGTAATAAACTATAAACGAAACAATATAAAGTATGGATAAATAATTAAAGGAAACAGTTGAGTATCAGATTATTTAAATATTTGAACTTTTCTTAATTGACCGAAAAAACAGAAAATCTAGATACGTTCGCATTAAAAAAATTTGTTTGAAATGAAAGGAACGCCGTTGTTCACCGTGTTTTTTAAGGAATTTTATTCGCCCACGTGTTCAATCATATAATTGATAAAAAATAAAGATATGCTGTATCTTAATTATATATTATCCCATGTGATATTTTGCGCTAAGGAAAATCTTACCCCATGCTTTGCAAGCCTAAAGACGATCTAAGGAAGGATTCTAGGCTAATGGAATTCAATGCTTTAGTCAATGATTGCCTTCTAAGGAATCACGAATCTAGGAAGAGGAATCTCAAAATTAAAACATATTCTGTTACTCCTTTAAACGAAGAATGCGGCCTAATAGAATGGGTGCCCAACATGCAGCCTTATAGGATCATTTTACAAGAGCTCTATCGAGTAAAAAAAATAAAATAATTAACTCTTAAGAAAGATAAAAATGCCAAGAATTTCAATCGTGAAATATCTCTTGTAAAAAAATATGCTTTACAAAATGTTTTTTTTGCTAGAATAACATATAGAATTTAACTATTATTGCTCTATGATCCCAAAATTTTTATTACTTAATTTATATTAAAAATAAATGTTTTTTTTAATAAGGAAGAAAATTTGAAATATTTTTTAAATAAATGTACTCTATCCCGGCCGACCTGAGCCCAGGGCCAATTTTTTTAATAATTGGACGAGATGTTAGGATATCTTATGTGTAAATAAAAATTTAGATAAAATATTTTAATTTTATCTATATAAAATATTCTTCATAATTAATCATTCAATCATTATTATATGATAGAGGTGGTGGATAAAAGATAAGTTACAAATAATAATTCTCTAATAAAATGTAATTATATGCCTAAAATTTTAGTTATTTTATATATTTTTTGGCCCAGATTTTATAAAAATAATTTCAACCTGGCTTTGATTTTTTTTTACAAAATTTTTTCTGCCCGATCCATGTTTTATATTTTCAGCCTGACCTGGCCTCGTTTTTTTATAAAATAAATTTATGTTTTAATAGATAATAATAGCTATTTAAAATATTCGGTTTTACAATGCCCGGCACCGGTATTTAAATTTAGACCCAGCAAGGCCCATGTATATTTAAAAAATTTAAGTTAAGAAAATTTTTTTTAAAAAAAAGTGTCATCTGGAAAAATGTTGATTTATTTGGTTGTATAATACTATCTTTGCTTCATTTGCATTTTTAAAGATATCAGATAAAACATCTGATCCATTTTTATTTAAAAATAAAGTGTCATCTTGAGTAATGATGATTTATTAGGTTTAAACAAAAGTACATCTCGACCTCGAGAACACAAAATAATCAAACGATGATATGTTAGCCGTACGTGACTCTAAAAAGACATAACTTATAATATTTTATAACTGCTCTTTATTTTAAAGCCTTAATAAATATGATATTGTGTTGTTTAATGAATTGTTGATTCTGTGGTTAGATTCGATACATTCAGATTATGTTTAATTTAATATTTTCCAATTACAAATATTTACTATATATTTTTTAAAGGAGAACGGAAAGGTGATGAGTAGCAAAGAGATGATCGAACACCGCCTGCCTGCTAATTCACCCTTGGAAAAAAAATTAAATGTTTACAAGAAAAAACTCTTACCGTTTTTCTCCCCTCCCATCTTCCACGAATGGTTTACTCGTTCGTTTTCGGATCCTACTTCATGGTTATTTTTCATTTATCGATATTTTCTTTACCAATCTTATATTTTAGTGGTATAGTGTCTTGCCCGATTATTATAGACATAATCAGTGTTTATGGTTAAAAAAATCTGATTTTGGTTCCTGGAAATTTTAGATGCGGTTCTGATAGTTATGGTTCAAATTCCACCCACACTACTCATCAAATTAAAAGTTTAGATGAGTGCGATTAAGTCTAATGCCCATACCAACCGTTCGAAAGCATATGTTGATGGCAAGCCAAAAATATTATAACTGCAAAATGTCTTTTACAAAAATTTAAATTTAAAACTTTTATCCTCTGCTTATTGGTTATAAAAATTCCATATAATTTCCATAATTTAAAGTCGCTCGGATTATTTAAAAATTTTTTTTTTACCCTTTTAATAAAATTCCTGTCCGGCCCAGCCCGGGGTGATAAAATTTATTTAAATAATTAATTTTTAATTTACAAAAAATTATAACTAAAATATGATTTTATATAATTTATATATTAAATATAAAGCAGTTAAACAAAGTAAATTTTTTTATGACCTGCTTATTATTCAATATAATGGTTTAAAAAAATTTTTTTTCTAGATTAAATATATTTCGATAATTTTCCTACATCTTAATAATAACAACCATTTTTATTTATCATCTCGGAAAACGTGATAATTTGTGAACCATACTTTTATTCATAATTTTTTAACAAAGACTTTAAGTTGATTATCTTGCTTATATTCGTTGGGCTCTTTAAAATTCTAAATTTACTGCACATCTGTTGACTTGACTGCGCTAATGCGGCTAATTTGCTTTATAAACTGGTTTTAGCATAAAAAAATGCGAAACCGAATTTTTCAATAGGAATATTTACCTCAGCTTAGAGATTTTAGCTCGCTCCTCTTGGGTTATCAATTTTTTCATTACTGCCGATTTGCAACACTGAACCTAGTTATAATATATTTAATATTTTTTTGTTTGATACGATTCAATTTCCTTTATCAGGTACCTGGCCAAATTGTCGTATTCTCGAACATTAGCAGTCATGAGCATGGTAGGTTATATATTAGGACTGGGCGACAGACATGGCGAAAATATACTCATCGATAAGATTTCAGGCGAAGTTCTTCACGTCGATTTTAATTGTCTATTCAATAAAGGTTTTTCCTTATTTATTGCCTAGAATCGTTTGAATAAACAAATTTTTGAAAAGTAGAAAATAAGAACCATTGTTTTTTTATTCAATATACAACCCAAACCAGCTATATTCTTTATTTATTAGGCCTTACCTTTGAATACCCCGAAAAAGTAGAGTTCAGATTAACCCACAACATGGTCGATGCCATGGGACCACTCGGATACGAAGGTATATTTAGGCAAGCTTGCGAAGTTACTCTCATGGTAAAAAATTTTTTGAATATTCACATTTTGAGTATAATATTCGATAAATTGGAAAGGTGCTATTTTTATAATTTCCTATTTAATGAACATTGGATGGTTAATTTTTGAACGAATGGTATTTGAATCAGTAAACCCTATAAATAAATAGTATAAACCACATTTATTAGCCCATTTTATGTTTCATATGTGCCAAGGTGGGGCTTTCAAACACACTAGGGGTTAATGTAAGTTGGTAACATGTAATAGAGGATGAAATGTGTTAGAAAAGATGACTTATGCAACATGTAATGAAAATGAAAACTTTTTTAATGGGTGTTATAAGTTATAAAAATAAAGCTTCCTATTTTAAACCCATGATATCAATTTGACGAAATCAAAAGTTATCGAAGATTCAAGTTATAAAGGGAAGAGGGAGATTTAGGCCAACAAAGGCATTGGCTAAAATAGAGTAGAGTTTGACGGTTAACCACTAGACTATTTGACAAACCTCTTGTTTTTTTAGATAGAATAAGAAGAGCACTATGTTTTAGAAAAAAAACTAGTTAATATTTTGAAAAATGATATTTGTGACAAAAAATAATTATTTATATACTTTACTTTTTAATTATAATAATATGAGATGGCAAATTACAAAATACTTACATGAGATTATTAAATATTGTTTTAATAGGTAATGAGAAACCAAAAGGATTTACTCATGAGCGTTTTAAAGCCTTTCATTCACGACCCGCTCCTCGAATGGAGTGGTTGTAACAACAGTTTTAAATCGGAACGTGTTCCGTCCCGCAATCGTTTACATTTGCAACCGAGTCAAGTCGCGTGCGATAAAAGTTTAATTAAGCAACGACACGATATCGAGACTTACAATATTCAGGCTCGAATTCATGTCAATAACATAGAGCTAAGGCTGACAGGTCACGTGGATTACCGGAATAATCAAAACGATTCGAATAAACCCGAAAATAATGGTAAACGAAATAAACACTTGAATGGTAATTTGGGAATTGACTCAAATGGCAACAAAGAAGATTGCAATTCTAGTTCTACTATCTTAGTAACGGAGTCAGTAGGCCTGCCATTGTCTATCGCTGGACAGGTAAGATATTATAGCATAAATTTGATACATAAATTATAAAAAAAATAAAATAAAATAAAACTAAATAAATAATATTATAAAGTGAAATGAGCTATTCCATTGTTAAAAGAGGGATAATTATACCATTTTATAAAAAATAATTTAAATCAGAATAATATTAACATATCGTCACCTGAGAATTAGATTATTCTATATCCACTTTTTGTCAAAAATGACTTTTTTTTAAACATAAATCACTTTTTTTATATAATTATACAAAATATCCTAAATATTTATAAAATACCTCAAATTAAATCCTATGTTAAAAAAATATTAGAAACTTAATTTTTTTATAAATTGCTCTCTAAAATTACAAAAAGTGGAGGTAGAATATTCTATTTTTTTTTATCAGCCATTTTGATATATTAATTCGGGAGCCAATTTAAACGATATCTGCCGATATCCGATATTCTTAAAAATACGAATGATCAAGATTGATCCAATATTAAAACACGTGATTCTAAATTTATAAACATTTATTGATTTCATTAGATATTTTTATTTTAGTTTAGGCTGTGTCTTAAATCTAAATAATATATAAATAAAATAAATTTATTAATTTTTAAGGAAGAAAAATATCATAACTATTTTTAATGTAAAAATAAAATAGTGTCCTAAATAAATAATTGAAATTAATATTTGAATAAAATATTTTTAAAAATTGATTTGTTTGGGTAATTTTATGAAATAACTTGTAAGTAATATTAAAGTATATTATTTTTCGTATTTTATTCTCGTTTTCTTGTTTTCATGGTTATTTTTTTTGTTTTTTTTCCGTTTTTTTGAGATTTCGGACATGTTTCATAATTTTTAATTTGAGAAAATTTATATAATTTGAGATTTTATTTTCAAAACATTTAGGACACAGCCTTAATTATTTATATTTATATACAGGTAGACTACTTGATAAGACAAACAACCGACGAAAACTTACTTTGCCAAATGTATATAGGATGGGCGCCATTTTTTTAATGTTCACGTGCGAGTAATTGGGGAATAACTCATAACTTAGAAAGGAAATTTGGATGGATCAACACGGTGCTGCCTTAATTTTAACAACAATCGCTCAATTTTTTTTATAGTAAATTATAGCTCACTTTTATATATATATAAACAAACCTAAATTTAATACAACAAATTATAAATTAATATATCGCGTATCACATTCATATTTTTTTATTTATAACTGTATATAACTGATTGTTTAGTCAGGAGGATATTACGAATGACGAGACATTTTAATTTTAATTAAGATATACCTATTTATTAAAACGTAATCATAAATCGGCCAATATGAGTTATCGAATTTCTATCTTTTACGCGGATAAAATCATTTATTAAAAGCAAAACCATAGGCATAGCGAAGGATGGACGTTTCCACCATTCGGAAATTGGCGCATAAATAAAATCCATACGATATTACAATATCTTTTTTTTTTTAAATCGAACATTTAAATTGGGGTTCTCTGTTTCAGGGCTTCGAACCGTTAATTATAGCGGTTCGGTTTTTTAGTTTTAAATTTTATAAAGGTTTTGTTCCATTCCTGTTTTTATGAAGGATTTCATATCTGTTTTTCCGGTTTATAATTTATAGCGGTTTTTTTCGTTTCATTCTGGTTTTTATATGATTTTTTTTTTAAAAAATTAATCATATAATTTAACATAAAACTTACTATTATTTTTAACACAATGTAAGAACATATAAAAGACATAAATAAGTAAAAGTATAAAAATAATTTAATGCAATGTTAGCTTAGCTTATCTAAATTGAAGATTTATATTAAGAAACACATTAATTATTGTTTTAGAGATATAGGAATAATCCTAAATAATAGTAATACCAAACTTATTATAATTTAATAATATTCAATCCGCAAGTTACCGTTTATTATTTTTAAAACTATTTATATATGTCAATGTATTTTTCCCGTGTGCTATTTCTTGAACTTTAAATCATTTCTGAGCACTTTTCTAAATATTTTAAAATTTGATTTTACCGGAAATGTATCCTATCATGTTTGGAATACCTAACCTACGAATTTAAGGCAATTTTGCTATGAACCTTTGAACTTAATTTAATTAATATTCATTTTTTGCCATAGATTTATTATATAAATTTAAAATGACTCAAAATTATACGAAAAAATTGTCTACAATTCATAAGATAGGTACTCTAAATCTGGTAAAATCAGATTTTTAAATTTAAAAATACCCGCTTAAAAAATTATTTTAAGTTGGAAGAATAATACATTGCCAGGAAAAACACATTGACGCTAACATATATATAAAGTTATTATTAAATTATCCCTTAATATAATTAATATTTATTTTTGCCATAGATTTATTATATAAATTTATGACTCAAAGTTATACGAAAAAATTGTTTACAATTCATAAGATAGGTATTCTAAACATGTTGGAATATATTTCTGGTAAAATCAGATTTTCAAATTTAAAAATATCCGCTTAAAAAATTATTTAAAGTTGGAAAAATAACACTTTGACGCTAACATATATATAAAGTTATTATTAAATTATCCCTTAATATAATTAATATTTATTTTTGCCATAGATTTATTATAAATTTATGACTCAAAGTTATACGAAAAAATTGTTTACAATTCATAAGATAGGTATTCTAAACATGTTGGAATATATTTCTGGTAAAATCTGATTTTTAAATTTAAAAATATCCGTTTAAAAAATTATTTAAAGTTGGAAAAATAACACTTTGACGCTAACATATATATAAAGTTATTATTAAATTATCCCTTAATATAATTAATATTTATTTTTGCCCATAGATTTATTATATAAATTTAGAATGACTCAAAGTTATAATGTAAAATTGTCTACAATTCATAAGATAGGTATTATAAACATGTTGGAATATATTTCTGGTTTAATCAGATTTTTAAATTTAAAAAAACGCGCTTAATAAATTATTTAAAAAATAACACATTGACGCTAACATATATATAAAATTATTATTAAATTATGCAAGGTATTATTGATATAACCCCTTTCTGTTGTATTACTGTATGGTTATAGGTAGACGCTTTTCCACACTCGAATTTATATCAAAATTGCCACACACATTAAAATGAATCTTTAGAGATTAATGAATGCTTAGTTGTAATAATTGAACTATATAGTAAGAATAAGGAATAAAATTTGATATTTTAACGTGTTCCGAAACGTAGAACGAACAGAAATGGAACATTTTTTTTTTACCGAAACAGGAACGCAAAAATATTTTTGCTTTGGGTCCCTGTGGGTAAATATTTATAAACAATAAAATTATTCTCATAAAATAATTCTATTTTATAATCATTCTCTATAAATAAGATTCGCTGTATAATCACCCTCAAACATCATTCTCTATAAACGACATTCTCTATAAACATCATTCTCTATAAATGACATTCACTGTATAATCATCCTCTTTAAAATCATTCTCTATAAAAGACATTCTCTATAAAATAAATATCCATAAACGTCATTTTCTACAAACGTTATTCTTATAAAACATTTTCTTAAAATCTTTTATATAAACTACATTCGCTAAAAAATAATTCTCTATAAATGCCTTCCCTATAATTGTTTTCTGTAAAAATGTTACTCTATAAAATATATTCTCTTCTCCTCTAACTTCATTTTTAATTTTTTAGCCTCCTTTCCAAATTTTGGGGAGGGGCTGAGCCAGAGGTCTGCAATGGCCGAGTTTTTAACCAAAAAGCCCACCCACTCGTTGTTTGTAATTTTTTAAACTCGCCCGCCTAATGTTATTTTAAGGCTGGTTTGGCTCTTTATTCCTTTATTTTAATGTTTTTAAACTATTATTTAATAAATAAAAGTCTGTTCCGCTTATTTCCACTGAAAAATAATTAAGATTCTCCCGCCCATGCCCACCTATCACTTAAAAATGTTTTTTTATGCCCCACTCGCCCAATGTAAATATTTTAGAGAACCCACCACGCCCGTCCAAAAAAAAAGGAAAAACCGGCCTAATGCAGACTCGCCAAAAATTTTTATTAATTTTTAAAAACTTTTTTTACTATATTGTTATAAAAATTCTAGGCGTTGCGTTTAAAATTTCTAAAATGCTAATTAATTTTTCGATTCATTGAAAGCATATATTTTTAAAATATATAATTGAGGTTAGGGAAACTGTTTTGTGGAGGCGGGCATTTTTTAAGGGGAAAGGGGGGCTTCCGTCGCTCAAAAAGGTAGGGGCTACTGAGCAAAAATATTCTGCCCCTTTAAAATAAGTATCTTCCTTACGACTATGAAGAGCCTTCTTGCTTTCCCCTTAAAAAAATGCATATGTTAACAATATTTACACGAATGAAATTATTTTACTTTTTTTTATATAAACAAGAGGTTATTTTTAGAGTAATTCGACCATAAAAATAAATTTATTAAAAATTGTTTTATAAAAATTATGAGCAAATCATTACTAAAGGGGCCAATTTTTATTATGTTTTTTAACGATTCCTATCGGTCTTTTTAAGTTCAAGTCTATGATGATTCGCCACTTGAAAAAAGAAAGAAAAATATACTCTTTATAGAAGCAAAGAGAATTCAATTAAATGTATTAAATTATAATTCAATGTTTGAATCGAATGCTAAATTTAAATGTGTACAATTGCTAGTGGCGAAGACAAGGGTGGAAGGTTTAAGGTTAAGATAACCCCCATAAAAAAATGATTAGTTCAAATTTTTCACATTCATAAAACCTTTATATTAATATCTAGACGAAAATTTGCTTTCATTTCTTTTATATTAATAATAAAATAAAACTCATTCCCTTAAATATCTATTTTCATAAAATAATCTCAGAATCTTTTTTTTCTAGAAAAAGTGAGTGGAGAGATTTTAAAAATATACGAATAAACCATCTTATTAAGCTAGGATAATCGTTTTAAATTTCACCGTAACCAACCCATCTTGTTTTGGTATCACATTTTCCAAAGATGACATAAGTATATTTACTAATTTTTATGCTATCGACCGATTATAAAAAATTTGATATTTTTTTTAGTTCTAGATCCTCCGTTATATCTTGAATCAGGATATGAATTTTAATTTTCGTATTTTGGTAATATATTTTTTATTTATATAGTTTACCACAAAGATTGAAGATTACATTAAAATATATATGGTGAATTCCATATCAAATCAACCAAAAAAGTCGATTCTCAACCCGACCCTCTTCAATTTTTCTTAAATTTTGCATAATGGTAGTATAAACTATAACTAAGAAAAAAATGAAATTTTACCTCCCAACAAGGTTTACTCGCTAAGATATGGGCGTTTAAAGCGCGGAAAAATAGTACATTTTTGACAAAATGTGCCTCATTTATTTTCAAATATCTCGAGAAATAATTAAGTTAGAAAAATAATTTAAATTTTATTATGTAGCTTAATAATAGTTCTTTAATATGACATAAAAATAAATATGATATAAATTTGATGAATGTCCAAAACCGGATGTATAAAACCGGAAATGGCCATAGAAAAAAAAAGGTATTTTTTTTTTTTTAATTTTTTTTCCGTAGATAGATATAACACTGCTTTATATTTGTGCCAAATCCTAGCCTGGGATAAAAAAGGGTCTAGGAGTTATGACTCTTTATATGGCTTAAATTGATCAAAAATATCTTCATTTAATGAATACTTATGAAATAATGTTTTTTTTTAAATTATGTCTAAATGATAGGCCCTAACTTTTTTTTATTTTTAATTGTTAACATGTTGTGACTGAAAATTACTTGACAAAATAATTCTAAACCAATTTATAACTTTATTTTTCTGAAATGCATAATTACATATAATATAATAATTCATAATTATGTTTACAATATATCATATATTAAATTATCTAAAGAATTGGTATAAATTTTGACTTTAATTTTATTTTCATCAAGGGGAATATAAGCATGGTATTTTTGTGTTCCCGGAATTCTTTTTGCTCTCAAAAATTGCTTTCTAGATGATTTTCCATATTATTGTATTCATTAATGTAATTTACTCCATGTATATTATTTGTTGCAAAGTCGAATAAATCCATTGGTGTCAAAATATGGTTTTGATATGGCAGTTGCAAACTAGCTCGAGCTGCTAGCCGTTTTGTTTTGTAATACCTCCTAAACTGTCGCACGGACTTATTCCATGAGCTGTAGCAAAAAAATGCCACTCGGCCTTTATACCAAAATCACATTCATGATTATAGAGATTTATGAAATTTTTTTTATTTTTATATTGGATTACGGCCCCAATCAGAAAAATAATAAATTTTGGTCAATGTATCAAATCTTTCTTTTAAAAATAAGATCATTTTAGTTTGAAATAAATAAAAGGCACAGACATTGTGCTTTAAGCAATCTGATATCACCACTAAACTTATATGTTTTATAGTGTTGTCCTGACGATAATAAATGATAAAAGGGTGAATAGTGGACTGATTATTTGTCCAATGAAATCCCTGTGCATGGTCTTGCACTAAAAATGCATAATTTTCCGAAAAGTCAGCAATAACTTAGTATTCGCCAACATTTAAATTAGATTTTAAATTGTTTTGAAATAATGATTGTTGTGATGCTATAAATGAATGTGGAATCAAATTGTCTAATTTCTCAATTAAATAATCTAGGAATTTATAAGCTGATTTTGTCAGCGTTTCGAGCGTAGTTCTATCAACTACCAACCATTGTTTAAATGATATATAAATAATCTATTGAATTCGTATCAAATAATATAATAAGTCTTTCTTTTATTTGGGATGATCCAGGACAAAATTTACATTTATTGAAGTAACATCCAGGCTGGGCAGGATTGCAAAGACTTTGTGCAATACAATGTTTATAATCGTTTATTGGAGGATAATTATAATGATCATTATTGTTTGTAAGCTGTTTTAATTTTCCCCCTATTAAAATAAGCTTAAAATTTTGGTGTAGTGTGCAGATACACATGGTATGTGTACCTGGACCACCTGCTAAAACACAGTTTTTGGGTCGTAAGAATGCAAATCTATTCACTCACAATATGTTAACAATTAAAAATAAAAAAAAGTTAGGGCCTAATTAATAATTTTTAAAAAAACATTATTTCATAAGTATTCATTAAATGAAGATATTTTTGATCAATTTAAGCCATATAAAGAGTCATAACTCCTAGACCCTTTTTTATCCCAGGCTAGGATTTGGCACAAATATAAAGCAGTGTTATATCTATCTATAGAAAAAAAATTTCGAAAAAAAAAAATACCTTTTTTTTTCTATGGCCATTTCCGGTTTTATACATCCGGTTTTGAACATTCATCAATCAAATTTATATCATATTTATTTTTATGTCATATTAAAGAACTATTATTAAGCTACATAATAAAATTTAAATTATTTTTCTAACTTAATTATTTCTCGAGATATTTGAAAATAAATTAGGCACTTTTTGTCAAAAATCTACCATTTTTCCGCGCTTTAAACGCCCATATCTTAGCGGGTAAGCCTTTTTGGGAGAAATTTCATTTTTTTCTTAGTTATAGTATATACCATCAGTATGCAAAATTTAAAAAAAATTGAAAGGGGTCGGGTTGAAACCTTGGTTGATTTGATATGGAATTCACCATATACCATTTAATCATTTAATATCGTCCTTAAGGCTGTGAAATAAAGTAGTTTGGCATACTTCATGCCTAGTGCGTCTTAATATGAGTTAAGATTCATACCAAATTTTGAAGTTATAATGGTTCCAAAATACAATGAGATTTAAATTATTTTATTTTCATATAAATCAAATAAACTGTAAAGAATAAATAATAAATTTGAAATAAAATCATAAGATTTAAAAATATTATAAAAATCTTATTTATTTTTTAAGATGTAAATCCATTATTTGAGACTCTATTTCATTTATAACTGGTTTTTTATTGACAGGAAAAACTGATTTTGGAATTAGTATGCATTGCATTTTGACTCACCCAAGATATTCAGTATATTTCTATGATTTTCCTTTCAACATGATATCAATCCTTAATTTATTTTTGACAATTATGAGTTTTTCTTTAAGTTATCTACCAAACGGTTCGAAGCACTAAAAGTGTAATAAATACGGAATGATTATTTATATAAATTTCAAAGTTAGTACTACAAAAATTTTAGCTGACTTCATTCTTAAGGTAGTTCATAGTTTTTTTATTTTATGGGGGACTCCAGAAATTGAATGTAGAATTAACAAGCAGTTTTAAACCTACGAAATCTTTTAATTATTTTCTGGCAAAAAGTCAAAATACATCCATAATTTAAAGTAATCATTCTTCAATGAATAATATGAACACAGTAGGCCTTATATATGTTTATTTTTTTCTAAAAGAAAAAGCATTTATCTGGAGATTAGGTGGAGGAGTCAATGCTTTCTACATTTCCCCTTAAAAATGCATAGTTAACAATATTTACACGAAAAATTTTTTTTTTTTATATATATAAATTTATTTAATAGATAAGATGTTGTTTTTTGAATAATTCGATCTAAAAATAATTCAAAAAATAATTTTATCAAAAATTATTTTATAAAAAATTATATAAAAGATGAGCAAATCGTTACTAAAGGGGGTCAATTATTCTGTTTTTTTATTTTATGTAAAAAAAATGCAGTTGTCATCAAAATTATTTGTTTATATATATTCCTATCGATTTAAGCTCAAGTATATCATAGTTGCTTCTATCGCCGGGGTGGCCTAATGGGTAAGATGTAGGCTTGGAAACACGAGCATGAACAAGGACGCGGGTTCAATCCTGGTAAGAACCATAAAAACTTTCAAGTTTTTCTTCGATGACTGATGTGTAAAGACATATGGTATGATGAATTTCGGAGCTTAGAGATGACACCGCGGTCACCGACAGGCCTGGACAGCCGGGTGCTAAGGATACCTGTCCAATAAACAACAAAATGAAGGACACAAATGAAAATATGAATATGAAAGCTAGGGCGTTCCCTCCATGCGACGCGCAGGGTGTAGACCTCCATCCTGTGAAAAATAAAGTAAAGGTCAAAGCAAAGAAGACAAGACTGGCAAGTTTGAATATTGGGACGCTTAAAGGTAAGACGAGAGAATTGGCATCAATGTTGAACAGGAGAAAAGTTGATATAGCGTGTATACAAGAGACGAAATGGAAAGGACAGAAAACTTTGATGATTGGAGATGGGTATAAATTGTACTATAATGGACTTGTTAGCAATAGGAACGGTGTCGGCATCATCCTCAGCCAAGACCTAACCTCTTCAGTAGTAGAAGTCAACAGGATCTCTGATAGACTAATGAAGATAAAACTCTGCATTGGTCAATCAATACTACACATCCTATCAGTATATGCTCCTCAAACGGGTTGCAAGGAAGAAGAGAAAGATGACTTTAGAGCTATCCTTGATGAAGCTGTAATGGAAATCCCTAAGGATGACCTAGTCATTCATAATTGGTGGTGACTTAAATGCGCATGTGGGAAAAGCAAGAGATAGCTACAAAAGGCATCATGGTGGTTTTGGATACGGAGAAAGAAATGATGAAGGAGAGCACGTACTGAAATTTGCGCAAGCCTTCGACCTTGCCTTAACCAACACCTACTGAAATTTGCGCAAGCCTTCGACCTTGCCTTAACCAACACCTACTATAGGAAAAAAGACAGTCATTTAATAACATATGAAAGTGGTACTAGGAAAACACAGATAGATTACATACTAATCTCTCGCAGAAGATTAAAAGATGTAATAGACTGCAAAGTCATCCCAGGAGAAGATATCGCCGCGCAACACAAGCTACTAATCATGGATTTACAACTCAAAATAAGATAAAACTGGAACCATGCATCAAATGGGGCAAATTAAAAACAATGACAGATGCCTTTGCAATCAATGCAAACATTGAAACAATAAATTGCTCACAAGTCAGTGAAAAAATATGGACAGACCTTTCATCCAGATTAATAGACACTTCCAGATTAATAGACACTGCAAAATCGACGTTAGGCTTGACAAGAGGAGGCAACAAATCACACAAAGAACTATGGTGGTGGAATCAAGAGGTACAAACCACTATACAGGAGAAAAAAGCCCTTTATATGGTACAAATCCAAAAATGCAGATGACAAGTCAAGATACAAAAAATCCAAGAGATTAGCTACAAAGGCGGTGGCTAGGGCCATACGATGACATGTACGAAGAAGGGCAAAATAAAATATACGATTAGCCAAACAGCGAGAAAAGAACTCTAGGGATATAAACGGAGCTCCGAAAGTAATCAAAAATAAAGATGGGAAATTGATAATAAAGGAAAAAGAAATAATGAATAGATGGAAAGAATATTTGGAGCTTCTCAACTTTAATTCCCACATATTGCATCTCAACGAACACTCCCCTTGTCAAAACCTTGTACAACCTATAGAACAAGAAATAATCACATGCCTCAAGCATATGAAAAACAACAAAGCTAGGGGTCCAGACGATATTCCAATAGAGCCCCAATGAAAGCCTTAAAGCACTAGGAGATGATGGAATACATCTCCTCACAAATCTGTTCAATAAAATACTTGGAAATGAAGAGGTCCCCCAAAAATGGAGGCAGAGCTATCTAGTTCCTATCTTCAAAAATAAAGGGGATCCACACAAAAAATTACAGGGGCATAAAACTAATGTCACACTGTCTAAAAGTATACGAAAAAATAATAGAAAAAAGATTAAGAGATATAATCGAAATAGGAGAGACACAGTTTGGCTTTATGCCTGGAAGATCAACAACCGATGCTATCCACAATTAGGCATATGAGTGAAAAATACAGGGAAAAGAACAAAAAGCTACACATGGTCTTTCTCGATCTAGAAAAGGCCTTCGATAGAATCCCAAGAAAACTGGTGGGCGCTACGCCACAAAAAAGTTCCCGAAAAATATATAAGAATAATAGAGGATATGTATATGGGACATACAACAATGGTCCGTAGCACAACAGGTACTTCAGCAGGCTTCACAATAGCCGAAGGAGTTCATCAAGGGGTCGGCTCTCAGCCCACTTCTCTTCATTACAGTAATAGATGTATTAGCACAGTCTATACCTCAAACAGTCCCGTGGAATATGATATTTGCAGATGATATTGTGATACTTGCCGAATCCAAGGATGAAATGAAAGAAAGGTTAGTGAATTGGATAAATATCCTAGAAACGCACGGATTAAAAGTAAATAGAGAAAAGACGGAGTATATGGTGATAGGAGGAGATGAAACGGAGAGTATTGATGTAAATGATTGGCAGATATCCGCAATTGAAAGCTGCAAATATTTGGGCTCCACTATACAAACAAACGGCACAATAGAAAAAGAGATAAAGAATAAGATTAATCAAAGGTGGTTAAAGTGGAGATCTTTATCTGGAGTGCTATTTGACAAAAGAATCCCACACAAATTAAAGGGAAAAATTTACAGTTCCATAGTACAACCAACTAATTCTATATAGTTCGGAAACATGGCCAACCAAAGAATCAGACGAGAGAAGTCTACAAACTATGGAGATGAGAATGCTGGAGGATGATTGCTGGGGTAACAAGAAAGGATAAGGTGCGCAGTACAAGAATACTAAATAGTTTAAAGGTAGTGCCCATTAAGACTAAGTTAATGGTAAACAGACTTAGGTGGTATGGGCACACAATGAGAAGGCCTAATGAACTACATAGGAAATAAAGTTGAAAGATTGGAAGTGATGGGCAAACGTAAAAGAGGAAGGCCAAAACTTCAATGGGGCCATAAAGTTAGAGCCAATATAAAGAAGTATAAAATAGATAAAAGAGATTGTACGAATAACATAAAGTGGAGAGAGATGTTGAAGGAGCTTACCACCAGAAAAGGTGAAAGCTAAAGAGAAAAAAAAAAAATATCATAGTTGCTTCTCCAAATGCTAAAAAAAGAGGAAAAATATTCTCCTTATAGTCGTATATAAATTAGTTAAGATTCAAATAATATATTTTATTTTACAATTTAAAATGTAAATTTTGAATTTATAAATTTATACATTTTGTAATTTTTTTTAAAACAATGGTAGAATTAATAAATACATAAAGATATTTTATATTTCATTATTTTTTTAAAATAATTTAGTAAGTTGATGGTTTAGCTTAACCAGGATTTTCCAGAAGGGGGGGGGGGTTACAAGGGTTTTGCTCTGCCCAGCCTTTGGTCTGACACTTCCTATAAAAAAGTATTATTTTGAATAAGGTGTATTACCTATATATCACATCCGTTAAGACTGACTGAACAATTGGATGCACTAATTCTAAATTTTATGAAAAAGTTTTGTGTTCGATTATTTCTTATGAGTGCTTTAATCCACAATATAAAAGTAAAAAAATAAATAATGAACAAAATTTTTGAATAATGATAACTCCCGCATTTTTTTATATAACTTTTGTCCAGTAGTTTGTTCCTATACGAAAATTGATATTTTTGAATAGCCTTTGTGGGCAAGTAAGGATGTTATCACCAATCGTATATATCTGGGTTAGAATTCAGCAAGGACAAATTTTTTTCCTAAAGCCACCTAAGTAGTTCTGTGCTAAGGGGTATGTTGTGTAGAATATCGGAAGCGATCACGTGATTCTGCCTTTTAATATTAAAAAAAAATGTGTCTTATTGCATTTTCATTTGGTTGTTATTAAGAAAAAAATTTGGTTCGTTATTAAGTATATTTTCTAGGAATTGATCGTTATCAAAGTTCTGGTTAACCCTACTTTTAAAAAGTGACTAAAAGCTTTTTCCTGAAAATTTTATCAATTTTTAGTAATTAATTGTAAATTATTTTAATTCGTTTGGGTAGAGTGCATAAAAACGTTATAAAGCAAGATAAGAAACAATTGCAATTGGTATTATACTAAAATGGGAAATAAAAAAGAGCTAAATATCTAGTTTTTTTGCGCTAATATTTTATGAATAGTAGATATTTATTAATTCCTAAATATATGAACCGAATTATAAATAAAATAATGACGTTAAGTTTCAAGAGTGAAGTGAGCCAATTTTCTAGAAATCTTAATTCTGAAACCTATATCAAACCATAAAGTGTGGTATTAGTGTTAATTTTACTGATTTATTCTGTTTGATGGATGGTTTAAAGGTGAAAAAAATTATTGCTAATTAAGAAAAATATTGACAGAAATTCCTATTTAAAAATCGGGACTAATTTAAGTAAAAAACTTGGCTAAATTAAAAATAATTTATAATAATTTTTTTTTACCGCGGACCAAGTTTGACATTGGGGAAATTTTATAATATAGGAAGAATAACTAGTCTTAAAGATTCTTTAACATAAAAATCAGCCCACCCTCTACCACAATATTTTTGCTTACAAAAAATTAAAAATATCTTCCTGGCGATGGTGGAGGGGAAAATGCCTTCTTTTAATCTCCTTAAAAAATGCTTATGCCAACATATTTACTATAACAATTATATTTATAAATTTATTTCCCAGAATTATTTTTTTTTTAAAAATAATTATCTTAATATTTTTATAGGTAATTCTAATAATTTTATTAAATTTTTTTTATTCTACTTATATAATAGTTATATTAAAATTTTTTTTAATTTATTTTAATAAATATTAACCAATCCTTACTAAAAGATTAGCCATATATAAATTGTACAACTTTTATAAAGAAAAATGCACTGGCTATTAACATTTAATATTATATACCTATCAATCTTTTCACGTTCAAGTATATCCACTGATTCTCAAACTGAAAAAAGGAAAAATATACTCTTTATAGTCGCAGATGATTTAGGTATGATATATAATATTCTATTCAATTTTACAATTTAAAATTAAATTTGGATTTATGATTAAAATTTTTGGGATATTCACTGAGAGCGCCTTTTCAACTGAAGGTTTGGTTGAGTGGACTTCTAGCATCGTTGAATTTAGCCGAAATAAACATTTTTCTACTCTCAGTAAAACCATTAAGGAAGTATCTTTAGAAGTTATTTTAACCAAATAATTAGAATCAATTAGGGAATCTACCATTTTATTGTTAAATTAAACTCCAAACTCGGACCCAGAAATATTTGCAATAATTTATAACTATATTATCAATAAAGATAATTTTAATCCTTCACATAAAATTAATTACGTGAAATTTTATATTTTGTAAAGGAATGTATATATATATTTTAGTCAACAACCAATGTATATTTTAAATAAAACATTAAATTATATATTAAACAAATATTATTATACATCGTGAAAGTTTTACTTTTAAAAATTATCTAAATTTAAAATATAATCAAACAACAAAAATATTTTCAAATATTTTTATAAAAAAAATCTAACTTATCGAAGGTTATAAATAAAAATAAATATGCCAGATATTAGACCAAAAAATAAACGGGTTTAAACCGGTCATAAAAATAATATAGATTTGATTTGCTCCTTTTTAGTGATTTCATATAAAAGTTGAGGTTCGGTTATTCAGAAAATTATAAAGGCTCATTCCTGTATAACGGTTCGGTTCAAGTGGGATCCCTGCTTTTCATGTGTCAATTTAAATGTACATTTTACAGAATAAGTTTTAAACTGTTTTCAAAATCATTTAAATATTTTTCAATCTTAGAAATTCTAGAGGAAAACTTGTTTTTGTTACATAATTTAATTATATATGTCGATAAATATGGTTTTAATAAGCTAAATATTTAATTGTCATAAACCCGAGTCATAGTCTTGATACCCTCTTTATGATAAAATAAACAACGGAATGCAAACATAGGCCTGCGGCTTTGATGCGAGACATTATTCAACCTCATGTCTGCGTCAAAGAAATCTACAAATTAATTTTAAGGGCATACGTGGTCTGGCATACGTGGTCTGGCATACGTGGTCTGGCATACGTGATCTGGCATATGTGGTCTTAATTTTGGAAGACGCAAAATCCTCTCTAAATCGTTTTATCAAAAAAGCTTAAACAGAGAACTCACATGCCAAATCACTTAAAGACTTTTAATTTTTCTCCAAATAATGATAAAAGGCCCGATGGGCTCCTTAGGATTCTAGAAAATCTTCAATCTGAGATTATACATGTTGTCTTCACTCCCCGCTAATATCAATTTAAATCTCTAACAAATCAAAAAATACAAAAATTTAAACATTTTTATTGGGACCCATTATAACATATCATTTTATGAACCTTAAGGGCACAGTATTAAACTTTTAAATGAGGGCAAAAAATTCAAATGGATTTCTATATATAATTCCTGCTCCTTTCCTTTGTAGGAACACAATTTAATATTGTTAATAATTATTATATATATCTTTTAAATTTAATTTTTTTTAAGATTACAATTTCAATAAATAAAATAAATGATTTTTTAAAAAAAATAATAGGATGGAATGATGTAGGATGGAACAATCCAGATATGCATACTCCTAATCTAGACACGTTAGCGGAGAATGGTATAATACTAAATCAGTCATATGTCCAGCCTACATGTACCCCGTTAGTATTGATTTTTTTTGTTATTGCGAATTTAAATGTAAAGTGAATCATAAGGATGACAAAAGTGAAGTTCTATATATCCGTACATTAATCTTTATGTCTTATAATAAAGAATTTTTTAAAATTTATCAATAATGTTTCTTTATCTCTACATCATTCTGATATAGCATTGCCCTTTCGTGTTGTGAAAACAAAAGGAGTTTCGCTTGATTCTTCTCATGCCAATCAAACTCCACTAATAAAAAATTATTAGGGGGATGGGGGATTATATAAGAAGTATCAGTTTTTTGCCAAGATGCAATGAGGCATGTCAAGACGAGTTTGATCATTTTAAACGTTTATAAGAACATTGTTAGAGGAGGGAAAAGAACTGGCATATCAAAAGTGGAATTAAGATTTAGTCTAACGCGTTTCATTTTTGAAGTAACGTTTACAACACTAGTTTTATATCATGCATAAAAATAAATTTACTTAATATATTTATAAGATCCAGAGTTTCGTTTATGACGGGATACTTTCCTTATAAATTGGGATTACAAGTAATAATGGGTCATAATCATAATATATATTTTTGCTGATATTTACAAATACAAATAAAGCTTATAAATATGGCCATCACCAAAATAATCATTTATGGTTTTTATCCCCTCGGAAATCTTTATTTAAAATTTTTTATATGAAGTTATTTGATAGTGGCTACTTTTCCATTTGGCAGAGATTATAGAATTTTAAAATGTTTTTTGACTTTTCATACGGCTAAAAATAAAATATTTAAAAATAAGCATTTTTTTTCTAGTGGTACAAACATTATTTGACCGCCCTCAATGTAAGGGTATAAGTTTAAGGAGGAGGCTTCTTACCCATTGATTATTGATCAAGTTAATGTCTATATATTTATATCTTCTAATACTAGTATTGATTATACTATTTATATATAGATGCATTTGGTCATCAAAACTATATCAGGATTTATATAATATGCCTAAATTTAGAATCAAATTCAAATTAATTTGATTTCTGAACTGAAATGAAAAAAAGGGGAAGATATTTATATATTAATTTGCTTGAAGTTTTACATGAGTATTTGACTAATTTTTAAACGATATATTAAGTTACCAAGTTTTTAGTATGTATACCATAAATAAATTATTACTTTATTAATACCATGCAATAAAAATTATCATTTGCTAACATTTTAATAATTTAAATATTGAAATTGAACGTGAAATGGGCAAATGAAAGCATGATTGAGATATAATGATACAATTTAACATCATAATTTTTAAATTTTTTTTTTATTTTCATTAAGTATATAAATTTAAAAATTATACAAAGGCATAAGTTATTGATATTTAAAAACGAATTGAAAAAAAAACAAAATAACTTGAAAACTACATTCGCAGCCATCTTAAAGAGCAGCTATGGCGAAGAAACTATTGATTTCCATAAAAAAATGGCTCAGTAAGCTTGGTGTCCCACTCAAATGCAATTGATTTAAGTTAAATTTATCTATTCTATTAAGAAAATCAATTCAAGCGGGAGATTTTTCCTAAATATTATAACCAGTTATAACTTATTATATAATCGAGCGAAGAAACTGAATGAAAAAGGACCTCACATAACTTAAATCCTATAAGATTGACTTATTGGAAAAGTAATAATGTCTACACAATGAAAAAATTGTCGAAACTCCCCTAAAATAAGTGATTCCGCAATATCTAAGTGAATCAAATCAATGGGGCGAAGCCGGAAAAGGTTGGGCAAAACCTTTTAAGCTCTCTTAATTTTATTCAAATCGCAAGGAATATTGCAAAAAAATGAAAAATATTTCATTCGATATGTATTATTCCTAGATGAAGCAAGGGGTCCATATTATTTCGCGCTATGGATAAACACTTTTTAGAAAGAGACCTTCAATTAAGTTTTACCTTATTTCAAGAGAAAAAAATATCCTAGTAATGGGGTTTTCATGGCCATAAAATTTAGAACTTACCAGGATTAGTTATTCTTATCCACAATCTTATCATAAAATTCATAGTTAATAATGAGGAATATAAACGAGAATTATCAAAACATCCGATTTCTTCAACCATATTCCCTGCAGATCGATAATTTTTTTGGAGTTGGTAAAAATTATCGATATATTCAGCCTTAACCTATTATTAATAGAATAGAGATTATTGCGGTTAATATAAGTGTTTAACAATTTTTTATATAATATAATTTCACAATTTTCTCATGCCACACATTTCATTAAAGATAGATTTAGATATAATATACCTGTTAATGATTAAATTTATAATTGATAGAGATTATTTAAATATTTCAATTAATATAATAAAATCTTTGTTTTTGGTTTCCATGAATAAATCATAATATTTTTGTTAACATATTAGAATACAATTGAAACTTAAAATCAAATTCAAATTAATTTTATTGTTCATATTTTTCCTGATTACCCATCTTATAACTAAGATTAAAATGATAGCAATATTTATTTAATTAAAATTTTTTAAAATATTTATGAAGTATATTTTCAAAAAAAAAATTATTACAAAATTCTTGATCACAAATCAAATCACTACCATTTAAAATCCGGTTGATAAGCCAGCCAATAAAAATATAGAATTGAATATGATTGTCAGATCTTTAATAATAGGGGTGGGCATCCATTTTATTAAAGTTTTGATATTGGAATTTTATATATTTTATAATTTGTTGAAAGTTTTAACTTTTAATAGTAACCAAATGAGGAAGGATCAAATTATTTATATCAATATATAGAAATGTTAATTATTATTTACATTAAAATGATGTAGTTTTTTTTTACTTAATATTTTTAGATCAGTATTATTACGTATTTTTATTTATTTATCTAAAATCGTTTAGCAAAATGGTCTAAGACCACTTGAATCCAATGCCGTAAGTTTGAATTACACAATGATGCCAGAGAAGCTAAAGGAATTAAATTATTCGACCCACATGATTGGAAAGTATAATTTTAACAAAAAAAAATATTATAGTAGGGGAGACCGGGGCTAATCAGTAGGATGTGCCATAACATTTTTTAAAATGGAGGTATACTAGGATATTAAAATTTTGTCGTATATTGCCCCATCTTACATTGACATCCGACCACTCTAGATTTTTATCTTTCATTCATTTTCAAAAACAAAAATAAATTTTTAGCCTCTAAAAAAATTAAAATCTTAATTTTAAATTTAATTTATGAAAAATATATTTAAAATTTAATTTTTATAGATTTTAGTGTTTTAATAATTTTTACCTTATGCATAGATATCACCCATTATAAGATCACTAAATTGTTCGCTCATGTTAATTTATTTATAATACTTTCAAAAAATTACCTATTGTCTGTTTATTATTTTAAAATTATATTGTAATTTAAATAATTTATAGCTCTTTTAAGTTTTATTCAAATGGGTGTTGACATACTTTATTCTAAAAATGAGTTTGCCAAATTTTCAATGATTAAAATTATTTTGAAAAGAGAAATTAAGTGGAGCACACAATCACATTTTATATAAGTAATGGCGAATTTTATTTTGTAAAATTACGAATATATCAATCCTTATTTAAATATTATGCATATTTACAGTCGAAATATAAATCTCAACATATTTAAAGAATCTATTTAACAGTTTCTCATCTTGGAAATAGATTTTGGGAACTCTTCTCAATTCATGTCTAAATTCTGCCTTACCATCAATTCAGTAGTTATATTAAATTTGGCATATTTACTTATTCTTATTGTTTTCTTCGCTACATGAACTTGACAATATAATCTTAACAATTTTAAAATATCATTTCAAGATTTAGCATGAAAATAACAGATATTTTATAAATGATGAAAAATAAGCTATCATATATATGATTTAATTTAATATTGAATTTCACATATAAACTAGAGATTTTATTTTAAGTAAATATATTTTTTGAGCTTACTCAAAACGGAAGACACTTAAAGAAAACTCCCAAACAAGGATAGTCTACAAAAAATGGTTCTTAATATTATCTAACTAGACTTCTGTTATTGAATTTTACCGCTAAATCTACAAACACCTGGATAGATAATAATATTAATGTTGGGATCCTATCGAAGACATTTGAATATACTCGAACGATAGCTTAGAAATCAGCAACGAAGAATAAATTGGAAACTATATTAAAAAATTAATCAGTCACAAAGCGTGCCAAAATCTTGAGTCCAGTGCCACAAAAAATAGCAGTTAGCTATAAAGTTATATGGTGTTAGTTTAAAAAATTTTCAATTTTTAAAAGATTTGGATATGGAATTATGAGACAAATTAACCAGATTGTATTCAAAAGATATTTACGATCATAAAAAACAAAAGCTCGAAGTGCTATATTACAATATTAAAGGCATAAAAATATTTTAAAGAAATACTAAATAAAAATTGTAATATATATGATGAATATTCATATTATGTCACATTTAAAGTATTTTTATTGTCCCACCATATTATAAATATGCGATATGATGTGTTTGTGTTGCCCTGCATTCATAGTTAGCGCAAATTTATGGCGAAATACATAAATATACAAAAATACAGCATATTTTCTATACTTCGCCTCGAATTCGTGCTATGAATGCAGGAAAACCTCTCTATCACGGTTAGCATGAATTCGCGACCCAGAATACAAAAAACATAGCATATTTTCTATAATTCAGCGCGAATTCGTGCTAACTATGATTGCAATGTTATAATGAAAAATAACAAATTAATATAAAATTTTTTTTTTTATTTCAGTTCAATTTAATTCTAGGGCCCTGTTGATAAAAAATATCTGGCAAACTTAGGGTTAAATACGACAATTTATATTCAATTTTGTTGTTCAATATTTACTTCTATTTTACTTATATTTAAATTCAAATTTTAAATAAGGCAAAAAAATAATCAATGGTTGAACATTAATGAGATGGGGTAGTTTCCATAGTGTGAAGAATCTTATACACAAAATATTTTAAAATAATTAACTTCCAATTATTTTTACATAGGAAAATTTAGAAAAAATATTTGCAGAAACAATAATTATAATTTGTATCAAATTTAAAAATATTCTATAAACCTCACTCATAATTAGCGTGAATTACTTAAAATTTATTGTATTTTTGCATTCTCCGCCGAGAATTCATGCCAACTGTGAATGAGAGGTTACCCAGCATTTACAGGTATTCGCAGCAAAGTTTACAAAATATCTTTTGTGTTGTATTTTTATAATACTCCGTCGCGAATTCGCACTAACTGTGAATTCAGGGTAAGCCTTCAGATAAGAAATATTCTCATAAAATCCAAAGTTTATAAAATTTATTTAAACGTATATTCTTTTTTCTTACAATGTATTTTTTTTTATTAATGATAATGTTTATTATTATTTGAAATATTTCGATAGCCAATCAGTTTTAATAAATATATAAACTTACATAACGCGCATGAACATGTAGATGGCATTTGGGATATTGCAATAAAAATTTTACTCCAACTTCAAGAGGGTTCGATTCGTTTTTCGGATTTTATTTAGGAAGCCAAGATCATTTTTACCACAACACGTGTAAATCAATCATTTATTTTAGAAGAAGCGAATCTTAAGTTGAAACTTATAAAATAGAAAAATTAAACGAGAGCAGAGTAATTTAGTAAAGATTATTAAATTAAGATTAGTCCTTGAGTTTGAGTATCCTAAGTTGATGTTCAGAGAATTTGAAATTTGTTTCTGTCAAGGCACAGTAAAAAAAATTCTAAAGTCAACCCCTTAACCAGATTAAAGATTAGAAGGTTAGAGAAATTTATTTTCTAGATAAACTGTAATTTTTTTTAGGATAATTTATTTATATATTAAATTATCCTCCCACTTTTAAACAAATTATTAAAATTCAATTACCGGATATATTTATAGTAATAATAGATTAATAATTATGTTTCATTTAATCTATTTATAAAGGGCTTAATTTCTAAGATATTTATATTAAGTGAAGCTTATTGTAATTTGACTTCAATAAAATATTATCAAGAGCTAATAAAATTTGTATCAATTTTGAAATATTAAACATTTTATAGTGATTAAGATTTATTAAAAATAAAAATCTCATAATTGATATAATTAATTATTAGAATAATCAATTTATTTTATCGGTAAATTAATTTTAATAATGCATACTTATTGCTGATATATTTGAAATAATAGAGAAAAATTATATATATTTACTGATAAATTTATTAAAATCTTGGTGAAAAAAAAAATATTTAATGGTAAATCAATTAAAATACTGGAAAAAACGGATATATTTACAGAAAAATTTATATTGAACAAGATACTACCCATTTTTTTATACTGGTTTTATTAACAAAATACTTCTAATTTCATTATAATTTTTGAAAATATCTTTCTAAAAAATGCTGATTATTACGTATAAAAATACTGCAGAATAAACCTTAAAATAAATTTTATAAAATATTTAACATAATACCGATATTTGTAAAGATTAATGGGTAATTTTAAAATTAATATTAGTTATACATTAGTTCAAACAGAGAAATAAATTATATAAATGTTAACTTTTGGTATATTTAATTTATGTTTTTATCCTCTTCTACTTCTTTTGTTTGAATAACATGATGAATTTATAATTTAATAGCTGGTGTATCGAAGAATGGTACTAAATTTAGAGGATACGATTTTCATTACAATTATAACCCCTATCCGCAGGCCATCGGAGTTTATTCGACAGTTAGTTAAATAATTAATTTTTATATGAATAATTTATTGACTTCAAAATATTTTTTTTATAAATATTATTATGTATTTTTAAATAAAATATTAAAGGATCTTTATGCCGAAAGAACTATAGAAATAATAAACAATACTGATGAGGACAAACCCTTTTTCATATATCTGGCTTTCCAAAACCCCCATAGTCCCCCACAGGTTACAATGTTGACTAAAAATTGTAGGAATTAGCTAAGAATTTAGAATATTTGAAGTTAACTTTATTAAATCAAACAATCGTAAAATTCCAATAATATAAATTGAAAGTAATAATCCTTGATTAAAATAATATCACATTTATACAGTAATAAAATGTCAATTTACCATATCAACAAGAAAATTTATTAACCTTTACAATTATCGATAATTTAGTTATTTGATTTTGTTCTGCGATATTATAATATTATATTATTTTAAAAAAAGGACCAAATATAACAAACAATATCAGTTCAAAAATAATATCTAATTGGGAAATTTATTAATGACCATTTAGAAAAATTATTTAAGAAATTATCTTTTTAAAATAAATTAGGAATCTAAGATCATATTAAATATAAAAATTTAAAGTAGGCTTAAAACCAAGGACCCGAAAAGCATCGGTTATTTTATATTTACTGTTCCCTACAGGTTTATTTAAAATTTAAAGAAACTCCGCTCTTATGGTCATAGTTTTTCGGAATTTTCCGCAATAGTTTCAAAGCGGAACCTATTTAATGGTAGGAATTTGATTTAACATAAATTCATATCTCACAAAAGTTTTGAACTGAGGAATTCTTAATTTAAATATAACTTTTTTTGATGAATTCTTCATTAGCAATCAAAAAAATATTCTCTAAACGATATGGATTATGTGATCATTTTTTTTTTCAACCATTGTTCATTTATTTTAAATCATCATGCATATAATTAAATGATCTTGACAGGCGATATTTAAAAATGTAAGTAAATCTTTGTCCTGACATCTTTATTTCAACTTATAAGGGGTAATTGTTTAGAATCTAAAGCAAAATAAATATTAATAATTTATAGATTATATGCTTAATATTTGGAAAGTATCTTCAGAGATTAAAATATTATATTGTATTTATGTTAAGATATAAATAAATACTAATAGATATTATAAAAAAAATTTGACTTTTTTTAGAAATTAACATACTTTTTGGGAACTTGAAGTCCCACCTCCCCTTTAATAGAAGGTGTTTATATAATATTATATTAGATTGGAATGTGTTTATGTCCCTTATAAATAATTTTAAAAAATATCCTTTAAAAAAAATAAATATTATACCTATTATGTTAATTACTATTAATTACGATTCAAACGAAATATATTTAATATTTATGATAATAAAAATGGATTTAATGTACACAAATGAAATGGGAATTGAAGACTACCTTTGAATGATTAAAATATTATTATTGTAATGACTTAGAATTTTAATTAGACACACCTAAAATTAGATTAGATTTATAAAAACTCTTCCTTTTTTATTAATAAAGTAAATTATAGATGATTGATATCATTCCATAAACTATAGAGCGGTCACAAATATTCTGGGTCTCATCAGTAAGGAACTCCTCCTTTACTCCTAAATACTCCCTAATTTTGCCCCTTGGCAAATGTGTTTTAATTATTTATTAGCAATAATTTGTGCTAAACAATGCAGATATTTCTAAAATCATTGCCTGAAGGCAGGGTTTTTGAACAGTTAAATATAATGGTTCCTTTAGCAAATTACCATGATGACCCACGCTATATATTATTACCTTTTTTTATAAAATTATGTTATCTTTAATATATGTTTGTATATTGCGGCAGATCAGTAAATCAAATATTTAAATTATAAATAAATGTAAAAGTTTATTTATTTTCTTGTTGATCTTGTAAATTGACATTAATTTTTGTCTTGTTAAATAATTAAACATACTATATATAAATGATATTATTTAACATCAAAATTGTGTTATTGGAATTTTACCATTGTTTGATTTAATAAAGATACTTCTGATATTCCTAATTCTGTACTAATTCCTTCACACTTTATGCATAATAATTAAAATATTTGTACATTAGCAAAAAATTATCAAACAATATAAGAATAAAGAAAACAGATTATTATTTATTATTTTATGTTATAATTAATAACAAAATTATGTTTTATAATATAAAATTTAGATATTTTTAAAGCATTTTTTTTTAACTATAAACTACCATGTCAATTCAGCGAAATTATCGCTAAACAAATTTTAGTAAAACTTTTATTGCGAATTTCGTTTATCACGAATGGATTTTATAGCGAAACATAGCGAACCACATTAACGAATACTATTCCACGAAAGCAATACCACGAAACAAATATGGCCATTTTTTTATAGCGAAATCCTTATCGCGAAACCTTTAAAGTTAATACATTATAATGAAACTTCTATCTCGAATCAATAATCAAGAAAGTTTTATAGCGAAGTCCTTATAGCGAAGACAATCATAGCGAAAACTATTTCGCGAAAATATTATAGAGAGGTTCAAAATACTCGTTAAGTTCTTTCTTTCAAATTATAATTTTTCCCCTAAATATAAAATATAAATAGAATTATGCAAAATATAATATATTATAAGTAAAATATTCTTTCTTCTCTTTATCAGAAAATAATCTGTACGTGTGTACTGTTTTTTAAAGAATCAAGTCTTGTTTTTGATGTAATGTGCTCACGATAATGACTTGGCGCAAATACATTCGCGGTAGATCGCTATAAAGGGTTCGCGATAAGTTTTGTTAAAATATATTCGCTCTAAAGTATTCACTATTAAGGGTTTGCAGAAATAAATTCGCGATAATGATATTGTCTTTGCTATAAATGTTTTGCAGAAAAATATTCGCGGAATTGGTTATTACCCTCGCTATAAAATTTATTAACGACAAACGACATTCGCGATAAAAGTTTTGTAAGACGATAAAATTTGCTGAAATAATCTGATACACTTGTTTTTAAAAATTTATCTATATCAATTATTTTTCAAACCATCTGAATGTTCCACAATCAATTTTTTGATAGTGTTCCTATTCCGTCCGCTTATATGATACTTTAAAAATAATGTGAATTCTAAATTGAGTTGGATTGTCTACATGAACAGGTGATATGCAAGAGCCATTTGCCATAACTTTAAAGGGTCTTTTAAGATAATAGGTAATGAAGAAACGACTAAGTTTACTATAACCAACACGAATAGCTGGTGTAGTCATATAAAATGTCGTCTAATTTTATTTTAATAACCTTGGCTAAATACTTTTTCAAAATAAACCTCTTTTGGTTGTATCATAATTTGCTAATACATATTTATTTATGTAAACAGGTACCAAAAGGGAGTCCTGTATCTGGATGTCAAAATATTACTAATAAAAATCGGAGACTATTTTGTGGTAATTTGATAAATAATATGTGTTTGAATTTCTTATTAAATTAATATCTGAGGTTTTAATGACTTGGTCATTATTAATTTTATAGTTTTTAAAATTATATTCTAGATTACTTCTCTGTGATCTAAAGATTATGGAAGGTTAGGAATCTTAGTTAAATGTTTGCTCCACATCATAACAAATCAAGAGAAGAGTAAGGTTTAATTTTATAATAGAACCCCGCCTGAGTTTATGCCCGCGCTTTACTGGTCCGTTCCGCTCTATATAAAATTAGTAAGAGCCAGATCTGGTCATTAAAAAATGAGCATTTTTTTAAAAATAAAGTTAAATAAAATCAAAATAAATATAATGACTTTTTTCTAATCCCGGGGAAAATCTAATTAGACTTTATTTTAATAAAGAAATCAGTTTTTACGCTTGTGGCTACACCCTGCCCAATTTTTAAAAAAATATCTAGGGCTTCGGGTCGACTTACTGGATTCAACTCTATAAACTATTTTTAAAAAATTTATAATAAGATTAATGGTCAGGCTGAAATGGACTATTTTTTCTTAATTATTTTATTACTCAACATCATTTATCATAACAAAAAAGTAACTAAATTTTTATTTGTAAAAGTAGAACTTACAAAAATTTTTTTTTTAAAACTTATAGGTATGGTAGAACAAATTGATTTGGCTGTTGGCAAAATCGTGTTGGCCTTAAAAAGAAGAGGGCTTTATAATGATACTTTGATAGTTTTCACATCTGATGTAACAATTTTTTTATTATATTTAACTTCGTAAAATATATCACCTCACCTCATTTTCACATCTGATGTAATAATTTTGTTATTATATTTCACTTCGTAAAATATATCACCTCACCTCAATATAGTTAAAGGGTTGCTGTAATGAGAAGAGGGAGATTTGGAGGTTTGGAGTTGACTTTCCATTAAAATTTCCGAATTTTATTTTAAAGTTAGCTCTAGGCAGCTAAAAGGGTTAATTGTATATTAAAAAATGAACAATATATTACATAAATCAGTCATTTCATTTCCAATTTATTCTAGCATAATGTCACTCAAATGAGAACATCAAAATAAATGTTAACCACAAGATGACACAATATACTAATTATGCTCGGGAACCATATCTGGAGCTAATAAAAATCTAATTGATAATATTTTGGAATAAATTTGAAAAGTATTATCTCAAAGGAATTAGAACTCGTAGAGGAATTACAATTTTTCTTTCGAAATTTAGAGAAACAGTTGAATTTCTATCTTTAAACGGGCCTATATTGAATTTGGCATTATTTTTTGGAAGTAAAATAGAAACACATTTAATAGTAATATTAATTATAACTTCATTTAATAAAAATATGCTAAATAATTTTGCCTTACAAATTCCTGTTTGCGATCTGCGAAAAATTAGTATTTTAATTTACTAAATTTATTTTTTATTTCAAATGTTATCTAGGTAATGGCTTTCCTTCTAGACCTAAAATTTAAAAAGTTTTAAATTATGACAAAATACCTAATAGAACAAAATTGCACATCGTCGGAATTTATAAATAGGCAATTTATACTTTTATAGAGTTTAATGATATTAGATAAGTAAATATATAGATTAAAAATCAAGAAAATGAATAAGATTTATCACCTCTACAATAAAATGCTAAACAGGAAGGAAATTTCTCAATAATGGAGGTAGAGATATCTGATTCCTATATTTAACAGTAAAGGTGGTATACACATGTATTCCATCAAATTTTATATGTATAAAACTAATGACACATTAAGATTGTGTAAAAAAAACTATAGGAAAGTTAAGAAATAGTGTCGAAATTGCAGAAAATAAGTTTCATCATATCTGGAAGATCGAAGATTGATCCCATCAACGGATTAAACAATTGGGGACCAACTCAAGAAACTTTATAAAGCTTTCCTAGATCTACAGATAGTTTTTGATCGGCTTTTTAAGAAGGCTAATTTGGTGGGCTGTTTACGCTGCAAAAAAGTTACTTAACAATAAATTTGTATCTTAGAGTCGATGTTTTACAACCATGTCATCGCCATACAAATAATTTGAACATTTATTAACAAATCTCGTAATCTCGATGCCTAGGCGATAATTTTTCTTGCCAAAATATTGAGTTAGCCGTTTTTAAAAATCAGCTTTAATCAAGCTCTTTAAAAGCACTACTTTGATTTAAGAGGGAGTAGAAACAAACCCTGATGTTGAAATTGATGCCCATCTTGAAATCATATATACAATACACAAATATCATGCATGTTGTTAAATTTTCAAAATATAGTTAAAGAAATTAAATGTTTTCGTGTTTATAAAATTAATTTAAATATTTTTTTTCACGCATTAAGAATGGTGGTCAGGTTTTACACGGTGGTAACAATTATCCTCTAAGAGGTAACAAAGGTACAATATGGGAAGGTGGGATACGAGCTCCTGGTTTTATTCATGCCAAATTCTTAAACTTGCGAAGGGGATATGTAAGTATGAGGTTTGTAAATTTCATGAGGAACGCAATATAAATTGTAAGAAATTCATTTTTTTTTGTTGAAATAAAATTTAAATTCAATTTTTGTTGATTATTCAATTCAAAATAATTTTTAAACCTCGAAGATTTTATTGTTCTAAAACCTATTTTTTTAGGTTAGTTTAGTGAAACATTTTTACAATTTTTAATAAAGTATTTTAAAATGGCCATTTTGTTATCAGCCATATTTTTATATAAACATACAATAGATTGTTTCATGCGGTTGATTGGTACCCTACGTTTATAGAATTAGCTGGAGGTGGCTTATCTCAATCCAAATCTAACCCCAAAATAAATACATCCTTAAATATAGATGGCATTAGTCAATGGAAGGGTATAATCAATGCAAGTGCTCCATCACCTAGAAATAATTTTTTGATCAATATGATAATAAAAAAAAAAATTTTCGCCGGGATCAGGTTTACATAATATTAAATATTTTGATATATTGTATATTTGAAAGATTCGGAAATTTTAAACTACTCTTGGGTATGGCTGGAGAAATGGATGATTGGTATAAACCTGATAATAAGAAGGTTAATATAAATGATGGAATGTATTCAGGAGGTATAATATTTTTTTAATATCATATCATATTTTCTAGGTTCCGGACAAACTTTAAATAATTCGGGTATAAATGAGATTCTGGACCCAAAATTCGAAAATTATATTGAAAAATTGAAAATAGATAGAAATGATATTTGGTATTTCAACATCATGAGTAATATTTTTAAAACCTGACCAATAATATAATATTAAATGTTATGTATGATCTGATGGTTTATTGAAATGTCCGTTTTCTTATAATTTTAGATTTTTTTAAGCTAAATCGAAAATTTTAAAAACTAAGAATTAAAATAATTGGATGAATAAGACATCTCATTTTAAAATAAGAATGCCCAAATAAATAACTTTTGTATTAATTTCGAGCTCTCCCTTCTAGATACAGCAGCAAAAACCAATTCTTATGGCATTTGTTTAGAATCATCTGGCTAAGGCAGTGTGTCTCCATATCCGATTCCTCCAACTTAAATTATCTTGAGAAAAATCTTAAATTAAGGCTTTTGGACCTTTCGTGGTTTCATTCCTCTAACCTCCAGCTTAATATATTTCTTCATCTAAAGTTTATTTGCCTTTCGTTTTGAATGTATATTTCAAATCTATTTCTACTCATATCAGTAAGAGAGACCTAAGCACATACAAAATTTTGAAAAAATCCTCATAAAATCTTTTATTTTAATGAAAAGCGTTTGTGAATAACTCTACTTAGGCTAGCTGACTTCTCGGACTTCTCTATTATTTAATTTAAATTATTTTTAAAATATTTGAAATTTTTAAATAAAAGAAAACAGGGCACATTGAAAATAATTACAGGGTATGTAGGGATTAGGGACTGTTTTATCGAATAGGAGGTATAACGCATCTATATTAAAATTATAGGGGGTAAGTGGTTGCTTAAGATAACACCGTGTCATTTAAATAAAATTAGAGTTAGATAAGGAAGTAGTGGCTCAGAATAGTTTTTATTCGGATTTCCATTTTTTTTCTTCTATTTTTAAGAAGTAATAAAAATATATTTTTGTGTGTTGGGGGGGGGGGATTAAAGCGTGTTATCTCCATTTGTTTTCGTAAAAATTTTGGCAAATAAAAACTTACTTATCCTATTCCATCTTATTTAATAAAATTTCTAGCATTACCTTTCAGCACCTTAAAATATTGTCCCTTAACCATTTTTACACCATTGTTATTCACTCTTGTTCCTTTCACGTAAAAGATATATACTCTCCTTTAGTTCACTTTTATAACTTTTTTCATACTTAACAGTTACAATACATTATAGTTATATTTTCTCTCCTATCTAACCCTTACTCATTCTCACCTTTCCTATTGTTTTAAGCAAGTAAGTAAACCCTTAACGCCAGAACTATAAATTTTTTAAGCTTCTTTTTTTTACAGTGTACGCCTTTCTGTGCTCTTTTTTAAAAATCTTTAACGAGGATTCTATCTCATACCGCAATACTTTAACTTCAAATAGCCCAGAGTTTGTTCCTCCGACAAAAAGCATTTTGTGAGATCAAATCATCATTCACTTAAAGGATATAAGCTAATATAAATATAATTTTCTAAGTGTTTTAGATTTTTTATTTAAATAAATTATGAGTATAATTGACAACCTTGCAGAGAAATATTCCCTGTTTGAATTAGCTTATGAGGTCAAAATATAAATAAATAAATTTAATTAAATATATTTTATATCTAGGGGATCCTTACGAAAAAAATAATATAGACACAAAAGATAAAGTCTTCTATAAAATGCTAGATTTACTAGTGATGTATCGAGAATCTTACAAAAGTCCTACACGTATAAGAGAAAATCTGGCAGGAAATCCTAACTTCTATGATGGATATTTCCATTATGGTTGGTGTGATTCATATTAAAATTTTCATTAAATGTATTCCAAATACCTATAATGTTAATAATTTTATAAAACCGCAAAATTTGAAAATGATTTTTTTATTATAACAATATAATAAAATACTATACATCTTTTAAAATCATTTAATTTTTAAATATTAGCAGATACTATCGGAAAATTAGTATGGGACTTCTCCAAACATTCCTCCTATTTTTTTAAAAAAAAATCGAAAAATATATTAATTTGAAATTCTCAAGAAAAAAAGTAAATAATAAGTAAATATTTATATAATTGAACAGAAGGGTATAGAGTTGTGTTTTTTATAAAAACGATTAGGGGAGACCAGGGTTATCTTGTCCAAAATATTGAAGTTATGAAGATAATTTTCCAAAATATTTAAACTTAGTTTTATTCTTTACATATATCTTTACGGTAAATTAATTTTTTTTAAAATTTTTCTTTAATATTAAACTAAAAAACGATAATTTAAAAAAAAATGAAAAAACTCGGGGTACCTATTAGCCTTCGAATAATTTATATAAAAAATGTTAATCCTGAGATAAATGAAAAAGCATTGTCAAAAATGTTAAATGCACCAAGTCCACCCATATTACATATATCACCCTAAAGGATTTATTGTCACTTAAAACTGTCACATAATTTATAAAAAAATAAGTCAACCATCTTCATATTATCTTTAGTAGCCCTAAACTTGTGGTTTCAAGTGTTCTTACAGATATAGTTAAATTTTTTTAAAATATAAATCCCTGCCTAAAAATGACTAATACGTACCCCGTCAAAACCTTCCCCAAATTTAGTTAAGATTTAATTTCAAGATATTAAATTACCATAAATATTGTCAATATTTTTATACGTAATAGAGATTACTTTATCATTTAAGAATTGATATTTAGTTTGATTAACATTCATAAAAAAATTTATTATTAAAAAATATAAAAAATCAGAAAGTTATTTTTTGAAGTTAAATTTCCATTTAAAACTTTTCATTAGCATATTTCTGCAAAACATTTTTAAGAATCATTGAAGCATCTTATTAAACATTCATAGTTTAAATTTCATATCAAAAGTTTATTAATTTTAAAATTATTTGAGAAAAAATTAGCTGCCCGGGCTACTCTCCCTGGTCTCCCCTAATTTTTTTTTAAATTGATCACAAAGTTTTAATGTTTTATTACTCAAAATAAAGTTTTTATCAATATGCGCGATAATAATGGTACATTTATATAATCGAGTTTAATCAATTTAAAAGGAAAATTTTTTTAAAAGTAATTATAAATAAAAAATTAAGAAAAAAAATTATGTTGCTTTCGTCCTAAAAAACTGATTTGATAATTTGTACAACACGCCCAGAAAAGTAAATAGAATGACAGTGTTCTAAATTTAACCTCGAATACTATGAATTTTGATTGACAAATGCATCGCTAATAAAGATGCGCCTAACATATTAGATTAGATTTTTCCCTTGAATCACATAAATTAAGACGAGATGTCATCCTAATTAATATTATCAATTATATTTTACCCTTATTAACATGCCCGTAAATTCTTTCATAGCTACTTTACCGTTTTGGTCCATTTTCAATTTCTAGATTAAATTTTTTATTCAAAAATTATATATATATTCATTAAGTAAAGATGGAATTCATTTAAATCAAATTAAAATTTATGAAAAAATATAATATTTAAT
This sequence comes from Gordionus sp. m RMFG-2023, assembly GCF_954871325.1. NCBI lineage: Eukaryota > Metazoa > Nematomorpha > Gordioida > Chordodea > Parachordodidae > Gordionus > Gordionus sp. m RMFG-2023. Next base: position 25,557,748 of record NC_088779.1, on the reverse strand, counting down.
AATTGAAAATTTATTGTCTAATTGGGATTTTAAAAAAAATACATTGTCGGCTACGTATTCTTAAGAGGAACTAGCTCCTGCTCAAAATTTAAAAAAAATAGTTCCTATTCTTAGCTCTTCCTTTAATTTTTAATTTTTATAAATATAAAGTATATAACACAAAACAAAATAATATTATTTTTTAATCTATATATTATATTCAAAGAAAATGATGTATTCAAAAATTTTATAATTCTTTCATTTACCATTAAAAGTGGCAAATTTTTCAAATTTGAATCTGAAAAGCAATCTCGCCTCTCGTCTAAAACCTGTTTACTTACCCAAAAACTGAGCTTAATTCCTGATGATCCCTGGAGATGTTTTTATATCCCACAATGGATTTCAATTGAAATGAGCGCAGGGTAGGGTGTCATTACCTTGAAGCAACTCGCGTTTTTTAAAATATACATGGGGCAAAAAATTGGGGCGGTTGTTGGCTGCTGAGTAAGCACATTGAAGTTTGTAAATATTGTTGATGGTGGGTATCAAAATTTTGGGATAAACGGGCGAACCTTAATTTTTTTTTGAAACAATGTGCTAGTGGGTATTCGGGTTAAAACTCCCGGCTAATTACAGACCAATGAGAACTTTGAACTTGGGACTCTTGTTCGCAAAATTCAAAACTTTTCCCTATTGAAAGCAATAACTAAAAATATCAAAAATTTATTTTCTTTTAAGCTCTATTCGTTACCACAACTTTGGATGAGAGAGAAGAAAAAAATGGTCATAAAAAATTTAACGTATAATATCGATATTGTCATTGAAAATAAAAATCTTCCAGACCAGTCCATTCTTAAAGATTTGTCCCTAAAAAATGTTTAGGCCCTTTATAGTGTGCCCCAAGGAAGTGGCAGAAAAACGACCCAAAGGACAGATAATTTGTTTTAGAGGATACTATAAAAATGATAATAATCCTTATTTTAATTCCCCTTTTGAGGTTTCACTTACCAGTCTTTAACAAGAATAATAGGAACTCTATTAAATATAACTCTTTCAAAAAACTTTTCGAGTCACGAGGGCTAATTAAAATCATGATTTCTTTAATCCATTATGATCATATTTACTTGAAAACAGGTAAGGATTTTTTTCCTGCCAGGCAGACGATAATAAAAAATTCGTAAGAAATTAAAATTTCCGGTTCGGAATACATAAAAAATATTTAAAAAAAAAATTGAATAAAGCTAGGGATTCGAGATCTGGAATATCTAAGGCCATTTATAGTAAGTGGTTTTGTTCAAGCGTTGCGTTATTTTACCAGCGTTATCGCAAAATTATAAATAGGTATAAAGTTATAAATATGGAGCGTTATTGATGATAATAATATGATAAAATTTGGAAACGTATGTATCGGTGCGTTAAAAATAAAATTCGATAAAGTATATGATTTTTCTTAAATATTATATAAAATAATTGTTTCTTTTTTTTTTAGCTTTATATTAAATTAGTTTCTAAAACTGAATCAGCTATAATACCGCAACGATTGAAAATAACGTGTTTACTATAAATCTGTTTCTATATTATATTGATAATCAAATCTGAATTATTTAGAATACCCATTTTATAAAATAATACCCTGAAAAATCTTTCACTGTGCTGCTGCGCATTGGAATAAGTGTAATATGGATCATTTGTTAAATTAGCTAGGTCGTACACCGATGAGATAATATTGAAAAGTGATTCCTTGGTTAAAAAGCCTTCGTCTTTTAAATCGTAAATCTTGAATATAATGGTAGCCCGTTCTTCGAAAGTTCCGTAATTCATTTTCGATAGAGTGCTTATAAAAGTCTGTTTTTTTAAAAAAAATATATTTATATTCTAGCGACAAAGGAGGGGGGGGGGGTATTTTTTTATAAAAAGTTACTAATAGAAATAAAAAAATTTAGAAAAGTTAAAAAATGAGGAATATTAAATTATGATATAAATAAATATAAAATCTACTAAAAAAAATTGCTATAAATATTATCGCCTAGCGACACTATGTCATTCGATACTTTGTCATGCGACAATTTTTTACGACGATACTTTATCACAACAACGCTTTATCATAACGATACTTTATCCCTCAGTTTGATAACGCGACATTTTACTACGGGACACTTTATCACATGATTTAGTGATGTTGTGATAAAGCATTACTTAATAAATTGTCGAGTGATATATGCCCTTTTGATAAAGTGTCACCAAATCAAATATTTATAATTTAGCCAAAATTTTCAATATAATGTCTGTGAAATTATATTTTTTTTTTCTGTAAATATATATTTAAAGGAAATTTATTATTTGCATGTTGATCTTTTGCAAAAAAATTGGCCTTAATAAATTTTTATATGATTTTAACAAGAAACTATTTTCAAAATTTGTTTTATAAAGCCATGCTAGTTTTTCTCCATAAATAAGCTTCCTTAAACTAAATGAAACAGAAGCGATTAATGTGAGTGACACAAGTAATTTTAAAAAAATTTGGGTTACTTTTATATTCCAAAATATGTAAAATTTAATTTAATAACTCTATTAATCATATATACAGTTTAATCCTGGACAAATTTAGGTATCTGTTACTATTAAAAGAACAAATATATTAAATGATGCACAATGGAAGGAGTTGCAAATTTCTTCCCTATTTTTAATAATTTTCCTAATATCGTTAATATCAGAATATCAAGAATAAAAGTAATATCTCGTTTATTTCTATTTTAAGTCTAGAATATCTGCCTCTGAATTTTGATTAAAAGCCATTCGGTCATTAAAAAAAATTTGTCAAAAATCACGGAAGATATAAATATTTTAAAAAATTAAACTTCGAATCCCACCATGCCATCTTTATTGACATCTAAACATCTGTAAAAATAGGAGGCATATCTTGAAGAATCTTAAAAAATTGGTAATTAAAAAAATATTTAGGGATAAATAATATTAAATTATAATGGCCTTTTACTTCCTAGAGGGAAAAGAATTTCGAATATGCTCTTGAATATATTCAAGGTTAAAAATCCTTGAGGGCAGTGCTATAAATAATATTTTATTTTTATTATTATAATTATAATTGTAGAGGGGAAAAAAAATTACGAAAAGAAAATTCCTTTATTCCCTTTATAATGTATAATGTGATAAGTGTTGTTAAACGGCTCGTTTTGAACCGATTTTTAAAAACGGCTAACTCAATATTTCACCCAGAATAATATTACGCAATTTCTTTCTTTCTTAAAAAAGAAAGAAAGAAAAAGATTTTGTCTGTAGAAGGAACAAAGGTTTGGATATCTATTAGCGAAATCTAGAGGCTTAGGCAATATTTTTCTGGCTAAAATATTGAGTTAGCCATTTTTAAAAATCGGCTCAAAATGAGCGGTTTAACAACATTAAATGTGATAAAGTCAAATCACGTGATCAAATCAATGCTGTTCTGAACCTTAATCAACGTGCCAAATTAATGATCTAATTTTTTGCCCTAAAATGTATTCAAGTATGTGTAGAATATCAATTCTATAAATTTCCGAGGTCATAAATCTTTTAATCATTTTTGATTTATATACTAGCAATAATATGCGCATTATCCTAATTTATGCAAATTGTATGTAATATAGAAATTATTCATTTGCTTATCAGCCTAAAAAGGAATCGTGCAAACAAATGTAACAAATTTATTCCTAATATGATGTATTGAAAAGTATAGGGGGAACATTTTTTAAAATTAATTTATATTTTAAGTGTTTATCACCAAATTGTATAACCCCACTAATTATCTAATGGGGAAAAAAAATACAAATAGTATATATATTAACTTGTTTAAAGATTTGATAAAGCAGCTTTATCTCTTTCCTTTCGAATTTGGTCTTTGAACAAATGCTATTAAGATTGGGTGGGATGGCTTGTACGTATTCCGGAGAACATGTTTCTTCTCCTTTGCCTTTTCAACAACAAAAAAATAGCATACCTCTTGAGTTGATTTTTTGTAAACTTGGGACAGTACATTATTGCTTACCGAAAAAATAAATCCTTGACATCTTATAAGGATTTAGATTCTGATTCAATTAATTTAATTTAGATCATAAATGAAGTTGGAATCAACCTAACCAAGTTTTTAATTGTTTTTTAAAAAATTTATTTAAAGAATGAAATATTAATTAAAGGAATTTTTTTATATTTAATTTGATTAAAATTTGAAAGAGAGACCGCTAAAATAAAGTGTATTGGTAAAAACAGTGGTTATATTAGCATCAAAAGAAATGAAAAATATTTAAATATTTTTTTGCAAAGGAATAAAATATCAAAAGCATAATTATAAAAGTAGATTAAAGAGTTTTAATTATACATTTTTTAAAATTAAGATTCCACGATTTGTGGGATCAAATATAATAAATAAAATAATCGGGTTTTTAAACGCCAATGAAAATATGAATATATTTTTCAAAGCGATGCCCATTACCCGGCCTAGCCAATGGGAGGCCCGAAAATAAATTTACTCACTTGACAAAATCCTTTTTATCTAACAAAAAAATGTTACCCTTACTCCTCCCCGCAATTCCCACCCCATCCCTCCTTAGTAAACTGATTACTAAGTATAGTGACATATTCTAGGGAGATGGAGATCCTTTAGAACATTCGAGCAATAAAATTTTATTTTACTCTCCTGAACATAAACCCAAATGAGGCTTAATACAAAAAAAAATTACCTCCAAATTTTCCTTTTCGATTACTGTTCTCCCTATTGAACATAGAATATATAAGATTCATCAAATAATAAATTGTGTTTATTAAATAAATTTCTTGATTTTAATCAAATTTGTATTGAATAAATGACTGTAATCTTAGACCAGAATTTTTTTTAAAATTAATTAAAAGTAAAATAACGAAAAATGAAGTAGATAATAAATTAATACTCATTCTAGCATTTAAAAAAATAAATTTTTTTTTGGAAATTAATTGGTATTCAAGTTGATTGATAAAGCCTTTTATTGGCTATATTTATATATATAAATATATACATTATAATTTATATTTATTACTTTACTGTATTACAGTAATCCTTTACATTTATAGCAATATAAAAAAAAATTCAGAGATGGTTAAAAAAAATTTGCAATCTTTTTAATGTTTTCTCTATAATATTTATTTTATAGGAGAAACTTAATCTCTTTGATTTTAATTAAATATTGTTTAAAAAAATATAAAAATATTTAATTTATGTTTTAAAATTATTTTTAAAAAAATTTTTATACAAGTTTTCTTTAAAAAGATATAAATTAATCTAATATTTAGTTGGTGTAATCTAGCATTTTCTTTCATCGTTTTTAATTTTATAAAAAATATCATCTTTATAGTTATATTCTCTTAGGAGGATTATTATATTAATTCTTATTTACATATTATTAATGTAATATAATAGAAAATTGAATAATATTAACTAATTTTTTAGAAAAGAAATACATTCAAAATAAAAAATTTTTTTAAATTATTTGCTGGATATTTATTAGCAGATATTTCCATCTAACACGTTTTCTTTTATCTAAATATACATTCTTTTTAACGATAAAAAAAATATACTGTTAAAAAAAAGGAAAACTTATATTTATAATTTTTTTTGTATTAATTATACTAAATTAATCGTTACAAACAATATTAAACTTTGAATCAAAATAAGTGAAAGACTAACCTTGTCTTGTCAAAATAATTTTTTTTAGATATATATTATATATATAGATCGCATAAGATGGAAAAAATGTTAATTAATTTTGCTAAATGTTATTTATATAACTTTAAGTGGCAATAAAAAAAAACCTAGCCGATCCCCGCTAAGCTTAATCCTAAACAAATGGTGTTGGAATATAATGAGTAGATCTCTGCCGATAAATCTTTATAGAAGATTTAATGCAAGCTTCGAAGGAATTTAAGGTTGTTGATATTATAGGAACAAAAATATGAACTTCTGAAATTTCCGAATATTTGGAAATTTTTGAGCTATGATTGCTGTTTGGTTAGATAGGGCTAATGGATCTATATAAGAATAGTTACAAACAAAAAATTGGCATCGCTTCTATGAGATCATTCCAGGTCTTATTATCGGATCTAAAAAGTCATTCCTGGTAGTTCAAATATTGGATATTTGGGCCGATAAAGAGTATTAAATTAGTAAGATAATAGCTCCACTCAAGGAATGTTCCATTGGAAAAAAAACAAGTATCGGAAATAAAGAGTAGGATTAAAGTTTAGATAGATATTGGTTAGGGTTAATTTAAGGTTTGAGATATGATTTGGTTTAAGATATATTAAAAATAGGTCATAATAAGATTTAATCATCTTTACAAATAACCTGCCAAATCTGACAGATCATGATTATAAATGGACGAATAGAAATTTAAACAGTTGTAGTAGCAGCAATTTCCATTAGCCAGACCTAAATCATTAAAAAAAACTGCTAATTAAATTATATAAACATTAAACTTATAAATATTGATCATAAAAACCTTTAATATACAAATTTAAACCGATTTTTTCAAAATATTCTTTATTGTTCCGCAGTATTGATGTCTTACCAAAAATTCAAAGATCACACGTGTAAAAAAAAATCATGTTTTTTATAGTCTAAAGTAAAGAGGATCAATATATATTTTAAAGTGGAATGTATAATGTCACATAACTCTATGTTTCTAAAAATTATTATCCAGGTGGTCCGCTTCAAAAACACTAAAGGACATTTTCGATTTGTAATAGAATTATCTTAAAAATTTATCATTTATACATATTTTTAACTAATAAAAGAAAAATTTTACCAACCGACTCTTACCAAATGTTTAATGAAGTTGAATTTAATTTCCTTTTTTTTCTAATTGTAAGAAAATGATATTTTGATTTTTAACTTAAGAACAATAAAAAAGAGTTTGAAATATGGACTCAGATGGGTTCGGGTTGCGATTTAGAATATTTCAAAATAAGGGTTAAACTCAGTTAATTAACAATAAAAAAATTCAAATAAATCTAATAATAAATATTAAAATATTTTTTTAAAAATAATCTAATAATCGATATTATGTAAAGTAATTTAAAATAACATCTAAACTATATATATAAAAAATGACATTGTATAGAAATAAAACTTAAAATCCATATTTAACAATATTTTTATTGAAAAAATTAAAAATTGTAATTCTTCTCTGGTGACGGCCATGAATCTTTAAGTAATTTAATTTGCAACGTAAAATTTAAAGGCTGATTTTTTGATGGATCAAAAGGGTTCTCGAGATTGTTGCTTTATTTTGGCTAATTAGTTTGTTTAAGGATCTAGCATCTTCCTCAAATGAGCAGTTTGTTGATAGTTTAATGGGTATAAATATATTGTTGTTGTGAATATTTTTGGGATTTTCTTTTTTCCGCTAAACTTAATGGATCGTAATTATTATTAGATGGGGTAAAAATGTATACACAGCATTTGTTTCTCCATATAGCTCCTAAATAAGCGGGGGGATGGGTAGGTGCTGTTTACTTCCGATATAAGGAATTTAATGAGGGTAGGATAGAGATGGAATAAATTTATTTGGGGTAATCTATTAAATTTTTTGGATAAAATGGGCACAATATATTGGAGTAAAAAATTATTTACTTTTTATAGACCTAATACAATAATATTGCTAAACATTGATCAAATTTATATATTGCAAACAATCATAGTTACTATTTGTCTAATAAAACCTATTTCTGGATAATTTTCTGCTATATTTTTATATGTAATTTAAAAGGGTTAGACATTCTATCAGCAAACTCATAGTCATACCCAGAGTTAGGCAGGTCCTCTGGAAAAAGAATCTAGATACAGATACAGATTCTTTATAAAAAAATGAATCTTAGATACAGATACTAGTATCTTTTTCAAAATAGTAAAAATATACAAGATAAAAGATACTTGTATCTTTTACTAAATTAGAGTATCAGATACTTTTAAATTATTATTACCAATTGAATTAGAATAGTTTATAAAATACAGTTTTTATTATTTATTTGTGAAGAACATAGCATACACATATAAAAATGAATATTTGCAATAATTAATAAAATATTTATTGATGACTAGGTTTTATGTAAAAAGAAATTTAATAAAATCATTCGTATTCACAAAATTTTTTTTATAATAATCAGAGATTTTAATATTAATTTTTGCCCATTAATAGTATAAACAGGGAAGGGAGAGTAGTATATTTAATGGAAAATGTGCAAATAAGAAAAAAAATTAAATCAAATGGTTAATTAAAATTTGCAGGTTATTTTCTGTTGTTTTAAATATAAATCATATTCGGAGTATATGGCTAAATGGCATCTCTAAAAAAAATAATATATTCTAGATAACTTGTTTGTGATATTTATGTATTTTTTAAATTAGATATATTTTCTAATTTGACTTATTAATTCTTGCATTTGTAATATTATATATATATATAAATATCATTTAAATCTCTTTTCAAATTTTTTTTTATAAATTTCTTGCAAAATCATTAATTATATATAAAAAATATGAAAATAATGTACAACATTATATTATTTAATTGTTAATTACATAGCAATTTTCTTTAATGCATTTTAAATTGATTAAATTTTGTAAATAAATACTGTAATTTAATTTTACTTATATCATAAATAAACTAATAAAGTTAAATTCTACCTTATTATAATTATTTTATTAAGAGCCTTTTAAAATTATCTAATATTATATATTAATTGTAGCTTAAATATTTCCTCTAATAAGAACTTTCTAAAATAATTAAATATAAAATATATTAGGGATGTGTCGATATTTTTTATCGGATCGCATCGGGCCGATATTTTACCCATTTTAAAATATCGGTTATCGGTCAATATTATAAAATTTGATCCGTTATAAAAATGGCTTCTTTAACAAAATTAAAATGTTATAAAATTAAAAAAAATAGTTATATCTGAAATCATTTATTTTTATAAATAAAATCGGAATCCATTTTTATGTATATTTTTTTAATAATAATAATTAATTAATAAACATTCATATTGTTATTTTTTTGCGCATTCTGTTATAAAAGTGTGCAATAATCTCTTCAGAATCTGTTTTTAGTGAAGCTGGTGATATTGACAGTTACTATCGCCGCAAGCTGACCTCTGATAAATTGGAAATATTGGTATTTCTAAAAAGAAATCTTCGCTATATTAATGTTAAATATTATTTTAAATATTTATTCCAAATTTCATAATATAATTGTTTATTACTTAATATGTATATAGATTAATGTTATTACTTATTATATAAAAGTGATTTAACAATAAAAATATTTAATATACTTTTGAATTGCAATCGAATTGAATATAAACTATAACTGATCATTATAATATATTTAAATGACATAAGTTATGGTATAGTTAAATTATAGATGTTATACTAATAAAAAGTATATTAAAAATTAAAACCATTGGTATCTTTACAGAATACAAAATTATATATTATATCGGATCGGTAATCGGACGATATAAATTTAATATCGGGAATATCGGATCAAATCGACCTCTAAAAAGTGGTATCGGTATATATCCAAAAATGATTTTAAGTTGATAATCAACCATCCATCTTCTATAAAAATTTTTAATAACAATTATCTAAGAGGGACTTATGTATAGGTATTATTATGTTAATAATTATAAAATAAAAATGTATATTATACTTTAATATGTTTAGCAAAGTTTGTAGAGGAGTTTATTCAACCTTTAATAACTTTTTTACTTGTGCAATTTTGACATTCGGTTGTACCTTGTCCTTTTTCACATGAATTCCTTTATAAAATTTTCTATCTAGAATTTTAAGATTCGGATTTGATTCAGGAGTACCTATCTCTATAATTTCATCTTCACTACTATATATGACATTCTACAAATTAAAAAATATTTCATATAAAATATATCCTTTTCTTATTTTTGGTGTTGTTATTTTTAATATATCTATCTTTGTGATCTGTAAAATTTCCAACTAATTTTGGTTATCAATATATTTAAAATATAGCAAAAAATAAGAAAAATAATACAAGATTTCACGAAGAAAATAAAGTTACATTGTGTGATATGTAAATGTTCTAAACATGAATATTAAAAAAAATCTGTATCTGTATCTTTTTAAAGAAAATGAAAAAGATACAAGATTCTTTTCAAAATAATTAGATACAGATACTAGTATCTTATTAAAAATTGTCAATAAGATACTGAGTACAAGATACAAAAGGATCTTGTATCTTAGATACAAGTATTCGCGATACTGCCCATCTGATACCAAACAATATACTATAATAATGTATTCATTGTAAATGAGAAGGATAATTATTAATTTTCTAAACAATAACTCTTTTCTTTTAAGTTCACCTTTTTTATAGTTGGTAGTAGTGTATTGATAATTCTAAAAATATATGAAGGGAGTACCATTATAATTAAAAACGTGTAATTCATAATGCCGCAAGGACATTTTTTAGGGTAGGTGTAATTTTTTGAGGAGGGAGGAGGTTGCTTTCAATGCTGTGTAAATTAGAAAGTATATAAATTGCGGCAAAGGATGTGTTTTCAGACTAGCTTGAGAAAGTATGTCGAAAGGTTTAATTAATTTAAGAATGATTTTTGCTTGTTTGTTATAATAAACAGGAAAGAAACTATTGAAAAGGGCGATTGTGGTCCACCTAATTTTATACGAACCATGGTTTGTCGACAACTATTTTAGTCAAATTTTAGGCTGACAATATTCTCTAATATCGACTTAAAATTTTTTTTAAGTATAGATGGAACATAAAAGGCGCCTTATTGATGTGAAGCAGAATTGTGTTTTGGATATATTAAAATACAATTAAATAAACCCACACACTAGAATAAATTTTATTTTTAGCCACATCAGATTATTTGAAATGTAAAAAAAATGCTTTATTCAAATATTTTATAATCTTTATGTCATTATATTAAAAAAATAAATTCCTGGTTCTGATATCCAATTCCAAGGTTTTTCTCGGTATCTAGAAATCTGGGTTCCAAGACTTATTTCAGTTTCAAAATTTACTTTCGGGTTCCAGGCTTCTAATAATAAATATAGTAAAGTTTATTGATTACTTTTATCCCTAATTATCACAGTGAATATCAAACTTAATCGGTCTTTATTAAGATTTTTAAGCTTATCGAATATCCACCAATTTCCCATAATTTTTTTTAAAAATAAATTAATCAATTTTTTTTTTCATAAAATTTAAAATTAATATTTTTCATGCAAAAAAACTTTTATACAATATTTAAATATAAACTTTACCCACTTCAAAAATATATAAAGTTTATTTAACTTAATAATATCCATCTTGCCCCCCCCCCCACCAACTTTTAGTTCTTCTAGATGAATTTCTATCAACAACTAACAGATAACATAAATCTCTGTAGTTTATAAAAAAATATAAATTATCATTTTACATATGCTTCAAAGAATATAGAAAAAATTTAATTTGTTATTTCATAATTATATCACTTTTACATTTTTAAAAGTTAATTTTTTGTCATAATTTAATCAATATGGTCTTCCTTTTTTCCTATTCCCATTGGAATTGTCGATTTTGACAAAATATAATTTGCAAAATTGTACAAAGATTTTTAGTTAGATTGAACCTTGTGAACTTTTATCACTTAAATAAATTTTTATTTAATGAGTTTTTATACTGGTGTAAAGTTATATTGATAGATATAAAATTAAAAAGTTAAAAACAATGTAAATTCTACCTTTTTTTTATATTCCTTTCCCTATAGGGTAATGGCTAACTATCGGCTAATTCGGCTCAGTCTTGTATCATTGGGGATGTAATGCAATAACTTTATTAGAATTAAATGGGGGTCTGGTTGACTGATTTAATAGCCTCATTACCATTATTTATGGTGTCACTTCTAGTTTAAAAATTTTTTTAGATACAAATTTAAATACTACCTTTCCCTCCTCCAATCCCTTATTAATTTCTTGAAAAAATTATTTCGCATTTTTTGTTCCCGAGGATGGAAATAATAAAAATTAAAATAAAAAATAATGAAAAATAAAAATTTAACGAAAAATAATAAAATTTAATGAAAAATAATAAAATTTAAAGAAAAATTAATAAAAGTTATTGTAAAATAATAAAACGAAAATTAAACACATTATAAAATCCAATCCTAAATCTTGAAGATATAAAGTAAGAATGGCTGTAAAGCTGAGCCATGGTCTAGGGTAAATATTTTGTATATGATGGATAAAATTTAGAAATTTTTTAAAGACACACAATTCAAGCACAAAGTATTTGATAGTTCAATTACTGGAAAAGTATTCAAAAATAATTGAAGACAAAGGGACCAGATTCATCCAATACCCCCAAAATATTTTTTGGCAATTGGCATCACCCTCCACACCCCCTCCCCCTCCAAGTTATGTAGATACAATGGTGTTAAAAAGGAAATATTAATAGAATAATATAGATTTCTGCAAATCAATCAGTATTACGCGGTAAAATTTATTTATATTTTTTAAAGTGTTAAATAAGAAGTGTTTTATCCTGCAATAAGTTAATGTGAAGAAAATACCTCATATCAAATTATTAATCATTTCATTTATTTTACTTCACCGTTTACTATATAATTTGTCTGTTCCTAATTAGTTAATTTTGTATAAATATCTATTAACCTTCCAATCAATTGCAATGCACGACCAAAAGAAGGGTGGGATGAGTAGGGTAAGATTAGTAGGAGTTAGTTCCAAATAACATAGTGGGAAATACTTAAACGTTGGCCCAACATTAAACGTTGGCCCAACATCTTACGAGGAGAGTGCCTATGTTACTACCCCCGGATCAAAGAAATGACGCCTTTTTTTAAAACGCTGCCGAAAAGTAATGACTTAATCAATTTCAATGAAATTTAGAAATTTTAGAGAGTTAGATAAGCATTTTTACAAAAATAATTAAAATTGATGGGCTTAAAGTAACTTTTTACCGGAATTGATTTACAGTGATGAATGAGTTCACTCAAAAACTCCATTTTGTTATTTTTTACTCTTTAAAGAACTGACGCGATATTTTGTCCATTAATGAAGTACATGTAAAGACAAATCTTTCAAATCTTGAGACAGCCCATTTTTCTCACATTTTTATGAGTTTTTGTACAGTAAAATGCTTGACATCGTTACAACTCTTTTTTCTTTTTAAATCTTGAATGTCAAAGTTTCCTCTAGACTTCTACTTGTCATCGTTATATGTAAATTTCTTCACGAAATTTCTAAAGAGCCTGTCACAATTCTTTGCGATAGATGGGTATCGGGTTGACCTTTCTAGCATAATATATAAATTCTCTTCAGTAATTGGCAATATTTTCTTCCATTTTAGATATCCTTGATCCTCCATTATCAGACTTTCTGAAATCATTTGACATCTCTTTGGAGTATGTGAAGATTCCAATTCTTATCAGGAAATTTACTAATCAATGTTGCAGCATTCCAGGATTCTTTTCTCCTTCTCAGAACTATTCATAATTATATTAGGATATTCTTTTGATAGTATTAATATAGTTATGATTATTACAAAATAAATAATCTAATTTTCACAATAAGAATTTAATCGACCACTAAGAAATTAAACTCTAATATGTTTTTTTAATGAAATTTCATTGAAATCGGTTTAGCCATTCGCTTTGTCCAACACATTGTCTTTTTTTGCATCACCGAATATATGTCGTAATGTGGTTGGAATCTATAGGAATTATGCATCTCTCAATTTAAAAATTTTTACGAGGGTGATTTTTTAAATAAAATCTTATTTCACCCCTAGCATATATAGAATTATCTACATTTAAATAAAGATATTTTTTAAATTAAATTTTGATGATACTCTTAATTTATATTTTTTTTTTTAGTTATAAATATGAAAATACATAAAATAATTTTTAATTAGGGTAGGTGTACTCTAATAATTCTGAAATACATTTCTGAACAAAATCCGATTCTTGACATTTAAAAAGAGGTGAATTGTTTAAAATTGAGAAACTCCAAATTTCCATATATTTAGAAAATCCCACATGATTATATGCTAGCGCATAATTTATGGCGTTATAAGCGATCTAGTCTATTGAGCGTTTAAATGTACAAATCATTTGTTAAAATTGTAGGAACGCGTAGTTATACTATTATCACGATGCAATTAGGCACTAATAACCATATAATATTCTTAAGGTAATAATAACATTTTTTTTACTATTAAAATAGCTATAGGCTTACGGGTGCGTTTCGGAGAAAATTTTCCAGATGAGGGAACCAAACTTCTTTTCATATTTAGTAAAAATAATAAAAATGGTGTATATTTTTTTTTAAAAATAAATTTAAAAGAATTTTTAAAATAGTATAATGAAACTAAAGTATATATTTTTTAATTTTTTAATTTTTTATCTAAACACTCTCTTTATTTGCAAAAACATAGTTAAATAAATAAAATGTTAATCGGATTAATATAATATTAAGCTGATGTAATAAAATTTTAATAAATTTTAGTTAATTATATATCTATTTACTATATTATTTTAATTTCTCATTTGTATAACAATTTATTTTTATCATTATTAAATATAACGTTTTAAGTTTAACAAAAACTAAAAGTTTTATGACCACCATTTATTTTTCTTCAGATTTTAAATTTATATATATTTTATAAAGAACCTTGATTTACTTTAAAAAAATTTATCTATTTATTCGCTTAACTTCTGCATCTCTGTAACCTATTCTTAAATATTATATTTACTATAAAAAATATTATGTATAAATATTATATTTTACTATAAAAAATATTATGTTTAAATGAGTTGGTCTTTTTTTAATACTATTATATTATCATTGGCGTTCGCAGCATCTTAGTGCCGGCTAAAATATTTTTCAAAAATTGTCTTGTTCCTACATCTTTTCGCATATATTTATAATTTTTAAATATAGGTAATTATTACCTCCATCTAAAGGCTGCAGCTACTAATTATGAATTGATATTGATTTCAAAATTTTATTGGCGTAATATTTAAATTACCCACCAAATCATTTGAAACTTTTTATCAACTAAAGTTAAATATTTAAAAAAAAATAACATCGATTTGATTGAGACTATGAGATTAGCTGAAAGCATTATATTGAAACTTATGGAAATCAGGGCAAAAGTAGATGACGAATTTCAGAAATTATAATCCATTGTTGAGTCAAAGGTAAAGCTCTATAAATTTAATATTTGTCTGCCTCTACTTTAAGCAAGGCAAGCCCATCGTTGCAATATTGATATAGAGAATACTATAAGATAAATTACTTTGTAAATATTATTACAGCAGAATGCTTTATAATCTATTTCAAATCTTGATAGAAAAAAAAAATGAAATATTTGTCAAATTTTTATTGTAAAAATGTTAATCCTATGATGCATTACTAGCTGAATGCTATGGTTGATAATGTTCCAAAAAATGCTATTTTTTTCTTCAACAAGAATAAAAACATTAATCAAAAATCTTTTTCGTATTTTTTTATATGGAAACAAAAAGTTTTGTTTTTCAATATTTTTATTTTCATTATTTTTATAAGCCACGGCCGCTTCTGCTTTATTTAAGGTATAGAATAAGTTTCACTAGCAACAGGAAGTGATGATAAATAGCAGAGACCTGCAAAGGTACCATGGATTATTTTTTTATAAAAATTAAAATTCCGGGCCGGATTTAAAACCTGTTTTAACTGGGTTTGAGCCAACTCTAAAAAGGCTAAATTTTTAAGCGAAAACTATCATCTAATCATCGATCGCAGATTAAATTTAAAGGATAGTTTAATTCTGGGAAAAAAATCAACTCTTGCGATAAGGCTTAGAAATTTTTTTCTATCGCTAGGATTTGGAAGATTTAACAGCAACTAGAGGCAAAAAGTAGTCTCATTTTAACAAAATTCTATAAGAATTTAAATTTTCAAATAGATAGTGCAGGTTCTTCGGTGTCCTTTTGCCAATCAGCTATTTTTTTTTGATTGAATGACATATAAAAAGAAATTATCAGATATATCGTGACAATAATAAATTATTATGTAGGCAACGTCCACATAATAGATAATAATCTGAAGGTAAACA
This sequence comes from Gordionus sp. m RMFG-2023, assembly GCF_954871325.1. NCBI lineage: Eukaryota > Metazoa > Nematomorpha > Gordioida > Chordodea > Parachordodidae > Gordionus > Gordionus sp. m RMFG-2023. Next base: position 25,541,594 of record NC_088779.1, on the reverse strand, counting down.
TCCTCTGAAATCTGTCCCTACCTTCTAAAAAATTCGTATGCAATAATAACCCAATGATATTAATAAAAATATCTTATAATGAGCCACCATTTATAACCTCAAAACAATTCTAATAAAATCTTTCAGGCTTCATAATTATTTTGATCATGAATAATAAATTACAAACCATATTCTAAATATTGGCAGCAAATGTGTTTAATAATGTGAATGAATGAGAAATAAGTATTTATTAATAAATTTAATTTCTTTATCAGTTATTTTTATAAACCACAAATATTTTTATTTATATTTTACCCTAACTCCCTTTGGATGCCTACCCCCTTACCCTTTAAAAATAATTGCAGGTGAATCGCTCTTACTCCCTCTCTCATGTAGACATTGTAGTTAAATATTTAAAGATGTCGCTTGATCCAGAAATTCCACTTTTATTTAAAAATATACATTAAATAAATCTAAAACTAGTAAGACGAAGATGAGAGGCAAGTGTATAAAATCTCATTTAGTATCATATAATCTAGTATAATGAATAGCTTTGAAAACAAGGTTATAAAGACTTGTATAAATTTTAATAAAATTATATTTATTTTATAAATTCTTTTTGATATATACTTTATCTAAAAATAAATTAGCCTAAAAACCTAGATGACTGGTTTGGTGAAAATAAATAAAGAATCTTTCGATCCAAAATAAATGAATATGATTGGCTTCGACAATATACATAAAATATTCTTAATGACACATTTTAAATTCCTAACTTTGTGGATACTTAATGTTTATATATTTCAATTGAACCTTCGATATTGGAATGGATTCCCAATTCATATATCAAAATATTGAAGAGAAATCATAACGGGCGAGTTAAATCTTTTTAAAGAATAATACATCCAAAAAATATTTATATATTTTTCTTTATTTGTATAGTTAGATATTGGTTAAGATAAATTAATGACATTATTTTTAAAATACAATAAAGAATTTATTCATATTCGTAATTAAAAAATTCTATTATATATATATTATATATCATATTTTTTAATAATATATCAATTCAAGTAAAAACAAAAAGTAGCGAGCGCCGTTCATTCTAGGATACCAACTCACAACTAATCGATTAAAGATAAAAATAAAGCCCCTCAAGCATAGGCAAGTCAACCCAAGCCAAGATAAAATCAGAGGATCAAACTATATCGAGCTAATCAGACAATAGAAGCTTATTTAAATCGTGCTAGCGTAGGCATGATATCCCAAATCAAAGCCTAGCAGAGCAGATCTCCATAACAAGAAGCCATACCATACCGAACCGATTAAACCAGCTAATCTGATCAATCCAGAATAAGGATAAATTATAAACAAGTCGAATAGAACCGATCAATCCTAGACAAGAAAAATAAATTGATAACGACAAAATTACCCAAACCATACCTAATCGATGAGGATACTAACTGGAACTGAGCCAAGCATATCTGGATAAGCCATATCTGGATAAGCCATATCAAGTCGATAAACCAAGAACCAAAAATAACGATTTTTAAAAAAGGAAGAACGCCGATGACAACTGAAGAATCCAAATTGAACTAAGCAAGTCAAGATAAAAAAAAATGAAATCGTACCCAGTACATCAATCCAGGATTAGTCATACCGAACCAATATATCAAAAACAGGTGATTAATCCAGGACGGGAACAATGTCAATTAATCAAATAATACTGAACCCATCATTTTTAGTTAACCTGGACCAAGCTGATTGAACCAAGATAAGCCGCATCGAACCTATTAAATAAGTCAAGGAGAAGAACAGGACCGATGACAGGGAGGGTCAAACCATATAAAGCCAAAATTAAGGCAAAAGAATCTAAATCATACTGAGCTTATCAAGCTATGATAAGCCGTATCGATTTATAACTCGAGATCAAGCCAAACAGAGTCGATCAATCCTTTACAAGAAGAAAAGAGGCGATAACGTCAAACCATACCGAACCGATAGTCAGCTAATCTCAACTAAGTCAATCAAACCAGAGCTGATGAAGACATAAGAAGTCAAACCATACCTGAACCTAGTCTATCTAGCCGATAATTCAAAAATAAGCCGAAAGGCGGCATACTATATAGGAATGCAGCTGATGACTTCAGGAGAAGACAAATGGTTTTAAAGTGATCGAGTCAGCTAAAATAAACGAGCCGATTGCATCAGGATAAGCCGTATCTAGAGTATAAATCAATAACAAGCTGAATCGTGCCTATTAATTTAGGGCAGGAAGAACAGAGTCAATGACAACAGAAAAATCTAAACAATACCGAACCGATCAAGTCAACTAACCAACCTGAACTAAGCTAATTAAGCATGGACGTTTCGAGCTGATAAATAAAGAAAATGACGAATAGAAACGATCAATCAAGGATCAGAAGAAAAAGGTCAGACCGTCAAGTCAACTAACTGGAATTGAGCGTATAACACCGGGATGCCCTGTGATTCAATAAATAAAAAATGAACCGAATAGAGTCGATCAATCTACGAAAATAAAGTAACAATGAAAACAGGAGATGCTAAACCGTACCAATATTGATCAAGTCAACTACTCTCATAGAATCCAATAAGGAGTCTTTTTCTAAAGAATATTTTTGAGGCCATTATGTTTTTTCACTAAGATAGGGACATCAATACTCTTTATTAAAGTAATGATTATATACAATCCTGACTTACCTTCTATGCCTTCTTGTCCCCTTTCAAAATCAGTCAAATCGGAAATTCAAATCAAAATAATAATCAATAAAATTACACATCTACGCTCTCCAATTTATCCAAGTAAAGATAGTGTTTTTCCCTTTACCATCAATTATAATACTGCTATATACGCCTTCCCCACCAGCCCACCCAGTATTATATATGTCTAATAAAATCAATGATTACTTGATGACAAAATCATATTTTAATTGTTTGTATTTTTTGGTTCTATGCACTGCACCTCCCATTGAAATTTTTTTTATATCGATACATCTTTAAAATGAGAATTTAATGGGGATTCTAAATATAATAATTTTTTATGATTAAAAATGTTGATATCCATATTAAATTACTTAAAATACAGTAAATTATAAAAAAACACAATGTTATGTTTATATATTTTTTTAAAGATTTTTCATTTATTTTCTTTAAAAAATTGCATCCCATCTTAATTGTAAATTAATGCACAGGGAAAGAATTACGATCATTACAATTATTTGTTTATTTTATATGACTGTTGCACCGATTATGCTCTGTTAGGTTTAATTTTATTATAAAAAGTAGAATCGACTTATGATTTGCATTATATAATAAATTTGTGATCTTTTCTATTTAACCAAAAATATTATAACTAGACTAGACTGTATGTTTTTTTTAAAAAAAAAACATCATATATTGCTGTTTTTATTTGTTAGAATATTATTTTTTTTTAGTAAAACTATTTCTAACCGGTTAGACTGTAGAACTGCTTAAATCATTGATTGAGACATTTATTTGTTTATAGTCATCTATTTCATTTTATTTTATATTATTTTTCCTTCCCCACTTTCTTTGGAGGAAAACTGTTATTTTATTCATTTTATTATTTTTCTTTATTATTGCTAGTTAACAAGATTTAAAGTCTTTAACTTTTTTTCTTTTTCAAAACATTACATCTTAATTGGAGTTTACATATAATATATTGGTCGTTCCCAGTGTTTCTCTTTTGTTTTTATTTTTATGTTTTTATTTAGGAGTGGCAAGAGTTTAGCCTTGTTTTACTTCTTTTTTACCTTGGAGGAAGGGAATTTTCTTCGTATTTGATTTTCGAAGAATCCAAACATGTATTAGTGGTTTTCTGGATCTGGAAGATGTTGGGGTCTTTCCTTTCTCTGACAACGAAGCTGCATGATTAACATTATCAATACCTCTGCTACAATTTACAAATGTAAAGTAGAAGGGTGTTTGTACTTTTCTGCATGATTATTTTTCTGATAATTTTGGCTCCAGTATATTTTTCCTTAGGCCTGTATAGACTAATGTATTTTTGAGGGGGAAGATTTGGTATAGGTGATATGCTTGTGGTTTTTTGAGTGAACCAAAAAAAAATGTTTTTTTCCATGCTACAGGATGTGATGGCTATAGCTCAGAAACCCTTTAATTTCTGTGGTCCTAGTTTTTTTGTGTAGTTACTTAGGTAGAATTTATTCCATCCCACTGCAGTAGTTCCGCTCTCCAATATTTTATTGAAAGAGGGCAAATAGGTAGCGAGATATTGTTGTAGGTGCTTGAATTTTCTGCTGTATATTATCTAGCCCCGATACTTTGTTTTTCCTTAGTTTTTGACCACTTGTTATTTCATTTATGGAGAAACCAGTCGACAGGGGGGGGGCGTGGTTTGTAATTATGTTTGTTGGTAGAATTTTTTGATAGACTATCATATAACAATCAAGTCATAATGCCTTTTGTTGATCCTGGTAATTACTTTTCTATTTCCCTAAAACTTATGGAGCTGGTTCCTATTTCTGCGTCATAGTTCCTTTCTCTCATATCTTTATCAATATCAAACTTTTTCGCTATATAATCTATCTATCACTTCGTAGAGTATTTTGTTTCTCTGGGGGAAAAAAAACAACCTTTGTTGTTGGGTGTTCGTTGCTGGACAGTCATAAACCTATTACTGACTAGTTTTTGTCTATTCACTGGAATTTTTACCTATTTAAACAATTTGCGGTAAACCCATTAGCTTTTTCTTATTTTCATGAGTAAATTCTAATTTCAATTGATATGAACACATTCTCAATTATTGATAGTAATTATTAAGGCTTACATTAAAGATGTTAAACTTAAAATTAGCCACCACCCACCCTTAAAGTAATTAAATTATTTTTGCAGTTCTTGGGTATAGGCTTTTGTTTTTTGTTTATTAGCCTATAGACGTTTAAGCAACAGTTCTCGGACTGTTGCGTGTACAACTACGTACGGCTTGCCCACAAATGTGTGAAGGGCTCCTAATTTTTCTCCCATTAATTAACTATCCAGTTTGATGGATTTTTGAGGAAAACCTAGCGTAGCTCTGTTGTATCCACAACCAGAGGGCGAAAATGCTTTTATCACGTATCACGTATATATGATTGGCTTAAACATTCTCAAGCTCGGTTAAAATTTTTCAAATTTTAAACGATGGAAAAAAGCACACATGATCCATCTAATTGCAATAAAAAGGACGTTATAAAGCCAGCTAAACGAAAACGATTATCAAATGTAAAATATATTGACAGAGATCCGAAAATATTCCAAAAAAAATGTGAAAAAGTAGGCTGCCAAGTTCAAGTTCCAATATGCTTAATTAGAGCCTCTGAAAAGTTTAATCTAATTCACACATTATTTATCATAATTGTATTGTATTTAGATGTGCTGCCTTTACTATAACTACTTCTAGATGGTATCATATATCATCTAGTGAACATTTTTGCAATAAATGTTTTGAACATTTTTATCGAAAGTATGGATTTTTTTTATATAAAACTATTTATATATTAAGAAATTTATTTGACATTTAGTTTATTAAGTTTTAATATACTTAGATTATTTGATAACTATTTATTTGGCTGCATATATATTGATGCAATATAAAAAATAGCTTCTTTTTTTTAAATTAAATTTTATTTTATGCTTAATATGATGTAGTACAAAATCAGGGAACTCTATTTACAATGCATGGAAAGAAAAGTGGGTTTCTAATACACCAGCCCAACAAACCATTAAAACTTTTATGGCAGATCAGAAGCTCCCTTATTGGATTCAATGTAAATTAAATAATTGTCTTAAATGGAGGCAAATATCAAGTGATTATAAAGTTTCTAATGACTTCATAAAATATTACAAATGTGGATCTCAGATACCTGCTGGCAATGAGGAATTTGTAGATCATTGTGCCACCCCTGAAGATAAGGTATGATATGAATTATAATTCATTTTATATATTCAGATGGTTAGAATTTAGAAGGGGGAAATGAATGAATTTAGAATGAAAGTTTGTTATATATAAAATTAAATAAGATAATTAACCATTTCATAATTCTTCATTTTATACTAGTATTTCTATAATTTATAATTATTTTATACATATATATTTTTTTAATATTTAAAATATCTATTTTTTAAATTCATTATAAAAATTTAAAAAATTACAGTATGAGTTAAAATATAATATTTTTTAAACCATTTGAAAGTATTATTATATACTCAGATTTGTTTACTATACTTATGAAACTTATCAAACCCAATATTTTCTAAATAGGTTTGTGAACTGAATACTGACACAAATGAGAGTTCTAGGATCAATAAAATATAGATTTATCTCATGGACTAAAAAATATTAATATTGTCCTTTGCTTAATTGAATATCAAAGAAAAATGAATGACCTAAAACAATAAAGATTTTAAATATAAACACACATTTCTCATATCTATTCTATACCAATGCATTGATACTATTTCAGTATTAGAAGCTTTGCTATTAATTTATTTGAAATATACATATATATTAAAAATCAAAAAATACCAAATTTATTTATTTATTTTAATAATAATATTCATTTTCAAAGTTTTTAATCCTAGAGACATCCCCTTTATCAATATAGCATTTTTGATGACATTAGATGTGCCTTCTAATGGTGTGCTAGAAGTAGTGTATTTTTAAATAATTGTTTTATATTTTGAAAACTGTTACTATCAGAGTTGTTAAATGTGGTATCTGTATCCAAATACACTTTTATAAAAGTATCTTATCTGCATACTATTTATGATATATCTATATCTAAAATTTTATTCTACATTTTTTTATATAAAAATATTATTTGATTGAAATTTTTTTAATAAATATTTTATTATTGAATTAAAAAAATTTCTTAGATTGACTTATATTGTTAAAATTACATATGCCATCTAGAGGATTTTTTAAAAATGAGATTTTTCCTAATTAATTTCTTTGGCCCCACTCTGAAATTTTTTATATGAACAGTCTTGATTACAAAATATCTGAAATTTGGATAAATTAATTTTTTAATTGTGTTGATATGTCGCATTTTAAAAAAATAAATAATAATAAAAAAATATAATAATATATAAGAAAAATCTTAATTTAACTTTACGGACTGATTTTAATTTCTTTCATCACATTATTATATCTATCCATTAACTTAATAGTTTGTTATATAATTTTGTTAACACTACTAGTGACGAACTAAAATTGTTAACATTTCATGATTGGCTTTATATCATATAAAAATGAATGTAAAAAAGAAACATGTAGCACAAAAAAAATGTGAAGCTCGATATTGTTATTATATTTGAATTGAATGATCTATCCAATAAAACACATTTATATCCTCCCAATCTATTTTCGCGTATGTTTCAAATTGCAAATTAAAATTGGTAAAAATGGACTTAGATAGTAATGAAAAGTATATATATTATGAAATAATTAATTCTTCATCGGAAAATAGATGTAATGTAATAAAAACAAATGTTTAATCAATCTAAGGTATATCTATTATAAAAATAATTTTAGTTTACTATAAAAGTTTGATTTAAATCTTAAAAAAATCATAATTTTTCTTACCATATTTTATATATTAAAATTATATTATATTTCGCAATAAAGAGTGTCAGTGAAGCCATAAAAAGCGATTGGTGGTCTACATTGAATGCATATCCATTGCTCAAAGCATGCCCGTCAGTCCCTTACCTAATGCCATATTTTCCTGGTGGAGTTGAATCGAGTCCTCTTAATAAAAATACCATATCAAACCAAAGTTTATTTTTTTTTTTTAAAAAAGATAAATTTATTAAGTTTTAATCTTGTTTACAATCAGAGTTTGAAAAAAAAAATACAAAAAATTTATGATCTATAAAGATTTTTGATTAAATTTTAACTCAATATTTTATCCAGAAAAATATTACGCAGCCCTGAATATTTTGCTCATAGATGTCACAAGGATTTGGACATTATTAGCGGAATCTTGAGGCTTATGCAATATTTTTCTGAATAAAATATTGATTAGGTTAACCGGTTTTAAAATTAGGCTCAAATCGAGCCATTAAGAACACTACTCATAGAACCCTTCTTTTGCAAATTTAATCAATTGATCAAACAAGGGATGAAAATGTTTTTTTTTTTGGAAAATTAGTCCTTGTGTAGTTAAGCAGTTCAATTAAGCCATTTTTAGAATTAAGAATCTTGCCAAAATAATATTTCACAAGTCTCGAGATTTCGTTAAGAGTAGGGTAGGGTTATGCCGATATTAAATATAGGATCGGGCTGATATTTATAAAAAACCGATCCGATATTTTTTTTTATTATTCTTGGTTATTATGAATTTGTATAATTTATTTTATAAATGATATTTCATAATTAAATTAATGAGAGGAACTTAAAATACAATTTATTTGTTGTAATGTTTTAAAATTCAAATGTTAAAAAATTTTACACTATTTTTTTGTTATGTTATCTGCACAACAAGAAAAGAATTTTAAAATATCTAACGTGTCACATTCAGCTATATTGTTAAACGGCTCGATTTAACCAATTTTTAAGAACGGTTAACTCAAGATTTTGGCCAAAGGTAAATTACTCAAGCTTATTTATTTTATCTACATATGTTAGAAAAGTTTTCACTTCTATTCGCGATTTTCAAGCGGATGCAATAATATTTTGGCTAAAATCTTGATTTCGCCCTTTTTAAATGGCCAAGGGGAGAGCTGTTTGGCAAAACTACATTACCCATAAAAATCAATGAGATTAATTTTTGGAGAATAAAAAATATAATTGGTGGTTGGTTTTTTAAAAAAATAGACAATTGATATTTTTATGACTGTTGAAAGATAGATGGTAAATAAATTCATTATTAATATCGGATCTGTTTTTTGTGGAAAGACACAGTCTAGTTAATAGATGTTCAAGCCTTTCAGCCATCTATGAGCCACATTTCCAGGTTGCAAAATATTTTTTGGCAAAAATATTGTGTTAGCCATTCTTTTTAAAAATGGGGTGGTCTTTTAACAATATTTAACAAAATGTTTAAAATGATTTATCTTTGATTTATTATATCTAAAATAAGCGCATAATTTTATGTGATATATATATATGTATTAAAAAAAATATTAAAACTTATATATAAAAATAAATTAGTCTAATATAATATTAATTTAGTAGTTTCCATTTATAATTTATTATACTAAATTTTTCTATTTTAGGCTTTACCCTGCATTCACGGTTAGCGCGAATGGCATAGTATACAAAAATTAGTTATTATATTTATATCATTTTTTTCTATACTTCGCCACGAATTCGCGCAGAGTTACAGAGAAATGACCCTATAAAATTCTTTAATGCATATTTTTGATTTTCATTTACTCTTTTTTTAAAAAAATTATGCAACGAAGAGTTTTTAAAACTTATACATGTTCTAAAAAGTGGCAATGTAAACGTATATTTGTCGGGTGGGGAGGGGGTGTGTTTAACGTGATAACTTAATCGTTATATTTTTTTTCCTTATATAACTGTAACCGTTAATTTTTTTCTGGTAACATGTCCATCCTTGCCGGAACGAATGGACCCATTGAACCCATGTATGGTAAGCTAAGAATTTTTAACGAAATCAGGAATTCGTATTTTGAGCTTCTTTTTCTAAAAATTTAAAAACTCAGCTATTTTAAAAAAAATAATTATTATTTATGTTTAGAGTCTGAAGAATTTGAGAATTTCTATGTTAATAAACTATACTGCAATCCGAATAGGGCTCTTTGTGCTAGGCCTAACATTCTAGAAAATGATGAAGTCAAGGAATTTCCCCAATTTGCTAAGTATGTATTATATTTTATTACTTTTTCATAAAAATCATCAAATCTTTTGATTTCATCACTTATATGAACAGATTTTACAATTAACCTTTTTCTTATTTTTTAAATCTATTTAGGGTTGGCAAAATTTATCATATTTTAAAAAAAAATTTAAAAAATCGATTGAATATTTCAATTAAAGAAGCTACATATTTAGATTGAAAAATATACATCATAATCTGATTTATTTATAAAGGGATTTATATCGTGATTTAAAATCAAATTGATTGTTATTCAACCCTAATTCTATTACATGTATCCCCAGAGGTGTATCAATATCGCCTAGAGCCCTTCTATTTTTAAGTGCAGCCCAATCCAAGAGAAAAAAAAATTTGAAACATCTGTTTAAAAAACGCAGCCTGGAACGGGCTAAAAATGATATGACTAATCCGGGCTGAATTCGTTTACAATGAAAGTAATGTATATTTTTTAGTTCCAAATCTTGAGGTACCCAACGGTAAAGGGTTTCTTTTTTGAAGTAACATTTACATTACTAATAAATAAACGAAAAAAATATTTTCTAAATAACCTATTAATTTATTGGCAGTTGAATAGAATTCGATATCAACTTCTGGCGGTATTGACACCACACCACAATGTTTATCAGAATGATTATTCAGTGAAACTTGCCAAGAACGATACTTTACGCTAAACAATAATTTTATTTTCAATCAATTTTTCAAATTGAGTATCTGTAGAATCGAAGGTTTTCTTCGTTTACGTTTTCTTAAAGAAATTTTGTCATCCATTTTTTTTTCTTATAAGGGCGCCAGGTATTTATCTAGCTATAAGAAGTCTACTCTTAATGCTGTGGTACCGGAAACCAACAAAAATGATCGATTGGCAAGAATTGTACACCCACGTGATTTGCAGAGGCCTGATCCGAGTTCATTTGGCCAGCGTTTCTCGTCTCATTTTGGAGTTTATCGCCCGAAAAGGACTCATAAATACGGCTTTAGAGACCCCGGAAAACCCGTTATTGAAAGTGGAATGGGTAAATAATTTTTTATAAAATATTTCTATTTTTTTTTAAATTTTGAAGAAGTTGTTATGAATCAGGAAGGGTGTGCCAGCGTTGCCGGTCTAAAATGATATTATTTTATTTATTTTTTTTTTGGGGGGGGGGGGGGGCAAAATAATGTAAATTCCTATATGAATAAAATTAGCCACAAATTTCTTTCGCCGAATAAGAATTAATATTATAAAATTTGCCTGTTCTATATGCATCCAGAAAATTTTTAGTTAGTTTTAGAAATCTAGGACGGGTATCAAAATCTGAACGCCTGTCTTTTTTTTAGAATTTATTTATAAATGTCTTGTAACTTTTGTTAAATACCAGTGAGGAACAGACTACATGTTTTTTAAAAAACATGCAGAACAGGAAGCAGAACACTCCTCCCCCCCCCTCCATTTTTTTTAGTACAGGTACTAAATTCTGGTATAATGGAAAACTTTTTTTTATTTTTGGCCTTATAAAAAATTTCTTTAGGAAACTCATTTGGAGACGAGGGATTCTATCTGGGGAAGAATGTTGGAGGATCCAAGCTTAACTAAAGGTAAGCCTATGCGTGAGTCTTATTTCGATTAATAATTTGGCGTTGACTTTAACACGCAATTTATTTGATCTAGAATCTCGCAAATTCGATTAATTTTTAAATTAAACAAAAAAATCAATCTCCTTTATTTGATAAAAAAGGAGCATTTTCTATATTTTTTGAGAATATTTATATACATGTCTAATTTTTTTTACAAAAAATAAGGTTGGGCTAGAATTGTTTTAGAAATGATATGCCCGAGCTTAACTTCACGTCAACTTGCATGGCTTAAAATTTATTATTTGATTTTTGAAATTATTTTTTTCTCTATAATGTTTAAATTTGTTTTTATATAATCTAATTAAATTTAACCATGCCATTATTTCCTTATACCACTTACTATAGTTAATCATTCACCGGTGGCTGAAGATTCAAAACTAAACTTCGATCTCCTGAATTGTAGTCAAAAAGCTTCAAAGCAAGCTTTGTTTACTCTTGACAATTCCAGACCTACCGGTAACAATACAGGAGTTAGTACTGTGATGACTGGACTCCCTACAGCTACCGATTTTAACAAACTGCTGAACACTGTAAATTTGCTAAGCAAGCGCATTGATGCTATTGAATCCCACTCCTATGGAAGATCTAGCCTGTCCAGATTACACGCCCCCATTGCCTTCATTGACTCCTCAGGTGAAGATGAATGTATTGGTGCTCCCAGTAATACCCTTGCACCAATGCCAACAACCCTCATGCCCTTAAACGTTTCCAAATCATCCTCTTTCCCACCTACTCCATCCGAGAAAGTCGATAAACTCAAGACAATGCTTCGAGGTATTGAAGACGACCTTGCCCAGCCCCATTGCAAAGTCTCCCAGCGAGACCGCGCCGAAGTCAAATTCCTTCAAAAGCTCGTGAAGCGGATGAATCTTGGCCAAGATATGGTCGTGATTGATATCATCACAGAAAGAGTAAGAATTCTTATGCTTGCAATACATTGGAATTGGTCAACTATCTTCGCCCATGACTCATCATTCACAGCTAGATTTCTTGGAGCTGAGGATATCAAACCCATCACAGAGAAGCCCTTTCGTAAACCCCGCCGATCAGTGCCAAGCAGTCGGCGGGATATCCCCAAGAAGGCGATCTCCACTCGCGGTAAAAAGAAGATATAATTCCTCTCTACTTGATATGCAAAGGTTTTTTTTAGGACCAGACACCCAACTGTTTTTGTCAGGGCCACCTAAAAACTTTTTCAAGGCTCCCAATATAACATCCAGACAATGTGTTACTGATTCGAATTTGTACCTTGAACTTCCATCTTATCCTCCGTCCTTATGCTATATACGATACTGTTGCACCCAGTGGAACTCCATAGCACAGCTCCGTCGAACTCTTCTAGCTTCAATTACAGCTCCCCTTTGCTCATTGCTACAACTAAGTCAAAACTGGTTCCACAACTGTCCCTTTACCAAAACATTGCCATCAAACGCGAACCCTTTATTATACAGTTACAATTCGACGTCATTAAAACCACAATATTTTAAAGATTTAATATAATTAAGTTATTTTATTATTCATTCGTCATTATTTGTATTATAATCTATTATTATATTTTAAGATTTAAAATATTTTATTTTGAAATATATATATAAAACGCATATATATAAAAAATATATTAGAAGGAACATTAAGATATTCAAAAAAAATTTTTTAAAAGGTAATTAAAAAAGAATATCAAAGTGAAGACAAACAAAATTAACTTCTTGAGTCATACCGAGTATTGGACCAGCTTCGGGTTTAAAATTGCCTAAGGTGGTCAGGTCACCTCTAAAGAAATTCAAGGGAAAATTTTTATTTCTCTTATAGTTCTAATTTTCATTATGTGTTTCAGAGTTGTGCAAGAAATTTTTGAAGGACATTTTGAGTAAGATCTCGCTCAAAAATTTGAAGAAGGTATTTGAATATCTTATATTTAAAAAAAAAATTGAGCAATGCTCTTCAAAGATTGGAAATCCTTGAATATTTTTTATTTTAAAAAAACTTTGAGCAAATGATCTTTAAAGATCGAGATCATTGAAGATTTTTTATTTAAAAATAATTATGATCGTTTATGTTGTTCGTCTTATAAGATGTTATAAGAAATTAGTATTTTTATAAAATAAAATTAAAGTGGGTTAATTATAAAAGTTAAAATATATAAATTGTAAGCATGTTAAATTAAAATTTCAATCAAGATGTGCCATAAATAAGTGACGATGCCATATTCGTTATTTTTTAAATTTTTTTGCAAATGGAAAATTATATATAGTACTTAAGTTAAATTAAATCTAGTTGAAGATTTGGCACAGAAAAATGGCAATTTTAATGATCATTATTTTTAAACTTTTTTTGAAAATGGGTAAAAAATATATATTATAAACAAGTTATATAAATTCAACGAAGATGTATCATACATAGAAAAGTGACAGTTGTCATAATCGTTTTATTTTTGCTGAATATGGGCAAAAATATATAGTGTAAAAAAACGAATCGAATATCGAATAATTTATTATTCGTAAATTCTAAAGTTTATAAAAAATAGATTATATTTTGCAAAAATTAATTATAAACAGAAGTGGATGTTTTGAAATGACACTAACTAAAAAAACTAAATTAATTGTCATTAGCATATCAAAATTTACAGAAAATAAGCGGAATAAAACCCAATAATTTTATAAACGTTATCCAAACAAGTTGGCCAAAATCACCTGATTTTTAGATTTAGAATTGCTTATAATTATACATTATTTCTTCAATCTAATATTCTAAATTTTATTAAAATTTTCTTTTATAAACATCAAAATATAATACATAAAAAATACAATTATGGTAGATCTGAATTTGATAATAACCAGTTTTTTATGCATAAAGTCTTTCTTATGGTTTCTACCTTCAAAGACATTCTATTTTTCGTTATCATATTTGTCCCCTGAAAATAACGGCTCACATGAAGCTGAAGATCCTTGAATGGACAATATATCAATTGCCATTTTCGACAACACGGGAAAATGATCCCCATGCAATCTCCACCATTCTAGGGGGCTCTTATTAGAAGTAATTCTTAATTCATTAAGATAAGTTTGAACTCGCATATTGGTAAGATGATATTTTGTTTAAGGATTCTATCTATATTTGACTATTATTGCGTTATCTGATGTTGTATTTATAGTGTATTTCACTTTGCGTTGTATACATCCTTGAATTTTTGTAATAGATTTATTGTATCTATTTTATATGATGTTGGTAATTGTTGAAAAAATTCTAATTTTAGTCTTGGATCTAATATCGTTGATATTATTGTTTCAATATTTGTTAACTTGTAATAGTTTTCTATTTTCTCAATCGCATTGAGGGTGTTTATAAAAGTGTGGTCAAATGAGTTTAAATGTTCAATTAACGAAAAATAAAATGGGATCACAAGATTTAAGGTGGGATATGTGTTACCACAGATATCTTCAGTAAAATCAAAAAAAGTCTTTAATTTTTCTTGTATATTTATCAAAGACATCCAATTATTCTGGTAAAAAATAAAAATAGTAAATAAACCAATTAAAATACTTCACTCAGTTGTCTTCTATATCATCATATATCTGAGTCACAACTTCATCGATGATTAGTGCAGAGGTGATTTTTTTCTTACACATTATTTCTACCTTGCAGATTTTACATTTGGCAGTTTCTACTTTAGAATCATAAAGATAATGATTCCATATTAAGGAATTTTTCCGCCTTGCATTAATGGGTTCAGCTTGATCAGATATTGATTGGATAGATATATCTAGAACTAGTTGAGGATTGGCTTTGTCCATCACCACCTCCTCCATCAAGATTTTCAAATTGATATAAATATATTTAAAATTATATAAAATCTAAGTTTACCATCCTTCCGGAAACAGATCGTTGATATATTAGCAGCTGAAAGAAAAAATATTTAAAACAACTTAAGAAACATAAATTAATTAAATCTTCCGAACATTAGTAATTTTTTTAACCCTTCACTACACAGGTGGGGTAAATACAATATAATCTTTGTAATACAAAACCTAGTAGATATTCTGACCTGATTTTTACATTAGTTTAATATTTGTAACAAGGAATACAACTTCCAAATTTCATGATTATTGATTTGACAGTTTTTGAGATATATGTAATTTGTCGAACTCTGGGTAAAATATTCCCCACACCACATGTGTAATTACATTCTTTTTTGTTACTAATTATGATTATATATGGCAGGTTAATATATAAAATTGAATTTTTTTTATTTATTTCTATATTTTGATTAATATACATGACTTAAATTTAACATATGATTTATAATTTAATTATTCTAATGAAAGTAATTCTATAGGTAATAGATTTTGAATCAAGTGATGATTACTTTTTATTAGATAGCAATCACAATTCGGAGATTGAGGAATCACAGAGATATGTTTGATAATTTTAATGAAAACTGTAATAACTCTTATAGTGTTGGACAATATGTTGCAATTGATGAAATGCTTCCATCTTTTAGAAGGAAAATCCCTTTAAGCAATACATGCCAAATAAGCCTTCAAAATAATTCATGCCCTAATGGATTCAAGAATATTTTAATCTTTATAAATAAAATTATATACTGGCAATTTTAAATTGAGTAATAAACCTTTTGATGTGCTTGAAATACTAATTCAACCAATTTCTAAGACTAATATATATGTCATCACAGATAACTAGTTTACCAGATATGAACTTGCTAAACATTTGTTATTGTTAAATTCCCATTCATTAACTATAGTAGAAACCCTTAAGAAAAAATAAAAAGCAGATTCCAACATCATTTAATCTTTAAAAAGAAAGATATTTATTCAAGCTTATTTGCCTTTCAAGATAATATGACATTAGTGTCTTACACATACCAAAAAAGTATAAGCATGTTATTATGCTTTCTACCCTTCACAAAGGATTTTTTTTTGAGCAACTTTAGTAAAAATATCATAACTTTATCGAAATATAGAAATTTTATATTTATTATCTCTAAAAATTTTACATTGTTTAAAATTTTAGGTCTTAAATTTTATTATTATCTGAGATCAGCGTTGTGCATTTGACAGGTCAAATAAGATTCGGTCAATTGACCGATATTTGACCGGTCAAATATGGTCAAATTCAAATAGTAAAATGTATGGATATTAAATTATTTTCTAATTTCTATAATGAATTCGCTCTTTATGGCTGAGCAGTGGCGTAGCTAGAAATTTTCCTTAGAGGGGGTCCATACATATAAAAGCACTGGGGGCTTCGCCCCCAGACCCCTTTTAACGGGCCTTCGGCCCTTTTGCCCATAACCATATCTTCGATAATATATAATAAATATATTTTTAAATGCATCAATAATTTGTTTTATAATTTAGTAGATTATTCTCAATGACTTTATAATAATACTATCCAGAATAATTTCAATAGTAATATAATATCCTTCCACAAACATCAAAACCAGAAAAATATAAATATTATTGATATTTATTTGATATAAAGTCACCACTTATAAGTCTTTAACGTATAATCTAAAAATAAATTTTTGCTCTGGGAGGGGTCCAAACCCGAAAACCACCCCCGTAGCTACGCCACTGTGGCTGAGCCTTATTCTAATTTATATTCAATTTTATCATTTTCTTTAACATTTTTGAATCTTAGGTTATGAGATACTCCTACCAACTTCTGGTTGTCGAGATCAGTGTTGTTAAACACTACTTTTAAAAGTAGCGCGCTACCGCTATCGTATATTTCTTTTTCACAAATATATAAATAAAATTAATTAAAATAATTTACTTTGTTGGGGCATCAAACAAAATATAACATATGATTAGGGAAAAAATAAAGTAAAATGAAATGGAATGCACTAGGAAAATTTAATTTTATTTATTATTTACTTACGATTTACGAATATTAACGAAAAAATAAAATATTTACGAAAAATTATGAATATTTACGAATATTTATAAATAATTTTGAATAATAAGAATAATTTCGATTAATACGAATATTTACGATTAATACGAATAATTTCGAATAACACGAATAATTTCGAATCGAATAATAAAAATTTACTATTCGACGAATACTTTTTCTAAATATTCATTTCGAATCGAATAATTGTGATATTCGTATTCGTAAAATACGAATCGAAACGAATTGAATCGAATTTCGAATAACAAATAATTCGTTTTAGGCGTAAGTGTAAACATGTTTAATTGAACTATCAGATAATATATAATCATAAAAGTGATGATGATAGTTATTAAACCTTTTCTTTTGCGGTAAATAGTTAAAAATATATATCGTTAACATGATCAATATTAATGAAGACGTAAAATAATAAAGTGAGAATTGTTATATTCATTATTTATTAAATTTAAACGTAAAATAGAACTGATGATGTATAAAAATATATATTGTAAACCAGGCTGTAGTAAGAGGTCACCATCTTCATTTAAATTAGTGCTACAGATCCAATTTTTTAAAATAATATGGGCTTAGCATTTTAGAATTTCGTAAAAGTAATGTTTTACTAATCTACAATAACACACCCTTTAGGAGTAATAAGGTAAAAATCAAATTTAATCATAAATCCCAATTTTTAAATATTGTTATAATTAAAAGAAATCAAAATAAGCCTCACAATAAAGATAATTTCTAACACAAAGATATATATGCTAATTTATAATTGATAAATCTTTTTTAATGATTTACATATATAACACTCTGAAAATTTCACCTCTCTTCTAGAATATATCTTTTGCCTAACCATTAATAGCAAAAGTAAATTCAAAATTATTTGTAAAACCTATGTCCTAACCCTAAATCTAAGTCCAATCATTACATTGCAATTGATCATTATAATAGAATTTGAACTGTTAATAAATTTTATTCGAATCTATATAAGAGTATTCGAACCTTTAAAAATTTGTTTTGATTATTAAATATGTTATGAAATCTTAGGGAGATATTATTATTTTTATTTCTTTTATCGATTTTTTGGATTGTTATTATTTTTATTTTCTTTTATCGATTTTTTTGAATTGTGACTAATTTATTTTGACCAATTCTTGGAATTGTATTTTTTTGAAAAAGATTTTGTTTTTTTGCTTGGAAAATGAAAATAAAAAGTTGTATGAAAAATAATAAAATTGAAGAAAGAAAATTCATTCAGTATTAAGGAAATCTAACATTATTTAAGATTACATAAATCTCGACTTAGAAATTCGGCGACTTAGAAATTCAACAAATAAGGAATCTAACACTGGCGACGAACAGAGGAAATAACTAAAATTCGATATAAAAGTATCTAAGATGACACCATCGAATCCCATAGGGTGATCCTTTCTCAACATTTCATATTAAATTAGAGGCGTATTTCATATTGAACGATATATCTGACAACGAGAAAAAAAGGGCAGCACTCGTATCTGTATCGTCCACCTACGACTTAAATAAAGTAATTTTAAAATTCTCTCCCAAATCTATTAATAAAATTTAATATGACGATATATTAGATTCTTTGATAGCTAACGAAAAAAAAATAGGACCATTGGAAAGTTTCCAATTTGTTAAACGTACCCAAAGAGAGGGATAAACTAATTTGAAATTTTTAAATTCGTTAAAGGCTTTAGCATTGAAATGCAACTTCAAAATTTAAAAATGCAGATAATCAACGGATTGGAGAGATAAGAGATCAAAACAAAGTTATTATTAGAAGAGGACATGGGAGTAGAGGAAATCGAAAATATCCTCCGAACTATGGATTTGATAGAGGAAAAAGAAAAAGCAAAAGATATATTTTATTGTCAAGATGGAAATGATCGAGGCGAAGATAAAATAGAAAGTAATAAAAAAAATTATATACAAGATAATCAAAAGCTCAATAGTAATAATAATAGCCAGGAACGATATAGTGACAATTATCCTTACAAGACAAGATTGGATAATAGATTTATTAGATATAATTATTATAACAACTCGAAGTATGGAAGGCATAATAATGATAACCCGCAGTACAATTATAATAATAATGATAACAATTATAATAATAATGATAACAATTATAATAATAATGTTAACAAATATAGTAATAATGATAACAAATACTATCGATATAATTGGTAAGATAACAATGAATTTTATCATAAAACCAAATATCAATATTCTGATAAGATTAGGGGAAAGTACAGCACTAACAATAATAACTATAAATACAATGACAATCAATTTTACCAGACAAAAAAAACTTGCTTCAAATGCGGTAGTAACAAACATTTGATTAAATCTTGCGATCAAAAAACAACGAGGAAGATATATCCTATATATACTCGATGGATATCAAATCTTGTAAGGAAAAATTCAAAGTCAATCTAAGTATAGAGGGTAAGAAAATAAACATGATCCTAGATACAGGAGCATCAGTATCAATTATTTCGTTGAAGACTTGGAATACTATCAACTCCGATAAAATGATTCATGATTCGGGCACAAAATTAAGGACGTACGAAGGTAACGAAATAGCCATTATAGGTAGCGTGGACATGAAAGTTCAAATAAAAGATATCATAAAAAATCTACCTTTGGTTATAGTGAAATCTGATGGACCATCATTGGTAGGCATTAACTGGCTGAAGGAATTTAGAGAATTGATATGGAAAGAATCATATTAGGAGGGACCGAAGTGGACGATAATAATATAATAATATATATTACGTGGGACAAGAATTGAAAGCAATAACGGAAAAATACATAACAATATTCGATAAAAAGTTAGGAAAATTGAACAATATGGAAGTCCATCTGAATATAAAAGACAATGCGACCCCAAATTTTTGTGCCCCTAGGAAAATTTCATATGCTTTAGAAGAAAAGGTTGATGAGGAACTAACAAAATGGATCGAAAACGACGTAATAGAACCTATAAAGTATTCGGAATGTGCCAATCGTCTGATAATTAAGCCCAACGGGAGTATAAGGCTTTGCGTAGACTACAAAATAACTATAAATCTATGGATGATAGCGGATATATACCCTATCCCTAGAATACAGGAAATATTTAATAAATTAAGAAAAGGGGAAAAGTTTTCAACCATTGACTTTTCAAATGCATACCACCAAATAGTAATAGATTCTGATTCGAGGAAGTATTTAGCTATTAACACTCATAAAGGTCTGTTTCAATTCAAAAGAATGTTATTTGGAATAACTCCGGCGTCAGCAATCCAAATGACTATGGACCTAATTTTTGGGAAAATGATAGGAGTAGCATACTATATTGACGATTTAATAATCACAGGTTCTTCGGATGAAGATCATCTAAATAATCTAGAAAAAGTATTCCAACGAATGTCGGAATTCGGTCTAATTATGAAAAGAGTAAATTTCTTAAAGAAAAAGTAAAATATCAAGGTCACATCATATCCAGTAGAGGTCTTATGCCCTCAGAGGAGAAACTAGAAGCCATAAAGTATGCAACTCGGAGCCAGTTAATAAATTGCAGTCGTTATTAGGCCTTATGAATTATTACCATCGATTCATAAAAAAAATTTCAACGATTGCGCCACCCCTCTATGATTTATTAAAGAAAGGTAACACTTTCCTATGGACGGAAGAATGCAGATCAAGTATGGAAATTGTAAAGAAATGTTTGACCAATCCTCCAATAATCGTTCATTTTGATCCAGATAAAGAGATCCAACTCACTACGGATGCATCTATAAAAGATGTAGGAGCCGTACTATCTCATACCGAAAAATGCATCCGAGAATCCCATAGGTTTTGCTTCACGGACACTATCAATAGCAGAAAAAAACTACTCAACTATCGAAAGGGAAGCATTAGGGCTCGTATTCGGAATAAATAAATTTTATGAATATTTAGTAGGTCAAACTTTTACAATATGGACTGACCATAAACCACTTATATATATATATTCGGTAGCAAAAGTTCGGCAAATATAACGTCACCACGATTGCTCAAATGGTCTACTAATGCTAGGAGGGTACAATTGCGAGATAAAATACAAGGCTGACAAGGAAAACAAAGTGGCAAACGGACTCTCAAGATGCCCAATGGAAGATAATACCAAAGATCATAATGAAGTAGTATATTTTATAAACGAGTATTCTATATCAGCAGATTCGGAAAAAACTAGAAAACGAACGTTAAAAAAGTTAAAGGAAAGTATAAAAACTCAATTCAAGGTAAAAAATGACAATATACTCAAACAATATGAAATGTGCAAAAACAATTTATGGGAACAGATGGATGTTTATATAAAGGGGAAAGAATAATAATTCCAACAGAATTGCGGGAAAAAAATACTAAACAAATTACATAGTGGTCATCAAGGAATCGTCAGAATGAAAAGCTTAGCCAGGCAATATGTATGGTGGCCCGGAATTGACCGTGAAATAGAATAACTATGCCTTCAATGCGAATCGTGTAATACATGGGCAAACAATCCTCCAAAACAAGATCACCATTGAGAGAAAACGACAAGACCGTGGCAAAGAGTCAATATAGATTTCGCAGGACCGTTCAAAAACACCATGTGGCTAATATTGGTAGACGCTTTTACCAAATGGGTTGAGGTAAAAGGAATGACGACCACCACATAAGAGAGAACCATGGGGGTATTAGGTGAAATATTTCCTAGATGGGGATATCCGGAATCGTTAGTATCGGATAACGGACAGCAATACTAGTCGTCATTCGAAGAATATTGCAAGAGACATAGAATAAACCACATACTGACCCCTCCTTATCACCCGAGCTCCAACGGAGAGGCGGAACGGATGGTGAGAACAGTTAAAACTGCCATGGAGAAAAATGCAACCAATAACAAGTACAATAATTTAAACGAATTCTTCTTTTTAGCTTATAGAAACACCCAGCATACGACTACGGGACAAATCCCCGCACAGATGATATTTGGACGGAATGCTCGGAATCATCTCGAAATGATTAAAGAAACACATTTGAGCAAACGAGACGATACGCACGCAGATCAAAGAGGTTCATTTTTCATGATAGCACAATCAGTATGGACGAAAACTTATAGTGACAAAGTAAAGTGGATCAAGGGGACTATAGTGGGCCGATCGGGGAAGTTCCTATATACTGTGGATACCGCTAAGGGCCAGTGGAAGAGACATAAGGATCAAATTAGAAAATCTTTTTAAAAAAGGGAGATGTTTAGAGAGATATTATTATTTTTATTTCTTTTATCAATTTTTTGGATTGTTATTATTTTTATTTTCTTTTATCGATTTTTTTAAACTGTGACTAATTTTTTTTGACCAATTCTTGGAATTGTATTTTTTTAAGAAAGATTTTGTTTTTTTTTCTTGGAAAATGAAAATAAAAAGTTGTATGTAAAATAATAAAATTGAAGAAAGAAAATCCATTCAGCATTAAGGAACTAACATTATTTACGTAATTCTCGACTTAGAAAGTCGGCAACTTAGAAATTCAACAAATAAGGAATCTAACAAAATATAAATAACTATTATATAGCTATTTTTAGTGATAACAACACATACCCAAGTTGTATAGAAATGTTCTCAGTCATAAAATTTATTTTATCTTATTTTCTAAATATTTATAATAATAATCTGTTTAAAAAATTATATTTTGAGAAGATCGATAATGTTACAACATTTTTTAATGTTCCTAGTCTTACCTTAACAACTTTATTTTGTGCTTCATTAATTGTCATTTCAAAAAGTATTCCTTAATTTTGTGATAACTTCATTAAAATCATATCATTTATTGAAATAAGACAATATATTTGCAGAGTTTAATAACTGAATAATTCAAAATCTTATATAAATAATGGAAGAGATTTAATTATTGTTTTATCAATCAGTTGTAAAGAGATATAGACGTTGATTTATAAAATATTTTCGATAAACAGGAGTTTATCTAATATCAAGGTATTGATTATAATATATGGTTTACATTATGATTATTGATTTTCATTTTTGTATTTTTATATTTTGAAGAATCAAATATTATTTTTGATTATAGAAAATTATATTGCTTAATTTAATATTAAAAAATAGAATAATTATATGAACCCAAAAATGGTTTTTAAGAAGAAAATAAATTTATAAAAATATTACAGTAAATATTCAAAAATATTATACATATTTTTTAATTACCCCTAATCTATTTTGCTGATTATATTTCTTTAGGCTCTTACAATTAATAATGATAACCTAAATTAGTCTTTTGTTTGGAACTATGTAGCTTAGTTAAATCAATTTGATTGCTATTCTACTTTTTTCCTTTCGTTTAAATATTTACCGACCCGTGGTAGCAGAGTTAATACTTTTAAACTGCTCGGTTAAATTCACGATGAATATTGAGAAAAACACACATGGTGAGCCATCGAAATACAATAAAAAGGACGATATTAAGCCAGCTAAACGTAAACGTTCCTCTAATGTTAAATATGTTGAAAAGGAGCCAGAAATACATACAAAAAAATGCGAAAAAACAGGCTGTAAAGTTCAAGTTCCAATATGCTTTGTTAGAGCTTCAGAGAAGTTTATTTAAACCCATGTACACTCTGTTTAATTCTTATATTCAGATGCGCTTTAAATGGGAATACTTCTCGATGGTATCATATATCATCTGGAGAGCATTTTTGCAATGAATGCTTTGAACATTTTTATCGAAAGTATGAAATTAAATGTTTTATTTTTAATAAAAAGTTGTCATTTATATATTATATATATAGATGATAACGAGGAATAATATTTATTTTATTTCAAATTTATTTGATTATATAATAATGAAAACATAACTTTTATAATCAACTTAATTTAAAGAATTTTCAATAATGCTTTGTCTATATTTTAATTATTTTTGCAAAGAAAATAATTTTATATGGATGGGTTTTAATTAAACATAACTTTAATCAATTTATTTTATTTGTAATATAGTACTAAATCAGGTCATTCTTTATACAATACATGGAAAGAAAAGTGGGTATCTAATGCATTAACCCAACCATCTATTCGAGCTTACATGGCAGATCAGATGCTTCCATATTGGATTCAATGTACATCTAATAATTGTCTCAAATGGAGACAAATATCAAGAGATTACAAAGTTACAAGTGACTTTATAAAAAATTACAAATGCGGATCTCACATACCTGTTAACAATAAGAAATTTATAGATCATTGTGCCACCCAAGAAGATAAAGTATGAATCTTAAAAAAAATTTATTAATCAAGTAGGTTCTAAAATTTTTTAAAAACAAAATTAATAAGGTTATCTTATTAAGCAATAGATGTGTACCCTTGAATTTTCCCTATTTTAATCTAGCCAGTTCTATTAAAATATTAGTTCATTTTTAAATTTAAACATATTTACTTAAATTATAAATTTAATGGGAGATTAATAAACATAGTATTCACTACACAAAAAAAAAGAAAATTGTATATTTTTTTTATAAATCTGAGAATTACAATTTCTATGCTTTTTAAGCTTAAGTTTGTATCTTGGTAAAATAATTTAGTTCACTTTTGTACCAATGTTTAAAAAAATGAATCTAATATTTTTAAAACAATGGGCATGGGGTGGTCAGGTACATTTGAAATATTGATTGAAAATGAGCACAACAATATTTTTCAAAATTTATTGCATATTTTATAAGTTTGCATGAAAATAAAATAAATAAAGAATCAAACCAACCAATAAAATAATTTTTCAACGCAGGTGGTTAAACAAAATTTTAATATCAATAAGTATGTGAGTGGGTGAATTTAAAAAAAACCATGCACAAGTGGGTGAGCAGGTTAAATCTTTTAAACGGGTGATAGTTTGGGTTAAGAACCCACCCATATTATACACATCGAATTAAATATAATGTCTTAATTACATTAAATTTTTGAAAAAAGATTATTATAAATAGGTAGAAAAGTAAGGCCATACAAACTGCAATAATTTTCAATAAATATTTATTTCCATTATTTTGCCATTGTTAAAGTACCACCTTACTATGTCCAAAATATAGATTGGTAATATCATCGTGGTCCTATACATTTTACATATCGATAACAAAAATATTAATATTTTTTGATCTTTATCTTGCATAATAGTTTATTTTCTAATTCGCCAAAACATTGTCCATGTTTTAAATGTGATGACCAAATTTTTTGAGAATAAAAAAATCAAAATATGCTTGATTAATACTCCAAATATCACCATGGTTAGATGGAAAATTTCATTACTTCATGTTTAGTACATTGTTTACAGTTAATTATTTTATTTATATAATTAGTCCAAGATATATGGTTGTCTGTTAAAATTAAATAATAGTATTTAGTATTGATCTTAACTTTTAAATATCTAGATATATAATTGTCACTAATTTATTCAATGGTATATTCTTTACAATAATATTTACCTAAAGGTATTTTTTGTACCTATATTAATCCAGTGCATGATTTTATAATGTGAATGCTTGGTCATATAAATTTTGTTATGGAGGTATTTAAAACATATTATTTTGCAAATATACCAACAATTTATATATATTCTGCTTATCATCCAAATTAATAAACCACTCCAAAACATTGTCCATGTTTTAAATGTGATGACCAAATTTTTTGAGAATAAAAAAATCAAAATATGCTTGATTAATACTCCAAATATCACCATGGTTAGATGGAAAATTTCATTACTTCATGTTTAGTACATTGTTTACAGTTAATTATTTTATTTATATAATTAGTCCAAGATATATGGTTGTCTGTTAAAATTAAATAATAGTATTTAGTATTGATCTTAACTTTTAAATATCTAGATATATAATTGTCACTAATTTATTCAATGGTATATTCTTTACAATAATATTTACCTAAAGGTATTTTTTGTACCTATATTAATCCAGTGCATGATTTTATAATGTGAATGCTTGGTCATATAAATTTTGTTATGGAGGTATTTAAAACATATTATTTTGCAAATATACCAACAATTTATATATATTCTGCTTATCATCCAAATTAATAAACCACTCTATGATATTCATCATCATATCCCATAAACTATTTATTCGATGACACAACTAGTAGATGGAAGGCTGACACATCTCCAAACACTCCTTTTCAATCAATCATCACCCACAAAAACCTTTTCACACCTTTAATATTCAATCAGTCCACATTTAGACTGTACTCAATTTCTCAAGTCAGAAGGCAGATTTGGTGATCACGAATAGCTAGACACACCACTTAGTCGTAATCTTAGTAATCTCTTATTAGATGAACAAAACCACCATCGTATTACGCCTTGGGTGTCAACCTTATACTTGTGTTTATACTCTAAATTAAAAATTAATTTTTAAAAGAAAGAGGTGATATCCAAGATGGATTAGGATCTATCGGAATAAATTTGCTGAACCCTCGGTATCTTAATATATGATTTTACTTGTGTCTAACTATTTCCTTCTACACCCAACATAAATTTCTTAATTTAAACTGAAACAAAAAAAGATTGAAAAAAAAATAGTCACCTCCACATACGGACATTTTTCGCCTAAAACTTTAAATTTTAAAAACCATCATCCACAAAATCAGACATTTTATCAACGAGGCTATGGAATTTCTTTTTATCCGACAAATAATTCAATTTGAAATATTCCGACACGTCTCCATTTTGGGAACGCAAATAATCTATATTTTTAATGAATTATTTTATAATATATTATTTTAAAATAAAATTTTCTGAGTAGATTGATTTCTAAGACTTTTTTTGTACTACAAGAGGAAAAAACCGCAAAGAAGCATGCCCGAGAACAAGCTGTTACGGCATTTTTGGATCTGGAAGAGCTTATTTGGAATGCCCTCTAGAGAAATATTAAAAAGGTCTGGATCTGATGTTTCATATAAAGCAGATACATTATTAGATTCAATACAATAGCCCATTTTTTTTTGCATTGGGATATACTAATAAATTATTTATTTAACCACAATTTTATGAATTTGGTTTTTTTCAAAAGATATTAATATTTCTGAAGGCCTATTAATTTCAGAATTTAAATCTTGGTATGAAAGATTGATTTTAGTAGATAATCCTCCAAAAATAGTAATATTTTAGAGTTTGTTTTTCCAAATATATTAAAATTACTATATATTTGCAACAATACCAATTATTACAAATTCAAATGAGGATCTTTATTTCATTGCGGCAAATAAAAACCTATCCCGAAAGTTCATCTTAAAATCAATTGAATGGACTAGCTTTACTTAATATACATAGGGATTTAATCTCCTTTTAGAACAAATTATTAAAAAATAGGCGCAATCGCATAGAAGGTTAAATTTCCATTTATGAACGATATTTTGTTTACTTTTTAAATCATCATAATTTTATAATTTACTGTGTAAACTATTTTAGCAATATTATATTCGTTCTTGAGTATTTTGTATTTTTCAATATTTTATTATCTGTATTCGAAATTTTTATTTTTAATATAATTGGTTATTATAAATTTTATATTGATTAGTTCTTATAAATTTTTAATGTTTCAAAAAAAAATATCCCCTATCTCCCCTTATATAAAATTCCTGGCTACGTTTCTGAAATAAAGATAGATAAAAATAAATGCTAGACCAACCATTGTATTTATATTTATTGTTACTAAAAAATATGATTGGGTGGATATTGGTGTAAAGAATACCAATGGATAAATATTGGGGTCAAAAATTTAATGACGATTATATTTCTAGATACTTACAAATTAAGATCACTACTTAATATTATTATTAGATTTTAACAGTCAAACAAGTTTTTATCAAAGGACACTTTCTCCTATATGAAATTTATTTAGCTATATGGAATACGCGTTCAGCTAGTAAGATAGAAGGAATATCATATTTAATAAAGAATTTGTTAAATATTGGGGAAATTATTAATTTGAATATACCCGTATTTGTTAATATCGATGAAATTTAAATAAACGTTTCTATCATTATATTTATACATATATATAGAATACAAATGAGGAAAATATACTTGTTTCGGTACCGTTGAACCCTTTTTTAATTTGTCGTTATCATTTTCTATATAAATTATCTTTAACAACTCTTTTTTTTTTCATATTAAAATTTTTTTATTCTACGAAAAATAGAGGGTAAGTGAAGCCATAGAAAGCTCTTGGTGGTCTACATTGAATACATTGTCATTGCTTAAAGACTGTCCTTCAGCCCCTTACCTTATGTCCTATTTTCCTGATGGAGTTGGGTTGAGTCCTCTTAGTAAAAATACTATTCCATCAGAGCAAAGTTTGATTTTTATTTTTTTTTACAAAAAACTTTTATATTACATTTTTTTTTTTTTAAAATTAATAATCACTTTAGTCATAATATATAAATTGAATTTTTGGTATTATCTTTTTTTTCAAGTTTAACTGTACTTCATTTTTTCATATTATTAGGAATATAAATTATGATTTCTAATAAAAATTCCTGAATTAGCAACTGATTTTTTAAAATATATATTTATTATTGTTTAGAGCCTGAGGTATTTGAAAATCCCTATTTTAAACCCTTCTACAATCCCAACGAAATGGCAAGGGCTCTTTGTGTTAGGCCTGACATTATGGAATACGACGAAGCTAAAGAATTTCCGCAATTTGTTAGGTATATAAATTATAATTATTTCCGTTAAATTATCGCTTTTTAAAATATTTAAAATTCTTCAGTTTCCCATCAACCTCTTTCTGATTTAATTTACCCACAATTTCCGATATGATTCGCTAAGCTTTTAATTATTGCAAATTTTTTATCCTATCAAATTTATACTAATTTTTGGTTAGTATAGGGAAATAGTCTATTTTTGTTTTTTTTTGATTATCGTGAAAAAGCCTTTCGAATAATCTTCAGCAAAATATATTTTTAACAACTATTACCTATATGTATGTATATCCTAAGGTTATCTAGCATGTATTAGCTGATGCCGTTGGTAGATACCGCTGAACAGCGGTTTAGAAAAATTTGATATATTAAGCTATCCCTTACTTCCTATTTAGATAAAAAAACAAAAGCTAAGCTTATACAATTTTATTATTTTTTTGGCGTTAAAATTGGTTTCTGTTTTAAAATTCTTTAATTGTTCTTAAGTTTTTTATAAAATAAAATGAAAAAAATTTTTGAAACAACTTTTACCCTGTATTCATAGTTAGCATGAATTCACATATTAGTATGCAAAATATGCTGTATTTTTATATACTTCGCTGCGAATTCGCGTTAACTGTTAGTGGAGGTTTAGACTGAAGCCTGTCATTATTTTTATTAACAAAAATTAGACTTATTAATTTTTAAATTTGAACTAGATTTCAATCATTTTCTAACATATAATCTTTCGAACCATAATAATTTGCGCGAAAAAAAGAATACAAAATAACCATAAAAATAATTGCAAATAAAAATAAATTAATTTTTGTGAATAAAAAAAACAATAATTACATGCTTCCCGCTTAATGATTGTTCAACTTAAATAGAATTAAATTATTCCTATACTTCTTGCTGATTGACACCACAATAATATCAAAATTTGAGTCATTTTCAAGGCCAATCTATTAGCCCAGCCCATCATCATTATAATATAGGCCTGGCCCATGGCCTGAAAATTAATAATGATATATGTGTGTCCTTCCTAAATTCTTCCCTTTTTGGCTTGATTGAATATTACAATTAAATGTATATACAAAAAGATAATATGGGAAATATTTACATTGCTATTAATTTCCGTCGTTAAATATAATAAAGTAGGAGTTTGAGATTTTCCTCTCGATGAGCTTTTGAAGAGTCTGTTCCTCCACTGGCCTGGCATGGATCTAAAAATACCATTTGATGTGGGCAGATTTGGGCCAAAGATGTTTAAGTTTGCGGGTCTCTAATTAGAATAATTATTCAGTGAAACTGGATTCCTTGATAGCTTAGACTAGGGCTATAAACCCAAATTATGGTTCAAAAATTTAAAATTAATTGGACATTTTGAGACCTCCGACCAAATGGTGACCCATTTATGGATAACTTATCTAACCATGGATGTGGATATGCGCTACAATTTAAAAAATTCAGGTTGTATTGGTCTCATACTTTTTTTTCCGTATCGACCAAAAAAAATAGTACCGAGAACTTTTGCTTATATAATTTTCATTATACTAATACCTAATTTGGGTTTAAGTTAACGTTTTTAAATATTTTGCCATTTTTTTTATTGTATAAGGGTGCCAGCTATTTACCTAGCTATAAGAAACCTACTTTTAGTGCTCTGGTATCGTGAACCAACTAAAGTTATTGTCTGGTCCGAGTTGTATACTCACGTGATTTGTAGAGGTCTGATGCGAGTTCATTTGGCGGGTCTTTCCTGTCGCATTTTGGAGTTCGCTACCCGAAAAGGACTCATAAATACGGGTTTACTGACCGCGGATAGGCCGTTGTTGAAGTTAGACGGGGTAAAATAAAATTCTTCATTAAATAGTTTTAATTTTTTTTTTCCCATTTTGAAAGATATATCTTCTTTATTAATTCAAATTAAATTAATCTTATTTTGAATCGGAACGCCTCTCCACTTTTTCTTATTTATTTATAGAAATTTATCATTATTACTACTACTACTTTGTGTGAGTTCAATTAAGAAAGAAGGACAGAAAGTACATTATTTGAGGTCAGCCTTAGCCTAAAAGCGTGCTCAGCTGGGAACCGGTAAATTTTTAGCAACCTATTTTAGCGCTCTGAGCTGAAAATCTTTTTCAAAAATTTGCTCTCGAACCGGTTGGGTGTCAAAATTAAGGACTACAAATCGTGCCCCATCCCCAACATATATTATTTTCCGATAGCTCGAAATTTATATATATTATATAAATATTTCAGAATGAACGTGTCGTCGTTATAGGGGCCGGTATTGCCGGACTAGCGGCCGCGCGTCAATTGCACAATTTTGGATACAAAGTTTAATGAAAAAAAATTATTTTTTCATTTTGCGATTCTGTTTTACACTTTAAGAATTAGAAATTCTTATTTTTTTAAAACGTGTCTTAAGTTCGACTTATTATTATATAGCCCGCTATTTAGTTAAAAAAGAAGAAGAAATTTTAAAAATAAAACGTCAATCACACCAATAAAACATGCAAACAAAATAGTGTCTTAGTTCAAAAAGTTTTTAGTCTATACTAAAAAAAATATTAAGTATTCAAATTAGGTCGAACCAGGACACGGCCTTAATGATTTTAGTTTGGCTTTGTTTTAAGAAGAATAAGAAGAAAAATTGGTTTAGAGAATGAAATTTAACATATCGTCTGCTGAATATTATATTATTCTATTCTTCCATATTTCACCAATAAATATAATTTTAGAATACTCCTTTATTTGTATTATAATGGTGCGATCTCATATCCATATCTATCTATTTAAAATACAAGAAATATATATTTTTTTGAATGCTCTCATGAAAAATTAATTTTTTTTATAGAACAATAATACTCAGACGATGTAGTGTTTTACCTTGAAAGTTCCAAAACTTTAAGTGTGCATCATTTTTAAATAATTAAATCGATAAAAATTGATACTCTTCAATTGTGAGTTAATATGGTCCAACTCAAGGAAAGTGTCGTTTAAATTTCTATTCGTCTATTAATTTACTTTATTAAAAACCATTTTTAATTACATCTTAACCCATATTCTTTCAAACCTTTAATTAACCCTAACCCCATATCTTATTTAACCTTTAATCCTACTCCTTACTTCAGATACTTATTTAAATATATTTTGTCCAATTAAAAAAATTTCCTATAGTTGAACATTCATTGAGTTGAGGTATTATCAAAATATACTTTATCCTAGGTAGAACTTTTAAAAAAAACTTTCTTCTTTTTTTAGGTTACGGTTTTGGAGGCGAGAGACTGTATCGGAGGAAGAATTTTGGACGATTCAAGCCTGACGCGAGATAAATCTATGCGTGAGTAGGATTCGATTTATTAATTTGTATAGTGAGGTGGAATATAAACATTTGCTTAAATGATCC
Source organism: Gordionus sp. m RMFG-2023 (assembly GCF_954871325.1). Taxonomy (NCBI): domain Eukaryota; kingdom Metazoa; phylum Nematomorpha; class Gordioida; order Chordodea; family Parachordodidae; genus Gordionus; species Gordionus sp. m RMFG-2023. The sequence goes on along the minus strand of NC_088779.1, from coordinate 25,509,063 downwards.
TTGTATAAATATAAAAAAATTATCAATTTTTAAATGACAGCTGTAGTTTAGAAGATTAGATATCCGTTTACTGAGATTTAGCAGGATCTGGCGTTTATTTCCGGGAATACAATTTTTAATATTAGGGTAAGAAAGTTATAAAAGGCTGATATGGGGTTGGTTTAAATATATATTTTAAAAATGATTTTGTTAAGTAAATTTTTATATGTTGACCAACGCTATATATATCATTCATTACCCGTAAACATTAAAATTTCATTTAATTGATAAACTAATTAAATTTAGATATTAATTAAGCTGAGAAATTAATTAAATTACATTAAAAATTAACTATATAGAATTGTTTTATTGTAATCTTTAAAAAATCATACAAAAAAAATTGCATCATTTAATAATTAAACATAACAACCGTCTGATTTTTATACAAAATATTATAACTATTCAAATTTAAATTATAGAAAAACTTTATTTTAAAATGAATCAAAAAAAAAACTATAAACACTAAACTTTCAACAATAACTATTAAAATACAAATTATATAAAAAAAACTTTATTTTACAATATATAAAATAAGATAGACAATGACCCCTTGCCTTAGTTTTGCTAATATAAGTTCCTTATAATATGTCGAATAATATAATTAAAATTAACATTATAAATAGGTATAAACACAACTAATAATCAATTTCTACCCGAGAATAATTTTCCTGTTCCTATCAAATCCATATCATTTAACCGAGTACCATGTTGTTTATATGTTGCCGATTCCATATCAAACCAGTCAGTTACACCCATGGCATATTTATTGTTATCTCTTTCTATTGACTTGGCTATTTCTATAGTTTTCTCAGAAAGAACATTGCATCGATCTTGGATGGACTTGCTAGATTTAGCCATGTATTTCAAAAAATCAGAGGATCTAATTCCCTCTATTCTCCCACTGAACACAGACATACTACAAAGTTGTGAGGAAGAATCTGGTAAATATTTTGTTAAGCTGGCTCCCTCTCTTCCACTGAACACAGACATACTACTAAGTTGTGAGGAAGAATCTGATAAATATTTTCTAAAGCTGGCGCCGGATAAATTATAATAGTATTTATATGTGATAAGTTGAAATTTAAGTGTTGTTGCAGACCTATTCATTTCCCTAAAAGCTGGCCACATTTCGTTTCTGATATTCCAATTTTCAAAATGCGTTATTTGAGATAATATACTTAAATCTTCTTTGAAAGTTCCAAAAATTGAATGGAAAACCATTTGCTTCGCTACTTCAGCTTTCATATTACCATTTATTTTCCAATCAATTTTACATGCTTCTTTGTAAAACATAAATCCTCCATGCCCTGAAAAATTTACAAAATTGACCAGGTCTGTTGGTAAAGTTGGAAGTATTTCACCATTTTCTACTCTTGGATGCAAAAGGCAGCTAAATATATTTGGTGGAAAGAACATTCTTTTGGCTTTCCTTGTTGTTACTAAAAGTGAAAGGTCAGCCATGCAGGATATTAATTTCCAAACTTCTGTTGGGCGCTTTATCAAAACGGAAATAATAGCATCTATTTCTGGAAAATGAGCAAAATCCCTCTTAAAAGCTTTTTCCAACTCTTTAGAGTACTTTGCATCCGATCTCATATGACAAAGTAATCTGGTCATAGGTCCAATACTGTGAGCCATAGAACGCCTTTTTTCAGGTGGAAAAGTGGACATGATGACAACTTTTTAAACCATATTTTGAGACAGGAATGTATTTGTTTAATTCAGCTGTTTGACCTATTAGCATATTGCTTTGACCCATCCTCAGTTCTTTAAGTCTTAAGTCGAATCCTGCTAAAAAATCTAGGATAGGAGCGATTGTCCCATACCAATTGTCCTTGTCCCCTAGTTTAAAAGATTTGTATTCCAAACCAAAAAGACCTGCATTTCTCTTAACTTTGTCATTTATGATTTCTCGATATCATGGATTTGGGAGCCTATGCTTATATTACTCTTATCATATTCTTCTTTTAAGATAAGTAACCCAATAACTTGATGTATGGCAGCTATAAAATGAATGACTTTGATTTTCATCGCTTTATCCAAAGGTACATTAGCTTTTTTGTTTTCGGCCAGTTCCTCCATGTTATCAGGATCATAATCAAGATTTTTTCTTTCAACACTTTCTCCACTAGTTTGTGGTTTTAAATAATCATCAAGTTTATGTTTCTTAGCTTCTGGTTCAGACGAATTTTTTTCTCCAGGAATGGTAGACATTCTGTTCTATTTGATACTACGAATTATAAAAGTTAATAAATAAATTAAATTACACAAAATATTAACTATATAGAATTGTTTTAATGAAATTTTTAAAAATTAAAAAAAAAAATTTAAAATTATTACAAAAAAAAATATCATAACATAATTAAACATAATAATCGTCTGATTTTTTTAAAAAAAATTATCAATTTCTCATTGCATCATATAATAATTAAACATAAAAATCGTCTGATTACAAAAAATTATAACTATTCAAATTTAAATTATAAAAAAAAACTTTATTTTAAAATATCAAAAAAAACCAACAATAACTACTTTAAATATAAAAAACTATAAACAATGAACTCTCAGCACATTTCTTTCTCCAAAAGACGTCTTTTCGAAATAACGTTTTTTTAGAACACAATTATTAATTTGATCATTCTTAATTATATTATGGTATTTGTTAATCCCTCCTGTTGCCAAATTGATGGCAAAAAAAATATTCTAAGGGTTGGGAATTTGTCAGTAAAAGTATAAAGGCTCTAAGATACTCATTCTTAGATTCATTTTATCGTTTTGTTTACTTTGCGAAACCAAATTTAACATTTCTTGATTAATGAAATTTTATATTTGGAGTCTGGGTACTAAAATGGTTCCGGTTTCTACAATTTTTAAAATATGGTTCTATTTCCGGTTTATGAAGTTTTATCTAAAGGTTCAGGCTCAGGTTTCAAACCGTTAGCGAGCAATGAAAAAAGTTTCCAAGAATAAAAAAGAATTGAAAACAGATTTCTCCCGGGTTCAAGGATTCTGGTTTCAAACTCTTGATTTAGATAAATTTGATTTTTTAAAAAAATTAAAATCTTCTATCTAGTATTAAAAATTGAATTAATCGACTGTTGTTGTATTCCAGTGGAAAACCTATCTTAGATAGGGTTTCGTTAGATTCGAAAAATTTAGGTAATAACCCCCCCCCCCCTCCTATATTTTTTAAAAGCTATACAAACATAAAATTTTTAATTTTTATCTTAAAATATCATTTATGATTAGAATTATTTGAAATACCGAATTAATATATGATGATTCGTCCTTCGTTTAATTTTTCGTAATAAATAGGTTTATAATGTATTTATTGGCCAGACAATTTTAAGTATGGTAGACTATTTGCAATCCCGCAATTCAAATTAACCACCTTATATAATATAATATCTTAGATAAAATATCTACACGTAATATATATTTTTTTTTAAATTCCATTTGCTTTATCACCTTTAAACCGATATTTAAGTGGTCGCTAAAGGTGCTATGATTGTCACCGGTCTCGTGAATAACCCTTTCTCCCTCATGGCCCACCAACTGGGATCCGATATTGTTAGCTTCCATAAGATGGCTGAAAGATGCCAATTGCTCAAATCGTCTACCGATCATTCGGAGATGCTCTCAGAAAATTTGGAGAAAGAAGTGGAAAAGCATTTTAACTCCGTGTTAGAAGCGTTGTCGGAATGGAGGAAAGGGAAGGAAGGGATAGATCGCACGCAGGATATAAGTCTAATGGGTTTGTATGAATTTAAAGATTTTTATTCTGAATATTTTCTAACCTTCATATAAACAACCCACAATAAAAATTTTCCTTGCCTCATTTAAGGGTATAATCAGGCCACGGGAATTTGGAATCTCATAATTTAAACCATTTAATAAGGGTGATTTTTATGGGGAAAAAAAATATGATTAATAGGAAATGTATTTTTTTTAGCAAAAGAAAATCTTGATGGGTAATTTATTTAAAATTTATATATATTAAGTATAGTTCAAAAGTTTATAATAATATTGTCTGGAATTCATGGGGTAGGGCACTTTTCAACATGGCTGGAACATATTTTATTTCTTATAAATTCAGTTTTTTTGAAAATTTAACTCTTCCAAATCCCCCTCCGGAATCTCAAACGACATAAACACTATTGACAATTTTTATTTTATTTAAAATTGTTAGTATATTTTTTTTTGAAAAATTTTAAGCGATGACATATGATACTAACCTCTATCTGGACTGATGATTCATTTATTTAAAGGTGTACATTGGATTGAAGTCAGCTGTAAATAATGTCATAAGCTGAAATAGACCCAGTCGCCATTGTAACATTTCGTCTAAATGTCATTTCAATGGCGAACTTCACAATGTATATATCCACTTTTTAATGCATTTCAATGAATGAATCGTAAGTCTAGGTTTTTAGCAGAAAAAATATTGGTGACTGATTGGAAATATACTTACAAAAATTTAAGTCAAATAATTGATTCGTGTTTATATATAAATGGAATAATTCGTTCGAATAACAAATAATTTATTTTATATGTATGAGAGGTCTGTAATGGGAAAGTTTTTAACCCGAATACTTGCTAACCCATTTTTTAAAAAAAAGCCCGACTATTTTCAAAATTTTTTACCCGCCCTGCCCATTATAGGATAGTTCTGCTCGTTGTCCTGAATAATACCTCAAATTCATCCACCCATCCATTAATTTGAAAATATTTTTAATCCATCCACTAAACCATACAATGTTTAACATTTTTAGAGCCCCGGTTTATAGTGACAAGCGGGCTGGAGATTCGCCTGTTGATGAATAGCTAGCTGGCATTTTCATCTAGATTTTACCTTTGTTCAATATTTTTTTAAAACAACATTGTTAAAAAATAATTATTCCTTTTTAAAATAATTTTTTTAAAAAAAAGACAAACTCCTCCAAATTCATTCCAGCATTCTTTCTAACTCTTCTTCGCGTTCCCCTTCCACGAAAAGCACCAATCACTACGACCCAATACGCCAATCAATATTCGATTTTCACTTAAGGTTATATTAATATATAGAAAACACCTGAGATGTCATTTGACGTTTATTTTATTGGGAGGGGTGGGATGCGGGGTTTTAAAATTAGGTTTTTCAAAAATGATAAATACATTCTACATTTATTTTTGTTCTATTTAATAATTGCAACTCTGAACTCAGCTAAAAGTTTTAAATATTAGAAAGATGCCCAAACAGTTCTAATCACCCTCTTCTCTTCCTCATTTCTAATGCCACTGATATATAATAAAATGCATTTTATTGCTTAATAAAAGTTATTTAAATTAATGTAAGATAATAATATCGATTTTTGAACCTTAAAAATCTAGTAGTAGCCTTTGCCTTACAGACTTATTGAAATTATATATAAAGAGACACATTTTTTGAAATCACTCATAAAAACAAATAAACAGTATAAAAAAATGATTTATTTTAAATTGAATGGTATAAAGCCTTATCATATATTAAAAATTCAATAATACATTCTTAACGCAAAATCCGTATTAAGATTATTTATAAGTTTTTTTAGTTCCAAAACTATTTAAAGTGATTATAACGAAAGGTATAATAATGTGGTTTTAAAAAAAATATTTCTTGATTTTTTGAATCTCTGTTTGGATAATGAATTTCGGATGGGTTGCTGGCCACATAAACGTTAATACTTGTTAAATCTCAGGCTAATTCTCTGTCATTGAATGGGTATAATTTTTCCATCTGCTGAATTCCCTAAGTATTTCTAGCATGTGAACCCGCTTTGCTGATAATCTTACCTAATAGTTGTCATATTCTAAACTTTTACATAATATCTAAGTTCAAGATTAGTTTTATATTATATAAAAATTAATATTTTAGTTTTAATATATAAGAAATACTTTTATAACCTTTCAATATATTATGCAATTATTACCCTATTATATATGGTGAATTCCATTACAAACCAACATATTCAATCCGACTCCTAAGCTTTTTTAAATTTTTTTTACAAGTTTATAACTATAAAGAAAAGAAAATTTTAGCCTCCAACTATAAACAGCGACTGAGATACGGGCCTCTAGGGGTCAAAAAAATATGGAATTTTGGGCCAAATGCACTCTATGTTAAATTCACAATATAGCTATAAAAATAATGTATTAATTTTTGCATGTCTGATCCTTCTCCCTTTGCTGAATTTGCGATGGGCAGGATAATAGGCATTATACTTGGCTGTGGCTTAACATAAATTACAACGAAGGAGAAAACATTCGGACACTAAACGTAAACCTACAGATAGTCTGAATACCGCTGCGCTCAGATGAAGTTTCATATTCGTAATACAGATAACTTCAAGCTACTGAGCCATTTTTCAATCCGGTAAATACTAAATAGAACTCTTCGCTTCAGGTTGCAAGTTTATATTGAGAAGCAATGGAACGAGGAATTAAAGAAAGGTTTCAATATCCGAAACGCAACAAGTAATACATTATTAAGTAAGATTATCAAGTGGGTGTTTCATCTACACTAGAACCATGGAACTTAACTAATCAGATTTTAAAAAAACCAGTGGCATTGCACTTATTTATGCCATTCAAGGAAATCAGAGAATTAGCCTGTAATATCGGCTTTCTTCTACCGATTTTCTTCCAGATTCCATTATCCAAACGGAGATTTCATAAAAAAAACTAATTTCTTTTATTACCTTTCGTCACAACCATTTTAGGCGATTTTGGATTTGAATCAATAAATTTTTTAAAGATAAGGGTTGTAACATCTCATCGAAAACAGAATACCCCAACAAACGCCTTCATCATACACAACAAATATCCATAGCTACATTTAAATTCCAAAAATACTTCCTAAAAACGCAATTTTATTAACCTTTAAATATATGTTGTATTATTTATTTTTTTAAACTATAAGTAACTTGGAATATGCTTGTGGCTCAAACTTGCGGGGAGTATCGGGTCTTCAGTGGGATCAAAACGAGGCCTTCAGCCAATTGGAAGGCAGTAACGCTCTCATTTCACCCGGGTTTTTTTTAAAAAAGATATTACATCCTTAATATTCTTAATTTGTTCTTCTTCCTTCATCATTCTTCTTTTTTCTTTATTATTTTTTCGGTTTATTTCCTTTTTTCCTTATAACGCAATTGGATAAAAAATCCTGATATTTCTCTTCCTAGATTATTTAGCCATTTTATCTATTCCTCTTTTTGAATGTTGGATCAATGGAGGACAAGCATTCTAACCAATTAAATATATACAAGTTTTTTCGGACATGTGATCCATTTGTTTTTTGCTTTATTTCTCCTTTCTTTCTCTAATCGAATAATAAAATATTTCCGATTTTAACAATTTATATTATATTTTCGCGAAATATCCTAGGTACTCAACTATCGTCGATAAAATGGCCGAAGGAATCGATGTGTTGACGAATCACGTGGTTAGTACGACATTTTCTTTAAAGAATTTTTTTTAGGAATTGCACTCGTTTCTTCTTCTTTTTTTTGAGTTTTCGAGAAGTTTAAAAATTAAGTAATTTAAAAAATATGGAGAAATATAATGAGAGAAAATACAAGATTCCTTTCAATGTAGATATAAAATAGTTCTATTATATATTGGCAAACATACGGCTATTATAATTAATTAGCCAGGTGCCAACCGATTCGACTCATGGATTTAATAGAATCTATCTTGACTTGATCCAAATAAGCAATCATTCGAGGATTCGGGCTTGATATTTACAAGTAAATCCTCCAAATCTCGGCCTCTCGAAAACACTGTTACAGGCTTTATAATTTTGATTTTCTTATCTTGTATATATATATATAAAAGGTTAACAAAATAGATTATTCGAACAAATCTAAAATCGTGGTTCAGACACTCGCAGGTGAACGCTTCGAAGCCAATAAAGTATTATCCTTTTTTTTAATCTTTACTAAAATAAAAATTTTAAAAATGGCAAAATTAAACTGGAATATGCAAGATTGATGAAGAAATACATTTTTTCTATAAAATAAGGATCATTTTTATTGTCAGCTGTTCTTTGTAAACTATGGGTTTGATAAATCTTTTATGATCTCGCGAAATATTATAGCATGACAGATTTCTACATTATTTATTACTATTGATTTACCAGCCAGTCACTAAAGTTTTCTTCGGGTAATCGTTTTAATGTTTTAATAAATGACGTTCCATCGAACGATATTTTATCGACAATTTTTTTTGTTAAAGTTTAGTTTTAGCTGAGATAATCTAAAGATTTTTGTGCCCTAATTTTTTTTTAAATAAAGAAATTAAAATATAATCATTTACTGCCAGCTAAAATGTCTTGTTGGGATTCTGGATTAAGGCTTCCAGTTCGGAATGTTTCAAAATAATAAGTTTTGGTTCCCAAAAACACATATTTCATTTCCTGAATTTAGGACTTGATTCATAAAAATCTTAATATTACTTCTGGATTTGTCCCGATCACGAAGGCTTCCAAATTTCGAAATCAACCAACATAGTTTTTAATGGAAATTGGCAAAAAATATTATTTACTATTCAACATTTATTTTTTGGTTCTTTAATTAATACTGAAAAAGCGAGGATTTGATAAAAAATTATATTATATTTTACAAAAACTGTAAAACTAACTGACTTAAATTTTCAATTTAAAACACATAATTTGAATAATATAAAATAATAAAATTGTCAAGTTAATGAAATGAAAGTGAGGTTACTATAATTTTGAGTAAGTTATAATGAATGCATATCAACAAACGAATATTATATATTATTAAAAAAAATCATAGTATAGGATTTAGGCAATAGATCAAAACACTAAATATAACATAGCTGATAGTTTCAAAATACTTCAATGTCATATTTTTTTGTAAACAAAACAATAATTATTTTCTAGGTGCTCGTGGCGGTTCCGCTTTCCGTCCTGAAAGAAGAAAGCTTAGGTTTCGAGCCTCGTCTCGATGAGGTCAAGCGGAATGCTTTGGATCAATTAGGAAACGGAGTCATAGAAAAGGTTATTCTCGGAATAGTCATTTGTCAATTAGAATTATAACTAATGCGTTAACGATATTTTATATTTTATACACCAGAGCTGTACCGATATTATCGGATCGGCTCCGATATCGGACTTTTTAAAAAAATTTAGATCGATCGATTCTCTTCCTTATTGGAGGGTTTATAGGTTGGTTTCTTACCTTCTCTCGACAACGGCTGGAGGTTGATTAGATTACCCTCATAAGAGAAACTTATTGCCACATAAACTTGAGGCTCTTATCTTTACAAAGAAAAATGTTCAATATCATAATTTTAATTATTTTATTTTTCATTATTATTTTATTTAGGATTGTTAAAAAGCCACGTTTAGGTCGATTTTTAAAAGCGGCCCAATAAAGATTTTAGTCAAAATATTATGTAAGCCTAGAGATTTGGCAAATAGGGGTCTATACCTTTCTACGATTTTGGATAAAATCTTAATAGTGCCGTTTTTTAAAATAGACCTAAATCGGGCTTTTTAAACAACACTAATATTGATATTAATGATTTGTTTTTTTACTTTTATTTCAAATAAAGATAAATAGTTTCTTTGTGCTAGCATATATATTTATTCTCATTTGTATTAAGGCTAAAATAGTTAAGTGTAAATTCTGATCATCATTTAGATAATATGGAACTATACTATAAATAATATAAGACATTATTTATTATATATCTTATAAATAAAAAACCTTTCTACAAATTTAAAACATATTTTTAGAATTTTAAAGCTTTGAGATTTTTTTTGATTTTCGAGAGCTGGGATAAGTGAATTTTCTGATGAAAACGCCTTTAAAAAATAAATTTACACCGATTTTTATGAAAGAATTGGGAATCGATGCAGCCCTAATATTTCTAAGTCTAAATTGATTTATCCAACTATATTAAATTAGCACGAAATTAAAAATCTCAATTAAGATGGTTATTTCTCGTCAAATTTCGCTTATGATCTTTATTATTTTCTCTCGCCATTTTTTTTATTTACTACTGGCTATTATCTTTTACCTCATTTTTCTCCATTAAATAGAATATTTATCGTTTATTATCTGACTGACATCTCCACATTCTTTACTTCCGGTATAGAATTTGTCCAAAGGATCTCCATTAGATCTTTTGCTTTTCTTCTTCTCTCACTATGTATTAGAGGCCTGCAATAAATCCGGTTTTACCCAGTCCACTGTTTTTGAAAAGTTTTACCTTATTTCCCCTGAGGCCCGGATAATATATATCCCCCAAATACGTTCTCTACTAGCTTTTAGATATTTTTCCCAAATAGGATTTAAGATTTCTTCCATTATATTCTTTTTCCAATTTAATGATAACTAACACGTCCCTAGATACTGTAACTTCATGACATTGTTATCTACTGAAACTGTATGCTCATATCAATCACTATGTCCCTTCTCTCTATCCCTCATAGCTCTGACTAAACGCCCTTTTAATATTATCGGGCTAACCACCTTAACTTCTTCCAATTTTTTGCTCAATCCCTCAGCTTTTTTTAGGTTCAGCTCCTCCTCCAGGTCTTATCTGCATTCTCGAAAATTTATTCTTCCTATCTGTTTGGATGCAAACTTACTGTGAATATACCACAGGCCTCCTGATGTATTTGTCCAAGGAGGAAAACAAAGATTTAATATGTTCATCCAAATTGGGGAAATAGATCATACTGATCGTTAGTTTCAATTTGGAAATTTAATGTATAAGGAAGGATAACAGTTTTCTTGTGGGGGAATAGGATGGATATAGAGGGAGAATGAAGGGGGTGATACCTGGAAATTGTAGCCTAGATATTCCCAAAGTAAAAATGAGAAGATATCTTAAGTGAAAATATTTTTAAAAAAACAGGGAGCGATTGGTTGGACATTATAATGGAACCGGAAAGTTGGGGAAGATTAGAGTCCTGAAAGGGTCGGGCCGGTCAGGATAGGCTTTTAGCCCATAATGTTTTATTTCTTATTCTTTCCTTATTTGTCTGATTAAATATCACAATTATGAAAAAAATTTAAAGAAAATTATAAGATGAGAAATAATTACTATATATTTTCTCGTAATATTTTGTAATAAAATAGATAAACATCATTAAATTATAAGAAGTTATTGTTGAATATTTAAATTTAATGCATAACTTTAAAATAGAGAATTAAAGTAATATTTTGAATTTAAAATTTCTTTCTTATATTTTAATACGTGCCGGTCCTAGGTTGGATAGAATTGCCAAAGGACCGTGGGCCACCTTGGTCCAAAAAATATCGATTTGGCAAGTACCTAGAGGGGATAACGAATAAATGAGTTCACTGTAGGGGGAATGATGTGGGTAAAAATTTCTGGAGAGCGGTGAAATGGATGAAAAGGAGTGATTCTATAAGCGCGGGGAAGTAAGAAACTAAGGGGGACCTTAGAGATTATTTATTTTTAGTTATATTTTTTTCGTCATTTTATTTGAATTAACTTTATTTTTCAATTGTGATTTCAAATTCATGCTAATTTATTCTCTTTAAATCTAACGACAATTGAAATAAAATAGTTAATTAACCAAATTATTAATAAGTAAACTTAAACAAAATGATTAATCATTATAATACAAATCAGAAAAATTAAAATAAAATTTACAAAATAATTATATTATTATCCCCCGTATTTTTTGGAAATATTCATCAGAAAGAATGAATAATTTTTGTTGAGTTGCACTGCAGCCCGACCCCGATATTTTTTAAAAATTATTTTTAGTCCTTGCTCAGGCATTTAAAAAAATTTTTTTAGGCCCGGCTCTGTTATATTTTTTTTAAAACAGAGCCACTGCTCTTGTACTCGGACTTAGGGCCGCGCCTGCAGTTCTCTGATCTTTATAAACAATATATTTTGAATAATAGACTTTAATAACGTTCTATTTAATAAAAATAGATCGTCATAAATTTTCCTACCAAATTTTGGGCCAATAGAATAAAGGAACAACCCTGCTTCTTTGGTCGTGTCCGAAAATCCGACGAAAGTGATGCCGACGAAAGTAAGGATAGGGGTTTATTTTACGTTTTTTACGACATGTCCTCATCACCAGCTCCTAATTCCCGCTCATCTTTAAGTCGAACCCAAAGCGTAGATTCAAGTCGCGGTAATCGAGTGAAGAAGGATGTTAAAAATGTCGAAATAAATGAGAATGCCATGGAGGTAGACGAAACGATGGATATCGATGATAAAAAGGAGACGGTGGCAAAAAAAGACTCTTCAACAATCGCCAATCTTAATCAAACGGGTATGGCCAATGAACATAGTCTGACCGATATTGATAGTTCTTTCCCTGAGAATTATATTATTCTACAACCACTTTTTTGTCAAAAATTATTTTTTTTACATAGATTATTTTTAGTTATACTATTCTATTTACGCAAAAAAAATCGAAATATATATAAAATAAGTTAAATTATAGCCAATATAAAGTTATATATATCCTACTGAAAACAGTGGAAACTTAATTTTTAAAATTGCTCTTCTATAGAATTACAAAAAGTGAAGATGGGATGATCTAATTCTCAGGCGAAGAGTTATATAATCGCTTCTTAGATTTATATTTTTCATTGACTGACTTAAACCTATTTTTAACAAACGTTTTTGCATTTTATTCCAAAGAAGAAAAATGATAAATTAATTTTCAAAACTCTTCAGAGATAAATATTCGGTTTTGGACAGATGTACCAATACCAATAATGCTGGTATCCAGTATCGGCCGATACTTTGAATAGCTACTAGTCGATACCAATATATATTTTTTTAAAAAAATCGTTTATTTAAATTTTTTTTAAAATATATGTATAAATTTTCATTATTTAATTCTTTTGCTTTCTCAGATATCACAATAGATATCCTTATAATTTAGATTTATTTGTCTTGCTGCTGACATTTAATATTAACCATAACTGTTGATTTACTATACATATGTTGAAATCAGCTGATTTATTAGCTCTAGTAGGAGACACCGATTGATAGGCGTTTCGGCTAAATGTCTTTCAATTGGCGGAATTCAATTCATGCGTACTTTTTAATGTGCTTTAATGAATGACGCCAGTTGGCATCAATGTCATTGTCTGGCTGGTTCCAAGTGCTTACAAATATTTTAGTACACGTGTAAATCTTCTTTCTGATAATGTTGCCAAAATATTTTTAAAAATTTTTATACCTATTTCATTTATTTGACATAAATATATGTATAATATCGGTAACTCAAATTTCTTTTAGAAAATGAAGATCATTTATTGGTTTCTTTCGTCAGTGGTTCTGCCGTTGATGTTATAAACGATCCTGATATAAGTGAAGCATCCATACTTAAGATGTGTTTGCGAGAACTCAAGCTTATGTTTCCAGATGAAGTATTTTGCATTATTATAATATCTTTATTTACTTCTTTTTCTTAAAAAAAGAATAAATAAGAAAATATTTCTTTTTTTGAGTATCAGGGATTTCATTTTGTTGAATTTTGATTCAAAATTACATTTGAGATTATATATTTTATTATAGATAATTCCCGAACCAAAATCCTATTTCATAACTCATTGGCAAAAAGAGCCCCACATTAAAATGGCTTATAGCTACATTAAAGTGGGTGGTACGGGAAAGGCCTATGATACATTAGCAGAAGATATCGATGATCGAATATTTTTTGCTGGAGAAGTAATTCCAATTTTTTTGTCGTCGTTTATAGCTGCATTTTTAGTAAGCATTATTCCCTGTGAAATTATTCGCTAGCGAAAATGGCGGATTCATCACAGCGATGATACTTTTTGAAATATACTTGAACAGTTGTCGCGATTTCATGATTTTGCTAGTAGTATTTATTAGGACTCTACTTGTAACCCTCTAATTAATAAGCTACATTTTTTTTATGATTTAGATTAGAAAACATCGTATATTTTAAGGTGGTTGTATTTATTTATATTATTAAAAGTAACTCATCACTGAATCGAAGACTTAAACACTTAGATAGGTTTAACTCATCACTGAATCTAAGACTTAAAAAATAAGATAGGTTATCTATTATTCAAAATGTATATAATCGATTTCTCCACAAATCTGAATGTTTCTAAATAGAATTATTCCACTTTTGACATCATTTTAAAACTATTATTTTAATTTCATTTGTTATTTACCATTTGGCATACAGTGTACAAATAGACATTTTCCTCTTACAGTCACCGGAGCTTATCTTAGCGGAATATTACAGGCTAGTAGGATGGCATCACCTCCAGATATCATCTAATTTATAATTGAATTTCCCTATAATTACATTACCTTTTTTATAACCATTTTTCATGTTTCAATGTTGTTGATATATGTAATATTGTCAATTTTATTTGGAAAAAAAAACAATATTTTTTAATATATATTTAATATAGTATTAGTAAATAGTGTATAATCGCGAATAATAATTTCTCTTTTTAAAAATCTTGACCATTTTATTTATCGTAATAAATTATGAAGTATAATTTTTTATCATTTTGAAATTTTTTTTTATATCTTAATATGTTGGCACTGTGCAACTTTATATTATTCAAATACAAAAAAGGGCATGTTTAATAAAAATTCGAATAAATTGGAAATCATCCAAATTCGCCACCATTTTCTGGGTGGAAAAAATTCCCCGATATTTATCTCCCTACTCTCTAAAAAAAATTTTGTATCCTATCTCGTTGAACGACAACTCTCCTATAAAATATCTTGGGGTCAATACCGAATCTCCTCCAAAAAAAAAGAAATTTTACACTGCAATATTAATTTTAGATGCAAAAACTTTTATTCGATACTTTAAATTATAATTACCTATTAGACAAGATTGTGAAAATTAGTGATGTACCATTAAAGACATGTGTAATTAACGTTCATAAATAGTTATGCTCGGGAAAAATTAAATTATAAAAAAAAATCGTGAATTTTTCAGAAATAAATTTATACTAAAATATAGATTAAAAATTAAAATAAATTGGGAAAGTTTTAAATGATATAAATTTAATAAAATGTGGTTTAAGATTTATTTAAAAGGATAAATATGTGTAATTAAGGTGTAAGCAATAAAGTCAAAAGAAAAGTTAATATGGGATGTTGTTTCGGATTAAAAGATTTTAAAAAAAAGATAAATGGACTAGTATTAAATTATTTTAGAAAAACTTATGCAAATAAAAGAAGATAAAATCGGGGTTAAAATACTATAAAATAGACATTTTGAATAGAAAATTAAATGTTTTAAAAATAATAAAAGCAAGGTGTTTTATTTGTTCTAAATTAAATTGTTACAAAACATTTTAAAACTCGTAAATAGATAGATTACCATTAATAATTAATTAAGAATATCATTTTATATTTCAATAATATTAAAACAGTAAAAATAATTTTATACTCCAGAAGGCGTAAATATAGTTTATAAATATTTTATTATTAAAAAAAATAAAAATTAATTGACTAAAGGCCTAATAATTGTATACATTTGATATTAAAAAAAGGTGTAAGCATAAATTAAAAAAGTGTAAAGGAGAAAAAAACTGTTGTAAAGGTATAGGTATTAATACGTGGTGAGTAAATAATCACATATCGAATGATATAAATAACCTCATACAGCGTCTACCGCCAATTTATACAAGAACACTTAAGAAATGATGCAAGATCACATGTTCAACATTGTTCGGAGTACTTTGAGCTATAGGTTAAATATTCTATTAAATATTTGGAAAATTGAAAGTAGCAATGTCAGAAAATTTATTGGAGGCAAACCTTCTAAAAAAGTGATATTTCCACATATTAATTATAAGTTTTTAATTATAATTATAATCCTTTCTTATATTTACAAATAGTATATTAAATTATCAACATTCTACTATAAACTTTCAAAAAAATTAAAAAAATTTAATATGAATTAAATTAACCGCATAGTTTTATTCTCTAATTAATCGTACACACACCCCACCATCAGAGTTGTACAAAAGATCTTCTTTGAAGATTTTTGAGCGAGATCTAGCTCAAAAATTTGAGCAAAATCTTTGAAGATCGTAAAATTTGAAGATCCTTTATTTTTTAAAAATTTTGTGTAACGATCTTCAAAGATCTTCATGATATTTATTTTTTTACCCCTTTATTAAAAGCCCAGATGTTTTTCAATTTTCATCAAGGCAGGAGGAGAGGTATAAAACATAAAAGAAATATTATATTTAGTACAAACAATTTTAATATTAAGTAAATCCTATGCGTTTCAAAAAATTGCATATTTCAGTTTCTAAACCAACAACAAAATCTATGGGAATATATCTCTAAGATTATTCGGATGAAATAAATGTATTAAATTTAATATTATATGTTACAAAACATTTGTTTAGTTAAATATTATCCATAATAATGAATTAAATTTAAATTATAATGACTTTGATTTCCTTTTCAGGCAGTTAAGATTTTTTTGTCATATTAAACTTAGTAGCAACACACTAAACCAGCAAGATCCTTTTAGATAAGGATCATTATAAGTTATAACATTACGATATCAACATGCCAACTTTTGTTGAATTTATTAAATAAATCTGGGTCATTATCTAAACTAATTTGTAAAAAGATTTAATTATTATTAGGTATAATTTTGACCAAGTACTCGCGTAGAAAATTTATTCAGCCTAGGGATGCATATTTTGTAAGAGAAGCTAGCGCGTCTTTTAGACAGAAATTTTAAAAATAGTTGATTGTTAAAGTCAAATATAAATTTACTAAGTCCGAAATTTTATAAAAATAATCAGTGCAAATATATATTATTTTCTGATATTTTATTTTGGTGTAAGTGTATTCTGTTCTCCGGTATAGTTTCTTAAAACATCTTTGATTAAAATTTGTAAATCGTAAATATGATAAATTTTATTATATTAAATACAAAAAAAATGATTTTGTTATAATTTATTTATAATGTAATTGATTACTTTGGAAATATAACTATAACTAGTATCTAATTACATCTAAAAAAATGTAATATAGATTAACATTTTGTAGTTTTTAGCTGCAATTTTTATATAATATATATTTTCATAGTTTATTATAATTATTTTTTTGTATAATATTTACTTTATATAATTTCACTTAACAACTGCTTAGCTCATCAAATAGGATGAATATATAGATAAATTGATCTTTTATATGTAGTATTGTTAAAAAGCTTGATTTGCGTCCATTTATAAAAATGTAGATTATGATTTTTTATATAGCCAAGATAATATTACGTAAGTCTCGAGATTTGGGAAAGCTAAAAAAAATTGTTATCATTTAAAATGACTATTTATTTCTTTTGTGTCTGGACATCATCTTGCCATATCATAGTTATGCTACTGTTAACGTAAGGAAGCAAAGATAAATCTCGGCCCCCCTGAGAAATGTGCATGTTCTTGTGATGTGAATATCATTTTAGTTAATAGAAGATTCCCCTCCCTCATCTTCCATCCCCCAAATACAATATACTACTATAAATAATCCTTTGAGAGAAAAATAGATAAAGTTAATAATTTTATAAAATAATTACTATAATTGCAAACTTTCGGAAAAATCATTTTTATAAATAAAAAAAGTGAAAAAATGCAAAATAAATATTTACGTGATACGTGAGCGTTTTCGCCCTCTGGTTGTGGGTACAACAGAGCTACGCTAGGTTATCCTCAAAATCCATCAAACTGGATAGTTAATTAGGGGAAGAAAAATGAGGAGCCCTTCACACGTTTGTGGGCAAGGCGCACGTACTTGTAGGCGTAACATTTCGAAAAAAGTTGCTTAAACCTATATAGGCTTAGTAAAAAGGAATGGGGTAAAAAAAGAGCCTATACCCTAGAACTACAGTATAATTTAATTACTATAAAGGTGGGTGATGGCTGTTAAGTTCTTTAATGTAAGTTTTGATGATTACTATCACTATTGAGATTTCAAAATAAATATTTTAACTCTTAAAGTCCTGCGTGCTAGTTTGACCTCATCAACTTGCGTGTCATTTTATAAGCACTAAGAAGGCTAAATGATTTAATTTTACATTACAAAATAATTATATTATAATTTCACTCATATTTTATTAATTTTCAGTCTAACATAGGCATTTGCTTGTATTTCGTTTTAACTTTTCCTCATTTTTATGTTCCGATTATGGCAAATTATAAACATATTTCTTTTAGTTTTTATATCTTCTATTAATAGCGGATTACACATGGAATCATAATATTTACTATAATGCTAACTTTTTAGACCTCATTTATAGTAAATGCGTTATGTTCAAGCTTTGCTTTAACGCAGAGTTATTAAGGCCAATATAAATTATATAAAGCAATGAAAATTTGATAAACATATGGTTGTGATACCTTTAGAAAAAATATGTGATACGATTTTAAAAAATGATATCGATAAAAAGGTAAATGATAATTCTTAAATATTACATAAAATAATTAATATTTGGTTTTATCTTAAATAATCAAAACGGAATGAACTATAATAGTTCTAACACTTGAAGATAACGTGTTCAATATAGCGTTAAGAATATAATTTTTATATTTAGGTGCCCAGCCACATAGAATCATATTTTTTTGTATAAATATATTCAAAATAAATATAGAATTATTTTGAAAAAATTTTCTGACTTATTAAAATAAAGTTCAACTTGAAAGTGTTAAATATTCAATATAGTTAAAAGCTTGTGATAACCTTAAAAAGCTTAAATAAAATTTTTAGGGATAAACCAACCATTACTACCCCCTCCGCCTACCCCAAGAAAAATCCTAACGACATCATTATACCTATGCGTTGCGACAATACCCCCCTCACACCCCCCTCATACCCACCAGGCCTCTGTCCTCTATAGTGCCAACTGAAAATCTTTAGATAGGACTATATTCTCTTTTAATATATAAATGAAAGGTATAAAAAGAGTAACTAATCATAACCAAAATTGATAGGCATATTAAATAATTTCTATCATATGGTGAATGAATATCAAATTAAAAGTGTTGTGAAATGTTAGCCCAGTGATGTGAAATGATGGCTTTGACTCCATCAACGCATACTTCTGCTCACGTTATTCCTATAAATAGCCCTATATGCAGTATATGTCAAATTAATGAATCAGCTATCTGGAGAAAAATAAAAAATTATGGAATTATTTGTAATTCTTGTTATATCCTACAATATCTTGATAAACTGTCAAATAATCTAGCTCAGGATATAGCAAAAACATCATCTGGTATTTGCATTTTAAATAAATATATATAAATAAAAAAGATAGATAGCACAAATGTTAGAAAAAGTCAAAGAGTTAAAAATATGCAACAGAGAGTTTTATACCCTAATGCATTAAATAAAGGAAAGGGTCGAAGATCAATATTTTTCAAGCAAAACTCAGTATTATACATAATTTATTCTTATATAATATTTTTTAAATAGACAATTAAAACCTCTTCAGTTTTAAATAATATTAAGACCTCAAATTTTTTATACAACCAAGTATTAATAATTTTGAAAGACTTTATTAATATTTAAATTAGGGAATATTCTATCAAATTGGAGATATTGTTGCTTTGCTAGGAATGACTAATAAAACTTATTATGCTCAAATAAAGGGCTTTATGACAGATGCATACATGAACAAAAGTGCTTTGATACATTGGCTAATTCCGATTGAAGAATTGACATATAATGAGAAATTTGATCCATATAAATTTAAATTAGGTAGAGCTTTATATTTAGAACTAATAACTTAATGTAAACGTATTCATAATTTATATCAATATAAAAGATGATTGATAAAACTAACAAAAGAGTTCACATCAAAATTGTCTGAATTCACTATGTAGATACTCTATACACAATGGTATAGTCCTAAAATTTGCATTGGGGAAATGCTATTTAAAAAATAGAGCCCATATTTTTAACTACAATATTTTAATATTTATAATAATATTAATTGCTTCTTTCTTGATTTATTATTGTGTGCAGACTATGACTTGTCAGCCACTTTTTAATATATGGAGAAAAATTCCACTGCCTGAGAAGGGGTTCATTATTATATATCAATATATAATTTATTATAAAACTGGTAATCAAATCCGTTATAATGATCCATATGGTGAAAGCAGTGCTCAATACTATATGGAATTGTGTTAATTCAATTTTGAAATTCTTTCAAATCATGGGAGGCATTTATTACTTTTATTATTGTCATCAATATACTATTTATTGCAGATCCACAAGGATCAGTCAGAAATAAATTTGTTTATTTGATAAAAGTGGAATATCTAAATTCTTAGATGACAAAATATTAAATAAACATTCATTTTAAAATTATAAAAGAGATTTAGAACCTACCAGGCATAGTTTTTTGAATATGAATATTTTTGCTTTATTGATTTTTCAATGTTAAGTAAACTTTTTGCCTGTTAAAAACAGATTGGATAATTTAAATAGAATATCATCCATCAAAGCAAGATCTGATAATTATTGCTTTCTAACCTGGTGGACAGGCTGTTAAATTTTACACTGGTGCTAGAAATGGCTGAATTTTTGAAATGTATATACAAGATCTTACTCATAGTTTCCAATCTACCTTAACATTCGAAGACTTCTAGATGCCCATCATACATAAAGTTCCCTTCCAATCTTCAGCAACATGCCTAATTCAGATGCTATTTGATCCAACACCTTTTGATTTTTGCTAGACTGAATATATAAACTGTATAATGTGTCAATAAAAGACTTTAAAATGATTAACTGTAACATTACATTTGCCACAACCAATTCTAAAAGGTGATTTAAATGATGATAGAGTATGATCGTTGGATGCAGGTGCAAAGGCGCTTGCTACACAAGAGTTCTTTTCAGTCATGACATTGGCACAATTACTAACAGAGATCCATTTTTGTTAACACAGTGGATTTAAGATCCAAATGAACTATTTTCTCGACATCTTTTGATTCTAGTTCAATTAGGTCTAGAATTAAAAATAGGTTCTTCATCATAAGAGAACACCAATGCCTATTATACATAAATAATTGAGCTCGATTTATCTGACAACTTAGCAGATTTTTAATATCTTTCCAAATTGTAATATTATTTATAGTTATTATTTGTGTTTCCTTGGAATAAATTGTTAACTAGACAGAATATTTAGAATGTAAAATATGTCCCATATCTTAAATGTTGTGTTTTTGTAAATCTATCAGTGATTCAATCCATAAATGGATTGTTTGATTTGGCAAGATAGTATTCTTTATTAAATATTAACTTGGTTTTTTTATTAATGTTTTAAAACCATTTTTTATGCATACTCAATTTATTATAAAAATTTGTAATATTTTCATTTTTATTTAAACACATATGTGGCTAGTTAAAACTGATATAATGATATTCCCCTATTTCTATTGGATATTCCTTTTTAATAACATATTAAGATAGGGAAGGGTTCATTTTTAAAATTAAAAATGTGATTACATATACTACCATTTTTGTTTATAAAATATTTTATAATCATTATTTCAAAAATAATTAGAAAAATCTCCTCCCAGCCCTTACTTTTTGAACAATTCTGGCAGGGGCACTCTAAATTTTTTGAAATTTAAAAATCGGTCTAGGTGAATGATTTTAAAATGAGAGATTCCAAATCCCCATGAATTTCATATCCCAACACTTACATTTGAGATTACACTATAACTCAAAAGCCTCAGACTGTACCTGACTAAAAAAAACAAGGCTAGGCCTGATAATATGTGAGAAAATCTATCTTGGCAAGTCCTAAAAGAAAAAAATTGATAAGCCAGGCAAAAAAATATGTGGGCTGGATTATTGATAAATTCTGTTATTTGATAGAAGTGATAATCCATAAAGTGTAGTGTTTTTGTTTTAAACACTCCCCAATAATTGTTTATTTTGGTATTCAACTACATAAATTTTGGGCTATGCCTTGTATTTCAAAAGGCCAGGCCTGGCAAACAAAATTACAACTGGGCCAGGTCTGGAAATTTTGTAGCTCTATTACATATGTGGCATTCATACCCTGCCAATATAAATACAATGTATTCTCTAGCAGAGATTAAAAATATCAACAAATATAAAAACTTTAGTGATTTTATATTCTTGCCTTTGCTTTACCAATGGACTTTTCATGCACATCACCTTCAGTTTTCTAGCTCATAGAATAAAATTGCAAAAACTTGAACCTAAGGAATTCTTGTTCCTTGGGCAGAATATACAATTAAATATTTTTAAATTTAAGTATAGTTCCTTTTTAAAAACTCAATTATATTTTCAAATTATTTAAGTTCGTATTAAATATAATTTCATGCGATGTTATTTAGTTTTATACAACATGCTATATTTCTTATAAATATTAGAAACAAATATAAATAGAATAAAATAGATTACCACTATTTAAATTATCAAAGCTATGGCTGAATATTTAAATTAATACTTGATATTATAATAGAAAATAAAATAAATGTTAAGAGATTAAGTTCTTTATAAAATTTTTTTTAAAAAAAATTGGGTGATTTGTTTGTCACCAGGCTGTAAACGGGCTTGGGATATTTTTATCTTATTTTGCAGGACTCTAGCTCAAAGCCCACCTCTAAAACTGATGCTCATTATTATAATCATTAAATAGTTATTCTTAAATAGATTTATTTAAATAAATCTATTTGATTTTTATAAAATATACTTTCCCTAAAAATCAGAATCTGGTGCACCCTGGGCCAAATCCATAATTATAGAGTCAATATTAGTACTATTTACATTGTTTTCCATATTATTAAAATTATATATTTTAACCAGGGATGTAAACTTGGCAAAATTTTTGCCAGGATTGAGTTTAAGGATAAAAAAATAGGTGGGTTCTGTTCAGGGAAATATTTTTGATTGTGGGTTTGGTTCTGGGTTCAGCACGAATTTAACAATTTTTGAATTGATAAAAAAAATTCTATATTTAAATCATAATTGAAAAACTACACATAGATTTGGTATAAAAAATAAATTTTTTATTTTATTTATAGGCAAAATATAATTAAAAATACAAAGCATATTCATGTATCAATTTTAAAAATTTTATTTAGACGTATTTCTTTAAATTAACAATATCCAATATAAAAATTTTTACTTAGACTAGTTCTCTTTCATTTTCCTCTAATTAATAATCTTTGAGAATAGTTAAAAATTAAAAATAAATGGATTGTTTAAAATTTATTAATATTTCACTTTTTAATACAATTCACTGAACCCGGGCTCAGTTAAAATTCCTGGGTTTGGTTTGAAATTTTTTAAACAGGGTTCAGGTTTGGTTTCCCTGATTTTAACCAATCAATAGTTATTAAGAAAAAATTAAGATGCTAATAAAATTTAAATTATAATATATATTTATATTAATCAAAAACAAAAAGCTTACGAGGAAATCACACCAAGAAATATGAATTACATGGAATTTGTATGTAGATTACCTCCCAATTATTTTACCAGTTCTAGTCATAAGACATTAGATTTACATAATTTAACTAGCGCTGGCTACATTAATACAACTATACAAAATGTTTCTAAATATTCATATAATAATGCTACTATAAAATCTTCTGAAAATGAAATATTTTTAGGGATATAAAAATACTTGTAAAAATATTTATATTTTATGGATGTATTCGATTTATCACATATTTATTTTAAGATGCCTTAATAAAATAATTACAAGTTTTTTTATTAACCTGTGTTTTTATATATATCAAATATTTTAAACATTTTATGAGGGTAATAATTAGGTTAAGTTTATTTAGCATCTTTAAATTCCTTTTTTTAAAAATAAGCTTGTTTCCAAAATATCATTTAATATTATTAGCTTTTATGAATATAAATTATAATATAAACATCTACTTAAGTTAAATGTATGAATTTTGTAAATTTTATCTTTCATTTATTTTGCAAATTATTTAGGGAAATTGAAAAGAATAAAGATGTAGGATTTATATTATAATTTTAATTTTTCAACTGGTTAATTTTATATAATTTACATATGGGCCAGTTAAATTTTAACAAATGCAAGACCCATGGAAATATTTTTTTATAAACCTGAACCAGTTCAAAAAATTCAATTTATACGATTTTATGGCCATTCAGGGCTCTGATAAATCATTCAAATTTTGAAGTTATTTTAACTATTACATATAAGCCTTAATTGTTAGCATTATAAAACATGTATTTTTTAATGTTTTATTCTATATATATAAAAATAATTTATTCATATATTATATGAAACAATCATTATAAAATCCATATATACATAATAATTAAAATAAAATTATAAATTATTTAACCAATTTATTGCTTTAAGATTATCTAAAACAGGATCATTGTTTAATTCTACAAATTCAATTTTGTTTTTAATTTTATCGAATGAAAATATATCAGTATGTTTATAAAACAAGGCTCTAGGATGGCTTAAATTTCCTTGATTTGTCCTTTTTAGTATTTCAAATTCAGTTTCCAAAGTTGTTCTGATAGCTGTTGAATTTTTAGCAAGTGGTGAATCTTGTTTATGGCATATGATCAAAAAGGGGATTTGGTTAGTATAAATAACTTTATCATGAATAATATTGTACAAATAATTAGCAACATCTCTATAATTTTTAGAAAATTGTGAGCTATCAATAAAAAATATAACACCTAAAGCTGACGATTTGTATTTATCAATTAAGGGGTAAGTAATTGCTTCAAATCCAGGTATATCTATAATATCCAGTATTTGTTTGTTATTAGCGATATAAATTCCTTTATTTTCTTTAATGGATGTATAAGTGATCTTCTGCTTATTATGCAAAAGTAATGTAAAAAAATATGTCTTGCCTGCTCCACTAAGACCTAATAGCATTATAGATCGCCTTCTAATGGAATATCTTTTGATAATTGCATATAAAATAGGTATTAAAATTATAACAAAGGTTAATAATATAATTAAATAATTTTCTTGAAAATAATCAATCATGTTTGCAAACAACGTTTTAAAACGGTGTAACTAAACTGAGAATTAACAGGTAAACTGAGAATTGACAGGTAAACTGAGAATTGACAGGTAAAATTTATTTTTGTTTTATTGCCTATCAATTATTTTTAAATATATATATAAAATGTTTTTAAAGTAAAAATCAAATCTATCCAAAATTAAAATTATTTAAATATATAAATTAGAATATAGAAGATATTGTAGTCCATAAATTTATAATTTGTATAGAACAGATCTATTATATAGAAAATATAACACCAATAATATATTTTTTATATCATAATAAATATTCCGCTAGATGGCGTAATTTATTAAAATTTTTGTTTTTAATTAAAAATAATATGAATTATAGGAGCATAATTCTACGCTCTGGATTAATTGATTTGGTACCGACTTATATAAACATAAAATGAAAAAATTTTTAAGTTTCCATCATTATTTTTGGAGTTATGATGTGGATTCTCAGTTTAGTCAATTTTTTAATTTTTTTTAAAATTTTTGGGATTTTAAAAATATTTTATTTTTTTGACTCATTTGGTGTAAACTAACTTATATTAACATAAAATGAAAAAATTTTTAAGTTTCCATCATTATTTTTGGAGTTATGATGTGGATTCTCAGTTTAGTCAATTTTTTAATTTTTTTTTAGATTTTTGGGATTTTAAAAATATTTTATTTTTTTTGACTCATTTGATGTAAACTAACTTATATTAACATAAAATGAAAAAAATTTTAAGTTTCCATCATTATTTTTGGAGTTATGATGTGGATTCTCAGTTTAGTCAATTTTTTAATTTTTTTTAAAATTTTTGGGATTTTAAAAATATTTTATTTTTTTGACTCATTTGGTGTAAACTAACTTATATTAACATAAAATGAAAAAATTTTTAAGTTTCCATCATTATTTTTGGAGTTATGATGTGGATTCTCAGTTTAGTCAATTTTTTAATTTTTTTTTAGATTTTTGGGATTTTAAAAATATTTTATTTTTTTTGACTCATTTGATGTAAACTAACTTATATTAACATAAAATGAAAAAAATTTTAAGTTTCCATCATTATTTTTGGAGTTATGATGTGGATTCTCAGTTTAGTCAATTTTTTAATTTTTTTTAAAATTTTTGGGATTTTAAAAATATTTTATTTTTTTGACTCATTTGGTGTAAACTAACTTATATTAACATAAAATGAAAAAATTTTTAAGTTTCCATCATTATTTTTGGAGTTATGATGTGGATTCTCAGTTTAGTCAATTTTTTAATTTTTTTTTAGATTTTTGGGATTTTAAAAATATTTTATTTTTTTTGACTCATTTGATGTAAACTAACTTATATTAACATAAAATGAAAAAAATTTTAAGTTTCCATCATTATTTTTGGAGTTATGATGTGGATTCTCAGTTTAGTCAATTTTTTAATTTTTTTTAAAATTTTTGGGATTTTAAAAATATTTTATTTTTTTGACTCATTTGGTGTAAACTAACTTATATTAACATAAAATGAAAAAATTTTTAAGTTTCCATCATTATTTTTGGAGTTATGATGTGGATTCTCAGTTTAGTCAATTTTTTAATTTTTTTTTAGATTTTTGGGATTTTAAAAATATTTTATTTTTTTGACTCATTTGATGTAAACTAACTTATATTAACATAAAATGAAAAAAATTTTAAGTTTCCATCATTATTTTTGGAGTTATGATGTGGATTCTCAGTTTAGTCAATTTTTTAATTTTTTTTTAGATTTTTGGGATTTTAAAAATATTTTATTTTTTTGACTCATTTGGTGTAAACTAACTTATATTAACATAAAATGAAAAAATTTTTAAGTTTCCATCATTATTTTTGGAGTTATGATGTGGATTCTCAGTTTAGTCAATTTTTTAATTTTTTTTTAGATTTTTGGGATTTTAAAAATATTTTATTTTTTTTGACTCATTTGATGTAAACTAACTTATATTAACATAAAATGAAAAAAATTTTAAGTTTCCATCATTATTTTTGGAGTTATGATGTGGATTCTCAGTTTAGTCAATTTTTTAATTTTTTTTTAGATTTTTGGGATTTTAAAAATATTTTATTTTTTTTGACTCATTTGATGTAAACTAACTTATATTAACATAAAATGAAAAAAATTTTAAGTTTCCATCATTATTTTTGGAGTTATGATGTGGATTCTCAGTTTAGTCAATTTTTTAATTTTTTTTAAAATTTTTGGGATTTTAAAAATATTTTATTTTTTTGACTCATTTGGTGTAAACTAACTTATATTAACATAAAATGAAAAAATTTTTAAGTTTCCATCATTATTTTTGGAGTTATGATGTGGATTCTCAGTTTAGTCAATTTTTTAATTTTTTTTTAGATTTTTGGGATTTTAAAAATATTTTATTTTTTTTGACTCATTTGATGTAAACTAACTTATATTAACATAAAATGAAAAAAATTTTAAGTTTCCATCATTATTTTTGGAGTTATGATGTGGATTCTCAGTTTAGTCAATTTTTTAATTTTTTTTTAGATTTTTGGGATTTTAAAAATATTTTATTTTTTTTGACTCATTTGATGTAAACTAACTTATATTAACATAAAATGAAAAAAATTTTAAGTTTCCATCATTATTTTTGGAGTTATGATGTGGATTCTCAGTTTAGTCAATTTTTTAATTTTTTTTTAGATTTTTGGGATTTTAAAAATATTTTATTTTTTTTGACTCATTTGATGTAAACTAACTTATATTAACATAAAATGAAAAAAATCTTAAGTTTCCATCATTATTTTTGGAGTTATGACATATATTGTAAAACTAGTTTACTTCAATTAAAATTTATAGGCCCTTAAAAGGGCCGTTGGGTATTGGTCTTAAAAAAGACTGTTGGGTGTTGGTCTTAAAAAAGACTGTTGGGTATTGGTCTTAAAAAAAACTGTTGGGTGTTGGTCTTAAAAAAGACTGTTGGGCATTGGTCTTAAAAAAACTGTTGGGTGTTGGTCTTAAAAAAGACTGTTGGGCATTGGTCTTAAAAAAGATAGCTGGGTATTGGTCTTAAAAAAGACCGTTGGGTATTTATGTCATAAATAATCTAATAATCGTTTTAATAAAAGATTAAGGCTAACGAATTTTTTTCTTATTCACTCATTTTTTTCTTATTTATTCATTTTTTTATTATTTTGTATCTCTATAAATTTATATACAAAGTGTCGAACAAATCATTTTTTCTTCATACCTTCAAATGTTTTTGTATGAATCTTCCGGTCAAATTTAATTATTAATTTAGTTTAGATTAAACGACTTACATAATTATGTTGCACACCTGTGGTTATTAAATAAATTTAGTTGATAAATTAAACGTAAGTAGGACTTCAAGTTCAAATTTCAAAGTTTTAAAAAGAAAATTATTTTTATAAAATTAGTAAATATGTAATGTATATTACATAACACGGTACTCGAAATATCTTACATAAATAAAATATTATTCATAGCTTATAGATCTATTTTTTATTTTGAATTATTTATTAATTTCTATATAGAAAGATTTGAGACCGGTCAGAATTTTAAAAAAATTAGGGAATATTTTTAATTTATATTAAATTTTATAAAATATTATTCATAGCTTATAGATCTATTTTTTATTTTGAATTATTTATTAATTTCTATATAGAAAGATTTGAGACCGGTCAGAATTTTAAAAAAATTAGGGAATATTTTTAATTTATATTAAATTTTATAAAATATTATTCATAGCTTATAGATCTATTTTTTATTTTGAATTATTTATTAATTTCTATATAGAAAGATTTGAGACCGGTCAGAATTTTAAAAAAATTAGGGAATATTTTTAATTTATATTAAATTTTATAAAATATTATTCATAGCTTATAGATCTATTTTTTATTTTGAATTATTTATTAATTTCTATATAGAAAGATTTGAGACCGGTCAGAATTTTAAAAAAATTAGGGAATATTTTTAATTTATATTAAATTTTATAAAATATTATTCATAGCTTATAGATCTATTTTTTATTTTGAATTATTTATTAATTTCTATATAGAAAGATTTGAGACCGGTCAGAATTTTAAAAAAATTAGGGAATATTTTTAATTTATATTAAATTTTATAAAATATTATTCATAGCTTATAGATCTATTTTTTATTTTGAATTATTTATTAATTTCTATATAGAAAGATTTGAGACCGGTCAGAATTTTAAAAAAATTAGGGAATATTTTTAATTTATATTAAATTTTATAAAATATTATTCATAGCTTATAGATCTATTTTTTATTTTGAATTATTTATTAATTTCTATATAGAAAGATTTGAGACCGGTCAGAATTTTAAAAAAATTAGGGAATATTTTTAATTTATATTAAATTTTATAAAATATTATTCATAGCTTATAGATCTATTTTTTATTTTGAATTATTTATTAATTTCTATATAGAAAGATTTGAGACCGGTCAGAATTTTAAAAAAATTAGGGAATATTTTTAATTTATATTAAATTTTATAAAATATTATTCATAGCTTATAGATCTATTTTTTATTTTGAATTATTTATTAATTTCTATATAGAAAGATTTGAGACCGGTCAGAATTTTAAAAAAATTAGGGAATATTTTTAATTTATATTAAATTTTATAAAATATTATTCATAGCTTATAGATCTATTTTTTATTTTGAATTATTTATTAATTTCTATATAGAAAGATTTGAGACCGGTCAGAATTTTAAAAAAATTAGGGAATATTTTTAATTTATATTAAATTTTATAAAATATTATTCATAGCTTATAGATCTATTTTTTATTTTGAATTATTTATTAATTTCTTTATAGAAAGATTTGAGACCGGTTAAAATATATTTAAATTTATTAATTTTATGCTGAATTATTTATGTAAAATAAAAATATTTTATTTGTAGAAATAGACGACATATAAGATAATATATATTATTTTGAGTATAATTATAAAATTTAATTTCTATATTTAAATAAATTCGGGTAGGGCTGGCAAAACTCTTTTTAAAAAAATTTCGGGCCGTGCCTAGCTTGAAAAATTAGGCCAGTTGCAGATCACTACTATAAATATCAAGCTAAAATCTTTGTCGCCTTAAAAAAATAAAATTATACAATTAAATTTAATATATATTTATATTTATAATTCTGCACAATTTATATTAGTTATTATCCATGTCAGATATGTGTAATATTTGCAATGTGATTGTAGGAATGGACCAATCTGGGATTTTTTGCGATTTTTGTCGGAGATGGATTCATGCTAAATGCATCCCGAAATTAACTTCAAAGATGATGAAAGATTGGTCAGATTCTAATGATAATTATATATGTTCATTGTGTTATTTAATTGATGATGCTTTACCTAGGCTAATTAAGAATAGCAATATCAAAAACGCATTAAATGAGCTTAGATTTTTAGAAATTCATTATAAAGTTTCTGATAAATATTTAAAAAACAATTTAATAGGTAAGGAAGACATTATTTCATCTAAAATAATAAAAAATTTTCAACCCCAAATTTTAAATAATTACTCCCCGAGATTAGCCATTGGCGATGGTAACTGTTTCTATCGCTCAATGTCTTTAGCTCTTTATGGACACGAAGATGAACATTTATATATTCGTCTTCTAACAGCCATTGAAATCATAATAAATAAAAAATTTTATGATATAAATTCAAAATTTTATAATAATAATAAGACTATTATTGAAGAGCAAATTATATCTGGCAATTATGCAAAAATTTTGCGTGATGTTCTAAATATAAATGGATTTTCCCAGCTCTTGCATCTTTATGCAACGAGTGCAGCTTTAAAACTACCTTTCATGTCTTATTGCCCCCCAGGTGTTGGGATAGGATATAGTCCATACACCAAATTTATAAAAGGACATGATGTTAAACCATCTTCGAAGACTGATATTAATATCATGTGGACATGCATGACATACCCTAAGAATTTAGCAGCCTTTTTTCCAAATCATTTTTGTTATTTACAAAAGAAAACATCATCATCCAAATTTGAATATATAGATTTGGAAAGTCCAGTAAAATCTATAAATCTATCCTCTTCTAGAACACCTCATTCTTTAACACTTTCACATTCTCCACCTTCAGATCATATTTATAAACTGGAAAATAAAAACAAATCTCCCTCTAGAGCATTTCGTCTTTCTAGAACACCCTCTCCATCTAGAGTAATTTCTTTTTCTAGAAAATCTTCTCCCTCTAGAGCAATTTCTCTGTCTAGAACACCTTCTCCCTTTAAAACAAGTCCTCTGTCTAGAACACCTTCTCCCTTTAGAGAATTTCCTCTTTCTAGAACACCCTCTCCATCTAAAGTAATTTCTCTGTCTAGAACACCCTCTCCATCTAAAGTAATTTCTCTTTCTGGAACACCATCTCCATCTAGAGAATTTCCTCTTTCTAGAACACCCTCTCCCTCTAGAGAATTTCCTCTTTCTAGAACACCCTCTCCCTCTAGAGAATTTCCTCTTTCTAGAACACCCTCTCCCTCTAGAGAATTTCCTCTTTCTAGAACACCATCTCCATCTAGAGAATTTCCTCTTTCTAGAACACCCTCTCCATCTAAAGTAATTTCTCTGTCTGGAACACCATCTGCATCTAGAGTAATTTCTTTTTCTAGAAAATCTTCTCCATCTAGAGTAATTTCTTTTTCTAGAAAATCTTCTCCATCTAGAGTATTTCCTCTTTCTAGAACATCTTCTCCGTCTAGTGTATTTTCGCCTACTAATTTTGTATATGAAGAGTTAAAAAATCTAATCGAAGCCCAATCTAAATATTCTGACGAATATTTATATATACCCCTTTCTCCGTCCAATCAGCCTTCGACATCTATAGCACTTTATCCGTCTAAAATAGCTTTAGACATTAAAGCTACCACTATTCAAGAAGGTTCTATGGCAAGGGAAGGTTTTAATAATTTTGGTAAATATTTAACTACTGATGAATTAATGTCTTTATTCTTGCATCCTATAAAAGTATTAAATTTAATACCTACTGGGGTAAAAAATAATAAAGTCTTTGTAATTAATAATCAATTTAATATATTAAAAAATGTTGGCGTAAAATCAGCCTTTGAGGATGATTGCGGAGCCTGGACTGGAAAGCCAAGAGGATCGAATCATTCAATATACTGTTTCAAAAATTTTGATTTTTTTGGCCCATATATTCATAAAAATAATTTATTTTTTAAAAAAAAACAAATTAAAAATAATAAAAATTTAGAATTACTTGAGCCTCAGCCAAATATTGACGATATGGTAATTCTTCATCGTTACTATAGTGCGTTAAGAAATAGTGAAAAATATAAGAGAAGGATTTCTTATTTGGTTAATATGTCTTCATCAGTTAACCAATTACAAGATATTTTTATTGCCGAATATTTAGGTGAGTATCCTGGTAAAATAGCTCATGGCAATAAGAAAATATCTCAATCTATATATTCACGCACACCGCGTTGCGTTTACAAAACAATTGCTAATAAAGTAAAGTACCAAACACCTAGTAATATCTACCAAGAATTACTAATTGAAGATCTTGATATAATAGGACCTAGAAATGTAAAACAAATAGCTAATATTAAATATAATCTTTTAAGCAAAAATGAATCAGGATACTTGTCTAATTTTGCTGATCAAGCTCTTGATATTTTAAAAAACATGTATAAATACCCATTGGTACAAAAGGTTGATATCAGCCCCGATAAAGTAATATCTCTTATTTTATATACTCCCCTCCAGATAGATAACATTAAATATATCTGCTCAAATAATAATCCTAGCATTATAAGTATAGATAAAACTTATAATTTAGGAGAATTGTTTGTAACATGCATCGTTTTTAAACATAAATGTATAAAAACTCACCGTTTACACGATCATCCAATTTTCTTAGGACCTATATTTTTACACGGTAATTCGGATTATCAAACATTTAATAATTTTTTCTCTCACCTTGAATCAATTTTTAAAAAAAATCGTATACCCTTAAATAATTTAATTTTTGGGAGTGACGGAGAATTGGGGATGGTATCGGCCTTGCGTAGAAATTTTATAAATTCAACCCATCTTTTATGTACTAAACACATTAAAGAAAATGTAATTCATTTTTTAACTAATAACGAAGGAGTTGAAATAAAAATTAGAAACATAATTATAAATTTTATTTTCAATAAAGATGGAATAATATATTCATTAACCGATGAAATCTTTAAAAAAAATACAGATAATTTAAAAAAATTTTGCTTAAATAAAAATTATACAAAATTTGTAAAATATTTAGATAATCATTTGATAGATAAATTATATAATATGGTATATTTACCTTTAAAAAATAAAATAATTTTAACACCCTACACCAACAATAATTGTGAAAGTATAAATCATGTATTAAAAACAAAATTTGATTGGAAAAAAACTCCTTTACATATAATGATAAATAAAATAAATGATATAATTTTAATACAGGAAAAAGACTTCGAGAGAGCCATATGTGGGTTGGGCCCTTATTATCTAACAAAGGCATTAGATATATCATCCATGCATCAGAGCTGGGCTGAGATGACAGATGCTGAACATAAGGCAATTCTGTTGAAAATATTAAAAGAAAATAGTAATGGAAAACTAATTACATCAACATGTGGTCAATTAGCTATAGTGAAACCTTTAGGATCAAAAAAACCTAATCAAGCCAAAAGAGCCAAAGCGGAAAGAACGAAAACAATAAGGCCATAATTTATTTGTTTTTATGAGAAATATTTAATTTCCAACATTTAATATATATAATAATTAACTAAATAATCTATATTTTAAAAAAATAATTTATATATTTTTAACAATTACCGATCCTCTTGGCTTTTATAAATTTAATATTTGTAAGTTTAATTATGTGCTCTTATCTTCTTATGAAACTTTATAATGAGTTTCTATTTATTTTTCTTTATAAAATTATATATAATAAGATTTGAGGAATATTGCTATTTTTAATTGGTTTAAAGAATGATATTTACTATTAAATCTTTATTTATAAAAAATGTCTTTTTTAAGACATAAATACCCAACGGTCTTTTTTAAGACCAACGAATACCCAAAGGTCTTTTTTAAGACCAACGAATACCCAACGGCCCTTTTAAGGGCCCCTAAATTTTAATTGAAGTAAACTAGTTCTACACATGTCATAACTCAAAAAATAATGATGGAAACTTAAATTTTTTTTCATTTTATGTTTATATGAGTAAGTTTACACAAAATGAGTCAAAAAAAATAAAATATTTTTAAAATCCCAAAAATCTAAAAAAAAATTAAAAAATTGACTAAACTGAGAATCCACATCATAACTCCAAATATAATGATGGAAACTTATAAATTTTTTCATTTTATGTTAATATAAGTTAGTTTACACCAAATGAGTCAAAAAAATAAAATATTTTTAAAATCCCAAAAATCTAAAAAAAAATTAAAAAATTGACTAAACTGAGAATCCACATCATAACTCCAAAAATAATGATGGAAACTTAAAAATTTTTTCATTTTATGTTAATATAAGTTAGTTTACACCAAATGAGTCAAAAAAATAAAATATTTTTAAAATCCCAAAAATCTAAAAAAAAATTAAAAAATTGACTAAACTGAGAATCCACATCATAACTCCAAAAATAATGATGGAAACTTAAAATTTTTTTCATTTTATGTTAATATAAGTTAGTTTACATCAAATGAGTCAAAAAAAATAAAATATTTTTAAAATCCCAAAAATCTAAAAAAAAATTAAAAAATTGACTAAACTGAGAATCCACATCATAACTCCAAAAATAATGATGGAAACTTAAAATTTTTTTCATTTTATGTTAATATAAGTTAGTTTACATCAAATGAGTCAAAAAAAATAAAATATTTTTAAAATCCCAAAAATCTAAAAAAAAATTAAAAAATTGACTAAACTGAGAATCCACATCATAACTCCAAAAATAATGATGGAAACTTAAAATTTTTTTCATTTTATGTTAATATAAGTTAGTTTACATCAAATGAGTCAAAAAAAATAAAATATTTTTAAAATCCCAAAAATCTAAAAAAAAATTAAAAAATTGACTAAACTGAGAATCCACATCATAACTCCAAAAATAATGATGGAAACTTAAAAATTTTTTCATTTTATGTTAATATAAGTTAGTTTACACCAAATGAGTCAAAAAAATAAAATATTTTTAAAATCCCAAAAATCTAAAAAAAAATTAAAAAATTGACTAAACTGAGAATCCACATCATAACTCCAAAAATAATGATGGAAACTTAAAATTTTTTTCATTTTATGTTAATATAAGTTAGTTTACATCAAATGAGTCAAAAAAAATAAAATATTTTTAAAATCCCAAAAATCTAAAAAAAAATTAAAAAATTGACTAAACTGAGAATCCACATCATAACTCCAAAAATAATGATGGAAACTTAAAAATTTTTTCATTTTATGTTAATATAAGTTAGTTTACACCAAATGAGTCAAAAAAATAAAATATTTTTAAAATCCCAAAAATTTTAAAAAAAATTAAAAAATTGACTAAACTGAGAATCCACATCATAACTCCAAAAATAATGATGGAAACTTAAAATTTTTTTCATTTTATGTTAATATAAGTTAGTTTACATCAAATGAGTCAAAAAAAATAAAATATTTTTAAAATCCCAAAAATCTAAAAAAAAATTAAAAAATTGACTAAACTGAGAATCCACATCATAACTCCAAAAATAATGATGGAAACTTAAAAATTTTTTCATTTTATGTTAATATAAGTTAGTTTACACCAAATGAGTCAAAAAAATAAAATATTTTTAAAATCCCAAAAATTTTAAAAAAAATTAAAAAATTGACTAAACTGAGAATCCACATCATAACTCCAAAAATAATGATGGAAACTTAAAAATTTTTTCATTTTATGTTTATATAAGTCGGTACCAAATCAATTAATCCAGAGCGTAGAATTATGCTTATATAATTCATATTATTTTTAATTAAAAACTAAAATTTTAATAATTTACGCCATCTAGCGGAATTTATTTTATGATATATAAAATATTATGGGTGTTTTATTTTCTATATAATAGATCTGTTATACATATTATAAATTTCTAAACTACAATATCTTTTCTATTCTAATTTATATATTTAAATAATTTTAATTTTGGATAAATTAAATTTTTATAATAAAAACCTTTTTTTTTCAAGTTTTTAAAATATAATTGATAGGCCATAAATAAATTTTACCTGTTAATTCTCAGTTTACCTGTTAATTCTCAGTTTAGTTACACCCATTTAAAATTTTAAGTCGATTGATCGATTTTTAATGTAATGACAATTTTGCTACACGTCATGTTTATTGTTACTTTAAAATGTCGTTAAATGCTAGATTATGTTTGTCAAAATATCATTATCTAACCCTTAAGATATGGTAGATAACTTTGTATATACTGTTTATGGTATAATTTTGATATAACATAACTGTTTTAATATTTTTAACCTTGTACAAAAAAATATTATATTTATTGAGTAAATACATGTAGATGATTTAATATTACGATTAGTAGTTTTATTTCTTAAAATTTTTACCCTGCCTTGTCTTCTTTGGAAAAAATATTTATTTATTTAACTATTATTTAGAGTAAATTATTAGAAAAATATTTGCAAGTAGACAATATATCTGACAACCAAAATTAGAAGTAGACATTCCATGTCCCACATATAGACATAAAAAATAATAAAATTAAAAAAATGAAAATTAGCAATACATTCCTATTAAATGAATATAAATCTTTATATGAGAAGTTTTCAAGTTTGTATAAATAATAATTATTTTTTAAAAAAAGTATTTGTTTGCTCACGATCAATGGTTATTAGCAAGATCAAGAAAAAGATCTGTTGATTCAGTATTATATTTAAAACTGATCATGATAGTATAGTCATTGCTTCAAAATTTAAAAAATATAAAATAAAATTTGTTATGGATTGATTCTAAGTTTGGACAGTATTATCGTAAATCTTTTTGTAATTAGTAGAGCTAAGTATGTAGAAAATGTGCCATCTGTATATAGATATCTCTTTATGTATCTAGACACTATTTTAGAGGTATCTATATCTATTTTTAGGTACTTTTATTTTGATATATTATTTTATTTTACCTTTTTTATATTAAGAATAATATTTAAAATAAATTTATTCATTTTGTTCAAGTTTATTTCATTGTAAAAACAAATAGATTACGTAATGGATGACGACAATGGTAAATTTTTTTTACAAATTTATTTATATTACTTTAAAAAAATATATATCATAATTGGAATAAGCCTAGATTGGAGTGTTATTAAAAGGCCTGATTAAACCTGGAGATTTTGTTCACAGATGCCATAAAGATGTCCATTCAAAAAAGAAAGGTCCCAATAGGAAAAGTGTCAATCATAAAAGGAACAGAACATAAAAGTAAAAGTGCCAACCATGAAAGGAAAAGAGAGAAAAAAGTCCAATTAAAAAAGATAAAATGTCAATCAAAAAAGAAAAAGTTACCAAGCTTAGGAAAATGTCTTGGTCATTAAATATTATGTGGAAAAGATTCGACCTACATTGTGATAATAGTAGCTCTGTGTAAACTAAAACGGGAGTTTCCCGCTGATGAGGAAAGACTTTGCAACCCTGTCCACAACCCAATTAGCGTATTCTTAGCAAATCTCAATATTTGATTCTCTAACCCTTTTACTATACCTAAATTCAGATAGTAAACTTAATACCGTATTCTTTAATAATTTAACATAACATTTTTAAGAATTAATAAAATCAATTATACATTCTTCCTGCTTTTGATTTAGTTTTTTGCATGCATGTAAGCCTCCTCTAGATATTATATTTTTGTTCCCTTTTTGATTTAAGAGTTATAATTATCACAATTTATAGCTTACTTTACTTTCATAATCATATATTTTTAATCTATTAACGTGTCAATTATTAGAGCTTTTGTCGCACAATCAATATTTGTTACTATTATATCTTCACCATATTATTTTTTAATCACAAGAAAAGATTGAATGCTTAAATAAATACTAATTTTTAAAGATAGATATTATTATACTAATTTACTTATCGTTTGACATTATAGTTCAAATTTATTTTACTTTAAAAAGTATACACTATTACCAAACGATTAATATAATTGAGTAAATTGTAACAATTTCAATGTGTAGAAATTTTTTTTATTAGATAGAAAATTTTAAATTCAAAATTTATTTGATATATGTGGGCGCATTACAAAAATAATTTTCTTAAGAATAAAAATTATTAGCATTATAATAATTATTATTTGATTCAATATGCAATCAAATAGTAATAGTAAGTTAGAAAGTTTAACATAAAAAACTAAAAGAAATATAAACGTTTGTAATTTGGCAAAAATCGTAACATAAAAATGACGAAAAATAATAAAATATAAGCAAAATCCTATATTAAGCCCTGAGATTTAATTAAATAATATTGAATTTAATATCAAATTAAATCATTCCGCGTTCATGATGGTTATAAAATAGAAAGTTGATGATGTCAAATTAGCTCGCAGGACTATAAAGGGTTTAAAAAGAGATCGCCAAAAAGATAGAAATAAGAAAGAAAAATTGACAACAAAAGAAAATTAAATTTTTTTTAAAATATCTTAAAATACGATTTTCTTTTTTTGATCTTTTCCTCTTTTAACTGGACCGTTACCTTTTTTAAGAGGCACTTTTTCTTTCTGATTAGGCTTTAAGCTTTTGTTACTATTCTTGTTTTTGATTGACACTTTTCCTTTTTTAATCTAATCTTTTGATCTTATGATAGACACTTTTCCTTATTTGAATGTAAAACCCTGTAAGTTGTATATTATTTATCAATATTTATCAGAGACATGCAGAGAACCTTTGCAAGGCCGGGATTTTTAAAAAATAAATA
Source organism: Gordionus sp. m RMFG-2023 (assembly GCF_954871325.1). Taxonomy (NCBI): domain Eukaryota; kingdom Metazoa; phylum Nematomorpha; class Gordioida; order Chordodea; family Parachordodidae; genus Gordionus; species Gordionus sp. m RMFG-2023. The sequence continues at coordinate 25,469,957 of NC_088779.1, read as the reverse complement.
AATTTCGGCCCGAATTATTTAAACCTTTAAATTATTTGGCCCTGACCGGGTTTTATATTTTCAGGCTCTGCGCGGCCCGGCCCGTATTATTTTTTATAAAAAAAAATCGGCCTGGCCTAAGTGTAAAATATATTTTATGAAATTAGGTTTTTTTAAAAAAACATTTCGAACCGATAAGATATATTAATTCGTCATTTTTATGATTCTTTTTCAGCTAATATAAATCATCTAATATCGAATAACTTTTAAAATTATCCTTATTCTAACAGTGTTATTAAACGGCTTAATTTTCAAAAAGGGCTAACTCAATATTTTAGATAAAAAAATATATAATGTAACCCTCAAGATTTCGTTTAGATATATTAACCTTTCTGCCATCTATGAGCAAATTTTCCAGGCATGCGCAACATTTTTTGGCTAAAATATCTGGTTAGTCGTTTATAAAAAATCTAGCCGTTTAACAACAATAGATTCTAAGATATATTATTTCCTAAATACCAAAAAAAAGAGTACATTTGTGTTCATTTTTGGGGAAATGTATTTTATTTTGTAATGTTGTATATTTGATTGTCTTAAAATAAAAAAAAATTATAAGGATTAGTCTCATAAATTAATTATAAAAATTTGCAATAGGCATAATTTTCATCAAATTTGCCAAATTTTTAATAAAGCAGAAAATATTATTGATTCAGGATTTATTATAGTGAAAATTAAGAGTCAATTCTAAGAATATTAATTAATTTTATAAAATTATTAAATAATTAGAGGTTGTAAAAAAACTATTGATTGGGGTTTTTGGTATATGTTTAAATGTATATTATTTACAGATAATGTGCATAATATAAGTTACTTTTATACAACTTGTTTTTAAGAGTTGAGCAGTAATTTCAGTCTGCCACAGTTATCCCCGTCAACTTTTAAACTGAAAATTAGTAAAATTTCCATGTAGTTAAAGGAACGGCAATAAAACCCTCTGTTAATAGTGAGGACCTTCGGTCTTTCTATACTAGATTTGAGGTGTTCTTGGCTACCGCCTCTTCGCTAATATCGTAGATAAAGATATCCTCCAGGTACACTGAGAATGCTGATTTCGATGCTGCCTTTGCGCAAAGATCCAATATATGACATTTTGTAAAGCGCGTAGAGAGAAGGATGCTCTGGTAGCTTTTTATAAAATATTTGTTGGATCCTATTATGAAGCTTGAGAACCTCTGACAGGAGACTGCGAGAGGGATTGCGCAAAAGGCGGATATATAATCAATCTTTCATCCCTATGACGAAATGGATAACTCGTCAGCGATGGAGAGAAATGAATATTAAAGCCCTTCAGAGGTCCCAATGCACGGCTTAGGATTTTATAAAAAAAATTCGGCCCGGCCCGGATTACATAAATTTTTATATTTTTAGGCCCGGCCAAGGCAAAATAGATTCTATAGAAAAAAATTTGGTCAGGCCCAGGGGTATAAAATATTTTTAATGTAATAGGTTTAATTTTGGCTCGATAAAATATACCAATTCCATATTTTGCAATTCGTTATTCAGCTAATATAAAGCATTTAATTTCTAATTTTAAAATTATCTTTATTCTAAAATGAAGATTATTGGCTAAAAATAAAAATTGTAATTTTTAGTCTCCTATAATCACTATTTTATTCACCTAATATACTAAGAATTATAATTATTACCCAAAAATAAAAATTATAATGATTAATGAAAAATTAGAAAGAAAATTTTAGTTTTCTCTTATTTACTATTAAAGTATTTTCTAACGAGAGACATATATGGTTTTGAAATGGAAATTAGAATATTAGAAGTGAATAAATGTGATATATCATTCTCTATACAATTTTTATATATAATATATTGTATTTAAACTATTTGGCCCGGTCCGGGTGTAAGGAAAAATAAAATTTCGGCCTGTTCAAGGTATTGAAAAAAAATTGCTTTGGTCCGGGCCTGCACTGCTAGTCTCTAATATATAGAGTATATTAATTATAAAGAACATTAATAATTTTTTTCTTTTATCAATCTCGCATTTCATCAAAGAGATGCAAGCCTGAGATAAATCCCAATCAGGTAGTTGAATGTTGACCTAAGACCCGTTCTTTAAGAATTCAAGTGAATAATGCGATACTCATCCTCCCATAATACCTTCGATTTTCTTTGCTAGGAAGTCGTCTAAACCTTATTACTCAGAATAAACATAAATGGTACTTATTCTGTCCCATTATAATTTTAATATTTTTGTTACTTCCCTAAACTCACTAAATTTTAGTAAAGAAATTTACGCAACATTATTAGAAAAATTCATGAAATTTTTATAATAATTCTCAAAATGTATTATATCAAAAATTTTTTAAATTTACAAAATTTTTGTAAATCTGAAAATATTAATGATTCAAAATTTGTAGGAAAGATTTAGTGTTAAATCCTTAAATTAAATTCCATTTTATCATATGATTCTCGTATAATTACCAAAAGGTGCGCATATTGGGCCAAAATATTTTAAGGATTATTATCAATCAATAATTTTGATTCTTCCTTATATAGATATTTATTTGATGGAAGAAAATCATTAAAATATTTGTACGGTGGCAATAGTAATTTTTTAGAAAAATAATCTAAATAATTATTTAAATAATATACTATTATATTTTTGAATCTCGACACCAATATTATTGTTATCTAAATAATTAAATTTCCTATTGAATGAGAATTCATCATCTTAAAATTTCTAGGAAAGCAAGATTTTTTTTCCCCAAAGGTAATTACTATTTCATTGTGAAATTGATCTTATTTATATTTTACTATAATTATAAATTTTTTAAATATATAATACGAAAAAAACAATTAAAGAATATGTTGCGGAGATTTCCAGAAAACATACCCAACCTGAATGATTTGATTAACCATCAGAACAAATTTCACAATGCATTTAAAAAAGTAGATATGGTTATTTATTGCGGCATATGGAAAAATTTGATTCCCACCGACAGGCGTCTTAAAATTATTTTTATATGCTTATCTCCTGTCCTGCTTATTATAAGCATAATAGGTAATGGGACAGGATTGTATGCTGCGTTGAAAAACAAACATTTATACATTACGGTACAATTGAGCAGAGCATTTTATGCAATCAACATCGTAAATTGCTTTTTTATGCTTCTCTACCCTATCTTGGATACTGTGGCAGAATTTCATATGGCTACATTTTGGTTAGAGAGACCTTGGAAAGAATACCTGTCAAGTTATCATTTTCCATTGGCGAAAACCTTTGTAAATTTTTCCTTTATGATATACCTTTTTCTCGCCTTATCGCAGATGATGGTCACCGTGTATCCACATTTATTTAGACGTTATTTTACTGTATTTAGAGTGAGAGTACTATTGTGCATGAGCTTTTCTTATCTCCTGCTTTGGTTTTTACCTTCAGGATGGTGGTTTGATAATATTAAGATCAATTATATTTGCGAACCCCACAATTTCACAATCTACACTAGGCAATTTGCATTTTACACTCCTGCCGCCAAATGGCGCTGGATTAAATATGGATTTATTCGAGAATTTTTTACCAAATTCATACCCGTTTGTACGATAATAATTTTTAGTTACTATTCTCTCAAGCGCCAAAAGTCCTTATCAAATTGGAGAATGAGAATGGTTAATTCGCCTTCTCTTCCGACTGTATCAAATACAACAAGAGTGGTAGCTGTTAACGCAATAAAAAGTGATAATGCTGTACAAAAAGAATTAAAGGCTTCTGAAATTATGGAATTATATTCGCCTAACATTCAAAATAAAAATAAAATGATGACTATATCCAAACTAATCAACACACATTTGGTATACAATTTAATTCTTCAAGCACAATTGCCTTACAACTCTATTACGAGTAAGTTAGAAAAGAAACGCAAAGATATCAACATAGGTCTTAACCTGCTGTTTATTTTGGTGCTGGAATTTGTTATTTTTTTGCTACCGGTTTCGATCTATATAACAACTGTAGACTTATATGATCATTTATTCTCAACTATAGATTTTGATATCGCTTTCGCTGCCTGTACACTCTTAGAGTATATGTATGTATCTTTAGCCTTCTACCTTAACGTAATAATAAATCCTGTTTATAAGGAAGAAGTGATTAAGGTTTTAAAACGCTCCCTACTATATAAATATCTTTGTAAACTTGTAAAAAAATTTGTCCCCAATAATAGAACTTCACCATGAACAAATGGAAATTTTTTTTAAATGTAAACATAGTATAATATATTTTAATTTGTATAATTAATTTTATGTTAAATGTTGTATTAATTAGAAAATAAATGTTGTAAATCTCTAAATTTTTTTACTGTCTCATGTCTATAATTAAATAAATAGCGTATACATATTACTAAATGTTTTTATATAAGATAAACCAATGAAAATAATAATATAACATGAGGGTTGTTACTAATATTTTATAAATGATATAGATATTTTATAGATATAAAAATATTGTTGTCAAAGGGGCAAAAAATTTAATAAACTATTCATAAAAACATTTAGCTATCTTATTGATCTTGGCTTACATAAAAAACGAGATGCTTAATTTAGAAAACACATAATACAATCATGTCCATAATTTTATAATTTACCAACCTAAAGAAAAAATATTAAAGATAAGTTTGAAAAAGAAAACAATCCAAATACATGTGCTGTCACTGCACTGCTGATTATTTATTGGATTCCCAATATAAGAGGAGCATCTTACTTTAGTTTGATGAAGCAAATGACATAATACAAAAATTAGTCGTTTCATAGAGAGATGATCATCAAAATATTTTAAGTGATACCATAAATTTCAGAAGTAAAAGTGTCGTATTTAATAGCCAAAATATGTGGAAACCAGTAACTTTCATAAAAAACAATCAGATTTCGGGCTCAAGTTGTTGGAATGGGCTTTGTTCACCTTGAATATTAAGAGAAGTGACTAAGAAATCTGATTGAAGATCTCGATAACCAAAAAATTGGTAGGAGTATATTATAATCTAAGATCCATTAAAAAATGTTAAAGAAAATGATAAGATTGAATAAATTAGCACAAGGCTCTGCCATGGAGAACGAAACATTAATTATAGAATTTAGAAAATAATTTAATATTGAATGAGTGGTAAGTATAAACCAAAAGATGTTACTCGTTGAGTAAAAAAAATATTTTACATTTTCTTTCAATCGGCATCCAAAATCTCTATTTTAAACTTTTGGAAATTTTGCTCAGCCGCTTGTAACTAGTCTATTCATTTTATTCTGTCAAATTATATCTCTGAGGAGAAAAAATAAAGTTTATGATTGAGTATACTTTCATATGTTAAATTGGAGAGCTGTGGCATCTTCATATAGCAATACACAAACATATCTAAATATGGCTACTGATATTACACCAGTCAATATATGAAGTTTTAATCAGTTTTCACGGACCTTTTTAAATGACTGACGCAGTTCGGGTGACAAGATTTTTGATACTTCAAAGTCTTAGTTCTATAAATAATGACGGTTATTACCGATTTTTTAGATTCGGTTGTTTATCTATCTCGTCTTAAATTCCTAATGACAAATATAATCAGTTTTTATTCTATAAAACTTTATGTTATCTGATAGAAGGCGGTTTAAGCCCTTTCATTTATAATTTATGTATCTCAACTTAACTTTGAGAAAACAAAATTAAAGAAATGTTAAGAAATTTTCTGCTGAAGTTTAGGGTTAAAAAAAGGAATAAAATATTTTGATCATGCATCCCCATCAAAGTTATCTATATTTGCGACAAAATTTTACTCTCTAAAATTTAGTATTTTTTAAATAAAATAGAGTGTTCTGACGTACCCATGTTCCGTTTTGCCCCGGCCTCCTCTCCTCTATATTAGCTGGAAAAAATTCTTTAAAAATAATTTTCAAAAACTGAAAAATATGTGCTATATAAGATTTAGGTTTGAATTTTATAAATCCCTAGATTACGTATCACATCTTTTTAAAATTATATTTCTTACTTTCTAAAATAAAGTTCACCCCAGGTTAGGAAAATTTTGGCTGTGAACAATTTTAGAAAAAAGGGTGGCGAGTGTGCTTGATTTTTAATTTTATTAGAAGAGATGGGTGGGAGGGGGATGTAATAATATTTATTAAAAGCGATTTAAAACTTCCCTAGTTACTATTGGCAAAATTTTTATAAATAAATTTTAATAAATTCAAAAATTTTTAGCAAAATCCACAAAAATAAAATTTTCTAAATTTTTGTAAATCAATATTTATGTTTATAATGATTATTTAGTAATTATTTAATATTAATGATACGATTCCATTTTATAACTTATTATTCCATGTAACTTTTTATTTACCTATTAAAATGAAAACCCAATAATTCAAATGGTTTTAACCATTAAATTACTTAATCTAAACTATACTAAACCGTATTTTAAAAAAATCACTAGAACCTCTAAAAAGTAAGCATATCAATAACCTTTACTATCAATCAATTTTTGATTGGACAATAACAATCATTATTTTAGATAGTTCTGAGTTTAGATACAATACTTGACGATGCCAGCTATCCTTTTTTATCATGTTCAAGTTTTTTCAACAATAAAGTTTCTTTCTCCATTTACTTATAATTTGATAAAAAACCATCTTGGAGTAATTTTTTTGAAAATAATTTAAAATATTTATATTGTATAAAATCTGATTTTTTGGAGCGCGACACCAATATTATTGTTATTTCAATAATTACATTTCCTATTTTTATTGAAAATTTATTTGACAATATATTAAAATAAAATCTAAAGGGAAATCAAGATTTTTTTTTCTCAAGGTTATAAAATATTTCATTGTTGAAATTAATATTTATATTTTTACCATAATTTTAATTTTAATTAAAATTATATAACGATATAATATCAAAATACAATTAAACAATATGTTGTTGAGATTTTCTACAAATATTTGCCAAAATGATTTTTAGCCTAACAACTTTCACAATGTGTTAAGAAGGAAATATCGATATTAATTGCACCATGCCATGTGCAAGATTTGACTTTTACTGATAAGCGACTTTTATATTTAAATGTGCATCTTCAATCCTGCGCAAATTATAAGCATAGACTAATCCTTTGAATATCACAGTATAGTTTACATTCACGCAAGCAATTTAAGTTTCAAAAATTCATTAGGACTTGTGACTATAAAATATAGGCGATTTCTAATAAACAAATTCAAATATAAAATTTAAAAAATTAAATGTATATATTCTGCTCATGAATCCCTATAAAATAAATGTCTCGTAGAGGAACTTTGTAAAAAAACATAAATTTTTTAAACATTTAAAATTTTATATAAATTTAAATTATATATAAGAAAAAATGAATGTTGGAAATATAGTTTAATTAATGCACAAAATTATTCTTAAGAATTATTGTATGTAAAACTTACAAAATATTCAAGAATAAATTAAGGTATATTAAGAAATGGGAAAATAATAATTAAGAAGCATAATAGAATGCGAAATTTAATCTTCTTTGGGACTAAGCATTAGTGCTGGGTAAAACTTCCCTATGTACATTGAGGAGAGCCTCCCATACCCATTCAACCTATTTTCAAAGGAGGCCTATATGATGGTGGTTCACCAATTGCTACTGCCAAATTATATAAAACCTATAAATATTCTCAATTAGAAAACATTTTTTTACATTGTTACTTACCACATTAAGAAACTTGGTGAAGAAGCTATCCTCTTTTTAAAATCATTAGGTAAAAACTAAGGACAGTCCCTGGAAAGAGAATTTATACCTTAGACAAAGAATATCTCTTAAGATATGCAAATCCAATTTTATTTCCATCCTCGGTTCTATGCCACAAAATACAAGTTGATCTATTTTTGTTAAACTTAGCGATGGAGGCCATTAAATGAAGGCAGAATAAAAATAAGGAAAAAAGGTGATTAGAAAAGAAAAAAAAGAAGAAAAAAAAGGAAAGGAAAGAAATACAAGAATAGGAAAGAAAACAAGAAAAAACTAACTGAAGAATGCTGTAGGAGTTTTTTATGTTTAATGCAAGATTAAATGAAAAATATATTAAATTATCACACTACATAAAAATTTAAAGTTTTAATTCAATGTTTGTAACGTTTATTATTAGCTTGGAAACTTTGACAAGTATTAAAAAATATTTTTAAGTAGTTTGAAATATGCTTCTCTTCTTTTTCTTTTCTTTTCTTCTTCTCCTCTCTTCCTTTTTCTTTTATCATTAAAACATTTTATAATCATTTTTTATTATAATTCTTCAAAAAAAAAGAAAAATATTAGCCTCAACAAATTTACTGATATTATTTAATAAAAAATCCATCAATTTTTAAATAATATTTTGATATTATGATGACCTTACATTGACTTTTTCTCTTCTCTTTTTTTAGGTAAAATTAAATTTTTATAATATATATAAATTAATTTTTATTGTAGTAAACATATTTGTTGAGTTTAAATAAAAAATCAAAAGAAGTTGAGCGTACTAAATAAAATCATGTAATATAATAAAATAAAATATTTTCTTAATTTTTGCATGCGTTTTAATTGGTATCGCGTCATTACAGAGAAACCATTACAGAGAAAACAATTATAGAGAAACTTTTACAGAGATTATAGAGAATGTCGATTATAGAGAATGTCGATTATAGAGAATGTCGATTATAGAGAATGTCGATTATAGAGAATTATTTTATAGAGAATGTATTTTACAGAGAATTTTTTATAGAGAAAACAATTATAGAGAATTTCGTATATAGAGAATGATCTTACAGAGAATTATTTTATAGAGAATGATTTTATAGAGAATAATTTTATAGAGAATGATTTTACAGAGAATGATTTAATAGAGAATGATTTTATAGAGAATAGTTTTATAGAGATGATTTTACAGATAATGATTTTATAGAGAATTTATTATAAAGAATGTATTTTATAGAGAATTATTTTATAAAGGTATTTTTTATTTTATAAAGAATGTATTTTATTGAGAATTATTTTATAAAGAATTTTACTTAAAGATATGATTATTTTATAAAAAATGTTATATATAGTCATAGGAAAAAAAAATTACAGTATTTTACTTAATTTTAAATATTAGAATTACTTTATATAAGCGAGGTTTTTCCATTATTAGATGAATTAATGGTAGAATAAAATTTTGACATGATTTGTAAGGAATTTTACGAAATTTATTTTTAAAGATAAGTACATATAAAATAGATAGTGTTGTTAAAAGTTACTTTGGCAATGTAATGCAACTAGTTAAGTTAGTAGTTAAATTTGGGAAAATATAACAAGTTACAGTTAATAGATTTCTTTTTTTAAATATAACTAGCCACTAGTTACAATTATTTTTAGTGGATATTAGATTCAAGGCTAACCGGATCGATTAAATTACGTTAAATCGAATATATTTATATTAATATAAATTCATTGGCTAAGATTTAAATCATATAGTAAAAGAATATTAAAAAAATTTACAAATTTAAATTTATTATTTAATTATATTTATTGAAATATATATATAAATTAAGTAACCAGTTACTTTTGCGCGGATGCCTGTTTCATATGTCCTAATGCATATGGCGCATGGTTCAAAAAAATCCGCTAATTTGCAATGCCTACAAAACCGAAACAAATTTTGCTATGTACATTAAAATGTTAATGTCACTGGCATATGTACCAATTGAGGATGTAATTCATAGATTCGAGGAATTATGTGCCTCTAAATTTTATCAAGAAAATAGGGATATTCTCTCCCCCTTGATAGAATACTTGGAAGAGACGTGGATTAGAAAAATGATAGCGATGGAGAGGAAGTCGCTAATATTTAGCATTTCTCTATGAAATTGCCACGAATCGACACTATCTTGTGGACCGAATACAAATAATTCAGTAGAGGACTGGCATAGAAGTTTTTCGTCTCATATAAGTTCCCATCATCCAACGATCTGGAAATTTATAAAGAGAGTAATTATATTATATTATAAATTTTAGCATTTTAATTTTTAGCTCTCAAAGACGAAGATAGCCTGAATTGTTACAAAGTGGAACAATATTCTTTAGGACTATTGGCTCCGCTGTCAAAGAAAGAATATCGCAAAAGATCCAATAGGATTTTTCTAATTGTTGAAGATTTTTATTCAAGAACCATGCTGGATTATTTAAGGGCTTTATCCCATAATTTAAATTTAAATGTTTAATTTAATCATATAATTGTATTTTTTATATTGGTATATTATTTATACTATGTTTATTTGGATTTTTTATGAATAAAAATTTATTTGAAATTTCGAAATGAATATTGCTAAGCTCAGTATATTATCAATGTTTATCTTATAAAAACTTCATATACAAATAGTATTAAACATATTCTTTAAGTCACATTGCTAAAGTAACTTTTAACAACACTATATATTTTATTTTTGTATTCTTATCTTTAAAAATAAATTTAGTAAAATTTCTCATAGGAATGGATTATCGGTGTGTCCCCTCTATAATTGAAAATTTTTAGGAAGAATAATAATATAAGTAAGAACTAAATAAATTTTTCTGAAGATAAAAAAAGCTTATAAATAAAAATCTCTACATTAGTTTTGTCAAATTAAGTGGTTACCATTAACTAGCTACACTTTAGCTAAAAAATATTTATAACTAGTTACATTTACAAAATCGTAACTGTAGCTGGCTACATTTTTTAGAAAGTAACGGCCAAAAGTAACTAGTTACTTAATTTAAATAAATATAATTAAATAATAAATTTAAATTTGTAAAAAATTTTTATATTCTTTTACTATATGATTTTCCTTACAAATCATGTCAAAATTTTGTTCTACCATTAATTCATCTAATAATCGAAAAGCCTTGTGCAAAGAAAAACAAATAATTTTCTGTACCGATTGTAATAATTCAAAAACTACCCAATTATTCTTTTATATAAGGTAATTCTAATATATAATATTTTGTCAAATACTGTAATTTTTTTCCCTATGACTATATATAACATTTTTTATAAAATAATCATATTCTTAAATAAAATTCTTTATAAAATAATTCTCTATAAAATAATATTCTTTATAAAATAATGCTATAAAATACATTCATTATAAGATAATTCTCTATAAAATAATTCCCTATAAAATACATTCTTTATAAAATAATTCTATAAAATACATTCATTATAAAATATTCTCTATAAAATACATTTTCTATAAATTATTCTCTGTAAAATCATTCTCTGTAAAATCATTCTCTGTAAAATCATTCTCTATAAAATCATTCTCTATAAAATTATTCTCTAAAAAATTATTCTCTATAAAATTATTCTCTAAAAAATTATTCTCTATAAAATTATTCTCTATAAAATTATTCTCTATAAAATTATTCTCTATAAACGACATTCTCTACATTTGTTTTCTCTATAAGTGCATTCTCTATAAACGTCATTCTCTATATAAAACTTTCACTATAAAATTTTCTCTATAAACGATATTTTCTATAATTGTTTTCTCTATAAGTGCATTCTCTATTTTTGTTTTCTCTACAAAAGTTTCTCTGTAAAATACATTCTCTGTAATGGTTTCTCTGTAATGACGTGGAACAGTTTTAATTTATACCTAATATGATATGTAATGAATAATAATATTTTAATGAATATCATAAGGAGTTTTTTAAATTAGCCTTCCCATTTAATTCGATAGAATTTTTTATCAACTGGACACCTTGTTAGTTTGGACAAAATTAATTACTAGATCTAAGATTAAAGATATCTTAAATATGCCAATGGCTCTATGTACAGCAGAAGTTTTCCCCAGGTATAGTTCATTCCCCCAATTTTTCCCAAAAATATTCATATCATGTTAATGTATAATAACATAAAGCCAAAATATATTTATTTACAAGTGTATCAAAATTTGGAAGCCAAGGTGCGTGATAATTTGATTCATGCATAATATTTTTCTGGATAAAATATTGAATTACTAAAATCGCCTGAAATCGAACTGTTGAACACTGATTCCTGTGAGATAATGAGAATAATTGTATTAATTTCGAATTAATAATTTTTTAATAGAAGTGTATTGGAATTTCTGCATTAACAAAATTTTCGTGCGAAGGGTGGAAAGAGAGGACATCCCAAACTCAAATTTTTCTTTTACTCAGCCTTCGGTGATGTCAATCTTATATTAATTTTTAATAAGAGATTTTTTTTGAAAATATTTATTCATTTATTATTTTTATTCTGCTTTTTCGGAGGGGATGATAGTTATAATAAAACATACTTGTAAACGTTAAAATCATTAGTGGAAACGACAAGGATATCGACTATTATCTTGGCAATCTTTCTCATCATACGTATCTAGTGATATTAATTTATATTACATTGTATTTTAATCATTTTCATTTAATTTCTTAAATGTATTTTTTCCAAAATACTTTGATATCACATTCATAATGCAACTTCGAGATTGGATCCCATTTTTAAGTTAAATTTATAGATTGAACTATCTGTTTAGGCTTGACTTTGAAGTGTAATCCCCCTTCTATTTAAGCCTACCTTACAAAGTTTCTTTTTATGGCTTAAGCTCGTGGTTGAATCTTAATAATTTTGATAATAAATTTGTGGTTGAGATCCATTTTATTCTTAAAATTAAAAAAAAAAATTAAGCTCAGGCATTGTCTCTTAGTACATGTTTTATTCAAAATAAATTCGTTTTTCTCGAAAGGGCCTGTTAGGCACTATATTCATTTTATCTGCCTCCTGTATTTTTCCTGGTATGAGAGGTCATTGGCCTTACCGGTTTGCTAGCACCAATGGATTGCTAGCGTTAAAATTCTACGCCTTTCAGTGGCGGTGTCACAAATAACCATGCCTGAACCTTCTAGCATTCGCATGACGATTCTTTTGATATATTTTAATTCGTGGGGATTCCTTTCATTGGTTTTACATTTTGGTACTATAAGGTCACTCATTAATCACCTCCACAGATTCATTAATTTATAAACTTTTTGTGTGGGGTAAGCATTTGAGCTACCATTGGTTGGAGTTAGCGCTATTTGAAACCTGGCATGTGACATGGATGATGTACTTTCCAGTTCGCCATGGAGGAGACTTTCGTCACTTTCCGAGTCGGAGGAAATTGGGTGGTCCGTTGGTTCCGAGAGAGATGATCGCGATATAGAAACAGACCGAGGAAGGCAAGAGCGTCTAGTTGTTGCCTCGTTGTTTGATTTGTTTATTTACATTATATATACTCTTCGCTATTTTCTATATTGGTTTATTTATTAAAATCGGCGAAAACCACCATACCCGTTTAAGAATTTTTGAAATTAATAAATCTACATAAGAATATTATATGTTTCTAACCAATGGATCTAAATTTAATCAAAGTCAAAGCTTTAGTAACAGTCTTGAGAACTCGAACCCTTGAGATTTAACTGAACGTGAACCCTAACATGGTTCAGGAATTTTTAGCTGAACACTTTTATTTGGAACGACGGTCCACAGCCCTGCTTGATAAAATTTTCAAACTGCTCACCTAGAAAATATTACTCAAACCTAAAAATTTTGCTCATAGAAGGCACAAAGGCTTAAATGCTTGGTATAATATCAAAAATTTAGAGAAGCTTAAAATTTGAATATTATAAGAAAATGTTTTGGGAAGTGTTAAATTAGTAATAAAATGATATACAGCACAAGTTGTATATCAGAGTTGTTAAAGTAGCGCGCTACTTAGCGCGCTATCTTTTTTGGTAGCTATAGCTAATAGCCGCTACTTTTTTTAAAATTATTTAATTTTTTAGAGCGCTACTTCGCTACTTTTAAAAAATATAATGAATGTAAGTATAAACATGAAAATTTAAATATAATATCATAATTAATTATAATTTTTATAATTTATTATTTAATTTTGAAATTTAAATATATTTTCAATTTTTAATTTATATTTTCAATCTGTGTTAATAATCTAAAATGGCATCGCCCATGGATATCCAAGTCCTTGAAAGTGATTCAGACATGGAAGATTCAATGGAAGAAAATGTACTTAATAGCTCTAATAACGATTTCCCATTCCCTAGATTTGAAAAAATTTTTTAAATAAATATTAAAACAAAATGGATTCAAATTCCTGTGCTTAAAATGTAAAAAAAATATATCATCAAATCAATCGAGTAGCTATAACCTGAAGAAACACCTAAAGGTAAATTGTTATTTTTACATTATAATATTATTTATTTTATTAGACTGTTCACGCCAATTGCTATAAGGAAATAGAGAAACATATTAAAATTTTTGGTATAGGAGAATCTTCATTCAAAAAGACAAATACTATCCAAACCAAATTAACTGATAATAAACATGCCAATATTTCACAAAAATTGGCTGATGAAGTAATTGTTGATTTTATTATTGACACAGTTCAGCCATTGTCCTTGGTTGATAATCCATCATTTACTATGATGATTAAAACTTTATCCCCTGGCACAACAGTTTTATGTCTCCAGACACTTATGAATAAAATATCCGACAACTTCAAAGTGATGAAAGATGCTCTAATAGTAGAGTTATCAGATATATCTTATGTATGTACCACGGCAGATAGTTGGACACATAACAGAAGATAAAAACTTATTTATATTTATAAATTGCTCTGATTAAATATTTTTAGAGCTTATTTGGGAATCACAGGCCATTGGTTAGACCCTAGGACTTTAAAAAGAAGATCTGTAGCCTTAGCCCTTAAAAGGATTATAGGATGCCAGACATATGACGTACTTGCAAATAAAATTATTGACATCCACAAGTCTTTTAGGATTCATAATAAAGTTTGCAAGATGGTTACTGACAATGGGTCTAACTACCTGAAGGCATTTAGGTTATATCACAAATTTATTTATAATATTTATTTTAAGTTATGATTTTTTGGGCAGTAAATTAATCAGAATGGAATGGTTATTATTTAATCTATAAAATATTTAGTATTTTAATATTTCACATTATTTATAGAATTTTTATTAACTAAATACACACATATTTTAGTAATATTCTGATTATCATAATTTATATCAAATTATAAATAAAATTAGTGAAATTAACTAATAAAATATAAAACAGAGGTGGATTATTTCATTAATTTTTATTGTACAGTGTCATTGAGATAATCTAACATTTAATAAGATATGGTTATTGAATATTTCATGGATGATTAGATTTTTACTCTATTTATTTCTTATTGATTAATTGCCATCAATTTATATACAGTGGGAATTCATTCAATGTATTCATTTGATAAAATATTTTTGCTTAGTTACATTATAATTCCTGAGGTTCAAAATTTAGAATACTAAGAAATGATTTTTCCACTCCATTTTTGATAGATATTACTAGACATTTCTATTAAAACTGGATGAATAATTTAATTTGTCCTATTTAATATGAATATAGAAGATAATGCTGAAGATGAGATACAGAATGATAGTCAACATGTATTGGAAGAGGAGGAAATAGGTGTTGATGCCAATGATATTAATGAAATCTTAGAAGAAGGTTTAAATTATTTTATAATTCATGTTAATCTAATCAATATTATGTTACCCAGCCATCAGAGATGCTCCTATCATAATTTAAATTTGATAGCAACAGTAGATGCTGAAGGAGCTTTAAATGATGAAGATTTTAAAAGGGTGTCAAGATCGACATTTTATAAATGTCAAACTTTATGGACTAAGCAAAACAAATCTCCTAAAAGTTCTGACATGTTTAAAAAAATTAGGGAGGTATTTATTAACCCCTAATCGTACAAGATGGAATTCTGTATACCAAGCAATAAAACTTATCGCTTTTTTTCTGGAGGAAAGATAATTAGAGATTAATTATCTCTATCTTGTTGAAATTGAATATATTAACGATGAAGAGCATACTTTTATAAAAGAGTATACAGAAGTAATTCTAATTAATAATGATTCATTTCCATATCATTTTAATTTTTTAGGTTATGCAATATGTTGCTGTTTCCCTTGAAATTTTGGAAGGTGAGGATAATATGGAGATGGGGTATTATGTTCCAACTGTAAGTATCCTAAATACCAAATTAAAGAGATTGAATAATCTAATCTTATGCCAGCCCCTAGTAGACTCTCTGTTAAAAGGCATTGAGAGAAGGTAAATAAAATTTATATTGTTTTGATTTTGACTGAAGATTTATTCTAACTAAATGTTTAAAGCTAAAAAATTTATAAAATTTTATGATTAAGATATATTTAAAATACTCTATTTTTGTAACTTTTAGATTCCCAAACTTATACAATGATGACAATGTCTTAGCGGCAATGGTTCATCCAAAGTTTAAACTAAACTGGCCATATATAAATTCCGATGATGCCAAACATCAACGCGATAGGCTAATGGCGAAGCTGAATAATCTTACTCCAACAAACATAGATTGCCGAGTATCTACCACGAAGACATCCTCAAATAATTTTTTTGAAATTAAAGATGATTTAATAGAAAATCCAATTGATCTTTTTTTTCAATCAAAAAATATTGAAATGAATATTTTTGATAATTTTTCATATATTAAAAATTTATATATAAAATTAAATTCCCCCTTGCCCTCAAGTGCTAGTGTCGAGAGATTATTTAGTAAAGCAAAGCTTATACTTTCTGATCGTCGCTCTAGACTTGGGGATGATAATATTGAAATGATATTATTATTAAAATGCAACAAATTAAAATAAATATTTATTTATATTGCTTATTTTTTTATAATCTAAACTAACTATATTTTTATATTTATAAATGTTGATTTTTATATATTATTTATTATACATTTACATTATAAGCAAAAAATAAATAAAAAAGTAGCTAATAGCGCGCTACTTTTTTTGACAAATAGCGAAAGCGGTAGCGCGCTACTTTTAAAAATAGCGAAAGCGGTAGCGCGCTACTTTTAAAAATAGCGTTTAACAACTCTGATTTCGTCAATCTAATGGCGGATTTTTTATTTCGATATTAATTTAATTAAATTTTAAATCATTCAATGACAAATAATAATTTTTAGTATACAGTTTGAATTTATATACACTTGTTACTATTTTTTAGATTACGTTTTAACTAGTTTTGATTATCATCAACTAATGCTTATTTGCTATTCCTTGTTTAAATTAGGATTATTGTTTGAATTACGAATATTGTTCCTTGTGATAAGATTTGTTTACTATTATGAGTAGACGAATATAGCAGGTAAATGGCATGATAATTTTTCTAGAAGAATATGGGGGAGAAGAGTCTGCATCCAACAAATTCACTTTCATGATATCGCATCAATATATCTTGAGGGCTATCATCAGGCGCGTACGCAGGAATTTGGTCTGGGGGGGGGGGATAATAAATTTTTTTAAGAAATAATATTTTTAAAAAATACTAAGTATAAATTTATTAGGATTAATAACTTTTCTAATACACAATTTTAAACTAATGTGAATTAAAAAAATTATATATATAAACCGGCATTTAAATGTGAATCATAAAATATAAAGTGAATATAACCCACGATATGAATCACCTAAATGACCCAAAATTGAAATTTGAATTTTTTGAGCTTTTAAAATATAAAGTATAAAAAATTTAAATGTTGTAAATATAAATTAATACACAAAAAGTTTCTTAGGAATAATTGTATTTTGTATGTTTTGAGCTAATTTTTCAATTATCAATCCTTGCTTGGCGTTAAATGTCTATGAATATTCAAAAGATCCAAATCATTCAATCTACTTTCAGATGTTGTATTTCATAGGTATGTTTTTCACAGACTTGCAGGCCCGGCCCCTGAGCCGGACCGTATTTTAATTTTTTTAAATATACCCGGGCCGGGCTCGTAATTTTTTTTTTTAAAAACACCCGGGCTGGGCCTAAAAATTTTTTAAGAAAAAATATCCGAGCCGAGTTGTATATTCTAAAACCAAATATGAAATCGCCATTATTAGCTATAAATATCAAAAATAAATATAATTTATTTTAAAAAATTCGGGCTAAGCCAGCCGGACCGGGCCTGAAAATTTTTTTAAAAAAAACCCGGGCCGGAAAAAATTTTAAAATAAAATCTGGGCCTGGTCCTGCAAATGGTACCTCTGCAAGGCTCTGTTATTCTTCTTAAAAAAGTGAATGTTCTCTCATTAGTTTACTAAAGAGCTGCTAATATATATATAACCATTTTAATAATTGGGAGTATAATCTAAAATGTGTTTGAAATAAAAAGCATCCATAGCATTTTTTGGGACTGTATCAACCATAGTTAATCTTTTAATCATAGTTATTCAGCTAATAAGGCATCATAAGATATCTTAACATCTTCATGATAAAAATATAACAAATATTTATATTTTTTTTCTATCACCATATGAAAAAGGTTGGGAGAGGGGACATTTGTTTTATAATACTCTTCTACTGATCCTATATTAATGTTTTGATGATGAGCTTACTTGCTGCAAGTCGAGGGGGACAAATATTTAACATATAGCTCTGCTTTTGACTCAACAATAACATATAAAATATGAAATTCTTCAACAACACTAGCTCTATTTCCTTGAGTTCTAATAAAATGCTCTCCGCTATTCTCATCTTCTTAATCAAGTCAATGTTATGTTTTTAAAAGTATTACATAAAATAGTTGTATAATTAAATAATACATTCTAATGAGAAAAAAATTTGGAATAAGTATTGAATCCAATAATTTTCTTGCTTCTGAGGAAATATTTCTTTCAAGCCATTGTGATATTTCAGTAATAGCATTAATAATCAGCTCTTCTAACTCCAAAATAGCTGTTACTGTGGCGGAGACTCGATCTCGTTGGACAAGCTTGCAATTTTTTTCTCCCTGTTGGACAAGGAGTTTCAGAGATAATTATTATTATATTAGAAATTTAGATAAATATTACGCCACTAAAATTTGAAAATAATAGGTAAATTACGCCAAGGAAAACTTGAAATTGAAATTGATTGATAAAATAACTTAGTAGATGAATGTGATAAATAAAATATATATATATATATATATGTGTATATATGAGATAAGAATAAATATTAACAAATATAAATTAATATTAACAATAATATTTTTGAAAAATATAATCCGGCATCTGCATTTTTTGGCTTTGGGGGGGGGGGGGGATTTGTCCCCCTGTCCCCCCCCCCGCTGCGTACGCGCCTGGCTATCATTTAGATATTGTGATTTTTTTAAAAAAATTTAAAAATAATTTTGCGTTTAAATGAAAATTAAGTTTTGATTAATTTACATTTTTATACTTTATGTTACTGTATATAATTAGTAATAAATAGTTTGATAGCTGATCAGTAGTTAAATCCTTGATTGAGAATATGTTCAGATTTAAAACTTTAAATTATACATTTTTTGTGAAAATTTGATTTTATCTTCAAAATAAATATTTAAATATTTATCAGCTTCAAAAATGATAGAAGATGCCAAGTCATCTCTATCTTTGAATCTTTGATAACATTCACATTTAAAGCTATAAGAATGGCAACAATTGTAATTAAAGGCTTTTTGATTTAAATTCAGATAGATGGCATTTGGGTACAAAATAAAATGAAATAGAATAAGTCGAATGAGAATGAGAATATACAGTTATGAATGCAAAGATGAATGGACGCAGATCTTATTGACCTCTACAACATCTACTATATGACTGAAGGAAAGGGGGGATAGGAATGCCTCCAAAATATTCAAGGACGTTTAGTGGCATGTATTGTCAGAGGTAAGATATTAATTTGGGTAGTAGGATTGATTGGAGATGGGGGTGGGGGGGGGGGTATGTATTAAATTTGATTATGACTTTTTTTGTTAGTATAGCCCAAGAATTGTAATTATAATTAAGATAATTATAATCTTTTTAAATCTAATAATTGATAAGATAATAAAATATGATTTTTGTCGTTGATTTTTTTTCTAATATTGTTAAACGACTTAATTTAGTCAGTTAAGTCGACCTAAAAGATTCTTATTCTTATTATTCCTTAACCAATTTTTTGCAATTACAATGATATCTGCTTAAGTGACCGCTTAATAATGAGTAACCACTTTAAAAAGGTTTTCATTAATTTAAAAAAAAAATTTAATTAGATTTTCGGCGGTTTTTTTTTGTAATTATAACTCCTAAATTGCTCGATAAAGTAAGAGGTGACCATTTTGAATAATATTTTGTAGGGAAAAATTTATATTATATTTTAAGCTGATGTTTTTTTTTGTAAAGATAACTCCTGATTTCTGTATTGAGATAACGCAGCACTTGGCATGTGCTTATCTTTTTTTTTATAAAACGGATATGTTTATGAAATAAGATTACCCCGTTCAAAATTCCGAAAATAATGTCCAAATTTTTATCTAAGAAAGATATCGGCATTTTGTTTATTTGACATAGGCAAATCGCGACCCCGGCCCAAAGTTCGGGGTCTTTTTTTTCGACCTCTACCCGAGTTCAAGCCGAAAAAAACGATCTCGACCCAAAATATGGGTCTTTTTTTACGTCGCAGACTTGAAGTTTGGTCGTTTTTTTCGACTCAGACTTAAAGTTTGGTCATTTTTTTCGACTCAGACTTGAAGTTTATTTTTTAAGGCAAATATGTAAAAATATATTTTGCAAACATGTTAAATTAAAATTTCATTGAAGATGTACCATAGGAAAGTGACAATTGTCATAATCGTCATTTTTGAACTTTTTTGAATTTTTTTAAGGCAAATGGGTAAAAATTATTTTGTAAACTTGTTAAATTAAAATTTCATTGAAGATGTACCATAGGAAAGTGACAATTGTCATAATCGTCATTTTTGAACAATTTTGAATTTTTTTAAGGCAAATGGGTAAAAATATATTTTTAAACACGTTGAATTAAAATTTCATTGAAGATGTACCATAGGAAAGTGACAATTGTCATAATCGTCATTTTTGAACTTTTTTGAATTTAATTGAAGCAGATAGATAAAAATATATACTGTAAACATGTTAAATCAATTTTTCAATGATGGAAAATCTTGAAAAAATTATAATAGCCATGTTGATAATTTTTTTTTAATATTTTGAAGAAAATGATTAAAATATAAATTATAAACTAATAAATTAAAATTTTAATAAAAGCCATAGAAAAGTGATAAAAGTCAAAATTATTTTTAAACTATATTTAATCAAATAGTTAAAATCTTATTTGTAAAACATGTTATACTAATATTTTAGTGTAGAAGAACCCGAGAAAAAGATTCATGGTGGCAAACTATCTCATATAAATACTTATTTATTTTTGTAAAACTGATTTTATTTATAATTAGTATTTCGAAGCCTGTTTTTATAAGAGTGTCCGCTATTTTTTCAATAAAGTAGCGTCTTATTAACCACTTTTTACAATACTTCGAATTTTTTTTATTTTCTTCAAAATATTCCAAAAAAATTACCAACATGGCTATTTTAATTTTTTCAAGGTTTTTCATCACTGAAAAATTGATTTAACATGTTTACAGTATATATTTTTATCTATATGCTTCAATTAAATTCAAAAAAGTTCAAAAATGACGATTATGACAATTGTTACTTTCCTATGGTACATCTTCAATGAAATTTTAATTTAACATGTTTACTATATTTTTACCCATTTGCCTTAAAAAATTCAAAAAGTTCAAAAATGACGATTATGACAATTGTCACTTTCCTATGGTACATCTTCAATGAAATTTTAATTTCATGTTTACAAAATATATTTTTACTCATTTGCCTTAAAAAAATTCAAAAAAGTTCAAAAATAAATTATGACAATTGTCACTACTTTCCTATGGTACATCTTCAATGAAATTTTAATTTAACATGTTTACAAAATATATTTTTACCCATTTGCCTTAAAAAAATTCAAAAAAGTCCAAAAATGACGATTATGATAATTGTCACTTTCCTATGGTACATCTTCAACGAAATTTTATTTTAACTTGCTACCCATTTGTCTAAAAAAAATTAAAAAAAGTTCAAAAATGACGATTATGACAATTGTCACTTTCCTATGGTACATCTTCACTGAAATTTTAATTTAACATGTTTGCAAAATATATTTTTACACATTGGCCTTAAAAAATAAACTTCAAGTCTGAGTCGAAAAAAACAACCAAGCTTCAAGTCTGAGTCGAAAAAAACAACCAAACTTCAAGTCTGAGTCGAAAAAAACGACCCATATTTTGGGTCGAGGTCGTTTTTTTCGGCTTGAACTCGGGTCGAGGTCGAAAAAAACCCAAAATTTGGGTCAGCTCTGTTCGAGCCGACTCGGCTAAGCCAATTAACATCACTAGTTGTAACCAGGGCATTTTCCTTTAAAACTCTTTATTAATTTTCCACAGAAGTAAAAAAAAACATTAGTTGCTTGCAAAAGAGGACTTTGTAAATATTTCATCATAATTTGATTTTTTTATTGGTATAATTACTAATTAGAAAAGATTTAATACTAGATCATTTACTTATTAATTTTTAGGTTGGCCAGATTTATTATCATAAGATATAAATGAAGTGTTGTATGTTATTTGAAAGATAATGCACCCTAAAGCGAGTAGAAGGTTTCATTATGATTTATTTCCTCCATCCGATTTTTAACGACTACAAATATCATTACTTTGATAATATATTTTTTAAGATTAGTGGTCAGATTTGTTAAGGATGTCTATACCAAGACCGGAAACAAATATTTCAGCTGTTTATAAATGTTTAGGGGATATATTTAATCATAATAAATTTTTTGACATTACATTTAACAGGTTAATATAATTTCCTTCCATTGATTAATACCGGTTAAAAAATGATTATCTAAAATCCGTCCCCAAGGTCGTCGGAAAAATAGGGAACTTGCTCAAGCCTGGATAATTGAATATAAATTTACTTCTGCCAATTCTAATTTTAAGTGGGCATCTTTCAGATAAATATATTGATCCTTTGGAACACGTGATATATCATCAACCTGATTTAAAGAATCGATTCATATATTATAATTTAAACTGCGGGTTTAATTTAGTAATTAAAATTCAATAACAAAATTGTTTAATTAATTAAAGAACTCCCTAAATTTTGTTTATCACTTAGGTAAATGTACGAAATTTTTAGGTTGTTTTACTAAACTATTTTGTTGTTATATTTTTGTGTCATTATTACATATTTTATTTATTCATATCCTATGAGGTTAATTAAAATACATTTTTCTTTAAATTATTTAAAATCATTTACCAAATCTTAAATTGGTGGAAGACACAACTTTCCCAATTTAAGTGTTTGGGCTTTTGAAATCCTGGATATCCCTGCTTCCTCGGGTAGCAGCGAAAGAGCGCTTCCAGTGGCTAATAGGGCCTCGAAAGGGACTTGTTTAAAGCCTGATGATTCGATCCTCATTATTTATATATCTCAATTATTCACTATATTATACTAATGATAATGATATTGATATATCTTATTATATCATGCACATTAATTGCAATAATTTTTGAATTCGATTTGTATTTCAACTTTTTTAATATTTAAACTGAATTAGATGTATATGTTTCCAATTTTAATAAAATGCAACTTATATCGATTATATTATGGCTGTCAACTAAACTTTTGTTTAAGGTAGTACACCCAATTTTTGATTGTTTTTTGGATATTATAATTTTTACACTCAAATTTAAAAAAAATTAGTTGAGTTCGGGTGGGGTTGAAAAAAAAGTTTTAAATTCGGGCTCGGGCCGAGTTAGGATAAAAAAATTTATAATTCGGGCTCTAGCTGCGAAAAAATTATTTTCAGACCTCTAATAGAGGTCATTTATAAATATAAATTATTGTTTTTTTATACTAATTTCATATATAAAAGATTGATAGTTTTTACTAAAAATTTGTTTTGAAATAATATCCAAGGTCAAATAAACCAAAATTTCTGAAAAATAATAATATGTATATACAGTTTAGGTAAATAAAAGACAAAATCTAAAATAAAAATAGTCTAGCCTAATTTGTTATTGGATATGTAAAATTAATATAAGCAAAAAATATTTCTTAAATTTTATAGAATTTTTTTTTTTGAAAAAATATTATTTTATAAATTAATTATAATTCCTTAAAGGATCCAATTTAAAATGATGCAAATAGTACGATTAATATTTTGCCTATTCCTGGTGTTAATGCTAAATTATGGATCGCAAATTAATGGTAATAACTAGTAAAAAAACAATATAATATTGATATAAAATATTTTTAACCTATCATATAAATTTAATATTTAATTCTGTAAAATCAATATGATGAAAAATGGTTATTAATTTTGTAATTTATTTTTTGGCCCACTCCTCCATCATAGATAAATTGGCTTATAAATTTTTATTTATTTTCTTTGCAAAAATAAATTCGAGGTTTCCCAGCGTACGAAGATCAACCAAATGATGAACCAAATGATGATATCCTAGAGGATATAGTGGGTTTGTCCTTCTGCAAATATAATGCCACACTAAAGCGAGATATATGCAACAAGATATTTTGATTAGCAAATCAATAATTTAGATTTTTTTTTTCTAATAAAAATCAAATCTTGTAAGCAACATTTTTTATTAATATTATTCATTTTGTATTTGATTATTTTGTGATTTTTTTTTAAAAAATAACTATTAAATTATATTGTCAAAAAACTGAATTAAATTTGAAAGCAATCATTGGAATATATTTGGGGTTAGGTAAATGGGCTCGGGGTTTTTACTATTTTTTAAATTTAAATTATTTGTAGCGTGGAGCTTTTTTTTTTCAATTTTGAAAATATCCGTCGGGGTAATTTCTGAATTTCGAAAAATTCAAAATAAAATTTTTTTTTCCTGTATTTTTAATTTATGATAAATCTATATTATATAAAACGAAATATTGATTCCCTTTTTTTCGCTTAGCTTCTGATAAACTAGGTTTGTTTTTTAGGTGAACACTGAACAGCGTGAACCTTATTTATCATAAAATATATTATAAAAAATAAAGGGTTTAGTAAATTAAATAAAATTGATTTAAATCAACTCACAATTATGATTTAAAAATAATAGAGAATTAATGTCAGAATTTTAACGCGTTCTTTCTGTTTCAAGTAAAAAACATGACCATGCATGAGTTTAAAAAAATTTTTGACAATAATTTCTAAAAAAAAAGAAGAAGACGTTATATCTAATAGTTTTTTGGCTACTTATTACCATTCAGCTTCAATATTAGGAAAAAATCTTTAAAGATCTTGCTCTTTTGAAGATCAAAAAATGTGAAGATCTTTGAGCAAAATACTCCTATGATTTTCCCTGATCCCTTTTTTAAAAATATTTCCGAGATGTTTTTTTAAACAAAATAGCATACATCCAATTTTTTTGACCTTCAAATATCATTTAAAATTTTTTGTTAAACCCTGGTTAGTAGTAACTTTTTTTGTAAATTAATTAGAAATCAGGCCAGGTTACACCTGTTTTAAAAGTATGTTTTATTTTCATTTATTTCATTCGTTTTATATATTACTGCAGAAATTAAGAATTTACTCATGCCACACGTATAAATCAAAATTTATATTTAATAAGTTCTTTAGTTGGGTTTGACTTCCACTATCGGCTATGGAAAATAATCACCATTTCACTGAAAACTGAACCAGTTTAGGGTGATAAAATCTTTCCGGCTAATTTCCTAAAAAAAAATTTTTGTAGTTTCCTAATTAAGGAGAGAGAAAAAAAAACATGTATTTAAATATTCCTTAATTTTTACATGATATCCTTAAATTTTCACACTCAAAATCAGGACTATCCCCAAAGAAACAATATAATATTGCTCAATTTGACATGATATCGTCCTCAAATTTTTATACTAAAAATTAAGACTATTATCCTTAAAAGATCAAAAAGAGATAATTTATTAATACTTATTTTTTTTTATACAATCTTACATTTGAAAATATAAAATTATATTAGAAAAAAAAAATTGATTTTAATACAGTAAAACTGTCTATAATGGGCTTGATAATTCGGGCAATTCACTAATTTGACCAAAATTTGGACCCATCTTCTACAGCTAATATTAGAAAGTAAAAATTTCAGATAAATTAGACAACTGCCTTTAGGAAAATATCTTGGTCTTAACCCAAATTAGACATCTTTTACTGTATTTTTAAAATTTTTTGAGGTGGAAATGGGTATTTATTAATCCCTTCATTGGCTACAATCCTTCTAATTTTCAATAGCTTATTTGATAGAGGGAACAATTTTAAATTTAGGCCATTCTCATAAGAAATATAGGATAAATTTAAGAATAGCTATATCCCCCCCCCTTTCCCATCAAATAATTTCTGGCATATTTTTGAATTTATTTTACGAATGAATAAATGTTATTTAAAATAATAGTTATGATGTATTGAAGGACTAAGGTCTTTTTAGAGTGTGCTATTCAATCACGCTTCCTATATTGGTCTATCTTCTCATTAGGAAATGTAAAAATACTACACTCTTACAGCTATGTGTTGTTATGTGTTTTAATTTTTTAAAAATTGAGTACAACACGAGCAAGAGCTCATCACCCAATCTTTTTGACTGAAGCAAATTTCATTTACGTTTGATGCATAAATTGATCAAAATCCATGTTTTTGAAATTCTTCGGTGTGAATTTGCTTCATAATAATATGAAAGAAAGAATATGATCAAAAATGTGTAATGGTGCTTAGTGATAATAAAAAAATTAAATTTTTAATAAAAAAATAATGTTTTTTATTTATTACTTCTGTCCTAATATTTAAAACAGGGATGTGAATCCTTCAACAAAAAAACAGGTCCGGGTACAGTAATAAAATTTAAAAAGGGTCGGTGGGGGGGGGGAGTCCGGGTTCAGGGAACCTAAATAAAATGACTCAAAATAAGACTTTTTTTAAAATTCATTTATTTTAATATGGTCTTTAGCCATTTGTTTTTGTTCAATACTCAATAAAACTTGATATCGAGGGTCTAAATATATAGAAGCGTACAACACTATTTTGCAAATATTGTTGCTCTCGAATTTTCATGTTTTCTAATATTTCATATGAAAAAGGACTAGAAAATCTTTCTAAATCTAATAGGCATCTAATCCATATGCCATAAAAATCAGATAAACATTTGTTCTGCTGATTGTAATCTTAATGTTGTTATTTTTAGAACTAATACACTAGTAAGGTCTTATTTGGCACCAATCATCTTCCGACTAAATGACTTCACATGCTCCTATAATAAAATCATTACAGAAATCTTTCCAACTTAATCGTTCTAGCATCATACAAATTGAGGGCCAACGTGCTGTGCAATCTAATATTGCCATTGACCTTTTCATTGATTTAATATTTTTACAATTGTGGGAGTTCTTAAATATTTTGCAACATCCCTTGCTTTATCAATGATAGTTTTAGAGTGATTATTTTTTAGACAATCATTAATAGTCAATTGTAGAGTATGAGGTGCATATCTGATGCAATTAATAAATTTGTGGGGAAATCTTTTAAATTTATATAATAATTTATGATATCAATCACTAAATAAAATGGAAGTCCATTAAGAAAATCGAAAGAAAAACGCGAAGATAAAATAAATGATTCCACGAAAAAAATTAATAAAATTTAATTTATATTTTTTTATAAAAAATATTTTTATTTTTAAATTTTTTTATAACACCTAGAACCTCCACTTTCAAAAAGGGTCTGGGTACCGCCAAAATAAGAGAGTTCAGGGTCCGGGTTCACATCACTGATTTAAAACACTATAATATTAAAACACTAAAATTAAAAATATAATTTCATAAATTTGCTTTCAAAAAGGATTCATAACTATAACTTAAAATTCCTTTCTAAATTTTTTGAAATCAGTTAGGTTTTCCCGCACAGGTTCGAATCCTATCGATTGCGTCATTTTACTATAGTGAAAACAATGAATAATTTTATTATATCTTTGTAATTAATTTCGCCAGTTTATATATCTTTTAAAAATCAATATAAATATATCAATAAATCATAATACACAATTAACAAATATATTTGAATAACAATTAATCCTATTACCAATTGCCTTTATTTTCAAGGCTAATTGATCCTATTACAGTATTAAATACCTAACGTCGAAAACAAGTTTTTTTTTACTATTAATAAATTTTGTTTTTCATAAAGCAACCTTAAATTTTAATATTTATAAAATTTAATTATAAAATTTAATTACCACTTTGTTTAAAAAATATAAAAGCAAAGATGTTTATTTTTTAGAATTCAAATTTTCCGTGATTCATGCAAAATTCATATTCGCCCCTAAATCCCCCTCTATGGTTTTTTTTAAAAAAAAACCCCTAATCACGGATAAAAATTTATTCACAACCGCAAGGTGACCCATCACTTCAAGGGGATGGTCACGATCTGAACTCACCTCTAAGCGGTTATAACTAAAAAAAACAGAGATGCAGAAGCTCAATTTTAACGGTCTTTACATTAAATCTTAACTGATATTCTAAAATAACAACCTTATTCTGTTATGATATTAACCGGTTTTGTAAAATTTATAATGGTATCGCTTAGGATTTTTTTTCAATTTTCCTTGAAAATTTCTTTACTTATAACACCCCCCCCCCCCCCCACCCATATTCCTTTTTGGCTTTATATTTATTTCTACTCATTATAAATTTCATAAATGATAAATAAAATCTTTATTTTATTCTAGTATATAATAATTTAGGTGTCGGTTAAGCAAGGTAGAAATCTGCAAAAGCAGAGCTAACAAGCCGGTCTGGCCAAAAAATTATTAGACCGGGTTGGACAACTTGAGCAAAAATTCTTAGCGGACCGAAGTGGGTCGGGTTTTGCAGATATAAAACAAGAAGTATTTGAAAATCGAGATATTTACTTTTATAGCTTCTGCTATAATTTACATAAATAAATTTTTTGTCGATAAGGAGAGAATGCTGGGTATTGTTATAATTCATTAATCAAAATGATATTTGTTAAAATATGAAGAAAAATAAATTGCATTTGTTATGGGAGATTGCTCCTCCCCCAATATATTATTGCAATAATTTTTTTTTAAAAAAACAAGACGTTCACTCACTCAGAGACCGTATATACCTCTCAAATTTGAGAGCGAATTTGTGTCTCATATCGTATTATGATTTTTTTTCTCTAAAACACAATAATATAAATAAAAATTTATAATACAAAGTTTATAAGTGACGAATTTATACGATCAATACATTAAAATATTCATTATATTATATAATAAATTAATCAGAGGAGAGTGATTCTTTGTAGTAAGTTTCGAGTTTCTTGACATTGCTAATAAAATCGGTGTCGGTTGACTCGGTCTTGTCTATCATGTCTTGAACAAATCCTTCCCAATTATTGGCCCTTTCTTTCCTTCTTTGATTCAGCTTTTCTTTGTAACCACCGCCTTCTCTACCCAGTAATTTTAGACATTGCTGATTTACTAAATCAACTTTTTTTTTTAAAAAGAAAGTAATATTAACAACTTAACAAGTTATAAAAGCGATAGGTTCTATATCGCTAAAAAAAAAATTGGGAATTGCTTTTATCTCCTAGAAAATTTTTAAGTAAATTTGAAATTAATTTTTTAAAAAAATAAATGAAATACATAATTGTTCAGCGAGATTCTCAATTTTTAGCAATTTAGAACGGGGACCTTATAAAATGTGATGGAGGCGTAGATAAACTTTAAATTTTAATTGGGGATCGAGTCCTCAAGAGCCTCTTGTCACAGTTAGTGAGGATTTGAGTTTCAAATGTAATCAGGATTAGTCACGATTTATATATTATATTTATAAATTTCGATTTTTGTGAAATCATTCTGTATTTTGATTTTTGAGTTATTTGTATAGCTTTATTTTTGGTGATTGATTTTTCAGCATGATTTTTTTGTTTATAATTTTAAAGAAAAGTATTTTTAAATTGTTATTTTTTTACAATTAGTTTAATTATTTTGGATTCATATTTTGGAAATAATTGGAATTAATTTTGCGTTGAAATTTGATTGGCATTCCTTCTAGATAAATTTTATCTTCAAATAAGCGATTACTGATATATATTTTAAAAGGACGTTATTTGTATATTATATTATTATAACTTTCCAACATTTAATATTTATATTATCGAGGTTAATCAAATTGCATATATTTAGAAGTTAAATTGGATAATTATATAAATGTATATATACAGAAGAATTACAAATAAAATTCATTATTGTTTTTAAACAGTAATCGATATAATATTTGGCGACGAGGTAAAAAAAAGTCGCGCGGTTTTTCGGTCTTCGGTCAAGTTAAATGTTAAAAGTTATAAAAAAAAAATTCTGTTTATAAAAAAATAATAATAATAGATTTTAGAAATTATGGATAAAAGATATGAATGTTCTATTGACGACTATAGACACATAAAATATATACTAATAGATTTTAAAAATTATGGATAAAAGATGAATGTTCTATAGACGACTATAGAGACATAAAATATATACTAATAGATTTTAGAAATTATGGATAAAAGATGAATGTGACGACTATAGACACATAAAATATATACTAATAGATTTTAGAAATGGATAATAGATGAATGTTCTATTGAAGACTATAGACACATAAAATATATACTGAATATTAAAAATATTCCTCAATGACGACTAGACACAAAAATATATACTGAATGTTAAAAATATTCCTCAAACTGATCACTTAGAAAAAATTATTTATAGCTTATGGAGGAATAAATATTATAACTGATATAAAAAAAAATTACTCTTCCAAAAAAAATATGGACAGATATACAAAATTGCAAAACAACTTTATAAAGATGAAAGAACTGTTTTGGCATCTGCGGGCCCCTACTGTATGCGTAATGAGCTATTTAAAAAATATAAAGGAGCTAGCCCGAAGATGCGAATTTGAAGATAATGTAGAACTAAGAATTCGCGATCAATTAATCGCCGGACTAAAGATGTCACAACTAGATAAAGAACTACGTTTAAGATACCCAGATACTAAAGAGGAAGACCAACCGTTAAGCTTAAACAAAGTTGTAGAATAACGATGAAACGGGCTGACTTAGAAATAAATAACCAAAATGATTGATGCAGCCCTATTTAGATTTCCGTGGATTAGGCACTATCAAAATGAGTGATACAGCCTATTTGGATTTCCGTGGATTATAGAATTTGACCAACAAATGTAAATATCAATATGATCAATAATAGATATAAATATAATGATAATGGTAACGTAATAGATCCATCAACAACAAGAGTAACTGGAGTACTCCAATGGTAGTGGTACGTAGTGAAAGTCAACGGTCCGGTCTTATCGGTCTTAGACCGGGACCGATCTTTTTTGAGGACCGTGGTCCGGACCGGTCTTTTTATTTTTTACGGTCCGGACCGGTCTTTTATTATTATTAAAGTTTGCTTTACTATTCAATTAATATAATTTTTTTGTATATTTTATTTTATGATATTTTTCTAGATGAGTTATTTTAGATTTTGTTAATTTTTATTTTACAATATGAAAACCATAAGTTTGTCCAAGAAACATTTTACTTATAGTCCCAATAAAAAACATAAAGTATGTGTTCACTGCAGTACCAAATTTAATGTATCGTCAGCAACAAGTAACAAAATAATTGTTTATAATTTTTTAAGCAATAAATTAATCAAAATAAGCAGTATTATTATTAAAATATTTTGATTATTATTTATATAGTTCTATTTTTTCTTAAGAAACTGTCTGAATAATTCATTGTCAAATTAACTTAACCTTATTCTTAATAAAATAATTAGGTACATTAAGCAGACATCTGATAAAACATAAAATATATACTTCTAATGATGAAAATGAAAATATCTCAAAAACACAATATACTCTTAATATAAATATTCCCTCCACAAGCACAAAATCACTTTCTTCAATACCATTGGATAAATTTTATTGTTTATATAATACTCTTATATTTATTAAAACAAATTAAATTAGGTTAAAAAAAATATGTTTTTTAAACAAATAAAAAGATCGGTCCTGGACCGGTCTTTTTATTTAGGACCACGGTCTGAATCGATCTTTTTAATACTGTGGTCCGGTCCGAGGATATCGGTCCAGTCGGGACCAAAGACCGGACCGTGACCTTCACTAGTGGTAAGTAAAATACAGGTGAACTACGATTATGTGGAGATTTCAAAATCTCAAAGATGCATATCTACAAATAGCATTGACGATGAATCGCAAGAATTATAACCAAAGATACAGCAGTTTATTGTTATAAACACAGGGAAAAATGATAAAAAGATTAGTAGACGCCTTAACTTGGTGGGAAAGAAGATATGTTATATTTGAATATATATTTTAAAAGGACGTTATTTGTATATTATATTATTATAACTTTCCGACATTTAATATTATATTATCGAGGTTAATCAAATTGCATATTATTAGAAGTTAAATTGGATAATTATATAAATGTATCTATACAAAAGAATTACAAATAAAATTCATTATTGTTTTTCCCTCTCTCTAGTGAGACCACTGGAATATATATTTAGCAAATTATAGAAAAATAATTCCATGACTTGTAAATTTATAAGCAATTCATATTACATATTTCAAGGGGGAAGGGGGGGGGAGTGGTCAAGCGTGAATGTCGTTGTAAGAAGTGAAACGGGTTTTAAAATGGGGCGTATAAAAATGGGAGGCTAAATATAAAGGTAGCGGGAGGTTATAAAGGTATAAAATCAAGGTTTTCCAAATGAACCAAGAGAATATCATATTGTTTAAAAAAAGTACAAATAGAAACTCGTAAACAGAGAAGTAATAATCAAAGTTAATACTTTATAATAGTTAAAGGTGCCAAGATAGCAAGCTTCATTTCTATATCAGCTCATTCCCAAAGTTAAAAGAATCTTTTCTTTAATCTATAGTTAAATGAGAGAAATGATGAAATCATATTTACTATTAAAAAATTATATTATATATAACCAACCCCAAATCATATCAATTTTTTTTAAAAAAATTATATTTAAATATGCAATAAACTATTGAAAAATTAAAGGTGACTATAACTATTCAATTTGAGTAACTGTGGTAACTAGTTGCATTTTGAATATATAATTATGCTATTTACCTAGTTAAATTTTGGACAAGGTATCTTTTTAATATAATTAATTATTTGAGGAATGTTACTTTAACAGTACTTGGATTTAGTATGTTAGTTTTTGGCCCATTCCAAATGGGGTCTGAAGGTCTTTGACATTAAATATCATTAATCTGTCCAATAAAAACTTACATGATTAAATGTCAGAACATAAAATTTACAACAAAAAGGATGTCTGCATTTTTTTTTCTTTTATAGATTTCACCTTGTCAGGTTATATATAGGCTCCTATATTTTATATTGTTCATACAGTCCATTTTATCAAAATTATATTTTACGATATTGACTCAATTACTATTGAGCCCATTAGAGTTGGTCCACCTCTCTTCCATTTACCCCTCAATTATAAATATAACCATGATTCCTATTATTTTTTGGGAATTCTCATCATATGTTTATAGTACACATGTCTGTAGGCATTGATCTTTGGTTTAATGGGTACTATTTATCTGATTCTTTTTTGATATCACAGTTCTCTTCAGAATGACCATCATCATTGTCTTATTCCTTTCTTGCCATGTTGCCAAATTACATAAGATAATTGGCTATACTGTATATATTACCCTTTATATGGATGAATATATTTTCAAAAATCACTTTTATACAAAAGTTTTATAAAATAAAAAGAACTTTTCATAATGTGAAAAAAAAAACTTTTTATATTAAAAAAAATGAAACTCGTTCATATCCATAACAATTTGATTTTGATTAATTCCTTATACAATTTTGCCAGATGGCATAAACCAAAATTACTTTTAAAAATTATTAAGCAATGATTGAAGAAATAAATTTAATGCAATTTTGGGTTTGTTTTTATAAAAATAAAAAATTTATCTGAAGAAAAAAAATCCAAATAATAATTTTTAGAAAATAATTCCCTGGCATATTTTTCTAAATTATAATTAATATTAATTGTAGATACAATAATAAAAAATATTGAAATCTTGCCTTTGATAAATTTTTTTTATTTTAAATGAATAAAAAATATACATATTTTTTTATTTAAATATAAAAACCTTTATTATTTAATTCTGCCACCTCCAGATCATATTTGGGAACAAAATCCTCAATTTTAATCAATGACTGGTTAATTATATTGCCTACATTTGTTATAATTTTTTCTGTATTTTCCAAATCATGATTTTTCTAAAATTAAATTAAACATCAAATAAAAATTGATAAGTTTTACATCAAATTCTCTGATTAAATAAAGAATTTCTTGTTCAATTATATCTCTTTGATCATATATTTCATTGTGAATATTGGATATTTCTAAAATTATCATGTTTATATATTTATTAGAAAAATAAAATTTTGAATTTAAAGCATAAATTTTTTTTATTGAGATTTTGACATAATTGATAATAACTTTAAATGTTGTATGTATAAATATTTTGGCTAATCATTTATACCAATGTTTAGAAAAACATATAGCATATACAGACTAATGGTCTTCATAATAAAAAAATTCAATAAATATAATTGATCAATATTGTATAAGGAAAATATTTAAAAGGTATGCTTACTTTTTATTATAGAATTTATATTCATTTAAATATATTGTATCGATGCATAACCGATTCAAATTAAAGGGTGAAATGTTGACGTTGACATGAAGTTTAGATTTACTAATATGTCTTTTAATGAATCACAACTTTTAAAGTTTATATTATATTATTATAAATTTTCCTGGTTATCAATATGCAAGACTATACTATTAATATCAATAAGATTGGTTCCAATAAAACTTTTTTATGATAAATAAATTATAATTGCGTTGATATTTTTCGATTGGATTTAATGTTACTATTTTTTTCTAACACATGGAAGATCATATGTTAAAAGCTAAGGATTTTATAAATTTTGTTAATTCAAGTCCTTCCCCTTGGCATAGTAATAATATAAACGAATGCAATAAAAACAATCAATTTCAGCTGTTGATTCGACGATTAAAAAGCTAGTAAAATGTGGTTTTGAAGAAATTAAGAATAATGAAATATGGAATTTAAAAAGACTTGGAAAATATTATATAACCAAAAATAGATCCACAATAATTGCCTTTACTATAGGCAATAAATATAAATCTGGAAATGGATTCAGCATTATAGCAGCTCATACAGATAGTCCATCTTTAAGAGTCTAGAATATCTTTATAAACATTTTTAACCTTTTTTATAGCTGAAACCTGTTGCTAAAAAGTGTAAATTAAATTATCAACAATTAGGAGTTCAATTATATGGAGGTGGTATATGGTACACATGGTTTGATAGGGATCTAACATTGGCTGGCAGGGTTATAATTAAAGTTTGTATTATTTACTATTCTTAATATTAAGTACTTATTATTAGATTAACAATAACTTAGAACATAGACTATTTAATGCAGAAAGACCTCTACTTAAAATTCCGACAATAGCTATTCATCTGCATAATGAATATTTTGAAAAATTTGCAATTAACAAAGAAACCCATTTGTATATATTCTTGAAAAAATAAAAATGTTTTATTTATATTTAGGACACCAATTTTGGGATTAAAGCCTATAAATAATATAATTAATAAGGACACCAATAATAAAGACAAAGAGGACAATACAACAGAGACTGTTAATAAGAAATACTTTTCAGATGGCCATAATCAAGATTTGATGAAATTAATAGCTAATGACTTAAAACTACCATCAATTAATAATATAGTAGATATGGAATTATGTTTGGCAGATACTCAACCAGCAGTAATTTATAACAAATTATATAATTTATAATTCATACACAATCACTAATACCAAATAGTTTTATACCTATTTTTATCTTCACTTCTTTTTGTAAACTTATTTGCAATTATAAAAAATCCTTTAAAATAATTAGGTTGCAAGGAGGTTAATTAAGAAAAATAATTTACATAAGTTGGTGAAAAATGAATTTTTGCCCTTGTTTGTTATAAGGATGAAGTACAGCAACGTTGTTCAAATGATACATAAAGTTATGTTATATGACTATGCTATCATTTAGCAATGAATTATGCATTACTTGGGTTGTAGCTTGATATTTCATGCTTAATTTAAATAAGGCCTTATCATATCAATTGATTTTAGATCTATCACTTTGAAAATTCTATTGCTGAAGAATTTATGCCTAACTCCTTCTTTATTTATACTAACTGAAAATAATATGACATTGTTTTGCATTAAAAGATACTTCTTATGCTACTTTAAAATTTATGTATATATTTTCACAAATAAAAAATATTGGTATAAAAATATGACTATAATTTTTAATATATATATATAATTATTTTTTTTATTGAATTTCAATAATAATGACATTTTTTTTACTGTCATCCCCAAGTCTAGAGCGACAATCATTAAATATAAGTTTTACCATACTAATCGTTCATTACGATAAATTGAGAACAGTATTAAATTTAATATAAATATTTTTTTATATATAAGAAAATCATCAAAAATATACATTTTGAGTATTTTTAGATTTAAAAAATGCATCTATAATATTAAATCGGTAAAAATTTAAAAAATGATAATGAATTTTATTTGTAATTCTTTTGTATATATACATATATATAATTATCCAATTTAACTTCTAATAATATGCAATTTGATTAACCTCGATAATATAATATTACATATCGGAAAGTTATAATATAATATACAAATAACGACCTTTTAAAATAGATAACGTGACCTTTTAAAATTTATCTTAACCTTTACAATAATAAATATTCAGATGTAACATATAAGATTTTCAATAGTTTATTATTTATAAATTATCAATAGTAGGTGGCGTTTTTGATCTAGTTTGAGTATCCTGATTTGGTATAGTATTATTTGACGTTACTATTAGCTTATTAAGATGCCCATCGGATTCAATCAAATTATTATTTGGCCAATACTAGTCTTGTTAAACTGTCCGATTTGGGTCGATTTTAAAAAATGGCCCGATTAAGATTTTAGCCATAATAATATTATGTAAGACTGGAGATTTTGCTCATAGATAAGTTTGGATTTCTGTTTGTCAAATATCAAGACTCACATAACATTATTTTGGCCGGGCCTATTTTAAAAATAGGCAATCAAGCTGGCCCTTTAACAATACTAACCAATTCAATTTGAAACTAGAATATTCTATATCAGCTATGTTTAACATCCAGATAATAATTCATAAAAATTATTAAATAGACGAGTCTGATAATAAAATGACATGTTAATATTTTTATTGTAATTTTTAATTTACAATATAATACTAAATAATATCTTATGGCCAGTTGAAAATTACCATGTTTTTACTGGACCAGAAAAACGTAATCCCATCTAGCTCAAAAAATATTATAGACATAGATACTGCTTTGATTAAAATTTTATTTTAAAGAATAAGGATTAAGCTACTTATTGAATTTGTTAGACATATTACCTTTAAATGTTTTCTCAAGTTGAAGTTATTAGTCTTGTTTGATGATAAAACCTTCTGGCACATCTTACGACGAATTTTTTTACCCTATGTTAATTTTTTTTATCGAGATTAAAACATTTTGCGAATTCAGAAAAAGAAAATTCCATAATATCATCATCTTCCAGGGATATTACTAATGTGGATATTATCTATACAAAAATTATCTTCAATATCAATCTCTTTTGTCGACATTTTAAATTATTTTGGAAATTAAATTTATTATGCCTATTTTTAAATAAAAATTTCAATTTCAAAACTAAAAAAGATTATGATTTTAGAAAATTATAAATATATCTTAATAATTTTTATGTATTTATTATATAAAATTATAATTAGTAGCGAGTCTCTGCTATCGTTATTTTTTTTTAAATATAGTGCGCTAAAGCTACCGCTACTGAAAAAATAGCGAAACAAAATATATATACATTGCATTGCCTATAAAATGAAATTTATTAGATAAAATTTATTTAATCATGATTTGTAGACTTTAGGAGGCATCAATAATGAGTTCATATTTTCTCCCAGGCTCGATAATCTGTTGGGCTCTTTCACCGCTTTGGAAGTAAAATATTAACTTCTATGATTAATATTTTAACCATATTTCGCAGGGTTTTATTGAATCCTTAGATCTGAAATCAATTTCTGAAGAAAAAAATATCCGGGTTTTAGCGCTTTACGATAATGAAGAAGTTTTTTATAATTATTTTATCACTTCTTAAAAATTTGCATAAGAGATATCAAGATGAATGTTAATGAAATGAGTAAAAAATAATATTATCCTTTGAATTAGAGAGATATGACGATCCATTATCATTAATTTTTTCATCGATCGGAAATACATCTAAAATCGGCATACCTTCGTTTATAAATCTATCATAACTTATTCTCCGAACCAAACACTTTCGTTTTTTTTAACGGGTTCTAATTATTGTAGAAAGATTGAGTATTTTTAGAATTAAGAAGTGTATATATCTTATTGGGATATGGAATCCATATGGATTAGAAAGCAATTTTTAAATTTGTAAAGTTTGATTTGACCGGATTCTATTCTAGCATATGTAGAGTAAATTTTCTGAGTATTAGATAAATTTTTGCCATTAAATTTTATGTGTTTCAATCAAAATGAAGATAAATTAAGTGTGGCTCAAACGCCGCAAAATTGTTTGAAATTCGCAGCCAGTTCATACTCTATACGTACTGGAATACATTTCCGGTCAAATCACGTGTTTAAAATATAATAGTCGGCTTCTGTGATTCATTTAAAATCGAGATTCCGAATTCTCTCGGATTCCATATCTCAATACGGCATATACATATTTAACATTGTGACTTTTTACCCCTAAAATAAGAATAAATTGTAAATAAAATATTTTTTTTAAAGCAATCTGGCTACGTCCTAGCCTGTCATAATTTTTGCTTTTGATAGAACATTCCATTCAGAAAAATATTTAGGACACCTTATTTTTGGGTTTGTTAGTAGATTTTGACTCCAGGGATGCTTAAAAAAATACGATTAAAACATTCTATTCGGGGCTAGTTTGAATAGAGAAGAAAGATTTAATTTATTACGGTTATAACTTTTTTTATGTAAGTCTATTTAAAATTATCTCAGGTAGGCTCTCAAAGCACCCAAGGGGCTGCTTCGGCTTTCACGCATTCAATTCTGAAAAGGCTAGTTCATTTCCAATTTGAAAATGAATCATCAAACTTGGACGCCTTCGAAACGGCTATTGCCAACTCATTTTTGGTCAGCTCAGATCAAGCGCATGCTATTAATCCCAATTATTGGTAAATTAAAAAAAAATAAATCTAATTTTTTTAAAAAAACCCCATTTTCTGTTACAAAAAATTATAACTTAAATATTGCCCGAAAATTATATAATAATTTTAATTTTATTTTAAGAAGATCAATACAAATGTTTATATAAAAAAAATTTTTGTTAGTGAAAAACACGAAGAAAACCATCAAGTAAAACTGGATAAAGGATTCGTTATTAAACATAACGCCAATCAAAAGTACGCCACCACAGCTATCACTTCTGCTATCTTAAAGGAGATCGCACAAAAACAGGATATCCCTCTTCAAGTACTAATTATGAATTATTATACAATAAATTTAATTGAAATATTGTAAGGATTTAATTTTCCTTCATTTCTATATTGCTATTTAACTTCTTTTGTATTTTTTTTTGTTAAGACCAGTTTGAAATCCGCTTCAAAATGAATCTCCAAAGATATAGTCTCAAAAGATTTTTTTTAAGAATGCTCAGAATTAAATTTTACGTAAATTTCCGAAAAAATTATTTGTGAGAAAGTATTGTAATTTTTATGCATAAAAAATTTTTTTTTTAAACCTCTGGTTAAGTTATATAGTTTTATTTTTATATGAAAATAAAAATTTTAAAAATATAATTAGGAATTTGTTATAAGGAACGATTCTAGTTGCGGTAGTACTATAGGCCCAATTCAATCCGCCTTGCTGGGTATACAAACGGTCGACGTAGGGGGCCCTCAACTTTCGATGCATAGCATAAGGGAGACCTGCGCCGCCATCAGCGTCTCTCACGGAATACGACTGTTTAAG
The DNA here is from genome assembly GCF_954871325.1 of Gordionus sp. m RMFG-2023. NCBI lineage: Eukaryota > Metazoa > Nematomorpha > Gordioida > Chordodea > Parachordodidae > Gordionus > Gordionus sp. m RMFG-2023. The sequence continues at coordinate 25,429,650 of NC_088779.1, read as the reverse complement.
GTAACTATTAACATATTTTTGTTAATGAGCCGAGGCTAAAGAATTTGGTCAGATCGATTCTCTGAATTTGATTATTTGGGTAGAGGCAAAGTTTTTCTGACATACATTAACCGGGTAAAAACAGCTGTCAATTTAGATCGGATTAATTTAATTGAAAAAAAATAAAATAACTAAATTCCATTTGGTTTCATAACACATAATCTGTAGCTGCTGACTACTTTTTTAAATTTTTTTTATGGATTATTGGGCGATCTAAATCGAGGTTGTTTTCCGTTTATTTTAATATAAAAAAATTGACACTAATTAATAATTATTTTTTTTAGGCATTTTATGAAAATTTTTCAAAATTGGATTTGTCAAAACTTGTTTGAACGAAATGTCGAGATATTAATCAAATTAATAATATTAAATATTATTAATATCAACATTATGGAATCTAGAATTACATGTTATATTCTTTTATTTTATGTTATTTATTGACGTTTATCAATGTAGTATAAAAAAACACTGGAAATTTATATTCGTTTTGAAAAAAAAAGGTTTTATATATACTTATGCCAACCACAAACTATGCTAATTAATACCATTTAGGAAATTGACATTCCGCAATAGTTGTGAATTAATGTAATTTTTAGGCTTAATTGTGTTGGCCGTCAAAAGCAGCTTAATATCGCATAGTTTGAAGTAAATCTTAGGCAATATGGATGTGAGGTCTGCGAAGAACGAGTTTTTAGCGCTCCAAATCTACGGATAACCAGGCAAGCAAGTTCAAAAATTTAAGCATTAAACGAGTGAGCGGGCGAGTTAGAAAAAAGAATTATTTTATAACAGTGGCCGATGGAATTTGAAATATTTTTTGTGCGAAATATACAGAACAGATTTTTTTAAATTGAAAATTATTTTTATAATTTTAAGTAAAACAGGGATCCAAACCGAAACAAATATCGGTTCGGATAAAAATAACTGTTCAGGTTCAGTTCGTAATATAAATTTATCGGTTCGGTTCGAACCTCTAAAAACCGGTTTGAACATTTTTGTATTCAAATCTACATTCGAATTATATATAGGGAGGTATATTTTTTTATTTCATCATTAAAATGAAAAACATATACATAAAACCTTTATTTTTATTAATTGCAGATTATAAAATAATATTTTAATTATAAATAATACAAATAAATATCAATTTTAATGTGGGCAATATTTAACTGTGAATAATATTTAACTTTTTAAAATTAATATATTTTCAGATTCGCCTCACTCAAATTACATCTATAAAGAGATAGTATAAATTTAATTGTTGAAAAACACCTTTACACACTAACTTGGGTAGCTGGCAATGCCAGTATGATATCAAACAATTTACATAATTCTGGGCATCGATTACTCTGATTTCTACAATAGTTTAAAATATTCATAGTTTTATTTAACCTAGGTTATTTAGAAAAATTAACTACAATATTTATTTCTTTGATTATATTTTACCAAATACTTAAGGCTTATTCTGCAACATTAGATTGAATATTTTGAGATTTAATTTTACCCACGTCTTCTAATATAGGATCAAGAATTTTTTTAAAACCGTATCATCGATTAATTTGAATGGTCTGCCATTAAAAGTGACCAACTCAATTCAAGCATCGATTATTATTATTTTTTTATTTAATTTTACTGTTAGTTTGTTCTATTAATGCTTCTTCTATCGTCCGTTGGCTTGATGACATCTTATACTTTTTTATTGGCTTTTGTTGTGATATTTTGTTAATTTTATCTAATTCTAGATGGTAGTTTTTTTTTATGTGACGCTCAAGATTTATGATGGTCTCATATTTATTTGACAATCAGTAATATCACATTTTGATGTGTCATTTATAATACTATAAGTAAATTATTTATATATTGGATTTAATTTTCTCTAGGCATTATAATTTATGAACTTAAAATATTTAAAAAATGCTATAAAATGGCAATATACTAAAGTTTATAAAAATTATGACGGACACTTATCGATCAAGTGTGATTGATAATATAATTATAATTTTTGCAATATACTAATAACTTACATATTATTTTATAGGTATATTCATGAGGCTCGAACCGGTTCAAAGGCATTTTAGTGGTCCGGTTCAAATTAGGCTTGAAATTATTTTAGCGGTTTAGGTTCGATAAAAAAACCAGTTTTTAACGGTTCAGGTTCGGTTTGGATTCCTGGTAAAAATACATTTAAAAAAACCAAACCAACTTATAATTTTTTTAAACATTTAGCAGGTAGGTTTAACAATTTAAAATAAAATAAGCAGACGGTCTGGTAAACTTTTGAAAAAAAAACCATGGCGGGCGAGTTAATTCTTTTAAACAATGGGTGCATTTGGATTAAAAACCCGCCCCGGACTTTTAATATGGACGATATAAGCTATACATTTTTTTAAAAAAATAATGTTTACAAAAGAATTAAGACGGTTATATATATATACACAGATTGCAATTGACTAATTCTCTTGCCCGCTATTTGTTTTGGTTTTATTTATTTTAATGCATATATTTTTTAAGCTGTTAAAATGTGCATTACTATGGACTAGTGTTGAGCCCGATTCGAGTCTATTTTAAAAAACGACCCGATTGATTATAACCAAAATAACTTTAAGTATGCTTAAAGATTTTGCTCATAGCTGGCAGAAATGCTTAGACATCTATTTGCCAAATCTCAATATGAATTTAGCTAAAATCTTAATCGGGCTGTTTTGAAAATCGGTTTATTAAACACTATTCGAGCCTAACATATATTTTTTTAAATTGGGCTAGGTATGATATTCAATTTTGTGAAATGAATTGATATAATTTAGGCCAGAGATCTTCATAGGCCAGGTCCAGGCCCGCAGTAAAAAAAATTGGCCCAAGCCCGGCCCATATTTAATGTAAAAAACAATTCCCAAGCCCATAATAAGTTTCACAAAAATTTCCCAAGCCCATATACAAAAATTTAATTTTTTTTTTATTCAATTAAGATTAACAATATTTAAATATATTTAGGCAATCATTTTGACACTACTGAAATTTATTATTAGAAGAAAAAAGGGCAATATTTCATTAAATTAGCAAATTTTTTAAATCTAAATTTAACAATTTTAGGCCCAAGCCCATTAAAAAATTTTAAAAAAACCAGGCCCAGCCCAGACCCGCTTGAAAATGATATTAGGCCCACAGGCCGGCTCATGAAGGTCTCTGGTTCAGGCCGGACAAATTTTTTAAAATAAATTTAGGGCAAGACCGGGCTTGAAAAATAAGGTAGATGTAGATCACTCCTATGAAATAAAAAATAATCTCTTACCCATTCCGCCATTAAAATATTTAAAAATTCCCTGTACGTTTGTGCCCATCTGTAAGAGAATTTTATAGTAAATTTTCGAGCCTCAATTTGGGAAAAATTTTTCTGAAACCCACTTTCTCTTGCAGAAATCTTAGGAAAGAATGGAGTTAAAGGCCTATATAGTTTAGGGCTAATATTTAAAAAATTAGCCGATTTTGATCAATGAGTTAATTTATAATTAATTTTAAAACTGTGAGACTAATTATTTCAAAAAGACGCATTTAAACATACCCGTTCACTAATTGCTTAATTACTATGAAAACACTCGGTAAATCTCTGATACACATTCTAACTCCTAGTATAGATAATAGTAAATATCAGGGTCCATAACACTTAGAATGAAAATTTTTAAAAAATATGGATCAAATCAAAACATTTTTTCTATTCTTACACGTTATATTTTCTTTTTGAAACCATAAATAGATAAAAATTACGAATTAACAAATTTTACGATCCCGAATGCCAATCGTAATTTTTTTAAAGATAATTTCCCCCTCTCCTAAAAATAATTTGGAAAAAATTGTTCATGTAATTATTTTTAAGAAAAACTCTTGTATTTGAATTAGAGACGCGGTGTGCTTGTCGATATAATAGGTTAGAATATTAGTAAATGAGATAATAGGTGGTTTTCGAAATATTTGACGGGTGGGATGATAAGTTTGATACTGGAAAAGAGTAGATATTATCTGCATGGTTTTGTCCAAAAAACATTTCCTATTAATAGGCCAAGGTTAATGTGTGGAAAAATTTTGTTAGTTCTACCTATTATTATGCCATTAAAATTTTGGGACGTCAAATCCACCAAGTTTTTTATAACGGTACCTATCCAGGGTTAGGCGGCTGGTAACAACACTTACAAAAATAAGAGCATGTGGAGATAATTTTTTATAAATCATGGGAATTAGCCTGTTACACACTTCTAGACGATAATTTAAATCTTTTATATTTTGGATGAACTTTTAAAATTCTTAGACCAGACTCAGACCTAAGCAAAAAATGGTAAATTATTTTGTTTTCATGATGCTTCTACAAGTTTCATTTTTCTAGACAAAATAATATTATAAAAACAATTTAATCATCATTTTTTTCGTTTTCCGTCAAGAAATAGATGTAAAATTTTTAATAATTTTGTTTGTGTGATTGATTGGATTAAAATGTATTTTAAGTAGGACCTTCAAAAAATAATCCTGGCAGGTTGAATAAATATCATTCTAAGACCTGACTGGACCTTAAAAAAATAATTGGAATAACATTAATTTCTATATTGGAATTTGTTTCTCTTTGAATAGTAAATAAGTAAGTGAATATGAATGATTATTATTTTAAAAGGTGAAATAAAATTTTTATATTTATTCGTAAAATTTTTTATTGATTTTTTTTATAATGCATAAATATCGACTTAGAGTAACTAATTATCAAAAAAAGCCAATATAAAATTCAATCCACCGTACCATCATGAGCTAACAAGCCGGGATTGACTTCCCAAAAATCATCATTTATCAAATCAACGTGCAGAGCCAAAAACCCTTTGGTAATATCTTGTCCCGTATTATTTGCTTCAGAATTTTTCTTTTTATTTCTAATATCAAATGTATCCATGGCTTCGTGGGCGTTGCTATCGCTACCATCAAACTGTGCATAATAGTCGAAACGTTTATTACGCCCAGCTCCCTTAAACCTCTCCCAGATTCCTCCCTTGCCTATATTAGCTAAGTAAGATTGGCTGAGATCGGAAGCGCGAACTATAAGGGAACCTTTCCTATACATCTGAGGCTCATCATTATAGTTTATACCAAAACGAGAAAACATCAATTCGTGCTTGTCCGATGATAAGCTTCCTTCCAAAATTTCTTGTGCCTGGGTGTTTGAACAATTTCCTCGCTGAACTAAAGCCCAAAAAGCTGTATTGTAGAGGTTATTAATGTGGCAATCCACTTGTCTCCAACTTATGTAATCTCTTAGGTTATGATCGGTAGGATAAAGAACTACTCTTCCGTCGAAAGCGGGTAACATGCATTCAGTTGTTTGAGAGGGGGAACTTAATGAACTTGATAATATGGGAGCATCCTTTGGGCTAGAAATAGTTAAATCTCTGGGCATGAATCGGGGCCAGTATAGAACATAAGCAGAGGTAAATAGACTTACTATATGAGTAAGTATTTTGGAAGTCCGACGAGAGGCGTAACGAGTGGTGGAGGGTAAGAAAAAACTAAACTCATCGCTTTGACCATAAGCCATCTTGACATCGCCTACCAATTCCATCACAGCAATGGCTGCACGATTCATGAGCTTAAGGGCTCGAGAATCATTCGGTTTGGCGAAGGAGTGGATGTCAGAAAATTTGTGAAAGCTTTTTCCGTCTATCCGACAAACGATGTGACAGTTAGGCAACAGCCGGTCCTCGAGTTCAAAGGCACGAACGTAGTCATACTTTTTGTTGTAGAAAGAGTTTGTGCTAATAAGAGTGTTAGCTGAAAAATGGGATGATAATGATGTAATGTTTATGACTTGTTTAGGAGGTCTTATGTCTTTTTTGCAAGCAATTTGAGTTATTGGGGATCTATCATTGAATTCAGGTTCAAGCAAGCTTGTTTCTTTTTGTATTAAGGGAGAGGAATTCGTTTCGATAGTGTTAAAATCGGCAAAAAATGAGTTAGATGAAGGTGGAGAGCGCATACGAAACAAATGCTTAATAAGGCCAATTTTCAATTCTAATTGGGAAAATATTGCAGATATCAATAAATTATGGTAGATGATATTAATCTTGAAGTGTAGGGTTATATAATTGTTCAATAAAATATATGTTTGATAATTTAAAAAAAAGATAATTATGTGAATTTTTGTTGTTGAAATATTATTATTCTTTATCAGATGTTTGTGATGGGCCAAGTTTGCTCTCTAATTTTTCAGAAATAAATTGTAAATCTTTTTCAATGGAAATAGACCAATTTTCTATATCACCAATTTCCTACAAAAAAAATAATTACAAAACAAAAGTTTAAAAAATAAAAAATACTTTTAAAGATTTGTGAAAATTTTCCATTAAGCTAAGCCATTGATTGGTATTTTTAATATATTGATTTATTTGGATTTGTAATTTCTTTGAGGCATTTTCAATTTGTTTTTGGTTTATATATGCACGTGCTACACTAAATATTAGTAAAAAAAAATGATTTTAATTTAAATAGATCGGCCCATACAGGTTTTTCACAGATATTTTAAAATTTCAGGCAACGCAGGGTTGGGTTTAAATTTTTAAATATTATATTATTACATTTTGTCAAATAAATTGATATATTTTAAAATTCTTTCAAGAAACTAGGTGCTAATATTTTTTATTTGTAGAATATTTTACAATCATAAAATTAATTTTTATATAAATAAATTCGAGCAGGGCTTGGTGGACAAATAATTTTCATTTTGAGTGGGGCTTTTTGAAACAAATAAAAAAAAAATTTCCAGGCTGGTATTGAAAAATTAGTGTATAAATTTTGGAAATGAATGGGGGAGGGGGTTGGTGATAAATTTTTTTTAGTTGATTTACAAGAATTAGGAAATTTTCTAGGTAAACATCTACTGCAGAGCCAGTGGTAACATCTTCAATAAATATAGGGCCATGATTAAATATAAAATTAAAGTTTTTAAAAAAATTAGGTAAGGACTATTTACTATTCATTTTAATATCCTATTCTCTAAGGCTGTATAGATATTTTTGCATAAGCATTTTGGAATATGAATATAACCCAAAATTATTTAAAGTAAGTATTTAAAAATTTTTCAAAATTGTATCAGTTTTTTTGATCCAAAACATAGGCATATTTTATTTGCCTCTACAGCCCTTCCTTAATATATTTTCATTTGATAACATATTTTTAAGTGTAATTAAATTTCCAAGAAATATCTCTCAATTTTATGCCAATTTTAAAATATGCATATATATATATTTATATAACAAGGCCATTTTTATATCTGAAAAAAAATTGGTGAAGTCAAGCCCAATTATTTTTTATAAACAATTATCAAAGTTAATAACAAATATTTTAAGTCTATGCATAACAAAGTAAAGAATAAAATAACTTTTATGAGTTCTATATTTCTACCCTGTAAGGGTATTTAAAAATTTAGGCATCAGGCATATTCAAAAATTTATAATTTTGCAGCTCTCTATAAACCTGTCCCTTCCCATTTATGCCAATATTAAAAAAACTAGAATTAATGACCTGATGGACACACTTATTAATAGGTATCAAGAAAAAGTATTTTAGTCTACTGTATATTTTTATGGCAACCCTATATGTTTAAATTCAATGATAATTTAGCATGTCGGTTTTTATAAAAGTAAAAACATTATCTATTAATTAGGTTTATTATAAAATTAAAATAGGGCTATTTATAAATAAATAATTACCTTTCATTAACATTATCTACAATTGTGGAAACTAAATTTTTAGAAGCTTCTATGGCTTCAAGTTTTTTCTTGTCTATCATTTATAAACAAATATATATATCTAAAATAAATGCAATCTTACTACAATCTTCTTTATACTTATGAATTTCATTTTGATGTTCTTTTAGCAAATTAGATAACATTTACAGGTTTTCTTCACTACCATATGCAAAGTTAATCATATGTCATCGGTCACAGTCACGACATCTCAAAGATTGACATACAAAAAAAGAATGATATAAATAAATATATCTCCGCCACAGTTGGTGTCCCAGTGAAAAATAATTATTGGAGTCCTCTCTCGTTTCTATTACTAACAGAGAAGACACCATAGATTGTAAGATCATCAAGCATTGAAGATTATATAAATATTTTTTAGATATTTTGTAAATTGAAAGAAAAGTAAGATCTGCTAATTCTTTTTGAGGTTTCATATAAGTTTTTGTTTTATAAATCGTAATAATAAAATGTATAATCTTATTTACTAAATTACAAGAGTTATATATATTTTATAAAAGTATGGACTTTGGTATAAAACAAGTTTGTCTAAATTTTTTCGCATTTAACAATTTTAAAGAAATGAAATTTTGTTAATATTCAAAAATAAAAATAAAATACTTTTCTTAAGTATATATAAATGTTTTTTCTTGTTTGTATTTTTTTTAAAAAGTATTGTAATTATCAACAAATTAATAAATAAATAAATTCTTGAAAAAAATCTTATTTGGTAAAGATGGGGTTGGCGTTTGAGTTCAGTAAATTTCGAAGATTATAAGGGTTCGGTCTTAAACCCTGATTTTAACAACCAGGTTATCTATCTCTAAATGAGAATATTGTCGCAATTAGTAAGATTTTACAATAGTGTTCACTAGGGCTGGGAACCAATATTAAAAACCCAATATAAACAAAATATTGTATAGGTATTGGTTTAAACAATATTTTCTATTTCTTGTATTGGTATTGCTATTGGTATTGGTTTATATTGGTATATATTGGTTTATATTGGTATTGGTTTAAATTCAGATTACTAATTAAAAGAATAGAAATAGTGATTATAAAACTCTTAATTTCTAGTTTTAAATAAACATGGAAAAAAAAATCATGAAGCATTACCATAAAAACAAGGCTAAGAACCAACTCCCAAAATTTTACTAAATCCAAATTCTTTTTTTTAAACTAATATATTTTTGAAATCAACAAACCAATCAAATAATAAACGTATATTTTGAAACTTTTTATTTAGCACAAAGAATATAGCAAAATGAATACACTAAAAATGTAACATAATTGTCTATTTATATAAAATATAGTGCAAAAGATTGTAATATAAAGAAAAAAATTTATGTATTTAAGAAGAATCCTTCATGCGCATCCAACTTTTTAAGCACATGCAAGCTTGGATAGTATGCTCAGCTAGTGAACAACGTTGATCTGTTATAAGATACCTTTCTTCTGAAAAAGCCCTTTCAGAGCTAGATGAAGAAGCTGGAATTGCAAGATAATCTCTGGCAATTTTTGATAATATTGGATATCTATTTTTATTTAATTTCCACCAGTCTAATGGATTTGTATCATTATAAATTGTGGCTTCATCCACATATTTGCTTATTTTTAAGTTATTATTGTTGTGACTAGGTTTAACCTGATATATTTTGTCAAAAAAGGATAATTTTTTGTTATTTTGTGTTTCATTTGTAGGTTCAGCTGAATTGTAATTATTTGTTTTATAAATATTATATTCATTGGTTAGACATCCAATAAGAGTTTCTATAATATTATGCTTTAATAAGTGACTTGATAGTTTGGGTCAATCATTGTTGAAATAATATATAGGTGTTTATTAAAATTATAGTATTTATTAAGTTTTGTCAAGACAGCTAATGAAGCTGTCTTTAAAATAGCATTAGGATTATTATCATAACTCTCAACGTGCTCAAAAATACTGGAATATAAAAGAATGATTGTTGAAACTGATGGAGTATTAGCACATGAGGCCATCTCTGTAGCAAAATTAAATGGTTCTAAAAATTCTCGGTATATTTCAATATTATTCCAAGCTAAGGCACTAATATAATATTCTTCATTAGTATTTTGTTGATGATTGGTATATATTGTGAGATAAGGTTTGAGCAATATAGCCCTTTCGAGCATTTGGTACGTTGAATTCCAACGTGTTGGTATATCCAAAATAGGGTGAGGAAATTTTAAATTTGGATTTTTTTCAAGATATGTTTTTTCAAGTTTATTAAATTTAGATATAAAAAGTTTAAAAATTTTTAAAAAATTTCTTATTTTTTTTAAAGTTGGATTTATAGGTTCCAATGCAGCCATGACAGATAAATGGATAATATGGCAAAAACATTTGCACACATTATCAAAATTGTCTTTTAGTTTTAAAATTTTTAAAAATGCTAAATTATTACTAGCATTATCTAATGTAATACAAAAAAAATCAATTTCAAATTTTACTTTTAATACAGAATTAAAAATATTATAAATATTAATAGCATTATGTGCTGATTTAAAAGGAATAAAATCTAATAAATGATTAATTAATTTAAAATCATTATCAATATAATGAATGGTTATGCCCATAAAGGGTATTTTATTTGGAGAGGACCAAATGTCCATTGTTAAAGAAAATTTAGAAGTAATTTTAGAAAGTACAGATTTTAAATTGATAAAAGAACTATGATAATGTTTCATAATTTCTTTTTTGAGTGTTTTTCTAGAAATTAATGTTAATGAGGGGTTGCAAAAGCTTATTAAATTTTTAAATGACTCATTTTCAACCATTGAAAAGGCTAAATTATTTTGAATAAAAAAGTCCATAATTAAATTATTTAAATTAGCTTTATTATTTACATTATTAATTAAAAATGATTTTATGGTGTTAATTTTTTTACTGCCATTATTTATTTGTTCACATTTCTTATATAAAGTTGGGTGGATGGATTTAAGATGTGTCCATAATCCTGAGGTTCCAAAATTGGGAATAGATAATTCTTTTTTACATTTATTACAAATAGCCTTTTTTTTGTTATCACAACTAGTATAAAATTCCCAGATTTTTGCTGTATTTCGTCTTTTATTAGATATCGTTGATTCTTCTTGTTCATTATCGCTATTATTATTAGTATCAACATCATTATCTATATTTATTAACTCGATTTGGTTTTCATTCATTATAATATCCTAAATGAATTAATAGATAAAATTGATAGATATCATATAGAAAACTTACTTCCATAATAAAAATAAACTATAATTATAAATAACACCAATATTGATATCACAGGAATATTTGGAAGAAATAACAGATGTAATATGTTTATGAATGAAAGTAAAAAAATATACCACGATATAATTATCCACGATAAAACCAAATAATTTTATGTATTTATCTATTTTAAATTTTTAATATTGGTATTAGTATTGGTTAAAATTGTATTTAAACAATATTTCAAAACCAATATATTTAGGTAATTGGTATTGGTTGTAAAAACAATACCAATATTTAATTATATATTGGTTTATATTGGTATTGTAAACCAATATTATATTGGTATTGGTCCCACCCCTAGTGTTCACTATATTCGATAAGGTTTAATATTAATTTTGTTCACACACCAAGTTATTATATATGAGTTCAATTAACAGAAATAAAAATAAGGAAAAAAGAAACGAATTATATCTAATAAAAAATATTAATCTAAAATTTCTAGCTATATGATAAAATATTATTTATAATAAACTTTATATAATATCATTTTATTTGACTTATTTACTATCATTAAAAGAAGAATAAATATGCATTTTTTTAAATAATAAAAAAGTATAAATCACAAAATATTTTATGCGAATTTGAAACATTTAGTATTGGGTAAAATATATAGGCTAAATGTAACTCTATATAAATATTATTTATATAAAATCTTAATGTTTAAAATAAAACTAATAGGATTATAGCTTAATTTCTATGATCTATACCAAAAGTATATTTTACTAAATGGACCTCTTTTATTCCAGTGGTCGATTATCCTTATCTTGACAAAAATGAAGTCAACATTTTCGTACTCAGAAAAATCGAGCTCCAAAGAATTAATTAGAATATCGTTTTTAACTTCATAAACTGTCCATGATTTATTATGGCCCTTCATAAATGAATAGTGTATTTCGAAAGTTTTTAAACACGCAATTTTATTTTTATCCTCGTTATCGTATATCAAAAGATCCCATTTAAGAAGGAAAAAGAGCGATAATATAGGTTGAATGAAAATGTTGAACGGAACAATTGTATTGATTCTCCTAAATAACGGATTATAAAAGCAAACATGATAAAGAACTAGACCAGGGCAAGAATATCCTTCTGTTATGGTTAGATTTTTAAATATATAACGAAAAATTGAAGAAGAAATCTCTATATAATTATTTTCTTGTAACAATAATTTAGATAAGGATACTTTTTTTGTAACCAGTTTTATCCTCCGATGACCTTCCACTTTTCTTAATTCCGTGATTTGCTCATGACTAAGTACAGTTGGTCTCTGCATTTGCATCCAGGTTGAATAAGGGTTAGTTAAATTATCATTCACTACATAAATGGCTAGAGAAACATATAAAACGAGTTTTACTTGTGGTAGTATATACTCTCTAATGAATGGTAATTTATTTGAAGGTGTGTAACTCAATGCATTTGTGAGAATAGTGGACAAAATATGAAAAGGTTCATTTTGAAGGTAAACGTTGATAACGTCATGTTTTAAACAACCGTATAACAAGGCAATTTGAAATAAGATATTTTGTGATTGATTAGATTCATCAGAAACAAGGTAAACTGATATTGTTGGGAGAATAAAAAAATCATCCTTTTCATCTAACCTCGTAGCATGTTTTTTAAAGGAATAATTATAATTGATCATTTCAACTTCATTCAGATGTATGCCGTGAGATATTGCGTCCCATCCATGATTTAATGAGAAAGCGCTATTTGCACTTTCTGATATGGGTGGACTAAAGAATATAGTATTACCCAAATAAGATAACAAACAAAATGCTCCGTAAACTGGTTTCTTAATGAAAACTGGCATCGATATATTATTGCGAGAAATCTGATATTGGGCTATAAATCCAGCTAAGAGAGTTCTTTGTTCGAAATAAAATGGAGGCTGATTCAAGAAAGCGTTATCATTACTCAATAGTAAAAAATTTTTGAATGGTCCTCCATTTAATTTGGATTCTATAATCGCGATTATATGATCGTGGATGATCTAAGAAATATATTTTATTTATTACAACAAAAAAAAACATTGTAAGTAGAACATGTAAAAATTGAGTGATTATAACCAGGGTTACCAGATCTCCCACCCTTGGCGTAATTTCACGATTTTTTTTACTTTAGTTTACGCCCACGCCGTCTATTTATTTAAGCTTTCTCCCGTTTTTTACGCTTTTATCTCGATTTTCCTAAAAAAAATTAAATATTAAAAATAGCTCAACCACAAATTTACGCTACCATTTTTTATTTTACTTCAATCATACATTTTAAAAGGTATTTTGTTTTTGTTTATTTCATCCATATTTGAGATTGGAAAAAACAAAGAATTCTAAAAAAAAATAATAATATTATTTTCTATCTTCAATTTAAAATATATTAATATTTAATATCATTTAATTTTAAAATAAATTGCTATGATAAATCATATAATATTTACTTCCTTTGATTGTGATTCTAATTATAAAAATTATTCATATGTAAATGTGTAGTAAATATTTTGTATATTTTAGAAATCAATCTAAATAAAATAATATTTTATAAATAAGCAATTTATTATTTAATTTTAACAGTTTTATATAGCCTAATAATATTTTTTGATTAATTAAATAAAGTTTACTCTATTTCATTTTTTTTCAATTTTATTCCATTAATTTAAATTATATATAAATTACATTTTAAAGGCAGTTAACATCCAAAAAAAATGTAAATCGCAATATCAAAATAACTTGAATTCCATTTATCCATATATCAGAGAAGATAAAGAAGGTGGCTTTAATGCAATTTGTATAGTATGCAATAATCAGCTATGGATGAGTCCATGATGTAAAAAAGTATTTAACAAGGCAAAAACATATTTCTAATTTAAAAAATAAGGAATCATCAAATAGTATTCAACCATAATCCAAAAACAGTAATTTATGTGATGATAATACTGCAATAATCGAAGCGACAATTCATTTATCACAGGATAAAACATTCGCTTAGTTATTTATCTACCGATTGCGCTACAAACTTGCCCATACTATTTCCTGATTCAAAAATAGCTAAAAATATAAAATGTAGCAGAACAAAAACTTCAAAAATAGTTTTAAATACCCAAGGTCCTGAAACTAAAAAACACATCTTAGAGAATTTGAAGAATAATCATCCATTTTCTCTATTAACTGGTGCATTAAATAATGGAAATACTAAAACATTCCCAATAATGCTGTGATATTTTAATAAAAAAAGAGATATATCGAAAAATTTTCAACGGACTTGGAAATATCCAAGGATATTTTGTCTTTGCTGGTGCAGAGCCTTGAAAAATGTAACCTTTCACTATCAAATAAAACAACATTTTGTGCCGATAACTCAAGTAAAAATTTTGGAAAAAAACAAAGTGTAATGACTGAATTATTAGTTTTGAATTAAAATATTATCCCAATTGGTTGCCCGTGCCATATAATTCACAATGTAGGAAGAAAGGGGCTTGCTTCATTATAAATAGATATAGAAATAATTGCTATGAAATGTTATGCCTAATTCAGCAGATCCATAAACAAGGTACTGTTTTAAACAAAATTATGGGTATTTTTTGAAATGTGCTGGCCTAGGCTTATTTAAGTCTAAGACAAAATATTATAAAATGTGATAATCATGATAAAGTCATATCGTAATTGTGAAAAGCGCTATTTCAAAAAAAATCTATAATTAATGTGTTAATTTTATATTTGTTTTAATGAAGTTATATTCTAAAAAATATTTAATTTTAATTATCAAATTTATTTTTCTGCAAAATCATTTCCTGCATTTTACTTAAAAATTTTTTTTTAATAAATTGTTATATTTGTTATTTTTTTTACAATTATGAACTTCCCTATAAAAAGGTGAGCTAATTGATATGGTAAATTCATTATATCTTTTTAAATTGAAATTATTGTACGTTTTTATGTAGATGTCCATTTTAAATAAGTGACAACCAATTGTTTTATATTATTATATATTTCCTCCGCTTATTCTTTTTAATTCTTTTTTTTTATAAATTTTTAAAAACTTTTATTATTATTCCTAATGTTTTTTCTATCAAGTTTTCCTCATTCTTTATATATATTTTTTCTTTCTTTTAAAATAATTTATTTACATTATTTTCAATAATCTTGTTTTTTAATATAATTTTGATTATTTATTCTATCCACGTCATTTTTAAATATTTTCCTGCTAACTATGACGTGGGATACGTCGCGATGTAACAGCTGATTAGTGTTGTTAAACATCTCAATTTTTATAAGCTAACACAATATTTTCGCTAAAAAATAGTATGCAATCTGGAGATTTTGCTCATAGATGGCAGAAAGGTTTGATAAACAGTTTCAAAAATAAGTTGAACCAGGACACAGCCTAAATAAAAATAAAATTTAATTATTAATAAAGAAAAATTGATCTTATTAAAATAAAGCGATCAGATGGTTTCATAATAACAAAATGTAGCATAAAGCAGTGATGTCACGCTATATTTTGTTAAATGATAATATGCGGTGAGGCCAAATTTATATCATGCAGGAAAATAGAGCAATATGGCCCTCTTCGTGATTGATTAATTAATTTTAATATCTATTCGATATGAATAACGTTATTTTTCCGCTTTCTTGTGGATTTCAACCGCCCGTTAAACCGGTATTATTTATTGAACCTAAACGGTAAAAAAATTTTCACCCGAACCATGAATGTTAACTTTATCTGAACATAAATCTGAACCGATTAGTTACGGTTTAGATCCCTGGCTATTATAAATTTCTAAGACTCATTGTCAGTTTATTACAACTGTCCTCAATTTCGTTTTCTGATCGTAAATGATATCTTTAATCCAAGAATCATTTCAAATGCCAATCTATAAAAACGGTATATCATACGCCAGTCAACATAACACTAGAAAAAATGCTAAACACAGTTCCTAACCCAAAGAAATATCACAATATGGTACACGATGCCATCACGTGGCTTTACACATATAAAGGGAATCAGTGCACATGCACAAGTACAAATCGCTGTGGTACTACAAAACCATTAAAGATGTGATGGAATTTTATCAAACTAAACAACTGCAAAAGACATCATCAGAGGGCAAAACGCTATATATCCCATATATATTATCGATAATCAACATACTTTAGCCATTGTGTAAGCATAATAACAAGTAGCCCTCCATATTTGTGGTCTCCACCATCCAATTAAAAGATCTCCTTCATCATTATAAAGAGGTAGCGATAGTTTTGGATAATGGATTTGGCGATAATTTATAAAATCCATCTCTTCCATTATTATGCTTGATATTGATAAATTCAGCCCTTAAAATGGTTCTACAAAATATTAATTTTGAATTACCTTTTTTATGAATAGAGATAAAATGTATAAAGTTGTCAGATTTATTGAAGGAATAAATATGGTCCATAAATGCCCAACATAATGGCGATTTAGGGGGTAAATGACATGATGTTGCAGGTCCTCCTAGCTCTAAATTATATTCTCTAAACTGTCTCAAACTATAAATACATAGATCAACATAATGAAGATAGCCTTAATTTATAATTTGTATAAAATTATTTTGTAAAATGTTTACTATTAATGGTAAAATTTAGTATATTATATTCTGAATGATCTGGCTCATTCCATAATTCAAATTTCCATTTTTTTATATAAGTTAATCCAAACCTATGTATAATCCTTGAAATTGTTTGTGTAATAAGTGAGATAAATAGTTTTGATTGCTTTGTGTCATATAAGTCATTAAAAATATTGGATGGGTTTCCCATTATTTCAAAAATCAAATAAAAATCTATTATATTTTAGCATTGCAATTTTACAAGATACCTAGTTGATAAATTTTGTCCATAAATTTATCAAAATTTGAATAATTAAATGAGTCTTTGTCATAATATATAAGGTCTAGCAACCAATGAATCCTTATATAATTAATTCCATTGTTTGGAACACTCTTAATATATATCATATTTAAAATGTTTTCAGGAATAAGCAAATTATTATCATGAGGTATATTAGGACTATATCCCGTACTTTTCCATATTTCTGGCAATGGATACAAAGATAAACTGATACTTTGGAAACTTATAAAGAGTATTAAAATTAGTAAAATCAAGTAAAGACTCATGTTGTAAACAGGGTAATGATACATGGCGTCGAACGTTGTTTTAATAAAAATTTTAGAAATAGTTGCCGATTACGCTGAAAATGTCGCCGTTTAAGAAAATCACGCCGGCGCGCCGCCGATTTTCTTGTCGGCGGCGCAGGGCCGCAGAAATTTCTTTCATATTTTATACCTTTTTATTCTAATAATTGGTCAACATCACTCTTGTAATTTTTTAATGTCAATCAGAATTTTGATGAATTTTTATTTTCTACTATTTTAAAATCATAATTATATTGACTCATTATAGAATTCAACCAATCAAAAATCTAAAATTCCAAAAGTTACCATAATTTTACATATTTTTAAAATGGATGTATCTATATTTAATAATTCTATAAATAATTTTAGTATCCTAACTCTGGATAATATAAAATCCATAGTCTGCAAATTTTTTGCAAAAGAATAAGAGAAATTATCACTGTTCTAAGATATAAAACTGCAGAAGTTGAATTTGAATTCGAGGAATATCAAAGAAAATGTCTAAGTACATTAGATTTAACATCAGACATGTTAGATCTTGACAGCATTGATCCATACTCGAGTACCCGGTTTTAAATTGGCAATTCCAATGATAATAATAACAATAATTCCACGTATATGAAAACCTTAAAATTCAATGTCCCAAGCCCAACACGTTGGCATAAAATATTAATTATGCTAGAAAGCATATCAGGATTAAATAAGGATTTAATTAATAATGTTTTGAAAAGAATTGGAAAGCACTTTCTCAAATTATCTGATCTGGTAGAAGAACTATTAGCATTTCTTTCAAAATTTAAAGAAACTGTAGAATTTCTTTCAGTACAAAAAGGGCCTACTTTAAACTTGGCGTTACCTTTTAGTAGTGAAATTGAAACACATTTAATAGTAAATGATAGTGATATTCTGAAATTATTTCACTTAAGGAAAATATACTAAAAAAACTTGCGCTACGATTTCCGGTTTGTAATATGCAAATATATTATATAAGTATATTCTTTTATTTTTTATTTAAAATTATCTAGGTATTGGCTTTTCTTTTAGATCATCCAAGATTTCAAAAATTGACAATTGTGTCATAGTATTTAATAGAGCAAAATTGCTCAGCTTCAGAATTTATAATAAAAACTTATAAAGAATGATGATAATCAAGTAGTAAACATAGCTAATGAGGTTGAAGATGAATTATTAAATTCAAGTTATTTGACAAAATTGGCAAATAAACATTCAACAAATATAAATTATGATTCCAAGTTAGGTGACTTAGAACAAGAATGTCACAGTTTTCTTGGAAAACGACATTCACAAGATATGGACGTTCTAAATTTTTGGAGAGAAAAGAAGAGTGAACTTCCTAATCTTTCCAGGCTCGCCAAAAAAATTATTTGCATTCCGGCCACCAGTACACCTAGTGAAAGAGTTTTCTCTACCGCTGGATTGACGTTAAATTCAAGGAGATCATCATTATGTCCCGAAAATTTAAATAAAATAATTTATATACAAGATATTATAAAATTACGAAATCGATTTTGGATATAATAAGTTTTCTATTAAATGAATATTAAAAAATATGCCGAGATATCTGTAGAATAGTGTATATTTTTATTTGTTTTTTTTAAAAAAATGAATAAGCAATTAAAAAAATTTATGTTATAAAAATTTATACTGCGCCGATTTTATTGACGGCGGCTAAAAATCGGGGCGCCACCAGCCATCGATTAGATTTTTGAAAATTGTGCCGGCCGCCGATATTTTTGTCGGCGCACAGGTCTAGAAATAGTAAAATATCTTAAAAATTTCATTTATAAATTTATTTTTTCTTCAGTTCTTACTATAATTTTTTTTTGGATTTTTTTTTTATATGCAAGTGAACGCTACAAATGCAAATAATAGAATATCAAGGTTAAAATGATTTACCGAATTTTTTTAGCCATGAAATCGAACTAGAATATAAAAATTAAACATCTTATTTTACCAGAATTTAAATAATATATATTAAATTTTTTCTTTAAGGATAAATCGAATTAAAATTTATATGAAGATTAAATCTCTAAATATCGATAGTAATCATTTAAGACTTACACCAAAGGGAATTGAAACCTAAATCAGCCACCCCCCCCCCTTCACCCTTAAAGTAATTAAATTATACTGAAGAAGTTATCAGGTAGAGGCTTTTGGTTTGCCCTCCTCTTCTTTTCTTAGCCTATGGACGTTTAAATAACAGTTCTTGAACTGTTTTGCATATAAGTAGGTGCGGCTTTTCAGCAAACGTGTAGAAGGCTCCTCATTTTAAATTCATCCAACTTAATTTAATTCAGTTAGAAATGAGGAATACCTAACATGGCACTATTGTACCTTCAATCGTAATATATAATTTGGGGTTCGGTTTTCCAGTGTAAAAAATAAAGAGGATTTCAATGAAATAGTAAAGATTAAGGTTGCATTCAAAGTGGAGATGGATCCGTTTTTTACATCCGTTGCTTCAAAAGTCAACCTCATAAAATGATATATATATTTTCATTTTTAAAAAATTATAAGTAACGTTATAATGCTCTATAAAATTTGCTGGATCAAAAAGTGAAAATGTTTTGACTTCAAAATTTGCCCGTTTTTAAGACGGAAGGTATCGGAACGTAAGCACTATGAACATATATACCATTTTTAAGGAGATTGACTTTTGACGGAACGGATGTAAAAAACGGATCCATATTTCCACTTTGAATGCAGCCCAAGAAGTTATTAATTATTTATTTAATTATGTTTTAGATAGTTAACACGACTAAATTTATTCATAATGCTAACGGAACCAACGGAATTTTCTTATTTAATATAATCATTTGAATTAAAATCAGTCCTTCCCCTACCCAATAAAGTAAATATATCACAAACTTGTAAAGGGCTCTTCATTTACAATTTGTTCACCCCACTTAATTTATTCGAGTTAAATGGAGATGAGGAATACCTAAAGCAGCTCTGTTGAACTACAACGGTAGAGGGTAAAAGCGTTATAAAACCCACACATGATTTTCTAATGGGAGTGTATGGTAGAGACCTCTATTGTAAGAGTAAATTTCTACCTCGGTTCGTATCAAGGGGTACTAGTTAACTAAGATATTCCCACCTCCAATTTACAACGATTTTAAATTTTATTTAATAAACTTTCATTTGAATTTTTTTTATCTTAAATTGCTTGGAATATATTAATTAATAGAATCCTATAGTTTTTTTTGGTATAGATTTAAAAACTAATCGCATAAGACGCGAATTGGCACATTTTTACACCCTGAGAAGGTGCAAGACGATAAAATCCGACTTTGAATCATAATTTCTTCCAACATATTTTGGGATTGGTCTACTTTTTTAATGATAAAAATCTGGATCCCCAATTTGACCAGCAGTAATTTAAGTCTTTAATGCTGCAAACATTTTCTTGCTTGTTTTAGTATCTTTAACCCGCATTTCTTTAACTATTCTAGACTTGTCACATAATGATTTGCAATCACTCATTTATTTTTTCATATTTCTAGCTATTTTTATTGATTACCACGAGGAAAGCAAAAATAAACTGGGTCGGTCAGATTTAAATAATAAAATGCAACTAAAAAGAATTCATTAGTAAAATTCTGAAAGACATAATTAGATTTTAAAAAAATTATAAAACACTCAAAAATGGTTAGAAAAAATATATAATGTATGAAGGTTTAAAAAAAAGTTAAATTTAATTTATAAATATAATAAGCGGAAAAATTTCAAAAATAGAAGGAAATGAGAGAAAAAGCTAAAAAATGATTAAAACGGGTTAAAAATGTATATTAGATAAAAAGTGGGAAAAATTACGTTAATTATTTTTTTAAATAGTAAAGTACTTAAAAATGAGTAGAAAAAAAAATACAATTTCCTCGTTTTGCAATGGCTTCGTTATGTTTTCTCATCGTTTTGTCAACAAAATCAAGCAAACAGAATGATTAGCCAAACGAAACAAAATCAAACCTTAGGTCTGGTGCGACTTGATAAGCCAATAAAAGTCCGCAATACTCCTCTAAACTTCCGGGCTCAGATTGCGTGGCATAAACCCGTAACATTATAGATACAATTCAATTCAATGCAAAAAATAATTCCCTATCTATCGAGATTCGATCCGTTCGTTTAAGCTTAAAATCAAAGGTTCAACTTTAATAACTGTACACATGTAAATATGATGTTAGATAAATGAATATAAATATCTTTTCAATACAAATTATAATATTATATTATAAGTTTTAAATATTAAATTAAATGTCATCCAATTATTTAATATAAATAATAATAATAAATATAGTTATATTTATATATATAAAAAAAATTATTCAAAAAAAAACTTATCATTTTATAAAATTAAATAAATGAAAATCTATGTGCATATTATATTTTCGAAATATTATTTATATGCATTTTTTTCAAAAAAATAGCAATTTAATAATGATTGAATATAAATTTTCTAGTTTATATTTAGCAAATGAAATAAAAATAATTAAATTGACGATTTATAGCAATAACTTAAAACTAAAAATTGCACTATTTATAAATAATATTTTTTTTAAAGATATAATATGTTTAAAAATAATAAACGAATTAAAGATACATTTCAAAAAAAGTGATACGTGAGTATATTAAACATTGATGATTAATGTGAGGTTATCTTGTTCACAATTTAAGTCCCATTTCCTAAAAGCAGGTGGATGGATAAAAAATTTGCTTGAAAAGATTTGTCATAAGAAGAAAAAAACCACTCTGAAGATTTATTATTAAGATACCAGTTTAATAATTATATAATTTTCAAATGTAAATTAAAATAAAATTTTGCTAGTAATCGTAATATATAACTCATAATTCCATCAATTTGGTTTCTAAGAGAATATTCAAAAAAAAAGAAGAAAATTCTAAAAATATAATTTAAATATATTGTTATAAACTCATGAAAGTTCAAGGCTAATAAAAGAGAAAGAAAAATTTCAATGTTTCTTTAGGTAATATACGATAAATATCTGGCTTATGGAAAATAAAAGAGTGACAATTAGCACTTCTTTATGACGTTCCCAAAATCTTCTGTATACTGTTTTATGGCCATTAGCATTTGAGATATTTGAAGTCAATAAATTCCGGTTCACGCTGGCATCGTTTTTATTCACCATTCGTTTTTTGATAGAATTTTCGTTATTATCGGTGCCAGATTTCGAAGGATTTGGCGAATCAAAATTTGGGGCTTTAAAAATTCAAAATTTAATTTATTTATTCTCTCTAAATTATAAAAAGTTTATAAAATTAAATCATTTTATTTAAGAAAATTTGGCAAATAGGTAAAAAAATGAAGGGACAAATCACGTGTTCATTTTATAAACTTTGACGTGGTCTAAAAATAGTATATAAGAGATGACTGAGTGCCGCCAATTTCATAATAAATAATGGTAGTCACCATGTTATCTCTAAATTTTATACGCTTACGCGCATTTACAAACAAGTCCTATCAAATATTTTTAAAATTATTTTGTTAATTTTTTATAACCCTTGTAATTATACTATAAATCAGAGTGTCGAACCGAACCTCCAAAACCTTTATAATTAACCTAAACATTTTTGAATTTTTTTTTGAAGAGCTAACTGAAATTTTAAAAGCTTTTATGAACTAGATAAACAGGTTTAAACGGGTTCATATAGGTTTTTATTTTATAAGTAATAATTAATGGAATTTAAAAAATTACATAATTTTTTATTATTTTTATCATTTAATAATGACTAAAAATGTCACACGATTAGTCAAATTTAACCTAGTTTTATAAATTTGAAGAATTTCCGTCTATTCGATCTTCCTTCCTTATCTCGATTTAAATAAACTTTCACTAGGCCTAAGGTGATTTCCAGAATTTCTTTTAAAGCGGTTTCTAGGCCATGTATTCAGCATTTTTTTAAAAAATTAATTTCCAAACTGTCATATCTGTATTTAAATATTGTTAACATAATATCTTATGTTAAAGCATTTTAGTTTTAATATTTCAAAATGATATATAAATTTGAATATTATAAATACTTTTATAACCTTTCAGTATATATATATATGCAATCAATACCTAATTATAAAACAAATATATATATCGCTAGTTCTTGTATTAAAAACACGATAAATAATAATTAGTTAATAGAAATGAATTCAAATGGAAACTTGAAGTTATAAAAGGATACTAATTTGTGGAATTATTATTTTTTTTTGTATAATGTAAAAAAATTAGTCGTTGTCGAATTTAACATAATAGTCAATTATTTTTGTATTATACATTAGTGATCTGCAATGGGCCTAACATTTCAAGCACGGCCAGGCCCGAAATTTTTAAAAAAAAATTTATCCTACCCAGCACGGTTTCGAAATAATTTTTTATTTTGATTTGTCCCGAAAAGCCTGGTCCGAATTTAAAAAATATAATTTATCAGCCAAGCTAGGCCTGGCTCAAATTTATTTAAATTTTTTTTTTTTATTGTAAAAAAAATATTAGCGCCTTCTTGTTTCTTGCAAGAATTTTTAAAATATATCTATTTATCTGACAAAATGAAATATCATATTAAAAAATTTAACTCCAACGTAACGCGACCCGATATTTTTTAAAAAAATATTAGGCCCGATCTAGCCCGAACCGAAATTATTTTTCTCGGGCCGGGATGTTAATTATAAAAAATTAATTCGACAAATAAGCTTTTTGTTTGGAAATAAATTTTAAAAATCTGCTGGAAACATGCTAGAATATCTCTTGGAAAAAATTTACTGTCTGGAAATGGCTCAAGATGTTTATTCTTGTTTTTTAGATTCTTAGAACTTAGTTATCAAAGAATCTTCCTTTTTTTTAAAAAAATTAACCGTTTTTTTTCAGCTTTAATACGCTTTTGTTAAAAAAAAAATTCAATACAGTTTTTATGTAATGTTTTAAATATGTTATTTTTTTAATAAATCATATATTTTTTTTCTGATAGTTAAACACTAAAAAACAGAGCTACAAATATTCTCACCAGGATTTTTAACAGGGGACCTATAATCAATCGAAGCGACATCCTGCTCGGTCAAGAAGTTATCGTTGGAGGTCGAAAAGGTTTTTCGGGAAAATTGTTTCGATGTTCTATAAGCGAGTTTTTCCTTCCCGTTAACATAACTCCTTTCGGTTTGAATAAGAGATAATTTAGGAAGTGGACGTTGTTTGTGCAAGGTTTTGGTGAGTATTTCGAAAGCCTTTTCGTATTGATAAAGATCATTGTGAGGGTCCCATGGTCTGAGACTTTTTTTTTTAATTTTAAAAATGAGTTAATTGGATGTAAAAACGAGACTGCCATTTTAAACAGGTGGAATTTGTTTTTTTAAAAAGTAAAAATTCTTTTAATGCAATTTAATATGCAGTAAATTGTTTAAAAAAAAATCAACGAACATTAACTTAATTTAGGCGTTACCAACTTTTTGTAAATAGTATATAAATATTTATCACCTAATTCATCTTCTAAAATAAAATATGATAATAAACTAGAAATAAAAATTTAAAGAATTCTAAAACAAACGAAATTATATATATAAAAAACAAATTTTCTCCCAATATTTTTTTAAAAGTAAAAATAAACGGTAAGACTAGTAGCTGTGTCCTGGTTCGACTTAATTTAGACATTTAATTGATTTAAAATCTTTTGAGCTAAGACACCCTATTTTGGCTTGTTTTAAGTATATTGTGGCATTGTTATTTTTAGTATTTTATTCGTAATTTCTTTCAAATCGACCTAGGACACTCTAGAAGGTGATAACAAAATAACTTTAACTAATTTTTATTATTTTTGCATAGTTTAATAAAAAAATTAAGGAAATGGTTGAATACATTCCAATCTAAAAATTATCGACGTCCCATTTTCAAAAAAAAAACTGAAAATATTAGTTGTTTTATTTGATTTGGCATTACTCGCAATATTTATAGATCCAATCTCCACGATCATTTCTCTCACCCTCTGTGTTGACATTACCGGCATTAGCTACGTTCTCATCTCTACTATTCTTATTTTCCTTCCCCGATAAATCGTCTTTTAAATTTGTGATATCCTCGAAAAGGTATGGTTGATAAGGAGAGTTTTGGGCATTTAAAATTTTTTCCCTCTGGGCCGTTTCAATCGCGGTTTTGGCGACCGTAGCGGCCTGTTGGTCTTCGTCTAGAAGGGCCTGACTTACCCCTGACCAGAGGAGAGCACTTTCGAAAGGGGATTGATTTTTCAAAGGAACCAAGAACCGAGTTTGGCGAGTGGAAAGAAGAAGCGATATATTGGTGGCGTCCCAAAAAACACTGCGGGAGGACGGTGAGCGGTCCAGCTTTTATAAGGTGATAGAAGAAAGTTGCAAAAATCAGTTTAAGTGATCAATATTGATATTTTTTAAAAAATTATTCAGATTTTATTGAGAAATAATATATATATATATATACCTCATTTTCCATTTCTTTGATAAATATTTTCCCATCCCAATGTCCATCTATCTTAGCCAGAGTATTATTTTCGCCAAACTTAATTCTTCCGGTTATGGCATTCGCAGAATCAGCGCTTCCAAACATTGGCTGAAATTTAATTTTAATATTTTAATAAGCGTAAAGTTGTTTCTATTTTTTAAAAATTAGAGTTAACAAGAAAAGTATATCTCTTCCACTAGAATCTTAATCTTCATTTATCCCGATGACAGCATTCTATTTGAGTAAAAATTATAGTACAAAATATTTGTATTCTAACAAATGGAGTAATCAGCTCCTCTCCAAAACAAATTGAGATTTATTCCAAATAATTAAAAATTATAATTGTACAACGTAGTTTCACGATATATATATATCATTTCCACGTAATGTACTAATATTTTAAACGATTCGTTATTTGAACAGAAAACCCCAAAGATACACCGATGCTTTAAAATGTCAACAGATACTCTAATAAATGCAAGTATACATCATTATTATGGCATCGTGGCATCTAATAGTGACTTTGAATAGATATCGTTATTTTATGAGTTCGATAACCGACTTTGATTGCTAACACTTGAAAAGTTAAAAATTGGAAGGAAATATTAGGCGAGATAAATTAATTTTTGCTCTAAACGTTCCCTTAAAAAAGAATTGTTTTGATTGATTGTACATCATTATATTTAAATAAATTCAAAAAAATGGGAAGCAAGCCTAAATAGTAAATACTTTGAGTTTGAATTCAAGGAGAGACGAATACCCCGTGAGTTCGCAAGTTATCGAAACCTTCCCACCCAACTCCATCGTCAGATTTCCCATGAGGATACCCTTGCAGTGAGCGTATGGCATAGTTATAACGTAGCACTCGCCTCGTGGAAGTAAAGTTATCTTGGCCGACCCATCCAAGATGGCGGATATGGAGTTGCCTTATTTTTTTTAAAAAAATAATAGGGCTCATCAATTTTTCGTAAAGTTCCTTATCATCCTATTCTCTAACTACCTTATTATACCTTCTGTGATAAACAAAGTTAGCTGTATTAAATACATTTTCATGCATATTTAAAATAATAATGAATAGTACAATTAATTTTACAAAAAAAAGAAGAGTGATATTATTCTCTAAATAAATCCTATTATTTATTTAGGTTAGTGTTATTGAAAATCCCGATTTGAGCCGATTTTTAAAGATTTTAGTCACGTGCTTCGAGATTTGGCAAGTCCAAACTGTTCTGCCATCTATGAGCAAAATCTCCGGGCTTATACGATATTATTTGAGGCTAAAATCTTAAACGAGCGGTAAAAAAAATCGACCCTAAATCGGGCTTTTTAACAACACTAATTTTGGGTTAGTAAAATAGAATCTATAAAAACCATAAAATTTTGAACGCGTCAGAATGGCTCCGGATATGCAGTAGCCATCTTTTCTGTTGGTGACGTAGAATGCCGATATAGGTGGATGATGTGATACCTGAAAAAACATTCAAAATTATTATAACTAAAACCGATCCATTAATAAAAAGTTAAAGTCGAATTATTATATATAAAAAAAAAGAAGGTGTAGTATACCTGTTCAGCCATATAGAAAGTACTACTATCGTTTTTGGGATTTTTCCACATGCACCTAAAAACTTCTCCGAGCACCGGATTATACGGCTTTTTCAAACCCTTACATAAAAAATAATTAAAATAAATATCAGATTTACAATGTAGTATTTTTTTAAATGGAATCATGTTATTATAATTTTTACAGGAGAGCAATTTTTTAAAAAAAAATTACGTTTCGATTGTTTTCAATAAGTTTCTTATATTGGTCTTATAATTTGACTTGTATATATTTAGGTATTTATCATGTGAATAGAAATATAATTATCAGAGACCTGCAGAGGCACCATTTGCACGGCCCGGCCCGGTTTTAAATTTTTTAGGCCCGGCCCGGCCTGTATATTTTTTAAAAAAATTTTTTACGGCCCGGCCCGGATTTAAAAATTTAAGGCCCGGCCCGGCTCGGAATTTTTTAAAATTATATTCGACCTGGTATATACAAAAATTCACCTATGAGGTATTTTACCATATTTTTCAGCGAGTATTATCGCTTATTATTTAAAAAATACATGTAAAAAGCTAATATTTTAAGAATATTATATTGAATTTATAAAAATTATAAAACTGTTATTTATAAAAATGGATATTTTGAGCATATACTATATTTTATATTGCATTTATAAAAATAAAACTAATATTCATAAAAATGGTAATAATATTTTGAGCATATACTATATTTTATATTGCATTTAAAAAAAATAAAACTAATATTTAATTTATAAAAATGGAAAATATTTTGAGAATATAATATATTGTATTTAATTTACTATTTAATTTATAAAATAAAAATAAATCGCTATTTAAAAAAAATGCATGTATAATATATAGTATTTTGAAAATATAATCTTATTGCACAATATTAATATAATTTATTTTATAATATAAATTTTTAACAAAAGAAGATAATTGTATTATATAATATTGTAAAAAAAAATAATGAAAAATGTTGGATTAAAAACTTTCATGACTCAAGGTAAAATATAATAAATGCAATAAATATTTGACAGTTTGCAAAGTAAAAAACCAGCATGATTGATGAAACATTATAGTCAAGAAAGATATTAAAAATTCACAAATTATCATGAAGAAAGAGAAGCATATCTACCTTTTCAGGTTGAAGATTACTTCTTTTTTCTTCAAGAATTCTCGTAATGGAAAAATTCCGCTCACAGCTTGCACTTGAAGCAGGAATTGCTAATTTTGCTAAAATTGGAAATTCGCTTTGATGAGCCGCCCACCACTCTAACAAATTATCCACCTTAAATGTTTCATCTATTTTTTTATTTATGTAATTACAATATTCATCATCGGGTATTGACATATTACCAGAATTACCATCGCCCCATTTGTCATAAAACGATTCAGTTTGTTTAACAACAGTCGTAATTTGACTGGTCGATGGTATTTCATTTACTTCCTGAGCCTCTTGTAATTTAATATGATCTTTTATATAGTTTTCCGTCATCTTGCGATCTGTCTCTGACAACATACGTATGAATTTGGGACAGAGAAAAAGAGAAATAAAATGATACATGTGTAAAACAAATTTTTCAATTAAAAAATGTTTTATATTAAGTAAAATCAAGTTTATTTCTCCTTTTTCGCTTTGAAAGGTATTACAAACTTCAGTTCATAATACCAAATTACCACTTTAAAAAGAGTACAAGAGTCCGACTGTAACTCACCAATAGCTGTTAAAATCCTCAAGAATTTTGACTAGATCCTGAAGGATCGGAAAGTCTATAATATAATACTTTTCCGATCCCCATGTTCTTGAAGAACTTTTATAATTTCTTCATTTTGAGAATAAACAAAATTGAGCATATTGTATTTAGAGTTCCAGCGGACTTCTATATCCTGATAAAGGGCTTTCAAATGCTGGCATTTATTACTTTGTTTTAAATGCCCCACTAATATTTTAGTATTATCTATTGTTGATTTTATTAATGGGGCATTACTTTCCAAATATTTGAAGTTAAATGAATTTCTTAAAATTGTATTTAATATATGACAAGAACAATTTAATCGTTCATTTAACTACAATGCTTTTGAATTTGCAGGAAATTAATAATTAGATCGATCTGTGGGTTGTTAGGTAGTGTTAACCATCACCCAATATTATATTAATCATAACTATAATATAATATAATCTTATAACCATTAACTAATAATGTAAAAATTTTTATAAAAAATATCAAGGCCCGGCCCGGGTTTAACAATCTTAGGCCCGGCCCGGATATATTTTAAAAAAAAATTTTTAGGCCCGGCCCGGATATGTTTAAAAAAAATTTTTTTTGGTATGGCCCGGCCCGGGTATATTTAAAAAATTTAAAATACGGCCGGGCTTAGGGCCGGGCTTGCAGGTCTCTGATAATTATATATATAAAAAATTGATTTATGTAAAAAAAGTCATTTTTGACAGGATATGAAATAACCTAATTTTCAAGCGACGATACACATATATACTAAAGTAATGTTTGATCAATTTTAAAAAATAATACTTTAGGTTTTTTGTAAAAGCCGGACATATACCATTTGGTGACGATTTTGATCCTAGAATAAGGGTCAGACATATCTTGAGCTCTGTGATATTATAAGTTTAATATTTATATTACAATAATACGGGTTATTAAAACCCTAAACAAAATATCATTGATATTAGTTCTCTATTAGGA
This sequence comes from Gordionus sp. m RMFG-2023, assembly GCF_954871325.1. NCBI lineage: Eukaryota > Metazoa > Nematomorpha > Gordioida > Chordodea > Parachordodidae > Gordionus > Gordionus sp. m RMFG-2023. The sequence continues at coordinate 25,399,624 of NC_088779.1, read as the reverse complement.
TACAACATTATGTCACCGAAGAGGGCAGGAAAAAAAGCGTTAAACATGAACCCTGCCTATAACAAAGACTTTTTAGCAGAGCGATGCCGGCGATATAAGTGATCTAAGGATATCTATGTCCATGATAGAGATTTACCGGCTTAAAAAAAATTGTTCAAAAATTTAATGTCTATAAGTTAAGACTTACTGAGCTAAAATGTCACTGTGATAATAATAATCGGTGAGCTTGTCCAAAAAGGATCGAGGCTCTAGAATGAAGGTAGGCAGCGTTACCTTCGATAAATCCATCCCTGGTTTCATCTAGTTTTTAATTATAAGAAATTATTATAGAATAAACGAATAATAAAAGAAAAATGAATAGTTTTCCAATGTGTATTGTATTTAATCATTGATAATCAAAATTCTGCTTTTACAAAACTCCATATAGCATTCTAAGAGAAGGTTTTGAAAGATCTGTTTTAAGTTAACTTTAGTTCCAGATAATTTAAAAGAGTTAACAAATTATTTTAGCTATAAAAATTATCTTTGAACTCTATATTTCTAAAACTAATCTCATTGATATATTTTTTTCTCAGCAAATGCATCAATTTTATTTGAAGAAATATGTAAAATCATTATTTAATGAAGCTCAGTAAAAGGATAGAATTCTTTAATTAAATTATTAAAAATATCTTACTTTAGCTGCATTTATTTTCTTAAATATGCATAAATTATTTTTTTTAAAGATAATTGTGAGATATATTGAAATATAAATTTTCAGTGCTAGTTGGAAAATAGAATAGTTTAGAATGCAAAGCGAGTATATGACTTTTACCTGCTTAATCAAAGCCCAGATAAGGCTCTTGTTTTCATCGGGCAGAGTTTCCTCTATAATTCTTCGAGTCGCTTCGCCTGTTCCGCCCTCTTCTTTGTCGGTTTCCCCGTCGTTGTCCTCTTCTACGTAGACCGTCGACTCCTTTTCTTCCTCAGCATTGTAACTCTCGGCGGGGGACACGCCTCTGGAAGATGGCGTCGATGATGAGGTGGCTACGATAGACGAACGCGAAGAAGAATGATCCGACCAACCAGAAACTTCCATGCTCTGATCATCACGTGTCGGAGGAGAAAGTAATGGAGAAGAAGCCGTTAAATGGTCTAAACAAAAGGATGACGTGGAAGCTGGTTGAGGAAAAATATATAATGGGGAAATGGATTAATAAAACTTGCAAAATGACAAAATAATTTTATTTTTTGAAGTACGATTCAAAAGATCGAACTGGGATTCAAGAGAACTCTCGGAACCTGGACAAATTTAGGCACTCCACTTTTTAAATAATTTATAGGAAACGGAACCATATCCAATTTTATCTGGAACCATAAATATTTAGAACCCTAAGGCTTTTTTAGTCGGTCTAATGATATTAAGAACAATGCCTTTTAAACCCTAACCACATCTACGTAACACTTTATTTGGGAACAGGGTGAGAGTACTGCAGATTCAGGTGACGAGGCAAGCTATTTTGATCGGGGTTCGATTCCCCATGGAATTCATTTTTACCCAACCTCTTGGGTCAGGCGAGCCGGGGTAAAAAAAATTTGGGGGGCAACTTGTGCAATTTTTTTTACTATTCCTCTTGACTGAAGAGATATCCATCATTTACGCCCTGGTCAGGACCACTAATAAAAAATCCATTTTGCTATAAGAGCAAGATTTTAAGATTCAGGGCGGGGTATCCCTAAAATAGCTTAATAAAAATAAAACACCATAAATTGAAAACCATGATCTAGCGTATCGACATCATGATCTCCGGGACCTCTGAGAGTTGATAATGGCTCGGAAATTTTCTTGGACCTAATTTTTTTGACATTGAAGGTGTCATCGACGTGTCTCATTTTGCCGCTTTCACTTTGTATCGTATTATATTCCTCCCGTTCAAACACTTGGTTATCGTCACTGTTCAGCAAGTCGGGAATAAGGGGATCGAGATTTGGTTGTTTATATTTATCGACTGAGGAAAGAGAAGAAGTCTTCATCGATCTCATGAGAAGGCTAGAAAATTTAGTGGCCAAGTTTATGGCATCCATCCAGCATTTTCCTGGAATATAAAATTGTATTGCGGTTGAAAAAATTTTTTTTTAAAGTGATTAAGACGTTAGCGAGTCTTAGATATTAAAAAAAAAAATTCGCATGCACACTCACATTAGTCCCATTCGTTTTTTAAGTAATTTTGTTACCGTTAAAGGTATAACTTTTTTGACAACAATTATTTATTAACATTGATTAATTGTATTATTATTTTTAAAGGAAAAGTTTAAATTAAATAAATAATTGATTTGATATTAAATAGCGTCCTGGATTCTCGAAAAATTTTAGCAATTCCATGATTAATAGAAAATATTTTTTAAGTATTATAGCCTTTCCTCAAAACTGTTATGGCTGCTGAACTCTTAGAGAAAGACACAATTTATATAGCAGATTGTGTAAGGGCGAATCCTTATGCATAGCCATTGCAATTTCTTGATACAACGAGCTTTAAACACGACTTAAATACCTGCAATTCGTGAACCACCAGGGCTTTTTAGATTCGTTAGGGCCTAACGGAATTATCCTGATTCCACTTGAAATGGAGCCAATTTCTCGTTCAGGTCTATTTTTGTATAGATTGATTAGCCCTATCCAACTAACCTCAAAACGTATTCGAGCTAAATGAAAATCTTAAAATTTCCAAATATTCAGAAATTTCAGAAAATATATCCACAATCTTAACTTTCTTCCGTAAGCTTGCATTATCCATCTTCAAAGATTTCTCACATCTGCAAACTTACTCGCGATCCTCGAGAAGGCTTTTTCCTCGTATAAAGTCTGGCCGTAGCTATCCTTTATTAAGCTTCAATGACAGTCTTCTCTCCATAGACTTCGCTAGACTTACTCTTCCTTCCTTATTCTTCACATTTTACGCTATATTATCTTTATTTATTTTTTTTAATTTTGGATTTGTTTCTTTTTTTGTATATGGACAATTATTTATTTATTTTTTAACATAAATATTGCATATTTTAAATATTTAAAAAATACTCCATCTTGTGGAATTTATATATATAAATATATTGTTTTCCTATTATATATTATTATTCTAAAAATTGTTTAATAGGTATAAAAAATATATTTTTTAAATAAAAAGTTATATTTTTTTTCTTATAAACAATTGTAAAAGGATTGGAAACGTTAGAAGGAAGGGTTTGAAAGACCCTGCAGCTTGTAAAATATAAAATTGCTAAAATAATAACAATTTAAAATGGCATATTAAAAATTACGAATCCATGATTGTTACATAACCCATTTCAACACGATCTAAAATACATAATGGTTATTTATTTTCTTAAATTGATAAGATAAATTATTTTACCCGTCTAAATTAGTTTTCGAAATTTTGATCACATTTTATTTTTTTTAATCAGCTGATAATTAAAAAGCAAGAATTTACATTTGCATGTCGGAAAAAGTTGGATATAAAAAAATAATATAAAAATAACCTGCTTCTTCGTTGGGCGCGCGGAAAATGAGAGAGGAGGAGGGTAACGGAATTGTTATAGCTCCTAAATTTTCACCCTTGGGTCCCTATTTTTTTAAAAAATAAAATTGAATATTATAAATTATAATATTTTCTGTTTAATTTTAAATTATTACAACAAAGACAAGATTATATTTTATATTCAAAAATGAATAGAATTGAGTTATTCGCAATAAGAATCATATTTCGCATTCTTCTCGAAATGGTAGACGTAGATTTATTCCATAATAATCTTGTAAAGAAAGAAAAAACAAGATTTGATTTAACAGAGTTTGAAACCGTGGAACCCCCTTTTTTCAAATTTTTTAAAAATCAAAACTATTTTTTTTAAAAAATACATATTCAAAACCGGAAATATTCTTTAGTTCCGGTTCGAAACTGATTTTTAAGAACACATATTGGTGAAATATTCTTCTATGTTACGAAAATTTTAGAAGGTGTTCCAGAATTAATCTGGGTCATTAAAACGTTCCAGCTTTCTCTTAAAATGTATCGAATATTTAAAAAAAATATAATAGCCAACGAAAACATTTTAATATAAGAGGAAAATAAAAACGTATTATTTCCAGAACGTTCCAAGCTTCTAGATCCCTGGTGACTAATTTGAATAATTATTATTTTCAAATACTAATTTTTAGAGTGGAGTTATTAATTCATATTTAAAAATACGAATTTTGAAAAAAAAGGTATCCATAATGTTGAATCTATGGGGATGCATTTTTTTTATTTATTATAGCCAATTCAAAACTTTCCTATAAAAAAAAATCGATTTAAATGAAAAAAAATTTATTATTCATCGTCTGAGTAATAAAAATAGCCTGGGCATAACATTTCTCTAAGAAATTGAAATGTTTTTTTTTTCAAAAAAGTGTTATAAACTTAGATCAAAATTTTATATATAAGGTTCCGGAGGCCCAAAATAGAAGCCGGGAAATTATTACGATATTGCGCGTGAGCACTAGGCCCATTCAAAAAAAAAAGAATTAAAATTCGAATATAATAAAATATTCGTATCCGATCCTTTCGAACATATCGGTATTCGTACGAATAGTAGAATATACTATTCTTATTCGGATTTAAAAGAATCGAGTAAAATTTATTATTATCCGTTTTTGAATAAGACTAGTGAGCATTGTATTGAATCCACCTAATTCCCCGATTCATAATGAATATAAGGACGACTCACTTATTGATTTTTTGAGAGGGGAAGGAAGCTAAATTTAATATATATATATTTTTAAAAAAAAATTAATTTAAATTTATTCATAAAAGATAAATTTATAAATTGATATTAAAGATTTTAAAATTATTTTATTTATAAGATATTTTTGGCTTTCTTAACCAAAAAATAATAATAAAAATTACTTTCGTAGGAAAAAAAAACGAAATAATTAAAATCCGGTTTAATTAGAATTTTTTTATTTTTTAAAAAAAGTTTAACTTAAATACTAATTAAAAATAATTATAATAAGTTCCCGTTTTCCTGTAAAGATATCGTAAAATTTATATTTTGAGTATTTTTTTTTATAAAAAATAAATAGATTTTTAATATGCCACGCCACCCAATCGCAAATAGTGTTGTTATAGATTATATACACCAAAAATTTAATATAAGATATGGATACATCAAAAATAATAATATAATATATTATAGAAATGGATTTGAAACGCAAATCCATTAACGGAGAGCGAATTACAATGAATGAGTCTCGCTAGATTCGCGCGTGTCATAAATTTTGTACGCTTGGCGATATCGTTTATAAATTTTAAACGCCACGAAAAACACCTAACTCCTAATTTATTAGGGATGAAAAAATAAATGTTGTAAATTAATAAAAGACGTTTGCTTTGTCGCCCTATGTAAGAATGAGATGACTGATCCTGAAAGATTGAAGACTTGCAGATGCAGAAACACCAATTTATGTGCAGTTCTTCTACGATATTCTTAAGAAGAGTGAGTGGGAAAGGGGGCGGTGCATATCTATTGTGGAAAAATACAGATTTTTAATGTGGGTTATATCCTGTTAACATAAATTTAAAGTGCGCAATATATATAAATATATTAAAATAATAATGTAATTAATCAATTACCGCGACACCAACGATACAATTTATAATTGCTTGTTTTAAAAAGAAATAAAACTACGTTTCATTTTATAAAGTTAGTCTCATTTTATTATGGTAACATTTTGATTATCTAAGGAATTTGTAATAAAAGGAATAATAAAATTGAATCAATAAAATATGTAGAATATTAATTGTATAGAAGAAAAAAATAAAATGATAACGAACTATTATATTGAGTATATATAAAAAAATAGATTTTATCAATTATACCATTAACATTATATAATCTCAAAAAAAAAATGTCAAAGACCTGAAGTCAGGTCTAAAACCAGGTTTTTTATACGGCCAAATAGGTCCGCTAAAATATTTCAACGGGTGGGGGGGGGGGAGATTAGTCATTTTTTAAATCGAATATGGCAAAAAAAATTGTCACAAAAAAATAAAAATATTGCCTTTTAAAATAATTATATATTAATAAGGTGTAAGAGGTCAATCGATAAAAATAATATAATTCATTTTGTTATAATATTAAAAAGAGCCATTTTTTATGAATATATTTTTCGAATCATGATTAAGTGTTGTTAAAAAGGCTCGATTTGACAAATTTCAAATCACATTTTAGCCAAAAATAATATAACGCACGCCTCAAGATTTCGTTAATAGATGTCCTGCTATCAAATGGAAAAAATCTCCCGATCTGCGTAATAAGTTTTGGTTAAAATATTGTGTTTTTCCGCCGTTTAACAAGACTAATATGTGTTAGGTCTCATTCATAGTAAGCGGGCATCGCTGGATATTTTTCAAATTAACATTTTAGCCAAAAATAATATAACGCACGCCTCAAGATTTCGTTAATAGATGTCCTGCTATCAAATGGACAAAATCTCCCGATCTGCGTAATAATTTTGGTTAAAATATTGTGTTCTTCCGCGTTTAACAAGACTAATATGTGTTAGGCCTCATTCATAGTAAGCGGGCATCGCTGGATATTTTTCAAAAACAAGCCAAATAATAAATAAAATTTATAATGACTGCCCGATGTGATGAAATGAATTACCATCGCTATAGAATTATACATTTTTACCTAATATTTTCTCGTTTTGAAAAAAATAGCCAGCTATTGCGACGAGACCTTGGTTAACCCTTATTTTTTAAATTTAAATTCAATAATATTATAAAAACAAAATATCTATAATTATTTGAGCCCTTATTTTAATAATATATTGATTTAATATTTGGCTAACTTATAATTAATTCGGATGTAGTTTATATAACACATGTTTAGATTTAATTTAAGCAAAACATCAAAAATTAAAATTTAATTTTTTTTAAAAAAAATTATAAATTATATATTTGTTATATATAAATAATAAATTTTTTTAATTTATAAATATGGATATATTTGTGGTAATGTATTTATATGACAAAATACTTTTTAGTCAATTCAATATTGCTAAATTTAAGTTTATTTATATATTCCACCAGGAAAATTGGACGAGGAGTTATTTTTCTTCCAGGGTATATTTTTTTTTTATAAATAAAATTAGATTTCGATTTTTATAAAATAAAATAATGATTATTGCCAATCCTATTTCTGACACTTCCTTTTTTCTTAAACCAATAAAAAAAATTGAAATTTGGTTAAAATTAGTGCTAGCGAGCTGTCATTCATTTCCATGGCTTTTACAAAGGATCATATACTTATTATCAATGTATTATAACCAGTGAAAAGTGCTTGGTTTTTTTTTTGTTTTTGGGTTTATATGATTTTATCCTGTTATTTTTAATGCCAGGTAAAATCTAAACATTTTAAAAGTAATTTTACCGGGTGATTTGGTATTTTTAAGGTCAACCGAGCAAAAAAAAGAGTTTCAGCAAGATTTTTGCATGATTTATTTCAAGATGATATATGACTAGTATTTTTATTTTATCGAATGGTTTAAGTTTAATAGCTTACAAAAAAAAATCAATATTTTTTTTAATACCAATTATCATTATTAATATTTTAAAAATAAATTCCAGTAATGGGAGATTAAAAAAAATATAAAAAAAATTAAAGAAGGAAAATTTTAAAAATCGTAAAAAATTTAAAATTATTTCCCATTTTTGATTAATTTAGATATCGATGGCGATGTGTAGTGTCGCTTATCAATCATATATAATTGTATCAATCAAAGACTTTTAATATTTTTTTTTAAAATGTGAACATTTGGCGGTATGACTGGTTGTTTTAAATAATTATGGTTGTATTTTGTATGAGCAGTAGATGAATGCTAAAACGGTAGATTATATGATTTTCCAACTTATTAATTGATATAAATTTAATTTCATTAATTTTTAAAATCGGTCCGGCGAGAGTTTTTTGTAAGTCAGCTGGATCCGGATTTTAAAATTATACCATTTTAATCCGGGACGTGTTTCGGGCCGGGTTCTGTCTACAGGTCTCTGACATTGAGAAGCTGCACGAGCGATCCGATCCGAACTTGGATCGGTTATTAAACAAATTCTTTAACTCGGTCGGGTCGGGTATTGATTTTATAAATTTTCATCTGGACCATACCAGATTTGGAAATCGCTATATTTTAATTTTTTTTTCCTACAAATGCTTAAACATTCTTTTCAAGAATATCATCAATTTTTTCCCATCTATGGCGCTAATTTTATTCGACTTCCAAGATTGATCGTACAAGGGATTAGTTTGTGATATATTTGTCTTCATTCATATGTTTTGGGGGACAAATCTATTTTTTTTATGGCGCGTAATGACTAGGTATCCTAGTTATATATTTAATTTTATGTTGAGTCATTATTTAGCAAAATTAACATTTCATATTTGAATTATAGAATATATATATTTTGCTTATTTAGGTTTGTTCTGTAGTATATTAAAAATTCGATTGTTTAATTTTCAAAGTTTTGACTACCACTTGAGTCGTTAACCACCCTTAACCCCTTCGTATTCCATTTTAAATAAGCATCCATCACGAGTATATATATTTAATTTTCAAAGTTAACTATGTGGGAGAAAGAGGTTGCTAAATTTGCAACATTATTGCCCATGTTCCAGATACATTGCTGGCCAGGTGGGCTCATACCAGTCTTAGGAATATCAGCTCATACTTCAACCCCTACAATAAATCTGTTGCGATGCTGAGGGCGGCAAGGAATACCTCAACTGGTTCGATGCTCATAGAGCCAGAATGATAACTGCTGTTAAGTCTTTAACTAGTATGTATCAAGACACACCAAACAGCTACAGAGGAAATAATCCAATAACTAAGTGCCTCCAAGTTTGTGCATATGCAAGATACAATACCTCTCATAGCGGAGGGAGACTCCTCTGGAGAATCGGCTATTTAGCATGAAACGTTGACATACCCCCCTATGAAAGTTCCACTAATATTCTATAGGCAGATATGAGCTGAAAACGGAAACTGAGAGGCTTACTCACCCCATATCTTTTTTCCCCAATACCATCAACTGTGTGAAGATAAATGCATCTGGGCAGACAACATCTTGAGATGACCTGTATCCTATTTGGTAAGTTGCTATCATTAATGAAATTATGGCACATCTCAAGATTGTCAAACCTAACAGTTTTAGCATAGCAGCAGTAAATGCGATTCTTGGCCATATTTTTCACCGTACATTCCACTTAGATGGAAGTTAACCATCAAATTGATCATCAGTTAATAAAAATCTTCCAACAAAGAATAAACATTAATTGAAAGTCTTTATTATTTCTGAAGCTATGGCTCGTGTCTTCCAAACTTGATGTTGCTCGCTAGTGTTGCCCCTATAAAGTTCCATGGAAAGTTCTACATAAGCGATTTAAGTGGGATGTATAATTTTCAGATTATTCCTTTGCTTATCGCAGTGGTATGAACTCATTAGTTTATGAATAAAGGGATGCTAATTTGCTAAGGCTGCGGTATATTATAATTTCGATTAATTATTACATTTTTATTAATATATTATTTTTATTGAAGTCATATTATTTTTATTATTGTGAATTTTCTTTTTTTTTAGAAAAAAAAAGGATTATTAATAGTATTATAAATATTATTTTAAAAGAATTATTTTTTCGCGATTAGGAAATAAAAACCAAAAAAAAAGGTTAAAAATAATTATTTTTATATTTTATATTGCTTAAATTATATATATTCTTACTTCATTTAGTGTTAATAAACCAAAAATAAATATTATTATAGTGTCTCGAACTTGTGTTAAATATTTAAAAGGAGAAAAGAAGTTAAAGAATTTAAAACACAGTGCAATCATAAAAGTATGCTCCTTTTTTTTCGTTCACGTCTAAATGAACACTAGGATATAAACAACACGCGTATAAAGGTTTTTTCAACGCATAACCCGTGTTTTGATTCAACGGGTGTTAAATGGCACTTTTTATAAAAAAATAATTTGCCATTTAAATGATAAATAGGCCCGTTTTACCCTTATAAAATGAAGCATAAAAGAAATTTTTATTTACCTTGGAAGTCCAAATAGATTCTCCGAGAGGATTAAAAATTTTGAAACAAAATCCGATCTTTTTTGAAGTTCTTTCGATCAGTCGGCAACAGGATAGCAATATGGTTCCAACCCATTTCCCGTACTACAAAAAAAAATATTTTTTAAAAGGTAAGGCTTATCATAACAATTGATTATGTATTCGTATCTCTTTGGATTAAGGCCGGGGATTTAGACTAGGGGTCAGTAACGGGCACGTTTCTAATAAAAATTAAAAATTTGGCGGGCGGGTTAAATATATAATTAAAACCAGGAGGGAGCGGGTTATCTTGAAATTATAAGAAAATGAGCAGGAAGGGCCTAAGTTTATTAAGAAATTAATTTATACCTCAGAAGTTAAAAGTAAAAAAAATTAATGAAGAGTAATTTTCAAATATTTGGCGGAAGTGGGATGGTCTGCCCATTTTATACCTCTAATTCGGATATATAAGATTCGATATGTAATCTTGTTAAATTTACAAGTGGCAGCACCTATGACGATAATATCAGCGTAACATACATTTAAAGGTCAGCTGTAAGTGTGCCGTTGGTTGTAGTAGATGCCATTAAAGAGTATTTTGTTTAAAGTGCCCCTTAATAATATTTCGTCTAAATGGCTTTCCATGTCGGAACTCAATATATGTACACTTTTTAATTCCTTTTAATAAATGAATCGTCAGTCTATGTTAGTATTAATGCCATTAGGCAGCATCAAATTTTTGGTAACAAGATTTAGAGGGGGGAGGGGGGATTAGGCAAATCAAAAACATGTTTTACTATTTAGAAAAACTATATTTTTTAAATTATGCAAAATCCCTCTTATTTTGCGTTTCAGGAATAGATTTCTTGTTTTTGATGCGAATCCTATCACAAACAAAGTTCTGGCATGATGTTATTTCCTTAAGGGCAGTAATATATAGGGGTTATATTCATCTTACATCCCCTTTTGGCCTGGTTATGACACTCACTATAATATATATCGTATTTTCCATTATAATTTACCAATTTATTATCTTTTAATTTTATCTTCCTTTTTTATTGATAATTATTTAATCTAATTTTACGGTCTCAATCAAAAGTTTACGCTTCGTATCCTAATAAAGTCTGTTTTTTCTTTAAAAAAAATTTTTTTTCCAATTATTTTTCATATACGAGCTACAAATACATACCGTTTTTAATTTATTTTTTATATTTTCCCTTTGCCCATTTTTTTAAAAAAAATATTGATTTTAATTTTTAAATTTAAACAAATTTCTTCTTTTTTAAAAAAAATTAAAAGTGTAAAATATAATTATTAGAACTTTTTAAAAAAATCTAAAATTTTGATTCAAAAATTACGTGTAATTTAAAATTTACCACTTTTCGTGATTATAAATTAATTTAAACAAGCATCATTAGGAAAAAAAACAATGAATAAATTCTTATTTTGCTATGGAATTTTTTTTACTTTCAAAAATTAAACAAAAAACAAAATTAGGTAGCCTAATATTTTAGCCAAAAAATATATTACGCGAGCCTGGAGATCGTGCTATAGATAGCAGAAATGCTTGGACATAGGGTAATATTATTTTGGCTAAATTCTTAATTTAAAAACGACTAAATCTACCCGTTTAACTATACCACTAGTAGGGGGGGGGGGAGGATCTAAAATTTATTTTCATATAAACCTAAAATCGTAGTTACGAATTCGCGAAGATTTGTGATGCATAGTAAATATATATATTTTTAAAAAAATGCTTCATTTTTGGCAGTTTGAACAAAATAAAAAAAATCTTTGAATCACAAAATTCAAATTTTTTTCTTGTAACATGATCAATTTTCTTGTGCATAAAAAATCACATCACAAAATATTTACCTTACAAATTAAAAATGAATTGGAATTTTAAGGTTTTTTAATTTTGTCAAAAAATCACGTTAGAGCTACCTTAAAAAAATTATCCGAATTTTTTTTTCTATCTTTGAAGTGTATTTCGAATTCTGATTTTCGGCGGTTTTCGCCAAATTTTAGCAGATCTTTTTTTTCAAAAAAAAACGTTTTACAAAATCTACTAAATTTTGAGCTTTTCTTTTCATTGTCGATATATATGGCTCAATGAAGAAGCACAATAAATATTATCAACTCTTGCCATCAATTCTTAGCGAATTTTCTTACGTGCGCTCTTGTAGACTGGACCTAATTAGCCGATTCGTAGCTACCACCCAACATATTTCAATAATACATATGGATTTTAACTAGTTGTTAAACGTATCGATTTAGCAAATTTCAAAATTAAAATTTTTATCCAAAGTAATAATACATTTTAGGCCTCGAGATTTCGTTAATACATGTCTAAACTTTTCTGCTAACTATGAATGCGTAATATTTTTTTGCCTAAAATATTGGGCTAATCGTTTATTAAAAATCGATCCGTTTAGCAACACTAGATTTGAATGGCAAAATCATTTTTGAGATTAGGTTTAATTTTTTTTTTGCAAAAATAAGATTTTTTGACATTTTCTTATCCCTTACATTAAGTATTTTTTGTTTTATAATTCCAAATTATTATACATCTGGAAGTACTCTCTGGATAGCAATTAAATAGTTTAGTATAACTGTAATAATAAATTTAAAATTATACCTATTATCTAATTTTTTTTTTAAAAAAAAATAAGCGCGATAAAATATAATCTTAAGAAACGTTGTCGTCCTCATCCTAACAAGCAAAGTTGCGTCATTCTTTTTATTCGTACCTAACATTTTTTTTCCAATGGAAAATGGATGCTTTTTTGCGAAATAATATCGCGTGATTATTTTAACTTTGCTGTTTGCTATACTTTTACATGAGAATAAAATTCGCAATTTTGATCGCTTACTAGGATGTAGGTTTAGGAACAAAAAAAATAAAAAGATAATTCGCTAACCTTTTCAGTCTTATCACTAGTATAAAGAATCAGGAGTCCGGGCTTAAGGACGCAAAACAGCTTGGTCCATCCTTTCAAACTACCCCTGACTTTGAGCCAATCAGAGAGAATAAGAACGGATGGGTCGTCCAGTAATTTGAGAAACTGTTGGGCAGCTTTCCTTTTTTCCATGGTACAAATTATGTTTACGATTTCTGTTTCTAGAATATTTTATGATTATTATTATTATATATTAAATCTAGTAAGAAAAAATTATAAAATTCATATTATTCTTCTAAACCAATCTTTATTTTAGCCATATGAAGTTGATATACTTGCATATGCATGGTGTCGCTTATATTGTTTCAAGCTAGCTTTCAGATTTGTTGCCAAGTTTACTCGAATCAGATATAAGCTACTCTTCGAAATGCCTTGTCGACATCATGCTTCTTATTTTGCTCATATAACTCATTTCCTAATGGTTCTGTTGAGTAAGTTCTTTGAAGCACAATAAGGACAAACATAATAATATTTAACCAAGAGATATTTCACGACTTTTATGTTTTGTGATAATGACAACTCTCTGTTGGTTTAGTTTCCAAATGTCATTGACATATTGTAGACACCAAATATGCTCCCAGTTGGCCACTTAATAAATAAATCCACTTATAATTAATTTGGTGCCAAATAGAGGCAATAAATTAAGCAATAATAATATTGACATGAATTATGATTTGTGTTTCAGGTTATTTTTGGCAAATTTACAGAAATATCGTTAATTTTTTAAACATACTAAAAGTTTTATGTTAGATACCGAAATAAGAATGGTTCAAAAAATTAGAAACCAGCTCTGCCCACAATATTCTCTGAACCAGTAAATAAATTTGTAAAAGCTGACCAGCCTTTAATAAATTTTTGGGTTGAAAAAATAATCATAAATTTGTATTTAGGAATCATTTATAACCATAGACCTATATTAACATGGACTCAACTCCCAATTGGACGATGTATTCAAAAACATCATTTTTTTGGACGCCATGTTTAAAATATCAGGTTTCCATTATCATATGCTTAACTTAAGATTTAAAAATCTTTCATCAAAAAAAAACAATTAAAAAAGATGTAAATATATTTCATGCAATTATTACCATATATACTAAGATATTATATGAGAACAATCCTTTATCAATATTGAAAATTATTTTGCTCATATAAAATCTTAAATTTCATTTAAAAAAACTATTCTATGAAAACAATCCTCTATCATTGATATTGTAAATTATTTTAATTAATTTCAAGGTATTCTCCTAATTTATCTTTATAAAATATTATTGAGCAAATTTCATAACAATAGAGGTTTAAGGAATAAAGATGTATATATCATATGTAAATTTATTTAAACTTTAAAACAAAATTGAATCAAAGCTAGTTTTTTTAAAAATTTAATATATTTAAAAATCTAATTATACACATTATTATCATAATATTTTTAATAATTTTACTATTATCAATGCACAAAAATATGAGAAATTTGCCTAATTATACACATTATCTTATTTATTTTAAATAATTTAACTACTACTAACAAACAAAAGTATGAGAAAGTTTTGTAATATATAGCACATTCTTATCAGTATATTCATTTAATCTTTCTTCTTGCTTTTTAAATATTTCTTTCAAATAATATATGCTTATATATTTTTTTAATTTACTGACATGTTGTTAATGTCAATAACTTGTTATTTTTTATTATTAAATTTATTCTTATCACTTTATGGTTATATTTAAATGTGGCCTAATGATAAAAATAATTATTTGAATTGTTTCAATAATTTGAATGCTCTATTTTTAACCAAACAAAAAATGTATAACCTGATTTTTCAAAAAAGAGGTAAAAACAATTTTTTGGACATAAATTAATTTTTTATGTTAAATGAATTATTTTAATTATTTTATATTTTTTTCATTTTGTAATTTTTAAATTTATTCCTCCAAAACTTTTTAAATTTTTTAATAAATAATTAATTAATTATTTTTATATTATATCTTTTTGAAAAATGTTAATCTTGCTATTTATAATATGTGATTTAAATATAATTAAGAAAATTCTTATAAATATCTAAAATGTTTAAACTTAATATTAATAAAAGCATACTTATTAAAAAAAATAAAGGATGCAAGTTCAAAATGGGAATATTTTTAGTTACATTATGTTTAATCATTGAGCAGTCAATATCAATATAAGTCAACATTTATAAAACCCAAAATAGTGATATAACAGCATAATGCTACAAAATAATGTTTAATAACACAGCTATGGCATTGTTTAACCATCCTGACAGTTGTTATAAATGATGTTATATTCTTATCTTAAAAAAACAAAACTTTAAGCAGACTAGGCCCAAGAAATTTTTACAAAAACTTCCAAGCTAAAATTTTTTAGACTTTATGCTCGACTATATAATCTCTGCTATGCATGATATCACTTAAACATATTTGACAAAATGATTTAATGGTAAACATGAAAAGGTAATCAACTAAATATAATCATCTTTAGCAAGTTGATTAAAATATATATTAATACCTAGTAATATAAACAACTTTAAATCCAAACCAAAAATTATGAAATTAAGCATTAAAAGGTCAAAAAATAATGGTCAAATATGTGCCATTCTAATATTAAGTGTATATCAATTGAGGTGAGTTTAGGATTGAGTTATAACTAAAAATGTTAAAAACTTAAGTGAAATATACCCAAAAGTTGGGAGAAGATTGTGTATAAATATCTACAACTTATGAATGTATAAGAAAGCTGCATTTGATAGAAGACTTTAAAGATCCCATGCTGTAAAACAAAACATATACTTTGTAAAAAGGATACGTCTCAAACCCGATGATGATGATTATGATAGAACAGACATTAAAAAGATGTTATTTTAAAAAAACCATCTGGGTTAAAAAAAATATATATATAAAATTGTAATAATTTAATGATATCAAAATTGTTTATAAAAACAAAAAACTTTATTGATCGTTTATGAATAGCCTTGTCATTATTGCCTTTAGAAAGTAAGCTTTAATCTGGAAGATATTTTTCGATAGATCTTCTATCATAATCAGCTGAAATAATGAATGAAATAATTATTTTATAGTAACAAAAGAGGTTTAGTGCTATACATTACCTCAAATAAAATAGCAATTTAAAGCTAATATAATTTTAAATACAATTAAGTTGATAAAGGTTTGAACATCTAGATTTGATTGTTTGGAGACGAATGAATGTTGTATTTTAGAGATCTGGAATAGTTTTCACTCAAACGAAGATAACAAATTAAATAATAAAAATTATATAATACTTTTTTAGATAATATATTATCAGTCTAGATATTTCTAATAATACATGAAAAAAAATCAATATTGACCTGTAAAATTACTTTTTAATGAAACAGGAAAATTTCTTCAATTATAGTTTCCCAGGAAATGCCCATTACTGATCCAGACCATGATCCTAACTAAATTAGTAGATTTGGGTTAATATTCCTCCTAAAACAGAAATCGATTAAGATCTCGACAAAAGAAAAATTGCTAAAAAAATATTTGAAAAAATGATAATATTTATTATGAATCAGAATATTGCCACGGAGAGCGAAATAATAGTCATTGAATGTCAATAAATTTATAAAATTTACTATTATATAGATATACAAAATAAACTTAATATTGTCATAAAAAACATTTATTTGAATTTGACCGGTCAAATATCGGTCCAATGACCGAATCATATTTGACAAGTCAAATAATTTAATTGATAACCCCCAAAAATTTGCCTTCAGCCTACCCCCTTATATCTTAAATAAAAATTAAGCAAAAAATTAACCAATCAGAAAAAGAATAAATACAGTATTAATATAAAAAAAATAAACATAAAAAAAGATTAATAAGCCTAGAAAGATTATGCATAAGGTTGTCGTTAATTTTCAAATATTCTAATGTTCATTTTTGAATTAGTCCTGATTCTGAAAAAAAGACAAAATTAAAGAAGGAACTTGGTAAAAATGTTTTCTAATGTTTTGTTAAGAAATTCTAAGAGGTTCTAAATTGGGATTATTTAAGAATATTTTATTGTTTATGAGGGGAAAGTATTTGAGTTAAATTTCATATTTGTGTTAGATTTTATTTTGATTAGCAAATGAGATTGTGAACACTTTTAACAGTTAAGTGCCATGCATAGGTCTTTATTTGAGACGGTTGTAGTGTAAGGAGGAGAATTTTATGAGATTAGGGCTGAGATTAGTGATGTAAGCAAAGGACAAATACCTGGGAATTCCGGAAAAATTATATTTTTTTTTGGTAATATTACCCATTTAATTTTTATAAAAGTATGTAAATTTATTTTTTATTAATGTTATTTTTTTTTTATCTATTATCATGTTTATCTTCAGCTAAATTTTAAATAATTTTCTTAGTATAATGATATCTGGATATATATCCCATTCAGTAATGTCCTTCATGCACTTTTTAAGCGAAAACAAATTTTCAGGGACAAAAAGATCTCCTTAAAAATTCATGGCATGTTTTGGAGAGTTAATTTGTCCATTCATCAATATAAATTTTTGAGAGTCCTTTTTTGTAGATTTTTGCCAAATCATAATTTTTTGTTGTTTAAAAATTTTATTTTTATGATATAGAAGATTAATAATTTGATAGATTTCATTTTAATTTATTAATAAATTAATATCTATTTTGTAATTGTTATATAAAGAAACAAAAAGATAATTAATTTATTATTTTCTTATAAATTATTTTTTAGATTGAATTATTATTCTCAATTTCAAAAATAATTTTAGGAAATCATAAAAAGTAAAAGTTATTTAGTTCAATCGGAAAAAAAAGATAAAAAGGAAATAATAAATTAGCAACACAATAAAAAATATTTATATTTTTTTCTAATAATGAACATTGATTAATAATTATCATAGATAATTTATACCCCGAACTTAGAAAAATTCTGTACAATCATATGGAGTGGACTAGTTTTAATGTTTAAAGTATTTAAAAATAAAGTAGCCTCTTCAAGAAATTTCAATATTAAAATAATTAACAGATGATGATAAGCTAATCATTTTACTTGAGAGCATACATTTTTGGTTCAATAGTGAAACTGCTTTTGATCCCAATTTATGAAAAAATAAAAATAGTAGAATAAAATTAAATCATATTTATTTGATTTACCAGAAATAAATCATTTACAAGATTACTCGAGTACAATGCAAAATGACTTAGAAAAAACAACTTAAAAAATTTAGCTGGCTAGATTTTCATTTTTTAAACGCACATTATTTTGTCAAAACATTGTCACCCAGGTTCAACTGCCTTTTTCATTCACCAAGTAAGGGCAATCGTTTAAATCTAAATTTAAATACAATAATAACAAATCTTGATGAATATCGGTGCATAGAAGATTTTTTGAAAATGGTGCCATATTGCCAGCGTCTACATGACAGGATTTTCACTGGATGCAAACCCCCTTCGAAAATCTTTACCTACCCCCCTAAAAAATCCCCCCACCTTCGCCGGCGATATTTCCCCATTATTATTTTCACCTTTTTAATTATAATGATACTCTTTTCAGAGAATTTATAAAGGATAACTTAAATTAATCTATCTCTACTACCAACTATCGATATTTTGTGAATATAAAGGATTTATTTTTTAGATAATAAATTCAATTAAATCCTCCATTATTTACAATGAATTCATGATTATAACTTTATGAGCTTGCTGATATCTAAACCCAGTGGCGTAGCTAGGAATTTTCCTTAGAGGGGGTCCATATATAAAAGCTGGGGGCTTCGCCCCAGACCCCCTTTTACGGGCCTTCGGCCCTTTTGCCGCCCTTCGGCCGGGTTTATCTTAAAAATCATATTGGTTTTTCTTATAATATAAAAGTCCTAGAATTATTAATTATTTTAATTAGTGTTGTTAAACGGCTCGACTTGAGCTGATTTTTATAAACAGCTAACTCAATATTTTTGCCAAAAAATATTGTTCAAGCCTAGAGATTTCTCGAATAATATAAAACTTGTATCTCCATGAGCAAAATTTTCTGGCTAATATATTGAGTTAGCCATATCGGCTAAAATTGAGCCACTAATTTTAATTAAAATAACACATTGACACAATTTTATTGATATACGTTTCATTTTATTATACTTTTAGAAGTTATTTACAAATAAAAAGCGATTATTTAAAATATAAATATTATATTGATTTAATTATAAATATTATATTGCTTTAATTATAAATATTATATTGCTTTAATTATAAATATTATATTGCTTTAATTATAAATATTATATTGCCTTAATTATAAATATTAGTATTACACATATAAATTGCTTTAATTATAAATATTATATTGCCTTAATTATAAATGATATATTTTATAATTAGTAAACACATTAAAACTATAGATTAAAAAATAAATGTTTTTTTTAAACTGTAAATTTAAGTCGATATCCTTCAAAGTGAAAAAATCAAAATTGTGTTGGCAATATTTTCTTACCAATATATGATAGATGTTTAAAATTAATATTGAGAAACCTAGGCTAATAATCATAGATGACATGTTAGCTTTGGAACCAACTTTTGATTATTATAAGTATAAAGTAATAGACTATATCACTTGTAGTAGGTGATGGTTCTAAATGATCTAGTATAATTGGTTGTCTATTATCCTTTAGTTTTCTGGAGTATGTGGGAATTGCTAAGATTTTAAATAAATATAATTTAAATAAGACTAATACCTGACATGAGTGGAACTTCATTTCCATTTAAATTCTCCCTAGATTTTTTATATATCTAAAATTTTAATGTAAATATTAATAAGTAATTGATTACATTACATTATTAGATAGTGATTTGTTGTGACTTAGTGTATTTTTTTGTTTGTTATCACTATTTTTTTTACCCCTTGGTGTGAATATTAATTGAGATATTCCTATAAAAATAAATTAAAATAAAACAACATATTAGATAACCTTTAAATTCTAAATTGATACAGCCTATAATATTTTGTTGACTACTATCATTCTTCTTCAATGTGATACTTGATATACCTAAAATTATGATATAAATATTTAAAGGTAATAGTTAACATTACTTTTACTAGGTAGAGATTTGAAGTGATCAAGTGTATTTAGCTTATTTTTATCATAATATTTTATAGAGTATCTAGGTATTTCTAAAATTTAAATGAATACATTTAAATAAGGTCATATAAGTTCATAAAATACCTGAGGTGAGTGGTAAATTGTTGCTTATGGTATCAAGTTCATCATTAAAATTCTGATTTTCTATATTAATTGGTGATTCATTTAAATAAGGTCATTATAAAATACCTGATGTGGGTGGTAAATTGTTGCTTATGGTATCAAGTTCATCATTAAAATTTTGATTTTCTATATTAATTAGTGATTCATTTAAATAAGGTCATTATAAAATACCTGATGTGGGTGGTAAATTGTTGCTTATGATATCAAGTTCATCATTAAAATTTTGATTTTCTATATTAATTAGTGATTTGGTATGTTCATTTTGTTGACTATCATCATTTTTATTAAATGTAATACTTGATATATCTAAATCTATAATAAAAAATATTTAAATCTTAATAGATTATATTACTTGTACTAGGTAGTGATTTTATATGGTCTTTGGGTATATAAATGAGTGTATCAAGATCATTTTCTTCCCTCCTACGTTTGGGTATATCTTATAAATGTCAAAATATTTTGGTTAGCCAAAATTATTTAAAATAATAAATTACCCAAAGTGGTTTGTACTGGCAATTTTAATTTAGTTAAAACTATGACTAGGTGTTTAATTTTAAATTCTAAAATAAAAATAGTTAGCTATTAATTTTAAATATCTTTTATATTAAATGTTATTTTGACCTGGTGTATTTACATCATCCTTATTATTTTCAATAGAGCCTATAATGCATAAGATATTAATTAGTACACTGGATTAAATATTTTTTAACCTCGTGTATTTATATCATGCTTATCATTTTCAACAGGGCATAAATTGCATGAGATATTAGCTGGTAAATTTTTTTTGTTACTTAGTAAATATTTTCTAATGTCCATTTCCTTCAATCTTAAAGTTCGTAAATAGGAAATAACAATCTTTACTTTTTAGTCATAAATTTATCTCTTTAATAATTTCATTTATAAAAATGCTACAAAATATAAACCAAATATATATTATTAGAAATAAAAGCAGAGAAAGTAGATTATGCACTATTTTCATATTATTATTTTCGAACCATATCTTCGATAAATTATAATAAATATTTTTTTAAATATGCATAAATAATATATTATTATATTTTATTAGATTATCATCAATGACTTTAAAATAATATACAGAATAATTTATATATATATATAAGTAATAATATCCTTCCACAAACATCAAAACCAGAAAAATATAAATATTCATGGTATTTATTTGATATAAAGTCACTTTTGAGTCTTTTGAACGAATAATCTAAAAAAATTGCTCTGAGGGGGGGGGGGGGGGGGTAGATTATGCACTTTTTTATTTCATATTATTATTTTCGAACCATATCTTGGATAATTTATAATAAATATTTTTTTAAATATGCATAAATAATATATTATTATAATTTATTAGATTATTAACAATGACTTTAAAATAATATACAGAATAATTTATATATATATAAAAGTAATAATATCCTTCCACAAACATCAAAACCAGAAAAATATAAATATTTATGGTATTTATTTGATATAAAGTCACTTTTGAGTCTTTTGAACGAATAATCTAAAAAAAATTGCTCTGAGGGGGGGGGGGGGGTAGATTATGCACTTTTTTATTTCATATTATTATTATCGAACCATATCTTGGATAATTTATAATAAATATTTTTTTAAAAATGCATCAATAATATATTATTAAAATTAATAGATTATTATCAATGACTTTAAAATAATATACAGAATAATTTATATATATATTTAAAATTAAAAGTAATAATATCCTTCCACAAACATCAAAACCAGAAAAATATAAATATTCATGGTATTTATTTGATATAAAGTCACTTTTGAGTCTTTTAAACGAATATTCTAAAAAAAAAAAAATTAATTGCTCTGGGGGGGGTCCAAACCCGAAACCCCCCCCCCCCCCGTAGCTACGCCACTGTCTAAACCTTTTAAATGTAATTTAAAAGGGAAAGTTTTATTTGTGAAACAATGTGTATGATTGTTTGCAATATATAGATTCGGTCGTTGAGTATTATAATAGTTCTATAATAAAATTATTAATTTTTAGAGCAATAAATTTTGTCCTATTTTATCTCAAAATTTAATAGATAACCCCCCAAAAAATTTATCCTACCCCCATTAAAGCCGCCTACCCCCTCCAAAAAATAGGATGCAAACTGTTCCTACCCCTCCCGCTCATGTAGACGCTGCATATTGCAATTATTTTGCTATAATTCTGATGGAAAGGGGGTTGTACTAATCAAACACTGTAAGATTAGCAGCAAAATAATTCTCAATCATCCCATCCAATGCAGGCACAGAAAGAATATGGTCTGCTTTTGGGCACAATTAAGGAAAAGGAAAAATTAGTTTTCAATCCCTAACTATCAATATCTCCAAATGAAATTTATCCAAAACTAAAATGTGGGTAGAACAAATGAAGACATGATATATCTTAGCAAATGAATTTCTGATTCTGGAGACTAATTTTAATTTAATTTTATTAATATAAATCCATTACTAATTGATTATATATAAAAAATAAAATATTTTGAGTTTAACTTTTTATTTTCATGTGATTAACAAGGTATACACCACATGCTTGCCAAAGACTTTTCTTTTTGAACCATCGCATGTCTAACAAAGAGAAACAATATAAAAAACCTTTTAGTTATAAAAATTGGCTTTTTCATTATAAATTAATTAATATGCATTCTTATTTGGTGAATAACTTGATCGCATGTTCTTTGTAATGATTTTATCTGTTTAAAATTAAATGCGCAATTAACAATTCTGTCAATATATTCTCGTATTAACTTTTTTACATTTAAAAATAAATTATTAGAATGGAAAACAAATAGCGTTAAAATATTTCATAGGTTTAAGCGAATCGAATAATGTGATACATTTTTGAATAGATAACAATAAAAAATTAACCCTCGAATGTGTATAAGGTCAAACCATAATAACATATTGTTCATGAATTAACGATTTAAAATTTATTTAGCCTTAAAAATGGAAATAAATATATCTATTAATAAATTAGGATAAATTTATCATTTATTTTGCTTTTAATCTATAAATTTTTATTTATCCTACACCCCTTCAAGAAATTATAGGCAAATAACTCTAATCCTCCCTTCATGTAATAGACGCGCTTTATCAATAAAACTACAATAAAAAATTTGTAGATGCGATTTTACTTCCTTAATATTCACTAGCCATATAGGGAAAGAGCGTTTTATAATCTTAAATTTATTTTTTTAATGACGGATGGTAGCAAAATATTCAAGTTTATAGGATGATGTATAAATGGTGTTATTCATACTTCAGACAAATAACTAATAAAACAATAAAGGTTTTTAAATAATATATTAATTTGTACACAATTACGGTTATATTAATCTTAGTTATAATATTTGATATTTATATAAAAAAAATTAAATTAGATAAATATACATATTTTAAAATTAGTATTCGAAATATTTAATTTTGCATATTGTTCATATAATGATATATTTTTTAATTGTTATATATATTAATTATATAATTATTTAATAAAATTTAAAACAAGTCAATAATTTATATTATACATATTTATAAATCACGCTCATTTATATTATGCTTTCTAACTCTGTCGCATTATTAGCCATCATTTCCTTGTAATTATGGTTAACCGCCATATATTCTCTATAAATCTGTGGATGATTACTCTGGAATCTTTTTAATAATTTTTTTTTGCGTTTCTCGGGAATAGTGGTATCCTGAACCATATCTCCCAATAACTTGTACAATTCGTTTTGAGTTGATACCAGGGATTGTTGCTTAAAGGTGTTTTCCGTCATTCTATCGCAAAAGGTGATGCCATCTAATTGATAAAATATTATTTTATATTTTTCCAAATTGTTCAATATTCATTCTTAGAAACGATAATTTAAAACAAAAAAAATTACACTCCTCTCTTTGATAATGTAATCGATTGAGGATTTGTCTGTATTCGATCCTATTTTTTTCCTCCTTAATATTCGGGTTCAGGAATTTTTAACTCTATTTAGCGAAATTTTGATAACACCCCAAGTACGATGGGTTGACCATAAATAGACCTTTGTTTGGTCTGCGGTCTCGAAATGCCCAATCAAACAATTTTAAATCTCTGAACCCGAATTAGCAGAATCCCGCTTTTCGGGTATGGGAATTTTCTTTATCTTGAGCCATTTCGAAAGGCGGTCATTTTTCAAGGTTTTGCTTGTAACTTTAAAACAAAATACATTTATTGTTTCCAAAAATTCTTTTAAGAATTTAAATTATTCGATTGATATATAATTTGGGAATTCTATTAGAATTTGTAGAATATATTCTACATGACTAAAATATAATTTGAATTTATTAGCATTATCTTTTTTTTTTATAAAAAAGGCACAAAATTAAATATACAAATTAAATACCGGGTTTGTTATTGCTCGATCTCCCGTTACTCAAAACGTTTTCTCTTGGCG
Organism: Gordionus sp. m RMFG-2023; assembly: GCF_954871325.1. Lineage (NCBI taxonomy): Eukaryota > Metazoa > Nematomorpha > Gordioida > Chordodea > Parachordodidae > Gordionus > Gordionus sp. m RMFG-2023. The sequence goes on along the minus strand of NC_088779.1, from coordinate 25,374,829 downwards.
TTTTAGCTCCATCTATGTAATCGATATTCATACTCTTGTTGAACATCCGAGATAGACTCTGTTCCTCGCTAGAATTACTATAAATATTCTCGGGTGTGCCAGCCTCGTCTATATTATTAGAGCTGCTAGTCTTAGTGAGATTGGAATTTATCGAATTCTGTAAAAGGTGCATGTTGTTGATCATGAAGCTCACTATGATTTGAGATTGTTGCGGAGAAAAGAGTTTGTGGTCGAATATACAAGGAGAAAATATTTTGAGGCATAGTTCAATGTTACTTACCTAGTTAGGATACATTTATTTCACAAAATTCAAATTTATAATGAAAGACGGAATATTAGTTGAATAATTATATTTAGGGCTGGATAAATCTACTTTTTGGCCAATACTGATCCCATTCCAATTTCCACATTGATTATAATTTTTTACCTTGTCTCTAATTTTACACTAGTAAAAGCAAGAAATAATTATAAAATGGTTATGCCCTATAAAAGTTTGTTTAAATATAGTTCGTGTGAATCTCAACTCTCACATAACTCGTTTTATAAATAAACCATATATAATGAGCTCAGCATTTATATAACCATTCTAAGTTAAGTATTCAATAATTTTTAAATTAATTTAAAATAGTATATATACAAAATTCAATAAAGATATTATGTAAAATGTTAATAACTTAAATCTTAGACAAAATATCATTATACGAATCTGTATCATTCATACAGTTTTCTTTCTTTATATAATTACTTACTTCAACAATATAGGAAATATTTTTATTAGGTATCGTTCAAAATGTCACATTTAATTTAAAGGTTTAGATATAAAAAAAACCGATCAATATTGTTGCCGATCAGATATCGCCGCAACCTTAATTATATTATTATCACCCTATATACCAGCCAAGAAATAATTAAAACCCATAAATATTATTAGATTTATAAGTAATAAATTAGTAAAGTATATAATACACGTTGATAACAAAAAAAATGTATCTAAATTACAAACATCAGACTCCAATCGAATCTGGTGATCAGCGTTGGAAACGGCCTTAATAAATTCCAGGAGACACATTAGCTCTAAAAAACTATGATTTGGCAATAAATTCAAAGCTAATTTCAGTATAGCGATCGCCATTCGGTATCTTCTATTGATTATGTGATTCAAAATGGAGGAAAATATGTCTAAAAATTGCGGGGGGAAAAATATGTGGGTGGTTTTCTTGTTATTATTTTTTTTTTTGTTATTATCTCGACAAGAGCTACCGTAATACTCTGATATGGTATGAAAGAGTTGCATTTTGAGGATAATCTCCGATTCCGTCATCAGATTTTCGCGGGGTATAGTACTGTTAGGATCGTTATCATAGTTGTTTTCGTTGACATCTAAAAAATTATCGTATATACAGGCCTTGTGCAGAAGTTTGAGGGCGCAATTTGACCATTCATCCTTGCAACTAGGAAATGAAATTTATAATATTAATTTTATTTTTAAAATTTTTATGGACATCTTGAAAGTTTCATGTTAAAAAATTAAACAAAATATAGTCATTAGTTCATCGTTCATTGAAAAAAAATGTTTATGATTGATTGTCACATAGTACAAAGAAAAATATTGGCAGTCCTAATAGAGTAAGTAAAATAAAAACTTACGAATATGGATCATTTATCGAGTAGCTTTGTTCCAAATCTTTGTCATCCCTGTCGACGTTGGAACAGCTCAGCATGTTACATTTGCTATCATTTTGCTGGCGATAAATATCATCCTCGGGAACTTGGTGAAATTGGTCCTTCGTTATTTTACATCTTTGCTCATTTTCCCAAGACAACAGGCCCTCTAGCACAGGAATGTCAACTAAGGTCAAGAGCCTGACGATTATCATGTCCCTATTCAAAAATATCGGGTTGCCATTGTTAATTTCGTTGGGGTCAGGGTTGGCACATTTATCACCGCCATCTTGTTTTTCGGTGTCATTTTTATCCCTAAGGTGGGAAAAATAATTATATTAATTAAATAATTATTGATTTTTCAATATTATTTGCAAAGTTAGACAGTGATATGACATCTTATTGTATAATCCACATATGTGAGGCAATCTTCTATCACATCCTAATCTCCTATAGTGGCCTATTTTTAAAATCATGTGCTGGCCTCTGATTAGTCTAATTACTTTAACGGGTCGATTTAGCCAAAATAATATTACGCACGCTTTAAGATTCCGTTAATGGATCTACAAACCTCTCTAGTATCTATGAGTAAAATCTCCAGACTTGATGAAATAGTGTGTTAGACGTTTTAGCAACATACTATTCAAATTACTAGGCCAAGTATCAAGTGGTGATCATTTATCTTTTTCTTTATGAGTAAGTAGATTTAAATATCTAAGTAATAAGAAAAATTAATTGGCGCCAATTTTTTCTTCTTCTCGATTTAGATAGACCTTTAGTGATTATAACTTTCCCTACAATATGATATATTATTTACTATAAATAGTTTTGAAAGCATTTTTTAAATTTTATTATATATTTAAAAGTCGCTATTTTTCGCACAGTTTTGAGGCCCCATTTCACGGCTAAGAGGTATACTAGCGAACTAAAATAAAAGGCTTATTTTTTTTATATATCTAACTTAATAATTCCAGAAAATTTTAACAATCTTAAAAAGGGTCGTCCGAAAATGTGCCCTTTTTTGAACGATTTGACATGGGGCTCTTTTGTTAACTCCATAATTTACATTATTAAAATGACACGATAAATATAAATATATTATAAATCCCGGAAAATTTTTAATTCCTCCAGAAAAAAAAAATTCCCCTAATAAATTTTGTTTAAAATTTTTAAAAAATAACCCCCCCCCTCTTCCTCCTCAGGGGAAAAAAATAATAGAGATTTTTTTTCCCGGGGATATTATTTTCCGCTTACCATAATTTTGTAATGCGCAAAATTTCAAGTTAAATAACGAAATTAAAACCCATTAAAGAATTAATATTATATTTTTAATATAATTCCTATATATAAAATACATTGGATTTATAAAGAGAGTAATTAGAACCGAAACAAATATTCAATTTGTTTTTGAATATTCTTTATATGTACGTCTCCCTCCTTTACCCTCTTTTCTTTTTTTTTGAATAGATAATTTGCAAAAATTTGTTATTTTTAAAATACTAATGACTTTTAGAAGGTCAAACGCGCGTTTAAGATTAACGTCCTTGAGATAGCCATTGAGGCGCGTTCCCTATTTCAAAAGGTTAATACCCCAGATATTTTAAATTGTTATTGCAAAAAAAAACCAGTCTATATATCATGATATATACCAGGGACCTGACTGGCCGGGCCGTATATTTTATAAGGCCCATTATTAGCTATAAAAGTTAAGAAATAAGTATAATATATTTAAAAAAAATCCGAACCGGTCCTAAAAATATAAAATCCGGCCCGGGCCGATAATTTTTTTGTGGAGCTATGCTAATAGTACCTCTACAGGTCTCAGATATATATATGTATACAGAGTTCCATCTATTTATTATATCTTGCTTAATGGAATGGCTTAGTTTGCTGTTTCTGCTGATTGAGCTATCTTTTTTTAAACCATTTATAATCTAAATCTATTTCAAGTAATAAGCTTTTATCAAATAATATAATGCATTATATTATTTAATAATGGCATGAACATGGTATCCTTACATCACCTTTAAATGCACTTATATTCAATATATTTAAAAACATATGAAGCAATTGCATCAATTATCTTTTAGATTTGTAGGTAGAAATTAAACAATAAGTTATTAAGATATTTAATTTTGACTGATTATAATTTGAAGGCAAATGATTAGTATATAGTAAAGATACATGAAAATAAAGCATATTTAAATTAAATTTACTACCCAATTTCCATTGCTGAGCGAGTGTTGAGAAACTTTAAAATCTTTTTCATTCAGTTGAAATTTTACAAGATGGTAAAAAAGAAAATGTTGTTTATAAAATGCGTAATAAAAAATTATTTCTTTTTCAAAATTGCAAATTTATATTCATTAAAAAAAATTAAAATTTCCGTGATTCACGGGAAATTTATTTTCACGCCCGACAAAAACTTTGGAAAGGCCAGTCACGCAATTTTGCGGCCCGTGCACACCCATTAATCGTCGAAATATATATAGATGAAATTTTTTAATCGGAGAATGATAAGTCTATCTCATGCTCTTCTATAATGACATCACTATCTGCCGATGATATATTTTTATTTTCTAAAATTTAAAAAGTTGACATAACTAGATGATCATATGAGGTATGTTTGTAAATATAAATTGCATTTTGTGGAAATTAACTTTCCCCACGCTTATTGATACGTCTATTACGATTTTTGAAATGTGTCCTTTCAAAATAAGATCAAATTCTCTATGAAGAGCATTCATAGGAGAAATCGATAAAAGTCTTATAGCAATCGAACTTATAGGTTGGTGCAGACAAAGATCTTTACACCATATTAAAGGGTGAACATGTTTTGCACTTTACCATATTACCACATTTTACCGAAAAACACTTTTGAATTGAAATTCTGTGAGGCTGGATAAAACAACTCTGATATCAAGATTAAATTCTACAAATAGAGCAATAGGGCATTGACTCAGAAGATATCTCATCATTGATTAGTTCAAAATCATCGAAACAAGGATCAAATATGTTCGCCGCAAAATGAGTATTCTCTCAACAAATATGTAATTTTGCAATATAGTTCAGTTTAAAATATTCAGTTAATCTTTGTAAGGATGTTAAATAAAATCAGATGATATAAAAATGCCTCGAAGAAAATCAAAATTTAGATATGGTATATGACAATCTTTTTGTAATTATTCAATGTATTTATTTTTTGTAATGATATTGAAATATTAAAAATTAAAAATATACCCAGGAATCTTAACAAAAATTTTGTTCCCAGCCCAAAATTCCCTGGAAAGTTTCCAGCATTAACATTAGTAATCATAATGTTTGTAATGTTGTCTTTCTTATAAGTAATTAGTTCTGACTTGACATATTTGAGGTTTTCTAAGAAAAACATGAAATAAGAATCATTCAATAGAAAATTATAAAAATTGTCAAAACATATTAATTGAAATTTCAAAAACTATAAGATGTTTCCTTAAACTTTTTGAACAAGTTTTTGGCCCAGCTTTATAGATCTTGGATAATATAAATGTTATTTTATTATTTCAATAAAAAAATTTTTTTAATTTGCTTACTATTCACTTTTAGATGCACTGATATACAATGATTTAAGCCAATAATATCATTAACTTCTATGGTATTGGTCAAAACCACTAAAATGATAATATAATATATTTATTAAAAAAATAAGAAATAATTCATTAATATTATCATTTTTGGGCATGACTAAAATACGCGTCCCCGAAAAAACTACGCGCCCCCTATGAAAGAAGCTTAATTTAAATTAAATTAGTATAGAATCGTATTTAGCTTCATAAGATAAGTCAGAAAATGTTTTTTTTATTTAAAAAAAATTGTTAACATAGTAAAATTTAAAAAAATTAATTTTTTCACATGACTAAAATACGCGTCCCCTATTAAAGAAGCTTAATTTATAAAAAATACATGTAGAATCATATAGAGCGTATTAAAAGGTATGAAAAAATGTTAATATTATATTTTAAAACTTTTTATAAGCTAGTGGGCTTTTGAAAAAACAAATTTTTTTTTTGACTTAACTACGCGCCCCTACGGGCTCCCTATCAAAGAAGCTTATTTCATAAAAAATTAAAGCATAATCCTATTAAGCTCATTAAGAGGGATCAACAAAATGTAAATATTAAGTTTATAAATTATTTATAACTTATTGAGATTTGGAAAAAACACTTAATTTCTTCTTTTCTGACTAAACTACGCGCCCCCGTTAAATATACATCATTTTTTAACAATGAATACAGAATTAGCATTTTGCCAATTAAAAAAAATAATTAGAAATATCGAAATTTTTTGGTAAATATAACGCTACATGCAGAATTTAGCATAGATTATCAATAGGATCTAGTCAATGAAATTGATTTTCCCCAATCAAGCTATAAATCGATACGAGCCCTCGTTATTTATTTTTAAGTTTTCATAAAAGATGGGTTTTTTGTAAAATCTTAACAATTTTTTTTTAACTTTATCAAAACAAAACTCATTAAAAATTATGAGAATATTCAAATAAATAGACCTCCTATTAACCTTACGGACTGATTTTATAATATTAACTTAATAGTTTCGTTTAAAATGATTTTACCGATTAATTAAATTATTAAATGATTTTTTTTTAAAGTTATACATGATTCTGTATTCATTGTTAAAAAATGACGTATATTTAACGGGGGCGCGTAGTTTAGTCAAAAAAGAAGAAATTAAGTGTTTTTTCCAAATCTCAATAAGTTATAATAATTTATAAACTTAATATTAACATTTTTGATTCCTCTGAATGAGCTTAATACGATTATGCTTTAATTTTTTATGAAATAAGCTTCTTTGATAGGGGGCGCGTTGTTTAGTCAAAAAATTATTTTTTTGATAATAAAAATTTTTTAAAAAAATAAAATAAATAATACCATTTTCTGAATCTCCTTGAAAAGTTATACATGATTCTGTATTAATTTTTTAAAAATAATGTATATTTAACGGGGGCGCGTAGTTTAGTCAAAAAAGAAGAAATTTTTTTCCAAATCTCAATAAGTTAAAAAAAATTTATAAACTTAATATTAACATGATTCCTCTTATGAGCTTAATAGGATTATGCTTTAATTTTTTATGAAATAAGCTTCTTTGATAGGGGGCGCGTAGTTTAGTCAAAAAAAATTTTGTTTTTTCAAAAGCCCACTAGGTTATAAAAAGTTTTTAAATATAATATTAACATTTTTTTTTACCTTTTAATATGCTCTATATGATTCTACGTGTATTTTTTATAAATTAAGCTTCTTTAATAGGGGGCGCGTATTTTAGTCATGTAAAAAAATTAATTTTTTTAAATTTTACTATGTTAACAATTTTTTTTAAATAAAAAAAAAATTTTCTGACTTATCTTATGAAGCTAAATACGATTCTATACTAATATAATTTAAATTAAGCTTCTTTCATAGGGGGCGCGTATTTTAGTCATGCCCTCATTTTTTAAAACTTATTTATCTTTTATATTTAGTATTTACATATTGTTTTGTTGTGTTAAACCTAAAATTATTTTTTGATACTAAAATTCAGATGCACAGTTTATAAATTTAAATATTAATTGAATGAAACTCTTTGGTAGATTAAGTATTCCAGGATCAAGAAAATATTTCTTAGGAATAAATATTTTGTTTGATGGGCCAAATATTATCTTAGACCACCAGGTTCAAGCTAACAAGGATATACTAAATTTTTGGACCAAAAAAATTAATAAAAAGCTGATTCGCTAATACCATATTTTTAGCCAATATCTTAACCCAGATTGATACCACAGAAACTAACATTAGCCAATAAATATCACTGATACCCTATAATGATACAGTATATAATAAATCAATATTATCATTTTTTATATATCATTTATAAAATTATAAAAGTAAATTAGAGAATATAGTAAATAAAGATTAAGAGCACCTTTTCCTTATTGGTTTAGAAATTTTTAAATCAATTCTTTTTTATAAATTAACAGAAAAATGTTGGCTAAAAAATTATTTTAAACTTATGAAATTTAATTATCATTTTTATTGACCATTGATATAGGTTAAAATTCAATTTATTGACCAGTATTAATCAATCCTAGAAAGTATTTACAAAACAAATAGATTAAGTAGAATGAGATAATTGTATCAAAGTATAGCATACACTCAAATAACTTTATACCTTATAAGCCAAAGTAATTGTATCAAAGTGCAGCATAATTTTCAAAGTAATTTAAGATGATTTTAAAATAAAAGGGGTTTTTGTGCACACATACACAGCATTACATAAATTTTACCTACTTATTATTGCAACTTAGTAATCTAATGTTAAATTTTAATTAATATAAATTTTATATTTACAAAGAATATCATGTCATTAGTTATAAGAGACATATATCATTTAAATATTGTTAATAATATAAATTTTAACTCTAAAATATATTTAAATTACTAATTGATAGAAGGCATATAAAAAAACTAACTTGTTTAATATGCTGGAAAAAGTATATAATTTTTTTGATTCATCAGAAAAGTGTGAAGTATTTAAAGGTTGAAATATACGTTGACCCATTAAAATTGATGCAATCTTAAATTATTAATAAACAAATCGAATTTTAAAAAAATTAAGCACCTTAATTGCATTTGGTCTAGAAATGGGATTGGCAAAATTCCCCTCTTTTCCCTTTAAAAAATCGTAAATAATATTAGTTAGACTTTCTCCGCTAAAACAGTCTTTGTAAACTTTAATTTGGCATCTGTGATTTCCAACAATAGTGTTCTGACGTACATAGTCAATCATCTCATTCCAAAATTTAGTGTATTTAAATTGGTCATATTTCCATGATTGAGTATAATTATTGACAGGGATATTTTCCCTTTTTATATTATAACAATTGATACTATTATTTTGGGTAATTAAATCATGATCAGAAATTTTTTGGATGTTTTTTAAACTCATTAATCAAATTTTATATTTACCGCTTGAAATCTAAAATATATTTATAACCACTAGTAAAACATCTCTAATATTATAATATAAATATAGTGATTTATTATATTATAAAAACATCTTATATACTTTAATTTTATAATATATGTTATTTAACATTTTTTAAAATATTTATTTATTGTATCAAGTTTCTGATTAAATATTGATTTTTTTTTTAAATTAATTTCTTTTTCATATTTATTTTGATTTTCATTAGATATTACTACGGATTCGATTTCTTTGTGGGTTAGATCAATTAGTTCATCTTCTTGAAATTTATTTTCTTTATAATCTTTATTATCGTCATGACTTAATTTAAGACCAATTATATCTATTTTATTTAAATTGCTTGCTTGAAAATTTGGATGAGTTATTTTTGCTGTAAATTTTTTAATTTGTTTTAATTTTGTTCCAATCGTATTCGAATTGTCTATTTTTTTTATGGGTTTTATATTTAAGCTATTATTACTAACATTTTTTAAATTGCCATTGGATTTTTTTTCACTAGATATTAAAATAGCATCTTTATCTTTATCTTTTATGATACTGATTTTTTCGGATTCTGCCTTTTTTATAATTTCTTTGTCATCTTTTTGAGATTTTCTTGATTTACTTTTTTCCAGTTTGGATAAATTACTTGTGGAATCTGATATTTTTGAAAATTGTAGAGATTTTTTCGATAATGATGAAACGTTGTTGTCAATATTATCTTCGAAGCTATCGTAATTAGTTGAAGGACTATTTCTAATTTTTTTAATCTTGTAAGATACCGGTAAGCTAAAACTTCTTTTAAGTATTAACATAGCTTTTATATCACTTTTTGTATTAAAATCCACTGTGCCTTGAGTTTCGGCCCCTTTAAGTAATAAAAGTTCTGACAATGACAATATATTCGCTTGGCTTTCAGTTATACTACTGGATGATGAGGATTGTGAATCAGATGATGCATCACTAAGATTAATTTTATCAATATTTAATGTGGAATTTTTAGATAAATTGCTTTTATTATCAGAATCAAATTGTTTGACTTCTTCCTTAGAAACTATATTTTTATAATCATCAGTGTCTTTGAAATATTTAGCTTGATCGTTTCTTAATTTTTCTGATTCGGAGTTAATTTGTTTTAAATCTTTCATACTATAATTTTTGGTATAACTTCTTGATAAAGTATTTATAAGTTCGTAGCATTGTTTATCATCCAATTTATTTGCTAAATCGAAAGCTGTTAGACCGTCATTATTTTTATGATTCAAATTTAGAACTCCTAATCTTTTGAAACACCTTAATAGAATATTAACCCCGGCAACATTATTGGACTTGATTGCATACATTAGAGGAGTATTACCTAAATAGAGTAATATAAATATTAGAGAGATATCCATAATTTATAATATATATTGTTTATAAAAAATTATGCTAATATCATATAAATGTTATTTATTCATTTGCATCCTGTAACTAATCTTTCATTGAATATAAAACCTTCCGTATAACCCGTTTTCATTGAGGAGAAAATCCCTTAACCCCACACTAAAGATTTGACAAGTGTCACCACAAGCTCTTATAGATTTGTGTTACATACAACAGTTGTATTAAAATATAGATATATAATTAAAAAAATATTAAAAATAACAAGGGGGGGGGGGTCACTAGCAAGAGGGTCTCAAAAAATTTTTAAATTCTTTTGAAAATTACTTTCATTTTTTGCTAACATTATCTAAACTTTTTTTAGCATACATTATCTAAAATAACCCTTTTTATGCTAACACTATTTAAAATTACCTGCTCTTTTATAATTATCTAAAATTATCTTTTTTAACTAACATTATCTAAAATTACCTTTATAATTGCGAAATATCGGATATGTGCAAAATTTTCAGGTCCAATTTATATGACAATAACTATTTAATCGGGGAAGTGAAAAAATAAAAATAAAATTTATCAACAAAAATTATTCGTGAGATTTCTTTACATGAATTGCCTTTATCTTTTTTAAAAATAAAAATGGAGATTACGATAATGTTTAAATTATTTTTGAATAAACATCATTCCAAAGGTCAAAAGTAGAAAATCATTGAAAATTAAGCACTACTTCTAAAATACAATTAGCATTAAGTTATAAATGTCATGTTTTCACAATTTACAAATTGGAAGCTCAAATCCCTGCAGCTAAAAGAGTTAGAATGAGTTGTTACCCAAAAACAGAGCTTTATTGATTTGGTTTACCCAAATGAGAAGTTTAAATTTCAATATAAATGGACCTGTAGGAAAAGGCTATATTTTTTAGCCCAAACATTCAATGAAGGTAAATTTTAATTTTTATATTATGTATAATTATAAATTATAGATATTCCTACTAGCAGCTGGTTGTAGAGATTTAGGAAAAGACAGAATATAAATTTTCATAATGTTTGTAATGAAAATGGGGGGGAGTGCAGATATTATTAATGCAAATGAGTGGAGCAAAATTACACTCCCTATCTGATTAAATAATATCAAAGTAGTAATATTTACAATTATGATGAGATAGGGCTATTCTATCTAGCATTATCAGGGCACAATGGAATTTAGTGAAACTCAACCTACACCAGACAAGGAAAAGGTTTGAGTTCCATTTATCATAAATGGGGAATGGATCTGATAAAAAGTTATATATGTTGTAGGGAAATTTAAAAACCTTGGGTGCTTTAAAAATTAATTACTAGTGAAAAACTACACTTGGATAACAACTTCAACTTTTAAAGATATCCTAAGAGAATAAAATTCTACATTAATGAAGAAAATTTCATTGTTCATTGTCAAAAAACAAAATTAACATATATATAATTTATTTATTTTTACCAGCAAATATCACATCCTTAATTCAACCTTTGGACATGGGTGAGATCTTTCAAATGTCATTATGGAAAGGATATCATGAAAAAGATGATAACATTGATGGAAGGAAATGCCACTACCTCTTTTTATAGAAGATTTATACTTTATAATAGCCTCTATCTTATAAAATTAGCATGTGAGGTGACAATTACCACAATCATAAAATGTTTTATCTATTCTAATTTTTTGATAAGTCTATGGCATTTGATTGGGAATTGGAGGATGATATGGCACTAGCTGACAAAGAAGAAGTAGAATTTAATCCTATTATATATCATTAGAGGATGATGCTAGCTGTCATTGTATATTGGATGATCAGAACATTTGTAATCAAATAAGAATAGAATTTGAAGGTTTAATTACTTCAAAAATTTTAATTAATCTTATTTTTTATAAAAGGTTATGAAAGCTCTGAGAATGATGAAGGAAATATAGAGATATCTGATAATTTAATTACAAAAAAATCAGATTCTTAATTGTTATTATACATTTCTTGAATATGCACATGATCATCTAAGGCAGTGACCCCTACAACGGGGGGGGGGGGTCCGAAGCAACTGCTTCTATAAATTTCTATGGGGGTACTTATTTTTTTTTTTTTTAAATTTTTAAAATTTTTTTAAAAAAAATTTTTTTATTTTATTTTTTTAAAAATTTTTATGGTCGATGTTTAGCAAATTAGTTTGTTATCCGATATTTCTTATAAAATTATTTTTCCACTTTAAAGATTTGGCGCAAAATTAAAATTTTATCAAAGGGAATAGTAAAAATTTAAATATTAAATCTTATATATAATCATTTATAATTTTTAGATCATTGTCAAAATATGCCCAAAAATATTAACCAAAAAAAATATAAATGCTTATCTCGCAATCAAGCCTTCTGGGGGAACAGGCAACAAGATGGCAATATGATGAGCCTTATTAAACTTATTGCAAATTCTGAGCCTGTTCTTAAAATGTATATACAAGATAATGAAGAAAGAAGAAGTGAGAAAAAAATTAAGGGATTAAAATCTAAATTATATTCAAATCTGTTATCATATAATAACATAAATATTCTTATTGAAACCATGAAAAATATGGTTATAAAAAAAATTAAAAAGGAGATTGAATTCAACAGGTGCTATTCAATTATAGTTGATGGCACATATGATGTATCGAAATCAGAAGCAATAGCTTTGATAGTGAGATATGTTGAAAATAGCGAGACACCTAAGCCCGTTGAAAGGCTGATAGACATTTATTGTACCGGAAATACAACGGGCCTCGATATTAAAAAGAATATAATATCCAAGCTTGGCTCCATGAATCTACCCCTTGAATTCCTAGTGGGGCAAAGCTATGATGGCGCCTCAAACATGAGTGGAAGAATTAATGGATGCAGGCTTTGATTAGAGCGGAGGCGCCAAAGGCAGCTTTTATTTGGTGCTATTGTCATCGATTAAATTTAATAGTTGTTCAATAATGTCAATCAGTAAAAGAGCTGCGAAATGTCTTGGGAATATTAGACGAAATTTACGTATATTTTAATGGTGTTAAAAGATATGAAGTACTCAAAACATGTCAGAGTAATTTACTGACAAAATCACATAGATTTTTACGCATCAAGAATACCACTCGGTAATATTATCTTAATTGTTTCGATATATAATGTTTATTTTATATTTATAGAAGCTGGCTAACATCATATAAGGCCATTGTAAATTTTTTCCTACTTTATGATGCTTTGAGGGCAGCTTTGGCAAATTTAAAGGATTCTGAAGATCCTGCCACTTCCACTATGGCTAGTGCTCTAGTCTATAGAATAGAAAAATTTGATTTTATTTTATCACTATGTGTTTTGGATAAAATATTGTTGATAACAAGCTTGGCTTGTACAAAATTGCAAACCATTTCGAAGGATATAGGGTTTGCAATAAATCAAATTCAATTGGCAAAAGATTGCCTGATTAATATGAGAAGTATAATTTAAATTATTATCTTTTATTATTTTATAATCCTAAAATTGATAATAACACTGAATTTTTGGATGTCTTTTCAAAGGCCCAAGATTTTATGGAGAAGAGAAATTTACCTTTTGATTTTGAAAGTTCAAGACTTCAAACATTACAATCCAAAAAGGAGAGGTATATATATACTTTCATCATTAAATATAATATTTTATTTTAGCTTTAAAATCAGTGTGTTTTATGCTGCACTTGATTTAATTATTATGCAGTTTAGTGAAAGATTTAACGATGAATCGATAAAATTTTTGAGTCAAACATCATTTTTTACTCCAGAGGGAATGGCGGAAAAGGCAATTGTTAAAGATGATATCAAGGATATCTGTGAATTTTATCAATTAAATGCAAGTCAAGTTTTTGAGGAAATGTTGATGTTTAGAAATATTTATAAAATGGCTAAAACGGGGGACGTAATTATTACTCGAGACCTAGAGATTAAAGAAGATTTGTCAGATTCTGAGAATTGTAAATTTATTTAATTAAAATATTTTTACTAATACATTATTTAGCTTTATCTGATGATGATAATAATTCTGAGATGAATGATTCAGACTGGAGAAACTATTCATTTATTTTACCTTATCGTCTGCTTATAAATTTTTCTGCTTTCCCAAATTTAACAATTTTATATAAATATTTATTAACTATTCCTACTACATCATGTACTGCCGAAAGGGTCATGAGTAAAATTAAAAAAGACTTCGTAGTGTCATGAAAGATCCATTTCTTAATTGTTTTAACCATTTTATCAATGGAAAATAATTTATTTAAACAATTAAATATTGATGAAATTATAAATTCTTTTGCTTTCTCTTCCCCTAATTTATCTAAATTATTAATTTAAAAATAATATTTTTAAAGCATATATTTTTTACATTATATTTATATTATAATAAATATTGATGCAATAAAAATTATTTTTGAAATTTATTGGTGTCAAAAAATAATTTACATTGGGGGTGGGGGGGGGGTACTTTAGGGGGGTATTCTGCTTCTATCCCTCAAAAAGTGTAGGGGTCACTGATCTAAGGGAACAAGATTCACTAAGATAGCAAGATAATATATTCGAAAAAGCATTATTTACTCCAGAGTCTAGCCAAACTCTTATCACAAAATATTTTTTATTAAATCTTACATTATTTTACAATAATTGTGATGCAGGTATAATAAAATAAGTTCAAATAAAATATTCTGTTGAAACATAACGCATCAATAAACTTTCATTTAGGCATGGCCGTTAATATATTTACATTTATAATATTAGAATTCATAAGTTAATAATTTCAAAAAGATTAGTTTATTTTGTAAAAGGTAATAAAAGCTCCGAAATGGTGAAGGGAATCTAAAGATATCTGATCATTTAATCTTATAAAATCATGTTTATAAAAATGATCTTTTGAATATTGAATAATTCTAGTATTTAAAAATCCTTGATATTTACATGGGAAAAATTAAATTCATATGTTACATGAGCAAATTTTTAAAATTTTTGTTTATTTATTCGTTTTAAAATTTATTAAAAATAAATATATAGTTGTTAAATTAATAATTATAATTAAATTTATTACTAAGTTTGATGGTTTATATGCTTAAGGTATATAAATAATAAATATTTTTATAAAACGAAACTTATTTTAATAAATAAATAATTGATTTAATTGGAAAGAATTAAATATTTGCAAATTTTTTAATTATTTTTGTCCCAAGCTATCGCAATTAAACGGTTTTGACTGTATTATGATAATATGAGAATCAAATTATTATATTTTTAAATGGCAATATAATCTGATTAATGTTTACCATAATAATAATTTTGTTAAACATTACCTTATATTTTATTATTAGCCTAGTAGCGTCTCGATTTAACGAATTTTAAATTAAATTTTATCCAAAATCATATTACGCAAACCCTGAGATTCCATTAATAGGTGTCCAAACCTTTTTTCTACATATGAGCAAAATTTCTAGACTTGTGTAATATTTATTGGCGAAATATTGGGTTTGCCGCTTTTAAAAATCGGGTTTTAACAATACTCATATATATTTTACGCTTCATTAAATTTATACTATGGGGAAGGTAGGGTCAATTTTTTAAATATTTTTTCTGATAGGTATTTGATATTAGACCTGAACCACCTCCTCCCTTCTAGCGAGTTGAAACATATCCAGATCTATTGCATCAAGAGATTATCTCTGGTCTATTTATAACATGTCGTAGGCTGAACAAAATATTTAATTAACTTCCAAGTTTAAAATAAGAATTAAAGTGCATTTCCAATAACCCGGTTTAGATAAACCCTTATAGCTTAGTGCATTTATTTTTAGGTAGTTATTTTTGCGATATAAAAATAGATCCATGTCAACTTGATTTATACTGAACTTAAATCAGCTACACACATTATTTTAGGAAAAATCAAAATTGTCAAAAGTGTAATAAAAGATTATCCATCTCCTGCCCCTCAGTCACAAAGATCATTTATCACCAAAAGACGAGTCCTCCCTCTCTCATTTTTTATGCCACTTCCTGAGTCTGAAAGTGATATTAAAGCGGTCCCAACGCTGATTCATTGTAAGATTGCACAATGTATTCCTAATTATAAGTCACAATATATTTTTAATTATATTTAAATTAATTGCCTAATGACAATATCTACGAAGCATCAAAACCCTCTATATAGATTTACTTTGGCAAAAAGAGATTAGCATTTTAGAATATCATACTAAATTAACATAAGGGTATATAGTTTATATTCCTTTATCTATTTTATAATTGAGAGAAATGGGGGAGAGGGGGAATAGGTTCAAACTTTTACATCACTAATGCTATCAAAATAGAAAGAGAAATTTAAGTTGTGTAAACACTATTTCATTCTGAGTTAAATTTTGCTCCTTTCATTTTTTAACATGTTATAAATTCTAAATTTTATTTATACTCCTCCACACAGGTTATTGTTTTTGTTAGTTTAAAATCGATTATTTATTTGACCCCTTTTTTGAATTCTTGGTGATTCATAATTTCTGATCTATTCATAAATTTATATTATTATTTTGAATGATAATTGCAAACATAAGGAATGAATGAATTTTCAAATCATCACTCATGTGGTAATTTATTTTTAAATTCGAACATTCCCGGCCTGGGTCTTAAAATATTTTGCTAATTTTTATTTGCACTTTGGTTACTAACTTGTTTGTTTTTGTTGCAATTTTTTTTTTTTAATAATGGCACTTATTTAAACATTTTGTAATTTGACGCCAAATTGTTTAAATCCTGTATAAACCAATGCCTATTTACTTCTCGCAAACGATAAGTATTAAAAATATATCTCTGCTCTGAACACATACGCAGGGGTTCGAACCGAACCCGTACAAGAAAACCCGGATTTTTGGGGAAAAAATTGAACCCGAACCGAACCTGAACCCCGTTTATAAAATTTTTAAAATCCCGAACCGAACCCGGGAATTTTATTTGAACCCGGGTTCAACCGGGTTCAATGTATTATTTAAATGAATATAAGATATTTTAATAATTGTAAATACAAATATTAATAAATCTACTTGACATTTTATAATATTTTCAAATTCCAATTAAGTGAAGTGTTAATAAATTTTAAACAATTAATTCATTTACTCCATTTTTAAATTTTTTAAATTTATTCTCAAAGGTTCCTATTGGATTGTTAATAAACAATTAAATTCATTTACGTCATTTATTTTCAATTTTTAACCTATTCTCAGAGATCATTAATTAGAGGAAAATAAAGTGAACAAGTCAAAGTAAAAATTATTATATTGGATATTGTTAATTTTAAGAAATACGTCTAAATAAATTTTTTCAAATCTATAACATGACTATGCTTTGTATTTTTAACTATATATTTTGCCTTAAATAAAATAAAAAATTTATTTTTTTATTCCAAATTTATGTCTAGTTTTTTAATTATGATTTAAAAGGATATTTTTCTTTATCAATTCAAAATACTTAAACCCGAGCTGGGAACCAAACCTGGGTTCAAAAATATTTTCCTGAATCGAACCCGAACCGAACCCGGCAAAATATCCAGAGGTGTTAAAGTATGGAGTACTTTTTATTTATACCGAAATACTTTCGATATTTTAGTAGTCCGATTGCGAAACATTTTTAGGTATATATAAGTATCAAATACCGATACATCTTCGATATTTTTTGATCATAAATTTTTGTTTAATCTTCTTTTTATTAAAAATTTTAAAAATAATTGTTAATTTAATATATAAATTATTTAGAGCTAGTTGTATAACAATTCCATATCTAATCTCAAATAGTTTTTTTTACCTAAAGTATAAAACAATTCCTCGTTATTACGCCCACATAGATTATATATTACTATTTTTAATAATTTTACAAATATTAAACAATTATTTATATAATATAACTCAATTTAGGGTATAAAACTCCTATTCCTTATTGCAAAATATGTTTTTATAAGAGGGGATGTCTCCCTGATAATTAATTTGTAAAAATATCATGGTAAAAATTCAAAATATTTAGCGCTAATTTTGTAAATATTTAATATATTAATAAATTTTTTCGATACAATATTGTTGTTAATGATTAATAAAAAATATTTTCAATACAAAAAAAGGGATATTGAAATTGTATCGGAAATATTTTTAATATATCGGTTATCCAATACATTTGGAAAAAATGTTTATTTGTATAGATATTAGTTGATCTTTTTAGAATTTGTATCATATCTATTTGTATACGTTAATGTATCGTTGACAAGTCTGGTAAAATTCAATTATATGCCACCGCTGTCTTGACTTAAGAAAAAATTAATATCATCAACAAAGTTTAAATTATTATATAAATATTAATTTATAACATATTTTTCGAATTAAATTTTGTCATATTTCTTATATAATGTTTAATTATAAATATTTTGCTATAGAGTTGATTAAAAAACCCTAGGTTATAGTTGCCTTGAAGAGCATTTATAAGTTGGGCAGGTCGAATATTTTTTTTTATGACATAAATTTAAATTAGAAATTTAGTAAAAAAAAAAAAAGATAACATATTATTTATGATATTGCTGTGAAACCTTTATAAGATAAGGCGCCAAGATTATTAAGAATGATCAAATTTTAGAAATTCGGGCCGGGGAGCTATAAAACTTTTTCTAAAAAACCGGACGGACTTACCAGGGCCGAAGATAAATAAAAATGGGCACCTTTGCAGGTTCTTTGTATCTCCTTATAATCGAGTTATAATATTAAGTGTACTATACCCATTCCCTGCATACCGTTATTCAGGCGCGAATTCAGGATAAATCGGAGAAATTCCCATTAAATAGCTTTCACTCCAGAGATTATTCTCTAAGAAAATAATTAACTCGGCAAAGAATTATATATTTGAAGGGGACAGGTGATATATCTAGAAAGAAATTGTTCGATTTCCCCGCCTAGATAAGGGCCTGCTAACTTTATTTATTGCTATCACTTATATGGATAACATTTAAGAGGGGGCGGGAATTTTTTTTAACTATCTCACATTTAAACATGACAAAAACTAGTGTTATTAGTTACACTTATATTATTAGTGGATGACAAAAATATTTTTTTTGGGGAAAAAAAACAAACATCGTTTATTTTTGTTAAACAACTATTATTATAAAAAATTGAATCCAATTATTTTTATTTATTTTAAAAAAGAATCTCCCATATTTTGTTGCATTATCAGTTTCAATAATTTTATAACTAACTCTCTTACTTTTATAACTTTCTTATTTTATGAGCTTTTATATTAATTTTTTTTTAAAAAAAAATAACTGTTTTTAATAAGAAAATTAATTAATTTTATAAATTTAATTTTTGTGATAAAATTTACATTTCGCTAAAAGAACATTTTTTAAATTGCTTTTTATTCTCTTTGCACTATATTTTACCTTGGATAAAAATTTATAAAATTTTCTTTTTTTTATCCCTTTATTAATACCAAAAAAAAACAGACATTGTTATGAAATTTATTTATTAAATTACAATGATTTTAATATATACGAAATATGTGGTTTTATTGATCTTAAATTGATATTAATTTGGATAATTTTTTTCAGTAAGATATTTTTTTTATATAAAAATATTTCGTAGACTCACAATTTTAATTGACCTTAAAATCAGACCAAAAATTTTTATTTTTATTAAAATTACAAGACTTTACATATAAATATGTCAACTATTAACAAAAACTATAAATAATGATTATAATTGTATTAATAAAATTTATGATTATTAAAATGATTCCTTTTTTTTTAAAAAAAAAATATTTTGCCAGTTTATAATTTAGTTACTACAATTTTTCCCATTTATAAACCAGAAAATTTAAACGTATCCTGTAAGGCCATTTCCAGACAAAACGTTTTTTCAAAGCGGTTTTTGGGTAATGTTACCAGCAATCATTTTTTTTTATATAACAATCTAAATTTAGTGTTGTTAAATGGCTCGATTTGAGCCGATTTTTTAAAAGGGCTAACTAAACATTATAGCCAGGAAAATATACCTAAGCGCCGAGATTTCGTCAATAGATGTTCAATCCTATGTGTCATATATGAGCAAAATCTCTAGGCTTGCACAATATTTTTCTGGATAAAATATTGAGTTAGCCGTTTTTATAAATCGGCTCAAATTGAACCGACAACACTATCTAGATCCCCATTATTTTAATCGTAAATGCAAACTGGTTTGATTTTAATAACGATTAAATGGTGTTTTAAAATGTGGCACTGGACTGTATTTTTTTAAAAAAATATTGTATTATATAAAAAAAATTCTAGAATTTAACATTTTCTTGGGAAATAAAAAAAAATTGCTGATAACATTACCCAAAAACCGCTTTGAAAAAAGGTTCTGTCTGGAAATGGCTTAAGGATTGGGGTAGAAGAATACACGATCTTGATCACGATTTTAATTTTAGCAAATTGTCTGGATGGACAATTTTCTTTTTTTTATAGAGAATGGGGACATTAATGGCAGATTGATCCAATCAAATTTTTAAAGGCTGTATCCAAATAACAGCAAAAATTAAATTCGAAACTTTCGAATTTTTTTTTAGTGAAAATAAATAAATAAGTGAGCCATTTTAAATATAAAAATAAAAATATGTCATAAAAATAATTTATAGAAAAAATTTTAATTTCAAAATTTTTTTAACATATTGAACATTTTAAAATTTGCGAAAGTTTTGAAACTTTTTGAATTTTGCTTAAATTATATGAGATTAATATTTTATTTATTATTATTAATTTCATGAAAATTTAGGAAATTATATCAATACTAATTCAGTAATCGTGATTCGTGAAATCATTAGGGTATTTATTTTACGCTTTGTCCAACCAATTAGAAAATAATTCCAAAAGTTTAAAAACTTGAGCAAATTTTAAATTTTTAAATTTTAATGAAATCGAATGTTAAATTTTTAAAATTGTAAAATTTTATTTGAAATATATTTTGTTTTTGTACATGTTTTTATTTATATATTAAAAATAGCTTATTTATTTATTTTCATTAAAGTTTCGAAACTTTATTGATAGCAGCTGTTAAATAAACCATAGTTCAGGATAAAGGGATGAGAAAATGAAATTACAAATCATATTAGGGCTAAGTCCAAAATTTCAAGGGTAAAAGTTCGCTTCACAAATAAAATATTTAAAAATTGACCCTGATATCAAGATTGTTTACTCGCTAAAGTGTTTAGACAGGTTCAATTCGGATTTCTTTCAAGGTAACATTTTTTTGAGCCAGGGTCCCTGGGCTTACTAATCAATTCTTTTTAGTCAGGCTATGGGCAGAGCCTAATTGATTATTCTAAAGATAAAATTCTAAATTACTCAAAATCTAAATAAACTTTTTTTTAAAAAAATCACTTAATAAGCTAATTGTTCTATAATAAAATATATAATAATGTTTCAATTATAAAGATTATGTGCATTACTGTTAAATGGCTAAATTTTAGCCGATTTTTTAAAAACGGCTACCTCAATATTTTATCCAGAAAAATGTTACGCAAGCCTAAAGATTTTGGTCATAGAGGGCTTAGCTAAATCTTGAGGCTTAGGCGATATTTTTCTGGCTAAAATATTGAATTGGCCGTTTTTAAAATGCGGCTCGTATTGAGCCGTTTAACAATATAAATTATGTGCATTTAAAGTCTATGTATAGTATAGAATATAGCATTTACAGGTGTGTAAGTAACGTTTACGAAGATCTGTGATGTTGCTTATGCATATGACAGTACTGATTGCTAAATGGCATATAAAATGTTTTATATTTATAGACATTTTTGTTTAGGAAATGAAATTTTTAGGACTAATTAGCTGGGACCGAATAGCACGTAAAATAAGAGCAGCAGATCTTATTTTAAAATGTCTAACTAAAATCAAATACAAATGCCTTAGCCAAAGAAATTATTGGCATTTATTAAAGGGTGAGATACTGATTATATTTTTTAAGTTATATATGTATTTGCAAATACATTTATTATAATGATGTCATGTTTGTTTTTTGGAGAATATAGTATAATTGATGAAGAATAAAAAAAAATAATTAGAATTATTGGTTGATCATAATACAGTGCTAATTTTTTTAACTCTCAGTATTCGTGGAGAAAAGCATAAGCATTGTGTGCATGTTTATTGAAAATAAATTTTTCCGTGACAGCTGCTGCAAAAGGTGAAGGAGATTTTCAGAATATTTTTAAGCTAAAATTTAAAAAAAATGTTTTAGCTTTGCTAAAAATATCTTAATTAGATTTATTTTATGGTATCGACCATAGCACAATATGTGGCCCTTCAGCAAATATACTTGGAGCCTTAAATAACTTGGAAACAAATTCCTATACTTCAGGCCTCCCACTTAATATAAATAAAACAGAACTTTTCTATTTAAACAACCACCCAATATGTCAAGGCTCTCCACTTGAAAATAACATCAAATTTGAAGAATTTCTAGAAAAAAATTTAAAAAATTTTTAATATCATTTCCTTCTACTGGCTCATCGTTTCTTTTCCTAATTCCCAAATGTCTTAACATTCTAAAATATTTAAATATATTCCGATCTTCATCCCAATCTATTCATGATTAAAATTCAGTACAAATTCAAAATATTATTGAAATTTATATATTGATTTACTCCCAATCAACTGGTCACTCGCCTAATAACCTGCTAAATCGGGTTGATTTAGATTTCGTTATGCTTAACCTTTTCGTTTTATCATCCTTCTTATCATACAGATTAATAACCAACTCTATGATCTCAGGCTTCATATTCCCCACAGAATTGGATTACGCAACTAACAGAAGATGGAGGCTAGAACACTCCCAATCCCAAACACTCCTTTCCCATCAATCCTCGCCCATAAAAGGCAACTTTCAAATAACTATATCTGTCAGTCCAGTTTAAACTGTATCCAGCTTCTCCAATCAGAAAAGAGATTTGGTGGTAACAATGGCTAGAACTACTCCTAAGTCAAAACCTTGGTAATCTCTCATCAAATAAATACAGAGTCGCCATTAATATACACCTGGTGTGCGTTCAGCCTCACACTTGTGTAAAATGTAACACTCCAGTAGATTCGAAAAGTAGACACATTCATTTATATAGTCAAGGGATACATCAATGCCACACTTTAATAAATAATGTTATTAATAAATGTTTAACATCGTTCAAATACCTAACCATCTTGAGCCCACCAACTTATACCCTGGCAGAGTGATTAAGACCTGACGGAATGTCTATAATTCCTTGATCACTTGGTAAATCTTTATTACTATACTTGTGCCTCATCATTTCCTTCCAACACTAACATAAATTTCTTTACAAGTTTAAACAAAAAAGATTAAAAATACAAAGATTTCAACAATTTTATATTTACCCCAATAGTAATGATCACTTTTCGCCTAAAACTTTTACAGATCCTAAGCCTCAAAATTCGACACTTACCAACAAGGTTAGGAACTCATATCTCACAAAAATTGAATATTCCCACATATTTGTGGCACCCTTTTGAAACGTGTCGATATTTTTAATTAATTATATTATAATATATATTTTAAATATATTTTTATTATATTTTTTTATAACTTTTTAAATAGTTTCATATAAATAAAGATAGATGCACTTTAAAAAAAATTTTTTTTTCATTGATTATATATATATATATAAATATAACAATAATTTTAAATATGGTTTTATTTTACAAATATTATCATTATTTTTGCAAATTAAATAAATTATACCAAATCTAATTTTTTAAATATAATGGGTTAAGTTTCATCAAACAGTGAGAACCCGAATTTACACTATATTATAATCAACTTCCATGCTTTTAATAAATTAAAATTTAAAAAAAATGCCCCATCGAAAAAACAAATTCTGTATTTTTTTATCTGTAATTTTTTAAAAGGATCGGTAACGAAATTCCATTCTTTTTTATCGAAAGGAATGAGAACGGGATGGAGATATTTATACGACCCTGCATAAAAACGAATTTCTTAATAATAATAAAGAATTAGAATATTATGATAGAATGTATTAGCTTGACACTAACCTAAATTGTCAGGTAAATCTGGATCGACGTTGTGTTTGACCAGAATTTTAATGATATCATTTCTTTGTAATTGACAGGAATAACTCAAAGCACTTCGCCCATAGTTGTCACAAGAGTTTACTTTAGCACCAAATTTGAGTAGGAGTTCGATTGCTTTTTTCCTAATTTTATCGTCCTAAATAGAAAAGAGTAGTTTTATTTATTGTAAGTTAGAATATAATTATGCAAGTTTAAATAATATCAAAGGATACAGTTTTGCAATGCTTAAAGGGAGAATTGATATTAAGTTCAAGCCTTATAGGGTTTACAAATTGAACAGTGGAGTTTAGCGTTGTTTTTCTATAAAACGTTTCGTGGTTCTGATAGAAGTATTATTTTTAAAAAAATGAAAAACGAGCCTTAAAGCCTTATTCGAAATATGAAATCCATATTCCAAAAACAAAGCTTCTGATCTAAATCTACCATATAAAACAAATGTTGAAACTAATTAAACTTTAGATTATAAAAAAAATAAGCCACCACCTTTTGAATCTTTAGATTAACTTTAGAGAAAGATTCGTAAAATATAATGGCCCTTAATCCAGCAAGAAAATATCAAGTTGACGTTTGATTAATGGAAAATGATATTGTGAAGGTGTTACGCAAGAATAGATGACCAATTTAACATCATATCTAGTTAATTATATTTATTAAATAAATATCTCAAAGTGATACCTATTTCTTTTGAGTTAATTTATTATTAGAATTTTTTTTTGAGAAAAGGCGAATATCCGTCCATAGTCCAACATATTGAAAACACATTTATCCCTGTTTTTGATGAAAATAATTTAGAATCTTAAGTTATTTTTTTGTTAAATTTTAATACTTTCTTCTCTCAATTTTCTAAAAACAATAAGTGACGCGTTTTAGAGGTAGAAAGATTTCAAAAAGCAACGTTTTTTTAGTCACCCGATATAAAGTAGCGATTCACCAATTATAAATTAACCCTAGCCATATATCTGATAGAGTAAGTAGTAATATACCGGGTAAGCTTATTCAAATGTTGAAGAGTATTTATCAACGTATAGCATAACACTCATCATTCCTTAAATAATTCAATATTTAAAAAAAAAAATCTTAATGAAATTTATTGATTTCCATAATACGCGAATACTAAGACACTCACTTTCGTTTATATTGTTTACAAAAATTTGCGAAAATAAAATGAGCGCACTAAGAGTTTTTATGATATAATTATTTTTAAAAAAATGGAACAGTTTTACATCTATTCAAACTTATCGACATCCAGCCTTTTAAATATGTAAAATAAGTATAGAATATACTTTACAGTTTTTAAAATGGGGGTAAAATGCTATATTTATAATTTATTAAGATAAGGCAAATCAAATATGATTTATTCAATGAACTGAAGCTGTAAATTCTAAAGTAAAAAAAAGAGATAGGATGTATAGATATAGATGTGGACTGTATTTTTTTTAGGTGATGATTTATATATAGCGCAAAACCGTTTATTTTTTTTATATATAAAAATATTAGATAATGTCACAAAAATCATTGTTTTCGAGTATCGTGGCACGCAAATTAGGGACCTTGATTGAGGAATCTCTATAAGGTTTGACCAGGAGTTCGTTTCCAGGTAGAGCATATTTATAAGACTAACCTAGGTATTTCCATGCTATGTGGTATGGAATAAAGTATATAATGTTGTTAAACGGCTTTCATCCAGAAAAATATTACGCAAGCCTGTAGATTTTGCTCACAGAAGAAACAAAGATCTAGACATATATTATTGAAATCTCGAGGCTTAGACAATATTTTTATGGCTAAAATTTTGAGTTAGTTTTAAAAAATCAGCCTCAAAATGAGCCTTACACTAATATAAATCCAAAGCATGATTTGGACTTAGTATTCATTAATTAATATATATTAAAAATATGTTTTATGGTTTTTGCATTTTCATAAAATTTAGGCATTGTTAATTTTTAAATGGTGACTGTTTTGTATTACCCCATTATTTTGTTTAAACTTTCTATTTTGACAGCAAATTTTAACAAAAAAAATACATTAAGTTTTTTTTTAAAAAAACACGAAAATGTTCTTTATATCCTCGTCAATAATTTGTTTTATATTAAAAACTTATTTGAACAAAATAAACTCAAATCAAACTAATCGAAACAAAAAAATTTTAAAAATAACGCACAAAAGACAAAGTTTAAAAAACAAATTTTTTTTTAATAGATTTTAACTAATAAATTCCCATAGGAATTTTACATTATTATAATGTAAAAATGTATTAAAGTTAACATTTGTTGTTATTAGAATTTTTTTTTTAATGTGAAATGTGAAATAATTTATATTATTTTTTGAATTGATTAACCAAGAACCTCAACCATGAAAAGTGACAAGAAAAGGCTCTTTTTTTTGAATTATACAAAAATGAAATGTTATAGAAGTTGCTGAATAATTAAAATATATAATATAAACTTTTTTAAAAAAAAAACAAAATACAATTGACAATGAACCTATAGCAATAATAATTTGAATTTAAATGATACTTTAATATAGTATATTTAAACATTTTTATATTATACGATATACAGTATACATTCGAAATACATTACATATTATATTTATATTAATATTTTAAAAAGAATTAGAATTTCAGATTTTTTGACGATAATCCAAGCCGGCTAACAAAATGGTCAAAGAGAGAGTTAGATAAGGGAGAAGGAAAAAATATTCGGAATCAAATTTGAACAATATTCATTTTTCTGTGAAAACCAACTTATAAAAATATAGATACAAATTTTATAATTTACAAACCATTTGGAAATTACTAGGAAACAAAGAATGAATGATCCAAGGAAATAAAATTTTATAATTTAGGGATATACGTTATGAAAGTAGCCCTTGACGTGCAGTTCTCGGTCCGATAGAACTCAGACCGGTTTGAACAGACAGTCTAGGGAATTTCTGGCGCCAAACCTCGCTCTTGTTCTATGCTTGTATGTAAATTCCAAAAAAACGGCAAATTTTTTTTCCCCCCTTCCTTCTATCGACTAATAATTTTTCAGCCTTTCTTGTAATAATACTTTATTCTTTGTTTGAATCCTAATATAGTTGTTATAAAATAATTTGAATTGAATTTCGACTTGTATTCCATAGAAGTAGTAGGATCGGAGAGATCAGACAATTTTTTTTATTCCGAATATATATGACATGAAAAAATAGGTAATATTCATGGCCATACTTTATACTCGAGTCTACAAATCACGGCCCGGCCCGTACCCTGCCAGAACGAGTTATGGGCCGGGCCGGAGTTGAAAAATTACGCCCCATGCAGATCACTACTTTATATCATCTAATATAATGTCTTGTAAATAAAATAGGTAAAACCGAACAAGGGCATCCAAATTCTATTAAATCATTAACTAGAAAGATGTAATTTTAATGGCTCACTTTAAAGCATAGAATCTTCCGTTTTTGCTTTAAAAAAATAATAAATTAGAAGCGAAAAATATTTTTTTAAAAAAATCAAATATTGTCAATAAAACTAATTTATGATTTTCAAATTGAAAACTTTTATATTTATTTAGATTGTAGATAACTCAATTATTGTGGGTTTGTAAATTTATGATATAATAAGTGATTGTTAAGTGTCGAGTATATTTCTTTTTAAATATAATTCTATGTCAAATGTAGTTATTTTTTACTTGTCTTGAATATTAAATTTCAATTTTTTTTAAAAAAAAATGATGTGTTTAATGGAATATAATTTTCATTTTTTAAAAAAAAATCATATTAAGGAATATAAATGACAATTAGTCTTACATAAATAAATCCGGATGTTTAAAATATCAACCTATGTATAATATTTTATTTTTTCTTGCATTTCCCCAATTCATTGGCTTTATTATTAGCATAAAATTTTATTTTTTGATTAGTATTAATTGTATGATTGATTTTATAAATTTGCTTTCACCTACCTAATTATACTAATGCAATAGTTATATAATCACTTTGATAAATTCGTTATAGCTTATATTTAGCTTACAAAACACAAATTAAAAATTATATATAAAAAACTTTAGGTTTTTAATTATTCATATGTGGTTATTGATTAATCTCATTGAAAAAAAAATATAATTTATTTTATAATAAGTTATAGTAATATTATTTGGGAAAATAATTAATTTCTGGGTTATAGAAAAAATAAAACGAAAAAATTATTTAAATTGAAAAAATAAAATTAAAATCTATAAATTTTTTTTTTACCATTATTACTTATAAATAATCATAAAAGGTACCTAAATTTTTATATTTTTAGATATATTAATATTTTAAAATCAATATCGAGACTGGTTAAAAATAAATTTTTGAATTATATATAATTTATAAAAGATGTTAGGTTTCTCATATGAAATTTTTATAAGTTTATAAATATTTTTTTCAGAGACCTGCATAGGTATCAATGGCACAGTCATGCCCAGATTTTTTAAAAATACATTACATTTATTTTTAATTTTCATAGCTAATAATTGCCATTTAAAATATTTGGTTCAAATATACGATTCGACCATGGTATATTTAAAAAATAGGACCGGGTCTGCAGGTTTCTGATTATTTTGTTTTTTTTCCTTTACGGTTATTGAAGGGGAAAAAAAATGGATGATAACCAATTTTATCTCTTTTGTTGAAAATTGTAATATCCAGTTTATGAATTTTGGGTGAATAGTTGGACCATATATACGGAGAGTTAAAGCAAGTTGAGACATTGTTTATTAAAATTTCCTAAGAATATTAAAATAATCTCTAAATATTAGTATTCAATATACTTATTTTAATCATATAAGTAGTCTTATTACTTATAATGGTTGTAATGGCTTTATCATACCAGCATAATTTTACCTTATTTATTTTTAGATCTTTCAATATTCCCCTTTTTACCTTATTTAAATTTAATGTCGAAAAAGTAGTCTTTCTTTAATATATTTGTTATATTTATGGGAATTTATGGTTAATAACTATTCTCTTTTTTTAGTCAGGAAGGTAGGCCGGCAGGAAGGAAGGAAGGAAGGTAGGAAGGAAGGAAGGAAGGAAGGAAGGAAGGAAGGAAGGAAGGAAGGAAGGAAGGAAGGAAGGAAGGAAGGAAGGAAGGAAGGAAGGAAGGAAGGAAGGAAGGAAGGAAGGAAGGAAGGAAGGAAGGAAGGAAGGAAGGAAGGAAGGAAGGAAGGAAGGAAGGAAGGAAGGAAGGAAGGAAGGAAGGAAGGAAGGAAGGAAGGAAGGAAGAAAGAAAGAAAGAAGGAAGAAAGAAAGAATTTTTCTAAAAGCATTTTTTGTTATATATATATACAATTTATTTTATCTATCAACTCTTTACTTGTAAATAAATAGCTCGAATCAATGCCGTTTTGCCTTGAAAGTCCTTGGCATCTACTATAGTACTTCTCCGACCACTATTGTAGTTATTTACGATTACATTTTCGGACTTGAGAACGGGGGTAACAAGACCATATTTTGATGTGTCTATTTTATTTGCACCTAAACTGTTATCCTTATTTAAGATCAAACTCGATTCATTTCCTATATTGGTCGTAGCTCCTAAGATAAATTTAGCCAGATGGGTCTTGCCATTGTTAATAGCTTCTAACAGAGCTAAACCGCCCGAAATTTGGCCTAAGCTTCTTCGCCTATTTCTGATTTTGATACTTTTCATATTATTATTTTTTCTTTTTACTAGAATATTTGTGTACAGTTGTAATTAATTTTGATCATTCAACCATTTTTTATATTATTATTATTATCAGGTAATTTTATTTGTCCTAATTATTTTTAATTAATCCGAATTGAGAGATGAATTCTTGCATCCAGGGATAGGAATTATTTTTCGACTAGACATCATTTCGTCGAAATCCTACAAAACTTTTTTTTTAATTAATAAGACTACGTGTAAAATAATTTTGTTTAATTTAATATTAAAAGATTATTTTGCTAATATGAAAAAGTATAGATTTATTTATTTTTAATTCATATTATTTCAAAATTTTATCTATTTTTTTTTCTTCTCTCTATTGTATAATAAAAAATAAATTATTTTTCTATCCAATTTGTAAAAAATATAAAAATTATATTATTTAGAATATTTTTAAATTTTCTTTTTAATAAAAAAAAATCCAATAATTATATATATATCTTTTTTTCAAAAAAAATTAATTTTTTTTTATATATTAAAACTATTTTATATTTTATAATTTAGTATATTTTTTCAATACTAAATCTTCTTTTTCAATTATAGCACCTAACAATATGAACAATTCAAAAAATAAATTGAAATTAAAATGTTTTTTTCCCATATAAGCTTCGTAAAAATATAGAATTTTTTTTTTTTGCGATAAACAAATTAATTATTATAGATAATTTAGGTAATAATTTAGATATAAAATAAATGATATATTGGCTTTCCTTTCACAATTAGATGATGAGGTATGGATAAAATAAAATAATTGATCAAATTAATTAGATCCCATTGAGCGATAGGATAATAATTATATCTTCAAAATATTGTAGTATATAGTCACTTTTAGATTGGCGATTTATACTTTTCCTTTCACAATTAGATGATGAGGTATGGATAAAATAAAATAATTGATCAAATTAATTAGATCCCATTGAGGGATTAGGATAATAATTATATCTTCAAAATATTGTAGTATATAGTCACTTTTAGATTGGCGATTTATACATTAAACGCATCTAAAAGTGTCCATACATAGGACTCATCTGTAACGTCATTTTGTGTTTGCACATCGGTTAAATTATAATGAAAAATAAAGATAATCAGTCGGCATGCAAAACATAAAATGGCGCAACAGCTGACTCTTATGTATAGAGACACTTTCAATCAATGAATCGCCATTCTAGTAGTATATATACAAATAGGGTATAGTAAGACTAGATTTCGATTCGAATTATGGAAAAATAAAACATTCGTCTGATTTTGAATTATTCCAAACGAGTAATAAGTGAATTATTTAATTCGGACCTATTAAAATAAATTTAATTTATAAACACCTAAATCACAAATATTTAAGACTACTGAAATTATCGTCGAAAGTTTTGAACGGCACCAAAAAAAACTAAATTATTCTAATAAAGAATTCAGAACATTTAGAAAATATATAAATAACAATTATTTCTGGCATATAGATAAATCCGAAATAACGGTAAGTTTTAACATAAAACCAATTTACTAAGCATTTACCTCAAAATAAAATATATTGGATTATATTATAAAAAGGAAAAAAGGCTATGATATGTTAGGTTCAATTTAAATTCAAATTTAAACCAGCAAAGCGAAATCGAACGGCTAATTATTTATGTCGTAATAAAAATAGATAAAACATTATATCGAATATTATTTGAAGATCTAATTTTATTAGGAATTTATACTCTTAATAATGAACAATAAAGGAATACGTATTTTTTATTTTAAATTTCTTTTTTTGCCCCCGTTAAAAAAAATCAATTATACTAAGCTTATATTGAAATTTTTCTTATATTTGTCTCAAAGATAAGCGCAGTATAAACTAGCAATTAGAGATCTGCAAAGTTAGGCCCGGCCCGTACTAGGCCCGAGTCCGGCCCGGCCCGAACGGGCTTCAGGCTCAGGCCTAATTCTATTTAAAAAAATTCGGGCCGGGTCGGGTCGGACCTTGGAAATTTTTTTAAATATATCTAAATTTATCAATTTTATATTGAATTTTTTATGTAAAATAAAAATATTTGATTTTATTTATTGAAATTAAACGACATATAACATATGTCTTTTATTTTGAGTAATTATAAAAATTAATTTCTATATTTAAATAAATTCGGGCCGGGCCGGATGGGTAAATTTTTTTAAAAAAAATTTCGGATTCGTGCCGGGCCGGCAAAATCTTTTAAAAAAAAATTCGGGTTCGGGCCGGGCCGGGCTTGAAAAATTAGGCCCGATGCAGATCATTATCAATATCATTTTAAATTATAACATAAATTAGTGAAGGTTGCGATCCCTGGTCCCAACCAAACCAATGTACACGGACAGGGCATGACCACGGTTCTTATAATAGAATACCAGTCCAAGACCGGGCTTAATTTTTTTCTGTTATTTTAAAAAATATTTTCGTTTATGCTAAATTTAATTCTTGTTTTATCATTTTATTAAATATAAAAGTATTTATGTTTAACAATATCAAATCAAATATGAATAATATGATAAATATTACAAATATTTAATTTAAAATTATAATGCTTTTTTGACAAGCTTTTCGTTTTCACGCTATATTGCAAAATAAAAATGAACTAAAACAGATAAAGAATTATAAAAACTAAAGTAACTACACTATAAAAAGTAATGTAAAATAAAATATACACAAAAATTTAATAAAAAAAATGTATAAAATGAATAGTAAAGCAAAATATCAAGGCTCAACTCATTTAAAAATGCCGTCTGATTCAGGTCTAAGAGATGGATAGGACCGGAACGTTATTTTTTTAATATGAGTTATGATTGAAAAAATGCGCAATTATTTTTAAAAATAACACATTCACGAACAAATTATAGGATAATTTCTTATTTTGTTTACAAATCATAATATAATATCATCATAATCTAGGGAAGATGCAATGACATTTTCGATGAAAATTGGGAAAAGATAAGGGATCCTATTTAGTACAGAATCTCTGGATCTTAGATAACTTAAGCTTTTTAAAAAAAGCTAAACCTGTCAGAATTCATGATTAGGGTGCTTCTAAATTGTTGGCCCGCTTCGCTTGCTAAATCAATTTTTTAAAACTCCAATATACTTCATTTTTCTGCATTAATGGAATGAAAACCTATAGAGAGCATTAAATTGTAAAATATAAACTAAGATAATGTGTCTCAAAAAATGTCGCCTGGTTTTAAACCAAGTAAAATGGATTGGTATATTATTATTTATGATAATTTATTATATATACATTAATTAATGATAATTATCAAAATAATTAAATATAGTACTACTTGAACAAATATTTATTAAAGAATTAAAAGCTTTTTTTCTTTAAAATTTTAATGTACATATTATTTATATGAAAAATACAAATTTTTAAATTATAATATATATCTTAAAACATAAAAACATTTTTTTAATACCATGGTAGTAAAAGTGTAGATTTATTAAATGTTCACTATTTTTTTTCTGATTATTGTTAGTTAAAAAATACTAATAATAACCTATAGGATATCAGAAGCTGGCTGACTGTTTTAGAAATGATACTTTTACATTTTAAATCTTAATATTAAAGTATCAACCGAGGCTTATTTTATTATTTAACAGTGTAAATGTATCTAGATTGGAAAGTCATTTAGACTAATTATATTAATATAAACTTAATATTTCGTTCCAAAATATTTATTGTTATAAAATTATTTAAAAATTTATTAGGTAGGTAATCAATAAATATAGGTTTTATAAAATTAGAAATATTGAAATTTTCAAAAACCTTATTAAATTATTTAAAAATGGGTAATATACTGGAAATATTTGAATTAAAACTTTTTAATCAATCATCAATATATTGAGTGATTACATGAATTCATTATGACACATTATATATAAACGAAATAATTTAATATATGAGCAATAAAAATAAAGTGAAGGTAACATAATAATGTAATAACTAATACCTATATAAGAAATAATAATATACCAATTCAAATGGTTCAAATCCAAGGCCAAAAAAAAGACAATAACATTTTCTCATAAACGTACAAATTATAGTTAAATTTATTTAAATCAACTTGTATGATATGCAAAATAATATATATAACTATTTAGGGATTATACTAAATTTTAATTAGACCTATATATCTATTTATGTGGGGATGAACATATCCAATCCTTGATTGATTTATCCATAACCAATGAACGGGGTTTAGTAAACTGATGGATATCATGGCCCGAAAATAAACGA
The DNA here is from genome assembly GCF_954871325.1 of Gordionus sp. m RMFG-2023. Lineage (NCBI taxonomy): Eukaryota > Metazoa > Nematomorpha > Gordioida > Chordodea > Parachordodidae > Gordionus > Gordionus sp. m RMFG-2023. The sequence continues at coordinate 25,340,698 of NC_088779.1, read as the reverse complement.
CGGAGCGTGATACGTCAGTAGCAATCTATAGAGTATATTAACTCAAATCATTTTTTTTTATGTATTTCATTTTATTGATCAAAAAGAGAAAAGTAAGGAATATGCTTAAAGTAATTCCATAATAATATTTAATTTAACTCAAATAAAGATTTGGAAAAGATATATGTATAAAATATTATTTTCTAGAAATAATAACCATAGATATTTTTAAAGATGCATATAGTTTTAATGTTAAAGTTAAAAACTGAGAGTTTACATTGATAAATAATCTTGACAAAATGAGTTTAAGTTATGAGATAAAATATCGTTTAAATATTCGAATAGAAAACGATTATAATTTTGAAACTTGAAAGTCAAATAAAGCAGTGAAGTTATAATATTTACTTATAATTCGTTGGTAACTCATATCATGTGGAGTAGAACAATGGTTATTTTTGTGAAAAACAAACTTAATCGTATATAATGAGAGAAAAAAAAATGCTTTTAATTTTTCCAAAATATTGTTTGATCATTAATATTGGGTATGATTAAAAATCCTCTTATAATTAGGAATAGTTATTTATATAGAATTATCAATTATCAAATATATGATTTTATCTTAATGGTCTTCAAGATAATAATTTTGTAATTTATATTAACTAATCTCATTAAATCTTCTTTGATCAAAGGGGACTGGTGTATAATTTTATAGGAAAATTAAAACTCGTTCCCAAATACTCAATAATTTTTTACAGAGGCCAAACCTTATTTAGGATGACAGAGATATATGGAAACGGCATAGAATAACATAGTACAAACTCAGCGGAACAAAACAGACAACGTTCAACTGCTATAATAAGTAAAGGCATTTTTTCTCATATATTCTTTCCAGCATTGAAAAATTCTCTTACGATATCAGTACCAGTTTCCCTCTTTAAAATTCCGATTAAATTCAATGAAGGCATTATAAAATCGTACATAAATATAGAAGAGGAAAAGTTTTAAATTTAAATTGCTATAATCATCATTTTATACTATATATTGGTATCGTACTTTTAATGTGTCGTTAAATGGTTATTTTCTTCTTTTTGTTATTGGTGTTTTTTTATATATTTTTAAATAACTATAAATATATAATTGTTTTAACTTTTTCAAACTTATATTCGTTGTAATAATAATAAAATTTTTAACGAAATCTAAATTAGCAACAGTGTTTGCCAATTACTATTGTATAGTAAAAAGTGTTTAAAAAAATTACTCTATTTTAAAAACGTGTATAAAAAAAAAATATATAAATTCTTTATAAAACATTGAAAACATAATTGAGCGCCTAAAGAGCAGAGTTGTAACCATTAAAATTTATTGATTTGTATTTTTTTGTCCTAAAAATTATGTATTTTTTGTCCTAAAAATTATGAATTCTTTGCTCTCAATGTTTGGATTGGGATTTCGTGAACCAACCTAAGTTAAGTACAAATGTGCCGGAAAATCGGCCATTAAATTTGATAATTAGAATGCCTAACATCTTTAAATGGCATTTAAAAAGATATCATAGAAAATTTTTCAAAAATAAGTTTTATTTGAAAAATAATGAATGATATATGCAATATATAAGTTTGGTCAATGTTTGAGCAATAGATACACATTATAATAAGTCTATAATAAAAGAATTGAATAAATTTTTAGAATTATATATTTTGTCCCATGCAAAATTTTTATTTTGGGTATTTACTTCTTTATGCATAAAGATTGAATCAAATAATAATAACAAACTTTAAATAAGAAATACACCGATACTTAGTATACCGGTCGCCTTAGGCCAATATTAACAATTTTAATAACCATTATAAAACCGATATTAAATAATAAATATAGCTTCATTTTAAAATTGTCCCGTAATTAACTTTATTATGAAGAATTTTTAAACGTATACCAGATAATAAATTACTAACTAAAAAGCTTCATTAATTCAAAAAACGTTTTATTAAAAAAATCGAAAAAAAAAATTGTTTTTTTGCGGAAATGAAGACTGGGGGAGGGGGGAAATCAATCTTTTAAGCATTTTTTTTTTTAAAATTTTTTGAATAAACTTAAAATTATATTTTATTTAAAAATAAAAAAAATTAGTAACGATATCCGGCATCTGTATTTAATATCCGATATCCAAAAAAGTGGTATTGACATTTATAGTATTAAAGCGGTATTATATGATTTAATACTGTTGTATCATTATGGAACTGATAAAATAAAATTCTAATTTTTTTTTAAATTAAACTGCTTATATTATCATTATATTCTTTCTTTTTTTTATCATTACTAAATACTCATATCTAAAATCTAGATGTTTAATCCTCTTAAAAAATAAAAATACTTACAAAAAAAGAAAAGGATTTCTGGTGGTAAAAATTATGTTAAAGATATTTATTTATTTTTTTCTAGTAAAGATTTTAAAGTTTTTTAATTATTTCTTTTAAAAAAAGGAAATATCTATCCTATCCTATTTTAAAACTTTCTTGGTTGATCTTCCAAAGTTGTTTTTTTTAAAGTGTTGTTTTAAAAAGTTTATTCTCAATAGATTTTAGGCAGAGAGATATGCTATAAAATGTTACTATACTATAATACACCGCTTGGCCTTCAAGTTTTATAAATATTTTTTTTATACTAATTTAATGACTTTTTTTTTTATAAAACAAAAAATAAAATTTATATTTTGTTTCATAATTTTATTTTCATTAAAAAAAAATATATATACATATCAAAAAAATGTGACATATCATATATAAATTAAATCACGAAATTAAATGAGGAAAAATAAAATAGGATTAAAATTCTCTTATTTTTCCCCACCAAGATTCTCAAAAAGGAATAATGACAGTTAAATTCTTTAATCAACTTGTTCATTAGATATATGTGCAAATTATATATAATAGATCTGTATAAGTATGATTTTATGAGGAAAGACTGTTTATTTTAGTATTATATTGTTGGATTATTGAGTTTTGAAATTCATTGGAATTTAAACACCATTTTATATCATTTACTAAGAGTGATTTCTGTTTTAAAAGTCTGGCTTTACAAAAAATGTATTCCAGGATGTGTAGTACTTACCCTAAAATTTCAGTAAATCTTGATATAATCCTTTGCGTATATAATAAATATTGTGGCGTTTTAAAGTCAAATTATCTAAAAATTATAACATAAATTAAATCGGGAATACATTTCTGGCAAAATCAGTTTTTAAAAATGTTAAATTTCGCGCAGTATAAATGATTTAATTTTAAGAGATTTAGATAATCCCTTATAGAAGAATTTATTTAACTAGCCATTTAACTTTTCATAAAATATCTTTTAAAGTTTTGGTTTTGCAATTATATCTTCAAAATATGTGGTTATTTTAAATATTATGTATTTATTTCAAGTTTTTCTGAAATATCAACTTATATTATGGATATAAATTGATCGTTGATAAAATCATAATTCATTCTCATAATCATAAATTATACTTAAAATATCTTTTTATTTTGTGTCATTATAAGTTTTTGCAATCTTAACTAAATTTGGAATTATAAATAGTAATAATATAATATGTAATATTTATATTGTCAACAAGGGTATGGTAAAATAATATATTCGGATTTAATACTGCTTTAATAAATAAAAAAAAGCAAATTATCTCGATAAAACATATAACACCAACCATAAAGTTTTAATTACCATCATTCGATCAAGGATTAGCAGTGAGAAAAAGTATTCAAATATCAATATAGAGTCATTTTTTAAAAAGTAATTTATAATTTTTGGTAATTAAATATACCATTAACCTTCAGAACTTTCCTTGTGAATTTTTAAATCGATAGACCTGCTTAACATTAATGGTGTTGTCAAAACCTTTAAGTATTATAATTATATCCTACCTATACTATAATAAAATTTAAGGATTTGCAAAACTATTATGTTTGCATTTAAGAATTTAATCATTTATAACCCCTTTTATTTTGATTTTAAAGAAATATATCTTAAATAGGCTTTGGATTCATATTTTAACAGATTAGGTTCGTTAATTTATTTATATATAATTAGCTTAAAAAGGTGATAAATAACTCAAGTAACATATTATCAATTTGTTTAAAACGTTATTTTTTAAAAATAAAGTTTATACTATTTTAAAATGTATAAATTTTAGTACTTTTTAAAAGATAATTTTTTCCTTTTTTAAATAAAATCAATTAAATTACATGTTTTTTATTGTTAATGGCTGAAATCTGATTTTTATTTGTCAACTGGTTAGTTAACATGCTGAATTATCCCACTCCCCCACCTATCAATTAGCCGAATTTTTAAATGAGTAGAGAATTAATTTAATAACTTATCCAAACTCATTTAAAATGTGTAAAAATTGTTCCAAAATTCAGACTTCTGCCTCAACGTGAGGGTGGATCATTTTCTTTGGCTATTCTTAAACCTTAATATAGGGTGGTAGGCTGAAAGAAAACCGAGTGTTTCATTAAATATTTTGAATAAAATGTAAAATTAATTACAATAGTTATAAACGATTGTATGCCATTGTAAAAACAAAAATTAATAAGCTAATCATCAAAAATGGTAGAAATAACCTCAAAATAATAGTATATAAGTATTATTTACGTATCACAAAAAAATAAAATATTGCTACATAGTTTCTACCCCTAACTTAAGTTTTCTTTTAATTGAAAGAAAAATAAATAAATGAGACAAATCCATAACCTATACGTAGGCATATTCCTTTATATTATGAGATTAATCAAGCTGAAAGAATAAAAGAAAGGGACAGGAGAGTTTATATTAACATCATTGATAATATCAAATATAAAAATTAGAGACGTCGATTTAATATATAATAAATAGATAGTTTTCTAACTAGCAGTTTGGAGTTATACTTTAGGTTTATCTACCTTTTAAACAGTATGTAATTTTATTTCCAAAAAAAACTTTACTCCTATAGGCAAATATATAGCTTCATTTTCAAAGAAACTTTATCTACTCCCCTTAGGCAACAGATATTCCCTCATTACTATGACATGGTCCTAATAATAAAGTAAATACGTGATAAAAATATCTCAATAAGATTTGAAGAGGTATTGGTACTTTATTCTTTTTAGAAAAATAATTTTAAAATATTATGAAAAAGAGAAATTAACATAGTGATAATTTTTATCATTTATTGTATCAAGAACTGAAAAAAATACTGAAAGATATTTAAGCATAATAACGCAGCAAACCTTACATCAATGCCAATCGATTCTCTGTTGTGATTCCATTTAAAAGTAGCTCGAAAATTGATATAAGAGGAGATGGCGAAATCTAAATAACACTAGCTCTATTGGGGGTAAGGATGATGTAATAAGTTATTTCCTTAATATGATTTGGTATTGGTAATAGGGGTGTTAATGTCAGATTAAAAATGGTTTAACCTCCCCTCCCCCCTTCAAATCAATTTGCCAAACAAATTACCAAAACTCTTAAACGTTGCTTATTCATGTGCAAAAACGAACATACATCTTAACAATATAACCCTTTTATTAGTTATAATTAGAAAACGTAACAATATAAAATAGGACACAACTAGTATCACTCCTTATAATCTCAGTAACAAGATTTGGTCGGCTTCCTTGCTTTAAAAACGGGCGCGATTATGCGAGGATTATTCAAGTGCGTTCACTTCAGGATGACCAATGTATTAAATGAATGAATATATAATTTTTATTTCCGATTCTTACAAAAGTTAATCTTTCCTTGTAAAATATTAGTCTTATACCTCATAACAGTTTTTTTTTTCATTAAATAAAATAACTGATTTTTTTTTTAAATTTTAATAATACAGTATTATATTATTATATTTCAGTTTTTTTTAAGCAAAAATTTTTATTATTTCAAAAAATTGAGTTTTATAATATAATATATAGAATTGACTCATTTCTAAAATAAAAAGGAACAATGTTTAATTTTAAATAAATTGAAAGAAATGACTAGTTTTAATAAGTTCAAAGATATAACATAAAATATTTTCATTTCGATCAGCACAAGGTCAAATATAATCTATTTATATTCTTTACCATATTATTATTGATAAATGAAAGATTATAATGATATTATTGTAATAATACCCTAAAGAGAATATTTAGAAATATGGAAACTTAATGTTAATCTATATGATATAATAAAGGGAAGAGGTGGGAGGAGGGGGTGGTTCATTTTTTAAAAATTTAGAATAATATAAAAAAGGAAATTATACATAGAAATCCAAATTGGGAGTGGGGAGAGGGGTATGTGTGGAGCTCTCCAAAATTTTCTCCGAGCCCTCTTAAGTTATTAAGTGTGCCTCCAGATGAGATTGAAAGAAAAGTCATTTATTTCAGAAAGAAGATTTCTTTAGACTATGACACTTTATTCTTATAAAATTCTATCAAATTCCCTATTTTTTTTTAGATACAACCAATTTAGGTCTTTTTAAAAGCCCGAAATTGGGGACAATCAACATGGATTTGAAGAATATATTCACTAGTCCCTAAAAGTAATGATGCAGGCGAGAGTGTCCCAAGTACCCGGGAATTCTTAAAATTTTAGGCAACTTAATCTCATTTTTAGGTATTCAGCTATTTTTAATTATAACTTAAAAAAAACACATAAATCCGAACCAAAAAAAATCAATAACATTTTTGGTTTAAATACATAGATCTAAAGTCTTATTTATTTAATTGCCGGAAACACAAGCTAATAAACTCAAATTTAGACAGATGAATTAGAGACAGAAAGTAACAAATCGAAAAAGAGGATATTATTTCCATATTCTTTTTGCATATATATTTACAAAAGATTTAAATTTACATTTATAATAATGATAAATTTAAGCAAGGTCTATTAAATTTCTCAATAAAAATATGTAATCTTCTTATTATAAATATTCTGAAAACTTTAAGCCACCCCCACCTCTCCCCGCCTTCTTTCCTCCAAAATAATGTTAAATGTTTAATTGAGGCTAAAATTAAATTTGTATAATATTATGTCATGGAAGGGAAGGGAAGGGAAGCTATGGCACAATTATTTTAATTATATTTTCAACTCGAATGTGACTATGCTCATTTTTATTTAAGTATAATATTACAAATAAATTGGATCGATAGGTAAAATATTAAAAGAAACAAATATATTAAAAAAAATTAATCATTATTTACAATAAAAAATCTTCCTATTTGTTGGATTTTTTTTTTCTTTCTTAAAATACTATTTCACACTTCTTTAATAAATTATTTATTTCGGTAAGAAGTTATAATCTTTAAGAATAATGAATAATATTGATGAATGAATAACTGTAATTCACGCCTATAAAGTAAAAAAAATATCATACATCTTAAATAATAATATTAACTGTATCTGTATACAATGATTAATCAAACTCAATATCCAACTTATGCTAATATCACATGAACAATATTGCAATATGTTTAGTATCTCATAAACATCGCCATACATTTATTTATTATAGTAAAGGAAAATTAACATAAAATCCAGACCATCTGAAAATTACAATTTTTATATTATTTATTTGACCATACATACAATTCATGAGCATATGATACAATTTTTAATATTATTAAGCATTAGTTATGGGAATAGCAAAAAAAAAAAATATTAAACGAATCAATAAAAAAAACATAAAAAACCACTATGACATTTTTAACTCTTGGTTAGTAATTCTGATCTGTCATAGATGACGTATTCATCGCTATCGCCCCATTGTAAAGAGCTCCGCAGATTGAATAAACTTTTGTTAATTTTAAGAATAGGCTCAGTCGGTCCAGCCTGGCCCTAAATTTTTGTTTTGGGTTCGAGTCCCTTTAATCAAAAATATTTTAAATTAAATTTATATTTTTTAAATTAAGTTAAATGAGAATAATTATTAATTGCTTTGTCCTAATCCCCGATTGAAAAACTATATCATCTTGATTTAATATAAAAAGAAAAGAAAGGCGCGAAAACATCTATTCATTTTCGCATTGAGTTTTTTCTGATATCTTTTTTTTAAATATTAAAATATCTGTAACTACTAAGACTGGATTCATAATGGAATTAACTCCGACACGATTTAACAGCTGAGCGATCTTAAATAAATCTCATACTGAGATCAATCTAAGAAATAAAAATAAATCATTCTTAGATCATTATCATGAAAATTAAAGATAAAATTAATAATAATAACAAAAAATTGATGTCATAAATAAATTTTTTAAATTTATCAACTGTTACGAACCCCAAAATTAATCCAGCTTAAATAATATCTTCCTTCCGATTAATTTAATCAAATAATTTCAGTAAAAAAAAATGCGCGAACTTATATTCGGTTGTAGGGCAGTTGACATATTAAAATAATTCCACCCAATTTGTTAAGTTTTGGATATTTATTAAAAACTATTAATGTTTTAAATGCGGACACGTAGGTTAAAAGAACGTATGTACCAGAAATCTTAGTTACTCACTCATAGTATGTAGGAAGGAGTCTGGGTACATCTGGATTCTTGAATAATAATTGTTAATCATAAAACCATATTCTTCCCAATATGAGACCATAATTCACAGCATATCATTTCTGAGAATTATCTAGTAATGAGAACAATATTCGACACATCTGCAACACATCGTATAACCAGAACACAAACGCGTTGCGAGAACGATACGTCTGGACATAGACGAGATCATACTATGAATGCCGGAGAAAAATTAGATGCTATTACTTGTTGGAAGTGTTAACAGATGTCAAAACGCTGACCACACTTCATCTGGAATCGTTCCAGTAAAAATACTACATTACCAACTAAAGATGCATCATGATTTGCTTAAAGTCTCTGTTAAAACACAGAGACATCGATCACCGCGAATGAGATATCTCAACCTAAATAACTTCGAATACAGAAACCAATTGAACTTGCTTTTATTGTTCCTTTTTTTACACATTTAAAGTTATTTCATTCGCTCGAAATCAAATCAGAAGGATGGAAAATTAAAATAAGATATAGGAATGAAAGATTACTAGAGGTAGAGGGAAAAAAAATATTGAAAGATGACATTCAAATAAATTAATAGAAACAATAGGAAGTTGGTGAAAAACAAAACAAATAATTTCTGATGAGTTTGAAATAAGGTAATTGAAAAAAAAAATACAATCAGATTTCATCCTCATTACTTATGCTATGACCATAGTATAGAATCCGAGTTTTTGGAAAATCAAGCATTTTATGGCCATATATAATTTTATATAGAAGATAATTTACGTTAATATTATTATATCATATATATCAATAAAAATTTATACCTATCTATTAAAAATAAAATAAGAAATTTTAGTATTCATATCATAATATAAAGAAATTAACATATATGTTTAAATTAATGATAAGTATGGAGATGTTTTGAGAATTAAAATATGAAACTTAACAAAATAATTTTAAATGTAAAACAAACACACTTCCAAACTTCCAAATTTCCAATTTTTTCCCAATTATACTTATTTTTAAACACTCGAATTTTTTGATTTGTTATTTTTATCATTATCCCACTTTAACCATCAATTAATGGAGTTGATTAAAATTCATTAGCTGCTCATATTGATAATTTGAAATAAATTCCCATAGTGCGACCATTGAGCGTTCAAAAAAAAATCAAACCAGTTTGCGTTTTTTTATTGATGTTTATAAATTGCGATCAATTTGCACTATACCATTTGAAATGCATTGTTTGCGGTTGGCGTAACCAAACGCAAACATTGAATTATGTATAACTATATGGGAGCCAAAATTATTTAAATTGACGAAATTTAAATTTTTTTCAGCTTCGGGTGGGGTAAAATATTATAATTGTGGAAATCTGGGGAGGGGAGGGGAAGCTAAATAAATATTTTTTAATGATTCTAGCCGGGCTCGAAATTGGGGAATATTTTTTTGTTAAAACCCACATGGTACTTAAATCTCAATTTCTGTGGATCACGGTTTTCTAATAAACGCGTGGAATTAAATGTTTTAAAATCAAAATGAATATTTATATAATTTATAGATACAAGTTTAATATTTAAATTTAAAATCAACTCATGAATACAATCTTTGTATTTATTTAGCTATTCAAATTCATAAATAATATATTATGTCCTCTTTTTTGTGAATAATTATGCCGACAATGAAAAATTTTCAAAGACTTATTTATGATAAATTGTATAATAAAATAAATAAGCGGTTTGTCACACGCATCGGTTATTTTTAAAATATTATGAATTTTTCTTATTTCATAATCTATCAATATCATATGAATAGCATAAATAGTAAAGAACAAAAAATATACAAACCTTAATTGCATTAATAACATTAATGGTCAGATGAGAGACAAGACAAATTTATATATTATGAGCTGAATATTGATTTTGGAATTATGATTCTTTAAAATTTTATTTGAACAAATTTAATCAACCAATTAAGGATCCAAATTTTACTTGAAGACTCTATGCATTTTAAAACCTTTTATTTTTTGAAAAATATGACTGTTTATTATGAAAAATAAAGCATTAAATATTAATGTGATGACTATGTTTTAAAATGGTTTTTATTTTAATATTTGAATGGATGAATTGAATAGGAAATGATAGAATAGCAAAATACATTAATTTTTTTTTAAAACAAAATAAATTGTTATTTATTTAGATAATTGCAATCAAATAATGATTGAGAATTTTCAGATATCCTTTAATAGTTGACAATAATAAATTTTAAAATATTTTAGTCTTGTCAATCTCATCACTTTATTCCAATCATGCTAACTTCCTACATCAATTCGAACTAAATATGTATACAATTATTTTGAAATATATTTAGAGATCAAGATATATGAGTTATCCCTTCGACCTCTAAATAGGAACCTTCATTAATTTCTGTCCGACCATCTTCTTTTGTTTATTTTTATTTATAACTTTGAAGATAATATTTGTGTATAGATTATACAATTACAGAAAATCATGGTAAAAATTGAATATTTTTCTTTCACATAGGTTAGTTGTTCTGTGTAAAGCTTCCTTTTCTAAGATCCTGAAAATTGTTATCCAAGTTTTTACATCTCTTCCAAGCTCTTATTCAAATCACCTTTAACTTAAAGCTTCTCTTCACGCAAATGCCCCCCCCCCACCTTTCATTAAACGCAACTCGTCTTAACCTATTTCATTTCCATTACATAGACATTGCTTATTGTTTTTTTCCACAAATTTTTCTCAAAATCATTATCATGTTTTCCTCCCTCTCAGAAATAAAGTAAACCCGATTCCTCATCACTTATATAACCTTCTCGAACAACCCCAAAAAAACTCATGGAGAACTCATTTATCTGTTAGATATGATGATATATCTGGAAAATTAAAAACAAATGAAAAATTATATTTGCCCAAAATTTTGAGGAAAAAATTGAAAGACCACAAAATTGAAAATTTTATTTTCATCATGAAAAAATCTATCCCAACTTTTTAAATCAGGTATTTTTTTTATAAAAGTGAAACACATTGCATTACATTACAAATAAACAGGTCCATTGTACAATGTTATTTATAGATTCTGACCAATCTAGTAATGATTTCGATTCTCCATTGTTCAAGATATTTCTAACCCTTGCTTCAGATAATTCAATTGTTGATAAAATTACACTATGGTCAGACTCATGCATACCTTAAAAGGAATTCAATATTTAAACTAAACTGTATTAGGAATAAATAAAGCGTTAACCAAAAATAATAAAATTTTTCTGAGAAAGCTAATTTAATTAAGAAATTGATTACTGCGAATTCTCATTATAAAAGTTCTTAGTTAAACATAAATATATTAATGTACCAATAAATGCTTGAAAATAGCTATTTATAGTTACTTACTGAAATAAAAATTATTATTAATAGATAATCATTGTGATCAATAAAACATATAACTTAAAAAGAGTTAAACAATAATGTATTTTATAAAAATCATCATAGTGATGCTGAGTGCTGACTATGAATGAATACTATTTTATGAGAGAAATATCATTCTTTTTCGAATAGTTGGGAGTTTTCGCAATATATTTGTTCAATTTCATATTTTATAAACATAAAATCATGAGCTTGAAACCGGACATAAAAATTTCTAACGGTTCGGATTCAATTATCACGGTTCAGGTTCGAAAAAAAAATGGTTAACCAGTTTTAAGGTTCGATTTAGGTAAGTTTGGATTACTTTCTGCAAAAATATTGTTATTATTATTGATTTTTTAAATTTTCAAAGGTAATAAAATAAATTCATAATTTATTTAATCATATTTTGAAAAAAATAAAATTCTGACTTTTTGAGAAAAATATCATATAATATTTTAAATAAAGTGCTGAAAAACTATTTAAATATACATTACATATCCCTGAAATAAAATTTGTTTTTAAGAAAGGACCTTTCGTATGATTACTTTCTGCAAAAATATTGTCCAATACGGTTTGTTCATATTGTTATTATTATTGATTTTGTAACTTTTTAAAGATTTCTCATGTTTTGAAAAAAATAAAATTCTGACTTTTTGCGAAAAATATCATAATATTTTAAATTAAAGTGCTGAAAAACTATAAATATACTATCCCTGAAATAAAATTTGTTTTAAGAAAGGACCTTTCGTATTGAAAAGACATATGTATAATGAATTTTTAAAATTGCTCTCTTACAAAATTATAAAATGTGAAGAAGGAATAACCTAATTCTTAGAAGACGATTTCCCAAAATTAAAAATCTTTAGTACCCATAATTATATCCGAATTGATTAACAAACATCGGTAAAAACCTAGAAGCATAAACTATGCTAATTTTGTTTAAGATCCCTATTTGGTTCGATATTTCTAAACAGTGGCGTAGCTAGGAATTTTACTTAGAGGGGGTCCATACATATAAAAGACTGGGGGGCTTTGCCCCCCAGACCCTCTTTAACGGGCCTTCGGCCCTTTTGCCCGGCCTTCGGCCGGGTTTATCTTAAAAATCATAACAATATATTCGACATTATATACATATTTTTTAAATTCATCAATAATATATTAGTATAATTTAGTAGATTATTCTCAATGACTTTATAATAATACTATCCAGAATAATTTCAATAGTAATATAATATCCTTCCCCAAACATCAAAAATAGAAAAATATAAATATTCATGGTATTTATTTAATATAAAGTCACTTTTAAGTCTTTTGAAAGCATAATCTAAAAAAAAATTTGCTCTGGGAGGGGTCCAAACCCGAAAACCACCCCCGTAGCTACGCCACTGTTTCTAAATGTCTTGACTTGATTAAGATTTTAGCCAAAATAATATTATATACTCCTGAAGATTTTGCTCATAGGTGGCAGAAAGGTTTGAATCTTTATTTGCCAATTTTCGAGGCTTGCATAACATTATTATGGCTAAAAATCTTTATTAGGCCGTTTTTAAAAATTGATTGGGTCGTTTAGCTACATTACACTATACTTACCAAATAGAAAAGTAATCCAACACTTTCTATAATTAGATTACCAAATTATATTTCATTTTAGCTCAAAAGTTTAATATTGAATTCAATTATATTACCATATAAGCCCAAATAAGGCTTTACATGCCGATTAAAAACGGGTGTGCAATGACTAACATGAAATTGAGAGATTCGGAAGAACAAATCCAAATATCTTATTATGTTATTTAATATGATTTAGTAATGTAATTATGTTTTATACAATGGTTGTGTTCTTTAATTGCTACAGTAATTCAAATTATTTTGCATCCAACTTTTTCCGCAGCTAGTTGGAAAATAAATTTCCATCTAGAACAGGCCCGTGGCCTATCGCGGCCTATATATTTTGCTTCTTACCCCCCTTGGATCCTATATTTTTTTCAAAGATATATGGGGTTAAATGGTTCATATCCCCTCTAATGAATGTAAAAATTAGTCAACTTAAAGAAACCAGTAGTATCGAATATTTTTTGATAAAAAAATAATTGAACCGTCAATATGATTCTAAACACTGATATGCTCTTAGGTAATGTTTATAATTGAAAAAGGATGTAATTTATTAGGTACCAGTTGTAATGTAATATCACTAATACTGTTATCCGACCATTTGTCCTAAAGAATATCTACAATTAAATTTTATATGACTTAATCTATTTTGAGTTCGGTTATTTTTTATAATCATATGCATTTCTTTAATATCTTTTATAACATTTTATACTAAAAAGCATAATTAAAGTTAATTTCCACATAAATATAGTTTTTAGAAAGTAAATATGGTACTTGCAGATTTAGGCAGAAAAATAACAAATGCCTTAAGAAATTTAGGAACTGCCACCATCATTAATGAAGATGTTATGATTACTAAATTAATTTTTTTATATTTTTTTGATAGGTATTAAATAGTTTATTAAAAGAAATATGTACTGCATTACTAGAATCGGATGTTAATGTTAAATTGGTTAAAACATTAAGAGAAAATGTCAGAGCTGCCATTGATTTTGATGAAATGGCTGCAGGTATCAACAAGCGACGCATGATACAAACTGTAGTTTTTCAAGAACTAGTCAAAGTAATTTTAAAAATATGTTTCAATATATTAAAATTTTGATTAAATATTAATTTTTAAAAATAGTTAATAGATCCTGGTGTCAAAATATGGCAACCTATTAAAGGTAAGAGCAACATTATAATGTTTGTTGGCTTGCAAGGAAGTGGTAAAACAACAACTGTTACAAAAGTTATGAATTATTTTATTAAATATAGTTTTTTATTAAGTATGTTTTACTTTTTTTAAATATACTGGCTATTAAGTTCATTCTTTTATTAAATTTTTTTATATTATCAGAGTTTTATATAGTTTCAAAAGTTATCTGCTTCAAAACTTTTAAAAGTTCTTAAATGCTAATGATAAAGTTTTGAAAATTTCATAAATATGTTTTGTTCATATTTTTATTTTTCCCTTTAAAAAAGGCTTATTTTATATTTTTAGGTAAAGTTTTCATTTTTTTTGATGTTTTGGACTTAGCCTAACGTAATGCTAATACTTCTAAGTTCCAACAAATATTTGAATATTGATTTAATATTTTGGAATTGAATAAATACAAATTATTATTTGATTGTTATTATTCCTATATGAATTATTTAATTTTTGATGGAATTAGATAGAGATTTGGCATACAAGAATTTTTGTTTATTAAATTCAAGTATATAAGATATATTAATGTTTATTTGACTATGAGTAATGATAACAATAATGTAGTATAGAAATGAGTCTATTTCAATAGCTTCAAAATATAATAATTGTATTATATAAATATAACATTCTAATATAATAAAATAAACAATTTAAAGATAATATGTATTATTATAAATATTAACTATAATTATACTACAATTTTACTATTTTAATAGTAAAAAAGAAAGATTTCAATAATATAGAAATTATTAATGTTATTAATTTGTTTTTTGTGAAACATAAAATAATTAATTTTTTTTAAATTACATAACATATAGAATCTATAATATAACTTGGGTATATTATCTTTGTAATAATTTCTGAATGTATGTTAGTTTTTATTTTTATAACAAAAATATTTTTGTTCAAGTGTATTATGTTTTTTCTAGTAGTATAATAAATATTTTTACCTACACTAAAACAGTTATCCACATTAGAGGTCCACAATGGGCTGATTTTTAGCCAATAAGTAAGCCCGCCACTCATTGTTTTAATAACCCACCCTCCACCCACCTAATGTTGTAAATATTTTATAAAACCTGACCATGCCCATTCCAAGTATGGGCTGGCTAAAAATCCGTCCAATGCGAAATCCACATCCAGGATTTTGCTATCTATAAAATAAGAATATAAAATACTAGAAAATTTTTGAAAAATAATGAAGAGAAAAACACAAAAAATAATAATTTTAATTTATTTTCCATAGATTTAAAGAAAAAATTATAATTATATATTTTTTTTTGACATCTAGAACCCTTGAATCCTCCTCTTTTAAAAAGGCCCGGTTTGGATCTAGCAAAATTACTAGGGTCCGGATTGCATCCTAATTATTTATTTAAATTAATGTTAATGATAGAATAATGAAGGATATATGAATGTAAATAATTTATTCAAATAATCTGTATTTATATTTGTTGGATAATATTTAAATGAACAAATGAAATATTTGATTCATAAAATTGGAGCACTAGTTCGAAGTTTGACTAAAACATACTTAATATTTTTCCAAAAAATGGGTTTATAATGATCCTCTAATTAAATACAAGTTGAAACAAATATATTTACTGAATATTGATTATTAAGAATTGTAGAAATTATTCCATTATATTTATACTTTTATTTTACTCATAAGATTAAAATATATGTTAAATAACATCATATCCCTAAAAAATATATTTTTTTATAATATACACTTAAAAAAATATCAAATATTTTATTTCCAATTTCATCAGATGGCTTATTACTATCAAAAGAAAAATTGGAAAACATGCTTGATATGTGCCGATACTTTTCGAGCTGGTGCCTTTGATCAACTAAAACAGAATGCTGTCAAAGCACGAATTCCTTTTTATGGCAGGTTATTCTTTTTTAATATATAATAAAATGTTAGCATGTTTTTTAAAAATACCATTAGTATAAACTATTCCTGTCAGAAAATATTTTATAATTTTGATAGATTCTTAGAGGAAGAATCGGTTAAAATATTATAAATCTTACGAAACTATATGTATTAGATAAAATTAAATACAAATTTATTTTAATATTGATATTATAATCTTATTACATATATTTTTAACCTCTTTATATTTTGGGTTTATATTTATATAGGTTTATGTAGAAATCAGACCAAAAGAAATTTTTTATTAACATACAACTAGACAAAACTCACAAAAATCAAAAACTTAATTTTAAAATGAAAAAAACTTATTTTTTAAAATTAACGAAAACCAAATATTTTTAAATTCAAACAAAAAACGAAAATTTTTTGAAATTCGATAGGTGCCTATTTTTTTTAAAGCATGTTTTGCCTTTTTGTTTTTGAAAAAAAATAAATAAAATTTTTTTGGTCTGGTCCGAGCTCTAGGCTTATATATTGGCATTTAATCTACCATTAAAATGATTGTTCGACTTATCGAATTCTTTTAAAAAATTGCAGCGTTCTGGAATTTTAAACTCTTATTTAGGGGAATTTTTGATAACAGGAACTTAATTGAGAACCGATTTTCTAAAAGAGGTCGAACCCGCCCCAGGTTCATGTTACCCTGGGTTCGATGGGTTTTCCATAAATCGATCTCTGTTTAATTTGTGGTCTTAAAATGCCCAGCCAAGCAATTTTAAATTTCTGAACCCGAATTCGGGTCCAGAACCCTGAAAAATTTAATTCAAAAACTAAAAAAATATAAAGAAGTATTATTAAATGTAGTGTTGTTAAAAGGATCGATTTGAGCAGATTTTAAAAAACGGCTAATAGTGCACACAAATTGAGCAAAATTACCGCTTGGCGTTAGAAACCGTTTCAAAAAAACGCAAATAGTTTTGCTTTTTTATTACATTTTTTTATTCTTCGCTTTGTAATATTATATAAAATGTAATATAAATAACTAACTTATATCCTATAAAGGAATATTTAGAAATTAAAGAAATAAGAAGGCAGACGATAATATAATTTTTAAAAACAAATCCTCTTTTTTTAGAACTTATTTAAAATTTTGAATCGGTGATATTAATAAAAACGCAACCTCACTTTAAACAAGGGATGGGTTACGTTTTTTTTATTAAAAAATTACTGTAAATCGTAAATGCTCAATTTGTGCGCACTATTAAAAAAGCATAATATAAAATATGACCCTAATTATTTTTCAAATTAATATCATGTTCACAATTTTAATATTTAAATTAAGAAGAGATAAAAAAATTAATAACGCAAAGCTAAAATTAATCAGTATATTTTTTTTCAAGTTTTCTTTTTAAAACTATTATTTTTAAATGAATTTATTTTTACTTCTTTTGGTTCGGTCTTTTAGTGATTCTTTTCTGTCTTTTGAAATGGGTTCCAGGGTTTTGCCCGTCTAATTTGGGGGCATCTGATAGAACCACGATCTTGTTAGGTAGGAACATGTATTAAAATTTTTTACATGATAATTTCGAAATATTCACAGAATATGAATAATTCTATCTAATAATGTACTAGGCTATTTATTCGGCCAATAATCTTTCACAATTATTCTTATTGGCAAATCGAATTATCGTGTTATTCAATATTATTAATAAAATACAAATCGAATGAATAGCGAATTATTTATTTTGCGCGTTTACATCGACTCTCATAAAATGCTAAGATTAGTTGAGGTAAATCGGACAGGTCAGTTCCATAATCCAGAAAAATATCCCCGACGAAAAAAAGAATAGATTCCATTAGTATTGTGGGCGCTTCTGAACCGGTTCATATTTGCCTTCACAGACTAAAATTAAATTCGTAAAAGATTGACATCCTAACCAAAAAAATTTTTTTAATTTATAATTAAAGTTATACGGAGATCGACCCTGTCGTCATTGCCAAGGAGGGTGTAGATAAATTTGAGGCCGAAAATTTCGAAATAATCATCGTTGATACGAGCGGAAGGCACAAACAGGAAGATTCACTTTTCGAAGAAATGTTGCAATTACAAAATACCGTCGTAAGTTTTTTTTTATATTCAAGATCTATTTCATCTAGTTTTAAATGATAAAATATTTAAATGTTAAGTTTAAGAAAGTTGTTTTTTCTCCAATTTTTAATTGCATATATCTCAATAATGTTGTTGTTAAACAGCTCGATATAGCCAATTTTAAATTAAAATCTAAGCTAAAATAATATTATGCAAGCCTCGAGATTTCGTTTTTTTTTCAAACCTTTTAAGCCATCTACGAGCAAAATCTTTAGGATTACGTAATATTTTTGGCTAAAATATTGGGTTAGCCATTTTTAAAAATCGAGCCGTTTAACAACACTATCGAGCATTAATGTGTGGGATAAGTATACAGGTAGACCTATTCACTTTAAAAAAAATGTGGAAAAATATTCGGGATTAATATGCAACTAAATAGAAATTAATTGTAAATAAAAAATTTTTAATCTCCAAACTCTCCATTTTCGCGACACTCTTTTATCTTGTAACATTATGCATTCATAACGCTTGACTATTGATATATTCTATTGTTTTATACTATACCTCATACTTATAAAATGATCTTTGATATGCAAATATGTCGATCTATAACATTTTAGGGAGTTTAATATCATTGTTTAAGGTAAAAAAAATTTTAATTTAATAATACAATCCTTCCCCTCCCCCCTTCCCACATTTCCTAATTCCAGAGACCCGACAACATAATATTTGTCATGGATGCGAGCATAGGGCAAGCCTGCGAGAGCCAGGCTAAAGCATTCAAAGCTAAAGTCGACGTGGCATCGGTTATCATTACTAAACTGGACGGACATGCCAAAGGCGGGGGAGCTTTAAGCGCGTATATTTTAATTTAAATCACTTCTTTAAACTTCATTTTACTTCCATTCTATCACGCGATAATTTAATAAGAAAGATCTTGTCCTAGATATATAAAATTTGCGCAGATTGTTAAATTTAAACAGATTTTAACAAAAAAGATTTTATATGTCTCTCTTTTTTTTCTACCTTATACATTGCATCCAAAAAAACACATTTGATTTTTATATAACTACTTTTTTTGTCATTTACTTTATTTAAAAACATAAATTTCTTATTTTTCTTTTCTCTTTATAAGGAAGTGGACCGATAATTTTACATGTCAGATGTGGTCTCAGTTTTAACTAAATTATACGACTTTTTTTAGCGATTGTTTTATTTACTCTATCAGAATATTAAATACAAGATAGTGAGTGATACTTTGTCAATAATACAACTATGATGTATTACCCTTTTATTTTTTTTATTGCAGAGTTGCCGCTACCAAGAGCCCGATTATATTTATAGGAACCGGTGAACACATAACAGACTTTGAGCCCTTCAAAGTCAAACCTTTCATCCGAAAACTCCTAGGTTTTTTTTAATTAAAAATAATTATATTTTGCTAATATAATAACAGTAAAAATTCTTTTAATTTTGAGCGTTTATATTTATTCCGAATAGTTTATAAATTAGAAGGCTGCAGAGTAGTGTTGTTAAAAACCCCGATTTGGGAGCTCCTTGAAGTTGACCGAACGATTGAAAGCACTAACGATGAATTATATGTCATTTTTTAGTGCTTCGTTAGTGCATTAATCCGTATAGTAGCCGAATTTAAGGGAAAAAAAGCTATAAATAAAATTTTGTGCCAACTTTACGCTTAAAAGTCGATTGAAAGCACTGACGATGATATATAATATTATTCTTAATTGCTTCGTTCGTGAAGGTTTAATCACTTTTGTAGCCAATGTGTAGTGCTTAATTAGTTAAAATTTTGCAAGTAATTTGGTTAAACGCTTTATAAAAAAAAGTTATTAGCCAAACAAAAGTTGACGCTGCGATTTAGGCTTGAAGTTGACCGAACGATTGGAAGCATTAACGATGAAACTTATATCAATCCTTAGTGCTTCGTTATTATGTTAGCAAAATTTAAAATAAAAAGGTTATTAACAAAATAAACAAAAAATATATCATCAACAAACATCTTATTTTCACCATTATTTAGTGCTTAATTATTAAAATTTAAATTCCGTAATCAGTTTGGTTAAAACCCTTATAAAAAGTCACAAGTAATTAAAAAATTCATATTATACTTTTGCACTTAGCCTATCAATTTTTTCCGAAGATCATCAATCATATTTGAGTAATAAAATGTTTTAGAACCTTATATATATTAAGTGCTCAAAATACATCAATGAATCGCTATAAAATAGTCACAAAAGATAATTTCCACTACTGCCTAAATGGGTATAAGTATTATATTTTTATAATTTTTATCGGTTTTTATTATTTTATTTTAACACATTTTTTCTCCAACATCAATTATTCTGAGGTGGTATTGAATGATATTAAAAACATTCTCTGAAATGTTTTATTCTAATTCAAATTGTTGCTTTTACATAGTTTTATTTTATTCGAAAAAATTATACATATAAATATTTCTATCATAAATTTTAATTATATTTAGATCTCATTAATATCAATATAATTATACAGGAATTCTGATAGTTACCCTGATTCAATAAAGTAGTGCCATATCAATCCTTAAAATTTTCTGATACCTCTCTAGACGCTTAAGAAAATTTTAGAGAACCCATATCAAATTTAATATATATTTTTATAGATAGATATGAACAATTATATCCAAACTCCTAACTAGATATTGTAAACGACTAAAAAGATTATTAATAAAAATACAAGTACAACTATATTTGGTGGTCGAAAATATAATTTTCAAGCGCGATCTCTTTCTATTCGAAAACTGTTAATAATATATATAGATTGTGGAATAAGAATGATATATCGAATGTTATTACTACAATATTTCGATGGAGGAATAAAGAAGGAATTAATTATAAAATATGTATGAGATAAATTTCAGCGAATCTAACAGAAATTTGCGAAAATAGGCATATAATCAATAAAATATTCTATATATAACAAATATAAACAAATATTAATTTACTAGCATTATAGTTTGTAACACCATTATGGCTGAATTATAGATAATATTTAATTTTTTAATACATATATTGCAATATATATTTATTTGAATAGGATAATTTTAAATTCACAATTTCTGCTGTCACAAATCATAATTTATATAGGGACCAGTGGAAAACCATTTGAGTTGATAACATAAAAACATTCATCAACCTTAAAATCATATAATTATTTATTTGTTATTTTAAAATATATTGTATAGGAATAGGAAACGTCAACAAATATCCTATAATATATAAGATCGGTATAAATATCGGATATTTTCTAATGAGAGGGATGTTAGTGTGATAATTCTAGTACAACATTAAACTTTTACGACAAATGAAATTCTTTCAAAACTCTACCATAATATATTTTTTAATTTAATTTAAATACATTTTTGCATAAGTGTAAATGTAAAAGTTATGTATAGAAATGTTGAAGAATATTAATGGTCAAACTTTATACTTTATTTTTAATGGTATTATGATAGCTAGCAGTTCGCTAACCCGTCAAGAATGATGGGCGAATCGACTTTTGGCCTACAATTTTTTACCTTTTTATATATAATTTAAAGCTAAATTAAGTTATTATTGTTAGATGAGGGTTTTAATACTTTATTTACCCCATTAACTACTCACATTCATTCCCCACCGCGTAAAGGTGGTTTTTGGAATTTATGGGAGCCAGGAAGGGAAAATAAGATTGACTAAAAGAAGAAAGAAATATTAAAAAAGAGATAAAGATATGAAAGGATAACTTAAAAAAATTTAATAATTGTTTATACTTTACGAATTGATGGTTATATTTTCAAGCTACTCACATTTGTAGGCACATTGGTATGTCTCCGTGGAGATTTATAATTGCTAAATCACTTAGAAACGCATTAAAACAAAGGCACATTGCTGATTCACACATCAAATATTTAAATTCAGTAATCATATCATATCAAAAAACAGATACATTTCCGTTTCACTTACAAATTTTTAATTAAATTGAGGAATCATAGTGAATCAGTGTAAAAATACATTTCCGATTCATTCATCAAATTTGATTAAATTGATGAATCATATCTAATCAATATAAAAATATGTCTGATTCACTCATCAAATATTTTAATACTAATTAAATTTTTCTTTCTTTCTTTACATTGTATATAACAAGTCATGGCATGTCGCATTTTCTTGCTTGTCATTTCTTTTGTATACCATGGATTTCAAAAGGTCATTATAAACTTCCCAAGTTCCATTTATTGTTTTAAATCATATATAATATCCTAGTGGACACAACAGGTGGTATAAAATAAATTACGGTTCAAATTCTTGCACGATTTACAGAAAGATTGGGCAGGCAAGGTGTCTTCAATCGCAGCTGCCAAGTTTTGGATACCTGTTGTATTTATAATGTTTATATTAATTGGTATATATAAACCATTTCTTATATTCTCCGTAGCACTTATCATTGCACTTAAATTTATTCGTCATATTATATATATTTTTGAAACATTTATCTATGACATAAAAAATAGTTGCCTCACATGATAAACGATATAAATCAATAGTATTAGTAACTAAAGTCTTGGGAAACATCGTCATCGCTAATTCAGCTCTCATTATATATGTTGTTTTATTAATTCCATGTGATACAAATTTAAAAAATGCTGAAAAACGTTATATATTATTTGATCAAAATATGAGAAGTATAATCATTTATCTCAGCAGGCCAGCGCCTTCCTTTGAGAAAATGCATCAATAGGACATGTATTCCCTATTAAAAACTGTTTTGTTCCTATTTTTAAAGGATATGCCGTTGTGAAAAAATTTCCATTTCTTAATAATCCCAATTTAATTTTTTTGCCTTTTATTAAGTGCAAAATTTTAGCAGTGAGCCCGTTAATAAAAACCCTTTTTTCCCCTTTTTTCTTGCAAATGGCTTATCCGCCAACCCTTTCCAGTTTTCAAATAGTAGATTTTCATTTATTGAAATTTCATCGTCAATCGAAACTTTTTTAATTTAAAATTATTTGCATTTTCAAATCAGAGGGCTCTTGTGATAATCTATTATTTCAATCTTTTCCTCGTTAATTTTAGATTCTGACTGTTGTGCGACATCTAAGTCAATATTTTCTTCTTTAATTAAATTTGTAATTCTTGCAGCCTCCGTCAGTATTAATCATACCTTTTATTTCGTTGGAATCCTTAAACTTATCCAAACATAATGGTAATGTTTCAGATTTAAAAGTTCTATTTTTTAAGTTGTTGACATAACTTTCAATATTAGTAGTAGAGGCAGTTGTTTGTCCATATTTAAAATGTACTTGCATAATGTTAGACCTTAAGGGATATATCCTCAATAAATTGCTAATAAAACAACGTATATAATGAGAGCTGAAATAGCGATGACGATGTTTCCCAAGACTTTTGTTACTAATACTAATGATTCATATCGTTTACCATGTGAGGCAACTATTTTTATGTCATCGACAAATGTTTCAAAAATATATATAGTATAACGGATAAATTTAAATGCAATAATAATGAGTGCTATAAGACGGAGAATACAAGAAATGGCTTATATTATATACCAATTGGTATAAACATTATAAATACAACAAGTATCCAAAACTTGGCAGCTGCGATTGAAGACACCTTGCCTGCCAAATCCTTCTGTAAATCGTGCAAGAATTTGAACCTTGTGCATGAATAAGAAATTCAGAAATTCATGAACAAACCATTATTGAAACAACAGGATGTGAAATGTTTTCCCGATATTTATAAATCTTTCTCTTAAAACATTTTTTTTAAGAGCAGCAATTATTATTATACCACCTGCTGTGTCCACAGGAATAAAACATTATATATGTTATTCAAAACGAATAGAAAAATTGGGAAGTTTATAAAGACCTTTTGAAATCGATGGTATGCAAAAGAAATGACATCCAGGAAGATGTGATATGCCATGCCTTGTTAATTTAATAAGGAAGAAATAAAATTTTCGAAAAAGGATTAAAATATTTGATGAGTGAATCAGGTATTTTTATATTGATTGCTATGATTTATCAATTTATTAAAATTTGATGAATCGGAACTGTATTTTTACATTGATTCACTATGATTTCTCAATTAAATTAAGAATTTGATGAGTGAATCGAAAATGTATCTGTTTTTTGATACGATATGATTACTGAATTTAAACAAAAATTTGATGTGTGAAATCAGCAATGTGCCTTTGTTTTAATACGTTTCCAAGTGATTTGGCAATTATAAATCTCCAATGTGCCTACAAATGCGAGTGGCTTGAAAATATAACCATCAATTCGTAAAGAATAAACAATAATTAAAAAAATTTTAAGTTCTACTTTCATATCTTTGTCTTTATTTTTTTATTTCTTCCTTCTTTTAGTCAATCTTATTTTCACTTCCTTGCTCCTATAAATTCCAACTCCCAGGGGAGTAATGTGAGTAATCAATGGGGTAAATAAAAAAATAGATGTCCACGCATTTCTGCTAGCTATGAGCAAAATCTTTAGGTTTAGATAATGTTATTTTGGTTATGTTCTTATTCAAGCCGTTATTTTAAATCAACCCGAATCGGGCTTTTTATCAAAACTACTGCAGAGGCCCAGATTACTGGAGGGCTTTATTAGGCTTGTAAAAAGAGGAAAGGAGCGACCCCACATTCATTAAACTCGTCTAAAATAAGGAGCGGTATTTCCCGTTATCATTTATTTTACATTTTTTGTTGTATATACATATATATATATTCAAAAATATAAAAATACGATCTTTAGGTATGGGTGACATTGAGGGTTTGGTAGAAAAAGTGCACGAATTAAAGTTAGACGATAACGATGAGCTAATAGGCAAACTTAAACAAGGTTATAATTCGTTTCCTTTTATCATTCAAATTACAACATTTATAATAATAATAATGATAGGCATTTAACTGTTTACTTTTCTTCTAGAATTTAAGTTCATGGTTTGTTAAAATTAGAGATATACCGGACTGGGCTAAAATCTATAACTCTGCATTCGTAGTTAGCACGAATTCGCAGTGAAGTATGCAAAATATGCTGTATTTTTATATGCTTCGCCGCTAACTGTGAATGCAGGGTAATTTGGCTGGTTTTCATACTATGCTTTTTTAAAAAAAAAATTATATTAATATATTTATTTAAAAAATAGGGAATATTTAATATATATATTATTTATAATTTTATAAACAAAGTCTACAAAATTTAAAATTAGTGTTTTCTTTGTGAAAAAATTGATCAGATTTATATTAAGAAAAACGGCTAAATATTTTTAGTAACAAAAACAAATGCTTAATTTTGGAATTGGTAAAATTTTGAAAAAAATGGATATAGAACATTATAATACTCAACAGGCACAAATATTATTTATTAGAAAATCTTTTTGTTAAATACCCATCACTGGGTACACTCCTAAATTTATTAACAAAAAAAAGGTTTTATTGTAATTTTATTCATTCTATCATTAAAAAAAGGTCAATTTACGATTCGGGATATGTATGACCAATTTCAAAACATCATGAAAATGGGTCCTTTTTCCCAAATAATGACAATGATCCCAGGTTTCACCCAAGATTTTCTTTGTCCTCCCACTACATCATCCAAAGTTAATGATAAGCCTAAAAAGAATTTTTAATCTAAGAAAAATTGGCTCAGAATTAAATTAAATATAAAAAAATTTGTATCAATGAAAAGGATATGAACGGAGAACAAGTGCAAGCTGCCAGGATGGAAGAAGGATCTGCCAAGCTGAAGAGAATGATGTGCGTGATGGATAGCATGACTCATAAGGAGTTGGACAACAAAGACGGTGCTCGGCTCTTCGCTAGGGAGGCCGGGAGAGCGTTGAGAGTTGCTAAAGGTATTTATTTTTTTGTATTAGGTTGAAAATGGAAATATAAAGAAAATACGTCGTGTTCTCGGTGTAACTTAAATTTGCTTTTTTGAGAGCTGATGTTTTAAGGATATTTGCAAAGGCGTTGAGATTGCAAATGTAAATTTCATAAAATTTTAATATTTGGTGCCCAATTTCCTTATAATTAGTCTTGTTAGTTTTGGCAAAGTTTTTAAATTAAATATTGCAATAAAAAAAATACAAGAATTGTGTATTTAATCAACCCTGTTCACAACACAAGTAAGTTATAAAGTACGAATATTATATCGTATAATACGAGAATTTATTTGAATAATTCTTATTTTTTTGCCATATAATATAAATATATTCCAAAATTTTATAAAGTAGATTCGACTAACTTGAGACTGTAACCTAAATATCAAAAATATAATTAAATATATTAATTTTAATGAAAAAATGAGAAATGGGCTATTTATAATGTAAAAATAAAATAGTTGCCTAAATTATTGAATTTACTGATATTTTTTAAGATTCTAGAAATTAATAAAATTATAGTTTAAGGTATATATAAAGTTGTGAAATTTTTACAATAAAAAATTAAATAAAATTATTTTAATTTTACAAATTATAATAAGAAATGGATAGTTATACATTAATAAAAATTGGGGAGTATTTAAATTTAATGGGAAATATAAAAATAATTTGGCAGAAATTAAAAATTTACAAAACTTTTAAATAATTTTGATAGAAAATTTTGAACATGTTTCATAATTTTTTATTTACCAAAATTTATAAATTTTAAGGTTTTTTAAAATACATTTAGGTTATAGCCTGAGGAAATATAAAGATTTGAAAAATCTTTGAGGATTTTTTAATGAAAAAATTTTTCGATCAAATGTTAAAATATTTTTAACGATTTTTTTCAAATATTTAAAATTAATTTTAAAAAGGTTCTGGCGTCTCGTTAAGAGAAGTAAACGAGCTTCTGGGACAATACACAAAATTTGCCGCTATGGTCAAGAAAATGGGAGGCATGAAAGGACTTTTTAAAGGTAACAAAAATTTTACTAACGCATTTTGATTTTAAAGGATAGGAAAATGCCTTTTAATGTGTAGGTTTACATTTTCGATGAAATATGCCCAAATTTTTTAAAAAAAATACACGAATTATAAAATAAGGTGGGGACATGAATAAAAATATAAATCCCTCTCAAATGTCACAATTAAGTCATCAAATGGCAAGAATAATGGATCCAAGAGTGCTTCATCAAATGGGTATGATATTTTTTTGATTACATATCCTAGATTTTTAATTTAAAAATAATATTTTGTAAACTTTATTTTAGGTGGCATGGGTGGTCTCCAAAACGTAATGAGGCAGTTACAAAGTGTTAATCCTTCAAATTTATTAGGCAGTGGAAAGCAAAAATAAATGGAGATATATAAAAAAATATATATTTATTTATTGTAATATATATTATTAGTACCAAATGCGAGTATTATTTTTTTTATAACGAATAAAGAGAAAGGGATAGGTGGCGTATGCGTTTGATATAAATGAGAATGACAATCTGTCAACAATTATTTAATTTAGTTTTTTTTTCATGATATCATTTTAACTAAAACAAACCAAAAGGGAGACTCTTAAATACAACATATATCATGTTTCTGGTGATTTATATTATTTTGAACCGATAAAACTTATTTGAGAGAAGAAAAAAAATTGAAATGAGCGCATTTTCTAATTATTTATATTACCTGTTACTAAAGTATAATTTCATGATTTCAATTTAAAATACTGCAAAGTTTCATTTTAAAACTTAAAAAAACTGAAATGTTACCTTAAGACTAGTAATGTTAAAATGCTTGGTCGTAAAAATAACAACCTGATATGGTGCTCAGGCTAAGCATGCACCATGAAAAAAATCTTCCAAATTTCAAAATAAATTTTGCCCAAAATTTAGAAAAGTAGTATCTAATTTAGTCGAGGTAAATTGCTTTATTTTTAGCTTAGTTATTGCCTCGATCTTGGGTGTGCTTTTTGAATATATACCTCGACTTAACTTAAATCGCACCTAAGTGCTTAGTTGAATTATTTAGGCATGACTCGGATAAAAATATCATAAGGCAAAAAGACATCGAATAAAAATATCCCAATTATAATATAGAAAAGGGATCTTTTATCTCTTTTATAGACGATGGAATCAGTTTACTGATAAATATTAGTAATTATTTTATAATATTTTTAGTATGATACTATTAGACAGGACCAGCTACCCAAGTTGGCTGGCAGAAGTGTTCCCTGTCTTAAAATATTCTTCCTATTTATAGATATAATTTTACAGAAGAGAATCAAAAATATAAAATTTGAATCTATATATTCTAAGATTGTAAAATGAATGATAGGTTTCGTAATGTATTAAGTGGACATTATAATATTAATTTTTTCTAATCTTTCTTTTAATTCTTCTTTAGTGGTATATTGTATTCATTTTATGGGGAGAAGGGGGGGGGGATTATCAGCTTAAAATGATATTTACATGAACAGGCAAATTTTAAAAGGAGGTGATCCCCCCTACCACCGGCTCGACTTAAATCTGGTTGCCAAAAATAAATTTAGCGGTTTTAAATATTTATAGACGCGTCATGGCATTTGTTTTTTTTAATTTTATTTTCAAAAATGGGTCCCCATTATGTTGGACTATAGTCAAGCGTTAACTTTTTTCTAAAAAAATTTCCTAGAATCAGATTATAATTTTGGTTGAAAAGCTTTTTATTAATACCCCCAAAAAGTAAAACTAAAATTTGTAAATTAAAAATGTTTTCAATAGAAGACTCATGAAAAAATTATGTCACTAGGATAAAAATTGAAATGCATCAAGTTTGATTACCGAAATCCTCAGAGAAAAGTAGAATATTAGCTATTTCGAAAGGCGGAATTTATATTAGGAAAACAAGGCCCCCGATCTAAATCCACTTGTATATCAATTGAAACGAATTCAAGACTTTAAGATAATAAAAAAAATGTGACTAAAAGCTTTTGGATCTTTATGAAAAAAATATTCTTTGAGGCATGGCTTTTAATTTAGTAAGGAAAAAAAATTTCGCTTTCGACCAATGGAAGAAAAATTTTTTTAACTGTTATACAAGAAAATGTTTTATCTGCCAGAACGAAAGTGGGAAACCTCTAAAGATCGGTGTGCAAGTTTAGTTATTACGGTGAGTTATATTTTTAAAAATAGACCCAAAAGTCGAAGCGATACCTACCTAAAATAACCGTTATGTAATTATCCAAGATGTTTAATTTTATTTCTAAAACATAAAATTGGTAATTCTTTTTAATTTGGGGGTTCGTGCCCCATGTATGTTCGAGGTTATGTCCCGAGCTGGCCGAAATGTACTTATCACTTTTTTTTTAGCTTATACCAAAACCATAACCACGAATACTGACACATTATCAACTGATATCACGCCAAAAAATAATAATATCTATTGAAAAAAAGCTCTTTTTAAAAAATATGGTTAAATTTTATTTCTAATTATGTGTTCTAGGCCTAATTTACGACCATTTTTTAATTACTATACTATCAAAATAAATCGTTTTAATTTAAAAAAGGATTTATCAACATTATTATTTATGAAAATTTGTAATAGTAAATTAAATTAAAGTCAAAATAAATAGTGAAAAAACATCTTTTTTATTTATTTTTTTTAAAAAAATTGTGATTTCATCTTGAAAGATTTTTTATGAAAAAAAGTTACAAAATATAAAATATTTTGTACCTTTAGATAATATATCAGAAATGTACTTTCACTCAAAATATTAGTAAAAATTATTTTTAAATTGATATGATATTTTTTAAAGTTTCTAAAAGCTAATCAGCATTTTTGGCTATCAGCCACCTGTATCGATTAATACTATAAAAGTATCAGCTGACTCTGATACATCCCATTTTATTATTATAATCTAAACAACTAAAACTAAGCAAACAAAATTTTATTTCATATTTAAAACATGATTAAAATATATAAGTATGATTTTTTTGTATCTTTAGATAATATATCAGAAATGAACTTTCACTCAAAATATTAGTAAAAATTATTTTTAAATTGATATGATTATTTTTAAAGTTTCTAAAAGCTAATCAGCATTTTTGGCTATCAGCCACCTGTATCGATTAATACTATAAAAGTATCAGCTGACTCTGATACATTCCATTTTATTATTATAATCTAAACAACTAAAATTAAGCAAACAAAATTTTATTTCATATTTAAAACATGATTAAAATATATAAGTATGATTTTTTTATATAAATTAGATGTCTATATTCCTATATATAATTATTAATAAATTAAGGTGTATATATAAAGTATATGTATACATATTTTTATTAAAAAAATGGTCGATATATAATGGTGTTGCATGACCATATATATTAATTTGTGACCGTATTTTAAAAGGTTCTGCAAAAATGCGATTATTATTTTTTAATCTTATTGGAAATTGAGCATTTTATTTTTTACCATTAAAATTTTATAGAGTTGTTCGATTTTATTTGATTAATTCATAATACCATGATTACCTTAATCATTTCAAAAAATAGCTAATTTCAATGTGAATGATCCATTGTGATAGTGGATATAACTATGGGAAACACCAAACCCGAAAGGAACAATAGATATTTCCTAAAGCATCCAATTTCAGAATCGTCATTAATATTTTTTAAAACATTAACATTTAGTTGTTTTGTCGGTGATAGTAAAATCTTTGTCAAATCATCTGCTTCGTTTTCCACTTCGATTTTTTCATCTGCGATATCCATTCGTAATAAAGAATGTTCATTGCCTAAATTCATCATTGATGGCACTGTGGTATTCCTTCGTGGAGTTTTGGAATAATGATTGACGTTACTAAGATAATATATGGTTAGTTAAGTATAAACACTTTTGATATAGGTAAAATATTTCGATCAATGCTTACTGGAGATATGAAAGATACTGATCTTGTCTTAAATTAAAAAAAAAATTTCTCTTATATCTAGACTTAGATTGAATTATTTCTAGTTAGCCCAGGCAAATGAAATTAACGCTACCAACTATGTAACTCTAAATAGTTTTCTTTTTTAAGCGGTTTAGAGGAAGCCAAATAGGCGGCGATACATAAGACTGTTTAGAAATAAGACGAGCCAGAAATTTCTAAATAAAATACTGTTTCAAATATTATAAAATTTAACTAAATTTATTTATTATAGCAAACTTATTATGAGGCGAATGTTCCAAAAAGTCTGTTTCTGGCAAGATGTGAAAAGCGGCGACGTAGAGAAATGTAGCCCCACTGAATAGCATGGCCATAGCGGTTGCGTGACTTTTTTTAGGAATATTAATAATTAAAAAAAATTTTTAAAGTATATAAAATAACAGAAATATTAATCTTAAGTATTTGGGTGATAGAAAAGAATTGGTTATTCAATCATATAATTTTATATTTTGTTTTCAATTGTTTACTATTAAACCTGGGAGAATTCGAAGAGGTGAATAGGTGATGAGAAGTTGAGTTACCGTTCATGGAAAAGGCAGGATATAGAGGAGTGTAAGGTGGATTAATGTTTTCAGTGCGATTTAAAGAGAAGTGGTCATAATATTGATTCATCTAAGGGATGAAAAAAATATGTTTTGATGAAAAATGACAATAAGTAAAAATTGTATACATTTCAACAAAGAACTTGCAAGCATATAATCATGAATAGAATTTTTCAGCTTTAAATCGTGTCGGATCGGATCCCACCATGAATCCAGCCTAAGTTCGATTCGGGACTTAAATTGTGGTTAAAAACCAGACCAAGCTCGGATTTTAAATTTATTTTAAAAATAAATAAATATCGTGGACCAGGCTTAAAAAAAGTAAAAAGAAATAATTCTTATAAATCACCTGTTAACAAAATCGTTTACAGACATTAAAAAATTTTATCATCAAATTCATAACTCCTTAAATTTCTCAAATGTTAACGAAAGGCAGGATCAATAAATTCATTAATGTCGTTGCAAGCGTTTTAAAAAGAGCGTTAAGAAGTGAACCCTGGACCAAGTCTAAATTTACAATAAAAATATTATTGTAGATTTAGAGTGAACCAACAATTTTTACTATATAGAATATATTCGTTAACATGACTTTTGTATAAAACAGATTTCAAGAGATATTTGACAAAATAAAATAATCCATAAGAATTTACTAGATTTCACCAATAAATGACTTAAATAAAATCTACAGATATAGCATTTGATATTAAAATATTTAACGACATTTATATTAATAAAACAAAATAAAAAGAATATTAATTATGAAAAATATATTTTTAAAAGGTATCCATTTTTTCAAGTTTTATATCGCATTCCAAATTAATCAAAGAATATCCCCTTTTTACAGAAAAATAAATTGAATTTCCAGACTCCCATTTAATTTACGTTGGTACAATTATACCATCGTATGCACAATGGTACGGGTAGTGCCACCACTATGTAATTTCTTTTTATATAAGCAAAGTAACTTTTAAAAATATGATTAGACAATGGACAGAAGATATTTTTTTTACAAATCCTGCCATAATATATATTCATTTTCGATTAGGGGTTGCGTGATTTAATCAAATTTAAATCAATATTTTTGAATAATAGTCACGATTCAAGTTTTTAACATATTAACTAATCGAATAAATTCCTATAAAAATTTATTTTAACCCTTTACTACAAAGGTGGAAAAAAATCCCTTAACTACAAAGGTGGGGTCTAGTTTACCCCAAATTTTGATTAGCTATATCTCAGAACATATTAAAGTTTGAGATCTAAAATTTTGAATATATATTAAGAAATTATTGGAGATAATAAATAAAAAATCTTAGATTAATAGTTGCTTCTAAATAATTTTGCAAATTTTCCTTAAGTTGCTGAAATAAAAATTTTTTCTGAGACCTTCCTTTAATTATAGTTTTATCACCATAAAATATTTAAAAAATGCAAATTTTATTATACATTTTATTAAATCAATGTTGAATATAAATTTTATAAAAAAATATCAAATATTAAAAAAAATATTAATCATCAAATATGTAAATTTTTGTAATAAAATTCATGACAAAATGTATGCATTTATCTTTACAAATGAATTTTGAACAATTTAAACAAATAAATGTTGTTTTTACGTCCTTCACTCTTGGACAATCATAACATCTTCCTTTTTTATTTGATAGAATATGTTTTCCATCAGTTATATTGAGAACATCTCCAATGTTGTTACGTAATAATCTACATACACTAGGGTTCTCAGATCTGCTGATCATATATGGAGTTCCATTGCCAATAATTTTATAAATTTTTATATTCGAATTAGATTTATAAACTATCATTACATTTATTATTGATATATTAACTATATAAAAAATGGTCAAGGACCATCTATTGGATTTCCTGGAAATAATGGAGGATAGTTGATCAACTGTATCAACTCCAGTTTTTGTTAAATTATAAAAAGTTATAATTTCTGGTTTTTTAAACTCATCAGTTGATGCATCAATTTTGTTATCATAATGTAGTGTGTAGAAAGCAACATTATATTCTTATACTTTTTTGGTATGTATGAAACTACAGTTGTAATCACCTGACTCACAATCTACCTTCATTGTTATAAATATCTAATATTAAATAGACAATACTTCAACTTGATGATATTAAATTTTACATATGCATCTTTTATAGTATTTAGCTCCACAAGAAAAAAAATAGAATAAAATTTTGGGTCACAATACAACAATGAAAAATTTAAAAATAAATTTTTTTTTTCAATTTTATATATTAGTTTGTTAACAATAATATTAATTAATAAAAAAAAAATTCGTAATTACAAAGGTGGGACCTATACTACCCCCTCAACAAATTGCAAATATTTTAAAAAATATTAAATCAATTATCTTGAAATTTGATAGATATGTTCCTTATAACAAAATATTAAACTACTATAAAAACCAGGTCAAATTATCTTCAGGATCCGTGGGGTATCATTTACCCCACCTTTGTAGTGAAGGGTTAATTAAATATTAATATTTAATATTATATACTAAGATAATAATTCATCCGTTTAATATAATATTTTTTTAATTCTGGATTTGTTTATAAAATAGAATATTATATGCCATATATCTTAATCTATATATATATATATATTATATATCTATCTATCAATATCACTATAATATCAAATACAACATAAAAAGGTATATAATAAATATTATTACGATGTTGTCTTCTTTTATTATTAAAATCAGGGCTTCGAACCGATAAGTATAGGGGTTCGGTTTTAAGTTGAAATTCTGTTTTTTTGAAAAAATTCATATCTGTTAGGTTTAGAATTCATAACGTTTCTTTTCGGTTCATTGTTTTTATAAATTTGAAAAATCTTTTTAATTTATATTTTTATAATTCCTTATTTAATTTAACCATGAAGATTATTTCATATCTAATTAATTAGTATTTCACCTAATCTATATTAAATTGAACAAAGAAAGTAAGAAGAATTAACTTGGGATTTATTGATATGAAGATAATGAATGAATATTAAATTGGAAAAAAATTTTAATTTGAAAAGAAATCACAAATTTAAATTGCGCCCAAGAAAAATTAAAATTCCAAATTTTGGCTAATAATTTTAAATTAATTATTTATAAAAACCGTTATTAACCGGTTTAACCCGAGTCAAAATATTTATAACGGTTCGGTTCACTCTTTTTATATTTTCTTTATGAAGGTTCACTGGGGCTTCGCGGTTCGGTTCGAAGCCGTGATTAAAATAAAACGATCTATTAAAAATTTATGGCCGAGCCGAGCCTGAAAACAATCTCTGGCTGGGGGTTTAAAAAATAAATAAAAAATTTGGCCATTTTATTATAAATTAAATCTGACTAGGTTCAGACCAAAAAAAACAAATTTAGAGAGTTCTCACATAACCCATATTGTTTTATATATTTCAAATATAAATAATAAATTATGTTTTTGAAAAAAAATATATACTGAGTTCAGAATGAGGAATGTAAAGATGGCAGATACTGGGGCCGCCATTGTGAATATCAAAAGATGCTTCCGGATACTGTCTCTATTTAAACCGCCTTGAACTAGAAACGTTGTAAGAGTAAAAGCGGCGGGTCCCTTGTGCGCGTAATTAAAATAATAAAAAATTAGGCAAAAAAAGAGTAAAATTTGACCTTGTTTTTTGGAGATCTCTATAAAATAAGCATATATCAACATCAAGGGGGATAGGATAATTTTTTATTTATAACTCATTCTTTTAAAAAAAAATTGGTTAACAAATTTTAAAACTATATATTAATAATTACATAAGGTTAAGAATGATGCTTGTGAATTAACATTTTTTTATTACGTAATAAGCAGGTTTTAAGAAAAATCTTCGAGATCAAAATCTTTGAGGATTTTTTTTTCTTTATGAGCAAATATTAAACCCTGGTATTAAAGGAGCTCACAAATTATGCATTTCAAAAGCAAATAATTCATTTTAAATGGCATCATGCAAATTGGTCAAATTACCGTTTAGCGTTAGCAACCATTTTTTTAGGTCAATACCTTTTTATTCTTCATTGAGTAAGTAATATTATATATAAAATGTAAAAAAAACCTTATATCACTAAAATGGAATATTTAGAAATTAAAGAAATAGAAAAGGCAGACGATAAAAATAATCTTTAGGCAAATCCTTTTTTTTAGAAACTTAGTTAAAATTTGGATCGACGATATTAATAAAAAAAAGGTGAGGTCAGATTTAAACAAGAGATGGGTTACGTTTTTTATTAAACAAATTACGAAAACGCAAACCCTCAATTTGTGGGCACTATAAAGAGTGATTATATAAAACAAGGGCCCTGATGTTGGAAGATATTATAATTCGAGAAATAACGATGTATTTATATAACGCGTTATCTTCAAGCGTTGAAGTTATTTAACGCAGTGTTTTACATCTGATTCGTTTTAAAAACTAAATTAAGAGAAAGCTAAAATAGAGATAATTGCTATTTTTATAATCGTAATTGCATATTTTTTTACTGACGCATCGCAACATGTTTTTCAAATTTTACCATAGCTTTTTCATCATAACGCTTCATATTTTTAAATCATAGCCATTGTCATGAATAAGTCAATTATTGGGGAAAGGAAGGCGGCAAGACATATTTAATAATTTTTGAAAATAATAATGATAGTTGCTTGTAGATATACATGTATTCGCGTGTATTATAATAATTAAATTTAGCCAGTTAATTGTGAAACTGTATTTTAATTTATTATTTTTAGATGTAAGAATTAAATTTAGCAAGTTCATTATGAAACTGTATTTCTGCGCTTCCCTATAAAAAGGAAGCAAAATATTGTAAAAATATTTTTTTTTTTATTTAAAAATTCAAATGTTTTTTTTTCCGAAATTATAATTTGCTGATTTGAATAAAGTTGAAATTAATCCAATTTTGTGTTAAATCATTTTGGGAAAGATATCAATCGAATAAGAAAAAATTGAGTAAGCGGACGGACAACATGATAGTCCAATCAATTTTCTTCACTACTTCCCTTGTCGGTCTCTCTCTCTTTTTTTACTACCCCTTTCAATAACCACAGTGCTTTTCTCTTTTTATCCCCGGTTTCTTCTTCTACTACAACTTCCAGTAACCAGTAACCACAGTGCTCCTCCCCTTTTGTTTTCGGTTTGGTCACGGCACCAACAATCACGTTGTCCGTCCGCTTACTCAGTTTTTTCATATTCGATTGATATCTTTCCCAAAATGATTTAACACAAAATTGGATTAATTTCAACTTTATTCAAATCAGCAAATTATAATTTCGGGAACATTTGAATTTTTAAATAAAAAAAAAATATATATATATTTACAATCTTTTGCTTCCCTTTTATAGGGAAGCGCAGAAATACAGTTTCATAATGAACTTGCTAAATTTAATTCTTTCATCTAAAAATAAAATATCAAAAAAAATTAAAATACAGTTTCACAATGAACTTGCTAAATTTAATTCTTATATCTAAAAATAAAATATTTAAAAAAATTAAAATACAGTTTCACAATAAACTGGCTAAATTTAATTATTATAATACACGCGAATACATATATATCTACAAGCAACTATCATTATTATTTTCAAAAATTATTAAATATGTCTTGCCGCCTTTCTTTCCCCAATAATTGACTTATTCATGACAGCCATTAGCTTTATTTTGTAATAACGCCGCGTTTATTAAAGCAACGCTTGAACATAATGCCTTTACTAATATTTATCATTTTTATAGACTAACCTTATGAAGTAGAATAGCTATGAAAACGACAATTTCAACGTCAATTCTTTCTGTGCTAGCAGCAGCACCTAATGCTAAACCATCAGCTATTATATTTAAAATATAAAATTTAAATATATATATATATATGTATATAAAAAACTAATCACTATAGATGTACTGGATAACATTCAAAATTTTATAATATTTACCAGGCTGGGTCTATTACTAAATAAAAATACCTCTAGAAGCTTATATAAGTAGAATAAATTTATAAAGATTTATTATAATGAAAATTTTATTTTTCAAAAAAATAATTAGAGTATTGGTTGTCCGCTTTAGAAAGATTAGTTTTCCTCTAGAATAATTGTTAAAGATCGTTACCCCAGTAATCAAAAAAGGTCCAATAATTTTATTTGAAAATAAAATAATGAACATATATTGCCTCAAGATCGGCCTTTTATATTCTACAATAAAAATATAATTCTCTAAAATAAAATAGGACTCATCCTGAGTCTTAAAAATTATTCAATTCAAAGTCAAATGCTTGCGCAGTTGCTACACAATTATTACGCGTAACAAAAAACTATAATAAAGATAAAAAAAATATACACAACAAAATAAAGAGAAACAGCCTCACTCACAATATCTCCACCCTTCCTCAATCCAAAGTTACTCATTGGCGGGGCAAGATCTGTGCGCCCTATGGACGAAATAAATTATCCAACTCCTGTGTCTTTACTCTAAAAATTCTTCGTGCGTCGCCGCCTGTCTTTCAGGGACCTCCAATCCCGGTGACTCCCTTGGTTGAGATACCGACTGAGCCCCCGACATCTCCCCGATGTTCTGTCCCCCACTTCCAATCTCCTTAGCATTCACTCCCCTTCTCCGGGGCAAACCAACCTGAGGACAATCCCTCCGGAAGTATCCCTCCATTCCACAGCGGAAACATTGAATGGAGTCTCCAATCTCATTCGCCGCACCTACCACCTGGTTTCCATGCTCCGGGCTCGGGGAATACGTACATCTTGTTCCCGAGCCAATAACCTCCATTCATTGGCTAATGCTCCATATTATTTCTTAGAATTATATAACTTTAAATAAAGGCAATGTACCTCAAAAAAAATATTAATTCACTTTTTATTACTTCAAAAAAAAATATTTCCCCATTTTCCTAATAAAAATATTTCCCAAATTTTAATAAAATAATATATAAATCTACCGGTTTGTTCAAGGCACCCTACTACTTTCTTCCGAAAAAAGTAATACAACCTCTTCTACACTAAAAGAATCTTTGATTCACAAGAAAATCTTTAAAAAAATTATTTCTAAAAGAAGCTTTAATTAAAAAAAAACTATTTTTGCTTGCCATCATTCCTCTCTAATAAATCACTCTATTATCTCATCATTTTTACTAAGAACAATTTATATTTTTCTTATGAAAACCTTAATTCAAAAACTCAACTATAAAACACCTATTCCCGTTCCCTTTGCAATTTCAACACTTCTCTAACGTAAATCACTATCTTATATTCTCATCTCATATCGATTTACTTCACACATATTTTTTTTCTCAACTAAAACAATTTATTTTTTTAAAAAAACATTATTAACATATATATTTCGTGATTAAAGGGAGAAGAATTATCCGGGATCATCACGGGTTTTAAAGGGATAATAAAAAATTAGGGTTTTGAGTTGGAATGATAATAGTATTATCACATTTTAACCCTAATAAAGAAAAATCTTTTAAAAAGCGTTTTATTTCTTTTTAATTTCATTGTTATTTATTGATTTTCATGTTGTTTTTTTTTGCGAAATAAGATATGTCTAATATAGGGTCTCAATCGATAGCTAATCAAAAGATCTAATCAACTGGAGCTTAAGATATGTCTAATATAGGGTCTCAATCGATAGCTAATCAAAAGGTCTAATCAACTGGAGCCCAGTCTCTCCCCCTTAAAAGGCGAATCTAGGTCTGGGGGGTCAGAAATATTTTTATCAAAATAAAATATCGATATGGGTATCAAATAAAAAGTATTCAAAATATCTTTTAATTGTAATGATAATTAAACTCTAAATGGGCTCTAGGTCTTGGAGAGTCAGGAAATTTTTTATCAACATTAAATATTGATATGACTATCAAATAGAAGCTAATTAAAATATTTTTCTACTAAAATTATAGTATTCACTCTTGGACTCTTAATAGGGGTTAAAAATAAAAATTTGATAAAGAGAATAAAGATAAAACAATTTTTTTTTTATTTTCGGTTCGAATCCTGAACTCGAAATTACAAACCGATATGTCTGGAGCGTTTCTCCTAGCGGGTTCTTTTATAACCCTTTTCCGGCTCCAACCCATTGATTTAATGCATTTCTATATAGCTTACTCGCTCATTCTTTGATATGGCGGTAAGTGTACTATTACATTTTTGTTGGTATAGTCGTTATTATTACAAAACAATTCAGTAATATTCGATCGAAGTTCTATGTTATCTTTTTTCTTCCAACCTCTATATTTTATTATATAATTTGATAAAGAGGTGTTGTAATATTCATGGAAAGTTTCCCGCGCTTGAACCGATAAACTGAATCAATAGATAAATTTAAATCATGAGAAATTGTTTTTGCATTGGGCTTATCATCAATTGATTTTTTCCTCGCTCCAAATTACCATTTATTTTTTCGCAAATGAATAAAAGGATCAAAATTTGGTTGGTCTAATAAAGATATCTCGTAAATATTCGAATAGTTTTCACATAGATTAGTAATGTCAGTTAGATATTTAAGAGAATTCGATTGAATAGGTGTATAACTTTGTTAGCTATTTTTCATGCCAGTCACTCATAGATGAATATTGTATGGCTATGTATATTATTTTGTAGTTTATGAAACCTGCTCCTACGGCTTTATCGATTTTAGAGGGAGAAGAAAAAATGCATTTTGAAAATCTCACTCATACGATAATTGTAATATTAAAAAATGGCTTAAATAACTTCATTTTGTAAGCTATTTATTAATGTAATTCTGCAAGACAAATATAAAAGGTATACAGTTGAAGTATTGTTTACAGTTTATATTTTGATAATATTTTATTTCAATTGAATATATATTATCAGCAATAATTCACCCACTTTAAATCAGATTGACCCTCGTAAAACTAGATGTCAGCGAAGGAAGGAAGCTTGAACTTATTTTTATTTCCATTTGAGAAAAGTTCTTGAAAAAAAAGGCAGAGTTGATTCCTTAAAAAAACAATACAAGTATATTATTTTTAAAAAAGATTTTAAAAAATTGGATGAGGATCTAAATGAAAATTCTTTTGACGATGAAATAAGCCCTTTTCATAATAAAGATTATTCTTTAATTTTAATAAATTGCCCCAATTAAAATTTTATTTATCCAATATAATACAACCCTCCCATTCTCTGCGCCAGATGAACGTGTGTTTTGCACAAAAGCTGCATTTAACAATTTTAAAAATCAATTGTTGTTAAACATAAATAAAAAATTATAAAAAGATATCTAATATATTATTTTTTGCATAATTTTATTTATATTATGCAGGAGAGACCGGGGTAAAGACGGGGTAACAGTGTTAATGAGAATAACTTATTAACCCTTGAGCATAAAGACTTTAAATTCGAAATACTAATCGTTTTATTTCGGTCTCCCCTATATTTTTTTTGTATATATTTTTTAATTTTTAACGAGTAACTCGTTCACAGGGTAACGGTAACGCGTTTCTTATTGGAAGTAACGTTAACAGCACTAGTGACAACAAATCATATTATTACTGTAAGAGAGGGGGGGGGGGTATAAAATTAATAATACTTTGTGTTCACGCTCAATCACTCCAGTCAAAAATTTTGTGAAGGATGGTCACGCCCAACCCCGCCTAATAAATTAAAATTTATTCACAATCACGCTGTAACCCATCGTATCACGCGTATTTACTGGGCCCGCGCCCACCTCTTCTAGCAAAATATAAAACCTTTCATAAAAACTTTAAAATAATTAGTGATTAGTTTTAAATTTCGAAGAATAATATTTAAAAATAAATAAATTAAAGATATTAATTATATTTTATATCTATTTTAGATTTATATTAACTTTTTTTTTGAAAGAACGTAAAACACGAATGCGTTCATTTTAAAAAAAAAGGAACGCGTTCACCTTC
This sequence comes from Gordionus sp. m RMFG-2023, assembly GCF_954871325.1. NCBI lineage: Eukaryota > Metazoa > Nematomorpha > Gordioida > Chordodea > Parachordodidae > Gordionus > Gordionus sp. m RMFG-2023. The sequence continues at coordinate 25,298,588 of NC_088779.1, read as the reverse complement.
AAAATTTGTCAAAAATAAAAGGAATGTCTTTCACCATTTTTTTTTCTATCAAAAAACAAAAGTCATTCAAGAACATATCCATTTTGAACATGTTTGTTTACGACCTTATTAATTTTACATTAAATTTCAAAATAAATTATTTATTTATACTCAGTTTTTACAAAAATTTGAACAGATCTAAGCCTGGCCCAGTACATCTCCAATATATACTATTATGAAGAGAAATTTACCGGCAGAATGTATTACCAAGCCAATCGTAGTGCTTATTTTGAAATTAGAGTTTCCATTGGATATGAGAAAATTGCTATTATTTCCTAGAAATTTTTTTTTTAAATTTAATATATATATATATATATAATGAAAATGAAAATTAAAATTATGGTGGAAATATCTAATAGATAATACCAATTACATTCCAGTCCACCTATCCGAGAAATTCTATTATATGAACGATCCAATCAAGACCTTTTCCAAAGGTGCGAATACTATCAAAAATTTTATTTTAAAAATAGGAGTAAGATATTTCAATGACAGCGGATTCTAAGGAATGAAGGATACTAAAAAAAATTAATGAAATTCAAAATCAGGTCCGAAAAAATTAAATCTGAATTCTGATTGTGAGTGTCTGTCCATTTATAATTTAGTTGGATCACACATAAATCTACATGTGTAGAGCTCAAATATCGCTTTATTTAAAAAATAGTGTTTTATATATTTTTTCAAAATAAACTTGATTGTTAAAATAGGGCTATACTTAAGAGTAGGTGCTTAAATTCGCCATTTTTTAAAAAAAAAAATTTCTATTTTTGTCTAATTATACTAAATTTTAGAATGCGAAATACGTGGTTAAAAAAATACTGCTTAACCCTTCACTACTTTTGTGAGAAAAATAAAATAAATCCTCTGGTGGGGTTTGACATCTTTTTCGTTTAATGGCGTTTTCGATTTATTCAGGTTAGCCAGTTTCCCCTCTGATTTTTCTTTTGCATTTTTGAGGGTTATAAGCATCAATATAAGATTCATTTTTCTCATATCCGCCGCTATCACCTTGGTAAACTTAGGCCTCCTTCGAGGTATTGATCATCCTACTTTTATCAAGATGCATCATTTTATCCAGTCATCTTTCGTTTTACGTTTCACAGGTCCAAACCATCCTAGTCTATCATTACCACTCCAATCACTTCTATTCCCCTGGCAATTCCTTGCTAGTTTTTTTCTCTTTGAAAAGATACCCAACACATCCATCTAATCATCCTCATCTCTATTGTTTCCGAGGCTTCGTGGACCGCTTTCATCATTGCCCATGTTACGCCGCCATAAGCAACTCCTCACACAGCTTACGTAAATTTTTCCCTTTAACTTCAGAGGTGTTTTTGCTTGTTTGAAAAGATGACATCTCTCTGAACTTCCTCCATGCTTGTCTGACCCCTGAAACAACAGCAGAATCTACACCACCATCTGCGTTTAGAATATCAACCAAATAGAAAAAATTTTCCACTTTTCACAGGGTGGTTTATTGCCAATACCCAAACCACCATTTTCTACGTTATTATTATTATGCACCCCTTTTATGCATGTTCTACAAATATCATTCTTGCTAACATCCGACTTTCCTTTTCCCGCCAAATCTATTAGCACTCATTTCTGGCATCTGGTGTATTGGATTGAATTTCGAGCAACTCCTTTCCCACACACACCATAAGGCCAGTTGCCGGATTACTCCATCTTCAGATTATCCCCACCAATCATCACCTTTGTTTTTACTGAATTCATTTTCAGGCCCTTGGCTTCCATAGCCATCTTCCATCTATTAATTTTTATTCCTTATTCTTCCTCATTGTTTGTCGTTAATACAAAATCATCTGAAAATAATAGCTCCCAGGGAAGTCCTCTAGCCACCATATCCCTTACTATATAAATAATAATGGACTCAGCATCCTTGATGAAGTCCTACCTTCGACTCAAATCTTTTACTATCTCCATAACCGTCCGTACTGAAGTTTGTGTTTTCAAATACATTGCAATCAGTGCTATAACTAACCATTCTTCCACACCTGATTTTCTCAAGGCCTATCTAGTAACTTTACAAGTCATTCTGTCAAACGCCATCTCCAAATCAAACAAATGCATAATACGATTTCTTTACATTTGCAAGATACTTCGCCTGTATTTCTCTCACTATAAAAATGGCATCTGTCGTACCTTTCTCCAGTGTAAACTTAACCTGCATTTCATCATTTTCGTTTATTATTTTATCCGCTTTTCAAACACCCTCTTAAATACTTTCATAGCATGTTGCAGAGTTTAATAGCTCTAAGTCCCGCAAACTAAAGGATCACCTTTCCTTTTGTATACTGAACTAAATATACTTCTTCGTCAATCCTCAGGAATAGTTCCTTGACAATTAGATTGTCTAAATTGGTTAAGCATTCAATCAGAACCTTTAATCATATCTGATAACTCTCTCAATAAACCTGTTGCTTTCCCTTTTTCATCTTTTACAATGCTCTCCCAATTTTGTCTTTGACAAATCTACACCCTAGACCCTCTACATTTGCCTCATTTCAAAATTTATATATCTCCATATATATGTGCAATCTTTATTTTGACATATAAATAAAACCTTTTAAACTATATAAGACATTTAATTATTTATCATGCAATAAAAAAGGTTAAGGATAATTATAGCTTATACCAAAATTTTATAAATTTTTTACTCCTTAGGGTATGCCCAAACCCAAGATAAATAATATAAGGTTTCAATATTATAACCTTACCTGTCCACTGAACATTTAAGTTAAAATGCATAAGCCTTTTATTATTTTTTAGTTAGTTTAGATGTACCCTTAATATTAAGTATATAAAATCAGTAGATGCTATTAATATATACATTACACATAAAGTTAATTTTCATTCTCAAAATAGAAATAAAATTTATTTTATCCTATGTACTCGTGTCAGGGTTGAAAGAGTCAAGTACATCACAAATGGATTTTAAGAACTAGTGAACCTAAATTAATCATTCTTGTCATTATAGGAAGAGAGGATTTAATAGCATTTTATTTAGCGTTATATAACATCATTTTTTATATAAGTGTTTATTACCAATATTATAAATATATTTTGAATACATTAATAAATTTATGTATTGTTTATATTATTATTAGTATTTATTGTAAAAAAAACTAATATTATTAATAATTTTCTTTTATTTATTTTTGTATCAATTATTTGTAGTTTATAAAAACAAAAAAATTATTATTATAAATTTATGCCATTCTTTACAAAAAATTTTTTTATGTGAATTCTCAATAAAAGGCAAAAGAAATTAATGTCTAATTTATAAATAATTGTCAGATAAAAATATAAAATAATAAGTTTTAAAAAAGGGAATACTATTAATTTTTACAATTCCAGGATAAATTTACTGAAGCCATTGAGATTTGATATCATAATAAATATGGGGTCTTATAAATACTAAAAATCAAAGAGTTAAGTAAGTTATTGTATATTTCTAACTATTAATCATGTTCCACCTTTAAAATTACTTAATAAATAGGTGTATTATTATAAACATAAAAAAGACATTTTTTTACAATGATAAATTTAAATTAATAATATTAGTCAATATATAAGATGTTATAACAAATATAATTAATTTGCATTCTAGTTTAGGTTGCATCCAAATGTTTTATAAATTCTAAAAGTTTTAAAACCATAAGGAAATCTAATGATAAAGTTTTGAATTTCATAAATATTTTTATTTTATTTTTTATCAAAAATAATATTTTGTGTTTTTGATAAATTTTGTATAAAGTTAAATGTTTTGGGCAGAGCTAAGTGTTGTTAAATTGCTTGATGAGGTAAAATTAATATAATTTTTGTTAAAAAGAGTGAGTAATTAACTCAACCAAATACTTAATCTGGCTGACAAAATTTTTTAACTTGAGTAGACTTATACACTAAAACACTGTTCTGAGCACCACACTGACTTACAGAGCTATATAAGTATCCAGCAAAATTCAATCATTGTTTATCAGTTTATATTCATAAAAAAAATCCCATAAAAATATAATGAGCAAAAAACATAGTATGCTTGAGTTGGCACTCAATCAGTGCTTTAGGTGATACTTAAGGTTTTACTTGAGTAGATACTCAGGTCAAAAAATGGTTAACCAGATTAACTCCTTTGGATAGGTTAGCTATATTTTTCTTAAAAACAACCCAGTGTTGAAGTCCCATAAAAATTAATAGTTTATCATTTAGCAAGTCTTAAATAATAAAATAATTTAGTTAATTTTTTTATAGTAATGAAAATAAAAAGAAACAAGAGAAAACATCAATATAATGTTTAGATAAGTAACACATATTTTAAATGAGACAAAACACAAATATTGGAGATAAATTTCAAGGACCAAGAATTCTAAATGGAAGAAGTGGGAAAATATTAAATAAGTATACTATAGATACAAATTATTGATACAAAAGTTGAGAATAAATAGGTATAACTTTAAATTAAGAGATAGCTTATTTAGTTGAAATATTGAAAAATAAATATTATAATTACTTTTTGGTATATTTTCTATAATGAAATCAACTATTAACATAAAGATGAAACCAGAAATTAAGGATAACCCTATCAATGAAGATTGATTTTGTGATACATCTATTAAAATGTTGTTTATTCATAAAAAAAATTTAAAAAAAGTTAACCCTTTATTGGAAGCATCAAGGTCTCAATACCTTCGGGGATGATAATTCCTAAAGCTGTTCCAATAAGTATCCCAGCTCCAAATATTGTTAATTGTTTCAATTTTTTCTTTTTAAAAATTAAATTAGTTACATATTTATTTTAGTTACCTGAGAGAAATTTATTAATAACGGAACCAAACCGCATATATATGATGTTAAAAACATAATTATAGATAAAAATAATATCTTCCAAAATGATGTCAACATCAGGGTCATTTTTTTTATGCATGTTGCATATTGATAATTTGAATGACATATGGGCTACTTTGGATATTGTTTATTAACGTACTAGTCATAAGTGGCTATTGCTAACTAGCTCATTTTTCCAAAAAATATATTCCCCAGTTCCAAACATTGTCTCCTCTTGACTGATGAACAGCTAAGCATCTCCATAGCCTTCCGCCTTGGCTGTAATGCTGTAGTTCCCTCCATTTGTATCGACTGTAGCCCTACCTTTAAATCGAAAGATTACCATCCCTTTAACTGCAAATTCTTCTAAGGACGACAACCGCGCCATATCAATAACATTCTCCTAGCTGCCCTCAAAAAGTTAATATTCCATCCACCCTCGAACCCGTTGGTCTCTCAAAAGAAAACGCCTTATGTCCTGATGGGATATCCCTCATTCCCTGAACTAATGGTCTCCTGCTCGCACTATATTTGTCAATTTTGCTACAAAGTCCAACCTCTCATTTTCTGCCATTGAAAAGGCTGAAATCCTAAGGAAAAACAGATATGCTGGCTTTACCAACACCGTGTTAGTTTCGATAGGTTATTAATACCCTAGGCATGTATGTAAGTGATGCCCTCAATTTCCTTAAAATCATAGGAAAATAAGACAGATCTCAGGGAACCCCAATGAGGGATTTTACCATCGTCAACAGATCTCCATGAAAATTTTCAGGTACAACTTTTTAAGTATTCTCTCTTCTCTAGAGTGATTTCCCTTTTTTTAAATTTTTTTTTGTAAGTTTTTTATATACATATATATTTTATTACTTCATTTTTAATATATGCCTATTTATTTTTTAAATATATAAATTTTTAATTATTTATTGTATATATCCTATTTTAAAAATAAAATGATTTGAAAAAAAATTTTTAATAATTTTCTAAGTTCATGTAACCCAGTGCCGTAGGGGGCGGGTTTACTATAAAAAATTTTAAATAATAAAATTTAATCTATATTTTACTTAATAGAATTATAAAAAAAAATTTTCAGGGGGCAATCAAAAAAATATATTTTTAGTTCAAGGAGCTAAGATTCCATTTAAAAAAAATTTTTTGCTTCAGGTGGCTATTCAAATTTTCCAGGGGGCTCGAGCCCCTGCGCCCCACCCTAGCAACGTCACTAGAAGGCTATGCAAATTTCCCAGTGGGCTCGAGCCCCTGCGCCCCTCCCCCTAGCAACGCCACTTGTCTGGAAACATTTAACAAAATTTAATCTCTTCCCCATAAATAATCATGGCTACGGAAAACGCTTAAAAATTTTCAAAATTTTTTAATCAAGATCAAATTACAATTTGATTGTGAAGCAGATTATTTTAAGTCCTACAAAATGAAACTTACATATAATAACATTCCATCATGAAATGAAAATAGTAAAATGATTATTGGCTGCAGAAGCTAAAGAAACACATAATTTTGAAATTATCTTAAATATTATGAATAAAAAAATATCGTTTTGCATTTAAAGAATTGTATAAATGCTATTCAGGAGACATCATCATTGGGGGTATCTGCGGCTTCTTGAGAGGCCTCAATTTTTACACGAAAGAGTTCTAACAAGCACTAGAGAATCGATGAACATAAACAAAATTTAGTATTAATGGCTTACAAAGAAGAATAACATGGGATTTATCTTTAATTCATTTATGTTAAAATTTAAAAATAAAAATAATCGTATTGTTTTATAATTATTTTGTATATTCATATTATAGTATTATCTTATTCATATTTTAAATTTTTTAATTAAAATAGCAAAAATTTCTATGAATGCTTAATTATTTGTTTCATTTTTTAAAAAATAATTGCTAACTCAAAGTATACATCCCCCTCCCTGCTGGAATTTCCTGACTAGAACCCTAATACCAGTAGCGGAATCGTCATAAGAGATATATAAAATAAAATATTGAATTTAATAAAGGCATATATCTCATATAATGAATTGAATAGTATATTTTTAAATTAAATTTTAATGTAGCTATTAATTTTATTAATATTATTGCTTTAAATTTTATAGAAGTGCTGCTCTGGGGTATTAACGTCTGCTGTTAACTTCATAATTATTTAATTTGCAATTTTTCTTTTCAAAATCTTTCTTACATTTGTTAAAACGAATTTTGGTATAAGACCTATAATACTATTGACTAAGTTATAGATCATGGTAATGGTAGTCTTGATAAACCGCCTAATTTGGGTCGGATTTTAAAATGACCCTATTAAAATTTTAGATTAAATAGCTATATATAAGCCTTGAAATTTTGTAAAAAGTCAAAACCCTTTTGCCATATATGAACAAATACCCAAGCTTACATAATATTAATTTTACCAATATCTTAACCAGCCGTTTAAACCAAAAGCAAAAAATAATATAAGCTTCAACTAAAATTCATGACATTCGCATTTTTACTTATTGAACAAGGGTAAAAGTTCAATTCGCCTGTTAAGTCAGAGATTGATTTGAATTAGTAGTAATTTGTCTTTATTTGACGTATTCATCAAGAATGAAATAAAATGAATAAATTTTATTTTATTTTGGAATATTGAACAAGAATAAATACTATAGAATAAATTGTGTGTGATTGTATTGCATAATTAGGAGGAATATTGAACAAGAATAAATACTATAGAATAAATTGTGTGTGATTGTATTGCATAATTAAGTAGGAATATTGAACAAGATGTGCTCTTTTTACTTGATAATATGGTTATACAAAAGAAAAAAGTGGTCTTTTTATTTAATAATATAGTTATACAAAAGAAAACAAGTGGTATTCTAAATGAAAATACATATCAATATATGTATGTTTTATCGCCTTGAGATGTATTTATATACATGTTAATTTCATTTAAAAGATAATATAAGAAGTATACAATGAATTACAACAATTTAAGCGAACATGCAACAATACTTAAAAAAAATCTTCTCTCGTTATTATTAGCAGTCTATTTTAATCAACCTATTTTGTATAGTTGATTCTAAAAAATTTTAAAATATATAACTTCTTTTTTTGTTTTGAATCTCAGGTTTTTAAATTATTCTGAATCTTGACATCTTAAATATTACTAGTTTTTTAAACCGATAGTGGTGTGAGTTTTTTTCCTATAATGTTCTAAATTTAAAATTTATTCAAAGGAAAAATCAAGAATATTTGCCAGGAACCTAAAGAATTTAATCTTATACCCCGTTTAAAAAAGCATAGATGAGGCCCTGGATACTCACTTGACTTGATTAAATATATTTTGTTTCCTTGAGTTGAGCTACTGCTACGCTACATCAGGTATATAATATCAGGTGTTTCGTTCGTATGCATTTTTAAATTTTATAGGTGCATGCTTTGCAATTATTTGCTTCTAATATCGTTAGATGGGTTTGCATGGAATTATTTAGATAGATTTGGCATCGATAATTTTCCAAATTTTAAAAGCATATCGTATAATGGAGTAAAAGCCAAATATGTTCAAAATCTATTCCTAACAAAAACATTTCCTAGCCATTTTTCCATTGTAACAGGATTATTTCCTGAAAGTCATGGAATAGTAAATAATCGTATGTATGATCCAAATTTTAAAAGCTATTTTAAACCATCTAATATAGAGACTAGATGGTGGGATAATGGTGCTGAACCTATATGGGTAACTAACCAAAAAGGAAATCATAATTTATCTTGCAATTTTAGAAGTAAAATTGTAATGTGGCCAGGGAGTGAGGTTAAAATCAAAGGAATTTATCCTACTTTATATACTAAATATTCTGATAAAATGATGTTAAAGCAAAAAATTAATATGATAATATCATCATTTGCATCAAACAAAGACAAAATTAATCTTGGGTTAATTTATCATTATCAACCCGATCTGGTAGGTCATATATATGGGCCTGAATCTAGAGAAGTTTTTAATATGTTAAAAAGTATAGACAGTGATATTGGTTATTTATTCAATGAACTGGAAGCAAAAAAATTATTAGATCATATTGATATTATAATTACAAGTGATCATGGAATGACTAATATTCATTCAAATCAATATGTAATTCTATCAGATATTATGGATTTAAAGGACTTTATAATTGTTGGCTCATCTCCTGTCTGGAATATATTTTCTAACAATAGTAAAATATTTTATTAGTTTATATTCTAATAGCTTGATATATTAAGAGTTATAAATTTTTAAAAAATCAGTCCCAATTTATTTTAAAATCATTAACAATTTGCAATTACTAATTTTAATAAAATTTACAAACAAAAAGCTAAAAAGATCAATCTTCTCCATAACATTTTAAATGCCACTAAGTATCAAGATAAATTACAAGTTTACAAAAAAAATAATATTCCCTTAAGATGGCACTACAAAAACAATATTAGAATAGGGGATCTTATTATAATTGGACAACCAGGTTATATAGTAGCATTAAATAAAGAGGATCGGAGTTTGCTTATCAAAGGTAAAATCATAACATATTTAATATATACTAAAGATCAGTATGGCCTAAAAATTGACTGGCAAGGTTTTTGGATCTTATACACATATGCAAAATATTTTTACAGGGCAGTAGTGGCTTCACTAGTATAGGTGGCACATGCCATGAAATTACAGACAGAAGCTGCTCACCCACATTTGGGGGTAAATAGAAAATTTTAGAATGGGTGCCCCCATTTGGAGGTAAATATATAGGCTAGGTGCACACAAATGGAACCTGTTGTTTGTATATTCATAACCCTGTTTTTTGTAATCAAGCCTTTTTTATAAATTCTAACATTGTTTTTTTAAACTAACTTTGTTTTTTTTATAATAATATAACCTTTTTTTATATATTCTAACAATGATTTTTAAAACGAATTTTGTTTTTTTAATAAAAACAATTAGTTATGTAATTAAGCCTATTTATCTGTATATTTTAACATTGTTTTTTAAAACTAACTTTGTTTTTTTAATAAAAAGTATCGGTTTATGTAATCAAACCTAATATATTGTGACAAACTGAATAAGCTTTATTAATCTATATATTTTATAAATATAAGCAAAATAAATAATATAATAATTACATTAATGACAATTTATATATAACCATATATGTTTTTGTAGTTTTTTTAATATTTTGGCAACGGAAATGGTACAATTTATTTTTCAAAATTATATCACATTTTTGGCAAAGCCATAGTTCCGCTAAAATAAAATTGTGTAAAACATTAAGTTTTATCCAAGCTTCCTTTGTAACGTATGAAACAACAATACTAATATCGACATCATCATTTTTAAGACATCGCATATCTCCCGGAATAGTTAAGATATCATTTTTGATAATTAGTTGATATATTTGTATTTTATCTTTAACTTTAATTTTCGATAATCATGCTAAAATCCAAACAGCTTTTTCTATATTATTTGAAAGATTTGAATAGGCCATGTGTTTATTTTCTGGGATTAAAAAAGTATACAAAATATTTTTAAAAAATCTATACTTGGTATATTTCTCTGGATTTTGGCAATTTTCTATTTGCTAAATTAGTGTTGTTAAACGGCTCGTTTTGAGCCGATTTTTAAAAACGGATAACTCAATATTTCATCTAGAATAATATTACGCAAGCCTGAAGATTCTGTTTGTAGAAGTAACAATGGTTTGGACATCTATTAGCGAAATCTCTAGGCTTATGCAATATTTTTCTGCCTAAAATATTGAGTTAGCCGTTTTTAAAAATCGGCTCAAAACGAGCCGTTTAACAACACTAGCTAAATTAAAATAAGGTTAATTAAAAATATATAAATATGAATTTATATTGCTAGTTATTATGAAATTAATAAATTCTGCCTGAGAATTAGGTTGATCTATTAAATATTAAGTTATAAAAAAATTTATATGAAAGATAGTACTTTTTTCTATCTCGATATTTTCTACAGATATTTGATTATTTATCTTCTTCTTTTTTCTGGATAATCCAATAACTGTTAGATCGGATTCTTTCCGCCTGCCATGTCTTTTCACCCTTCAACTGGGGCAGGATTTGAGAGGGTATTTTAATTGGAATTTATTAAAAATATTCCTCTTTAAAATCCACCACCCATACCCCTCCTTTTCCAACTATCCAAATCCATCCTCTTGAATACCCATAAAATTTTATATATTTATGATAACTTATAGGTAATCATGGGTTTGATAATTCTCATCCCGACAGCTGGCCAATATTTTTTGCTCAAGGTCCTTCTTTCAAATCCGGGTTCCAAACTGATTCGATCAATAGCATTGATATATATGAGCTGATGTGTCACATTTTGAAAATCACGCCAGCACCTAATAATGGTTCGTTGGCCAACATTCGGCATATTTTATCACCAGATAAGGTAATCTTTTTAAAATGAATTTAAATATATTTGTTATGGGAATTAAAAATCTTTATTCTAATATATATATTTTTTTAATGAATAAAGTTTTATATAATTTTATTCTTTTATACATTTATTAAGTCTGAATCTTTTGTCCACGTTCTAAACAAGTTAGAATACAAATCAGGTTCCAATCTGCTCAAACTTCCGCCTATCATGTTCACATTTACAGTCACAATCTGGATGTACAAGGCTCATTATACTAATATTTATTTGATCTAATATATTAATTCTGAAATCTTTTTTAACCAATCATTTAATTATGGCAATTATAAAAAATTTGATATATCGACAATAAAACGGTTATTTTTAAAAATTTATACATATTTTTTAATTAACCTTGAATTATTTATGTCAAATTTTTTTAAAACATTTAATTATGAATATTTTATTATGTAAAATATCAAAATAAATACAATCAGTTTTTACAATATTTTTTTTATATAATGGATAGATGGATATTATTTTATTGTTATAATATTTTATATATTTATTATATATGGTTTTTAAATTTTATTTTATTAAAGTTTTTATATAGTTTTATATGTATATTTTTTTAATATATATATATATATAGTTTATAAATATTAATATATAGTAATTAATAGATGATATATATTTCGCTCAATAAAAATCATTTTTGATTTTTTAATCAACTTCTAAGGAATGTATGTAAATTAAAATACAACTAAATCTGTAAAATTCCTTATAAAAATATGTGTATTTTATTCCTATACATAATTTTAAAAATATATATTCCGCATGGATAATTAATTTATTTTTAAAGCAGACGATTTAAAATAAATATTTTGGTAATTTCTTCAATTTGATAATTGTATAAATTAGATTTGTGAAGGTATCAAATATTTATTTTTTCTATATTATAGTCTTATAGCAATATCTAATTTTATTTTAATTATACACTAAAAATTTTATAATTTACATTTTATTTTATTAGAAATATTTATTTGGAGAAATTGTTTATCAAATAAAAATTTAATCATGAACGAACTCATTTGCAATAATAAAAAATGCAGAAAACGCTTAACATCATATGCATGGGTATTATAAATATATTTTTACAAAAAATCAAATGCTGTATATACATAATAAAAAATAATTCTAGGTAACATCTTGTTCACGTAAGTAGAATTACACATTAGTGGTTTATATAGCTTTTATTTCAATATCAACCATATTTTTTCAAGCTAATAAGATATCTTACATTCCTTTCACATTGCAATAAAATGATAGTTAAAAAATGTTAACAAAATAAATATTTTAATTCATCAGGTCATTTATTAAGAGATAAATAATAAGAAACAAAAAAAAGAAAAGATTGATATATTAGTCAATGAAATCGATTGATTAATAAATGCTATCGATTAACCAAGGATATGAAAGTGATATAAGATTTTCTGCCTTAAAGTTAAATAATGCGTTGCCTTACATTCTTAAAAAAGACTAGAGCTTTATTTGTGGTTTGCAATTGCGTGGTCTATCCGAAGCCCGAGCCTCGGGTGGGGTTCGGTTAAAATTTTTTATCTTTGGGCTCAGGCCGGGCTCTAAGATGTTTCCGAGCCGAAAAATACAAAAATCTTTTGTTTCACAAAAATGTTAATCAGAATAACTGATATTGATATGTCTTTATAATATGATTATATTTGTAGAAATTTTTTCTCTAAATAAGCAATTTTATCATCTTATATCGACATCAATCATGCAAATTATTTTTATATAATCGAAAAAATTTTTAAATTAGATTGTATATTTAAACTGAATAAAAATTTTATTACACAATTTAAATAATTATATGAATATTGATTAGATTATGGGGGTAAAATAGAAAATTATTTAAGGCGGCAATATGTGAACAAATACACTTAATTTTTAATTGTTTCTTAAATAATATAATATTTACACTCAAATTATAAAAAAATTTTTAGTCGGGCTTTGGGTTGGGTCTAAATATGTGTGTGCTTGGATAGGGTTCGGACAAAATTTTTTTTTTAAATTCGCTCTCGAATCGGGAAAAAATCTTTGCAGACCTCTAGCTTGAATGCCAAAATAATTTGGTTTTGTTCTATGTTCTATTTGTTATGAATATGAATATTTGGCAGCTTTACTCCGACTTGCGTGGGGTATAGCTTCATGGTTTAGGTTATGGGGGGGGGGGCGAGTGGATCCATAAAAGAAAAGTCTACGGTTAGAAAACCACTAATCTTCCGCGAGACCTTTGATAAGCCATCATGACGTTTACCATAATCTTTTGGCACTCATACCCTAGTCTTCTTCAAGGATCTAGGGCATCGATGTTTCTAAGCCCTATAATCCAAACCAAAATTTTTATCTACAACTAAGACTCATAATGAATTTACTATAAGCTGACTGGATCAGCATCATTATTCTCCTTTGATTGATACCCCATTCATTAGTGATAATTTCATTAACTTATATACCATTAAAAATTGAATCTCAACACATTCGGTTGATAAAATCTGAAAATTTAAACATTAAAACTCTAACATACCTACATTCACTTGATTACTCTCATTTTAATAATCATTTCCATCCTTTTGGACAGGTGACCGATGGAAGAGATTTTAAAAACAGATTTGGATCTAATTCCCTAAAAAAAATTATTTTATGCAAAACATTTTTTTTTGATAATATAAATAGGTAGAGAAGGTCTCATATCGATTTTTGAACAAAAGTTGAATTAACTCTAGGTATTCGAACCGAACCAACTTCAATTTGTATTTTTAATTGTGAGACCCGATAAGACAATTTTTTAAAATTCGGTTTTGGACTTGTAGGTTAAAGACATAGACCATGTGCAATCGCAGAGGTGGCGGTTCGATTCTCTGCAGGACCAGTTTTTCTTAAACCAATCTTTGAAGAGTGTTATTGCGAGTAAAAGGGTCGTCAATATAATGGGTAATTGCTTTACTTAGACTAAACCTAGTTTTTAGCCAAAAACAATCACTTCGGGCTTTTTTGAAAATATAACTAAACCTTTGAAAAAAGTAGAAAAAATTATATAACTCGAGCCTTAATACTTCGCGGATTTAATTCCTTGAGTGTTTGTAAACGTATTTGCCGATTTTTTAGTCATTACCCAACTATAGTCCTCCTAAGGTGTGGGGTAAAGTTAATATATATTTTAAAAAATGATTTCAATCAAATCTTTTAGTAAATTGACAATATGTTGTCTGAGGACCTGCATTATTATTAGCAATTTAGATTTTTAAGATATATGATTGTCATTTTGACCCCGAACTCTTTTTTGTAGAAACCATCTAACCTTACCTTTCATAACGAATCGCTATAAAAAAAGAAATCTGTCGAAGCCCTATGAATTAGTGTAACAAAATCTCGAAGCCTGAGTAATATCATTTTAGCCAAGGATTCATCCTTACCCCTCATTAACAGTTAGCGCGAATTCGCGGCGAAATAAACAAAATATGATGTATTTTTTTATTCTTTCTCGCTAATTCGCTCTAACTGTGAATGCCGGGTGGATATCAGCTAAAATAAGATTATTTAAATTCATTAGTCAGAATGAGAATCAGAATTCATAAGAAATATAATCAAAGTAACAGTAAGATATTTTAAAAAACTTTCTAGGGATAAAGTCAAATAGAAAAATATGGCAAATCTGTTTATAACATTCCCCTTCTACCTTCAAAACCTTCCGGATTTTTTAAAAAAGAATGGGATCAAAGGGTGTTCTATTTTAATACTTTTTACATTCTTGTTATTTCCCATATTCATGATTTTTGTATACCATAAAATTTTGACTCCATTATAAAATAAATAAAAATCAGATATATTTTGCGACGACGATGGCATGAGAGAATTTGGAAAAAATCCTTCTATATGCCCGGCTTGTGAATACTTTTATAATAATGATATATTAATTCTATCTAAGGTAATACCAACTTATCTGGAAAATTTGATGTTATTCATTCAGATTTATCGCCCTCTGAGCAATACAAAGGAGTAAATATTATTATATATTCTTCCTTCCTTCCTTCCTTCCTTCCTTCCTTCCTTCCTTCCTTCCTTCCTTCCTTCCTATCATTTAAAATTTTATATATTACTTCTTCTAACAAAAGATGGTATTAGCAGGACTTAAACCAGAAATAATATTAGAAATTGCTAGTCAAGCCATGTCCTTTTGGTGTTACCAAGTATTTTTTAAAAAGATAAAAATTATTAGCATACAAAATCGTTATAGTCATCTCAAGAAGTAGCACTACAAGAACATATGGTAAATAAATCGAAAGAAAAAATAGCGAAATTGGAAGAATACTACGAAGAGCTTTTAAATAAAATAACAGCCGAAATGAGTTGTTAGTCTAATTTTTTTATTTCATATTTATTAGAGAACCAAGTTTGATGTGTCCTAATCACGAACCCCTTACGATTCAGAGACCATAAATGATAAGATTTTATGGTTCGATTGTGGTTTGGGAAATATCGTTGGTTGCACTGCAAGCCCTCTTATCCGAATTGAATATGAAACGGTTAGGATAGATCTTGATATGTTTTTTTCTTGAAAGAATTTCAGATACGAAGGGTCTTTCAGACAGCCAGCGATATGTAAATTGATTGGCTTAATAAAAGAATGAAGTAATGAGCTCTTTTAGTAACTCCCCAAGAAGAAATAAAGTGTCGCAATTAAAAAATTTTAAATGGGTTTTAAAAGTAGGGATTTAAACCGGTCCAGCAAAAATTATGAAAATTCGGTTAATTCCTTTAAAGAATTCAGTATAAAAGTTCTATTCAGTGACTTACATTTTTCCGGTTTATCAATTCGGTTGACTAAGATCTCTGTGATTGTAAGAAGAAAAGAAAATAAGGGAGTATTTTAAAAACAAATGCAATTCATTTTAAATTATAATCATTTTTTTTTATATTATAAAATATTTAACAAAGCTTTGAAAATGAACATTACAAGTAAATCTGGGCGTATTTTATGAATATTTAATTTATGGCTATTATATGTCAATAGATATGAAGAAAGAAAATGATAATTCTAAACAAAGATACACGGATATGACCAGTAAATATAACGAGATTTTTGAGAAGTTTTCAGAAAAATCTAGGCAATATCAAAAATTGCAAGTTAGTAATCAATCATAAAAATTAGATTTATGTTTTATTTCATTTTTTTTAAATAAATTTTAACCCCAAGTTTACCTAAAAAATTACTTTACTTCTCTTACCAAAAGGGTATAATAGACATGTGAAATTAAAATATGAAAAATTTGAAAAATTTATTCTAATTTTTATTCTTTTTTGATAGTGCAGTTATTCTAATATATTTAGTGCTGTAAACATTTCTAAAAAAATCAAACGCGTTCAACGTTCATTGACAAAAATCGAACTCGTTCAAGTTCATGTTCAAGTTCATGTTTAAAAAAGTTCATAAAACCGCTCAAAATTTTATGATAATTTTTTTAATTTAATTTAATATAAATAAACTTATATTTTTTAATACAATATATTTTAGCCATGTTAAAAAATAATATAGTTTTATTTTGATAATATAATTATAAATTAACATATTATATCAACAACTATTGAAATAAAGAGAGAATTTACCCGTCAAAAAAAAAAAAAAAAAATATAGCAAAAAGATATTTTTATTTATAAAAATTTTTTCTTATTAATTCAAAATATTTATCTGATAGACAGGAACACTTGGCAGTTAATACGGCATTAGCCTAAAAACTTGCTCTACAGGGGCAGATGAGGGGATAGCGGTATTGTACTTAATAAACAGCTTTTTTAAAGTGGAGAATTAATTAAAAACAAATTGTTTTGTTATTTGAAAAAAATCGAGATAAGTTATCCTCCTCCAATTTATTCTCTACTCTCGACAAAAAAAAGGGATCTTATTACATTTTAATAAATTTTGGTCGGTATTTAACAAATTAGGTTGATTAGAATATTTCCATACATTCACTTGGTAGTAAGCATCATTAACCTATATTATACATTTTTATTTTATAATTATTAACTTAATAATACCTATTATACTTAAGTCCCTCTTAGGTAATTGTTATTAAATTTTTTTATAGAAGATGGTTGATTATCAAAAGCATTTTTTTCAATAACACTCTAAGTTTATTTTTAATAGGTTCATTCTGTGGAAGTTTAATCCATGGCCATTGAAGTTTGAATGCTGGATGTATAGTCGCAGAAAGAACATATTGATCCTTATATATATGTTCAAATCTTTAAAAAAATAAAATATATGTAATTATTTGAGAGTGATAGGTTTAATACCTTTTATTAATCCCATTTAATATGGCGTCTATCAATGGTTGACCATATTTGAGGCCACTAATTTTTTTTTTGAAATTACTATCGTTATTGTTGGCGTCAAATATCCCAAATGCATTATTTGTTCAAATTTATTAATTTAGTTATATTATATAAAATCAAATAATTAATATTAAAATCAAATGTCTAAATTGGAACCTGAAGATTTTGACAATATAATACTTTTTGGCCACATTTTACACTTGGTAACCATTGGATTAGTTCCTTCAATATAGGATGTTAATGTAAAACATTTATCATATTTGGCCATAGTAATTATAATTCATTTCATTTTGGATTTTCAGAATCAGATGATGAGGATTAAATAATAATATCTATGCTTATGCTAATCTATTAAATTAAAATATAAACAATAATATTTAAATTAATAAACTATGTGTTAAAAAAATTGAAATGTGAAAAGGAAATACACAGCCGATTAAAAAATATAAATAATACATTTTTTTTAAATCTTGCCGTAATTTTTCTCTATTAACATATGCTGCAATTTCGGAAATATTAAATTTTTCAAATAAATAAAAATAAAAATATTTTTAAAATTGAACGAACGTTAAATTCGAACGCGTTCATCATAAAAAAGGAACGCGTTTACGTTTAAAGTTCGACGAAAATAAAAGGAACGCCGTTCATCATTTTTTTCAAAAAAACAAACTTCGTTCACGAATGCGTTCATTTTGAACGCGTTCGTTTACAACACTAAATATATTTTGTTAAGAGTCATATATTTGAAAGCAACTATTGATATCTATCGTAGATGTTAGAGCACACCTAGATTTTTAAACTTAAAAATTTATATCGTGCCTTTTTTTATATTTTGAAAGTCAAGATTAGAGTATCAAATTTTAACTGGAAAATAGTTTAAATTAAAAATTTTACATGGTATGTACCCTTTACATGTTGAAATACGACTCTAGCAAAAACATGTCTTACCCTTTCGCGCCCAGCGAGATCATTTGTCATCAAAATTTTTAATCAATTAATTTTTATATTTAAAAAAACTAATGGTTGGTACTTAGAGATAATAATTTATAAAACAATATTTATTATTTCGTATTTTATCATTAACCTGTCAAAATCATAATTTTATTATATCAAAATGTCAAAATCATTATTTTATTATATCAAAGTACAAGTATTTTTTGTTCATGGGAAATATTCCGGGTCCGAAAGGGTTAAAGTTAAAAATTTTAAAAATCTACAAAAAGCCCAGATCTGCTAAACGACACTACATCTGTACGATTTTATTTACAATATTTTAGGTGTATAAAGATTATTTTAAATTTATGCCTTTTAAGATGCATAATAAGCTTTTTTTTAAATTACAGATGATGTACGATCAGCTGAGGAGAAACGCTTTATCTAAAACCCCGATGCCAATGATAAACAATAATAAAGATAAAAATATAGTCGATTTTCCACTAATGACCAGAGGTTTTTTAAAAAAATGGTATACGGCATTATTATTATCTTTTGACATAATAGATATTATAAGGAATAACTTGATACGAGAAAATAGGACACCTTCATATCACCCAGGTTCGAAAGTTGTAAAAATTTATAGATATAAATCATTCCCAATATGAAATTTGTAAAAGATAAATTAAATTAACCTTACTAAAAGTAATAGGAAATATTGGGAATAAAAATTAACAACACATGCTTTTTTTACTAAATATTATCTGGTTAAAACTTGTATATGAATATTTTTTGTTTATAAAATTCATAGCTTAAATGTAAGCTAGCTTTTCTTTTTTTTTTTAGTTTATGTAGGTTAATTATAATTTTTGTGAACTGACCTATTATCGGTTAAGTGACGATCATAGAAAATTATTTTTTACTTATAAAATTATATTAGGCCTATTCAAAAATAATTCAAATATTCGATTCGAATAATTCGAATCTAATCGAATAATTACGAATACGAATAATAAATTATTTGTTTTATCTGAATACGAATAATCATTAATTCGATTCGAATAAAACGAATTATTAGTAATATTTAATAAATTGTTTAATAAATCTAACATTTGTCATTTCTATTTGTTGACCTGCCAATCGGACAGGTGATGTGTTTGTGTTTATAAAAATTCTAGCACAAATTTAAAAATTTCTGTGAAAATTTAAATTTTTATTTGCCACTTTTTTGAATCTAACGAAAAGTTTATTTTTTGAATCTCATAATAAATTATATTAAAAATTACACAAACCAGAGGTACATAAAAATATATTACATTTCTACGATAATTGTTAGCTAGCCTAATTATGTTAGAGGAGATTGCTTCTGATGAAATTATGCTTGATGTTGAAGATGAGAAAATTTCCTCACAAAAGAGAGAAATCATAAGGGATCAATATCAAATCCTTAAAGATAGTGAAAAGGCTGCTTGCAATCATTGCAAGTGTATTATAATATCTAAAGGCAAAACAACATCTCCTCTTATTAATCATTATAATAGGTTTTATTCACACCTTAGTAAAAAAAATAATAAAATTGACATTTTTTTAAAGTCTACACCAAATTCTTCAAAAAAAAATTAATTTTAAGGATAATTTATTAAAATTATTTATAAATCATAATATTTCTTTTATTTATTTTATTAAAAAAATTAATTCGAATCGATACAAATAGTAGATTTTATTATTCGTACGAATTCAAATAGTAAATTATTCGATTCGTTTAAACGAATTGAATATGAATAATGCACTGTTCGATTCGAATTCGTTTTTGAATAGGCCTAAATTATATTAATAATTTATATATTTTTGGCAGAAATGGATGAATTTAACTTTAGACCCGTTATAAATAATATCAATCCCCTGCCAAACAGATTAGTATCCACCAGCACAATGAATTTGTTAAACATTGATGCAAACCAATTGCCATGACTGATTTAGAACGGTTAGGAGTGAGTGAGGAATGATTTTAAACTTCTCATTTTTATTAAAATTAGATATGGTTATTATTTTACATTATAATATTTTGAATTTTCTAAATTTCTATTTAAAAAAAATTATGCTAATTTACCTTATATTTATTTAACGCATAATTTATTAAATTAGATATTATATTTTTATATAATTTCCAGTAATATTAAGAAAATTTTGTTTAAGGAGTTAAACGTAAATGATTTTGTAATTTGTATGTGTAAATTTAATTTTTTAATATTATAAATAAATAGCCAGCTCCATTGCAGATAGGTATTTCTGTAAAAATTAATAAATTTGAAAAGAATTCAGTTAGATTTATAAAATCAATTAGCAATAAGAAAAATGAATTAACATGATAAAAATTGAATTTTAAAAACCAACCATCACATAGAATAGCAAATTAATACATACGCGATTACTAAATTTTAGATTATATCACCGTTTACTTGAATGATCTTTGTTATTCTATTTTTAATATAAATAGAGTTAATTAAAATAAATAAAATGAAATAGGTTTGTAAAAGTGGCGATATATTTTATAAAAGGTCATAGAAATGGCGATATATTTATAAAAGGTCATAAGTAGAAATCGCGATATATTTATGTATTATAATCATTTTATTTTAATTGATATAATGGAAACAATGTTAGTAGTTTGATAGTCGTGGTGGTTTTCTGTATGTTTATTCATAACTTAGACAACAGTATATAAGAAGTGGATGAATGTACATCTTTGATAATACATTATAACAATTCACATAATCGAAGCGTCAAAAAATGATTATATATAAAAAAAAATCTAAAAATGAATGTCCTATTAAAAATGTTATCTATATATATATCTATTTGTTAATAGATAATAATCAATCATCAAGTTAGGTAAAATGATTTTTAAAGATAAAATATAAACAAAACTAAAATAGCTTAAGGTATAAAACTTAAATATTTTTATATATAACAATTATAATTTAACAATTTATTATAAAAGGAGATAGAAAAATTTCATGGTAAAATTATCTGGAATTCATAAAGATTCCAAACATTATGTAATACATTTACGGTAAAATTAGATATTTAAATTCAAAAAAACGCGCTCATAAAATGATATAAAGTTCAAAAAATAACATAATGCAGGGGAAAAAAATTGTCGTTAACATATATATTATATGAATTTTCTTTAATTATTAATATGAATGAATTAAAGCATTAATAAAAGATCTGGTTTTTATGATATCATCATGAGTAAATATATAATTTTAATTAATATTTTTTAATTTACACATCTAATGTTAATATTTCCGACTTCTTTTTTTCTATTATTATTATTTCTAATTATTATTATATATAATGGGATGTGACTTTGAATCGAAATGATCATCATTTTTTCAAAATTATCTAGACTTCCAATTAATAATAAAAAGTAAGTGGACCCATGCAGTTCAAAGAGAATTTTAACAGCATATGCTAGATCAGGAATTAGGATCCCTTAGTAATTTGCAAATATTAATTAAACTCATAGTTCCTAGATATAAAAACATTTTATTTCATCATTTTGAGAGAAAAGATAGCTTAAATTTAAAAATAAATATGATAAATAAATGAAATTAAAATATGATAGATTTCGCAGAAATTTTATTATTATGATACTTATATTTATTTTTATTTAGTAATTTTAGATATTTTTATATACTTGTTTTTATTTTAGTGTTTTATCATTTTTTTAAATTTGATAAGAGAGCCTTTATTAAATAAAATATAATAATTTCATATTAACATACTATATCTATAATCAAGATGATATATAATTAAAAGAAGGGAAATTTAAAAAAAAATTATAAAAAAAAATTTATATTTAGCTATGGTCAGTGGGGCTTAATGACCCATGTATGGATATGCAGTTGGAAAGACAGATTTTAATTGATATTCTTTGTCAAAGGTAGACGCCTTCTGGATTACCTGTGATTAAACGTAACCTTTAGATAATCTTATTCTCTTTTACTTTTTATAACTCAAGTAAACAATGTTTTACAGCGCTATTTCAGCTTCAAATAATGTATGAAACCTGAATCTGAGTTTGTTTAGATGAGTTAAGCTCTTTCATTGCGATATTTTCTTTTTGTATTAATGAGTATTATATGAATATCCGTAAACTCTAATACTTTATTTGTCAGTTGAAACTAGAATAAACAAATTATTAGAATAATTAAAAAAATTATTCAATTTTATTATAAATCTGCAAATTTAATTATAAATTTTTAAGATAAATCGAAATTTAGCCATTAAAATTTGAATGATCGAACTTAAATTGAATATTATTTATCACATATTTCTGAATTCCATATGGCAATGTTGGTTAGGCATATTATTCCAAAGATTAACTGTTACATTTGTCGTTACTTAGAAAAATGACTAACGTTCTACCATTACTTAAATTGTAAATTTTGGTTCATCCCTGATTACATAAAATATTATGTGTTGTTATTACTTATAATAGGCTATTGGTCTTTGGGACTACCTATATATTTTGGCATCTGCCGACAAAAATATGGACGGAACTTTCTATATTGTTCCTAGATTATAATGTCAGCTTTATACCATACACATCATGTTTGGAACTATTATGATCCCGGTTATATATGCTCTCAAGGGAGACATATATTCAACTATTTTATATTGTCATAAATTTTAGTACCCTAAAAGGTATAAATTTCAATCTCAATAATCAGACAAACAGATTTTGAGGCGGTAGCTATATCTGCACTCAGGGTTGGGCAGTATCGCGGATATTTGTATCTTTTATTAAATTTTGGAAAGTATCTTGTATCCAGTATCTAAGATACATATTATTTAAAACTATTTATATCTTAACCAACTTTGTATTCAAAAAGATACAGATACTTTAAAAAAAATTATATTAGTTAATTTAAATAGTATTAAAATTTAAATGAAAAATTTAATCAGAAGTTAGATATTTTAAGGTAATGTATGTTATACGACGTTGGTCGTCATATAGCAATTTGCTAACAATTAGAACTACCATATTTTATTTGAATCGTTTTATATCCGTCTATTAAAGAAAATAGAATAATATGTTTATCTTCGTCTTCAGATGATTCTCCAACCAAAAAATATAACTATAAATTTAAATTAAGTATTTTAAATGGGAAATTTTTTCAAATACTTCAACATGATCATAATAAAATTACTACAGAATCTAAAGAATGCCACAAATTTATAAGTGGTTCTGTGGACTCGTCATCAAATTTTGTCAAGCATCTAAAAGTATAATATATAATTATATAATAAATCACATTTATAATCATATTCATTATCATTTCATATTCCATATATCTGTTGCTAAATTTAGAAGTATTTTTAAATAAATTTTTATATTATTGATTGATAATGAAATTAAAATGATATATAAAAAATATATGAAAAGAATAAGAAAACTAATATTGATAAAAAAGAGGTTGTTAATTTGAATACTAGGCCAAAATATATTCCAAATTTTTGTGGCACCATTTTTATATGATAGATAGTACTTAGCAATATTTAATCCAACTTTCATATGTATTTTTTTTAATTTTTACATATATGCTTAAAATATAATTTATAAAATTAATTAAAAGAAATATTTATTAAATAACGCAATATTACCCTCCTCTACCCCCGTTGAACAATTATTTAGCTTTGCTAATATGGTTAACAAACGAAATCGTCAAACATTGAACGATAAATTATTTGAAAAATTAATAATATAAAAAAACAATGCTGATTTATGATGCTGATATATTAATATACTAATTATATAATTATTAAAATAAATATCGCATTATCTTATATAATAAATTTGTTATTTTTTACAATTTATTTTCAAATTTTTTGTAAATTTATATTATAGATAAGAAAATAAAGCTTTATACATTTTGATTTTGAGTAGTTAAAGTTTTTTTTAAAGTATCTTGTATCTTAGATACTTTTTTTAAAAAGATACAAGTATCTTGTATCTTAGATACTTTTTTTAAAAGATACAAGTATCTTGTATCTTATATCTTATTGAAATTTTCCCAAAGTATCTATACAAAATTTTATAAAGTATCTGTATCTATATCCGAATACAATTTTCTGAAAATTTGCCCAACCCTGTCTGCACTTCGATTTGTATTTACAAATATAGCCATAGGTTAATTTATAATTTATGTAAATTTTAATTTAAAATATTTTGGATGTTTCTTTTATTATTCTCAAGATTTATGGCGAAAATGTCAAGCTTTAGGTATTCAGAGACTATCTAAACGATTTCTATATCAATTTAGTTGTTAGGGCGGATGACAACTTTACCATTTTGCAAGAAGGAGCATATGGCTGATATATTGCTACTCAATGGCAACTAACAATTTATCCTTACTTCTTTATATGGAGTATATGGACCATACGCGGCTTGGTGAAACTGCCTTATTCCCTCATACTTTATGGACAAAGTATAAAAACTTGAAATAATTATATTCAATCACTAATATTTTTCAGCATTTATTTTAGGTATCATTTAGATGGGCCCTGCACAAACAACCATCTCGAGGGGTTCCATCATGCGCTAAAAAGAAAACAAGCAGTACACATCCTAATGTGTACATCCTAATCAATATTGATCAAAAATCAAAATTCGAATGATATTAAGCTGATGCAAATTCATAATGGATGCGGCGAGCAAATCGGACTTATGAAAATTAAATCATAAAATAGACAATTTAACGTCTATGTATGATAGAGCAACCTTAAATTTGTTTCCTTTTTTAGATAAAATCTCATTTTTAGTCAATTTTCAATCATCTAATACATATTCAATTCTGATTAAATTATTCGTATATATTGTATTGTACATTATTACTTTTGTTTTTTTATATTATATTTATTTATTCCGATAATATAATAAATGCTACTATTTTTTATATTTTTCTAAATTTTATAATAAAATGTTATTAGAATATATCAGATATTTATACGAGTAATAAGAATTAATTACGATAAAAAATTTATTCATGAAGTTTCTAATAAGACAATTGAGTAACATATAGTTATTAATCATAATAAACCTTAGAAAAAATATTAGGATATCAGAAATTTATTGGAGTAAAGTAAAATTAATTACGATAAAAAAATTATTCATGAAGTTTCTAGTAAGATAAGTGAGTAACATACACTTATTAATCATTATAAAAATTTAAAAAAATAAAATATTAGGATATCAGATATTTATAGGAGTAATAAGTAAAATTAATTACGATAAAAAAATTATTCATAAAGTTTCTAGTAAGATAAGTGAGTAACATATACTTATTAATCATTATGACCACCAGCCACTTACATTTCATATATTATCGAAGACGCCTGATCAAACAAAATTATAATTTTATTATTATTATTTATTTTATATTACATTTTATTTATATTTTATATTACATTATCTAGCTACCCTCTAAAAAGTTAATATTCCATACACCCTCGAACCAGTAGGCTTCTCAAACGAAAACGCCATACGTCCCGATGGGATGTCTTTCATTCCCTAAATAATGGCCTCCTCCCTCTCGCTTGGGACTATACCTGTGTCGATTTTGCAGAAAAGTCCAACCTCTCATTTTCTGCCATTGAAAAGGATGAAATTCTAAAAAAAACAAATATGCTGGCCTCACCAACACCATGTTCATACCAATCGTTACCAATACCCTAGGCATGTTTGGAAATGATGCCCTCAATTTTATTAAAATAACAGGAAAAAATGAGAGACAGATCTCAGAGGAGCCAAATGAAGAATTTTACCTTCGTCAGCAGATTTTCCTGGAAATCTGCAGGTTCAATTTTTTAAGCCATAACTCTTCCCTAGAGTGATTTGCAACTTTTTTTTGAATATTTTTTTTTCTCAGTTCTTTTTTATACATATATATTTTTAAAATTCATTTTTAATATATGCTTATTTGTTTTTTAATGTATATATTTTTAATTATTTAGTGTATATATCCTATTTTAAAATAAATAAAATAATTTGACCATATAAAAAAAAAATTATATTAATTATTATGTATATTTTATATTATGTATATTTTATATTATGTATATTTTATATTATGTATATTTTATATTATGTATATTTTATATTATGTATATTTTATATATTTTACATTATACATATTTTATATTATATATATTTTATATTATATTACACTTATATTAAGATTTTATTATATTATAATATTACATTAATATTACATTAATATTACATTATTATTATTATTATATATTTTATATTATATTACACTATATTATATATTAGTATTTTATTATTTTATAATATTATATTAAATTATATTAGTATATTATTATATTATTGTATTAGTATCATATTATATTTGTATTATATTTTCTCTTATTACATTATATTAGTATTATATTTTCTCTTATTACATTATATTAGTATTATAATATATTGTATTATATAGGAAATATTATATTACTTGTGGTGTTTTAAATTACGTACAAAAATATTTGGCTATTTTGATCTTGGCGATTTCGTATGGGAACCTTAAAATTGAAGCACATCCTCGAGTATTTCTGATATCTATTTGGGGACATTTCTGGTCTGGTTCAAAATAATTTTTCTGCTTCCAAATGCATCATTTATTTTCTAATTATATTCTTATTTAAAAAATAATAATGAATTCATTCTAAACCCAAACTGAATTTAATTATTTCTAAATTTAACAGACTTAAATCATATTTTTTTGCATAAATAAACTTATACATATAAAATATTTTTCTAAATAATTGCTGGAGATTCATTCATTAAAATACATTTTGAAGGGTCCTTTAACGCAAATCAGCTGTTACACCTTAGTTTGGTTTCTTTTATAATTCTTTTTTATAATGCAGATTTTTTGTATTCAAGCACATCTAAATGAAGGAATCCTCAGTCTTATAATAATACATTGAGTATATTGTATACCAATTAGTGATCTGCATTGGGCCTAATTTTTCAAGCTCGGCCCGAAATTTTTTTTAAAAAAGTTTTGCCGGCCCAGCCCGAACCCAAAATTTATTTTAAAAAAATTTACCGGCCCGGCCAGTCACGAATTTATTTAAATATAGAAATTAATTTTTATAATTACTTAAAATAAAAGACATATGTTATATAGCGTTTAGTTACAATAAATTAAATCAAAATTTTTATTTTGCATAAAAAATTCAATATAAAATTGATAAATTTAGATATATTTAATAAAATTTCCAAAATCCGACCCGACCGGCCCGAAATTTTTTAAAAATATTAGGCTCGGCCTGGCCCGGACCCGATTATTTTAAATAGAATTAGGCCCGAGTCCGACCCGGTCGGGCCTAACTTTGCAGATCTCTAATACCAATATCAAGTATATGTTTTGTTTGATAGCGTTAGCGGCTGATACTATTTTTGAAACGTAGTTTTGAGTTTCTCAATCCTAAAATTCATCTGTAAAGGTTTAAACGCTACTTCCAAACCGTACCAAAAAAAAATTGCTAAAGAATTATTTCTCAGCATTTGTAAATTTACATTTAAAAATATAATAAAAATTTAATTTTTCACCAAAAAATAAAAATTCTTTCTGATGAGATTAAAAATGTTTCGTTGCTTATTGGCATCCATTCTTTTCTAGTTCTTTTAAGAACAAAAGTTAAGTTCCAGTTACATTTTCGTATTCTAAACGTTCTAAGAATGCAGCAAACGAAAAAAATGTGAGTGTCTCAGGAATCTCTCCCAAATTTTTTAAGATCATTTTCCTTGTATCTATAATATAAAAATATATGAATATTATGATTCTCTGGTTCTGTATCATAATAAAAGTTTTAGAAAGTAAAAAAAATGGAACAAATTTAAAATATTAATTTATGATTGGGAAAAAAGTTATTATTTTTTCAAAAATTAAAAATTTTTATTCAATTTAAAAAAGTTTAAACATTTTAAAAAATTATAATTCATATATTGTAAAAAAATATATTTTAAATTAATACATAGATAATATATTATTAAAAAAATAATATCTAATGGGCAACCCATGGATTGAGATAGCATCTGATCGGCAAACTTCTAATTCGATATTATGTAGTATGTAGAAACTTTTCACAGCTATCCCAGTATTGTGGGAAATTTTTACCGGGTATTTTTAAAAAAATTTAAGCAGGGCATTCCAATTAAATTACCCAGAGTAGTGCTAAATGGAATAAAATAATGGTTTGATAGAAAAAAGTATTTTATTAGATTCTGTAGTTTCTATGGGAAAGGTTGTTATTATTGGATGTTGCGAATGTAGCTATCGAGTCCAATTCAACGGCTAACCATTGTGTTATTTAAGAAGATTAATTTGTAATAAATGCATCTTAGAATAAATTTAAATTAAATATGATAAATAATAATTATCCTTTGGTTTAAAGTCTTAAATACTTCCATGCTGAACCTAACGCATTTTTGATGAATTTTTGCACTTTTATAATCTTGATTCCACTACTCTGATATAAAGAATCCCGGAATAAAACCCTGAAAATTTTTTCTTCCTATTCCTAATTTTTTTTTTCTGCACTATTTTTTGATCAAGATTTTATTTCAAACATGTTTTTTCACCTTCCATTTATAAACTATCATCATTGTAATTCTTTAGTTCTTCTTACATATAATAATTCAAAATCACTCCATTTGAGCCGATTTTTAAGAACGGCTAACTTCTATATTTTAGCCAGAAAAATATTACTTAAGGTTCGAGCGTTTTGTCACTAATAGATGTTTAAATTTTTGTGCCATATCTGAGAAAAATCCTGAACGGGTTGCACAATATTTTTTTACGAATATAACACTGAAATGGCCGTTTTAAAAAAAAATCGTCTCAAACGGAGCGATTTTGTAATCATTACATAACATACTAGCGTCATTTACTAATTTTGTAATCTTAGCATGAGTTATGATAAAATATTATAATCTATTTATCTTATATATCTCTCGTGATATTGAATGAAAGAAACTTATATGATATTCTTATTTTCAATCTCTTCTTTCTTTTCTTTTTTACTTATTTCTTTTTTGCCTCTCCTTTTTTTCATTGACTATCTATTTTCTCCTCATCTACTAATTTGGTCACTTTTCATTTGATAAACTATTATCATGGGATAACCAAATTAATTATTTTTTTCTACAATCATATTAATGAAATAATTACTTTTATTTTTTTTATTTGACTTGATTCGGTAAAGTTATGTGTAAAATGATCTCAAAAGAAAGATAATATTTTTTTAGAGCCAAAAATATTATTATCTCAGTCGAGGCCAATATTATTAGCTGTTAAATTCAGATGTAAAACAAAATATGAAAACGGATATTAGCATATACACCTACAACGCTTTAAAATATGATGTAAAAAATTTATTGGACCTGTTGCAAGTGTAATTTATGCGTTATTTATATATAAATAGATATATATTTTATTGATGCCAACACTTTTTAATTAGAAGAAAAATATCAATCGAAAATTTTTTAAATATAAAAGTTATGATTTATTGATATCATTAAAACCTATCATTGAAGAATTTGGCAGGTATAATATAAAATAAATACATAACAGGATATTAAAAATACCTATATAAAAAGCATGATTTTTATTTGTATTTTAATTTATTTATTGTTATATTATAATTCAAAAATATGAAAACCTATTCCATAGCAGTCTTATTAATAATAGTGACATTATTTAAGTGGAATCAGGTAGCTCTAAGTCAGAATCTAAGCGAAATTAGCTTAGCAGGACAAGAAGGCCCTATTTTGAAGTCTGCTCTAGCATTTCCAACCTTTTGTTGGCCTAGATATACTTGCAATCGCTATATTTGTGTTTTTGGCTGCAAAACCGATCATCGGGGATGTCCAACTTCCAAATGTTAGTATACTTTTGAATATACTATAATTATTTTACATATATTTTCAGGTTGCCCTTCCATATGTTCATGCCCTTCTTATAGAAAATACTTTAATCGCAGCACAAACTGCTGGCATTGTAGAAGTTAGAAATTTATAATATGTTATTCAATAATTTTCATTTTATTATAGCATATTGGCCCTTCCTAGGATTGAGGTAATTTTGATTGTTTTTATAAAAAAATAATTGATAACTTTTACAATTAAAAATTTGTGTAATTTAATAAATTTTAATATTTATTTTACTAATTTTAATAGGAGCGCAGCGGTAGCAGGTAGTATTGATAATGAAACTCAATCTATAAATGATGATAATGCGGATAATGATGGTAATGGCAACTGATGATAATCAATGATGATAATATTCCTATTGCCAATAATGATCTTTAATAAATTTTTTGGTAACGATATTATATTATATTTTTCGATTTATATTTATAAAATATAATAACCCAATTAAATTATTTCTTTAAAAAAACGCTTGATTATAAGAATATGCATATATGCCAATAAATATTTTAATACAATAGTTATATTATATTCCTCAATAAAAATTTTTATTACAAGTTATAATTGGCTAATCGTTGGAAAGGGGGGGGGGCTTGATGAATATAAATATTTATATTTTATTTCCACAAGATAGATTGCCCTTTGGACACAATAAAAAAATATATTAATGGATTTAGATAAGGGCGTAGCCTGGAATTTTAAAAGGAGAGAGGTTATACCAAATGTAATGCATAATATTGTTAAAAAATATTCTATATACATATAAACCGGTAAGTCATAATAAGATATAGGATTTAATAACATATGATGATTTGAAAAGGTTAATAATCAAAATAGCATACATAAATCGAGATTTAATCTTCTTTACAAATGAGCATCATTTTCAATAAGTTGCTATGTATTATAGATCAAATCCATTTATGTCTTACTTCTGAAATAGGTTTCTATTCAAGTAATGAAAAAAGAAATTCTTTAATCTGGGCTAGTGTTTATTGGTATTGTTGCCAAAATATATAGTAATTTTAATATATTTGAAAAAAAAGACTATAATTCATAATAAGGTATGCAATATTTTCATGAAATTTTTGGAAGAATCTATTAGAAATAGTTTTTCTTATGATTAATTAAAATTTATTGGCCCTCAGGCACTTTAATATTTTCTGAGATAATTAGGCCAGATATTTAATTTTTTTGCTTTAATATTAAAAGTCAATATATCTTCAGACGAATTGGAGTATAATAATATTTCTAAATTGGATAATTCAGGCGAAGAATTAATTTTCTAAATATTTTAATATCATGGTCTTTAGCACCAAATTTAAAGATCCTTAACATTAAGAATTTTTAAGCTTATTTACAAGATACTTCTGTGTTCCCACTAGTTTGTGATAAAACTTGCTAATTTCATTCACAAATTTGTGTCCCTGATCTTTAATTTGAATCTACATATAACAAATAATTCTCTTATAAAAATTATTAACAGATCTTGGCCTTGATATCTGCATAATAATTTATGTAAAAAGAGTCACTGACTGTGCCGATTTATCCTTTAAGGGCTGCAATTCGAAATTTTGAAAAAGAATCTATTGCAATATATCTAAGTCCATCATCACTCTCTGGCAAAGAATACGATCTATCACTATTAGTCTCCATATTCTAGATGAAATGGGAATAGACTATATTTCTCTACTTTTTTGTTAATATTTGATCTTTGGAAAAAATTGCATCATCTAACAAAGTCAAACTTGTCTCATTCTTTGCCGCCAATATCTAAATAAAAGATAATTAAATTGAAGTGTTATATGTTGTTATTAGTCTTAATTTTAAAATGAATTTATTAAAAGTTAGAATTAATTAATGCTCTTTAGCTCCACCCTATCGTTGTTAAAATAACCATATACAAGTAACAGGTTCCTTAAAAATGTAATAGCCTAAAGTTAATTTCTTCATTTATAGATTTTTGTGCCATAAATATATTATTAATATTTAATAAGAATGATATTTTATTATTTTATATAAAATTTAAAAAAATTCTCTATTACAATTTATTACAATAGTTAATTATGTTTAATATTTCAACTTTATTATGAATGAAATAGATAATTAATAAAAAATCATCCTAATATCCTATTTATGTCTTAATACAAAAATTATAAATATTTTACAAAAAAATTAAAATATGTTAATATTGTGAGAATGCATTCAAAACTTTAGGTTGAAATATGAATTAAAGCCACCCTTTAACACAAGGGTGAATTAAATATTCCAAATTTTATTATGATTGAATAGAAAATATATAGTTATAAAATATAATATTTAAATAAATATTTTTAAAAATCTTGATTTTTACAAAATTTTAAAATATTTTACAAAGATAATTGAATATGTTTATATTGTGTTGCATTCAAAATTTTACCTGGAATATGAAAAACACCTTACCTCACAATTCAGAGGTTAAACAAGTATTGTTATAGAAAATTATGTTGAATTTTCGTTAAAGGTAACTATATAATTTTGTTATAAAAAAATTCCCAATTCAATTTATTTTAAAATAATTTAATAGTAACATAGGAATTAATTAACATATAAAAATAATTGCAACTACTTTTTAGTAGTGTTGTTAAACGGCTTGATTTGAGCCGATTTTTAAAAACGGCTGACTCATTATTTTATTCAAAAATAATTTTTCATATTAAGTCCCATTCCTAAGCATTCTTATTGTCCCACCATATTTTAGATATGCGATTTGATTTATTTTAAATAATTAGTATTGTTAAAAAGCCTGATTTGGCTCGATTTTTTAAACGGCTCGATTAAAATCTTATCCAAAATAATATTGGATAAGCCTCGAAATTTGGCAAATAGAGGTTCAAACTTTTCTGATATCTATAAGCAAAATCTCCTAGCTTTAATAATATTATGGCTATCTTAATCGAGTGGTTTTAAAATCGACCCAAATCGGGCTTTTTAACAACACTAGTTTTAATGCTGTTACCTTGGATTTACAGTTATCGCGAATTCGCGGCGAAGTATACATAAATATAAAAAAAATTTAGCATATGTATACTTCACCTCAAATCCTTGCTAACTATGATTGCACGGTAACCTCTTTTCGCGACCGAGAATAGAAAAACACAGAGAATTTTTTTATAATTCACTGAGTATTCGCGATAACTATAAATGCAGGGTTTTTAATGATAAATAAAAATTAATGTAAATTTTTTATTTATTACGATTTAATTGTAGAGTACTGTTGGAAAAATAACTGGTAAACTTAGGAGTTAAATATAAGTTTTCTTATAAACTCCTATTTTACTGAATAAAGTTTTAAAGAAAAAAAAAGTCTTGTTCATATAATTTAATTTCGAGGCAAAAAGTGGGGTAGTCTAAGTAATGTGCATTTTATACACAAAATATATTTTAAAATAATTAATTTTTTTTTATATAGGATGCAAAATATAGAAAAAAAAATTTACAAGACAATTATTTTAATTAGTATTAAATTTAAAAATATTAATATATCATTTAATTTATATAGAAAAGATACTCTTATAATTTGAGGAAAATTTTACGAACATTTAATGGTGTCTAGATAATATTTTAATCATAATAAGTAAAACTTGTGCTAGTGGGGTTAAGAAATCTATGTTCTATGAATTAGATGTTGCAAAGTCTAGCCTGCTTAGACCCAATAAATATTTTTGATGAATTTGTCAACCCCGACCCAAGGATCTTTATTCTCGGCATGTTATAATATTTAAATTCTTCTTCCAAATTGTTTAATTTTTGTGAAAATTTATTATATTATTTATAGGGCTTAGTATTTTAGTTAAACACTTATAATGCAAAAAACTATCCTGATAAAATATTAAAATTATTTTATAAATATCAATCTTGAGATATAAAAATTCTTGGGATAAGAATAATTCTCAGAATCCAAAGTTCTAAAATAATTTGATAATATCTATATATCTTTTTCAACGTATGTTCTTTTTCTTATTATAGATTTTTTATTAAATATATTTCTTTCTAAGTTTCGTTCATAAAAATTTCATATTCATTATTATAATAATTTTTTTTATAATCATTTTGATACTTTTTTTGATTAGTAATGTATTTTATATTTTTATTATGATAAAGATTTTGTTGTAAAATGCAACAAAGTTTTAAATTGATATTAGCAAAATCTCCAGGTTTAATTTAAGTTTACTGTTCAAAACGAGCCGTTTAATAAAACTACCATTATTCCTATAATAATTTACAATTCATGGAGAAAGTCTAAAAGTTTTTGTTGCTGACTTAAGAGTAAAATTATTTCGCTAAAGATCAAAATTATTAAAAGTTTATGTTTATTTTTGTCAAATGTATATTTTAAGTATAATTCTAAGTTTATGTCATTTTAAGTATAATTCTAAGTTTATATCTCAAGGATTTTAATATTGATGTATGATAAATAAAATTTTTATTAATTGAGTATAAATAGATTAAAATGAATACATTTAGTATCTTTCTACTGGTTAGCGTTTTATATATAATTTATTTTGGAAAATTTGAAAGGTGTTTCCTTTACAAATTAGATTAATAAAATTAAAATTCAATTCAAAATTAAATATAAAAATCAATTTAACATCAAAAACTAAATTAACAAAATCAGAAATTAAAAACGGCATGATTGTTTAACTCTCCCTATCAATTTATATTTTGAATAAAATCTTGGTTATTACTCAACTTCCTCTTTAACACTATTTATCAAAGGTGGGGTTAATTTAACTCAAAATTTAATAATCTCAAATTTATCATATCACTTGAAATATTTTTATTATGAGCACCTTATAAAATGCCTGATTCGTATTGTATTATAGGATCGTTTAACATATTCTTAGTTTTTTTTTCATCAGATTTTTAGAGAATATTTTCTCTGACAATTGGCCGGCCAATTACCGATTTGCCAACCCTGCTTTTAGTTATATCAGGATCATATAATAATAATAATTGTAATCAAATAATCACTTGGTACTATTCAATACCATATGACATAAATTTATATATTTAAATTAAGTTTAAAAAAATAAACGCCATCTTGCGAAATGAATATTATTAAATTATATGTTTTAATTTTTGATCTTTTTTAATGTACATCTATTTATTAAATTTAATATAAACAAATTATAAATAACTTTTATTAGCTCTAAAAGAAAATATTTTATGAATACTTTGTTTTAGAAGATCTGAACTTTGGGAATTCATAGACATTATTATGATATTTGATTTATTTTACGAAAATGTGTTATTAATCAGTTTTTCTTATGGTATAGTATTATCATTCAAATAACTTCAGTATAACATTTTTGATTAAATGTATAACTTTTTTGTTTTAACCTAATTTTTGTTTTACTTATACATAATTTCACTATGAATGCACAGTTAACTAAGGTCTGCATTGGATTTTCAAAAATGGACAGGTGGGCGGGTTAAGAAATCTAAAATGGGCGGATAGGGTTAAAAAATTTAAATCATATAAGTAAATATTAAAAAAAATTGTTCCTACGAACCTTTTTTATTAAAAATTAAAATTTCCTTTTTTGGTATCATAAAAACTTTTTTCTTAAAATAAATAAACTTTTTGGCTTTGGTAGAAACGACAAGAAAGGGATTTTCCAAATCTATCAAAATTAGCAAGAAAATATTGGCAATTTCTGCAGTTCTTCTGAACGAGGGTTTAGCATTGCTGGAAAGTTTTTAGAACAAAAAATAACGTGCTTGAATCCTGAAATTCTCGATTCATTATTATTTTTGCATTATTAATTTTACATATAATATCAATTTTATATTTATATTATTTTCATAAATATTTTATTTAAATATTTTATTTGATCAAATAAGATATCCATAATTTAAATTAAATATTTTTTTTATGCTTAAAATAGTAATTTCCTAAAAACTTTTTGTAGAGGTGTAAAGCTGAAATTTTGCTTAAAAAATTGAAAGAATGGCCATAACTAAATTTTATAATAGCAGGCTTGGGTTTTTATAAATAATGGGTGGGCAGGTAAAAAATTTTAGACTAATGGGTGCGCGGGTGAGGAATTTTCGACTAATGGGCTAGCGGGATGTTAATGATTATAATTTTTATACCCTTTTATACAAGGTAAATATTTTTCATATAAAAATTTGAATACGCGTAAAACAGACTATTTACATTTTATATAATTTTATTTAAATATACAAATATCTTAAAACACCAATAACACCATTTGTAGTTTGTAGATAAATGTAATTCTGAAATCTATAATTATGAATTTAAATTTTCTCATTATTCATAAATGTTTAAACTCGGTCATTAATTATTACTACGATAGTGATTCAATAATAGACAAAATCTATTGCAAAATCACTATCGTAGTGTTTTTAGATAATAGGGTTAACAATACTACAATCAGGCGTTAAATATTATGGTATGAATTTTTCAGCCATCACATTTTTAATATCTATATCAAATATTTTGCCATGTCAATTAGGGCTCTTATATATATCTCTACTCTATAGGAACAATTTTAGAATCAATTGTGCTTTGATATCTATATTGTGTATTATTAATTAGAATTATATGTATACTATGGCCGATTATATTTTATTTGTCATATGATATCGAATTACAAACCTAATAATTAATTCTTGGAATATATTGTTTTATAAAATAAATTTTTAATAATAGAATATGTGATTATAATTAATATTAAATAATATATTCAGGGTTAGTCAGTATCGCGAATATTTGTATCTTTTAACCCTTTAGGTTCCCTCATAAAATTAATATGTTGCAACACGATATTTAGTAATTTTTTTATTGATTCTAGTATAATATAATATAAAACACACGAAAAAAGTTTTTTAATTCAAAATGGCGGCTCTCCCTGGTGGTTTTAAATTCATATCATTGACACCTTATGGAAACTTTCGAAACAGTTTCTATTTTTATTTAGACATAGTGGTACGTTGCATGATTTGCACGACCACCTTGTTCTTCTGGGATTTAACTTTGTACTACAGAAGGTACACCTTCGTGAGGTTCCTGCCTGAGGTTGATGAGCTGAGTTTTTTAGTCTAATTTCTGGAAGGATATAAGGTTTATTATTTTTTCTTTGCATTGATATATAATTATTATCATTATGAATATTATCATCCCTATTAACATTTTTACAGTATGCCAATTCGCTAGCAATTATTTGTCTTCGGAATTCTTTCGATGAGAGTTTATTATCTGTAAGAATATTGTATATTATGAATGAATTGATAATCGCCGCATCTATCAGCCAAAAGAATATTGGTAGCCACCATTTTCGCCACTTTCGCGAAATTTCATATAAAGACTTTAAATGGTCGAAATGGTCAACAGACCCCATATATTTATTATACATCTTTATCATTATTGGACATTTTACGTCAAATACTTACCCTTTTTTATTTTTTCTCTTCACAGTATCCACTGATCTCGGATCAATATAATTGGACATTATAAATACGTCACGATTATCTCGCCATTTAATTATACTTATATTATTTTTGTCACTTCTCCAGTCAAACTCACCTCTTTTTAATTTTGTTTCCATATTCTTTATGGGCAAGTATCTCCTATTTTTGTTTAGTGTTCCGGTAGCATATATACCTTTCTTTTTTAAATCGATCAATTTCAATTTGATAAGGTGTATCCGATTCATAATCATCACTATCAATTTGGTAACGTGTATCCGATTCATAATCATCTTCGGAATCAGTGGATGAGTTGTCTAACGAAGAACCTTCAGATGGAATGTCCAGATAATCATCCATATATATAACAAGCTAAAATTATTGCGAAATGAGTTGGCAAAATTTATCAATTATTTAAAAAAATAAATATTAAAAATATTGTTGTTAAGTGGCAGTGGTTAGTTTAATATACCACATTAAAAAGATCAAAATAATATATAAATATTATTTATTTGAGCAAAAATAAATATTAGAAAGATAGATAAAATAGTGAGGAATATATATATTTAAAAATATTTGATAAATATACTTACTTATAATTAAAATTGGAATTTTAAGAAAAATCACCGTAAAAAACGTATTTTGAAATAAAGGTGCGAAAAAAAAAATTAAAAAGTAACTCCTCCACAAACATATGAAAAAGAATATCTTTTAATATATATTCGTGGTGGTTTCATTTTATATGATCAACTCCTTTAGAAGATATAAAGGTTAAAAGGTGGTTTTATATTTGCACTACCGCGACCGAAAGGGTTAATACAAGATAGAATATGTGATTCTAATAAATATTAAATAATATATTAATGGTTAGACAGTATTGCGAATATTTGCATCTTTTAAATATATAATACTTTTTATCTTATATCTCTCCCTCAATAAATATTAGTAGTTTACGCCTGCTTTAATACAACACCAATAATAGCTTGAAAAATAATTCTGAGGAATATACTAAAGCAATGATCCTTTAACAATACCTATTGATAAGTCCAGGGCTAAAATAAATACCATTATAGGAAAGTATCTAATTTTATTTGTTACAAAAAGGAGTATTAAAGTACAGATATCTGCTACCCAATCAAAACGTGTTGTCGTGTCTACCTAACATCATCTTAGCAGGACTTCGACTAATGATACTATGCTCAAACATCTGATATGTCTCAAATCATCTCTTAGGTCATCTTAAGAATCTGTTCCACAATCTTGCTCACTTCTACTCTTCCTTGAGTGTGTGAATTGTTTTCAGATGACTTAATATGAAAAACAGATTTGTTCTGATACACTCTTATAAAATAGTATCATCTCTAGATACTATTTTAGAGATATCTGTTTCTGTTTTCGATACTTTTAAGATTTTAACACTTTTTTATATTAAAAATAAAAATATTTTAATGCAAAATTTATTATATTTTTATGGCATATAATTTACATTAATAATAATATATATTAAGACTAATTATAATAAAAAAAATATATATAAAATATTAAAACTTAAATATCAAAACTTAAATATCAAAATTTAAATATAAAAAAAATATATAAATATTCAAAAATTTTTTTTTCTCCATTTAAATCTTTGGTGAAGGATATTTTTATCTTGATAAAGAATATAGCGCCCATTAATGAAATAAAACAAACAGTGATTCACAAAATTATCTTAAGCAAATAATTTTATAGATATTCCCGACTTTTAATAAGTAGATTATAAATTTAATGTAAAAATTTTTATAAAAATAAATGCTCGTTTTAAATGAGAATTTCTTTGATAGAACTATATGGGATTGATATTTTATTATTATTATTATATAGGTGTTCAAAAGTAACGAGAATAAAATATTGTTATATTACTGTTGTTAAATAATATATTTCTTTATTTATTATTGCC
Source organism: Gordionus sp. m RMFG-2023 (assembly GCF_954871325.1). Classification (NCBI taxonomy): domain Eukaryota; kingdom Metazoa; phylum Nematomorpha; class Gordioida; order Chordodea; family Parachordodidae; genus Gordionus; species Gordionus sp. m RMFG-2023. The sequence goes on along the minus strand of NC_088779.1, from coordinate 25,258,542 downwards.
TAAAGCGTTAATTTCATTTTGACTTTACATGTCCATTTAAATGTTTTTTTATTTTGAGGCGTCAATTTAACATATTACCAATTAATTGATTTGACCAAGGATATATATGACTAGATAATGATATATAAAAGCAGATATTGAAGTTTTAAGAAAATAAAAGATTAAATTATTCTCATTGTAAATCAATCAAACCACATATAAATTTTTTATAACATGTAAGGAAAAAGGAATAATCTCGAATAATAATAATTTTACAAAAAATATAAGTCAATATATATGTTCTTTATATTTTATTATTAAAACAAAAATAATGACTTTGAAAAAAAAAATAATAACATATTTATTGATGTAAAAAGGGTTGAGTTGAACAAATTCATGTTATGAAATCTTTAAACCAAGTTGATATAAATAAATAAAACTAATTTTAAAATAGGTGTTACCATAGATTATATGGCATAAAAAAGAAATTTTTAAACTTGCTCCATTCATATAGCGATAAAATTTGCTTTCAATATGAAGTTGTGGATGTTTGCTTACAGTAAGTTCCCAAATGTAGTCTATTTCCAGGATTAATTAATGCTGCATGTTTGTAAAATATCCATTTATGGGTAATATCCATCTGGTTTATTTCTAGGTCCAGGTTCTAACGCCTTAATTCACCAGAACCAATGGTACTGGTGTAATTAATATAGATTATAATCCAGTAATCCAGTTTTTATCTAAAAACATAAAAATTAGCTAAAATTTAATAACTTTATTCCGAATTCCCTTGCTTTGAAACTTTTGAGGAAATTTCGTTTCCCCACCTCATCATAGTGTTGTTGCATAAGGGTTCGCGTTATTTTAACACATTACTTTTGGATCCATATGACTTGTCTTCTTCAAATTTAATACATCTCTTAATCAAATTCAATACATATATTTCAATAAGCATTTTACATACGTGATACGTGATAAAGCGCATTCGCCCTCTCAACGTTGTAGGAACAACAGAGCTACGCTAGGTTTTTCTCATTTCCATCTAATTAGATTTATTAAGGTGGGGAAGAAAATTATGAGAAACCCTTTACACGTTTGTGGGCAAGCCGTACGTACTTGTACGCACAATAGTCCAAGGATTATCGTTTAAACGTCTATGGGCTGATTGAGAAAGGGACGGGGCCAAAAAAGACAGCCCACACCCATACCTACTGTCCTAATTTTATCTAACTATGATTGGATAGGGGAAGGCTGGTTTAAGTTAATGTTTAAAGATTCGCATTTAATAAAATAAAAAAAAATATGTTATTAAATAAAAGTTTACTTGTACTCTTGAGGTGGCTGAGAGAGAGGAAGGGTATAGTTGTGGGTAAGGGTGAAATAACGGATAGGGGATATCATCTCAGGTACCCAGATTTTACCTTAAGAAGCTTTTTGATAGATTTTTTATTCTTGTTTAGTATAGTGAATTGTTTCCAGTTTAAGTTCAGGTCAGCAACGTCTTTCAATACCCGGTGGAGCCATAATGTTTTGTATCTGCTGTATGATTTACCTTTACAGCTAAAAAGCCAAGTTAAAGCATCATGAACCAAATTGCAGTTGGGGTGTCTCAGGATGTGCGCTAAGAAATTAATTCGTTTTTTCTTTAGTATAATATGGAAAGGAATATGTTTTGATTGTTTCCATAACCTTTCGTTCGATATTAGTCTGGGGTAGAAAATGAAAACTCGATTCAATATGGATAGAAACCCATTTTCTGTTATCATTTATTATTGTGGGAAAAGTTACAGAAAGGAATCTTGGAAGTATTAGACTATTCTCACACCGGCTTATTTCCAACCTCTTCTCCCGGGTTGCATAACAATTTATTTGGCACAAGTTATATTGGAATTATGGATTGAAATATGATGAGGGAGATGATATTTTTTTTTTAATTCCCCCCTCCCCTTTATAACTCCTTTCCCTGTCTTTTTCCTTTCCCTACTGGATAAATGATTTTGATGAATGCAATGATAATCTAAGAACCGTGAATAATCATAATGATAATGATTCCGGGTTCACTATAATAATGATAATGTGGTAAATAATGAGGATCCCGAGCATCGCTTGCCTAGTACAGATAAGGATTTATGGGGAAACTATTGACTCCAGTGAATGACATAAATTAATGAAGGTAAAAAGAAGAAAAAACAGGAAAAAATTAGACAAAACGATATAAAGCTCTTTAAGATAACGGGTTTCAGGGATTGAGATTACAATTACAGAGAAGCTGGATGCCTCCAGAATAGGACACGCTATATAGACATAAGGTTATCTTCCAAGGATATACTTAAACATAAGTCTTACTTTTTTCTTCTCCTAAATATCTAACCAGGCGTCTGGTACATTATTATTAATGGTTACAATTTCTTAATACTATCTTGCCGGTAACAAACTAATAGATTCCTACATCCTTACTCCACTCTTCTTTACTATGCTAGCTGACTACATAGTACCGTTCACTATAATAAAACGGGTATACATCATGTATAGGATCTACATAGGCGTAGCCAGGATTTTCATAAGGGGGGGGGAATTAAAAAATTACTGAGGGCTTTTCCCCCAGACCCTCTTTTGGGTGGGCCTTCGACTCGCTTTTCCCCGGCCTTCGGCCGGGTTACTTTAGTCTATATATATTCATAAAATATTTTTACAAATTAAGCCTGGAACAAATATGAAATATATTTTTATTAGTTTAGATAAAATAAAAATATAATAAATTACTTGTATTGTATATACCTTAATATAACATGGTAATAATTTATTCCAAACAATTATAAATAATTTATTTATAAATAGTAAGTAGACATAAAGTTGATATAGAATTAGTTATAAAATACTAGGTAAAATTCCACTTTTACAGACATATTTGACAGTTAGAGAATATATTACAGTTAATAATTTAACAAATTTTACTAATCAATGCTCTTGATATTAAATATAGCAACAATTTGCATACAATTATTTAACGCCATTAAGTTTAATTTTCATATTATTCATCCCACAATGTCTTTAAAAGATATTTTCTGATGTCCTTATCAATATTTTATAGTTTTCTGTAAAATATATAATTCGCTATATTGGTAAAAATTACTTGATTGTCATTTGATAATTAGATATGTTGTAAATCTACGACATGTAACATTCCACTGTTTGTATTGTGCTTTAATATTTTTTTAATTTATGATTTAAATCAATAGTTTTATAATTATATTTTACTTTTATTAAAATAAATAAATTAAAATTACTCACTTTATAAAAAATTGTATTTGATATATTATATTATTTAGTAATTTTATGGATCTATTATTAATAATTTTGTTAATTGTGTTCAATTAACATAATTTATTGTCATGTTTATTTAAATTTGTGATCAGTTGAAATAATTTATTTTAATGTTAATTGAGTATTAATTTGAATATCTATTGAAATGTTTTATTACATATACCAATTGATTGTTATACATATTATTATTATTATTATTTGATTTTTTAAAAGTAGAAATAAAATAAATTTAAAACACAAAAAATAATTTGTTTCTTTCATGGTGCCCCGGCACGTTTTTGTAAAAATAAAATAAATATATAAAATTTGCCTTAAATTAAAAAAAAGTAAAAAATTAAATTAAATTAAATTCAAAGGACATGACTTGTTTTTTTTAAAAAAATATATATAGTCAAATATTATTCTGATATATACATATACAAAGGTAAAAAAAAAATTTTTTTTTAATGTTTAATTTAAGGTGATTAATTTGCCGGACACTATTTTCATCGCACATATGCTCGTGATATGTGTGGTTGTGATGCTACGATGTTAATGAATGGGAGACCGCATATTATTCAAGATAAGAACTTTATGTTCATAGATTGCGTGATCACAAAATGTTAAAACTATACAATTTTATGCCATTTTATATTTTGATACGCTTATTATGCTACAAATTATAGTATATAAATTGAATACGAATTACACATTTTTTCATCTTATAGTATTTTCTGATCTATTTTGATAATTTAAATATAAAGACATAATATTATCTGATTTTCTTTTATAACTTAAAATTAGAGATTTAGAATAATCTAGTTTTCTTTAAAAACTTAAATTTAAAGAATTATCCAATTTCCTTTGACGACTTAAATTCAATGAGATTGAATTATCTAATTTCCTTTGACGACTCAAAATTAAAGCATAGGATTTTCTTTGATTTACTTTGACGATATAAAATTTAAAGACATAAAATTATTTAATTCCGTTTGACGATGAACATATTTTTTTTTGTTCGATATGAAATTCATAACTTAAAACATATAGTATTTTCTTAAAGTAAAATTTTTATTATGGACAATAAACTTATGCTAATTATGGATGATAAACTTACTGTATTGGAGAGATGACGGACATATACCTTGATATGGTTGAGACATACTTTGAGGATTACATTGCGTCTGACGCATCTAAGGATAGGACCTTATTAGGTAACTTATCGTGCCCTGGCTCTGGGTGGTGGACTAGAATGAGATGACTACCTAATCTAATGATATGACTGCCTAATCTATTGAGATGACTACCTAATCTATTGACATGATCAATGCCTAATCTATTGAGATGACTACCTAATCTATTGAGATGACTACCTAATCTATTGAGATGACTACCTATTGAGATGACTACCTAATCTATTAATATGACTGCCTAATCTATTGAGATGACTACCAAATCTATTAAATGACCAATGCTTAATCTATTGAGATGACTACCTAATCTATTGACATGATCAATGCCTAATCTATTGAGAAGACTACCTAATCTATTGAGATGACTACCTATTGAGATGACTACCTAATCTATTTATATGACTGCCTAATCTATTGAGATGACTACCCAATCTATTGAGATGACTGCCTAATCTATTGAGATGACTACCTAATCTATTATATGACCAATGATTAATCTATTTAGATGACTACCTAATCTATTGAACTTAAATTATTAAAATAAAATATTAAAACGTAACTAAAATTATTAAAATAAAATATTAAAACGCAACTTAAATTATTAAAATAAAATATAAAAAACGCAAAATTTGGAAAAACGCGAAATATTATATAATAATCTTTTTGATTTATCATTCTTACGGAATTCTACATATTTATCATTCCATTTTCCAAAACTTTTATTCCAAAATCTTTATTCCATATCATTTAATTTGATCAATTATTCCTTATGATAATGATAACGTACAACAATTTTATCAAACCTATGAAAACGTATGGACTCACGCGACTTAAACATAGACTAATGCGCTCACCGAGCAGTAACTTGATACTTTGTCGAAGAGGGGAATGTTAATTGTGTTCAATTAACATAATTTATTGTCATGTTAATTTAAATTTGTGATCAGTTGAAATAATTTAATTTAATGTTAATTGAGTATTAATTTGAATATCTATTGAAATGTTTTATTATATATACCAGTTGATTGTTATACATATTATTATTATTATTATTTGATTTTTTAAAAGTAGAAATAAAATAAATTTAAAACTCAAAACTGAACTTGTTTCCTTCAAATTTTAATACATTTCACTTCTGTCTTAAGACTTATCTTTGGCTTATATTCCATTTATTAAAAAACATTTTTGGTTTATTTTACATATTTATAAATTTATTTTCCCAAAAATCTAGAAATTATGATGAATAGTTTTATAAAAAAATATCAACTTTTACATTCTTTCTTTTAAATTATTATTTAAGATATATGCATACATATTTGAGGGTCAGGGAGTGGGGGGATGACTAAGGGGGATATTTTTTATTAGCTAAAAATGATATTTACAAAAAGTGATAAATTTTTGAAGGGAGTGGGGAATTTCCCCTTGTCCCCCATCCTGGCTACACCTATGAGGATCTATATACTAGTGAATGTACATGGTGCACGCTACAACTCCTAGTGGGGGATGAGTGCAATTTCTAGCGTGGTAATGAATGAATGAATGAATTAATAACTTGCTCCCAATGACATATAATAATACCTAGACTGACAATTCATTCATTAAAATGCATTTTTAATCGTCGTTAAAAGCAAATCAGCTGGACCCGCCATTTTGGTAACCTTTATAATAATTATTTTCATGTTAAAAACTAATATTAAATTGATAACTTACTTTCTTATTATCTCGATGATCAGGCAATTCTTTAATAAAGTTTGCATCAGATATAATATAAAATTAGGCTCTCGTTTAAAATTTTAATATTTATTCAGTAACTAAGATGGCGTCTCTAGCTGATTTGTATTGATGTACACTTTTAATGAATGAATCGTCAGTCTAGTTATTATTATATGTCATTGCTTGCTCCTATAAGAAACTCCCATATTTTATCTAGCACGTTGATCATAGACCTCTCATTTTAACTATTATTCCTAAAAACCATATGATTGAATTTTTCAGCCCAAGCCCTTTGCATTATGATCCCACGATAAATCCTTTTATTAATCACAATATTAATTCTTACACATTTTTAAATAATATTGAAAACCGATCAATATGCTCCAGATGTAATAAATCCAGGCGATTCTTTTGTTATACATGCTATATACCTGTAGAAAGTATTAAGGAACAAATACCATTCATAAAGGTATATATATATACATTTTTTTTGTTTTTTAGTATTCATTTGCAGTTACCATTAAAGATTCACATTATAAAACACCCCAATGAATTATCAGGTAAAAGTACTGCTGTCCATGCTGCCCTCTTAGCTCCTAATGATGTAAATATCTATAATTATCCAGATTTCCCAAAAATTAATGCTAAAAATAAAACTGTAAATAAAATTTATATTAAAAAGCAAAATTGTATTTAGGTGCTTTTATATCCTACAAGTGATGCATTTACATTGAATGATATATTAGCCTCCTATAGTTCAATAAATAATGTTCATGACACTGAGGAAAATGCTTTTCAAGCAATTTTTATTGACGGGACTTGGAAACAAGCTAATAAAATTTTACGCGATGAAAGGCTTCAAGGTAATAGGTTATCATTGCATTGGATTATAGTATATACTATCAATTAAATTAAATAAAAATATTTTTTTATGTTAAGATAGGATTTCCATGCTTTTGATTCCTTGATTTTTTCAAGGACTCTTATTTTTTGATACTTGCCTTTTGATAAATTAAATTAATCACTAAAAGTTTATTATGAATTGTAAAATAAAGAGCCAGTCTACAGTAAATTTAATGACCAGAATATATTTAAATATGTTATTATAATATTCTTCTCAACAAATAAGACCATAATTAGGGCTAGCTAGCATATTAGAATACCAATATTAATTTCCATGAGCAATTAAATTAATATTAAATCAAGCAATTAACCAACTATATTATCTATAAAAATTCGAACATTTTCCCATAAAATTTCAAGGTAAAATTATCTGATAATCATAGCATAGCTGATATACATTATAAACTAGAGGTCAACTTGGATAAACCTGTCCCATTGTGGTTTAGAAAAACTTTTTAGTCCTGCCCATAAATTTTTTACACATCATCAGGCCCATTCTATTTTAATTTAAAAATATATATATAATGTATGGGGTTAGACAATTCATGCATAAAAAATTGGGCTGGCCTTTACAAATCACTGATGGATTAATATTCTATGAGAGAAGAAAAATTAAAAATAATGAGCATATATGTCATTTTATTTAAGAACTGTTAACATTCACAACAAATTAAACAAGTTATTTATTATATTATCCTATACCAAAGATATCAAAACACAATTGTATAAAAATGTTGTTATAGATATAGATAGTCATAGACTAGAGATAGAAAAGCTTTTTTGACATTGGAGAAAAATTAGATTTAACATTATGGCCAAAGAATTTTCAGACCAAACTTTTTTTAAAAATTTTAACATCAGATCTGATTTATCTTATAACAGGTGAGACTGGGAAATTCGTTAAGAAATTTATTGGGCTCAGACGAGTAAGGCACATTTAGGCTGGGTCAGGAAATTTATGCAAAAAACCTAATTGGCCATGCCTGTTAATTTCTGCTTACTCATGTTTTTAAAAAATATTAGTCCACCCATTGTTTTCTAGCTTGCCCACCCATGGTTTAAAAAAAAATTCAGTCAACCTAACTACCATAAAAATAAGAAATTCGTCTTTCTTTTTTTCTTTGAAAGATAGATTAATGAAAAATGAAATATAAATAAAGGATGCACATTTGATTATGTATGAATTTATTAAGTTAAAAGAAAAAAATAAAAAATAGAGAGGTGACATGAATATGAGACACGATTAAAGAAACTATGCATGAGAAAATAAGGAGTGTTTGTTAAACGGCTTGATTTGAGCCGATTTTTAAAACGGCTAACTCAATATATTAGCCAGAAAAATATTACCTAAACCTTTAGATTTTGCTTATAGATGTCCGAACCTTTATACCATATATGACCAAAATTTCAGGCTTGCGGAATATTTTTATGGATAAAATATTGAGTTAGCCATATTTAAAAATCGGATTAAATCGAGTCGCTTAACAACACTTAGAGACAAATATTAATTATTATTTTTCCCCTAAAAAAAAGAAATATAGATGAAATATTTCAGTTTAAATATTGATGATATTTAAAAATAATTAAACAAAAATTTATTTTACTCCTCTGCTCATTTAACTTTTCTTAAAAACCTACTAGTACATTATTTAAATTTTTCGGCTCGCCTATATAAAGGGGCGGGCGGGTTAAAAGCTTGTTCATGGCAGACCTCTAGTTTATACATCAATTCTGAATAATTTGATGTTTAAAAAACTACAAATCACGTGATTCAAATTCCATCATACAATATACACTTATATTATTCATAAATTGATACAATGAACTATAAATATCAGTCATAAGAGTTTTATATTACAAACAATTTCAGCCTAAGTTTAAACTAAATTAAATATTTGCCCCCCTCCCCGCCCCAAGGATATTACGCCTAAGCAAATATTCCTGGTTATGGCTTATGTGGCTGAAATGAAATATATACTTAATAAATGGTGGGTATGAGAACTCCTACTCATAACATAATTTCCTTCAAACGATATTCCCAAAAAATTGAATTAATAATCTTAGTACAAGAGCTACCCAGCCCAAAGTCAAGGGCAATGTAAAAAAAATTTCTGGCCCCAGCTGGCATGCGATTGTATCTAAACCTTGAATAATCCATGAGAGTTAATCTTAAAAAGATTGGGCGGGCATCTCCAAAGAATATAATTGGCCTAATATCTAAATTAGCACTACATTTGGTTGTTTATAAAAATACAAATCTTTGAACGTGTCCTACATCAGTGGCCAATGTGTTAAATGTTCAAGATCTTATTTTCAAGCACCTTTTTAAAAATCTGATTTTACCTGAAATACGTTCCAATTTGTTTAAAATACCTATATAATGAATTTTCGACAATTTTTCCGTATAACTTTGAGTTATTTTAAATTTATATATAAAATCTAGAGAAAAATGAATATAAATTATATTTAAGTTCAAATGTTCATAGCAAAATTTTGTGAAATTCATAGGGTAGGTATTCCAAACATGTTAGAATACATTTCCGGTAAAATCAGATTTTCCAAAAATGATTTAAAGTTGAAAAAATAACAGCACAATGGCTAACAATATTCCAACTTACCCTCTCTTATACGTAGACGAATGCAAATTTACCTCAATAAAAAAGTTATATTAAATTTTTTTATAACTTAAATAAAAGAAATATTGTAATTTAAACGCTACTCAATATTTTATTCATTTAGAGATTACTCAATATATCGTCGTCTGAGAATTTGATTATCCTATCTCCACTTTTAGTAATTTCACAGGAAGACGTAAAAAGTTTTTGAATTTAATTCTCAAGCGACGATATATATAAACGACAGGATCCAAGGAGAAAGATCTGGGCCCGGTAATTGCGTTACATTTCGTGCCAAATATATTAGAATTTAATAGTTCTTTTTTTTTGTTTAACGCATTTATTTTTTTTATTGTTTTTTTTTAGGATTGCAACACGTTAAACTAAATAAATATCAAACCAATTTTTGGAGATATCAAAGAAGACATAAAAATGATCACCTATCTACCATAGAGGCTATTTATTATTTTGTGAAAGAATATCAACAATATATAAATAATATGGGCTTAAACGATCTCGATGTCAACTTAACCAAATACGACAACTTATTATTTTTCTACGCTTTTATGCATGAAAATATTAGAAATCAATATGCCGGGAAAAAGGTTATAAAAGCCTGGAAAAATCAAATTAATAATGCATAAAATCAATCCCCCTTCCCCATTTTTAGTCAAATTTTAAATTATGTAAATATTTATGTAGCAAATTTGTATATATTCACTATTACAAATGTGATTAAATATATTTTGTATAAAAAAACTCAATAAACTACTCTTTCTGATTTAACATAGCACATTATTTTTCATTTATAAGTAGTGTTTGTCGATTAAATATTAGCTAAGCCTTAAAATTTTGCTAAAATTTTCCACCATATTTTGTCGAAATTTTGAGGCTTAGGAAATATTTTTGTTGGCTACAATCTTGATTTAACCATTTTTTTTAAAAAATCGGCAAAATATAAGGTATATAGCAATACTAAAACAAAGCAGTATATTATCATATAGACGATAAATAATATGGTATCTTATTAGATTTTTTTAAATTTAACAATTTATATATATTATATAATTTATTATACTAAATAAAAATAATACAATATCTTCTATTGGGAATAATAATATTACAATTAAAATTTTGATCCACTTGAAAAATTTTAAAAAAATAAATAATATTCTATAAAAAATTATCATAGTATAATTAAAAAAAATATGATAAGTCAGAGATTTCTTGATGATTATTATGTTTCATTTTTTATAAATTTAAAAAAATAACTTACATTTCATTAACTTATAATGATCTAAATACTAATAATACGGTTTTAAATTTCAAAAATTGTAATTTATATTTTTTAAGGAAATATTTTGTTGTTTTCAATGTTCATCGATTTCGGATTCCAGTAAATTAACTTTGCAGCACGGGTCGTCGGTTGTGATTTTAGTTGACGGGTCTGAATCGACCAAAGATTGGATGGACGTTATTATTCGCCCGGGGGATAAATTATTTAGGTAAGACATTAACAAAGCAGAACCTTTCAATGTTTTAGTGTACGCTTTGGATGTACCTAGAGTGTAGTTGTGCCAAAAAAAGAGATTAGTTTGCAGATATAAGTAAATCATATATTTTCGTTTAAAACAAGGGGAATCCTTAAATTGAGGCAAAAGGTGCGCTATCAAAAATAAACTTTAAAATATTTACACTATTATAATCAAGATGGAAAATAAAATTTAACGTTTCCAAGAAAAAATCGAGAGCGATAAAAGAATTTTATGTTTTGGTAATTATAGGTTAATGGGGGCCATTATTTGAGCGTCGAAGCACACCTTTAAATATTAGTAAATGGTGCTAATCCACTGAAATTTAAAACGCTATATGACAAAAAAAAATTAAAATTAATCTTTATAATTTAATTTAGTAATAGTAAGGTAATGAATGTGGCACATAAATTTTTGGGGAAAAATAAACTAATATTAAATATATCTAACCAGTGCCCATAAAATATTTTTCCTTTATAAATTTATGCAAGTTTAAAAAAAAAATATGAGCCATTATTATATAATCATATAAAGTTTTATGTTTCATTATTTGGAATGTGCCCGAACTGCTTGAGGAAAGTTCTCAAGTAATCCTTCCCGTTTCTCTTTCGTTCCACAATTTTCCTCAAAGTTTCGTTCCAGGTCCCTTTATATAATTTATCAGTAATATATGACTGTAAAAAAAGGGAAAGTCAAAATAAAAACTAATCAGATTTAGAATTCAGAGAGCATCTTAGTTTTAACAGTTTCTTTGAACCAATTGTCAAATAATTTAATGGTTTTTCACAGAATTTGTAAATCGAAAAATTTTATAATTTATTGCTATGCAAAGAGCCTACACTAAAAAATTCTTTAAATTTATATAACTAGCTCGCAGCTTTGGAAACTTCAACTTTTAAAAACATAAAGCTATATTTTGCGTTTAAGTTCCCTGTTATACCTAGAAAAAAACGTATATCATATGGGCTAAGGTTAGGCTAATTTATTATTTATTCCAATAAAGGGCTTCCAACTGACTTAAAGTTAAGAAATTGACGATTCATTTGCTATGAAATACACATGAGTCCGCTGTAGACGACATTTTATACTTTATAGAATTAAATTCTTTTTTATAAGCTATTATATTTGGAGATCATAAAATGGCGTCTAGAGTGAACTCCCCTTAATGAATGAATCGTCAATCTTCTATTCAGGTTAATATATATAATATGCCGTCTGACATGTATAAAATGTAAATAATCGTTTTTTTTAAACATTTAGGGGAATAAATGTCGTCCATTCCTTCGCCTCTGTGAACTGATACGGAGTCATCGTTTAGCGCATTCAAATAAGTGGTGTAAAGGTTTTTTTGGTAATCTAAACTTTTGGCTATTGGTTCTGGCTCGGGTTTGCGCCAAAATTTTAGCATAAGAGAAGAAAGAACTACCGAGACCGACGAGAAAGCCATGGCAGCCGCACCCATCCAAGGTGCTAAGGATAGATGGATGAAAGGTTCTAGGATGCCTTGATAAATAAAATTATCGATTTTTAAAAATAAAAGATTAATTATTATGTTGGTTTAATTTGAAATAAAACTTTGAGAATAGGTCCGGCTAATTTAAATATTTTTTAGGGACCCTTTCTATCTTTTTATAAAATAGGTATATTTATCTTATTATTTCTAGAATTAGAAAATAGATTCAGTAGATGATGGGTAAAGGAACAGCAATATGATAGAGCAAACAAATATAACAAACTATAATAGGACATGGGTAGTGTAGATAATGTGGAGCAGAATATTCAAAATTATGGAGTAAGGATTAGTTCATAAAAATGACTTCTAAATCATGGAAAATATTTCCCGGAAAATAACCCCCTCCCCCTTTATCGAGGAAAAAAAAATTGCGGGCAAGATTTTCGAGGGAAATTATACTCCATTTACCGTTTGTTACGTATTCTCTTTTTTTTTATAAACGACAAAATGATACGTTTTTTTCGAAAACTATAATATGTTATTCAAAAATTTTCCATGGGAATTTGAGGTTGGTAAAAAAAGGGTTAATTTGGATCTTCATTTAAAGTCATCATGGGTAAAACCGATAGCACACATAAATATTTTGGATCAAAATATCTCTCATTGATTAGTTGATTTTATGTGAGTTTATACCATTTTATATAAATAAAACAAATAGTAATGTTTTTTTAATAATTATTTTACCCGCTGCTATGGGTATCGCTACCAAGTTGTAAATGGACGCGAAAAAAAAATTGAGCCTGATTCTTGCAACTACGGATTTTGATAGTAACAAAGCCGAATACACGTCAAAAAGATTATCCCTGATTAAAACGACGTCCGCAGCTTCTATGGCTATATCAGTGCCTACGAAAAAAAAGAGACGTTAATCAATAATGTCGGAGAACAATTAAATTTTGGAAAATACATTTTACTGATAATAATATCAAGATAAATTATTAAGCTTGAGAATATTTATAGTAGTGATCTGCATGGGGTAATTTTTCAAGCCCGGCCCAACCTGAATTTTTTTTTACAAAAATTTGTCCTGCCCAGTCTAATCCCGACCGAAAACTTTTTTATTTATCCTGAAAAGTCGGATCCGAAATAAAAATTATTTGTCTGCCCGGCCCGAATTTATTTAAATATAGAGAAATTTAATTATTTTTTTTGATAAAAATATTATATAAATATAAAAAAAATTTGCTCATTGTTTCTTGCAAGAATTTAAAAATATAGTTTAATATAAAATGTAATCTTTTCATATTTAAAAATTTAAGCTTGACCTGTACCGAAATTATTTTTATTAATAGACCCGGCCCGAAACCTGAACGGGTCTGGCAGTGAATTGCAGAACTCTAACTTATAGTATTCTAAATAGTCGGGTGAGTATTAATGTTCAATATACATTATTTTAAAATTTTCACGGGAGCATAAAATAACATATTTCCCATATTTTAAATGGGAAATCATAAATATTACAAATAAAGGGATTATTCTAAATAATTTTTTAACGCTTTTTGATTTATCAAAAATGCATTTTGCTAAAATAAAAAGACAACTTTGGACATAGTTATATGGATAACATGTAAATTTACCACTTGATATAGCTATGCCAATATCGGCCTGAGCCAATGCGGGTGAATCATTAATACCATCGCCAATCATCATCACTTTTTGACGTGTTGATTTCTATTTATTTTGTTAAAATAGTTTAATTTAAAAAAGGCATAATATGATATTTTCGAGTTCAAGTATATTAACTAATTTAGGGAATTATTAAGTTGTCACCCTCACAATTTAGAACCAGTCAAGTCGTCTAGTTTAGAGCTTCTAATTAAGTTTTTACTATAAATCGATCATGGAATCTTTCATTTTTTAGCTGTTTAAGAAACCTCGTTTGTCTACAACTTTTCTTGAATTTATCTCATCAATAATTAAGTGAGAACATATAAAAGCTTAGCCCAAATAATGTCTTGAATAAAATATTTCGTTTAGATATCTTTTTATTTTGCATGATTCTCTCCCAAAATCTATGCAATAGGTAATGATTGAAATCAGTTTTTTTTTCTCGAGAGCGAGAGCTTGTTCCTTTTTGAAATGAAGAAACTGCGCTACCCCCAATGACATATATAATATCTAGACTGACGATTCATTCATTAAAATGCATTTTTAAGCGTCGTTAAAAGCAAAGCAACTGAACCCGCCTTTTTGGTTACACATATAGTAATTATACTATTAAATTGATAACTTGCTTCCTTATTATCTCGATGATCCGGTAATTCTCTAATAAAGTTTGCATCAGATATAAGAATAAATTAGGCTCTCGTTAAATTTTAATAATGGTTAGTGTTACCAAGATGGCATCTCCAGCTGATTTGCATTGATGTACACTTTTAATGAATGAATCGTCAGTCTAGGTATTATATATGTCATTGGCTCCCCCACCCTTTATATTATTATATAAATTGTTTAAAAAATCTAAATTTAATATATTTATTATATACATATTAGATGTTGAGCCGAATTCTTATTACATTATATATAAAACACATAAAAACCAAGGAGGACGATGTCGTGTTATTACCATTTAAAGAAGATATTGAAATGGATGAAATAAAATTTTAATTTCCATAGTATAACAAATAATTTCTCTCTTCTAAAAGAGGTGGATTGTTTGTGTAAAAGATTCTGACATAGATTAAGATTTTCAACGTGTAAACATCGATGATATCCTGAACCTGATTATCAGAGCAGAGGGTTATGATTTTCTACCACAACATTTATACTGTGTTCGCAACATCAATTTAGTGGGCACAGTTGAAGCGGAGAAAGGATATGAAAATTGAAGATTCTAAAATACCCAAGTTCCTTTCAAAAGTGTTAGTTCTTTATGGAATAAGCAAAAATGTCCATAAATCTGTCTGTTAATATAATTTAAAAAAATTAGGAAAGTATTTGATATGTCCAAAAACAACAAGATGGAATTCATATTATGAATTTCATGGTATTGTTTATTAAAATCGAAAGCAAAAAAACTGCAAGATATTGAAAATTTATTTTAGGCGAGAGTGGCTATTTGTCAGATTCAAGTATATAAAATTTTCTACTCTTGAAAGATCAAATAAATGGAAGGGGAGGAGACAAAGAATATGCTTTTCTATTAAAAAAACCAAATATAAAGACTCGTTAAAAATTTTGGCAGCAGTAAGTTCATCTCTTGATATTGATTTACAATGCGGGAGAAAAAGTATGAACATTCTTTCCAATGATGTTTAAGTTCAAACAAAAGAGTGGAATTTTAAAATAATGGTAGAAGATTTTATTAGTAACGCGAAGAATGGTGGTTAGAAGTGTGGGTTTAAAAATAATCATAGTTGAGTCACTACAAGATAATATTGTGGAGGGGATTGTGATTACAGTATCTTGAACAATGGTCTGAAGCTAAAATGTGCATATATGACAATTATAATAACTTTCACTTATAATAAGTTACGCTAGTTATATACTAAAACTCTAAAAAAAATTAACAAATATTTAAATTAATTATTTAAAAGGTAACCTTCCCAACGCACCCATCTTGCAGCCTTTTGATCTTTCTGGCTTTGTGATTAGGGAGAACCTCTGCATACACTTTGCGTATGCCTAGTTTTTTGGCCACAGCTTTAGCAGTAACTTTATTGTCGCCCGTTAGTAAAATGACCTGAAGTCCGGCTTGTTTGAGGGCATAAACCGCTAAATGGGCTTCTGGTTTTATGGTGTCACTCACACTCAGGGTGCACACCAGAGTGTCTATTTTGTAAATTGAATATGTAGGTGTAAGATAAATAAAAAAACACAGAGAGGCATAGGTACTATTGTTGAAAATCTAATCTTAAACATGCCTAAAAAAGCTGTCTTAGTTAAACCAAATTACTCTACATTCACAGTGAATGTAGGGTTAGGTTTTTCATTAAATCTGGCCTAAACTAAATCATTTTCTTCATAAAATTTGGCTAACGCTAAACCAAAAATAGACTGGCTGAAGCTCTGCTAATTTTTAATTATAATGATTTTGTAATTCGAGATTTCTATGAATAGTAAAATTAAAAGGTAACTAAAACTATTTTTTTAAAAATGATACTAAACATGTATTTATTTATTCGATTCCTATTTTAGGAAAAAATTTGTTTTTTTTAAAAAATGACCATTTAGGACATTCCTAACCTTTTACACTATGCATATAACTCTTACTAGATAATCATTATAATTTAAATTGGGCAAGTCTATTTTTTGGTTAATTAGCTTCAGCAAAATTTGATTAAAAAACATAATTAGTTTTACCAGCTTTTTGAGACCATTTTAGTCAGCCTATTATGAAACACTAGGCATAGATAGGTCTGTATTACGTTTTTATGGATACAAAAATTATAATCGATAACTTTAATTTTATGAAGAGTTATATAATTTTTTATCCACTAGCATGCATATTTCAAAGACATAGTTCAGGTTATAAAATAAAAAGAATTATTCACTATCAATAGCGCAGAGTACAACAGTATCCCCGTTTTCCTCGTGCACTCTCATAATTTTGTCGCATTCGGGATCTACCAAGATTCCATTCCTGCTCATCCATTCCCTATTTCCGATAATCACAGATTTCGCTATATTGGAGTGGGTTTGTTTGTTATTGTTGGAATCCTTATTTTCAGTGGTGAGTTTATCTTCCATTTTTTTTAAGAAGGATAGGGTAATATTTAAAATAATTTAATTGAGTTAATGAGGTAATAATCTATTTCATTTATGGTATGAAGTCGGATTCTAGGTGGTAAGAAAATGAAAATGCTCAATTTTAATATTGAGTTTGTAATTTTGGCTATAACCGGTTGGGGTTTCGTATATTTTTCAAATGGTGATTCGTTCTGATTTGGTTCTTATAAATGTTTTAGAAGGAGATTGCAATTCTTAGATTTCACGGATTCTGGGTTCCAAATTGTAATTTTTAACGATGACATTAATACTAGCTAAACTGATCATTCATTTTTTTGAAGTGTATTTACACTGGAAATAATCTTACTAATTTCTTCTAAATATCTTACTTCAATTTGTATATTTTTTAATGCATTATTGTTGTATTTATATATATTTTTTTGAAAGTGTATTTATAATTTGTTGTTTTAAAAAAAATGTCAAGGAGTTTTTTTGTAAAATAATTTTATTTTACGAAATATTCATTAATATATTCGAATAAAGAAATTATTTATCCTCTCTTTTTGTTTACAGTCCTCAGTTTTTATTTAGATGGAAGAAAGAAGGATTGAAAAAAAATTTTTTAGGGCCAATTTTCCTTGGGGAACTTATTTCCCGATTACCGAATGAAAGTATTAATGTTATTTGATATAAATACATATTTTAAAAACTTTTGTCTCGAGTAATTTTGTATGTCAAAATATCCGATGGTAATTTTATAGGGCTGCCGTCTTTGTAATCCGCTTTTAATTCTTTCATAGGAATTATATCCGGTTCGTTAGAAGTCAACATGATGGATTCTAGTTCGGATATAGTTTTCGTGGAAGTAAAGGTATCATTATTTGAGCCCAACATTATCTTGCAACCCAAACCACAACCAGGGGTTATCATAAAATTCGTGCATTCTATTAAAGAATCCGTAAAAGTTCCTATGTTGAGGGTCTAAAAAAAATTTTCATAAATAAATTATTTAAAAAAAATGTTAATTTTAACCACAAACGATTCTAAAACAAAGTCTTTATTTTAATCATGTTGTGAAAAAATCTTCAAAATTTAATAAATAGAACACATTCTTTTTTTTACAAATAAAATACGCCAGAGTGTAACATAAAACGATTAAAACACATTTCAGATATTTTTTCCTTTTTTTAAAATATATATATTCAATTCCGTCAGTAATTTCTATTTTCAATATTAAAGAAATAAAGGCAGCTTGATAATAACAAATTCCAGAATAAGATTTTTTTAAAAAGCAACAACCTAAGCTCACAGTGTTTAAAAAAAATGGTATTTATTGAGAAAGGTATATTTAGAAAAAAAAGTTAGAACTGAAGCTCCCAAATATATGATTTATAAAAAACATATATTTGGATTAATACCTTTTTAATAAATCGCGTTAGGGCGGTGGCTATAGGATGCTCCGAGTTATTTTCAGCATATCCTATATACAGAAGCATGTCTTTCAGGGATAGGGTAGCGTCATCAACAAATTTGGTTATTTTATTAACATTAGGTTTACCTAAAATTTAAAATCCAAAAAGTTACTTAACATATATATAGAAATTGTGCTGCTTATTTAATGAAATTATCTATCTCCTATAAATGTATTATCATAAAAAAGAAATATTTATGTTTCATCCATTTCAGGCCCAAAAATAACTAAATTTCAAGCAACATTGGTGAGCTATTATTATAAATATTTTACAATCCTTCAGGCATCATAGAAATTCCTTTCGCAGTTACATACAAACATTAGGAGAAAAGCTTGGTAGATGGCCTGAAAAGACCGTATTAGCGATATCGCTCATTTAATTATAATATGTTCCTGAACCAAAAATAATTTTCCCGAGCAAGAAAATTGTTTATATTAAATTAAATTTCAACTACTAACCTACAGTGAGGGTCCCTGTCTTATCGAAAACTGCTACAGCCACTCTAGAACTCCCCAACTTTTCCATAGTCTCCCCACCTCCTTTAAACAGTAAACCATTCTTAGCCCCTACCCCGGTTCCCACCATGACGGCCGTGGGAGTAGCCAGGCCTAAGGAACATGGGCAGGAAATGGCTAGAACAGTGATCGCGTATCTGAAAGCCTGCTCTAAAACGTCCCAGAAAGCCAATTTTTTTTCGATCATTTTAGGGGAATCGTGGGAAACGTTGAATGACGACGAAGAATGTTGGAAATGTTCGGAAGATTGAGAGTTCAAGGATTTAGGATAAAGGCCGACAAAGGTCCAAGCGATCAAAGTGAGCCCAGAGACCGTCATTACGAATGGAACAAAAACTGAAGCCACTTTATCAGCGAATTTTTGTATTGGGGCCTAATGGGGAAAAAAAATTTAATGTATATTGTGAAGGAAAGATTGGCGAGTTAGTACATATCAGTGATGTTAAAGTAAAGGAGAGGTAGCTCGCTAATAATTTAGAAATACATTCAATTTTATACAATAGATACACATAAAAATTGTTAAAATATATTTATAAATGATATTCTAAAATCATAATATTTTTTAATTTAATTATGAAATTGAATATATTTAAAAATCTGCATTACAAATTTAGTTTACAAAATAATTTAAAATGTCCACGATAGAGATATTAAAGATAATTTTGATAAGGATCTTATCAAAAAAGTGATTTCCCTGAAAATAATATGAAATTTCCTTTTACTGAATTTGCAAAAAATCGTAATCTCTATAAAAGATGTACCGGAAATTTTATCATCAAAAAAGACTAGTAGCTTCAACAAGAAAACATTTAAAAGTAATATATTATACAAATTTAATTATCATTGTAGACTAATCCTTAATCTTTAAAATAAAATTTGAATCAAAGCTGTATCTGTAATAATTTTTGAGCTAGATGAGTTTATGTGAAAGTTCTGGCCCGGTCCAAACATGGTATGTTTAAACTGGCCATAAGATATTAATCAAGAATTATATTATAAATTACAATAAATAATTTTTATTAACATTTCATTTTATCATCAGACTTATCTATTTAATGATAATATTTTATAAATTATTATCTGGATGTTAATTTATATATTTATAAATTTTATCAAAACATGAAAAAAATATACCTCAGTCATTTCTTATTTTAACCAATTTGAGAGATACCAGTTCAATATATTATCCCCTACATAATTTTCATTCTAACTAATACTATTATAATTTTAAACTGACCCTAGCCCAATCAAAAACGCTACCTTCATAATTTCTCGAATTTTTAAAAAATATTAAATTCCTGTAAATTCGAAAAAGATTCATACCACAATTTTATTTTTACATTAAAAATAGCTTGTCTCTTTTTTTCGCTAAAGTTAATAAATTACATTCATTATATTTTTTATATTCAGGTCACAGATAAATAAATATTTTATAATTTTTTTCAAAAAAATTTTCTCTCAAACTCTCCATTTTTAAACAAGATAAGTTTTGTCTCAGTCCCAAAAAATAGTTGAAATAATATAAAATATTGTTTATATAAATTTTTTTTTAAAATTATGAAATTATGTATGGGTTGGTTTATATCGATCAAAGTTTTTAAAAAAGATAATACTTTATTTGTAATTCTTTGGTATATATATTTATATCAGTATCAATTTAACTTCAGTAATATGAAATTTGATTAACCTCGATAATATAATATTACATGTCAGAATAATGTAACATAATATAAGTGACCTTTAAATATATCTTACAATATTAATATTCAAATGTAACAATTAATGACAAGAGAAAATATAGTAATAAAAACAGCTACATTAGAATATAAATTTAAGTATTTGCGACGCTAACCAGCTATCGCTCATTAGTCAAAAAGGAGTTGTTAAGCGCTGCTTTTAAAAGTAGCGCGCTATCGCTATTTGTCAGAAAAAGTAGCTCGAGCACTTATTAAGCTACTTTTTATAAAAAAAATTACAAACAAATTTTTCATCTTTTGCTTATAACGTTATTGTATAGTAAATATATAAAAATCAACATTTATTTTGATTATAAAAAAATTTATGTAATAAAAATAAATATTTATAGTAATTTGTTGCATTTTAATAATAAAATCATTTCAATATTATCATCCCCAAGTCTAGAGCGATGATCAAAAAAATTTATGTAATAAAAATAAATATTTATGGTAATTTGTTGCATTTTAATAATAAAATCATTTCAATATTATCATCCCCAAATCTAGAGCGATGATCAGAAAGTATAAGTTTTGCCTTACTAAATAATCTCTCTACACTAGCACTTGAGGGTAAGGGCGTATTTAATCTTAAATACATATTTTTAATATAAGATAGATAATCAATAATTTTATTTGCAAGTACATCATGTCTGGCATCCTAATATCATTTTGAGAGCTAATGCCACAGATCTTCTTTTTAAGTCCTAGGGTCTAGCCAATGGCCTGTGATTCCCAAATAAGCTCAAAATTGTTTAATCAGATCAATTTATAAATATAAATAAGTTTTTACCTTTTGTTATGTGTCCAACTATCTTCCGTGGTACATATATATGATATTTCTGATAACTCTATTATTAGAGCATCTTTCATCATTATGTTATATGTTATTTTATTCATTAGTGTCTGGCGGCATAAAATTGTTGTACCAAGGGATAGAGTTTTAATCATCATGGTAAATGATGGATAATCAACTAAGGACATTGGCTGAACTGTATAAATTATAAAATCAACAATAACTTTATCAGCCAATTTCTGAGAAATATTGTCATTTGCATTATTAATTAATTTGGTTTGAATTGAATTAGTCTTTTTGGATGTAGAGTCGCTTATACCAAAATTATTTAGATGTTTCTCCATTTCCTTAAAACTCATGAACAGTCTTATAAAATAAATATTATTAGAATGTAAAAATGACAATTTACCTTTAGATGTTTCTTGAGGTTATAGCTACTGGATTAATTTGAGGAAATATTTTTTTTTACATTTTAAACAAATAAATTTGAAACAGTTTTGGTTATATATTTATTTTAAAAAATTTTCAAATCTAGGGAATGGGAAATTTGTATTATAGCTATTAAGAACATTTTCTTCCCTGGTATCTTCCATTTCATTAATATCATTGTCTGAATCACTTTCAACGATTTGGATATCCATAGGCGATGACATTTTAAATTATTAACACGTGATTTAGGTTTATAATACAAATGAAAATATAAATTACAAATTGAAATTATATTTCAATTTCAAAATTAAATAATAAATCAAAAAAATTATAATTAATTATGATAATATATTTAAATTTTCATGTTTATACTTACCTTCATTATAATTTTTAAAAGTAGCGAAGTAGCGGCTACTCAGTTACTTTCATAAAAAGTAGCGTGCTAAAAAATTATTAAATAATTACAAATAAAGTAGCCGATATTAGCTATAGCTACCAAAAAGGTTAGCGCGCTACTTAACAACTCTGGTCAAAAGATTTAAAATTCTATATATAAGCTAAGAAATTTGTTTTATGAGCAAAATATTTGGGAGTATATTTTCAGTTACCTTTTAAAATAATTAAAACTAAATAACTATGTTGTAATATGAGGTCACATTATTTAATAATCTGTGGTAACAAAAATTTCTTAAAACCTGCAACAAACGCTAAAATGGTATCATTTTAAAATTCAGAATGAGCCTATTAAAATTTTTTTTACAACCCCAGGTCTATAAAGATTCTAAAAAAATTTTTAAATACCAATTAACCAATTGAAAAATCCCATTAGGGATCATTAGGCCTTTGTTTCTCATATTTCGAATTTCCATTTAAAAATAACCAGTTATGAAAAGAGTAAAATTATTTAAAATGACCAAATTTTAAAAATTCAAGGTAGGATAGGGTTTCGAAAGGGGAGACCTATGCTAGGAACTAAAAAAAATTTTGCTTCTGCAGGGTTTCCAAGTTTTTAAAAACTTGATATTCGCAATTTATTCCTTTAATTATATATTTAAAATATAAACCTTAGACATTTGAGCATCTTCGACTAATTTGACGATTTGTGCTAACGCTGTATCTTTACCCACGTGGGTAGCCTCCACATATAAGACTCCATTTTGATTTATCGAACCTCCGATAACTATCGAACCTATGGAAAGTGGGAACAAATATTAATTTATGAGAGGAATATGAGATATATATAGATGGGGTCAGCCAGAACTGGTTCAGATTCACTCCACAATCCGTAAGAAAAATGAAAATAAGTGGTTGCATTAAGTGTAAGAAAAGAAAACCAAATGGAATCTAATTATTTTATCGCCAAATTTGGCCCAGACGATGACCACTTTTTTGTATTTTTTCCAATTGTGTGGAGTAATCTGAACTGATCTGGTTAACCTTTCGAACTTGTTTTGGTTTAAAATGTGGAAAGGGATAAATTTATAAATCTGGCAGCGTTTTATGATTAAACTTTAGGAAAATTCCTATATATTATTGTAAATACCTAAATAATAGAGCCAAACACGCCCTAAATTCGGTATAAAAAAATAAGGGATCAAACTCAGACATTATTTCTAAAACAAGGGTTGAGACTCGGATTGGACAAGAAAAAATAGACCAGGTGCAGAGATCTACTAATTATTATAGTTAGGTAATGTATAATAAATCAGTTTATCCGGCTCGATCTACAGACACGTGCCGAAAACCCGCAAATCATTAATGGCGGGGTTAGTTTATTTAGGCTTTCCTTACAATTAAAATATAATTATTTTGTTTTACAAAACCGGAAATCTGAGGTGATAGTTTTCGGCTAAAAACTAGATTTGGCCGGCAATTCCCGATTATACTAAATAAGTTTTTTTTTATATCTAAAACCAAAATAAAGTGGAATGAGGAAACCTTCGGATTTATATACGGGCAACGATTCCCCAGTGATGAGTGATTCGTCCACGTAGGAATAATAATCGTAATTTTTAACGGTCCCATTATCGAATTGGTTTGGCTTAGTTTTGTTGTCCCGTTTATTTAAGGTTGGCGATGTTTGAGGGGAAAGAATTGAAACGACTTTGCCATCTACGGGAATTTTTTGGCCAGGCAAAACTTTCAAGATGTCTCCCCGTTTGACCGTAGCTACGCTTATAACACTTTCGCGAATTTCCATGGTGTCTTGATCTGGTTGTTGCAAATAAGGGGATTATAATTATGCGATAGTTTTAAATTATTAAAATATTTTTGAACGTATTTTTTAAAAAAAGAAGTATTCAAATTATTGTAAAGCTGTATTTATATGAAATGATTTTTAGAATAATTTAGATATCAATTAATTACAAATAATCTCAGTATCAAGTATTAATTAAATTTTAATATTTCACAGACGATAATTATGGTTTTTAACTTCTCAAATATGTATCAATAAATTCGTACCCCCCCCCCCTCCCCACGAAGCAACACAATCTCTTCCTAACGCACCTCAATTATTATATTTATATCTTCATATATAATTTATTGTTTTTAAATGAAGCTACTGAAACAACTAAACGTACAATAAAATATAAGAAAAACAAAAATGGCCATGAAAATGGGGCAAAGTATTCCCGATTTATCTCAGAAGAAATATTACAAAATTAACATTCACAGTTAGCACGAATTCGCGGCGAGATATATATAATATAATAATTTTTGTAACTAAGTTACAAATGTTCTAGCTGTGAATGAAAAATAGGCTGATCCCTATATGGGCAAAATTTCAAAAAGGAAGCCGTTTTTTCGCGAGAGAAAATGCAGGGCCATCAAAGCGAAAAATAATGAATCAAATGTTACCAGTAGTGTTGTTAAGAAGCACGATTCGGGTCCATTTAAAAAAAAACCCGATTAAGATTATAGCCAAAATAACATTAAGTAAGCCTAAAGATTTTGCCCATAGCTGGCAGAAATGGTTGGACAACTAATTCAAAATAAAAGAAGATATTTATGATATAAGGGAGAAAGGATAAAAAATATATTTACCATAAATATATTATTTGCAAGTATTTTTTTTTAAAATTAATATAGCTCGTTAGCTAAAATATTAGCATTCTCTAAATAGTAGTGTTGTTAAAAAGCCAAATGTTGGTTAATTTTTAAAAACGGCACGATTACAATTTTAGCCAAAATAATATTATGTTAGCCTCGAGATTCGGCAAATAGATTGATTTTGGCTAAAATCTAATCGGGCCACTCTTAAAAATCGAGGCGAATCGGGGTTTTTAACAATACTACCAAATAACCAATTAAAAATTATTTTTTTTTAAAGTTACTATATTAATTAATTTAGCATGGGGGAGGCAAATAAATAAAAGAATGTATTTTCCTCTTTTTCTACCGTTTCATTAATTAAGGTCTGCTAGACCTAATGGTGCCATTTTTGTTTACATAACAATTTGTCAAAATTTTGAATTACTAAACTATGGATATTGAAAAAATCCGGAGATATGACAATATTAGAAGCAACGACGTCATATAAAAAAAACGAGTAGGTACCTTTACTAAACTCCATCAAAATAGCTTCAAGGGGTTGCAGCGATACGAGTTTGGTAAGGGCTTGCGAGGTTTTCCCTTTAACCATACATTCCAGCCAACGTCCCAAAGTGACGAATATGATTAACATGGGGGGAGTGTCGAAAAATGTGGCTGGGAATTGATTTTTATTAGAGGATTGATGAGAAGAACGAATGCTGGACCCGGAAACTGGTGTAAATATTTGTATATTAATTATTTTTCAATTATATGTGATTAGATATCAATTTGTCGCTGTATAAAATAAGTGAAATGTATATTTTGACTATTTAGATTTTTTTTAAAAATTATAATTACACCCACCTTTTTTGATTAACCTAAAAGGAATTGCTGATTCTCCCCCCCCCCTCCCCCAATTTTTGGTCATCTGATTTCAATAGGAATATTTTAATTAAAAAAAAGAAAAAGATAATATTTTATTTATCGATTTTTGGATATCTGTTATAATAAAATCATTTAAATTTATTATCGGATAAATTTCAAAATATTTATAACGTTTAGATAGAAAAAATTTATTTAGTAAATGTTATAAAAATGAAAAGGTAAAATTAATTTTAATTTTAAGATACAATAACACATTTAAGGGGTTATCAATCCCAACGTTACAATGGGGATATTTACCACTTTATGAAGGGTTGAGAAAAACTAAATTTAATTTTCGTTTAATAGTTGACTCGGTGCCCGCGTACTTATAGAATTATATTTACTATTCGATCATCCTTTTGTTTATCATGACGATAAGGAATATGAAACAGGGAAAATGTAATATGAGGAATATAAAGTGAAATTTTAAGAAAGAATGTAAGCATTGACGAAGTCCTATTTTGATTAAATATCGTCTGTGAATTTACTTTTCTAAATGTATTCTGGATAGATATAGGGCGTTACAACCTTCAGAAACCCCAACACTTAAGTTAGATTCAATTTTTGTAAGCAAAATTTTAAATGGAGAAGTAACTAGTCACACTTCTTATACCTTTTTGGTGGCCACACAAATTTTCTCATTAATGTTACCATTTCCCCATTAGCCTTGCAATTCGAAGCTTGCCAAATTCTCTCATTTGAGGGCATACAATAAAGTGATCTTTAATTTCTGTCATAAAATCAACACGATTAAATCCCATTAATTCATAGTGAAAGTGAGGGTTCAAACATATTATATATAAATGATTTCTGCCCCAAATAAAACCATCACCTAGCAAAATCAAGTTTTTTTTATATATCATAAATTATCTTATTACGATTTGTAATGCTTGAATGAATTAGTTAAAAAGATTTTTTAAATTAATTTTTAACTAAGTGAAGATTAAAATTTTATAATATGATAATTTAATTATACCGTACACCTAATTGTGAGACATTTTCCTAATAACATAATTCTTTGTTAGTGGAATATGCTAGCAAATATAATGAAAAGACACATAAGAATATTCAAGTTCAAAACCAGAATTATTTGAGACGGAAGCGGCAGAAAACATGGATACGGCAGTTACAATGACGGAGTAAGCATAGGCAATCGTGGTAGCCAGAACTACCAGCGTGTCCATGTTTAAATGGTGACGACCCTTGGCGAAAGCTCTGTAAGCTTGAACGTAAAAGTATTGAGCCCCGTATATCTAAATTGTAAATAAAATTTAAGAAGTTAGTTAAGAAATAAAAAAAAAATTTGCTGGAATTAAGGTAAAATTTAATAAAATTCATGCAATATCCAGAAAATCAGGTATAATTATAAATATATATTTTATATTTTAAGTTCAGGTGCTAATATTTTGAACAGCAAGCAACTCAAATTTATTGAGGATTATTATTGGCTTAAAGAAAATGTGGAAGATATCTGCAAGCATTCAGAGGCAAGTTTCAGTTTGAAACTATCCAAGGATGCTACTAATGAACAAATATCTCCACATGTATTCACATGTATTATAACATGAAATTAGAACTAAATAATAATCTATATTTTAGGATTATGAGCTAAACATTCAAGATGTGGTGAATGTACAAACATCATCATCACAGGTATTATAACATGAAATTAGATCTATATAATAAACTGTATTTTAAAATGATGTATCAAATACACAATATATCCATAAATGATATAGTTAATCCACTGTAATCCTATAGACATGGATATGTCTAAGATTGAAATAATAGAAGTTGAATATTTATTATATAATTTATTAATTAAATAATAGTTAGACAATTCTAATAAAGAAAAAATTTCTCCTTGTACCTCTAAAAGAAAAAATTTAGGGAATCCTAAATCTAAAAGAATGAACAAAAGTAAAAAAATATGAAACTGAAAAGATGGATATATTTAAAGGTAAATATTTATTATATTTAATAATTATTTATTTTTGAAATAGATTTTGCAAAAAAAATATCACATGATGATGATATACATAATGTTCAGGGATTTTTTAAGTCCTTCCAAACAACATTCAATCGAATGATGGAGAAAGAAATATATGATATGAAAATGAAATTTTTTTCAGAATATATATCTTTTTATATGTAATCTTTTATACATATGATGTATAATCTTTATTTTTAATATGATATTTATAATACGTTTAACATATTTTTTATATTTTTATAATAAATATTATTATGTCTAATGATCATAATAAAATCTATTAAAGGATATGCATCGTCACCTACAAATATGTAAGGTGATAATATATCTGTTGAGGGTAAAAAATTTGGATTGGGAATCTTTATGATTTTTTTGATCATCCTTTCATAAAATAGGCTTTTAGAAAATATACTTCTATCTGATATAGATCCAGGAAACCCAACTTCAATCAACATGAATCTAGAAAAGAATTAAAATTTAGAAAATATATAATTACCTAGCTTTATCACCTGAAATAATTTGAATCACAATGGAATTGAATTTTTTATAATTATAAAATGTGGATCCACTTTTTTTAGGTTATTTTATTTTGGCATGTTTTTCATCAATAGCACTTATTATATGAGGAAAACCTGATTTCCTGAAGTATCCTGCTGATATTTCAAGCATCTGTTGAACTGTTGGTAAACAGAGATGCTTGGGTTGAAGATCTACCCATAATAACCTACATGTTGCTGTGACAATTGTGCATACTGATGTTTTTCCAATCTTTGTATATAATGCTATATTTCTAAAGCTCATACCCGTTGTCAAATATCTATAAATATATACAGATTATAAAAAAAAATCATCATACATGAGTGTTATATAGAGTCGATGCATTCATACTAGAGTTTTTATGTATAACTATACCGGTGTCTATAGACTCCAAATTTATAAGAATGTAGTTGAATGTTTCCACATGCATGTGGAACATCTGACGAAATTTGTCAGGATAAGATGGAATACTATCAAATATTTTAAAAAGTCCTTGATCTCTAGAATTAATACATATAATATAAATATTATCATATATACTGGCCTTCTAAAAATCTATGCCTTCTTCTATGCTCAGTCGTATAAATAAATAATATAAAAAACAGAAATAGTAAATCATTCACATCAAACATTTTAAAATTAAAAATAAAGGTATGAATCGGGACATGTTTCGTATCTCTCAAATCTCCCGAAAGTTTTGCGATTCGCAAAACTTTTGAGAAATTTTTTTTTTTGATTTAGGACACAGCTTAAAGAATCTAAAATATAAAACCCTAAATGGTGACCAGTCTGAAAAATAATAAAATACTTTTTCTATTTTTGCAATCTAAAAAAGAGTAGGGTTAAGGTATATTATATGAAAAATATTTTTTAAAATTATTTTTTGGAATATAGCAGCACCCTCTTTGATTTAAAAAATTGTTATTTACAAATAAAATCCTGCAGATATTTTAACTATTTTCTGATAAGCTAAATTTATTGCAAAGCTGAATTACATCTTTATAAGCTTGTCTACCATATAAATATTTTATTTTAACCGGGGCGTGTGTTAGCCCTACCAACATTGGTAAATAACAGAGTTGTTAAAGTAGCGTGCTATTTGGTAGCTATAGCTAAAAGCGGCTACTTTTTTTGTAATTATTTAATTTTTTAGTGCTCTAACTTTTTTGATAGCCTCTACTATTTTAAAAAATATAATGAAGGTAAGTATAAACATGAAAATTTAAATATAATATCATAATTAATTATAATTTTTATGATTTATTATTTAATTTTGAAATTGAAATTGAAATATATTTTCAATTTGTAATTTATATTTTCATTTGTATTATAAACCTAAATCACGTGTTAATAATTTAAAATGTCATCGCCTATGGATATCACAAATCGTTGAAAGTGATTTAGACAATGATATTAATGAAATGGAAGATACCAGGGAAGAAAATGTTCTTAATAGTTATGATACAAACTTGCCATTCCTTAGATTTGAAATTTTTTTAAATAAATATATAATCCAAAACTGGCTTCAATATTTATTTGTTTAAAAGGTAACAAAAAATATTTCCTCAAATCAATCCAGTAGCTATAATCTCAAGAAACACCTAAAGGTAAGTTGCCATTTTAACATTCTAATAATATTTATTTTATAAGACTGTTCATGAGTTTTAAGGAAATGGAGAAACATCTAAATAATTTTGGTATAGGCGACTCTACATCCAAAAAGACTAATTCAATTCAAACCAAATTAATTAATAATGCAAATGACAATATTTCTCAGAAATTGGCTGATAAAGTTATTGTTGATTTTATAATTTATACAGTTCAGCCAATGTCCTTGGTTGATAATCCATTATTTACCAAGATGATTAAAACTCTATCCCCTGGTACAACAATTTTATGCAGCCAGACACTAATGAATAAAATAGCAGATAAATTTAAAATGATGAAAGATGCTCTAATAGTAGAGTTATCAGAGATATCATATATATGTACCACGGGAGATAGTTGGACACATAACAGAAGGTAAAAACTTATTTATATTTATAAATTGATCTGATTAAATATTTTTGGGCTTATTTGGGAATCACAGATCATTGGCTAGACCCTAGGACTTTAAAAAGAAGATCTGTGGCATTAGCCCTCAAATGATAATAGGATGCCAGACATACAATGTACTTGCAAATAAAATTATTGATAATCTATCTTATATTAAAAATATGTTTATAAGATTAAATACGCCCTTACCCTCAAGTGCTAGTGTGGAGAGATTATTTAGTAAGACAAAACTTATACTTTCTGATCGTCGCTTTAGACTTGGGGATGATAAATATTGAAATGATTTTATTATTAAAATGCAACAAATTACCATAAATATTTATTTTTATTACATAAATTTTTTTATAATCAAAACTGAGCATATTTTAATATTTATAAATGTTGATTTTTATATATTTACTATACAATAACATTATAAGAAAAAAACAAAAAATTTGTTGTAAATTTTTTTTATAAAAAGTAGCTAAAGCTACCTTTAATAAATAGTAGCTAATAGCTAGCTACTTTTTTTGACAAATAGCGATAGCGGTAGCGCGCTACTTATAAAAGTAGCGTTTAACAACTCTGGTAAATAATAACTATTGGAATTTTAAAATAACGTTATTTTTTTTTGTTCTTAAAATCCAATATTAAAGATTTAATTCGTTACTTGCACGGGTGTACAAAGCAAGAAGAGGATCAAATTCTCTAGACTCAGACCAGGCAGAACTACTATCGGCCGATGTTTACTTTCCGAATTTTTGGGGGCATGGTGGCTGTCGTTTTTAATCATGCCGTACATCATTACGACTATGACCGGCAAACCAAACATCATAGCTACTAGGAACGATGAACGCCATTTTTTGGTTTCGATCAAATTTATATCGTCTAATTTGTCATTATTTTTCATATCATCTGGTTTTCTTCTCACGTGATAATCGTTTGAATAATCGTTACCGGTTCTATAATTGTTTGACGAATATGTTTTATTTTTCGAAGAGGCAACCAATAGATTCTGATTGACGTTATTGCTAATACTACTAGATGAATCCTCTATGAGACGAACATTCCAGCCAGCATCCTTTCAAGGAGAATTTTTTTTTTGTTTCAAATTAAATTAAAATGTAATTACATAATAGATCTTATGCACGTTACAAGCTGACCGATCATCCAGGAGCGCAATTTTTTTAAAAATAAAGTTGAACAAGGTCGGCATAAATGATGATAAAAATTTAAACTGAAAACGAAATAATTGTTTTTTTTTATAATTAAAAAAAAAATATCACAATATAAATTTAAAATAAAATTAAGTATATGAAACTCGTGAAATTCAATCAGAGTTTAGGGATCTAAATTTATAGCTCAAATTGAACAAAGTTGCTGTATACAATTACAGATTAATTGGGTATATACCTCTAAGCCCTCCATTATAGTCTTAGGTTTCACTTTATCGGAATCATACGTGAAAAGTCCTTTATTAGTGCTGAGAGCTACGCTAGCTTCCTGGACACCCTTCATTTTCTTGGCCAGCGTCTCTATTTGATTTACGCAGGATGAGCAGGTCATACCCGCGATGTGCAATTGCAGCTTGCAAATTTTTTGACGATCAACGTTATCACTATTGAGAAGAGACAAATCATTCCCAGCGAGTTGAGCTCCGAAACCCATGTCTAGGATCGAATCGATTATTTGTGGAGGTGATATGATAGTTGATTGATATTGAATAACTGCCTTGCCGGTTAAAAGTGCGACGGACACTCTTTCTATCCCTAATGAAAAGGTGTTTTTTATAAGAATTATTCGAAATTTGACGTCTTCGTTATTTAAGTTAAAGTGACATTTTTTTTAAAAAAAGTCACTTCAACTATTATGTTTTTTCAACGCAAAAAAAACGATTTGCACTAAGAGGTCTGCAAATGGTAACATTTTCAGGCCTAGTGTGGTTGAAATTTAACGGTTAATGATGCTTACTATCTTAAGATATTGCCTTTCAAATTTTATTTTGTTTATTTTTTATTTGGATAAGCACTACCAAGTATATTTATAATATATATTTGAAAAATCGTGATTTTTGGAAAGCGACTGTGGCCTAGTCGGCAAGAGAGTTAGTTACCAATCTGATGGTTTTAAGTTCGAATCCCAGCAATGATCATATTTTTTCTTAACTTGGTGGTTCCGTCCTTGGAGGATGATATATAGGAGGCCGGACTCGACCATGTGATTCCATATTAATATATGTTAAATAATAAGGGTCTTATTACATTTTAATAAATTTTGGTATTTGGCAGTATGTATCAAATAAAAATTTTAAAATCACGATTTGTTCGATATTGCTTTTGGTAGTAAGCATCAATAATCAAATTTTAACTATTGCCCAGCCCGATCAAAATTGTATGACCTATCTTAAATTTTTACTGGCTGCCCGTCGCGGTTCTTTTAAAATACAAAGCCTAACCCGAAATATATAGAAGAACACCAAAATAAATAATGGAGAATAGTTAAATTATAAACACTACACAGTAATTCACTTCTATAAAATATAAGAATAATCCAGCCCAAAATGGTAATCAAAAATGTAGTGTAGATATTGATAAATTGGTATTGTATGTCATTTCCAAAGTTCAAATATTGTTGTTGAGATAAAAATTTTATACTGGCATATTTTGGGGTGGTAATATGAGATAAATGTATTGGCTAAATATAATTTAAATTTATTTGTTAAATCTAAATTATAATAAGTATTTAAGATTAGTGAGGGAGGTTAATTTTCTGGCATGAGAAGATATTGATAAATAGGTATTTTATACTATTTGCAGAGCTCCCATATTGTGGTTGAGATAAAAAAAAATTTTACTACCATATTTTGGGGTGATAAATAATTCGAATTCATTTGTTAAATAAATTGTATATAAAAATAATTTATAAATTTTACTTTGATTAATATAAATATTTACGCTAAAATTAATATGAGATAAATGTTTATTTTTCAATTGGCTAAATATAAAATTTGCTATATAAACTTTACTGTGTGACAAGAAAAATGGGAGAAGAAAACAAAAACAGTTTTGGTGTAGAATTTGACGCTGAGTTCGAATCCGTTTTCCAAATTTTCCCTACACGTCAAGTTTTAAAAATATTACCGTATAAAGACAACTTTTCGAAATCTCAAAAATGGTAAAATTTAGGTCATACGAATATATTTTAAAAAGTATAGAATAAAAATCCCTGAAAATTGGTGATAGTGTTAAACTTATATTTCTTTATAAATTTACTAATTTTTTTTTGAGAAAAATGGTAAAGAATTTCGTTTTGGGGGTCTTAAGTTTTCAATTTAAATTACTATCAAAATTATTAAATTTAGAAGATAAATTTTATATAATTTTGCTTCAAATATGCTCAAGATTATATATTAATTCTAATTATGTTTCAAAAGTATTCTATGCCATGAAAATTCAACCAAAATCTATAAATTAAAAAAGTCGGTACAGATATTTTCGAACTTTTTAATTTGTACACTTTTATTGAATTTTCTCTGCATAAAGCATTTTTAAAGCAAAATTAAGGTAATATTTATCTTTTTTAGTTGCATTTAGTAATATTTTATGTATTTATGATCAATTTATACCAAAATCAGATATCTGTACCCACTTTTTTAATTTGTACTCTCTTTGAATTGAGCATTTTTGAAACAAAATTCATTTAAAATGCAATAATTGGTAATTTTTTCATATTTTTTATTGATATTTATCTTTTTTTGGATGTTTATAAGAATAATTGTTTTTTTAATCAATTTATATCAAAATAAATGATTTTCCAATGGAGTACCTTGAACCCGTAGTATGGGAATAAATAATAATGCCAAATAACGAGTAGGAAGAAATAAGAAGAATTATTTTTTTTCGCGCTTAATTTTTCATAAACATTTAATTTCTTTCATTAATTTTTTTTTAAATTGGATTTTAAATATTATTCGAATTCCCTCCTAATATAATATTCTATAAAAAATTAATGCCGAGGTCCCCTTGTTTAAAGTGTGTCTCTAACTTTTGTTACATCTGTGCGGGCTATATATTGCCCGCACAAAAATGTCCAATTTCTCCAATCATTCAAAGGATTTATGAAGTTTATTACAATATTTCACTCTGCGATTTGGATAAACCATTTGCCCCTAATTACATATGTAAAACATGTTATAATTCTTTTAATTCATTAGTAAATGGAAAACGGTCATATTTGCCTTTTTCGAAACCTGCATTTTTGGCACGTAGCAAGAAAACATTCGTGGGATTGTTATTTTTGCTCGATTAGTACATTTGGGTTTAACAAAAAAAAAGAAAATTCGTTATCCTGAAATTTCGTCAGTTGTTTATCCGGTAAAATATAATATGCATACAACAGTTCCTTTTTTTAATAGTTCGAAGCTGGAAATATTACGTTGCCAGGACAATGACAATATTGATCTTGAGTATCATCCCGAAGAGGATTCGACATTTATGTCACAAAAGCAACTAAATAACATAACCAGAAATTTACAACTTTCAAAAAGAAAGTCCGAATCTTTAGCCTCAAGGCTTAAAGATTTTAAAAAATAGTGTTCGAACTTCATACCGATTCCGTGGAGCATCGTTTAAAAATTTATTCTCTTACGAAATTTTTTTATACTATTCCAACAATCTAGGTCAACTTTTTTTACAATTTAATATTGAATTGGTGCCCGATGAATGGCACTTGTTCATCGCTTCAAGCAAAAACAGCTTGAAAGCAGTTTTGCTTCATAACGGAAATTCTAAGCCATCAATTCCCATCGCCTATTCCAACCAGTTAAATGAATCATATGAAAATATGAAATATTTATTGTCAAAAATAAATTATTCCATTTACGAATTTAAGATATGCTATGATCGCAATACTGACGTGCCTTCAGTTAGGCTACACCAAGCATTCGTGTTTTCTTTGTCTCTGGACCAGAGAAACTCTAAAACATTATACAGTATCTGAATGGGAGGATCGTCCCAACGTTCTTGAAAAAAATCGCGTAAATATTCTGCTTGTTTCTAAAAATAAGATTTTGTTGCCTCCATAGCACATAAAATTAGGACTAATCAAAAATTTTATCAAAAAATTGTCCGAGGGCCCTACGAAATACCTTAGAAATTTTTTCCCCAAGCCTTCCCAAGCAAAAATAAAAGGGATTTTAGTGGGCCCCAAAATAAGAAAACTCATGAAGGACAGTTTTTTTGAAGATGAATTGTTACTCATTGAATTAAAAGCATGGGAATCTTTTAAATGGATTTGCAGATCGTTCCTTGGCAATTATAAATCAGCCGACTATCGTGAGAAAATTGATGACCTATTAACAAATGATAAGGAAATGGGATGCCGAATGTCCCTCAAAATCCATTTTCTTCAATCCCATAAAGATTTTTTTTCTGAAAACTTAGGTACTGTGTCAGAAGAAATGGGGGAGCGGTTCCATCAACAGATAGAAAATCTCGAAAAGTTTTATCAAGGCAAGAATCGTATAAATATGTTGGCGGACTACTGCTGGAGTATCTTTTTTTGAAGATAAATCATCAAATTCATATTCGCGGAAATATATTTAGATTTACCATTAAATGTTTTTAAATTCGATAAATTTTATATTATTTAATTTGTTTTAAATTCAATAAATTTATTGTATATTACAAGTTAAATCCTATATAATAATGAAGGAGGGGGTGGGACAACGGACCGATAAAAGGTTTATTAAAAGTAAAATATGAGATAGGTTAGCTTAACAAAATATATTTATTTAAATATGAGAAATATAACTATTTCATTTAAAATAAATTGTTTGGGAATCGTACCGTGTGCAGTGTAGCGAAGAGAACGAAAGCCACAATAAATAAATATATTAAATGTAAGCTATATTAAAAAAGATTTTATAAATAAAGGTAAATTTAAAAAATATAGGTTGTTTAAAAATTGAGTAAGGATTTTATATAAAAAAATGTATAATAATAATAAAGAAGGTTTGCTGCAAAAATTAAGATATTTTGTTAGTTGTAGGAATCATTAGAACCGAAGTTATAAACCTTCAAAAAGTGCTAAAAATGACTTTTTTGGAAACTTTAACCTAAAATAAATAAAAAACCTGACGTGCTAGAAAAAAACTGACAGCGGATTTAGAATATGCATAAAAAACTGTCTTAAAACATGTTTATTTTATTTTCTCCCAAAAAATCAAGTCGAAATTTGTCACATAGTGTAATATTCATTCTTATCATAATTTGAGATGAGGTTAGTGTTCTTTTTAAAATAACACAATAAGATCTAAATTATATAAATTAATCGAAAAATATGTTAATAGCAAATTAATAACATATATAAGAAAGATTATATTACAAAATTTAATATAGAAAGTGGCTGAGTGGGAAGAACGTTTGCCTTTAAAACGTTAAGTCATGGGTTCGAATCCCGTGATGTACAAAAAATTTTCTTAAAATTTAACATTAGAGATATATAGTCTCCTTCGATTTATTTAATAAGAAGATAGGAAAGTTGATAAGAAAAATAAAAATTAACATTAAGATGATAGGAAAAATTAACATTAAGATTATATAAAAACGTTCATTTCTTGATTACGGTATATATATATAGATATTTAATTTTAATTATTATCAAAATATATGACTCCCCTAACAATATAGAGAGCAGTAATTCATATTTTATTTTGAAAGATTTTTTATGCATAAAAATTAGAAAATATTTACTTATAAAAGGATTTTGGCATTTTTTAGAATTTGATCAAAAAATATTCCGCTTCTTTTAAAAAAAATCAAAGATTTTTGCTCAATTTTTTTTTCAAACTCTAGTATCTATTATATTTGATCTTCTATCTTTCTTTAGATACAGATTCTACATATTTCAAATTAGCAAAAGAAAAGAAAATTGTTCATTTTAACCTTTCTTATTTTTTTTAAAAAAACTATCATTTTATACCATCTTGGCCTTTAAAAAGAAAACTTTATAAAATAGTTATTTTTTTAATTTAAATAAAAATGACATAAAAAAATCATATTTTTGTATGTCACGCTCAGGGATATGTTAAAAATATATTTCTAACGAAAAGTAACCTGGAATTTTTGTGAGATTGGACTCGATGTTAGAGACGCAAGAAGCGCAAGTCATGCCAGATATTTTGATTTCGCATTTGGATGGAGCTTTAAAATCCCCCATATCTTTTTATGTTTTAAAATCAAACCTTCTCAATATTTTCGAATTCGTTTAAGTAGTATTTTTGATTAATGATAGGGTGTTTATCGCCAAAAATAACCAAAAGGTCTACTAAAAAATAAAAAAATATATTTAAAAAATATTATATATCTCATTATACGATACTGTTTTAAATTTCGATATAAACCAGATAGGACCTTTCGTCCTTTTTTTCCCCGAACCTGGAGCCATTATCTTTTGCTATAGAGCCAAAATGTTAAAGACATGCCATCGGGACGTTATCCTCATTTAAAAGACCAAATGGCTCCAAACTATTGGGGAAACCGGCCAAAATACTTTCTTTTTTCTTACTTTTAGTGCCAGATACAACCAATGACATTATAATATTTAACTAGACTACCAATTGAATTATTAAAATGCGATTTGAAGCTTCGTTAAATATCAGCTGGTGACACGCCTCTTGATTTCCAAACGATCGTCCATTACTCCTCCTGTCGGCTTCTGTAATCCAACGGGAGTTTCTGCCTCCCAACAATCTTACGTGATCATTGCCACTGGTCCTTTCGAACCTGTCGGTGTCTCCGAGATGTTTACACCAACGGAAAGAGATGCGACAGAGACGCCCACTGTAACAATGATCGAAATAGGGTCGGTTCGATGGCTGATAATAGAACCGATAGGTGCGAAAGAACCAGCGGCGGTAGTCACAATAGAAACGGATCGTTTGGAAACCAAAGGCAGTAGGGGAAGAATCGGGAGTGGTTAGAGCTCCTTATCACGAACAAGGAATTAGAGGAGATAAGGGGGAAAATAATAGTAACGATGGATGTTGATTTTTATAATGGGGGCTCAAAAAGGTAAGAAAAAAAGATAATAATAATAAATTTTGAGTAAATTAAGCGTGTAAATTATTATGTGTAAAAAAAATAAAGAGAAAACAGTTAATATCGTTTATTATTTATTATTATATATATGTACTGAAAAGATGTTATTAATTTTATTTATTAATAAACGTATATTTGTGAAATTATACAAGATTCAAAAGGTGTAAAAATTAGAAAATTAAAATCTCTGTATTATTTTTGTTCAACCTATTTAAATTTAGTGAGTGATTGAGAGGATAGTGGACATAATTTGTCCATTCTAGTCAATTATATATAATATATATTTAATCACCGGGTCAATCAAAAGACTAATTTTAATTTGTTATTACAGGACTGCAAAGAGTTGTTAGGTTACAAATGGTGGCTCATTATAAGATTCATTTAATTAAATTCTCGGAGTTATGAAATTTTTTTTGGAAGGGGAGGGGGGTTAGTTGAGAATTTTGGAGGGGGTTTGTCTACAATGAATTTTCTGTCATGTAGAAGCTGCCTACATAATATTTTGTTATTGTCAACATGTTCCTATTTAATTTTTTTCAATATTAATCAGTCAATAAAAAATGTAGCTCACTGGCAATAAGGTCACTGAAGAACCTGATAAGAAAATATCCTAATATATATATTATTTCTTTCAAAATAAATTGATTAATCCTAACATCCTACCTATTTAAAAATTTTAATATTCCTATTTAAACATTTAAAAGGTTTTGTTTTGTTGGTAGTATATTTAAATCGTTCAATTTTTCCTACTGTTAAGCTAACAGTTAATAAAATTCACTAAGCCTTGTGGCAAGAGTATATTGTACTTTTTTAGAGTTGGCTCAAAACCTGCTAAAAATGGAGCTATTTATCACCAGAACCTGTTGGTAGTGACCCTCATTTTATACAATAACAGGGAAGAAGTGGCAACAACTTATAAAAATAATGAAAACAAAACTTTATCCTTCATTATCTTCTAGGGCAAAAATATAAAACGATTTTTGAATTTTTATAATAACAATAGAGATTTAACACATTTATAAAAATATTTTTGTCGAAAGGAGTCTCAGCCCTTCCTCAAAATTTGGAAAGGGGGGCTAAAAATCATAAAAAAATTAGTGGAGTGCAGCCTCTAATACTCCTGTCTTAACTTAATATTTAGAAAAATTATGACAAATTTAAATTCAATTATTTTTAGAAATGAAAAATGAATTTTAAAAAATATTTTTATAAGTTTTTCTTAAAAAATAAATCTGACATATGGATTTATCAGATTTAAAAATATATTCCAGGGTTAAACTAATATTATCAAAAATAAACTATATACTCTATCATTATTTTACAAGTCAAAAGTAATCTATAATTAAGAAAAAAATCAATGTTCTGAAGATAGATAATTTTTTATATGTATTTAATGGCATGTAAAGTTTATTGGTATTTAGAAAGAAATTAAAATAAAAGTTGTTTCATAAATTAAAATAGTTTAACAGCTTATTCTAAAATATTATATCAGTCTTTATTTTAAAATATATCTACACAATATATTTAATTTATGACTTGATCTGTTATTATATTTATATATATACATTAGGCCTTATCAAAAAGAATATGAATTATATCAATTCCTTTAAACAAATTATATAATTTACTATTCATATTCAAACAAATTTACCATTCTTATTTATTTAATAGTAATGAAAATAAATTATCCGATTAATTTAAAAGAATCTAATACAAATAATTCATTGTTCAATTTGAATTCATTTAAATAGGCCTAATACACATATTGTTACATTGTATTGGCACATCAATTCTTTAAAATGTGGCACCTAATTATATAAGTTAAAGAAATAAAATACTTGTAAGATGAGAGGCTTATAATTAACTTTTACAACAAAATTTTAAGATATTATGTTTTGTAAAAATAAATTTAAGATATTGGGAAAATAAATTTTTAATAATCTAATAAAATTAGAATTCTCAGAGCATAGAAATATTCATATTATATTTAAATTTTAAGATGTATGATTATATTATTTTTACCTCGATCATCAATCATCAGAAAATATTGAAAATTGATAGATGATATTTTTTAAAATTTGATTTAGGCATAATTAGCATTATAAAAATCAACTAAATAAATAGTTTATTTAATAAGAATAAATTAGAATCATATACGTTTAAGATCATGATATTAAAATATACAGTGTATATATATATTTATTTATTCTTTTCCTGAATGTTCCACAACGTTCTATTGGATTGGGATAGATTCGTATTTGTAATTATTTTTAGATATATATTATTACAGTTCAGTTTGATTATGTTTAAAAAAACAATAAATATTGTATAATATTTTGCTATTTTCGCGAATATGATTTTTTAATTAAAAAACTAATAATAATATTCTAAAACGAGAAGTTTATAGAAACAAAGAAAGCATTGTTTCCTTCATAATTCATCTTAAAAATTCTGAACCAATACCGATACTATATTACAAATTAATTTATTTTTACTATATTATAAAATGTATCATACTATTTTTCAGAATTTAAAACCTGAAAAAATGGTTCTGGTTGTAAATATTTTGTAAAAGATGGTTCAGGTTTTGTATCCTAAAATTTTTGAAAATAATTTGTGGTTCCGATTATTAGATTTTATGTGCTTCCAGGTTTTGGGTTAAAAAACTGTTAAAGTAATAAATACAAAATTAAATATAAACAATAAATAAGATGGATAGCACAACTTTTTAAACAATATTTAAATTTCTTTCAATCAGGCGTGTAACCAAGGAGAAATTAAAATTTGTATCGTTAACTAGCCAAAAACCGAACAAAAATTGTAAATTTACCATATAGTACGTTATCTAAATATAAGAAATATCTTTGATTTTTTTAAAGTTTCCTTTATAGCTTTAGTCTGTAATCAATTAAAAAAATAAAAAATTTAACTCTTTATTAAAACCTAACCCCCCCCCCCCCTTCCCCTCAACACTTCATTCACTCTCTTTATTGTTCTCATTTTAATTATTATTTTATAATATCATATCTTTATTTAATAATTATTTTACAAATAATATGACTTATTGTAATAGATAAATATAAATGGTATACAAAATTTCAAATATATATCTTTTTATAAATATGTTTACAATAAAAACTCTCTGCTCGATTGCTGGTATTTGCGACAGAAAATTTCGAATTTATACATTATTTTAATACTACAAGACTATAATGAAGACTATGTCTGCTCGTTTCCTTGCATTTCCGATTTTTGTATTTTGATATCTCGAAAAAGACGTCTAGA
The DNA here is from genome assembly GCF_954871325.1 of Gordionus sp. m RMFG-2023. Lineage (NCBI taxonomy): Eukaryota > Metazoa > Nematomorpha > Gordioida > Chordodea > Parachordodidae > Gordionus > Gordionus sp. m RMFG-2023. The sequence continues at coordinate 25,216,273 of NC_088779.1, read as the reverse complement.
AACCCAAACCTTGATATTATAAAAAAAATAATAATTATGAAAACTAGAGATGTGTCAAAAAAAAAACTTAACGGTCGATAATTAGAAAAAAATTAAATCGAATTTTTGTTTTGAGATTAACCTTATAACCCCTATTCTCTTCTTTTCCCCCCAAAATTATTTATTATTTAACTCTTAAGTAATATAAGCCCCTATTTAAAACTGCTAATATCTCATTCAAATTTTAATGACATTTTAAACGCTTGATAAGTTATTTTTTAAAATTGATTTTATTTTTAAATGTTAAAATGGAGTTTCGGGCCGACATATATAGCTATACTTAGGGCACCCAAGTGAGAAAAGATGATTTCTCAAGAAAACTCCTTTTGTGGCCGAAAACGATGTCCATCCAATATTATCATATCGACCGTGCCAAAAATAATCACGTTAATTAAATATTTTGGTTTTGAAAATTTTAATGATTTATATAGTAAAATTTTTATTTTATTAAGACCTTAATATAATTATCATCCGTAGTTGTAATCATAATTTGAGAATTAGTCGGATCAAAACTAACACAATTGACGATGTCGGAATGAGGTAATTTAGCTACACATAAATTTTCGTAGTACCTATCCCATATGTAGGCCGATTTATCTTCAGCTCCACTAAAAAAAATTTTTTAATTAGTTTTCTTTTTTAAATATAAATCCATTTGTTAAAATATTCAATTATCCGCTAAATTTATATGGTATAGAGGAGTGAGTGATATTAATGAAATTAAAGCTTTCTAAACCATAAAAAATCAATGATAAAGTTGTTAGGGGTAACCAAAAAATGCTTCCCCATTGAATGGGGAGAATCTATCTGATTGTCTATATATCATAATTATCACTGCAAAACTGTCTAACTACCTTTTTTAAAAAAAATATTACAGAAAGACAAAAATTAGATTTTAATACCTAGCGAGACTTATTAAAATAAAATTTAACAAGATAATAAAGCTAGTAGTTAAACGGCTCATTTTGAGCTGATTTTTAAAACGGCTAACTCAATATTTTAGCCAGAAAATATTGCCTAAGCTTCGAGATTTCGAAAATATATGTATAGACCTTTGTTTTCCAAAATCTTGAGGCTTGCGTAATTTTTTATGGATGAAATATTGAGTTCGCAGTTTTTAAAAATCGGCTCAAAACGAGCCGTTTAACAGCGCTAAATAAAGCTATCTTAATAAAAAATAAAATTATCATCTACAAAATGTATAATCACCTATTAAACAAAAATAATAATAGTATTTTGTGAAAATTTTTCGCCCAAATTCACAAAAAAATAAATAAAAGATGGGAATGGAGTTTTAAATAATGAAGTATAACATATAAGGAATTTCTACTTAAATAGTAGGCTACGCATTTTTAAAAAATATTAGATTAATAAAACTAAAAATAACATTTTGTAGATAGGGGGTTTTGCAATGTTATTGTGGGTATATCATTATATTATATTGCGTTTTCTGATTATATAACATTGTTGTTAAACGGCTTGATTTAAGCCATATCTGAGCCTCGAGATTTCATTAATAGATGTCCAAACCTTTGGGCCATCTATGAGAAAAATCTTCAGGCTTGCGTAATACCTCTTTATAAATCGGCTCAAAACGAGCAGTATACAACACTATATAACATAATGTGTTATTTTTAAATTAAACATTTATTTCCGACAATATTTAAAATAAAATAAAACAATAGAGTAACCTCGCTAAGTATTCATCGCTCACGTCTAAAAACAAAAAGAAACATTCTTCGTTATGGGTATAGGCTTTATGTGACGTGAAAATCTGGTTATCGATTATCTTTAAAAAAAACAAATAAATTTAATCAAATAAAAATTTATCGATATAAAAAATTAATAAATTATTAGTAACTTGCAAATTTGACATGTCCACTACTCTAATCTCAATTTCTTGGGCGATAGGAGGCGGATTCAAGGGATTAGATATTATACAGCCATCAGGCCAACATCTCACGTTAACATATAAATATCTTAATGATATACATATATGTATAATGTAAGGTGGTAAATTCCAGTAAGAGTTACTGATCGAACATATGTTGAACAGTTGGTCCAAAAAATTAATAGTTTTGTTCAAAATCGTGCCCGAAATTTTTTTATGAAGAGGTTCTAAGACCTAATTCGGACCTGTCATGCATCGCTCTATATTTTAGTTTAGTTGCTCAATATTTAGTCATTTTTAAACAAATTTGGCAATTTCGAACCCACAAAGACACTTCTTTCGGTGGAGGAAATAAAAATAAGCAAATATTCAGAGCTAAACAATATTAAATTCGTTCCTGTTGTCAAATAAACCCTTGGAAACTTCGCTTACCAGGCACTATCCTTCCTGAAGGAGATAGGAAGAAAAGTTACCCATCTCACGTGCGATTCTGAATATTTCGTTTAAATTTCTTATCAAATTCACCGCTGTACTTTAATATCTAGTGTTGTTAAACGCCCGAAAAAACCCGATTTTTTTAGTCGAAAATATTATGAGATTTCGCTAATAGAGGTTCAAACTTTTCTACAACCTATGAACAAAATCTCCAGCCTTACACTACTATTATTAATAGTTTATGATTGTATAATTATTAGTTATTATTTTAATCTTTTTTTAAAAATATATATTTCTTTTCTTTTTTTTTGTTTTAACATTATATCTAATACATATATATTATAATGGGCGCAAATTAAATTGATTTAGTATAAAAAAATATATATATATTATTTTATGATCTATACTTATAATCAATAACATATATATATTATACTTATACTAGCCAGATGATTTATTCATAAAATGAGTTTCGAAGAGTGGTGGAATACAAATCAGCTGATTACACGTTATTTTGATTTCTCATAAGAATATTTTTTAAGTTTTTAATAAATTATTTATATGAGAAAACAAAATGGCACTTTATCAGCAGGCTTGTACATTTAAAAAGTGATATGTTATATCTCATTGACTATTCTATAATAATCTAATTAAAAGTTTGATGGAAGGCAACAAATAAGTTTTTAAATATTTTATCACATAATACTTTATTACTAAATTTTATATTTTTCTAACATGTATTTATATCAATTCACAATCAATTAACCTAAAAATGTTAATGCTAAAAATGGTTAATTTAATAATAATAACAAATTAATGTATGAATGTATATAAAAAACAAATTTAATGATTCTAAATATTGTCCATCTCTAACATTCCACCCTCCAAAGAAATCCAGCCTAGGTCTCTTTGAGTGCCGAAAAATCGTCCCGATGTTCTTGATTTTTTACTATTATTATCGTTTCATATGTCACTTTGATTTTATCTTTTAGCGTTGTCTTGCTTTTGTCACGTTTTATCGTTGGCTTGTTTTCACCTCGTTGGTTTGTTATTAACGTTTCGTCTCTTTGCTTATTTGTTTTTGTTCACCTTCCATAGTCATTATTATCATTTTTTTTTTATTATTTTTCAAATCATTATCATTACTATTAGTTAATCAAGAATAATTAGGAATCATAAGAATAGATCCAATTGAATATAAGAATCGATCCAATTGAATTGAATCATCATTTAGAAAATAATATTGAATTTGTAAGAATGTATAAAGAATCGCGTTTTAATGTTTTTTTTTTATTATTTGTGTCGCGTTTTATACAATTTTTTATATTATTTATTTTGCGTTTTATATCGTTTTTTTTTTATTTATAATGTTTTATATCATTTTTTTTTATTTATATATTTTTTGTTTATTTTTATTTTACATTGAGTTTTATATAGTTTTTTTTATATTTATTTATTTTGTTTATTTTTATATGTCAAAAAATAATTTTCCATTGATAAAGTCAAAATTAAAGATTTAAATGAGATATATTATTAATCATATATTTTTTTATAACTTCTCCCTCCTTAAAACTTTAAGAGATTTTTAAATTTAAATCCTTTCATCTTAAGTATAAATAAGATTTCACAGTTCCTACAATTACTTTTTTTACTATAAATCGTGGATTCTATTTTATTTAAAGTTTTCCATATAGAGATTTCATCTATTTCATTTGTGTTACTTGTTATATTTGTATCATCAGAGTTTTCTTTATTTAAAATTTCATAGTTATTAAAGTCATTATACTGAAAATTTTCATTAGTTGACATTTCATTGTCTTTATAATCATCACAATAATTATTTTCACATTTTGAATTTATTATAAGAGTTTCCTTAATATTAATGTTTTCTCTAATATTAGTATCATCGACTTTTATAGACATTTCATTGTCTTAATAATCATCACAATAATTATTTTCACATTTTGAATTTATTATAAGAGTTTCTTTAATTTTAATGTTTTCTCTAATATTAGTATCATCGACTTTTATAGACATTTCATTGTCTTTATAATCATCACAATAATTATTTTCACATTTTGAATTTATTATAAGAGTTTCTTTAATTTTAATGTTTTCTCTAATATTAGTATCATCAACTTTTATATTTGCTCTTACTTTATAGTTACATAATAATTTCAATATTGTAATAGCTTCCTCAAAAGTTGAATCTCTGTCTCTTGGTTCAAATGCCTTCATCTTTACATATAGATGATCAGGCAGTTTATAAATTAAATATCTGCTGCTATTTCTAACTTCATTAATTAAAAAAAAAATTTCTACTTCGTCAATATAATTCCTTATATTGTCTTCACTCCAAATAGGATAATTCATATCAATTAAATTTTACTTTATTTCAAAAAAAATTTAAGTTCATCAAATATGTACTTTATTTTATAATTATTTTTATTTGTGCTTATAATTATATCATTTTTTTTATTTTATTTCGAATGGTTTCATTGCTAATTTTGGACATTGGATTACTCGTACATGAAATCCAATAGCAAGTTATAATCTTTCAGAATTATGAAATATTATAACTTGCTATTGGATTTCATGTAGAGTAATCCAATGTCCAAAATTAGCAATGAAACCATTCGAAATAAAATAAAAAAATGATAAAATTATAAGCACAAATAAAAATAATTATAAAATAAAGTACATATTTGATGAACTTAAATTTTTTTTGAAATAAAGTAAAATTTAATTGATATGAATTATCCTATTTGGAGTGAAGACAATATAAGGAATTATATTGACGAAGTAGAAATTTTTTTTTTAATTAATGAAGTTTGAAATAGCAGCAGATATTTAATTTATAAACTGCCTGATCATCTATATGTAAAGATGAAGGCATTTGAACCAAGAGACAGAGATTCAACTTTTGAAGAAGCTATTACAATATTGAAATTATTATGTAACTATAAAGTAAGAGCAAATATAAAAGTTGATGATACTAATATTAGAGAAAACATTAAAATTAAAGAAACTCTTATAATAAATTCAAAATGTGAAAATAATTATTGTGATGATTATAAAGACAATGAAATGTCTATAAAAGTCGATGTTACTAATATTAGAGAAAACATTAAAATTAAAGAAACTCTTATAATAAATTCAAAATGTGAAAATAATTATTGTGATGATTATTAAGACAATGAAATGTCAACTAATGAAAATTTTCAGTATAATGACTTTAATAACTATGAAATTTTAAATAAAGAAAACTCTGATGATACAAATATAACAAGTAACACAAATGAAATAGATGAAATCTCTATATGGAAAACTTTAAATAAAATAGAATCCACGATTTATAGTAAAAAAAGTAATTGTAGGAACTGTGAAATCTTATTTATACTTAAGATGAAAGGATTTAAATTTAAAAATCTCTTAAAGTTTTAAGGAGGGAGAAGTTATAAAAAAGGATATGATTAATAATATATCTCATTTAAATCTTTAATTTTGACTTTATCAATGGAAAATTATTTTTTGACATATAAAAATAAACAAAATAAATAAATATAAAAAAAACTATATAAAACTCAATGTAAAATAAAAATAAACAAAAAATATATAAATAAAAAAAAATGATATAAAACATTATAAATAAAAAAAAACGATATAAAACGCAAAATAAATAATATAAAAAATTGTATAAAACGCGACACAAATAATAAAAAAAAAACATTAAAACGCGATTCTTTATACATTCTTACAAATTCAATATTATTTTCTAAATGATGATTCTATTCAATTGGATCGATTCTTATATTCAATTGGATCTATTCTTATGATTCCTAATTATTCTTGATTAACTAATAGTAATGATAATGATTTGAAAAATAATTTAAAAAAAATGATAATAATGACTATGGAAGGTGAACAAAAACAAATAAGCAAAGAGACGAAACGTTAATAACAAACCAACGAGGTGAAAACAAGCCAACGATAAAACGTGACAAAAGCAAGACAACGCTAAAAGATAAAAGCAAAGTGACATATGAAACGATAATAATAGTAAAAAATCAAGAACATCGGGACGATTTTTCGGCACTCAAAGAGACCTAGGCTGGATTTCTTTGGAGGGTGGAATGTTAGAGATGGACAATATTTAGAATCATTAAATTTGTTTTTTATATACATTCATACATTAATTTGTTATTATTATTAAATTAACCATTTTTAGCATTAACATTTTTAGGTTAAATGATTGTGAATTGATATAAATACATGTTAGAAAAATATAAAATTTAGTAATAAAGTATTATGTGATAAAATATTTAAAACTTATTTGTTGCCTTCCATCAAACTTTTGTATGAATGTATATAAAAAACAAATTTAATGATTCTAAATATTGTCCATCTCTAACACTAATATTCCGTTTTTTTAAAAACATCATTAAAATAGGGATCACTTTTGATCAGGAGAAAAGGTCATTCCTATGATGTGCCCGTTAAAATCGATCAGGTGATCTATGCTATCAAAATCCATCTAGTAAATAAAATAATCATAAAATAAATTATATAATACCTTTTTATAAAAAAATAATAATACCTAAATTCTAAAAAAAATGTTTACCTGCTCGGGATAATTCTGAAATTCATTGTTGGGAAATGAACGTGCTCCCCTGTAAATAAGAGGATTATAATCGTGAATAGTGTCAGCATCAGTTTCCAAACCGACAGTTTCCGGGTAGTCTCTGTTATCTCTGTGAGCCGAAGATGATGGGTTTAATATGGCTAACGCTTGAGAAATGGTAGGTAACTTGATAGGTTTTATCAGTTTAAATCCTATTTGATGGGGTACATAAGTTTTTGAACCTATGAAATGTAAGAAGGGGGAAGGAAAGAGATATCTATATAGATCAAAAAATCTAGTAAATAAATGTGTTACTGATGATATGCGTAAATAGGCAATATGTAGAATTGTCGGAAATTTACAGGGTAGATATAAGATACATGGGAAATACATTTCCAATTTAAAAATCTATGAATCTCGAGTCGTAATACCGCCAATAACCCGCAATGGCTGAAATAAACGCATATTTCGGTTAACTATAATTTCTAAATGCAGGCAGCTTTTATTAAATCGGATTTTGGAGCAGTTTAAAATAGTGTTGTTAAACGGCTCAATTTGAGCCGATTTTTAAAAACGGCTAACTCAATATTTTATCCACAAAAATATTACCCAAGCCTGAAAATTTCGCCCATGGATTGCATAAAGGTTTAGCCATCTATCAGCAAAATCTCAATACTTATACAATTGTTTTCTTGTTAAAATATTGATTTAGCCAATTATAAAACTTGAAAACGGGACGTTTAACAACACTAGTTTAAACAGGTCCGATTTACTTTCACTTAAAAAATAAATACATCCTAAACTTCTATAAAGTTAGTGATGAGCTATAAAAATAACCTTTTTACCAGAAACCTCGGAATAGGATCAAATACAACAACTGAACCTCTCGGCTCCCATTTTAGAATTTTCAGGAATCAGAACCCTTTACTAGTTCCGGTTTTTAAACTCAGATTTTAATACAATATATATATTTTTTTAAATTAATTACCCTTTTTTTCTAAATTAGAACTTTTTATTTTATTTTTATTAAATTTCTTTTCCGCCATTGTAATTTTTTCAAATTTAAAATAACCTGTCGTGAAGACCAAATATTTATCGCCATTTAACGCGTGTTTACGCGAATCATTTAATGATCTTTTTGAATTTCTCGGGTCCTTTAAATTAGCAGACGATAGCGTAGATGTTGATGAAGTGGAAGAACCGGAAGAAGATGTAGGAAGATCTACAGAGGTTGATGCCCAGGGTGGTATTTCGTTTTGTTCGTTCGTTTTAATCCTATTATCTATCTGATAATTATGGTTGGCGTCTGTTTCGCTTAATTGGGCATCTGAATCAACATTTATTTGGTTTTCTTTGGTAGGAAGAGATGTTAGGCAGTCGCAAACCATAATATTTCTAACGGAACTACCGTTAACGTTGAAAAACTTAAAAGTTCTCATGACGACTGTTTCTAGTTCGGAATCTGTTTCCTAAACAAATAATTCAGTTAGATTACATGATATGATTAGGATAAACGAGAATTTATGAGAAACATTTAAAAAAAAATTCTTAGCGCATTTATGCATGATGAATTCAAATTAAACCTGCCAGGCTTTGTTAATCCACAAGGAAGAACAAGATAGCAAATGACCGAACCAATGAAGATTACCGGATATGAGATAATCCTCGTTGTACCAAGTTCCGAAAACGTCGTAAGGTCTATTTATAACACGGCATTGTAACGTAAATTGGCCATCTTTTTTTTAAATCAAATAAATATGACCTATTTTAGTTTATCAAACAATTTGGATATATAAATCTCTTCCTTCCTATTCTTATCAAAATTTAATATATAAATTCTACCTATTACGTTAAAAACAGCAATTTCTCCTGAAGTACTATGCGATCCAAAATGGACTCCAGAAACTAACAATAATGTATCGTCTGCATTAAAACACGAATATTGAGTGTATTTCCAATTGTATAACTTTAAATCAAAGCTGTATTTCAGGGTTATGATTGGGAAGGAAGACATATTCCAAACCTAAATAAATCATTTATAAATCTTTGAAATAGAATAGGCTAGCCCTAATTTTAAATATTCAAATAAATAAAAAATCTAAAATAATATGTCATTAACAACTGGACAATTTATATACCACAAATAGTAAAATATAAATTTTAGTGGAGACATTGTAAATCTGTTCTTCCATGTCAAATGAGAAAGAAAATAGAGATTTTCGGCCGACCTCTTTCAATTTCGGTAAAAATTTGCAAGCACGTTATGTTATGTTCCAATAATATCAGAATTTAAGCTAATTAGCATTTATATTACTTGAGATAACGAAAACAATACGAATATTGGATCTAATATTTATAACTAAGTCAATGATTGATAATTATAGGAGGGGGGGGGCATCAAAATTACATTTTTATAAATATTGGTCATCCTATATCCTTTTGAAAATTAATATTTCGAACATATAATGAGCTTCAATTTTTCAAGTTTTTATTTTCTAGATTTTTTTTACTATCTTTCAAATAACACCTTCAATAATTAACATGGCTGCATAATTAATAAAAATTGAGATATCGTGATCGTGAATGTTATATAAAAAAACGTATGGCGTTTTGTATGAACATTTCGATGCGATAAAAACTTTTTATACCGTCAAAAATCATTTTAAAGGCATTATAATCACGAGTAATATTAGGCATACTGAGAAATTTTTTTTATTCTTAAAATATGGCTAAAAATTTTAATTATTTTTTTAAAATGCCTTATATTATCCTAAATCAATTTTAATTCCTTGAAATTATTTTTAAATGACAAAAAAAAAGTCTTATTGCACTGAAATGTTCATGTATCGCCATATATATTTTTATATATTAATTCGCGATATTTTTTAAAATAATTACCCACCCGTGCTCATTATTGATGAAATTATAAGAAAAATAGTAAATGAATAATTGAAAAAAAAATTATATAATTGAAACTCACAATCATTTCGAAATATTAATATTTCTACTGGACATAAGATAGCATTTAAAAAAAATTAACATTGATGTTTCCCCCTTAATTATCAATTAATAGTAATTAATATAAACTAATTTAGCTTTTAATTTAAAATTCATTATTTAACATAAGTAAAAGCTTTAAAAAAACCCGATTTTTGTACCTTTGATTCCCAATACCTCAGGTAATATAATTGCTAATCAGCTAATTTTGTTTCAGATATTAGCGGAACATATATAACGTGCTCGAAACTAAAAGGGGTCGACCGAAAGGTGTTTGGTTTGACATGGAGTGAGCCAAATTCACTGAATATAGTCGTATGAATAGATAATTATTCTCATCTAGGCAATATTTTTTTATTATAACCTATGTGCGGTATTTTATTTAAACATGTCTAGCAGCGATCTACAAATAGCAAAAATTTTCAAGTCCGGTCTGGTCTCAGTTTTTGCCTTGCCCGGATAATCTTTTGCTCGGCCTGGCATGATTTAAATTTATCACTATAGCTGCCCGGGCCGATTTTAATTAATTTTTTTTTAATAAAAGTTATATCGTCGTCACCAATGCAAGACCTAGTAAGTGACATTTTATTTTTAGATAAATAAGTTCATTTATAAGCCAGATAAAATCTCTCAAAAAAGCGTGATTTAATGACCAATAAAACTAGTATTTTTAATCATAACATTAAAACTAAGAAGAAAAAAACAAACATCACAACCTCGTAAGTGATTAACAAAAACTCGTAAGTGGCATGGGAGTCGCATATGTGAATATATTTTTATTTAAAATCATTCTAATAAAAAAGTATTGTATAATTAAAAGTTAAAATTCATTAATAAGTATGTATAATTATTTCATAAGCAATTAGTTAGCCCGCAAAAATATCTTTACATGGCCCCTGTCAGGCTTTGGGCAGAACTGTGCAAACTCTACTTATATTGACTATAGTAATCTAAAATTTGAATGGCTTTTTTAGATATTTAAATTCAATCTTTATGTTAGAAATAAGGCAAATTTACGTCTCAGAGTAGGGTGGGCGAAAAAAATAATTTACAGCACCAAACCTTTTTCAAAATAAATTCATGTCATTTTAGGCCAGGGCCACACTAACCACCTGCTGTAGTAATTAATAAGTGTCGAGCATTTGGGAGTGACCCGTATTTCAAAGCAGTCATTCCAAAATATTTCATGGCATAATACCAATTTAAGCAGAGTATCTCCTAGCTACAGGGTTAGTATATATTATATACATGAGCCATGACATGATGTAGGCAGGCTAAGGTGGGTTTCGTAATTATAAATAAAATGCCTTTCAAATTTTTTAGACGCCATTTTTAATTTGCTGTTATGGCATCCATTAACTTTTATATTTTTTAAATCAATAAAAATTGTTTATTATTAATATAAGAAGTGATCAATAATTCAATGATATTTTTTTGATGGCATTTCTTTCAAAATTGCTCAGTTTAATTATTATGTTTAAGAAAATTGTTAAATATTTCTTTTAAACATTAATTTTATGATAAATATATATATCACAATTTAAAAATGTAAATTTATTTTAAATTCAATATAAAAAAACAATTAGGATCTATACAAAACTAGATCTTAAATTATTTGTAATATAACAATTAATACCAGAGATGTTTAGCCGGGAGGGAAAAAGATTACATGGGGCTACATTATACGCTAAAAAAAATTATTTTGATTTTTAGCCCTCCTTTTTAGATTTTATAGAGGGGCTATAAACCCTTCCTACGCCGCCAAATTTTTTAAATATATTTTTCAATGTTAATTAAATTTGAATTTTTTTGTTTCTTTATTAATTGTTATAAAATTTTAAATTATAATTCCCCATATTTCTTTTATAGCCAGACGACGCCATTTTTTTAGAAATATTCTATATAATTGATATTATTAACCCATTAATATTTTAAACATCAAATTTTAAAATAAAATTATCTCTTGTAAATATTTTTATAAGTCGTGTCCTCGGCATTATCTAAAGTTTAGAGTGAGGTTCACAACCGGCAAAGAGTGGTGATAAATGGCTCCATTTTAGCAGGTTTGGAGCCGACTCTAATAAAGAAACCGACTTTTTAAGCAAAAATGATTATCTTAGCCTAGATCGAGTTTTATACTTAAAAGGATAGGTCCTTTAAAAAACAATCTTGTTTTAAGGATGCAAGAAATAGTTCAATTTTAACAAAATATTTAAAATGTTTAAATAGGAATTTAAAATTTTCAAATAGGTAGGTTGTTAGAATTTAGCAATCTACTTTGAAATTAATAAATTTAGATATTTTTTTTATCAGGATTTTTGGTGTTATTTTGCCATCATTTTATTTACTTAAAATTAGTGACATTAACTTTATTTAAAATGAGTCTCAAATCTAAAATGATTATAAAATTTAATATTACTTTCAATATAAATAAAAAATTTTTAATGAGACTAAAACTAAACAAATATGTATAATTAATTATAAGTTTAGGCAAATTGGAATGACATACTAAAAATCATTAATACCAATTTCTGAAGATGCTGTCTTTAACGCTCTTGTTGTTTGGAAACATGTTAGTTTTAATTCTTTTTCGATTTGCTCAATGACAAAATGTGCAATAAAAACTACAATTCCATAATGTATCTCATTCTTGATATTTCATTTATTAATTTTATATTTGACATTTCATATAATATACTTGATAGCCTATTTGTATAAATATTATATAACTTTTAAATAAATACTTAAAAATTTTAGTATTTTTTTTTACTGTTCAATATTTTTATGAATACTTCTTAAATTTTTTTTTTTGCTAATAAAAAATACATCCCATTTTGATTAATTTATTGCCCAAAAACAATCACAGCCTAAATATAATACAAATTATTTTATGAAATTTGAAATTATTATCCTTTATTAAAAAGTAATAAACAAAAAAATGGATTTTGATTTTATTTATAAAAATAATTATAAAAATTTTAAAAAATTAAGAGCCATTTTATTGGATGGTAAAATTTTATAATATTGGCCAATGACTGATATTTTAAAAATGATTAAATATTGGCCCAATCCGATAAAAAAAAAATAATTTGAATATTTAGTAATTTGATAAATAATATTTTTATAATTATTTCTTGCATTCAATTTTTGATTCAAATAATTGTGTTAAATCAAATCACATTATGAATAATTCAGTGATGCCTTAGACAAAAATTATGACATAGCAGAAAAACTTTATTTTTTGAAAAAAATTTGGCTTCAAAATTAAATATTTTATATTCTTTAATCAAAAGGAAAATTGGCCTAAGAATAATGTAATTTGGCAAGAAGATAATAATAAAATCTGCCAAAGATTTAAATTTAATAAATATAAAACAATTGCTAAACTTCAAAAATATACTGATGAAGATATTTTTAATAAAAATTTTAAAATCGCTAATGTGTGGGTACTTTATCCTGCAGTAGTATTATCAAATATAAAACAGACTCATGAATTTGATTATGGCAGACAATTGAGAGAATTTAAGAGTAAATAAGTTGTCAAATATGAATAGACCTTTGATATTGGAGTATATTTAAGATCAATATATCACTGAGAATAAATCAAAGTTCAAAAAAAGTACAAAAGTAGGTCAATTGATTGATCAAATTCAGTCATATGACTGGAAGAGTATTTGACCAGGTCAAATTCTCTAAATAATCTGAAGAAAAAAAATTAACAATATGTTTGAAAAAAGATATAAATAGATGTGATCGCAATGCTGCTTATTTATTTGGTTCCCAATATCAAGGGGAGCAACTTACTAGTAATGAATTTAATAAAACATGTGATGATCAAAATATTTCAGCTATAACATAAATTTGAGGAGAAAGAGCAGTATGTTTAATAGTAAATTATGTGGAGTGTCATGTTTAATATATGAGGAAAGGTGACTTACATAAGAAACAATCAGATTCTGGCCTCAAGTTAATGGAATGAGCTTTGCTCACCATGCCCATTAAAAGTAGTGGCAATTTATTAACAATTCCTAGTTTTGCTTCTTCTTCAAGAAATTGGTTAATATGGTTTATATTCTTACTAAAACAGAAATCGATTGAAGATCTTGACAGCAGAAAAATTGTTAAAAAAATATTAAAGAAAATGATAATATTGAATATGAATCAGAGCAAGACTATGCTATGGAGAACTTAACAATAGTTATTAAATGCCAATAAATTTTAAAAATATTATAAAATTAATATTATAGATATTTAATATTATATACAATATAAGTTAATATTATCTTAAAAACTTTTTGAATTTGACTGTTTTTGACCATATTTGACTAGTCAAATATTGGCCAAATGACCATATAATATTACCAGTCAAATACAACAATAGAAATATTTTATATTATATATCATATTTTTTGAATTCCCCACCCCTCCCATCAAATTTTTGATCACAACATTATGGATTAACATCAATTGATAGTATTAGTAATAAAGTAAAGATTGATTTTAAAAGTATTGCATTACAAAAAATAAATATTACTCAAAATATACCTTAATAAATCCATCTTTTGAACAAGTAGCAAACATCTTTCCATCATGAGAAAAATTTACATGTAAAACCTGATCTTTGTGCTTTAATAAATATTTATTATTTTCTTTATCATTGACATATGGATCTTTTAGTTGAATTAATGGAACTTCATAATATAATCTTATAAATTCCTCTCTCCAGGAAAGAGCACCAAGTTTTATTTTTAAAAAATATCCTTTTTTAATTAACTTATAGTGCCTAGTATAGTGTAAAATTTTCAATATTTATACTAACTTATGAAACAATAATTTCCATAAATGATTATTATGGCTAATAGCCCTCCAATTAATACAAGCTAATTCACATGATACAACATCATTAAAATCCAATAGAGAAAATATGGTTAACAAAATATTATCAGGCAATATAGAATATGTTTCTTCTTGATCCATTACTTTTACTTTAATTCGGCTATTTATTTTTTTTAAATTGGCTTAACATATGTTTTTTATCTATTCTCAAGGAATGTAAATTAAATTCGTGATGAAACAATTCATTAAATTAAATCATTTAAATCTATTTTATGTAAATTATAAATTTAGTAATAAAGCAATTCATTTAATTAAAATATTTAAATTTATTTTGTTAATCTTAGCAAATTATTTATAAATATTTAAATCACTTTATAATAATAAGCCATATTTAAAATTAAAATAGATGGAACACCAAGCATTGCGACCGATTGCATTAAAGTAAAGATGATTGTGATTACAAGAAAATGAGATGTTACTAAAGATCAGTAGAAAGAACTGGGTCAGATAAAAATCAAAATAAGATGACTATAAAATGCGGGTGATAACATGAATTATGGTAAATGTTGTAGACCGCAAATATAAAGCGATGAGGTGGAAAAGCTAGTAATATACTCCCTACCTCTTTTTTGTTTTGATGTTTGTAATTGTCATTGTGATTCGTAAGATATATTTACTTATGTGAGGATTTATATGATATATTGGTGATGACACTGTTATAATTTACATACTGATTTTTTTTTGTTGTTCATGCTAATTTACAAATCAATTAACGCAATTTTACACGGAATATTAACTTTTATTAAAAGGAGTTGATAATGACACCACATCATATTTTGAACGAAACATTACCTTTTCGTGAAATTATTTTAGATATTAGATTGGAAAAAAATTTTCAAAAATTTTTGAAGCAAAAGTTGTTTTTTTTTAAAACAAAGATTTTTGATTAAATTTTATTTGAAAATGCCGTTAAAAATAAGTAAATCTTTCGTATTTCTAATTTTCATTCATAAAAGATTTTTCAAGATGAAATCAAATATTTTTTAAAAAATCAAACGCTAAGATTTACTTTTTAATACGATTTAGAAATTATAATGAATTATTTTATATCATAAGAATATTAGATAATGGATTGAATAAAAATAGATCATATGTTATTGTGCAATAGTTTTTTATAAACTTTATATGACATTCTTAATAACTTACCGCAAATAAGTCATAACATCTTCAAGTGTAACCTGACTCCGTATCTGACATTTCTTGTTATTTATTCACTACCGTCTCATTCAAAATAATCAGATTATTACTTTTTCTTATAATATATATTTACAAACTACTGACATTATAATAAGGCTAAATTAAAAATTAAATAGACTAAAATGGCTAAGATGTCTAAAGAAATACGAAATAATTAGCTAGAACACATTGCAATAAATTCATTATTTATTAAGCGAGAAATTATACGTTGTTTATAAGGAAGACTTTTATAGTGACTTCTTATTAGAAAATAAAATACTCGATTAATTTTAGAAGGACTTAATATATTTATCTTCAGATATATTAACAGTTAAGACTTGTTTTGCCTTTTGCCTTTTTCCTTTGTTCTTATTTTTTATTAAATATTATTCTGAATGTATCATGGCAAACCCAAAAATATTCCACCTGCCCCCCCCCTTCCTTTCCAAAATGACCCAAACGCATTAGGTCCAGACTTTTCCTACATAGAAAGTTTATCCTCCTTAGCCGGACTTCCCGGCAGAATGCTCACAAGTTAGATTAAAATACTGATTTAGCCAATCAGAAATTCTTAACACATTTTTCCCTTAAAATTAAGAAAATAAAGATAGCATTCTATCCACTTAAGTTTAGGGTTTATACGGATTTGACTTCTAAACAGAAATTATTATTTTTTTAAAACGACAAAAACAAAAATATTTTAAAAAAGACGAAAGAGAATAAAAATAAAAAAAACGAGAAAATAAATATTAATTGCTGTTAACTTTACACTAAACAGCATTTGAACTAGGACACCCTATTTTGGTATGGCATTGTATTTCAAAAGTAAGTGGAACCAGGAAATTGTAATAGAAGTACTATATAACAATGAATCCCATTATCCCTCTAATTGCCAGAATTAAATTTAGAAATGACTTTAATAGTGTTTAAATAGTTTAAACTATGGCGAATCATATATGATAAATATTGAGCCAGTTCAAAGTTTTTTTAATAACAATTAACAGTGAATGTAAATTCATTTTATTTTTATTGATTAAATCTTAATACCTTTACATTTAAATAATTTGTTCTTCTGTATTATATAAACATTATGTTAAATACCTTTCCATAGAGAAAATATGCGCCATGATTATAAATTGTATAATCGTTACCATCTCAGGCTCAATAAAAATTTTAAATTATTTTCAAAATTACTTTTATTTTTTAGCTACCTTATCTAAAATTACCTGTTTTATTAGCTAACATTATCTTACCTAACTTAACTTTTTTTTGGTAGTATAGGAAAAAACAAAATTTTAGGATAATTTAAAGACTTCATTGCTTAAATTAGATGTTTATATTTTATATAGATGTCAGTAGCGTACGCAGGAATTTGGTGTAGGGGGGGGGGGGATAATTAAAATTTTTTAAAATAAAATTATTGTTATTTAAAAATATCAAGCATAAATTTATTAGGACGTTATGTTCTATCCCCCTTTCTTTTATTTTTGTTTCTTTTGTTTTCCCATCTTCTTTTATTTTGTTATGAAATTAATATATTATATTTTATTTTTATATAGCATTTGAAACTGGTTCTTACCAGTTTCATGAATAATTATATCGCGATTTAATAACAACTTTTTTTTCCCCCTTTGTTTTAAAAATTATAAAGGTGGAAAACAAGACACCATTAATCATTTTATATTTTTTTTTGTAATAGAATTGTTTCTTTTTTTTAATTGTAATTTCTCGGATTCGAATAAACTTTAAACCTTACGTTGTCCAAGTGATTCCATGATTAAATCGATAAAACCCGGCCCCCCTGGATTCAGTCATTGACCATCACGGACCCCCGATCACGGACTGTATTATTCCCCTTCAGACTGGGGGACCCATCGGTCAAAACACAACAGGACTAATAACTATTTCTAATATACAAATTTAAATTAATATGAATTATAAAAAATTAAATATATAAACCGATATATAAAAATAAATTTGATTTAAAAAATATTAAACGAATATAACCGGCGGCATATAAATACTTTAAATAAATCTGAATTATAAAATATTAAGTGGATATAACCAGGATATGATGATGACTATAAAATAAATAATCCATAATAGAAATTTAAATTTTTTTGAGCTTTTAAAATTTATATATAAAGTATAAAAAATCTAAATGTTGGAAATATGAATAATTATATTTTTTATGTAAAAGAAAAATATATAAGACATTAAAAAATGATAGCACAAAAAATATTATAGAAACATTATATTTTAAAATCCAATCTTCGTTGGGAGGAAGCTAATTTTTCAATTATCTCATCCGTGTTTGGCGTCAAATGCCTATGAATATTCAAAAGGGTCAGACCATTCAACCTACTTTCAGAAGTTGTACTTCTTAGGTACGTTTTTAATCTTCTTGTTAATAGTGTTGTTTATTCAAATTTGTAAAATAATTAATTGAGTATTAAGTTAAATGTTTTGTTACATATTGTGTTGTTTATTCAAATTTGTAAAAATAATTTATTGAGTATTAATTTAAATGTTTTGTTACATATACCAGTATATATACCAGTCGATTATATACATAGTATAATTATTATTATTTTATTTTTTAAAGTAGAAATAAAATTTTATCTAAACTTAAATTTTACTTGTTTATTTTATGGTGCCCCGGTACGTTTTTGTAAAAAAAAAGAAGAATCAAATATTATTCACTACCTTACCTATTATGACTATCTTATCTATTGGGACGATTGCTTAATCCATTGAGATGACTCTATTTATATGACTACCTAGTGTGGTGACTACCTATTGTGACGATTGCTTAATCCATTGAGATGACTCTATTTATATGACTACCTATTGTGGTGACTACATTGAGATGACTCTATTTATATGACTACCTATTGTGACGATTGCTTAATCCATTGAGATGACTCTATTTATATGACTACCTATTGTGGTGACTACCTATTGTGACGATTGCTTAATCCGTTGAGATGACTCTATTTATATGACTACCTATTGTGATGACTACCTATTGTGATGATTGCTTAATCCATTGAGATGACTCTATTTATATGACTACCTATTGTGATGACTACCTATTTTGTTGATTGCTTAATCTATGGAGATGACTAGAATCAAACCTTAGCACTTTCATGCAAAAAGCTTCTTTCTTCATGGTGTCCTGGCTCTGGATGTTGGACTGGAATATGATAACCAGCACCTAACCTAATGTGACAACCTAGAAAGAACC
The DNA here is from genome assembly GCF_954871325.1 of Gordionus sp. m RMFG-2023. Taxonomy (NCBI): domain Eukaryota; kingdom Metazoa; phylum Nematomorpha; class Gordioida; order Chordodea; family Parachordodidae; genus Gordionus; species Gordionus sp. m RMFG-2023. The sequence goes on along the minus strand of NC_088779.1, from coordinate 25,196,971 downwards.
AATATGGAAGTTGGACGTTAGGTTATGAATTCTATATTGTGAGACCAATGATGATCACTTATTATTATAATCCACGTAAGAAGAAAAGTTATTTGAAATTAAAATTTTATGCCGAGATAAAGGCATGTTGTAAATTTACTTATTAAAATAACTTAAATGTAAATCAATAATGGACATATTTGAACACATAAAAGCCTTAAAAAATTACTTACTTAATTTCTTAGTGAAATATTGATATTTTTTTTTTTGGATTTATTGTATGATGACCAATTTTTGTAAATTAACTAAACCTAGAGATGAATTTTTAGATATAAACCATTAAAAATCCTAAACAAGAAGATAAAACTTTAATTTTAAATATATTAAAATGTAATTAAAACATGAATTAAAAGGTTTAAATCACATGATAGATTTACATAACCCTTATAAGTAATACTTAATATGATAAAAATGTTTTTGAAATAAAGCTTTTGAAGACAAAAGGTTATGTAAAAATTAAACATCATTATTTTAGAAAAATATTGTGTGAAGTTTAAATTTTTTTTAAGAGAGGGAAATGTGCATAATATTTGCATATTTTAACCTCGGAGATTGAAAATAAATAAAAATAAATTAAATATTAAAACGCTACTAATTAAATATTAAAACGCTACTAATAAAATATAAAACGCAAAATTTAAAAAAAAAACGCGAAATTTTATATAATTTTTTTGATTTATCATTCTTATGTTATTCTACATTCCAAAAATTTTATTCCAAATTCTTTTATTCCAAAATTTTATTCCATATATTCAAACTTGATCCTTATAATAATGATAACGTACAGCAACTTTTCTAACCTACAAAAACGTATGGACTCACGCCATCAGACAGACTTATGCGCCCTCTGAGCAGCAACTTGATGCTTTGTCGAGGAGGGGAATGTTAATAGTGTTGTTTATTCAAATTTGTAAAATAATTAATTGAGTATTAATTTAAATGTTTTGTTACATATACCAGTATATATACCAGTCGATTATATACATAGTATAATTATTATTATTTTATTTTTTAAAGTAGAAATAAAATTTTATCTAAACTTAAATTTTACTTGTTTATTTTACTTCTTAAAGAAGAGAATGTTCTCTCATTAGTTGCAGTACTAATGGGAAGAGTTGCTAATATATATAATAATTTAATTATTGGGAAAATAATCTAAAAGATGTTTGAAATGATGCAAAGCATCATAGCATTTTTTGGGACTATATCAACCATAGTTAATCTTTTATACCATAGTTGGCATTCAGCTAATAAAGCATCATGAGATACATTAATGTCTTCATGATAAAAATCTTCCAAATATTTTATTTTTTTTCTATCACCATCTGAAAAAGGTTCAGAGGGCTTTTGCGGAAGTAATATCTGCAGATTGATAAGTGTTTCTTGATAAATTAAAAACCTTTCATTTACTTGGGTTATAAATGTATCCAAAAGAGGTATAAAGACATTTATTTTATAATATTCTTCTATTGACCCTATATTAATATTTGGACGATAAGTTTGCCTTACTGTAAGTCGAGGGAGACAAATATTGAACTCGTATAGCTCTGCTTTTGATTCAACATTAACATATAAAATATGAAATTCCTCATCAGCATTAGCTCTAATTTCTTTGAGTTCTAATAAAATTGTCTCTGCTATTCTCATCATCTCAATCAAATCAATATCAGGTTTTTGAAAAGTATTACATAAAATAGTTGTATAATTAAATAATTTATTAATACATTCTAATGCGAAAAAAAAATTTGGTATATGTATTGAATCCAGTAACTTGCTTGCTTCTGAAGAAATATCTCTTTCAGAACATTGTGATATTTCTGTAAGAGCATTAATAATCGGCTCTTCTAACTCGATAAAAGCTGTTACTGCTTTTTGTCGAAGACTCCATCTTGTTGGACAAGCTTTTTGCAATTTTTTTCTCCTTGTTGGGCAAGGAGTTTCAGATATAATTCTGTTCAAAATATTTTGACGCTTGGGGTATCTAAACATCTCATAGATGCTTAATATTTTACCTGATATAAATATAAAAAATTTAATTTAATAATTAAAAACCTAAGCAATTTGATATCAATGGTAAAGAACATGAATCCGATATTGCTAAGTTGAGTGAATGGGCAGCACAATGGACATATATAGCTGTTGGGCATTTTTTTTAATAAATGCCTGAAGCCCATTGAATTGTCCACTCATTGCACGTGCTCCATCATACCCTTGCCCACGTATCATATTTATATTTAGCTATATTTTTGAAAATAATTATATAATAAGATTAATTATTACTTTTAATTTTTTAAGATTCACAAATATTACATCAGCTAAAGCAGACCCAGTCATGCTTGAAACAGGAATAAATTGGAGAAACATTTCCTTGATAATGTTTTTATGAGTATCTACATATCGCGCACACAACGACATCTGCTCAATGCCAGCAATGTCCGTGGTCTCATCTGCCAAAATTGAGAAGCAAGGGGCAGAATTGATTTCATCAATTTTCTCATTTTATATCCTAGGGCTGAGATAAGTAGCATTTTTATTGGTACTAATGAGGCTCTCCATTAATACAGGATCTCCTAATGCTTTAAAATTTAAAAGTCCACGGAAATTACCTTCGTTATCATTATTATTAATAATTTAAGCTTCCTGAATCCTTGTGGCCACGAAGTGCTAGGCATTGCAAGCCACAATATAAAATAGCCTCAATAGTTAGTTTTATCTTGCCTCTATTTTCTTTTGCAATTTTAACCCTATTTTTATCAATTATTGATGAAATGGGAATCATATCCCCCTTTTGAATTGATTCTTTTGAGGAAATCATCAGTTCACAGCTTTTGTTTATTAAATTATCATACTATAATTTTTTGCTTTTTGGCATGATTTTCACCTTCAGCGTTTTTTAAAAAAAGTCTAATATCCATGACTAGAAATTTGAAAATTATAATACCGGGAAATTTAAAAATAATAGATAAATATTACGCTACAAGGAAAACTTGAAAATGAAATTAATTGATAAAGTAAATTAGTAAATGAAAAAGGTAATAATATAAAAATTTAAAAAGAAATAGGATATGAATATGAATAATTATAATAAAATATAAAAATATAAAAATAATATTTTTGAAAAATATGTCCAGCATCTGCATTCCCCCTATCCCCCCCCCCCCCCCCGCTGCGTACGCCAATGATAGATGTATATGCATTATAATATTTTTTAAAATATATTAATTCTTTATAAACTTAATTAAAATAAAGATTGTAAAAGTCCATGATCGTAACACGCCCCATTTCAATTGGTATTTTAGTGGCAACAAAAAAATGACATATAAATGCCACCTTTATGATGTTATGATTACTTTTCGATATAACACAATTTATAGTTATGGAATACAAGGTACCGTAATACAAAGGACTAAAATAATTTTATTAAATTAATCATTAATAATAAACCATTACAGAGTTAAACTAACATTAATAAATTAATCATTAAATTAAAATTAGAGCATTAAATACTTATAATAAAGCATTAAAAAGTTATATTTCGACCTAATCTTTCGACTTCTTCAACTACGAAAATCAAATCCTCTTTTACCACGGCCGGATTTGTGATTACCATCCGAAAAAAATTTACTTTATCAAGTAAAGGTTGGTAGCTTATCATCATAGTTCCACTTTCCATCATCTTACGTTTAATAATTGGGGCAACCTAAAAAGGAAATAATAATGAAGCGATTGGTCAATGTTCTATCATTTATGGTATCAACGTTATGCAATCAATTTTTTGCCTGTACCCATTATTTGAGTCCGGCAAACTAATATGTTATTTTTTTATTTTTACTCAAACGCTCATTTTTTCCGGTTGCCTTAAAAATAATCTTACCTTTTTTTTCTGCCAGTCCAATATTATTTCTTACTTTTTCGGATCGCAACTTGTTTATAAAATAATTAATTTTACCCCACTAGGATCATCAAAGACAATAATCGTATTTTATCAATTGGATCAAAATCTATTTCAGATCACAAGGGAAAAAAAAATAGAGTTGCGGGACTCAAATTGATGTCAGTGTAATAAAAAATCTATTATATCAAGAAAATTAAAAAAATCAGGCTTTTAAATGCTCTTTAAAATAAAAAAATTTTGAAAGATTTTGTTGATCCCTGAAGTTTTTTTTTAGAATAAAAATTTTTTTATTTTTGATTTACCTAAAATTTTAAAATCTTTCACAATTAAATTTTTTTTTGTGAGTTTATATAAAAAAAGATAAAACCCCATATTTTTTTAAAAAAAGGTTTTCGAAAGAATAATCAATTTTGTGTTCTTCAAAGGTTTTTTGGATTTTGTGTCAAAAAATCTTGAAATATTCTTTGAAGATTTATTTTCAGTTTTTGGGAAAAAATTTATGCAAAATTTTTTAACTAACCTTGTTAACTAATAATGATTCAAAAATGAATTAAAATGCTAGATTTATACCTTTAGGCCAGAATTTCTTTCTTTCTTCGACCCCAGTCTGACCCGAGGAATTCAAAATTTATTTTTCAACCCAACCCGAATCCGATTAAATTTTTTAAAATTTGAGTGTGAATATTATAATAACCAAAAAACAATTAAAAATTATGTGTATATTACCTTAAATAAAAGTTTATTTGACCGCCATAATATAATCAATATTTATTTTAGGTTGCATTTTATTTAAATTGGAAACATATACCTTTTAGTCAGTTTAAACATTAAAAGAGTTGAAATACAATCGAATTTAAAAATAATCACTATTATATCAATAGTATCACATAGTAAATAATTGTGATAAATAAATAATGAGGAATAGAGTTTGTCAGGCTTTAAACAAGTCCTCTTATCTAGGCCCTACCAGTACCTGAAAGCGCTCTTTCCTGCTAGCTGAGGAAGCAAGGATAGCAAGGAATTTAAGAGTCAAAACATTTTAATTGGGAAAATTGTTTTGATAATATTCGACCAATTTAAGATTTGGTAAACGATTTTAAATACTGAAAATTTGAGGCTATCTAATTAAATTATTTTCATTAATCTGAAAGAATATGATGTAAATAAAGTATGTAATTATAACATAACAATAAATAGTTTGGTAAATAATTGAAAATGACATCTTATTCTGATTGACATTTCAATGATAAAATGTGATAGAAAAAAAATGATATTTATTTTAATTGACATTATGAATTAAGATGAGTATTTAAGATATTTATATTTATTTGTCGGGTCGGGTCGAGTTTCGGGTCGGACACCCCTTACAACCCAACCCAAACCCGAGTCCAAAAATAAAAAGTCTTTTATTTCCAAACCCGACCCAAACCAGAGCTCGGATCGGGTCGGGCTACGGACAACCCGTATACCTCTATTAGCGACCAATCTTGTTTTATTTATATATATATATATAATGTTTTATATAATCTTATAAATTGTACATTAATATTTTACGTTTTTTTTTAATAATAACCTTTAACAGACATATTAACATTGGTACCAAAGAAATTTTTTTTAAAATTTAGAATTAGTAAAATTGTCCGATAATATAGCTGGAATTATGGTTAAGCTAGAAAGCAAATTTAGGCCCAAATCTCAAAAATTAAGAATAGAAATTAAATCAGTAGTTAGAGCGAATGTTACTGATTTACAAATTAAAATACGATGTTCTCGACACTTGATCTTTAAGGTTATATCAAAATGTAGCTATCACCAGTGTCATTCAGACATAAACACAAAACCTTTATAAAACACTATATTCTATTCACTCATAATAGCTAAACTTTTAAAATAAGACAAATATAGAATAAAAAAACCTTTCCTAACAAGGCATATTTTTCTTCACTTTCTTTCATATCCCTGATCGATGGAGGCAAATACCAAAAACATACGTTTGTGCATTCAGGCTTATAAGTAAAATAAAAGTAAAAAAATGTGTATGATAAATAATATATAGAGAGTAAATAAAACATAAAATATCTGTCCATACTCGTTTGATCTATTTTATTTTAAGGATCGAGCATGCGCTTTAAAAAGGGACTCTTTTTGAGACCAAGTTCTTTAATATATCTTTCGAAGAAGATATATAAAATTATACAATTAAGAATTAAATTAAAATTCTATGCATCAAATTCGAAAACTAACCATTCAAATAAATGAATAAATTGATAGAAAATAACTATGAAATAAATAATTTAATTACTGGTATATTTTATAATTTTTCCTTTTTGTCGTCTAAATTTCGGTTGAATATGACAGTGAATATCAATATTATATACTTATCTCTAATGTATATAATACACATTTACAAAATAATTCATCTATCCTAAATCGATCTTAAAAGTCCTTAAAATATAATACAAACTTGGATTGAACCATTTTTGTGGATATAAACTCTTTCACAAAAAATAGATTTAACTTATTAAATAGAATAGATAGTCTTTTAAAATTTTAGATATAATAGGTAATTAAGAATCAATCTCTTTCTAACATTAATAATATATTACTATTAATCGGGTATAGAAAATCTGAAAAATAATGATCTCATATACTTCTAGATATTTATATGAATCTCGGAATAAAAGCTTGTGAAAAAAAACAAAACGAAAGATAAAAGTCCAAGGCGAAAAAAAACTTGACGGAAAATAAAACACATAGAAATAAAAAATTGTGGGAAATAAAATTTTAGGAATAAAAAATTCCTCCGATATAAATGCATATATTTTAAAATAAAGAAAACTATTAAGGTCAGACATTGTACCTGTCTGTATTTATATATTTTGACATCAGATCGGATCTTTATTATATTATGAAGAGAGATTAGTCATTTATATCATTCAAGATTTAGATAAAATCGCGAGATTATGGGAAGTTCGAAATGAATAACTATTTGATGTTGGCGCTTGGTGTTCTAGATATATCTAAATTAAGTTTAACTTACACACAAACTTAAGTAATATCATCTTAAAAACTAGTAATACCAATGGTAGAAGGAAAGGTGATAATCAAAAAGCAAGAGTGTGGAATTCATTAATTAAGACAATCTGTACTTTAATCTTATATTAGTTTTCATTTCATTAACAAGTAGATCCCTTAGGATGTGACCTTGATTCGACCTATTTTTGATACTTACTTCTATTTAGTCATAAACAGCTGAACTAGGGCACCGTATTTGTTTTTTTTTCTCTCTATCTTACTTTTTAGGTTGTTTAGTTGAAGCTGTACAACCTGCTAAAGAGCAAATAAGCGAAAAAAAACAAAACAAAAAGAGAAATAAAAAACCAAAATTGACAATGCCACCAAACACTTAAAACAAACCAGAATAGCTTAAGTTTAGAAACTGTTAAGTCTAAGCTAAACAGAAATAAGAATCAAGAATAAATCGAACCAGGACACATCCTTGGATTTTATGTTAAAAGCAGTGTCCATAAAAAAAAGTCTTTTATGAACCAATCAATTATTATATTAGGTAAAGTCAATATACAAAACCTCTAACACGGAGGTTGCATAGGACTAGCCGGAGGTGGCAAAGGGAAAACCCGAAAATGTCACTGTTCTCATAAATATCATTATAAGCTAACAAAAATCCCTCCACTACCACTCTCTCCCCCCAGAATATATACAGTATATCACTAAAAAGAAGAATTTTAAAGAAAAATTAGCAAATGTTATTAACTTTTATAAATATGTCTACAATTCAGAAAGAAGCATTTTTATTAAAAAAAATTTAAAACCAAAATTATTTTTTAAAAATTCTTCCTCTCTTATCTTATCTTATCTTATCTTATCTAGCACGTGATCTAATAAAGTCAAAGGCCTTCAATGAGTCGAGTCGACCTAAAGACTTCCAATAAAATTTTGGTGAAGACCTCCACCTAATCCTTCCCCCAAGGTCATTATTCATGTTACATTTTAGTTATTTGTTGGGGAGAGGGGTCAGCGTCATCGGCTAAAGTGGTCTGGAAAGTACTGCTGGATTGAGAGGACCGAATCAAAAGAGTGACAATCATTATATCCTATTGACACATAAAGTATATATTCCAAAAATATCATGTCAATCCTCATACATACATTTATAATATCTATTTGTACTTCTTTTAATATTAATTCGAAACCTTCTCGGTCTTTGATTGCATCCACAAAAAATCTACATAATTTTTTTTAAAGAATTTATATAATGGCTTGCTTCAAAGCTGATTTACTTTTTAAAATGTAATAATGAATGAATGTATATAACTGCCTAATAAAAAGAAACTTAGGAACAGTTGCATCTTATTAATCTCATTTCATTATACTTACGAAAGTATAAGTCAGGTGAAGATTAGTAAACAAACTAAGGAAACTAAATTAAATTATTTAAACTCATATATAAATAAAATAAAGATAAATAAAAATATAAATATAATTCACTTGCTCATATCCCATAGATAATCTACTTGCTTTTCGATTCCAAACGTTCCCTTTAAAAATTATAATATAGATTTATTCTATTTTTTAAAACATTCTGTTTCTTTCTAACCTTTGCCTGCCACATAATCCATAATTTTAAAACATCCACGTGTCTACCACATTGAATCGATTTATCTCCGATGTCGTAATTGATATCATATGGTTTATCCTTTTGATATAAGTAGGTTGCGCCCATTTGATTGCATTCTTGTAAGAGACCCTGTAAATTTTGAATGTAACAATTTTATTTTTAAACTAAATCTGATATTTCATAGCTCTATAATTTTTATAGAGTTGTCATTATAAGGAAACTATATTATAGCTTATATTGAGAATTATCTGGAAATGTCATATTCATCTAATAATTTAAGCTTTTTTAAAACTAACAACCAGGTTTAGATGTGGCATTAAAATATATTAAAATTGAGTATGGAAGTTTTTTTTCATTAAACATTTTAGAAGAATAGTTTTCTTTGTAAACTTTGTGCTTGGTAAGAAAAGCTGAACATTGTAACAAAGCACCCATTAATTTATGCGGGTTCCAAGTAACGGAATCTGCCCTGTTTTGTAAAATAAAATTACAAATTATTTGTATTTTATTGAGGAATTACATTTCTATCCCTTTTAATAAATTTCTATGCTTGCGTGACAATAGAGCTCCACCACCCCATGACGCCTATAAAATAATACAAAAAAAACGTAATACACTTGTCAAGAAGAACAAATCTCGAGGCTTAGATAATATTATTTTTTAGCTAAAATCTTGTTCTCTCAGTTTTTAAGCAAAATCAGGTCTTTCAATAACACCCTGGTTAAACGCTAAATGCCGCCTGTCGCTCAAGTGATGAGTAATACGTCGCTAGCTATAACTTATAATTTAAATATATTTTATATATTACCTATCGTTTAGCGACATCGCGGTATCTAACGGTTACTAGAAGTGGGCCTTAAGTTTAAATATCCTATACACAAAAGAAATCATATAACAATCATTATAATAATGCATATTGTAAACAGTAAAGAAAAATATAACTCAAATTAAAAAATGAGATAGGTATTATGATTTTTACGTCGACGTGAAACCATAAGCCGTATTTGCGACAAATATCACCGATAGGTTCTAATAAATCGAAACTTCCATAAACAGTAGTTCCAGAGGTAGCGTTAACCATTAACGGACGATTTCCTTTTTCCAAATGCTCTATTATTTTCTGTTCTAAGTTCTTGATCAACATGTGACCTCTGAGTATGATTTTTTATTTTTCGTTAGAATTTAGACATGAATAAAATAATTCTAAAAATTTAAATTACTTTTCATCGCATTCAATGTGCATTACATTGTCTGTTCCAATTCCTGACACCGCTGCAGCTGATTTGATAGAGTAATGACACTTCATTATCCGATTAATAGTTATATATATTATTTATTTTTTTAGATATATAAACTATTGAATATTATAATAGACATAATTAAGTTTTTACATGCTGTGAAGTGAAAATGATTAAAGGTTTATCCAATGAAATATTTCCCTTTTGCTTAGCCGTTGGGTTAGACCAGTACCTAGCGCACAATACACCATACAAATTAGAGATAGTTCCACCTTTAATACATGAATCAAACTTTTATTCATTTAAAATACGATTTAACCAGGTGAAAATATTCCATCGGCATTGTGAAATCCAATGAGTTCGCACATTTTATCAATCACAAATTGTTCCATGAGGATATACACGGGAGAGATCTCGTATGTGAACCTTGAAAATTAATATATACTATAAATCTTACTTGCAATTGGTGGCAATTTAAGGCACTTGGCGATACTTTTCTTCTAAAAAATGAATTCCTAATTCTCTTTCCTCGAATTGAAAGTTATTGAAAAAATATAAAAAAGTAATCAAGACTATTTACAAATGGCTAAAGTTAGGATATTAATTGTTATCAACTTATATAAGATAAAATCATAAGGCCATGCCCTAGGTCGGCTTAATACTTAATAGCCGGCTATTTAGTCGTTTTTTTAACTATCGGCTAAATAGGCAAAGAAGCAAAAGAAAAATTTTTATAAAAAAAATGAAAAAAACAAAAAATGAGAAAGAATAAAAAACAAAAATCGAGATACGATAAATAACAATGCCACCAAATATTTAAAATACCAAAATAGGGTATCTTCGATCAAATACATTTTGGCCTATACTAAAAAGTCAAAGTATCCAAAGCCGACCTAGGATACAGCCTAGGCGTTTAAAAATAAAAATACTTAATAATTTAAATGATATTAATTAAATAATATATAAATATACATGTTAGAGTTAGTCACTGCAGTCAAAATCTCTCCGGCCAGACTCAAGATATCTAACCCACTTGTTAATTGATTGTAGAACCGTGGGTGCCCTTATAAAAAGATAGCATAATAATATATAATATTTGGGGATTTATTATACTTGAAAACATCAATGTCAACTTTTTAAATAAAATTACTTAGTGTATACTACACAAACGAAAAGCTATTTATAGTTTCCATATATATTTTTTTTCCCCAAAAAATATTAGAAATTAACTACTAAAGAAAATTGTTTTTAGAGTGACCTTAAGGCCATCAAAAAGTTTAAAGTTGATAATTGCTAGGATACTAATTATATATTGCAGAATATAAATTAATTAAATAAGAGTACTTATTATAGCAAATTCAAAAATAAGCTTTAGCTCTTTTTTTAGGAGCATTTTTATTGGTATTCTATAGTTTAATATTAAAGCATTCCCTAAATAAATAAAAGGCCTGTGATGTTTATGGCTAAGTTATAATACCTTAATTTAATATAATTTATAAAAATTAACATCCTAAATATCTCGCTTATAAAAAAAATTAACTCTTTCTTGTAGTTTTTTTTTTTATATTTGAACAATTATGCGATATTAAAGACCCCTCCATATGTTAACGAGAAGGATGAGAAATAAAATTAATATTATATTAGGTTACCTGTTTTAACTTGATATTTAAGTACTAAATTACAAAGATCTATCACATCCGACAAACTTTTGCTATTTTTGTTGCCCTTCTTACTAGTATCTTCGTAATTTGTGGAACCATCTGGAATGTTAAAATCAATCATTTTCATTAAGTCCTCAGGTTTGGTAAAATCCAAAACCTTAGAATCCCTGTTATTTTCGTAATTGATGTAGTTTATGACTAAGTCAAAAATTTGTTTCAAAAATAATTTCGTGATATTTGAACTATGGCCGTTAGGCCCATCGCTGTTATACGGAAGCAAATCTAAGTGAATATATATTATTATAGTTTTATTACATAAAAAAATAAAATGTAACTTGAAAACGCAAACTTGATTACAAAATGAAAACTCAAATAAATTAATGACTATTGACAAATTACGGAGAATGATCACTAGATAATAGTTTTTTTTAAACTTTGGAAATTTGTTATAGTTTATCTCCCAGTTTTGACATTAGCCTTTCCCCAAAGCGATCCATTCATATCATTCTAATTTTAGGAGGTTAACTCAGGAGATGCCTGCTTGTTCAACCTAACAGTCCCTTATTTCAAATCGAAATTAGTATAAATTTAAATTAAAAGGAAAAGGAACATATAAAATTATTGAAAGTACCAAATAATATTATTATTCTTAAACTTATTTATTTCAAAAAATAAACCACATTAGGAATTTTAAAATGCTTCAGTTCTTTCTATATTATTATTTGATATACTAAGAAAAATTAAGTGCTCAAAATTAGATTTTTTTTAATATCCACCAATCATATATATTTGATTGAAGTATGTTTTAAACATTTCGAGATTATAAGAAACTAAATTCTTAATCATAAAATTTTTATTTTTAGAGATAGATGTATAAAACGTTACTTCGAGAAGAAACGCGTTACTCGTTACGTTTGAAAAAAAACGAGTTACAATTATTCGTTAAGGAACGCGTTACACGTTACTTAAAAAATACAAAATATTATATAAAAATCTTCTTTTTATTTTATTTTTTTTTCCCATAGATAATAAAAATTTTATTATACTAAAATAACATATTACAAGATGTTCTTTTTATAATAATTTATTTATTTATTTTTAACAATTGATTTTCAAAATTTTGATCAAATAAACGAAAGCGCTTAGTGCCAAACACAAGTTCAATTGGGGCAGAGGAGGAGGGTTATATTATATTTAATAAATAAAATCATCTTCACAAGAATCTTCATTCAGATTCTCATTAAATTTTCTTTTATCTTTATCAGAATTTAATTCTGAATTCATTTTTTTGGAAACGAAATTGAACTATTTGAATTAGGGCACAATCTATACTTACAAAATGTAGAACTTGGTGTCCTTAATTCTCTTTATTCGTGTAAAAAAATGTTTTATATTTTGGCCAGGAGAGAATTAAATTATCCTACCTAGAAATAAGTATTATTGATATATAACAAATTGTAATATTCGAGAATAAAAATTAACATACCTTAATTGATTCAATATTAATTAGATTAGGAATCTAAGACTAGTATAGCTCGAAACAACAAAGATTTTATGATATATATAATACAATATGATAGATATTTTTGTGGTTGAAATCATAAACTTATATTGAATTTGAAGATAAGATTATTCCATAAAATTCTAACATATACAAAACAAGGGTAAATATTATTTTTTCACATATTTTTTAAGAAAAATGTAACGATTCAACGTTTTGCACGTGACCGTTACTCAAATAATGTAACTACCGTTAGTAAAGACATTACTTTACCGCACTAATAGTAGAATACATATATGATTTTAAAGTTGTGCGAGAGACATAATAACTTCTGCCTTGACCTATATTTTCCACAATAGCGATTTTAACATAAGCCAGTTACATGAATGTCCAATAATAATCAAATATACTATCTAAAATTGACATTAACAGGTCGGTTTAAAGGCGATAATATTAAACAGTATATGTAGGATAGAATAAAATATTGCCTTGTGTAGCACTTTATTGGGAATCAAATCTCTTCAAGTTCCAACACAAATTAAGACCCATTACCAAAAAACAACTATTTGACCATTTGGTACAAGGTTAAATCTTTTTATCTCTCTTATCGTATTCTGTTCTAACTGTTAAGTTAGAAATTGTTCCTTAGCTTATCGTCAATTTTAGAGAGTATATTATTATATAGATTGGACATCATGATAACTGGCTTATGATTAATAATCGCAGTTGATGTCTGAATTAATTTTTTGAATAGAGAGATTCGATTCCCAATTTGCTCTGATAATGTTGTTCAAACCACGTTTAAGTTATCACTATATGAACGCTACTATTAAGGCCAATACTAGTATATTTGATAATTTCAATTTATTAATATTGTCTACTCTCTGTTTAGGAAACAATTTCACGTGCATTTGAACTTAAAATTCTAAGAAAAATATGTGAAAAAAATAAATTTACCCTTGTTCTTGTATATGTTACTAAATGGATTATGCATTATCTTCACTTCCAACATTCTAAGTTTATGATCAACCACCAAAATTCTAGATCGTATTGTATTAAAAACATCATAAAATCTATGTGTTTCGAGCCAACTATACTTAGTTTCCTCGAATCGCAATTGAAAGCCCTTGTATTGACCGTCGCCCTCCTTTACTTTTTTTAAAATGTTATTTTAATATAGATTTTCATATCAAGTTATATTTTAATATAAATATAGAGATCATAAATAAAACCATATTAATAATAAAATTAAGATTATTTAAAACAATGACTAAAATACGAAATTTAAAAAATGGAGTTATTTTTGATCCAAAATAAATTACTAAATCATCATTGGAATCTTAAAACTAATCTTAAATTGATAAAATCATTTTGATCAAAATATAATTACATATATACTAACTTTTCCGTGCAAAAATTGTTAAAAGAGACTAATTGTAAAACCAGAGTTATTTTTTGTTTAGCCCTGTATTTTATTTTAATATGATAAACGAATATAAAAGAGGATATCATATTGATATTGATTACAAAACTCTAATATAATATATAGATTTTAAAAATGAAGGTTCTTAGAATATTTGAATTTTCTGGATAAAATAATAGACCATTACAAATTAATTTTTTGGTGGTCTAATATATCTATTCGTAATTTAACTAAAAAAAAAATTTAGCTGAGCAAACTTTTAAGTAATAAGTTATTCTTATTATATAAATCATTCTGAATTGTGTATTTCTCAAAGTTTTTAAAGTAAATTAACATTTTTTTTCATAGTGTTGTTAAAAACCCTAATTTGCGATTAAGATTATAACCAAAATAATAATATGTTGGCTGGAGATTTTGATAGATGGTAGGAACATTTATATATCTATTCCAAATTACGAGGTTTGCATAATATTATGACTAAAATCTTAATCGGTCCTGTTTTAAAATCGGGGTTCAAACCAACAATATTTTTACATTGTAAAATTGATTTAAATTGCCTCAGAACAAATTCTAAACGAAAATAAATTATAGACTAACCTGTGTAAAAGGAATTATTTAGAACCTTTAAACTTTCTTGTTTCATGGTTAAACTCGACTTTTTGGAAAGAGAACTTTGATGAAGAGAGGAGGAATTATTCAGAATATTTAAACCATCTTGTTTCATGGTTAAACTAGACTTTTTGGAAAGAGAACTTTGATGAAGGGAAGAGGAATTATTCAGAATATTTAAACCATCTTGTTTTATGGTTAAACTCGAATTTTTGGAAAGAGAACTTTGGTGAAGAGAAGGGTTCTCTGAGATTTTGATAGAAGACATAGTACTAAGATTAAATTTTGACATAGAAGAGCTATAAATTAAAATAAAAGAGATTTAAAAGAATTTATTCAAAATTTTTTTAGAATCCTAGACATTCTTTTTTATTTTTTTTGAATATGAATTTTTAATATGAATTTTTAATGCAATTAAGTAATTGGCGGGATAAATTGGCCAATGAAGGTAAAGGATTACTACCATTTCGTTTACTAGTTAGACAGGTATTCATAATCGTTCAGTAATTCGCAAGAAGTGAAATTCATCATGAATTCGGCAAATAAAAAAATAATTTTTTAAAATAATATTTATTATATTATATTTTCAATTTTTTTTTTTTTTTTTTTATGAGAATGATTTTTATATTTTTTGGGTAAAAAACATTTTGACAAAATAGATAAAACCAGGTAAGTTTTTTAAAAGATGAACATAGGTAAGAAATTATTAAATATAAAAATTCATCTTCACACCAAATTTAAAATCTTTGTGCTCAAGGGTTTAAAAGTTATTCGTGTTAACATTGTTACCCCGTCAATCGCTTTACCCCGGTCTCCCCTACATAGAGAAAATTTTTTAAGAGATATATAACAATAGTATATAACATGTATGGAACGATAATTATTAAAAGTAAATTATATAATTATAATAATTACATATAAGGTGGATAAAGATATAAAGAAGAAGAAAAATTTAAAAGGAAAAAAATTAAAAAAATATAATATAAAAATAAATGCAGAAAAAATTTTCTTTATACTTTCCTATATGTAAAATAGTAAATTATTATAAATATTATATCATAAAAACATGATTATACATATAGAACTAGGCAGGAAAAGAGTGTTTCAAAGAAACACTTATAGTTCCCTCTTAAGATTTCGAATTGTATCTTTTGTTTGAGGGACAGGGACTCGTTTTTCCCCCCTGTCCTTATTGAGATTTTTTTTCCCAATTGATTTAAGAATTTTTGGGATTGGGGACCTAGGTTCCCCAAAACGCTAAAAATTAGGGGGATAAAAATAAAAGAATTAATGAGGGATCTATATTTGTTGATTTTATTAGTTTCTTGGAGATCCAAGGGGTCAGAGTTTCTGTTAGCAGGGAAAGAGGTAACGCAAGAGACATCCCAGACAAGTTTTTTGCCACAGTGCCAAGATGTCAAAGATAAGCCATCGGGACGCTTACCATCCTCATTTAGGAGACCTAACGGCTCCAAGCTATTGGGGAAACCGGCCGAAATCAAAGATTTGCCGATTAACCTATTTATGTTGTCGTGTCTCAAGAAACGGCCACTAACTTTGAGACAAGAGAAACAATGTCTAGAGAATAGATCCACCTGCTTATTACATGCCGCACAGGTGTCAACAGAAGGGATAAGACAACCTAGCCTATGACCAATGGCAATTTGGAACTCGTCGTTTGTGAGTAACGTTTCCTTTTTACCACTCGGAATCGCGTCTAGCCATTCATGGCCGTTAGAATTTTTTTTGCGTTTCTGAGTAGTTGAAGGTTAGTTAGATCGGCAAACGAACAAAGTTTTTCAAAAGCACATTGAAGCATGGGGACCAGGAAGCTCTTTAGATGGCTGGAGACTGGCTGCCCGAATCCTTCAAGAACTAGAGTTAGCCAAGATTGTTTGGCAGAGGTTAAAAGGGGATCGTTCAACCCTATAAGCGAGGAGATGGAATCGTTAAATGAAATTCGAGACGAAAGAAAACTGGCAATTGCCATTAAAGGGGGGGGGGGAAATCCAAGACCACCCCGGAAAGCGGGCATAGAGGCAAAGGACCAATTAAAGTCGGAAAAGTTTAGGACTAAAAGCGATTCGATAAAATGTTTAAATTTTAAATCGAAGGACTTCAGAAGGTGATCATATTGGAAAGCAGGGGAAGATTTAAAGATATGTAAGAATTTAGGTAAGAACAAGCATTTTTTTGTGAGGAAAAAGAACTGATGCTTGGGGAGATGAGGAAGAATCTTAAGAGAGTTAAAGAGAGATTGGATCAGATTGTCAAAAAAATTTTGACAGAAGGAAGATGAGGATCCGATAGGAGAACCCAAAAGACAGAGATCCTCGTGTAAGATAATTTTAAAGTCAGGGGGAGGGATAAAAACCACGTTGTTAAGAGAGGAGATTTCGCATTTCTTCCTATTAAGGGAAAGGCCAATTTTAGAGGCTTCTAACTCAACGTACTCGATGGCCGACAAAACATTGGGTAAAGATCCGCCAAACGAGCCATCGTCGAGATACCATAGATTTAGATCTAAATTGAAATCTGGTTTCAAATTTTTTATAAAGTCCTGAATACCTAATGTAAATAGCAAGGGACCTAGTGGATCACCTTGCTGGATCCCCTCTTCAGAGAATATGGAAAATTTCCCGAATTTAAGCAACGAGGGAAAACCGTAGCAAGAATTAAGAAAATTCCAATATTTAGGAAAATGTTGTAGGAAGGAGGGTAGGAATGAGCTCCTATGAATGCTATTGAAGGCATTTCTGAAATCTAACTTACAGAAAACTTTCTCAGCCTCAGTATTTATAAAAATGCGAGCTACATGTGAGGCCACTTCACATCCGCCCCTGACTCCAAATCCTAACTGAGGGGGAAAAAGGAGGGAACTGGCCTTAGAACGGATCCTATTGACTATGACCTTGGCTACTAATCTACGAAAAAACGATCCTATGGCTATTGGTTTAACACCACCATCCGGTTTGGATAAGGAAACAAGACGAGCACCAAAAAGGATGGGGCGGATATCAAGAGGAACTTCGCATATGAGGATATTATTACAAAGTTCGGTGACTGATTTAAGCAAAGGGTCAATGAAACCACTATCAGTGCAACGGATTAGATCAACAAAGAACCCTGGTCTGAAACCGTCTAATCCACCTGTCGTCCCTTTCTTAAAGGACTTCAAGCCCTTGAGAATTTCATCGCAGGAAAAGGGAGCAGGAGAAGAGCCGAGAGGGTGAATGTTAAATGGGGAAGCAGGTGGATGCTTCTCGAGAAGCTGTTGAAAAGTAGAAGCATTAATAGGAGAAATGGTATCATCAGAAGTTAGAATACGGGCAGCACCACTGATATCACCAAGATCTAATTTTTCCGAGATCAATTTACTGCGGAAGGAGTTAGGATTTAAAGAATTAGAAGGGGTGAAATCATCAATAATGGAATTTCCAAAATTGGACACTTTCTCCTTAATTGAGGCAGATAAATTATTTATTCTATTTTTAGGCTTAGCTAGAACTCGGAAACAAAAACTGATCAAGTCTAACCATAAAGGGGTTGAGGAGAAATCAGAATTCAAATTATTTATAAGAGATGTGAGGAATTTTGAAATCGACTCTCGGGCAGCTATGGGGATCCTAGATAAAACTGGGGGTTTAAGGGAAGTAAGGAATAAATCAACAGAATTTGGGGAACGACAATCAGGACTAGGGTCATACGAGTGGGGAGATCTAATAGAAGGATTTGGGAGAGACGGGAGGGGGAATTCTCGGGAATTAAGGCAGGAGGGTGAACCATGTTTCCTAAAAGTGCCATTCAAATTAAGTGAAATTATTTTTAAGCACACATGGCAACAAGCGTTTACCATGATGTAACTTTGGATAGTAGCTTAGCTGAAAATAATAGAAAAAAAAAATTGTTTGACAAAAGTTAAAAGAATACTAAAATGCTGGTAGAGAGAATCATAGGATAATTTGAGTCTTAGGGTATATAAAAAAATTAACTTATTGTATAAATGAACGAGAGGATTAACTTTGTTCAAAAAAATAATAGCATATGAAAAGAAAATTTATGATTAAGGGAAAAAGAAATAAATAAATAAATGTATAATATAAGAGTTAAATTAGTTCAAAATAACTATATGATTTAAAAAGGTTAGGTATATGATAGAATGATTTATTGGTAAATTCCAAACAATGTTATTGGAAATATATAATTTAAATTTAGAAAAAAAAAAAAAAGAGGTTTGTTAAAGCAATTATGATAAGCAATTATGGTTTATTAAAAATGTGAGTTAGTAGTATCTAGATTCATGAATATTAGGGGTTATAAGATTGAGTAATGTTTAAAATAGAGATTTACATTTAAAATATTATAATAAAAATAAAATTAACTGATTACGAAGAAGGTATCTGAATGTTCAAGATCTTGACAAAAATAAGATAAATATTAAGTTCTGTGGACCTTAATTGGTAACATGTCTAGGAGTATTTATTTGATGATGTAAATTTGCATGGAATATTTTGAATGGGCAAGATTGTGGAAATTTTGTATGATAGGTAGTATTGTAGAGATTCAATATATTTAGCTTTGGCTATTGCATATACATCATAAGATTATGCATGACATATTTTGAATGGACATGATAGTGGGAATTTTGTTTGATGGGTAGTATTATAGAGATTCATTATATTTTTGCTTAGGCTATTTCATATACATCATAAGATGTGGTAGGCTTATCAAACGGTTTGTGGATAAGATGAAGGGATTTCATAAGATGTGGGTGGTATTGAGGAGATTCAATATATTTTGGCTTTGGCTATATACAAGATAGGATGTGGTAGGTTTATCAACCAGTTTGTAATTAAGGTGAAGGAATTACAATGGTAAGCTAGGCCTTGAAAGAGAGCGAGCAATCAGGTGTTATATATATGATTTCTAATGTCGTCAATGAATTTTTAAAATTGTGACTTTTGCTTTATAATATTTGATAGTCGGCTCATATGGCATTATTATTTTTTTTAAATTTGATTATAAATTTTTTACTAAAGTAAATCTTTAATGGCAAATATTCGATTTATATACCAATATAATATAATATAGATATTATAATTGTATTAATTATTATTTATAAAAATATATTAAACTAGACTGTATCGTGAGGTAAATTAGGTTATTCAAGCGTAATTAAACTAAACTCATGGAGAAAAACAAAGGAACCAAATGCCATATCTACTCTGGCTAGCTTCTACGTAGGAATAGGATCCATTTACTTTCAATCTTAAGAGGGGGAGGGTGGGCAAAAAATTAATAATATTTGTAGAATAAGAGTAAAAAATGTAAAAAGAATTTTAATTTATTCATGCTGATTTTAACAAAGTTTGGCTTTATTATTCATATTAAGGGTCAGGATTATTATTGTACATTACAGATCTAAGATTAACCAGTATTTATTTGTTATTTTTTAATCATGATGCCTCTTTATTGATTATCCTTGGATAAAGATTATTAATAATAATAATTTTATATATATATATAGGGGAGATAGGGGTAAAGAGATTAACGGGATAGGTTAACGCAAATTTATTTTTAATTCTCGATCATAAAAACTTAAATTTGGTGTGAAAATGTATTTTTATATCTAATTTCTTACCTATGGTCATCTTTTTAAAATCTTCTCAGTTTGTAATATTCTGCGAATAAAACTGTTTTTTTACCCAAAAATTATAAAATTAATCTAGTATATTTTGTTTAGCAAAATATATTTATGTTCATGATTTAAAAATTATTTGTATGTTCCTTAAAGTCATAGTTATAAAGTAAAATTTATTGGAAGCTTATAACTTAACTGGAAGTCAACCAATAAAGATTTGTTTGATATATATCTTGGAGTAGAGCTGTTATTGGTAAAACGGTTAAAATGTTCCGTCTGATTAAAGCTACTAAAATAATTGTTCTATTGTAAATACACCATATAAAAAAATATTTTTGAGCAAAAAGACATTAATTATTAGTTTGTGTTTATATGGAATAAAAATTTTGATTATATTAGCAAAGGAGAAGAATGTATGAAGTGTTTAAAATGGGCAAACTCACATTTTTGATAATTTATATATATTCCCTTATTATATTGATTAATTTATATTTAAAAGTAATAAATAGATGTCAAAATTGCATTTTACCCTGCGTGTGGTATGGGGTAACATGGTGAAAATGACAATTTTTACAGAATTAATTATATCTTCTAAAATATTATAGGTAGAGAGCTGCACTTTGTATTTTGTAATGAGAGATGGGCTACATATAAATTTATAATTTGTTCTGATTTTCCTTTGTAGAGAATTAGACCATAGTAAATTAGAAATTTTGAAAACGAAATTTAAAACATGGGAATTATGCCAAATTATACAATGATAAAATACTCAAGGACCAATTAGAGGATGCTATTTTTAAGCGAAAACATATAAAAAAAATAAAAACCCGATAAATCAAAATCAAAGGGATGAGGTTCTTTAATAAGTTTGTTAAAAAAGACAAAGGCTATTTTAGGTAAAATGAGAAATTTAAATTCAGATCCATATTTCAAAATATAGAAAATGAATCATCTCGGTGACGTAGAAAAAGATATATGGAATATTTTTTATTCATATTTATATATTTTTAAATTTTTAAAGATATCGATGACATTAAATTTGTCACATTATTTTTAATATATATATTATTAAATTATTTATTTATATTCATAATAAAAAGATAAAAAGTCAATTTTATTTTGATAATATATGAAAAATTGTGCCGTTAATAGAATTTGATGAAATTAGCAGAAAATATAGAAAATTTATCCTTATTTCAAACCATAAAATTTTATTGAATTAATAGAATTGATAGTTTTATTGCTAAAACAAAAAGGGTATCAGTTTAATTAGAACACAATCTATAATTTTTATAAATGATTTTAAATAGCTCTTTTATAATAAAATATAATATAATGTATTTTTTACAAAATATTCAAAAAATATTTTGCCTCAACTCTTTGTATAAACAAAACTTCGCCTCTATTTTTTGCCTCTTTTAGCGTGCCTGCTACTATTTTTTTTAGAGTAATACCGTGATTCCTTGGTAAATTTAGAACTACAGCACTGATTATTGGTTGAACTAAAGTTGCACCTATATCACTTTTTATTTTGTAGATGAGGTAATGAACTGCATATAATTTATAATTTGTGTTTTTTAGGGGATGGAAATGCAAAATTCTGATCATTTAACCCTAGCCCCCCCCCCATCTCCCACTATAGACATTAATTAACTACTCTTTGTTTATGAACTATAGACAATAGACAGTATGTTTACATTTATTCGATCATAACACAAATAGCTAGATATTATATTACATATATAAAGATATTAAATTATCTAATAACAGTCTGATTTAAAAAAGGATTTGGATTTTGACGATATGTTGGATTGGTATTATTTTTGCAAGTGGGTTTTTTGGAAATAAAAAATATATAAACGAGGAAAATAATGCAACCAGCCAAAAGGATTGCTATTGTAACAGCTGTGATTATCATACTATTTTCAGCCAATCTCAAGGCTCTATCAATCTTGTACAAAGATTCACCTGTAGTCATAGACATTGAGCTTGTAGATTCTTTTAAAGTCGATGGTTCTTCCGAGTCACAATCTTCGGTGTGTTGAAATTCGAATAACGATATTCCTTTAAACCTAATCGGTGTGAAACAATGTGCCAAATTTAGATCTTTGGTTTGAATAAGAAGTTCATTACTTGTTAGGTCTTTGAACCCTTCATTTATCCATTTCACCAATTTGTTTATATGACAATCACAGTGCCAAAGGTTATCTAAATAATTTAATATAATATTTAACCAAAAACATCAATTTTTTCATAAGATTCTAAAATTTAAATATATGTTTAACAAATTTTTTTTAATATATATATATATTATGCTTGCATATTTAATGAAAATTAAAATGACTAATATTACGATAATTTTAAAATTAAGTTAAATATCAATAATTATATTAAATTATATTTTATTTATATTCCTCAGACACCTTCATGGGCCTGGCCATGGCTCATAGGCTTATACCCGGCCCATAAACCGCGTACATAATATTATTTTTTCTTAGGGGGCCTGGACCAGACCTGAGTTTCTGTAAAAAAAATTAATGTGCTTGAGCAAGCTTGGGCCCAAATTTGTTTATTTTAGTTTAGTTTATTTAAAATAAAACAGTTATTTACTTAAAAAATATTGCAATTTATTTCCTCTAATAATAATAAATTTCAGAATTGTAAACAAAATGAGCCTAAATACATTTAAATATTGTTTATTTTCATTAAATGCAAATAAATTAAATTTTTGGATATGGACTTGGGAAAAATTTTTGAAACTTATTATGGACTTGGGAAATTTTTAATATTAAATATGGGCCAGACAAGGCCTAAAATTTTATTTACTAGATGCCTGGGAATAAATTAAGTCCCATGAAGGTCTATGACTTCTACAATGAAAAGAATTATTTTAGCCTACCTATAAAACAAATCAAAAAAATAAAATATTAATGAGATTATAGATAAAATATGTTCAGCAAAATTTTACTTGCTAATCCTAGAAATTTAAGAGTTATTCCAAAGGTTTTATCGGATATATAATCAGATATATTGTCAATTGTTGAGAGATTATTTTCTCTTAAATTGAATTTTTTGAGTTTAACTAAATAACTAAGAAATATCATGGAAATCATTTTTAAATTGTTTCCCGATAGGTCCAAATTTTCCAATTTCTTCATATTTTTTAAATTTTGGTAAGGAATTTGCTCTAAATAATTCCCACTTAGGTCGATGGAACATAAATTGATCATATTTACCAGGGAATGGTTAGGAAGAGACGATAATTTGTTATCTGCCAGGATCAACTCTCTAAGTAGGCTTAAAGACTCTATCAATTTAGAAGGATAAAGCTTTATCTTGTTGTTTTGTAGCTTCAAACTGGTTAAACTCCTTTTAAAAGCATAAATATCAGAATCCTGTATTAGGGCTATTTTATTATTACTTAAATCAAGCGTATCTAATTGAATTAAATTAGTAAACATGTTTTCGTGAATGTTTGATAAATCATTATAGGATAGATCGAGGAATTTAAGTTTTTGAAGCCCCGTAAAGGCATATTTTTCAATATTTTTAAGCCCATTGGATCGGATTATTAAATACTCTAACGAATGATTGAGAGACAGTTTTTCGAAGGCATTAGAATATATTAAATTTATCTTAGACTCTTCTAGGTTAATATAAGCCAATCCCGAGAATGAATATGGAGAAGAGTTTTCGTCCTTCAAATATTGTATGTGATCACTCGTGATTGTCAAATTGCGCAAGATTTGATTCAATTTTGCCAATGATTTCCATGGAATTTTTTTTAACATATCACTTTGTAGGTGCAGAATTTTTAAATTCTTCTCCAATCCCACGAATGAATCTTCGTTTATAATCTCCATATTCCGCGATCCCAATGTAAGATGATTTAATTTTACACCTATATTCCTGAAAGAATTAGGAGGAATAGATTTCCAATTCGCGAATTCTAAATGCAATGAAGATAATTTGGGAAACAGATTATCTTCAGATCCGTTTATGGCGCTCACAACTTTATTAAATAAAATTTCCCCATTTAAATCATTATCCTTTTCTACGATAGTCAAAACTTCTAAGCTGTTATTTAAGGGTAATAAAGCATGATTAGGAATACTCATTATACCAGAATCTTTGATTATTAAATGAGTTATTCTTTTAAAACCATCAAAATATGATTTGCTAGAATTTTGGCTAAGAACTCCTAAAAGTGGCAAACGAATATGTTCTAAGAATAGTATTATATGTATCTCATTTTCTTGAACTTTGGCCGTTACATTTTTTAAAATATTTAGACCATCTTTTTTGAAAACCTCTTGTTCTGTGGCATCTTCGCAATAAACAATTATCAATTCATCCGTGGCATCGACATTTTCGATATCTTTGTATTTATTAGCTGGGTACGAAAGAATAATAGAGGGGATATCATCCGTGTTGGTGATGCAATGACAAGGTTTTGACTGAAGGAGTGGACAATCTTGTCTTAGCTGGTAAAAATTAAAATAATCTAATTGCCATAACAAAAATACGAATAGATAAGAGGAAAACATGTCTATTCGGTAATTTATAATTTAATATTCAAATCTATCATAAAAGAAAAATATGTGTATAAACCTGTTTTAAAAAAATATTTTTCGAATCGCTATTTGCTTTTTAAAAAATTATTTATTTTAAGTTGAACACCTAGTATCAAGGTAAATATTTGATAAAAATTAATTTTTTATTATCATTATATTTGTAAATAAGCAAAATTTTTGTTTAATAAATAACACTTTGAAATATCCCGAATTTAAAACTTAACGTAATATATTTTTTAAATATGATTTTATCAATTACATATTTAACGAAATAGAATTTTTATATATTCACCCTTATCTAACTAATTATATTAAATGTCGGTTCATTTATTTAGGAAAATAATTTCGAGGCACAAAGCTAATTAATATATTTATAGCATATCCAGGATTTCGTTAAGGGAGGGGAGGGGGGAGGACACTATTAGATATTTTTTCTCTGTAAATTTTATTGGAGATCTTTAGGTTTACTTGTAGGCCTTTGGCTATATTAAATTTTTATAAAAATAATTTTTTTTTATTAAAATTTTTTTTAAAAGAAATTTTGAATTATAGTCGTTATTTTTAAAATTATTAACTTTTACGAATTTTTCTTTCAAATTCTTCCTTATAATGATATATTGTGTACATTCTTTGGGGGGATGTTATATTAGTTTAAAATAATACTTACCAGAATAGACAGGCAAATTTGCGATAAGGGGAGGGAATTCCCCATTTCCTCTCCATTGATTGCGCGTCTGGATGAATTTTCTATTCGATTTGCAATAGAGGTAGGCACGAGCCTAATTTTTTTTCAGGACCCGCCAGCTCACGTTGGAAATAAAAAAAATTTACGCCCTTTTGAGCCTACCACTAAAAAAATTTGACCCGACTCGTCCGCTCATGAAAGACAACCCGTCACGCCCGAAAATTTAGGGTGTTTTTAAACTTTTCAATTATTGCTATATTTTTACGCTTTTTTTAAATATAATCTATCATAGTTTTTATTTCTCTAATTCCATATTAATAACAGAATATTATAATTTATAAATTAAAATTTTTATTTAGAAAAAGAAGAAAGTCCATTTTTTTATTTCAATTTGTCTTTCCTCTAATAGTGATTGACTATAGAAAATAACAAAAACATATAAATTAAATTTATTAAAATTTCCATTAAGAATATAGCATCTTAATTAGCTATAATTATTCTGATTTTCAAATCACTCTATGGCTCTCATTCGGGTGAGGGGGAGGCAATGTTAAATTTGGGCATTCTTCTCGTAAAAATTACAATCACATAATATATACCAAATAATAAATAGCATATTTAATAATATTTTGGTAAAATACTTAATATAATTTATTTCAAGAATGGATAAATATTATTTAAGAGGATAGTTTTTTGAAGAACTAAAGCCTTTTTAAGCCTTTGACATTCTTCCAGGCTTCCTTTTTTAACCTAATAGAATTTCGCCTCATTTGGAGATGTATAAAACTATTAAGCATTTAAAATTATATTTTTTTAAATAATTGAGTACACGAGCAAGAGTTCGTCATCCAGTCTTCGTGATTAAACAAATTTCATTTATGTTGGATGCAACTTTTCGAATAGATCAACAATCTATGTTTTTGAAGTTCTTCGGTGTAAATAATAATATAAAAACAATAATATGGTCAAAAATGTGTAACGGTGCTCAATGATAAAAAATATCTGGATAGCAAAAATATGAATAAATTTTTAATAAAAAAATCATTTTTTTTAAATCATTTTTTTATTAGTTGAATACCTTATTTTTAAATTTAAAGTCGAAAAACGACATTTTTTTTACCATAAATGATATTTTATTTTTCACAAAAAAAACCTTAAATTTTAAAAATGAAATAAATATATATCAAATTGGATATGTATAAATATGAAAGAATCTCCATAAAAAGTTATAATTTTTAATATAGAAATTATGTTTTTATTAGTAAATTTATTATTTATAAATTCAAGGTCAAAAACGCGTTTTTTAACATCCCCTTAAACAATTTAATTAGGCCTGCAAAAAGTCAACAATTTTTATATACGCGTCAACATTTTGGATAAGTATACTGATATCATTTATAAATTAACATATTAAAATATGTATTTTATGTCTGGAAGTAGTAAACAGCATCTTTTTTATATATCGCCCGCTAGTGTTGTTAAACGGCTCGTTTTGAGCCAATTTCTAAAATCGGCTAATTCAATATTTTAGCCAGAAAAATATTGCCTAAGCCTCGAGATTTCGATAATATATCTAGATCTTTGTTCTTTCCATGAGCAGAATCTTCAGACTTACGTAAATTTTTCTGGATAAAATATTAAAAATCGGCTCAAAACAAGCAGTTTAACAACACTATAGCCCGCATTAGGTTTTTATTTGGCTTTACCCGTCATAAATTATTTTGTTGGATGGCATTTTTTGAAGGTTTTTTGATTTTACAATTTTTTCTGAAAAAATTTAATCGTAATTATTATTTTTAAATTACTATTACATTCCTCTGTCATTAATGCGACTAGGCCACCCTAATTTTTTAACCTTTAACTTATATAAATGTTAATAAATCAATTGCAGAAAGACAATAAATAACTTCAGGTTTTTATTAAAAAACGATAAAGATCAGATTGTAGGAAGGAAAATATCTTGAGGTTTTTACTCAAAAACGAAAAATTTAGATTGTAAAAAGACAATAACTTAAGGTTATTATTGGACAAATTTGACTGTAAAAAGATAATAACTTGAGGATTTTATTTAAAAACGGAAAATTTTAGATTTCAGAAAGACAATAGGGAAGACCGGGGATATAATGAACCCGGGGCTTTATTTTCTAGGCTATTAAACTCTAAGGGATAATTATTTTTACCAAACTATATAATTATATAATGCATATGAGGTTATAATATCAGATAGCTTGAAGAATTTTTATAATGCATTATATGATTCGTACCTGTAAAAGTAACTTTTTTAAACCTTTACTATTTTTCAAAAATAAAGATTAATATATATATTATTAATACCCAAAAATCATCTTATATAAAAGAAAAAATCCTATTTTATAGAATATCAACCCCTCCCCTCCGAAAAAAATTGATATTATAAATACTTCAAAGTATGATCTTAATCAAAGTGGTGGCATTGGGGCTATTTTTATGAGGTTAGGTCAAACCTTTTACGGCCTTTTTTCAAAATTTTAATATGGTTAGAAATTACGAACCCAAAATCAGAAAGATTTCTTAAGAAGAATTGATAATGATATTTTCCCAAAATAAATCATTAATCAATATTATGAGCATTACAAACCTTAATTATACAACAGTTAAGAGATATAACTCAAGATTCAAGTGAAAACAAAATTTTATTTTATCAATTACAAGACAGATTTTTAATATTGAACAAGAGAGACAATACTTTAAAGTATTTATCAAAGCAGCAAATATGTATAATGGGCTTTGCCCTAAAAGTATATTTATTAATAAATGTTAATTGTTCATTCATAATTAATTTTAATAAAGGCCAGAAAATAAGCTTGTCAACTTTCATGTGACTATAATATATAATTATTAAAATCTTGGCATTTCTTAAAAGAAATCCCTTTATATCACTGAGGAGCCCTAAAACCAGCCTTGCAAAGGCTACTAATTTTAATAGAGGATAACGTATAAATTTATTTTTAATAATCTTAAAAATATTTTGGATGCTACAAGACTAACTCCAAATGAGATCTTTAATATCTATGAAACAGGTAAAATATTGATTTATGTAAGGCATTTAAGAAGAATTAGGCATAAAATAAAAAATTTATATGCAAATATAATATCTATAATATTAAAACCCTACTTTTTAATCTATGATTCATTAATTTTTTGTTAAGAGAGTAGTAATATATGAATTATCATATGTTCATCATATAAAATTCTATTTTAATATTAAGAAATTACTATGCAATTATTATATGAAAATATTATTATTATAGGTTTAACAACTGTTCAAAAGCCTGCTAAAGTTTCCAAAAACAAGTTGGAGCCATCATATCAAGTGAGAAGGGAACCCTTACAACTGTAGCGATTGCAGTCAATGCACTGGTCAAAACCACCAATGTTTATATATCGTTGGAAAAAATATTATGTTATGATCACTTATTAAGAGATGTACCACTTGGTGTTATTAGCATATCAAATGATTCAGGCTGGATGTTAGAGGATGATTTTTTAATTTTCTTAAATCATTTAGCCAAACATGTTAAGCCTATAAAAGATAGAAAGGTCCTTATTATATTGGATATCACATTTCTCACCAATCCATAAAAGTAATTGGCTTTTGTTTGGAGGAAGGGATAATATTATTAACTCTCCCACCACATTGTACCCATAAACTACTACCTTTGGATAAAACAGTGTTTGGCCCAATAAAGATATATTATAACTTTTCAGTTGACTCATGGATAAGAATAAATTATGGTAAACATTTTACAATATATGATATACAAGGTATTTCTCCCAAAATTCTACCTTCAGCCTCATCGTGGCGAGGGAGTGGCAATGTCTTTTGACGGCTAATGGAGGTCTAAAAGGTTCCCTGTGATCTGGGTCTAGAATAGGATCACCGTCTCCTCGACGGGGTGTAAAAACCACTTAAAGAGGTTGATGTCAGGAAGGGCATCCGATTGTAAAAACCTTGATACAAAATTTCCCTATGGTTACAACAAAGCATGGGCGGGGTACAGCCCAAAGTACCCCGTGGGCCTCCTCATCCGCCTACGACAAAAAGGATGGGAAACCTGGTGGAACTGTAATAAATTAATAAAATATTATTTATAGATATTATATATAAAAATAGAATAGTATATTTGAAAATTAATTAATAAAAATTTGATGTTTGAAAAAAATTGAAATATAAATTAGTAGTCGTATTGTTTATAAATTAGTAGTCGGTATTACTACAAATGGCGACGATAAATGGAGAAAATAATTCCTTAAATGGAGATAATAATTCCTTAAATGGAGAAAATAATTCCTTAAATGGAGATTCAAAAAAAATAGCGGATGTAGCTACGATTAAATTTGATAAATTCGAGTTGGACACTTCAATCCATCGATATTTTTCTCAATGGGAAGCCAGTTTTCGGTTAAAAAACGTAAGCCCATCTGAATGTCAATATAAAGATATATTTTTAACATTTTTTGGCAATAAGAATATTGAGTTAGTGGACCGTTTTTGTTATCCTGATTCGATCGAAACTTTATCTATTAAAGAAATTAAGTCAATATGTTTTAAACTATTTAAACCGACGTCAACAGCTTTTGCTTCTAGATTTGATTTCGTTAGATTACGGAGAACAACTGAAACCGTAACTGAATTTGCAGATAAAATTAGAACAATTGGCAAGCGTTGTCATTATCTTAATGATATTGACGAGCGTTTACGTGATCAATTTATGGTTGGAGTGGAAATACCGGGATTGGAAAGAGATCTTAGAGCTCTATATCCCTACGGTCTTGATAGAGATAATAATGTACTGACTTTTCAATTTATTCTTGATCTGGCATTAGCTTCTGAGCGAGCAGATAAAGAAATGGCAAATAAAAATATGCCTGTTATTAAATAAGATAAATGATAATAACAAAAGAAATGATAATGATAATAATTATAAACATCCAATTAAAACGACGACTACATTTGATAAAGGCTATAATAAAGTCAAGTATAATAATACATTTGATAAAGAGAATAAAAAATACAAATATAATAATGATAAAGATTATAATAAACTTAAATGTTATAAATGTGGTTTTATTCATAACCGAGAAGTGAGATGTCCAGCTACAAATGCGGCATGTAATAAATGTAAAAAAATTGGTCATTTTGCAATTTGCTGTAAATCAA
The DNA here is from genome assembly GCF_954871325.1 of Gordionus sp. m RMFG-2023. Taxonomy (NCBI): domain Eukaryota; kingdom Metazoa; phylum Nematomorpha; class Gordioida; order Chordodea; family Parachordodidae; genus Gordionus; species Gordionus sp. m RMFG-2023. The sequence goes on along the minus strand of NC_088779.1, from coordinate 25,165,866 downwards.
AGAATTTAAATTTTATAAGAGTGTCATCAAGGGATTCTATTCATAATATTTGGAAGATTCAACAAAATCGAGAGAATCGAGCAAAACTAACTGCAGAGATAAATGGGTTAGTTGTTGAATTTGATTTTGACACTAGTGCACAAGCGTCATTGATAGGAATTGATATATGGACAAGTATTGGGCGACCAAAAATTAGGCCAACAAGTCCATTGACTGCATATGGTGATCATCCGTTAGATGTTAAGGGCGAGACCCAAGTCAATGTTAGGATTGGATCACAGACAAGGACCCTACCAGTGATAATAATGAATACAACTGGGGTGCCTCTTTTCGGATTACCATGGATTATAGCATTCAATTTAGAAATGCCTCGTCAGGTTATGATTAAACAAGTACGCAATTTGGTCAACAATATTGAAAAAGAAAAATGTTGCATAACACGAGATTCTAGAATTCGAGATTTGATTAATAAACACCAAGAAATTTCGGAAGAGAATCAAGATTCTAAACATGCTTTGGATATTCGAAGTATTAATTTGGATGATATGCAATTGTCAGAAAATATTCTGCGAAAAGAGTCGAAGCAAGATTTAATATTAAAAAAAGTAGCAATACATATTCAGCAAAGTTGGCGAAACTTTGATCGTCATAAAGATAAAGAAATAGTTAATTTTTATAATCGACGGGAAGAGCTTTCTGTCAATCGTGATATTGTAGAATGGAATGGGAGATTGGTTATTCCTAATAAATTAAGAAACGCAGTGTTAGGAATGATTCACTGGGGACATCCTGGGGAAAATATAATGAAATCTATTTTTAGATTTTAATTAATTTTATTTTCAATTTTCAAATAATAAATAATATAATGTATTAAAAAAAACGAAAATATAATATTTATGTTTTAATATATATAAAAATGTTTGAAAAATATATAATAATATTATATAAAAAAAAGAACGGAGATGGTGTGACGGAGGGAAACAAAAATGAAAAAGGGACGTAAGTGTTGTCTAGAATAGCTCTTTGGCTAGAAGACTACCATTGAAACTGATATAATTAGCTTTGAGAATCGCTATGGATAATCGTTGGCGAAGAAAAAAACCCTCTCGAGGTTCTTCTGAGAGTTTGTTGATTTGTGATCCTAAGTTTTTGAAAAATGCTAAGGCGAGTTTGCCGAAGGTGCCAAGAGTGGTTGATATGATTGGGATGAAGCAATGATCGTTCATTATTTCTGTGTATTTAGAAGTTTTAAGTTGTTCCTTCAGGTCAAGGATGTTGATAGCGTGGTTGGATGGGGCCAAGGGGTCAATACAGGAATAGTCCCAAACCAAAAGTTGGCCTCTCCTCCATGGGATTTGAGAGATCCCGTCAGGACGTTTACCGTCAGATCTAAAAAGACCCTGTGGTTCTAGAGAGGAAGGAATTTGGGCGGATTTCAGTGCATGTTGGATGATTGTATTACATTGCTTGTGTCTGATGAATCGTCCATTGCAGGAGCGACAATGTAAACTATGTCTACCCTTCGAGTCAACTGGCGAGTTGCACCATGAGCAGATGTGAGGGTGAGTGATGGAACAATTTAGACGAATGCCGATGGCGTGGGTAAATTCATTGTTGGATAGTTGAAGCTGAAGATTGGTAGATGGGATGGCCTCAAGAAACTCATGTCCCGTACCATTGAGCAGGGAAGAGAATAGGGTGCGGTCGGTAGATTGCATGCTAGATAAGAGAGTTTCAACGCAGCGAGCAACCACTGGTGCATCCCAGTCTTTCTGTCTATGGGTTGTGGGGGGATGAGAATCAGCATTGATCCTTGTTTTCCAAATATCCATAGCCAAGATTAAGGAAAGGTCTTCTTTAGAATTATGGGCGGTGGTTATTGGCTTTGTCAAGAGACTACTCGATATGAAAGTGGTTTTTGCTAAGTCAAGTGGAGATCTGATGCCGAGACCACCAAATTTGGTTGGAAGAGTTGCTTGGGCCCAAGCGGTTTCGTTGAATCTGATATTTACTATTTTTTCGGTTAAGTCCTTTATTCCTTTTTCGTGAGTTTGGAGAGGAATAGGATATTTAAAAATTGGTGTTGACCGAAGTGCGTAAAGAATCCTTGGTATAAAAAAGAAATTTTTTAGCAAAAAAAAGGACTTGTGTGATGGAAGAAGTGTAAAGATGTCCTCAAGTTTAAGGAGTATGTCAAGTGTGGAATGAAGAAAGGTGCTTATTGCCTCTTGTTGGTGGCCCAGATGTGATGTTGATATAGAAAATTTTATCAAAATATGTTCTGGATGCCAGAAAAATAGACCATGGTTAGAAGTTGATCTAATGCAGAATACCTCTGCTGATGCTATGATAAAACGACTAAATAAATGGTTTGCTAGGCTTGGAATACCCAAGTACATTGTGTCAGACAAAGGACCACAATTCTTATCTGGGGAATTCCGTAGGTATTGTGATTTAAATAACATACGTCATATACGTTCGGCACCCTATCATCCAAAAACTAATGGATTAGCTGAACGTACTGTACGAACTTTGAAAGGTAGGTATTATGCGACGAGAGATTCAATTAGAGATTCCGAAGAAGCTATGACGCAGGTTTTAACAACCTACCGATTGGGAGAGCATAGCTCCACATGGAGATCTCCTGCTAAAATTATGTTTGGGAGGCAATTGAAAACAAGTCTGGATTGGATCCGACCAAATGCCGAATAGTAAGGGCCAATGATAGACAAAGCTTTCATCATGATTTACATTCAAAGGAAAGAGAATTTGAAATCTCACAACCTATATGGTTAAATAATGAAAATACCAATGGTTGGAGAGAGGGAGTAATTAAAGAAAGAATAGGACTTTATTCTTATATTGTTGAATCTTCCGGGAAAACATTACGGAAGCATGCAGATCAGTTAAGAAATCGTTTAGTTATCCCAAATCATGAAAGTTCTTTGGAAGTTACAGAAATGGTTGTGCCAGTGAATGAAACAAATTCAAACACAAATACAAATACCACATTATGCTGTTCATCAAGAAACCGTAAACCTACAAAGAGGTTTATTGAAGAAATCTAATTTTAAAATGTTTGAAGGAAATGTAATAAATTAATAAAATATTATTTATAGATATTATATATAAAAATAGAATAGAATATTCGAAAATTAATTAATAAAAATTTGATGTTTGAAATAAATTGAAATATAAATTAGTAGTCGTATTGTTTATAAATTAGTAGTCGGCATTACTACAGGAACCACTATTCATGAAGATGAAACTTATGACGGCCATAAACGACCTGATAAAAAGTGGAGAAACCAGTTTACGGGTGATCGAGTCGCGACATGGAATGTTGGGAGTATGACGGGAAGAGCGGGAGAAGTCGTCGATGTATTGCACAGAAGACATATAGATGTGTGCTGCATACAGGAGACTAGATGGAAAGGAAATGGGACCAGAATGATTGGCAAGACTAGCGAAAAGTATAAATTCTTTTGGCAAGGAGGTAATGATGGTAAGGCCGGAGTTGGGGTATTGGTTGCGGAGAAATTGGTAGACAAAGTAGTCGAAGTGAGAAGGCTAGACAACCAGATAATAGGTTATCAAGATGATTTTTGGTAGAAAGCTATATAATATTATCTCGGCATATGTTCCTCAGGTTGGAAGAAGTGAAGAAGAGAAAGATATATTTTGGGACCGTTTATTGGAGGTGACAACGAGACTGGCAAATGAAGAGGCATTTATCCTGGCTGGTGATCTGAATGGACATGTGGGAGCGAGTAGTGAGGGTTATGAAGGAGTATATGGAGGGTTCAGTTACGGCATGAGAAATTTGGAAGGAGAGAGGATTTTAGATTTTAGTGATGCTATGGATATGATTGTCTGTAATACAATGTTTAAGAAAGAATCAGAGAAGCTGGTGACTTATAAGTCGGGTAGTACCAAAAGTGCTGTGGATTACTTGTTATTAAGGAGATGTGATCGATGTATAGTAAAAAATGTGAAAGTGATACCGGGAGAGGAATGTATAAATCAGCATGGATTAGTTGTAGGCGATCTCACTCTTAAAGGTGCCAGGGTCACTAAAAGAAAGTTTGACCCAAGGCTGAAGGTTTGGAAATTGAAGGAGGAGAATGCTAGACGTCAATTCAATATGGCATTGGCGATTAGGGAGGCAGAGGTGGCACAAGCATCTGGGGTGAATGACAAGTGGGAAGCCATGAAAAGCCTGGGTAATGACAACTGAGGAGGTATGTGGATGGACAAAAGGGCCGCCTAGACATAAGGAGACTTGGTGGTGGAACCCGGAGGTAGCGAAAGCCGTGGATGAGAAACGGAGGTGTTTCAAAGTATGGTATAATATCAAAGAAAATAGTGATAATCATATTTACAAGATGGCTAAAAGAAATGCTAAGAAATTAATAGCGAAGGCTCAAGAAGAAAAAAGACACTAGTTTGCTAAAAATATGGTTCGAATGGTAAAACAGATGTCAAAAAAGAGGCAGGATGTGATAGGTGTAAAGTGTTTGAAAAATATGGAAGGAAAAATGACGATTGATAGTAGTGGTATTAAGAACACCTGGAAGATTTACATGAAAGGACTTTTGAATGAAGAAAATGAATGGAATAATAATATTAGTTGTGAAAAGGTAGAAGGTCCAGGATGTAAATTTGGCAAGGACGAGATAAAAAGAGCAGTAAAAAAGATGAAGAAAGAGAAGGCATCGGGTTTAACGATGGTGGTATCAGAGATGTTTAAAGGTTTGATGATTTAGGGATTGAATGGTTAATGAATTTAGCAAATCAAATTGTCACAGAAGGTACTATTCCCGAGGACTGGCGAAGAAGTATAATTATCCCAGTATACAAGGGGAAAGGTGATCCTTCAGATTGCGGGTCTTACAGAGCTATTAAACTCTTAGAACATGCAATGAAAGTATTTGAGAGAGTGTTAGAGAAGCGGTTAAGGGAACAAATTAAAATTGATGAAATGCAGTTTGGTTTTACATCGGGAAAAGGCACGACAGATGCAATTTTTGATATGAGACAAATTCAGGAGAAGTATCTTGCGAAGGAAAAGAAACTCTATTATGCGTTTGTTGATTTGGAGAAAGCATTTGATAGGGTGCCGCGTGAGATTACAAGATGGGCCTTGAGAAAATCCGGTGTGGAGGAATGGTTAGTTACCGCAGTGATGGCAATGTATGTTGGAGCACAAACAGCAGTACGGACGGATCATGGTGATAGTGACAGCTTTGAGGTGAAGGTAGGACTTCATCAAGGATCCGTGCTGAGTCTATTATTATTTATCTTAGTAATGGATGTGGTGGCTAGAGAAATGCGTGAAGGACTTCCCTGGGAGATATTCTATGCCGATGACCTTGTATTAATGGCAAACAGTGAGGGGGAATTGAGGGATAAAGTTAGTAAATGGTAGATGACTATGGAAGCAAAGGGCTTGAAAATGAATGCATCAAAAATAAAGGTGATGATTGGTGGGAAAAATCTAAAGATGGAAGAATCCGGTAAGTGGCCTTGTGGTGTATGTGGGAAAGGAGTTGCTAGAAATTCTATCCAATGCACCAGATGCCAGAAATGAGTACATAAAAGATGTAGCGGGAAAAAAGGCAGTTTGATGTTGGAAAGAATGACCTTTATTTGTAGAACATGTATGAAAGGGATACATATTAATGATAACCTAAAAAATGGTGGTCTGGATATTGGCAATGGGTTAACCCTAGAAAAAGTGGATAAGTTTTGTTATTTAGGTGATATGCTAAACGCAGATGGTGGTGTAGATTCTGCCGTTGTTGCAAGGATCAGACAAGCTTGGAAGAAGTTCAGAGAGATGTCGTCTATTCTTACAAATAAAAAAGTTTCTCTGAAGTTAAAGGGGAAAGTTTAGGTAAGCTGTGTGAGGAGTTGTATAGTTTATGGCGGTGAAACATGGGCAATGAAAGTAACTCACGAAGCCAAATTAGAAAGAACAGAGATGAGGATGGCTAGATGGATGTGTGGGGTATCTCTGAGAGAGAGAAAAACTAGCAAGGAACTGCGAGCAAGATTAGGTATAGAAATGATTGGTATGGTATTGCGACGAAATAGACTAAGATGGTATGGGCATGTGGAACGTATGACAAGAGACGACTGGGTAAAGAGATGCACAATGATGGAAGTAGGAGGATCAAGATCTAGAGGAAGACCCAAGATGACGTGGACAAATGTGATAACGGCGGATATGAGAAGCATGAATCTTACAAGTATTGATGCTCAGGACCGTCAAAAATGGAAAAAAAAATCAGAGGGAAAACTGGCCTACCCGGGTAAACCTGGAAATCGCCATAAAACGGAGAAGAAGAAGAAGAAGAAGAAGAAGATATACAAGGTATAGTCAAGGATATTTTACATAAAGCATGTGCTCCACAGTTCAGAATGGTTTTTAAATCATGTGGAATTTAACCATTTAATCCTATAATTAATGATGAAATTTATAATACGTTTTTAAATGATTTACCCAACACTTTAAATTATGAGGAAACTAATGATAATAATAACAATGTTAATTTTGAGAATAATAATAGTAATAATATATCATTGAGAATTATATAAGATGAGTCTGAAATCAACCATTCTTATCAAATGAGCAAACAACCTCTAAAAATTTTGACCCTGAATCAATTTTTCTAAGCACAACATTTTATAAAAAGCCTGGAAGCAAAAATAAACAATATTCTGCTATTTAACATCTAGGCCATAAAAAAAAAGTCATGGAGAGAGCAAATAAAAGAAAAAAATGAAAAAATGTTATTAATAAGAAAAATAATTATTAGTTTGCAAAAAAAAAATTATTACAGATATCATAGCAACCAAGACGTTTCAATTTCGTAAATGGTCACATAGAAGCTATTGCAATTTTAATACCTTTTTTATTTACAGAGATTGTGAATAATCTTCTCGTTTTTTTGTTTATGAATGATATATATTACTTTTATGCTTTAAATCATTAATTATGTAATAATAAAAAATATATAACATTTATGTGGAAAATTAAGCAGAGCTTATAATAGCCCCGAGCAAAGGCTTGCTCGTCCCCGGGTAGGGTCACTCGTTCCCAAAAAAATTACAAAACAATGTTATAAATATTAAACCATTTCCAAATTTTTTATAATAATTAACGATGTAGATTTGAACTCTTTTAATTTTATTGATTAGACCACAATATCTTTACATTTAAATAATTTATGTTATATATAAACATTTTGATAAATACAACAAACCTTTACATAAAAGGTAATAATATAATTGTAAATTGTATAATAAAGTGCAGTGTATATATATATATTCTCCTAACTACTAGTAAAATAATGTGTATAAATAATCTATTTTATATAATATATATTTGGAAAATAATAAATATTTACGATAATTTTAAGTATTTATTGCTTAAATTCATTTACTTTCGATTACATATTTAAATTAATAAATATTTTGTGTAGATGCGCAATATAGAGGAAGACATAATATACTATTATTTTTTAAATCTACAATTTTTATTTATCTAAATTTAATTAGGTAAAGAAAATAAAAGGTAATGCAGTTCATACCCATTTCATACAAATTATTGCATTAGTGGCTATTACAAAATGACATTAATATACCAATTTTTAGTCATGGTTAGTTTAGATATAATTTAATTTATATATTTTTAGGGTGCAAACCATTCCCTAATAAAAAGGACTTATATAAAATAAAAAATAGACATAAAATATAACTATTTAAGTTAGACTGACTTAACATTAATAAATAAACCATTAAAATAAAATTATATATACAAATAAAGATTAAAAGACTATATTTCGCCCTAATCTTTCGACTTCTTCAACTACGAAAATCAAATCTTCTTTTACTACGGCCGGATTCGAGATTATCATCCTGAAAAAATTCACTTTATCGAGTAAAGGCTGGTAGCCTATCATCATAGTTCCATCTTCCATCATCTTACATTTTATAATTGGGGCAACCTAATAAAAGAAATGATAAAAAAATGAAAATGAAATTATCGGTCAATGTTCTATCTAAGAAATTCATGTTACTAACGTAATTCAATACATTCTTTATCCGAGTATAGATTCTGAGTCCTATATTGATCATAATTTTTCCGGTTTGCCATAGAAGAAAAATCTTACCTTTTATTTGCAGTCCAATATTTTTTCATTACCTTTTTAGATCAGACATGGACTTATAAAAGAATTAATACCCAACTCGGACCTATAAAAAACAATAATCGGATCTGATAAATTGGATCAATATTTATGCACGATAGATGTCAGTGTTTTAATCTAAACCAAAAAAAAAATAATGGAGAAAAAATGTATATAAAAAATTTTAAACTAAACCAATTGTCAGTCAACTAATCATAAATGAATTAAAATGGAAGATGTATTCATAGACCTGAATCCCTATTTATTTATATAAATGATAAATTTAATATCTTAAATCATTACGGACATAGATAAATATAAATATATATTGATTATTATTAAGGAAATCTAAAAAATACGAGTGGTTTATGATAAAATTTGCTCTTTTGAACCAAATTTTCTTTCCTGTCGAGTGTTAGAGATTATGTTATACTTCATAAAATGACCTCAGTTTTTTTCTCAAGTTTATATTTCCTCTCCTTACCTTTTATTTCAAACTTTTATATATTAAAATAGCAATTAAAGCGCGATATCAATTTTCATATCATCTATAGCAATGTATTGCTTAGGTACATTATTTAGTTAATGAGGACCAATTTTGAGCTCCTTTTTAAATATAATTTTTTAAATATAAAAACATCTCATAGATTGATATTAATGTTTTACGGTTATATTACAATCACTCTTTAAATCAGAGACACTAAAATAAACAGAAGAATTTTCATTTAAATATAGAATATGCAAAATTGTCCGATAATTTAGCAAGAATTATGTTTAGGTTGGAGATCACTTTTGGTAGATAATTAATAGAAATCAAATCTATAATTATAGATAATGTTCCTAAATCAATTCAAATGGCAGGGATAGATCTAAATAAATTAAGATGTTCTGCACATAATCTTTTAAAAATTAAACGCATTCACTTTCTATCAGAATTTTTAATTTATACTTATTTCATCATCGCTAAAGTCTTTAATAAATAAAAATTTAGAATATCAACTTTAAAAATAAACCTTTTCTAGTAAGGCATATTTTTCTTCACTTTCTTTCATATCCCTGATTGATGGAGGCAAATACCAAAAACATACGTTTGTGCATTCAGGCTTATAAAGTAAAATAATAGTTAATTGATAGTAAGAAAGTATGAAATATCGGTCCAATCCTGTTCGATCTATTTTTATTTTATGGATCAAGTATGCCCTCTAAAGAATAACAATTTTCAGGGACAAAGTTCTATAAATGCCCCAGCCCTTTGTCCAATTTTTTACATTTTTAAGCTCAAGTCAAGTCCCACCCTATTCGGGTCTCGGGAGAATTGTGCTCTACCATGGTAAAAGCTTAATAATATACATGACCTTAAATATTATTGCTTTTAGTTGTTTTAATTTTAAAATATCAATTTTGAAACCATTTATCCACTATTTTTTTTCCCCAAGTCTTATTTCTGATGTATTTTTATTCCTAAGATTTTTTCCGTTTTTATAGCTGTTATTTGGTTTCGTTTTTTTTGCAGTATTTGCCCATTACCATATATATATAGAATTTCTCTTAGTTCCATCTATTATCAAAAAAATTTTCTCGTGTAATAGAATTTCTGTTTGGTGTTTAGTCATTATTCATAGATTTGTCTACATCAAGTTTAATATCCAGGTCTTATTAATTAAATTGTTTGTAACTAGTAGATTAAAATTTTTTTAAAATAGATCCTTCAGTCTTTTTACTCTGCTGACCAATTTTTAGATCTAGGCCGCGCCCAGCTAAAGAACCCACTAACGAGAAGGGGGGGGGGTACACATTGAATATCTATGGGATAACTCAGAGGCGATATCCCTTTGTTAACATTAACAAATCTTCATTTCATATTTTAGTAATCTGGGGAGGAAGATGGGCATTAATGGCTAAATATCTAGAGTCTTTAGACTGAGCTGGCGGACCAGATCAAAATATGCGAAAATATAATGTTAGTCATTATTATCCATTTAATACATTTTAACAATTGTACGTACTTCTTCAATTATTAATTCGAAACCTTCTCGATCTTTGATTGCATCCACAAAAAATCTACATATTGTTTTTATTAAAGAATTTATACTTTAGTAAAAATTTAATTACTTGGTCATATCCCATAGATAATCTATTTGCTTTTCGAATCCAAACATTCCCTTTAAATATTTTAATTATACATTTGTCATCTTTTTTAAAAAAATATTCGAATTCAACCTTTGCCTGCCACATAATCCATAGTTTTAAAACATCTACATGTCTACCACATTGAATTGATTTATCCCCGGTGTCGTAATTAACATCGTATGGTTTATCCTTTTGAAATAAGTAGTCTGCACACATTTGATTGCACTCATATAAGAGGCCCTATAAATTAAGCATGTAACTAGTTTTGTTAAACGGCTCATTTTGAGCCAATTTTTAAAAACGGCTAACTTGATATTCCATCCAGAAAATATTAAGCAAACCTGAAGATTTTGCTCATTAAAGGAACAACGGTCTAAACATATATTAACGAAATCTCGAGGCTTAGGCATAATTTTTTCTGACTAAAATATTTAGTTAGCCGTTTTAAAAAATCGGCTTAAAATGAGCCTTTTAACAACACGACATGTAACAATTTCATTTTAAAAAATACAAATCAATTCAAGATGATAACTCAGAGCTTTTCCTATTCGTTCGTTAAATTTCTAAGTTTATTTATATATAGAAAACGATATAATGGCGATTTTGAATTGAGTATCTTTTCCACTATATTTTATTCATATTATTTAAAATAAAAAATGATTTTAATTTTTAGGCTATTTGTCCAAACCTGAATATTTTCGTTTTTTTTCTGGTAATATTTTACTCCTTATTACATATTAAAATTAAATATCCAAAGCCATTTCCTATTTTTCTTTATTTTTTTGGCAGCAAAATTTTTATTCATAAATTAAGCTTTTGAGAGCTTAATTTATTCTTAAAATCCAATTTCGATCATTTCAGTAATGTTATAATATTATTCATTATTATGCAGCACATCAAATAACTAGACTAGCAATCAGGTATAAATATAATATCAAAATATAATAAAATTGAGTTAAAAAAATTTTTTTATCAAATATTTTTTTTTTTGGTAAACTTTGTGTTTGATTAGAAAAGCTGAACATTGTAATAAAGCACCCATTAATTTATGAGGGTTCCAAGTAACGGAATCTGCCCTGTATTGTAAAATAAAATTAGAAAATTATTTAGATATTAGGAAAGAATTACATTTCTATCCCTTTCAATAAATTTCTGTGGTTACGTGACAATAGAGCTCCACCACCCCATGACGCCTATAAGAATAATACAAAAAAAACGTTTATAACATTTTTTAAAAAGAACCAAATATCGAAGCTGATATAAAAAAAAATTTGCCCAACATTTTAATTGGCTAAATCTGTTCGAGAAAACTAATGCATCGCCTATAGTGGAGACATAAACTATGCGTATTCATAGATAAACGATAGCTTCGTTTCAGGTCATTTAGGCAAAAATCTTATTACGAAACAAATTTTAGCCAAGCTTTTATCGATAATTTTGTTTATTGCGAAGGAATTTAAGAGCTAAGATAATATCGCGAAACCCTTCAACGAAACCCAAAACCGTGAATTCATTTTAACGAAAACTTTTATCGCAAGCTCTTTATAACTAATTTTTTTTTCTTACAACGAATGTATTTTAGTTGTCATTATCGAGAAAGCATTACCACGAAATAATGTATATACTGATAATATATTTATTAAAAGATAAACAATATAAATAATAATTTACCCACATGAATTCATAAATCACAACCACTAAATGTTTTAAGGATATTTCGTTACTTATTGCTAATTAAATTAGAAAAAGTTGGCTTAAATGTGACCTCCCCAATAAATTTATCTAACTACGCCCCCCCCCCATTTTAATAACATGATTTTTGAAAATAATTTAATCTGAAATGCTTAAAAAATTTTCTTACTTAATTCAGGATTAAAAATACTGAAAACGAAGAATTTTTACTTATTTTGTAAGTTTTTTAAAAAAATATCATCGACGATTTTTGTTAAGTAAAATTTTTTGATTTTCTTAGAATATTTTATTAAAATTTTTTAAGTTATTTTTTTAAAAAAAATTTAATGCATTATTGTTTCTAAGAAAAGTGAATCTCATTTTATTCAAATTTCTTATTTCTTCAAGTAAATTGTTGTTCCTTTTTCTAAATTCCGGGAACTTAAAAGTATAATAAAGAATTATCAACTCAGTGAAATTATTTTTAATCCCATCTGTCAGATTTGATAAGTAATTAGTAAAATTAAGTAAATTTAAAAACTATCCCTTGTAATCTTTAACATATTGTTTAATTTTAAATATATTTCATCCTTTTTATCAGAGACCTGCAGAGGTACCATTTGTACGGCCCGCCCGGCCCGGATATTTTTTTTAAAAAAATTTTCGGCCCAGCCCGGGTTATTTTTTATATAATTTCCTGGCCAGCCCGGGTTATTTTTTATAAAAAATTTTCAGGCATGGTCCGGATTTTTATAAAATATTTTTTTTTTGATTTTTACAGCTAACAATGGCGATTTCAAATATTTGGTTTTAAAATATAAGGCCTCGGATATTTTTTTAAAAGATTTTTCAGGCCCGGCCCGGGTAAATTTAAAAAATTAAAATAAGTCCCTGCCTGCAGGTCTCTGCTTTTTATAATGTAAAAATTTAGACAATATTATAAGGAATTTATAATTGATTTGATACTTGTAGTATTGTTTGGGTAGATTTTTTAAAATGACCCGATTAAGATTCTAGCTAAAATATTATTATGTAATCGAGATTCGGTAAATAAATGTCCAAGCATTTTTGCCAGCTATGAGCAAAATCATTTGGCTTACATAATGTTATTTTAGTTATAATCTTAATTGGATCTTTTTTTAAAATAGACCCGAATCGAGCTTTTTAACGACACTAGATACTTGTCCAGTGTCCCAATATCGGAATATAAATGATTAGATTATTAAACACAAATTAATATGAAAACAGAAAATGCTATAGATGCAATTAATTTTTGAATCGCGATTCAAAATCAGATAAATACAATCTATAAGACATGACGTTATAGTTTATAGTTAGCTTTTTATATAACTCGGTTTTAGTTTAGTGACGCAAAACTGAATGGTGAAATACTAAATACTAATAACTTATTTTGCCTTATTAGTAATATGGCAAAATATTGGCGCCAGCCAGACTTTCACCATTAAAGATCAAATAATGAATTCAATAAATAATATATTCTTAAAACTTGGGTTTTTATTGCGCTCTCTTATAAAATAGAACCTCAAGGAAAAGCATATATAGGGTAGCATCATAAATTATATTTATGTAATATATTTTTCAAGCCAATTCTAAACTCAAGAATTCTTATCACAATTTATTAAGGTTAAAATTATTTAAAAGCGATATCATCGATCTTTCAACTTATTTTTAAAAAACATATAATTAATATGGTTTTTAAAATAAATGTTTAATAAAATAGACACTAATTATTCCGATATTGCTTCCTCGCTATGGTTTTCAACGATATTAACTTCGTAGTAATAAATTTGTTAAATAGTTTTATCCACTATATTATCTTCGCATTTTGGGTTTTGTTATAATTTCTTCGTTATAAAAAAAAATTAGCGTTTTTTTTATAAAAGTTTTGCTGTCATGTATTCGCCCCAAAATGTTCGCGCTAAAATATTTAGCTATACATGATATCTAGATAGAGTCTTCGCGCTATAGTATTCGCGCTATAGTATTCGCGAATGTTCATCTGGTTTCGATTATAAAACCTATTAGCACTGATAAAAATTCGCGTAAAAGTTTCTCTGTTTTAAATTTTGCACCGCTTCAAGCGGCATCGCAATATTTGCCATTATCATAAACGAGCCCCCTATGTATAAATAAATTTAACTCTTATCCTTCCTATAAAGAATATAAATTATATCATAATATAATAATTTTTATTTTTAGTAAAAATATAAGGCAATTAAAAAATGAAGGTATTATGATTTTTACGTCCACGTGAAACCATAAACCGTATTTGCGACACATATCACCGATAGGTTCTAATAAATCGAAACTCCCATAAACCGTGGTTCCAGAAGTAGCGTTAACCATTAACGGACGGTTCCCTTTTTTCAAATGCTCTATAATTTTTTGTTCCAAATCTTTGATCAACATGTGACCTCTGAAATATGATTATTTTTTTATATTCATTATAATTTTTTCTGAATTATTTAGATTATACTTTTCATCGCATTCAATGATGATTAGATTATCTGTTCCGATTCCTGACACCGCCGCAGCTCCTTTGATGGAATAATGGCTCTTCATTATTCGATTGATAGTTTTATATTCATATATTATTTTTAAAATATATAAATTGTTGAATAATATTTACGTGCTGAGAAGTGAAAATAATTAAACGTTTATCCAATGAAAAATTTCCCCGTTGCTTAGTCGATGGGTTAGACCAGTATCTAGCACATACCACAGCATACAAATTAGAGATAGTTCCACCTTTAATAAGTGAATCAAGTTTTTATTAAATTATAAACACAATTTACCAGGTGAAAATATCCCATCAGCATTATGAAATCCAATGATTTCGCACATTTTATTAATCACAAATTGTTCCATGAGGACATACACCGGGGAAATCTCGTATGTGAACCTAAAAAAAATATATATAGATATTATAGATATTTCTTGTAGTTAATGATTTACAATATTCATATTCTTAAAAATCAACTTCTATCCTGAATGGAAAGTATATTAAAAAATGAAAAACGTAGTCAATTTCTTTTTACAAATGACTAATAATTATGCGAGAAAATAGTTGGTAATCAACTGATATAACATAAAATTATAAATGTATAAAAATACGAATATACCTATTAAAGAATTTAAATGCTATTAAAACTAAACATAAAATTATATAAAAATGAGTTGTTACATGTTGGAATTAGTCACGGCGGTTAAAATCTCTCCGGCTAAACTTAAGATATCTAATCCACTTGTTAATTGATTGTAGAACCGGGGATGCCCTTATAAAATGATAGCATAAATATATATATCATATTTTGGGCTTATTATTATAGCTGAATACTTTATCGTTATAACTTGTTGTTTATGTAAAGAGATTGCATTTATAATTTATAAATAGAAATCTGTTTATAATTTTGGATAATTATATTTTACCGAAAAAATAATTTAAAATGATTATATGTTCCTAAAGTATTTTCAAAAGCACCCCTAAAATTGATTAAACAGCAGCATTTATTATATCAAATTTTGAAATTAGCTTATCTAGACCATTTTTTAAATGAGTACCCTATAATTAAAAAATTTAGTTACTTAAGCATCCACTGAATAAATAAAAAGGTATGTGACGTCTCTTACGTTATAATACTCTTAATTTGAATTTTATAAAAATGACCCCCTACCTTATACAAAATTAACACCGCCTATATGTTATCAAGAAGGATGAGTAATAATTAATATTAAATTAGGTTACCTGTTTTAACTTGATATTTAAGTACTAAGTTGCAGAGCTCTATCACATCCGACAAACTTTTAATATGTTTTTTGCCCTTCTTACTAGTATCTTCGTTATTTGTGGAACCATCTGGAATGTTGAAATCAATCAGTTTCATCAAATCCTCGGGTTTGGTAAAATCCAAAACCTTAGAATCCCTGTTATTTTCGTAATTGATGTAGTTTATGACTAGGTCAAAAATTTGTTTCAAAAATAATTCCGTGATCTTTGTACTATGCCCGTTAGGGCCATCGTTGTTATACGGAAGCAAATCTAAATTAATAATTATATAACTTTAATTTGAATAAAATAATATAATTGAGGAAAACTGGCTACAAAGTATATGTTTTTTAGAAATTAATAAATTTTAGCCAAATTCTGTATATGGTCTCTTTAGAGAACAGTTTTTCTAATGGCTTTGGAAATTTTTTATGAATACACAATAGTTAATCAGTTTTCCTGAGTAACTCTGACCATCCTGGGAGGGGGGTTGACCCTGCCACCCTTTTAACAACTGAAATATCGATAATGTATGAACAATCATTTGGGAATTATATTTAATAGTCATATAATTTGACTCATAATATATTTTTTTTAATTAATATAAATTCAATTAAAAGCAAAGGAGGCATATAGATTAAAGTGGTAATCTCGAAAGAAACCAAATTTTTTTTTATTATTATTTTTTGGACTTCTTTTATTTTTAAAACAAAAAAAAAATCGCGTTAGCAATTTTCTAAAATCTTTTTATTTCTCTATTCACTTATTCCGTGATATACTAAAATAAAATATAAAAAATAATTGTTTTTCAATGCTTAAAATTAGATTAAAAATTTTTTTTTTAGTGGTATACTTATATACATTTTTTTTTTCAATTAATTTAATTGATGTGTCATCAATTTGTGACTATATAAGGTTATAACACCAAAAAAAATATATCATGTAAAATCAAAATACACATAGTAATTATTTTTTTCAAAGTTAGAAGACCATAATATATAATAAGTGGTTTGTGTAAAGAACGAGAGAAAATAATTCCAATTAATTAAGCCTTATCTTCTGACGTTTTTTCTTTTCTTTTTAAAGTTATAAATCAAAATAATTGTTATATAGGAATATAAAATAAAATACAAGGCAAAGAGTTATATAATTTATATCAAAAACCCGTATGAACGATTTTTTAAAAAAATCTAAAAAAAAAAATTATATTAAGGTTAGGTGTAATAGTAATTTATAATTACTAGGATGGGAAGATCCCTTTTATAATTAAAAGGTGCAAATTAAAATTTATAAATTAATCTATCATATTTTGCAATTTACACCTGCTTTGATGTTAAAGGTCTTCCAAAATATATAGAGGTTGACTATTAACAAAATTTTTATATTTTTATAACTGAATCTATCGTTCCATTATTGCTTTGAACTAAAAATAATACTACAAAATTTCATTCTTTGTTTTGAGATTCGCTAAAGGTGAAAGAAATCTCAACTCTTATATTTTTTTGTGCCTCTATTTTTATTTTTTAAATGGTCAATTCCACATGAAAATGAAATAAGTAGGTGAAATGTTGAATGGCCATGTTTTTGCTTTTTTGAAAAAAAGGTATTAGACCAAATATATTTTACATCAATGTGTAGCCTAATTATTAATCTTTAAAATAAAATATGAATCAAAGTTCTATCTAAAATAGTTCATGAGCTAGCTGAGGGTTATGTCGAAAGTTGTTCTGGCCAGTCAATAATCAGAGATCTGCAAAAGTAGGAGGTTTTAAAATTTTTTTATAAATATATCTCAACTTAACAATTTTATGTTCAATTTTTTATGTAAAATAAAAATATTTGATTTTAGTTGTAAAAACTAAACGCCATAGAACATATATCTTTTATTTTGAGTAATTATAAAAATGAATTTATATATTTAATAAATTCTAGTCGGGCCAGTCAATTTCTTTTGAAAAAATTTCGGGTCGGGCAGACAAAACTTTTTTAAATTTCGGATTCGGGCCAGGCCGGCAATACTTTTTCAAAAAAATTTCGGGCTGGGCTTGAAAAATTAAGCCCGATGTAGATCACCATATACTATGTGTTAACTGGCCATAATATATTTTTTAAGAATTTTATTATAAATATGAAATAATACAATATGAAATACTTGTAGAAGATATATGTTAATATTTCTACATTTTTTACTTTTATTAAAAATTAATTATACACTAATTTAATTATTAATATCTCAATTTATTATCATTTATATAATGGTAATTATCTTTTTGCTAAACATTCTTAAGTTTGTTCATCATTTGAAATTTCACCAAATGTTGTTTGGCGTTTTATTTCAATATGAATATGTGGATGTGCGAATTGTGGCAAATCAATATATGGCCAGACAATACTAACCTTTCTATTATTATTAAGAGCCTTTATATGTTAATTAAATAAAACTTTTAAAGTCTAATTTTTTGTGTGAATAATGCTAAATCCCTAAGGATAATATTTATATAAAATATCAGTTATCTAAATTAGTAATTTTTTCATCAATCAAAAATATGTGTAACCTGATTTTTTTAGAAAGAGAAAGCAGTTTATATAAAATATATTTTTATTGGATTTCTCTATTCAATAAATGAACTTAGGCAAGGTACATATCATAAATATACACATTTTCACCAATTTTGGTAGAAATCGGTCAATAGATAAAAAGTTAAAGGATGGTGGCCAGTCTAACATGGCATTTATGGCACATTTCCCCTATTAAATTCTTTTACTAATTGTAGGTTGTAATTAGAAGTTCACAATATAATTAAAAAACAGCGTTGATTAAGATAGTATTTGAGCTAAGTCTAAGGTTATAATTTAAAATTTTATATTTTAAATATTATGCCAAAAAGTGTGATCCAGATGCCCCACAATGGGTTTGAGTGGATGAATTTATAAATGTTTTTGCCACAAATTCTTTTCTAAATAACACCAATCTTATATATTTTCCGAATTAAATTTTTTTATATTTAATATTTAAAAAAAACAGTAACCTTACCTCCGAAGAAAACATGCTTCAAAAACCGCTCTGAAAAAAACCTTCTTTTTGGAAATGGCCATAAATATATGATGTTAAATTAATAAATAATAAAACTATGATTTTAGGATAGATAATTATGCCCGTTAACAAATATATCGAATTTTATTATATAATAATAAACTAATAGGACCAGTTCAGTGAAATACAAATATGTACTACTTTGCCTTAGCCTATATTTCCCACAAGACCTAATTTTTAATATAAGCTGATATAATTATTTAAGTCTGAAATCATAATATTTTATTTATTAGTAAATTCGCCATATTCTTCATTTTAATCTTATATAAGAAGAGAATATTATTGATAATTGATTAGTAAATTCCCAATTATTCTGTTTATACCTAAACCAAATTATTCGTTATAATTTGTTATATTCGGTGGGATTTTGATCGATTCGTTTATAACGAATACAAATAAATAAAATACATTAATCGTCAAATCATTTTTTATTCATTAATATTTAATCGAATGATTCAAAATTGTATTTGAAATTTTTAGTATTATTCAAAATTTATCATGAATATTTGAAACTATTCCTAATATTAAAACTTATTTAAATGTTTAAAATTATTTGTAAGTATTTTAACATGTTACTTATGGAACATTTTATTTTTTTTAATTTTATTTACACATCCATAAATCACTTTTAGATTTAAATAAAAAAATACTTAAAATTTTATTTAAATTCTAAAATTCTAATTTTTCCAGAGTTTGAAAAAAAATCTTTTGAGCAAAAATCTTTAAATCTTTGAAGATTAAAGGCGGTTTTGATCAAATTTAAACATAAAATTTTAAAAAAATTTAAGTTTTAATATTTATGAATGATATATATTTTAAGTTAAACTGAAAATTTTTTACAAATTTATTCAAAAAATATATGATATTATCTCTGATTATTTCATTTTTGAAAATATTTAAACGAATATTTTCGAATCAAATCAAATAATGCTCTGATTATTCATACAAATATAAAAATTATTTTTTAAGGCCCAATATATCAAAAAAATTCCTTATTTAAATGATTTATAATTTTTTGGGGTGAGTAAAATTTGAGGATATGTATATCCTATATAATTTATTTGTTTACTTTATATATTATTTAAATTATATTTTTAAAGATCTTATTAAAATTAACATTATACATTACAGAGAAAATCAAAAACATTTGAGTTACACTTCTAGAATGAATTCTGACCTGTGTAAAAAGAATTTTTCAGAATTGTTGCACTCTCTTGTTTCAATGAACTCGCTTTTTTGGAGAGAGAATTTCGATGATGAAGGGAAGGGTCCTCTGAGATTCTGATATCATCGAAAGAGGACATAGTACGGAGATTAAATTTTGACATTAAAAGAGTTATAAATACTAAATAAAAGAGATTTAAGAGAGTTTATTTAGAAATTATTTTAGAATCCAAGAAAAATATATATTTATTTATATTGCTGAGTAATTTAATAAATAATATTAATTTGAAAAGTTTTTAAAAATATATATTATAATATTTAAAGTCGGTTCATAATGGCATTATTGTTTTTTTTATATAAAACTTGAAAAAAAATTTTGGAGTTCAAAAACTCAATAATAAAAAATTATACAAAAAGTGAATTTTTAATGCCAAAGAATTTTAGATTTATATACCAAATATAAATATATAACTTTTTTTTATCACCAAAATATTTTAAAATATTAAAACTAGACGTTATTAATTATTAGTTAAGGGGTTATTTAATTTTACCCTGTAACACAAATGGACCAAACTTAAATGGAGAGGAGCATGAAGGAATTAAATGCAAATATAGTATATCATAAGAAAATTTTAATGGGCTAATTTATATTTATTAAAATTAATCAAAAATTATTCCATGTATACATATATATACATACTATAACTATAACTATTATTATGATTAGTGTTGTTAAACGGCTCGTTTTGAGCCAATTTTTAAAAACGGCTAACTCAATATTTCATCCAGAAAAATATTACCCACGCCTGTAGATTTTGGTCATAAAAGGAACAAAGGTTTAAACATATATTCTCGAAATCTCGAGGCCTAGGCAATATTTTCCTGGCTAAAATATAAAATATTGAGTTAGCCGTTTTAAAAAATCGGCTCAAGCCGTTTAACAACACTAATTATGATATATAATTTAAATGAAGTAAATCTTAGAACTGGTTGATACATATATTTTATAAATAACATTCGAAAGAATTTTTTTTATTGACGTCGTTTTATAAGAGTTTAATGATTGGAAAATTTTTTTGGTTACATTTTGTAGAAGGTGTTTGCACACAGCAAATTTTCTGTCATGTAGACACTGTTTAAAAACCTAATTTCAAAGGTTTATATTATTTTTTTATTATTTTATTGTTAAAAAATAGTAAAAAGAAGGGGCCCTTATTTTCCTCTAAAAATACTTTCATGAATATTCTCGGGAATTGAATAATGATTATAAGAAATGTAAATGGGGAAAGACCCTGAGAGGTAATGATACCCATAATGATATATAAATTTTTCTTTTGATTCTGGTTTTTCGTAATAAAAATTTTTTTAATATAGGATGCAAACATTCTCAAAAAAATACTGAAATGTATATGTTAATTATTTTATACATAATAGAATTCATGTTGGAGGGCCTTGTATCAAGCTTGGTCTTTGTCGTCATTCTTCTGAAAACCAATAGATCGCAGATTTTTATATCTTAATCATGGGATTAATTCCTAAATAGAAAACGAAAATTCATATATATTAATCAATTTTAATCAGTGGTCGCTAATGCCTAATCGGTGCATAAATATATATTTAAATTTTATGATGCTCGAAAAGCGATCCCTTGCCTTAAAAAATATTTTCCTCAATAAGACGCGTTGAGCACATTCTTTGACTTTCCCTTGGCGATGTCATTTTTGCCAATGAACGCGCAACATAGAATTACTAGGCACATAGACTATGAATTAACATGGGGTGGGGGAATTATTTTATGAGAGGAAGGGGATATGATACTAGAAGGTATTTGAAATTGGAAAGAGTAGTTATAAATGTGTCATCGTCATTTGAATAATATTAGAGACTGAAAAAGGGGTTCTCCTTTATCTATCTCCTTTATGCCTCTTCCCATCCCCTGGTTATATAACCTTGAATATACGATTGATTTAAAACAATGGTTATACTCTACATGGCCTATAAAATATTATAATTGTTATTTTATGATAAAATATATGTATTTAATCCTTTTATATATATATATATTTTAAGGTCCAAAAATGTTTATGAAAAAAAATAATTAAATAAATTTAAAATATATGTAACTTTTAAATATTTTTTGTGGAATTATTGTTTTTCCTACGGCAAACTGGTTTTATAATAGATATTTATGTTTCCGTAATATCTTTTTAATCTACTAAAATTAAAAATTATGAGCTTTTTCTAATACCAAAAAATAAGTCACATATAAATTATGTTTCATCATAAAATTAAATTTTATTTAGGAAATTAAATGATAAAATTTTTATTTTTTTTGCAAAGCTTGTCTCTATTATTAAGTTATGTCGCTTTTTTTAAATTTTATTTGTAATAAATTATTTACAATACCTTTTATTTAATTAAAATAAGATTATATGTATTAGTAATTTATTATTATTTTCCAAACAAAATTTAAATATTTTTAAAATAATTAAGTTCAATTTTTAAAAAACGAATTTCAGTATATAATTAAGTGGTTCCTGAGATACTTAATATTTATTACAGTAACAGAACTTAGTATGATTGAAGATTTTTCTTAAGTTGGTATTTGGAAGAAGGATTTTTACTACGCATAGAGGGGTAGAGAAATCCTGAATCATTACCATTCCTTTTCATTCACAACTGGCCATGAATATAACTCGCAACTATTTTAATTTCTATTTATTTTTTTAGTGATACGAGTAGTGCTTAGATCCGGGCCCGCTGGACTCCCAGAGTAGGTGAGAATATAGAATTTAAATTCAATTTGACCTAATCAGGATTAAGGTTAAAATTTTGTTTAGATTTTTTTAAATTACCCTCATGAGTCAAACGACATTTTTTTAAATACGGGGAGGTATTTTTAAAAAAATTTACGTTTTAATATGAAATTTATGGGTTGTTTTATTTTCAATTCCAAATAAATCGAGATATACAATTATACAACTTGTTTAAATAAAAAATAAATATGTAATAATCTTAAATATTTTTTTTAAAGGTAAGTTGGATAATTATATATTTTACTGTTTTGATGCTAGATCAATTTTGATTATTTCTATTTTTTATTTCTTCTCTTAATTGAAAAAAAAGAAAGAAAGAAAGAAAGAAATATCGCTAAGCCATGAGGCAAGAGTATTTTTAAGGTTATGGTACCCTTAAGTTTAAACCTAGATTGAGGCTAAGATTATAGTTTTCTAAAATCTTCATCCAAATTATTTTGGAGTCGGTTCAAAACCTGCAAAAATTGAACCATTTATCACCACTAGTTGCTGGCATCAAAACTATTCTATACCTTGAATAGAGGAGAAACGGTGGTAATTTATGAAAATTTATTTTGGGATTATGAAGATTTTTTTAGGACAATTTAATATTGTTTAAGTATTAATGGGTCAATAAAATGAATCTTTAATGCTTTGGTGAGTAAAATCTGATATATAACTCTAAATTATTTCATTCTATGTAGCGGTATCTTATTTCAAAACAATAACGCTAACTTGCGGATTGAATATTATTAAAATTTAAAATTTTATATAAATTATTTTGAATATTATTAAATAAAGGATTTAAATTATCTATTGATAGATTAATGAAAATATAATTATTAATATCTTATTCCTTTATCATTTGAATATATTTAATAAATTAATTTTTATAATAGTTTGTATCATAAAAAAATATTTGTCATATCTAGTGTTGTAAACAAACGCGTTCAAAATGAACGCGTTCGTGAACGAAGTTCGTTTTTTTGAATGAACGCGTTCAATTTTACGTTCGTTCAATTTTAAAAACACTTTTTATTTTTATTTATTTGAAAAATTAATATTAATCCGCATTTTTTAACAAAAAATTCTTATATTTTTATTTATTTGAAAAATTAATATTTAATCCAATTTTTTAACAAAAAAGTCTTATATTTTTTAATCAGCTGTTTTTACTTTTTCCTCTTTCATATTGCAATTAACGTACCATAACGTGCTACTGCTAGAGAAGATAAGATTAAAGTTTATTAATTGCATGGATATAAATATTTTATCATCAGATTCTGAAAATCAAAATTCAATATTAGATGAATTAGAATTACCATGGCCCAAATATCAAAAATATTTCACTGTTTTAAAATCAAAAGGTAATTCAATAGTTTTTAGTATAGCTAACGCTGTATTAACTGCTAAGCGTTCATGCCTATCAGATGAAAATTTTGAAAAGCAATTATTATTAAAAATTAATAAGAAAATTTTTTTATAAATTTATTTTTTTATCGCTCTATTATATTGTATTTATAATTATATTATCAAAATAAAACTATTATTTTTTATCATGGCTAATATATTGTGTTGAAAAATATAAGGCATTTATTTATATTAAATTAAATTTTTAAAAAAATTTATCATAAAATTTTGAACGCATGAACGCGTTCATGAACTTGAACGCGTTCCTTTTTTTGAATTTGAACGTGAACGTGAACGCGTTCGATTTTTGTCAATGAACGTTGAACGCGTTCGATTTTTTTAAAAATGTTTATCATATCCTATAAAGAATCAATCAAAAATAAACTCTTATAATAAAATCTCTCAACATTTAATCTTAAAATTTTTAAGTAATTATATTTAACATAAAGTCATATTTAAAATTAATTACAAGAACAGTGGTCATTTTAATTGATAATTTTGCATCACCATTTTTCTACGAATTTAGGTATTAATTATGCAATTTATTTATTAATTTAATTCCAACAACCTGTCATAATTTTATAAAATTTATAAACATCTTTTATTTCTCACCAAAATAATTTAAATTTCTACAAAGAGAAAAAAAGTAATTTAATTTCCAGTAACTGCAATTCCTTTCGATTAAAATCATTTAATACGTTAATATGTTATACGCATTATTCTGTGATTGATAACAAGTTAATTCTATATCAATTAATCAAAAAATTTTTAGTTATTGCCGGATAAATTTAAATAATTTTTTATTTTTCTGATGAAGCTGTTACCCATTATAGAAACAAAAAAAACTTTATAAACCTCTACAACCTTGTGAATGATTTTAGGATCAAGGCAGAATGGTATTTATTACAACTTTTCTCCTCTAAATTGAAAAAGAAGGAAAGAAATAGACTCTACGGAAGATACCTTGGAAGTTTCCTTAAAAATTTAAAAATCTGATTTTTTCCAAAATGTATTTTAATATGTATAAAAATATCTATCCTATATATTTCATTCACTTTGGTCATAAAGTTTTGATTTATTATTTATTTATATTCTAAAATTACTGGGATACTCGTATTGCTTGAATACGCACACAATGAATGTGGGATATATTTTAATTAAAATCTTAGCATAACAATTTAAAGTATTTCCCGACTATATATAATTTAATAGATAAATTGGCTGCGTTATTAAATCATTTAATTTGAATAATAATTAAGGATAATATTTATAATTATAAGTGTAAGTATTTTTTTAAAAAAAGTATTTAAACACTTCACAAAATCTCTTAATTTAAAAAGTTAAAAATGATGATTTATTTTTTATACTGATTCATTATTATACTTAGTAGTCCTATCCAATCAATTAAATATATATTTATTTCATATAATAATAAATTTTTGATAAATTTTTACAGATAATAAATTAAATATATCATTTGCCAAATTACTATAAAATAAATATAAATATTTTAAATTAAAAGATCTTTTTAATATTAAAATAGGCTATTTTATTTTGGACTATTGTTTTTCATCTTTCTTTTCTTGAGTTCTACAACTAATCTTAATCTAGTGTGCTCAATTTTTATAAATGTCTTGATTATGATTTTGGCTAAAATAATATTGTGTAATTAGAGATTTGGCAAAAAGAGCTATAAACCTCTATGTCATCTAAAGAAAATCTCCAGGCTACATAGTATTACTTTGGCTAAAATCTTTATCGGACCTTTTATAAATCGACCAAAATCACACCTGTTTAAAAACCTATTTAAGTCTAATCGCTTATTTTTTTTAAAAAATAAATTTTTATTTGCAGATCTGAAAATTTGTTCTCCGCATAAATTGCTGCAACATACAAATTTTTGTTAAAAAAAAAATTAAGAAAACATCTAAATAAAATAAAGATATAAAACTCATTTTTAATTAAATTAATATAAAGATTTCAATGTATACATAGATTTTTTTTATAAATGCATATTAATATATTTTCTAATAACCGATTGCTATTGAAAATGGGAGAAGAGGAGGGGGGGGGGTTATATTTTGATGAGTTTAATAAAATTAATTAATTAATATAATTTAATTAAATTAAATATTCAAATATCGAGTTAAAATTGAAATTCGATTTAAAAAGATCCGCGAAACGGTATATAGAATTATAATTAATCTCATAAAAGTTTTTTTTGGATATTTAAAAAATTAAATGAAATAATACTATGAACTTAAAGTAGCTTTTACGTAAAATAATATTGTGGGGTCTATTCAATTTTTGTTTAATTTTATATAATAGTTTTGGAATTCTTTTAACCTTCAGAGCCTTCCCGCTGTGTAGAGATTACATCAGCCAGGCCTTACTTATCAATAACTGACATTATTATAAAATATGAATAATTAAAAATTATATATTTTAGATGCAATAATTTTTTAAAATAAAATTAAATACAATATTTGATAACGAGGTAGAATTTGATTACGATACCATTAGTAGCAGATAGATATATTAGGCATTGTGTAGGTACGGTGGTTTAACAAATAGTATCTTAAAAGCAGGGATGTTAACCCAGACCCCGAGTCTAAACCCTTTGAACTTTTATTATAAATGACCATTTAATATATTAATAATCAGTATTTTAGTCACGGTTCCATTTAGGTTCGGATAGAAAATCATTTAACAGTTATGGTTCGGTTCAGATTCGATAAAATAGCGGTTAATACCGGTTTAATGGTCCTGTTCGGTTCCCTGATTTTAACCCTTATTTAGAATAATGACTGCTCAATAGAAATATTGTAACTAGATTTCGATATTGATGGCAAATATATTTAGAGAGCTGTAATATTTTTTATAATTAAGGATTCATGTTCTTCAAAATGACCCCTTCCAAATTAGCTCCATGGTCACCTTTAGGTATGATTTTTCACTTATCTATATTACTGACTAATTCATTTAAGAGAAAAATATAAGTAGAAAAGGAATGAACTGTGTCAAATCTGGCATGAACTGTCTAAATTTTCCAAAGAAAAATAAAATAAATTTATATATATTATTATATTGATAAACTAATTAGAATTCATTATTATTTTGTAAAACCACATCATATGGATATTTTTAGTTTAAAGATGTACAATTCCTCACATCTACGAAATAATATAGAAGATAGATTTGGGAAAAATTTGAATATATTGCATTTCAAGACAGCACAAAAGAAAATTTTTTTTAATAAAGGTTATAACAATACAAATACTTTAAAATAAACTCAAATATCAAAATTTTATAAATAATATATAAAATTTGGCCATTTTGAAATTTATATAGGAAAAATGGCCCTTTTATCAAACTATTTATCTTAACTTTAATAAATATAACTTAATCATAAATCTACAAATTGGTCATTTAGATATTTTGTAAACTAAAAAAGAGAAGACAAAAATATGGCTCTAATATTATAAGAAGCAGTTAAAAGATTGTAAATCAATTTAAGTAATAATGAAAAAATTAATACAAACTTCTTATGGATATTATTAAACAAGTATTTTGATAATTTAATAATTATAAAATAGATTGCTACTAAAACGACGTGGATATAGTAAAATATGTAATTCCGCAAGGAAAAGAATGTAAACGAAAAAAAATTTTTTTTGGATAAAACCGGTTTAACTTCATTTATGGTACTCTTTACTCCTAAAAAAATAATTATATCGGTTCAGTTATGGCTACAGTTCAGATATTTATAAAGGTTTAGCGCTTTATTTCGGTTCACCTATTTTTAAACAAAAATTGATAAATATTTAATTGTATTTGACCAATTGTTTAATTTAAATAATTCATTTTTTTTTAATTACCTAATTTTCAAAAAAATATGTATCATATAATATATTCACATAATAATGTAAAATTATAGCTCATTTCAATAAGAAAAAGAACAACTAATTAATATCATTATTTTTTGTTTATAATTTTTATAGGCGACCTAAAGAACTAAATGAACTTTATTAGTCACTTCCGTAGACTAAATTAGTTGTTTTAGTTGGTCAATAGAATTACTCTCTTTCGTCGATTAAATTTGTTGCCCAATCGACTAATATAGTAGCTAGTTTTTAATCAAGTTCAGAGACAGGAAGTCGAAAGAATTTGGCTCTTTAATGGAAAGATTATTTATGAGTAATTTATATTACAATATTTTTAAAAAGGCGAGAAATTCCAAGAAAAGTTGCTTTTAGGTAAAATGATTGAAACTATCTATATACGCAGATAAAACGCGTAATGGATTGATGCTAGGATTGAATATATTTAGTGAAGGTCAGGTAATTTGGGTGATGAGGTATGATTGATGGGTTAGAGAAAAATTCTTTCTTCCTTTCTTTCTCGAGGATTATATTTATTATTTTGGCCAAAATCTTTATCGGGCCCTTTTTAAATCGACCCAAATCGGGCTTATTAATAAAACTAGGTAAAATTTTTAAAAATAAAATCCCAACAAAGAATACAAATACATATTATGTAAAAACCCAACTAAAATTCCCTTCGAGATATGTCATCCTATAGCTTAAAAATGCAAGAAGTGTTGCTAAACGACTCGATTTTTAAAAACGGTGACTCAATATTTTTTCCAGAGACTCGAGATTTGAGCTAATAGATGTTTTAAGTATTATATTTAATTAATAATTATTTTCTAATTATTTTTTGAAAACTATTGAAATTCGTGATATTTTTTAACTATTCAACTTTAAATGATCTTCTAGATCACCTTAAAATGTCTAACATGATTCCACTTGATTATCGCATATTAGTAAGAAATCATAGTATACTATAAACGGTGCCTAAGCCATAAGGGAGAATTTTAAAAAAGTGATAGAATGACTTAGAATTTACATCTATTTTATTTTTACTATATTTTATATTAAAGGCAAAACTAACCCGTAATTGTTATAATTTAGTAAATTAAAAAATAAGATTTTCTTTGTCATGATTATCTACATATTTATAAAATAAGAATAGAATATACATCATTTTAACATAAATGGGCAACATTTTAATTTTAAATGTGTTCATTGCTGGTCTTGGTTATATTTAACTCCGATTATCTTGCGGCATTTTTCGATCAAAGTGGCAAATATCAAAGTGTCCTCGTGAGTGACGATAGGACATTCTTTTAGCCCTTAATTTTCAAAATGCAATTTAAAATATAGAATTATTATATAGCAAAAAGAGGCCTCCATTAAAGTTAATATAATTGGCATTTAGAATAAATAAGTTAATTTTTTTTTCAATAATTTTTATTCGTTTTTCAAACATTATAAAACTACCATTAAAAAAAGAGGATAGGAACGATTTTTTAAAAGATACGAAAGAGAAGAGAAATTGAACTTAAGGGTACATCATCCCAAAGAGTTATAAATGGTCATGTAATTTGAACGACACATATTGAGATATTTTGTGATTTAATATCTTGCATTAGGATAGATTGAATCTTAAGATATTTTTTCCCCAGATTCCTCGATCGCAAATCCTAAGAATTTCGGTTCATGTTTCGTCGACTTAACCTAATTTCTAAATCATCCATATACCATACCTCATTAATTCAGACATAAATTTGTTATCTATTATATCCAAAACAAAATTATCTTTCAAATTTAATCACTGAATTTCATTAATTTTTTTTTATTTTTGAAATTTAATAAAGATTTAGTTCAAAAGTGTGGAATCAATTAATCGTTTTAAGGTAAGGCAATTTACTATTATATTATTTTAAAAACAAAGATCCCTCCCGCCTCCCAATAATCATGAAAGTCACTTTTAAATAAAAAGGTTAGAGAAATTAAATTCAATAATTAAAACAAAAAAAAATAAGAGGAGAAAATGAATCCAGGAAAAAAAAACTGACGGAAAAAAATATGCGGAATTAAAAACTTAAAAATACAAATTCTTTATTAAACACTATTTAAATGGTTATATTATATATATTAATACAGATTCATTCATTGTTTCAAATATCTTATAATCATGCATAAAATTTATAGTCAATAAATATATCTGTTATAACAAATTTTCTATAAGAAAAAAGGACTAAATTTTAAGTCCGCCCTTTTTTTAGTCGAGTTTTTTTTCCACAAGTTTTTCTTCCAATAAACCCTTTGACGTCTCACGCTTTGTTTTCACATCATATAATATATATTTAACCTTTACGTATACAGTTCTTAACTTCGTTTGCTTCGTAAAGAAACCCCACTCCGTTATCGTAATAAGATTTGGCTACGGATTTGGGAAAAGGAAATTCGTGCTTTTTATCCAAGATTTCCATAGAATTGCTACACCAAAACGGCCTATGTATCTAAATTCGTATTCGTATTGGATATATTTATATGTATATATTAAGGACCATTAACAAGAAAATTTTTAAGTTCCTGTTAACGTTCTACTGGGTATCAGGCACCATCTAACATTTAAATGGTTGAATAATTTTGTAGCGGTAAAAAAAAGTATCGGCCAATACTGACGCAGAACTAATCCTCAAGGTGTCAGTGCATTTCAGCTTATTATAAAAAAATTAGACGATAAAATTCTATGCAAATGTAAATATTTATTTAATCAAAAATATAATTTCAGTTTAGGATTTCGCTTAATCATCTAAGCACTTGAAATGATTAAGCTATTAAATTTTATAACAAAGAAGTATATTAAAGGAAATGTTGCCCTATAAAAGTTGTCTACCTTTTTCGATAGTTTACAGTCTGTCGGTCCGACCCCATTTGACTCAACTCATCTGAGCTCATATATAACATGACATGTACTATACATATTAATATTTTTATAAATTAAATATTTATCAAAGACCATATATCCGGACCGGGCCTGAAAATTTTTTTTTAAAAAAAATACCTGGGCCGGGCCGTATATTCTAAAACCAAATATTTGAAGTAGCCATTATTAGCTACAAAAATCAAAAATAAATAAAATATATTTTAAAAAAATCAGGGCCGGGCCGGGTCAAAAATAATTTTTAAAAAATAATCCGGGCCGGGTCGAAAAATTTTTTAAAAAAAATCCGGGTCGGGCTGTACAAATTGTTCCTCTGCAACTCTGATATTTATTTAAAAAATTATTCCATAAAAATGTAAAACTTATACATCTTATTATAAAATGGATTTGGAAAGTTTACTAAAATTTTTAATACATGTTTATAAATTAAATCAAACTTTGATTGTTCCTTTAGTTCCGCAAATTATGGCTTCATTGGGAACTTCATTCATACAAGTAACTTGGAAAGTGGCAATTCTCTCTCCCGAATATTGCATAGTGACAGAATCAAATACATCAACACCTATTTTATAATCAAAATATTTAAAAAATGTTATATTAATTCAGCATTCAATGAAGTTAATTTAAGTGCATTTATATATATATATTTTAAAGACCTAACCCTTAATCAGGCCAGTTTACCCGGACCGGATTCAATTTTTTAAATATACCAGGCGGGTCTAAAAAAAAATTTTTTTTAAAACGGCCGAATATTTTAAATAGCCATTATTAACTATAAAAATTAAATA
Organism: Gordionus sp. m RMFG-2023; assembly: GCF_954871325.1. NCBI lineage: Eukaryota > Metazoa > Nematomorpha > Gordioida > Chordodea > Parachordodidae > Gordionus > Gordionus sp. m RMFG-2023. The sequence continues at coordinate 25,134,040 of NC_088779.1, read as the reverse complement.
TAATATATTATAAAACCCGGGTAGGGCCTGAAAATATAAAGCCCGAGCCAAGCCAAGCCGAAATTGTTTTTTAATGGTACATCTGCACGTCTCTGATATGTTCATTGTATACAAATTAGGGATGTAAAAAAAAGAAAATTATATATTTATGAAAATGTTCTCTTTCTTCGACAGACACAAATATCATTTTAACAGAATTTTTGAAACACTCTATATATTATGATTTAAAAAGAATAAATTATTTTTTTTAATAAACTCAAATTAACAAAAAGGATTGCAATTTGTAAATAATGGGAAAAAAAATTTCTAAGTATTCACTCGGGTGATATGTACCACTTTTTTAAAAATTTCTTTTAAATGTTATTTATTAATATAAAATTTATATGTATATTTTTTTTCATGCAATTTTTAATATTATGCCTCATTTGTTTTTTGTAAAAATATATTTCATATTGTTGATAAACGGCTCAATTTGAGCCTTTTTTAAAACGGTTAACTCAATATTTTATCCAAAAAATTATTACGCAAGCTTGAAGATATTGCTCATAGATGGCACAAAGGCTGGATATCCATTAGCAAAATATCGAGACTTTTTGGCAAAATCATTGAGTTTACCGTTATAAAATCAACTCAAATTGAGTCGTTTAACAACACTATCGATTATACTAAGTTTTATTTCTAAATTGAAATTCTTTTTTTAAATAAAATTACTTACAATTACAATAGAAAAAGAATAATTCTCGAAAAAGATAATTCTTTTTTTTCCTCTTAAATAAGTGATCAAGATTATTTTATATTAACGTTTTATTTTATCATATTAACATTATTTAAAATCAATTTATTTTGACAATTGATATATTTTTTTGATATCAATTTTAAACGAACATTTTCATTTTACATAATTGGTTATTTGATGATTTATTTATTGTTAAAAAAGATATAAAAGGAAAATTGTTTTTGGTTAAAAAAGGATAAATAAAATGTAATTTATAACAATAAAATAAAAGGAAAATATGACTTATTTTAATATGAATATTGTAATAATATAAAAAAGAGAATTAATAATAATTCTATTAAAAAAATATATCAATTGTCAAAATAAATTGATTTTAAAATAATGTTAATATGATAAAATAAAACGTTAATATAAAATAATCTTGATCACTTATTTAACATTCCACCCTCCAAAGAAATTCGACTTACGTTTTCCTTGTGAGTGGTAACGCCATTGACGTTCATGATGTAATCTTCCAAATGTTTTGGTATTTGTTTGAGTCTGACCGGTCGAGCATTCCTTATAACTGGATTCATTGATTCTTTCATATTGCTCCTTTCTCTTATGTAGATAGACCCAGTAGGATATCCGCTATTTTGCCTAGTCCTTGTCCTTAATCGCGGCTTCAGGGACATCATTCGAGAATCTCATTTTAATCTAATCCAGATGTCTCCTGACTTTAGCATACCCCCTGCCTATTTTGAATATCAAATTGCCCTCTTTGTCAGTGACCATGCCCTTCTTCCATTTGTTAACTTTAAACGTTTTAAACCACACTTGTCACCAATCTCTATTGTTCTTGCAGGTGATATGATTTTCTCTAATGAGTTGTCGCTCATTTTTATTGGTTTAAGCAAGTCCCAGGTAGTTATCGTCATATGCAGGAATAATTTTTTCCTTGGTGCAACACCGTTGCAGCATTAGGGGTGTTCCGATAGTACAACAAAAACCTTTCAAGGGCGATCTTCTCGTCGAGTTTTTTATTTTCCAGACTTCTTTTCATGTGATTTTTGAAGGTTTTGATCATCCTCTCCACCAGCCCATTGGATTGCTGGTAATATGCCGACGTTCGAGTGTGCTTGATCTCGTGGTCTTTGCAAAACTTTTCAAACAACTTGCTGGTAAAGTTGGTGCCATTATCTTTCATTTGTTTAGGTATTCCAAACAAGCTTATAGTCATCAGTTCAATGACAGTCTGTCCAGCCGTTATAGAGTTCATCGATTTAATGATGGGGAACTTGCTGTGTGATCGACCATTACAAACCAGTATTTTTGCAGAAACGGCCCTGCGAAATCTATATGCATTCTTTCAAAAGGTTTATTAACGGCAGTCCAAGCGTGTTGTATTTTTTTGGATTATCGCCCCAAGAATTGCATGACTCACAATTTCTAACGTCAATATCTATATCGGTGTTTAGGCTAGGCCACCAGATATAGTCTCTGGCAAAAAGTTTTGGCCAATGAGCCCCCAAATGTCCTCTATGCTACTCCTGCAGCATTAGTTTTCTCATGTTGAACGGTATGATCACTTTTGATTCATTGTAAAGGCAGTCAACAACTATGCTCAATTTATTTTCCATGAACCTGTAAGTTTTGTTTTGTATGACTTCACCTTTTCTTATATCACTGATGACGTCCATAATCTCTTTATCGCGATTAAGGACAAGGACACACTAACATTGACCGCAATCGTTAGGCAACATGGCGGATATCCTGGGTCTATCTATATAAGAGAAAGGAGCAATATGAAAGAATCAATGAATCCAGTTATAAGGAATGCTCGACCGGTCACACTCAAATAAATAACAAAACATCTGCAAGATTACATCATGAACGTCAAAGGCGTTACCACTCAACATATCCAAGGAAAACATAAGTCGAATCTTTGGAGGATGGAATGTTAAATTAGTGATCAATATTATTTTATATTACGTTTTATTTTATCATATTAACATTATTTAAAATCAATTTATTTTGACAATTGATATATTTTTTTGATATCAATTTTAAACGAACATTTTCATTTTACATAATTGGTTATTTGATGATTTATTTATTGTTAAAAAAGATATAAAAGGAAAATTGTTTTTGGTTAAAAAAGGGATAAATAAAATGTAATTTATAACAATAAAATAAAAGGAATATGTGACTTATTTTAAGATGAATGTTGTAATAATATAAAAAAGAGAATTAATAGATCATATAAATTCTTGTTCATTAGTACTCTAAGTAAAATACTACTTTGTACAAACTTACGTTCTTAATTATTGTAAAATAAAAATGAAATTAAAAATTCATAGAAACTAAAATCCTCTAGAAAAATGACATAAAACCAAGATAATTAGGTAAAAAATAATATTAATTGAGTAGTAAAGCAAACTTAAATATTAATAAAAGATCGGACCCAAAATGTGGTTGGCACACAATTGGTCCAGTCACCCACTAAGGCCGATAGAACCGTACTATTGACTTTCAGTACTCATAAGGCCGCATTGGTAGCAAGATCAGATCCGATATAATTTAAGAGCTGATCAATTCTTAAAATATGTTTACAGGATCAATTTTTCTTTATTAAAATAAATTTCTTAAATTACACTCATGATTGAATGGATAAAATTAATATTAAAATCAATAGAAGAGAAATACTTTTGTATTTCTTAGAAAAAAATTTATCTTATAAGAATCTGTAAAATTTAGATTTATAAACGCACCATATTCATTTAGGTATCCAACGGCAGTTACATTTTTAGGCATTTCGCCAAACACCATCTGAGAAATAGCGATAGTGTATACACCCATGTCCAACATACATCCGCCACCTAATTCGGGCTTTGAAATTTATTGTTTTTTTAAGTAAAAAATGGTTTGTTAAAACTATCTTATACTTTATTAAACAGAGTTCGAAACCGGAAATCGAGAACTCTTAAAATTTATACGAACCGGAATCCTAAATTTTCAGCAACCGGAACCCATTTTTAAATTTAGAGGTAACGGGTTCCCCGGAAACCTATTCTAACGAATGTGCAAGTAATTTACAAATATATCGTTTAAAATCAGAGATGAAGCGATATCGGTCGATACATTCAATTTTAAACGATATCTGAGTTTATTCTCCCGAACCAGAAGCCCACTTAATAATATTTTAAGTAACCGAATATTTATAATATTTAAAAACGGGAGCTCCCAATTCCAAGCTCTTTTTTGACAACCAAAAAAAAAATTTATCAAAATTTATCGTCATAAACTTTGAACCCCAAAGAAAAATCAAATATAATAAAATAAAATAATTTATTTTAGAAAAGGGTCTGTACCTTTAAAATTCTTTGCATTTTATCCTTATCAACGGCTTTTCCAATAGTTACTGTTACTAATTTGACATCCCCCAAGGTTTTTTTCTTTAATTCTTCTCTTAATTTTACTTGCACAGGAAAAAATCTGGCCCACATTCCCTTTGTTTTTTTTTATAAATAAAATTTTAAAAAAACTAATAAATAAATTAGAAAATATAATATTAATTTTTATTCAATAAATACAAGGCATTCAAAATTTGAGTTTAATGTTTTATTTAATTTATTTAATTTATGATTTACCCATCAACTGACAAAAAATGCACAAGTTCCCAATTTTCACCGATAAAATTAGGGCTATGCCGATCCACAAATTTTTCATCGATCCGATCCCATATTTTCCGATAATTCCATAAAACCGATCAGAATAACCAATACATTTACCATTTTTTGAACCAATGTCATACAAAAAAATATTTTTCATTCATATAACCATGACTTATCAGGGCTTTTATAAAAATCGACCCGAATAGGCTTTTTAACAACACTAACCACGACTAACTATAATGAATGATTAAGGGCATTGTTTTTTTTCTTTTAGTTTAATCATCTCATTAAAATATGAGTAATGTTTGAGCTGAATGGATTTTTTTAGCCCCTCTTGTCAAATCGGATAGGTTTTTTTTTTGAAAATATTGGCCCGATTCGATATTTAGCATCGGGGTCTTAACAAAACTTTTTTTTTAAAAAAAGGAAACAAATAAGAAACATAGGTTTCAAAGTTTAATAATAATGCGATTTAAAAACCCGAATATGAACATCTAATTATTGATGCGCATATTTTTTATCGGACCGGGAGGACCGATGTTATAATTTCCGATCCGATAAAATGGCTTCTTAATTTTTTAAGTAAATGTATATTATAAATATGATTAAATTCCAATTTTAAGTATTAATTTAAATATTTATTTCAAATTTCATAATATATTTGTTTATTACTTACTTGTAAATAGATAAATTTGCATTAAAAAGATTAGTTTGTTTACAGAATCCAAAATCAGGGATGATATGATATCGGATCGGTAATAAAGCATAGAGCCTACATGAGCGAGGTGGGTAGAAACAGTTGGCTACCATTTTTTTTGTAGGGGGATAGGGGGTAGGCATTTAAAGGGGGTAGGCTAGAGGTAGGCTAAATTTATTGAGGGGTTTTCTATTAAATTTTTAAATGAAATAGGACAAAATATATTGCTGTAAAATATTAATGATATTGCTAAATAATGACCAAATTTATCCGTTATATACAATCAGTCATTATTTTTCAAATAAAACTTATTTATGGATAATTTCTGGTATCTTTTCAAATGAAATTTTAAAGGATTAGACATTCTATTAACAAGCTCATATTCATGCCAAGCAATATACTAAAATAATGCATTGCATACAATTCATTAAATAAGGGGGTTTAAAAATATTCATGTTCTAAATAATAATTCCCTTTTTCAGTTGGTAATAGAGTAATGATAATTTTAAAATATATGAAGGGAGTGCCATTATAATTAAAAACGCGTAATTCAAAATGTGGAAATATCGCCGGCGAAAGGGGCGAAATTTTTTTAGGAGAGTAGATATTTTGAGGGGGGTGGGGGTTTCAATCTAATATGGGATCAGATAGACCTCCAAAAAAGTGGATGTACACACCCTCCCCCACCCCCTAAATCTAATGAATTATTTGGTTATTAAGAGGAATAAGCTAATTTGCGGTACAAATTACCTCCATGAAAAAGACTTTATTTTTTTGAGCTGCAGCAATCATATCTTGTGTCTCTTTAACGTTCATTCCTAGTGGTTTCTCGCACAACACATTTTTACCCAAATTGAGCAGCATCATCACAACTTCATGATGAGCATTATTAATTGTGCCCACATAATATACCTCTTGAAATATAAAATAACATAATCAATATTAAATCACGGGTTATTAGCAACTTTTACAAAATGAATATAAACATAATCCGTGTAATGGGAAAGATGTAATAATTCTGAAAGCATATTATTCATTTTTTGCTTAATTTGTGAGATAACCCAGATAAGAGCAAACCCGTTCATAGTGTTGTTTTTTGAAGCACAAATTTATGAATATAGTTAATCTTAACCCGTAATTCATAGTTAGCACGAATAGCTATAATTTTGTATACTTCACCACGAATTCGCGTTAACTGTAAATGCAGCGGAGTTGTTAAAGTAGCGCGCTATCTTTTTTGGTAGCTATAGCTAATAGCCGCTACTTTTTTTTAAATTATTTAATTTTTTAGCGCGCTACTTAGCTACTTTTAAAAAATATAATGAATGTAAGTATAAACATGAAAATTTAAATATAATATCATAATTAATTATAATTTTTATAATTTATTAATTAATTTTGAAATAAATATATTTTCAATTTTTAATTTATATTTTCAATCTGTGTTAATAATCTAAAATGGCATCGCCCATGGATATCCAAATCCTTGAAAGTGATTCAGACATGGAAGATTCAATGGAAGAAAATGTACTTAATAGCTCTAATAACGATTTCCCATTCCTTAGATTTGAAAAATTTTTTAAAATAAATATTAAAACAAAATCTGGATTCAAATTCCTGTGCTTAAAATGTAAAAAAAATATATCATCAAATCAATCGAGTAGCTATAACCTGAAGAAACACCTAAAGGTAAATTGTTATTTTTACATTATAATATTATTTATTTTATTAGACTGTTCACGCCAATTGCTATAAGGAAATAGAGAAACATATAAAAAATTTTGGTATAAGAGAATCTTCATTCAAATAGACAAATACTATCCAAACCAAATTAACTGATAATAAACATGCCAATATTTCACAAAAATTGGCTGATAAAGTAATTGTTGATTTTATTATTGACACAGTTCAGCCATTGTCCTTGGTTGATAATCCATCATTTACTATGATGATTAAAACTTTATCCCCTGGCACAACAGTTTTATGTCGCCAGACACTTATGAATAAAATAGCCGACAACTTCAAAGTGATGAAAGATGCTCTAATAGTAGAGTTATCAGATATATCTTATGTATGTACACCGGCAGATAGTTGGACACATAACAGAAGGTAAAAACTTATTTATATTTATAAATTGATCTGATTCAATATTTTTAGAGCTTCCTTGCCCTCAAGTGCTAGTGTCGTGAGATTATTTAGTAAAGCAAAGCTTATACTTTCTGATCGTCGCTCTAGACTTGTGGATGATAATATTGAAATGATATTATTATTAAAATGCAACAAATTAAAATAAATATTTATTTATATTGCTTATTTTTTTATAATCTAAACTAACTATATTTTTATATTTATAAATGTTGATTTTTATATATTATTTATTTTACATTTACATTATAAGCAAAAAATAAATTTAAAAAAAATTTGTTTCATTTGTTTCTAAAATTTTTTTATAAAAAGTAGCTTAAAAGTAGCTAATAGCGCGCTACTTTTTTCAAATAGCGAAAGCGGTAGCGCGCTACTTTTTTTGACAAATAGCTATAGCGGTAGCGCGTTACTTTTAAAAATAGCGTTTAACAACTCTGAAATGCAGGGTCATTGCTCGACATGTGGTTACCTAATTTTAAAAAGTTAGCTAGGTAGATTATGAGATGTAGTTATAATTTATAAGAAAAATGTAGAGAGGTGTAAACTCCAAAATATGAGTAAAAAAATGTCAATATTCTTATTTATTTCCCTTTATTTTTACCCTATTATGTTTAAGACTATGAAATATGTGTACCTAGAAACTACTATTTTCACACAATAGTGACAAAGCCTGGGATATTTCCCATTCTTTAAATGTAATGATATAGTCATTTTTTCTAATTAAAAAGATCCTTTGGATTATAGGATCTGTGGCATTATTTTATTATATTTAAATTCAATAACATGAAAAAAGTAAAACATTTTAGTTCTCTAGATTCCGCTGTCATTCATAAAAGAATGATCAGAATTTTCTCTAATTTTTTTTCCTCCATTCTCATAGTTGTCTTGTGCCACTCTCGAGATCTAGACTATATATTTTATCTAAAATCTTGATCTAACTATTTTCAAAACTCGACAAAATCAAAATGATTTTAACATTGCTATTCTTGGGTCAAACAAACCTAGTAGGGAGTAGGCCATAAGTCTGACATATCAACCAAAATCAAACTATATAAGAACACTAGTTAGGACTTTAGAGATTGAGACTTGATGTTTAAAAAAAAGACATAAAAGTTTTTAGATTTTAATAGGGTCTTTTCTGATATTTTCAATATTACCTTAATCAGGCCCAGTCCAGGTACGCAGGTCAGGCCATATATTAATTTTTTTTAATGGGCCAGACCTAAAAAAAATTTTATAAGATACCTGGGCTTGGCTATATTTTTCAAACTATAATATTTTAATTTCCTATTATTAGCTATAAAATTTAAGAAATAATATATTTTTAAAAAATCTGGGCCAGGCTGAAAAAATAATTATTTCAAAAAATATCTGGGCTTGGCAATGCAAATGGTACCTATGCAGGTCTCTGGTTTAGAGAATAAAAATTTTTTAAATAAAAAATAAGAGAGAAAAAACAGACTATTTAGTGTATTCATTTTAAAAATTTGACAAATCCAATATTTTTTATAAGCTTGCAATCAATTATGCTGGTATCTTATTTAGAGCAAAAGTGAGACATTATATCTTGACATTTAGGTTTCAGAATTTGTGATAGTCATTATATTATTTCAGGCAAATCCCCAAACCATCTACATGAAACCAATTATAAATTTTATTTTTAATATTGACAATAAGGATGCTAGAAGAGATCTATGCTTCATAGACAAGCCAATGAGAAAAAAAGGTTTATACTGGGCAAATTGTAAGATATTTTATGCCTAGGTCAAATACCTTTGATAATATGCATAAATGTATATCCAAGATTTTGCTGAGGGGGGAGGCACTATACGATAGGGGTTTACCCAATAAATTTCATTGGAGGTGTTGAAGTTCCGTTATTGTAGACCTTTGATTATATGAATCTTTTATAAAAATAACTTTTGTTAGTCATTATTTTAAAAGGTTATTAATTTTTCTTTCAAAATTTTCCTTAGTGATATATTGTATACATTTCTGGGGGAGAGGGGGGTTGGCATGAATAGGGAGGAAATGTTTATTAGCTTAAAGTGATATTTATGAAACATTAAGGGCTGGGCTGGCTAATACATAAAATATATTTTATGGGACAGGTAAAAATATTTCTTGGTAGGTTGGAAATCCAAATACTACATTTATATGGGCTGGATACTAGTCCATCCTATAACCTTTGGAACCAGTTTGCTAAATTTAATACCTATATTAGGATGATTTGCTAAGGCTTCATAATTGTCATAAGATTCTTGTATTTCATGTTTTTCAGCAAATTCTTTGGCTTTCTTTTTATCTCTTGCAGCTACAGCTATAATCTTTAAATATGAAAGGTAACTAATCAATCATCCTAACAAATTAATAAAATAATGATCATTTATAAATTGTTCTAAATGATTATAATTATTTAATTAAAAAATGCTAATATAATTTGAAAAATAATTAAGCAAGGTAAAATGAAACTAGCTTTATTTATAGATATTTATTGTATTATCAAAGCAAACCTGATGTCCTTTATCTGGATCACTTCTCAAGCCTATACAAAAATCATTGCTTATTCGACCAGCTGAAATAATTCCCCAACGTAGTTTATCTATTTTCATTTTTTAATAATTTCTTACCTTATCAAGCACGTGGTCACAGACCTACCTAAAGTGAGCGAACGTGAATTGTATGTTGGCCCACTCCTTCATATAGTTGTGCCGATTTTTTTCTCAAGGATATTAACAAATTTTATGGAAATTTGCCCTCAAATTTTTAAACTGTTGAATTATATTACCTTCAATCTTATATCTAGCCAGGGTTGCCATGCCTCCCCCCATCAGTGGGAGTCTCCCACAATTTTTTAGTTTACCCACATACATCTCACTCCCACAAAACTCCCACAATTCGAAATCTCCCACAAAAATCTCCCACAATTTTTTAATTTCTCCCACAATTTTTTTTTAGCATTTTAATGTTTTTAATATATAAATAATAATTTTGAGAAACAGTATTTGATTATTTTTATATTTTTAAAATAAATTTTAAATATTTATTCGAAAAATATGTCTAGTTCTTTTATTTTATTTTTCCGCTAATTTTAAATTCTCCATCCAATCCAATCCATTCGACATTTTCAAAATTTGAAGTTAGAATAGTATGTATAATTATTATAAATATATTTTAAATTTCTAGATTCTATAATTTCAGTGCTCCACTCAACATTTTCATAGAAGAATAGAACTTTTAGAAGTGGATTACTTTGGTATTTCTGCAGCATAATTTAGTGAGCCTTTATTAAATTATATTCTTCTGATTGCAACTGCATATTAACAGCATATAGTAGATTTCCTATATGTAAAATTCCTAAATATACTTCTGCCATTTATTTTTGAAATTTTTTTTCAAATAGGACAGCTTTTATAATCTATTTATTTTTTAAAGGTTTGTAAAATTTTAAAATTCTACGATGGCACGTATTAGGAGGAACCTGTCAACCAACATTATGCTGACTCAATTCTGTAAATACACTATGGTTTTTGCCAAATTTACTGAGGAATTATCAGATCAGAAAGCTGCCATGCAATTCATTGGTAATGCCAAATCTGCCATATTTACCATTATATATGGTTAGCTATGTCTTTGGATATTTCATATCTGGAGAAAATTTTTTTAATAGTTTTATTGAATCACATTAATTTTGTTGAAATAGGGGAGGATCAAGGGAAATGTTTTGATATCTCCTTATTAGATGCATCTGTTAGAATTGCATATGTTTGCACATCTTTCAAATCGTCAAGAATTGACCTGGATTTATATCCTAAAACATTGTTGATAGCCTTGCTCATTTTGTGTTCTACAAAGTATACTTTTCATTTATATTAGTCGTTAAATATTATGGGGAAAGATTCTACCAACATTAAGATGTTGAGTAACTCTCTGAATGTTGTACTGCATGATAGGTATTTACCATTTCCGCAACTGTAGTTGCATCTATATTATTTCTAATTTTTGAAGAATATTTTTGTTTTGCAATAGATGTTGATAGAATGCCCTGTACTGATTTATGCTTTGAAGATTTTTGATACCTCAAATAATCATATTCCCTTCCCCCATTGTATTAACTAAATACTGTAGAACAACTTCCCCGCACTGATTATAAATATTTTTTACATTGTAAATTTAAAATTGTTTGTTTTTTTATAAAATCTTATTTATACATTTATTTTTTTACATTGTAAAATTACAATTTTTTTATAAAATTTTATCTTGTTTACATTCTTTTGTAATTAAAAAAGATCGTTGGTTATTATTTTTAAACAAAATTAATATATTATAATAAATAAATATGTTATTTTAATAATAAAGATAGTACTCTAAGAAATTTTGTGTCGTACAGTAATTACCTATTTTGAAAAATAGTTGCGTATTTTATTTTGGAAAATAGTTGGATATTTTATTTTGAAAAATAGTTGGCTATTTTATTTTGAAAAATAGTTGGCTATTTTATTCTAAAGAGTTACCTATTTTATTTTGAAAAAGAGTTGGAAATTTTATTTTGAAAAATAATTGGCTATTTTATTTTGAAAAATAGTTGGCTCTTATATTTTTGAAAAATAGTTGGCTCTTTTATTTTGAAAAATAGTTGGCTATTTTATTTTGAAAAATAGTTGGCTATTTTATTTTGAAAAATAGTTGGCTATTTTATTTTGAAAAATAGTTGGCTATTTTATTTTTGAAAAATAGTTGGCTATTTTATTTTTGAAAAATAGTTGGCTATTTTATTTTGGAAAAAGTTAGCTATTTTATTTTAAATAGTTGGCTATTTTATTTTGAAAAATAATTACCTATTTTATTTTAGATTAGATTTTATATTTATAAAAAATAATAAGCGGATAACTAAGTCAATTCTAAATCCCGCCCGCAGGCCGGGCCTTTGCGGGCCGAAGGCCCGCAAAAAAATTTTTTTAGCAATTTCTCCCACAATTTATATATTTCTCCCACAAAATACCTAATTTCTCCCACAATTTGAAAATTTTGACCTGGCAACCCTGTAACTAGCACTTAGTCATAGACCTGTCCAAGTGAGCGAACGTGAATCATATGGAGGCCCAACTAGTGTTGTTAAATTGCTGGGTCGGGTAGGCTTGGCCGAAAACCCAGCAAGGTTTGAGCCGAAAAAAAAGACCTTAAATCCGAGCGAACCCATTTAGCCATAGATCAGACCGACCAATTGCGCCGACCCGATAAGCCGACCCAATGAGTCGGCTTGATGGGTGGGCTTGTTGGGTCGGCTTGAGTTAAAATTTGTCATAATCGTCATTTTTAAATTTTATCGAATTTTTTTGAAGCAAATAGGTAAAAACATATATTGTAAACATGTTAAAATTAATTTTCAGTAAATATGTACCTTAGAAAAGTGACAATTATCATAATTGTCATTTTTAAGTTTTTTCGAATTTTTTAGAAGCAAAAAGTAAAAATAAATATTGTAAACATGTTAAATTAAAATTTCAGTGAATATGTACCTTAGAAAAGTGACAATTGTCATAATCGTCATTTTTAAGTTTTATCGAATTTTTTTGAAGCAAAAAGTAAAAATAAATATTGTAAACATGTTAAATTAAAATTTCAGTGAATATGTACCTTAGAAAAGTGACAATTGTCATAATCGTCATTTTTAAGTTTTTTCGAATTTTTTTGAAGCAAATGGGTAAAAATATATATTGTAAACATGTTAAATTAAATTTGTGAATATGTACCTTAGAAAAGTGACAATTGTCATAATCATAATTTTTAAGTTTTTTCGAATTTTTTTGAAGCAAATAGGTAAAAATATATATTGTAAACATGTTAAATTAAATTTTTAGTGAATATGTACCTTAGAAAAGTGACAATTGTCATAATCATCATTTATTCGAATTTTTTTGAAGCAAATAGGTAAAAATATATATTGTAAACATATTAAATTAAATTTTTAGTGAATATGTACCTTAGAAAAGTGACAATTGTCATAATCATCATTTTTAAGTTTTTTCGAATTTTCGAATTTTTTGAAGCAAATAGGTAAAAATGATATATTATAAACATGTTAAATTAAATTTTCAGTGAATATGTACCTTAGAAAAGTAACAATTGTCATAATCTTCTTTTTTAAGTTTTTTCGAATTTTTTTGAAGCAAATAGGTAAAATATATGTTATGAACATGTTAAATTAAATTTTCAGTAAATATGTACCTTAGAAAAGTGACAATTGTCATTTTCGAATTTTTTTGAAGCAAATAGGTAAAAATGAATATTATAAACATGTTAAATTAAATTTTCAGTGAATATGTACCTTAGAAAAGTGACAATTGTCATAATCTTCTTTTTTAAGTTTTTTCGAATTTTTTTGAAGCAAATAGGTAAAATATATGTTATGAACATGTTAAATTAAATTTTCAGTAAATATGTACCTTAGAAAAGTGACAATTGTCATAATCGTTATTTTTAACTTTTTTGAAGCAAATAGGTAAAATTATTTATTGTAAACATGTTAAATTAAATTTTCAGTGAATATGTACCTAAGAAAAGTGACAATTGTCATAATATTCATTTTTAAGTTTTTTCCAATTTTTTTGAAGCAAATAGGTAAAATATATGTTATGAACATGTTAAATTAAATTTTCAGTGAATATGTACCTTAGAAAAGTGACAATTGTCATAATCGTTATTTTTAACTTTTTTTGAATTTTTTTGAAGCAAATAGGTAAAAATATATATCGTAAACATATTAAATTAAATTTTTAGTGAATATGTACCTTAGAAAAGTGACAATTGTCATAATCGTCATTTTAAAGTTTTTTCGAATTTTTTTGAAGCAAATAGGTAAAAATATATATTGTAAACATGTTAAATTAAAATTTCAGTGAATATGTACCTTAGAAAAGTGACAAGTGTCATAATCGTCATTTTTAAGTTTTTTTCGAATTTTTTTGAAGCAAATAGGTAAAAATATATATTGTAAACATGTTAAATTAAATTTTCAGTGAACATGTACCTTAGAAAAGTGACAATTGTCATAATCGTCATCTTTAAGTTATTTTAAAACTTTCTTTTAATCTTAGTGGTTTTAATTATAAAGTTATAACATTTTAAAAACAATTTTGAATATATTTATATCATTGAACTCAGAATTTAATTCTCTATCCAAAACCGCTTAGATGTATTTTTTTATGTTTCCGGTTCACAAAATAAATTTTTTGTCGCAGAATGACATATATAGGGGAAAGGCTAACATCTTAAATGTAATTTTGAATATATTTATATCATTGAACTCAGAATTTAATTCTCTATCCAAAATTGCTTAGATGTATTTTTTTACGTTTCCGGTTCACAAAATAAATTTTTTGTCGCGAAAGACTTTTATAGGGGAAAGGCTAAATTTTAAACCGGAAACGTAAAAAAATACATCTAAGCGCTTTTGGGTAGAAAATTAAATTCTGAGTTCAATGATATAATTATATTCAAAATTACGTTTAAGATGTTAGCCTTTCCCCTCATAAATGCTTTCTCAAATTAAAAATACCTTAAAAAATTTATGTTTCTCATTTACTTCTTTATCAAGTAATTACAATATATTTATACTTACTTATATATAAAATCATAACCAAATATTAATTTAATTAAAAATATTAATTTAAAAATTAATATAATAAAATTATTTTTTAAAAACCACAAATTATTTCAAAGAATTAATAAAAAAATTGAAAAGATCTTAAAATTTCCATATTTTTAATATATTATAATGTAAATGTTATTATAATATTTTTTCTCTAAAAAAAGCAATAAATCAATCAAATATCTCATTAATCATTTTCTTTGTTATTTTTATTTACAATATTATTTTTTAGCCTTTCGTATTACCAAGCCGTTCGTATTACCAGCCTTTCGTATTACCAAGCCTTTCGTATTACCGAAGCCTTTCGTATTACCAAGCCTTTCGTATTACCAAGCCTTTCGTATTACCAAGCCTTTCGTATTACCAAGCCTTTCGTATTACCAAGCCTTTCGACTTTTAGACCTTGCGAAAATTATATGCATAAATCAAATAACGAATAATGGAAAAATAACAAATTATACAAAAAATTCGTCACGCAAATTTAAAACATTAACATTCCATGAATTTATACATAGGCATTGTTTTAACGTTGTGGCTGACATCCTATTCCTCTTCTTCGTAATGGTTGCGCCGGCTCGAGAAATAATACGTTCGCTTGCTACGGACGTAGTTTGTTCGCTAAAGTAATCCTTGGCCATTGTCGACAGCTTTGGAACACGATTAGCGTTTCGATACCACCAATCTATAATATCAACAGAGGTTTGAGAAACCGGATCTGTTAAATATTCTTCGATTTCTTCTCCGTCTAAATTTGGCATAATGTATGATTTCCTTAATATAAAATATTTAAAATTAAATTAACTATTTATTATATAATCAAATCCATTGTAAAACCTTGTAACAAACATATTTTAAAAATGCCTATTTTGCAACTATATGCAAAATTTTTTTAAAAAAATTATCATTGTATGATTTATATATGGGTCAGGATTTTATGTATCAGTCACTTTAGCTAACTGAAATATAATTTTACCTGAAAATACCAAATTGAGAATGACTTGAATTTTCAAATGGGTAATCATCCAAAAAAGATAAACTGTCAGATGGAGTGAAAATATCCTGATCCATAATAAAAAGTAAAAAAATTTTTTTTAATTTATAAGAGTAAGGAAAAAATATTATATTTTAAAAGTAATAAAAATATTATATTTATATTATATTTTATATTATAAAGTAAAAAAATTATATATTTTAAGTAAAAAAAATTTAATATTTTGAAAGTATATAAAACATTCTTTTATTATTCAAAAATTGTAGACTTTTATAAATAGACTACTTAAGATTATTTTTTCCCTTTTTTTTATTCAAGGGTGTTCCGAGAATTTATATGACGGCATCTGGCTTGTTTTTTTAAGAATAGAAAAGATTCGAAAATTTTGTTATTTTATTTAATATATTATTAAAACATTTTTATTTTTTGATTTCGACGAAATGGAAGGAAATAAAAATCTTAAAAAAAATTCTGCCTGTTAAAATTATAGAAATGATTTTTATAAAATATATGGCCCGGCCTGGGTATTTAAAATTTTTTTTAGTCCAGCCCATGTATTTTTAAAAAATAAAATTTTCAGCCCATCGAATCAGGTTTAAGGCCAGCCCTGTAACTCTCTTATCTGATTTTAGTGCGTGTTTTTAATTTCCTTGATAAATTTGATTTTATCAGATCTATTCTGAAGAATCTACCCTGGGAATTTCATACGATCGCCAAAATATTTTTATATTTAATAATTTATAATGAAAATCTATATATATTAAAGGCTAAACCCTATAAATTTTAGAAGATTTTATATTGAATTTCTTAAAATTTTAATTTATATAAAAATATTTTGAAAAATTATAAAAAAATTATTATAAATTAAAGTCTCTCCATAAGTTTGTATAAATTATCCGACATTTTTAAGTAGTGTTATTAGCTTAAAAATCAACTATACCAAATTAGGCCTAACCGAAAAATCGCCTAAAACTAATTAGACAAAGTGTAGGGATTGGGAGACGTTACACAACACTAAGCCTAACCTTAATTATTCTATATTCCTATTTATCAAAATTAAATATATATAATTATTTTATATATATTTATTATGTAACGATATATTCAACACTATTTTGTAAATATTTCTCTTAACTTCTGAGAACTTTTCTATTAAATATACAATTTGCTCCTTTCTATCTGATGATAATTTCATTTTTTTTTCTCTATCTAATAATATTATTTCCAGATCATCAATATTGCTATCATTATCATTGTTATCGCTACAACCAGTAGATATTGTCGTAGCTCCAATATATTGTAAATAATAGAGTTTTGGGTATGCCATAAATCCTCAAGATGGTCTATAGCTATTTATTTTAGCTGAACATTTAATAAAACTTGAGATCGAGGGTCTAAATATATTGAAGCATATACAACACTATTTTGTAAATATGTTGATCTCTAATTTTCATATTTTCTAATATTTCATAAGAAAAAGAACTTGTAAATCTTTCTAACTCTAATCGACATCTTATCCATATGCCATAAAAATCCGATGAACATAACTGTTCTGCTTGCAATCTTAATCTAGTTATTTTTAAAGGAACACTAGTGAGGTCTTTTATTTGATTCCAATCATCTTCTGACAAAATGGTTTCACATGCTCCTATAATAAAATCATTACAGAAATCTTTCAAACTTATTAATCACTCTAACATCATACAAATAGAGGACCAACTTGTTGTGCAATCTAATATTGCCATTTGCCTTTTCATCGATTTTAATATTCTTACAATTGTGGGAGTTCTTGAATATTTTACAACATCCCTTGCTTTATCAATTATAGTTTTAAATTTATGGTATCAATCTCTAAATAAAATAAAATGAAGTCCAGGAAGAAAAACGAAAGAAAAACGCGAATATAAAATAAATGATTCTACGAAAAAAATTAATAAAATTATAAAAATTTATATTTTTAACATTATTTTTTAAAATTAAAATATTTTTTATAATACCCTAAACCCTTTGAACCCTTCACTTTTTACAATTTCAGGTTCAGCCAAAATACGAGGGTTCAGGGTTAGGGTCCGGGTTCACATCCCTGAAATAATCATATATTGTATTGTTAAATATATATTTAAGCTTTTTTGAAAAAAGGTATTATAAGATTCTTTAAAATAAAATTTAATAAAGGCTCTATAATAGTTTACGAGGCAGAAGGTGAAGTTTTGTGACAGTGTTTTTCTAGCCAGTCAATACATTGTTTACTGGCCATAATAAATTATTTAAGAATTATATGAAATGATTGCAAAAAACTTATCTTATATATTTCTTTATTTTTTAGGCATATAAAAATTTAATAATGCAATTAGTATTAACATCTAAATTTATCAATATTCATTTAATGATTATACTTTATCAATTTATATCTTAATTATCTTTTTATTAAAAATTCTTATTTCAATTAATCACTATTTATTTTGAATTTATGAATTATTATCTTAACTGTTTTCAATAATTTTATCATTCATGATGTATTAAATTATTTAGGGAATTATTAACAATAATGAAAACCATTTTATTAATTTATAAATGAAACAATCGTATCACTATTTACATACATAACAAACAAATATATCATTGTTATTCGTACATTGAGTATGAGCCCAGTTTTCAAATTGCAGACAATTAATCCACTCTTCAACTTTAAGGTTTTTTTAGGAATATTAAATTTAGTAGATATTAATAATGTTTATCTTTTATTAATGGATATATCATCATTTGCCAGTTTAATTTGTTCATCATTTGATTTTGTACCAAATATGTTTAAAGCGAGCTTTTCATTTCTATATGAATATAGAATTTTGGCCAGTCAATACATATGCCTATTAAATAAAACTTGAAACCATAATTTTTACGTATAATGCTGAATGCCTAAGGATAATATTTATATAAAATAACAATAATCTAAATTAGTAATTTTTTCACCAAACAAAAAAATGTGTAACGAGATTTTTCCAGAATGAAGTACTAAAAACAGCTTATTTAAAAATTTTTTTATTGGATTGCTCTGTTCAATAGGTAAAGTACATATCATAAAATACACATTTTGACAAATTTTGGGAGAAATCGGTCGAAAAGATAATAGTTAAAAGGTGGTGGCTAGTCTTCAAACATGGCCATTTATGACACATTTCCCATATATATTATGTTAATGTTATTTTTCGTTTTTAATATTTAAAAACGCAAAATATTCGGCGTTTTTTTTAGTAATTTAGTAATAAATTTTTACAAATTGACCACTTTCTAAATTATATCTTCGGTTATGTCGTAAAAAACGATCCGAACTTTTAATTGGATTCCAAAGATCAAGATTTGTTTTTTATATTTTTCACTTCGTAATCACCTTAAGATCCTTATTTATATGTCCAAAATATAACCAAAATTATTCAATTTTTATATATAAATTATAACTGTTATATTTGCTTTGATTTTAAATAACAAATTTTGTTAATTTTTTTAAAAATTTTAAATTGATCGATAAATATTTCCTATATTTCATATAAAGTTTAATATTTTTCTCATTTTCTGAATTTACGCAAATGAAGCTCTACAAATATAGAACGTCGATATATTTGGTATAATATGGGGATTCAAATCATATTACTTATATTTAAAGAGCAATAACTATTGTTCTAGTAATCGTCAGTTTAAGATTCTAAAAATATTAGCGATAGTGTTTTTAAACGGCTCGATTTGAGCCGATTTTTATCACGGCCAATATTTTAAGAAAAATATTGCCTAAATCTCTAGATTTTTCTAATAGATGTTTAAATTAAAGGTCAGCATTGGGCGAGTTTTCTCTCGCCTGCCTATGCCCGGCTATAAAAAATTATTTGAAATTTTTTAACATCCTTACAATATATTTTTTTATCTATTTAGTTTAAAAAAATTCGAAAAAACTTAAAAATGACGATTATGACAATTGTCACTTTTCTAAGGTACATATTCACTGAAAATTTAATTTAACATGTTCACAACATATATTTTACCTATTTGCTTCAAAAAAATTCGAAAAAACTTAAAAATGAAGATTATGACAATTGTCACTTTTCTAAGGTACATATTCACTGAAAATTTAATTTAACATGTTTACAATATATATTTTTACCTATTTGCTTCAAAAAAATTCGAAAACTTAAAAATGACGATTATGACACGTTATAACGCAAGCCGACCCAACAAGCTGACCCAGCAAGCCTACCCAACAAGCCGACCAAATGGGTCGGCTCAACAGGCCCATTGGGTCGGGTTAGTTCGTGGTCGATTTTTCAACCCTGGCTCAATGTTGAGCAGATTTCTACGACTTCGGCTCGGGTTGTGGGTCGTAAAAAACCAACCATTTAACAACACTAGGCCCAACCTCCATATAATTATGCCGATTTTACTCTCAACCTCAAGGATATCAACAAACCTTAACACAGATGTATAGTAAAATTAAAAACTACACCCTACCAAATTGAAGTATTAGAGTGTTTAGTTGTATAAGAAGAAAAACAAGCAGGAAATTTCTTCAAAATACAAATAGCAATTTATTCTTTAACCTATTAAATTATTTTACATTTATGTTTTATTAGTAATTTTATAAGTAATTTTATAATCAGTAAAGGTGATATAATAGCGTTACATTATATTATTATATTTAGTATCTTATATAAAAATTATTTAATTCTAAAATAATTCTGTCTTTCCTTTATACCGTGTTTTATAATCTAATTTAGTAAAATTAAAAACATTTTACTTATGAAATTCCAGCGTATAAATATTGCCAAACTTGAGGGCAAAAAATATCAAATATATTGTGCTAAATTTGTAAAGAAATATAATATTAAAAATTAGGTTTATAACTTGAATATGGTTTATAATTTATAAAATCTATTTGCACAGGAAATTAATTAAATTATTGTTGCATATCCTTTGCAAACACAATCCGTTATTCAAAAATTTAAAATTATCACACCTTTGATTCGGATTGCCCACCTGAAAATTTTATTGTAGTGGACAAAACTAGCTTTACCCATATAGGTTCACCCATTGGAGGTGAAAATGCTATGTTTCATTTGAGAGATAAATTTTTTGCCAAATTCAATAGAATCATCGGTTTACTTAAAATATTTTTTACATGCCTGTTCATCAACAATTTTCATGTCTACTGAAATATTATTGTAACATTTAGAAGAATTTAGAAGGATTGGGTGATTATAACCGTAGTCAAATAAAGAAAGGTTAGAACTAAAGTGATACTAAATCAGACTAATATCGTCGATTATATATACTTTTCTATAATATTCGTCAAATAAAGAAATGTTAGAACTAAAATGATACTAAATCTTTATAAGATAAAAACATAATCAAAATATTAATATAAATTAAAGATTAAAAAAATTATAGATTAAAAAAAATTAAGTTCGTAAAATCATAATTTAATCCTTTATTCAAAATTATAACATTATCAAATTAACAAAATTATAAAAGTAAAAATAATAAAAAAGATTAATAAAAATAAAATACAAAAAAGTTAATAATTATAAAAGATCATCGCGAATGGTAAAAATTGGAGTTTTTATACTCTTTTTCAAACTTCTTTTTAACTAATATTCATAACTTAAATTATTTTCAGTTCTCACTATTCAAATATAATATTTTTATCACGCGTTATAATAATAAATCCAAAAGAAATCTATATGCAAATTAAATATGAAGTACAAATTTAACTAATCTAAAAATTACAACAATTATTAGACCTTGAAGTTCATTTAAAAATACTCTCGAATTTATTAACTATCACTCATCAATCTCCTGGGTCTAAGCTGCTCTTCCAAAGCTAGGTGGTATAGGTATCCATTCCCCCAAATCCTTAAGAATTTCAGCTTTTTATCCTCTGTTGTTAAATTTCGATACCCACTTGGAGACTATCGATTCACATCATATGGCAGCATTCGACCTCTGGAGAAAAAATGCTCTAAACTGCTTATATCCAAGTTCTATAAGACTAACAGACAAAAATATACCCTTGATACAGCATTGCGTGGAATAATTACACTTCAAAGCTGTTCAAAAAGAGTATACAGAACAGTGGCGTAGCTAGGAATTTTCCTTAGAGGGGGTCCATACATATAAAAGGCTGAGGCCTTCGACCCTTTGTCCAGGCCTTCGGCCGGGTTTATCTTACAAATCATAACCATATCTTCGATAATATATAATAAATATAATTTTTAAATGCATCAATATGTTATTATAATTTAGTAGATTATTCTCAATGACTTTATAATAATACTATCCAGAATAATTTCAATAGTAATATAATATCCTTTTACAAACATCAAAACATAAATATTAATGGTATTTATTTGATATAAAGTCACTTTTAAGTCTTTTGAACGTATAATCTAAAAAAAAATTTGCTCTGGGAGGGGTCCAAACCCGAAAACCACCCCCGTAGCTATGCCACTGATGCAGAATGACAACAAACGATTCTTTTGCTTTATCAAATAATTCCAGTCTCAACCATATGCCACCTTGGTTAAGAATGGTTAGAAACATACCTAGTTCTAATTTAGACTTGTTAGTTGTTACTAACCACCGAAGAACTTAGAATAGCTATATGTCTTCATTTAAGCTAGAAATCGTAACACCGACATCATGTGTCCTATGTAAAACTCATCAATAGCTTTGGACATAACCCCCATACTTTGTCGTTTTTCAAAAGGCAGATTACCCAGGCACTATGCCATCATTCCGATCATCAATAGAATCTTGAAATCCACAAATATTCCTCTATGCTGGAACCCTCTGGCCTCAGCCCTGATGGAATGACGCGAATCCCTTGGAACCAAGGTATACTTCTCGCTTGAGATTATAATGTAGATTGTTTAGCCAGATTTTTTTCTGTCAACTCCATCATGAAAGCTGAAAAAGAAAATACAAAAACAAATATAGTCACATTTTGAAAAAATTGAGAAATGGGAGTAGTGTAGAGATAATTTATATTAGCATTAAATTAATTTCTGTTATCAAATTCATAATTTAATATTCGTATCTGTTTCTATTTGAATCATATTACTCTCAACCGTTAGAGCTGAACGATTGTTTAGAGTGTTGAGGATATTATCGGGCCTCTAAGCTGATATAGATTACTATTACTCATTATAAACTCAATTGAGCAATAAAATATATCGATTTTTTGCTAGAAATATCAGATATGATTATGCCATATGAAAAGGGGTTAATCTTAACATCTTTTCTACATATTTAAAAAATTCCTGTAGTTTTAATATTTTAAATTTTGCAAACGAATTATACAATTTTTTTAGTCGTTGACGTATTCACTAAATATATTTAGACCAGAGTTGAACTAGTAACATTCATTAATTTAAATTTAATCACAAATGAAATAAGGATGAAAAAATATACGTTCGTGACGTGATAAGCTAGAAAACAAAGTGGTATGAATACGTTTACTTTAATAAACCCGCCCATTCTGACTTATGAATGAAGTCTTTAGCTTTTAATATTTTCAGACGGTCAAAATCTATGCCCGGTGAAGTGTAAAAATCACTGGTTTACGAATTTGAAATCAACGGGGATATGTCCGAATCATCGGCTACAAATATTGTCAAAAAATTGGAGGCCCTTAAACTCAACCAAATGGAGACATGGAGTTGATCTTTAAATTTGTTGTACAATTATGCTATTGTATTTTTCACGATGATATTATGTTCTGTTAAATAATAAAAATTATATTGCCTCATGGATCAAATTGCATATTATTTATTACTATAAATGGGGGATGAATTCACCCTGATTTTACCATATATCTAAACAATGCAAATTTTTTATTTTGTCCTTCACAAAAAAAATTCAAAGAGCCTATTGTGCAAGAAAAAGAATGTAAAAAAATTTATTTTATTTTGGTTGAAACGAATTTAACTTCCTTTATGGTTCTCTTTACTCCTTCAAAATAAAATTATATCTTGTTTCTCTATTTTAGACAATAATTGTTAAATATTTAATTTAATTTTTTTTGGACCAATTGTTTAATTTAAATGATTCATCTTTTTTTATTTATCTAATTTTCAAAATAATATTTATTATATAATATAATAATTTCAAATAATAATATAAAATTATAGCTCATTTCAATTTTATTTATAAGAAAAATAATATTAATTAATTAATATCATTATATTTGTTTATTATTTTTATAGTCGACTTAGAGAACTAAATGAGTCTCGGCTTTATAAGTCACTAAAGTGGACTAAACTAGTTGATTTAGTAAATTAGACACTTTAGCAATTAAATTAGTTTACCAATCGACTAGTATAGTAGCTAGTTTTTAATCGAGGTCAGAGACTACGGCTATTACTAGTAGTCGAAAGAATCTGACTTATTAACAACACTAGTTGAAGAGATTTTCTGAAAATCGTTCAATATGGAAAGAATATTTATGAGTAATTTATATTATAATATTAAAAAAAAGAGGTGAAGAATTCCCAAATTAAGTTAATCTTAGGTAGAATTATTGAAACTATTTAGACACTTATGAGGGCAGATAAAACGTGTAAGAGATAGATGCCAGGATTTAAAATATTAAGCGAAGGTCAGGTAATTTGGGTGAGCGTGGTATGCTCGATGTAAAGAAAGATTCTTTCTTTCTTTCTTGAGGCTAACAATATATTATTTTGACCGAAATCTTAATCGGGATTATTAATAACACTGGTTAAAATATCTAAAAATAAAAATCCCAACAAAGAATACAAGTTATGTAAAAACCCAACTAAAATTCTTTTCAAGATATGTCATCCCATGTTGTTATACTTTTAGTCGATTTTTAAAAACGGTTGACTCTATATTTTACCCAGAGCTCGAGATTAGAGCTAATAGATGTTTTAAGTATTATATTGATTTAATAATTATTATCTAATTTCCATATTTTATTTTTTGAAGACTATGGAAATTCGTGATATTTTTTAAATGTATAATTTAATGATATATTTATTGATATCTTATATTATTCAACTTTAAATGATCTTCTAGATCACCTTAAAATGTTTAGCATGATTCCACTTGATTATCGCAAATTATTAAGAAATCGTAGTTTACTATAAACGATGCCTAAGCCATAATGGACAATAAAAAAGTGACAGAATGATTCGAAATAAAAATTTATATCTATTTTATTTTTACTATATTTTATATTAAAGGGAAAACTAACCCGTAATTGTTATAATTCATTAAATTAAAAAATAAGATTGTCTATGTCATAATTATTTTTGTAATGATTATCTACATATTTATAAAATACGAATAAAATATATATCATTTTATAAAATAAATAAACTAATTTATTTTTCTAACATTTTAATTGTAATATTTATGTGTTCATTGCTGGTCTTGGTTATATTTAACTCCGATCATCTTGCGGCATTTTTCGATCAAAGTGGCAAATGTCAAAGTATCCTGGTGAGTGACGATAGGACATTCTTTTAGTCCTTAATTTTCAAAATGCAGTTTAATAAGTTAATTTTTTTTCAATAATTTTTTATTCGTATTTCTAACATAAAACTACCATTTAAAAAAAAGAGGATAGGAATGATTTTTTAAAAAAAATAGAGATAAATTAAAAATTAAGGAGACATCTATGAATTCTTTAAAAAAATACGTCCCCCCAAAGAGTTATAAATGCTCATGTAATTTGACCGACACATGAGATAATTTTTTTATTATTAATAATAAATTTATATTTTCGATAATTTTTTATTATTAATAATA
This sequence comes from Gordionus sp. m RMFG-2023, assembly GCF_954871325.1. Taxonomy (NCBI): domain Eukaryota; kingdom Metazoa; phylum Nematomorpha; class Gordioida; order Chordodea; family Parachordodidae; genus Gordionus; species Gordionus sp. m RMFG-2023. The sequence goes on along the minus strand of NC_088779.1, from coordinate 25,108,354 downwards.
AATTTATATTTTCGAAATATATAAGATATAAAATTGGAGAAAAAAAATAAATCCAGGAAAAAAAAACTCGACCGAAAAAAAAATATGGGGAGTTAAAAACTTAAAAATAAAAATATGAGGGAATCTTTATTAAACACTATTTAAATGGTTATATATTATATATATATATATATTGATACCGATTTATTCAAATATCTTACATCATGCATAAAATTTCTAGTCAATAAATATATCTGTAATATCTATAAGAAAAAAGGACTAAATTTTAAGTCCGCCCTTTTTTCAGTCGAGTTTTTTTTTCCACAAGTTTTTCTTTCGTTTAAAAAAATATATATATTTAACCTTTACGAATACAGTTCTTAACCTCGTTTGCTTCGTAAAGAAATCCCACTCCGTTATCGTAGTAAGATTTGGCTACAGGTTTGGGAAAAGGAAATTCGTGCTTCTTATCCAAGATTTCCATCGAATTGCTACACCAAAACGGCTTATGAATCTAAATTAGTATACGTATTGAATATATATATATATATTAAGGACCCGTAACAAGAAGGTTTTTATGTTCCGTTCCAGATTTAGGAACGCTCTACAGGATTTCAGGCTATTACCATATAACATTTGGATGGTTGGATAATTTTGTATCGGTAAAATCAAAGTATAGGCCAAACCAAAGGAGAACAAATCCTCAAGGTATCAGTGCTTCTCAGCTTATTTAAAAAAATATTTGACGATAACAATAGCAAATGTTTTTTTGGTCAAAAATATAATTTCAGTTTAGGATTTGGCGCTTTCCATATATCTAATCTAGGCACATGAAATGATTAAGCTATTTAATTTTATAACAAAGAGGTATATTAATGGAAATGATATTCTTAATGCCCTATCAAAGTTAGCTATCTTTTTCGGTAGCTTACAGGCGCGTCGGTCCTAGCCCCAACCTGACCCGATTTGATAAAACTCGTCTGAGCTCATATATAACATGTACTATACGTATTAATATTTTTATAAATTAAATATTTATTTAAAAAATTATACGATAAAAACATAAAACTTATACATCATATTATAGATTGGATTGGAAAGTTTACTATTTAATATATGATAATATATTAGATCAAACTTTGATTGTTCCTTTAGTTCCGCAAATTATGGCTTCATTAGGAACTTCACTCATGCAAGTCACTTGAAAAGTTGCCATTCTTTCTCCCGAGTATAGCATAGTGACAGAATCAAGTACATCAACACCTATTTTATAATCAAAATATTTAAAAAATGTTATATTATATTCCACATTCAATGAAGCATATTTATATATATTTCAAAGACCTAGCCCTAAACCAAGCTCGTGTACCCGGGTCGGATTTAATTTTTTAAACATACCCGGGCCTGGCCTAAAAAAAATTTTTTTAATAAAAAAATACCCAGACCGGACCTAAAAAATATTTAAAAAAATACCCGGGTCTAATATTTTAAAACCAAATATTTAAAATCGCCATTATTAACTTTAAAAATTTAATATAATATATTATAAAAAAAAATCCGGGCAGGGCCTGAGGGCTAAGCCAAGCCGAAATTTTTTTAATCGTACCTCTGCAGGTCTTTGATATATTTATTGTATACAAATTAGGGATGTAAAAAAAACGAAAATTATATATTTATGAAAATATTCTCTTTCTTCGAAAAACACAGAACAAAAGAAAACAGACATCATTTTAACAAAATTTTTGAAACATAAATATATATTCTGATTTTAGAAAAGTTATTTTTTGATAAATTCAAATAACAAAAAGAATTATAATTTGCAAATAATGGGAAAAAAAATTCATAAGCATTTACTCCCCACTAGGGTGATATGTACCACTTTTTCCAAAATTTCTTTTTAGGGTCATTCCATGACAAATCAACCACGATTCGGCCGACCCCCTTCGATTTTTTTAAAATTTCGTAAGCAAAGAAAGGTCAATGTAACTAAGAAATAGCCAAAATTTTAGCCTCCTGACATTTATATTTTTGAAGATATTAGGGTTCAAAGTGGCAAAAATGACGTATTTTTACCATTATCTGCCTTCATTCAATTAAGCATATCTTAAAAACTACATAATTGTAAATAACAAATTTAATATCAAAATTACGTACAAAGATTCTACTTTTAGATAAAAAAAAAATTTTATTTTTTTTTCCAATTTCCGGTCATTTTATTTAATATATAAGGACTAAAAACAATTTTTTGGAAATAATACGACCTTCAATTTTTTTAAAAAATTTAGTAGACATTATTAAACTCTTCCTTTATATTTATAAAAAAAAATTGGTCTGGGACGCTGCCATCTTCATTCTCAAAATCGATAAAAATGTTTAGAAAAGTGTATAAATATTTCCCCGAAAGGGGGCGTCTTTGTATAAAATTATATATTAATCAGTTTTTAATGGTTTTTCTTGGACTATTTGATATAATTTAAAGGATTATTTATCTTGTAAGTGAAAATAACAATAAATGGGGCTTTCATTCAATTATAGAAATTGTCTATCGATAAAAGATAAAAGAAATTCAATTTATTACTTTATTATAAAATTTTTTGCCCATATAACATATATTTAATGAATATTAATAAAATATATTCAACCAAGTTTATAGTTCTTGAATATATGAATCATAATCTTATCCATTTCATAGACGCCAAAAATAATATCAAAATTTTCTCTACTCAATTTTTTAAAATAATTTGATATTTTTAAAATATTACAATTATGAAATTATATACAAAATAAAAGTATTATCATAAAATTACCCAAAACAATATAAATATTGGATCGGATTTTCTAAAATCGGCATAGCCTTACTAAATTAGAATAACAATAAATAAGTGTTTCAATTAATAAAATAAATAAAAATTTTAAAATTGATTCGCGCCCAGCGAGATCATTTGTCATTAAAATTTTTAATCAATTAATTTTTATATTTAAAGAAACTAATGGTTGGTACTTAGAGATATTAATTTATAAAACAATATTTATTAATTCATATTTTATCATTAACCTGTCAAAATGATTATTTTATTATATCAAAATGTCAAAATGATTATTTTATTATATCAAAGTACAAGTATTTTTTGTTCATGGGAAATATTTCGGGCGCGAAAGGGTTTTAATCATTCAATAACACATGCTCACTATATTAATTCATTTTTTAATAAATTTCTTGGTATTTTGATTTCTATCAACACCTAACCCCAAGCCTGGAAAAACTATAGACGAATATACAGTTAAAATTGTACAAGAATTTTATTGTATGGACGAAATAAGCAGAATCATGCCAGGCAAGAAAGATTGCGTTTCGATTTTGACCAAAGACGGAAAAAAGAATACCATACATAAGAGATTAATTTTAGATAATTTGAAAAAAATTTATATATTTTTTAAAGAAATGAGGCCTGATGTTAAAATTGGTTTTTCGAAATTCGCAAGCATTCGCCCAAAAATTATATACTTGTTGAAGGTAGTGGTACACATGTATGTGATTGCAGCTACCACCAAAATTTAAATTAATGATCATTGGATCAAATTTAACCAATGATATGTTGCCCTTTAAAACATACAAACATATTTTACACTTAATAATTTGTAATTGGCCTCAACCATCCAGTTATATGGGCAAATGTGATAATTGTTTAGGGTCAACACATTTACGCGATCAAATAGAAATATTGTTTCGTTCTAAGGACATCGAATTTATAACATACAAACAATGGCTATCCGTAGATAGAACCACTCTTGAAACAATAACCAAACCAGTAGGTGAATTTATCAATGCCTTTTTTAAAAAAAATGGAATCTTTATCATTTTTTTATTTCAACGCAACAATCGTTGTATCAAAACAATCTAAAATTGAACTTAGACGAAGACCAATATTTAATTTTGTGATTTTTAAGAAAACTATAGATTTATACTTTAGGATGAAGTACAAAATTATCATTGGAATAGGGCTCAATCCACTGTTCACCCTTTTGTTATATATTATAAAGATAATTTTGCCAATATTTGTTGCCTAAATTATGTAATGATATCCGAATCTTTGCAACACAATACAATAGCAGTACATAACTTTAAAAAAACATTGCTAAATTTTTTAATTAATAAAATTTTTTGTTTTCCGGTGGATCCGCTGCACAGTATAAAAATCGTAAAAATTTTATTAATATTTGCTATCATGAGATGGATTTCGGGGTACAGGCGAAATGGCATTTTTCTGCTACAGCACACGGGAAAAGTGTTTGTGATGGGATTGGTGGCACTGTTAAAAGATTAGCCTCTAGAGCTAGTTTACAAGGCCTTACTCAAAGTACACATCATATGAATTGTACGAGTTAGCTAAAGAAAATATTAATGTCATATATTTTGAATAGATGACCAAAATAAATAATGATTACGAAGATCTATTACTCAGGGAAAGATTTTCAAAAACTAGATCTATACCTGGAACACACAAAATACACACCTTGATTCCAACAGATCTACATAATTTAAAAGTAAAATGTATTCCAATTCAATAGAAAGTACTTTAGAATAGTTATCATATAATGATGAAAGTATAATTATTGAAGAAATATCAGGATACCTAACGTATCCTTATGATTCTAATTGGTGGTTAGCTTTGTTTTAGTGAAAAATCAAAAGCAGGAAGAAATATATATAAAGTTTCTACACCCATCCGGACCTTCTAATTCCTTTACATTTCCAAGTATAGACGACACTCTTTGCTTGCCCAAATGTCATATCTTAACATTAGTTTCACTGTTAAATGCTACTGGCCGTAGTTATACTATACATTGTCGTCACAAGAAAGTAAATGCGCTACCGAAAAATTAGAATCTTTTAAAAGTGAGTTTAAATTTAAATTATATCAATTTTTTTAATATTTAGGGCGCCATATATGAAATGCACAAGATTCTGGTTCATATATTCAAGAACTCGAAACTTAATTGAACATATTTTATTAATATTTATTAAATATATGTTATATGGGCAAAAATTTTTATAATAAATTATAAATAAAGTAATAAATTGAATTTCTTTTATCGATAGACAATTTCTATAATTGAATGAAAGCTCCATTTATTGTTATTTTCACTTACAAGATGAATAATCCTTTTAATTATATCAAATAGTTCAAGAAAAACCATTAAAAAATTATTAATATATAATTTTATACAAAGACGCCCCCTTTCGGGAAAATATTTATACACTTTCCTAAACATATGTTTTTTATATATAATTTATACATAATATTTTTTTTCCATAAAATTTTTAATATATGCTTATTTGTTTTTTTTAATAAATTTCAAGCGTGGTTCAATTTAAACTTATTTTTTAAAACGTTTAACTCAATATTTTATCCAATAAAATATTACGCAAGCCTGAAGATATTGCTCATAGATGGTACAAAGGTCTGGACATCCATTAACAAAATATCGAGGCTTAGGTAATATTTCTTTGGCAAACATAGAGTTAGCCGGTTTTAAAAATAAGGTCAATTCGAGTGATTTAACAACACTATCGATTATACTGCATTTTAAACTTAAATTGAAATCGTTTTTTTTAATAAAATTATTTACAATAGGAAAAAAACAATTCCCGAATAAGATAATTCTTTTTTTATTTTCATTCCTAATATATGCTCATATATAAACTTAAACTTTTGATAACGTATTAATAAAAATAGGAATTTTTTTACACGATCCAGACAGCAGCCCCAAATAAATTCTTGTTCGTTGGGACTATAAGTAAAATACTTCTTTGGACAAACTTATGGTTTTCATATTGCAAAATAATGAACTTAAAATTTCACAAAAATTAAATAGTTCCTCTAAAAAATGATATAAAATAAAATAAACCAAAATAATTAAGTAAAAAATTATAGCAAACTTGAATATTAATAAAAGACCGGACCTAGAATATGGTCCTCAAAAAGGATCCCCGTCAACCCGATCCAGGTCTAAGACCGATAGAAACGAACTGTTGACTTTCACTATGATCTGATAGATTTTTTAAATCTTTTATACAAGATCATTTTTCTTTATTAAAATCAATATTTCTTGGATTACTATCATGATTGAATAGAATTAGATAAAATTAATATTAATAAAGAAAAATCGATCTTTTTAAACAGATTTTCAAAATCGATAGAAGAGAAATACTTTAGTATTTCTTAGGAAAAAGTTAATCTTATATGAGAATCTGTAAAATTTAGATTTATAAACGCACCATATTCATTTAGGTATCCAACGGCAGTTACACTTTTAGGCATTTCGCCAAAAACCATCTGAGAAATAGCGATAGTATACACACCCATGTCCATCATACATCCGCCACCTAATTCTGGCTTTGAAATTTATTGTTTTTTTAAATGAAAAATGGTTTATTTTATACTTTATTAAACAGAGTTTGGAATGGAAATCAATCTAAGAAACCGAAAATCTAAAACTCTCTTTTAAAATTTATATAAACAGGAATCCATTTTTAAATTTAGAGGTAACAGGTTCCGGAAACTTATTCTAAACGAATGTATAAGTAATTTACACGTATATCGTTTAAAATCAAAGACGAGGCGATATCGGTCGATACATTCAATTTTAACCGATATCAGCTGTTCTCGTTTCTCCCAAACCAGACGGCCATTTAATATATTTAAGGAACCGAATATTCATAAATTCTTTAAAAAAAGAGAACTCCTGATTTCAAGCTCTATTTTGACAACCCCATTAAAAAAAATAGCATTAAAAAAATTAATCAAAATTTATTGTCATGAACTAAAGTCCCACAGAAAAATCGAATAAATAAAATATTTTTTTGTTTTACATATATATGTACCTTTAGAACTCTTTGCATTTTATCCTTATCAACGGCCATTCCAAAAGTTACTGTTACTAATTTAACATCCCCCAAGGTTTTTTTCTTTAATTCTTCTCTTAGTTTAACTTGCACAGGAAAAAATCTGGCCCACATTCCCTTTGTTTTTTTTAAATTTTATTTATAAAATATAATATTAATTTTTATTCAAAAAATATATATATATAAATTTTGTATAAAATTAGAAATAAGATATTTAAAATTTGAGTTTAATATTATTTAGTTTATGATTTACCCTTCAACTGACAAAAAAAAATAAAGATGTTTTCCCTCTTTTCACTAACAACAAAAATTAGTGCTATGCCGATTCACATAATTTTTCATAGATCCGATCCCATATTTCCATAAAACCGATCAGAAAAACCAATGCTTAAATTTTTCATTTACCATTTTTTGACCAATGTCAAATAAAAAATATTTTTCAGAACTACCACTAGTGTTATTAAGAATCCCGATTTTTAAAAACGGCCAGATTAAGATTTTAGCCAGAATAATATCATGTAAGCCATGAGATTTGGCAAACAGATGTTCAAACTTTTCTGCCCCTTATGACTAAAATCTCCAGGTTTCCATAATATTATATTGGTTTATGTGCATTTTGTTTTTTTTTAAGTTTAATCATCTCGTTAAAATATGGGTAATGTTTGAAGCGGATTGTAATTTTTATCTCCTCTTGTAAAATCGAATAGTTTTTTTGAAATTATTGACCAGATTCGATATTTAGTAACGGAGCCTTAACAAAACCTTTTTTAAAAAAAGGAAGAAAATAAGAAATAGGCGTTTCAAAGTTTAAAAAAGAGATTTTCTAATTAGGGATGCGCCGATATTTTTGATCGGATTGGGCGGATATTTGATCTTTTAAAAATATCGGTTATCGGTCGAGGTTAAAATTTTCCGATCGGAGAAAACTGTTTCTTAATTTTTTTTAAAAAAATGTATATTAAAAATAAGATCAAATTCCAATTTTAATTATAAATTTAGATATTTAAAATTTCATAATTGAAGTGTCGGGGCTTCAGTTATGGATAGAATGGTAGGTGGCACGTCTCGATAAGTTTTGGTATGCATCATTTTAGAATATTAAAGCAACAACAGCAATTAAATTTTAAATTTTATTTAAAAAAAGAAAATAATTAATTATAAATTATAATTTTAAGCAAATTTGAAAACCAAAAAAAATAAAGTATATCTTTAATATAAAAATTTGTCCCTTATATAGGGAAAATGAAACGCGCAATTATAAAATAAAATTGTCGCAAAGTGAAAAAAAAGAACGTTTTTACAAAACGGAGTTGTGTTAGTTTTATCTTACATAATTAGAGATAAAACCTACCCCTCTATACTTTCCGGAACTCTAATTATACAAATGGATGCAGGGCTACCTATTTAAGACTCCAAAAGTAAGTAAAACCCCTAAGTAAAGAAAACACAAAAACCATATGTTGATCTTAAAAGTATTTAAATCAAACAAAGAAAACTTTATTTAATTTTTATGAATTTACGATAAGACAAAGAAGGGCAAAAGAAAAAACTTTATTTAATTTTTATGTGTTTACGACATGACAGAAGAAAAAACTATATTTAATTTTTATGTGTTTACGACAAGACAAAAGAAGGGCAAAAGAAAAAACTTTATTTAATTTTTATGTATTGAAGACAACAAAGAAGGATAAGAGCAAACTATTTTTAATTGAAGTTTATAACAATAATATATTTATTTATTTGTAAATAGATTAATTTTGAATTTAAATAAAATAAGACGATTAGTATGTTTACAGAATACAATCAGATATGATATGATATCAGATCGGCAATAGGTCGATATTTCTAATATGGGATCGGAAAAAATGGTATAGGTACACCCCTAAATCTAATGAATTATTTGGTTAACATGAGGAATAAGCTAATTTGTGGTACAAATTACTTCCATGAAAAAGGCTTTATTTTTTTGAGCTGCGGCAATCATATCTTGTGTCTCTTTAACGTTCATTCCTAGTGGCTTCTCGCACAACACATTTTTACCCAAATTCAGCAGCATCATCACAACTTCGTGATGAGCATTATTAGTTGTGCCCACATAATACACCTCTTAAAATATAAAATAACATAATTAATATTAAATCACGGGTTATTATTAGTCATTTTTACAAATTGAATATCAACCTAATCCGTGTATAGGGTAATTTGAGGTATTAATTCTGAAAGCATATTTATTCATTTTTTGCTTAATTTGTGATATAACCCAGATACCAGCAAAACCGTTAATAATGTTGTTTTTTGAAGCATAAATTTAAATATAGTCAATTTCATAGTTAGCGCGAATTCGCGGTGAAATATTCAAAACGCTAACTGTGAAGCATGGTTATAGCTCGACGTGTGGCTACCAAATCTTAAAAAGTTCGCTAGGTAGATTATACGAGAAATCAGTTATAACTTATAAGAAAAATGTTGAGAGGCACAAACCCCAAAAACATGAGTAAAAATTATGTCAATTTTCTTATTAATTTCCATTTATTCTTTGCCTATCTCGTTTAAGTCGATATAATATGTGTATCTAGTAATGTTGTTAATTGGTTGGTTGTGTAAAACCCAGACCCGGGGTTCAGATAAGCGAAAACTAAGAAAAAATAAATCTCATTTACTAATCATAAATTAAATCTTATTATACATTCTAATTATAAATTAAAGCTTTGTTTACATTAATCTCATTTTCTTACAATTTAAATATTTGTTTAAATTGGGGTTCTTTTGATTAGAATCAATTTGTATCATTTTTTCTCTTCCAGACTAACATATATATTTAGTTTATTTTATATATTATATAGTTAACAACCCTCTTCAAAACTTTTGTAGGGGAGAGGGGGGGGGGGTGTTTATAGAATACAACTTTACAAAATTTCTTATAATATCGATAATTATTTCTTAAATTTATTATTTTTTTAAAATTTGAATTATATTGAAATATATACATTAGAATATTAAATAATTATAGAATTTTTTCATTTTTCGTATCGTAAACAGGAATGTATCTTGCTTGTGGATATAGACTTGATCATACAAACAATACCAGCCTAAAAAAATATTTAAAATATAAAATTATTATTAAATATAATTAAAAAAAATATAACCTAACAAATTATTGCTATATATCGTCATTTATATCCCAGGATGATAATGCATTGTTTTAGGGCGGAGGGAGTCATACTGTTCTTCAATATAGCAATAGTATTTCCGGCAAGAGAAAAGTTCTTTCCGATGCCAAGGAAGTTATTTGTTGACATGGAAAGGCTCTCGTCATTTTAGTTAAATGAGGAAATCGATTTGCATACCCTCTCCACCAATCTAGCACGTTTGTTGTCTCGGGCGCTACCGGCTTAAGAAGATAGGTCTTTATCTGATTCTTTTAATGTGGCTACAAAAATACCTTTTCCAGTTAAAACAAGATGGAACAGCGTATATCTTATGATATAAGTCATTAATAAGGTATAAAATAAAAATATTTTTGTATATTTATAATATTATTTTTCTAATTTTTTATCTATTTATAAAAATATAAACGCAATACAACACCTTAGGGAACTTGTGTTAATTGAAACCTCTTTGGCTCCTGGCAATATAAAATTCTTCACTAATTTAGAAGAATTTTTAACCCTATTTTATCAAACGATTGAAATACGCGCACAATCTTCAACAATAGGGATGGCAATATTATTCTACTATGATATACTGGATAATTTGGAAAATCAAGAGATAGGGAATTCAAATGCTTACATAAGAAGCAGCAACATTGATGAAAAAAAATACGACAAATATAGCCAACTTTTAATACACTTAATAATTATGCTGCATCAATACTAGATCCTAGGATTAAAAATACACTAATAGCTAATTTAAAGGAAGATGCAGCAGTTAAAAATATGACTATATTCAAAGATATTTAAGCAAAATATATGACGGAGCCATTTGATGAGTACTTATTCAATAATAATATTAATAACAATCCTTCTAACCTTAAAAGCAGAGATTGAAAAGAAGGTATATTTGTAATATAATACATTTTGATATTCAACAGTGATTTAATAAAATGGGGTTAGAAATTCTTCTAAATTTGTGAAGAATTCTATATTGTCAGGAGCCATAGGTTTCAATTAACCCAAGTTCCTTGAGGTGTTGTATTGCGTTGATATTCTATAAATAGATAAAAAATAGAAATAATAAATATACAAAATTATTTTGATTTTATATTTAATTAATGGCTTTTATCATAAGATATATGCTGTTCCATCTTGTTTTCACTGGAAGAGGTATTTTTGTAGCCCCATTAAAGGAATCAAATAAAGACCTATCTTCTTGAGCCGGTAGCGCCCGAAACAACAAACGTGCTAGATTGGTGGAGAGGGAATGAAAATCGATTTCCTCATTTAGCTAAGATGGCGAGAGACTTTCTATGTCATCAAACAATTTACATGGCATCGGAAAGAACTTTTAATCTTACCAGAAACACTATTACTAAATTGAGGAGCAGGATGGCTCCCTCCACCCTAAAACAATGCATATCGTTATCATCTTGGGATATAAATATAATGGGTCTTCATGACGATATAAGGCAATAATTTGTTATGCATAGTAATTATTTATTTTTTAATAAATAATTAAATTATATTTTTCTAAATATATTTAATAATAATTTTATATTTTATATATATTTTTTAGTGGTATTGTATGTATGATCAAGTTTATATCCACAAGCAAGATACCTTCCTGTTTCCGATATTGCTTATAATTATTTAATAGTGTATTTTAAATTCTATTGTATATATTTACAATTTAATTCAAATTTTATAAATAAATATATCTCTACTCGTACTTTACCCCAATGTTAATATTCTTGGTCATTAATTATAAATATATAATACTTGAATTTTAAGCTATAGAAGCACAATAACTAATATAATATTAAGTAAAGATTAGTGTACATATATTTATATACACACGTTTCTTTCATGCGGACAAAGCCTCAAAATCAAAATAATTTTTTTCAATGCTATACCTAGCTTAATAAGTTGCCATTAATATTAATAAAAAAAGAAAAACTATTAAATCAATAGAGGGGGGATGGGATTTTTCTAAGAACAATTTTATTCTAAGCTCGGCCTTTCAACTCTGTCAAAATATTAAATTTAATTGCTAAAATTTAAATAAAATTGGCTGATTGTTGAGCATAATTATGGCAAAGTTAAAAAATAATGTGTTCAAGAGATAATAGACGATATTATAACTAAGAAATTTTGTAAAGTCTCATCCCATTTATATATAAATATTTTGTTAAAAAATAAATAAAATAAAACATTTGCAATTTATAAAAAAAATTTTTTAATTTTTCTTTAATTTCATATAAGAAATTATTTTATATATTTGAAATATTTAAATCATAATATAAATCCTTTCGTTTTTTGAGTTTTAAAATAATTTCCGGTATTAAAAAAAAAGGATTAAAAAAACAGACTGGTCGATGGAAACTTTCTTAAAACTTGTTTCAGCATGCCCTGGCTTAATAAATTAGTATAGCTATGCCCCGACCTAGTTCAGAATGAGGTGTGAACTTTCATCGCTATTTTTTAATATTGATTTTTTTTAAATAATTTTAGAAATGTATCTTGGACAAGTACATTTTAACATTAGTTTTTAAATTTGATATGATTGAGCTTGAATGGGATATTTAGAATACTTTTAGATAGCCCTTTTTATTTGGGGGGGGGGGGGTATAAGAAATTATCTTTTCTCCTGGCTATTCTGAAGTTAAAATAGATAAAATCAAAAAAACTTTTTATATAGTTTTAATTAAAATTAAATTATCTGAGTTTTTAAAAAATAATACAGCAGCTGTTAAGCTCTATCAAGAATCTTTCAATATAAATTAAACTTTAATCATAAATATATATATAAATAACATGAACCATGGTTATATGTCCTACTTGCAATAACAATGTATCTCTAATAAAAGGAAATAAAATTATTTGTCATGGTAAACGTGCCAACAGATGCCCTTCATCAGGAACTTTCTTTAACAATGAACCTATCATCCCTCCATCTTCTTATCCTGCTCTTATTAATAGTATTAATTTGGAACCAATACCTACATCTTCAAGTTCCCACAATACTTATAACACAGAAACAATTCCTACATCTTCATGCCCAGATAATAACATTAATTCAACATCTATTGTTGAGGCTCAAGAATGGTTAGAAAAATTTATGAAGGAAAGTCTCCAACCTACAATAGCTCGCATCCCACCATCTTCTTATCCTGCTCTTATTAATAATATTAATTTGGAACCAATACCTACATCTTCAAGTTCCCACAATACTTTTAAAACAAACCTACATCTTCATGCCCAGATAATAACATTAATTCAACATCTATTGTTGAGTCTCAAGAATGGTTAGAAAAATTTATGAAGGAAAGCCTCCCACCTACAATAGCTCGCATCCCAAAAGGTGCTCAAATTTTATTCTCTCAAAAATTTTAGCCACTTTTACCTCCCTAAATAAAAATATCAAAAGCTTAGATAATTGGAAAAAACTATTGTCACTTATATATTTAAATCTACATCTTCCAACTTCAAAATCAAATTTCACAAAACATCAAAAAAACATTAAATTCTAATGACACAAGTTATTTTGATAAAACTAAACAACCCCCTCATTCTTTTAATAACCTTTTGACAGATAAGAAAAAGGCCAAGCTTATTGAAAATAAAATTAACTTATGCAATGTAAATTCAGCTATCAACATAGCTTGTTCCAGTGATACTATGGCCCCCAATAATGATAAAACTTTCATGGCCTTGCAATCTAAACATCCTCAAGATTTTTCACAAATTATCCTTCCACCATCCAATAATCCCATTCCACTAACTGAGAAGGAGATCTTGGATGCAATCATGTCATTCAAAAAAGATTCCTCTGGAGGCATTGATGGTTTTCGAGCCATATATCTACAAGATATAATTAAACCATCCCTACCCCTATATCAAAATATTCTCACTCAGCTTACTATATTGCTCAATCATATTTTCTATAATAATATTCCCATCACCATTCAGCCAATTATTTTTGGAGCCCGTTTAATATCCTTAAATAAAACCAACGGGGACATCAGACCTATTGCAATAGGGTCATTGTTCCGACGTATAATTTCCAAAATTATTTGCTCCTGTATAAAATCTAACCTATCCAACTTACTACAACCAAACCAGCTTGGTTTTAATGTTCCTGGATGATGTGAGGCGGCATCCCACTCGACACCTGTCATTCTCCACAATACAGATCAATGCATCCTTAAAATAGACCTCAAAAATTCCTTCAATTTACTTAGAAGGGAACATTTTATACCCTCTTTTTGTGAAATATTCCCAGATTATTCAACATACATTTCTGCATGTTACAACCAATCCACCTTTTTAAAATTTAATGATTCTATCATTCTATCTAAACAAGGTATCCAACAAGGAGATCCTTTAGGTCCAGCATTATTCTGTCAAGGTATCCAATTAATCATAAAGGAAATTTCTTCCAATTGTGACCTTAAACTAAATGTTTGGTACCTGGACGACGGCACTGTAGCTGACCCATATAACGAAATTATAAAAATTCCAACAATTATAAATGGCTTAGCCCCTATTACAGGACTGTTACTAAACCCAAATAAATGTCAATTTTATTCACCTCTTGAATCAGACTGCCCTCCTAAAAATTTATCACAGTAAACAAAGCTAGCTTTACCCATCTAGGTTCACCCATTGGAGGAGAAAATGCAAAATTTCATTTCAGAGATGAATTCCTTGTCAAATTCAATAGAATGACAAATATTTTAAAACATTTAACTGTCCATCAGGCTTTTTATTTGCTTAAAAATTTTTATTCATCCCAAAGATTTTACATACCTTCCGTTCATCGACAATCTTCACATCCCCTGAAATACTATTGGACCTCGAAGTCCATTTAAAAATTACCCTAGAATCCATTTTAAACATTAAATTCACATCACTCTCCTGGATGCAAGCTGCCCTTCCACCAAAGCTAGGAGGTATAGGCATCCAATCCCCCATCTCCTTGAGCATCTCAGCCTTCCTATCCTCAGTTGCTAAATTTCGTCATACACTCGGAGACTTGGATACTATCGACCCACATCACACGATAGCATTAGATCTATGGGAAAAAAACGCCCCAAACGGCTCACATCCCAATTCTATAAGACAAAGAGACTTGAATTTGCCATTGATATAGCATTGTGTCGATTACTTACACTTCAAAGCTGTTCAAAGAAAATCTCCATCTCTTTTTCTCCACCCAAGCTCAATTCCATGCATACTCGATGTCCATAATACGACCCTTTTATCAGATCAAATAAATCCAGCCCCACCCATATGCCATCTTGGATATGAATGGTTAGAAACTATCCCTAGCTCTAATCTAAGCCTACTACTTACCAACGAAGAACTCAGAATAGCTATAGGCCTTCGCTTAGGCTGCGATATCGTAACCCCTACGACTTGTGTCCTATGTAAATCTCACATTGATAGTCTAGGACACCACCCCCTACACTGTCGTTTCTCAAAAGGCAGACTTCCTAGACATTATGCCATTAATTCAATAATCAATAGAACGCTGAGATCTACAAATACTCCCTCCACACTGGAACCTACCGGTCTTAGCTCCGATAATCAAACCAGACCGGATGGTTTGACGTTAGTCCCTTGGAACCAAGGTTTACCTCTCGCTTGGGACTATACCTGCGTTGATCGTTTTGTCAGATCTTTTTCTGCCAACTCCATCTCAAAAGCGGAGAATACAAAAACAAATAAATATTGCCACCTTAATAATATTTTATTCGCTCTGGTAGTCTCAGATACCTGTGGATCATTCGGACTCCAAGCCTTAAAATTATTCAAAACAATAGGGCAAAGGTTACGATTAATCACAGGTGATCCGAAAAGAAGGTTTCTACCTCCGCCAAAGGATTTCAATCGAAATCTGCCGTTCAAACTGTATATCCATTCATGGGCCAATAAGCCCCATGGACCACACCTAATTAGATATCCCTCTTTTTTTTTAAATAATTTTTTAATTTTTTTTTTCTTAATTTCCCTTCTTATTATATGTTTTTATATTGATTTTTTTGTTTTTAATATATATTTTTAATTCAATAGTGTATATAAATATTCATGTTCATGTTTTAATTTTTTTACCAAATAAAGTTTAATCAAAAATGTTAACATTTTCTTTCAACTTCAAGTTTTTAAATTAAAGAAAGAAAGTGTTATTTTAATTATTTTTACAAACAAAATATTTTTATCTCAATGGGTTTTATTTTTAATTTAATCAACATGTTTATTAAATCATCACATAAAAAATAATATGTTCAAGAAATAATTAATTATCGATATTAAAACCAAGAAAATTTGTAAAATTGTATTCTATAATCCCCTCCCCTCATAAAAGTTTTGAGGATGGTTGTTAACTATATAATATATAAAATAAACTAATATATGTGAATTTAACATAGTCTGGAAGAGAAAAATTGGCTAGGTCAAATTGATTCCAATCAAAAGCACCCCAATTTGTACAAATATTTAAATGGTAAGAAAATGAGATTAATGTATAATAAAATAATAAACAAAGCTTTAATTTATAATTAGAATGTATAATAAGATTTAATTTAAGATTAGTAAATGAGATTTATTTTGTTTATCTAAACCCCGGGTTTAAACCACGGGTCTTTATTGGTTATTTATATTTAATCGTTCAATCTTATTAGAATTTATGTATTTAGTTTGGTTAAAACATCTCTAGATGAAGGATTAGTGGTGATAGGTATTAAATTTAAATAAGTTGCATTGATTTAATAATGGACTAGTATCTTCCCTCTAACAGGTATGCTGAGGGGATGGTAGGATTCTTTTAAACATGGTTCATAAAAAAGATGAGAGGAAAGCATATGCATGAGAAATTTACTATATTAAAATGGACGATACATTACCTAAATGAGTTTCTATTGGGTATTGCTGTATTCACACTTAGGAGGGCAGATAAAATATGTGATGATTGAAAATATTTAGTGAAGGTCAAATGATTTGGTTGGCAATGTGTGATATTCTCGTTAAAAGTATATTAGGATTAGTGTTGTTATTGGCCCAATTTGATTCAATTTTTAAAAAAGGCCCAATTAAGTTTTACCAAATTAAGCCTGGATATTTTGCTCATAGATAGCAGAAGGGTTTAGCCTCTATTTGTAAAATCTCAAAGTTTACATAAAATTATGCCTAAAGCCATTTTAAAAAATCAACCCAAATCGAACTATTTAACCACACTAATGACTTTAGAGGTGTTTAAAAAAATGGCATAAAAGGTTTTAAATATAGTCTTTTATGATATTTTCAATATTACCTTAATTATGTTTAGAGCTGAGTTCTAGAAGCCCAACCCAGATACACATGCCAGACTATATTTAATTTTTTTTAATGGGCATAAAATTTGTTTTTATAAGATACCCAGGCTGGGCTGTATATCTTAAAACCAAATATTAATTTGCGATTATAATCTATAAAAATTAAAAAGGAATAATATATTTTTAAAAAATCTGTGTAAGGCCAAAAAAAAATTTTCAAAAAAAATATCCTGGCTGGGCCATGCAAATGGTACCTCTGCAATTATCTGGTTTAGAGAATAAAAATTATTTTAAAAAAATAAGATTATTTAATTTATTCAATTTTAAAATTTAACAATTACCAATATTTATAAGCTCATAAAATGATCAATTAAGCTGGTATTTTATTTAAAGCAAATGTGAGACATTATATGTTGACATTAAGGTTTCAGAATTTGTAAACCATCTACACCAAACCAATTAATTTTTAAATGTGAGCACCAAAATTGACAATAAGGAAGCTAGAGTTCTATGGTTCATAAAGCTAATGGGGGAAAAA
Source organism: Gordionus sp. m RMFG-2023 (assembly GCF_954871325.1). Lineage (NCBI taxonomy): Eukaryota > Metazoa > Nematomorpha > Gordioida > Chordodea > Parachordodidae > Gordionus > Gordionus sp. m RMFG-2023. The sequence goes on along the minus strand of NC_088779.1, from coordinate 25,090,462 downwards.
GATTTAAACTAAGCAAATTATAAAAAAATTTATGGGTAGGTTAAAGATTTTAAAATACCTTTGATAATATGCATAGGTGTATCCAGGATTTTAGGGGAAGACACCCTTAGGTAGGATTTTCTCCATAAATTTTATTGAAGGTTTTATGGTTCAGATGTAGGTCTTTGACTATGTGACTTTTATAAATAAAAAAATGGGGTTTAACTTTAAAATAAAAGTGCTTTCTAAAAATTTATTTTAATTTTTCTCTCAAATTCTTTCTTATGGTGATATATTTTAAACATTTTTGGAAGAGAGGAGGGTTGGTATGTTAGGGGAGAAGCTTAAGAAAATCATAAAGAGCTGGGTTGGCAAACTTGTATAAAACATATTTTATGGGCCAAATAAAAATATTTCTAAGTAGGTTAACAACCCAAATACTGCATTTATATGCTGGATCTTACTGGTCCATGCCAACCTATAACATTTATAACTAGTTTACTAAATTTAATACCTATATTAGGATGATTTGCTATGGCTTCATAATTGTCATAAGATTCTTGTATTTCATGTTTTTTAGCAAATTCTTCAGCTCTCTTTTTATCTCTTGCAGCTACAGCTATAATCTTTAAAAATGAATAAGGTAACTAATCAATCATCATGACAAATTAATAAAATAATTATTATTTGACCAAATATATAAATCATTCTAGATGATTATTTAATTAAAAAATGGTAATATAATTTAAAAAATAATTAAGCAAAAAATGAAACTAGCTTTATTTATAGATATAATTGTATTTTATCAAAACCAACCTGATGTCCTTTATCTGGATCACTTCTCAATCCTATACAAAAATCATTACTTATTCGACCAGCTGATATAATTCCCCAACGTAACGCATCTTTTTTCATTTTTTAGTAATTTAATTTTAATAAATTTGACCTCAAATTTTAAAAATGCTGAATCATATTTCATTTTGCACAATAATGACATTTAAAAATGCTAAATCATATTAGTTTTGCTCATTTTGAATAAACGATTATTAATGAAGTTTTTTGACATTTAATTGGCAGTCTGACGCCAAGCCTAAGGTAATTTTCATAACTATCACTCAATCAATTATTATATTTAATGATATCATCGATTTTGATATTATATGCTAGTCAAACTGGCAATGCTCAAGATGCTGCTGAAACTTTGCAAATAGAACTTGAGACTCGGAATATTAAGACTAGTTTATCTGCTATGGATGAATACAATATTGTAAAATTATTGGTTAAATAAATTTAACGGAATATTATATTAAGGCATAATCTGATACATGAAGAAAGCGTTATTTTTATATGCTCAACCACTGGACAAGGAAACGAACCAGATAACATGAAAATATTTTGGCGCTTTTTATTAAAAAAAGATCTTCCATATAATTCTTTGTTAAAACTAAAGTATATTATACTGGGGCTGGGTGACACATCTTATTCAAAGTATAGATAATCTAGATTTTATCACACAATTTAGATATAATTATGTAGCTAAGAGACTAAATAATCGATTAAAACAATTGTCGGCAATCCCACTATTGCCACTAGAATTAATTGATGAGCAATCTGATGAAGGGTGATTAAAAATAATACATTTTATAAATTGAAATATTTTAGAGTTCTTGAAAAATGGTTTATAAAAATATGGAAACTTTTTGAAGAAAATTCATTTTTAGATTTTAAAAAAATGGCTTCTCAAATATATTTAAAGTATTAAATATTGAAATACATAAAAATTATAAATTAATTTCAGACCACATCTCAAATATTCAGTAATGTATGTTGCCAAGAATAATTTAGCACCCAATTATAAAAATAAAGACAATAGAAATATTTCAATGTGTGATAAATATTATAATTGCTGCATGTTTAGCAATAAAAGAGTTACACCTAACAATCATCTTCAAGATGTAAGATTGTTAAAGATTGATATTTCACAACTTCCTGTACACTTAAAAAAGTTTAAAATTATATTCTTTTTTACAATATTTTTTTTTTATTTATCAATTGAAATTTTTTTTAAAAAATTAATTCAAAAAATATTTATAAATAGAAAGAAATTAAACATTATAAATTTTATTATATAATATACCAAATTAGGTATGGGGTTGTATTGATTACTCTTAAAAAAAATTATGATTAAACAAGTTAAATGGTCAGAAAACCTTACAGCACAATAATTGATCAAATATTATATCATCTATTGATGTATCATTTTTTATACAAGATCACATTATCTTATATATCAAAGATCTTCATATATCGGGCCAGCCCATAGCTTGGCCCCTAAATTATATTTTCTAGCGAATCTGGGTTTTTGAAAAATATTTTTTATTGAAATTTAGCTTTATTTAATTGTTAACCTAAAAGAATATTGCAATTTTCTTCTAATAATAAATTTGGCTTTAGCCAGGCCTGGCAATTTTTTTTAATATTAAATATAAGCTAGGCCTGGGCTTAAAAAATTTTTTACTCTCTGCCTGGAAATTTCTTGGTCAAGATATTAAGGCTCCTGAAAGTCTCTGACATATCCCATTTATTATTTTAATCATGGAGACTTATAAGGAAATAGAGCTGTTGTGTTTATATTAAATATTGGATTCGATCGAGGTCAACCTTTTTCAATATTGATTCTAATCATGTTAAAAAAACTGATTTGATATTTTCATTTTCTTTTGATTATTTTATGATTGTGTTGTTTTACTCAAGTTTATTATAACAATATATTAATAAAAGAAACCAAAATTAAATTTATTTGTAATGTTTAGCTAAAAAAATCAAATTATTTAAAAAAATAGAATATTTTAAATTTGATATGGTTTTTTGTTATATTATCTATGGATTTAAAACTATCTAATGAGTCACATTCAACTAGTGTTACTAAATTGTTGATTCTGCTTTCATTGCAGATTTTGATGACAGAAAGGTTTGGATATCTATTGGGGTAAATTTGAAAACTTACCTCTCATTCACAATTAGTGCTTGCGACAAATAATACAAAATATGTAAATGTAAAATTTTGATTTCACCGTTTTTTTTAAATTGACTACATCTAGCCATTTTATAGCTTCAGCCATAAACATTGCCCATATTTTAAATGAGATGGTAACTTTTGTGTCGTATAAAAAAACAAAATACATATTTTGTGAAAAGGTTTCTTTTTAGAAAATATTGATAAAGTCTATTTAAAATTAGTGGATCGACATAGCCCTAATAAAGATTAGTTTCTCCTTTATTAGCCCACGAATCTTAGCATACTTTTTTTATGAAAGAATGAAGAATAATTTTTTGAAAGCAAAGGCATGGCATCCTTTTTTTAGATATATTTCAAAATAAAAAATAACTCAATAAAGCATCCAACCCTTTGATGTGCTTTCATTTCAACCCGAAAATCGATCCGATACTTGCAGTGATTTTTATAAATTTTACGATTTAAACCCCTGCCAGCTTATAGAAATAACCGGTATTTTACAGCGAGGCTCCATCTCTAGCAACTCGGATTTTTTACAAAAATATTCTCACGTTCTAGGGCCATCACGTGATAGTGGCCTGAACCAATTGACGATCGGTGATTTGGTCAAAAGGTTTTTGAACCTTCAGGGGGTACCTCGTCGTTCTTTCTTCCGATTCCTGTGTTACTATGCCCATACCGCGTTTCAAATAGCGAATAATATCACGGATAATCTCCTCGAGGAAAACCTGGTTAATTTAACTTTAAAAAAATTTTATATGTAGAGATTATATCGGCTATCTGCGCATTTAATTTAAGAATAGTCTGACCAACCTGCATCCCTTATTGGTCCCAAATTTGGAATTTGAAAAACTGATTGGCTCTGAATTTGATCACATTCTGCTATAATTTATAAATCGCATCTTTGTTATATTATTATAAATTTTTTCGCTAGAACATGCTTTCTACCCAGGAACGCAATAGCATTCCTATTGTTGACATAGACTTTCGTGTATCATCAGTTCTATCGGAACTGATAAAAAACTCTTTTCAAACCCTTACATCATCTGTTCCCCATTCGAATCTCCCTGATTCTAACCAACCACCATTGCCACCTACCCTCTACAAAACCTATGCAGATAGATTAGAGCTAGAACGAGACAAGCTGAATCAGCTCTGCTCTCCACTACCTGATGATATAGACGAACTCCTCGCATACTCTACTCGGCCACGAAGGAATATTTTGGAAGTTTTACACGATTTTCCCGCCACATCAAGATGCGTTCCATTTGATCATCTTATATCCATCGTCGGCCCAATCACACCGAGGGATTTTTCTATAGCCGGCGTGAATTTCTGCCAAGACACTGGCTTAAATGAACTAGGGCAGGATGGAAGTTATTTTTTGTTTTTAAGACGGCATGATTGGTTCTTTATGCCAATCGGTTTTATAGGAGTTGAATTAAATAAACACTAAATTTCTGTAGGGGGGGGGGGGGATTTGAAAAATGTTTACAAACTCACTCACTGGATTAGTTACCGAACTTAATATGACACCCTTGAAACGAATCGTGTTTTTTTTTGTTGATCAAGAATTCACTATTTCATTTTTAAATCTTATTATACCTTATTTTTTAAAGCGCTTAAAACTGCCCTTCTAAATTGATATCTTTATCTCATCCTGAGTTTTATATTTTTTAATCCAGAGCCTGGTTCCCCATTTTTTTAAAAAAATAGTTTTTTCGAAGAATTCAGCCCAAAATTTTTAATTGAAATCACAAATAGCTTTGTCCTAATCCCAGAAAAATTCTAATCATATTTTGATAAAATTTTCAAAGGCTCTCACTTTTAAGATCTTTATTTAGACACCTTGCAAAGGGTTATTCTATTACAAATTGTTTTATAAACAAATGTCATTAAATTATAAATTTGAAAAAAATAAATATAGATATAATAGATAGCGACATCGAAAAATCGGTTGAAATTTTGGTGGCAATTGTGGAATACAAATCTAAGCTACGTGAATCTCGCAAGGGAACCTGCTCTTTTTGGCTTTCCACTTTATCTGGTTTTTAAAATCAATTCATAATTCTTTATTAAATATTCATTAATATTGAGTTATCCATTAAAATTAATTTCAATTTACCTTTTTCAAAATTGTGCAAACTCATATTTCGCTAGCCTATCTGGACCTCTGCCTATCTCAATTTTTTAACTTTTCCCCACGACGTACAATATCGTCTCTGCCTGTATCATACATACACCACAGTCCTAGTTCTTGCAAGTCCTTCATTATCATTTCTAAGATAAAGATTGAATAAATAAATTAAAAAATTTAAGATAGGTATTTTAATTTTATTTTTGTACATTGGGCCTTTTATTTTTGCTATAAACGAAATTTTCCCCGTTATATAGCTTCTGTCGATAATAGGCTGACAGTCATCTTGATATTTTCAAAATCGGATTGGTATCTTGATATTCTATAATTGGTACATCTCGATTTTCGTATAATACAAAATTTAGCTAAACTCAGTTATTGTTAACTCTCGGAGAATATAAATTTTATTTATTTTTAATCTGTTTATTTATGTCTAGCGCAAAATTTAAGAAAATTAGATTATCAAATCAACATTATTTCAAGTTTTTTTCTTTCTCTAGAAAACACATTCGTTCCGATAAAGATTAAAAAAGGATTCGTTCAAATACCTCTAGCGTTTAAAGGTCATCCTTTCATAATGGTAGGCCCTGGGACAGGCATTGCACCCTTGAGAATGTTGATCCGTTCCAGAATTCAAAATGGATTCAAAGGTTATTATTTAATGAATCACATTATTATATATATATATTTCCTTATCCAATTTATGCAATCTAAATTTATGTGTTTTGGCGAATACGTTTTTTAAATTTAATGAGACCTTACAAATATTTATTTTTTCATTTCATTAGGCTGTGTCCTAGATCTAAAAAAGATAAATATATAAATTTTCAAGAAAAAAATTGCATAAGCTATTTTTAATGTAAAAATAAAATAGTGTTCTAAATCATTTTTCGTCATTTACAAAAATTAATTTTTTTTAACAAAAATAGAAATTTACGAATTATAATTAAAAATATATATAAAAAAAACTAATATAATAAAAATGAATTAAAAAATATGTATGTATAAAAGAGAAATGGGATAAAAAAAATAATAAAATTTTTTAAAAAAGGGTACAAATCACCCTAGTGAAGAGTGAATGCTTAAAAAATTGGACCGGTAGATTTCCTTCCCTGGAAATCTGCTGTCCTTCATATTTTAAAAAAAATATTAGAGTATGTTATTTTTCGTATTTTATTCTCATTTTTTTGGTTATTTTTGACTTCGGGCATGTTGTGTAGGTAAATATGTTCTTTTGGGTTTGCCAGAAAGTTATAGTTTTTTTTACCTATGCCTTAAAAATGAATTATGGATAAATTCGCCTAGTATGAATGTGCTTAAGGTTGAAAATTTTATTTTGTCAATTTTCGAACACGGAAAGCGAGTTTTTATACAAATTCTTTTACCAATACATCGATACATGCATTGTGTTATGCCAAAGGTCCTACCTCTAGAGATGAGGATAAGCTTTTCGTCATTCGATGTGTTAAACCTTATGTGCCACTTGGGAGCAAGGGAATTTGGCTTTTTAGCTTAGATACTGCAAATTAATTTAAAACCTTTTAATAATTATTTTTTTAGGATTTTGCCATATAAAGTATGATACATTAATTTTTATATAATTTTAAATAGCGCTTATTCAATTTAAACTTAAAATAAAATTAAATTCTTCGTCCATTTTTTTGAAATCAAAATTATCAGAGTTGTTAAAGTAGCTAGATAGAAAATGTGCAGTAAATTTTTTTAGCTCACTTCAAATTAAATTTTAGCAGTACCTAAATTAGACATTATGCACACCTTATATAAGTATATAAGAATTATATCTGTATCCAGATACATTTACAAAATTGTATTTATACTTATTGATATGATTTTTAAATTTTTTAGAAAATTATCTGTTCTTCGGATGTAGGAACCAAGGGAAGGATCAATTTTTTTCTGATGAATTTGAATCTTACTGTCGAACAGGCTTCTTGAAACTTTTTAATGCCTTTTCTAGGGATCAAGTAATTCTATATTTTTAAAATAAAATAAATTATAGTGTTAAATATTATTTATTTTTTTTTGGGGGGGGGGGAGAGAATTTGGCTAGCTTCTCTCATAATTTTGATTTGAAGGCTTCATAACCACTTTTTGCAGGACGCAGTTTTTAAATTTTGGTTTTACCATCAATTTTTTAAAATACATTTTTTCCCGAAAAACTTCAATTATAATCACATTTCGAAAACAATGGGAGTGGTAAGAGTGTAGAGAGGATAATTTTTATTGGCATTAAAATTATTTCTACGTTATCAGCAAATTCTAATAATTTATTATTCGTATTTGTTTCTATTTGAATCATATTTCTATCCAATGTTTGAGCTGAACAATTGTTTAGATAGTTGAGGATATGATCGGGCCTCTAATCTTATATAGATTACTCTCACTCATTATACTCGATTGTGGAAAAAAATATATCGATTTTTTGCTAAAAATGTCTGATATGATTATGCCTTATGGAAAGGGGTTAATCTTCTATATATTTGAATAATTACTGTAGTTTTAATATTATAAATTTTGCAAACGCTTTATACAATTTTTTTTAGTCTTTACCTATTCTGTAAATATTTTAGACCGGAGTCGGACTAGTAACATCTCATATCATTTATAAGAATTTTATTTAATTAAAAAAAAATTAAGGATGAAAAAATATACGTTCAGGACGTGATACGGCGAGAAAATAAACTAGTATTCAGGTTAATGGCTAAAAATGATGCTTGCTTTTTTATATCCGGGTATATATATTTATATTGATGCGTTTACTTTAATAAATTCGCCCATTCATTGAATTATTAATATGAAATTTTTTAATATTTTCAGGCGGTCAAAATCTATGCCCGATGAAGTGTTAAAATCTCTGGCTTACGCTTTTGAAATTAACGGGGATATGTCCGAATCGGCGGCTATAAATATTGTCGAAAAATTGCTGGCCCTTAAACGCATCCAAATGGAGACATGGAGCTGATCTAAAAATTTATTATGTAATTATGCTATTTGTAGTTTTCACGATGATATTATATTCTGTTAAAATGTGTTATCCTTGGTAAAATATAATAAATAAAACGCCTCATGGATCGAATTGTATGTTATTTATTACTATAAATGGGGAATGAATTTTATCCTGATTGTCCCATATATCTAAAAATATAAATTTTTTATTTTGTTCTTCATAAAAGAGCCTATTATAATAATTTAGATGAAAAAAAATGAAACATATCAAAAAAATAGTGTTAATTTCATAATATATTGCATTCTAAACCTTTCTGCCATATTTAGGAAAAATCTCTAAACTTGTTACTTTTGGATAAAATCTTGAGTTAGTCTTTTTAAAAAAAATGGCTAAAGCGAGCTGCTTAAACACAACAAAAAAATCTTTAGAAAAATTAAAGTATGTAAAAACAAAAAAAATAATGATTAATTAGACTTTTATTAACTAATTATGAACTATGGATTCATATAAATAAAAATTAATGGAAATTATATTATATATTAGAAATAGAACCTAAAAAAAATATTACTAAAATTGTTTAGGCGCTTATTTTAAATTACTATTAAGTTTGAGACTATTTTGAACAACTAATGCACCAATTGTTAATGATTAATAAATAAAATTATTTAAAAACAAGAAAAATAATTGTGAACAGTGATAAATCATGCTTGATCGTTAAAAATTAATAGTATCCTTTAAACCCCGTAAACTGAGAACTCAGGACGTTGTATGATATACAGGCATGCTAAAAAAAATTGCACAATTCCAAAAGGTCATTTTCAATATTTCGCTTAAAAAGATTTTGTCAGCTCAAATGATTATAATTATTTTGGTCGAGAAATTAGTACGATTTTAAAAAATTCTCATTCATAACAATATTATAGCTAATTTATCATTTAATGTTTTTGAAGGAAGATAACAAAAATAATTAAGTGGTCTTATCCCAGTTTATAATATAATATGAAGGGTTATTGTATTGTATGTTATAGAGGTAAGGTTATCTTATTTGTAATACGTTTGAATATGTAAGTTATTGCGTTTAACATTATATTATAAGTCAATCATAGTCGGATAATTAATTCTAAAATTCAAACGGTTATTAATAATATAAAATAAAATTCCCCACGTATAAAATGTGAAAGTTAAAGTACATTTAAAAAATGGGAAATCAAAATATTCAACTTCTTTATAATATATATATATATAGTAAAAAAATTATTCCATTACACATTTATCTTAATAATAATTTATTATTTACTAAAAAAACACAGGTTAACATATATTCTAACTTTTTTTTATGCAAATCATAAATAATATAAAAATATAATATTCCAAATTAAATTTAAGAAACAATATACAACCTTAAAATTGGTTATTATAATACAATATTATAACTATAATGTATCTGTAAATTAATTATAGAGCTCATTGCAAATTAATGACATATACAAAATTACAATTCTTAGTACAAACATTCTTGATATCGAGGTGTTGTCTAAAATAAATAAATATTTGAGAGAACCGAAGAACACATATTTAAACCTATGATCTCCTCTGTAAAAGCCACATTTGGTGGCCGTGTTTTAGCCTTCTTCAAAGCTTGATTCACATATTGAAGCCAGGGGAGGTTTTTAGGGAAAGACTTTACATCGCCATTCCTAAATCCAATTTCATTGGAAGCCTCCTTTCTAAGAAGCTAACCTTACTTTTTTTATCATCTTTACCTATTTTATTTTTTTTATATATAATTATTACATTAATTTTAATTGTTTTTATATTATTATAACTTGTTTTGATTCGTATTAATAAAATATATTAAAAATTGCCAACCATATACTAAATTTTATTATAGAACACTATAATTTAGTCAATATTTTTTGTTAGAAGAATATCGTGCAGTTTTTTCTTATTTTATTATATTCTGTCTGATTATGTTTTTCCAGTAGTTTGTTTTATAAAGGAAATATATTATTTAATATTGCTCTTTACCTTTTTGCTCTTTGTGGGCTGATTTTCTTTTTTAGATTTATCTTCTTTATAAATTTATTTCTTTCATTCGTATTTGGCACATTCAATTCTTTTATTGCTATAATATATAACTATTTTACAGAAACGGAATAATAATCAATTAAAAATAGGATACTCAAAAAATAGAATTTTGAAAAAAATTTGGAAGAAAATAATAATTTATTTCGTCTTTTTCTCTTTTTATATCGCAAATTAAAAGTTATTAACAAACACATAATTTTTATACTTATTTAAAAATTCTTTATAATATGTATTTTAATAAAATATTTCTATTATAAGTTATTAATAAACGCATAATAATTTTTATATTTACTGTAAATAATAATATTCTTGATAATATATATAAAAAAATAATATATCTAATAGTAAAAATAATATCTCTAATGGTAATAATAATTAAAACAATATTCTCAGTAGAAGCGATAAAATCAACAAAAATTATGAATAAATAAAAAGATTTAAACATCAATTGGTAAATATTTCAGTCAATTTAGAATTAGTTAAAAATTATCAATTTTTCTTTTTCAATATACGTATTTAACAGTGATAACTTCTTTAGTAACGAAATTGTTGCATCATATTGTTAGAGTTTTGATTACTACCATTAAAATAAGCATTGTTTCAATAATTGCTATACCTTATTGTTTAAAATTATGAAATTTTCATATAAGGTTAAAACATTTATGTTACGTAAAAGAGAGTTTTATAATTTCATTGCTTATATTATATATATTAATACTAAAAAGGGATAATAAATTAAAATCTATAATATTTACTTCGTAAGGTGGCGTATTTTATTTTAATATAAATTTTTTTTATTTTAACTTTTCCAAAGTTAATTTACTTTTCGGCAATAATGTAATAAAATTCAACTTATCGACTATATTCATTTTTTTAAATTTTTTCAGGAAAGCATTTTAAAAAATATAGTTTTCATATTTTAAATAGGATATATCACAATGTATTAATTCAAATGAAGGATTATTTCTAAATTATATTTTACTATTTTCACTCTTGATATGGAAGAATTGGCAGATTCATGCCCGTTATTAGCTTGCTTTAAATGCTTAAATGCTATCCTTTTAAAAAATAAGCACTAATTTTGGAAAATGGTTTTAGCCCCGAAGTTTTTCCAAATATTTTAACATTCTTGAACCAAAAAAATTGGATCAAAATAAGATCTACTAAAATTTTAATCGATTTTGAATAGAACAATTATAGTTAAGCAGGTTTTCGTTTTATCGCATATAATATACTAGCTTAAAAAATAGTAATAAAACCATTCCTTTCAGCTTTTGTTTCTGTCATAATCCTTCATTTTTTTTAACATTAAAGCATTGAAACATCTATCTCTGACTATGGGGGATGTATATTTATACTCTGATTAAATAAATATGCATAGAGAAATAGATATGCTAAAAATTTGTAAATATATAAAATTTATTAAAAATCAAAGTTTGAAGAATAACAAACTCAAGTGATTGAAAATTTAATAATCTACTAAATAAAAAATTTAATTTTTAAAAGAATGTCACAAATATATTAATGGTGGTAAAAGATAAAAATCATATGAATCAACATTAACATGTTTAACTAATTTAACATCTGGGTGTGCGACACAGCAATAGAGGAGATATTCATGGGTTATGGAAATTATAGAAGTAGATATATATATATCGGCAATATATATCAGATTATGGTATTTAAAAGTATAAATAAAATTTTAACAAAAAAATCGTGAATGTTTCTCTAAATTAAAACATTAATTTTATAAATAAATATTTTTTATATGACATGATATAGGGATATTAGAATTGAAATATTAATAGTTATAAGGAAAGAGGTATTGAGACAGAAAATTCCAACAGGTAATATTCTCTATGAATATAATGCCCAGGTTCGTTCTTGTGTTTATAAAAAGTAGAGAAAACGCAATATTTTTCACATGCAAGCGTACCACAAGTATTTTTATATGTAATGTGATGCTGATGGGTAATATAAAAGATAATATATATTAATAAATATATTTTGTTAGAGATCCCTATTTTCAAATCAAATACTTAGTTTTATTTATAAAGGAAATTGGAAAAAAAACTGAACAGTTTGTAAATATTGTAATAACTGGAAATAGGTCATTCCATATCAAATCGACAAATAAACAAGATTTTTGCACGACCATCTCTAAAATGAGCGATACTTGGTATTTTAGTTATCTATATTGTATTAATTTTTAAAAGGGCTCTAACTCAATCGGATCGAATGATGCACGTCTTTAAAATCGAAAATCGGGTAAAGTGTGATTTATTTTTTAAAAAAATACTTAGAGTAACAAATTAGTAGTGTTGTTAAAGAACACAGCCGAGTCTACTTATCTGCCACTTGAGCCTAGTTTTTAGTAAAAAAAACGACTCCAAATCTAAATGACTAAATGAGCGGCTCGCTTACTCGGTTCACTTAGTCGACTCCATATCTTTAAGGAAATTTATAATATTTTATTATATAGCGTTGTTAAACGGCTAAGCCGAGTAGACTCACCTGTAACTCGAGAATTTTATATTAATTGGTCAAAGATGGTATTTTTTATAAAAGAGATTTCAGCTGAAAATCTCATCCATATAAGTGAAATTGATATAATATCACTGCCAGACATAAATTTTAAAAATTGAATATAGTAAAAAATATTTTAAAATTAGGTAGACTAGAATTTGGGGCCAAGTTTTGGGTCGAAAAAATTAACTCACTTATTCGGATCACAGTCGATTCCCGAGCCATCTCTTTAAGGAAATTTATAATATTTTATTAAGATATCATTTCACAGCCATTAAAAATATACATTGAAAAATATCATAAAAAAATAAATTCTTTTATTTCCGATAAAATTAACATTGTTATGAAGGGATTCTTTTAAGTGTTGATATTGCTAGGGATGTTTATTATCTTTGTATTAAATTGTTTATTCAAAAATTATAATATAGATGGCGCTTTGCTTGCAATAATCTTAGTAATTTTTTTTAAAGTATATATTAGAATCTATTCTTGTTCAATCCAGCCAAATTTTAATTGGCTAAACTAGGTTGGAATCTGAGCTTTGCATGAAACCCATTTTCTTTCAGGATTCGAGATCATTAGATTTTTTTTTAAAAAAAAAAATTCTTTATTAACAGATTTTTTTATATAATTAAGCGCAGCAGATATTGTAATATATTTCTTTTATTTCCTTGATATGTTGGTACCCACAATGTAAACAGCGCACCATTCCGGATACATTATAAAATGAGTTGATTTCTAACAGGTTACAAAATAAAACATGCTATCAGTAAATTTTACATGTATAAAAGGAACAATATAATTTAGAAGATGAAGAATTAATATCTGGCCAGGTACTTGGGAAATACATGCTGTGTTTCTTTTGAGTCTAAATAAACTTAAATAAAAAATATATAATCATATGCAGAGAACTTAAAAATTAACAACATCTCAAATCAAGATAATCTGCTTTTTGTGAATATCAAAGTATTCATAACGTGATTTATGATTATTTTTACATGTTTTTATTAAATATATATTATATTCGAATGTATTTTTAAATATAATGCCATCTATATTATATTATTTATTTTAATCAGAGGCCTGGAGACCCTTCCCTAAGCCCGGCTGTATTTTTTTTTTTAAATATACCCAGGCCGGGCCTAAAAATTTTTTTAAATACCCGGACTGGGCCTTATATTTTAAAATCATATATTTTAAATTAGTATTATTAGCTTTAATAATAAATATATTTCTTAAAAATCCGGGCCGGGCCTGAAAATATCAAACCTGAGCCAGGCCAGAAAATTTTTTTTAAAAAATAAGGCTGAGCCGTAAATTTTTTTAAAAAAAAATCTGGGTCAGGTTGTTCAAATGGTACCTCTTAGCAGGTCTCTGATAAAAATTTTAATAAAGTCAAAAAAGGCCATGGATTTAATTGATTAATTAGTTAAATATAATGGTAATAAACTTTCCATGCTAATATCTTTGTTTATACAGGAATAAAAAGGCACTTAGAATTTTATAAAAAAAATTTCGATATATACTAGTAGTATTTTAAGGGCTATAATTAACATATTTAAATCGAAGATTTATAGTAAGAATTTTTTATTATTTTAAGATTAAAAAAAGACTATTTTTGTACTTTATATTATTTATATGTTTTAAATTAAAAAAAAATATATAGTTTATATAATTATATTTTTTCCAAATCAGAAAAACCGAAAAAAACCGTTATAAATTATAATGTAGAGCGTGATTAATTAACTCCCCTTATCACATACCTCTGAGTTAAGTAATAACTATGATAGATTAACTCCCCCTTTGATAAATAGTGTTAAGGAGGGAGTTGATTAGTAACATAGATATTAATTACAATGTAAATTGTAATTGATAGGGAGAGTTATATGATCATGCAGTTTTTTTAATATTGCTGAAATTCTTATAAATTTAATTTTTGATATTAAATTTAATTTTCGAATTTAAATTTTGATCGAATTTTAATTTTATTTATCTATTTTGTGAAATTAGACATCCTTTTCAAAAAGTAACTTGTTCACGTAAAAAGTAAAATATTTTATTATTTTAATATAAAAATATTAAATAGTGAATCTCGATATTATCAATGATATTTATAATTACCTAAAATGCAAAACCTACTCAAACTCCTATGTCCGCGATCATGGCTTAAAAAGACCTTAGAGTCAAATGTGCCAAGTTTTTCTTAGAGAATGACAAATTATACCATCACCTACATAATGCTGAAGTTATCTCACTCTTTAGCCAAAAACAAAAACTTTTAATCTCATTCCATGGAGGATGTGAGACAAATCTCACAGAAATGTCATTATCAGGTCACTTTGGAATCACAAGACATATGATAAACTAGTTGAAAGGTATATTTACACTATTTATATCATAATTTTATAAACTGGTTTAAGTATTATTTCTAAATTTTTATGAATATTACTGATAAATTCCACAATTTATAAGCTAGGATACAGTACTCAATATAAAATTCTCTTTCAATTAATAGAATATTGTTTTAAAATATTGCTTAAATTTAGCCTGATATCACCCAAAAAGCTTGCAACACTTTTAAAATGTACTTTAACATAATCAGGTAGTAAATATTGCTCTTATAAGCTACGATACAGTACTCAATATAAAATTCTCTTTCAATTAATAGAATATTGTTTTAAAATATAGCTTAAATTTAGCCTGATATCACCCAAAAAGCTTGCAACACTTTTAAATGTACTTTAACATAATCAGGTAGTAAATATTGCTATTATAAGCTAGGATACAGTACTCAATATAAAATTCCCTTTCAATTAATAGAATATTGTTTTAAAATATTTCCTAAATTTAGCCTGATATCACCCAAAAAGCTTGCAACACTTTTAAAATGTACTTTAACATAATCAGGTAGTAAATATTGCTCTTATAAGCTACGATACAGTACTCAATATAAAATTCTCTTTCAATTAATAGAATATTGTTTTAAAATATAGCTTAAATTTAGCCTGATATCACCCAAAAAGCTTGCAACACTTTTAAATGTACTTTAACATAATCAGGTAGTAAATATTGCTATTATAAGCTAGGATACAGTACTCAATATAAAATTCCCTTTCAATTAATAGAATATTGTTTTAAAATATTTCCTAAATTTAGCCTGATATCACCCAAAAAGCTTGCAACACTTTTAAAATGTTAACATAATCAGGTAGTAAATATTGCTCGGTTTTAACCTGATATGACCCAAAAAGCTTGCACCACTTTTAGAAAGAATTTATAACTTTAAAAACTTATACATCAAGCAGTACCAATATACTCAGCTCTTTCAATTTATAGGAAAAATTTTTTAAATTTAACCTTTAACAAATTTCTTTTAACATGCTTAAAACTTTAAAAAACAATATAGCATATCAATTATGTCTTTTAGATATTGGTGGCAAGGAATGCGGCAAGATGTCATTGACTTTGTAAAATCATGCGACCTATGTCAAAGATACAATTCCCGATTTGACAAAACAAGTTTGGAAATGCAGTCTATTCCTATTCCATCTAAGGTATGGACACAAATAGGTGTAGACCTATGTTCATTGCCAGAGAGCATTGATGGGGCTGTTGTTGTTGATTATTTTTCAAAATATATCGAAGCACAGCCTATAAAGGATAAGACAGCCCATTCAGTGACCCTCTTTTTATACTCACTGTTATGCAGGTGTGGCATGATGAAATTTTTATAATATAATGATATTTATAGGTCCAAATTAATGATCAGGGACGCGAGTTTGTAAACCAAGTGAGCAATGAATATCACAAACTCGTGGGAACCCTGCAGAGAGTGACAAGTGCCTACCATCCTCAAGCTAATGGCATGGTAGAGCGAGCCAAACTCTTCAAAATTCCCTTTTGAAGTGTACAAAAGGCAATCAGAAAGATTGGCCTGGAGTTCTACCTGGTATTGTATTTGCCTACACATGAATCCTCAAAATTTACGCCATATGAGATGATGTATGGCAGGAAAGCTTTACTGCCCTGTGAGGTATGATATATATATCATTATTTGTATAAAATTATTATACATAATAAATTTTTATTATTTAAGGATGATAGAGAACCAGAAACAGATCTTAACGATCTTTCTGATACAGATTATGACTGCAATTTCCAAAGAAGGGCAGACAATATGAAAGGCATATTCAAGACTGCAACAAAAAATATTATAAAGGCTCAGCTTAAGCAGCAACGAGATTATAAAACTCGTAATGCTGCTAAGAATGCATTTTATCACATAAATGATAAAGTGCTTTGGAATAATCGTCGGGCTGACAGGAAAGGAGGGAAAATGTTGCAGCCTTGGGTAGGTCCTTATACAATTGTTAAAATTGTTAATAGTAAATTTATTATTTTTTAACAAAATATTTATACATATTTAGGCAATGTAGAATTATCCTCTTCAATAGGAAAAATTTTACATACTAAGGCTAATATAAGTAATTTAAAGCACTATATAGAGGGTAACAAAGGTATTATTTTTTAAAAATATGAATATAACTTTTTTTAATGGTAAAGATACAGTCAAAAAAATTGCACATTGTGAAACTATAGAGGGTGTTCAAGATCAAGGTAATATCAGTTTATTCATAAAATAATATTGAACAAATAATTAAGTTTGTAGGCTTCTTAAAACTATAGTTGGAGAAGGAGAAGGTAAACAAATGCATTTGGAAAAAAGGAAAATATTTTTTTAATTATTATATTTTCATTAGAAGAAGCACTATTTGAAGAAATGTCCTGTGGAATAAAAGTTTCAGGAGAAAGTTTTATTTTTTAGAAATTGGAAAAATTTTATTTTTGATAAATCTAAAATTCTAGGGTTGGAATTTAGAAAGGAGGATACTAAAATAAAACGTGTTAAGAGAAAGGGTATAATATATAAAATTATTAAATATATTTTTTTGGATACAGATACTTTTGGTGAAGATCCAATAATAGCTATCAAAAGTATAGTGAGAGAGGAAGGATATATAGTGTACAAGATCAGGGTAGTAATATTTTTTAAAAATATGTTATTATTTAATTATCAAATTTAGATGACCAAATTATTGTGGAAGCAATAATACCAAAGAAAATTGGTGAACTTTTTCTGCCTACAACAAGGAACTGGAAGTTATATCACTCTAAACGGTTCAATTTCAAAGTAATTGGACGTTATCCCAAGATAAAATGTGGTATATTAAAAGAGATTTTCACAACCGATCATATTGTGGGTGATGGGAACTGTTTTTTTAGGTTAGAATCTATATATAATATTTAATTATTTACCATGTTTATAGGTGTATAAGTCAAGAGATATCAAATAGCCAGGAAAATTATAATTACCTTAGGGAGGAATGCATTCTTTTTATGAGGAGCGAAGATTTCAAATTGGAAATGGGAAAATTTATAGGATATCCTGTAGAGAAATACCTAGTAAACAGAAATGTTATGGCAAACGGTGTCTGGGCAACAGAGGTAGAAATATTATCTATGGCCGCATTGTTACAGACAAATATATTATTCTATACCCAATATAAGCGGGCTTATTATTCGCCCATGAAATTTTTTACTAATATTAAAATATTTAAAGAAAATATTTATTTATGCAATGTAAATAACAATCATTTTGTTAGAATTATATCAATGTGATTATCTATTCTAATATTTTTATTCCATTATATTTATTGCAATTTAGTTGAAAGATGATAATCAGTAAGTATCTTTTTGTTAAATGTTATTGTACTCTTATTAATAGTTATTTTTATAAAAAGTACAATAGTTTGCATCCTTTTTATAAGTTGAATTCTATTCAATTGCAAATTTAAATTATATTTATTGCATTTTATATTTTTTTATATTAATTCCAATTTAGTTGAAAGATGATAATTGGTAAGTATCTTTTTGTTAAATGTCATTGTACTCTATATTTTTATTAATAGTTATTTTTATAAAAAGTACAATCAGCGTCTACATGACAGGATTTTCACTGGGTGCAAACCCCCTTCAAAAACCTTTGCCTACCCCCCTAAAAAATCGCCGCCTTCGGCGGTGGTGTCTCTTTATCATTACTTTCACTTATTTATTTATTGATACTCTTTTCAAAGAATTTATAAAGGATAACTTAAATTAATTTATCTCTACCACCAACTATCAATATTTTGTGAATATAAAAAATTTATTTTTTAGATAATAAATTCAATTAAAACCTCCATTATTTACAATGAATTAATTATTATGGCATTGAGCTTGCTAAAATATCTAAACCTTTTAAATTACATTTAAAAGGATAGTTTATTTCGAAAACAATGTGCATGATTGTTTGCAATATATAGATTTGGTCGATGAATTGTATTATAATAATACTATAATAAAAGTATTCATTTTTACAGCAATAAATTTTGTCCTATTTCATCTCAAAATTTAATAGATAAACCCCAAAAAAATTTATCCTACCCCCATTAGAGCAGCTTACCCCCTACCCCCTCAAAAAAATAGGAAGCAAACTGTTCCTACCCCTCCCGCTCATGTAGACGCTGAGTACAATAGTTTGACATCCTTTTTATAAGTTGAAATCTATTCAATTGCAAATTTTAATTATATTTATTGCATTTTATATTTTTTTTTAATACTTCATCTTTTTCTTAAATGTTATTCAATTGCGAAGTTATACAATATATTTATTGCATTTTATATTTTTATTAATAGTTTTTTTTATAAAAAAACAATAGTTAGCCATCTTTTTGATGAGTTAAGTCCTATTCAATTGCTAATTTATATTATATAGCTTTTTATATTTTTTATTAATAGATATTGTTGAAGTTATTAAAAAAAAAGATATATTTTTTTTATGTTATGATTTGAATATTTAAATGATAGATGAATATTTAAGTTATCTGTAATGAACTTACATTTTTTTAAAATTTTGCATAAACAAATTTTTTTTATTTGAACATAAAAACCCATGATTATTAACGAACGTCTATGTACGAATAATATTATAGATTATTGTTATTTTGCATAGAAAATGTTTTGTTTTTGCATAGCAAATTTTTTATATATAAACTCGCAATTTTTTATAAAATACAATCGATCGGATATTGGAAAATAAATAACTTGTAATCTTTTAAAGGGTATTATTAAAATTATAGTGAATATAATCTTACAATTATTTATATCGAAAACATCAAAATTCGACATTGGTCCGAAGAGTATAAATACTTAGGGACCTCAGATTTTTTCAGTCTAGCATATAGACGATACAATAAAATTTAGAAGAAGTAAATAGTGATTACAAGTCAATTCGTGTATATATCAGCGTAATTAAGGTAAAAAAAATTATATTCATGATATATTTATTTTACTTTTTATTTATAATATTAATAATTGTTTTATATTTAATTAATTTTGGTAGGATTTTTAAATTATTTTTAATTAGATTTTTATTAAGCACGTTATAATGTATATTAATCAGATGAGTATTTGGAATTTAGTTTTAGAAAATATAATTTTAATAGTTTTTGTGATTATTTTTGTTTTTACTTTAGGTGTAATCATAGGGAGAAGTACAGCTTATATTAAGTTAGAGATTATTGAATTAGAAAAGGTTAAGAATATATTGAGAGATGTAGAGAAGAAGATAAATATAGATAATTTAAGTCGGACAGATAATTATAGACAAATAATTTGTTTTAGTTGCGGTCAGCCGGGTCACATGTCGCGACAATGTGATTTAACGAAAGATTTAAAGTGCGCGAGATGTGGCAAGAATGGCCATGTAGCTATTAGATGCAGATTAGACAATGTGATATTAAGATGTAATACGTGTGGTCAAGATGGACACACACAAGAGAGATGTAAGAAATGACTAGTAGAAAGAAAGGTGAATTTTAATGATAATTTGAATGATAATGTTAAGGATAATTTGATTGATAATTTATAATTTTAATGATAATTGAATGATAATTGAATGATAATTTTAAGGATAATTTTATTGATAATTTTAATTATAATTTGAATGATAATTTTAATGATAATTTTAGGGATAATTTTATTTATAAGTTTAAGGATAATTTTATTGATAATTTTATTGATAATTCTAATGAAGATTTTAATGATAATTTATATGATAATTTTAGGGATGATTTTATTGATAATTTGAAGGATAATTTTAGTGATAATTTTGATGATAATTTGAATGATAATGTTAAGGATAATGTTATTGTTAATTTTAATGAGAATTCGAATGATAATTTTAATGATAATTTAGTTAATGATAAATCAAGTATTAATAGAAGTAGAAATAAAATGAGAGACATAACGATAGAGAGGAGAAATTTTGATATATATAAGTCGAAAGATGCAACGTTAGTAGACGTACGAAGAGTTGAATTAGAGGATTTTTTAATGAAAAATAGATGCCCGAGAATAAGAATAAAGATTGAGGAAGCTGAAATATGTTTTTTATTAGATACAGGAGCAGAAATTAGTTTGATGAGTATAAAGGATTTTAATAAATTTTGGCCAGGAAAAGAGTTTGTGATAAAAAAAATAAGAGCCAAACAATTAGATGGCAGCGTAGTGATAATTTTAGGTTATTACAGAACAAGATTACCTGGAATTAATAGAGGTATAACTTTATGGATAAATACTTTGAATATTGAGCCAATTTTAGGTTGGGGAGATATAAAAATATTGGATCCGGTCTGTATTGAAAATATCTTGAGAATGAATGATGAAAATAAGGAAACGATAGAGAGTGATTTCGATAAACTTAAGTTGCCTAATATAGTAGATAAACAAGATATAGTTCTCGATAAACTTATAAATCGAACTCCAGAGTTTTTAATTGAATATAGAGACAAGGAGAATAAGAGTTCAAGAGATATAAAGTCTTTAGAGGTAACACCCGTCGAAATCAACAAACAGATAATTAATAAGACAGTAGAACAGGAAGATATTATCGAAAATAAATACAGCCATGAAATAAGTATGATTATAGATCAATACGTGGAGGTTTTTAAAGAAGAGTTAGGGACGCTAAAAGATGTTGAAGTAAATATTAAATTATTAGAGAATTACCAGCCTAAATTTTGTGGAGCAAGGAGATTGCCTTTTTCTTGGTTAAAGGAAGTCGATAAGGAATTGAATAAATGGTTAGAGGAAGGCATAATACGACCTATAGTGCATAGCGAGTGGGCGACACCGTTAGTCCCCATTAGAAAGGCAGATAATAGTTTAAGATTATGCATAGATTATAGAGTTTCGTTAAATCCATGGATTAGCACGGTTAGTTATATATTACCGAGAATAGAACAATTATTAGCAAATCTAGAAGGAGCAACATTTTTTTCGAAGATTGATTTTTCTAACGCTTATTTACAAATTAAAGTAAACGAAAACACGAGTAAGATGTTGACAATTACGACGCATAGAGGATTATTTGCATTTTATCGCTTACCATTTGGTTTGAAAGTTTCGGCTGCGATATTTCAGAGAACTATGACTTCGTTATTTCAAGGGTTAAAAGGAATTATGTATTATTTAGATGATGTTTTAATATCAGGTAGAACCGAAGAAGAACATAATGCTAGATTAATTAAGGTGTTAGATATAATATTAGCGAATGGTTTAAAAGCTAATATAAAGAAAAGCGTTTTCGGAGTGAGAGAAATAAAGTACTTAGGACATTTTATAAAGGGAAACGTAATTACTCCTATGGCCAAAAATATAGACAAGATAGTAAACATGAGAGCGCCAAATAATAAGTCTGAATTACAGTCATTTTTAGGAGCTACAAATTATTACCATCGTTTTATTCAAGATTTTGCGGAAATTGCTACACCATTATATAGTCTATTAAAGAAAAATAAAAGGTTCGAGTGGGGAACAGCACAGGAAGAAAGTTTTAAAAGATTGAAGATAAAGTTGGTAGAGAAACCTATGTTGATGTGCTTTAATGAGGAGTTAGATATTGTTTTAGCAGTGGACGCATCTAATGAAGGTATAGGAGGAGCTTTATTACAGGTAGTTGATGAAGTAGAAAGACCGATTTTATTTGTGTCTAGACAGTTTAATAAGGCTGAAAGAAATTATTCAACTATAGAAAGGGAAGCCTTAGCAGTCAGGTTTGGTTTGACCAAATGTAGAGAGTATTTGTTAGGCCGGAGATTTGTATTATATACAGACCACAAACCGCTGGTAGGGCTTTTTAAAAGAGATAATAATGAGTTGATGATGTCTCCAAGGTTACAGAAATGGTTGATGTTGTTAGGGAATTTTGATTTCGAAATAAGATTCAGAGCAGGCAAACAAAATTGTTTACCAGATATATTATCGAGATTATGGGATAAGGACTTAGAGGAGGACAAGGAAATAGAGCCAATGATAAATATTTTAGAATATAGTGTAGAAGATGAACTAAATTTTAATGTGGTAAGAGCTTTAAGGATAGACACAAGAGAAAGACCGATAACTTTAGAGCTTGTAGACAAGATTTCTCAGCAGGATGAAGAATTAATGAGAATTAGAGCCTGTTTGAAGGGAGATAAAGAATGGGAAGATAGAGACCAGGTCTTTAAGAACAGTAGAGGTGAATTGAATATAGAAGACAATTGTTTAATGAGAGGATATCGTTTAGTGATACCAAGTAGGTTAAGGAAGGACATGTTAGCAGCCGTACATACAGGACATCAGGGCATAGAAAGAATGAAGAATAAAGCGAGGGAATACATTTGGTGGCCCAGAATGAATAATGAAATTGAAGAATTATCTAAGAGTTGTGAAACATGTAATAAGTGTGCGAATGTACCTGCAAAAGTTAGGGGAGATAAATGGCCAGAAACAGACGTACCCTGTGAAAGAATACACGTAGATTTTTTAGAATATGAAAGGAAGAAATATTTTATAATGGTAGATGCAGGTTCGAAATGGATAGATTGTCAGCCGGTATCGAGTCTGACGACGAAAGTAGTTTTGAATAAGGTAAGAGACTTCGTAAGTAAATATGGATTAATGAAGACCTTAGTATCAGATGGTGGTCCAGCATTGATAAGCAGAGATTTTGACAAATTTTGTGATAGATGGAAGATTAAGCATTTATTAGCACCACCACATTACCCGAGAAGTAATGGACAAGCGGAGAGAATGGTAGCGCTAGTTAAGAGTTGGTTAAAAAAGGAAAAATATGGAGAAGGAAAATGGTGGTTATTACTATTAGCGTACAACAATACCAAGAGAAGCAAAGGATACTCACCAGCAGAGATATTTTTAGGTAGAAAAACCAGAACTGAATTAGATTTTCTGAAAGAAAGAATAGAACAGAAAGAAGTTATAATTAATGACAGATTTAAGATCGGAAACCTAGTTTGGATACTACTTTTTGATGGCTCAGTTAAATGGGGGAAAGGTATAGTGAAGAAGAATATAGGGAGCAAGAAGGTAGAAGTAGAAATTGAAGGAAGAATAGGAGTAGTTTCGAGGCATATTAAGCAATTAAGACCTAGGTGTCTAGATTAGTGATAAATGGCGTTGTAAATCGATTAAATTACTGAAATGTTGAGAATGCTGATAGACATATTGATTTGTTTTGAACAAGTCTGCTAGAATTATGAGAATCAGAATGTAGAAAATGCTGATAGACATAATTGATTTGTTTTGAACAAGTCTGCGAGAATTATGAGAATCAGAATATAGAGAATGCTGATAGACATAATCGATTTGTTTTTAACAAGTCTGCGAGGATTATGAGAATCAGAATGTAGAGAATGCTGATAGGCATAATTAAATTGCTCCTATAACAAATCTGCGAGAATGACGATAATCAGAATGTTACATATCAAGTACACTAGAAGGTATGAACAAGTTGATAAAAAAGAATGAGAGAGGCATAGGTAATACGAGAATGATTAAGAGTATTGAGAATTAGGAAGCGGTTGAATTATAAGAGATAAATACATGATAAATATAGTATATTTTCAGCTTTAGTCCGTGATAGATGGCGTCATACGTGCGAGTGGGAAACTATATTTTGAAGATCGAAATTAGAATGGTTGACGGATCCGCTGAATCGAGAAGATGGATCGATGCCGCCAGAGAGGAGGCTCAGATCAGGTATGGAGAGATGACGGCAGATAGACCCACAAGCAGATCGTATAATCGTAGAAGGGAACGGGAGTGGGGATCCCGAAGAAGAATGGCTTGCTGGTTTTGTGGAGGGGATCATATTTTACGGAGATGTCCCACTATTAGCACCAACAATCAAATGTTAGCGGTACAGGAGGACGAACCTGTGGTAGGACAAGGGAACAGTGTATGAGGGGTAGAATTAAGTAGAAGTGCGAAGGTGTTGAAGTTATTTAAAAAAAGATATATTTTTTTTATGTTATGATTTGAATATTTAAATGATAGATGAATATTTAAGTTATCTGTAATGAACTTACATTTTTTAAAAATTTTGCATAAACAAATTTTTTTTATTTGAACATAAAAACCCATGATTATTAACGAACGTCTATGTACGAATAATATTATAGATTATTGTTATTTTGCATAGAAAATGTTTTGTTTTTGCATAGCAAATTTTTTATATATAAACTCGCAATTTTTTATAAAATACAATCAATCGGATATTGGAAAATAAATAACTTGTAATCTTTTAAAGGGTATTATTAAAATTATAGTGAATATAATCTTACAATTATTTATATCGAAAACATCAAAATTCGACAGATATTTTTATAAAAAGTACGATATTGAATCATTTGATGAATGATATGTAATTTATGTTTAAATATGAATAAATTAACCTACCATGTGTATCAGTGGCGTATCCAGGATTTTCTTATGGGGGGGGGGATATTTTGGGGGCTTCGCCCCCAAATCCCCCTTATCTGGCCT
The DNA here is from genome assembly GCF_954871325.1 of Gordionus sp. m RMFG-2023. Lineage (NCBI taxonomy): Eukaryota > Metazoa > Nematomorpha > Gordioida > Chordodea > Parachordodidae > Gordionus > Gordionus sp. m RMFG-2023. The sequence goes on along the minus strand of NC_088779.1, from coordinate 25,064,824 downwards.
TTGGCCAGCTTTCCCCGGCCTTCGGCCGGGTCTTATGTTTTAGCTATTCCATTAAATTATTCTTAATTTAATAATAGTTATATTTATATTTGTAACTATTATTTACTAATTTGTGCTAATGGATATTACAAGCCTATTTTTTATTATTTTTAGTTAGGTATATTATATTTAATAAAGTTTTTTAAATGTAAAGTTGAAATAAAGTTTTTTAAATGTAAAGTAGAAATAAAGTTTAATGTCATTTTTTTTATAAAATTTGCTTTAAAAACTAGCCTCAGCTTAAATTGTCATACAATATAAGTATAATATAATTTTTATTGAAAATACTAATAGTAGTGTGTATAAAATATTAATGTTGTTAAACATCACGTTTTGGGCCGATTTTTAACGGGTAACTCAATATTTTCGCCAGAAAAATATTAACTAAGCCTCGAAATTTCAATACTATATGTCTAGACCTTTGCTTCATCTATGAGCAAAATTTTCAGGCTTGCATAATATTTTTCTGGATAAATAACTGAGTTAGCCGTTTTTAAAAATCGGCTCAAAACGAGGCGTTTAACAAAACTATAAAATATTGACTAGAAAATAATTTTAAAAAAAAGTTTTTTTAAACTTCTTATCAAATACAGTATTATACAAAATTTTTTATTAAATACTATAATTATAATGTGATTTTTAATTTTCGTGGGAATGTTGCCAATTCATCAAGAATTTTGTTTGTCGTTGGAACCAAATCTCTGTGGATATTTAACAGAGCTAACCCATTTAGCCGAGATTCGGAAGTAGTACTTCATAAATATGTTTTCAACCTTCTTAAGTTGGAAAGTCCGTTCATTCGTACATGTTATAATAGGCAAACATGGTAGAATATAAAACAACTTCAAAATATTAGAAATTTAAGCCAAGGTTTCTTTACACCGATTGAGCGCATCAATAGCATGCTCAGGTAAAATAGCTAAACGTAGTAAATATTTATATCACAATTCTAATTCACTGATTAAATTTATTTCAGTATCAATATCATAGGAATAAAATTTTGCTAAATATTTAATTTTACCAATAGTGGCATTAGAAAACGAAGATGGATCTTTGGGTATTAAAACTTGAAGATTGCTAAAGACTTGTTTTTTTATCTAAAAACCGTACTTTTATTTGCGATAAAAAAGTATCTAAGAATGCGATGAAAATGGATATTTTATAATATTCTTCAGTTGAGCCAATATTTATTTTACATCTCAATAATTGCCTAGGTGCTAGACGAGTTTTAATTAGTGTTATGTCAAAAAATTTAGCCTTCGATTCAACGTCTATATAAATATTACGAAAATATTCAACTACATTCATTCTTATTGTATCTACCTGTTCATATCTGAACCAAATCTAAATTTAATTTATGTAAATTTCTACAAAGTAGTGAGCTATAGGAAAATAATTTATTGATGCAACTAGCAGCAATGATAAACTCTGATTGATCAATTGAATTCAATAATGATATCGCTTCTGACGACACATTACTTTTTTTCATGCTCAGCCTTATTTAACTTTTGTATTTCGATTTCTTCTGTTCTACAAAATCGAAGTAAAAATATAATATTTGAAAAATTATAGATATTTATTAATAATTAATATTAAAAATACTAATTAATTCTAACTTATTAATATTTTTGGATTTAATAAAATTATTATATATAATAATAAACTAAATTACCATTTGATTTCAATCTCTTTGACTTGAAATTTTTCCATTTTATTAATATTTTTGAATAATGTTAATGTACTCACAAGGAACGGAAATTTTTGGGAAATTGTTATTCAAATATTTGTAAAATTTTGATTGGGGGGGGGGAAAGGGGGTGGAGGGTAAAATTTTTATTAGCTTAAAATGATATTTATGAAAACAGTCAAATTTGCAATGGGGAGGGGGGGGAATTTCCCCCTTTCCCCCCCCATTGGTTACGCGCCTGATGTGTATATAGATTTCAATCAAACTTTTTAAAATTAAGCAATGACGTTTTCGACGTTAAATTATTTATAGGTATATCCAGTGGCGTAGCCAGGATTTTATCATGGGGGGGGGGGGGGTTTAAAAATTTTTTTTGGGGGGCTACACTTAATTGCTTATATTTTTGGATTTGTTAAAATTGTTTTATATTTTCATATAACAAAATTTTAGGCTATTTTATATATTTTACATTCCTTTATTTAATCATATATATATTTTTATTAATTAAAATATTTTCAAAATGTTGATATTTTATATAATACAGATTTTAATATTAAAAATTATAATGTATAAAGACTCTATTTTAAAAAAAGTAATTTTTTATAATTAAATAAAATGTGTGTAATTCTTATGCAAATAATGGTATTTAAAAAAATATGATGATATTATCATATAAAAAATACTTTTTTTTACAAAAAAAAAGTTGATTATATATTAAAACTAATAAAATCTTATTGCTATTTTTTGATTTGAATTTACAAAGAGAGATCTACTCTTCTCAGAGATTTTGCTAATTCATCTAGAATCAAATTTTTATCTAAAATAATCTCCTTGTTAATATTCAATAGGGCTAATCCATTTAAACGTTTTTCACCGGTTGTGTTTCTTAAATAGGTTTTTAACCTTTTTAAAGTTGAAAAAGACCTTTCATTAATGCAGGTACTAATTTGCAAGGTAGTTAAAATTTATAATGTTTTGATATTAGGCAGGGAATCTAAAATGCAAATACACATGGAAAGGGCCTACAGAGCATTTTTTGTCTCAAAGAATACCCTATTCTGTCAAGATTTTTATACCAAAATTCGATATCACAAAGTAATTTATCATAAGAACCTACTAAATCATCAGCATAAAACTCTGAGATTTTTTTAATATCCTCTCGTGTTTCAAGTGTAATCAACAGTTTAGACTCAACCGGCAAAAGAAAATAAAAGCTTTAAAAATATAATTATGACTAATAAATCTTTCTTTTAATTGAAATAAAAATGTATCAATAAGGGGAATAAAAATGTTTATTTTATAAAATTTCCTAAAATTGTAAGAAAGTGTAAAATATAATAAAAAAGACTATTTAAATAAAATGTTACTGCATGGGCATTCGTTTATATGGGCGTTAATTATTTAAATTTAAAATAAATAGTTATAATCCATTTTTCAAAATTTGTGTTAATTCATTTGTCTAAATTGGTGCTAATTTTTAAAAAGAGCGGTGCGTTGGCAGCCAAAGTACTAGCTAAAGACGTTTCTTAACAGCAATTAATTATTATTTATCATTTCTTCAGCAGAAAGATAAAATATTAAATTTTATCGATAATATTTCTATATAGAATTAATATTTTTATATTATGTTAGATAATATTTTTTATAATATATTCATATAATAAATGTACTATGATAACTTCTAATATTTTTTTAATTTAAAATTGGGATATTAAGTTATCAGATCAGTTATTCTCATTTTATTATTTTTAGATTTTATATTTATTTTATTTTCTTCGCTAAATTTATAAAAATATATATGAAAACATATAAAAAACAACATTTTAAAAAATGTACACTGTTTAAGAATATGCATATAAATTAGGATGATTAAATTATATAAATTAATAAAGCTATATTAACTAAACCATTTTTAGTTAGTTTTCAAACAATTACATCTTTCATGTCTATCAAATTATGACATAATGTTAATTTAATAGCAATATACCTTTTTTTTAAATATTGGTAAAATGTTACAATGTTACCATGCCTTGATTACCTTATTTTAGAATGTGAAGTTAATGCCCATAATATTAGATTTCTATTATCAAATGCTTTCCAAAAAAGATATTATATACCTCTATCAACATTTAGAAAGTTTTTAAAAATTTTTATTATTACATAAAAAATAACTAGAAAGTCAAATACTTACCAATGAATATGCACATTCTTTAGCTAGTCAAGCATATTTACATATGCGAAATATTCCATTTATGCTCAAAATGAAAGAAAATGTTGAATTTATGACTGAACAAGGTATATAAACAAACCTTATTAATTCATTAATATTAAAGGTGAGGTTCCATTGCTAAGATATAATGAAAACATGATTATTACTGGTTTTGAACATATAGTGAAATTTGTGAATTCTAAATATGTAAAAAATTATATATCTAACATTTTTTTCTAAGAATGTATTATAGCTTGAAAATGATTTAAAACTATGTGATATAAATTATGAGAAATTGGCATTTATGAAATATATAGATCACACATTTACATTGGCTGAGATATACATTTTATGGAAAGATGAGGATGTTTACTCAAGATTTACAGCATTAAGATATGGATTTCCCTATTCTTTTCCATTAAATAAAATAATGACCTACAGCAAAAAAAGATCATTATTTAAATATTTAAAAGCTCATGACTGGTTTGATTTGAATTTAAAACAAGTAAATATTTAAGCATTATTTTGTATTATTATTGTACATTTGATATTGCAAACAGTTACTTATTCAAAGAAAAATTAGAAGGCTCATTTTTTTTATTAGCCTTTTAGTTTGTCAAAAATAAATTAATTTTTACAAAAAGTGTTTTATTATTATATTATTAAACTTACATTTTAATATCTTATACTCTGCACTTATATATTAATATTTATAAAAATCTGTAAATTGGTAGTAAAAGCATTTAATTTGTACCAGAGACCTGGAGATGTAATATTTACAAGACTAGGCCCGAATTTTTTTTCAAAAATTTTTTATGGCCTGGTCTAGCTCGGGTTTTATATTTTAAGGCCTGCTCGGCTTTTTTTTTTTAAAAATTTTCGGGCCAGGCCTGGGTATATTTTAAAAAATTAAAAATGGTGTGGCCCTAATCAAAGGCCATAAAAATGTTTTCTGCACTACATTTTAATTTTAAATAAATTATATATTAAATTTTGGTCTGGAGCTTTGTAGGGTATCTAGTTGACTATTGCTTAACTCAAGACATAGCTTTGCCAAGTTTAAGGCAAATTTTTATGGCCTAAATTTGAGATCAAAGCCAATTTTTTGGCCAGCTTTAACCTTGAGGTCAAGCCTTGATGCTCCAAATCTTAGGCTTAAGCATGAAAGTTTAGGCTGATTATTTTTTGTCTTGAACCATGAGATTTAGCATTTAAAAATTTAAATCTCCAAGTTAAGCTAAAATATGAATAGGATCCTCAAGGTTTAAGATGTAGCCAACTAATTTCCCTTCACTAAGCTCATTATATGGGTACTCTCTAATAGATTTTTCAAATAGATTAATTAGTAATTTTATCTAATTGTAAAACTCCTGAGTAGACACCTCATGTTCTAACTGATGACTGTTTAAATTTGATTTTGGAAAATTATTTTAAAATTAATTTACTTATTATCATCATTTTCATCTGCAATACTCTCTTCCTCAAACATGGTCTCAGCTGATCTCTTATTTTTAAATTCCATTTCTGAAAGTTAGTTTTCTTCTGATAACACTTATTTACACCCTTAAAATTTTATATCTTGATAAGCTTTTATTTGTGTTTTTTATTTTTATGTTAATCCTTAAAACCTTTTATTATATTTATATCTTATTTTATTTATTATAATATAATTATTACATTATATAATACTATATAGTCATTGGAGATTGACTATTATGCATGGGGTTAATAATCAATATAAATTTTTATTAATAAAGATATGAAATAAACAATTGCCTCTTTTATAATCTGGTTATCCAATTTGGTTATCAAATTCTCACAATTTTGCCTTCTTGTTGTGGTCCATTTTCTAGCCTCTTGATATTATTTGCATTGTCAATTTGGGCCTTGCTAAATCCAAAAAATTTTGAAGCTTTCCTCAGAATTAAAGAGGATGAAATTTCGTTTTCAAACAAAGCATTCTTTAGACATATTTAAAAAAAGTATCAAATCACTGAATATATTAAAAACTAACTATCCTTACAAGCTTTGATGGTTAAAAATCGTATGTTGAGGAGAACTTTTTTATATAGTATGATTATTAATAATCTCACAAAAACAGCAGCATTTTTTCCCTTACACTCACTAATTGCGTAATCTAATGCCATATCAGAGTAAAATATTATATTAAAAAATAATTAAATTATTGTTTTATAGTCATTTTTTTTATAATTTACTTTCAATCATTTTCTAAAGGTTGTCATTAGTTGAATAATGTATTATTTGTATTTAAAAAGAGTCCAATATTTTTTTTACTATTCATATTTGTACAAATTTCACTATTTATATTCAATTCAAACAAATATATTTCGGTTTTTTTTAAATACATACAATATTATTGGTATTCTTTTTATTGCACATCTAAATTTAAACAAAATAAATTACTATAATTACACTGTGTGACAAGAAAAATGGGAGAAGAAAATAAAAACAAGTTTTGGTGCAGAATTTGACGCTAAGTTCGAATCCGTTTTCCAAATTTTCCCTACACGTCAAGTTTTAAAAATATTACCGTATAAAGACAACTTTTCGAAATCTCAAAAATGGTAAAATTTAGGTCTTTATACGGATATATTTTAAAAAGTATCTAATAAAAATCCCTGAAAATTGGTGATAGTGTTAAACTTATATTTCTTTATAAATTTAATAATTTTTTATCGATTGGTTTTTGAGAAAAATGGTAAAGAATTTCGTTTTGGGGGTCTTAAGTTTTTAATTTTAATTACTATCAAAATTATTAACTTTAGAAGATAAATTTTATATAATTTTGCTTCAAATATGCTCAAGATTATATATTAATTCTAATTATGTTTCAAAAGTACTCTATGCCATGAAAATTTAACCAAAATCTATAAATTAAAAAAGTCGGTACAGATATTTTCGAACTTTTTAATTTGTACACTTTTATTGAATTTTCTCTGCATAAAGCATTTTTAAAGCAAAATTAAGGTATTATTTATCTTTTTTAGTTGTATTTAGTAATATTTTATGCATTTATGATAAGTTTATACCTCAGATATCTGTACCCACTTTTTTAATTTGTACTATTTTTGAAGCAAAATTCATTTGAAATACAATAATTGGTAATTTTTTCATATTTCTTATTAATATTTATCTTTTTTAGATGTATTTAAGAATATTTGTTTTTTTAATCAATTTATATCAAAATATATGATTTTCCAATAGAATACCTTGAACCCGTAGTATGGGCAATAAATAATAATGCCAAATAAATGTAAGCTATATTAAAAAAGATTTTATAAATAAAGGTAAATTTAAAAAATATAGGTTGTTTAAAAATTGAGTAAGAATTTTATAAAAAAAATGTATAATAATAATAAGGAAGGTTTGCTGCAAAAATTAAGATATTTTTTTAGTTGTAGGAATCATTAGAACCGAAGTTATAAACCTTCAAAAAGTAAAAATGACCTTTTTGGCCACTTTAACCTAAAATAAATAAAAAACCTGACGTGCTAGAAAAAAAACTGATAGCGGATTTAGAATATGCATAAAAAACTGTCTTAAAACATGTTTATTTTATTTTCTCCCAAAAAATCAAGTCGAAATTTGTCACACAGTGTTATCTAATGATAGGGAAAATGCAATCAATTTATTAAATAAATTAAAATTTATTTAATTTATTGGATGTCAAGCCAATTTTTAAGATTTTCTTATTTTTCCTTCTTTATTGGTCATGCGATTTTTTTGACAACAGATTAGTTCCAATTAAGAAAGCCGTTTTATAATCAACCAATATATTCCTTGATACCATAAATTCATAGTTAGCATGAACTCACTATGAAGTATACAAAATACAATATAAATTTAATAATTTTACATTCATTTTTGTATCTTCGCAATGAATTCGTGTTAATGCAGTGTTAATCACAACACATGGTAGATTACTCGTTTATCAATAGAAATTGCAAAGGATTAAATTTTATTTAAATTTTATATTAATTATCTAAATAATTTGATTCGAATAAACAAATTATTTATATAATTCTTTGAATATTGTAATTATTTGGATAGAGTAATTTTTTATTTGTATTCTAACAAAATAAATAATTTATTGTTGACTCTCAAAATGTAAATAGGAAATGCTAAGTGGGGTATAATAGATAACCCTCACTATAAAACTATTACAATTCTCTATTATTCTTATATATTTACATTAGGCTATGATTTTTTTAAAAAAAATATATTTTTGTGTTTTCAAACAACTACAAAATTAATAAAAACAAAATAGACTTTATATTAAACCATGACCTTTACTGATTTTTTATCCACAAATTTTGGAAAGATAATTTTTTTTTTCTTGTGTAATAACTGTAGTTAGGTAAATGGCTGAATGTTGGCTAATTCAGTTTGAGCTGTTATCTTTATAGAAAAAACCTTATGGCCATAGTGATTGTTTGGCTAAAAATTTTACCCAATTTTTTAGCCGGCTAAAAATATATTGAATACCCAACTATAGTAATAAATTAACTTAAAAAGAAAGAGATTAAAAAATACTAATAATAAAAATGCCACTAAGCACTTAATAAAACAAACAAAAATAGGTGCCCTAGTTAAAAAGAGGAATAGACATAATGGTCTAAAAAGAAATAGTTTTAAAAAGGGCTCTATGTTGTATTTTTTACCCTTCTATTACAGACATTTAATCATAACTGCCCTTTTATAAAATATGTAGAATCACAATTCTATAATTAATTTTTAAAATTTAGGTTCAATTATATATATATACTAATTTTATTTATTTAAATAAAAAAAATATATTTCTAGGTATTAACCCATGTAAAAACTTGCTGTGATAGATTATCTCTAAGACTGGGAGCAAATTCTTTTATTTTTGATAACAGGTATTAGATAATAATTTACAAGTAAAATTTTCATGTATAATTTATGTATTCATTCAAAGACCTACAGAAATCGATGCCTTAATTTATGGTCATATATATGCAATTCTTACACTCTCCCCTCCTATGTTGTACCAAAAGCACAATGAAGGATCATATGAACATCATTCCATATTCGATTCTTTTCAATTCAATTCTCGCACAAATGGGAAATATAACTCAACAAAAACGTCTTCAATTGATTCAGACCAAATTTATATGCCAGAACATCTAAGAAATATAGTTTTAAGTTATGAAAACCTTTTAAAATTATGTTTTAGAATATATCAAACTTATTTTGAAAAATTTAAAATAAATGATAAAAAAAATTCTGATAATTTTTATCAATAGAATTTTTTTAAGCTGTCTATAATTATATAGATAATTATTAATCTAATAATTTATAAATCATGGAATATATTTTATTGAATTATATTATAAATTTTTTTATATACATTTTTTTAAATTCGCATCGATAATAAATATATACATATTGTGTATTATACTATTTTTAAAGTTAGCATAATTCATAAAATAAAATCAGAATTTTTTTGCAAAAGCTTTGTGATCTGGTAGTAATACCTTTTCTTTCATATATTTGAAAACTGATAATATTCCATTTTTGTTGATTTTTTGGTTTAAATAATTTGTTACTACATCAGGTTTTGATATTTTATCATAATTATTTACATTTCCTAAAATAAAGGAATTTGTTTCATCTGATCCTTTTGTTCTATAATATGAATTAATAGCATGTGATGACGTAGTTGGTAGTATATAATCTCCAGCTGATAATGACAACATAAAAACTAGGGGCACTAGCCATTCACAAAATGTGAAAAACGTTAAAACATCAAATAAAGGATAATTTGTGTGAAAAAAAAATGCAAACGCCAAATAATGATTGATTATAACAAAAATGATTGCAACTATAAAGTTTATTGATAAAAAATTTATAAATGGAAACCCTTTTAGAATAAACAGATTATTAATTTGAGATACTATCCCAGCGATTATTAATGTTAAAGGTATATCTTTTTCAAATATCCAAAAACAAATATGAATGAATAAAGTTAAAAATATCAAGTATCTGATTATTTTTGCAGCCAATATAGTGTTTTCTTCTATGAATTCTGCTATGCAATATAGAGTGATAAGTAAGGATAATGCGGCAAATGAAATATACATAAAAAATGTAATCCAATTTAATAAATACCAAAATAACATGTTTAATATTCTTTAAATGAAAAGTTTTGTAAAAAGTATTTCGTTATGTTACAGGTGTTTATCATGAGTGAATGTTATAATAGCCCTTGAATATATATAAAATGTTTAGTGCTAATCCCTAATTATTTAAAAATAATTTAATCGAAAACCAGATAAAAGAGTAAATTTAATCTACTAGAAAAATTTATTTTTGATCATAGTACCAGGAAAATTTCATACCTCTACTTTAACATGTATATTATGAAAAAGACAAATTTAAAAATTATTTTTGGAAAGATTATATTTGTGAAAAAATTGTTTTTATATTGAAATAATATTGAAATTTGACAGAGAACAATATTATACATATAATATATATAAATTCTAAAAGCTTATATCTTGTCTAAAAGTTTTTTTAAAGTATATTTAGATAATTACTTTGCGACAATTATGAGAGACCCTTTTTTAATGTTATATCCGTTATTATTCTCTAAATTTTTATCTTAATACCATATTTTTAGAAAATTAAGCTCAGAATTAATAATATACTAGTACTAGCAGTGGCAAATCCAGGATTTTCTTATGTAGGTAGATGGATAATTATTAGGGGGGTGGGCGAAGCCTCCCAAACTCACCTTAGCTGGCCTTCTTTCGGATCATTTTGAGTTATTATATTATTCGTAATTCAATAATAATTAAATTTCATTAGCTTCTTTCTATTTAGCAAATGGTGTTATTACTAGCTAGGCTTTGTAATTTTTGCTGGGCTCTTCCTACAAATTTTGGGGCATACATGGTGTTTGAAGATTAGTCACAATTGATTAAAATGTGTGTATTTATGATATGTACCTTACCTAATATTTAGTACTACAAGTTTTATTTAATAGCCAATTATACATTCCTACCATTAATCGCCACGACTCTAACGTCTTCGGTTCTCATGCCCTAGCCTTCTTTAAAGAGCTGGGAAAACGGATCTCTGCTAGGATCGAAGATCCCAACGAGGGATTCTACCTATGCCAAAGATTAGCCATAAACATAGTAAAATACAATTATCTCAGCTTTATTTTTCCAATATCCGAAACCCCCTAATTAAACACTCTGCGTAGGATAGACTTTGGCCATTTTGCTGCCTATTATAATGTTAACGCTATAAGGGAACTTGAATCTCAATCAATAAAAATTACAAAGAATTATTAACTTTATATAATTGTGATTTTGTAATATTATATTTTTTTTACTATTATTATAACTTACCTTGTAATAACATATTATTGTAATATATATATATATAGATTATATATACAATGTTCAGATAAAATCTTTAATTCGTAAAAAAAAAATTAATTCGCATAAATCATTTGAATATAAATTATATTTTTATATAATTAATTAGTTGGTGAATATGCTATCGACGATTGTTTAGTATTAATTTGAATATGCAGTCTAGGAATTTATTTTTTTATGAACTTTAATATACTTTTAATTTTTATTATTTTTTATGAATACTTGTAATTTTTTTTGCATATTAAAAAAATGTTTATAAATGAAAAAAATTTATAATAAAAGTTAGTTATCTGGTTTTATAATTTGAAGAAAATTAGTATTGTTGTATAAAATTTAATTTAGTGAAAAACAGGAGTCGTAAGATTTATTAACAGAATTATTTAATTTTTTATATATTCTTTTTTATTAATACTAGGTTCCATTAAAGTCTTTCCCACAAGCCTTCACAATTTGATTACAATTTAATAAGGAATTGTAACATTAACAAAATTAGAGCATTTAATGATAATATAGGTATTGTCTGGCCAAAATTAATATACTCAAACATACATATTGAAATGAAAATGAACAAATTTAATTAGCAATTGATGATATGATTCATTAATTAAAATTTCATACTATTAGTAGCTATCAGTTGTACCTTTAAGAAGAGCAATGAAAAAGACTTTGAAATATCCCCATATGGAATGGTATTCATATAGATTATCTCACCAAACCTCAGAAGCATTAAAGAAGGGATATTAAGTACAAGGAACCACATCTCTCCTAAACTTCAAACATTATAAATATAATAGTTTTAATTTAATAAAAAATTTATAACTAATGCCTAACCTGATTTTAAATATAAGCTACCTACCTTTACCATTTTTTTCTTCAATTTGTATTTGATTATTTTTTTAATGCTCAGCCTTATTTAAGTTTTGTATTTCTATTTCTTCTGTTCTACAAAATGTAGGTAAAAATAAACCATATTTAAAAAATTATAGATATTTATTAATAATTAAAATATTATAATATACTTATTAATTCCTAACTCACTAATAATTCTGAATTTAATAAAATAATCATAATAGTTATAAACCGTTTATTTCCATATAAAATTTTTATTAGCTTAAAATGATATTTATGAAAAATTTCGATTAATTGTCTAATTTATCATATGATTACACATTAATGTCATTTAATCGGATTGCAAGCCATAAAATGGCCTTACAGCTAACTCCTACGTATGGATAGATGTATTAATGATTGAATCGTGAACCTTTTAGTATATTTACATCATTGTTCTGAGCATGTTGTGAAAACGACATTAAACAAGTTAGTCGAATTAGTATTTCTTTTATACAAAAAATATACAATATTTATAAAGATTATAATGTGCACATACTAAATACACAATATTTATAAAGATTATAATGTACACATACATAATAAACAATATTTAAAAGATTGATTCTTCTTTGCGTTTTAATTTCTTCTTTAATTTTGCGTATTTATCTGTTTCGGATTCATCTATTAATTTAAAATAATGCCATTATAATATAATCATTTCAATGCTATGTTAAGATATTATCGGCCACTTATAGGGTTTTCTACTCAAACTGAGGAAACGATTACATATTCACTATGGGTAAGGAATAAAAACATTTTGAATGGGGGTGTTAATAAATATCAACATGACTTAAATTTATTTCTCACAAGGTAGTAAAATTCTAATTATAATTGGTAAAAATTATAACTTATGAGCCATCTCTATTCTTTTAAATAAAAACTTCAATCATTCTTCTTATAGCGCTGACCCGTCTTAGTGAGAAAAGTAATAAGGGGCAAAGGGCAGAAAAAGGATATACGGGCAGTGTCTACATGAGCTGAGGAGGGTAAAAATTATATGCCTATAAAAAAAGAAGATGGAAGGGTAAACATCCAAGAGTAGTAGGCAAAATTTATTGAAGAGTTATAATTACATTTTTAAATAAAATAGGGCAAAATAATTGTAATAAAAATTTAGTCAATACTTCAATTATAAAGCTATCATAATAATATACAAAAATTGCTAAAAAGACCAAACGATAAATTGAATGTAATTAGTCATCTAAAAAAAAATTTCGGCACTTGTTGTTTAACATGTATTCAATTATCAAATATAATTAAATATTTTATAGTCATAAAAGTAAATAATACTTTTAGAGCGTCGTTTTTAGGTGGGTAGGAATATTAATTTTATTTTATGTAGATTCTGTGTTAGGGACAAATTGCTCCTACCAACCGATTGATTTAAATAAAGACTAGAATGAAATTTTTTAAAAGCCTCGTTTAAAATCGATTAAGTGGAGTTAGAACTTTAAAATAATCAAGCGACGATATTAAAATCTTAAGAACTGTTAATATTAGAATAAGGATTTTTAAAATAAAATATGATTATGATAAAAATTAACTTATAATTTTCCGTTTCGTTTTTTGATTTTCTTTCGGAGGTTCAAAAGCTTTCATCTTCTTTTTCAACTTCTTTTCGGCCATCGATTTCTGTTTATTCTATATTAAAATTAATAAAATATAACAAAAATAAATCAATTTATCTTTTTTGATATATGGAAAATTAAAGATAAAATTGTTTGGTTGGGCATTTTGAGACCACAGACTTTATAGAGACTGATTTTTGGGCAACCCATCAAACCCAGGGTAATACCTAGGGAAGTTTCAGGCTAGTGTTGTTAAACGTCTTGATTTTAGTCCATTTTTAAAAACGACTAACTCAATATTTTATCGAAATAATATTACGCAAGCCTGAAGATTTTGCTCATAGATGGCACAAAGGTCTAGACATCAATTAGCGAAATCTTGAGGTTTAGTCAATATTTTTCTGGCTAGAATATTGACTTAGCCGTTTTTAAAAATCGGCTCAAAGCGAGTCGTTTAACAACACTGGCCTCTTTCAAAAAATGGGTTTTCGATTAAGTTTCTGTTATCAAAATTTCCATTAATTAGAGTATATAAGCTTTTAAAATTGTTTAAATTACGATTTGGATATTTGTAAATATATTCGAATAAATAAAATATGCGATTAATAAAATTGGAAAACTATGGAATTATAAATATAATTATATAATTAATTATTTAAAAGCAAGGTATAATAATATATTTAAAAAATAGGCAAAAAATATAAATATTAACAAAATCAACAAAATATTACTTATCTAACAAATAATAAAAAACATATTAGTAAAAAATGAATGTGATATAATTTTAATTGAAATATAATTATTAGTTATTCTAAAATGATACATTTCCTTCAGGTTATAAATCATATTTTCTCTATAAACTCCTCACATAAGGTTTTTATGTTTCTGAAGATAGTCGAGGTTCGTGCCTCGAATCAAATCACAAAATCGAGTAATGTAAAATGAGGGGTCAGATTCAAAATTCAAATATCGATTTGAAAACCTCAAGAAAGGTGGATTTAAAAAAGAATATCATATAATTACTAGTAGATTTAGTCACAGTTTTTAAATAAATTTTATAAGTTTTTAATTAATGTTCTTCACAGTTTCAAATAAAATTAATTTTAAGTATAGTTGGTTTGATGTTTAACAAAATTAGTATTCCTCCCTCGTCTAATATAAACACTAATCCATATCTTTGTTGGATAGTACAAGGCTTCCCGCCAAAGAGATCCAAAATTTTGGTATCAGGCCTTAGCCTGAACCGTGTAGTTCAGTAAAAATTAGTAGTAACTTATTGGCTGCTTCGTTAGTATCTGTTAGATTTTACCGAATGTAGTGGGTTTGATGTCTAATAAATAAAATTAGTAAAACTGCAAATTTAATTTTAAAAACAAAACTGTGAGTATAATTATAAAACTGTGAAAATAATCTAAAAACTGTTAAAATTATAATAAAAAAACTGAACATTTCGATTTAAAACCTGCACATATAATTTGTTCCCTTTAGAAAATATGACTAAGCTTAAGGAATGTAGCAAATGTAGCAAACTACAATTATCGCTTTCAAATATTTAATTGTATGCATTGAATAGTTAGTTATATTAATCGTATATATATTTTTTTTAATATAAAATTCTAATAAATAAAACTTTTTATAGTAAAATAATTTTTAAAAAATTCCCAGAATAATTAAACTGGGATAATAAATGTTTCAAAAAAGAGTATATAAATTTATTATCATTATATTTGCAAGGAAAATCAATAAATCTAGCTTTTTACTTTTTTATCGAGTAACTCCTTATGTTTCTTTATGGATTCTTTGAGGAAATATTCACCCGTTTCGATTTCTTTATCCATCTAAAAAGTTATTTAATTTTTATTTTTATGATATACTAAAAAAATATAAAGATAATATTTATGTAAGGTCAAGTAAGGATAAGTAGTCTATGTGAATGGGTTGAAAGTGGGTAAGGACAATTTATTTCCATATATCTTTCAGTGGGTAGACTTCTAATGAGGCTGACTGTAAAATATTTAAGGATGGGGTGAGGAGTAAATTTTGATCATACTCTCTCTAAAAAAATTTCTCATATAAAGATGCTGAATAAAAGTGATCACAAAAATTACCATTTTTTCTTCTTGTGAGGCTTGAAAAGCCGGGAGAAAAAAAATATTAAACAGTGGTTACATATTTTTATAAAAAAAATATTGAATAGTGCTCAGTACAGTTCAAAAAAAGAATGGATTTGATTCAAGTCATAAAATTATTTTATTTTCTGTTAATAATAATATTATAATTCTGTCTATTAAATTATTAATATAATATTAATCATATAGCGTTGATTGATCGAAAAAAATTTTCTTATTTTCTATTTGATAAATTATTATATTTCCTTGTTTCAAATAGGATTTCCGTGATAATTTTTGGATTAGTTGATCGTAAAATCTATTTTACTTAACATTTATATTTTAGAGAGGAGTACAAATACAGTCATAGTTTTATAAAAATCTACACCTTTATATTTAAAAAAAAATAATGGATAAATAACTTATATAATATTGAAAGAATATATCTTTCTTTATTACGTTTCATGGGTTGGGAAGATTGACCCTCTGAGCTCGAACTCTAACTTTTTATGAAAGAAAGAGAGAAAGAATAAAAGAGAGAAAGAATAAAAGAAAGAAAACCTTCCTTCAAGGAAAATAAATTTATATGAAGAGAATAAAATTAAACCTTGCTTTCCACTGGGGGAGGAGGGAACGGTGTATACTCCTTTTTGACTTTAAATTTTTTGCGTTTTTTCTTAAATTTCTTTTGCTCTGTTCCGTCGCTAGTCGATTTATCTGCCTCGTTTTGTTTTGACCCTTTCGCATTAAAATTATCGTTATTTTCGGGAATTTCATTAGCGTCATCGTTGGCGTTCTTTTTGTTTTTTTTGCTATTCTTGAACTTGGGTAAAAACCTCTCCCAATTTTCGTTTTGAAGCCTTTCATCTTTCATGAGCTCTTTTTTTATCATCAGTGCCTTATGAATAATATTTTAAATTCTATGAAAATGTGTAAACATAACATGAAAAAATAACATCCAATGTAATAATATTATTAGTATATTTAAATAACTAAATGTTTTAAAAATGTTATTTATCAATTACTTTTATATTATATATGGGATGAATATTTTTCATAGCATCTTCCACCAGTTTTCTTACCTAAAGATTTCATTTTGAAAGGTAAAATATATATGAATATGGATGGTGCAAAATTGATATTTATAACACTATTAAAAACATTCTTATAATAACACTTATTTTAGTAGCAGTTCAATTTATGGACTAGATCTAAATTCAAAAAGTGCTCTCTAAGCTTACTCTAGAAACTAGTTAAAATAATTAAGGACAGGTTTAAGTTGTCACTTTAAATATGCTTCAATATTTTTTATATATAAAAACCTGGAGAACTAAATGACTATCCTTTATTAATATTATAATGACATAACAAATGTTCACTCTAAATAAATTACCTCTTTAATGCCAGCATACGACCCTATAACTGAAACTGTGTTTCCATGTACCATTATATAACAATTTGTCAATAATTCTAATGCCTTTTATTGATATGTTATAATAAATATAAGCAGTTTTAGTACATATTATATTTCAAAATCTGCAGGCAGATATAATTTTTTAAATTATGGCAAAAGAATTAAATAATTATAGGAAATATAAACAAAACATCAAAAATAGAATATAAAGTCAATAACAAGCCTAAAAATCAGATCAATGATATGCCAATACCAAGGCTGATACTTCATATTATAGAGGTGCCAAGTTAAAAACCAACACAATTATGACTATGTTAATTCTTATTTAATATTCTATTTTATTAATTCTTTTGGTTGTTCTAATATTTTTTTATTAATAGATTTTATAAAATTTAACCAAAATGAAAGTTATAAATTATTATATAACAATCAAACAAAAATAAGTTTATGTAATTTTTAAACAAATATTTATTTAATAATAAATTGCCTGGTATCAGATAGTGGTATAGGTAAAAAAATTAAGGCATTAGTTGCATCTCAACTAAAAATAATTTAAATTATATCAATTGGAAAATCATATAATGAATCATTTACTGCTTATATTTTTAATTTCTCTTTGAAAGGAAAAAAAAATTATTTTAAATCTAGACTGGGTTAAAAAATTGACCCTATAGATCTTGGGTTTATATTATGACATGTACTATTTTTCTATGAAAATTTTGACATTTAAAAATAATAAAATCAAAATTTTGATATGTTAATCGAGATTGACTTTTTAAATTTGTTTAACTTAAATTGCTTTTATTTTAAACATGTTAGCCTTTAACCATGTATTTTGTTTAAATTGTTTTTTTATAATACATATATATATATATATATAACTTATTTTATATTTATTCAGTATCATTTTAGTTTTAGATATATTTATAATAAATATAACATTTTTTTTGTCCACACATCACCACCGTTATTAATATATAACATGGTGTTTTTTTCTTGTCCATACTACACCACAGTTATTGATATATAACATGATATAATACCTAAACTAAATTTTTGTGCAAAAATTAAATTATATATCCTAAAACTTAAACTATAAAAATATATGTTTTTAGTATTATATATGTTAATTATGATGGGCTAAGGATTATATATTTAACTCAAAATAAATTTTACCTTTAATGTTGAGCTATTAGTGCCAATCAATCTCTCTCTTCGTTTAACAAATCTCTCTTTATTTCTTACCAATGATCCTATCTTTATAACATCACAAACAATTTCATCTTCTAACACTTTTATAGCCTAATAATTAATCATATTATGATTTGTATATATTTAATTAAACTAATAAAATACATATTTGATAAATAATGCAGAGTGAGTGCAATAAGTACATGAATTATATTCAAAAAACTAACATGTTCATAAGGCACACTACGAGCTAATAGTTTTAAAACATCACGAGCTTTTATTATAATGTAAGGATCCCATGTTTTCTTTGAAGTAGTTACACTTAGTGTACCTTCTAGTACGTCAAAATCGGCATTAATATCCTAATATATATATATAATAAATAAAATGTTTACAAAAATTACATATTATCTTACATATTGATGTAATATCTTTTTAATAGCTGGCCAGTTTTCTCGAATATATGGCTCTCTATACTTTGGAAATAATATAGAAAATGAACTATCAGCTAAAAGGCCGTGCGGATTATCTTCTTTCGTGAATTTTGGAGCTTTCCAATCTCTTGGAACTTCAACCATATGGAATTATTAGTGTATTCTTAAACTCAGCAAATAAAGATTACATGATAGCAGCTGTCATAAGCAGATGTTAATAGAAAGTGGCATATTAATATGTTGAAGGTATTTTGATTTTTAAATAATGTGTGAACGAAAATAAATTGAATTTATAGATAAATGTCAAATGTGCTATTAGTCGACATTCTATCATCAATTTTATAATAAATAAAAATTTACCAAGCACATACAGTTTAACTTATGATTTAAGCAAATCGCTACTTTTGGATAGATATGTATTCAGACAATAGAGATAAAATGTTCTTAAGAGAAAAAAATTCTAAACAAAATGCTCAGATTTTTCCTTGACATTTTTTTTATCCTTTATTACCCTACGTATGGCCTACCTCTTAACCCCATATACGGGGATAACATAAAGAAAAAAGGCAGTGAGTATCCAGGATTTTCCTAAAGTATATTTAGATAAATTATTTCCTCATATATTTTATTCGAGAAATTTAAGTCCACTTATTGTAAGCCTTAGGCCATATTCAATTAAGATAATTAATTTTGGTACACTTTTTTTATTGCATTTTTTAAATAAATTTTGAATCAAAGTGGTTATTTTAAAAAGTTATTGACTTTTACTAATTTTTCCTTCAAATACTTTTTTTTATAATGATATATCTTTTATGAAGAGGTGGGGGAGGCGGTGTAGGGTAAAAATTTAGCTTAAAATGATAATTATGAGAACAGGCAAATTTGCGGTCTTATTTATAAATATAAATACCACCTCACAAGGTCATCATTTAGCTCCAGGGCAGTAAAATGATATTAAAAAATTTGAAAATATTTTTTCTTTATAAAATAGCTACTGTCAATCAAATGAACAACTCATTCATAATAATTTAAAGAACCAATGTCAAAATAACTTATTTTCTAAATATGGGAAATAGCCAGGTTATTGCTAAAAATTATTCTTATAATCTAAATGAAGATGGAATAATAAAAGTATATATAATATGAAAGTGCTCTCATTATATAATAAGGTGTCGGAGGATATAGCAGAAAATCTTATGAGCAAAGGAATTAATGTAAACTCTAAAAATGTTTATAGTTCAAATAATACAGATAAAGTTATAAATCAAGATATTGACAAATACAAGTTACTTAAATTTATTTTTTACAATATGTTAAATTATCAGAAGCCAACTGAAAAAGCATGAAGAATATATAACATTCTTGGAAGAAAAACTTAGGGGAGAAAATAAAAAGAATGTTGCTCCCAATAATAAACATCAGCATCATAATAATAAAATCTTGACTGCTGAAGCATTTGATAATTTATTGAAAAAATTTTATGAAAATTATAGGTATATATATGTTTAAATAACGATAATGATTATTTTATGACTAGTCCTCATAGTAGTGTTAAGCATTGTGAAATAGAAAAAAATATTATATCAGAATGTTATAAAATAAATGAAAACAAAATTTTACAGTGTTCCAGAGAAGCTAAAAAGTTTGAAAATTGTGTTTTAAATATTCAACAAGTAAATCTTATATAATATTTATTTAATTAATCATAACTTTTTTTTCTTATAGACCTGATATTTATGAAAATATTATTATAATATACTGTTTTAAATAAAGTTTGATTTTGTGTGCTATAAATAATTAATTTGATAATATGATAAAGCATAATTAATCATAATTTTTTTAAAAAACTTGTACAAATTAATGATTTCTCAAATGCAGTAATTATATTTATATCTTGCTATTTGTATTTTTTGTCTTAGAAAAGGAATTATCTGCCCTCCAATGTATGGATTCATATTTTATAGGCCAAGATTTTTTTATAAAGGGAAGGTGTATAGAGAAAAATTTGCATTGGTTGATATTAGAGTTGGAGTATATATTTATTCAATGTTTTTTGTATTTTCTGTTTAAACGAGAATAGGTTGATATTTATGGGAAAAGTGGTAACACATATATAATATATTTACCCATATTCCATGAGATAGTTGTGAGCCCATCATCTGATGAAAGGTTATGAGGTTCTAAAATAAGGATTTGAGCTCTTTTTTAAGAAAAGCTGAGAATTTTATTTATTACGAATGGATGACAACCCTCAACAATTTAACATGTCTGACCTTAGGATTAAATGTTAAGTTGCAATTTGGGAAAATATGAGACTGGACTCACAGCTAAGTCTATTACTTAGAAAACTCTTAGTTGTTCATTAGTTAAGAGGTTCCATAAGTTTTTACTTGGGTCAGCTTCCAACCACTCATGTCCACTTATTTTATCATTATTTTGAATAAGGTGAATATTTTCAAGGGTTATCTATTATAAATACACAAAAATATTGGGTAATTTTTCTTTATATTAGTTTATTAATATACTTTACTTCTTCTATCGTTAAAAATATGTATTTTTTATTTTATAAGTTGCACCTTTTTTCACAATTTTTTTATGGGAGTTATGAAGATTTATTGAGAAAAGGAAATTAGTTTAGAAATAAAATAAAAATTGTACATATCTGTATTTATTTTCTAAAAGCTTAATATTGGCGGTGATCTGATACCTATATTTGGTATTGGTACATTTATCGTTAAAACATGGCAAGGAGGGTCTTATTCCGTAAACTATATTAGGTAAGATTACGCTGCATATTAACGAGTTGTATAATAGTCGGGAAAAAAAGAAAAGATAAGAGTGAGATTTGGGGGGGGGGAGCAAGAATTCCAGAAACTTTCATAGAAATAGTCTTTCCCTACTTGAGTTTACATCTAGAATTCAACACTAAAAGTATATACATGTCCTACAAATCTTGATAAAATAATATTTATTCCCGTCGATTATCATTTGACTATATTTAATTTATTTTATTTATTCTAATTATTTTTAAGATAATATAGTTTCATATATTGTTTTTAATTATATTAACAAATGGGTAAAATATTATTAATATGACTGAGTAAAAAGGGAATTTTTATAAAAATATATTTCATTATGAATCTATTTTTCTGAGAATTAGAAGGTAAACACGTAAATTTATATAGAGCTTGGCATGGGGAAAAAATTTAAGAACTATTAATAGCAATAATGAAACTAAAATTTTCCAGATAAATTATAAACAATAACATTGAATTATAAATTTATTTAAATTTTTAAAAAGTATCACCTATTGATTTTTAAAACCCGATTCGGGTCGATAAAAATGGCCAGATTAAGGTTTTAGCAAAAATTATATGTAAGCCTGGAAATTTTGTTCATAGATGATAGAAAAGTTTGATTTGCTAAATCTAGAAGCATATACAATATTCTTTTGACTAAAATCTCAATGAGGCTTTTAAAAATCGGGCTTTTTAACAACACCAGTTTATAAACCGAGGATTTAACCGCCAATGAAAATAAATATAACCCGTCGCTAAATAGAACTAAAGGTCAATTTATATAAAGCTAAAAAAATTATAAATTAGTTAATATTTAACAGAATGCATAATATAATAACGTCAGGTTAATCCGGTGGATTTCTGTTTATTTTGTGATAGAATGTAGTAAAAATATTGTTATAATATTTTATTAGATAATTTTAAATAAAAAATTCGTTTTTCACTTAAAACTCAATTTTCTACATTAAAAAACGCGGATCCTTCAAACTGAAAATGGCGGTGTTATTTATACTCAGTGGCATATTTTTAGGGGGAGGTTCAAAGGGGTATGCACATTTGGCTAAAAAAAATTGAACCTATTAACTTATAAATGTGATTTTATTAAATTATTCGATTTCTTATTTTAATGGGTCCTATTTTCCTAGTTCTGGAAATTTATTGAAAAAAATTTTTCGGTAGACAATCATCGTTCGAATTTTTCACAAATTCTTTATGAAAAAAAGAAGATTTCAGAATTTGACCCTCTGATTTGAAGTTCTTTCTTGGTTTTACGAGTTTCTTCAAATATTATACTAGTTACTTTTTAATTATTTCATCCTTGAAAGATTTATCCACAACTTTTACTACTCAAATAAGAATAGAATTCAATTAGATATATATTTTCAAAAATGGAAAAAAAAGTGATTGATAGATGTGTAAAAATAAAAGATTTCGCAAAAACCTTGTTGAATAATTAAAATTGATTTCAATTATTTATGAATAAATTTGAACCATTTCTAATATTTACAAATTATTTCGAACGTTTGATTAAGAGATAAAAATTCGACAGATAATATATTTTCCTTATTCGATATGAATATTCTTAAAATACAAATCGAATATCTAATAATGTATTTTATGTACACAACCATAAGAGTTTTAATATAGAATGTATTATGGAGTAAATCTATTTAAATCCTTTAAAAGCTCAGAATATATAACTTAACGCTCAGGGAAAAAAAATAGTGAGCGTTCAGAATTAATTCTTAATACTTACGGGATCAAAAAATATACTGAATCCTTCAGAATAAAAAAATGACTGCTCAACAAAACGTTTCGAATTGAAAAAAATGAATCGCTCAGATATATATACGAAACGCTCAAAGCTAGTCACTTAATCTCTATATTTTTTTTAGAGTAGTAATTAGACCCACGAAATATTTTTAAGTTACATTAAGGCACGGTTATAAACCGGATATCTGAACCCGGTATCTAGACCGAGTTTAGTAATTATAGTCTGTTACGACTTTCTTAAAATTGTAAAATATATTCATTTGTGTCTTAATGGTTCGTCCTAGCTCAACTAAATGAGTTACGAAGTGTCCAAGTTGCATAAAACATTAGTTAACTATTTTTTCGCCAACTAAATTTCGAAATCATAAGGTTATTCGTATAGTATTTTAATTGCAACACATAAGTTATGAAATTTCGTTTTATATGCTTGGGCATTAAAAAAAAGATTACTTTACCAAATTCGTAACTAATTTAGTCGAGCTAGAAAGAAGATATAAGATGGAACATTTTTTCCAAATTTTTCACTATTAAAACATTTAGATGTAATAAAAAATAGGCTAACTGAAAGATTTTACGATCGAAATATATAGGTTTTGATTGTCTGGACTCGACACAATGGTTCAAAAAATTTATAACTTGGACACGTATGCGTCATGCTCAAATTCGTTCAGAACTCCGACTCAAAAAATACATTTATTTATTTCAGTTAAAATTCAAGTCTCTCATGAGTTATGATTTATAGTGATGGATGATTAACAAAATATTGATAATCAGGTTGAGATTTGTTATTTTTATTTTCCCACCAGGTCCCTAATCTTACCCCGAACACATAATGGATGAGTAAAAATATTGAAGAGTTGTTTTTTATCTTTCAATTGTTACCCATATCGAACTTTATTTTAGAAATTTTTTAGCCCCCTCGATAAAACCGATGCCTAAGACCAGTGATGGTAACTGAGTTTAAAAATTATTTTTATTTCACTTTCATTTGCCTTGATATTTTTAAAAAAGGTTTATTTAACCCCCCCTCCCCTTAGTCTTGACTTAAGAATTATGGCCCAACTTAAGGAAATAGACGCTACAACATCTGATTTATTCATATTTATTAGCCTATTTATAATAACATGAACTGTTAAATTTGGCGGGTTATTTATAAAAATGATGACATTATATTAAAAACTATTTTTGATATGACTTAACCGCACTCCATAGCTCTCAAACTTTTTATTAACCCTAACCCATATATTGATTTATTTTAAAAACATTCCAATTAAAAAATCTTCAGTTGAACATTCCTTTTGACGTTGAAAAATTTTTTTAAAAATTTCCATTTGATACCTTTTTATCAAGATATTTTGTTATTAGAAAAAAATAAAATTTTACAATTTAATTTATTTATAAAAGCTAACAGTAAATGCCAATCTCTCCCACACAATTTGTATTAATAGAAAAAATATTGATTTTAAAATATTTTATTTATATCAATACTGTATTTTTTTAAAAATATATATCACATTATTTTGCTATAGAAATAATAGTGGTTATAATTATAATTTATTTAAAAATAAAAGATACTTTTAAAAATATTTTTTTTTAAAAAAATATGCGCATAAAAAAAATTAATAGCATATAGGCAAGGTTTTAAAAAATATATATACTTTTTGTAAATTTTATAAACTATAAATATTTTTACGAGATTGTTGTGGAATCATATTTCTAATAAATGCAAATTTTTTAAATAAAATAATATAAACAAGTATTTTTATATGATATTGTATGAGTTCATAATAATATAAGCTTAAATACAGTCTTCGGCTTATCATAATTTTTTCCAATGACATGATTATAAAATTATCTAGTAGTATTGTAAATATTTATGGCTTGAAATAAGTATTTTCATATGATATAGCATTTAGTTCGTGATAATTTACGTTAGATACAGCGTTCGGCTTGTCATACTTTCCAATGACGTTATGATAATACCTCAAATTGTTATTATTATCGATGCTGGCGTTTAAAATATCATCGTATATATTTTGGTATGGCGTTTGAAATTCGGCAAAAGATCTGGAATGTTGCTGAATTTAAACAAAAAAATTTTTTTATATAAGTTTTAAAAGAATTCGAATAATAAATTATTCGATTTGATGCCAATTAATCATGTGACACAATTGATCATATTTGAAATTATTCTAAAAATAAAACAATGCCCTAAAAAGGAAATCAATTTTATTCTTTTTTTCTTCTTAAACTAACCAAGTTGCTTAAATTTCAAGTTTCTGGGCCTAGATTTTTTAAAAAAAAATCTTTATCATTTTGTTCTTCCTTAATTATAATTTTATATTTATTGCTTTTATTAATAATTTTATTAGTTATATTTACTCAAATAAAGAAATAATTGAACGGAAAAAAAATAAAATTTAATTTAAAAGTTTACTTTGAGAACCCACTTAGGCTCATTGTTATATATGAAAATTCTAAAAAAAAATATCTTCAAGTAACATTTTTTTTTAAAAAATGATGTAATAATTTTTTAATTAGGATATCCATCGTTACTTTTGTAAATATAGTTTTTAGTTGTGAAAATCGATCAATAAGTTCTATAAAAGTTGGTCTGAGAGATGGAGAATTTGTCCAGCCTAATCATTAATTTTTAAAAAATTAGCATATATTATAATAATTTAAAAATAATCATATAATCCAAAGAAATTTTAAAATAAACGTTTATAACAACCTGATCCTAAACAAGGTTTGGTGGCAAAAAATAAAATGTTAATAATAAATATATCAAATCCCGATATGAAATCACTAAAAAAGAGGCTCAACTTTATTGGATCCAGTTTGCGATTCATAAAAAAAATGGCCAGGTCTCCTATATACTTTTTTTTTAAAAATGAAGTTTTGGTTCTTTCCGCTATTTTTATTAGTTCCGGTTCAAAATTCAAATTGAAATTAAAAGATTTTGTAAAAATTCTTATAGAAATTTTTTAAAAAATAAAAGCTTAAACTCACATTCTAACATAATTTGATATATTCGAGCTGATGCAATGTTGGGTTTAGGTAATCGATAACCATTTTGTAATAAATTGCATAGAGCTTTGTGTTTTATATTTTCGTAAGGATGTTTACCATAAGTAAACATTTCCCAAATAGTCACGCCTGTATTAGCATAGAAATATTATATTCGAATAATAAATACATTTTTTTTAAAAAATGAGTTTAATTAATTGAAAATAACTACAATAAAAAACTTATTTTAAGAAGAGAAATTATTTTATTTATGGTTGTTGCTTCCACCACTTATAATTTCATGGTAATATTTCCATTTTTAATAGTTTATAGGTCTGGCCTGGGAAGATGATGTGAACAAAATTTACAATATAATCTTAAAAACATTTACGGGGCCTCACTGATTGAGATAAGATAATTTGTTTTGAAGATGTTCAAGTTCATCCTCTGCCGTAGGTGGTATCCCTCGCTTAAATCCTCGGTCCTAGTTGTGATCTGTTGTCCTCTCAAAAAGGCTTAGGCGTAAGGTCCAGATGACTTTAATCTTGTTTCAATTATGGGTAGGAATGTCAGGTTGATAGGTAATTTATTCACCTCAGCGTCTTTTAGAGTACATTTACATTTCCCAAATTAGGAATTCGCTCTTCTTTCAAGTGATCATGATCTGGGAGTTTGCTGTCGAAACTATGTAGCACAGTAAACTCGAGAATTATGGTATACATATTAACATTTTTAGTCAAAAAATCTTCTTTGGCAACCATCGGTGGATTTTAAGGCTCTAGCTATAGTATCGTTGCATTTCAAGAGTCTGGTATTGTATCGCTTGCAATGCAGAATGGCGATTAGATTTGATCACTGTTTGGTAAAGAAGGTATTAATAATGTATTACCATTTAAATCTTAGATATGTGGTGTGAAGTAGCTCATTGTTGCTTAACAGCTGGTCAAGATTTCTCAATGGGAAGACCTCGAGATTCGTCAATATTACCTGATATACATCTTACCCTGGCCTCAACATTAATATCATTCGACTCTCATTAGCCCCTTTTTAAGGGCATCAATGCTAGGGTCAAGGAGAGGTATATTGTCCAGGTAACCTAGCCCTGAACATCGTCAAAATAAATTATCTTAGGATTAAATTTTCGATAAATTAGACCCCCAAAATGTCTTTAGATTAGATTTCGAATTGTAGTTACGGTCAACTAGAGTGCTCGATATCATCTAACCATTAAAAATGAAAATATTGTCATATATCAAAACATCAATAGGAAGTCGCGGGATAAGGGTTATAGGTGGAGCATCTAAAATAAATATCGGACACAACCATAATTAAAATAATTTCTCTTCAATATTTATTTATTATAGTCGATTTTAATGTTTTTAATGCCGTTTTAAAAAACAACAACTGGTTTAACTCTCTTCTCCCCCCCCCCCATATACATTTTAATATTTTAGAAAATTATATGTAATAGCTTTAAAAAACCATAGGCCCACACGTCAGATTTGTGAGTGAAGACAAGCGTTTTCAAGGTTTCGATGGCCAGCCATTTGTAAGGCATCTAAATTATTTTATTTTAAAATATAGAAGCTAGAATATTATATATTTCTTTCACTTAAAATGAATTTACTAATATATAGCGAATTGATTTTTTAAAAAAAACATAAATGTGTCTATTAATGTTGTTAAACCACCTGATCAGATTAAAATTTTAGCCAAAATAATATTATGTAAGCCTTGATTTGGCAAGAATAAAGGTCCAAGCCTTTCTGCCATCTATGAGCAAAAATCTCCAGTAACATAATATTATTTTGGTTAAAATCTTAATCTGTTTTTAAAAAATCGACCCGAATGCCGTTTAACAACACAAAATGCCAAATATTATTTTGTGGACACAAGAGATATATATATGCTTAAATTTTGTAAATGTAAAGGAGGATAAGGTTATATTTTTTTTTAGTTTCACTTCCTTTCCTAGAGAAAAAAGAAAGAAAGAAAAGAATTCAAATTGAATAATAAATTTTAGTATTGGTACGAATAGTAAAATATACTATTCTTATTTGATTTTAATTTTTAAGAAATATGTTAAAGGGCTGATGTCTTTAGATTAATATATTCTATTTATTTTTTTTATAAAAAAATTAAATAATAATGTATTAGAAAAATTTAGAAAAATGATTAAATGGATGGATGTTCTTTTTTTAAGATTTAAAAAATAGTGATTTACAAAATTTAACGATGTGATCATTTGGAAATTAATATATTCGAATTTAATTAAAATTATAAAACTTTGTTGCCTATTTAATAATTAATATAATTTTAAACTTTTCCTCCCTTAGACGCATACATATTATCGTATTCCTTCATAAGCCTAGCGGATCCAAAATCAGATATCAAAACCTGATCCAAAGAACGCACTAACATTTAAATTAAAAAAAATAATTAAATATTAGCTTGATATGAGACAATATACATTAATTTAAGAAATATCTATAAATTAACATGCTAAAAAAATCGCAGCTAACATTTTTATACATTATAAAATGAAGCATATCCATTTTCAATTAACGTTTACTGCATGCGATTTGGAATAGAAATAACATTTCCTAAAAAACTCAATCTAAATCTTTTACTAGGAACTTCCAGGCCACCCAAAGAATGTAAATTTATTCTGATTTACCAAAAAAAACATTAAAATTAATTATATTAGAAAAGTCGTTGTAACCTAATATGTTACGGGCTGCCAAATCTCTGTGAATAATGGAATGTTTTTCCAGGTAAGCCATTCCTTTGGCTATTTGTGTAGCCCAAAGAATCATATCTTGGATCAATATGCTCTGATCGTTGTCTCGCAAAAAATCTAGCATGCTGCCCAACTCGACCAATTCTGTCACTATCATTATTTCGGGATTCATGCATATCCCCAGGACATTTATGAGGCATTCGTGTTTAACATTTATAAGCAAATTAATTTCCTGCGATGTTAGAATCATTATAGCACAATTATAAAAATATATATGAGAATTAATTTTTAAATAAATTATCAAATCTCTCATCATGCACATTGAAGAATATAAGTTATAGTAATATTTGGAAAAAAAATGTTAAAATTTGGATGGGATGAGCTATTTAAAGAGAACTAAGATAACAGAGTTGTTAAAAGATACTTCACTAATGTATCTAGATAGAGATATAACTTCCATGATACAATTAAGATACACTTTTTATTTATTAAATCATTATAAAATGTGCTGTGCCTAAAGTTAAAATTGAAAATATATTATTGAAAAATTTAATTTGTGCAGTAAATCAAATATTTTTTTTAGTCAGTTCGATATTTTTATTTGTATGAAAATATATATAATTAAATGATTAAAAATTTTTCGCTTTTATTATTAAAACGATTTTCAAAGTTTTCTTTCACTTAAGCTTCCACGTTTATCCGCAAACACATTTTTAGCCACACCAAAAAGTTTTTCAATTGGTACACTGGAAGGTAGTCCAGTGTTATAATTTATAAAATATCACCTATATACTTAGGATCATCTTCAAATATAATAAAATCACTAACATGACGCTCATACTTAAAATAATCATTCAAAGTTTGCATCCCCTATCCATATCCTCTTTAAAATGTTGAAATAAAAAAATGTAATCTTAATCTTCTTTTTTTCTACGATTTTCTCTTCAATATTTTATTAATATTTGGAAACTTGTTATCGACTAAAAATTGTGTCATTAAATTTTCTGGCACTCGGAACCAAGTCCAATCAATTTTTTTTTAAAAATTGCCGATATTGTATTGATAGTTTCTTCTACATTCTTATTCATCAGTAATTATACATATATTAATCATCTAAAAATTTATAATATATAAAGAATATTATTAACACGATTTACCATATTTCAGTCATATGTAAAATAAAACCATTTTGAATATCGGAAAGAAAATATACTCGGTTATGATATTTAACAAAATTTAATTCAAAAAATAAGATTGTAACTATATTAAATAAAATTTAAAAAAAAAGGTATAATAAAATACTATCAATATTGTTATAAATGATAGCCGTAAAATATATATATAAGATACAAGCACAACATTTTGTTTTGCCTAAATGTACTTTAACAACTCTGCAAGATAGTAATAATGTTATTGTAACTGAGAGTAATTTTAAAATTAACCTTAATTTATGAGTTGTGGATTAAAAGGAAAGAATTTTTATCTTCAATAATGATTACGATTAGTATAAATATTAACAAATGGCCATTCCATGTTGAGTCGATCAAAAAAATATGATTTTCGACCCTTTTAAATTTGGGTGAAGCTTTATACGCCAAACTAAGATGCATATAACAAAAGCAGTGTTCAAATAATAGCATGTTCTTATATTTATTGAAAAATTAGAATATGTATTCTCTTTTATATGGTAATTATTTGTTCAAATATAAAAAAAAATTTGCAAAATGATAAATGTTGCATAAATTTGTGTTGTAAATATTATCATATATATTATTTTTCACTTTTAAAACTAAAACAACTAATTACATGATGCTATCTATCGAACAAATATTTAGTGTCTTTATCAATTTTTCACATGAAAACGAAAGATTGGCATTCCATTTTTTTATAAAGATATAAATTGATCTTGAAATTTACTTAAAGATTTATAGAAATCGGAAAAGCGCATTTCAAGAATTTTAAACTTTACAATGGGGTTAAATGGACCGGCATGTTAAAATAATTTTAAAAAAATAGAATGTGTACACCATTTTATTTTGATATTAGACAGAATTATTTTCACAATTCTTTAGTTTTTATTATATCTTTAATTGAATGACAATATAGATAAGAGAGAAAAAATAAGTCATTTTAAATATTTTGACCCTCGATATCCCCAAAAATATAAGAGCTGATGCTAAAATTTATATACTACTTTAGCTACGTGGACTTCAAGTTTGTATAAAAAATTTGACCCAAATCTATAGGGATCCCCGGTGTGATCAAATTACCATAGAATGATCCCAAGGTATCATCAAGAGCAGGAGATCATATTGATTAATGAGCACTGGTTAAAATTATGTGCATAATTATTTAAGATAATGGCAAATGACATGCGTATAGAAATTGATTTAAAGGAAGAAGAAAAAAACTTGTAGTATTTCTTCACTCTTTTTGTGGATATTGTCACCCATGATACTTTTAATAGCCACGGGAATAATTTGACCATCGGGAAATGTGCAAAGACCCTATTAAACATAATTTTATACAAAAAAATATTAATCATCAAGTTTGTAATAAAGGAAAAAAAAATACTTCAAAAATATTTGAATATGTTTTTTTGGCTTATTATTATATTTTAAAAATATTGATAGATTTAAACCACAAAATTCATACTAATATTTTCTTACTTTTTCTATTTAAGTCCTAATATAAATTATCTATATTATTTAAATCATATGCGTATTAATATGGTTTTTTTCTTCCGCTTTTTTTGAATAACGTCTTCCGGATTAAAAAATATATATTAGATTTACACTTCTGTAGTAATGTTCGACTAAAAACTTGGTTAAGCCATTTTGTAAGTGGGGTTTAAAAATGGAACGATTTATCAACATTGCACATAATTATGAATATTTATTAGAAGAAAAAGAAACAAACCTTGTGTACTGTCCCAAAGGCCCCGGATCCCAATAACCTTCCTAATTGGATGGCGTCTCTCTTAAACACGTTCACGAGCCTGGTCACTAAGATGATATAATTGCAAGAATATTTTTAAAAATTTTTCAACTAAATATCAATTTGATTTAGTTATCAAATATGAAAAATTAAAAGGGGGCTTATTTTAAAATATCAACTTAGGGGATAGGTGTATGATCGTGAAAAAAAACGTTATATAAAATGTGTATCAATAGAAACCTTCGCCATTTTGATTTTCGGAGTTTTGCTGGGAGACAAGATCCGGGCTAAAGGAACTATAACATTGATTAGACATATGAGCGGACGTCGGCAAATGACGTTTGTGATCGAGACGGCGGTGACATATGTAATAGGCCAAGAATATTAGGAATACAGCGATTATTATAAGAGACGTGGTAATGGCTAAGTAACTCGATCTGGAGAGAGGAAAGCTAGAATGGGTTTGGGAACTTTTGCGTATATGGTTATTAATTTTATTACTTTTAAAGTTTTAAAGGGATTTCTGAAGAAAAAAATAATTTTTTGGTTTTAAATTGCTTTAAGTAATTTTTGGTAGTGTTCGGGAAAGTTTCGTGTTTTGGGAGAATGATTTCATAAGACGAACAGAAACCGGATGCGTCCTAAGTCCTCATTCACAGTTAGCGCGAATTCGCAGGGAAAATTTACAGCTGCGTCCTGACTAGTATTAATTCTAATAAACAACAATCTGATTAGCGGTCTATATAGCTTCCTCTCAACAGAATGTTTTTTATTTAAAAAGGAGGCCATTTAGATTTAGTATACACTTAAAATTAAAAAGAATAGGGTGACCCAGTTAAAAATCTAAATAGAAATAAAAAAAGTAGGACGAACCAGGACACGATCCTATGACTTACTAAATATATTTTTTTTTGGAAAATGTGCGCCCCTGTGGATAGTAACTTCATCTTTAAATATTGAATAACTTTTATCAAATTCAACATTTTCTTTAAGTTCAGTTCTTTATTTTATATTTTATCATTTAATATATCAACGATAATACTATATTGTTTGGGTAATATTTATTTTATTTTTTTTTAAAAAATTAATAATTTAATTTTGTTTTAAGTTGTATCGAATTTAATAGCTTGTTTTTGATGTAATTTTATTTAATTTTTTCCAGGCAGAAATTTTGATTATATAAAGGAAATCGTTAAGAGGATTTTAAATTAACCTTTTATTACAATAATATTGTCTATTTGATCTGGTAAGTGAAAGATAATACCTCGGAAAAAAACTCTCAGCCATTTATATTCTGCGGGAAAGAGGGGGAAAAGTTATTTTTGAAATTTTTTTAAAATAATTATTGTAGTAATTTTTTTCTGCGACTCCTTAAAGAAAGTTGAATATCTAATATAATATCTATTAAATTTTTAATAGAGGGAAAGGGAGTAAGGTTGGTTGTTAAATCTTGTGTCCATTTAAAGTGGTAAATAATTTTAAAATTGCAATTTTTTCTTTCATAACCATAAAAATTATTTCTATGAAATATAACTGATGATAAAAAGCGTTAAGCACAATATTTAATTTAATTTGCCATATTCATTTATATTAATAGCATACATTTCCAATGCTATGATATAATTTGTCAATTTAATATGTGATAATATACATCGATCCTTTTTAGTCTTATATAATGTTTTTAAACATGAGCCGATTTTTTAAAACGGCTAATTCAATATTTTATCCAGAAAAATATTATGCAAGCCTGAAGATTTTGATTAAATGGCATTGGCAAAATCTCGAGGCTTACTTAAGCAATATTTATCTAGAAAAAATATTGAGTTAGCCATTTTAAAAAATCGACTCCAATCGAGCCGTTTAACAACACGAGTCTTATGATTGACTTTCTTATGGACATGATGAACGGATCATTTAATAGGATTGATTCTTAAGGACGCACTGGAACAGGACAGAACACAGGTCCGGACAAACTTTTACCGAACACTATTATTAAGTAATTAAATGAGAATAATATGAAAAAGAGCCATAAGAGGGGTAAAAAAAATTTTTTTAAGTTATTAAAGGAGTGGTATTCTTTCATGATAATTACTTGAAAATGGTTGAACATATTCTTTCGCCATTTATTTGGGACACATATGGAACATCCGCCGGACACGATATTAAGCAAGAAAAATTCTTAGAAAAAATCATATATACATTATTAATGCTATAAAAATTGGAATTTTATTTTACAATTCTTAGCAAAAATAATCTAATCATTTCCAGCCCGAGCTATTTATTGTTGTAATGAGCATTAAATACTGTAAAAAAATATCGTTACTAACGGCGTTACTTATAGTAATACGTTTCCTATTTTTGCGTAACTATAGTTGAGTAATCACTTAGCGGCTTAACCTACTTTTAGCCAGCAGATATATTAACTCAATGTATAGCGGATTTTTTTTGGCATGTGTATAAAAGACTATTTGGCCGATTATTTTAGCCACTATCCTACTCTAGTAATAAATCATATAAATGTGGCTAAAGAGCTAACTTTTTGAGTATAATGATTTATTCTGCTCGACAGCGAAAGATTCGCGCTCGTATAATCGTGCAATAATTTGTAAGCTATGCATGTATGGCAATCGAATGGTCCGGGACCGTCACAGCTGGCGCATTGATTAAAACATTTAAAGCAAAGTTTTTCTAGATTTCGCGATCTATCGTGAAGATCCAAGTGGGAAGGCCTAGGTATATAGAGTATCATATTTACAAAAAATTCTTAACCCGATTAACCAGATAATTGATTTTATTTTTTTTAATCATTCCTTCCAAACTTAAATTTATGCCTGATGTTAACTTCGACCGAATTCCTCAATTCTCGAATATTACTGTTCCTAAATAGGCTAGTTGTTTATGGTGTACGTTTTCTAATTACCATTTCCTCACCCGACCCCCTCCCCTTTGGCGTAACTACCAAGCCATGAAGCCTTATCCAATAAGATCATAATAAAAATTTTCTTTTGACTCTCCCCAAAACTTATATTACAGAAGCTCGCAATGGCGAATACACTCCATGGTAGTCGTTATTTCCCCACTCTATATCCGTATTAGTACTACCCGAGGAAAGTAACGATCCCTCCTCAAACCCATTACAATCTCGGATTTCCATACATTCAAAATATTACTCTAAACTTGACTGTTCGTAAAATTGAAATCATAAAAAAAATTAATCAGTACATCTGATCCACCCTCCTTCATATATTTTGAAATTCGCTTAAATATATCTGCAATAGTTTCTCTAACTTCCTGTTTTGTTTTTCCCCCTAGATTTGGACCATTTAGGACTCAGGAATTTAAAATCATTTTGTTTGACATTTTGAGAACATGAACAAAATTCTTATCATAACACTCAAACCCGAGATAATATAAGACATGGGTGGTTGGACTCATTTTGGAAAGTAGGACATAATAAAAAATTTGCACAAAATTCCCGAAGCAAAACAATTTTATACCTTTCCTAAGTAATATCGTTATCTTCTTCTTAGAAAACGCTTATAACTAAAAGGCCCAGCAATCAAAAACTAACTTCCTGTTCCGAAGTATCCAAAGAAAGAAAGAAAGAAAGAAAGAAAGAAAGAAAGAAAGAAAGAAAGAAAGAAAGAAAGAAAGAAAGAAAGAAAGAAAGAAAGAAAGAAAAAAAGAAAGAAAGAAGGTAATAATTAAAAAAAATAATGACTTACTTTATAACATTTAACAGGACTTGATAATGCGACGAAGGACATTTTTCTTCGCATTGATATTTTATCAGAGCATCCGATGTCCATGAAGAACTGTTCGATGAATCGATCATGTCTGTTTGGCGCGAAAATGGAAGTACTCTAACCATTTTGCAAGTGTGACATAATTTCGAAGCGTCTTTGCAGGATAAACAATTAGGATGACATCGTAGACACTGCTGTGAGATTTTTTTTTTAAAATAAAAAAAATATGATAAGCATAGTTCGGGACAGGAAGCGCGTTAAATTTAAAACGATACCATCTTTTAACATTTGCATCGCTTCTAACCAAACTGCGATTGCTTTAATAGTTTAGAACTGGAAGCGTACTAAATACGAAAACCGAAAGAGTATTAAATTTAAAAACCGGAAGTAAAAACCACTTTATTAAAATTTAGAAACCAGAAGCGAGGCCATTTAAAAAAATTAGAACGGAAAACTCTGATAATAATATATAAACGTTAATAAACAATAAAGATTTGTTATTTAAAAAAATTTAAATTAATAAAAAATTTCATTTTTGTAAAATGTAGCTATGTAATAATTAAAAATGATTGATCTAAATATTTTAATTGGTATATCATTTTGTTTTATTATTTATTATAGAGATTTAATCCTAACTCCACATAATAAAAATGACAACTAAAGCGGAAAAAAATATGGTATATATATATATATATCTTCCCCTTATCAAAAGGGTAGGTTTACTGTGTAATTGAGTAATACGAAAGTGCTTTGATTAAAGGCTAGCTTGCCTATAGTCCTATTCATGTAAAATCCAGTGGGACAATGGGTAATATTCATTGGTAGGCAATGCTTTATAATAAAAATGTAAAAAAAAATTTAAATGAGGTTATCTTGAATGTATTTTTAAAAAACTTGTAAACCTTTCTTCTTTCTTTCTTATATTATTGATATTAAGATTACAAAATAAAAAATAACTTATTATATATATTTCTGTAATGGTATAAAATTACT
The DNA here is from genome assembly GCF_954871325.1 of Gordionus sp. m RMFG-2023. Taxonomy (NCBI): domain Eukaryota; kingdom Metazoa; phylum Nematomorpha; class Gordioida; order Chordodea; family Parachordodidae; genus Gordionus; species Gordionus sp. m RMFG-2023. The sequence continues at coordinate 25,027,857 of NC_088779.1, read as the reverse complement.
GTAATATTGGGATGTAGGACAAGAGCACCATTTTTGCAATAATTACATCCTCCGGAACCAACGATACTAGAAGGGCCAGAACAACTATTTTATTGAGTTTAAAAAAAAAAAAATTTTTTAAATAAGCTAGTTTCTATTTATACTAAAAATATTCTAGATTAATAATAAAAAAAGGAATATTATTAGTAATTCTCTCTAATTAAATGACAAAACTAAAAAATTACCTAATCCTTAAGAATGACAAAATTAGGTTAAACTTATGTCTTTTTCTTTCACAAAAAATATATATGAAGGACCGGATAACTTTTATAAAATATCACGTGATGGTCAGCACTGATTTCTATTACAATATAATATTCGATTTTTTAACATGTATTTATACAAAAAAAACCCTAAATAACAAGCAGCGGAACAATTCGTGCACATGGAAGAATTCAAGGGATAGGAGTCTTGCGGGCAAACAGCGAAGCATTCGTTTTTATAACGCACATTTTTACAATTCGTACAATTGGTAGGGCCGGGACCAAAACATGATTCATCCGAACATTCTGGGTGGCATGGTATACATTGGCCTTTGTCGGCTAATAAACGAATAAATTGTGATTACGTGTAAAGGAAAGGGTTACATGATTGATTTTAGCAATAGAACAGATTTACTGACCTTAATGTTCGAAAAATGAGATATTTTGGATATATATAGTATCATATATACTAAAAATATGGAGGGGGGATTATACTTTTCAATTCTCATTAGTTCGTTAGGGATAGACAAAATTAACTTCAATTAATTTTAAATATCTGGGGAAAATGGTTATATAAAGCCATGATTCAAAATTATTGTTTAAATAAAATAGCTCTTTAATTTGGCTTAAAAAAAATAATATGTAGTTTATTATTATTTAAAAAAATCCTGGAAAATACTATTGGTTTTATAATTCCGATTTTTTCTTAACTACAGTAAATTGAATGTCAAATTGAAGGATTATCTCTATGCTGTACAATAAAAATTTAATCATTTGTTCTATTTTTAGTTCCCAAAGACAATAGAAATTAGTTTCTGAAATTTTTTCGCTATTTAAGAGCCCATTTTTTCTGTAGTTAATCCTAACACCTCAGTTCAAGTATTAAGAGATCTGCGAATCACGGCTTGGCCTGTTTTAAAAAATAATTAGGGTTCGGGCTGGGTCGGGCCTAATATTTTTTAAAAAAATTTCATACCGGGTCAGGTCGGGCTTAATTTTTTTAAATATGATATCATTAAATTTTGTCAAATAAATTGATATATTTTAAAATTCTTGCACGAAACAAGGCGCTAATACTTTTTATTTGTAAAATATTTTTTTTACAATTTTTTTTTCTATATTTAAATTAATCGGGCTGGGCCGAAAAATTAGGCCCGATGTCACTAATATATACTAACATCAATGGGGTTTTTTTTGTCCATATGTTATTTTTTCATCTTCAATCACTTTTTTAAGCGCGTTTTTTTTTAAATTTAAAAATCTGATTTTATCAGAAATGTATTTCAGCCTGTTTAAAATATGCAAAATGGTAGAAGAAATCTTTATTTCAATATATAAGGAATAACCAATAAAAATATAATAGAAATATTTTACGTAATTAATTTCTGTGAGCTATTATGAATTTCGACAAAGAAAAGACTTTCGACTGCTGGTAGGAAAAGTTAAAATTGAATAATAATAGAGGGAAAAAAAAATTCTTTTATTTGTGTTAATTAACTGAAAATTAAGTCATTAATTTTGGAATAGATAATTGGAAGCGTTTTCAAGAGATTTTGTTTTTAATTTTATATTTTAAAGATATCTATAAAATATCATATTTAAAATTAATTAAAAAGTATATATGGTAAAAATTATTCGTAAAAAATAATATTAGAAAATATTTAGCAAAAAAAACGCCTTTCATTTCCAGACAGAAAGTTTTTTCAAAGCGGTTTTTGGGCAATGTTACCAGCAATTTTTTTTTATTTCCAAAAAAAAATGTTAAACTCTAGAATAAATTTATTTTATATAATATAATATTTTTAAAAAACCAATCCGGACCCACATTTCAAAACGCCATTTAATCTTTATTAAAATCAAACCAGTTTTTTCTATTTACGATTAAAAAAATGGGAATCTAGAAAGTTCTTTTAAAAAAATATTATATTATATAAAAAAAAATTAATTCAAGAAGTTAACATTTTTTTTGGAAATAAAAAAATTGTTCGCTAGTAACATTACCCAAAAAACCGCTTTGAAAAAACGTTCTGTCGGAAATGGCCTTTAAAATATTATTCATAAAAAAAATCTTGATTTTATTTATAAAAGGAAAATATATTATGATCAAATTTCATCTAAAAAATTCAAAATAATTTTGTATAAAATCTTTTAATAAGTAAATCTCTTTTGTAATTTTCATACATAAAAAATCTTTAAAGATAAAATAACCGAAAAATATAAACTCAATTCAATTACAAGTAATTACTTCCCTAACATCATCTATTAATTATTCATTTTAAAAATTTTCTAGAAGATATAACGAGATTATCCAAATTTTTTTGTTTTTAGCGATTTTTTTATTTTAGAAATTTAGAACGGGAACCAATTTTTCATTTATTTAGTTTTAAAAAAAAACTTAAAATATACGGTTTTGGAGTTTTTAAATGGAATTCAACATATATTATATACTAGAATACTTACCTTTAGAGTCTTCCAATTTTGTAAAAGTTCTAGGAGGACAAGAAGGAACGCAATTAAAACCTAAGCTTGTGTTTATCTTATAATGTAGGCAGGAAACACACATGGAATCTCCGGGTCCCCAACAGCCATCAACGCATTCCGAATGGCATTCTCCGCATTTATCTTGTAGTACAGAGGTTTCGTATGCAATTGAGGTCAGTCCGACTTGAAGCGAATAGAAAGTATTTTTAGAAATATGCATATAATAACGATTATATATATTTTTTCTTTTTTTCTTTCTAAGTAAAAATCTTCAACATCCCAAAATGCCAAGCGGTTTATATTTATAATTAGCTTGTATAGCAATATATCAAATTGTATTTCGTTGAATAAAAATATTTGAATTAAAATATTCGATAATAGATAATAAATATTAGTTCAGAAGCCCTGATTGAACAGATAGGTCCAAGTCGAGGCTCGTCAAATAATTCGGCCTTGATAGACTGGAACCTATTGAATTTTTTATATAAAGTTTTATTATGTTCCTACTAAAACTTCCATTTCAAATTTAAAACATTTTCTAAGGTTTCAATAAAAATAAAATACAATAGTAAACGATATCAAAATAAATAATATATAAGATCTTAGATAAAAATGTCCAGGGGATGGATGTTGGAGCTGTTTCCACCCAGATCGAAATCAAACTGAGCAGATTGGAAAAAAACATTTTCCTAAATCGAATGAACTCGGTTGAAAAAAATCGGAGGAAGGGTGACCAAGAAAAATTTTCTAAATCTAATATTCATTAGTTAATGAAGACTTAAACCTAAATAATCTAGTCTTTTAATATAATCTCTCAACGTAAAGCAGGTTTTGAGTATAAGTAAAAAATATATATAAGTTTAAGATAATTGGTAAACTATTTAAGCTATTATTTCTAACATATTAACCCTAAAACCCAGATCTTAATAAATATTTTCTTTCAAATTATATAAATGATTTTTCATATTTTTTTTTCTAAAAATTGTTAGTAAAGATGGGGGGGGGGGGAGGTTCTAATTTTTTTTATTCAGGAACCGGTATACTAATTGGCAAGTTTGGTAAAAACTAATAGATTATTGGCCGCTCCACGGTTTTCAAACCCTAAGTATTGTTAGATCGATTACAGCTAAGCCCTGATACCAAACTCGTGGACCGCGTTAGCGGTTACCTTATAGTTGTGATAGAAGGATACGGGGGTGGGGTGTATATTTAAAAAATTTGGTAACAAAACTTAATATCAGCCTTCAATACTAATTTTTGATAGTGTACAATAATTATAAATTTATCACTTCAAATATATTGGCGGCCATTTAAAATTTTTAAAGAAAATATTTTATTTACTATTTTAAACCAATCAGAAAAACCCCCATCGAACCGGAACAAGATATTACCATCCAGTGAAGGGTCTGAGAAAAGATTTCTGCTAAACTATATTTCGAAACCTCCTTATCTAAATCCAGCCAACAGGAGCAGTTGGTTAATGGGTAATAATAAAAAAATTGTGTCCGGGAGTATTTACATCAATAGTTTTTCGACTTGGGCATTTTTGCCCGGGATATTTTTATCAAATACATTTATGTCCGGGATTCAATAAAAAAAACCCTTTTTGAAATATCAAGCGTATAAAAAAATTTGAAGAGTTAATAATCATAAATAGTAAAGGGACAAGTCCTGTCCTATCGATCTTCGAATAAACCAGAACTATTGCACGGTATTAGCGTTACCAATAGGCCAATTCGGTTAAATGGGGCATTTCGATAACCAAGTTTTTTGTTACTTTTCAAAAAGTTACTATAGCTTTTAGTTTTTATAGGGGAACGCCATTACTAATGCCGTCACTCTTATCCAATGTTTTGGTTTATAGTATTGCATTATAATTTTTCTTGGATAATAGACTTTATTTTATAAAATAAAACATTAATACTCTTTCGATGTTGGATATTCCTCCTCCCTCCTCCTGTAAGTAAATGGAAATGGTGATAAGCGGTTTAAATGTATGATTATTGTATGGAGTAAATGGGTGACTGCCACTCACCCCCTTGTGAGTGTTGTTAAACGGCTCGATTTCGCCGCGATTTAAAATTAAGATTTTAGTAAAAATAATATTACGCTAGCCTCAAAATTTCGTTAGCAATTACCCAAACTTTTCTATCAACTGCTGCAAAAATCTCCAGGTTTACGTAATATTTTTGGCTAAAATATCGGGTTAGCCCTTTTTTAAAAATCGAGCCGTTCAACAAAACTAAAATAATTATATGTAAATTATATAATGTATTTTTATTAAATAAAGTAAATTAAAAATAATTTTTAAATATTTACCTTCCTCCAACTTAAAAGAAAATAATATAAATAAAAATGGTATAATCATTACAATTTTTTATTCGTTATGATAAATTAAATAAATACGAACCGATGCAACTTTTTAACCGATATTCACGGATAACAAACATGATAATAAGGGTTTGGTAGATTACCAGATACCAAAAAAAATAATAATGTAAAAATATTTATTGAAAAAAGAAAAGATAAAGAAAAGGGAAAAGTCCATATCAAAAAAAAAGGAAATCTAGAACAAAAAGAAAAATGTTCGATCAAAAAAGGAAAACGATCAATCAAAATAAAAAAAAAGGCGTCGATTAAAAAAAAGGAAAGACCTCAAATCGAAAAATAAATATGTCTGATCAAAAAAGGAAAAGTGTCAATCAAAAAAGGATAAGTAGCACAATAAAAGATAAAGGTTCAATCAAAAAAGGAAAATTGTTAGTTATTTTAGAATATTGTTTTTAATTATCATTTATAAATTCTGAAATTTCATATTTTGGCATCATAATTTTTTCTAACTTTTTGAGATGTCTCTTTAATTTTATGGCATTCTATTTTTTAATCTATTTTTGTCATCTTTTCTTTTCTTAATTTTTTATTTTTCTTGTTTATCAATTTTTTAAAAAAATTTTTTATTTTCCCTGTCATCAATAACATTTGCGAAAAATATAATTAAAGTATATATATACCATATTAAAAAATTAAATAAATTTTAACTACAATATCAAAAGATAAGTGAATATTATGCAAAACCCACGCACCTGCCCGGACCATAACTGACCGAAAAATATAACTTTTTTAAAAATACCATAGAATTCTCCAGCAATTGTAATGAAAAGCCGAGTAACAAAAAAAAATAGAGAATGGGAAAAAGATGACAGAGAAGAAAGACATTAGAAAATTTAAGATTATATGGGCTACAAGAACAAAAAAAAGATCAATCAAAAATGATGAAAATAAAATTAAGAAAATTGAAAAAAGATGTTAAAAATAGATTATAGACGATATAAAATTTAAGAAAGATATCCAAAAGTTATGGCAAAAAAAACAACTAGGAAAGAAAATTATAGATAACCAAAAATTTTTTAAAAAATGCCAAAAAATGATATTTCGAGATTAAACATCAAAAGATTAATGGATAGCGATTTTCCTTCTTTTTTTTGAATTGGAATTGTCCTTTGATTAAACCCCTTTATTTTCTTGAAGGACTTTTTCATTTTTGATTAACACTTTTCCTTTTTTGATTGAGACTTTTCCTTTTTGTTTATGGGAACTTTTTCCCTTTTTGATCTGATTATTTACTATTTTGGAATAGAGAACCCTGTTTTTTAAAAATATAAATTTATAACTTATATAAATGATTTTAAAAAAATTAATTTATGAAGGTTTTAATTTTCAAATATCGGTTAAACGTGCTCGTCTGATTAATAAAATAGAGTAAAAAAGCCATTCGTCATATAAAAAAAATCATTATCATGATGAAAGATTCTTACATATTCGGTCAAAATTGTGCGGTTTAACCCGCAGGCCGTTCCAATTTATGGTCCACGTGTAGCAAAGGTTCGAATTATTGGCAATCTTAATATTCCCTAAGCCGCCCAACTTGGTCAAACTTTTTAAACCTAAATACTCGATATTGGTATTTGATATGGATACGATATCGTGGGTCGGTAAAGACAGTCCTCGGATTTCTTTTAGGTTTTTGAAAAATTCCAAAGATTTCAAAGCTGAAGGTAAATCTGTGTAAAATATAATATAAATTGAACGATTCATTTTATAGCAACTACATTAGAAAAATAAAAATTTTATATTTTCGTTTTAGTAATCTGGATGTAGATCCAATTGAAAGAGAATGGGGGTGGGGAAGGGGTATATATTAAAGATCTGCATCGGGTGTATATATAATCACACCCGGCCCGAAATTAAGGCTATGTTCTTTTATTGAAATTTGCTTTTTATTGAATTGCTATATTTTTTTATATTTGAAATGCTATGTTTTTTATTTTAACGTTAAGTTTGTTTTTTTTAATTGCTATGCCTTTATATTTTTGTTATAATGTTTGCTATGTTTTTTAATTTTTTTGCCATGTTCTATCATATTTTGGTATACAATCATTAAAAACTGCCGCTAAATGATATTTGATAAAATTTACTTATTTAACTCTTTTAGAATCAATAAGCTTCGGCTAATCTCAGAAATAAGATAAACATGACAAGGTTTCAAAATTGCTTATTCATAGATGGCAAACAGTTTACCCAGAATTAAATGATATAAATAATAGATTGAGGAATATAAGCATGATACAGAGAGTGTCAACAATGCTTTGGTCATCAAACAGGCTTATTAAAGATATGACACATTATATGAAAGAAATTCCACCTAGATTTAAAGTTGTTACACATGTTTATGGCTTTATACTTAAATACAAAAGGAATTCAAAAAGAACAAAGTAAGTTTAGAATTGTTATTTTCAGCCTATCAATAGGTTAGGAAAAACAAAACTACATTATCTTTTGGTGATTGCATCCTAACTGATAAAAATATGTAAATTAAAAAGGCGAAAATTAATTATGGACAATATTTGAAGATTTTTAATTAAAAATAAGCTTTTCGTTTTGAATGTGTTTGTGTAAATATGCCAAGGATGGAGAACTCTAATAATTCAAACTATTTCTAACCTCTCATGGCAGCAAATGTAAGTTATAATATAATTTTTCAAAATTTAATCAGATATGCTCAAAACAATCAAAATGATTTAAGATCAAGGCTAGCTTAATCACTGCTATAATGTTAATCGTTATAAAAATCGTTGTTAAATTTTAATTTTTTATAGACATTTTTTTCAGGGTTGGCAAGTCGGTCAATTGACCAGTCAAATTCAGTCAATTGACCGGAGGAGTATTTGACCTGTCAAATACGGTCAAATACTCTAAAAAATTAAAAGGAAAAATGAATTAAAAATATGTACAAAAAAGGGAAAAACGATGTAAATACATGTGATCACAATGTTTGCTTATTTTTGTGGTCCACAATATCAAGAGGAGAACTCACTAGCAGTGAAATTAATGAAGTATGTGATATAATACAAGAATTAGCTATTTTACAAGGTAGTGATGACCAAAATATTTAAAGTGATATAATTAATTTTAGAAGCAAAAACAGCATGTTTAATTAGCAAATTATGTGGAAAGTAGTAATTTCCAGAAACAATCAATTCCGATTTCAAGTTAATAGATTAAACTTTGTCTACTCTTCCCAGAGACTAACAATTCCTAGATCTACTTCTTCTTTAGAAAGAAATAGGTCGATTTGGTTTAATATTCTTACGTAAATAGGAATCGATTGAAGATCTAAGACATCAGGAAAATTGATTAAAAAATCTTAAAGAAAATGATAATATTGAATATGAATCAGAACAAGAATCTGCTACAGATAGCTACACGTTAGTTATTGAATGACAATGAATTTAAAAAATTAATATTATAGATTCATTTTAATATTATATTCAAAATAAAGTTAATATTAACTTTAAAAAACTTATATTTGAATTTGACCACATTTGATCGGTCAAATATCGGTCAATTGACTGAAACGTATTTGACCGGTCAAATGCACAACCCTTATTTTTTTATTGTATAAATATAATTTAGTTTTATATATTGTGCAAAAAATTTGTTGAATAAATCATAATACAAACATGCTCTAGCTAAATTTTTCTTTCTTTAAAAAAAGTTCATAAAATATCTAATATACAATAAGTTATTTAGTTAGTTAATTGAAATATAAAATTAAAGTTAATTAATGTATAGACCTGAGATATATTCATATCATATATAGAGAATTTTTAGATCACTTTTTTAAAATTTGAAACATTGTTTTATTAATTTATAGCAATAATTAATTAATAGCATTTTTTTAAATTAATTAGTATTTTCTAATTTAATACATAAAATTTTAATTTAAAACACAGTATTTATCAATTTAAAATAAGGCATGTGTATAAAAAACATAGCAAAACGATTATTTAACATAGTATAATTATTACCTAATAATATATAATTTATTTTAAAAGGTACTTTCTCCGAAAATTCATATTTATTTATAAAAAACAAGGTTGTTTTTGGCATCATTCGTGTTTTTTTAAAAGGTAAAAGAAACAAGATAATTTAAAAAATACATTTAAATATTGTGGTAATAAGTAACTACCGAGCTACTTTCTCTTCTAAAGACATCAAATAAAATTAAAGAAAAAATGAGCCAATAACCATCCTTATCGATAATAAAATCACTTCCAAAAGGGTTATAAATAAAAACATGATTTTCGGATGACCTTGTTTTGAAATTTTTTCAAATTTAGTAAAGATGCTAAGGTTTGTAATAAGCTATATTTGCCCAAAATTTCAGCCTCCAAGTTGTTATACTTTTGAAGATATCAAGGGGTTAGAAGTATGAAAAATTGGTTGTTTTTATATGAGTTGTTTTTATTTTATTAAAGATTAATTTAATAAATTTATCGCATTTTTTGCAGAAAGATATTTAAAGATCCCATATAGGGGTAGCTCCGATTTTAATAAAATTTAAGCAATAGGGGAGACTGGGGTTAGGTAAACCCCGGGGCTTGGCAAACCACTTAATCTCATTTTAAAATTGAATATACCAGGAGGTTAAAATTTTATCGTTTTTATTAGTTTACATCTATAGACAAAAAATCTTTTGAAATAAATAATTATTAAAAATTTTATTTAAGAAATAAAATTTTGAGGTAACTATATAAAAACATAATTATTCCGGGGAAGAAAATAAAAAACGTCTATCTATGGTATAATAAATAATTTTGTACATATATTTTTAACTAGATTTTTTTTATATTAATTTTACCTATGATTATGTAAAATCTTATCTCTAATTTTTTTTGTAATCATATAGAATAAAAATTGTTAGAGTTGTACCGGGTTTAATTTTTACACGGATACCAATTTTGAGATCTAAGAATCTTAATTATCCGTCAGGGTTTAGTACTAGATCTTAAAAAATTAAATTTTTTAACCCTCTTATTCATAGAAAGTAAAATTTAATTCAATAAAAATATATTTCTTTATTTCCTTCTATTCAATATTTTATTAATCTATAGATGATTTTTATTTTTGTTTAATAATTTCACATATTTTAAATAAAATAATTTTTCGATTTCATATAAATTTTTATTATTCGGTTATGAACCGGATATTTGAAAAGAAGTGATTGGTTACAAAGAGGGAAGATACTGGCTCGCTAGGATCTCTAGTAATATTAAATGGTTTAAAATTTTAATAAAATTAGAGACTCATTCTCCTGTACGAAGTTTTTTAAATATTTTCCTGAGCAAAAGTTGCCTAAAAAATTGTTTTTTTAAAAAAATATTAAGTAGATATGTTATATTTTCAAAAATTTATTAATTACAAAGCGTGTAGTTTTTAATCAATCATTAATTAAATGAAACCTAAAAATCAATTAAAGAAAAAGAAACCATTTTTAATGCTTCTAGCCCTCATATTTTCAAAAAGTATAAAGAGCTAGGAGGCTGAAATTTTGCCTGACATATAGATTACACGAAACGAACCTTAGCTTGTATTTAATTATTCATAAAAATCGAAAAGGGTCGGTTGAATCGTGATCGAAATACATAGGGGTGAACCTTTCCTTTTTTTCTTTTTTCTACTAAACAATGCAAAGCATTTCATTTACTCAAAGAAAATTTTCCCTTAATTTTATTCAGAAATCTGCAGAAGTACCATTTGCAAGGCCCGACCCGGATTTTTCTAATTGTTATAGCTAATAATGGCGATTTAAAATATGTAACCCGGTCCTGGTATATTTTTTTTAAAAAAGCCCGGCCCGGTTCGGCCTAGGTATATTTTAAAAAAATTAATACGGCCCGGCGCTGCAGGTCTTTGATTTTATTATGTTCAATTATCTTAAAAAAAATACATTGAATTTTCAAATAGCCCATAATTATCCGAACGCTTCCCAAGTTCTGCTCCAAAAGATCCAATCCTCCTCTTCCATTCAAATAACTCGCATTTTCAAAGGATTCCTTCACAATATTGATATCGCCTAAAACTATTTCGCAGTTTTTATATGTTCCAACATCGGCAAATTTCATGTAAGAACCACCGGCACTGCAATAATTAGGGCACCAATATTTTTCCACATCGGGTAAATGATCGATCGTGTTAATCATGCCAAATTCTGAAGAACCATCTTTGAACGATTTTTTCCGGCAAGGTAGGCAAGTGTTCCCCGACTCAGTGAAGCCTCTTTGAATGGGACATTGATCTAGGCACAAATAGTTAAGGGAGTAAGTGTTGTGCGGACAATTGTTCAATAGACAAAAATCCTTGTATATCAATGTTCTGTGTTGTTGCAAATTTGGTGTCTTTTTGGGAGTATTAATGCCATCTTGTATGTATTTCAGGGCCAGATCATAGCCAGAATTAATGTTACAATCCATCACGCATTTACCACCAATGTAACCATTGTAGTGACTTAGAGACGATGATAAAAACATTGAATTATGACTCTTATCAGATAAATCTGTAAAATGTTTGCAGCCCAATGTGCAATTAGAAGGGGAATCGGTTGAGCAGAGTCCCATGCATTCGGGATTGCAGCAATGCCTTTTTTCTGGGCCAATGCAGCGTGACTTGGCATGACACAGTGAATGGCAATAGGTACGGGTCAGAGTTTGGCATACAGTGTGTGACCAGCAGTAGGAAGGGCTATTAAAATGCATTGAGTATTTGTATTTGGCCAAGCCATTCGAGCATTCTGAAGGGCATGTGATAGCCTCGTTATAGCATTTGTGGTCGTAAATTGCATTTACGTGTTGATTGGCAGGTTCACCCCATAAATCGTTCCACAAAATCTGGCTATCTATATTATAACAAAACCGTGGGTTGTTTTGAAAGATAACATTTCCTTTCAATATTTCGACCAAAGATGGCAGTTCTAAAAATTCCAATCCCAAAATAAATTCTGAACCATCTACGATTTGAATTTTTGAATTGTTTTCAACTATCAGACTGTAGCCATTGTAGGTTGTTACCCCTTGAATTAATTGTAGGTTAGGAAATTGCAAAACTTTCTTTGACACATTAATGATCATCAGATATCCTTTTATTTGGTGTATTGAATTAAGGTCCGAAATATCATCCTCTTCTCTTAAACCATTGATTATTAAATTTCCAAGTATTGTGTGACAATTTTTAAATATTGATATACCCAATAAGTCATGATCATCAAAAACATTCCCCTGACAAACTAAAATCAATATATTAAAGTAAATGATTAAAAGCATATGTAAATATATTATATAACTTTAAATATAAAGATTAAATTATTTTAAAATAGATATAATGTAAATTGGGCTCCTTATAGTTCTAACAATTTTTATCTTATAAAAACTTATGTGCAAATATTACTATAAATTAATATAACATTTAAAAGTTAATATTAGATGGCAACTTGTTCAATAAAAATATTAACTCATAAAATCTATAAACTATCCCTTTCAAGGTTTATTATAACTTGGTTATATTAAGCAAAACATAGTTATTATTCTTTTCATAATTTCCTGTTAAGCAGATATATTTGATACTTCAATTTTAACACCAGTGATTCATTCCAAAATAATAATTAATCCTAATAAAAAAAAATTTTTATGGACTATTAAATCATTTTTATAAGAAATAAAATTAATCTATGTATCTCTAAACCGATAAGAAAAACCATCATTTAATTTTGCTATAATTTGATTGCATGTTCTTTATCATTACATCATAATAATAAATAAAAATTATGCCAAAATATTTTCCTGTGAATTATTTAATTACAAATAGTAAATTTTATTATTCAGAATACTATGAATTATTCGATTTGTTTGAATAATGCACCATTCATTTCATATTCATTGAATAGGCCTAGTAAATACAGTATGATTTTACAAACTTTTATATTCATTAAATTTTCATATCATACAAAAAAAAATGTATATCATTATTTGGAAATTAGTTATCAGAACCAATCAATTAAAGACAGTGACCCCTACACTTTTTGAGGGATAGAAGCAGAATACCCCCCTAAAGTAACCCCCCCCCCATTGTAAATTATTTTTTGACACCAATAAATTTCAAAAATAATTTTTATTGCATCAATATTTATTATAATATAAATATAATGTAAAAAATATATGCTTTAAAAATATTATTTTTAAATTAATAATTTAGATAAATTAGGGGAAGAGAAAGCAAAAGAATTTATAATTTCATCAATATTTAATTGTTTAAATAAATTATTTTCCATTGATAAAATGGTTAAATCAATTAAGAAATGGATCTTTCATGACACTACGAAGTCTTGTTTTAATTTTACTCATGACCCTTTCGGCAGTACATGATGTAGTAGGAATAGTTAATAAATATTTATATAAAATTGTTAAATTTGGGAAAGCAGAAAAATTTATAAGCAGACGATAAGGTAAAATAAATGAATAGTTTCTCCAGTCTGAATCATTCATCTCAGAATTATTATCATCATCAGAAGAAGCTAAATAATGTATTAGTAAAAATATTTTAATTAAATAAATTTACAATTCTCAGAATCTGACAAATCTTCTTTAACCTCTAGGTCACGAGTAATAATTACGTCCCCCGTTTTAGCCATTTTATAAATATTTCTAAACATCAACATTTCCTCAAAAACTTGACTTGTATTTATTGATAAAATTCACAGATATCCTTGATATCATCTTTAACAATTGCCTTTTCCGCCATTCCCTTTGGGGTAAAAAATGATGTTTGACTCAAAAATTTTATCGATTCATCGTTAAATCTTTCACTAAACTGCATATCAAGTGCAGCATAAAACACACTGATTTTAAAGCTAAAATAAAATATTATATTTAATGATGAAAGTATATATATATACCTCTCCTTTTTGGATTGTAATGTTTGAAGTCTTGAACTTTCAAAATCAAAAGGTAAATTTCTCTTCTTCATAAAATCTTGGGCCTTTGAAAAGACATCCAAAAATTCAGTGTTATTATCAATTTTAGGATTATAAAATAATAAAAGATAATAATTTAAATTATACTTCTCATATTAATCAGGCAATCTTTTGCCAATTGAATTTGATTTATTGCAAACCCTATATCCTTCGAAATGGTTTGCAATTTTGTACAAGCCAAGCTTGTTATCAACAATATTTTATCCAAAACACATAGTGATAAAATAAAATCAAATTTTTCTATTCTATAGACTAGAGCACTAGCCATAGTGGAAGTGGCAGGATCTTCAGAATCCTTTAAATTTGCCAAAGCTGCCCTCAAAGCATCATAAAATAGGAAAAAATTTACAATGGCCTTATATGATGTTAGCCAGCTTCTATAAATATAAAATAAACATTATATATCGAAACAATTAAGATAATATTATCGAGTGGTATTCTTGATGCGTAAAAATCTATGTGATTTTGTCAGTAAATCACTCTGACATGTTTTGAGCACTTCATATCTTTTAACACCATTAAAATATACGTAAATTTCGTCTAATATTCCCAAGACATTTCGCAGCTCTTTTACTAATTGGCATAATTGAACAACTATTAAATTTAATCGGTGACAATAGCACCAAATAAAAGCTGCCTTTGGCGCCTCCGCTCTAATCAAAGCCTGCACTCCATTAATTCTTCCACTCATGTTTGAGGTGCCATCATAGCTTTGCCCCACTAGGAATTCGAGGGGTAGATTCATGGAGCCAAGCTTGGATATTATATTCTTTTTAATATCGAGGCCCGTTGTATTTCCCGTACAATAAATGTCTAATCAGCCTTTCAACGGGCTTAGGTGTCTCGCTATTTTCAACATATCTCACTATCAAAGCTATTGCTTCTGATTTCGATACATCATATGTGCCATCATCTATAATTGAATAGCACCTGTTGAATTCAATCTCCTTTTGAATTTTTTTATAACCATATTTTTCAAGGTTTCAATAAGAATATTTATGTTATTATATGATAACAGATTTGAATATAATTTAGATTTTAATCCCTTAATTTTTTTCTCACTTCTTCTTTCTTCATTATCTTGTATATACATTTTAAGAACAGGCTAGAATCTGCAATAAGTTTAATAAGGCTCATCATATTGCCATCTTAATTTTTAATCAAGCATTTATATTTTTTTTGGTTAATATTTTTGGGCATATTTTGACAATGATCTAGAAATTATAAATGATTATATATAAGATTAAATATTTAAATTTTTACTATTCCCTTTGATAAAATTTTAATTTTGCGCCAAATCTTGAAAGTGGAAAAATAATTTTATGATAAGAAATATCGGATAACAAACTAATTTGCTAAACATCGACCATAAAAAATTTTAAAAAAATAAATAAAAAAATTAAAAAAAAAAAAGTACCCCCATAGAAATTTATAGAAGCAGTTGCTTCGGACCCCCCCCCCCATTGTAGGGGTCACTGATTAAAGATAATATAAATCCATATTTATGAATATTTAAATATATTTTTATCTTTTCTTTATTTTGATAAAAATAAATAAAAGATGTCAATTTAGATATAGTAAAGCTAGAATACAAATCTTAAAATTTTTTCTTACAAAATTATTCCACAAATTATTATACCTATACTTAATATTATATTATTATAATAAAAGATTATATTATTGTAGTTATACTTATAGATTACATTTTATACCTAACCTATTAGACAATTTTATCATAAACTTTTGAATTTATAATATAATTTATATGTGTCATCCATAAATATTTCATAAAAAAAATGACTTAAAGATTGACAGCAAAATTGTATACAATTCATAAGAAATGTATTCTAAACATGCTGGAATATATTTCAGGCAAAATCAGATTTATAAATTTTAAAAAAATCTTATTCAAAAAATTATCTAAAGTTAAAAAAAAATAACTCATTGACACAAAAAACATATTGCCGCTAACATATATACAAAATTGAAAAAATAAAATATTCAAGAATTTGAAAAAAAATATTGAAATATATATTTTTAAAGATTAATAAAAGGATTAATGGTTTGGAATTCATAAAAAAAATAACAATTTTAGTATTGGTATAAAATGTTATTATTATTAAAAAATCTTATAAATTATTTTTTTATTAATTAGTTTTGTAGTTTGAAATTTACCAATGATTTGTAACTTATAAAAAAGTTTCATATTATATGATTGAATTAAAAAATATTTATAATTTTAAAAAGATTTGTGTAAAATATATGAGACCAGTATTTTCTTTAATACTTTAGACATCTTTTATATACACTTTAATTATCTTTGCTTTTATTTTTTTAGAAAAATACTGAAAAACTAATATTAGTACTATGGAAAGTATCTTTTTCTTTTCCTGCTATAAACTTTATTGTGGAATTATTTTAATGACCAACACATGAAGAAAAATACATTGTGAATATGAACTTAGTTAAAATTCAATGGCATTATGGTTCAAATTAAAAATCAAATTTTGTGGTAATGACTTGCAGAACTGCACTCATACCACTTTTTAATAAGAATAAAATAAGAGAAAAGTTAGTTTATTTAAAAAATATATAAAGAACTCAAATATGTTAATTTAGTGGAATGTGTTAAATTCTCATTTGTTAAACAGTATTTATTTTAAAACAATTACTAGATGTGTAAAAAACATTGAATGTTATTGATAATTATATTTCTTTAAAAAAAATATGTTATTACTCGATGTAAACAAATTTATGCATATATTTATAAATATCTTAGATATTTATATTATAATTTTTTATAAACCCTATATATTAAAAGTGGGTGTAACTATATTAAATTTAGTTTTTTAATATTATAAAATATTGTTAAGATATATTTTAAAGATATCTAAAATTTTTACCTTTATTGTTGGAATTTATGTCAGAATAACTTATTTTTATTAATAGAAACAACAAAATAAAACTTGTCATTACTACGTGCTAGCCCATTTCAAAAAATTTTAATTCCCATTGAAATCTGCAAAACTCGAAACATATAATAGACATACAAAATATTTTACCTGACATTTAATCAAATGTTTTATTTTAAAAAATATTTAATTTAAAAATAATAGTAATAATATAAATAAAAAACAACAGAAACATAAAAGGGATATATTATAAAATTATAAGTATGAGTATGTATGAATATTATTATTTCTGAAATTACCAAAATAATTTTCTTTAGGAAAAATTGGAAGTTTAGAAAGGTAGTTCGACTCTCAAAAAAGATCCTCTATAGTTTTAAGCCCCTCTTTAAATATCTATGTTAGGATTTATTGATTTTCTAAGGCTTTTTATTAATTAGAAAGTCTCCTCCCAAAAATTCCCAAAGTGTGAGTATTTATAGTAATGTTTTTATGTCGTTTATAAAAAATCGACCTAGTTTATAATTTTCCCATCTCTGGTATGCATATATTAAAACTTGATGAGTTTAATAATTGTGGGATTTTGATCATCTTATTATATATACAACAATTTTATAGCCCCTCCGTCAAATATTTAAATCATTACATTACAGCTATTAGAGGTAGACCCATTGAAAAACGAATCTAATAGTATTGAATATGATTAATATATTATTCGTTTTGTTCGAATACGAATAAAAGAATTTTTAGATTCGATTAATTTAAATATCCGATGAATTATAAGAATTAAATTATTAGACAGATATATTTTTTTCGAACCACATTATTCGAATATTCGGGATTAAAAAAGTTTTAATTAAATATAGCCATTTGTCAATTCTATATCAACCTAATGGTGATAGATTAACAACAGGGTATACAACTGCTTGTGAAAGCTTTTCCTAGCTAGAACTATTAAAATAACAATAGGAAAAACTATTTGCTATAAAAATTGGTTTGGCATTATAATTAAGTTAATAAGAATTTTAATTTCCTTATTAACTTGATCGCATGTTCTTTATTATCATATTATAATATATTTTTCTGTTTAATTAGATATGCAATAAAAAAAATTTGAATTCTGTCAATATATTTTGTATTATTTTTATTTGTTGCGTTATTCCTTTATCTTATTTTTTGTTTTTTGCATTTGAACTTTTATTATTTTTGTTATAATCTAATTTTATTTTATAAACGGCGTAACCTTACTTTTTTATATATTATTTTACTTTTTTGTATTTTGTTTTATATTCTAATTTATATTTTAGAAAAGGTATAAATACCTTAAGATAAGAAAAAGAAATTAGTTAATAAAATATATTTTTACTGACTCGAACCTCGCACCATATCGTCTCCAACCTTATTCTTTGCATGGTGCCCTTTGGGTGGTGGACTAGAAAAAGATGACTACCTAATCTGCTGAGATGACCATCTAATCTATGACGATTGCTTAATCCATTGAGATGACTCTATTTATATGACTACCTATTGTGACGATTGCTTAATCCATTGAGATGACTCTATTTATATGACTACCTATTGTGACGATTGTTTAATCCATTGAGATGACTCTATTTATATGACTACCTATTGTGTTGATTGCTTAACCTATGGAGATGACTACCTATTATGACTCTACCTTGTGCTTAACCTATGGAGATGACTACCTATTATGACTACCTTATCTATTGTGATGTTATGACTACCTTATCTATTGTGACTACCTAAACTACTGAGATGACCAAGAATCAAACCTTAGTACGTTCTTTCATGCAAAAAGCTTCTTTCTTTATGGTGTCCCGGCTCTGGATGTTGGACTGGAATATAATAGCCAGCACCTAACCTAATGTGACAACCTAGGAAGAACTGATATGGAAGTTGAACGATAGGTTATGAATTCTATTTTGTGAGACCAATGATGGTTTTACTTATTATTCTAATCCACGTAAGAAGTATTATAAATTAAAATTTTATGCCAGGATAAAGGCATGTTATAAATTTTTAAAATTACTAAAATGTAAAATCATAATGGATAATATTGATATTTTTTGATTTCTTGAATGATGACCAATTGTTGTAAATTAACATAAACCTAAAGATGAATTCTTAAATATAATTAAAAATATTAAAAATCCTAAACAAGAAGATAAAACTTAATTTTAAATATGTTAAAATGTAATTAAAACATATGAATTAAAAGGGATTGATTTAAATAACCCTTAAAGTAATACTTAATATGATAAAAAGTTTTTGAAATTAAAAGCTTTGAAGACAAAAAGTTATGTAAAAAAAACATTCATTTTAGAAAAATATATTTAAATTATGTGGTGAATTTTCAAAACTATCTTATGAAGAATTTTTTTTTTGAATTAAAATTAGGGTGTGAAATTTAAAATTTTATTTAAAGAGGGAAATGTGAATAATATTTTATTTGCATATTTTAACCTGGGAGATAGAAAATAAACAAAAATTTAATTAAACACTAAAACACGAAAAATTAAACGCTTATAAAATATAAAACGCTAAAAATATAAAACGCATAAAACGCTAAAAGTATAAAACGTTATGATTAACTTAATACCTAAAAAATAATATAATAATCATTATAATTTATCATTCCTTATTCTGGATTAAAATTTTATTCCTTATTACATAAATATCATTCCTTATTACATAAATTATCATTCCTTATTACATATTTTATCATTCCTTATTACATATTTTATTGTTCCGAAATTCAAAATTTTATTCGTGCATATTATTCATATATTTGATTTGATCAACTATTCCAAATTACATATTCTGATTTATTCCAAATTCCAATATTCAACTGGAAAAATGATAATTAACAATTGAGTACGATCAAACAAGCTATGATTAATGGAGACAATTATATGGATATCAAGCTTGTGATTAAACAAAACAACGTGCAAAATCGATTTATACAAACCAAAGATTGGACAAGCCAACGTTATGATGATTTGTGATACAACTTGATTACCAAAATTATAAACCACTTTGAACAACAAACTCTCTATGACTTCTCCGATGAAATTATCAGAAGAGGGAGAATGTTGCGTTATTCCTTTATCTTATTTTTTGTTTTTTGCATTTGAACTTTTATTATTTTTGTTATAATCTAATTTTATTTTATAAACGGCGTAACCTTACTTTTTTATATATTATTTTACTTTTTTGTATTTTGTTTTATATTCTAATTTATATTTTAGAAAAGGTATAAATACCTTAAGATAAGAAAAAGAAATTAGTTAATAAAATATATTTTTACTGACTCGAACTTCGCACCATATAGTCACCACCCATATTCTTTGCATTATTATATTTTAAAAAAGGAATTATTCGAATAATTCCGAATACAAATAGTAAATTTTATTATTCATACAAATACGAGTAGTAAATTATTATATTCGTTGAATAATACACTATTCGATTAGTATTCGTTTTTGCATAGGCCTAATTAAAGGTATGCAAATAACAAAATTTTCAGGCCTGGCCTGACTAAATCTGAAATATATGTTGTTGAACGCCAAAATAAACAACTATCTATAATATTTGGGGAGTGCTTAAATTAAACCCATTATATTTTATCATTTATGATTTACATAAAATATACATTTCAAAAAAAATTTTGCACAGTCTGGCCCAAAAAAATTTCCCCAGACGCACGGATATCGGGTCGGGCTTTACAGACCTGTAATACCTATGTTAATAATATAAAAGTCCATTTCTATTTTATTTAAATAAATATTAATAAATATATCATATATTAGTTATATAAATATAACATTATTAATTATATATTACTAATTATTTAATACATTATTATGTATGTATAAATTAATAAGTAGAGAAATAAAATATATAAAAAAAAAATTCTTCTAAGCAAAATTTGACCCCGAGATTTATTTCATTTTTAAACAAATATCAAAACAAAATGTCAATTTTTATAAAACGAATTTTGATTTAAGATATATATATAGATATAATTATGATTCTTCTCGTTAAATTTTATGCTTTTATATAGGGAATGATAATTTAATTATAGAAAATTTATAATAAATATATTATTCAGATATCATCCATTCTCCAAACGATCAAATGAGGTGTTTCCTTTCTCCCAAGAGGATACAAAGATCGGCTCCTGGGAAGACGATTTTGAGTCCACATTTTACGGTGTCCACTATCATGCATATAAGAATGATTTAAATTGGTTTGAATAAAATTCTCTAATTTGCTATCATCTGTCTGTGAATGCAGGGGATCGATATTTGATTCCTGTTTAGGGCTTTCAGAAGCATTTTTAAAAGAATCGTTTGCGCGTACTTCAGTGCCTATGAATGAGTTTTCGTTTGATTCGGCATTATCTATAATATATACAAAAAATATACATTTAATATATTATAAATTTTATGGTTTAAATATATAAATCTATTATTTCTATTAAATCATTTTAATGGTAGCTCAACTTAAGGAATGTTTATATGATGGAAATTTATTAATTGAATGGAGTATATATATATATATATATAAGGGCGAAATAGTAAACGTGTTATGTATTGACGTTGTGACAGCTGCTTACCTAATTTACTCTTATTTATTTTACGGATCTCCTCCCGAAACAAAATTTGACTAATTTCAATTTATTCAATGCAGAATAAATACAAATATTTTAATTCACAATAATAAAAAAAAATATAATTAATTTTTTCAATATTTCGCTTCCCTTTTATAGGGAAGCGCATAAATACAATTTCATAATGTTCCTGCAAAATTTAATTCTTACATCTAAAAATAGAATATCAACAAAAATTAAAATACAATTTCACAATGATCTTGCCAAATTTAATTCCTATATCTAAAAATTAAATAAAGCAAAATATTAAAATACAGTTTCATAATGATCCTGCAAAATTTAATTATTATACACGCGAATACATATTTTCAAAAATTATCAAATACGTCTTGCCACCTCATTCATGACATTATGCTTATGGGGTGAGTTATTTAATGCTGCGTTAATTACAAAATCAAGCCAATAAATAGGTATTCATATTGAAGAATCAGCTGTGATTTCTATAACGTGCAATAGCGCAAGCTTAAGAATAAATGTTTACTTTGAATTCAGCATAATTTTTTTAAAAAAAGGTAAATGAATTAAGGAATAGGATTAAAAGAGGAATAGGTTATAGTTAATTAAAGAATGGGCTTAAGTAATTATATATTAAAAATTGGTTTTAATAAAATTTCATTAATTTTATAAAAATTTCATTAATTTTATAAAAATTTCATTAATTTTATAAAAATTTCATTAATTTTATAAAAATTTCATTAATTTTATAAAAATTTCATTAATTTTATAAAAATTTCATTAATTTTATAAAAATTTTAAATCATTTTTTTTTAAAAAAATTGAGCAAAAATCTTTGTAGATTATTTTATTAAATTTTTTATTTCATCTTGAAAGATTTTTAATGCATGAAAATTGTAAAAGATTTACTTATAAAAGATTTTGGGGTAAAATTTGATCAAAAATCTAAGTTCTTCAAAAAATAAATTTTCGAACTGATTTTTATTAATAACCTGTCAAATTTCTAATCACGTTATAAACAGACTATAAGAAATTTTAACTGGTGAACTTTAATCTCTTGAGATGTTGGACCTAAATGTGCCTTTGAATAGGCCAAAATATTTTAATACAAAATCTCTCATAATTTATTGCTTATTTTTTTTTATAAAAAACAATCATAAGATCGGTACAGATTAACGGTTCAAGAGTGAAGATCGGTTAATAAAAAATAATATCAGTTCGAACCTATAAACCCCAGTTCAAACTTCAGCGTATTAAGATTATGTAAAAAAGAATATTTTTTTTAAAAATATTTTATCGCTGTTCTCCAAAGAATAGTATTGAGCAGTATACAAAATATTTTCGACGTTCTCGTCTGTAAAATTATATCAATAAGAAGGAAGATTGCTAACTTGGACAGCTGGCACCGCCAAATAGCACTATACAAAATATTCAAGTATAATTTCTGATTTATCTGTCAAAAATTATTAATAATTTTTAAAATAGTTAAAATATCAAAAGATCCAACCCGATTCACATGTATTTTTAGAGGTTTGGTTCAGGTAAAGGTGGCCAATTCTTTAATGGTTCAGGTTCGGGTTAGGCTCATTAAATAATAACGGTTAACATGGGTTGAACTCGGATAAACATTTGAAATGTTTGAAAAGATAGGAAAAATAAAATAATTTTAGTAAGGTTTTATTTTATCATACCATTTCTGTAATCTACATAGCCCTCACCCCCAGAAACTATAAGGTAGTGATGAGATGATGGAGCAGATGATGCTTTGGAGTCTTCGGTATCGGCTAGATTAATATTTTTGTTAAAAAAGCAGAAGATATTATTTTTTTTAAAAAACAGTAAATTTTTTAAAAAAATGAAAAATTTCGTCAGATTTGGTTCGGGTCCAAGTTAGAAATATTTTTAATAAATGAGGACCTGTCCAGATCATTTATAAATAGACATTACTTGTAAATATCCCAAACTTTATAGGATGATGATGGACAGTTATATCCCTATTATATATTTATTTTTGTTATCTAATATAATCAATCACAAATGAATAAAAATTCCTGAATTGGGTCTGGCTGGACCCGGACCCAGGGAAAAATCAAGTCCGGGTTCGTAACTCGAAATATTTTCGGGCCGATATTTGGTAATGAGTTTTTAAAAAGAGTCCCAAATCCGTGTTCGAAGGTCTTGATTAATTTATCATTATTGATTATATGTCTATCATGGCAAAATTATAATATTATTTTGTAATACTACATGACATGGGCTACTTGCACGTGACCATCCAATCTTAAAACGATATTTTATATCAGGAAGTTACAAATAAAAAAGATATGCATAAAGAAGGAATAAATTAATATAAACATAAAAAACCACATGGAACGGTGATTAAAAATTTGACGGCCTCTTTGTGTCCGTGAAACGAAAATTGAGCGTCGGCGAGTTTGCAATAGGGGACAAAATTATTTTCGGGGAAAATTGAAGAAGTCATAGAATCGACTGTCACTGAATGAGCTGAATTGGGAATAATAGAGGGCGTATTTGCTTTTTATTGGAAGAGTGAATTTATTTAATAAAAATAAAAAGTAACTATTATATTTAAAAAAAATTTAAATTATGAAATTTGATAGAGTCAAATTAAAAGGAATCCAGTAATCTTTTGGGAGGGAGACACATTAACGATTACCGGAAAATTAATCAGACTCCTTAAAAATGTGACCCAAGGCAACATAAAAATTGCCTGAGGAAATATATCGTTTAAAAAAAATTAATTAATTAAACCTGGCTGAGAGAAGGGAATAGAAACGATGGTCCCTTTGGCTGTTCCTACCCAAAGCCTATGGCAAGACACGGAAAGCGTAGTTATTCGGTCAAAATGGGAAAATGCGCAGGATGTTTCTTTCTCTTTTTTTAAATACATATACCGAAAAAAATTTGAAAATTTTATCAATTTAATGAAAGGGCGGAGGATTTCTTTCTTTTTTTAAAAAAAAATAGGAACCCCCAGATAGGTGATATATTGTACAATCTTTAATTCACGAAGAAAGACAAATAAGAATTTTGGTATAACCAATATTTCTATTTTATTATTTTTATCGTGATTAATTTATTTGAATACTTTTCAAATCAAGCTAACCTTCCAAAAAAATATTCACATTATAATAATTCTATTTATATATATATAAATAATGATTCATTGAGTATTATTTTTACAAATTTTAAAGACATAATTTCTCTCTTTCTTTTATTTCTTTTTTTTTCTTTCTTTCTTTATTAATGTTATAACTTATACTACACTATTATTTTTGGTATAGGTATTTTAAAAAACCGGAAATAGTATCGAGCAGGAAGGTTTGCAAATCAATCCTGGTTAGGAGGGAACAAGTAAGGGCGTGGAACAAGGAAAGGCAGGCGTTCATTCTGAGAGTGACCCAAACGCCTACGCCACCACACCATACCATTGAACTAGCGTGATTTTCGTCGCGAACGTCGCAAGAGAATTCACGCTTTAAAAAAAAAATTGTATGAAAATAAAATAAAGCCAAGAGAATGATATATTTAAGTATATAAAAATTGAGAAGGAATGCAAGTTAAATAAGTTAGTACAACCCTGCAATCACAGTTAGCGCGAATTAGCGGCAAAATAAATAAAAATACAGCATATTTTGTATACTTCGCTGGGAATTCGTGCTAATTGTAAATATGCGGAGTAAGAAACAGATTTTGGGAATCTTTTATTTTAAGGAACGAAGACAAATGATGGCACATGTCTCCTAAAAAAAATTAACATTGATGCCAATCATTTTTTAACTTATTTTAGAAACAAAAATAATTGAGGTCACACGTTATAAGATACAAAATAATAATAAGCCAAGTTTTGACTTTAAAAAAATAAGCCATTAGGACAAATCATTAGTGAGTATAATCATGCGATTATAATAATAGTATTATTTTTACAAACAAAATAAGGTAACTTAAATTGGTTTTAAAAAAAAATCATCCTCTGCCTAACAAGATTTAATAGGAGAAAATATATATTAATTCTTTTCATTTTATTTAAAAAAACCAAAATTTTTAAGGTTGAAGGATCAATGACGTGAATAGTGTTGAGTCGACAGGCCCATATGTACCTGTCACAAACGGAGATAATGCACTTGATAGATCCCGTAAACTGAGGATCCAGATTTAATTCCATATATCTTGAGGTGTCCCAGTGTCCCTCTAATTACGAAAGCATAAGTAAAATCATCAAATTTATAATAATAAATATTTTTACAGAAAAAAAAAAATCTAATCGTGTGTTGCAAATTCGCTGATAATAAAATTAATCGGGAATATAAATGTTGCTTCTAAGTTTAGTCGAAGTGTTCAAAAAAAATATAATATTTTAGGATATATACTAACATAATTACTAATAGTACTCACGAGAACAAAAAAATATTAACAGCTATACATTGAGAACGAAAATTCTCCCCATTTTTTTTGTTTCTCCCTAATAATATTTGGCTTTTTTTCCCTCTAAATATATAAATAATTATTTTCCAGATTTTCTAAAATAAAAAGTAGAGTAATTATATTGCGTGTATAAAGAAGACCTAAATTTCTTTCGAACACGGCGATAGTGGCATTAGCCAGACCCGCGTAAACTTTTCCGCAAAAATGCAAAATGGAGAACACAGAATTCTGCAGTGGTATGATTTTTAAAGGCTTGTTCCATTCCGATATAGAGGAATGAATGGAAATTCTTTTTATATATTTTTTTAAAAAAAAATATTTAATTAAGTCATAAAATACTAAATTAATTACGAACATTTATTAAAATAAATTTTAAAAAAAAAAATTTTTTTGTTTACAATCCATTCTGAAATCCTATCCACATAGTAGGGAGTAATGTATTCATTTTATCGGCTTCTTCTAAAGGTGAAGAAATTATTTCGTCATCATCGTTATTTTCACGCTGCCGATAAAAATGTTTATCTTGGTTTTGAGGGTCGTTCGAAATGTTAACGTTGGTATTTTGGTTTATAACAACCATAGATAGATTCCCTATAATATAATTTGTTCAAGAAGCTCATAAATTTTAATCATTACACTTCCCCTTTACCTTAAATAAGCTAATATTTTCGAAACTTCTGTAGTAGTACCACATTTCTTTTAGGGTCTATTATCGGTGACTATATCATGTTTTTACTACTTATGCGTCCTAAACGTTACTAATCGAGGGAAAATTAAAATAAATGCGCAGATGTACCATCATGTTACGTAAGAGATACGTCATAACTAGAAATATCAGACGAAATCAAAATTAGAATAGAAATGCTAGAAGATTTAACAATTAACAGAAAAACACTGCGAACGGAAAAAAAATAGTCACTAAAATCAAGGTATATCAACTATTCCGGTTAACTGCAAGAGGCACGCTTGGAGCAGGTGGATACCGGAATCTCGATCGATAATAGACCCACCACAAATTAAAAGTGGGAAATGTGATGATTTAAACAATGAAAAAACAAAATAATAAATTTGAATAAAGAAAATATATTTAAAAATAATGATGTTTTTTAGAGTCCTGTAAAGTCACATCTAGTAGATCTGCAAAGATAGGCCCGGCCCGTATCCGGCCCGGCCTGAACGGGCTTCTACCTGGCTCGGGCCTAATTCTAATCGGGTTCGGGCCGGGTCGAGTCGGATTTTGGAATTTTTTTTAAATATATTTTAATTTATCAATTTTATATTGAATTTTTTATATAAAATAAAAATTTTTGATTTTATTTATTGAAACTAAACGCCATATAACATATGTCTTTAATTTTGAGTAATTACAAAAATTAATTTCTATATTTAAATAAATTCGGGCCGGGCCGAGCCGTTAAATTTTTTAAAAAAAAATTCGGGTTCGGACCGGGTCGGCAAAACTTTTTTAAAAAAAATTTTGGGCCGGGCTTGAAAAATTAGGCCCGATGCAGATCACTAACATCTAGTGTTAAAAGTCACTTGTTAAAAGTAATTGACTATGCTTCACTTTCATCGTTAATTTAATTCAAAATGTAACTAGTTACAATTTATTCAAATCAAATAGTTACATTATAATTATCTCAATTTTTTCATGAGCTTATGTAAATTATTTGACTTACTCGATGTGTTAAACCAAAAACAACTTTTAAAAAAGAAAGAAACATTTACTGTTTATGTCAAATTATTTTTTTTAGCAGATTTTTTAAAAAAATAAAATATAAGGCGCGTTTTTTAAATTTTTAAACATTTAATTTTGCGGGTCCTGCATCTATAAAAATAGAGTACTTACCCTGTAAATTATAGGGAATTTCACCAAAACTTTGGGTTCAATTAAGTGTAGTACAAATTCAAAGGTCCGCGACAAAATTGTCGGCTATACAGAGGGTAGACACCTATATTCAAGTAGGAATTACAAATCAATTGTAAAGATTTGCTAAAAACGCAGATTTGCTAAATCTTTAAGACATGTATATATCTATAAATTTTTATTTTTCACAAATAATGATGCATATACTATACAAAATATATTTTATTTTTATAAAAAAATATATTAATTTTGTTTGGCTAATATAATTTACAATTAAATACAAGAAATAAGTTTTGATAAACCTAAATCTAAAATAAAAATGTTTTTTTTAATTTACCTAAAATTAAATTGCGAAGCTTATAAGATGGAAAACAATTATTAGTATCACAAAAATTTTAGTTTCAATATGATTGAAAAATATTTATAAAAATAATTCAAAACTGTTTATTTAAGATACATTCGAATAAAAAAAAAATTGTAAATGTAACTAGTTACATTTATCTATCGTTATGTTCAAAATGTAACTATTTATAATTAGCGTTCCTCAAAAAGATAACTGGTTACATTAACAATACAACACTAGTATCATCAATAAAATGGGATGAGCCCGTATCTCGAAAATATTAATGTTTTATATTTCATTCCTATTTTTCTTGATTGACTATATTACATTATAAAATTAATTTTAATAATAAGAAAAGTTTTGTAAAAAATATCAAGATTCTTTCTTACTTTAAGATTAATATTCATTTTAATATCATATTTTGTAATAGAAAGAAAAAAATAGATAAACATTGTTAAATTATTACAAGTTATTGCTGAATATTTATAATTAATGCGTAACATTAAAATAGAAAATAAGTTTGAAATATTATATTTTTTATAAAAAAAAATCCCAGAGCTCGGCCCAAAATAAATTGAGTTTGCAGGGTCTCTAAAATTAAGGAATAAAAAGAAAAATAAAAAATCGCGTAATACCTCCACTCACATTACGATCGCTTTTCGCGTCTTCACTCAGTTTCGTCTCGCCGAAATAATCTTTGTCGTTATTTTTAAGGTCTAAATATTCGTTTTCGGATACTCCGGGTACAGAAGCGATGCACAATATACTTTGGCAATCATGATCGCATTTATTATTATTATTATTACTAGTCTCTGTTTTACGCGAAAAGTTTTGCAGATTTAGACAAAAATAATCCAATACGTTAGAAGGGTCGGTGGCGTCGAGAACAAAAATCATGGGTTGAGTTTGATTGGCAAATCGATTGGCGTTATCTGAGAATTGGGGCGAAGATTCATTAACGTTCGTATCGCCAGCGAAATTTGTCCCATTCGTTGTTGGTAAATGCCGTACTCGTTGTTCCAAGGTGTCTGGCGTGGTGATGTCCAAAGTGGTATCCATTTGATCGGGGGAATAATACGTGGTGCATATCCAAATGAGTGACGAGTAATTCGAGGAAGTAGAAGCAGAAATAGAGGCTGATAGGTCTCTGGAAGCCGCCATATTCGCCTAATATTACATTTTTCAAGTTATTAAGATTTTATTTCTATTATTTCTCTTCCTTTCTTATGAGATGACGTAGTACAGATAAATTGGTAATTAAAGAAACTATATATATAAAACAAAATGTAAAATAAAATAAGGAGGACATATTTTAAATTTAATATATAAAAAAGGAGGGAGAAAAAATAAATAAGTACTTGCAGTTCCTTTTCTAGTTCCGTGAGGTAATCGTTATTTTCCGCGGTGTTTTGAGGATTGGTTAACTTATCGGCGGATTGAGTTTCGTTTAAAGGGTTGTAAATATTATAAAACACACTAGCACCGCATATTTTTCCTCCATCTTTAGTCCTTCCACCGGACAAATTGACACCCGAGGCACACGATATCTATAGAGTAGTTTTTAAAAAAAATCAAATAATCGGTCTCATGATATCTATCCATTTTTTTCTAAACTTTCTCATGCACCATTTATCATTACAGTTCATTCTTCTTCTATTTGTTGTGTAAATTTTTTATAGCTTACTTTTTATAAGATTGACGTTTACCTTGTCCGTGTAAGGTTAGCTATTATTTTATTCGCCACCAAATACAATGACCCAACCGATTACAAGATTAACTTAACCCCAAATCTAAAATTCTTTATAAACGGTTTCAAATATAATATACCTTGCATCCATTTAACTGACTTCTTTCGGATGATAAGGGTCGGCAATATATAGGCACTGGTATGGATATTGACGTTAATTTTTTTGTTTGCATCTTATTTAAGAAGAAAAATTTTTTTTTAATGAATGATAATTCTGGATAAATGTTTGTATTTAAATATGTGTTTACCCTCGAGTAGAAAATGTGAGATCTATCAAAAACCCCAAAAAAATTTTAAAAATTGTTATTCACCAATCAAAATCAAATATATATTGATCTGTTTTATTTTTTTTTCCGGTACCTTCCTATTTTATGACGTATTATTGAATCGTTTTCTAAGATATTTTTTTTGAGACTGCGTATCAATCACAATTTGAAATTCCCATAATTTAAAAAAAAAATTATTATCGAAAATAGGGATTTGAAGAGACCTTATTCTATCGCTCGCGTTATCACGCGCCGAAAAAAATCCGATAATCACAGAGGAGCAAAGTTCATTTTTTTCATACATTCTCCAAAACTTGAGCTATTTTTTTAAAAAAAAAAGAAACCCGAGGCCGAAATGATAGTTGGATAAAAACCCGGTTTCGCACCCTATTTAGCTAGCTAAAAAATGGAGCGGATCCAACCATACCACATAGTTTTTTTTTTTACTTGAGATAAGAATAAGGATTTAAAAGAATATAGATTTTATAGAAATTAGATTCTTACTACATTCGATGAATGTTTGGTAGGGTCTATTCTGTTGGGAAATATGAAACGCGATTGCGAAACGGGAAGGCTCCAACCGTAAGCCTGGAATCGTCTATTTTCGTCATTGCCCTTTTTGTTGTTTCTATATAAATATTAATCGATGTTTTTAAAAATGTTTTTCTTTTTTCGTTCTATATATATATATATCAGATTAAGTCGCTTGTAGACCCTAATCAAAAAAAAATTGAGTTGTTAGTGAAAGTCACCTGTTAAGGTTCAAATTGTTCCACAAACCAAAACTTTTTTGAAATTTCTTCGGTTTGTTGTGTTGTTCGAACCTGAACCGTTGACTATCACTCGATTTTGTAGAAACTATAGCCCTGTACGGACAGGGCCAAGTCAGGACCATTAGAAGGAATCTTGGCCTTTTTAGGACCAGTTAGGAGCTCAAAAAACTGCTATAATTCGCGAGGGCTCTCATTATGCCGAAAATAATAAGTATCGTAGTGAAAATTAATTTGAATTTAAAAAAATATACATAAGATTCTTTTGTATATCAATATTTTCATTACTTATCTTCCTGAGATGGGTAAAAATGGTTAAGGCCATCGGACTCGTTATCCGAGAGCGAAACTTGAACGCGCGAAAATGTATTTAGTTTATCTCTTTTGTGGCGTTCGGCTCTCAATTTCTCGCTTAGTCTAAAAGAATAAAGTTTAAATAATTAAGTACATATTTATCAGACTTGCAGACGCGGACTAAAGCCCGGCCCGAATATCCGGGCATGGCCGTATAATTTTTTTAATTAAATCGGGACTGAAGGTGCAATCTTTTTAATTTAATTTAAGCCGGGAAAAAGATTATTATACCCTAGCCAAATTTTTTAAAATTCGACTTTTATCTAATATAATAAATAATAAATATTTTTTAAAATTATATCATAGAATAAGTGAAGGTCGTTGTACGGTCTATAGTTCGGGCCGATGCACACAGACTGGACCGGACCACGGTACTCAGAAAAAAGACAGGCCTAGACCATGGTCCTAAAAAAGACATTTAAACGTAAAATTCTTTTCATGGTTATATTGCAAAATAAAAATGAACTAGAAATAAGAACGAAGGTAACTCCTCTAGAAAAGTATTATAAAATAAAATATACACAAAAATATGGTAATAGGACCGTATCGTTGACCTTCACTGCATACAATGATATATCACATTCATTCACTTCTCATATTTTTTATTTCCCATTTCAAAATCTTTTACATCTCTCGATATAAAATACTTAACTAGTTTATAACTCATTTTTATTTTTCAATCAAACACATAACATTACAAAAATTAAATATATTTATTTCACCAAAATGAACATGAATGTAGTTTTTCCTTGTTATAAAATGTATAATAATCTTCATTTTAGAATAGAGAAGATAATTTTAAAAGTTATTCGAAATTAAATTATTTTATATTAGCTGAAAAGTGAACCGTAAAATGTCGAATTGGCCAATAAAAATTTTTTAATAATATGGGCCTGGCCAAAAATAAGTAGAAAGAAATATAAACCAATCAAAAGTAAACTAGCTTATAAAATACAACTATTAATTATTGTTTTTTAGGAGGGGGTGGAAGGGGGATTAGTGATATGAAATTGACCCCATAATTTTCAAATAACGTGTGGAGTTAGAATTCTAGAATATTCTAGAACATACAAACGTGTTAATAATAAATAAACTATAAAAACTAAATATAATAATTTTTCATTACAAATCTCGGTCAGGTAATATGGATTTAACACCGGGGGAGACTCTTTCATTGCACGCGTTGTATTTGATGGTAGCCATTTTATTTTCGGCGTTTATCATGTTAGAATCAATAAAGTTTTCTTGTTGGGGGGCCCCGAAAAGTTGACTAAAGCTATCGTTCATTTTAATTTTCATGAAATTATATAAAATAATTTATATATCGTTGCTTACTAATCGTATTAATTAACGAATAATTTCAAAGGGTAATCAGTGTATAAATACTATATTTAACTACTCTTTAATTTATAACTTTTTTATTTTTGTTTTCTTAAACGATGATAGGGGTTCTGGTAAGGCCTTAGTATGAAAGATATAATATTTATAATTAGGGATATTCTATTAATACTTGGCATAGCCTAAAAGTATAAAAATAAGCTATTACAAGCCCCATATAGTTCCAACTCTGCCTCCTGACTTTTCGCTGGCCTCGTTCATTCGTTTGGCGCTCCCGCTTCGTCCTCTCGTTTTATTGGTAGGAGCAGAGCGATTAGCAAATTTTTCGGAACGAGCGGCTTTGATGGTTTCGGTCCACCGCACAGCATCCCGCAATTCCAACCATTTTTCCTTGTACTCGTTCCGTTCCAGTATAACCCGAGCCATCTCCAACCGAGTGAAACGCTTATTTTGAGAGCGAGCCTTTTTTAATAAATAAAATTTCCCCATAATGTTATTATTTAAAATAGGATAGGCCATCAGTTATTGGCAGTTGGTTATCAACCAATATAACTTGGTATCGTTAATATTCGGGTTCTAGAAAATCGATTGTTCACTTTTATAACATTATACGATATCAATAGATAAATTTTAATAATAGTTAATGGAATAATATGTTCCGATATCGTGGGAGGGGGTGGTTGGGGGGGGGGGGGGATGAAGAAGGTCAGAAACATTCGTTTCCGTTTTTCTAGAAAGGAACGCCTTCCAAAAACGTTATACCTAAAATGGGAGGCGTCCACATCTTCACATTTTCGTTTCCAGTGATTATGCAAATAAATTACAAATATTAATTAATGTTCATTTAATATTCTAAGGCTAAAATCCACGATCATGAGAGCTCGAAAATTTTTTTAAAACAAATTACATTCCTGGCGAGAAGCCACCTCTAGTCTAAAATATAGCAACCTTGGAGTCCCCATTAAGTAACGCTTTACTTTTTTTGAAGGGATAAAGGTAGCACACTTCTTTTTAGAGAATAGCTAGACGTGCAACTTCGCTATTTACAAATTTTACATAAACACATTATAAAATATAATAAAACTTATTTATAATTTCAAAATGATAATCTTCGCAAAATAATTAAATATTAAAATTTTTAACTGGAATATAAATCTAATTTATCAAGCAATTTAAAATGAGGCCAACAAATATATGTGGAAGAGAATGAGACAGGTGACAACAACAAAATTTCACTAGAAAATGATTTTGTTGAATTTCCCAAGCCTGCAAAAATATTTTCAACTCTTTAGGCTATGGGTAAAATACTGAGTTCGCCATTTAAAAAAATAGGCTCAAATGAAGCGATATTTACTAGTCAGGACCATGTTTCACAAAAATTGTTTTATAAAGTCATAACCAATTTTAAATTGATAAAATTCAGCCAATTTACTTGGTCGAATCCCTCATTTATCAATCTGATTAAGACAATGTCTAAATAAACATTTTTGAAAATTTTTGTTATAAAATAAATTTATAAAATTAATTATCACGTGGTTCTCACGTGGTAGTGTTGAGCGATTATTTAATAAGACAAAGCTTATACCTTCTGATCGCCGTCCAATAAAAAAAAGCATATATTTTACATTTTTAGTTAACTTTTTTTTCAATATTTTTTTTACATGTTCGAATTTTTAAAATGTGAATTTTATGAATATCGGATTAGATACAAAAAAAAAATTCTTTAATTAAAATAAAAATAGCGTAAAAGTAGCGAGGCTATTTAAAAGAGTAGCTTCATACTATTTTTTTGCCAAGTAGAGCCGTAGCGTGCTACCTTTAAAAGTAGAATGCTGATAAATTAAAGAAACCAACAAAAAAGAATAACATCTTCAAAGGACTTTTCTAATGGAAGAGGAAATTATTAAGAATGAGCCAATATAAATAGAAGAAATAGAGAGCCATCTAAGCAACAAATGAACTTTTTACATTTCCGTCTCTAAAAAATAACTTCAGAGAACATATGGTACAAGCTAAAATCATGAACTTGAGTTACTGGACTAAAATGTTTAGCATTAGAATATAAAATGAACAATAATAAGTTTTTTGAGGATATAAATTAATATTTGTTATAAAAAATACTAAGTAAAGAATCATTATTTTTATTTTTTATTAAAAAATTACAAAACTGCGATAAAAAAGTTACGGGAACGGATGTAGACGCGTCCCGTTTAATAAGGGGAATGAGACGAATAAATTTAGTTGGCAGTTTTTTTAATAAAATGATTTAAATATATTTTGAGATATATATTTAGAGGGGGAGGGGCTTGTATGGGCATATAAAACACATTAAACCTCATCCGAGTCATCTACGTTTTCGGGTTTAGAAATAGCTTGAGCAGACGATTTCATGATCTTGAGTTCGTTTTCTAATTCATCTATTCTTCTCATAAAATTATCTTTTATCCTCTGCAAGGATTCGATTTCCTCTCTCAGTATCTCTTGTTCACTAAGGTAAGAAATAATAAAATGATTATTATAGATTTTTTATATAAATATTAAATAATTTTTGTCTCTTTCTTCCAACATTTCTTTCTTTCATTCTTCATTTCTTTCTTTCTTTCTCTCTTTCTTTCTTTCTTTCTTTCTTTCTTTCTTTCTTTCTTTCTTTCTTTCTTTCTTTCTTTCTTTCTTTCTTTCTTTCTTTCTTTCTTTCTTTTTGTTGAAAAAAAAAGACTAACCTCGTTAATTCGTCTAATTTTATGATGAGATCATCCTTTACAATGTTCAAGGCGTTTCTATTAAACATTTTATAATAAATTTAAAAAATCAACATAATCTAAATGATAGAATACGTAAAAACAAATAAATATAACATCTATATATGGTTAAATAATCATATGTTTAAGAAGGGTCAAAAAGAGAGCCTAAAAATTAAAAAGTCTCAATTTTATTCATGGTCACACCTTAAAATATTTTTTTATTCTACCTAAACGTTTTCCGCTATTTGTTTGAGCCCTTATAAAGTCAAATTTAAGAAGAATGTATGAAAAGAAGTAACGAAAAAAAAGATATTGTTGTAACTTGGTAGCCAAAAGTTCGTTGTTTTCTTCTATCAAATTTTCGACCTCTTTGCCCATCGCTATATTAAAATATAATTTTATAATATATTTTGTGAATAGCGGGAAACTATAAAAATAAAATACAGCAAAACCCCCAAAGGTGACAATTGTGTTGACACCCTTTTAGGTCGGTTCCTTCCAACCCCATTTAAAAAAAATGCTTAATCATAATGTTCTAAATATATTTATCACTTATCTATTAACCAACTCATAACATCCTTTTAATAGTCATCTTATAAATTTCAACGTAGAAGAATTATATATTATAAATTTTACCGAATATATGATCGCTAGCTTTATATTTGTTCCCATCGTGTGAATTTTTTTTGGCATACAAAGATGTAATAATTTTTGAAAAAATATAAGATTATATATTTTTTTTGTAAAATAAATTCATATAAAGTTATATTTAAATGAACTTTACCAAAGGATCTAACACTTTGTTCTTCTATATTGTGCATAAATAATTTGTAAAAATAGGCATTATATTTAGTAACTGTAACTTTTCCCAGATGTTAACAAAATATATTTATAATTTTAAATTTTACTAAAAAACATAATTAAAATAATTTTTTATAAAAATGAATGCGTGATTATAATGTTACCAGATGAATTTTCGTCGTATTGGGCATCGTAGAGTGATAAATTATCAGCTGCGGAATAACCAGAATCTTTAATAAGGGCATTGCTATGATATATTAATAGCAAAAAAAAAATCAAAAATAACTATTCATAAATTATATATATCGGAAAAAAAATCGATAAATATTTTGGACACTTAAGAAAAGGTTCAGGAAGTGAATTAAAATTTCGTATTACAAATTAAATTCTTAAAGGATAATTAATAATTAATTGTGCATACATTTAAAAAAATAATATAATTTATTTCATTTTAGTGGTTAATTTGTAAGAATTTGATTTAAAAATGAAATACATATATGCGAGGTATAAATTATATACGAACTCTCTTCAACCCCCCCCCCCCACCCAAAAAAAAATAAAATAAATAATTATCTCTAGTAGATGACCTGATGGCACGATAACCATACTTTGGGCCCACGGAAAATCACTAATATGGGACCACACATGAGCCTCTTCATTCCCCTCAAACTTAAATATCAATCCACTAATGCAGGCAGAAAGTAAAAAGATTAACAAATATAAAAATTTTAACAACTTCATATTCACTCCAATAGTAACTTCCACAAATGTCCACTTTTTGCCATTAACATATAAGTTTTTAAAAAAATCTAGGCATTAATACGGCTCTTTACAAAACAAAGGCAGATAATTTTTATATATGTGCTAAAAAAACTCAAATAGAAATTTTAGACATATTTATGGTTCCTTTTTGGGAACTCAATTATAAAATTATATTTTTAATTATTATAGTTTTTTAATTTTTATAGTATTTTCATAGTGTTTCATAGTATCTTAATTTGATCTTATATTATAATATAAATTGTCCAAAACTTGAAAATAAATAAATTGAATGGTAATTTTATCCTTTATTTTAGTATTATTTTTTGTTTTAACATATATCTAAAGCATATATAACGCCGTTCTGAGACATTTGGTGGCCTGAGGTAAATTAATTCGGTGACCCTAAACCACAATTTATATTTAAAAAATTTTTGTAACTCTGAAAGAAAAAAAAAACTAAAAGAATGTAACATGGTAAAATTTATTTATTTTAAATCATTAATAATATCAGTAAATCATTTAAAAAAATAGTGCATGACCGTGTATATAATCACTCTAATTGGCTAATTACTATATTTTTAGTCATTTGAGCCAATTTTTAGGCTAAAAAAATGATTAAACTTAGTTTTTCCATGTGAATAATATCGTGTCTCATTTGGGATTACACTAGTGTAGACATATTCGCTAAATCTAACACCCAAAATAAGAAGTGTGAATAAAAAATTTAAAAGAAATACTCAGAGTTAAACATTATTAAATTCGTTCCTGTTCAAATATATCATAAAATATGGATTAAGATCATAACACAACTATAATATTAATCTAAAAAAATGAAATGTTAAAGTTGTCAGATGCTTATTATAAGTGAGAAATATATTATTATTCATTTTTTTGAATTTTTTTCGCTATATGATAAAGATTATGTGTATGAGAAAAATAACTGTGAGAGAAATGAAGCTTCAAATCGCCTAGCCATTATTGCCGCAAGATTTGGACTGACCTCTACATTTTATTAACAGCGTTATAACCGGCTCAGATCAAACAATTTTTTTTTTTTTAAAAACTATAATAAAGGTGTATAAATATCATAATTATTATTACGTTGAATCTTGAATGTTATCTTCGATATATGGCTCGGATTCCGAAATTCGGTCTTTCCATATACCTTTTTTTTTTAATTTAAAACAAAAAACATTTTTCAAATTTCTTATAAATTTAAACTACATTTTCTTTTTCATTATTAAATCAATCTTAAATTTTGATAAATCTGTTAGACTGTATCCTGGTTAGGCATATTTTTTTGATACTTATTTAGCGTAAGGTCCTTGAAATAGGACACCACCATTTTGGCTTGTTTTTAAAAAAATTTGTGGCACTGTTATTTTTCATATTTTTATTTCACATTTTTTTTTGTTGTTTTTCTTTCTTACTTTTTTAGATAGTTTCGTCGAAACGCTAAACAGCTGGCTGTTTAGCAATAAGTCGAACCAGGACACACAACTCCTTAACGTTTCTTTTCATTTATTCTTTTAAGAAAACTTTTTATCATCTAAAAAATCGATTCGTTGATAGGTATTGCAGATTTCGGTAAATAGTCTCATACCGAAAAATTATTTCGAGTTTATGTAAATGGAATTCGCATTTAAGCCAAGACTTTGGGCCAGAGATATGGGCAAAAGGTTTGATGTTGGTAGGATTTTGCTCCAAATAATAAAAAAATTTGAAATTCGTTTTAAAGATTCATCTTTTTTAGGTAGTCGTTTTGCCGTTTTTTAAGCGATTTAAAAAAAAATAAACTTCTTAAGGTCTGTAGAAGAAAATACACATGGGGTGCTTGTAACTAGAACTTGAAGAACAGAAATAAATCAACTCGTACTTCATTGGCTTGGAAGTTCTTCGGCAAGCGTCTGTAATGACAGAATTAGCCATTACCCACCAAAACTATACATCTGCTTGATTATTCCAAATCAAATGTATGAGATAAGGTCCAAGTTTATATTTTTTTTAAATGGGCATATTTACGTTGTCAAAAAAAATTTTCCCAGTATGAGGTTATTTACCGAACCTGGTTGCCAATAACCCTGAGTAAATTTTGAAGGTTAATTTAAAAATTTGATATTATTGTCATAATATATAATAAAAATATTAACGTATTTATTTTCTCTTATATTTTTTTAAAAATTAAAAGCTTTTACGATTCGATAATTCGTCGTTGTCCAATGAGAATTCTTGAGCCCTATCATAATCGCTAGACTCAAAAGCTGCGCGGTTAAATTCGGATATATTATTGCTCGACCTGTAGTTATAGTAAATTGATTTTTAATTATTTATTTAAGCCGGTAAAATCACGTAATAAAAATTGATTTTTCAAAAATATTTCGTTCAATAATAAAAAAATTTCCAAAAAATATGAGTATAGTGGCATCCGATCCGACACAATTTAACAGCTGATGAAATTTTAAAATCTGCTCATGGGATCATTTTTTCTTTATTAAAAATCAATATTTCTTAGTTTATTATTATGAATTAGAATTAAAGATTGTTAATCTTAATAAAGAAATTTTTAAATAGATCAGCTGTTAATTCGTGTCAGATCGGATACTATGAATGCGGCCTAAGGCATTTAAACGAAATACCTTGGCCTTTCAATGATGTCCACTAAAGCCGATGACATACAGCTGACTTCGATGTGTGTACACTTTTATAAAATAAATCGTCTATCTTGATTAGTATTATATGCTAAAGCATAAACTGGTCTATGAAAGCAAAATTTTCGACAAATAAATATTATTGAAGTCTCGGAAGTTTAGGTACCGTTCTAAAACGCTAAAATAAAAATCGCTAAAAATTGGGAATATGGATAATATTTCCTCTATTTTCGCGATTTTTTTTAAAAAAAAACACAATTTAAATACGAGTGTTTACTTTCCTAGGCATCGATTAATATTCATTTCAAATTTACTTAAAAAAATTTCTAGGAGCGAGATTCCCAATTTTTCGCGATTTTTGTTTTAGCAATTTCGAACCTATCCCGGAAGTTTTTAACAGCACTAGGTGTAACAAGGCTTATTGTCTTTCAATATAAACCCTTATTTTCCTTTATTAACAATGTCTAAATTTGATTTATTTATTTTAAAAAAATATATATCTCTGACCCATCAATAATTATTTTCTTTGTTTATTTGTCTTTTTTCGTTTTATAAAGGCCACAAAATTTATTTTAAAAAATTATATTTCTTTTAGAGAAACCTAGAGGAAAGATTTCTGACTCGTCTTCCAAGCTGATTTGTTTTTAATAATGGCAAGCCTGTTTTTTTTCCTTATTTCACTCAAAATAAAAATCGAAATACAAATTTCCCCTTAATTGCTCACAATTAAAAAAAATTATGGGTATAACTATTGTAGTCTTCTTTATATGTGTGGCTGTCACAATTTCTAAAACCTTTGTTATTAAAACGGCACAGTAAGATTTGGTCAATGAGTTTTGGTTTGAGTATACAGAAAGTAACAAATTTAATGAATTTCACAGATATTTTTCCTTAAATTCTAAGACGAGATTATTTCAGTTTTATACTTGAAACTGCCTAAATATTTATTCTTAGCTTTTACGAATTTTTTTTCTGAGCATTGCAGTTTTAATCCTGAGCAATCAGCTAGAATCGTTTTTTGGAGCCCGATCAGATTAAAAATTTTGTCAATTCAAATAATTTCGACTCTATTTTGTAAATTGTTTCTAAAGGTAAATTGAAAATATGAGAATCCATGTTAAATGATCTATTTCCCAATTAGTTAAATTGATCATTCAGCCTATCATTATGGCCCAGGTTTGAGTAATTTTTTTTCAAGACAGGACTGCATTTTTCAAAATCATACCATTTTATGACCTACAAGCCATACCAGATATAAGGACCGGGATTATAACTTTCTGGTCTCTAATTTTTTTTAAATAAAATATTATTGCTTTCTATGATTAAAATTTTGTCTCAGTTTCTGTTATATAATAATAATTTACATTTTGATAAAATTTAATTTAACTTTTTTAATCTATCAAAAAAATAATCAAAAAAATAATATTTGAATTTAATTCGTTAAATAGATAACCGAGTTTATTATTATAAAAACAAACTGGACATATTTTATTTTGCAATGGATATAATTTATTTGTTATAATAATTAAAAAAATATATCATAACTTTTCGATTTATATTTCTAGACATCTTTGAAAAGAAATCAAAAAATTTATATTATATTTTTTTGGCCACCCCTTAAAATGATATAAAAATTATATACGTTTTGACATTCATTAAATTTTGAATGATTGTTCTATAAATGAGTGTCAGGATTTTAATATATTTAATGATTATCCCAATATTGTTTATGATTAAATATAGAAGCCTTTCTGTCGTCTAGTGTTGTTAATCGGCTCGTTTTGAGCCGATTTTTAAAAACGGCTAACTCAATATTTCATCCAGAAAAATATCACGCAAACCTGAAGATTTTGCTCATAGAAGGAACAAAGGTAGAAATATATTAACGAAATCTCGAAGCTTCGGCAATATTTTTTTGGCTAAAATATTGAGTTAGCCGTTTTAAAAAATCGGCTAAAAACGAGCCAATTAACAACACTACTGTCGTCAATTGCCCCGTTAGAAAACTAGCATGGCTAGAAAAGTCTTTACAGATAAACGGGGGTGCCTTAATGATAAAAAATTTGAGAATGTTTAATTATTCAAATCCTAACAACCACCCTTTTTGTCATAGATTTTGTATATAGATGTGATATCAGCTCAATAAATTTTTTATCGTTCACTTCTATATTTGAATTTTAACAATAGAATCCTAAATTAAGCATTATGCATACCGTACATAAGAATAATAAAAATTGTTTCTGTACGATGTATACGTATCGAGATACATTTGTAAAAATGTATCTTATGTAGATAGATCTTTAGGTAATATATCTATATCTAGATACATTAGATAAGTATCTTTTAAGAACTCTGGACTAAATTTTAATATTTTTAGTTTTCTCACGAGAAGGGGGCGGTATTGTGATAGGCGTTTTGATTGTTGGCGTTTAATTTTGCCATAATCTTTGTCCTTTCTTTATAATCCAAATGAGTTTTGAAGAGCTTTGGTGATGTGAGAAAAATTTTTATAAAAATAATTTTTTAAAAATAAATTAGAGCATTATTATTAAGGTTAAATTTTTGATCGACTCTAAATCTAATATCTTGGGTCAAAGTAACAAAACTATTCAGCCTTTTGAGTTTGAAAAGTTGTGAAATAGATCCACTACACCAAAAACCTATATTTCAAAAATAGTGATGGGGAGGGGGTGGTTAATAGATATTGCCAGTTAATAAATCCCTATAAAGATTTATGTTAAAGTAAGAAGAGAGATGGAGGGGGAGTTAAAATAATACAGAGCAAGGCATTAATTACAAACTGATAAATTTTATGAGATTATTCAAATGGCTTTTAAACTATATTTATACAAATTACTTCCGAATATCTTTCGTGCAGTTTATTGTAATCCTTTTTCCATTCACTCTCTTTTTCTTCTAGTCGATTGGCTGAAGTTTTTAATTAAATATAAAAATTTAATCCTATAATTTATTTATTTTTTTGGTAAAAAAATATTATATTCTTATATTATGCAAATTAATATCCTCTTTTTATTTTTTTGTTTGAATATTAAATGATAAGTTACTTATATACTGAAGAGTGACCACAAAATGGGGGTTTAATGCATTATAATAATTAAATAACTAAAATTTCTTTGAGTTTCATTTTTTAATTATTTAAGACCTGGCCTTGCCCTATATTTGGATTCCAAAGACTAATGTAATATTAACTTATCTAAATTGCTCATTTGTTCCTCTATTAATGATAAAATTGAGGCAAAAAATATAAAATAAATATATTTTAAGAGGTCAACTTATGATAATTTCATTTAAGACTATAATATATTGGAATGCAAATTGTGATAACTCTAGTTGGATAATTACTATTATTTGGCTGTTTACGCCATTTTTAAAGGCTAAAAAATCATTTAACCAAGTTTTTTTTGCTTAAAACTATCACTTTGACCATAAGGTATTTTCTTAAAGATATAGCAGTTTTAATTTAAGATACTTAAAAAATGCTTTAATGTTAATATTAACAAATTTTTCCAGGACATGCCTGCAGATTGATCCAAATTAGCCAACCTTAAGCCATTACCCAACTAAGTGATAACAGAAAGTAAATTAACCATGATCCATAGAATTTTTGGATTTTAACTCCATGATATGCACCAATGACTCCAAACTTTTAATCCTGTCTTGTAGATTTTTCTTTTCACCTTCTAATACATCATCCAATTCAAAATATTTCTGATTTTTAAAATATTTTTATAATATTGCTGATTTATTTTTTATAATGTATATTGTAGCATTTTATTATATAAAAAGGTACATGAATAATTTTGATT
Source organism: Gordionus sp. m RMFG-2023 (assembly GCF_954871325.1). Taxonomy (NCBI): domain Eukaryota; kingdom Metazoa; phylum Nematomorpha; class Gordioida; order Chordodea; family Parachordodidae; genus Gordionus; species Gordionus sp. m RMFG-2023. Next base: position 24,984,302 of record NC_088779.1, on the reverse strand, counting down.
TATAGGGAGACAAGTTAAAAACATTTAGATATATTTATTATTAAAACTTAATATTGTTTAACTAATTTGTTAAAAGATAAAATAATTTATAATGGATTTTAGATTTTAATTGTATACAAACTATTCATGGGATAAAATCAAATATTTTATGATTATAAAATGAAAAGGAAAGATTTAAACTAAATTTTAAGGTTAATATTGATTTTAAAACCTATTTATCTTTATATTGGTGAAATATTTATGTAGCATAATTATATTTAAATAACAATAAAATTACTTGCTCAATCGATCTCTTAGATTGTTTTTCCCTTTCATATTGTGTCATTAGTTGATCATTATCTTCCTTTAAAATTTCTAATTCTATTTTTGTTTCCTCAGCCTGTAAATGTGTAGTTTCAAGATTTTCTAGTAATGAAACTACTAATGGCATTAAACTTTTGACTACCTCTTCATCATATTTTCTTATCATCCTTTCAAATTCCTGATATATACCTCTTGCCATACTTTGAACTCTATCAGATACTACCATATGATTATCATCTGATATATGCTCTTCATCCATTAATTTATTGTGAATAAATAGATAAGAAATTCAATGTTTAATATAGCCAATTATTTCGTAGTTCACATTTTATTTAAAATAGATATAAAATAAAAAAATCTTGCTATGCTTTAAAAAAAAATTTCTTTACAAAAGGATCGCTGGTTATACAACAATAATCATATGTTATATTTTAGGATATTATGTATTTTTGAAATTCAAGTTATCTCAACAGTTTATTTGTATTTTATTACATTGAATCTTAAAATACCCTTATCAGTCACTAGAGAGAAAAGTGCATCACTCATGAGGGGGAAAAAATATTTCACGAGAGGAAAAAGTGTAATTTTTAAACACTTTAAGTTTAAGTTACTCTAATATATCTGTTCCACCAATAAAAAATAAAATATAAATACACTTTTTTGCCTTGTATAAAAAAAAAGCATTATCAATTTCAAACTAATCTAAAAAAGAAGTTGTGTAATATTAGTCTTCTTTTCCTGTCTAACTATATTCTCATGTGAGTAGTATAGAATATTATCCAAAACCTTTAATCCAGTCTAAACGCGAGTTTTTTAAAAAATATTCTAGATTGCCTTCTTGAATTAAAGTCTTATAGCCCAAATAAAAGTTTATAATCAAAATTTATAAAAATCATTTTTAGATAATGATTTATATTATTATTAATTTTTAAATAATAATTACCCATTTTTTAAAATAAAATATTTCTTGAAAAATTAGCAGCCATGGAATATAAATCTAATAAGGTGTTCATAGTTTAATTTGCAATTAATATACGTATATTTTTTTTATATTGAAAATCTATATAATATAGCCTTTTGCTTACCAACTACATTATATAAACAGAAATTTATTAAATAATATTCTTTCATTTTTATACATTTCTTTATACATTTCAGGCAATTTTCGACCAGCTTTGAATAGTTGAAAATCTTGGGTCGTAATATGAATGTCTCGCCTAAACAGGAGACCACAACGAATGCCTTTATCTAAGAAACAAGTATCTTTAACAACATAGCTCAACCAGGTTTACCTAATGGAGTGATTTAAAAATTTTGGGGGTTTCGCGCTCAGATCCCTTTTTCTAGGACTTTGGGAATCTTTTGACTGGGTTTCCTTGGCCTACATATAGCCAGAAACAGGAACGGACTGGCCATAAGACCAGGTGGGTATTTTGCCTACAAGGCCACGAGAAAATGTCAATTGAGACCCAGAGAAAAATAACAAAAAATAGGCCGATTAGAAAAAAAGAATATTATTATGTTTACATTATTATCTCATATCATTTAATTATTTTTAATAATACTCTATTATTTGATTATCACATTCCTTGAGAATTATCATGTCGTTTACTATATTTAATGCATAAAATATCAATAACTGTAGCTATACTTTATTACCACGTGTTCAAATGAATTAAAAACCAAGGGCGTCGCTATCCTTTACAATCTCAGGGGGCTCAAATTTTTATGTAACTCTAAATAATTATTCTGAATGTCATTTATTATATTTTGCATGCAAAATAAATTAGCATATAAATCATTAAAATAATACAAGACATTTCTAAAAATAATATTTTTTAATACAAAATGTATTTATTACAGTATAAAATATTTTCGATTGTTGATATAAAAAAATTTTGCGTCTAAAGAATTATAAATGATAAAAAAAGGTTAATTAATATATATATATGTCTCAATTGATAATGGTTTTTGAAAACTAGATAATATAATATAATCTTAGCAACTTACATTGACGAAAGGTCATGAAACTAATATAGCTCTATATTATAATTTAAGACAATGTTTTATAGAATGGACTAATAAGAAATAATTTATAGACCTTACCAAATCAACAATTCTTGAAGAAGAGAATATAAATGACCAATCCAAATCATAAAACTATATGGTGGATAGAGCTTCCTCTTAGATGACATGATGGACTAGACAGCGTCTACATGACAGGATTTTCACTGGATGCTAGTGTTGTTAAATGGCTCAATTCGAGCCGATTTTTAAAACGGCTAACTCAATAATTTATCCAGAAAAATATTATGCAAGCTTAGAGATTTTGCTCATAGATGGCACATAGTATTGAACATCTATTGGCGAAATCTCGACAATTAGGCAATATTTTCCTGGCTATAATTTTGAGTTAGCCGTTTTTAAAAATCGGCTAAAATCGAGCCGTTTAACAACACTACTGGATGCAAACCCCATTCAAAAACCTTTGCCTACCCCTCTAAAAAATCCCCGCCGCCTTCGGCGGCGATGTCTCTTTATCATTATTTTCACCTATTTATTTATTGATACTCTTTTCAAAGAATTTATAAAAAATAACTTAAATTAATCTACCTCTACTACCAACTATCGATATTTTATGAATATAAATAATTTATTTTTTAGATAATAAATTCAATTAAAACTTCCATTATTTACAATGATCTTAAAATTTAATAGATAACCCCCAAAAAAATTTATCCTACCCCAACTAAAGAAGCTTACCCCATACCCACTCAAAAAAATAGGATGCAAACTGTTCCTACCCCTCCCGCTCATGTAGACGCTGTAGCTAGATAAGTAATCGAGAAATTATTGTATAATATTAAATTTCTAAAAGATTATCTTCCATTTTTAATGATATATAAGCGACTACAAAGTTGACCATTATTGCTTATCTAAAATATGCGATCATATGCTCTCAGCAGCTTTAGTAACAATCTGAAATTACATAGCCACACAAATAATAGATGCTGGTTAACTTGCAGTCCTAGCCATGACACTCACGATGGTAACCCATAGATAAATTGATAAAACAAAAACACTAAAAACCTTTAGAAGAAATTATGCAAATATATTGAAGCCTTGAGTTATTTACACGTCAAAAATGCCATATTAGAAATGAAACATTTTGTAACTACAAAATAAGAAGTAGAGCGATATCCTGAAAGCAATTAAGATTTTATATATTATTGTCGCACCATCTCTAGTTGGTATATTATATCTTAAAATAATAGTAGTTTATAATGATATTAAAAATATATCCGTATTAAAAATTTAACTCAAATCTATATTACGAAGAAGAAAAAAATATCTTTCCTAAAAAGACGTAAAAAGATATTTACATACATTGTGGGACTGGGATGAATAATAATACATTTAAATATAAATATATTGTAAATAAATAGATGGCGTTAAATATTTGTAAACAAATTGTTACTTATATTTATTATCAAAAGCATTTATTAGTAAAATTTTAGAAATATTAACTGTAATATAATATATAAATGTCAGATACGTCTGTAAAAGTGGCATTTTACCTAATATTTTATAAAAAATTATATATAATAGAGGATTATAAATTCTATGTCTACTTACTTTTTATAAATAAATCTCTTATACTTATTTGGATTTGGACCTTGAAAATAATTTTAGGAAGAGACATGATAATTTAAAAATCAATAATATAGTTGATTAGTGATTTTGAACTCGGCTAAAATATTAAATTATTAATTTTCAATTAATAAATGATTATATTTATTTAATTAGGGTTATATAATAGTTTAAATAATAAAAGTCAATTAAGCTTCAACTGTTAATGCTAAATTAATATTTAGTGATTGATATTGTTATATTTTTAATATAGAATTTGATTACAAGCTGACATAGTATAATTTATATGTAATAATCTAATCTAATAATTAAAATAGTATTCATTTCAGAGTTGTACAAAAGATCTTCTTTGAAGATTTTTGAGCGAGATCTAGCTCAAAAATTTGAGCAAGATCTTTGAAGATCGTAAAATTTGAAGATCTTTTATTTTTTAAAAATTTTGTGTAACGATCTTCAAAGATCTTCATGATATTTATTTTTTTACCCCTTTATTAAAAGCCCAGATGTTTTTCAATTTTCATCAAGGCAGGAGGAGAGGTATAAAACATAAAAGAAATATTATAATAATAAAATTGAAAAACATCTGGGTTTTTAATAAAGGGGTAAAAAAATAAATATCATGAAGATCTTTGAAGATCGTTGATCGCAGCGATCTTTGAAGATCGTTACACAAAATTTTTAAAAAATAAAAGATCTTCAAATTTTACGATCTTCAAAGATCTAGATGATCTTTGTTCTTTTTATTTTGAGCAAATGTACAACTCTGATTCATTTAATAAAAATTAAGATAGTCTTATTAATTTTTTAATAAAATTAAATCTATATATTACTCAATAGAATTTTAAAAGAAATTATTCAGAGGGCAATCAAAACATTTATTTTTAGTTCAAGGGGATATTAAGGAGCCATTAAAAAAAAAATTTTGCTTCAGGGAGCTATTCAAACTTTTCAGGGGGCTCGAGCCCCTGCGCCCCCCCCCTAGCGACGCCACTGGTGAAAACGCTTCTGTTTGTGTAGAGTGAACGCTAAGTTTTAATTAATTTATTAAATTATATTTTTATACATTGATTTATTGTAGAAATAATATAGCCAACATTTCTTGTTCTTAATTCATTGAAATTAAATAAAACGCAGGTCGATGTATTATATAAAAGGATGGATGCTTGGGTGAAACACAATAATTCATCTGACCAAAATAAGTTGAGAAGGCTGCAAAAAATAAGTGAGATAAGGTGGTGGGCACGTAAAAAAGCCCTTAGATGGATATATGTCAAAAAGACCTTGCTCCCAATAACGATAAACGCACTTCAATTTATAATAAATAATAAATCAATTGAGGCAAAAACTCGATAATTATGTAAATTTAAGACTCTAAGTATTAAATCTTCAAACTAAAAATTTAAATATTTTATCAGCATGGAAAATGATAGAAGATGCCAAGTCTTCTGTATCATCGATAACTATTACAACGATTCAAATATAAACAATAAAAATGGCTTCTAATTTAAATAAAACACTTTCATATTTAAAGCTTCCGGAGAATATTTGGGTACAGAATGCTCTGCCAAAAAATTGAATAGGACGAGTGAAGAGAATATATAAGGATGAAGGACAAGATGAACTTCCTCAAGAATCGATTGACCTTTATAGATTCGAAGTATTTCGTCCTATAATTGATCAAATTATAAACAGCTTGTCAGAACGGCTTTTTGATTATTTTGAATGGGAAATATTTGCATCCAAGACATTTTGATGAAGATGAAATAAATGTAAAACTATTTCTGAAAATCTTGGAAAACTGGCACATTTGCCATATATATTGAGTGTTAAATTACATAACGAATTGTGTTCATTTGCCAGTGTGTTCAAAGATTTAATAGCAGAATTAAATATATCGTATTTACAAGTGAGGAGTCAAATTATGAAGATAAAATATAATAATATGATAATAACTCAGACAGAGTGTGATAATAAATATAACAAGTGTTTAATATGCGTGTACGAAATTCTTAAAAGATCAATATTCACACAAGTGCATACACCAATTTATTTTTGGCATATGAATATGTCAGTTGAACGAGAACTATCAGCGCAGATTGAACTTGAAGATATTCTTGTTTATTTGTGCAAAGAGTCAAAGTTAATTATAGATTTATTAACGTAAAAATTATATATTATCTTAATTCTTTTATTTGAATCTTATTAATATCTATTAACAATATGATCGGTGCCTAATTTTATAAGTGCAGTAATTTTATTCTCTGTGCAATATTGTATAATTGCAATAATATTATATGTGTTAATAATTGATTTGATATATTGAGTATGTATTATTTTATATTTAAGTGATGTATGATTTGATTTTATAGTGCAATAGCGTTGTAAATCTAATATAAAATATATATGTGCAATTAACATTAATATAGGCAATGAATATGTTTAGATACGCAATTTTTTAAAATAAAATAATAAAAAGTAATAAAAATCATGTAATTATAAGAAGCCATTTATGAGGTCTAAGACCGTGCAAAAGCGGGCCAAGGGCCCACAAGATGGGGGAATGAGGGCGAAGCCCCCATAAAAATGAGGCCGCTATAAAAAATGCCCATAAGGCCGTATCGTCGTCAGTCCACCCCTGGCCAGAAAATATTTTTATAAGTTAATTCATATAAAAGCAACTTAGGAAAAAATGATATCAAAAACAAGCTGTCTGGATATATTTACACTTCATGTAAAATTAAATTTTATATATTATATTATTTAATCATTATAAGGACACATTAAAAGTCACATTTTTCTTATGATATGCCTTTGACTTACATTTCATTTCTAAATAATATTTTTGGTTTATCACTTTATATATATATATATATAAATGTTTCTTCCAAAAAATATAAATTATATAGTTTTAGTATAAAAATTATTAACTTTTACCTTCTTTTTTTAAATTCTTGTTAAAGATATATGCATACATTTTTTGGGGACAGTGGGTGGGGAGTAAGTGACATATTTCTGAAGCAGACCTTTGTCCCTTCTCCGGCTACTCCTATGCATAGCAATATATAAATCTAACCTGATATGTGGTAATGGGTCCAATATGACCTAAAGAAATATTATCGTCATTAACTTCTTTTTTATATGCATGCTTTTTGTATGCATTTTGAAGTAAAAATATTTAAATAAAAAATCTTTATATAAATTTTTTTCTAAAACTATATAAATGTATATTAATTATCAGTTGAAATTTAAAATCGAACAAAATATACCATTATTCGTTTCTGGAAGAGCTTCAAAGAATAAGACTCATAAAATTTGAGTACGTTTCCGATACAAATATAATATAACATCTTAATGTTAATTATTTTTTTATCATATTTAGGCCATGTTTAGCTTCATTTTAAATTTATTTATAGAGGTAAATGTTAGATATAATATGGTGTGATATTGAACCAGTGGCGTAGCTACGGGGGTGGTTTTCGGGTTTGGACCCCTCCCAGAGCAAAAATTTATTTTTAGATCATACGTTCAAAAGACTTATAAGTGGTGACTTTATATCAAATAAATACCAATAATATTTATATTTTTCTGGTTTTGATGTTTGTGGAAGAATATTATATTACTATTGAAATTATTCTGGATAGTATTATTATAAAGTCATTGAGAATAATCTACTAAATTATAAAACAAATTATTGATTAAAAATATATTTATTATATATTATCGAAGATATGGTTATGATTTGTAAAATAAACCCAGCCGAAGGCCCGTTGAATGGGGTCTGGGGGGCGAAGCCCCCAGGCTTTTATATGTATGGACCCCCTCTAAGGAAAATTCCTAGCTACGCCACTGTATTGAACGAACAAAATTTTGATAGGATCGAGGTAACACTTGTTAATTTATATTTAAAAAATAATTAAAATCGAAGATTCTCTCTGACCTAGTCTGATGAATGCGTGCATCTCAATCCATTTGAATCCCGTAAGGACCATGTTTCTTTTCTGAAGCCAACTAAGTGGATGATATATAGTAGATCGGGCTCAACCATGTGATCCCATTAATATGTAACATAAAATAAATGTCTTATTACTCTTTTTTTTTAAATTGGTCGTTGTTTTGTAATTGCCATATGTTGACCATGTTATATCCAATGACGTATAATAATATCTAAATTGATAATTCATTCATTAAAATGCATTTTTAAGAGTCGTTTAAAGTAAATCAGCTGGACCCGCCATTTTGGAAACACATATAGTAATCATTTTCATGTTAAAAACTACTATTAAATTGATAACTTGCTTCCTTATTATCTCGATTATCCGGTAATTAGATATAGGAATAAATTAGGCTCTCGTTTAAAATTTTAATAATGATTAGTGTAACCAAGATGGCGTCTCCGGCTAATTTGAATTGATGTACACTTTTAATGAATTAATCGTCAGTCTAGGTATTATTATATCTGTCATTGGTTATATCTAACATTAACCATTTATAGACAGGCATTTATTTATTATTTTCAAACTTTATAAACAACCAAGATTTTGAAAAGTAAAGAATTGGGTAGTTAAGCCTATTGATAAGAAATATGATTAAATAAAGATGAAAAAAAATCTTTTTATTTTAGAATAATAATTATTGTCATAATTATATATATATCAAAAATATTAAATAAACGTGCTTTGTTGTGTGTAAAAGAGTATATAAAAATTTACTATGTACAACTTTAAAAATTTGTATAAATTAAAATATGTATATAAAAGTTTTGAGGAATTATAAATCATTATGTTTGTTGAGTAATTCGTAAATCTAGTAGTTTTTTTTCTATTAGAGAATATTTGCAGAATTATAGTTCACCAGTATGATTTTTTGATTTGAATGAACGATATTATTCGTGTCGCTAGGATATCAGCCGCTGTTTAATATTTTTTGTAATTTTTCAAAATAATAAAATATAATAGTGTTTTTTATTGATATTATATTAATAGATAATGTAGGAAATTATAATATTTATAATAATACTAATAAGGGATTGATACTATTAAAAAAATATACATTTGAAATTCTTTAGAAATCAAAAATTGGTTAAAGCTTCAACTTATATAATTAATTTTTATATCATAGAAATAAGTTGTAGGGTAGATTACTAATAACATGAGCCCAGACAAATTTGTTTACTATTTTGAACAATAACAAAAATATAGATTAATAGTTTAGACTATTTGAATAAATCATATATTATATATACTTTAATATCTTCTTCGTATAGGGCTATGAGTAACATGATAGTGACACCAGTTGTAATACCGCCCATTTGAACGATAAAATATTTGAGTTCTTGCTTGACTTTGAGCTGGTTTGATGCTTGGCCCGTGATCCCGCGAAAATTTACATTATCAATATCGTTGGATTCTTCTGTCTTGTGATGGTGATGATCATGATGATGACTTTCGTTTTTTTGCCTCAATTCTGGGATCTTATGTAAAAATGTAATAATATCAATTGTTTTAAGTTATTATTATTATTATTATTACAGCTAAATTTAATTTCAAATTTAGTAATTTCTATCTTTTAAAATTCCCAAGAGAAAAAAAAGAGTTTAATCGCTTATGCCCAAGCAACAATAGAAGACCTGATGACATAAGCCTAATACCTTGGTCTTCTGGTCTTCCAGTAACTTGGGATTACACATACATCGATTTAATGCCGCGTTCCAGCAGAAATGCTTCAGCACTTTATTCAGCAGAAATTTTAAAAATAAATAAATATTCAGATAACGTAATTTTAATCCTACCCGTCATCAATAATCTTGATAATTTCTTAAATTTATGATATTATTAGGGAGAAAATTAAGACAAATAAGTGGCAATCTTAATGAAGCCTTCTATTTCAAACAAGCCATTACGATGGCTATTCATCAGAATAATTACATTTCTACTTATGTTTCCATAAAAAATGCAAATAAACTGATCTCTTAATTGTTTTTAAAATTTCATCCAGTTATTTGTTTTAAATTTTATTATATGTATATGAGCTATATTTTACCTATAATTGTTTTTTGTGTGACCTATGTTTTAAATTCGTTTTTAATAATAAACTCAATGATAATTTTTAAAATAAAATTAAAGTTTAAAATAAATTTTTTTTGCAATTCTTTTTTGCTTTAAAATTTTATAAGCAGCTATATTTAAGTTTATCAAACCTTATCAAACCTCTAGTAATGTTTCTATAATTATACAAATTCGTATCAGGTCAATTCAGCGAAACTTTTATCGCAAAACACTTTAGCAAATTTTTTTTTACCGAGAATGTCGTTTATACCAAAATATTTTAGAACGAATATAATATCGCCAAATCCTTTCCGCGAATTATTTTTCGCAAAACATTTACACTGAATACAATATTGCGAATTCATTTCGGCCAAACCGGAATGGGTAACACTTTAGAGCGAATACATTATAGCGAAACATTTATTTGAATATTTTATCGCGAAACTAAAGCCACGACGATTATTTTTAGCTAAACCTTTATCGTAATCCCATTATAGCAAATTTTCAGGAGAATGTATTTGCGCAGTTATTATCGAGAGAGCATTACCGCGAACTAATGAATATATTGAGAATGCATCAATAGAAAAACAACCTATGCAATAATAATTTGCTAAATTTTTAAATTGTAAGCGCGAAATGTTTTACGAGTAATTCGCTACTTATTGGCTATTAAGTGAGTAAGAGTTGGCTTAAATGCAACCTTTTTCAGATTTAATGAAAAATAACTTAACAATTTCTTTCTAGACTCTTACTTGTGGTCGTGTACGGGAGGGTTATCTATGGTGTTGAAAAACAATTTGAGCGACGGTTTAATTGCTTATATTTTCTTTAGAGTTTAATTTTATCAGTTTTGAGGTATTCTTCCAAATATAAGTCCTTTACAATTACAATCACAATAAAGTACAAAATAATATTATTAGTGCAGCTTAATATATAAAACATTATTTTTTATTTAATCAATTCAAACCTTTTAGATCATATTTATCAAACATTTAAACCTATTTTAAGAATATTAATAAAATAATAAGAACATAATTATAGTAATAAAAGAACATGTGATGTAATTTATAAAATCATTCATATCGAATTGATTTATTTTCCTTCTCCAATTAAATAGTTTTTTTAATCACGTTTGGTATAGCATCCACAATGGCTACCATAACAAGCACATTTCGTTCTTCCGTCATAACATCTGAAAGTTTCGCAACAATGTTTTCCGTTCACAAAGCAGTTAGTGAGCATCGGGCTCTGGCTGTCAGAAAGTAATAAACTTATACTCTTTTCCTCCTTAACCAAACGTTGAGGGTTGCCCCTATCGATAAAGGCACAATCATATGGCAGGATTAAAAATATAGTAAACAATAAAGTATAATTGCCTCTTAATTTCATGCTAGAATAACATTTAAGATTTAAAATAATTTAAAAAATGACACGATACGACAAATTCGACGAAGTGTAAATTCATGTAATATTATGAAAAATTTATATAATTTTACCAAGGATTTGTCAATTTATGTTTCCTTTTAAATTAAACAATCATAATAATATACATTCAATCTATCTTCGAGCGTGCATGAGGAATCTCATTGTTTAGAAATTGGTCAAGATTTCTAGAAAAGAAGGCTCCAAAAAATTTTCAGCCATTATCTGTAGAGAAAAAAAAGGAAACGGACATATTTTTCTGTTAGGCACTTCAATTTAAGAAATGTGACGGAATTGCTAACTAAATGATTAAACTATTCACTTTGTGGTGGCTCTAGAAGGAAGGTCAAGTAGGAAAAAAGATTTCTAAAGGTTGGTCGTCTGACGGAGTAGAGATCTAGGATTAAGGTTTTGGCTAAAAATAATGCCAAACTATAAAATATTAGGACAGGCAGAGATTTGGTATAAACTTTAAGTGAACCAAATATTTTAAATTTTAGTGTGCCGCTTTGAGTGATCTCTATGCCTAGTAAATAATCAAGATAATTGGTTAGTTTGCTGATGACGAATCCCATTATAAAGAGATAGTAAAATGTTAAAAATGCCAATTTCATTAGATATTTGGAGAGTAGGTCCTGGCTATTATAGATTTTAAAACTTAATATTGATTATTCGTTGGGTTAGACTATTTCTTCTTAAAAATAAGAAAAGCGGAGAAAGCAATGGGATAGCGGGCGCATCAATTATTCAGAATTATGACATTTGTATCCTTAGTTTAATTAATTTGTTGTACAGTGAAATACAACATTATATGTGAATGCAATTGGGTTTTATCTATTAGCGGGTTGTTGAATCTAAAGTTTATTGGTTTGGTATGGCTTTTATGTGTATAAATTGTATTTGTATGATTTTTAGATTTACAATTGATTTTATCTGCGAACTGTCAAACAGTGGTCTAGATTACGTTTGGCACAAAGATCCTGCAAATATCCGATCTTACTAGCAAAAATAATACGTAATTATCTGCCATTGATCGCCTTACTACATTCTTCAAAAAGAATGAAAGGGTTGACAATAAAAATTACACAAATGATAAAGACACTCGACATCCTAAATATTAAATCCGTCATGTCTATTGTACATTTTAAAATGATCTAGATTACTACGACGTCGCCATTTATCGAGTTCTCCTTCTAAAATGCTTATCATGTGATAGGGGCCGATAAGCCAGCGTATATTAAAATCTCTATGATTGCAGCCGAATTTCCAGTTTCTTTCAAAAGTGAAGCCTCACCTGGGGTTGGCGGCCAATCTTGATCTAGCTGCTCCGTATATCACACAATAATGGGACATTTTGAAAAGTACCCCCATCACCGTTCTACCATTACACAAAGCTAAACTTATCGCCCTAAACCTAATATCCGATTAGAATAATTTGGTGCCGGTTACTTTTTAGGCTAATAGAATAGTGTTCATTATATCCCCCAATCTAGAAATCAATATAAAAGTCATATGCGATGTTTCTCTTCACCGGACCCAAATTGTACCTAAACACAAACAAGGACGGCATCCTGGCTAAAATATATTTTCCTAACACCTCTCTCTAAAGCGTAGCAAATTTTTAAGGTCATCGTCACTCTTTATGACTCATATCCCCAATTCGGAGATAGATTAATCATTTCCACCAAGAGAATTCAATACGACCCTCGGTGTCCCATATTATTATGTTTAGATATAAATGACTTAAATCGTGATATCAATAACCAAACCTAAATCTTCATAATTTGTAAATTGATGACATGAAGGCATATTAAGTAGACGGCCATAGAAGTAGAAAAGTCAGGGCAATCAGACCCTGCAAAAGTAGCCTAGAATAAAATATAACCTAGATAAGAGTGAATATTTTCCCCAAGGCGATCTTAATCATGGTCTTATGTTCAATTATACATAATTTAATTTCTCTAACACATTTGAGATCTCAGATAGGAAACGAATAATATTTCAAGTTCCTAATTGATATTTCACAGGACATGACTAATGTGTGATACAAGTGGCGCCATTAGCCTTTACAATCTCAGTGGTATAAGTGGGTTATGGCAAAATGTCGGCTAATTCGGCTCAATCTTTAAGCGCCTGCAGGAGAAATCCCTTAAAATTAAGGCATAATTTATATTAGTTTCTTCCAAATTTGAGCTTGTTATCTTTTTTTTAAAAAAACAGAGACGTAAGGGATAGTTTTAACTTAAACAGCTAAAATAGAGTAATTACCCAACTATATTTAGGGGGCCCAAAAAAAATTTCAATTTCGGAATTTTTTTTTATCAAAATGACCTTATTTTGGGTATTTTTTTTAAAAAAATTAAATTTTTTAAAGCGCTCTTCAAATTTTTGGGGGGCTTGAGACCTTTTTCTTGTTTAAGAATTACTAATTCGTGGATTCTGGGCTGAGTAAATCGCCAATCCTGGTATACCCCTTCAGCATCATATTTTTACACGTAATTGCAACAACGCAATTTCTGGCTCTCAAACCATCGCTTTTTTAAAGTAGGACTAATCCCTACTAAGACCAAAACCTCTATCGAAAAATACTATCTATAGTAAAAACTAGCTATTTGCATCATCAGAGTAAAACCTTATAAACCATTAATGTGCAAAGTACAGATCGTTCCTGGGTCTATTTTTTTTCTGTGCTGACTAATTGTGACACTAACCTTTATTTACACTAATCCATTATATAGAAATTTATATACCACTTTATTCTTTTTTAGATATTTTTAGAAATAATATAATTAGATTAATTTCACGTTTTAACTAATATATTTCTTCCTAAGCAAAGCTAAGCAATATAACAAATGTTTTAAATACAAATATATATATATAAAGCACTAGTACATGCAAAACATACATACCATGTTAGACAATGAGATGTAAAGAAACATGCCAGAGATGGCGCAAAATATCCAATCATCTATGTCATTGGCATCGTAGTTAGCATCGGTCACCGACGATTTAAGACCTTTACCCGACGAAATAAAGAGCCCCACCAGACAACCAAATACTGCACAAAGGCTAGAGAAACAATTGAAAAGTAGGCATAATTTACGTTTCACACCGCAATTGATGAGATAAGCAAAGTCACCTATAAAAAGAAATAGAGTAGGTTATGAAATAAGATGAGATAGAGATAATTAGTTTCATTTCTGTAAGATTAAAAATAAGCTTTGGTTCTTGGTTTTGGTTCCTAGATTTGTTACGATTCCAAATGCAAATTCCGAATTTGATAACAATAGGGCTATAAATCTGAGTAGTATATTTAGCTTTAGATATGGGGTTCAGCGATAATTAAAATAGATAATATCGTATTATCAAACTATAATTAGATATAAAATTGCTTGGTTCCCAATTTGTCTTAAATAATTAATCAGTAAATACTTGACAACAATTATCCCAAAATTTGGAGACAGAACTTGTGCTGTTAAACGGTTCGCTTTAAACCAATTTTTAAAACCGCTAACTCAATATTTTATCCGGAAAAATATTAGGCAAGTCCGAAGATTTTGGTTATAGATGGCACAAAAGTTTGGACATCTATTAGCGGAATCTCGAGGCTTGAGCAACATTTTCTGGATAAAATATTAAGTCCGCCGTTTTTAAAAATCGCCTCAAATCGAGCTGTTTAGCAATACAAGGCAGACAACTTGGAATAATCCAGCGGATATTAGGTTATGCTAGGTTTTAAATGGAGAATTGTGAAGTTAATATCCCTCGCGTCCGCAATTATTTTCAAAATAATATATTTTATAAGAAAAAAAGATGGTAGGATTTAGCTAAGCGATATTAAATCATGTGTTTCGTAACTTTGCATTCAAAAAAAAAATTTAACTTGCCCATATTTTTTTTTAAAAGACAATCATATCGAATAAAACCGTATTATGTCTTTAATAACTTATGTAATCATAAGTCATAACTGACGTAGATTTGTTGTAGATTTACATTATCTTTAATTTTATGTAATATCGTATGACAATCAAATAATTTGTGCGTGTCGAATATCAATATTATATCAATCAAAATTATAAATTCTAATTAATAGGGATGTGATTCTGAATCCTTTTGTTATTAAATATATTGCGATTTAATCTTAATAAAAAAAGTTATGGAGTGTAAAATCTGAGAAAATATAGATATCAAATTGAGGAATACAAAAATAACCAGAGTTGTTAAAGTATCTAGATACAAAAAATGATATCTTTATCTAGATCTAATTTTAAGATGATGTGTCTGTATCTAGATTCATTTGAAAAGTATATATTTTAACAACTCTGGTCATAACTAATGATTAGAATTTCGAATAAAAGGATAGCTTAATCAAAATAAATGATTTAAATCAATCAATTTATTTTTAGAATTACACTTTAAAGAATTAGGAACGTATAATTTACCCAATTCGTGAGGCAACTCGTGGCACAATATAGCGATCGCAGTGCTGATGCCGGCAGTAATACTTCCACTAAATGCTACGCCTTTTTTTCAATGGAAAATTAATATTATTGTTTAAAAAAATGTTTAATAAATATCTGAGACCTTACAGGCTTTCTATATTTAACTAGTTTGAAACCCCGATGGGAAAGAATAAATAAAATTTACAAACCCGGTATGCAAAATACAAACCTGGGTTAGACCTAATGGGGCATATAGACCACAGCAGGTCATTATATATATGATTATTTTTAAAGTTAAAAACCTATGGCTAATCCATCGAATAAATTGTGAAAAGCATCTCCAAATACGACAGTCAGTGCGTTTATAGACAAATATTTTCTGCGCCTTGGTTTTAATGATTTGGGCATATCAAGATTGTGGATACGATCTATAATACAGTAGTTTTATTATTAGTAATTTCAAACATATGCTCGATGTGAGACCTGCAGAGTTGTTAAAGTAGCGCGCTAACTTTTTGGTAGCTATAGCTAATAGCGGCTACTTTTTTTGTCATTATTTAATTTTTTTAGCGCGCTACTTTTTTTGAAAGTAGCTAAGTAGCCTACTTCGCTACTTTTAAAAAATATAATGAAGGTAAGTGTAAACATGAAAATTTAAATATAATATCATAATTAATTATAATTTTTATGATTTATTATTTAATTTTGAAATTAAAATATAATTTATATTTGTAATTTATATTTTCATTTGTATTATAAACCCAAATCACGTGTTAATAATTTAAAATGTCATCGCCTATGGATATCCAAATCGTTGAAAGTGATTCAGACAATGATATTAATGAAATGGAAGATACCAGGGAAGAAAATGTTCTTAATAGCTATAATACAAATTTCATATTCCCTAGATTTGAAAATTTTTTTAAATAAATATATAACCAAAACTGGTTTCAAATTTATTTGTTTAAAATGTAAAAAATAATATTTCTTCAAATCAATCCAGTAGCTATAACCTCAAGAAACACCTAAAGGTAAATTGTCATTTTTACATTCTAATAATATTTATTTTATAAGACTGTTCATGAGTTTTAAGGAAATGGAGAAACATCTAAATAATTTTGGTATAGGCGACTCTATATCCAAAAAGACTTATTCAATTCAAACCAAATTAATTAATAATGCAGACAATATTTCTCAGAAATTGGCTGATAAAGTTATTGTTGATTTTATAATTTATACAGTTCAGCCAATGTCCTTAGTTGATAATCCATCATTTACCATGATTAAAACTCTATCCCCTGGTACAACAATTTTATGCTGCCAGACACTAATGAATAAAATAGCAGATAACTTTAAAACGATGAAAGATGCTCTAATATTAGAGTTATCAGAGATATATATATATGTACCACGGGAGATAGTTGGACACATAACAGAAGGGAAAAACTTATTTACATTTATAAATTGATCTGATTAAATATTTTTGAGCTTATGTTGGAATCACAAGCCATTGGCTAGACCCTAATACTTTAAAAAGAAGATCTGTGGCATTAATCCAAAATGATAATAGGATGCCAGACATACGATGTACTTGCAAATAAAATTACTGATAATCTATCTTATATTAAAAATATGTATATAAGATTAAATACGCCCTTACCCTCAAGTGCTAGTGTCGAGAGATTATTTAGTAAGGCAAAACTTATATTTTCTGATCGTCACTCTAGACTTGGGGATGATAATATTGAAATGTTTTTATTATTAAAATGCAACAAATTACCATAAATATTTTTTTTATTACATAAATTTTTTTATAATCAAAACTAACTATATTTTAATATTTATAAGTGTTGATTTTTATATATTTACTATACAATAACATTATAAGCAAAAAATAAAAAATTGGTTTGTAAATTATTTTTTTTTAAAGTAGCTTTAAAAATAGCTTACAAATAGCGATAGCGGTAGCGCGCTACTTTTAAAAGTAGCGTTTAACAACTCTGGAGACCTGATATAAGGCTTTATTAAATCTTAAGCAATTAAATTAATTTTACAAAATTATAGAATAATTATATTAAAAAAATACAGTTCAAACTATGAACTATTTGTAAAAATAATTCGTTTTGCTTCTTTCTCTGGTAAATAAATTACTCGAAATAGCAAATTACTTTTTTCATCTTGGTTTAAAAGAGTGTAACTATTAGTGTTCGTGCAATTCGACGAATCATCGTGATTCTGATTAGACTGATTAGGATAAAGGGTCGAATGATTATTATTATTTATTGCCGATCGAGCCTTGTCATCATCGTTGGATTGAGGATTCTGATATTTAATTTGTATGTAAGCGTTGTGAAATAATGAGAACAATTTTTAGACACCCCCCCCCCCATCCTTATTCCAGTCAATGCAATACTCTTTGTCAAAATTCTATAATTGGCATTTGTTATTATTATACATAAAGTTTGGATGCCCCAAATATTATTAGCTAAATTCGACAACACCATCCAGATAAGGATGTCTAGTAATTTAATAGAACTGATCAGGAAATAACCATAATGAAAAATACAATTTGATTTGACAAACAACGACACTAGCATCACTTTCAAACAAAAAAATTTTGACCTGTTCAAGGACTCAAACCCATGTCTGTGAGAAGGAGTGTGTGGTAGAGTTTTTATTTAGGCCCGGTTTGAAATTATTTAAAAATTTTGTCATATACACAACCAAAATTATTTCAAAAAATTAAGCCCTTGGTTTGGAGTGGAGAGGGGCCTTTCAGATGACTAAAGTATGGTGTCTTCGCCCCTAAAACATTATTTTAGATTGCATACATATATTTTTTTTTTAAATTATGGTCAAATCATGAGGGGTCGCTGTTTTATCAAATTGTATGATTATGGTCCAACTCAAGGAAATTGCCCTTGTTACAACTGCTGATTTATTTAAATTTTTATTAGTTATGATATGAGTACAAGATGCGAAGTCGGTAAATATTCTCATATTAAAATAAACATTATAATCATGTAACAAAACACACTTTTGCGCATAAAGCTTATCCCACCTAATATATGGTTTTGTTGAGATCAATTAAATAACAAATAATTTATGCCATTGAACGAATTTTAACATTGTAAAATTTCGCATTATAATTTTTCTAGTGTTAGCTCGATTTTTAAAAGGGACTAACCAGATATTTTTGCCAAAAATATTATGCAATCCTGGAGTAATCGAGGTGTTTAACAACACTAACTTGGAGATTTTGCTCATAGATGGCGAAAGGGTTGGATTGGGCATTTATTAACAAAATCTCAAAGTTTGCGTGATATTTTTGGCCAAAACTAATAACTTTAAAAAAAGGCAAACATCAAACATTTGGCCATATTTAAATATAGCCAACATCTGGCCTAGGCCTTATACGTTGATTTTCTTTTATTGTAGACCAAGTTTAAAAAAATTTCGACATGAGGTTATATACCCAACTAATGCAACGTGTAAATCATAAAATCATCTCTTTTTAATGTATACTATTTTTTGGTTATTTTGATCACAGACAACAACGCACCCGTCATCCAAAACTTCCAGAGGACTAACTTTGTAAACATGTTGGATCATATTCTTACGATGATGAATATCGTTGATCTTATCATCGTCGCCAAAATTTTTGTCCTCTTCGAACGAATAATTCTTGTGAGCGTTACGCCAGCAGGATACGAACCTCATCAATTTTTCGAAAAAGAAAAACATCACCAGGACAGAAAGGGTGAGAAAACCTTTCCAAATAATTATTTTGTTATTGTGTTCGTGGTCGTTGACGTTGGCTTCGAAAATTGCCTTTTTTTTTGTGTATTATATAAATTATAAAAATAATTGTTAATATCTTCTTTTTTTTCAATATTTTTTAAGTCAAGTTTGAAGCCAAAATTATAATTCATCTTGTCTATATCTTGTAGGTATGGTATTATTAATATCATATAAAGTTATGCTTGAATTTGTGTTTTAAATAAAATATATATTTTTATTAATTTTCTTAAATTTGATGAATAGCATAGCAACCGCATATTGTTTTTTAAGATGGTCGTGTTTAGTTTATATAAGAATATGTAGTGAAAAATATATGTCTGAACTAGAGGTCTGCAACGGGGAAATTTTTACCAATTGTTTTAAAAAATTTATGAACCCCCACCCCCATGTTTAAAAATTATTTTAATGACTGGTTGGGCTCTTTATTTATGTATTTAATGTATTTTTAATTTTAACTTATAAAATATGGTAATTTAAAAAAATTATTTTTAATTGCTCATTTCGCTCAAAATATATTTAAAATTCACGGAAATTGGGCGGGTGTGTGCGGGTGAAACGAATCCATTGTAGACCTTTAGTTTGTTGTTAAACAGCTCGTATTGAGCCGATTTTTAAAAACGGCCAACTCAATATTTCATCCAGGAAAATATTACGCAAGCCTGAAGATTTTGCTCATAGAAGGAACAAAGATCTAGTATATTATCGAAATCTCGAAGCTAGCTAAAATATTGAGTTAGCCATTTTAAACACCCGGCTCAAAACGAGTCGTTTAACAACACTTATTTAGTCTGAATCTTGATGTTCTATGGTCCGAAGTCGGACCATGATCCGTTCTTTTTCATGAATCTTTAGTTCGGTATAAGAATGGTCCAGTACAATATCGAACATCGCTCTACTAGTTCCGTTACAAAAAAATAAATATATCTTTATCTAGTTGGATAATATAATTTTTACAAAATCCAAAAATTTTATATAATTTAGTGGTGGAATTTTACAACAAAGGGAAATACCCAATAGACAGGAAATTTATCGACCTAATCTAGACATTTTATATTCAATTAATATTTAGAAAGGATTAATCTTCAAACATTTTTGATCTCTAAAGATTTTTATTAAAAACAATATTTTTTTTATAATGCCCACTCAAACAGGACTATTGGTCAAATTTTATCTATAATTCCAAGTTTAATTTTTTGTAAAAAAAATATTTTTTATAATTTCTTCTTTTGTGATTTTTAATGCGTATAAAATCTTTCATGATTTAAGGCCACAAATTTTTATTTTTTGGAAAAAACAAAATTTTGAACATCTTTTAAAAAAAATCAAACTCCGAATAATTGATTAATAGTTACGGGAAGAAAGGAGATATCGATCCGGATATTCTTATGATTAAGGATCATAGTTTAAATTAGTATTTGAACTCACAACTACGGGTTCCGTCATTTATAATTAAAATTGCAATCTTAACTACAATATGATCGCTATGATTTTTAATTCAAAGATCCATTTGCAAATATTTATACCAAAATATTATTTAAAATCTAATTTAAAATACAAAATTATATATGTTTATATAAAAAACCAGAAATATTTTTAAAAAAACTTACTATATCTAAAAAAATATTTTTAATAAATGTGCTCACTTAAAAAAAAAATCATCGATTTCATATTATTACGTGTGGCAGGAGATGTAATAAGGCGTCTCCGGCCAAGGATCCCACAGCTAGAGCTACGCAGAATTGCGATAACAAAGTACTATCCTTGCGGGCTTTGTAAGGATCATTCTTAGATGATTTCGAACGATTGGTGGATATGAAATGGCAAAATATCAAGACCAATAAAAATCCCACAACGCTGATTATGAAGACAGATATCAACGCATACACCCAAGCTTATAAGAAAAATTTTTAAAGATTTTATATATATTATTATTTCAGCAAGGAGAAAAACAAACCCATTATAAAAATTTTATCCTTCCCTTAAATCGTTCATAATTGAAATATGAACTGTTTAAATTATAATTTTTTTATGGTAAAAAAAAATTTATGGCACCATGAAAATAATAATCGCGGTCAGCTGTTGACATTTCACTATTGAGCTTCTTTTTCCTTCTTCTTGTAATTAAAAATATAAATTTCAAATATTTTTAAAAAACTTCAATGGGATAATTATAACGTCAATTCTAGTTTTCTTATTTTATTTGAATGGTAATTTTAAACATCCTAAAGGCTTTTACTATTTAAAACTTTGATTTTATTACATACAATTTTATCATTTAAACTTTGATTTTTAAATTAAAGTGTCAAAAAAAGGCAAAAAAAATCGTTATATTAGATCATAGGCACTAATGTTGTTAAATGGCTCGATATAAGCCTAACGACTAACTCAATATTTTAGCCAGAAAAATCATTGCGTAAGTCTCGAGATTTAATAGAATATCTAAACCTTTGTGCTATCTCTGAGCAAAATCTTCATGCATGCATCAAATTTTTCCGGATAAAATATTGGGTTAGCCGTTAAAAATCGGCTCAGATCGAGGTGTGTTTAATAATACTTATACTATGCAGCATAACTCGATAAAGAGATATAACGTGTTATGCTTCGGGCCTCTGGCGGTAGAAAAAAAAGATATTTTTATAAAGGTACTTAAGCTAACATATAAAAATTGATAATCATTGTATTTAAAAAATCATATAATTAATCATTTTTAAATTGATTTATTTCTGAAATGGGAATATATCAAATCGTACCATGAATCCAACTTATTTTTTCAGATCCTAACCGATCAACAAAAAAATATTAAAAAATTTTTTGTATGACCAATCAAATCCAAGTATTTTTTATTTACTCAAAGAATTCAAGTCTAATCCGAAATTTTATTTAATAAGTCATCCAAATCATCTTTTATATATCGAGCTGTTAAAAAAAGAGTATGATATTTCTAAAGAATATGAAAAATTTTATATAAGCTATAAAGAAAATAAAAGATTTTGTGTTGTATTCCTGTCTAATATTGGGTACCATTTAGTGTTGTTAATGAATTGCTGACCTCTGAACATTTTCCATATCACTAAATGTTTTAATGATTTAGAAAGCTAATTATAACAAATAATCCTGATTTGCCTGAAGATGATATTATTTACATAATAATTTATTAAAATTTTACAAAATGGTTAATAGTAAAAAATAATTTTCAGTGATACCGTAAAAATCTACTTTCCAAAAAGTATTCATCAAAATATTTGTATTTAGAATACTTATTTAGTATTTTATATTTTAAATATATTTGTTTTCATTTTCAAAAAGTTTTTGTATTTAATTTATATTCAAATACTTTTTTTTTTGAAATGTATTTGTGGTTACATATTATGCCCAACCATGATTACATATTATATATGATTTTTTTATTTTGAAAAACAAATAGATGCAAATTTATATATAAAATAAAATGCTTACGAGATTTCCACATAACAAAATTATGAACTCAATTTGGTTTAATAGAACAACACAAAGAGAGTAATATAATTTATAAAAAGATTAATTACTTTTTTATATTTTTATCTTTATATAATTATATATAAGTTATTTTAAAATGCATTTATTATTTATTTATTATAAAAAATTAAGTTAAAAGTTTTTTTTTTGACAACCAAATTTTTTTTAAAAAAAGTTACATTTTAGGTTTTAAATATAGAATATTTAAATTTATAATAATAATTATTATATTTTTATTTTTAAACATTACTTTATATTATTTACGTTAAGTTTTTTAAGATGACAAGAATTGATTTCAATTCAAAATTATTCATTTTATCTTTGTTTTGTTTGTTATTATATTTAATTTACCGCCTACCGCTTTATATAACTTCTTTAATTATAGTATAAGAAAGGTAAATATTGTAATTTTATAAAAAAAGCATAATACTAAAAAAAAGAAGAAAAATATTATACCTCGAAGGTAAAGGTATATGAAAAAATAAAAATTTAATTATGAAAACTTTAAAGGAATTACGATATTAGATTTTTTTTAGTATGGTATGGTATCTTATAAAATATTATTCTATTTATTTATTTTTTTGATTTTCTCCCAAAAATATTATCCAAATTTTAATAGATTAATTATATTATGTTTTGAAAACGAAAAAAATGAACTTGAAAACACGAGATAATGCGTTAAGGAATGTTACCAGATTTGTTAAATATCGGGACTAAGGATGTAACCATTCCGTCTTTTTCTTTAAAAAGAAATATCGGATAGGCCCTTTCAAAAACGAATATCGAATAGTGCTAATTCGATATGTACAAGTAGTTGCATTTGCTATTCGTTTGATTATTCATCGCGAGAATCGAATAATGCCCTATTCGATTGGTATTCATTTTTAAACAGGCCCGATATCGGGTATCGGTTGATATTTTTATGGCCGATTATGATAGCCGATCAAATCAATATCAATTGAATATCTACTGATAAGCTTCTGGCATACAGTATAAAATAAACCTCCATTAAAAAAAATCCAGTTTAATAACTTTTCGCTTCAATTTAGGGTTATCAGAAATCTTGAATATATATTTCAAGTCTTACTTCCTTTCTTACCTTCCTTCTCCTTATTTTATTTATTAATCAGTTTAAACTTTTCCCATCTATAAAAGAATTGTCTTTAAAAAACTGACTTCATTCTCAGCGCGAAGTCCGCTCCTAACTGCTATTGGAGAAATAGTTAGCAACAGTTTCAAAGATGTTAAATATTTATCAATCTAACTCCTAACAACATAATCTGAGAAAATTAAAAGATTAAACGTAAGGTCAATTTTTTGATTTAAACTTACATCAAAAGGAACGTTTTGGGTTAAGCACGCGGATTCAAATTAAATACGCGCAATAAGATCGTGATCCTTCCCTAGTGGCGCTATTGATTATGAAAGGATTTTTTTTTCTATTATTTTTTAAAAAGTCTCAAAAAATTATCATACGAAAAATAATTCATCATTTCGCATTTTATTTAGGCATACAATACAAAACAATTTTTGCAACAAAAAAAATTTAATAATTTTACAAATTAATTGCACATATATATATATTATACATAGATAGGTGATATTTAAAAAATTTATATGGTGACGTCAATGTGTTATTTTTTCAACTTTATTTCATTTTTTTTGAGCGCGTCTTTTTTTAAATTAAAATTTTGATTTTAGCGGAAATGTTTTCTATCATCCTATCCTATAAATATGAGATAATTTCGCTCTGAACTTTTAAACTTAATATAATTTATATTCGTTTTTCCTTAGAATTTTTATATAAATTAGAAATTACTCAACAAAGGTTAAGGGCAAAATTATCTAAAATTCATAAAGATAGGTATTCTAAAAATGCTGGAATACAATTTCTGGTAAAATCCGATATATAAATTTTAAAAGAACGAGCTCAAAAAATGCTTTAAGAAAAAATAACAAATTGCCGGAAAAAACGCATTGACGCTAACATATATATTAATTGGGGAAAGGGAGATTCATTAGTAGGGAAATTCAATGTCACCTATTTCATAATAAATATCGAAACAAATTTTTATTTTTTTTAAATACATATATTTTTATTTTATTTTTTTTTAATTTATGCGTAATTAATTTAAATAAAATTACATTTTTTTTTAAATTTAAAATTTAGGATGATATAAGCGTATTTAACATTATAAGAATGATGAAATATTTTTATATTTTAGGAAATATATTTATGCATATAATATAATATATATATAAGGGTTAGGGAATTTATTGATTAATTAAAAGAATAAGAAATTATTATTTTTTAAACACCCATCATTGCCAATGCTTACGAAAATTTGGATCGATATTTATCACAGTTATGAGACCTTACTATCTAAATTTCAATAAGGTTGAGGATAGGTGAGTGGAGTGCACGGATTCCTGTTTTTTAAATATGTATAGTCAGGGTTGGGCAGTATCGCGGATATTTGTATCTTGTATCTTTTTTAAATTTTGGAAAGTATTTTGTGTCCAGTATCTAAGATACATATTATTTAAAAGTATTTGTATCTTAACCAACTTTGTATTCAAAAAGATACAGATACTTAAAAAAAAATTTATATTAGTTAATTTAAATAGTATTCAAATTTAAAATGATATTGTTTTAAAATTTAAATGAAAAATTTAATCAGAATTTATATATTTTAAAATAATTTATGATATATGACGTTGGTCGTCATATAGCAATTTGCTAACAATTAGAACTACCATATTTTATTTGAATCGTTTTATATCCGTCTATTTTAAAATAATGGAAGAAGAAAATAGAATAATATGTTTATACTCATCTTCAGATGATTCTCCAACCGAAAAATATAACTATAAATTTAAATTAAGTATTTTAAATGGGAAATTTTTTCAAGTACTTCAACATGATCATAATAAAATTACTGGAATTTAAAGAATGCCACAAATCTATAAGTGGTTCTGCAGACTCGTCATCAAATTTTGTCAAGCATCTAAAAGCATAATATATAATTATATAATAAATCATATTCATTATCATCATTTCATATTCCCACATTCGTTGTCTATGCCATACAATAAGTCTTATTGCCATAACAGATGTCGAGAAAGCTATTAAATATTCTCCTAACATTTCTAAAATTCATCATCCCGCAATAGCCAAATGTACTAAGCTATGGAATGCTATTAATAGGCCTAAAAATGCTGAACTTATCAAAGCAATTTTAGGAAAACAATTAGTTACACCTTGCTGCACAAGATGGGATAGTATGTTTGATAGTCTTAGTAGTTTATTAAAATTTAAAGGGGAACTTCCTAAATTATGTCAAAAATTAGAATTTCCAAAATTAAGAGATATTGAAATTCAATATTTAGAAGAATATTGCAATATAATGTCCCCATTGGGTATAGCGATTGACAAAATACAAAGTGAAATCAACTGCTGGAGAATCAGCTCCAATATTAAATGTTAAAAAAAATTACAAATTTAATTCAAACTGTGCAAACCATTAGCTATTGCCGTAGAAAATTCTTTAAATAAAGGATTTAAAAATATATATGATTTTGATAATAACTTTAAGCGCATTTTTGGCAACTATTTCTCATCCCTATTTCAAAAATCGTTGGATTGATAGTGAAAAAGAAAAAAAATACCTTCAGGATTTGTTAATACATGAAGCTTTAATTATTTTTAAAAATGATATTGAAATTAATACGTCACAAAATCTTCAATTGATGAGATGATTATTACTTATGTTTTAAAAGTACCACATCCAATTCTAATAATTCAATAAATGATATTGAATTAGAGGTCCTAAATTATATGAAAGATGACAGGCGCAGTATAAATATGTTAAATAGTTATAAATATATAAAAGAAATATTTATTAAATATAACACAATATTACCCTCCTCTGCCTCCGTTGAACGATTATTTAGCTTTGCTAATATGGTTAATAGACCTAATCGTCAAAGATTGAACGATAAATTATTTGAAAAATTAATAATATTAAAAAATAATGTTGATTTATGATGATAATTTATTATTATTTACTAATCATACAATTATTAAAAAAAATATAGCATTATCTTATATAATAAATTTGTTATTTTCTACAATTTATTTTAATTTTTTTTTATAAATTTATATTATTAATAAGAAAATAAAGCTTTATACATTTTGATTTTGACTATTTAAAGTTTTTAAAAAAGTATCTTGTATCTTAGATACTTTTTTAAAAAAGATAGAAGTATCTTGTATCTTATAGAAATTTTTCTAAGGTAACTTGTATCTTAAATACAAAATTTCATAAAGTATCTGTATCCGAATACTATTTTCTGAAAATTTGCCCAACCCTGTGTATAGTATATATTTTGTAATAGAATCAGATATCTGCATGACCCTCGCGAATTCCACAAAATATGCTGCATTTTTGTAGACTTCGCAGCCGCAAATTCGCGCTAACTATGACCCGACCTGGAAGTCAGGTCCGCGGGCCGGGTTATAGGCCAATAAATTGTTTAAAATATTTATTTTTTTTCAACTTTTAAACCTTATGAATAAATGCAAATTTAGGAGTATTTTTCATCCACAAAAAAAAAACTATGGTCCTGGCTAAAATATAAATATTTTTTAAAGGACTAACTAAGACTAGAGTTGTTAAAAAGCCCGATTCAGTGACCCAATTCAGGTTTTGTCCAAACTAATATGATATAAGCCTAGAGATGTTTTCTCATAGGTGGTACAATGGTTTGGACATTAGTTAACGAAATCTCGAGGCTTAGGCGATATTTTTCCTGGCTGAAATATTGAGTCAGCCGTTTTAAAAATTCGATTCCAATCGAGCTGTTTAACAACACTAGGTGGTAGAGAGATTTGGATTAGTCAAAAATCTTAATCGAGCTGCTTTTAAAAATCGACCCGAATCAGGCTTTTAACTTTAGCTAGGACAAAATAAAAATATTATGCTTCAGGCCGATCCGAAATATACTGACCCTTGAAAATCTTCTTCGAGGGTCAGTTTGGAGTGTGGATATCTAACTAAAATACTTTATCTAAAAAATAATCACCCAATCATATTTTGGCAAATAAAATATATTGTAACTATTATATCTACATATTTTTTTAAAAAAAACTTTAAATTTTAATTATAAATGCTTATATTAAACTACATTTATGGTATAATTGTTTAAAGAGTAAAAAAGTACAAGCAAATTAATTATTAGTGAACTTCGTAAAGTTTATAGTCCTAATAAATTTTTATCGCAACTTAAGATGAAAAGAAAATGTATACATAAATATTTTAAGTTTTTTTTATAGTATAACATTACCGTACTTACAGGTTAGATTTAATGTTTGTATTGCTTTGGTAGGTGAGTAAACAAACTATAAATTCAATAAATCATGATGGGGGATGGGGGGGGGGGGGAAGAGCTTTAGCAAAATATTATTATAGAAAAAAAATTTTTTTTTAATAAAACACATAAACCATTATTGGTAAAAAAAAACTAAAGTTACAATTCCATCTAGATTATTTAAAGAAAAATAATGGGTGGAATAATAAGTTCGCATCGTTAAAATTTAGTAATATTTATTTTCTCTCTCCACATTTCGAATTAGCTTTAATTTGGGTGCGTATAGCTTTTAAACGGTACCTATTATAGCTTCACCGCGAACCTGACCCTGACTGCGTAGGATTTCAATTTCAAATCATTCGGGCTGGGTGTTATTTGAACAAATTAGTTATAAGTACTTTTGATTTTCTTAATGACTTCCTTCCAAAAATATCAAAATTCTCTAATTCTACTCCTAGTGCTTATAATTTTTCCATTTTCCTTTCTATCTATCAATTTTTCCCTAATCCCCCCCCTATATCTGATTTCGATTTTTATTTTATTGGACTCGAAAAAATAGGTAGTAATAGAACTGAAGCATCTATCCTAAATTTCTCCCTCTCTTTCCAATATTATCCCACCTCCTCCCTATAACTTTTCATAAAATATTTCAAATGTTTTAAAAAAATATATACTTAAAATAAAAATATATACTTAAAATATAAAAAAAAACTTTTAGGCGCGAATATAAGTCGCGAAGTCTTTGTTTTAAGATGAGGTGGATACCTTGAATCCGAAAGCATCTGTTGTTGAGATTTGACAAAAGATGTTTGAGCGGGTACAAGGGCGCGTCGGCACTCGTCCTGGTCCAGTTGGAATATTAACACGGGGCAAATATGGGCCAAGAAATCGTGTTTAGTGATGCCTTTGTAAGGGGGCATATTGAATTGATTCAGGATACCGCGAGGAGATAAACATGCCTTAATAATTTTCGAGTCGTATACAAGCAAACAAACAAAAAAATAAATTATCGCATTTGTGGCGAAATTGAATATATAATAATTTTATATTTTAGCGTATTCATTATTTTATCTTATTCGTCATGTGCATCCCAAAACTATTTGGGGTTTTTTTAAAAATCGCGTCCTACCCTTCCATATGGTTCGGCTTTGAGCTCAACACCAATTTTCTTATCCAACATGTCCTTGCGGATTTAAGAACCAAGTTACGGTTTTTTTAAAGTTGCGCGCTACCTTTTTTTGTAGCTTTAAAGATTAAACGCTATTTTTTTTTAAAAAAAAATCGCATTAAGGTACTGCGATACTTTTATAAACAGCCTTTAACAAGGCCAAAAGGCTAGACTATATTCCTACCATTTTCGTATAAAAAAAATCTATAAGTGGCGGCACGATATGGAAATACAAATCTATTTAATTTAAATCACGATTTTTTAATTAAAAATCCATTTTATAGAGGAATCCGAATTTATTAAATTATTAAAATATACTCCAACAATTTTGATTTTAATGTTAATTTTAGCATTTGAGAGAACAAAAATTGTTTAATATTTAATAGTTTTTTTAAATTATATCGTCGGTCTAGAATGCGAGTGCTCCACTTGATATTTTTAAGATTTTTGAGTTAAGGAGTGGATTTTAATTGATTAATTTTCACGATATATATAAATAAAAAACTAGATTTAAGAATATTAATTTTTGGCCCATGTTGCGGCACTTAATTTTTTTTATTCAGCTAATTAATTCTATGAATAAATTAGAATTAAATAAAGATTGTTTGTCTGTATTATATAATTTAATTATTTATAGTAGTTACTAAAAAGAAAATGTTAATCAAATATAGAATATTAATTAAATAATAGCCTTAATATTTTTCATTACAAATATCTAACTTTGATTAAATTAATTTGTCATTTATTTCTTAGTAAAGTGCTCCAACAATATTCTTCCAATATAGAATAATGGCGATATTCTTCAAATATAAAAATCAAAATTAATAGCGATATATCTTCATATATATGGCATATTTCAAATATCAAAATTATGGCGATCTTTTCCGATTAAAAAACAAAAATGAATCCTTTTGTTGCCACTGTATTAATTTTTTTCCATAAAGTAAATAAAATACATGGCCAAAGACAGGTTCTATATTTCATCTTTTAAAAGCATTAATTTAACAAATATATCCTTTAAAAAAACATTGATTACAACAGTTGACTGTTTATTTGGATTTTATTTAATAAATTCCAGTTGTTAAAGATACTTTTCAATTGATATAGATACACCGCATAAAATGAATCGAGTTACAGATAAGTGGGATTTTTTTTAGTTTATTTGGCATAATCAGGTAAATTTCCGAAGGGGAGATCTCCCCTCCTTTCCCACTGGCTACGCCTAAGTTTTATCATAAATATAAGTAATAAAAAATCGCTTTATTTGAGCCGGTTTTTAAAAATATATAACTCAGTATTTTATCCAGAAAAATAATACGCACGCATAAAAATTTTGCTCATAGATGGCAAAGGTTTGGACATCTATTAGCGAAATCGTGAAACTTAAATTTATGGCTAAAATATTGAATTAGTCGTTTTTAAAAATAGACTCAAATGAGCGATTTTACATCACTGATAAATATATTAAAATCACAACACTCATAGTGATTCGTATTTTTTGATATTTCGGCCTTTAGTATAAATTATCAAAAAAACCAAAATTTAAGCATTTTCCTCTTCATTTAAAAGAAAAAATCTTCAGAGATCAAAATCCTTTGAAGATTTTTTATTTTGAGGAGCATTATAAACTCTGGTTATTATTGGCTAATTTTAAAATTTCAACAATGATGTTTTCACGGGGCTCGAGTCCCTGCCCCATCCCTCGCCTAGTGACGCTACTGTTTAATTAATTATAATAGATGATAAGCATGATTTGATATTATTATTATTATCTTAATTAAAATATCGGTTATTGGCCAATATTATAAAATTTTCCGATCCGATCCGATAAAATGGCGTATTAATTTGAAAAAATTTATTTCATATTTCATAATATATTTGTTTGTTACTTATCATGTAAATAGATTAATGTTAAGTGGATACTATTAGATTTCTGGATATAAACTAAAACTGATCATTATTATATTTAAATAACTTATGTTATAGTTACATTATAGAGGTTATACTAAAAAGTTTATGAGATGAGTAAGATGTATGTAGTGAGCAAAATCGCTCCTTCTGAGCCGATTTTTAAAAAAGTATAACTGCCTATCAAAAAATATTTATGACAGTCGCATTTTAATACATTATTAATTTCGAAAGATAATTCAACTGCTGACGTATGTTTAAATATAGTCTTAAAATGCGGGTTGGTATTTCAAAATTAGGCAGACCATTTTTTTTTAAGATACACTTAAATTTTATCGAAAATAATTTATATCCAACTTTCCTTTCTTTCTTTAATTTTCTAAAAAAAACTTTTCAAATTTTTTTTTTTGCTTATAAATGAATGCATTTAAACTTTTCCAAATTCATCTCCGTTCAATTCAGACGTCTCCATTTTGACTTGCCTCATGACTCTATTATTAACATTCGTAGCGTCTACGATGTTTACATTGTTTGAAACGGTAGTTATATTAATATCATTAACCATTTCGTCAGTTTTCGTCTTTTTAATCGATTCTCTGGGATTGGTTGATTTGGGGCTAGTGTCGAGACCTATTTTAGATAACAGCAGCGTAAATTGGGTTATATTAATAACGGCATTTTCGTTATTGTTTTGCTCGGGTTCGGGCATAGCCCTTCTATTAGACAATTCAATGAGAGAGGCAGGTGTCAACGTGGTTGTAGACCTGACAGCACTTTGGGTATCACGAGAGCAACCACCGTACTTGGTAAATATTTGGTCAAGGCAAAACTTCGTGAAATTCAGGATATGATTCTCGTCCTCTTGCAAAAGCCATGAGTTATGGGGAGATTTAACGAATGAAGAGGGATCCGGAAAAAACCATAACAAGATTTGAGATATCATAAAGAAACGTTGTAAAGTGTTAATGCTTCCAAAACGGATCCAATGAGATTGCATAGTTTAAATATGTTGGAATGTGATGGTTTCAAATTTAGTTCTTCTTAATTTATCACTATGAAATAAAAAAAAATAATAAAATAAATTATACAGTAAATGAAATGAGTGAATTTACAATTTAAAGGACTCAAAATCAAATTTTTATTTGACCCAAGCTCACTCAAATCTCGCTAATTTTTTTCAAGTCTAGATTTAGCTCTTGACCTGACTCATTTTATAAATTGAATTAGAAGTTATATCTCAAAATTATTTTATTCTTTATTTTATGCATAAATTTAAGTATCCATTCAGTAGTTTTGTTAAACGGCTCGATTTGAGCCCATTTTTAAAAAAGGCTAACCCATTATTTTATCCAGAAGCCTGAAGATTTTTCTCATAGATGGCACAAAGATCCAGCCATCAATTAGCAAAATCTCGAGGCTTATGCAATAATGCAATACTTTTCTAGATAAAATATTGAGTTAGCCGTTTTTAAAAATCGGCTCAAAACGAGCCGTTTTACAACACTACTATTATAACTCGACTGATAATTTAAACGTTGCTTATCTATATAATTTTATATATTACAAAATATGATACGGAAATGAATGGTAAATATTTTCAACCTCCAAATTTTTATATAAAAAAAAAGTTTTTTTATTTTTTTTCTAGAATTCATTTTTTAATTGTTATGTTCAATCAGGCAAAAAAAACGAAGAATATGGAAATATATTTTTTCAGGCCATGGCTGGGTCTATATTTTATTAAAGATGGCCTGTCCCAGTCAGCCTGTCAGTCCTGTAAGAACAGGACTCTACAACTGTAAAGTCACAACTTTATCATTTTAAATAAAAAAAATTAATCATTATAACATATTACTTATAGAATTAATTTGTTTAAACTTTTTTGAAATCAAGTTTGAGAAAATAACAAAAATATAAAAGTTCAATTTTGAATAATTCTTCTTATATTTTATTCTAATTTATTTATTAATTTTGAAAGGAGGGTCCAAATTTTCTAAAAAAAAATAGGCGTTAAATACCCAATACCCATTATTTATAAATTTTGAATGATTAATTTTATAAAGGAAAAAAATTAATACGAGCTGTGTGTGTAATAATGTTGTTAAACGTCTCGATTTCAGCCGATTTTTAAAATGGCTAACTCAATATTTTAGCCATAAAAATATTGTCTAAGCCTCGAGATTTCGTTAATAGATGTTCAAACCTATGTGCCACCTATGAGCAAAATTTTAGTTTGCATAATAATTTTTCTAATAAAATATTGAGTTTGCCGTTTTTTAAAATCGGCTCAAAATGAGTCATTTAACAACACTACTGTGTAATACATATATTTTGTTCTCTCTAAATGTTTTTTAATGTTGATTCGAGGTTCAGATAACTCAGGCAAATAAAATTTCCCTGTTCTTATAAATATCATTCTTAACTAATATATATTCTCCCCCAACACACTCCACGTCACCCTTTCCTTAAGAAATATACAATATATCAGCATTAGTGTTGTTAAACAGCTTATTTCAAGCCACTAATCAGTATTAACATGATTTTGAAAGATAAATTAGTAAAAATTAATGACTTTTTTAAATAACAGCTATAATCCAAACTATATTTATAAAAATATAACATAGGTAAAGGCCTAAATTAAGTGGACCTAAAAACCACCAGTAAAATTAATGATAGAAAAGACCACCTATTAGCCCCCTACACATGTAAATCCCCTTTGGATAACATATTTAATTTACTTTATAAATAAAAATTTATTTCAGTGGAGAGGGGGTCCCATTAAATTCTCCAATCTATGTAGTAAGGTAAATTAAAAGTTAACAATATTTCTTTGGCCTTCTGTCCATATATAAGGATTTTCAATAATAATGCTGCAGAAAGCTTTTCTAAAAATGATTGCTATGTAAATACTTCCTAAAAGACAACTTAAATAAATATTTCAGAAATGGCATTTAATATAAAGATTAGTAGATATGATTATATAGGAGAGTTTATAAAACATTATCTAAATGTAAATAATTGCTTTGTAAAAGTAAGATGACTAAAATATATTTCTAAATCCTAATTTACAAGTTTCATCATGAAGTCATAAAAAATTTGAAAATAAAAAGGCTTAACTTATATTTTTGAAAGAAGTTAATGTTGCACCTAATTGCCATTAAATATAATAAAAGTTTTTAAGTGATTGAATATAAAGATTAATTTAATTATTCAATTGTTATAAGAAATTTGACAATAGTAACAACATAATGACACAACTATTTATTAATTTTAATGTTATAAATCTATATATATATCAGGTAATTTTTATTAATTTAAGAGATAAAATTTTTTAAATCCAAAATTTCAATTGCCAATTTAAAACGATTAAATTTATCGTTTAATAAAGATATTCTCTACTTGTAATGTTTACGACTTTCAGAATAAAAATTTGAAAAAAACATATGAAATAATTTAATTCACCGAGACATATTTAAATAGTATCAATTAAAATGAAATAATTAAATATAGTATTTCAAATAGATCTTTAACTATATATATATATTACCTATACTATTCCCTTTTACTTGGATATTTTTAGAGTTAATTTAAATATAAATATTTTATATAAAAATTATAGTTTAATATTCTATCATTATTACAATAAGATAGAAGTGGCTACTGTTGTCTAAACCTCAAGTTAGTTATTATTTAATAGCTAAATCAAGATTTTAGCAATAAATAATTTTAGTCTCGCAATTTGATGAAAAAAATGTGGCCAAGTTTTTCAGACATTGGCATCTATATGTGAAATCTCAAGAATAATATTTTTTTGGCTAAAATATCGCTACCATTCTTAAAAAGCATCTATAATTATTAAATCAAAAGACTACTTAGTCATAAAAATAAGATATTAAATTTAAAGTATGTTTCCTTAGCAAAATCTTAACATTAATATATTTATAGGAATGTATTATTGCAGTAAAATTTAATAGTAGTTAGTTAAATATTTTATAATGATTTTTATGACAACTGCTAAAACACAATAAATGTATTATAATTGAGGAATGAAAATAATAATATTTTGGGTTTTTGTTCCGTTCCCAGTTCCCTTCACGGTACTGACCGTTAAAAAAAGATTTATTTGTATTTCATTCATACATTATCTAAATTTATCCTCACGCTTAATATAGATCAATTATTTCATCTAAAATCTAAGTATTAATTAAAGTATTGTAAATTATTCTAAAAAATTATCATTTACTTTTGTAGTGTTAATGTAAATTTGGTGTCCAAAAACACATGTTAGCATCACAGCACTTACTTGGTGACAAAATATTCCATTTAAATTAAACTTTTGCTATATAATATTAATTTTATAAGTGCCGCTTATTTTTAATTTAATTTTTAGAAAAATGCTTATATGATCATCCCATAATGATACCAAATAATATTCTTATATGGAGTGAACTAAAATTAAAAAATCAATATTTATAAATGGGCCATTATAAATATCATATTTATGACTTAAATTAAATTTGAATTTAATAATATTCTTTTTTAGTTATCCTTATTTAGCGTTTTTTAATTTCCTCCAAGTTCCGCTCCCGGAATGTATCTCTAAGGTTTTGTTCCATGTAGTGTTGTTAAACGGCTCATTTTGAGCCGATTTTTAAAAACGGCGAATACAATATTTTATTAGAAAAAATATTATGCAAGTCTTAGGATTTTGCTCGCAGGTGGCACTAAGGGTTGAACATCTATTAACTAAATCTCGAGGCTTAGATAATATTTTTCTGGCTAATACAATGAGTTTGCCGTTTTTAAAAATCGGCTCAAATCGAGTAGTTTAACAACACTAGTTCCATGTCCTCTTAAAAAACATTTTTTGGTCAAAATTGAAATATATACTGTTATGTATTTTAATAGTAAACGAGTTTTTGTTATTCTTTTATTTTGTAATGTAAAAATCAAAATCAACCTTTATTATTCAAATTAATCTCAAAATATATAATAATAATAAAAATAAACATTTTACAAAAAATAAAAAAAAAACACCAATTTAATACACATCATTTATTCCCAGTCGATCTGGTTTTGATCGTATCCTTTGATATCGATCTTGACTTGTTTCTTCCTCCCTCTCCTTTTAAGTCATTTCATAGTTATTTTTTATTACATCCACTTTGTTTATTATCTCTTTGTTTACTTCTTCGGTTTTCTCTTCTACTTCAGTAATCTCTTCTAATCGTATTCTTCAATTAATACATTTTCGGTTTGTTTCCTTAATTGGTCCGTATGACGTATAATCGTATTACTCGCTATACTTAGTTCATAAAGTTGTGATCCGAGTATGCCTTTAATAAAGGCTTCTTCCCATTAAATTTCTTTATTATTGTAAAGGCGCGACCAAACTTTTTCATTTATCTGAAATTTTTGATTGTGGTATTCAAACTTCTCCTTTTTGTTTCCCATTTCAAAAATTTGATCTAACAATCCTCTAGGTTTAAAATTTGGTAATATTTCAGCGGGACTTTGTTCAGTTTTTGTTCCTGGTGTATTTTTCTAATTGTAGAGAAAAATAGCTAGGCTGGTTTCTAAATCCCTCTCGTTTCTTTTATTCATACTCTGTTTAAAAGTTCGAACTAAACGTTCGACTATGCCGTTTGTCTGAGGATTGTAAGGACTTCTGTTCACTAATTGAATTCCGTTTTTTGAAATCTTTGCTGCTGATTTGGGGTCCGTTATCAGAAACGATTATTTTGGGAAATCCGATTCTTGCAAAAATATTTCTTAATATTTTTATCGTGATTTCGGTTGTAGTGCTAGTCATGGGAACTATTTCTGGCCATCGACTGCTAGCATCTATCACTACCAACCAATAATGATCTTGAAATGGTCCAGTATAATCAATATGTACTCGGTGCCATGCTTTTGGTGGTTTTGGCCAATTTTGATGCTGTCTTTTGAGGCATATCGTGTTGTTCCTGGCATTCTCTACATTTTTCAACCCAGGTTTCTATATCTTGGTTTATATTAGGCCACCACGCGGATTGTAGAGCTCTCATCTTCATTTTTACCATTCCGATATGTCCTTGATGTATCATGTCCAACACGTTGTTTCGGTATTGTTGTGGTATTATCATTTTCGTTCTCCATAATAAACATCCTCTCTCAGTTGTAATTTCCTCTCTCCTTTGGCTATACTCCTTTAAACATGTTTCATAGTTTATTGGCCATCCATCTAGTGTATATCTGTATACTTTAGAAAGTATATCATCTCGCATTGTTTCTCTTTCAATTTGGCTTGCATTTAACAGTGTTTCTCCCACCTGTATTTGATCTAGCGCTTCTTCTTTTGATATTGGAGTTCCCTTTAGGGGTAATCTAGATAGAATGTCAGCATTTGCTATTTGTCTACTACTTTTGACTTCTATTTCATATTGATAACTGGTTAATAATAAAGCCCACCTTAGTATTCGGGCAGTTGATGTTGTGGGTATATCTTTTTTTGGATGAAATAAAACCATACAAAAAAAATTTTCTTAAGTAACAAAAAAATAAATGTTACATTAGACAAACAAATATGATCATGAGCTCTTCTTACATTTTCAAAATGGCAGAATTGCAAGTGTGGCGTTATGTAGCTAAGTACCTATAATCAGAGTTGGACAGTACCACGAATACTTATATTTAAGATACAAGATCCATTAAAAGTATAAATAGTATATTACAATATATTTTTATAATACTATGATGGGAGTAATATAATTTAGATTAGTTCATTAAAATTATTATATTATTAAATATGAATGTTATTAGGGAAAATAATCAAATTATTATTACAGTAGAAAGCCCGTCAAAAGAAATGAGATTTTTATTCATTTTTTTAAGATAGATGTCATGCCAGGTTCAAGCTCACAGTATTAGGAAGAATCCAAGATCTTATAATTTTAAAAAAGTTTATCAAGCCCACCTAACCCTTAATTATTTGTAAAAGATATTCCCAAGTCAGGTGCAAGCTAATATTAATTTTGAGGTTCCAAGCTCAATCATACCCATTATAATTTTGAAAATTTTTTCCCACCTCGGATATAGATTTTTAATTGATTTATCATCACATGAAGGGGAAATATCTGATTTACCAATTAGTCTAATATGCAAAAAAATACATATTCCGTTTAAGAGAAAGTGGGAAGCTCTGGGCAAACCACTTATTAGAGAATCATGACAAATAAAATAAAAATAACCGAATCTTATACTTTTTTGTAATATGATCAATTAAAATTATATCTAAAAAAATAAATTGTTGTTTATTATATAGGGTTATTGTTGTTTTTCAGATAAATTTAATGTATGTCTTGCATTTCCGAAATTATTTGTCAAAGAATTTGATAAGGGATATATAATTTATGTTAAGTAAAAAAAAATTCTATCTATTTAAATTACAAAAATGCCATTAAGCACTAATGAAACTTATATGCAAATTATTTATATATTTTTTTTTATTGACATATAAATTTAGGATATTTTTTTTAAAAAATAATGAGGATTAATTATTATGTATTTGATAAAATTAAGAGCAAATCCTTGTTGACATTTTAATTTTTGATGGAAAAAGCGACAAAATAAATCTGGGCGGTCGTCTGGAGAGGAAATAATTAATGTATAATTTTATATCCTTTAGGGTTGTAGATGAAAGTAATGACGGATTAACAAAGAAGTGTACAAAACACATTACGTCCTTATAAAGATGATATGCCTATGCCTTGGGATACTGGTAAAAGAAGAACGCAAAACAATATTTCTGTCAATGTCAGCATTGGTATCCCTCTCTAAAATATAATCATGAACGACTGTTAACTCAACCTTAAAACGGTCGTAAGTATTGTTATAAAGGCCACGACAGAACTACTGCATATTTTTCCATGAATAAAGTTGATGAAATTAGCTGTACTGTACATTCAAGTTTGAACACGCAAAACGATATTTCTGTCAATGTCAGCATGGCCCAAAATAGGAACGACAATGTTAACTCAACCATAAAATGGTCTTAAGTATTGTTATGAAGGCCACGACAGAGCTACTGCATATTTTTCCATTAATAAAGTTTATGAAATTGGCCGTACTGTACATTCAAGTCTGAACATTCCTCTAAATATTCATGAAAGTTTCTCAGAGAATCGGAAAAAGTAATTATTATATTAACTCCTAGTGAAGTGAGTGATATTACAGAATTAAATGTTTATATTTGTTAAAAAATAGGCGGAGGTGGCATAGGGATTGTGGTAGTGGTGATAGAAATATCATTTGGAGAACAGGGTGAAAATAAAATAAACATAGATATAAAACATTAGATAAAAAAACAAAATAAACCTCCAGATGAGTTCATTTCAAGCTTAGTTCTTTATTATTTTGTCTACCAGTAACTTTAGAACGGGTAAGGCGTTTGTTTAATCGTCATTATTTTCTTTGCTTATCTTTAATAATAGATTCATCATGTTATGTAGCAATCTGAGGGATTAGGGTTAGCCTAGACAAATAAAGAAATCAGACAAAAATATAAATAAACTATTGTTGAAATTAAACAAACATTAAAATAATGTAAACCAGTAGATGGGTCAATATTAGATGCATATTTCAGTTGGAGGGCTATCATCAAAAAAAATTTTGGGGGACTTATCAAGCCATTATGACATTAAAGGTTTATTTTGTATTTGTTCATTATTAATGATATCAATATTTGAACAATTATAAAGAGGAAATAAGATGGGGATAGTTTTCTAAAGTAAAAAAATAATTCTTAAGTTAATTTTATAAGGTAGTATTAAAATAAAATACCATTCGGAGAGACGAATTGGCAAACTTAAAAAAAATAGGATCCTTGTGAATAGGTATAGAATAATTTAAATAATACCGCAATATGTATTTTTTTTGGATAAATATAAAATCCTAAAAATAGAAAACTCCGTTTAGTATTTTTTATTGAAAGAATAAAAAAGAGTATTGTTAAAAAAGGTAGGATCCTTAAGAATAAATATATAATTTAATTGAATGAAAATAAATATTGTAATATATATTGATTTTTTGGAATAGATAAAAAAACCCTATATAAACTTATTTATAATAAAAATATTGTACTATGTATATTTTTTTGAGCATTACGCAAAATATTCAGCAGGGATAATAGAGCAATGGTGGATCCGATAAAATGGTAAGCCTTTAAAAAAATAGGATCATTAAAAAATATATTAATTTAATTAAATATTAAAAAAATACTTTGTATATTTTTCAGTTAGTTAGACAAAATAATCATCAGAGATAAAAAGGCATATTGTGCAGTCCGACAAAATGGATAGCCTTAAAAATACGTAGGATGCTTAAAATAATATAAATTTATTTAAATTATAAAAAAATATTCGATTTTTTGGAATAGATATAAAATCATATATAAAATTATTTATAATAAAAATAATGTACAATGTATATTTTTTTTGTGCGTTATACAAAATAATCAGCAGGGATAATAGAGCAATGGTGGATCCGACAAAATGTTAAGCTTTTAAAAATGTAGGATCCTTAAAAATTGTTACATTAATTTAGTTAAATATTAAAAATGTACTTTGTATATTTTTCAGTTAGTTAGACGAAATATCCATCAGAGATAAAAGGGCATATTGTGCGGCCCGACAAAATGGATAGCTTTAAAAATACATAGGATGCTTAAGTAATATAAATTTGTTTAAATTATAAAATAATATCATACTAAGTTAATTCTAACAATTTATTTTTTATAATGCTTAATGATTTTTATGCTTTTTTTATACTATGATCAAGGTTATAATTATATTTTGATTTTATAAATTTATAAAATTCTTTTATAAAAAAATACTATTTAAAAATAAATTAAGACTGTTGGTAGGATTATCTGTTTGTATCCCATCCTATTATACACTGGGGAGACATCCCACAATTAAGTGGACTCTCCACCACCCCATAGAGGACGTCACCAGTGAAGGGATTATGCATCCACTGTTTGGCAGTAATTTACCCTACTGTCCGGGTCCGTTTAATTTAAGAGGAATTACGTTACCTCTCGTGAATAAGGAAAGATTCACTAACAGTAATTTACCCTACTGTCAGGGCCCGTTTAATTTAGAAGAGCTTAAGGTATCTCTTGTGTATAAAGTTAGTATCCACTGAGTTGATAAAAATATATTTTAATAGTAGAGTAAGATTTAGAAATTTATATTTAAGAAAAAAGGGTGTTATTAAATATATGTATATAAGAAAGTAATAAGTAATAGTGATATATGTAATAGAAGTAGACTAAAAGGAAAAAATTGGTAATTTGAGAAAAGATTTTTAGATTAAATTGAGAAAAGATTTTTAGATTAAATTAAGAAAAATTAAGAATTGGTATTTGATAGGTAATAGAAAAAGAAATCAGACGATTTGATAAATTGATAGAAGAGAAAGGAAAAAGCTGACAATTTAGTTTAAGGTTAAAAAATAACATGATGAATGTAATGTTATTAAGATTAAGGTTGTAAAGTAATTAAAAAATAAGACTAAAAAAGGGGGGGGGGGAAAGAAGGTATAAATTATTATATTATAAAAATATTAAAAATTAAATTAAAGGAATTGATAAGGTTTTGAGAAGTTGTGGTTAATAAATAATAGAGATAGGAAGAAAAGAATGAGATAATAAAATTTAGTGATAAATAAATTCACTAAGGGAGGGGAAAAAATAAAGAAAGAGTTATTTATAAGGATAGGATATTATAAGTAGGTTAGGATAAGAATATTTAAATATTTGAATATACTTGGTTATCTTCTTAATTATTGGTTATGAAAGAAAAATATGAGTATAAAAAATTGTGATGTAAGTACTAACAAAAATTGTGAGTATGTTCAAAATAAATATATAAGTTAAGTATCCTGTAGAGGAAAATTACATTAATGTGTAATTGATAATACGAGATAACATTGATATGGTAATCTAAATAATAAAGAAAGGTTTAAGTGAAATAAAAAGTTAGGCTGAATCTTGAGAAATGAAGAGACATTGAAATTTGAATTATTTTTTTATTCACATCATTTATTTCATTCATATTCAGAAAGTTGAGGGAATATTGTTTATATCAATTTAACATCATCCATTTTTCCGCAGAAGATTTTTCCAGCCCAAAAATATTTCCATCTGTTTGTATAAAATATTAAAAAAATCAACAAACAAAAAAAATAAAAATAAATACGTACCGATGACATGACGTAGCGATGACATAGTGAGGACATCGGAAAATTATAATATAGATAGATATTCTTATGAGATATTTTATGTTTAATTATGTAAATTATAGATGATTATATTCGTGAAAAAAATATTATCCTAATTTTCATATATTTTTTTTGATTCGTTAAAATATTTGTACTTTATTTTATTGTTCTAATTTATGATTTTACCTTGCATTTAGTGTTGTTAAACGGCTAAATTTGAGCCAATTTTTAAATACGGCTAACTCAATATTTTATCCAGAAAAATATTGCAAGCCTAAAAATTTTGCTCATAGATGGCACATAGGATTGAACATCTATTGGCGAAATCTCGACGTTTAGGCAATATTTACCTGGCTATAATGTTGAGTTAGCCGTTTTTAAGAATCGGCTCAAATCGAGCCGTTTAACAACACTAGTTGCATTTAAATTTGTATCATTATGAAATAAATGATTATATGATTTATTACTAACAATGGTTCAACATCTCATTACGACATCTAAAAAAATCATATATTCAAATATATCGTATCTTCTCGAATTCAAATTACGGGCAAACGTCCATAAATGACAATCACAAACTTAAGCACAACAGAAATAAAGGTTTAAGCTTGAGGAGGCTAGATATGTTTGTAACCGATATCAAGGTTAGCAACCTAAAAATACATTACCGTTGTTAATCTGTAAAAATTGAAAGGAACTTCCAACCAAAGGTAAATTTGAATTCTTTTGTAAGTATGAAACAACAGGATATTTAAGATAAATTTGAATCCTAGACATCTAAATCCAGGCAGAATTCTTCAGGAAAACATATATAGCTGTCGATAATAAGGATGATATATAAACGAGTAATGAATTGTGTAATGGTTACCGAATTGCAAGATAATATTGGATAGTTATTATCGAGCCAATTTTAATGAGAGGTGGGATATTTCCTCTATTTCTAAGCAGGATGCGGAATATCGGTATGAGTTATGCAGAGGATGTATGTAAAGTTGGTGGGTTGAAAAAATATGTTGCTAATTGTGATCTTTCAATCATTATTTTTTCGGAAATTTCAAAAATGTAAATCTACGGCTTTAAATGATCACAATATCAAAACT
Organism: Gordionus sp. m RMFG-2023; assembly: GCF_954871325.1. Taxonomy (NCBI): domain Eukaryota; kingdom Metazoa; phylum Nematomorpha; class Gordioida; order Chordodea; family Parachordodidae; genus Gordionus; species Gordionus sp. m RMFG-2023. The sequence goes on along the minus strand of NC_088779.1, from coordinate 24,940,339 downwards.
GAATATATAGAACAAATCAGAAATAATTCTCATAAATTTATCAATCATACTAACAACTTATCCTCAGACACACTATGGGAAAATACCCGTGACATTTTCAACAATGCGGCATCAAATTCCATACCAGCCAAGATGAATTATCCGGACTGGATCTCAATAGAATCAAAAAATCTTATTTCAAATCTAGTGGGGAGTGGTCATTATAGGAGAAACAGAGCCATGTATATCCTAAACGATATTAGTCATAAACTCAGAAGAGATAAGAGGAAATTCCTTGAGGATCGTGCCACTGAGATAAGTAATTCGTTCAGTGCAAATGATTCATATAAAGCTTTTAAATTATTGAAATCCTTCACTTCCTTCAAAAAAGAGCAATTTTTTAAACTTAGTCACAATGCAAAAGAAATCACAGATCCAGAGATACAAATGGAAATATGGGTTTCACATTATTCTAAAATATTTAATAGCAACGAACCCTCCTCTACATCAAATAATTGCAACGAACCCTCCTCTACATCAAATAACCAAATAGTAATATCTCCCATTGATCAATGTCCATCTACCTCAAGTTTCTGGCCTCCAAATCCGCTAAACCGTGGACTTCCCCAATTTCTTCCCGCTCAAAATTCTTATATCTCAAATCCTTTATCTAATTCTACATACAACTCAAATTTAGAATCTCCCATTGTCCAAAATGCATCTTCCTCAAACTCCTGGCCTCCTCAGCAGAACCCTACTAAATGGCCTTCGGATCTATGCCCTCAAAACTCCTCTTCTTATAATCTCTTGCCATCTAAATTATTACATTTACCAAACCAAAGTGAGTCTTCCATTCATCATGGTCCATCCACTTCGTACCTCTGGTCCCCACAATTATTTCTCCCTCAAGATAATACCCATAATACTACATCTTTATCTACACATTCTTCCCCCTCTACCTTATTCCAAAATACAGATAGAATCATAGATCCAGTCAAGAGTGAAATAATAAATATAATAAAGAAACTAAAAAATCACAAGGCGTGTGGTCAAGATAATATTCGTAGTGAATATTTAAAAACGGACCCTATATTATCCGCCGATATACTATTCCCTATCATATCGAGAGTATGGAAGGAAGGGATATGCCCTAGTGATTGGCTATCAGCTATACTAATTAATTTTCCAAAAACTAAGTACCCTAAAACTCTAGAGGATTGGAGAGGAATCTCACTAAATTCTATAGTTTATAAGATTTTCACTAACTTAATCTTAAATCGACTCAAACCCTTTATAGAACGAGATTATGTGGATTCTATAGTTTCATTTAGAAAGGGACATAATGCTCTTGAAGCTATTCTCAACTTAAAGATACAAATGGAGAAATCTATAATACGAAAAAGGCAATTAATAATTATTGCTCTTGATTTTAAGAAAGCTTTTGATACGATTAATCATGATAGGTTATGGATAGCATTAGAAGAAGTTAATACTCCAACTTCATTGGTAAAAATATTAAAAAATATCTATAACGATTACTCGATACAAATTATCCATGCGGGTCATAAATCAACAAAAATACCAGTTAAGATAGGTTTGAAACAGGGATGTGTCCTTTCTCCTCTTCTTTTTAATTTTATTACAAACTATATCATAAAAAGAGTGACTAAACAATGTTTAGCTCAGATTCCCATCGTGAAATTTAATATTCTTGCTTTTGCCGATGATATTTGTATTATAGGAGATTCTATATCACACCTCCAATTGCTAGTGGACATGATGACCCAAGTTGCTGACCTTTTTGGTTTAAAAATAAATATTGATAAAACAAAGTTGATGACATCAATATTCTCCCCTACAAACATAAATCTAACGATACAAGGGGAAAAAATAGCAGAAGTTCAACAACTAAAATATCTAGGAGTGATACTAGATAGAAAAGGAAATACAAAGCTAGACCTAATAGCTAAAATAAATAAAGGCAGACAGAAATATAGATCCTTTATGAAAATATGGAGTTCGAATCAATTATCAATTCCGTTAAAGATTCGATTATTTAAAACTTTAATATTCCCCTCCCTAATCTATGGTATAGAAACTTGGAAAGATACCAAACAAGAAAGTAAAAAGATGCAAGCGTTCATTAACAAATGTCTTCGATATATTACCAAAACTTTCTACCCGTATAATACTTCAAATCATAATCTTTGGTCCAGATGTGACATTCTCCCTATATATAGACTATGTGAATATAGGAAATTCGAAATATTAGGGCACATTCTCAGACAAGCCCCAAACAACCTAGTATATCAAGCCCTTTTTATTACCCCTTTAGAAGAATTATCTCTCAAACCTTTCCTATCCTACAAAAATAGTTGGTTTGGTAGAATAATTCGATCATTATCGGACATAGATCTATCTTGGGAATTCATAAAACGTGCTTCGTTAGATAGGAAAACTTACAAAATCGTTTTAAGACTTATTTACGAACACTTGACGAATAACTGCTGAGAATGTAACAAGTAAAGATGATGATTAAATTAAATTAAATTTGGTTTATTATTTAAATATATAATTCCATATATTACTTTGATATAACAATGAAAGTTGAGTAAGTAAAGTTATGTTAATACTAAAAATACAATTTCTTATATTGCTTTGATATATATCTAAGAGTTGAAGTAATTGAATAGGGCTATAGTAAATGAAGGCAGATTAAATTAGTGCACATTGTAAGATAATTTCTAATAGATTACATTACATTATGAGATTTAAGGTCAAATAGATTAAATAGATAGATATTTTAAACTAAATAATTATAAAAATTAAATATAATTATATTGTCTAACTAATAATTGGGAACAAATTGTAAATAAACTAAATAAATTTAATAATCATAATAATAATAAAAATTAAGACTAACTATAAAAAAATAATGTTAGATAATTAACTAATGACTAATAATTTGTATTGGATGATACAGTACTACTATTTTTTTCCTTTTAAATATGCTCATAATCTTATTCACTATGCTATTATTATTATTATTGGATTGGGTGAGTTCCACTCCTCTTAATAATTATATCTGGGTTACAAGGTTTGTTGGTATCCTTGAGGAAAAAAATCGGCATAATTATTATGGAGGATAGGGCCTCTATAGTAATTCACGTTCGCTCATTTTGGGCAGGTCCATGACCAACGTGCTAGATAAGATAAGATAAGAAGATAAGCAACCTGTTAACATGCTTTCAAATCCAGAAATATTAAGATATAGCAGACATTTGTTGTTACCTCAAGTAGGAATTGAAGGCAATATATATTTTATCGTATCTACAAATATATTTAATAAACCAGGTCAAATAGCATTAAAAAATGCCCATATATTGATAATAGGAGCAGGAGGGTTAGGTTGTTCAGCTATATTATATTTATCAGCAGCAGGAATTGGTTTTTTCATTATTTAAATATATTTAATATAAATATATTTAAAGGAAAGCTAACTATAGTTGATGATGATAAAATATCTATTGAAAATTTACATAGACAAATTTTATATACACAAAATGATGTTGGTTATTTTAAATCTGATTTTGCTAAAAAAATGGCTATATCTCGGAATCCTCAAATATATTGTCAAAATTTGACTGAGAGACTTACATATGAGAATGCATTAAATATATTAAATTTAAACTTTAATGATAATAACTTAGTAAGTCATACTCACTTAACTTCTGACTTTAGTTTAATTATTGATGCAACTGATAATGTTGAAACTAGATATTTAATTAATGACTTAGCATTGTTTTTAAATATTCCTTGGATATATGGTAGTGCTATTGGATTTGAAGGCCATATGTCAACTTTTAACTACCATTCATCAGATAAAGATAAATCATTGTGTTACAAATGCCTTTTCCCTGTACCTCCACCATTATTTACTATCTCCAATTGCAATGAAATAGGTGTTTTTGGTAATATAAAAGTAATATATATTAAATTATATAAATATATGTCTTATTTAGGTGCTTTACCAGGTATTATTGGAATGTTTCAAGCATTAGAAGCTCAAAAGATTTTAATACCTACATTGTCTCCTTCCTATAATGGAAAGCTATTAATTTTTGATTCTTTATCAAATACTGGATGTTTTAAAGAAATACAATTACGAAATAAAAATCATGAATGTTCATCTTGTAACCAAAAAATGGACAAGACTAGATTTATTGAGTCAGGGCACATGTATAATGAACTTATAGTAAAAAATTGCAGTATTGAATCAAATAATTCAAATAAGAATCACATTTCAGTATATGACTTTGTGCAATTTCTTCGTGTGCATTCAAACACTTGCTATAGTGTGATAGATGTTAGAGAGAAACATGAACTAAAAATTTGTAAATTGTCAAATTATAATACAAATTCAATTTTAACACTTTCAAATCCCTTGAAAGTAAGGAATAATGATTGCATCAATCTTTGTTATGATAGCAATCTTAATTTTTCAAGTAAATTAATTTCACTAAAATAAATGAATAATTTTTAATGATATCCATTTATTTCATTATTGTTAGATAAATGATCGAAAATTTTATGGATTATAATATCATTTGCTTATCCTAGGCCAGGTCATAGAATGTTCATAATTCTAAAAATCTAAGCTAGGCCTCAACTTAAAAAATATGAGTAGATTCATGCAATTAAAAAGTCCAGGTAGGTAATGATAAATTTGAAGTACAGGGTTCATGATCAGGGTTGCCAGCAGGGCTGCCATGTCTCCCCCCATCAGTGGGAGTCTCCCACAATTTTTTAGTTTACCCACATACATCTCACTCCCACAAAACTCCCACAATTAGAAATCTCCCACAAAAAGCTCCCACAATTTTTTAATTTCTCCCACAATTTTTTTTTAGCATCTTAATGTTTTTAATATATAAATAATAATTTTGAGAGACAGTATTTGATTATTTTTATATTTTTAAAATAAATTTTAAATATTTATTCAAAAAATATGTCTAGTTCTTTTATTTTATTTTTCCGCTCTAAAATATATTTTTTATATAATTCTCCAATTCTCCACTCGACATTTTCAAAATTTTTGTGTTAGAAAGAATAGAAGTTAGAACAGTATGTATAATTATTATAAATATATTTTAAATTATTTAATATATTTTATATCGTTATCTAGAATTGCAGTGCTCCACTTGACATTTTCAAAATTTTTGTGTTAGAAGAATAGAACTTTTAGAAGTGGATATTATTCTAATCAAATCAAAGTGTATTTACCGAATTGAGGCAGCACAATAATGAATTAATACCAATTGGCTGTATATACCATATACTGCATAATTCTTGCAAGAAGGCAATGAATGTACTATCTGTAGATGTCGAAGTAATTGTGATGAAATGTTTTAACGAATTTAGTTCATAAACAGAGTCACTGAATTAAAAGAATTGGTGGAGTGGTCTAATTTGGAATGGTGTGAGTTGTTGCGATATGTACTTATCAGGTGGTTATCATTAATACCTGCCATCGAGAGAATTTTATTTTACGAACCCTTAAAGAAATACTTCTTAAATAAAGATTTTAAAAGCTGTCCTAAAATTTTGAAAAATTTTTTCGAGGATGAAATGTCAGAAGCATATTTGGGATTAGTTTCACATGTAGGAAATCTACTTCATGTAGTTAATATTCAGTTGCAATCAGAAGATTCTTTATTGATAAAGATTCACAAAATCATGCTACAGCTCTGTTCATCTCTACAGTTAAAAATAGTAATAAATTTTATGGCTCTATTGCTAAAAATATCATATTAAAATGTTCAAATATGACTATAATTAACGTATTTTTAAATGAAGCAAATATTTTTATTAAGACAATTTTGGAAAACTCTATTTAAAAGTGTATAAATATTATGACATTGGAACAGAAACCATCATTTGATGGTTTTTGTAATTTAATAAATATATTAAAATTACCGATAGACATTGAAGCCTTGTTTGAAGAGATTGTAATTTTTTCCATTTTTTATGATTCGCCAGAATGCTTAAAGTTAGATGGTCTAAAAGCAGAGAAGAAATGGGGGGAATTTTTTCGTAATAATAATAAATCCCCATGCTTGGAAAAGATTTGCGATTATGTTTTCTCCTTACCTCATTCTAATGCCTCATCGGAGCGCATTTTTAGCCTGATGAGGACTGCCTGGAGAAAGGAAAGAAATCGAATTGCTTTAACAACATTAGAGGCTGAGTTAATGGTTAAACAAAATTATAAAATGTCATGCCAGGAATTTTATAAATATCTTAATAACGACGGTAAAGTTTAGTTCCATTATTTAAATCTCAAATAAAATATAATTAACTATAACTATTTGACTTTCTATATTTTATAAAATCTTATTTATACATTTGCATAAAATCAAATAAATTTATTTTTTACATTGTAAAATTAATATTTTGAATATTTTGGCAAATCATAAAAATAAAGAAGCATTACAATCTCCTCAAACATGACATCATATTAAATCTTATTAATAATTATCCGATAATAGTAATAATATTCTTACTTTGGTATTTCTGCAGCATAATTTAGTGAACCTTTATTAAATTATATTCTTCTGATTGCAATTGCATATTAACAGCATATAGTAGATTTCCTATATGTAAAATTCCTAAATATACTTCTGCCATTTATTTTTGAAAATTTTTTTCAAAATATTAGGACAGCTTTTATTATCTATTTATTTTTTAAAGGTTTGTAAAATTTTAAATTCTACGATGGCGCGTATTAGGAGGAACCTGTCAACCAACATTATGCTGACTCAATTCTGTAAATACACTCTGGTTTTTGCCAAATTCACTGAGGAATTATCAGATCAGAAAGCTGCCATGCAATTCATTGGTAATGCCAAATCTGTCATATTTACCATTATATATGGTTAGCTATGTCTTTGGATATTTCATATCTGGAGAAAAATTTTATAATAGTTTTATTGAAATGACATTAATTTTGTTGAAATAGGGGAGGATCAAGGGAAATGTTTTGATATCTCCTTATTAGATGCATCTGTTAGAATTGAATATGTTTGCACATCTTTCAAATCGTCAAAAATTGACCTTCTGGATTTATATCCTAAAACATTGATGATAACCTTGCTCATTTGTGTTCTACAAAGTATAATTTTCATTTATATTAGTCGTTAAATATTATGGGGAAAGATTCTACCAACATTGTGATGTTAAGTAGCTCTCTGAATGTTGTACTACATGATAGTTATTTACCATTTCCGCAACTGTAGTTGCATCTGTATTATTTCTTATTTTTGAAGAATATTTTTGTTTTGCAATAGATGTTGATAGACTGCCCTGTACTGATTTATGCTTTGAAAATTTTTGATGCCTCAAAATATCATATTCCCTTCCCTCATTGTATTAACTAAATACTGTAGAACAACTTCCCCGCACTGATTATAATTATTTTTAACATTGTAAATTTAAAATTGTTTGTTTTTTTATAAAATCTTATTTATACATTAGCATAAAATATATTTTTTTACATTGTAAAATTACAATTTTTTTATAAAATTTTATCTTGTTTACATTCTTTTGTATTTAAAAAAGATCGTTGGTTATTATTTTTAAACAAAATTAATATATTATAATAAATCAATATGTTATTTTAATAATAAAGATAGTATTTAAGAAATTTTGTGTCATACTATAATTACCTATTTTGAAAAATAGTTGCGTATTTTATTTTGGAAAATAGTTACCTATTTTATTTTGAAAAAGAGTTGGATATTTTATTTTGAAAAATAGTTGGCTATTTTATTTTGAAAAATATTTGGCTATTTTATTTTAAATAGTTGGCTATTTTATTTTGAAAAATAGTTGGCTATTTTATTTTAAAAAATAATTACCTATTTTATTTTTGGAAATAGATTCGATTTTATATTTATAAAAAATAATAAGCGGATAGGCCCGCAAATTTTTTTTTTAGCAATTTTCATATTTCTCCCACAATTTTTATATTACTCCCACATAATACAGAATTTCTCCCAAAATTTTCAAATTGCGGGAGAGATATAAAAATTGCAGTAGAAATATAAAAATTGCTAAAAAAAAATTTGAATTGATTTAATTATCCGCCTATTATTTTTTATTTAGTTATTAATTTATAAAAAAAAACCAATGATCTTTTTTAAATATAAAAGAATGTTAACAAGATAAAATTTTATAAAAAAAACGATTTTAATTTTTCAATTAAAAATATATTTTATGTGAATGTCCCGTAAAACGACCGCAATTGGAAATCTACCATGTGTGTGTATAACATTATAGGGATAGGCACTTAATTATCACGTATCACTTTAAATACAAAATAAGGTACTCCAAAAATAAGAAATAATATAGATGAAACTACAGTTGCGGTAATTGTAATCACTTATCTTGTAGTACAACATTCACAGAGATACTTATCATCACAATGTTGGTAGAATCTTTTCCCATAATATTTAACGACTCTAATATAAATGATAGAACAAATGAGCAAGGCTATCATCAATGTTTTAGGACCTAAATCCAGGAGGTCAATTCTTGACGATTTGAAAAATGGGCATACATAAGCAATTCTAACAGATGATCTAATAAGGTATTAAAATATTTCCCTTGATCCTCCGCTATTTCATCAAAATTAAGGTCGTTTCAATAAAACTATTAAATTTTTTCCCCTCAAATAGTGAAAAATCCAAAGACATAGCTAACCATATAATGGTAAATATAGAAGATTCGAGATTAACAATAAATTGCATGTCACCTTTCTGATCTGATAATGCCTCAGTAAATTTGGTAGAAACAGAGTGTATTTACAGAATTAAGTCAACACAATGTTGGTTGCGATATGTTCCTAATACCCGCCATCGGAATTTTAAAATTTTATAAACCTTTAAAAAAATATTTCTTAAATAAAGATTAAAAAAGCTGTCCTAATATTTTGAAATTTTTTTCAATAATGAATAGAGGTATATTTACAAATGATTTCACATGTAGGAAATCTATTACATGCTGTTAATGTGTAGTTGCAATCAGTAGAATCTTAACAAAGATTCACAAAATTATGCTGCAGATGTGCTCATCTTTACAATTAAAATTTGACAATAAATTTTATGGCGTCATTGCTAAAATTTAATTATATTTTATTTGAGATTTTAATATATTTATTAAATTATAAAAACCATCAATTGATGATTTCTGTTTCAATGTCATAATATTTATACAATTAAAATCAAATTTTGATTGTATTCTAAATTTGTCTTAATATCTGCTTCATTTAAAAATGTATTAATTAAAGTATTATTTGAACATTTTAATATAATATTTTTTGCAATAGCGCCATAAAATTTATTATCAATTTTTAATTGTAGAGATGAACAGAGCTGTATCATGATCTTGTGAATCTTTTTTATAAAGAATATTCTGATTGCAACTGAATATTAACTGCATGAAGTAGATTTCCTACATGTGAAACGAATCCCAAATATGCTTCTACCATTTCATACTCGAAAAATTTTTTCAAAATGAACAGCTTTTAAAATCCTTATTTAAGAAAAGTATTTTTTTAAGGGTTTGTAAAATTTTAAAATTCTATCGATGGCAGGTATTAAAGACAATCTGATAGGTATATATCGCAACAACTCACACCATTCCAAGTCAGACCACTTCACCAGTCTTTTAATTCATTAACAGTTGATGACTAAATTTGTTAAAACATTTCATCACAATTATATGGACATCCACAGATAGTACATTTATTGCCTTCTTGCAAGAATTATGTAGTATATGGCATATACAGCCAATTGGTATTAATTCATTATTGTGCTGCCTCAATTTGGTAACTTTAGTTTTTGCCAAATTTACAGAGGCAATATCAGCGCAGAAAGCTGTCATGCAAATCATTGATAAACCTGAATCAGCTATATTTACCATTATGTGGCTAGCTACATCGTTGGATTTTTTACTATCCGAGGAAAAAATTTTTAACAGTTTTATGGAAATGTTCATATTCTTGTTGAAATAGCGAAGGATCAAGGAAAATGTTTTAATATTTCCCTTATTATATGCATCTGTCAGAATTGAATATGGATGCCCATTTTTCAAATGGTCTAGAATTGACCTATAGGATTCAGGTACTAAAACACTTGTGATAGCCTTGCTCATTTTTGTTCTGCCACAAGTAAGGTTTGCACTTATATTGGAGTCGTTAAATATCATGAGAAAAAGATATGACCCACATTGTGATGATATAGCTCTGTGAATGTTTAACTACATGATAGATGAAGTAGTTGCATCTATATTATTTATTAATTGAGAATATTTTTGTATTGCAATCGATGTTGATATACTCCCTTGTACTGACTTATATGAATGAAATGATGTTGATTTATTATTGGATAAAAATAAAACAGGATAGAAAGAAATTTACAAACAAGACATTTTTCGAATAAATATTTAAAATTATTTTAAAATAAAAATCATCAATTAATGTCTCTCAAAATTATTATTTATATATTAAAAATGTTAAAATACTTTTAAAAAAAAATGCGGGAGAAATTAAAAAATTGCGGGAGATTTCCAATTGCGGTAGTTTTGCAGGAGAGAGATGTCTGCGTATAAACTAAAAAATTACGGGAGTCTCCCGCTGATGGGGGGAGACATGGCAACCCTGTTCATGATGAAGGAATGAGGGTAGTTATAGGATTAGGTATGCCGACTAGCTCTGAGTTAAGATTAGGAGATGTTTCTTTGACAATTTCAATAGAGAGAGGAATCACTAAAAATAAGAGGACCTAAAATAAAAAAGCACATGAATAAATTTTTTGAAAGAGATTAATTTTTTCCTATTGATATCTCAGAACCTATTAGTTCTAGAAAGCTAAAATTCTATATCTACTAATGATGTTTTCTCAATATTTATCCAAAATTAAAAGGAAGTTAAAAAGTTATTTATTTTATATGGAATAACCTAGATCAAGCTTTAAAAAAAATTCACCAGGTCTAAAAATTTGAACTGCAGATCTTTCGAAATGTAGGGGTAAGTAATATTAATATTTTCCTTATTTATTTGATTTGAACCAAATAATTTTATCATTCATATTCGTAAAATACAAATCGAATAATTCGTTTTAAGTTAATTTGGTAGAAAATAAAGCGACCATTTTAATTAATTTTTTCTAAATTTAACCTTTCCCTCCAATTTTTTTAAATAATATTTACAAAAAAATAATATGAAAAAATTTCCCCACGATTCAATGAGTTACCAAGTATCTTTATAAGACATGGGCTGTAATTTTTATAATTTTTTTAAAATTGATAATTTGCCAAATAAATAATCGTTTTCCTTTATATAAAAAAGTTTACTGGTGAAGCCAGACAACTTGTACAAAATATTTCTTTGCTATTTAGAATGGATAAAAATATTTAAGTGTAAGACCAAAAACGACAAATTTCGACGGGCTTGGCCCTTTCCGAAATCAAACAACTATATTGAAAAATATATTGTTAGCACAAGATGGACCAAAAGGGACCGATTTATGGACAACATATCGAACCCAGAGTAATACGGACCCGGGCCTTGTTTAAAGCCCTTTCAGAAAATCGGTTTTTACTTAAGTTTCTAGTTCTGCTAAATGGAGTTTAAAGTTTGTAAACTCTTAATTAGGGTTCAGCCCTGAATACTAACAATAAAAAAAATATATAATTTATAAGATATCCCCTTTTCCGCCATCACGAGGAGCACGTATTCACGGAATGATAATGAAGATTTAATAAGCGACGACATGATTGCAAATATTAGAAATAACGTCTGTACAATCGAGCCGAATCATCCTTATAAAAGTTTTAAAATTTTATTTTAATATTACAAAATAAAATATAGCAATATTTTAAATGAAATAAGTTTTCGATATTATGTTGATCGTTAAATTTTAAGAGACATTTGGAAAAGGCGAATTATATTAAAAAAATTTGACAGGTAAGGAAAAAAAATTTCGTTAGTTTTATATAATCAAATCTGTTAATATCCAATTAAAAGAATATTCATTCGAAGGAAATTTTTAATTGGATAAAATGTATAATTTAATTTTTTTATTAAAATAGGTAACTAGGGAATAAGATAAAAGGTTAGAGATATGAATTGTTGAGGTTTTAAGGTTTAAGACATATGTATTAAAAATATTTTTAAATTTTTTTAAAATCATTATTGATAACTTGTCAAATCTGACATATCATTATTACAAAATCTTATCAGTCTTTCTGTTGGGTTTTTTAAGATTTTTTCCTGTCATTTCGAATTGGTAGTTTCGTTAATATCGAGCCAAACACCTCAACTCATACAGAAAATTTTAATATCTAGCTTAGAGAGATTTTTTAAAATGAAAATCATCTATATTTGATAGTCATTTTAGTTTAATTTGTATGTATATACATGTTCTAACCAACAATCCTGATCTTTACATTAGGCAATGTTTAAATTTCAGTTGGTATTAGCATCGGGCATATTTTCACTTGTAGTTTTGCAAAATCTGTTAGCAACTCGGCTTAGATTTTGAGTTCCGAGAATGGGCCGTTTGGGAATCGGCTCAAATTAGGCAATTTATGCAAGTTTATTTCACTGATAATTTAATTGAGTCCTGCATGAACCGATCCAACAGATTTTAAGGACCTCGATATTTTTATAAATTAATTTGTTTTCTATTTTATGAAAATATTTTTTTTTCGAGAAAAAGAGTAATCACAAATTTTTTTATTGTCCTCGTGCTTATAATTTTTTTTACAGGGTTGGTTCTGAAAAAAAAACAGGTACAGTATAGGGAGGGGGGTCTAATAAATATACTTACTCATTTGTAAAATAAACGTATTTTATAATTTATAAATTTTTTGAAGTATTTGTATTGTGCCGGAGAGGAAACGATTCCATTCGTGCTTGCCAAATTTTGCGATCAAAGTTGGAACGAATAAACCTGACCGATAAAAATGAAAAAAACTCATTTGCCGTGTATAATATAATTGGTGGGCTGCACGCCTGGTCAAGCGATATAGATCCCGAATTTCCTGTTTATTAACAAACAAAAAATGACATAATATGCCAATTTTTAGAGTTTGTTCTTTACATTATCATGAAATAAAAAAATAATTTATGTATGTTCCATTTACTATTTATATTGTTAATTCTAGTCTGTAGAATGGTCCGTATGGTAGACCAAATCATTCTGTAATAGATTATCTTTTACCTTTTAAAAATTGAATTTATTTTGCAATTATAAAATCAAATTTAAAAATGATAATTTATCTTATTTATTTTAATGCAATCGAATAATGGTATCCATTATTCAAATTATATTTGACTATTCAAACTTTAAATAAAATTTAAATACCATTTTTTAAGTAAAAATAAATTGATAAGAAATTTAAACAATATATTTTTAATTTTTTATAGCTCAAATGGCATAATGAGGTTAAAAATTTTAAATTTCCGTAAAGATAGAAGAACATCAAACAAATCGTCTGAATAAAATTTTTGATATAATTTGCTTTAAAAATGACAGGACAAATGGCTACAAAACATTAAATGTTTAAAAATTATAGGAATAGAGGGTAAATTCTGGCACATTTCAAAGATATTTTTTCTCGTGTAGACGCTGGCAGGGTTAGGTACGTTACTCAGGGGAAAAATATAATGGTTAAGTTACTCTTGTTATCTCAAAATAGTTAAGGTTACGAAACCGTTATTCAAAACACGGTTACAAGAGCTCTTTTTATTTTTTATCAAGATTAATATATAATTAAATATTGTAATTTTAAGCATTTGGTAAAGGAACTTTAAATAGAACATTATTTAATCTTCTATTTGGCGTATTAATCAAATTAGCAAAAGTAAAAAGGCATTCAAGGAATAGAGGATGGTAGATTTGTATTATAACTAGTATTGTTAAACGACTCGTTAGCCAGAAAAATATTGTCAGCAAAATCTTCAGGCTTGGGTAATATTATTCTGGATGAAATAATGAGTTAGCCGTTTTTAAAAATAGGCTCAAAACGAGCCGTTTAACAACACTAATTTTAACGAATAAAAATTTGTTTGATTATCGGATATTTAGGCAGTAAATTAATTTCAAATGATGGATCAAGAAGATATAAAATTACTTGCATCTCAATATCATTTGAATTTTTAGTAGATTACAAATAATATACATAGACATACTAAATCATCATAATAGCAATTTTCCTCTTCGTAGCTTATAATGTGGTAACAGTGCTAATAATTTTTTTCTGGTTACAAATAATATTGGTACTAAATCACCATAATATCAATTTTTCTTTTTTTGAAGTTTATCCAATGCTTCGGTAATAGGTGCTAAAATCTTAGTGTATTCTTCCAAAAAACCGATTTATTTTTATGACTGTAAGGTCTAATTTGTTTAATAGGCTTTCAAGGTTAGATATTTTAGAAGCAGCATCAAGGCGTCATATAGACTGTTCCATCTAGTAGGGCATGGCGTTATTAAATAATAGTCTTAAACGATTTCCGAAAACTCGGTCTTCTGGCTAAATTCCATAGGTGAATAAATTTTGAATAACGAAATATGAACTTTACGATACTCAAAAAGTTTAACGGTTACAGAACTCTTCATTACATTTTTAAATTGATAGAATTATAGATGCTTTACGTTATTTATAACTTTTTGCCCAACCCTGGATGTACTGATCAAAGCCAATTAATTTTTATTATAGTATAATGAAGCATAATTTCCATTTACATTCACCTAAGTTTAGCCTAAACGTTAAATATTAAAATTATTCATTCAATTTTTAAAAAATATATTAAATTCGGAACAAAAAGTTCAAATTTTTAATGACTTAGGCCCTAATTCTTTTAAAAATGCACTTTTGTGAGCCGGCTAAATTTGAATGTATTACGATATGCTCAAACAAATAAGCTTATCATAGAATCTAAGTTAATTCTTCTAATAGACTAACAGTTTATGCAAATAGTATTTATGATTCAGCATGCAATCATAAATACATTATAAACTTGATTGAGACATATTGACTAAATAAGAAAAGTTTTGTAGTTATAGACTATCTTTCATATATACTATGATGGTATATTCTGTTAAAAATATGTTTTCTTACATCATAACGGTATCTTTATTCCACTTCTTTTTTAACCTTAGATATAGGATGATTTAAAAAAACATAACATCAAATCAATGATTTCATATTTTAAATGAATAACGAAGAATTGTAAACATTTTCAACGTTTAAAAGAAGTTTTTTAAAAAATTCGTTAATATTCTAATTTAATATATAAAAAAATACAACATATTTTTTTAAAAATATTTATTTTGTAAATCTGGTCATGTCTTAATAATAAAAATATTCTAAAATAAATTGATTCGTAATGCTTTATTTCTACGAATTATAAAAAAACTTCTAATAAATTAATTATAATTCTATAATAAACTGAAAATAAATTAGTGATCATTTACAATTTAAAAAAATTACAATTTTATGATTTTATACATTTTTGGTGGGCAAAATGAGAACAATTTATAAAAGATAATAATAGTATCATATATTAGAATTTTAATATAATACGTATATTATCCATGTATTATAAACCTAAATTTAAATCATAATAATTTCCCCAAGACATTCAAAATGAAGCAAGATTTTGACTAATATATTTACACAATTTATGTTATCGTGGTAATGAGTCAACCTGGATGGATTGTTAGCGGAGAATATTTAAATGTTGTGTATTTTATTCTTTTAAAATATCCTAATCACATTCATTTTTCAAACCCTCAATCCACGATTGTTTAATCGTTTAACTTTGTATATTCTAACAATCCAATGTTCGGTAGTAAAAGATTCTTCCATAAAATTAAGCTTTATATTTTTTTCTCCAATTTCGCAGTTCCTAACTCTATCAAATCCAGAAGGTTTGCCTTTATTTATTTATTAAATGATCAAGATGAAATTGTTAAATCAAATTAATCTAAAAATTTTCTCAAATTGATTATTTTATTAATTTTAAATCTGAATATATTTAATTTGCTCTATTTCTACAACCTATATTTCAATAATTAATTTCCTAAATAAATAACCTCACAAATTTAATCAAATAATTTTTTTAGATGCTTATTTGGAAACCATATAAAAACGTCATTCTTAGAATAATAGTATATATAATATATATTACAATTTGAAAATCAGCCCCTTATCTGGTAACGATTTCAGTTTATCAACAAACATGTCATCTACAACATGGCTCAATATCCCATATTTAAGCTAAATATTATCTATCATACTTCCGTTAGACGAAATAACATTTGTAAAATTAGTACACTTTTCCAAAACATGTGATGCGAGAACTGCTGAATTTAGTACAAACTAATAAAAAAGAACAAAAAAACCACATTTCGTTATTTGATCTAGAAAATGCTTCAAATACGGTAAGGTAATTAAAGATATATAAAGCCAGAATATTTATCTAAAATAAGGAGAGGGGAGAGTTTAAGGGATGCACAGAAAAATATAAAATGATTAGACAAAAGAAAGCAGTGTGCCTTTAAATTAGAGATTAAATGTTTAGACTAGAAAAAAATGTTCCAGGATAATGTAAGCCAAAAAACGAGGAAAGGACATTGGATATAAATAAGGTTACGAAGATGGATGTGTTGGGAAAATCAAAAAAGGATCATAATGCAAAAAAATTTCCAACATAAAAGCGATGCTAAGTGGGTTGCTGAGTAAGAGGGCAAGAGAATTATATCGGAAGAGGATAGACGTCTTGAGGTAAAATCCGGGTATTAGAAGAAATTCATAGTCATTCATAGAATGGAAGAGAAAATTTTAATTTAAAATAAAAAAAATTTGAATACCTCCCTCTGTATGAACCGAGCCAAAGTCAAAATACGATAGTTTATACATCAAACTATTAAGCATAATTTTTGAAGCATCCTTATCTATTTTATATTCGCCCTGGGGTGTGAAATAATCAGCTTCTTTAATGTGGCTACCCGTCTCTGTGCTACCTCCTATACGAACCATCCACAAAAATTTGTTGATATCTGATTTCATTTATTTATTTTGATTTTAAATCATGTTACATAAATGTTAAATTCAATATGACCTAATTATTATTTTATAAAAAAAAAACATGTTAAAATATAGTACAAAGGCAGTGACTAGAAATTTTAGCTTATATAAGCACTAGGAGAGGACATTTATAAAAAAATCATATTCTCTGTAATATTTTTCTCATGCATCGATAATACTAAATTCTTCATTTTTAAAAATATGATTCGTGAATACGCAGCTTAGAATATGAATTAATTAATCTTTATGGAACATATTTGAAATCGAATGGCCTTGTCACTTAAAAAAAAATTTATAAGGTTTTTCGGCCCATTTTTAGCAGGCCCAGCTTAATTATGTTTTATGAAAGTTGTCCAGTGGTCCGTAACTATTTTTTATTGAGGAAAACGACATCAATTTGCCAACATAGCTTTATAAACATTTCCAAAATTTAGGCCCAGAATACATAAAAACATTTTGTATGGCATGGCCTGAAAATATTTTTTTCCGGCCTAGGCTGCGTGACCATTAATAATTAAACTAACAAGTAAAAATGTGTAATAAATAACTGAAAAATTAGATGATTAAGTAATATTAACTCGTTTTTAAATTACGATTCATTTTAAATATGTAAATAAGAGATGTTAACCCTCGTTCTAACAAAAGGGTTCAGGTTCAATAGAAATCCCTGAAACAGGTTTAGAGTCCAGAAAAATAAAGATTATAAAATTTAGTTAAAATAACAGGAACGCCAGCTTTTTTAAAATTTATTTTATTTAGCATTCACCATAAAAATAACATATCACCATAATTATAGTTAGAATAATACAATACGATTTAATAAATAATATTATATTTGCAATTTAAAAATTTTATTTAAGCAAATTAATCTTTTAAAATATCATCATTAAGAGAATAAATTTAAAAAAAACAATTTCTTAACCCAAAATCTTAAAAGGGGGTTCGGTAAAATCTCGAGGGTTATAAGGGTTTGGGTTCTCGGTCCTGATTAAATACCTAAAATGTTTTTTTAAACATTTTAGGATCCAGAAATTTTTCTTGGGAGTCCTTCTCCAAATGCCCTCTTGTAAATGAGACCTTGAATAAGTGATGTTATTAAGAGTACCCCGTCTGTGCTATTAACACCAATCATTTATGCAACCTAAATAAAAGGAAATACATGCTTAAATTATATCTAACCGTGCTTTTGCCTCTCCACAGAGAAAATTGAGTTTAAAAAGTTAGTCAATTTTTTTAAACAAAATGGCGAATTCAAAAATATTTAAACCATCAGAAGAATATCCCACGAGCCCCCCAAATATTACCAGTACATAATCGACGTCCAATTCTTTCATTATTGCATAGGCCTTTTCTTCGCTTGAAGACATCGCCTAAGATAATGTGATAAATAAAAATGGATAAATAAAAATGAATATCTATTTTATTCTTTGAACAATTGTAATTTTGACATTACAATCTGATTTTTAAAAAGTGGTTTAATATAATATAAAAATAAATTGTCAATTAACCTGGCCAACTCGAGAGATATGGGTATTATTCCAAGTGTTGTTATCAACCAAAACCGTTCTATTAGCGATAGAGGTAATTTGATAACCGTAATCCCACCAAGACATTATTTTAGCATCCTTTATAAATATATCATTTTAAATTTGAAGCCAATTGACTTTTATCTCACAATTGTTAGCATTAAAATATTAAGTTTGAACCAACAATACTTTAAATTTATTTAGTTAGTACCCAGGTTTAACATTTATTTTTCTAAGATGTATAATAAGAATAATACTCACTGGTTTAGTATTTTGCCTCAGCCACCAATAAGATTCCCTAAAATCGTCAAATATTATATTATCCCCACTGGATGTCCTCGCACCTATAATAAAATAAGATTAATTAAGAAATAATATATTCATATATATATATTCGATTTGTAATATTTAATTATTACCTAAAACGATTGAAGGGCTTGAGTACGCTTCTGAAGTGACCCAAGTGCAATGATAAGTGTATAAGATAAAAAAACCGGTCAGAATGCCTACTAACCCCATTGATATCTAATTTTCAATTAGGAAATAAATTATTGAATAAATATCCTCAATAAATTTTGCGATAATTAAATGTTATTAACAAAACTATTATGACCAATGATTGTAGATATTGGAAATTGGATAAAAAATGAAAAGACTCTTTATTTTAAAAGATCATTTCGTGTCAAATCGACCAAAAAAGGCATTTTTGGCTGATTTTCAATACCAATAAAAATAAGTATAAGGATTAAAATGATTTGTGGTTAGCAAAGTTACGAAATTTGAACTCGCTAGCTGTTATATTATAGGAGATATTAAGGTTTTAATTTCTAGAGGCAGGTATGGTATCATGGCAAATACCTGTATTTAAAATACTAATGGGAATACTTGTATTTAAAATATTGTCTATATGAATGATTTCGCAGTTTAAATTAGAAGTCTGCAATAGATGGGTTTTTAGTCCGCCAGCCCACAGTGAGGAGGGAGAGGCGTTGTCGGGTTTTTAAATATTTACAACATGGGGGGGGGGGGGGGCTGGTTAAAAAATTTTAAAGTAATGAGCTGGTGAATCTCTCAGTAGAAATGAGCAGAACAGACTTCAATTTATTAAAAATAATAGTTTTATATCATAATATTGCATATATAAATATATTCAAATAAATATATAAGGATGCAAACCAGGCATTAAAATAATAATTAAACATTAAGCGGGCGGGTCAAGAAAAATAGATAAATGGGCGGGCGGATGGGTAAATTTTTTTAAAATTATGAGCAGACGGGTTAAATAATTCACAACAAAGAGTGGCCGGGCTTTTTGGCTAAAAACCTACCTATTGCAGACCTCTAGTTTAAATACAAAAATAAATAATAGGGCTGTCTGATTTAATTTTTGTAGATATTCTTTGGCGCAAATAATGGAAGGTTTTATAAAAAATGGAGGAAATTTTTTTGCAAAAATTGGAAATTTTGGTTATTTTAAAAATTACATTTTAAACTTTGTAATAAGATGACTACCATGCATAAAAAACAATTTAATTATTATCCCCCCCCTAATTATCAATCCTTCACTTAATCGTATATACCAAATTTAATTTTGTTTTTAATTAATAAGTAAAATCTGAAAAAAGTAAAATGGCGCTTTTTCGCACCTTCAACCCTTAATATTTCTAGTAATATTAAAGTTAGCGAGTTCAAATTTTGTTTATGACCTATTAAAACTGTAATCGGCATTGGATTGATATGAAATAACCTAAAAATCAGGGATGTGAACCCGGACCCTGAACCCTCGTATTTTGGCTGAACCCGGACCCTTTTAAAAAGTGGAGGGTCCAAGGGTTCAGGGTGTTAAATAAATTTTTAAAAAAATAATATAAAATTTTTATATTTTTATTAATTTTTTTCGTGGAATCTCCCTAAAAAATAGTCACTTTAAAACTATAATTGATAAAGCAAGGGATGTTGTAAAATATTAATAAACTCCCAAAATTGTTAGAATATTAAAATCCATGAAAAGGCAAATGGCAATTTTAGATTGCACAACACGTTGGTCCTCTATATGTATGATGCTAGAGCGATTATTAAGTTTGAAAGATTTCTGTAATGATTTAATCATAGGAGCATGTGAAATCATTTTGTCAGAAGATGTTTGGAATCAAGTAAAAGAGCTTACTAGTGTGCTGGTTCCTTTAAAAATAACAATTATGTTTATCGGATTTTTATGGCATATGGTTAAGATGTCGATTAGAGTTAGGGAGATTAACAAGTTCTTTTTCAAATGAAGTATTAGAAAATACGAAAATAAGAGAGCAACAATATTTACAAAATAGTGTTGTATATGCTTCGATATATTTAGACCTGCGATATCAGGTTTTATTAAGTAGTGAGCAAAAACAAATGGCTATAGACCATCTTGAAGATTTATGGCATACCCAAAACTCTATTATTTACAATATATAGGAGGTTACAACAATATCTACTGGTTGTAGCGATAACAATGATAATGATAACGATATTGATGAACTGGAAATTTTACTATTAGATAGAGAAAAAAAATTTAAATTATCATCTGATAGAAAGGAGCAAAAAATATCTATTGTATCTTTAATAGAAAAGTTCTCGGAAGTTATGAGAATAAATAGAGATGCAAACATTTTAAAATTCTGGGAGGAACAATATATCCAGAATTATATACCTTGTCTAGAATCGTCATGGCTGTACCGGCGACACAAGTACAATAATTTATGTATTATAAAAAATGGCTATCTATTTTAGGTAAGCGTAGAACGTGGATTTTCATCGTTGAAATATATTTTATCTAATTTACGTGTAAATCTGAAGGATGATATTTTAGAAGATATCATGATTGTGCGATTGAATAAAATATTTAAAATATAAATTATCTCATTTCGAATTATAAATGTGTATATATTGAAGTATAATAAAAAGTGAATGAAAAAAAGTCTTATTTTGAGTCATTATTTTTATGTTTCCTCTGAACCCGAACCCTGGACCCGGGTCCTTTTTAAATTTATTACCGGACCCGAACCCGGACCCTTTTTTTTGTCGAAGGGTTCACATCCCTGCTAAAAATATTTTAAAAAAACCTCTTTCTTAAAGGGATAGTTGATTTCACTCATTAGTGGTTTCTTGGAAATATTATGCCTGTGTTGGGATGTAGGTAGAGTCCCATTACTTATCGAATTGTGAGAAACTGTAGAAGTTATCGTTTTTGACGAAGGTTTTGATCCAATATCGTCTAGGAAATTAAGTCCTAAATCTGACCACAAATCAAGATTTTTGATGTAGACCCTTAGGACAGAACTCGCCCCTATAGCACCGATTATACACATAGCTGGTGCGAGAACGAGCATTAGACGAACCATTACACCCTTTATATAGTAAATATTGTAATATATCATATTCTAAAAAAAATCTTTTACTTTTGTATCATTTAATTCTTTTATCAAATTTTAATAAGTATAATCAAAGTTTTTAATATGGGCACCACAAAATAAAGATTTACAAAATACGGTATGAAGTCTGGGCCGGAAACCTATTTAAATATCATAACAGGCCGGGTCAGTTAAAAAATTTAAAGGGCCTAATAATTAGCGCATATAGGGTTGGCTTGGGCAATTTACACAAAATGAGGCAAAGCCTCATGAATCTCTGACTTTCGTAAAGTTTTAATAGGCCAGCCTGGAAATTAAAATTTTAAAATATATTTTTCTAATTTCACGCTAATATTTTGATTAATACTATATTAAATAAATAACATGCTTATTTCTTTATATTTTACGAGCTGTGTAACTAAAATACTAAATCCGACGCATATGGGAGACACGCTCTCCACTGTATATTTATATCAAAAATCAGCCGACATGATAAATAAATGTAATAATAGCTTCTTTTTTAAATAAAGCCAATTTTTCCTGTATTTTAGAACCTACATCCTTTTCAGATAAAAAACGCCCTGACGGCAAAACCGTCGTACCTTTTTTCATGGGAAAGCCTTTAATGTGGGATTTTACCTGTATTAATTTCATGGCTCCATCTAATAATTCCCATGATCGCCTTAACAGAGCCGAATCTCTAAAAAATATAAAATACTCGCACCTAATGTGTGATAACCACTTTGTTCCAATAGCAGCTACATTAACCTGCTCTTTTGGACAAGCGGCTTTATATCTATTCTAAACAATATCCAAATCAATAAAAAAATCATAACTTTCTCCATTTTACAAACTCAAGCAGAAAATCGCCGTATCTATAATTAGATCTAATTATCAAATATTTAAAACATCATGGCCCGACCTCGCCATTTGATATTTCTTTTTTTAAAGGTTTTTTTCTTCTTTTTATAAAAATATACATTTGTATTTTTTTTTAACTTAAATTGATATATGACATATTTTATTATATTCTCTATATTTTAATGTTAATTTTTAAATAATTATATTTATCATATTTGTATATGAATTTTAATAAAAAATTGAATTTTAAAAAAAAATATATAATAAATTTACAAAATATTAAGCAGGTTATTTATGATATGATCCAATAGATATCAAAAATATTTGATTTAAAAAACGGTTGTAGAAAAAAATAGACAGTCATAGAAGAGAGATATAGGGGCCTTAATTGACATTGGGGAAAAATTATAGAAATTAAAAATGTAATGACCGGAAAATTAGAATTTTTAAAAAAATTAATAGACTAGGGAGGACTCTTTATAAAAAACTTAATGTGCCAGGCCAGGTAAATGTTTAAAAAATCATAACGGGTGGGGCTGAGCAAAAGATTTAGTGGGTAGGGCAACTTGTTCAAATTCTTAATGGGCCATAGCGGGCATCCAGGCTATGCTAACCTATATCAGAAGCCATAAACCCTTTTAAAAATATAGCGAATTTACAAGAGCATTGACTAAAAAAAGGATTCTGGACCCTAGTTTGAGTTCAAAAAATTGAAAATTGTTTTGTCTCAGGAATTTTTTAAATTTTTTCTAATGACCTTTATTCTAAAATGGATCTAAATCAGACCTGGTTCAAATACCCAGGGATTGAATGGTTTCCAAAAATGGAGCTTGGTTCATTTTCGAAAATGTCCAACAGAAAATAATTTTCAAACCTAGCTAAAAAAAACTATCGCTTATGGAGTGGAACCGAAACTGCATTTTAAAAAAATATTCAAAACCAAAAACAGATTATTTTGGTCCAGGCCCCGAAAAATGATAGCACAGTGGGAAAACAACTATATTTTAGAATGTGTCAAATATAAATAAAATATCATTTATAATTATTACCGTGAAATAGACGCTTGTGATAACATACAGGATGATAAAAACGTTTCCATTATTCAAATTTTTGAAGCAGTAATACAATCCCGCTAAAATTGTGATATTTAATTTTAAAATAATTTAAATACTATATTATAAGTAAACCTTGATCATCGAGGGATCTCTATTGGCATTAGAGATCTGCAAAGTTAGGCCCGGCCCAAGTCCGGCCCGAACGGGCTTCGGACCGGGCTCGGGTCTAATTCTATTTAAAATAATCGTGTTCGGGCCGGGCCTAATATTTTTAAATAAATATCTGCCGGGTCGGGTCGGACTTTGGAATTTTTTTTAAACATATCTAAATTTATCAATTTTATATTGAATTTTTTATGTAAAATAATAATATTTGATTTTATTTATTGAAACTAAACGATATATAACATATGTCTTTTATTTTGAGTAATTATAAAAATGAATATCTATATTTAAATAAATTCGGGCCAGGCCGGGTCGGTAAATTTTTTAAAAATTACGGGTTCGGGCCGGGCCGGCAAACATTTTTAAAAAATTTCGAGTTCGGGCCGGCAAAAGTTTTTTAAAAAAATTTTGGGCCGGGCCAGGCTTGAAAAATTAGACCCGATGCAGATCACTAATTGTCATCGTGCAAAAAGATTATAACCCCATTTCAAGGAAAATAATATTGGAGGGGGGGACAACGCCCTAAAGAATATGATTTTAGAACCAACAGGGGCAAAATTGGAAAAAATACCATTACGTGAAGAAGTTACCACACATTATTTCGATTTAAATTATTATACCGGGCATCAAAAACATTAGTATTTGGAGATCAAAGTAGAAAGAAGACCAGGCAGTGGGCTGATGTTCCGACACGGATGCTATGATAGGAATATTGTTTTTGGCGTACGAGGGATCTAACAATGTATAAAATCTTCCAGTCCAAGGAGCGATTTCTGTTTTATTTTTATCATGTGATAAATGTAAAATAAATGTCTTTAAATATTAATAAATATTTTGCATATAATAAAGAGCCATAAATGGTCTAATTTTAATTTTTCAAAAACACATGGACTCAGAGGACAAAAATAATTTATTTTCGGACTGGACTGAAGCGAGAATAACAGGTTTTATGGAGGACTCTAATATAAAATACATAAATATTAAACTACAAACTTCCTGTTATGGTCAAAATCAGAATAGCACTTCCAATGATTGTCATTATAACGGTCAAAGTGGTCCTGATCAAAGATTGAAATGTTTCTTTCGAAAGTTTAGAACGAGTGTAATTGACAAATTCGTATATTTGACATATTCCAAATATCCCAAAGGCCTAATACGTCAAAGCACGTGATAGAGGAAAATATAATGCAAGTTTAAAAGAAAGATATTATAAAATGTTAAATAAAAATTGGATATACAATTCTTAAATATTAATGAAATTATATATGATATCAAATGAGACTATTTTTTCAAAATAAATCTTTTCAATTTAAAAAAAAATTAATTGGGCAACGAAATAAAAGTATATGAGGGTTTATATGGCTTGATTTCTAAAAAGAATACTTCAAAAAATAACATATTTGTCACGTGATTTAAGGGTTTTAACTCCGTTAGTCATTTTTTTAAAAAACGTTATTATAAACGATTTTTAGCACAATTTTGACCGAAAGTGGATGAAGTTAATGCCTTACAATAATATACACTAAAATCATAATAAAATAAGTAAAAACGGCTAAATGTTCGCTGGATTGAATGGGTTGAAATCCTACAAACGGAATTTGCATCGAAAACAGTGTTCCCATACTGTAAAACTTGATATTTTTATTTTTAAATTAAAAGAAAATATATTATTTCTAAAATATGGTGATTATTATAAAATATAGATTTAAACAACATTTTTAACAAATCATACCTAATCACAAAAATATATACTGTATTATTGTTCACATTTAGATAAATATTAGGATAAAAAAATAAATTTTCTTTTATTTTAAAGTTCATACTTTCCATATATATTAAAAATTTATAGAGTAGCTTGTCATTTTTAAAAGTCATGAATAATGAAAAATTAACATGTGTTAATTATAACTAGAACCCTCTAATGCTGAAGAAGAGGGGAGTGAATCAATTGCATTAAAATCTTAGAAGGGTACATCATATGGATTCATTCTTAGTCAACATATATAGTTAATATCCCTTTTATAATTGAATTCATTAGTCATGAGGAGGGTCCCTAAATTATTAGCTTAGGATCCTACTGTTTATAGTATTATTTATGTGAAAAGAATTAAAAAATTTATATAATCTATTTGTTACAATAAGTTAAAATTTAAGCTCTTTCAAGTTTAAAAAAAAATCTATAAAAAAATCATACCACAGTATATGATACATAAACTTTGTGATCAAAACGACCTATAATCATAAGTACTAATACATGGATTGGGATAAGATTTATCAAGAATACATAACCACCCCAAGAGGAAACCTGAAATTTTAATTAAAATAAAAATGGTTTATTAAATAGTAAACATATTATGGTACAGATAAATATTTAAAATTTTGGTTAATTTATATAACATAACATTTAATAAATTTGGTATAATATTAATTACCATATAAAAATATGCTAAAGCACAGAGAGCAGAATGAAAAATTGACCCAGTGTGAGAGCAACTTTTTATCCATAGGTAATACGTTAAAAGCATACAAAAAATTGCAATGCCTTCATTATCATAGGAACCTGCAACAGAACGAGAAATATATCCTGGAACCATACTCATCAAACAAGCTGCTAGCAGACCTGCACTGCTATCCTATATCAAAAAAAATTGACATACAAAGGAATAATTGCATCGAGTAATATATTCTCAATGTTTTAAGATAAAAGATATTGATGAATTTGATAATAATGCATATATTGTAACTAACTTTTAGTTCTTTTGTCAAAGCATAAGTAACTAAAGTTGTCAAGCTTGAAAATAATGGGGCTAAAAATACACAAACATCTTTGATATCAATTGAGATATGAAAAAAATTCATTGTATGATATAATATGCTAGAGGTTATCATGAGCCCTAAATTAAACTATAAAAATTTAATTCAAAAAGTAAGAATCAACCTGGATAAATAGTACCACCAATAATTCTTCCTAATGGATACCACGCCATGTCATCAAACCAATTATGAAAATTATAATAACCCTCTTTTGTTAAAAATTGAGTGGTTCTATAATTAAAATATGGATCAAATTCATGTATTACACTTTCAAATCTCAACACAGAAAAAAGTCGAATGGCAAAAGCTTAAAATTTAACTATAATATATTAATAACTAGCTAAAATACCTAAAATCATAGCTAATGTTAATATAGCAAATTTCAAAGCTATCTCTTGCTTTTCAGAAGAAAGCCGAAATACATAAGAGAGTTTTCTTTTTATATCAATCACTAAATAAAATATATAAAACCCAATTTAAGAACGTACACACTTACTAGTTTTGATAATTTACAATTGATAATATCGTATTTATGTTAAACGTGTTGCCTGAATTTAGAAAACATGTTAGCGCATCGTAATGATACACTAGGATAATTAAATATTAGTTAAATAATATACACTTATAATATTAAATTCGAATATATTCTTTATTCTTAGAAGCATATATATAAAACATGAATAGATTTGATATTTATAAATCGAATTTACGATCTACATCAAAGAGTAACCAGTTTGTAGAATACGAAATACCAATAGAAATACCAACCAATTGGATAATATAATTGATTATACACGATGTTCTTAGATCAATAAATAATAAACAATAATCACTGTTAATTTTTGAAAAGGCAGTAAAATCAAAATTTCCGAAATATCGCATATATTTTAGTAGAATCTAGTTTACAAAGTTATGGGCTTATATCTTTTTTAATTTTATTCTCCAAAATATAGCATATTAAAAACTCTTTGAAAAACGAAAACAACTACCTATGCTTATTTTACAATCTATTACTTATAAATCAGTGTTTTATGTTGTTAAATGGCTCGATAAGCAGATTTTTCAGACGAAAGGTGTAGATCTCCTTTAGTAAAATCGTCGGGCTTAAAGAATATTTTTCTGGCTAAGATATTGAGTTAATTATTTTGGAAAATAAGCTCTAATCAAGCTCTTTAACACTACCTAGTGAAAAAAATTTAAGTGGTTCATAAATTATGTTTTCAGATTTTTGTTTGTACAGGCTTAGAATTTAGGTGTTACTTTATATTTTTATATTTAATCCAATGATTATCATTGATTTAATCATTTTAAAATATTTCCATCTATCTTAAAATTTGGATGAGATTCAAGGGAATTTACATAATTGTTTCATTACTAGTATTGTTAAACGGCTTGATTTAACCCTTCAATACTCCGGTGAAAAAAATAACGTTAGTACTCGGGTGGGGTTTAATAGACCCCAATTTCAAATGTATATATCTCCAGTTATATTCATTATTTTCATTTGATATTTGGATATAAGATAGATGTAACCTTAAGTTTGATAAAATATTTAAATATTTATATTTTTTAAGCCTAGATTAAAGATGATGAGGATAATTATAATATGTGCCAAAAAAAATTTAAAAAAGCTTACTTTTTTTAAATTTCAAATATAAAATTAAAAAAATAACTTATCCATCATATAATCATGATAATTCATAATATGGATGTTTATTCTTCAATATAAAAACAAATTACTGTAAAAAAAATATAGAACATTGAAATATCCTAAATTTAACATGCAAAACATTTAATACATAAAAAATTAATATGTTCTAAACATAAATTTATTTTACATATTAAAAATATTTTGTTTTTTATAAGGAGTATAGTTTAATGCCATATTCTGATGGTTTATTTGGCATGTATTGCCTGAGTGGGCATTTACCACGAAATGCTAGAAGCATTTCATCTAGGGGTGTCTATTCTGATATTGTATATGATCTGTAGCAGTTATCAACAAATTCTTGAAAAATATTTCTAATGCGAATTGCTTTGTCTATCATTTTTCTCTCTTCTCATATTAATATGTCATCAAATCTTATTGTATAAATTAAAAATCTGAATCTTTTGAGTGTCATTGTTGCTCTAAATATCTCAGTTCCAAATTCATCAGATTTTGATAAATCTGGCATATTTTGAATATTTTATTTGAAAATCAGCTAAATAAAGAATTCCCAACAATGCCTTGAATTCTATTACATCAACCTCTTTTGTAGAACTTTCATATTGATCAGTGTAGTTTTTACTTATATATGAACAAATCAAAACATTTTTCTGGGCATGTCAACTTTTTCCCCATATTCTTTCACTCCTGGCATATGAAATATTAAATTTTGTTGACGTGTTCTTACTCTTTGATTTACAATCCTTTTTCCATTGAGTCACTTTATTTTTAGCTAATTTTACAGAGAAATAGGTATGATAAATAATTCCATATTTATCTAAATAATATTTAAGTTTATTGTCTGTTTCAACTAGCATATCTTCTTATTCATCTAATTTAGATTGTGTATCATGATCAATAACGTAAATAAAATCTTCTTCCTCACAATCAATTACATAATCACCTCAAATTAAATG
This sequence comes from Gordionus sp. m RMFG-2023, assembly GCF_954871325.1. Lineage (NCBI taxonomy): Eukaryota > Metazoa > Nematomorpha > Gordioida > Chordodea > Parachordodidae > Gordionus > Gordionus sp. m RMFG-2023. The sequence goes on along the minus strand of NC_088779.1, from coordinate 24,910,768 downwards.
ATATTATATCTTAAATAATTTTACATTTACTATTAGAATCTGCAAAAATCATAGTATATGATAAAAAAAATTAATTTGAGAAATGAGCCAGATGGTAAATAAAATAACTCCACCAAAAAAAATGTTTAAGTTTTCTTTTCCATATATCTCAATCAAAATAAAAGATATTTAAATTTTGTTTTAATAAATTTTATAATATAGTAGTATATATTTATAATTTTAAAAATTTTCTTAAAAAATTACAAATTTACTTTGGTGGGGTCTCACAAAAAACAATCAATCACACAATGCTTATATGTTAAAAACCACTCAACACAAATATATGAAATTTGGAATATAGATTTAAAGATATATTTGATAAAGTTACTGAAGAATCCAGATCATAATATTTAACTGTTTTTATGTAATATCATTTCTAGCATGCCTGAGGTTTTATATACCTCACCAGAGTATTTGAAAGATTAAGCTGATTTGTTAAAACGGCTGACTAAATATTCAAGCCAAAAATATTTGCCTAACCCACGAGATTTCTAGAATAGATGTGCAAACCTTTGTGCCATCTGTAAGCAAAATCTTCAGGCTTTGTGTAATATTTTTCTGGATATAATATTGTTAACAGTTTGTAAAAATCGGCTCAAATCGAGCCACAACATTATTTATTACTTTCTTTTTCACTAGCAGGAATATCAATCATCATAGAAATTAAAAAAATATTATTATTAATTTTAAACAGTTTCAATTTAGTATATCTGTGATTTCTATTTATTTCTTGTTATAACCCTTAAATTTAATTTATTTAATATAAATTTTTATTATATATCCTAAATATACATTATCGTTTTATTTTGTTTTAAAATTATATTAACACATTAGTTCATATATTAAAATTTTGATGTATATAGTTTATAATGGAATTAAAAATAACATTAAGTTAACATATTAAAAATATGATTTCATGGGGATTTTTGAAATGTAATGTAAATCATTTAATAAATTTATATCATAAAATTTAAATTTAAAAAATGCAATTTTTATGAAAATGATTAAATAAACAATTATTAATAAATACGCTTCTAAATCAGAGTTGTACAAAAAATATCCAAAGAAAAAATTTGAGAAAGATCTTTGAAGATCGTAAAATTTGAAGATTTTTTAATAAAAAAATTTTGAAAAACGAACTTGAAAGATCTAGATCTTTTTGCATTTAAAAATATTTTTGATCAACGATATTCATATCATAAGATGTTATATAATATTTTATTGGTAAAAGGGTTAGTAAACATGTTAAATTAAAATCAAAATTCAACGAAGATGTACCACAAAGTGACAATTGTCATAATCTATCTTTTAACTTTTTTGACGCAAATGGGTAAAAATTAATATTATTAAAAAAAAATGTTAAATTAAAATTTCAATGAAAATGTAATGTAACACAGAAAAGTGACAATTGTCATAATCGTTATTATTCAACTTTTTTTGTCGCTAAAGAGTAAAAATATTTATTGTAAACTGTTATTTTATTATTAATAATTATATTGCCTATTTATATATTTCCGTAAAATATATATATTTTTAAAAATTATTTTGTTTAATATTTATCGTATTTATAAGTCACCTTATTATAGATATCACGTGTAGAACTCGTGATTTCTTGGTCCCAAAAATGTATAAAAGGGGCGAGATTTTATAATAATAACAAATTTTTGTTTTTTATAGATATATATATTTTGTTAGCTAATAAAATTTGGTTGAAAATTTATAAATTTTAGTTTTCGATTTTGTTACATGTTCGCTTAATTTGTTGTAATTCATTGTATATTTAAATACTTCTTAAATATTTCGCTTATTCAATTTGTTGAATATTTAAATATGTTCATATTATCTTTTTATTCAATGAAATTAACATGTATATAAATACATCTCAAGGCGATTAAATATATATATATTGATATATATTTTCATTTTCTTTTACCACTTGCTGTTTTTTGTATAACCATATTATAAAATAAAAAGACATTACATCAACGTCAATATTCAAATAATATAATCAATAAAGACTATTGAATTTAATAAAGTGTCTTTTTTCTGTCTAATTTTTATCCTGTGCGACCATCCTAATAACCGTTATAGATTAAATCTTCAAGCCTATAATTTCCCTTTTTTGTTTTTATCAGATTTGATTTGTTAATTTGTGTGAGTTGTAGAATAGAGTTTTACTTGATGAGTTATATTATATAATAGCTAATATTTGTGGAGGTATTTAAAAAATGTAGTGATAATTTTTAAAAAAAAAAGATATAAAATTTGGTGTCAAAAAAAAGTATTGTTGAGATTTTTGAGTGGTTAATGTTTATTAATTATTGGAAATAAGGTGTGTACAAATGCTGTGTTAAATTAAATTGAAGTGAACGAAATAAATTATGAGAGCGCAAAGCGCGATAGTAAAGTACAATTAGGGGGAAGATTTTTATTAATAGAGAAATATATAAATGTGAGAGTGAAATATAAATTGGAGAAATTTAGAGTAATGATGAAAGTTAGTGCTCAAAGGTGAAAGAGATATTAATTTTTATTATTATTTTACACTTAAAAAGAAATTAAAATTTTCCATATTTAAATAAATTTGGGTCGATCCTGGCGAAAAATAATCGTATTTTTTATTTCGGGTCGTGCTTTTCGGGTTAAACAAAAATGTTTTGTTCAAGGCTGGGCAGAACAAATTTTTCTAAAAGAAGTTTATGACAGACCGGATTTAAAAATTAGATCTTATGCAGAGCACTTAATGACATAATAAGGGCTCAATAAAAGTATGTGTTTTCAGTACAATTGTAAAATCTTATTAGGTTAAGCAGATTTTCTAACGTTAAAGCTATCTTAAGAGTAGCTCAAAATTATTTAAAAACCATAGATTTTATTTATATTTATATAAAAAAAACAATAAAATTAATATTAATATTTTTAAAAAATTATATATAAAATATTACATAAAAAGACAAAACAATAATAATTTTTTACTCTCTAGGTGCCAGCTAGGGGATGAAAAATTAAAATTATCCAAATTTATAACAAAACAAAAAAAGGTCTTTAATGTTAAAAGAGCCAAATTTTTTAAAAAAATGATTTCATTTATAATAATATTATTAGTTTTTTATTGCCTAATTATCGCCGTTTCAAACCTTAATTTTTTTTTCAATTCATTTTCCATAAAAAAAGTAAAATCACCCCATTTATTAGAGTTTGACTAAAATTCAAATGCTAAGCGCACAAATTGAACGTTGCGTTTCAAAACGCAAACAATGCATTTATGCATTCGTTCAAATTGAGCACATTTCCGTTTCCATTTAAAAAATTTTTAAAAACACAAACTGGTTTGCGTTTTGCAACTTTTTTAAAATCTTGTTGAAGTGTAAGGTAAACTGAAATCCCAGGGTAAAAAACTTTGATATATATACTATTAATAAAAGTAAGATTCATTTTCTTATGATATGTATAACTTATAAAAATTATATTATTAGATATAATCAATAAATAATGAACAGATATTAATAGTTGTATTTCCTTTTATCTCATAATAGATAGTTTAAATCCTTAATATAAATAAATTAAAAATGATTATAATTACATAATAAATTTCATTGATATTAAATCCGCATGTTGGCGTATTATTATTTTAAGAAAAAAAATTAAATATTTTCTTTGTTTTAGTATATTTTAAAATCATATTATAATATTATTTAAAAAGGTGTTTGACGTGTTTCACATATTTGACTAAACTGCAAATGCCAAGGTAAAATGCAAATGCTTAGGTAAAAATTTTTGTTATATATATTATATTAATTGGAGTAAGATTCATTTTCTTATTGATATATTATTATAATTATATGCCATTGCATTCTCCGATTGTTTTATTTTTAAGATATATTTATTATATCATTTTTTCGTTTTGTTTATTTTTTTTTATATATTAATATCGATTTTTTTCTGACATTATTTTTTTAAAAAATCAATAATTTGTTGTAGAAATAAATTCTCGAAAAATTATAAAAAAAAATCATTCCTTCTTTTTTGTAAATTAATAAAAAAATTAAATAAAAACGGTGTTAAATAATTAAATCGTATAAATGTTGTGGTTATCCACTTAACCAATTTAAAAAAAAATAAGTTTTAAATATCCTTTATACTAATCTCGACAGAGTTTTTCTACACACTTAATCGATTTAATATATAATTTTTTATCCTTTATACTAATCTCAACACAGTTTTTCTCACTTAATCGATTTAATATATAATTTTTTAATCCTTTATACTAATCTCAACACAGTTTTTCTTTTATTTAATTATATTTTATTCTTAACTCTTAAATATATCAATTCAATCTAATATTATTGGAACGTTGTTAGTATTATTTATATGGATTTGTAGTTTAATTCTGGGTAGAAGAACTAGACGGAAAAGAAGTGTGAGAATCAAAGGCCAAACGTTGACAATAGAAGGAAATAATGGAGAAGATGATGTGATGGGAAAACTAACTTGGTTAATTGTATAAGAATTAATAAAGGGTTGGAATGATAGTGATATATTGGGTTTACATAAAAATAATTTATTAAATAGACCTTTAATAATGATAATGATAATTGTCACTTTTTTGAGTTTAATTTAATATTGTTTTAATATAAATTTTACCCATTTGTGTCAAAAAGTTATAAAGTAACGATTATGACAATTGTCACTTCTTTATGGTACATCTTCATAGAATTTTTATTTTAATTTAACATGCATGCTAACCTATTTACCTCAAAAAAATATTATAAAAATAATAATTTACTACAACATCTTAAAATATGAAGATCTTTGATCAAAAATATATTTAAATAAAAAATCTTCAAAGATTTAGATCTTAAAACCATTTTAAAATAAAAAATCTTAAAATCTTCATAGATTTTTTTATTTTGAGCAAATGTATAACTTTGATCTAAGTATACTTTTTAACATGGCTATATTACTTTTAAACAGATCCGTGAAGTTGGCAGAACGACTTGAGATGCAATTGACAAAATTGATGTCAATATTTAGAGCTTTAATTGCACCTAATTGCACTTCTATCCGGACATCAGCAGAATGAACCGTTCGTGAGTTATGAGCAAAATAAGGAAAGTGTGAAATTTTGATGCTGGCAGAACGACTTGAGGTGCAATTAACAAAAGTTATGCCATTATTTAGCGTCTTAATTGCACCTAATTGCACTTCTATCCGGACATCAGCAGAATGAACCGTTCGTGAGTTATGAGCAAAATAAGAAAGTGTTGGCACTTTGCCAAAACCGAAAATAAAAAAGATTCTTTTTTGAAACTTAGCAATAATGTAGTATTTGATTTACTCTTTAATATTCTCAAACCCGGATATCCGTATCATTAACCGAAACCGAGCTATAGCTATTTAAAAAACGTGAAGTTGGCAGAACGACTTGAGGTGCAATTAACAAAAATTATGCCATTATTTAGAGCCTTAATTGCACCTAATTGCACTTCTATCCGGACATCAGCAGAATCAACCGCTCGTGAGTTATGAGCAAAATAAGACTTTGCCAAAACCGAAAATAAATTAGATTACCTTTTAAAGCTTGGCAATTAATTAGTTTACAATTTGTGCTTTAATATTCCCAAAACGGGATATCCGTATTATTAACCGCAAGCGTATGATATTTATTTATCTGAGGAGTGAAGTAAGCGGAATTATTTATAATATGTGACGTGCAATTAGGGATACTTATGCAAATGTGTAGCCCTTTAATTGAACATCAAGAACCTTTAAACGGCATATCAGCAGAATTAACCATTCGTGGAGCAAACTAAGAAGTGTTGGTACTTTGCCAAAACCGAAAATAAATAAGAATAATTTTCGAAACTGGACAATTATTTAGTATTCAATTTGTGCTTTAATATTCTAGAAACGGGATATCCGTATCATTAACCGCAAGCGAGTAATATTTGCTTATTTGAGAAGCGGAAATAGGCGGAATTATTTATAAAAAGTGAGGTGCAATTAGCGATACATATGCCAATGTGTAGCCCTTTAATTGAACATTAAGAATCTTTAAACGGCATATCAGCAGAATTAACGGCTAGTGAGTTATGAGCAAAATAATAGAGTAATGGCACTTTGCCAAAACCGAAAAAAATTAAGAATAACTTTCAAAACTTTGCAATTATTTAGTATTCAATTTGTGCTTTAATATTCTCAAAACGGGATATCCGTATCATTAACCACAAGCGAGTAATATTTGCTTATTTGATAAGCGGAAATAGGCGGAATTATTTATAAAAAGTAAGGGCAATTAGCGATACATATGCCAATGTGTAGCCCTTTAATTGAACATTAAAAATCTTAAAACGGCATATCAGCAGAATTAACGGCTAGTGAGTTATGAGCAAAATAATAGAGTGTTATAAATATAACTCGGTTACGGTTAATGATACGGATATTCCGTTTTGAGAATATTAAAGCACAAATTGAATACTAAATAATTGCCAAGTTTCGAAAGTTATTCTTAATTTTTTTCGGTTTTGGCAAAGTGCCAACACTCTATTATTTTGCTCATAACTCACTAGCCGTTAATTCTGATGATATGCCGTTTAAAGATTCTTAATGTTCAATTAAAGGGCTACACATTGGCATATGTATCGCTAATTGTACCTCACTTTTTATAAAAATTTCCGCCTATTTCGGCTTCTAAATAAGCAAATATTACTCGCTTTCGGTAAATGATACGGATATCCCGTTTCTAGAATATTAAAGCACAAATTGAATACTAAATAATTGTCAAGTTTCGTGGCATATGTATCGCTAATTGCACCTCACTTTTTATAAATAATTCCGCCTATTTCCGATTCTCAAATAAGCAAATATTACTCGCTTGCGGTTAATGATACGGATATCCCGTTTTTAGAGCACAAATTGAATACTAAATAATTGCCAAGTTTTGAAAATTATTCTTATTTATTTTCGGTTTTGGCAAAGTACCAACACCTTCTTATTTTGCTCATAACTCACGAACGGTTAATTCTGCTGATATGCCGTTTAAAGATTCTTGATGTTCAATTAAAGGGCTACACATTGGCATAAGTATCCCTAATTGCACTTCACATTTTATAAATAATTCCGCCTACTTCACTCTTCTCAGATAAATAAATATCATACGCTTGCGGTTAATAATACGGATATCCCGTTTAGTGAATATTAAAGCACAAATTGTAAACTAATTAATTGCCAAGTTTTAAAAGGTAATCTAATTTATTTTCGGTTTTGACAAAGTGCCAACACTTTCTTATTTTGCTCATAACTCACGAGCGGTTGATTCTGCTGATGTCCGGATAGAAGTGCAATTAGGTGCAATTAAGGATAATGGCATAATTTTTGTTAATTGCACCTCAAGTCGTCCTGCCAACTTTACGTTTTTTAAATAGCTATAGCTCGGTTACGGTTAGTGATAAGGATATCTGGGTTTGAGAATATTATAGAGTAAATCAAATATTACATTATTGCTAAGTTTTAAAAAAGGATCTTTTCTTATTTTGCTCATAACTCACGAACGGTTCATTCTGCTGATGTCCGGATAGAAGTGCAATTAGGTGCAATTAAGACTCTAAATAATGGTGTACTTTTGTTAATTGCACCTCAAGTCGTTCTGTCAGCATCGAAATTTCACACTTTCCTTATTTTCTCATAACTCACGAACGGTTCATTCTGCTGATGTCCGGATAGAGGTGCAATTAAAGCTCTAAATAACGACATCAATATTGTCAATTGCACTTCAAGTCGTTCTGCCAACTTCACGGAGCTCTTTTAAACATATATACATAGTAATATACTATTTCAATTACATTAATATATAAAATTGTTATTATCACTTTGTGAATATGTGATCGACGATTAATGAATTATTAATATGAATATAAATTATATTTTCATATGTTAGTTTGTGAATATGTGCTCGACGATTGTTAAGTATTAATTTGAATATGCAGTCTAGGAATTTTTTTTTTATGAACTTAAATAGACTTGTAATTTTAATTATTTTTTATGAATACTTGTAATTTATTATTTTTTATGAATACTTGTAATTTTTATTATTATATATGAATTTTTAATATACTTGTAATTTTTATTATTTTTTGAATTTTTAATATACTTGTAATTTTTATTATTTTTTTATGAATTTTTAATATACTTGTAATTTTTTTGCACATTAAAAAAATGTATATAAATGAAAAAATTTTAAAATAAAAGTCAGTGTATGGTTTTATAATTTGAAGAAATTTAGTATTGTGAAAAATTCAAGATATAAAATTTGTTTAGTGAAAAACAGGAGTCGTAAGATTTATTAACCAAATTATTTAATTTATTATATATTCCTTTTTATTAATACTAGGTTCCAGTCTCTCCCACGAGCCTTCGACAATTTGATTACAATTCATATAAGGAATTGTAACAAAAATATGTCCTTAATTTATTTTAGTGTTATCTTTCATGATGTAAATTGTAGGTTTTCTGGTTGATTTTTGTTATAGGTATATAACCAATATTTTTAAAATATGACATGATAGAAATAATAATAAAATTAATACCGAAATCCACAAAATAGGTTAATATATATAATTAATTTTTTTAAACAAAAATATAAAAAAACATTTGTATCTGTTATCAAGAAAATAATCAAAATAGGGTATCTTATTAAAAATGTCAAAAAAATATTGAATATAAGATATAAAATGATGTTTTACCTATAGTGCCCCAATGATATAATATCAGCAAGGCCAAATGAAAAACTGTTAGTTGCACAGAAGTTAAACAATTTAATTTTAAATTAAAAATCGGTTGCACTTAATAAGGGAATAAACAAAAGATCAAAAAATATATTACATTTGAGCGTTAATAGAAATTAGATTAGCCTTTATTTTAATCTACATAATTTTAACATTTTATTAGTAGATATGTACCAGATCTTTCATCTATTTTCATAAAATAGTCATGATGACTGACTATTTTTTTATTTAAAAGTATTTATTTAAATGAGGATTTATATACATCAAAATGCTTAAAAGATGTCAAATTAATAAAGCACTTAAAACAAAAAAATTCTTCTTTAAATAAATAAATATTAATACTTGGCCTTGTAATTAAAATTTTAAGATATAGCAGTAAAAAATTGAATCTAATTGGTGTTAAAGTGCCCGATTTTATAAAACGAACCAATTATAAGATTATAATCATTTGAATAGATGGCATAAAGGTTTGGACACAACTCTCGAGGTTTGCATATTATTTTGGCGAAAATCTTAATTGGACTGGTTTTTAAAATCGACCCAAATCAGTCCTTTTAACAACACTGAGTCTGGCACATAAAGTTTAATGCTCAAAAATTTTCAGATTTTTTTTTAAAACGCCCTATAGTATTCTTGATCAAATATTACCTAACTTTCCAAATATTTTATAAGTAAATTCTTTGATCTACAAAGATTTTTGCTCAAAATCTTCAAATGCTCATGAAGATTTTTGTTAAACCCTGGGTACATTTATAATAGTATTATAGCATTTTTGAAAAATATAAAACTTTAAGATCTCATCATATATAAAATAAGTGGTACATTATTAAAAAAAATATGAAATGATTCAAATTTTATTTAAAACTAATTTATAACCAATTAAAAATTATAATTAATATTTACAATAAATTATGGCTTCAATCAAAAAATTGAGTTATCACAATCTACATTTTAATTTTAAACTAAGTTAAAATATATATACATAAGACATGAGATATATACAAAAAATTTAATAGTTAAATGACATTTTCCAAAAACCAGCATTTAATTTATGAATGCTGCAATTGTAACGATATGACTCGGCCACCCAATCTAATGTTATCCATATTTTTAACAGCTCTACGAGCTGAGTCCATATTTGCGAATTGAACTAAACCCTCGGAGGATGAAGGGTCATCTTTGCAAGGACTGACAGAAGCATACCTTAAATAAATTTATAAGATAAATAAAAAATGTTTTAATGCAATGTAATTTCCTTTGATAAAATACTAATAAAGCAACAATCATTTAGGTCATAAATTAAAAATGGCACCATTAAAATAAATTTTCCATTCATTTTTTTATAAATAAAAATAGAGCAATATAATTAAATACAAATTGAAAGAGTATGGTATTCAAAAATACCTGATATCACCAGCTTCCCTAAACTTGTCCTTCAAATCTTGCCACTTATAGCCAGATGGTAGATTTTTAACAAGGACTTTGTTAGCTCCTCCCACATTTCCAGGTGAGTTTTGGGAACTACCCCCACCCCTTTTAATTGGAGGGGGGTGAGAAGACATCATTGGGTCCATCATGCTCCCAGCAAAAAGTGAATTGAGCAGACCTGGACTTGCACCCATTGGGCCAGGGCCACCACCCATTTGAGACATCATTGACATTAGCATTGGATTCAATCCTATTATTTTAAGAGTGATATTGGTTTGTAAAAATTGAATATTAAAAAATACATAAATATAATAATGAACCTCTATTATAAAAAAAAATAGTCTATTTGAAACTAAATTAAATAACAAAATAAGTTTTTTGCAAACCATTATTTCCAGGTGATCCACCTCCAGTCCCCATTAGGGCATTCATAATTGACATCAACTGCTGATTATTGGCTCCTCCATATCCAGCTCCACTTCCAAGTAATGAGTTAAGTTGATTGGGATTGCCTAAACCATTTGGGGAACCTGACATACCTCTACTGCTGGCATCAAAGAACATTTCTGAGTCAAAAGGAGAAACACCACCTCCTAACATTTGACATATGGATAGGGGAACTCCTCCAATGCTGATACCCATGCCAATTGATTTAAGACCCTCTTGTTAAATTAAATACAAATAATTTAAGGTTGTGATGTTAAAATCTATAATTGATGTATGTTTTTTGATTATAAAGGAGTTCAATATTTACATATATTGAACATTATTACTAGTTTAAAATTTATAAGAATTAAATGAATTTATGCAGCAAGAATAAAAAAACAATGATTTTGATAAAATAATCATTTTAAGTATTAAACTTGGCAGTAATACTGGTTTGGGTACAGGAAATTTGCGTGATTTATTATCTTCATCTTGAGTGAATTTGTCTATTCTTATGGCTAATTCTCTGTTATATAGTCTCTATATATTTTTATGAAATAGTAAAATATTATAAACAGCTAATAAATGTTATATGAAATAAATCACTAACATGGCCATTGAGCATTGCTATTGCCTGGACAGCTTCAACCGGATGAGACATTTCTACAATTCCTGTGCCACGGGGTTTGCTTTCTTCACCTTTATGAAGCCAAACTTTGTTGACTTTACCAGCTAAGCAAAAAACGTCTCTAATTTTTCTATCATCTACTTTGTAATCAATCTAATAATAAAATTTAATTGAAGATAATAGAGTTAACAATAGAAATTATAGATTTTTATATACATTTGCCACAAATAATCTATTAGTTAATGGCCCTGTAATTCCCAAGTCATTTAATGTTTTGGCTTCAATACCATAGGATTCAAAATCTAAGCCATCATTTTGTGTAATTTTAGGAATTGGTTCTCCAAATTTATCTCTTTCACCTTCTTTGTCCTTATTTTGAATATGATAAAAATGAAAACTATAAATTTATAAAACCTCTTTTACAACTAATTCTCGTCCTTTATAAACAAATCTGTGCATTTTATCAGCACATTTTTGAGCCATTTCTTCAGTTTTGAATTCCACGACACTATATCAATATACATGAAATTTTTGAGCAAATTAAAAATGGTATATCAGAGTAGTATTTATATAAACCCTCAAAATAAAAGTAATCCCAAATCCAGTATTTAAAAAGTGTTAAAAATAATATTTAATCAAACACCAAACAAAAAATCATGTATAAAATATAAATTTTCTTACCCCACGCCTTTGGACCTTCCATCAGGAGATTCAAAAATCTGTACAAAATCAACTTCTCCAACTATTTAAAGAATATAATGCAATACCAAAATACAAATTAACGAAATAAATTTATAAAATATGTAAGATGTGTCAACCAAATAAAGAATCTAAACTTGTTAAAAACAAAATATTATATATCAAAATATAGAAAATTCATTAAATCGAGTATCTCAATTTAATGCTTCTCCTTTATGTGTAAAATTTAAAATATATACTTTCATCCTTTAAAAGACTCTTCAAATCCTGCCATTTAACTTCATATGCAATATTACTAATTAAAACTTTCTTAGTTGATAATTTTATTTTGGACTTAGGATTTTCAACATCTGAATTAGTAGTATCATTGATATCTATATCAATATTTTCGTGAGAGTTGTTAATAATTTCATCTTTTACAGGAGATTCAGATCTTGCACGTTTTTCAGTAGCCATATTGTTTTCAGTTAAAGGAATTACAATTAATACGTCAATAGACGTTAATTATTTTTA